>NW_026623111.1:30580345-33357845 GCF_023065955.2 Ursus arctos | reverse complement strand
GACTGAGCCACCGATTTGCGGGATAGCGGTAGTCAGGCGGCTCCCAAGACGGAGGGAATCCTACCCTGAGTTCGTGCCCTGAAGAAGGGTGCAGGACTCTGGGAGGGGGTAGATGTCGGAAGGCCGGAAGGCCGTGGCAGCCCATGCTTTGGCCTGCCTGGCCTGGCTGACTTTTGTCTCAGGATGTGTTCTGTAGAATTGTGACAGGTTATTAGCAAAGAAAGGGGCACGAGGGTCACTGAAAGTGCCTTACGCTCCGGGCCAAACATGCTGTGGTAGCCCATTCCTCGGTGGGACCCAGCGCACTGGCCTGAGCCCAGCCCACGGTCCTAAGGCATCTGTGCAGGAGTGGGGTCTGGCTTTGGGCTCCCTACACCCAGAGCCTCCAGAGACGAGTGACCGGCCAGGGAGGCAACAGGAAGGGTTTCAGCACAGGGGTGCCAGGGGAGAGGGAATCCTCTCCCCGCGCTGAGCAAGATGATTCTTCGACTCTCCCATGACTGGTGGCCGCTCAGCGCCCAAGCTGCTGACCCAAGGAGACAAACTGGGGGACGTGGACTTAGAATAATGGGTATGAGCTGATTTGCTATCACGGGAAATATCTAGATGGGGGAATATGTTCAGAGACCATATCCTCAAATAGATGATCATCTGGACCCTCGATTCAAGAAAAGCTTCTCAAGACAGAGTTCACGGCCCCCAAACCGGCAGGTTGCGCCAGGCTTGGCGGTTCATTAAAATAGCACAAGAATAACTGGGGTGCAAGAGACCACATATCCGCTTGGGGCTTTGGGGACCCCCGCATCCCCCAGGTCGGTAGAGGGGGGCAAACCCTGCCTTTTGTTTGTGGGTGAAGGATGCGGATTGTGGCAGCAGCCGAGCAAAGGGGGGAAATTAATTGCAGCCAATTAATAATTAATCCCCTTTAAACAACTTTATTATCTCTCCCGAACGACAGGGATTTGTCTGATAACCCCCCGAAGACCAAATGTCAAGTTTAACCAAATAGTTATTGCTTTATCAACCCGAGTCTGCAAATAAATTAATCAAAAGCAAATCTGTCCTTTGTGCGGCTCATTTGCTGGTAATGGATGGATATGAAGATTTGCCGATATTATTGTCTGTCATTCAATCTAACAAAGTGAACATTTATTGCATATATATTAAAAATTATCCCGGAATCGAGTGGCGCCGGGTTGCATTTATTGGAGTCTTCCCAGGGGTGAGGTCCCCTCGGATGGGAGCGCGTGGGGAAGAGAAAGCGCAAGAGCGCGCGTCCCAAATCTCTTTAAGCCTCGGCGCCCGCCTCTGCCCCCTCCCCGCGGCGTCCCGCCCCGCAGCCTTTGCCCTCAGCCGCGGGACGAGCAGGCCGCCGCCTGCCGCGCCGCCCGGGCCAGCCGAGCGTGGGGAGCCGAGATGCTGTCAAAACAGAGGCCGGGAGCCGGGAGCGCAAGGGGACCGGCCCGAGGAAATTTGGGGGTGTGATTGAAGAGAGAGAGACAGGAGGGGGGACAGCTCCTCTTTGTCTTCTCTCGGGTTACATCATTTTCTAATTAGGCATAAAATTGTCTTCATACACTGGCATTGCTGCCATCATAAACATCACCATTATGGATCATAAGGACGCCATTGTGGGGAGGCCGTCCCAAAATAGAAAGAGCTAAGGAGGGAGAGGCCTGGAGTCCGGGAGGCCAGGCTTTGTCCTCCCCTGGGAGAAGATGGATGGCCAATGTCACGCAGATGATGACTTGGGACTATTAAATTGTCAGAAGCGAAGAATCTTTACCAGCCCCCAGCGCTGATGAAAAAATCTAGAGGCAGGATCCGGAGGGTCTTGGAGGGTCTTGGGTGGAAAGTCAGGGCCCAGCGGCTGGGCTAGCCGGGCAGGTTGGCGGAGGACGCAGGTTATTGGCCGGCGGGAGCGGAGTGGAGGGCAGTGGGGGGCGGGGAGTGGAGGAGCGAAGCTTCCGTCTCCTCCCAGGCATTCTGGCCTCAGCTGTGCTCAGCGCTCATGACACACCTGATCTCGAGCTGACTTTCCATCCCAAACCCATCGCCAAGGCTGGGGGACAAGTGGGGTCAGAGGAAGGAGAGGGCAGCGAGCCCGGAGCAGATCAGGGCAGTGCCAGGCGGGGAAACAATTGTTCTCATTATTCGGAGCTGAGGCCCAAGCCCGACCTCCCGCCTGGTCTGGGGGCCGTCTCTAAATGGATGGAGATGGATGGAGGCGCCCCGAGCCCCCGGCGTCGTGTCAGACCCAGGGCAATGACTGTCCCGCCAGGCTGGACGCACTGCCTTCCACCCTGACCCCAGCGCGCGGGCCCACTGGCTACTCGCGCCGACTGGGCGATTCGTTCTCTCGCCTGTACAATAACCCGACTTGACATAAATAACTCCCCTGCGCTTGTCTACATCTGCTTGACCCTCTGAACCCGCGGAAAACCTTTGCTGCATTTAGCCAAATTACATTTTTCTTTAGGGAAAAAAAAGGCTTTAAAACTGCAAATTCTCATCTCCTGCTTTGTCCACCGCTAGCTCGGGTTCTGGGTATCTTGGAATTGTCACTTCGTTTCGAGACAAACCAATTTGCTTCTCTGCAAAGACCGGTCTCTCCCGGCTTGTGCTGTTTCCAGCTATCCTCAGCGTTCCAAGTGACCTAAAGTCACCTTGAGTTCCAGGCAGTGATCTGGCCTCCACACCCCCTCCCCTGGCCGGTCCTGGGAGAGGGAAGGGCAGCTACCAGGGGTGCCCACAGCTTGCTTGATCCTGGCCTGTCTGGGGCGCAGCTAGGGGAACAGGCCAGCGGGCCAGAGCAGCCTGGCGCCCAGCGTGTGCTCCACTGACCCAATCCAGCAAGGGGGGGGGCGGACCCTGAAATGCCCGTGCTGGCGCCACGCGCTTCGGTCGCCAGGCGCCAGGACAGGAGGAAACCGATGGTGGGGAGGGGAAGGAGAATGATTTCAAAATTTCCAGGGAATAGCCTGGCCAGGCCTGTGTCCAGCATGGATCCCCAGCTGGAGCTGGTCTGGAAATGCCAGAGCCAGCCTTGCTCTCCAAGGCTTCCTCTGCCTGGATGGGTGGGGGCATTGATGTTGCTGACTTCTTGTCAGTCATCTGCCCATGAGTCAGAGGACTGGAACAGCATCCTGGAACCTGAGAGATAGCAGGGCTCTTAGAAGTCAGATGGTCAGAGTTACCTCCAAGTGTGAAGTTGTTAGCAAGTCTCCTCCACCTCCATCCAGGTGTGGCCTCCGGACCTCTGATCTCCCTACCTGCAGAGGAATGTGTGAGGAGCTGGGGCTGGACCTTGCTGGAGTAAGCTCTCTTGAGTTTAGGTCCTGTGGCCTTGGCTCTCCTTGCTCAAGAGTGATGGGAAGTGGCAATTGCAGGCACGAGACCCTGACTGTTATGAAAACAAGACAAAACAAACAGTAATCTCTGGATTCCAAAACTCTGAGGCTGGTTTTTCTTATAGTTTGTTTTCTTTCCATTAAAAAGGGATCATTTAAAGGTCCAAATACCTGCAGTTTGATTTCCACACTGCCACCGTCAATGTCATTGGAGGTAGGCCCAAACTGGTATCTCTTTGATTTGTATTCTTAATCCCATCCATTCCCTTATAGCCATTAGTCATTCTTTAATTAATTCCACACATGCTTGGTGAGGAGATAGTTGCATATGAGACCCAAGAAAAATAGGAAACAACACACTCAAGGAACCTGCAGTTTCCTTGGAAGAAAATGAGTGGATACAAGGGTTTCCACTGTAACCTGGTTGTGGAACCACAGGACTCAGGGTCAGCTTAAATTTCCTACTTTCCCACTTTCCCACTTTGGATGGGGTACTGAATGCCTCTGAAGCTTGGTTTTCCCATGAGTGAAATGAACATGTTTGGACACATGCTCTGGAAGTCCCAAGAGTTCCCTGAGTCTCCAGGTGCTCTAAGGCATATTTAAGACACATGTAAGTAATATTTACAGCCGAGACATGAATGCACATCAAAGTGCCAGTACAGGCTTGAGGAAGACATCAGTTTCTAACCGTGCTTCTGAACTTTGCGCTCCATAGAGCGGAGGACAAAGTATTGGGAAGCTGTGGAACACACGCTCGTTAGGAATCTGGCTGTCCCTGACTGTAAAATAACTCAGCTTATTTCATCTTTCAAATCTGTTTTCTCACCTATACAGTGGGAATGAGAATGTCTGCTCTATTCACTCCACAAAGGTAGTTCTAAGAATCAACTCTGATAATGTATGTAAATGTGTTTTGAAAACTAACAAGCATCAGGGCAATGAAAGATACAGACCAGGGATCCAGGACTCCACTCTATAGAAGACACCCCCAGTGATGACTGCCTGGGAAGTGGGCTCTGTCTTCGGGTTCTGCAGGAATGGGAGGATGCTGAGTGTTGGGTAGCAGGGATCCACAGTTGGAATGACTTGCCACTTACTTTGCTGCTGTCAAGATAGGATAGTCTCTCCTTGATTTTCAGCTGTGGCTCTTAAGGAGGTCTTTTTTCATATATAGGCAAAGTCCCAGGGATCTAGTGCATACAGCAGAAAAACTTTCTTCAGTAAACTTCACTGAATTTTAAGGACTCTGCTACTGAAAATTTCCTTAAAAATAAGATTTAGTATTGGTTGGAAAAGTGAGGAAAGTGAGAAATAATTTAGAAGCTTTTTGACTAATCTATCCTGCTAAAGAAACACATGTTTTCTTCTCAGCAGGAAAAATCAAGGCAACCAAACCAAACCATTCTTTTCATAGTATGTTCCTAACTTTGTTAGCTCACTCACATCCTTGCTGAAATAGGAGGGGGAAAATCACAGTAGGTTCTGAGAGAAAGGACTTTTTGACTCTTTAGAGAAAGTGTGCGCCTCTGGGCCTCTGGGAGGAACCCTGGGGAGGGGGCAGAAATGAGGGTGGGTTGAAACCCCAAGAAACCCCAAGGAGCAGGCCCACCTTTTTTCTTGATAAAGCAGCTAGTTAGCAACTATTCATCCCTTGTGGCCTATGGAAATCTTTCAGCAGGTTCCCCATTAAGGGAGCTGCCTTCCCTTCCATTCTCCTAACTTTTGTGTTAAATGTTAACAACCTGATGCCATCTATTATGGTCCATTATCACAGAATGTTGACTGAACTGGTTCTTTTATCTCTATTATGGGGCTGCCTCATTTGCAGATTTATGCATTTTTGATATTAAATTCTTTCTCTCATTAAGCCTAAACTCTTGTTGACTTTCAATGACCTCCTGCCCTGGGGTCCAATACTATTCCATATTTAATATTGAAACATTTTTCTCAATGCCCCTCTTCGCTTTGTTGCCATCGTTTGACGGCTGTCCCTAATGGCCTGTGCTGTTTGCTCTGTTCTTGAACTTGGTGGGGTCACATAGTCTTAAACAGTGATGTCCTCTGAATGTCCACCCTTGCTGTCCAGCTAAGTTGCCCTGTGTCACAAGCTCTGCCCTTTTCTCCGCCCCTAACTACCAACTGCTCCTAATCGCTTAAACAAACACCTTCCCTCATGGTGCCCCAGGCCCCCTGAGCCTTTTGGGTTTTGTTGAGCTGAGCTGCTAATGCTCTGCCTGGCCCACCGGCAGCTTGGCCTCCCTGACCTGATACATCGCAGCTCTTCTCCTTGGAGCGCTTGCCTTGTCCAGCGCCCTTTGGGCCAAAGGCCAGGGTCCGGGCAGGGTTGACCAGCTGCTTGAGGTGGCCACAAAAGACACCAAAAGACAACTTCAGCTTAGGGCAGGCAAATTAACGTATCCATTTATCTTTCTTTCCCCCCCAAACCTTTCCACAAACTCTATCTACTGCCTGGCTTGAAACAAGACAAAGGGGAGATATTGGGAAGGGGGGCAGGAGAGGCCCATCCTGCAGCAGAAATCTTAGCTCCCTTCTTGGGGGCCGTCTGTTCAGTTTCACAACACTTACACGACCAATTTCCAGAATTGAAGTTGCCTGGTGTTTTGATTCTTCCTTTGCCTGTGCATTTGTGCCCTGAAGGTCCCTTCCAAATGGATACTAATTGTGGGGGCTGCACGCTGCTGGCTGCTGCAATGCCCCGGGGCCCCGAGGACCTGCTTCTCAAAGCCCTAATTGACAAGGACCTGTCTGTCTTTAGGAGCAGCTGGTCCAGAGCGTTGGCACATCAGTGCAATCTTAACGCAGCATCCCTAGCCCCGAGGAGCATGAGGGTAAATGTGGTTAAAATGAAGGAAGATTTATAGCCGGCCCCCTTGGGTAATACGACAGAAGACAGCTCCCAAGATTTTCCCCTACGAGGGGGTTCATTCATCAGCTCCCGGGCCTGGTAACCGGGTAGGAGGCGCGCTCCAGCTATTATTACTAATGGGGGAGGGGAGGAGGCCTGCTTAGAACAATTAGGCAGGTGACAATATTCCACTATAATGCATCGCCCCCTAAAACCCGACGGAGGTTTCACAGGCTATCACGGCTTGTCTTCTCCTTCCGCGGGGCCTTGGCGCCGGTGCCTCGCCCGGGTCTGGCTTCGGGTTCATAGTGGCGCCGCCGGCCGACTGGGAAGGGAAAGGAGAGTGCACTCTGGCTGCCCCGCTCGGGAACGCGAAGGCTTTCAGTGGAACCTCGGACTCCTCGTGAGGGTGTTTTAAAACCCCAAACTGCCCATGGTAGGGGCGATTGCTCGGACCGGTTTCCTTGCTGCGCCCGGCGGGCGCGCCTGGCTCTCCGGCTTCCCCGCTCCCCGCTGCCTTTCTGAGCGCCTTTCTGAAACCTGCTCGCTCCGTAGATGGCCATTCAGCGGGTTACAAAGACGGTTTATTGGTTCACGAGGAACCCGGTTTTGTTGCGATGTGTGGGAAATACTTTGATGTCCGCCCTGTTCGCACGTGTGAACAGGGATAATGGGTTTGGGGATCTTCATTGAAATTTGAAGTTTTAAAGCAGAAATTCCCTAACTTTTGCCTGTTTTTCTCAACTTTCTCTTTTTCTTTTTTTATTCCTTCAGGAACAATGCCAACATTGAAGCCCTCGGTTGGAGTCTGCACAGTTGGAGATCTTTGGTGCCATTTTAGACATCTTTGGATTTCATCAATCAAACTGACTGCAATTTTCCATAAAAACCCTGAATTTGGGTCAGAAAGTGGGCAAAGTAGATAAAGATCATTCGAGCTGTCTTATAAGATGATAAATAGATATCCTTTCAGGCCAACAATGCCAAAGTGCAGTTTTGTGAGTCCCTTCCATGGGTTCTGAATGCAGTGAGTCGAAACGATTTCTACATGTTTTCCCATGGGTTAGGAGGGGTCTTCACATACTTGTCAATAGTAGCCTGACCTTTTTCCCTACTGAGTTGCTAACTGTGTTGCTTTGGTTCCCCCCCTCCCTGTTGTGTGTGTGTTGTTTTCCCCAAAACACACAAGAAAAGGTTTTTATTTTTTCTATCATTGCTCAGATCAATAGAATATGGGTCTGATTTAGATAACTCTCTGCAAATAGATTGGTTTGCAGAAGACCATGAGTTGTGTGGAAATTCCATTTGCTCCGTGGTTGCTTGTGGGGTACTTTAGCTACCATATTAGACCCCATGCTGGGATGTAAACTCATTTTCTTAACAACAACAACTACTACACCCACTGGCACTGCATCCTTCCTATTCTTGAACTTGACGAATGGCCTTTTGTATAAGGTGAATAAAAGGAAACCCTAAAAGAAATAGCAGATAGAAACCCCAAAAGGGTATTTAACCCACTACCTCCAGAGACCTTTCAAGATGTTAGCTGAGATAATTTCTAAGTAAATAAGGACATTTTACATTTTCCCTCTTCATTATTCAAAAAACAACCTGCTTATTCAGCATACACATCACTTCCTAGTCACTGATCGTCTCATTTTAAATCCTCCTTCTTTAAAATCTTGACTCTTCCCCTCCAAATGTTCTCATTTTGATAATCCCTTCACAACATTTTTAGTTAACCAGCTATTTTAAAAAGTACTTGAAGAAAAGAACTGGCTCTTCATGGAGAAACCATCCTTGCCATTACTGGCCATTTATGAATTAATTATCTGGTATGTCCTTATGAGCTCATAGATCTTGTGGGGGACATACGCAATTATGCGGCAAATACATTTATATTTCCTGATGTAAGAATTTTTTCCTATATTCATCACATGAGCATCTCTTTTTGTGCTTTGCTTTTCCATACTTGCTAACTTAATATCCAATGTGTGTTACGGAGCATCTATAGAAGGGAGTGTGGTACAGCGGGAGTTAATTACTGTTATTAACTTACTGGCTTTATTAGTTTTGAATGAAGCACATAGCTGTGACTACAGTTATTTAAGAAGTCTTTATTAGCTAAAATAATTTGCAATTTTTGGACACCCTCTCACTGTGTAAAATTTAAAATAGCAACTGGAGGCTCTCAGAAAAATTCCCAACTCTCATTTGTCTTTAATAAATCTTGCTGTCAAGTAGTAAACATTTTAACTTAAGGTATAGCTATCTGAATGACCTTTTATCTCACCCTTTCAGTGCCATTTTATTATCCACTTTACATTTTTATATGGTAAAAAACATCTATTAAGTGATATTTTCACCTTAAAAGTATTCTCTGGAGTTCAAAAATACCATTGCAAATAGCAAATTGGTGGAGAGGAGAAAAACATAATTATTTATCTTGTTTAGTATTTTTCATAATGCCTGTCATTCTCTTTTGCTCTTAAAACTTATTTTAGATGTACCTATGGTATTCATGAAATCTATTTAGTACAAAAGAAGAACAAGGGAGAAGTACTTAAAAACTAAAAGTTGAAATTTTGTTAGTCACTTCCAATCATGATACTATAAAATCATATCTGAAACTATTATCTGAATAAATGGAATGGTAGACTTTTGTTCACTATTGAAGTCCATTTTGCACAACTTCTTTCAGGAATCCATCTACCACATCACATAGTCACTTATAAAATTTTTATTTGGGAATTTTAATGTGTTCTGTATATCCAGTGAAAGCCATTTGATTATTGTCATTGTTGATGAGAGCAGAGGCCCTATTGATTAACAGGAAAATGTCAAGCCATTATATGTAGCACTATGTTCTATAATTATAGTGCAAAGGACAAGTGGTAAAGCATGAACTTGACAGTTCAGATTTGAACTTACATTCCGGAAACACGTATTGGAGCTTATGATCAGGCATGAAGTGATTCGGGCTTTGTCAGGCCCTGGTTTCCTGAAGCATCAAAACTATGGGTCAGAGAGGAAACACCTGGATCAATGTGACCTCCTATTTTGGAGGTGAGAAAACTGAGCCCACGCTGATAGTAGTCACCATGTACACTCATGGTAGGACTCCAAGCGCTACTGAGGTTTCTCTCCATCTCCTTCCCTGTCCTTTACTAAATTGGGGACATGGTTCTCCAATATTCTTTCCCATATCCATAAAAAAAAAGAAAGGAAAAAAAGAAAGGAACCCCAAAGGCATTTACATTCAATTCTTGCAAGATCCTCCTTCCACCCACAGCATACCTGTAGTGAGCTAATGTCCGCACCTGCCCAAGGAAGCCTGAGGTCAGTCAAATCAACGCCTGCAGCCCATCTGGGGAGCTGGGCTATAGGAGTTCTCCTTTCATGAAAGACTTCATCCTTGAGAATTTTCTGGAGGTTTCCCTCAATATTCCTATTTCTGTTTCCCTACTTGCAATCAAATGAACTGAAAATGCTTCAGATAGGAAAAAAAAAAAGAAAAAGAAAAGATAAAAAAAAAAAAAAGGAAAAAGTGCTGTGTCTGTACATACAAAGAGGAAACATTCCCCGGGTGAGTGGAAAAGGAGGTAATTGGAACCACAGCTGTCCAGTTTTCCTATAGATAAACCCTGAATATATTGTATGATTCTTTCCACCCCTCACTTCTCTATCTACCACCACATCCTGAGCAATCCATATAGAATTCACTTCTTTTCCTAATACTATAATATTGCAAATCCATCATTTGACACAAACCCATAATTTGACAATTATCAACTATGCTTTTCAAAAAATCTTTTAATGTGCACAATAAGCAGGGGTAATATTCTTATTTTCAATAATGACATTCATTAACTTGCTATCACCATCTCCTCTACGAGGGCAATTATTTTGGTAGTTATTGTCAAATCTCACAGTTTCTGAAAATGATGTGGTTTACTGAGAATTTTCTCAAGGTTTAAAAGGCAATACAAACTAAATAATTCAAACCAAATATGTTTCCTCTATCATTCAGTTGGGTCATGTAAACAAAAACATCTAGGTAGGGGCCATGAATTTTCTGAGTGATTTGACCTTTTGATCCTGGCTCCTGCGTACATGCTTTAAAACATTACATGTTCAAAATGGCACTTTCCCACTTCTTTGCAAGTATGCAATACAATTTTACTTTAGAACATGTTCAAGTTTTAATAAGGATTTAATAACCCCTGATATGGAGGCAGCTAGTTGTGGGATTTAATAGAGGCTGACATATGGGAAGGGTTTTAAAGAGCCATTCATATCGAAACCCCAAAATGGTTTCAATCAGCAGGTATCCCGATGTTTATTTAATGAAGAAATGTATGAGCAGCTGCCGGCTCCCAATTTCAGATGTAGTTATCTTTCGTTGTGCTGCAACAAATCAGGAAGAAGAACAGATTTTTAGCTGTAATTTGGGATCACTTCATTAGATATGCAGGGCTACACCAGTAGATTCATGAACAAGAACAATGCAGCGAGTTTAAGGAAGAAAATCGAATATCATAACAACTCTGGGGATGGAATCTGTGGGTTGTGTTTTGGGATCTATTGCTTAGTTCTAGGTCATAAAAATTTTTCGTTTAGAGTCAGTCCTAAAGGCCCTTGTGTAGATAAATAGAAAGCCAATCTGACAGTGATTCTTGACTGACCTTGTGGTATTATTGCAGTTGGAACATGAGGCTAATTTTCGTGGCCCAGTGCATGGTGGGCATTGACAATACCATGATGTTCCTCTAACCATGCCATTGATAAAAAGGGATGGACAACTAGGGCTATGTTATGGCCTGGTTATGTGATATGAATATATGAACCACCCTATGATAGGGGTGGTTATGGGGTAATTGCTCCTGGGACATTACAGCAGGTATATCTAGCTCTGAATGCCTTGTTCATCTTACTGCTATGTAAAGCAAGGAATTTGGGGCTTGTAAATATATTTATTTATTGGTACATGTCTACCATTTGAACAAATATGAAGGGGGGACATATACTGATTGCTCTGTCTCATTATTAGCACATATGCTGGACCTTTTAAAAATGAATAAAGTTGGTATTTGGCCACCTTAATAGTAGACTCCTTACTTTGGAGAGCAATTATGAGTGCCATTTTATAACTTTGGCCTTGGGGATAGAATTAACTAGAGCTTTACAACTTTTATCTGGTATTTCTTGTGAATAGTTCCCAAATTTGGTGGAAGGAATCATTTAAGAATGGTAACCTTGAGTCTACTATAATGGGGACTGCTGTAATATATATTTGGTTTAAGTTAAAATAATATTTAAAAATTCTCCATTTAGGGCCAATGCAAGTTTATTTGGGAAGTTCTTTTAGAATGTAGTTTTTTTTCTCTTCTTTTCCCCCCTCCCCCCTTTTTACAGTTTCACCACGATACATATGTATCAATTTTTAATGTGTTTCTTGATGACTAAGGTAAAGTATTTGTCTGATTTGGACTCTCAGCAGCCCTAAGTATTGCATACAAATTCCTGCTCTGAGTCTGAAACGAAGACAAAAGGAAGGTAACTTGAGCTATTATGCCCTGAGCTCTAATGACTGAGTGTAGGTGTGGACCAGAGCTTTGATTACTCTGCAATGGATCTGTATGGCCCATTATGGATCAGGCAAATGGGATTGCCGGTGAACTGTTTGCTGTGGCCGAACATATAGCCAACACCAGGAGAGTAGCCATCAGCTCAGTTAAAAGCAAAGACTCTGAGACCAACTTACTTGACTCTGAGCCTCCCCACTTAAAGCTGTGCAACCTTGGGGAACCCACCTCTCTGGGGCATCTGACTGTTACTAGGAAAAAACGATGAATACTGGCTAAATGTTTAGAACAAAATTGATACCTCACTCGTTACAGTGATGAGACTCCACTCAATCCCTGCTTCCAGCATGAGCCCCTCACATCCAGTATCCCCTGGCTTCTGGACCATTCTGAGAGCAGCCTCCGCCAAGTCTGAAGACTCTTCCGCCCCTCACTGCTCTCAGCATCTGCCCAGGTCTTAACCTTCCTTAGGTCTTAACCTTCCCTAGGCCTGGTTGGCCACTGGTCCCCTGGGCTGGAGCTGGAGTCTGAGCAGGGGTGAGGCTAGGGACCTCGCACCCCGCACCCCGGCCGACCGCAGGGACCCGGAGGGGGCCAGAGAGGCCTGGAAGCGGGCGGGAGGCGACCGGGAGCACTCAGGGTGCATGCTAATGAGGAGCGCGGGCAGCACCCGCCGCCGCCCGCGCGCTCGCAGTGCAGGAACCGCGCCCCGGCCGGGGCACGCGGTGCCACTCAGGCCCGCGGGGGGCGCGCAGCTCGCAGCAGCCGCGCGCCCGGGCCTCTCAAAGCCCCTTTCAGCAGCTCTGCGGGCTCCTCACCGGAGGAGTCTGGAGCGACATAAAAGCGCATTATGAAAATTATAATATCAGCCACAGAGCATGTCCACGGAGGCAGCTCTGCACCTTTGAGGCATTGAGCCTCGTTCAGCTGGGCGGAGGGGGGAAATATCCATTTGAATTCGGCCCCTGAATGGGGGCAGCGGCGGCGGCAACTGCAACAGTGCCTCCTTTATCCAGTCGGCCACTTCTCCTGCTTGCTCATTCCCGGGCTGTTGCACCTTGTCTCCTTTTGGGCAAGGGTGTGGAGCGGGAGGGGCACGGGGAGGACAAGGGAGCAGAAGTGGGGGGCCCTGATTCACAGCCGGGCTAGGACAAGGAGCGTTGTCATTCGGGTCCCCATGAGAATGATAAATGAGGCTTTCTGGGGCCCGAGGAAATTTCTGTTCTGCTGGGGACCGGAGGAGCAGGGGTCAAGGGCTGGGCGCATTTGCCGGAGGCTGGAAGGGAGTGGATTCGGGGGTCCTGCCCCATTTTCTTCCCTGTGTGCCAAGCCCGAGCAGCCATTATTAGGGCGTTTTCCTATCTGAACTCGGATTCTAGCATTTGGAGTTATGGGGTGTGTGTGGGGTGAATACCTCTAGGCTCGGGAATCCGGGTGCGGGCCACTGGCCTCTGGGCGGGTACCGCGCTCATCTTGGGCTCCAATGAGGGAGCGTACACCTGCAAGCTCATCAGAGACTATGCCGAGGTCAGAGTGGACCCGGCACGAGGGTCTCCTCCCGGCCTACAGGGCGCGCTATTTCGGCGGCGGTCTGACTCCCAGTCAGGCCACAACACGCCAGTCTTCCCCTCGATCCCCCCCGGACTCCTTCGGATCCTGAGGCGGAATTCGCACGCTGGGGCCCCCGAGGCGGGTCTGATCTATTATAGCAGATGAGTTGCCCCACCATTCAGAGCCCTGTCCATTGTCTTGTTAATCACCTTTCATTATGGACTGCTCAGGACCGTCATAAAGCTTTTAATATTAATAAGGCCCCGCGCACCAGCCCCCGCACCGCGGTCCTGAGCGACCCAGCCGTCAGCGCAGGTGTCAGCGCAGCAACCTGTTCGGCCAGCCAGGGCGAGAGTGTCCCGGGGTTAGCGCGCGGCGCTGGCAGTGGGGGAGGCAGGTGGCGCCGGGTTCCAAAACAAGACGGGGAAGAAAAACAAAACAAAAAACAAAACAAAAACCCTTGTTGAAACAAAGGGATTTGTTTGGCTCCACTGTGTGCGCCCGAAGAGTTTAACTCTAGGGGAGGCAAGAGGTGAGAGCTGGGGGTGGGGAACGAAAGGGGCCGCTTGGGCAGGGATGTGACATTTCCTGTGGTGAAGCCTGCATTGGCTGCTAATAGAGATCTAATTGATGGGTGAAGTCCCATTTCCGCGCGCTCTCCTTTATTGCTCCATCCAGTCTGTTGCAAAATATAACCTTAATCTGATTTAGCAATTCCTCCAGGATTCGGTGCGAGCTTCCAGCCCAGAAAAAAAAAAATCGTTATTAAAAAAGTTAAAGTACAGACTTGGATTCGGGTGCGTTGCCTTTTAAAAATCTTGCCCCAGCTCCTGACATTTAGCACTTTCTCTTTTTGTAATCGCTCGGTCTTTTATGATTATTAATACCCGCAGTGCTCGCGGATCCGCGCTATGCGCCTTTGTTGGGGATGCAAATTGCCGCGGACGCGCGAAGGCGCGGGGGGTGCGTGGGCTGCCGGCTTCCAGTAGTCCGCCCGCGGGGATTCGCGCCAGACCAGAGTGGTTTAGGATTTCCTAATCCCATCCCAACCCAGGATTCCCGCAGAGGCCGCCCAGGGACAGCGTGCCTGGGAGCAGGAGCTCTCTGGTGCCAGGTGGTGGCGTGCTGGTGGGAGGGGTCAGGGCTGAGGGGGTGTTTTCACTCTCCCACTTTAGCTTCCTAACAAGGTTTAAAAGCGCATGCAAGTGCCTGGTCCATAAAAGAGTTGTCTGGGTGCATGAGGTGGTCCAGAGGCTATTACTCTGGGTCTCAGGTGGTGCTGCACCGAGATGAAATTTGGCTCTTGTTTGTAATACAAACCGGATGTTAAGAAGCTATCTTAAGGTTATGGCTTCCTTCCTCCTTTCCTCCCTGCTTCTGTTCCCTGCCCCCAACCCTACCCCTACTTCTCTCCAATATGTGAGATGCATATTCTCCTCTGCTCCTAGTTGGTACTAAGAGACTGATTTTTACCAGAGCAATAACGTGTCTGTTTCTTGTTTACTTCTTCCTTCTCTCCCTTCTCCTAATAGGCTGGGGAAGACCCTTAGGGAAGTACATTTGCATCTAGATATCTGATATCATATCATAGCTATTGTTACAAGAAATATACGCAAACAGTAGCGGCTTCCTGAACTTTTCTTTAGGAGGTCAGGAAAGTCATGTAAGAGCAATGGTGGGGTTTTCGACCACCTATTGCTAGCCCTATGATCTTTGTTAAATTCAATCTCTTAGGCTTGTGTTTTCACTTTAACGTGACATTGAAAATAAAATACCTGCTCTAGCTGCGTCCACAGGTTGTTTTGAAATAATGTGAGAAACCCCTTGTAATGCGTTCATATAAAAAATAAAATAATCATTATGAAAACTTAAAAATAGAAATCAGAGTCATTAAGTCAGTAGAGTAGAACTTTGTAAAATTGTAGAACTTTCCTTTCACCCAATACAGAGCGGGATTTTGTCTGGTTACCTGGATAGCACTTCATGATTCATTTTGCCTCCGAAGACCCTAAATTCAGTCTCAGGCTTCTTTCCTGACCATGAGTTTCCCAGACTTTTTTTTTTTTTTTTTTTTATAGCCAGCATTTGCGTCTGGCAGCCTTAAAACACTCCACTTCCTGTGAAGCTGTGGTCTCCAATTCCACCAGCAAATAAAAGAGCTCCTTAAGAAGGAACACTGAGGAACACAGGCTTGTCAGCTTGGGCTGATCATTTAATTCCCCATGTGCAGCTCTAAGAAATCTCCTGGAGCTGCAAGAAAGGTGACGCTTGAGCATCTGGTAGCCATGTAAGTCATCCTCCGCACCCTCTCCCCCACGTTTGTGGGTCTTTTTCATCACTGAGATGTGGAGCAGTGGGAAGGAGAGCTCAGGCATTCGTTGGCCCCACCGCCTCTCTGCAGCGCCCTTGATGGGTTTAATGAGGCGGAACACCGTGAAGGGGATGTGAACTGGTCCAAATGATTGATGAAGCCAGGGGCAAAGCCCAGGCGTTTTCAGATAAAGCCCCATACAGCCCGTGATAAAGGCAGGATAGTGGCAGGGCTGGGCTCCTTCAAAAGCTGTGGCCCAAATGCATTGAGAGGAAACAGGGAGGGTAGGTGCTCTGTTGTTACCTAATCAGTTCATGCACTAAGCCACCAGCCCAGGGAGCAGAGGAGAGCTGCAGAGGAAGCGGGGAGGGTGAAAGGCGAATCTCCGCTCTCTTTCTCACACACACACACCCTGCACGGCTGCCTCTCTTTCTCCCTTAGCAAAGGCTCGAGCAGCCTCAGCCTCCGCAGATGTCTGGGTACTCAGGGTGGGACCAGGGTATTCCCTTCCACAGGGCATAGAGAAAGGGGGGAAAGAAAGGCCCCCGGAGAGCAAAACGTAGCTGGTCCATGCTTGGCAGGCTTACTTAGTGTGAGGGCACCTTCTGGTTCCCTTCCTGGTATTAGAAGGCAATTATCAAAGCAGCAGGTTCTAGTCATTGAAAGCAAGGGAAAGAGCCGGAAAAGTCCCAAACCCACTCAGGAATTGGGATGAAATAGAAGTCTTCTATTTCTCTGTCATATTATAAACAACTAAAATAGAGCAAGATTCATTAAAACAAAACCAATGATTTTTTCCCCTATACCTTTATTTTCTGAAGGATGGTGTCCTATAGCTCTTAAAACAAACAAAGAAGTTAACAGCCCTTTGGCCAGTTATTTTTGAGTGTACAATGACTGGAGAGGGAGTAGGTGCAAAATGACATAAAGATGCTTATGGCAGGTGATGCTCTCCAGTGAAGCTGCTTAGGCTCAGGAAGAAACTGAGAGTTCCTTCCTGGGCCTTCAGGGCTGCTGGGTAAACAGTATCTTTTTTTTCTGCAATGCATGTCAATGCATGAGCGCTTGTCTGTATGGAAGTGTTAGGGAACGTTGCATCCATGTAATAAAAGCTTTGGTTTGGGGCACCTGGGTGGCTCAGTCGGTTAAGCGTCTGCATTTGGCTCAGCTCATGATCCTGGGGTCCTGGGATCGAGTCCCGAGTCAGGCTCCCTGCTCAGCTTTGCCTCTCCCCCTGCTCATGCTTGTGTGCTCCCTCTCTCTCTGAAATAAATAAATAAAATCTTTACCAAAAAAATGTTTTGGTTTTTAGTAGGTTAAAAGTAAAACTTTTTTTTTTTTTTTAAAGATTTTATTTATTTATGTGACAGAGAGACAGCCAGCGAGAGAGGGAACACAGCAGGGGGAGTGGGAGAGGAAGAAGCAGGCTCACAGCAGAGGAGCCCGATGTGGGACTCGATCCCGGTACGCCGGGATCACGCCCTGAGCCGAAGGCAGACGCTTTAACGACTGCGCTACCCAGGCGCCCCAAAAGTAAAACTTTTAACACAGTTGTCCATAGAGAACGTCTACCTGTAAGTTTTAGTCACTGACTAAAATTGGTCTTCAACTTCTCCTTCAATGGCCATAACTATATATTTTTATATTTTATGTTGAAAAGAGTACTCAAAATGGTGCTGGCACCCATGAAGATTTGAGAGCCCTGTAGATGAGATGGGAAGAAAAACCTCTCAACTTCCATTTCTAAAAGAAACTTTCCTGAACATTAGCCTTCTACTGTGACACATGGCATTTGCATAATAGACTCATTTATTGTATTTTCACTATTTATGCCTCTCAAATACAGGTCATTCCTACTTCTTTTGTCCCTGAGCTTTCAACTTAGAAGCAAACTCCTGAGGTATATGTATCTGTCTATCGGATTACTATGTGTTGTGTTCCAAGGAGGTAGACCTCAATAAATAAATCATGCGAGTTTACCATTTAAAAATAGAAAAGATGAAACATTATGGTTTAGCACTTTAGATGAAGAAAGGTTTTTAAAAGTTAACCTTTTCTCTGATTGTAAAGCAGTACTTAGTATTTTTAAAAGTTTTTGAATATAATATTTTAACATTCTTTGGAAAAAGAACATTTTAGGACCAAATTTCCTAACAATATCCCCTGGCTATTCCTTTGAAAACCTTCTTCAATTTATTGGGTTAAAGTGAATTCTTTTCTTTCTTTCTTGAGCTCCTAAATATCGTATGCTCACAGAAATCTTTTTGGGGAAGGAGATGAGACCCGGCCTGAAAATTTCAATCTGGAGCACAAATAGAAGCTGGGAGGAGAGGAGACGGGAGAGAAACCAGAATATCTTAAAAACCACATTCGACTGCAGTCAGAGTTATCCACCTAAAATCTTTGTGGCCACATCATTTCTCAAATCGGGTTGTAGAACTGAGATAGTTACCCATGTAACTCAGCTGAGTAGACATTTAGTGAGTGTACAAAGTTTTCCCTAAAAGTAATTCTATACCGACTAGATAGTGTAAAGTGTACACCTTTATGCACATGGAGAGGAAAAAGGAAAGATTTTGAGCCCAAACTCTCTAATTTATTCCACTAAGTTGATTTTGTTGATTAAATAATTGCTTAGCTCTCTCACCTTCTCCTTGCCTCTAAACAAAATAAACTGCAAGCTTTTTGGAATAAAAAGCCTATTGTGTATGTCTGGGTACTTAATAACAAGTAGAAGTATCTAGTATTATTACTCTAAGGATAGAGCAAATTGAGTTTCCCCAAAGCGGGCCTACATTTCTGACTGAGGGTCCCGGGAGCTCTAAGGCTAAGGACGTCCCATAGCTGTGCTGGGACACCTGCAGGCCACGTGCTTCCAGCAGTTACTGAAGACAAAGCACAGTTAACTTTTTATGCAATTATTTCCTAATGCATCTTGGAAACATGTATGCACCTTCAAGGTGGACTTTAATTAGCTGCTATAAGAAAAGACTTTAATTAGCTACTGTAAAAAAAGCTCTTCTTGTCTTCTTTTATATTTTTAAGTTCCCACTGTTTAACTGGATTTTAAGAAAAATTACCAAGTTGGTTTGTGCAGACGAGTGAATCAGCACTTTTGTACCTCGAGTATTGAAGAGTAAAATGATTTTAAGATAGGGAGAAGATATCGGAAAATATTCCAGCATTGACTTAAGTAAACACGATTATTTGTATTTAGAAATGTTTTGTTGTAATCACAATAAAGACCTTAATTATGAGAAGAATTTCCTGAAAGTGAGGGTTTTTTTTTAAAACCTCTACCAGACATTGTAAAATATGTCTCTACTTCGTTTCTTCTCCCACTTTAATTCAAGTTTTATTTTCTCATTAAAAAAGAAAATAGTTGATTATTACCTCCTCATTTACTTTGTTTTAAGGAAGGTCAAGGGAATGAGTCTAAAATTGCATTTAAATTTTGCAGGGGCTGGATTTTTACTTAATTTTCTTTTCATGATAAATATTACTTTATTAGCTTGTCCAAGCATCATTACTAAGGTTATATACATATTTGCATAGCTATTTTTTTATGCTTCTAATTTTCCAGGAATATTTTATTAGCTTAAAAGTGCACAGTGAAAAATTTTGCTCTTCCTCTGAAAACTGGCTGGCTGTGGAATAAAAATGATGAAAGTTTTTATGGGCTTAGTCCTCGCTGGATCTCAAGGGAAATCTGGAAAGAAATGACAAAATAACTAGCTATAGTGACTGAAAAATTTCATTTGTTCAAATGTAGGATGGAATTTCATAAACATTGGGATTCACATAACTATTTATATGACTATAGAGTTTCATAAGCAGGAAGTATTGATGTTTGATATTTACATGGCTATAGTTTTGGTACATCTGTTTGATAGTGAGGCAGGTGGGTTTTGTTTGTATATTTAGATGAGGCTGTAGAGAGCTGCGTTCACATCCTTTTTATTTTTATTTCTTCTATCTTTTATGGGAAAAGCTAATCAAAACAAAGGAACCTCATGGCCTTAATTCAAGTCCAGATTCCTTAGACCTCTTGATAAAGCTTTACCGTCACTAAGTTAAATACGCTAGCAAGACAGAAGAGTTTAGCTCTTAGAGTTCACTATGTTTATGCTTTTTCCGAATAACATTTCTTCCCAGCTTCTAAAATATACTTCCAAATTAATTTAGAAAAGAGGTTAGTCATTAGTAATGTTTTACAAAGAACTTAGCTATGTCATTGTTTAATCAGATCATTCATTCAAACTCGGAAGCTTCATGTTTGTATGATTCCTGTTCCTTTGCCCAGATAAAGCATGCCCCATATTTTCAAAGGCCATCTGACTACTTACTGCTTTTGAAAAGAAATGTCACTCACAATCTAGTTTTCAAATATTCTAGATATACTTTGGTGAGACTCTTTCTTATATAGTTTTCCCACAGGTCTTTATAACCAACACCATTTACCTCATTTTCTCCATAAACAGGAGAAACTCCCCTATGGATGAAAAATGTTTTCTGTATACATTCTCAGTCTTCCCTGTGATTTTCATTATGTATTCTGGTTTAGGAATGTGTCTTTAAAAATTTAAACAGTTCTTTAAGAAAAGTGCCCACTGGAAGTGAATAAAACGTACAGCAAAGATTAGCTGGGAAGTGTTCAGTGCGCCTTGTTTGTCTTGCTTTCTTCAGAAGCCACTCCTGTCACTGGTCAGTTATAAGAAAGGAAGAACAAAGTTCCTTGATGTATACTGAAAAAAAGCTGCCTGCAGTTCCTTTCAATTGCTCTGTTGCCCAGCCCGGCCGGCCTCCAGCCAGAAGCCAGCAGGCAAAATTTAACAGCCACGCTTCAAAATGTTAGTAGCAGCGATCAATGCGTCCATAACTCTTAGCCCTCTAGATATGGGGTCATCTTTCAATACTACCCCACTGTCATATACAACATTTGTCTTGTCCCACATTCAACTGATTGTGTCAAACTATGGAGTGACTATATAATACACATATACAATAGCACAATGAAAGCAATAATCTCCAACCCAGTTTCTTTATTTATTTGAGTGCTATTACAAAGTTTCCTGCAGTAAGGAGAAGCTGGGGAGGCTGCGACATGGTCCAGCCCCGCAGAGGACTGCAAAGGAGTCGAAGCCCTGGAGGGCTCAAGGATAGAATGCAACGGCTCTGGCATGAGCCAAGCATCCAGCTTTTTCATTACTTTGGGAGCCAATTTGGTTTTCCTGAATTCTGGTAGTCACTACTTGTATTACGTAGAATCTATTTTCTTTCCTCCTTACAAAAGTCTCTTATGCTAATGCATATGTATTATGGCTAGAAATACAATAGGTTATATAAACAGCCACTTACTCACCTTGATTTTGAAGTTCTACTGATTCTTCGACCCAAATGAATCCTATATACGAAAGTACATCTCATTTTGTTGTAACTAAATCGGATTTACGAAATCATAGTGAGATATCACAGGCATACTTGACTTACAGTTTTTTCAAGTGGAGTTTTCTATGTATAAAGGCCTTCAAGAAAATAAGTTGGTTTGGAGAAATGAATGCATTTTTCTTTTGAAAATACACCTGCCATAACGAGTGAAATGTCAACAAGTCAATAGAGAGCATTTAATTATTTAGTCACCGGGAAGGTTGATGAGGCATTTAGATAGAAGCCTGAATGACTGGATAAAAGAATATTGGGAAGTACTGCACTCAATTTAGAAATATTGCACGAAGCAGATTTATTATGCTAAACAATAGCCACAATTTAAAAGCCGTGATAAAACACCCTCGCGATTAGGATTTTTCTAAAACCAGTTAATTTTTTTAGACAACGATTTCATTTCGTGGTCGTATTGCAGTGTTTCTGAGCAGCAAGAGCCCACTTTCGCCACGGTGACATTATGAGAAAAATGACAAAGAAAGAAATGGGTTTCAGGAGCGTGGTGTTCTTTTGAACAATCAGAAGAAATGCTTTGTTCAAGAATGCATGCCAGCGTACGATTAATGTGAAAATGAGCATCAAAAACAGCTTGCGTGGGGAGGGTGGAGAGGATCTTAACCTAGATGTGACAAATAATTTGTAATTCTCGTGCATAACAGAGCCGAGGAAGAGTCACTCAGAGCAGAGTTGGTCCCCTTCAGAGTGTGCTCAGAAAGATCACGAATCTTGTAAATATCTTCACAAAAGTCAATTCTCTTGCAGCAGTCAAACAATGCTCTTTGTAAAATAGCTACGAAGTACGTGGGGTTTTCAGCCACACTGTAATATTTTTATAGCCCCGCAGTCACCATCTATTCCATATACACAAACATCCGCGTACCCAGAAAATAATTGTGGATAATTCAATGTTCAGATTCGATAATGGATGCTCAAATAAATATGAGAATTCCAAGCAAATTTGTGCAAATGAAAAAAGATTTCCTCTGACATAATGGCATGGTGCAAGGCTGTGTGTAATGAGCTGTAATTTGTCTGGAAGAGCATTTTAAAGGGGTTGATCCATCCACTGGAAGGCCAGCAGCCGCTCCAACTCTTGCAGCAGCGAGCCGGCCTGCCTCGTCTCAGAGGAAATTACACCACAAGCAGGCCAAATTTCTGACAACTTCCATAAATTATTTCAGATTTTCATATTTCAAATTTCATCTGCATTCATCATGTGTGTTTGACTGGGGAAAAATGTCTAGGAGGGGCTCTGCTAGCATTCAATGCAGCAGTCCCAGGAGCCTGCCCTGGGACTAGATAATTTAATTTCGTTTTGATTAGATTATTCTTGCTGCAGTCTACTGCCAATCTGAAGTATTGTGCCTTCTCTTCTACTTAACCTTCCTGCCCCATGCCTGCTCCAGCCTGCATGCAGCTCTCTGTATTGCAGAATATATTTGAACAATCAAAGTTAGGAGTTATTATTTTGCTTCCCATTGTCCATCCTTATAAAAGCACACATCTTTCACGGGGCTCCCTCTTCCCAGAAATCAGATTACTTCTTTTTTTTAGTTTGTAATATTGTTTACCATTTTCAGTGGAAAGTGCCCTGTAATTTAGGTGGCAAATCTAAAATCATTACTAAATCTCGGGATGATGCAATAGCCCATAAATGAAGATCATCTTGAAAACAACTCTAATCATCACTGGGCGATACACAAGAGACTGAAAACAGGTAAATAATGAATACGCCCATCCATTAAACTAAAAATCTATTGTAAACCAAAGTTATTGTTCAACCCTTTACCTAACGGTCAATGAAGAAAACCCTCTGTAATCGGTCTTCAAAAGCAGGACATTAGAAATTCAGGATACAAACTGTTGTAAACGTGCAAACGCAGGGGCACGATGAACTTCTAAAAAATACTGGCGTGATAACAAAATAATCGGGGAGACACACTGAGTAAGGTTCTTAAAGATTCCCCTAAATTAAATTTGAATACATGAAATGACGATTAACAGTAAATACAGACCAGGGGTACCTCGAAATGCATAATCACCATTTCCCCCTATTTTTAGAAAATGACTGTATTTATGTAAGATTCAGTAACCAAGGAACACCAAAAATGCTTGTCGCTGACTAAGTTAGAGGCAGGATTATTAGAAACATAGATAAATAAACAAAGCTAATGTTGCTCTTTAAGTAATATCTATCACTTCCTTTTATTGAGTTATTTCTTTAAACAATATAAGTTTTTCTGATACTATGTGTCTGAACTGAGGACTTTAGCTTCTTTATTGTTCTCCATTTTGATGAAAAAAATTGAATTGGGGTCTGTTCTATTGAATTTTGTTCAGTAAATATACTGAAATCATATTTTTGTTAGAAACTATCAATAAATCCAGTATGAGAAAAGTAATAAGATACAAATATGAACAGGACCTTTGCAAAGGAAATATTACAAAGAGAGTGCGCCCAGAAAATATATTAGGGAATGTGTTTTTTCCCTTGCGCTAGGAGAAAATACAGAAAGAAGGACATGAAACTGTGTTATTTTTAATACAGATTCCGTGCTTGAAATAAAAACAATTCTAACCGCTCTATCACATGGTTCAATAAAATCATTTTTCCAGTATTGCCGTTAAAAAAGTACAGTAGGAACACACGTCTTTTTTTCTACATCCAGATAACTTACGAAAAAGATACCACACTTGATAAATAATTATGACTTCCCAGATTATGAAAATCCTAGATGTTTTGCTATCCATGTTTTATATGCCCATGAGGTATCTAAGTCTCCATTATTTCTTAAAATCAACTTTATAGCATATGTGGCAAAATCATTTATATTCAGAACTCCATTATATTCCGTCAGTAATATCCTAGGAAAAAAGGTACAAAGATTTAATCGAATCTAATTTAGTATGGATAAATCTCTTGAGGCAATAGATGGTTTTGTTCTCTCTGGTTTTTGGAGATGTTGGAGGTCAAGAGAAAAACTGTGAACATGGTGAATGTTATCCACACACGCCCCCCCAATTTGTTTAATTGAATTAAAACTGTGGGAAAGGGAAGGACCCTGTAAACTAAGCTGTCTTGAGGCAACTTCACTCTGTGAAGAATCATAATTTACTTAGTAATCCCTTGCTCTCCTATGAAGTGAGACACTGAGTGTTGGTCACTTCGGGTGCTAAAAGTTGCCACGGTGTCCTCACTTTTTTAAAGTTTATTTATTTTAAAGTAATCTCTACACCCAACGTGGGGCTCAAACTTATGACCCAGAGACCAAGAGTCACACGCCCTCCTCACTGAGCCAGCCAGGCATCCCAGTGTCTTTGTTTTTATAGGTCAACCTGGAAACAAGCAGCTTAAATCCAGAAATCTTGAATGACATTCACTATTAGGTTAGATCTTTGAACTTGGATATTAGTGGCAGTTGTTAAATAAGTCTCCAATAAATAAAATGTGGAAAGGAAAAAAATTGTGTTTCAGTATTTGCAGCTTGTCTTAAGGTTCTAAAACTGGTTCTAATAAAATTAAATGTGTGCATCTTTGAAGTTCTATCTAATCACTCTCTTGAAAATCTTTGTGACTTAATGTTGAAGCCACTGTGCCATTTGGCAACGACGACTGGCAATTAAGCTTTTTGTACCCAGTATTCAAATTTGAGAATGTCACTTTATTACTTTGATTTTTAATTATGGACCATGTCAGCAGAAAGCCTTCCACTGAGTGCAGTAAAAGAAAAAAACCCAACCTTCTTTCCTGGAAATGGCAGTCAATGAAGAGAAAAGCAGCATTCCTAGAAATGTGTAATTTATGACTGGAGCGAGAGGCTCCTGTGGGCCATCATAAAGGTAGTTTTAAACAAGGATGGAGACTTGGGGGAGTATTCATATGGCTGGGCCTTTGGCAGCCGAGTGTTGGCTTCGCATGCCCAGGAGTAGCCTAACCACTTCAAACCTTGTAAGCTGAGCTCTTGAAGAAATGCGATTAATTATGTATCTACGCGTACAAGGGCTAACTTACCATTTTTGATAGAACGATTTTGTGTTGCTCTAAAGAAAATTTAAAGCCTTATTCTGATAAACCATTGTCCCAAGGTAGGAGCCTTCCAGCTTTCAGTTAAAAATTTTAATCTCCCTTCCCCCGCACCCCCCCCCCAAATTTAGATGTTGCTGCATTGCCTACATTGCATAACTCCAGGGTCCCCCATTCGTACTATATGCCATGGAGTTGTGCTCTTCTCATTTTCATAAAATACAGTGGGAATAGCGCCCCCTAGTGTTGTGGAACTCAGAGGCTCCTGTGAAAGCCGTTAGTGCATGGTCTCTGTTACTGTTTCTTTCTGCAGAGGAGAGAAGCCAGAAATGGAAAGAGAGAAAGGAACCATTGGGTTCCATTTTGTCCTCCCGCAAGAACAGCTCCTAACTTTCTCTTCCACTCCATGTGGACTTTTCCAATATGGAGAAATACTTATGACCTGTCCAGATCTGCATAGATGAGGGAGGCGGAGTATGGGAGGCTAGCCTGGCTGCATTCTGAGGTGATCTCTCATTTCCACCTCTTGCTCCTACCTTAGATTGCTAAATCAGGCATTTCTCCGCTCATCTGAGCGGCAGGGCTGCATTGGAGATGAGCCCCAGTAGCCGAACGGACACCAAAGTATCCTCTTGGGAATCAAAGAGAGGCTTTCTCACCTTCAGAGAGACGTGTTTAGGCCAGAAAAACCTGGTTTCTCTCATGGAGGTTTGGACTCCTCGTAGAATTAGCTGATTATTTGAAAAGATTGTTACCTAAGGAAATGTGACGACTAACTTGAAGCCCAAATCCATTGTGTTTAAATCTCTAGTTACAAAAAGAGGCGATAGGGCAAAAAGCTTGGGTGGCGGGTCAGAAGAATCAGCCTTCTTGGAATTTACTTTCCTCATCTGTACAATGGTGACTGGATGAGATTATGCTTTGAGTTGTGAAATGTGTTGAGAGTAACTTGAAATAAATAATAGTCAAAGTGTAGAAGTTGGTGACTTTTAATTTTACCTTAAAATGAAGTTAGAACAATTTTGCATTCGTGTACTCTTGATTTTGCTTTCTTTTCTTTTTTTTTTTTTTTTTTTAAAGATTTTTATTTATTTATTTGACAGAGAGAGAGACAGCCAGCGAGAGAGGAACACAAGCAGGGGGAGTGGGAGAGGGAGAAGCAGGCTCACAGCAGAGGAGCCTGATGTGGGGCTTGATCCCAGGACGCCGGGATCACGCCCTGAGCTGAAGGCAGGCGCTTAACCGCTGTGCCACCCAGGCACCCCTTGATTTTGCTTTCTTAAATAGTGGAGGCATCATAATGAATTACGGCCAATGTCCTGGGAATGGAACTCTGTCAGCCATGACAGTATCATTTGCTGAGAAGGTGGCAGTGAGAACATAGTTGATAACTGCTAAACCAGAAGACCTCTAGGGCATCTTCCATCGGTGTGTGACATCAGTGTGACCATCATACGTTGGTTCGTAGACACACCTGTAAATTAGGTAACTCCCTTTTGGGTATTTCCCTGCTCTTTGCTTTTTTGGCCTTTCACTTGCCCTTCGCACATCCCTCTATGCCATCCCTTCTGTCTCTACCCTCAGCCTACACTGGCCTTTGCCTCTTTCTTTCCTCAAAATGAAATTGGCCAATTGCCTGTGGTATATTCCAGGCCAGTTTTGTGAGCCGTCGTTCCTGTAACCCTGATAGTGCTCAAGATTCTTTTGGATAGTCCTTGCCCGGGCGTTTGAAATGTAATAGTTCAGGATTTATTTTATTGTATCAGACTCTTAATTTGTATATGACAGTTGTGATTCTGGGATTTTATTGCTCAGGACTAAGCTAAAGTAGGAATATGCATTTTTAAAAAAAGATTTTATTTATTTATTTGGCAGAGAGAGAGACAGCCAGCGAGAGAGGGAACACAAGCAGGGGGAGTGGGAGAGGAAGAAGCAGGCTCCCAGTGGAGGAGCCGGATGCGGGGCTCGATCCCAGAACGCCGGGATCACGCCCTGAGCCGAAGGCAGACGCCTAACCGCTGTGCCACCCAGGCGCCCCGGAATATGCATTTTCTAAAAACAAGTCTCTTTAAATAAAATATTGAGTATGTCATAGTGTAATGATACCACACGATGTGGAAGATATCGTGAAGGTGGTACATCAAGGACTGAAGTTGGGAAACATGTGGATAGATTAATTTTTGTTAAAGAAATAGAAAATTATTTAGTAAGCTTTATTCCCACCCCCAAGTAACAGCAAAGCACAAAATAACAGTGGCCTTGAGTGGCAGAAATGGAAACTATTTGCTGTGGAAACTCCAATAATATTATGGATATTCTGTTTAACTTTGTGTGGTAATTCCAATGTTGCTGTCTGTTGTGTCTGCTAGCTCTTGCTCATGGTGTCTCGAACTTGTGTGTTCTGTGATTGATTTTCTTTTTCTTTCTTTCTTTCCCTTTCCTTTCCTTTTCTTTTTTCCTTCCTTTTCTACTGTGACCTCTTATTCCTTTGGTAATTTCTTGGAAATTTCTTTCTTTCTTTCTTTTTGTTTTAAGATTTTATGTTTTTGACAGAGAGAGAGAGACAGCCGGCGAGAGAGGGAACACAGGTGGGGAGAGTGGGAGAGGAAGAAGCAGGCTCCCAGCAGAGGAGTCTGATGCGGGGCTCGATCCCAGAACGCCGGGATCACGCCCTGAGCCGAAGGCAGACGCTTAACGACTGAGCCACCCAGGCACCCCTGGAAATTTCTTTGAGGTCTGGTTTGAAGGACAATTTTTCCTTTTTCCCTCCTTAGTTTCCTTGGGTGAGCTGCTCATTCAGAACTACTTTAAACTAAATTCTGGGCTTGAGGTTTGTCAGACCTCTAAGGTAATACGAATTTGAGCTACAAATCAGTATGAGGGCCAGCTTTTGGTTATGAATGATCAGTGGGAATTTCTCCCTGACCTCCTCCACTCAGTGCCAAGGTTCACGAAAGGCACTTTTCTCACTCTTCTCTTCGAGAATAAGTTTATTTCTAGTTCCCTCTCACTTGGGCACTCTATCTCTCATCCTCCATGTCTCATAAGGCCATGAATTTCCAAGCCCCAGATCATGTGGGCTCAGCAAATGCTTCCTGGGGAAGTTCACTTCAGGACCCTAAATATTTTTCTGGATTCTTGCTTTATTAGTTAATTTTGGCCTCTGAATACTCCTTACTTATTTTACTTATTCATATCTTTAAAATCTTAAAAAACTATAAAAGACTGCTCACAGGTGGTTGGGGGGACGTAACTTGGTGTAACCACCTTGAAAGACCCTTTAGCAGTGTGTACTAAGGCGAAACCTATGTGCATCTTATGACCCAACAGCTGCAGTTTTAGAGATACACCCTCTAGAAATACAGATGCAAATCTTCCAACAAACACTTGTAAGAATGCTCGTTGCAGTCTTATTCGTAATAGCCTTAAACCTAGGAAGTATACAAACCCTCATCAGTGGGAGAATGGCCAGTTAATGGGCATATTTATCCTCTGTTTAGTATTGACACCACTCTCCAGAGCTTGGGGATGAACAAACAGGCAATAAGGTGAACGTATCTCACAAGCATAACTAAACAATCTAGACGCAACAGAGAACAGACAGTGTGATTTCACGTATACGAAAGTTCAAAATCAGCAAATTGGTCTATGCTGTTGGAGGTCACGGTGGTGGGTACTCCTGGAGGATTAGGAACTGGAAGGAGCGCAAGAGAAGTGCCTTCGAGGCTGACAGCTTAGTTCTTATCCTGGCTGCCGGTTACACAGATCTGTTCAGTTTGTGAAAATTCATTATCTGTACACCTGAGATATCTGCGTTTTTCTAAATACATATTATACTTTTCTAAACAGGATAAATACTTTACAGGTCATTTTGAATTCTTTCTAGTGGAGGAGTGGTCAGACACTTGGCCATCCTGCAGGGAATGAGACGCGGTCTGTTTGGCTGGCCGTTACATGTCCAGCATCTGGCACAACCCTACACCCATAGGAAGTGCTCAATATATATTTACAGAAGTCACGCAATTGGAGCTTATTTTAAATAATTAATTAATGAATTAATTATTTTTCAAGAGTTATTTAGTTATTTTAGAGAGAGTGGGGAGGAGCAGAGGGAGAGGTAGAGAGAAGGAGAGAAGCAGATTCCCTGTTGAGCGGGGGACCTGACGGGAGGCTCCATCTCACCACCCCAAGGTCATGACCTGAGTCGAAATCAAGAGAGGGCCACTCCACAGACTGCGCCACCCAGGTGCCCCTGGAGTTTAGTTTTTTCAAACACAAAATTACCACTTGACCAGATTTCTTTATCTAAAAAAAAAAAAAAAAGAAGAAGAAGAAGAAGAACAAGAAATGACTGATATATGCCTTTAGAAATACAATGGCTTATTGGAAAAAATGTGGGCCGAACAGATTATACTACTTTATTCATTCTCAGAAAGTCATGGGATAAGCGAGGAAGGCTCAAATCAGTTCTGTTTAAAAGAGAACAGAACCCTCCTCCGATTGGGTATGGATGGAAGGAATTCTTCAGTAAGTTCTTTTTATTGTGCATGTTTTGCCCTTTGAGATGTCAGTTCCTTGAACAAAGAGTAAAAGTAATTTCCCTAATGGGAAGAAACGGAAAAAAGAGTCTTCAGAAAAGTTCAAATTATATTTAGACATGAAGGACATTTACTTGAGGAAGTTAAAGCTTGTAACAGAAAATGGTACAGCTCTGCAGAGAAACCTTAGGAAGTAGCTGTGTGACCTTGACCAGCCTCCCATCCTCTCTGTTTCCAGTTTTCTCGTTCGTAAAACAAGCAACAAGCACTAGGTTTCTTTCAAAACTAACCTTCTGTAATTGTGCAATTTCATCTTATTATAGGAAACATTGGCTCAAATTGCTTCAAAAATATGAATTTTGAATCATTGAAAAGGAAAGGTGGTTTGTTAACTGTAAAGTAAAAAAAATACAATATGATTTACAGTAAATTTTATGTTGCTTAGAAGCCTTTTAAAGGGTTTTGATTAAAGATTAAAGAGGATTTGTAACTAGAATATTAATTTTTTAAAGGATTTTACTTATTTATTTGAGAGAGAGTGTGTGCATGCAGGAGCACACAGGGGTGGGGGAGGGCAGAGGGAGAAGCAGGCTCCCCGCTGAGCAGGGAGGCTGCTGGGGGTGGAGGGCGGGTGTCAATCCCAAGACCCTGGGATCATGACCTGAGCTGAAGGCAGACGCTTAACCGACTGAGCCACCCAGCCGCCCCCTGAGGAAAATTTAAACAATTAATATTCTAGGGGCGCCTGGGTGGCTCAGTCGGTTAAGCATCTGCCTTCAGCTCAGGTCATGATCCCAGGGTCCTGGGATTGAGCCCCATGTTGGGCTCCCTGCTCAGGGGGGAGTCTGCTTCTCCCTCTCTCTGCCCCTCTCCTCCTCGTGCTCTCTCTCTCAAATAAATAAATAAAATCTTTAAAAAAAATAAACTTTCCTCAGCATTTTGGTGAGTGCCATCGTGGCAGAGACCGGCTAGCCGTCCACGGAGCCCGTTTCCTCTTCCTGGGCACATAGCTAGGCTCTGCCTCCAGCCTCCTTTACGGTCAGGCAGGGTCGTATGTGTTCTGGCTGACGGAGCATTAGCAGAAGTGGTATGTACCACTTTTAGGCCTGGCCCGTGAACGCCTCATACCCAGGATTCTCTAGGCTCTTCCCCTTCATCTGAAGCATCATGACCTTAGAATTCACACGTTGACCATAACAGGGCCACAAGGGGAAGGGATTCTGGCCCTGAATTGTCACTTGGAGGAGAGCTGCTGAAACACCTGTTGTGTTCTTTCCACGAGCAGGAAATAATTATCTGTCGTGTCTGATTGATTATATAGTTTGAGCTTGCAACTATTAATGTATATTGGCTAAACAAACTCTCATAAAATGTGTCTTAAAAAGAGAAACTCCAGATTGATGAGAATACTAATTCTCCGTTTATAAAAACTCCTTGAGCTGTACACTCACAGTATCTGACTTTTTTCTGAATAAACACACTTTTCTAAAAGGGAAAAAAAACTTTAAGTTAAATTTCTGACGTTCGCAAGCAAAACAATAAGAAAATGGCTGAGCTGACATTTATATTTCTATAAAGAACAAGATATCTCTAACAAGATAAAGTATTGCCCTCCCCACATTCTCCAGGAACTGGCCCAGTGGTTATAATATTGGCATTAGGAAGACAGCAGAGTCTGGTGGAAAGGCCAGGGACTTTGAATTCAATTAGGTTGAGTTCAAGTCCTGGTTTTACCACCCAGTGCCCCAATTTTCTCATCTCTAAAATGGAGCTAATAATATGTACCTTGTTAGGCTGTTAGTGGTAAAACACGGCTTAATATGTGAAGTTGAGTTTGGGACGCTTAAGAGTTGAATCCTAGCTCTGCCATGGACTGCTGGCTTGGGTGAGATATTTAAATTCTCTGGGCTTCAGTTTCTTCAGCTGGAAGATGGGGACAACGGGGACATACCTTGGAGAGTGTGCGAACAAAATGAGTTAATACATGCAAAGTGTTTATAGCAGGGCCTGCCACAAAAGATGTATGTAAATGTTATTTTATTGTTAGTGTTGCAAGGATTAGCTAGAATACGGACAAAAATTTCCCCTCGTTGTAGACCTTCATTAAATGCAACAATGCATTGTTCAAAGATGTTGGTAATACTTGTTTGTACATAAAAATGATACTAGTTTAGTTTGACACTTTCCACATGCACAATATCCTATCATCCAGAAATTTCATTTTAACCCATTTCAGTTTATCCAATATGTGCTGGTCCAATGTGAAATAATTTGATTCCATTATTTAACGGGTTATTGCATTGAGAAAAAATAAAGCATATAGAAACAAATCTGTCTTCTCCATGACCAAGAGTTGAGGGCTTATGTGTCATATTTCCCTCCTCATATTTAGTGATACACCAAGCCATATGCACTGTTCTTACGGTTAAGGTCAGAGATGCTCGCCCGTGCAGCTGGGAATGATTTGATAGAATCATCCTTCTGATAGGCCAGACTGTCCTTTTTTTTTTTTTTTTTTAAAGATTTTATTTATTTATTCAACAGAGATAGAGACAGCCAGCGAGAGAGGGAACACAAGCAGGGGGAGTGGGAGAGGAAGAAGCAGGCTCATAGCGGAGGAGCCTGATGTGGGGCTCGATCCCATAACGCCGGGATCACGCCCTGAGCTGAAGGCAGACGCTTAACCGTTGTGCCACCCAGGCGCCCCCAGACTGTCCTTTTTGATTGTGTCCTTTATCAGCAAAACTTTTCTAAGCATGCACTCTTAAAATCATGTATAAATGGTATACACTTAGTATTCATATGGAAATATATGTACTTACATACTATACGCTACTATTCTTATATAGTATTAAATTACAATACATACACAAAAGTAAAAATTTTAGCATGATGAAATAAAGGAGATTACCTGTAGTATGAGATACATGTGATGGCTTCGTAGTATCAGTATTCATAGTATCTCAAGTCTCAATGTACACTTAGGATGAGGGTCAGTGTTAATGAGAGTATATGTTAATCCATATTTAAAATAGGATAGTTCTTGGGGCTCCTGGGCGGCACAGTTGGTTAAGCGTCTGCCTTTGGCTCAGGTCATTATCTTGGGGGTCCTGGGATCAAGCCCTATGTTGGGCTCTGTGCTCAGGAGGGAGTCTGCTTGAGATTCTCGCTCCCTCTCTATTTGGCCCGCCCCCAACCATGTGCATGCGCATTCTTTCTCTTTCAAGTAAATAAATCTTTTTAAAAAATAGGATAATTTTTGTTAATTTTAAAATTGTTTCACTGACTGATGTCAAGCCTGAGTAGAGGGAGACCCTGAGATCAAGACCTGAGCCAAGATCAAGAATCAGGTGCTTAACTGACCAAGTCGCCCAGGTGCCCCTGAGTGGATCATCTTAGAAAAAACAACACAACACCTCATGTTGTAGTTGGAAAGCCTTTCGAGGAGTAGAAGTAGATTGAATGCTGCCATTTTCAAGTTGCTGGTGCTAGATTCATTAGTGTGCTCTTCAGTTCGTGATTTCACCCTTTAAGGTACATTTCCACCTTTCTAGTTTAGTTAAAACTAGAATATATTATTCATAGTCCATTAAACTGGGCGTACTGGAAATTGCAATATGCTTCAATATGCCAGCAAACAATCACGGGAGAAACCCTGTGAATGCTCCTGCCCTTTCCCTGGGAGAGACCTATTAAACATAAGACTCCCTGACAGGGGGACCGCATAAACGCAGCAATGCCAATCCATATGTTACATGTTACTTACATTACATTGCTGGCTTTTAAAGCTAAAAATGTAAGGACAGGCAGAAGTTGTCATATTTTCTTCTTGCATATCCAACGGGCCACGTGGGGTCCTCACCTCAGATTGGTCTGCACGTGGCGTAGACTGCCCTCATTCATTCTCTGGCAACATCCTGGCTAGGGAAGTAGTTGAATAGTTTTCTTCCATGCCAGAGAATATTATCCTTCCGTCTTGTCTTTGGCAGATCTGAAGAAGGTTTCCTTCCTAATGGGTGAACGAACTTTACATTCTGTAGTAAAGTACTTGTCGCTGACACCTTAGCAGTGGAGCAGGAGAAAACCCAGCCCTAGGTTTCCAAACGGACCGGGGAGGCTGGGGAGCACAGTGACTGAGCGCCTGGCCTTGGGCATGCGTCCACCCTTGGTCCAAGTCCTGTCTCTACTGCTTATAATTGTGTGACTCGAGGTAAGTGAATCCGTCTTAACCTCAGTTTCCCCATCTGAAAAAAGTGGTACTACCTACTGCATATGACAGGCTGCTCTGTGTGTGTGTGTGTGTGTGTGTGTGTGAGAGAGAGAGAGAGAGAGAGAGAGAGCTCAAACGACAGTTGGCTTAAAAAGCACAATTTTATTCCTTTTTCATGTTAAATTTCATGTACGCTGGGTTCAGAAGTCATGATCAAAGTTTCCGTTGTTGCTCTTATGTCTGATTCTAACCAGAAGAAGGAGGAACAGAAAAAGGGAAGGCACACTGCTTTTCTTTCAAGGGCATGAGTCGGAAGTTGTTTAAATCTCCTTGGCCAAACCTTAGCCTCATGGCCACATCGAACTGCAAAGCAGAGTGCAAAATGTAGTATTTGCTGGTAGCCATGTGCCGAGCTCCAGGTTTCTAATTACTAAAGGAAGTCAGGAAAAATGGTGATTGGGGCACAGGGAGCTGTCTCTGAACTACCCGCTTCTCAGGATAGTTGTAGGGATTAAATAACATCATGTGGCACAGACATGGTATCGTGGCTAAGCAACAAACCCAGAGAATACTATTATTATCAATCTCTCAGTCTTTCGTTTTCTCTTAAGCAAAATGAATATTGATTGATTGTTCCATTCTGTAAACAGCACTGAGTACTGAGCTTGTGTCAACAGTGTCCTGCCTATCTCAGGAGCAGTAAGTGTGGAAACAATAGTGACATAATGGGATGGGCTTTAAAAAGTATGTATGTATATATGTGTGTGTGTTTATATGTTTATATTTATATATACATTTATTATTGTTACTCATTTGCAAGGAATCATTCATCTTTCATGTTGGGATTTTCTTTCTTTTATTTTTTTTAAGATTTATTTATTTCAGAGCGAGAGAGAGAGAGAGAGAGAGCACATGAGCAGGGGTGGGGACAGAGGGGGAGGCAGAGGAGACAAGCAGACTCGGGCCGAGTGGGGAGTCAGATGCGGGGCTTGATCCTAGGGCCTGGAGATCATGACCCTCATGAGCCGAAATCCCAGAGTCGGACGCTTAACCACCCAGGTGCCCCTTGTGTTGGAATTTTCTGGGGGCTTTGTATCACAACTAGGAAAAAGACAAAAAGAAAGGTTTTACTATTTTTACCAAGGATATGGAAAATAAATACCAGGAAATATGCTGATGATGGCGGGAGCTTGAGGGACTGGGGATGACAAGCATTAAGGCCAAAGGGAGAAGCCCTGGATTGTGGATCCGAGCAGACCTCCTGCATTAGTCAGCTTGTGCTGTAATAACTCCCATGTCTGTGTTTCACAACCATATTTCTTACTCCCATATCTACGGGGTGACAACAGCTCTGCTTGGTTCTGCCAGGCTCTTCTCAGTTTTGCTCATGTCTTTTTTTTTTTTTTTTTAAGATTTTATTTATTTATTTGCCAGAGAGAGAGAGCACAAGTGGGGGAGCAGCAGGCAGAGGGAAAAGTAGTCTCCCTGCTGAGCAAGGAGCCCTAGGCAGAACTCGATCCCAGGACCCTGGGATCATGAGCCAAGCTGAAGGCAGATGCTTAACCGACTGGGCCACCCAGGTGCCCCTCATGTCTTTTCATTCTAATACGTCAGTATAGGGCATCCTATTGGGGCAGATGGCAGGAGCTTAAGAGGTCAAGCTGTATCATGCGATTGCATTGGAGCTTCTATTTGTTTTCTCCCAGCTTCGTTGTGATATAATTAACACATAACATTAAATAAGTTTAAGGTATACACCATGTTGATTTGACACATGTATGTATTGCAAAATGATGATCGCCATAGCACAGTAGCATTAGTTAACACTTTCATCCCATCCCATTGTTACCATCTCTTTTTTGTGGTGAGAGCATTTAAGATCTACTCTCTTAGCAGCATTCCAGTATGTGATACAGTATTGTTAACCGTACTCACCTGCTGTATATTAGATCCCCAAATTTGTTAATCTTATTAACTGGAAGTTAGTCTTTTTAAGATTCCATATATAAGTCCTATTATACAGTATCTTTCTTTCTCTGTCTGACTTACCTCCCTTAGCACAGTGCCCTCAGATTTCATCCAAGTTGTTGCAAATGGCAGGATTTCCATCTTTCTCGTGACTGAACACTATCCCATTGTGTGTGTGTATATACGTATATATCTCCATTCACCCACTGATGGACACTTACATCGTTTCCCTCTCTGGGCTGTTGTGAATGATGCTGCAGCGAACACAGGAGTGCAGACCTCTCTATGAGACTGGAGCCCGTGTTTGGATATAGCATATCCACTCACATTTTATTGACTAAAGCAAGTCATATGTCCAAGGCCAATGCTAACAGCCTAGAGAGGTATTTTCCATCTTATGAGACAGCATTCCGAAGGTAGGAAAGGAATAAAGAACTGTGCCCAAATAATATGGTCTACAACACCTGAGTGTGGATTCTGAACTGGCTGATGTGACCAAGGGGGAAGGCACTTAGTCTTCCAGAGCCTCCTCTATGAATAGGGAGAATACTCATAGGCCCCACGACTGTATTTGTCCCATGAGATAACCCCTATAAGGCAGAGTTTCCCAAGGGTATGCCACAAATGGATTGTAAGAGTGGCGTGACAGTGTATTTTTCAGACCTCAGAGCAGCTGGGTGAGGCCTCGAGCTTCCAGAGCTTCCAGGCCAGGGACTTCCTGCCACAAGCAGCTAGCCTGTGTGCTGGCTGCACAGAGAGTATTTTCTGCGTGTCATGATATGAAAAATGTGAGGAAGCACTGGAAAGAAAAGCACCAAAATGGTGCCTGGCTCTTGGTGGAGTTTTAAACCAGAGGCAATCTTCAGTACTGTGAGATGGAGAGTAGACTGGTGGAAATGAAGGCATCAGTAGGAATCACTGACAGAAGAGAATTTCCCCCCTCACAGCAGCTTCAAAAAACTCTACTTGATGCTTTGCTGGTTTCCTCTCTGTGACCCTACAGGGGTCATCACCCCTCCTCCCCCGCTGCAGCAATTTGAGAAATCCTGGGAAAGAGGATGCGAAGACAATGTCCAGAGCCCATGCTCTGTGTGACCAGAGTTGAAAGTTGAATCTAAAAATACGTCTTGCTATAGAACATGAATTGTGGCTGTTTCTATAGCCATTCCGCAGCTTATTACAAATCTACCCTAAAAGAAATTCCTGGAATTGTGTTCGTCTGTGAGTTGCTGGGAAGACACAGCACCCTTCTGGGTCTGGCATGTGGTCAAGGCGGCCTTGCAGTGGTTTGAAGTGGGAGCTCCCCCTGCCTCTCCGCAGCCTGAGAGCATGAAGCCAACGCTCTGGGTCTCTCTCAGTCGAACTCTATCCTGGCTGCCGAGATTCGTTTTTTCTTATGACCGCAGACATGAGTTTCTCAGTGTAGATAAAAAATCCAGGGCAACAGCCTGAGTCATTTGCAGATGTTGCTATCTGCCCCCCTCACCCCTGCCAGCCCCCCAAAATGTCTCTGATCCTTAGGTTACTAGAGAAAGCATGTCTCCGTCGCTCACAGCAATATTTTTCTATTGTTTTACTCTCATGCTTCTCTGCTACCCGGCATTGGTACGGTCAGGGCCCAGTGTCCTAAAACAAATGTAATAGTTGAGATTAACATGGAGAACAGAAGTTTTTGAACTAGGAAAGTTGCATCCAATTTTTGTGTAATTTTGAAAACACGCTTTAACACATAAAGTGATTTCCGTAGCATGACCAACCATGGGTTTGCTTGACCTGGATTTAACCTTCTTTTATTCTTGACTTTAACAGACATTTATTCAAAGCCTTTTACATGTGAGATGTTGGAGACACAATAATACGTAAGGCCTAGTCTCTGGCCCCAAGGAGCTTACATAGTGGGAGGAGCCCGGTACCTCAAGTCAACATGATTCTGGATTTCCCAGTGTCAGCAACTACTCTAGTATCTTGTACTGGATAGAAGAAAACCCCACAAGAATTCTCTGGTCATTAAACAGGACTTTAGATACACATTTTAGAAGTGTTGGCTCATGACTTATAACGAGAGTCTCTCGTTATCTTTCTGGAGAGGAAGAAAAAGCACTTGGTCAGCAGTGTTGTGAAAGGAACGGGGAAATGGACGCCCTGGTGACTGCTGCTCGGACTGAGAGGGGCCGCAGTGGGCTCAGGCTTTCAGAGAAGGCAATCCGGCAATATGTAAATGCCCTACCACGGGAGACTCTTCATTGGAACATTGCACGAGGGAATGCTATGCGAACCACAAAAATGGTGCTCCAGATAAAGAATGGAATGGAATGTGTTGTTGAGTGAGGAAAATGCAGAACAGTACACACAGTATAATTTCAATTGTGTGTGTAAGTATTTGCATGCATAGACAAAACTTGGGAAACCAATAATGTGGCTATGTTAAAGGTTGTTATTTCTGAGTCTTGAGATTACAAGCGATTTTTAATTTGGAAAGTGCTTTTCAGCACTTTTTGAATTGCCTACAAAGACCATGTATTGCTATCATAATTAGAGGGGAGGGTTTGGGATTTTTGTTGGTTTTGTTTTTTAAGAAATAGAAAAAGTCTGGATCAGGTCATGCTCACTCCGGGCCTTGGGGCAGGGGCACAGAGGTGTGTGTGTGTGTGTGTGTGTGTAATTCCAAATAAAAGTATTTACATTATGTGGCGGAATTTAAAACAGAAGCTTCGTAGCTGATAGGGATTCTGCTAAGTAGACTTTTCCAACTAGGCTTGTTGTAGAGGTAGCTTCAATTCTTTTTATTTGTACAAGCTCTGAAACGAAAGGAAATTTAGCACACTCATGGGGAGAAGATGAGCTCAGCTCTCCTAGACAAATCATGCTGTCTTTGGTGATTTTTCATTAGAAATTTGGCAAGAGGTGGCTGGGAGAATTGTTTGCTGGGTTGGTGTTACAGTTAGCTCATGTCTTCCACATTATTGAATTTATGGAGTTCAAGAAAGCTGATCTTTAATCTCAGATTTCTAAATAATCTTGATTGTTTTATTTTAAATACTGGCTTTTAAAAAAATCATTATGTATTTTAAACATACTTGAAAGAAAAGCAAATTATGGAAAGAGCGCCAGTCTTCTATATTGCCCTATTTTCTTCAGATCCCGCCAGTCTAAGTATTATAGATACAACCGAAGCCATCTTTAAACCGCCACCCTAATTCTGCTTCCCCGCCTTCTCCCTTAGAGGTAAGCACCCTAGTGATTTCAGTGGTTATCATTCTCATGTATGTTTAGTAATTTTTCTACATATTTTGCATCTGTAATCATCCAAATTTTTTCTTAAGTTTTTTTCTCAACTCTTTTGAGGGGCACTTTTTCTAAATTCCTGCAATTTGCTTTTTTTGGTTGTTTCTGAGATTTATCCCTGTTGGTAGATGTCACTGTATTTGGCTGCTGTATAGTATTCCAGTGCATAAATATGCCACAATGTATTGATCTTTTCTTCCATTGAGGGACCCTTAGGTAGTTTGCAATTTTGTTTCTGTTTTTGCTATTTCCAACAAGGCTGCAGGGAATATTGATTGGTGAACTGGTATCCTTTTCTAGGGTGTAAACCCGCAAGTGGAATTGCTGGGTCACAAGCTCAGTGCATCTTCAGCCTAACTAGCTATAGCCAATGGCTCTTCCAGGTGGTCTTACCAGTCTACAGTCCCACCCTGAAGGTGTGAGGGTCTTTACAAATCTTTGCAATGGTTGGTCATTCTTTTTTTTTTTTTTTTTTTTTAAGATTTCATTTATTTACTTGACAGAAAAAAAGTGGAGAGCACAAGCAGGGGGAGAGGCAGAGGGAGAGGGAGAAGCAGACTCCCTGCTGAGCAGGGAGCCTGACACGGGGCTCGATCCCAGGACCCCGGGATCATGACCAGAGCCAAAGGCAGACGCCTAGCCAACTGAGAGCCCCCATGGTAGGCCATTCTTTAAATTTTTGCCAAGGGCATGAAATGGTTTCTCATTGTTGTTTAATCTGAAGTCCCTAATTAATACTGAGGCTGACCATCTTTCTATATGTTCATTAGCTATTGAGATGTCTATTAGTGACGTTTTATATTCTTTGATTACTTTCTTAGCGAGTTGTAAGTCTTTTTCTTCTTGGTTTATTCTCAGCTTTAAATAAATAAGAGAAAGAAATCCATCTATCCTTATAAAATACTTTTGAGTGAAAACTGGGTGCTAGATGCTATGAAAGGAGCATGAAAAATGCATAGTCTCTTATATACAAATGCTTGATTTATACTATTTTTGGTGATAAGAAGAGAAAGCTTCTTTAACCTGACATAAGCGTTGTATTAGGATGAACCTTTACTTCATTTACATTTTTGTTCTTAAGGTTCATAGCAGACAATTCCTAATAATAATACAAAATTATGTGGTTACAATTATTGCTGTGTTGCCTCTTAATTGTCAAAATGAAGCACACATTCTAGAGTCTCGAAAATAGAGGAAGATGGCCATGCTCCCCCAAGGTTATCTTGCACTCATTATGCAGCGGCACATGTGGGGTGGTCAGGGGTACGCAGAGGATGACTAATGCATTAATAAGGCTTACATGTACCTCCCACCCCCCCGTAATTGCATTCCTTTCATTAGCTTTTACCCAGCTGGTCTGAGTTGCACAAACAAAATATTGTATAAGATCAGCCCATTGATGGTAAATTCGGAACAATTTTTGTAAAACTCTTGCCAAGTTACATACTGACCCCAGGGTCTTTAAACCAGCCAAAAAAATGTTAAGCAAAAACTGAATTAAATCTATTATCACAAATTTGTGCCCCATAATCTGATGAGACTTCCAGATGTCCAGCCCGAGACCATCTGCTGAGTGTCTGTGGGCACACACTCCCGAAACATGTGCATGGATCAGAGTCACAGATCGAGGGCTTGGAGCTCTAAAACCCTAAGCAGTTCCTGCTTAGGTATAAAAGCGCACAAAGAAAAACAAGTAAGAGAGGTTTTTGTTGTTGCTGTTGTTGTTGTGTGTGTGTTTTGTTTTGTTTTGTTACTATTATTTGGCTCCATTATTTCTGTTGAATCGATCAGTTGCTTTATTCTTGGAGTCAAATAGCTTTTTCAACACAGAATAAGAAGGCTCATTTCTCTCAAAGATAATGGACTATGTGATTTCAAATATTTTAAAAAGTAACAACAAAACCTTTGGGAGTTAGCTGCTAACTTAGACTTGCTAACTATTCTGAGTAGCATGTTTTGATCATTATGGTATCTCTGTATTATTTCAGGATTCTGAGAAAATAGACTCTCAGAAAGTTACATGTACAGGAGGTTTATGGGGGGTGCTCTTGGGAACAACATTAGTGAGAAAGTGAGGGAAGCAGGATTGAGCAGGGGGAGACGTTGGACTGAGGGGCAGTAGCAACAGAGGCCTCAGCCATTACTGTGGGAAGCGTTATAGCTTGGATGGTGTGACAAGTAATTTTGTGTTGACTTGGTTAGGCTGTGGTATCCAGTTGTTTGGTCAAACACCAGGCTAAATGTTGCTGTGACCGTGTTTTTTACATGTAATAACATAAGTCAGTATGCTTTCATCATAACAGATCGCCAATGTGAGTGGGCCTCATACTATCAGTTGAACACCTTAAGAGCAAGACTGAGGTTTCCTGAAGAAGAAGGAGTTTTTCTTAAGATTGCAACACCAAAAGCCTGCCTGAGTTTTCAGCCTGCTCGAAATTTGACCTCTGCAATATCAACTCTCACCTGAATTTCCAGGCTGCCCTATAGATTTCAGGCTTGACAGCCTCCATTATCATGTGAGTCAAGTCCTTAAAATAAACCTCTTTTGCTGTCTGTCCAGGACCCTAGGAGGCTATGCCATGACTCTTCTATCGGCATTTGCCATAAACTACACACCGTGTCTGTTCCCATCACAGTTTCAAGAACTGTGAAGAGTCTGAAACTTTACCCTACTTGGAAGCTAACAAGTGAGCCTGCCACAGTTTCACAGATATTGGTAGAAGACATGAAGCTCCTGGGTCAGAGAAGAAGAACAGTTCATACTCACAGCTCTAGCACTAGCCAGGATATCAGCATTTTTGAACTGACTCTCTGAGCCCCAATTCCCATAAAGTGTCACATCGCACCTATATCCACAGTGGGTTGTTAAAGAAGAGGGAACCTGAGTGTAGGGAACACAAATATTTTATAATGGGCAGTAAGCGTGCCTGCTCTTTCCTCCAGAGGGAAGTAATATCTTTATCGTCCAAGGCTGTTTGTTATACAAACATCCTTGAAAAGATAGTCCAGAACAAGGGCAGATAGTGCCTCACTCTCAACATATGCAGAAACACAAAAAACTCCTCATGGAAAATTATCTTTCAACACAGATATCTCTAGCATATTGCCTGCCGGGTTATGTGGTCCAAATGGCACACAGGGGCCTGGGCCTACTTCAGAGTCCTGTCCTGCTCTGGGCTCTACCAAAGTTGGCAGCCTTCCATGTTGCCTGGTCAACTAATTGGGGTAATACTCATACATGTAGAATATACTTCTTCTAGAACCCCAAAATGCATGAGGTTTTCTTCCCAGAGGTGGAGGTAAAAGAGACACACTTTGGAGAATATGTACCCATATGTCCTAGATTACTGGACTCATAAAAATTTTTTAATGTGTTAGGCTTCTGAATCTTCACAAGGTTTATCTTTGACTTTCTGGAATACATGGATCTTATGAAAGTCTCCACCATACTTGCTACTCCCTGCTTATCCAGTCTGATGAACATCATGCCATTGATATAGTGGACCAGTCTGATGCTTTGTGGTATTTAAAGGTGGTCCAGATCCCTTTGGAATATATTATAACGCAGTGCAGAAGAGTTAATATAGCTGGGGACAAATCTATAAAAATATTCTCTTATCCAGCCTTTGTGTATGCAAATAGGTTTCGATCCCCTTCCTTGTATGGATGGAAAAGAATGCTCCAGCAAGGATACCACATTTGGCACAACAGCTGTAATGGGGCTCCAGTTTGCAGTTGTCCACTATTGTCCTCCAGGATCCATCTGGTTTCTATAGGGACCAGACTGGTAGGTCTGAAGGTATCACTAATCTCTACCATTCTTCCTGGTATATGAAATTGTTTTCATGCTTTATTTTGGTTGGGTGAGCCAGTTTCAGAGGATTCCATGTATCTTTCTCAGCTATGACAGCTTTTATATCACTGGCCAAGTAACCCATATAGAACTCTGCCAATTACCAAGTATGCCCGTTGCAAGTATACATTTGGGGACCAGGGAAGTGATCATCAGATGAGTCTGTGGACTTGTTGGACTGAGTAATCAAACCTAGGCCTAACTTACTTGGCTCCTATATGCTCCCACTCTAACAGGGCACTCCTGACAATGTTTCAGGTCCCCAGGGATGGTCCACAAAATCTGGACCTTTTGTCGAACAGTCATCAAGAATCTTGATTTTTATCTTCACTCAGTATATGGTTACATGAGTAAATGGTCATAGGTCCCTTCGGGTAAGGACCAAAGGAAACATTACTGGATAAGCTTACTGTATATTCTGTTACCAGGCCTTTTCTCATGGAACCTATGTCTTCTTTAGTCAATGAGTTCTGGATCTGAGATCAGGCAGGGGATCATGAGGAAATATTAGGGCAGCTGCCCTTAGTCTCCTGATTATCCATCTTTGATTTCTTTTGATTTTATAAATTGAGCAAAACCCTCATGGGTTACCCATCTACCTTGCTCCTAGGTATTCTGTGTTCTATCAACCATCTTTATACCTCTCCGAGGTCAGGCCATCTTTGCTGCCAATCTAACCTTGCTGCTCATTATGATAGTTGCACTCACTTTGCTTCGGATTTTTAAGTGCCACTACCTAGCCTCTATTATTTTAGGATTCTATCACCCTCAACGTTATCGATGAGCTCAGTTCTATAACAACATGTTCTACTATCAGTCATCACCTATCTCTCAGAGATTGGCAAACTACTGCCCACGTGCCAAACCCAGCCTATTGCCTATTTTGTAAATAAAGTTTTATTGGAACACACAGCCATGTTCATTTATTTACATATTGTCTATGGCTACTTTTGTGCTACAACAGCAGAATCGAGCAGTTGTGGCAGAGACCATATGGTTTGCAAAGCATAATGTATTTCTTCTCAGGCCCTTTATTACAAAAAGTTTGCTGATCTCTCCTATAGAGGACAGACAGCCATCTCAATAATGTTGGGTCTCTGTTTACTGCTGCATTGGTGATTGCTTTAGTAAAGGGGCTTCCTGTGGGCCTCCCCATGGAACACAGTAGTATTTCCTCTTTTCTGAGTCTTTGATTCACTTCTCCCTGTCTTCTGCCTTCAAGTCTCTCTTCAGGGCCCCCTATTGGTAGAACCTAATAAGAACAGCTGTAGTTTATAGTCACTCTGAAGCAGAAATGTATTTTGCAACAACCCAAATTCTAGTTTAGAAAGTGAGAAAAATAGATTACTAGAGAGCCCAAGAAGCAGAATGTAAGTGGGGGACCAGTTTAAAAAGCTTATTGTAGTAACCTAAGAAAGGTGATGGCAGGGAGGTGGAGAGAAGGAATGGATTCAAAGCACATTTGAAATGTGCTCTATGCAGAGAATAAGAGGAGGGGAAAAAACAGAGGACTAACTAACTGGATGATGGTGGCATCTACAGATGTCAGAAACGCTAAAAGAAGAACTTTGTGGGTGAACAGTCTTGTGGTAGGATTTGAGCTGGCCTTGAAGGACAGGCAGGGAGCAATTGGGGAGGGCAATCAGGATGATGGAAAAGTCAACAAAAGAACAAGTTCAAAACAAAAAGCCCAACACCCCACAATTGTGTTCAGGGGACAGTGGGTCTGCTGATTTGCCTGGAGAGAGGATTGGAAGAGAAAGGAGGAAGAAAGGGGGATGTAACCACAAGCTGTTGAAGCCCACACAGCATGGTCCTTTCGACTTGCATTGACCATTAAATATTTAGCTTGTTTTTCTTTTCAAAAAGTTTTGTTGAGATATTGTTCACATACAGAAAATTCACCCATTTAAAGTATATAATTCAATGGTTTTTAGTAGATTCACAGAGTTGTCCAACCATCAGTACAATCTAATTTTAGAATATATTCCTGACCCCCAAAAGGAACTCCATTCCCATTAGCAGTCTATCCCCATCCCTTCCTCCCACCCCCAGCTGAACTTTCTGTCCCTATAGATTTACGTATTCTGGACAATTCATATAGACAGAATCATACAATATGTGTTTTTGTTTCTGCCTTTTTTCATATAGCATGTTTTCAATGTTCTAAATATTTAGCTTTGAGATCATATGTATGCTCTGAGAATGTATAGCTAAAACCAGGTGGAGAACAAAGTTTGAGTTATTTCATCCAAAAAGCATATTTTTAGTTTTTCTAATATTTATTCCTTTGAATCATCTACCACAAATGAAAACATGATACAAAAAAACAGCATTTTAGGAGCATTAAGAAAATGTTAACAAAATGGTAAGAGGAGAGGATGGGAGTTTACTTCTTGAGTTTTACTTCATCCCATATTTTGATTAAGATATTGTGTTTTGTGGGGGTGCCTGGGTGGCTCAGTCGGTTTCAGGTCATGATCTCAGGCTCATGAAATCCAGCCCCACATAGGGCTCTGTGCTGGGTGTGGCGTCTGCTTAAGCTTCTACCTCTCGCTCTGCCTCTCCCCTGCTTGCTCACATGCTCTCTCTCTCTCTCTCACACACACACACACACGAAAAGATGTTGCATTTTGTGAAAATCTAAGAATTTGCTCTCTAATTTATGTTAGTTTGTTCAGTCTTTATTTGGCAACTTTTGATGAGTAGATTAAGAGTCAGACTGCCTCAATTTGATCCTGGCTCTGTCACATATTTGCTGTCACATATATTGGCCCTGGGCAAGTGGCAAGTCATTCAACCCTTGTGTGTCTTAAAGTCTTATCTGTAACATGAGGATAAGAAGAGGACTTTTATAAAATCTGTACGTATGTTATAAAAATTAAATTAATTAATATAAGTAAAATATTTAGAGTAGTACCTGGCACATAGCAACACTATATTATTATTTGGTGCCTTTGACACTTATGCTTAAAGAAATCATTTGCCTGTTCCTCTTCTACCCCCTGACACATATGTGGAGGAAATGAGTAATTAGGCCAGATGGAGGAATCAAGTCTCTCTCTCTCTCTCTCTCTCTCTCTCTTTTTTTTTTTTTTACAAACTCTATTGCAGGGTATATGCTAACATAGTGGATGTCATTCTTGCCTAACCCAATATCCACTTGCTTCCTCTTCCTTAGTGCTGGAGTTTGAATTCCAGACTCGGACAAAAGACTGCATTTCCAAATCTCTCTTGCGGCTAGGTACAGCTTTATGACTACATTCTAGATGGTGAGATAAATGGAATTGTTGTGGGGACTTTCAAGCTGCCTCAGATTGTAGGGGCCTTTTGTCCTTCTGTCTTCCTGTCCTCTAACCTTCAATTCCATGTGATGGCGGCAGCTCCAGCATCCATCTTAGATCAAGACGGTGGAAGCCATATTGTGCGAATAGCTGCAGAGACAGAAGCCTGTGTTTCTGAAGACAGATTAGAACTCCCATCTATATCAGTCTCATACTGTTTGACTCCAGAATTTTTTAACATGAGTGTGAAATCATCTTTTTCTTGTGTAAGTCACTGTAATTTTGCTTGTTTGAAATCTGCTGTAAGCAGCCAACCGGTCCTAACTCATAGTTTCTGTGCTCATTAATTAATTGATTTCTTATTCATTCAAATGTTTATTGAGTCCCCACTCTGTGGTAGGTCCTGAAGAGCTAAAGAAACCTCTTGAAATATTTCCTTCTTCAGGTCGCTGGTCTCATGGAGATGAGTTGTGGCTCCTACAAACCCAAATGGAATATTATACAAAATGATTATGTTTGTGTTAAAGTATCTTCCTGGTTTTAAAAATGCAGCTGTCTAATGATCTGAAAATCACAAGTTCAGAGAAAAGAATGAAGATGCACTGCAAGGACCATTGGTGATGTAACTGTGGGATGCGGAGAGTTCTAGAAATTTGTTTTGATTTTGCTTCCTGCTCCTTGGCTCTGAATTCTTCCCTGCCTTCAGCCTTTTGTTGAAGATGACATAGTCTCTCACTCTCACCAGCCGCAAGGGAGTTGTCCTTTGTCTTACAACCACGAAAGTTCCCATAAAGCCTTCCATCTTTAAGATGCAGGGGAAGCAGAAGCAAAAGCAGACAAGGGAGTTGTGATGACAGTAATCATACACTGCATCTTCAAAATAAAAATCACCAGATAATCCGGTCTGCACACAGTTATTCATGACTGGTCGGCTCCAATTAATGGACATATTTAGGTTAGGTCTGTCAATGCAAAAGGAAACTGAGTGTTGAAGTTACAAAGCTTCAGGAACTCACTCAATAAATATTTCTTGAGCATCAACTACAGACTTGGCATCAGGGATGGGGGGACAGCAGCAAAATCAGAACGGTCCCTGTCCTCTTGTCGCTTAGAGTTTCCCACAGCCCCCTACCTTTCCCCGATAAGAATCATTCACATTCCCACCCCATCTTTACTTCAAACATGTGCGTGAATCATATGGAATTGGACTCTTAACACTAAGGTACAAGTAAAAGTGCCTCAATTCAACTTTTGACCCAGTGTAGACTCACTCTTAGAAATATAACAGATTTAGGGGTGCCTGGCTGGCTCAGTCCGTGGAGCATGGGACTCTTGATCTCAGGGTCATGAGTTCGAGCCCCACGTTGGGGGTAGAGATGACTTTTAAAAAAATGACGGATTTATGTTTCCCAAGAATGCCCCCATCCTATTGTATGTAAGCCGTGTTATACGTAAGTCTTAGGGGAATATGACAGAGATAAGATGTGAGCCGTCCTTGGAGAGTTCTGTACAATAAACATTTATTTACCTCTCCAGGAAACCACTCTTCCCATGTAAATTAAATCCAGTGTGTCTCTGGGGCAGACGCTCAGTATCCTTTTTCTCCCCTGTACCTTCAGAGCAGCCCCACCTATTCAATGTAAATCACATTTACAAGGCAGGTTTTGTTCTTGTTGTTGTTGTTGTCGGTTATTTTGTTTTTCAATATCTGGAGTATAATTGAGATAAAATGTGGGTCACTGAATAAAAGAGACTTGTATTTTTCCTTCAACAAGCAGCCCTTTGATCTATTTAAATTCATCAATAATAGATTAAGCACATTACCATTTTATCCATTTTCCACAACCTCAAATCAGTTTGAAACTCAAAAAAAAAAAAAAAAAAAACCCAACAAAACCCTCTATAACTATACTTGTATGTTTGTATGTCTTTCAAATAGTACGGATTTGACAGGTTGGCATTTGTTTCGAATTCTGATATGAGGGGAAACCATGTTTCATTGATGTGATAAAAACAAAGAGAAGTCGCCAAATTAAAAGGGCTTGCTTCTCTTTTAAGGAAAAAAGACTGGACGTAATATCAACAGTTGTATTTTTCAGTTCACTTTGTTTCTCGTTCTCCCTCCCTGACACCAATCTAATTTACTTTTGCATTAAATAATTCAGCTCCTTTCCCTTTGTAACGGGGTGTATTTGGGGAGATGAAGACAAACTGCTTAGACCTTGAAAACCACATGGGCTCCTCGGGTAGATGGCATCTCGAGGACTCAGAACTCCCTCTACGTTCTATAGGGAAAAAACAGAGCCAGGTGCATTTCTTCCCAAATCAAATTAGCTGCAAGATGCCACATCCAATTGTGGCAAATTGATGTGAGAGTTTGTGATGTCTGCAGCCTCTCTTCCAGCAAAGGTCACCACGAAAAGACACAGACACCGGGGGGGGGGGGGGGGGGGGGGGGGCAAGCAACTTGGGCTCAAGCCGCTCTGACAATAGCAGGGAAGATGTAAACTGCAATGAGCTTTTTGAAAATTGCAAGAGAATCCAGTTGTAAGTATGTATTCTAATTGGATTTACTGTGCCATCATTTACCTCTTTAAGGATGTTAACATAACATTATGGTTAATTGAAAAAATGGGTAGTTAACTATTCAGGAGAGACTCTCCAGCCCCCCGTATGAGCCACGGTCTAATCAGGCACAAAATATAGGGTGCCCTAATCACATCGCCAGTTTTCACATTTCTTAAATAAAATTTACTTATTTACCACCGAAAATTAACTAAAAATGTTGACATGTGACAAATTTGCCCATCTTGATGTTGTTTTTAAAGATCTCCCCTGACATTAACAAGTTTACATCATGCTTTATGACATTTAATTAGTCATATTTTATTTAATTAGCATGGTAAGACATCTAAAGCAATTCAGATGTTTTCTGAAATGCCCAAACAGGAGACTGCGGTCCCATACGTTGTAAGAGACCAGGCAAATATCTGCTCAACTGCTCACCCCATGGTCTGCCTTTTCGGCCAGATCTGGCAGGCTGCCCTAGCTGAGAAATGGGACTATTTTAAGATTTCAACAAACTGTCTACAGACCCTCATCAAAATCTGGCTATAAAGTGCACGTCCTTTCCCAAGCCAATTTAACCCAGGACATGTCTCTGCTTGAAGGTAAAAATAAAGTTATTTACTGCATCTGGTGGGATCCTAGTAGAACTGAATTTAGTGAATCGTGAATGGATAAGTACATTATCCTGGAGGAGCTCGTTTTATGCAACTGCAATCCTTTCTTCTCACAACTTTCTTCTCAATTCCTCACATGCTTTCTTTTCACAACTACCGATGATTTTCGGAGCGCCTAGACTCTGCTATAAATGCAAGTCTTGAAGGGATTGAACACGTTCTGAGCACGTCTTACGTGCCAGGCGTCATGCGACACAAGCGCGGCCTTCATTCTTCCCCACCTCCAAGGGGGTGAGGGGCCACTCTCTCTCCCATTTCTCAGATGCTGGAATCAAGGCTCAGAGATGCTTCCTAACAGTTGGCAAATAAGGGACAAAGCTAGGGGTCAAATCCAGAGCTTCCCTGAGTAGATGGGGGGGGGGTGCCAAATATCGCCCTGCCCCCGAGCGCGGGTTTGTGCTCAAAGGCTACTCCTCAGCCACATTCCCAGCCGGGCTCCTCTTGTCCGGATCCAAGGGGTGAGCCCTCACCTTGCCACATCTCAGCCTCACTCCTTCGTGGTTCCTTGCGGCTGCCCTTGCCCCTGCCCCTTTAAAAATATATAACTCCAAACAATTCAAAACACTACGAACATCCGTAATGAAAAGTGCCCCCCAAACCCACAAGGCGATGTTTATCTCTAATTCTAGAATGTAAATTCTGCTTCCTTCATACTGTAGCCTGGTAATAAAGCCGAGTCGCCCATCCTGCTCCGGTTTGCCTCGTTGCAAGATTTCATTTGAAGGCTGCTGTGACCCTGAATGGTGCCTCCAAACTTAATGGATTTTTTCTGCACAGACAGAAGTGAGTTCAACTTTTTAAACTCCAGTGAGGAAAAGAAGTACCTTTGTTTTATGCAGGTGAGTCAACGACGATGTCTGAATTAAGGGGGGCAGTGACAGGAGAAGAATCGGAAATCTGCTCTGCCTTCACCTCGACCACACAAAAGCCTCAGGGGGATCTTTAAAAAAAATGCCCGCACGAATCTGTTTCAGATTTGGATTGCTTCTATCTGAAAGTGAGATAAATGTAACTATAGCGTTTAACTTAAATATTCCAATGGATATGTGCTCCCCCCCCATGTGTGGTCGCTCCCACCGGTTCCAAACTACCCCCCCTCCACCAAATAGGGGATGCAGATGTAGGTTTTATGCTAAAATAGCAGAGCTCTAAGTGCATTAAGAAAATCATTTCAATATAGCCTTTACTAATGCAGACGACTTTTAAAATGAAACAAGGCAGCTACAATGGCAGAGGCGCCACAGATTGAATAAATATCACTTAGGCAATTACCAATTATCCATGCTAATGAAGAATGAGGCAGAGCCCTGATAAATTAAAACCCCAAATAAACCGAATGTTGGTTTAACCAATGATTCTTCTCCTTTTGCAACAGAGTCTAAGGAACAGCTATAAAAAGACTGATCTGAATTTTACTTCCTTGCCCTTCCTCCACCTGCCCACCCTCTGACTGTGCTCTGATGGGCAGGAAACCGGTCAAAGGGCAGACAGCTGGAGGGAACTCAAAGGGAATAGGGGGGACCCACAGAGTGGAGAATCTGCCCCTGGATAATTGAGAGTTGATTGGATACACAATGGCCTCCTATTGTCCACTTCTCATTTTGGATAAGGGGCCAAAGCCAAGCCTGACATAAGTAGCTCTTTCCTGGACCTTCCTCTCCTGGGCCAGCTGTGAGCATTCATGGGTGACAGCCGTGTTTGGCACATTCCTTGCTTCACTCCTCTCCCGAGTCCTCAGAGATTGAGCTAGAAAACTCTGGCCATACCAGAAGCTTGGTTCTTGCCCTTTTGCATAAGCTCAGTCCGGGTCAGAGACTGGAAAGGACTGAAGAAGGCTGCAGAGAAATATTTTCTGATGATTTGATACCTGGAGCTTCAGACTACAGCAGTTTGTGGGGCCTCTGTTTTGTCCCTGACTTCCGCCATGTCTGTCTTCCTTTCTTCTATGACTCGCGCCCTATGCTCCTTCATCTGGATTCCTTCCCCCACCCGGTTAATGCTTTAGTGTTCCACCTTGTCACCCCTGTCCTTTGCCTTATCTCTACTCTGTTGGTTGCTGCCACATTGCTCAGCCTCACTGACATCTTGCGTGTGACTGGGGTAATACCTGGTTTTCTGACGCTCAGTAAGGCACCTTGCCCAGGGCTAAGTATAAAGCCAGGAAGCAACTGTATGGTCGTATCATTTGCTCAAATGTCTGAGCCCCTCGAGGGCATCTCTGCTAACCTGGCCTTTCGTCTCCCCATGTTTCAGCAACTGAAGGGTTAAAGCGGAGCCCAGCAGGGGATCTGTTTGGTTGGTGCCCTTGCTCTGTCTGCCCCTTTGGAAAGACACCCTGCCTCATCTGCTGTAGCTCAAGGGCCCTCAAAGGCAGCCCCAGGAACCTACAAGGCTAAGTGTTTATAGGCAGTAGTAGAGGAGTAAGTATAAAATGTTAAATATTTGGCCTTTTGTGGACTAGAAGTTGCTTTCAGGTAGTAGGAGCAGGGTTCTGACTTGTCAATGGCTGTAATTGTTAGAACATAGTATAATTTCAGGAAAAGTTTTCCACTTCTTTTAGAATTCCAAAAACGGGTCACAGAGCCACGCCTTTGCGCATGCTCCTTGCTTTACCGGCATGGCGGACCCAACCAGTGTGCCCGGCAAACTGCCACTGATCTAAGACTCTGCTCGTGTGTCCCTTCTTCGGGGCGATGTCCGATGACCCTTGTCTCTTTAAGGAGTCACATGCTTCCTTGTGGCCCCACAGAGGCCTGCACCTTTCTCTCTTGGAGCGCACTCTGCCTTCCCTGGGAGCTGTCTGCTAAGCCATGTCTCTCTTCCACTCAGCCAGTGTTCTTCAAGCTCGGCAGCACACTGCGAGCACCCCGAGGCGGGGAGGTGGGGGCTAAAGACACACCAGTAGTTAGTTCCCAGAGATTCTTGATTTAATTGGGAAGAGGTGAGACATGAGGGCTAAGAGATGTAATCCCTCCTCAGTGATTCTAACACGGAGCCAAGTTTGAGCTCCACTGTGCTAGCCGGTGACCTACTCGAGGGGAGTTCCTGGGCGTCCCTCGGCTTTACCTCTGCTCCAGCACCATGCACGCGGAACATCAGGCAGCCATCGAAGGAGTGCATATCAGTATTTGACCTGGAGCTGGGTGATCTTTAAAGGCCCTGTGGCAGAGGCTGCCAACTTTCCACCCAGATTTATTTTCCCTTCTCTGGGAAAGGTGGTAGAATTTTTAGCTGCAGGTGCAGGGCTGCTTAGGAGAAAGACCATATTTCCCAGCTTCCTTGTAGCTAGGAGAGGCCAAGAACGTAATTGTGGTCAATGGGATGTGAGCAAAAGTAGTGTGTGCAATTTCTAAGTTTTGCCCTTGAAAGCATAGTCATTCCCCTCTATGGCCTCTTTTCTCCCTCCCTGCTGTCTGGAATGCTGTCCTGGTGGTGGTGGGCCACCTTGGACCATGTGAATGAGAGTGACCGAATAGAGGGAACCTGATGCATGACCCGTGGAGCCATCATGCTGCCCTAGAGAAAGATAGAGGTGGAGATCACGATTATTTGAGGTCTCTGTGACAGCACCCAGCTGTTAGTCCTGACTAACTTGGAACAATTTTATATTTTACTACCGCAAAGCCTGGTACTCGAGCTGGATGACGCTGGCAGAGCTCGTGCTAACTCCACTCCAGTCTGGCGGCCAATCTGGTCACTCCACAGCAGCATCGACTTGGGGCTCTGATGGCTTCTCATTACTCTCAGGCCAGAAGGCCAAAATCCATGACACGAACCACAAAGCATAGCCTTGTTAGGCCGTGTCTGCCTTTCCAAACTCATCCTGTCCTCTGCTCCGCCCGAGTTTCTACATCCCCATCTCATTAGCCTTCTCTTGGTTCCTCAAATAAGCTGTGCCCTCTTCCGCTACAGGGACATCTGTCTGGAATGATCCTGTTCCACGCCCTCACCTGGTTGACTTTAACTCAGCCTGCTGCCCTTCAGACCTCAGCCCGATTGTCACTCCTTCAGGTCCCTCCTGGCCCCTCTAGGTAACCCCCCCCCCCCCATCAACACATCCGGAAATTCTGTGAATTCACCACAGCTGTGATTTTGCCTTTACTGGGGTGATGATCAGATTAGCAACTGTCTACGTCACGACACTATTAGCTCCACAGGAGCAAGGCCTGCGTTGTTTTGTCTCCCTGTTGACTCCCCAGTGCCTAGCAGAGACTAAAGCATAGAGTAGGTGCTCGGTAGGTATTGGTTGCCTAAACAGATGGCTGTATGAGTACAGCCAAGAGGATAATCTTTCTCTTCCCTTGCAGAACCAGGCAGAGGAAGGAAAGATGGGAAACATAGGGTTAAAATATTAAAAGAAGAGGGATTTTATTTCATACCGCTCTTGCCAGGGACCATCAGCCAACCATGATCTGGCTAGAGGAAAGTTAGCCAAGCATGATCTCACCAGCCTCAATCCCACATTAAGTCGTTCTCGGCAGTGTAGCCTCTGGATCAGGAATGGGTAGCCTGGCTCAGCTCTGGGTAGCAGCACTTCCTCCCTGAGCCCGATGAGGGGCGGAGCGTGAGTCCTTACTCTTCGCTATCCTGGGTGCAAACTCATCTGCCTGAAGGCCCCGGGCAGAGCTCCCCTGAGACAGTGCCAAGCTGCTAGCCCACAGGGCTCCTCTCCCCTGGAATCGCTTCCTCCTGTCCCCTTTCACAGTGGCCAAATCCTATACCTCCCTCAAGGCCTGAGCTGGCCCCATCCTTCGAGAAGATTTGATAAGCTGCAGTAACTCGTGAGTACTCTTCCCCTCCCCCTAAGCTTCAGGAGTTTGTCGGAAGCATTCAACAGGCCCCTATTAGAAGTTGCCAGGCAACATTATTTTTATGTAACTATACTGTCTTCCCACACAGAATATACATTCGTTAAGGGGACACATATGAATCTTTTAGGCTGTTGGCACCTTGCTAACCTGTAATCCCGTACCCCAGAATTAGGGTGAGAATAGAGGGCACGTGGGTCTTATAATATTTCACTCCAGGATTGAAAGTAAAGTCACTCCCAGCGTGACACACCATGAGGTCTCTAGTTTATTCACAAACAGGTTGTCAAAGCCACCCACATTTGACTACCTAATTAAAATACCAAACAAATTTTTTCAGAACATGGATTGGTGTGTTTGCTTTTGTCTGTCTCCCCTTCCTCCCTCCCTCCCTTCCTCCCTTCCCTCCTTCTTTCCTTCCTTCCTCCCTCCCTCCCTCCCTCCCTCCCTCCCATCCTTCCTCCCTTCCGTCCATTCATCAGCCAGCCAGCAAACAGACATTGAGAGTTGCGCCTATGCTAGGCATTATGCCACGAACAGATGTTAGTAACAGCAGCAACCAAAATGATGGCTAATATTTTTGGAGTGTTTACCATGTGATAGACGTACACATTGCTGCAGTGAACCCTGCCAACAACACTTGATGTACAGGACCAGTGCGTGCCTCACCTAGCTGCTTCTCCACGCCTCCTCTTAGTCCAGCCGTTGCCATGACAACCAGCTTCCTACAGGTGTAGCTGGTGCTTCTGTCCTGTTTTCTGCTCTGGGGCTTTACTGCTTTCAGATGCCCATGGGGCCAAAGCCAGGTGGTAAGTGCTCCCTCTTCTATCCCTCAAAAGGACAATTCTGAGGTCCTTCTACACAGTTCTCAGAGGGTCCTCCGTGGGACGGAGCCCCAGCTGCACACAGGGACCAGCTCCATAATGTGTGCTTCTGTGGACTTGCCCCCCTACCCGGTTTTACTCTCCCTAGTTCCCCTCTTGTTCCCTGCGATCACTTCCCCCCCAAATTCTATGTGCATGAGTCCTTGTCTCAGGCCTACTTTCCAAGAGAGAACTCAAGCAAAAAACAATTAGTATGCCCATTTTAACAGTTGAGAAGGGTAGCAGTGGCCCCAAAGATGTTAAATCCTCATCTCGGCTACCTGTAAATGTCACCTCATTTGGAAAAAGGGTCTTTGCCATTGTGATTAAGTTAAAGCCATTTAGGTGGAAGATTATCCTGGATTATCCATTGGGCCCCAGCCGCCATATTTATCCTCAGATACAATTCATGTGATGAGGCAGAGGGAAGTCTGATACACACAGAATAGGAGGAGGCGAAGGGGCCACAGCGGCAAGGATTGGAGTAACGTGATCACCAGCCAGACAGCTAGCAGCCAACAGAAGCTGGTGGGGCAAGGCGACAACTCCCCCCTGGGACCTCCAGAAGGAGTGGGGCCTTCTGATGCCTTGATGGCAGCCTACTGACACGGATTTCTAGCTTCTGGCCTCCAGAATTGGGAGGGGATAAATGTTGGTTATGTTAAGGCACCAAGTGTGTGATAATTTGTGACAATAGCTGCAGGAAATTGATACAAAGACACTGAGGTGCACAGACCTGAAATCATTTGCCTCCAGTTAGTTGCTGGAGGAGCCAGGACTCAAACTCAGTTCTGTCTGACTCCAGTGCCCAGGTTCTTAAAACTTTTTGCTTCCTCTCCTCTCCAAATAGAGGGCAAGATTCCTGCTCTGGAGAGCAGGCAGACAGCTAAACAAGGAATCGTGCCTGATACCGTAAGGGGGGTCGGTGTCTGGAGGGTGGGGGCAGAGGAAGACTTCCCTGGACAGAGGTCATTACCAGGTGGCCACCAGGAAACCCTTGTGTGAGATGGGTCGCTACACCAAGGGGCACACCAAACAGATTCCTGTCCGCCCATTTCAACCGAATAATTTCCTTCTTTAATTTCCTCTGATCCTGGCTAAAAGCCAGATCCCACCAGGTCAGTCCAAAAGATTTGTTTTGTTTCTCCCACCCTGGGTAACAGGGTGGGCTGAAGTAAATTCTCCACAGGAAGGCCTCCCTAGGCTCTGGAAAATTCTCTAGGTCCCCACTAAAGTAAGACATTCTATCTCCGAAACCTCCAAGAGGGAATTCATTTGTGGACTCAAGAGTTCCTCAAAGGCGTGCCTCACATCAAAATATAAGGTCCACCAAATGGGGCTGAGAACCTCCTGGACGTGTGTGGGACTTCAGTCTGGAATGGCAGATAAGGGGGCAGATAAGTGGGAATGTATGCAGAGAAAGCAAGGAATTTTGCTGGGTTTGTTTAATGGTGGATGTTAACTCCTTAACAATGACTTTTCTAATTTGATCATAAGTCATAATAAAGTCATAAAAAATTCTAACCATTACCAATTAATGTTAAGCATATTTCACTCCTCCAGTACTTCTGGGGTTACTCCCTCCTTTCACCCAATAGTTAAACTCTGAAGAAATTCCTTGGGTACGATTATGAGAGAGCCCTGCCTGCTCCTTCTCAGGGCACTGGGCTGGCATTCTGCTGCTCTTTTATTCCATAAAATTTATCAAATAACCTTCTGCCAAACACTGGGCAAATTTCTGGGGTACAGAGATGAGAACCTCAGGGAGTTCACAGTCCAGGTAGCAAGACAGATGAATATACAACACTCACAAAATCCTATTAAAAGCATGCACATGGTGATCTAGGAGGAGAGAGGAGGCACACCCAGCTTAGTATGGGACACTCAGAGAAGGCCACTTGCAACAGAGGGCGCGGTGCTGAGTCTTAAAGTAAAAGGCTGGAGTTACCCAGGTGGAAAAGGAGGAAAGGGAGAGCGGGGATGGGAAGAAGGCAGAGGAAAACATATCAGCTTGGGCTGCTAGAACAAAACACAGACTGGGTGGCTTAAACAACAAACACTTATTTCTCATGGTTCTGGAAGCTGGGAAGTCCAAGATTCAGGTGCCAGAAGATTCGATGTCTGGTGAGAACCCTCTTCCTGGTTTGCACACAACCACCTTCTTGCTGTAGCCTCATGTGGTGGAGAGAGAAATCTCTGGTCTCTGGTCTCCTCCTCTTCTTGTAAAGGCACTAATCCCATCATGGGGGCAGCACTCTCATGACCTCATCTAACTTGCATTATCTCCCGAAGGCTCCACCTCTGAGTACCAACACATTGGGATTAGGACTTCAATGTATGAATTTGAGGAGGACACAAACATTCAGTGTGTAGCAGAAGCAAGGATGTGAGAGCAAGAAGAAGGGAGTGTGGGGATGCTTGGGTGGCTCAGTGAGTTAAGTGTCTGCCTTTGGCTCAGGTCATGATCTCAGGGTCCTGGGATGGAGCCCCACATCGGGCTCCTTGCTCAGAGGGGAGCCCGCTTCTCCCTCTGCCTGCAGCTCCCCCTGCTTGTGCTCTCCCTCTTTCTCTCTGACAGATAAATAAATAAAATCTTTAAAAAAAATGAGTGAGAGCAAACCAGTGGTATTGGCGCTCAGGATATCTGAGGTAAGCATGAAAGCCTGTACACCATGTCAAAGTTAGACTTTGTTATGAATGTAATGAGGGGTCACTGAAGGATTAAGTCAGGAGTGACACGATCAGATTTACCTTTTAAATGATCACTGTGGCATCAGTGTGCAGAATACATTGGAGTGAGGCCTGATTGGAGATGGAGAGGCGAGTTAGGGAGCTTTGGCAGTGATCCAGGTGTGAGATGATGAAATGATGACAATAGGGGACAGATGCAAGAGTAATTTAGGACAGAGAATCAGCAGAAGGAGTTGGCCTCAGATGAGCACTAGAAGCTGAGGGAGGAGCTGAGGATGACTTCTGGATCTCCAGCTTGTGCAAGCTGGTGAAGGAGTAAGAAGATCTGGGGGAAATAATGAACTGAGTTGGGGATAATCTGAATTTGAGAATATTCCTCACCATCCCAAATGGAGATGGTATTTTTAAATCAGTTCTAGATCCTCTTCTCTTACCAGTCAATACTCTCTTCTTGGGTTGTATCACCGTTTGTGAATATCAGCTGCCGTTTCTCTGTTGGTAACTCAGGTCTTTAAATTCTGCCTGAGCTTTTCGGAGTTCCAACATCCTGGATTCAACCACCAATTAGGTATTTCCTCTTGGATGCCCCATCTCAGAGGTTAAGTGGCTGCATCCCATTACCAGGGCAATCTATCAAAAGCTGTGCTCTCCAACACAGTGGCTGCTAGTACTATTGGGTACTATGACTATGGAGTACTACCGAGTACTTGAAATGTGGCTAGTCCAACAAGAAAATGAGATGAGGCACAGATCAGGAGAACATGTCCACAAAAGACATACCTGGAAAAGGACTATTATCTAAGACGTACAAAGAACTCTTGAAACTCAATAAAAAGAAAACGTACAACCCAATGAAAAAATGAGCAAAAGATATGAACAGACACTTCATCAAAGACATACATATGACAAATAAGCATAGGAAAAGTTGTTCGACATTGTATCATTAGGCAATTGCAAATTAAAACAACTGTGAGATATTATTATGCACCTACTATAATGGCGAAAATTCAAAACACAGCACTAAGTGCTGGTGAGGATGTGGAACAATAGGAGCTCTTATTCATTACTGGTGGGAATGACAAATGAGGCAGGCACTTCTTGGGAAGACAGTTCAGTAATTTAAGTAGTTCCTTACAAAATGATCCAGCAGTTGTGCTCCTTAGTATTTACCCAAATGAGTTGAAAACTCACATTCAAACAAAAACCTGTACACATATGTTTATATCAGCTTTCTTTATAAATGCTAAAACTTGGAAGCAACCAAGATGTCCTTCAGCAGGTGATTGGGTATATAAACTGTGGTACGTCCAAAGAATGGAATATCATTCAGTGCTAAAAAGAAATGAGCTATCAAGCCATTAAAAGACATGGAAGAAGCTTAAATGCCTATTACTAAGTGAAAGAAGCCAATCTGAAAAGGCTACATGCTATACAATTTCAACTATATGACATTCTGGAAAAGGCAAAACTATGGAAACACTGGAAGGATCAGTGGTTGCTATGGGTTCGTAGGGAGAGAAGGATGAACAGGCAGAGCACAGAGGATTTTTAGGGCAGGACACCATTCTATATGATACTATAATGGTGGATACATGTCACTATACATTTGTCAAAATCCACAGAATGCACACCATGAGTGAATCCTAATGTAAACTACAGACGTTGGATGACGATGATGCGTCACTGTAGGCTCATCAATGGTAACAGAAATACCATTCTGGTGCAGGTTGTTGATGGTAGGGGGGGCTGTGCATGTGTGGAGTCAGGGAATATGTGGGAAATCTTTGTACCTTCTGCTTGATTTTTTTTAAAAGATATATTTATTTATTTTAGGGGTGAGCAGAGGGAAAGAGAGAATCTCAAGCAGTCTTCCAATTGAGCGCAGAGCCTGAGGAAGGGCTCGATCTCACGACCCTGAGATCACGACCTGAGCTAAAATCAAGAGTTGGATGTTTAACTGACTGAGCCAGCCAAGCACCCCTCCTTATGCTTGATTTTGCTGTGAACCTAAAACTGCTATAAAAAATAAAGTCTAGGGGTGCCTGGGTGGCTCAGTGTGTTGGGCGTCTGCCTTCTGCTTAAGTCACTATCCCGGGACCCAGGGACTGCGCCCCGTCTTGGGCTCCTTGCTCAGCAGGGAGCCTGCTTGTCCCTCTCCCACTCTCCCTGCTTGTGCTCTCTCATTCTCCGTCAAACAAATAAATAAAATCTTTTAAAAAAAAGTCTATTTTTAAAAAATGGCTATTCCGAACTGAGATGTAACTATAAAATAGACCTTGAATTTTAAAGACTTATATAAAGTATATAAGTATCTTATTAATAATTTTTATATTGATTACATGATAAGAAGAAAATATTTGGGATATATTAAGTACTAGTGTATTATTGAAATGTATTTACTTTCTTTTACTTTAAAAAATGTAGCTATTAGAAAATTCTAAGTAGTATGTGGCTTATATTCTAATTCTCTTGCACGGTGCTGGCTTAGACCATGAACAAGCCAGCACTAGAAACCAGGGCTCCTGGCTTCTAATCCAGGATAAATCATTTATTCAGCAAACATATTTGAAGTACCTACTCTATGGTGAATAAGATGGAGCTGGTCCATGCCCTTGGGAAGCTTACAGTCTTTTTCTGACTGATTACTGAGATCAGTATAAGAAACAGTTTTGAAAAGTACAAAGCACCGTAACAATATAAAAAATAACATGAACATAATTTCCAATTAGAAAGAAGACATGCTCTGATTTCCAGCTGAAAGACATATTAGGAATCCTTGTGTGGGTAGAAAATCATGCAATCAGTCCAATAATTGTGATCAACTAAATGACCTTGAAATGGCATTGAGATTATACCAGAGAGTAAAAGAGACCTATGAGGTCTATACAAATTGTAATTTCTGGCAAAATAAGTTTAGGTTGGGAATCCCTGCATTGTACATAACCAAAGGAGCTCTGCAGGAGAATTTTGCATATTGACTGGTCTTTGCCTTGGTAGGAAAAAGAGAGGTTGGATTTTAGTCAGCTTTTCCTCAACCAGTGCTGTTGGGAGATTATGGGGGGAACAGGTAGGGCAGAAGCCATAATCCCACAAGGCCTCAAGGGCAGCTGAAATCACACATGATTGGCAAGAAATGGCAGAAGCAGCAGCCACATAGCGGAGGCAGCTGTGTTTTGAAGGGCAGCTCAACTTGTTGTTTTTTCTTTCAAGATCTTATTTATTTATTAGAGAGAGAGAAACAGAGAAACCGAGCACAAGCAGGTGGAGGGGTAGAGGGAGAGGGAGAAGCAGACCCCCACTGAGCAGGGAGCTGGATGACAGAGGACTCGATCCCAGGACCCCGGGACCACAACCCAAGCCAAAGGGAGCCGCTCGATCGACTGAGCCACCCAGGCGCCCCGGGCAGCTCGATTTGAACCAAACCTTTGGGAGGGCCAAGGAGCGAGGGGCAGGTAACCAGCAGCCCAGTCTGAATGGATTGCAAGGTGGGGAAGGTGGAGGCCAGGACCAGGCTTTACGGCATGCTTAGAGAACGCTTACCTCAGGGGCCCTGTGCCCTGGAAGGAGGCCTTTGAGACCAGGCCTCTCGTTTTAGAGATGAAAGGGAAGGAGCAGCGGGAGGGGGCAAACCAGGTGCTGGCTGAGCTCCTGCTTTGTGTCAGGCCTGGGCTAGCCCTGGGGGCCGGAAGGAAGGAAGTGGGTCTCTCCTTCCAGGGAGCAATCCCTGACTGTGAGGCAATCCCATTTTTTTGGCAGAGTTTCTCCTACCTTGGACGCAGTCCGTAAAATGATTAGTTTAAAAAGTACATTGTACTATTTAAAAACCAATTTTGATAGAATTGTCCTAACTTTTTTGTAATGGTCCTGTAAAATTAGTATGGTTAGAAGAATTAATCATAAGAGAACATTTTGTTCAAACAATATTTTGAACATTTTGTTCAAAACAACAACAAAAAAGAACAAAAGGAAAAAAAACCTGTTTTGCTGGAGTGGAAATTGTTCTTTGTTATTTGTGAATACCCTCCCCCCAACGTTGGGGCTGGAGTTGGTGTTTGCATAGTGATGAAATACATAAGATGGGTTTTATTTTATTTTATTTTATTTTATTTTATTTTATTTTATTTTATTTTTTATTATTATTTTTTAAAGATTTTATTTATTTGACAGAGAGAGAGAGACAGCCAGTGAGATAGGGAACACGAGAAGGGGGAGTGGGAGAGGGAGAAGCAGGCTTCCCACTGAGCAGGGAGCCTGATGCTGGGCTCCATCCCAGGACTCTGGGATCACGCCCTAAGCCTAAGGCAGACGCTTAACTACTGAACCACCCAGTCACCTCCATAAGATGGGTTTTAGGCCACAGGCCTGGGCTCTGACTCCAGGCCCACATCTTTGCCAGCTGCGTGTCTTGCAGCAAGTTGCTGTCCTTCATTAGGCCTTTATTTCGTTTGTAAAATGGGGTGTTGGTACCTGACCTCAGGAGGCTGTAAAGGGGATTGACTGAAATAATGCAGTATGCTAAAACTCCAAGCATAGTGTCAGGCAGATAGTATTGCCTAGTGAATGGTAGCTTTTGCTATTGTCATCAGTGCTGTTAATATTTAAGCAAACCTACTACCTGGATTTTTCCAAAATTTCCCTCCCTCTCTTGCATGCATTCACACGCACACTTACTGGTATGGTGAATGTAAGTGTCAGAACCCGAACTGGGGCTGGAAAGCCTGAGACCTGGGTCAGTTCTCTCTGTCATTGTCTCCCCACAGGACCCTCTGACAATGGTCAGATTCTATTATTGAGAACCCCAAGAGGTTTTTTTTTTTTTTTTTAAAGATTTTATTTATTTATGTGACAGAGAGACAGCCAGCGAGAGAGGGAACACAGCAGGGGGAGTGGGAGAGGAAGAAGCAGGCTCCCAGCAGAGGAGCCTGATGTGGCGCTCGATCCCGGAATGCCAGGATCACGCCCCAAGCCGAAGGCAGACGCTTAACGACTGCGCTACCCGGGCGCCCCTCCCCAAGAGGTTTAAATACATTTTTTACACTTGCAGAAATAATTGCGTTGAGTATTAAATATGAAATCTGGGTATCTGACTTAGAAACATTTTTTTTAAAAGATTTTATTTATTTATTCGACAGAGATAGAGACAGCCAGCAAGAGAGGGAACACAAGCAGGGGGAGTGGGAGAGGAAGAAGCAAGATCATAGCTGAGGAGCCTGATGTGGGGCTCGATCCCATAACGCCGGGATCACACCCTGAGCCGAAGGCAGACGCTTAACCGCTGTGCCACCCAGGCGCCCCAGAAACATTTTTTTTTTAAGAGCTCACTTAACGGGGCTTGAACTCACGACCCTGAGATTAGAAGTCACAAACTGTACCAACTGAGCCAGCCAGGTGCCTCCCAGAAACGCCCCCACCATATGTCAGGCACAGTTGGGGGATAGTCATGAGGAAGACCCAAATCCTTGCTCCGAGATCTTTCACTGCAAGCAAGTAAGCACGGGGTGTCATGTCAGGGGCTCTGAGAAACAAACAGAGAATGACAGGGTGGGGCTATTTTTGAAAGGATGATCAGAGAAGGCCTCTTTGGGAAATAAAATTTGAGCAGGTGAAGTTCTCGAGCATTAGGGAGTGATGATGAAATCCATGAAAACACCTGGGGAGGAGTGATCCAGGCAGAGAGATCAGCAAATGTGACTGGGAGGTAGGTTTTGACCATGACCATATTCGTTGAAGTGAAATTTGCCTCTGTGAGGATGACTGTGTTTATTCTCCTTAGAGAATTTGCAGTGTTCATAGGGTTTTCAATAAAAGTAGAAATTTGGAGGATAATTGGTGAAAGGTAGAAGGAGAGTGGGGAGGAGACTTTAGGGAATGATGAGGTGAGATCTTTAAATGGTCTCATTCTTACAGTGTGTCTACATCAGAGTCCCTTAGTCTTGGCACTGCGGATATTTTGGGCAGATAACTCATTGTTGGGGTTAGGGGAGGTGTTGTCTGGTGCACTGCAGAATGTTTAGGAAAATCCTTGGTCTCTACCCACTTGGTACCCGTGATAGTCCCCATGTGTAATAATCCAAAGTGTCTCCAGACATTGCCAAATGTCTTCTGGGAGGCGAAATCAACTCCATTTCAGAATCACTGGACGAATGAGTATTTAGAATTTCTTTACTTCTAAAGTTTCATTGTAGGCAATTAAATCTCGCATTTAATTCCCATTTGATGGGAAGGTTAGCTGCTTCTATTGGGCACCCACGGGCCAAGTGCTTGTCATGTATGAGCTTATTTAATCCTCACAACAATCTGATGACAGAAATATCACTAGTGCTGTTTTATGTATCGGGAAGCTGGGGCTTCTGGAAATTGAGTGACTTGTCCAAGGTCACACAGCTAGTGAGTAGCAGAGCCAGGATTCAAATCCAGGTTTGTCTGACTCCAAAGAACTTCACTGATAACAAACTCCTGAGGACCAGAGCAGATTCTCATTTTGGAAGCTTGATTCCTTGCTGATGCCTACCTCTGGCTACAGGAGATATTCATTGAGTGCTTTCTTTGTGCCAGATACTGTTCTAGACACTGGGTTTACAGCAGTGAACAAAACAAACAAACTTCCCTGCCCATATGGACTTTCATGCTAGTGGGGAGAGACAGACACAAAAGAAAATAACCAGGTCAAACACACAGAATGGCAGATGGGATTCGTGCTATGGAGGACAGTGGAGACTGGCAGTTTAAATTGAGTGCTGAGGGGTGATTTCCCCACGGCGGCGCCACCTCGGTAAAAACCTAAGTCAAGTGACATAATGAGCCATTTGGTTATCTGGGAGGATCTGCATTTCAGGCAGAGGAACAGCAAGTGCAAAGGCCCAGAGGAGGTAGCAAGAATGGCAAGGGGGCTGGAACAGTTGGAGTGGAAAGAATAAGGGAGAGGGGGGTAGGAAGTGAGGTGAGACATGTAGGACTGCAAAGCCCACTGTAAGAATTTGGCCTTTACTTGAATGAGATGCGAAGCCACTGGAGAGAGAATTGACGCCAATGATCGTGCTGGCTTCTGTCTTTGAGAAAAGATTATAAAGGAGTGTGGTGGTTTTAAAATATGTGCCCACAAATGCTTTAATGGTCCTCTTTTCAAAGAGTAGAGCCTAATTGCCTCCCCTTGAGTGGGGACTGCATTTAGAGACTCACTTCTCACAAATAAAAGTGGTGGAAGTGATGACGCACGATGCTGAAGATTAAACGGAAGATGGAGTATAGCCTCCTCCTTGCTCTCTCTTAGTTCACTTGCTCTGGGGAAGCCAGTTGCCATGTCATGAGGACACTCGAGCAGTGTGTGGAGAGCCCATGTGGTAGGACCAGAGACCTCCTGCCAGGAGCCAGAGGGGAACTGAGGTCCTGTGGAACCAGCCATGTCCATGAGCCATCTTGGAAGCAGAGCCCCCAGTCCAGACTTCAGATGACATCTTACTGCTCACCTCCCAAGGTGCCCTGAGCCAGAGCCACCCAGCTCAACCACGCACGGATTCCTGACCCACACAGATTGGGAGATGATAAATGCTTATTTTAAGCTGCTAATTTTTCGGATAATTTTCATACAGCAATAGAAATAGAAAGCAGCGGAAGTAAAAGCAGAAGCCAAGACACCAGTTAAGAGGCAACTTCAGCAATCCATGTGAGACGGTGACACGGAAGTGGTGAAAACGCAGCACATTTGCAGTTAGATTGGATATGGGGAGGGTGACAAAGAAGAGTCAGGCTTTGAGCCTGAACAATGTCAAGATCAGCTCTTACCTGAGCTCTAAAAATCATTCAACACATCCAGTCGTTCCTGCCTTAGAATTATTTCCTCTTGGCTTCTGTGACACCACTGGGAATCTAGTTTCCCTTCTCTATCACTGACTGACCCTTTTCATTATCTTTCATTAATGTGTTCTCTGCTCAAGCCCTTAATGTTGGAGTCCCCCCGGGCTTGATTTTGGACTTCATTCTCTTTTCACTTTACAGTCTCTCCCTAGGAATTTTCATCCACTGTTAAGAGTTTAAATACCGTCTTATGACCAATGATTCTCCTTCTTCCAGCTATGTCCTTCCCATTGAGCCCCAGACTCAAAAACCCCATTGCTTGCTTATCATCTTCATGCCTATATCTAATGAGTTCTGGACTTGAACATGACCAAAACAGTGCTCTTGGTTTCCTGCCACTGCCCCACTCTTGCTACAGTCATCTCCATCTCAATAAGTAGAACCTCTGTCACCCCAGTTCAAGTTAAACGCAGAGTGGTCCTTCGTGATTTCTCTTTCGTTCATTCCCACCTTCAGCCCACTGGGAGGTCCAAATGACCCTATATCTAAAACATATTTCAGACATGCCTGCTTGCTTCTATAGCTGCAGAGACAACCCTACTCGAAGCTACCATCATCTTTTCCTTAGACTTGCCCTCTCACCCTCCCACGGCAGCCAGTGTGACATTCCAAGAACATAAATCAGATTGAGGAGCTCCTGTTCTTAAAACCCTTCAATGGCTTTCCACTGCACTCAAAATCAAATTCAGACTCGTCATGGCTAACAAGTTCCTACACGAAGTTGGCCCCGTCTATCTGTGACTTCATCTGATACTACTTTCCTCCTTTATTTTTCTCCAAGCACTCTGACCTTCTCTTTGTTTCTTGATGATGCAAAATTCATTCCTGGATTAAGACATTTGCATTTGTTGCTCCCTCTGCCTGGAATACTCTTTTTCAGACATCTGCATGGCTATAACCTTCTTGTCATTTTGGTTTCATACCAATGTCACTTTCTTGGAGAGCCCTTCCCTGAGCTCTAAATCTAAGTAGTCTCCTTCCAGTCACCTCTTGTCATTTCATCCTTTTCGGTTCTCTTTATAGATCTTACCTATACGAAAGTATCTCATCTATTTATTTGTTTACTTACATAGTTTCAGTTTTCTCTTCTCTGGATAACTTGATCCTGACCTTAATCCTAACCGTTATCTCTCTTGTTCATTACCATGTGTATCCTCAGACCCAGTCACGATGCCGGGCACATTGCAGGTATTTGACAGATAACTGTTGAGTGTATGCATGAATGAATGAATACATGGGTTGACAGAGAAGAAGCCCAATCTTTTCCACCTCCAGCCAGACTCGAGGTACTGCAGGTAAAGAGCAACGCCTCTCAGTGTCACCAAGCCCTCTCTTGTCCCAGTGCCTTTGCATTTTCTGACTTCACACACTTGATCCCTTCCTTCTCTCAGGTGTCTGCTCACCTTACTGGAGAGCCCTGCTGACCATTCGTAATCATGCGGATCCCCCTTTCACTTATGTCTAGGGAGTTAAGGGAACATTTCAACACTCTTTTCTCCTATGCCCCAAATATTGGAATGTATTTTACTAACTTGATGATATTAATGACTGTGTAGCTTCTCTTAGCTGGGTGCTGTAGCCAGTTGCTTGAATCATTTGCCACTGCATCACAAGCCCCCCCCCCCCCCAACTGTAGTGGCTTAAACCAGCAATTTATTTTCTCATGATTCTACAACCTATTGGGAAGGTTGGCCATGGGTAGGGCTAGAGGCTGGAAATCAGCTGGGGGTGTCCACTGAACGCCCTGGTGCAGCTCCACCAGCCTCTTCATGTGCTTTAGGCTTTCTGGGGCAAGGTGGCTGCGTTCGAAGACGTAGCTGAGTCTGTGAACTCAGAAGCTGCTGAGTACTTGAGACTCAGCCTTGGCAGTCGTACCTTGTCACCTGTGCTGCATTTTGTTAAAGTCAGCCACGGGGCCACACCAGAGTCAAGCAGGGGTGGGGGGAGGAGAGGAATAGTCTGCACCTCTCGACGGAGGATTGGGAAAGAGCTTGCGGTCATCTTTAATCCATCATCTTCAATCAATTCAGAAAGGCAATCATTTTGACTTCAACTCTTGTTGATGAAAATGTTTCTAAAAATAAATTAGTCCTACAAGTAGATTAGAATGGACCTAGTGTCCTCAGTGATTAAAGGTCTTTTGAAAACTCAGGGTTTCTCTTCTTCATTTTGATTATTATTTCCAAGTTTGGGTTCTCGGTCACAAGCTAACTGGTTTTGTTATCTTGGGAAAATCACAGAGGATTTTAATGCTCGTGTTCTTATCCACGGTGTGAAGGGATGGAGTTACATGACTTCTATATTCATTTCCAGTTTTAAGATGCTGTGATTTTATTATTTCATGTAGAAAATACAGGAGATTGGGCTGCATCTGTAATAAATTCAAGACATGCCCTCTGTGCATAAATTTCTTATATGAACTTTTGCTTGTTTATGTTATTTCTCATGGAGTGGAAGTATAGCACATTTGTTAGATGATTGAGGGAGGATAATTTTTCTTTTTCTAGATAAACAAAGGGAAGAAGTTTATTGCTAGTTGAACCACTTTGAGGAAGGGTAATTAAGTTCAGCTAATCACATTATGGTAGAGACTGCTAGCTGTTCTCCAAAATTCATTCATTCTCTCATCTTCCTGGACACATAGCAGAATGCATTTCACAGCCCTTCTTGCAGGTAAGTGTGGCCATGGGACTGTGCTTTAACCAATGAAGTGGGAGTAGAAGTATGGTATGTCCTTTTCCCCTGTCAGTAGGCTGGAATGGAGACAACCTCCGAGCGTGACCTTGGAAGTCTCTCTTTTATTTATTTATTTTTTTAAAGATTTATTTATTTATTTTAGAGAGAGAGAGAGAGAGAGTGAGAGTGCGAGCAGGGGGAAGGGCAGAGGGAGAGGAGAGAGACTCTCAAGCCGACTCCTTGCTGATTGTGGAGCCTGACACAGGGGCTCCATCCCACAACCATGAGATCACGACCTGAGCCAAAATCAAGACTCAGACGCTTAATGGACCGAACCACCCAGGCGTCCTGTAAGTCCCTTCTTGAAGATGGCAAAGTCTCCATCAGTGTGAGTCTCTGGGCACCTGGTGGGGAAGGGCTGACCTGTTCACCCACCCATTACTGTAATAAAGGAACTTCACTGTGCTTGAGTCTTCATCACTGCGCATGTTTATCTGTGCTAGCCATCAGTCTATAATACATACATTTTACTTTGTTTTTCAAGGTGCTTCAAGATATTTTACTACTACTCTATTGGCCACAAAAAAAGAACTAAATACTTTTCTGTTGGGATATCTTTGAGAAGAGATGATAGCCATAGTATCCTATGTGTCTCCGAAGCCAAGTCTCAGACGCTCTGCCTTGATAGTGCTTTTTATACCCATCCTCACCTCTGCCACCTAGACTTCCCATCAGCCTTTAGTTATTTAACAAATAGCACTTTGGGCATCAACTATGTACCACCAGTGTCACTGTAGCTAGGCAGGGAACAAAATAGATCAAGCCGTGCCCTTGTAAGCTTAGAAGAGGTTAGTGGCATCAGGAGGCTTCTTGGTCAGCCATAGTAACAATCCATGAAGTCTCCAACCTCTCATTGTCAATAAACTTGTTCTAGTAATTGTGCTTACCATATAATTGAGATATCCCCCTGAAAGTTTTTAAAAAATTATTTCTAAAATGGGTCACATGTTCTGCTTTTTTCCCCCTCAGCTCTACACAGAACACAATTCAACATCATTATCATAATTGCATTCTGTGGTAATGTGGCAACGAGGTGCAGAGAACTGTTCACCCCATACAAGATGGCCTCAGATTGCTATGCATTTCGAATTCTTGTGCCTACACTTTGATAGTCTTTCTATTTCCTTCATGTCCCTTGGGTTGTTACCCTTCCACCAGAATCCACTGTCACCTTGCAGTTGGCTCCTCACAGCTAAGAAAACTGAAAAATCTTATTTTCTTGAATGGGGGTTCTACTAAGAGTGGCAAAGAGAGAGGGCACATGGCTGTTGGGACCTCGGTTTGGTGATGCTGCTTTGGCTGCTCAGGAACCTTCCTTCATTGTTGCCTCCTGAGCTGTAAGGAGCTGAGGTTGATGGATATTTGATTTCTGTACCTGAGCCAAAATCTTGCCTGATGTTGGCTTGATTATTCTGCTTTCATCCTTTTGTAGAAATGTTCACACTTTGCAGAGAGGGGAATAAAGAGATGAATTGCCAGAAATTCTGGCAGACATGGGACACTCTAAAAAACAGTAGATTTCAGAGAAATTTAAAGAAATGTGATTGTGGGGGAAAAACTAAGAGTTCTAGTGGTCCGTGAAAGCTGCTGTCCAGGTTGCTGGCCTGGGGAAGGCGTTCATACGGAGAGACCGGGAGCCTGAATGGAAGGATCCCAGGAAGTGAGTCTCAGGTGACTCTGAGGAGAGTGGTTTTGCCTCAGAATTTTAAGTGGGCCTAAAGTCCAGACAGATGCGATTTTGCCTTCTCCAAGGGAATCGTGGTGAATAACTGTGGCATTGACTTAGGGAAGACACAAGTAGTTAAACTGCGAAGTGGAACTATAGTTGACTCTTAAAACCTAATTTATGGATTAACCGGTGCCCAGTCAAAGTGACTAATAATTCTGGGACTATAATTACCCACCTGTAGGCTTTATTTTTGTCCTCCAACTTTCTATTTTTTCTGCATTGTACAAATGTTTAATAATGAGCATGCATTCCTTTTATAATAAAAAAATCCGATTAACTTAATTAGAAAAAAATTACCCACCAGGTGATGGGAGTTTTCTCATTAATTTATGATCAGGCATCAGAGTCTGGCTTCACGTTCTCTGCCCACCAAGGACCAGTTATTTTTGTGCTCTCCATGGCTGACCCTGGGTTGGGTGGGGCAGGGGTGTGGTAGGTGAGGCGGTGATAGAAAGAGCAAAGGGAAAGATTGTTTCCCAGAGCATTGGCCATGGGGGAAAGACCCACTGCGCTTCCCTTGAGTGGGAGCCACATGTCAGCAAGTGGCTTGTGGTGATTTCAAGGGGAAAGGGGAGGGAAGGAAGCAGAGGTTCCGTTTGTGGTGAGGGAAGCTCTCGGAGTGTCTGATTTTGTCACACTCATGCACCATCACTGATGGCCTTACATCTGGAAATCTGGGTTTGGTCCAAATGGGAGCCTCGGAGAGAAGCCTAAAACTGTGCCTGCCGCCTGCCTGTCTATGCAGTGTGGTTCCTGCGAAGCCATCCAGGGCCATGTTCTGTCTTCTGCTGATGGGCTAGTTGGGCAAGCTTGCTGGGTACTGCCTGAAAGGTTACAACACCAACAGCCTTCGTCTGGGTTAGACCCCTTGCTGGGGTTTGGGGTCCTGAGTGGAGACTTGGGAAGACCTGAAGTGATTAACTCAACGTCAACGAAATCGTTCATTTTGCTTTGCACCTTCATCCGAGAGAAGGATGCAGTCCTTGCCCACTGAGAGTCCTGAAGAAAGTGTCTTCCATTTCTCTGAGGCGCGGAGCACTTCACACACCACACGCGGGGCCAAGAGGAATTTGGTCAGTTTGTGCTGAGATTCAGAGGACGGCAGATGAGAATTCCGAAGACAACGCAAAATGGAAAGATATCGTCACAAATTAAAAAATGTATCTGGAATCCGAAAGCCCGTCCCAGCTCTGGGAGAAGCGCTCACGAAAGCAGTAGGTGTAGCGACCGCACAACATCTTCTAACCATCGTCCCGGAGCGATTAACTTCACATTGTGCTCCAGTTAGTTAATTGTAGCCCTTTCCTGTTTCTGGCTCTGGTGTTTAAAGGCAAAATAGGCCCTTTGTGATGCTCTCAGAAGAACTATTTACACATTTTGATTTGGCAGAGAACAGCTCAGCTTTCTGGGCCCTTCTGGCTTTTTTTACTCCACATGGGATGTGCAAGCAACACTGGCTGAACTTTCAAACAACAGCTAAACCCTAATAATCACGAGAGTATTTCTTGCTTTGCTCTTCTCCGATGCTGTATTTATTACAAACCAAGTCCACATTCTGCTGCAGAAAGGTCACTTGCTGTACCAAGGGTTTCAGAACCAGATCCCCTCCGACACGGCTCATTCGGCTTTGCAGGCATCCTCATCTGGAATGTGCTTCTCTCCCCCAGAGAAGTGTCCCCAGCACCATCGTGGGGGAGGGGAGGTTGTGAGCAAAGTCACCAGCCCCTAAGAAGGCATCCTGACCTCCCCAGGACTGAACTTTCAACCTCTTGAGCTGACAGTTAGTGGTGGGTGCACAAATTTTGTTTGCGACTAATTGCAGCTTGTAAATGGAGCATTGTGGCCCCGGAAAAGAGCCAGCGGTCTCTCTCCCCAGGGTCACCCAAGTGGAATCCAGACACAAGAGAGCCTACCCCTAATGGGCCTCCTCCCCAGCCCTTCCCAACCTCTCCGGCCCTGGGCTTGCCTCCTCCCTCCAGTTGAGAGCTAGAGGGCACAGCGGGAGACTCCTGTGCGACTCTTCTCCAAATGCCAGGCTATTCATAGCAACTCACAGCTCCCTCAGGAATTCCCACAGACCTACTGGCCGGAGCTGACTATTGTCTCCCCACCCAGTGGCAGTGGCCTTTCACAGACCCAAGGACACACACGCCATCTCAAAGCACAAAACGCCTTACAAACCATCCGCTGGGGGGTTCACCAAGGAAACTCCTGGAAGTTGAGAGGAGGAAAAGCAGAGACAAGTAGAGAGGGCAGATACGATTTTCCAGCAGACTGCTTGCTTATTTTTGGTTTCACAAAGCAGATACACTTTGCCAATGACGAATAAGCCAGAGAGGGGCTTGGGACGGGAAGCTCCGTTTCCATTCGTCGGAGGCGAGATCAGGGCTGGGCTCGGTGGGAGCACAGCTGGCTGCAGTGTGAATCGCAGACCTGGCTGGCGGAAACCTTCGGCTGTAAGACAAAAGGGGTAGCCAAGGGTGACTCTCTTTGTTTTCTCTGATAGTCTCATTGGACTGAGGTGGTAGCTAATATCATCCTGTATCCTTAGACCATGAAAAGAACATAAGGAACTCTGTGAAAGTGTAGAGTGAGCTTCCCAGGCAAGCATCAGATTGTTCTCAGTTAATCAAATTTGTCAGATTGTTCCCAGTGCCTTAGAGCTAAAGGGTGGTACTTAGGACCACAGTAAACAAATCCCCAACCATCTGCTCTGACAGCTGTTGGACCTTGAGCAAGAACTTGTACCCTTGGAGTCTTTTGGGAGCCCCTAGGCACGGGGATGGACTCGAACGGTTCAATCATCAAGTGGCCAAAGGTTAAAATCACTATCAGCCCTGGGATATCGACACCCAGCTAGAGGGGCTCCAAGGAATGAGCTAGACGAACAAAATTTCTCTTTTGCCCGTAGCCTCCGAAATACCCTACTTTCTGTTTCCTCAATACTTTCAGCCCAGCCTTAAAAATCAATGCAGTTAGTGAACTGCTTAGTCGAAACTGAACACATCTATTGATGCTGAAACAAGAGCTGGGCACTTCCAGGCAATTTAAAGAAATCTGCTTGGATGATCTGTTCGATTCCATGCCTTTCAAGCGGGAGGGCTCTGAGGACTGGCTTGAAGTTGCAGCACATTATTTCTGTGAAAGTTGTTTGCTTCTAATAAGTTAGTCTGCACGTGCCAATTTCATTAGGCCAAGTAGGTTGCATAAATCACGTTAGAAGAGGGTGACCAACTATCCCAGGGAGGCTGAGACTGCCCCAGTCTTAAAACGGAAAATCCTCCAGCCTGGGAAACCGCTCATTCCCAGAAGAAACGCGATGCTCTGTTACTAGACCAAGGCGTTTGCCTGCCAACAAGTCGAGCTGTCCTGGTGAGTTTGAAAAGTGCAGCATCACAATGTCACAACGTCCTTGATTCTGAGTTTCTGTGTTTCAGGTCCTAGTAGGGCACACGCTGAGAGGGGGGCTTCTGAAAGTGGCTGGGGGCTTCTGAAAGTGGCTAGGGGCCACTCTGCTGGAGGTCTATTTATTTTATAATTATCCAAGAGTAAAGGGACCCTTTGTGACACTGGGTGGGGGTGGGGGAGCTCAGCGCCCAAATAGCCCACACTGAGGTCACTACATGTAGGCATTTATTTTTTTTTAATTTTTTTTATTTTTTAGAAGATTTTATTTATTTATTTATTTATTTTATTTATTTATTTGAGAGAGAGAGCAGGAGCAGGAGGTGGGGCAAAGGGAGAAGCGGACTCCCCGTTGAGCAGGGAGCCCCATGTGGGGCTCAATGGGAGGACCCCGGGATCATAACCCAAGCAAAGGCCTATGCTTAACCGACTGAGCCACTCAGGTGCCCCGACATGTGGGCATTTAATATCGAATATTTTAATCCTTCTTCTGTGTCCTCAATTTCTGATAAGAAAGAAAAACCCCACAAGATAGATTTTTATAAATGTTTTCTTGGGACGTTTTATATTTCCATTTGTACACTCTTAAGCACTTGGGAAACGTGTGAGAAAGAGATAAGATAGGAACAAATATTTCAATTGCGTAAACCTCTCTTTTCCTTTACTGCCTTCATAGGAAACCAAAGTCATTTCGTGCGTTACTACCTATCCATATCTAAACTTACATTCGACTTTATTTATTCTGCCCAATTGGACCTAAGTCTGTTTTTTAAAGTCGGATGTGCCAACGGACCACCTTAGGGATCTTTGCTAAACCGCAGATTCTGACTCAGTTGGTCCAGGGTGAGGACTGAGAGCCTGCGTTTCCGAGTGATGTTGATGGTCTGAGGGCCACACACGGAGTAGCCAAGTCCCAGCGGGCTGGACCTAAGCTCTCTCTACCCTTAGGAAATTTTTTAAAGGGGGAAGGAGATTTGAAAAGGAGCGGAGGGAGAAAATTGGGCTTTATATCTTCAAAGATAATGCCCGTTGAAACAGAGAATACTGTGTGCTTTTGCATACAACACAAATGCAATTAGAATTGAACCCAAACCTCAGCGTACCTAGAAAAGAAAGGCAGATGGGAGGAAGTGGAAGGCAGTTAGGAGGGCCATGCAGCCGCAGTGTCTGTGGGCTGGAGGGGGCCACTCTTCAAGCGCTCGCACCTGCCTTTTCTTCCACGGCTGTCTTGCCTGGACATGAACAGCCAGGCATTTCCTTCCCAAAGTGGCTCGAGTGTGAGCAGTGCTTTTGGTACGAGGCAGGGAAATGTTTCATTCTCTTTCAATCGGTTGCAAGAACTCTGCGAAAAGATCCATTAAAGATGAAAAATGAAACATGCTCTGAAAAACGTACCCATCTTTTCATGTTGCTTATAGTTTATTGTGTTTCTGAAGACACAAAAACGGATAATGAAATGCATAAGTAAGTCGAGGAGGAAATATCATTAAGTCAAATGCCTGACAGAAAATGGATTCTAGTAAATCACAGGCAGTTCTGATATTGTTTCACAATAAAAGTTGTTAATGCAATTCAGTGAATTGCCATTGCTCACAGCCCTGGTTAATGAGATGACACATTTAGGGGCAGAAAAGGAATTCTGGGATTAAATGTTTTAATTATTTAAGAACAAAATATATGTGCCTCAGAAATGGATGAGATGTTATTCCCCAAATTGCATCACTTGTGACCTTGGGAGAGTTTACATCTTTTCCCCTGAAGAGGAGCATCAAACGTGGAAGATTAAATTGTCATGAAGCACCAAACAAACAAACAAAACTCCTCCAATGTTATGTTTATGTTCCATGGGAAATGTGTCGTCAGGGCTCTGTCTGCTGAGACTTTTACTTACAGCCCTTTTGGGGGCTTTAGGCTAAAATAGAAAATGCTTTTTTCTTACAGGTCATCACAGCAGAAGTGGCCCAAATTATGTTCCGTGTTCGTTTGCGTTTTCACAAAGGAGGAGTATGTAATTGGAACAAATAGATTGCAATAGCTGTCCCTTACCTAGGAGCCTGCCTCTGTTCAATTGCCTCCCCTATTCTTGTTCCGCACATAAATGTTCCTTCCGATCTGATGTCCTCAGATGCCCTTTTGGACAGTGCCATCCTAGTGAGCGAGCTGTTTCTGTGCTCATCACCAACACTGGTGGTTCCTCGGTCCAGCGCACACCAGCCGAGTTCTGCCGGAGAATGCGAGTGCCGCTTTCGTGGTTCCGAAAGGATGAAAATCTCTTACATCTTAGGCTTGATTTCCTCTGCTTTTCCTTAATACAGGTGTGTGGAGGCTGCTGGAGGGAAGGACAGAAGAGGGACAATGAAAAAGGACCCGTTTTCTTCTTGCGCTTCTGCCCCCTTCACGTTCTGGTTCACAGCCTCGGTTCAGAACCACGCACACACCCGATGCAGGGCTCCATCCCAGGACCCGGAAATCATGACCTGAGCCAAAGTCAAGAGTCAGATGCCCAACTGACTGAGCCACCCAGGCTCCCCCAAGAGAAACCCAAATCACATGATTCCTGGGATCTGCTGACTTCGCGTGCAATGTGATAAGGTCCCTGTTTTGCATGCCAGGTCTATTTTACCATTTAATACCCTACAGAGGGAATGGCAGAACCTCAGAGTTGGAAGGGTTCTTAGAGGCAGGACATCTAGTGGAAGAGAAGTGAGAGCAGAGGCTTCAAGCTTGGCTTCGTTTTCAAGCTTGGTCTTCAAGCTTGTGTGGTCTTGGCTTGGTCTGCAAGCTTGTGTGGTCTCGAATTTTGATGGGGGTACATAAGGGTGAGACTGATGCCTCATCGTAAACATTGGCCCATTTGGAATTCACAGAGGTCCCACACTAGTCATCTGAAGGAGGAGGCTGGATCCTAGTGTGAAGCAGCGCAAAATTTGAAAATTCCCAATCTCAGGAAGTTCTCTTTTGGGGCCGTCTGTTCCAACCCCTCACACATGCAGGGATGCCCTGCCCAGCATCCCAGAGTGTGTAAACCTAGCCTTGACAACACTTCCAGTAGCAGAGTGCTCATTATTTTAAGCACTCACCATGTTTTTGGACAGCTTCAAGCTTCTGGAAGGTTCTTCTTGTACAGTGTTGAAATCCTTTTTTCTTCTACCCATCTGCCTTCCGGAGCTATGCTGGCCAGGAGAGGCAATATAGCTGTCTTGGTTAAGATCATGGGCTCTGGAGTCAGATGGTCTAGGTCAGACTCCATGTTCTTTGTGACCTTGACCTTGAGCAAGCTACTTAACTCTTCTGTGCCTCAGTTTCCTCATAAACAAGGTAGCATGTCTAAAGCACTTATAGAGGACACAATACAGAATAAGTGCTCAAAAATAGTAATCATAATGATTCATCCTGTATATTGATATGAATGTGAGCACCTGTCCCATATTTGAACACAGATCTCATGAAGCTATGTTTTTCATGTTATTATTGTCAATGGTCACTAGTTTTGTGGTCTCACATAATCCCTGGTAGCAACTCTCAAAGAAATCTTACAAAAGCAAAGGGCCTGGTGTTTGCCTTGGAGCAGCAAGGAAAGGAGAACTACTCTTTACTCATCTGGAGCTCAAGCAGCAAGAAACCTGTTGTCGGTTCTCTGGAATTTAGAGGTTGAGTCCGAAACCCCATTTCACTTGGTAAGCAATAAGTATTTCAGGATGCACTGAAGGAGCGTGATGAGAAATCTAGGTTTTAGAGGCTGATTTTTGGCATGTGAATCTGGCCTGATTATTCTGTAATTATGGACAATTTATTTAATGATAACGATACTTTTGCTGAGGTTTGCTGCGAAGTTTAAATGAGACAATTATACAAAGTACTTAGCACAATGGAGCAGATCAAGAAACACTAGCAATAATGTTTTTAAAGATATTACTTATTTATTTGACAGAGAGATAAAGAGAACCAGAGAGCACAAGCAGGGTAGGGTTGATGGCAGAAGGAGAAGGAGAATGAGGGACTCCATCCCAGGACCCTGGGATCATGACCTCAGCTGAGGGCAGAGGCTTAACCGACTGAGCCACCTAGGTGTCCCAGCAATAATTTGAAGTTATAGAAACGACTCTCTAAAGGAAGTCAGTTCTTAAAAATGACCTTGTTTGAAAGTAACCAAAACCACATCCTCCAGGCTTCTGAGTGCATTTTAAGTAGAGAGGAAGAAAGGAAAACCAAGACTTGCTGCCCCTACCTTCCTGCCAAGTGCAGACTCCCAGTGCTCAAGGAGGCTGACTGTTGGAACCACGCCGAGCTGATCCCACCATCACAAGAAATGTAGGAGCCCCTGAAGTCAGCTTACCTGATACCCACGCATCACCTGAAAATTTAAAAATTTGCTTGAACTGGTTATTTGGTAGCAGGTAGGTTTTTAAATAACATTTTTTCCCCTGAAAACAAAAATAACACGTTCTTATTATAGAAACATAGGAAAGCATGGAATAACACAAAGGAGAAAATCATGTATATTTTGACTACCCAGAAATTGCCCTTGCGAGGTTTGCTGCACAGCCTCCCAGTGGGGAAGCAGCATGAGGCAGGCTGTGTCTGCCAGGTCAACTTCCAAGACCCTAGCAGGGGACACAGGGCCTAGGACAGAGGGGTGCTCAGTACAGGGTATTGTGGGTACATGACATTTCATCATGAGCATTAATGTTTTCCTGTCCCCACTGGGAATTATAATTTCCAAGTAGATTTTTTTTAAAAGATTTTTTTATTTGAGAGAGAGAGAAAGAGAGAGAGCAGAGGAAGAGGGAGAAGCAGACTCCCCTGTGAACAGGGAGTCCAACGAGGGGCTTGGTCCCAGGACCCTGAGATTATGACCTGAGCCGAAGGCAGAAGCTTAACAGACTGAGCCACCCAGGTGCCCTGCCATGTAGACTTTTTTTTCATGGTTGTTTAACTTAATTGGGTCCTCTAAAATACTGAATTTGAAGCAAGGAGTGAATATAAGTAGATTCTAAATGTGTCAAGAATCACAGGCTCCTCTTTGCCCATCTGAAGGTCCAAGAAGTGCTCATGTGAATGGCTCCAGAGGGCTGACCGGGCTGATCTCAAGTGAGTGGACCCTGCCCTGGCTTCTCACCTCCAGGTTCTAAATGTCGGTGGTCCCTTAGCTTGGTTCCACCAGAAATCTCTTCTCCTGAGACTTTTTTACTTTACCTTTGATCATTTTTACTCTACAAACATTTTAGAGAATTTCCTCTCCCATTCCAATTCAACTTTCCTTCTAATTATAACAGGTACCACTTATTAAACCCTTGAAATAGGCACAGTTCTATGCTAAGCCCTAAACAGGTATTACCTCATTGAATCCTCATAACAACTTTGTGTTGACTATGACTATTCTTATTTTATGGATGAAAAAAATGGAGGCTAGGGAGGTGAAGTGATTTGCCCAAAGTCACACAGCTTGTAAGTGGCAGGTTTCAGTCTACGGCTGCCTGAGTCCCAATTCCATGCTTCAACCACCTTGATAAGCTATCATCCAAGTTTGGGTAATTGTGCGTGTTCTTTATATTTAGCTTCAGGTCATAAACATTTACCCAAAGTATTCTATTACCTTCAGCATCGTCTAAATGTCTAAATAATACTCTGAGTGGGTATACCATGATTTACTTCCTTCTTGCCACTTCCTGTTGAACACTTGGGTTGTCCAGAATGTCAGAGCAGAAATGCTCGAAGTTTGAACTTCAGAGAGTTAGGAGGAGTATGCTGTTGTGGAGTCCCAGGAATGAGATAGAGGGAACAAAGGAAAGCCTGCTAGCATAAAAGGACCAGATGGCAGCTGGATGCTAGGAGACTTGCAACTTGCTAGGACCCAACGTTTGGGTCCCAGGAAATAATAGGAACAATGAACAAGAGAGCTACAGAAGCAAGAAAAGGAAGGTTCTAGACTTTTACATTTTCTTATATCTGGGTTTTGCCTATCTGGACACTTCATCGGGAAGGACTGTCCTTATTATCCGAATGACATGGCGTATTACAGGAGTTTGACCATCAGAGGTTGGGCAGAGGCGGGAAATACTCTCAAACTGTGATCTGATGCTATGATCTCTCCCTCTCTCCTGTGAAGAATCTGGAGGATGACTAGTGAGGGGTAAAAAGAGGCTCCTTTTCCTGTCCCCCGTCTTCCCCCTCCTGGGCCTCTCAGAACCCTTGGCCCTGTCAGTGATTATAAGAGGCTGTGCAGACTGCTGCTTCAGACCCTGCCCAGGGGCAGAGGGCTGGCCGCCCAGTCCCAGGCCTGCCTCATAAACAATGAAGACCCTTCAGCTTCTCCACCCCACCCCCGGCAGTCTGGGGCCACCCCTGGTGGGCTGGGGGTGGGTGACCAAGTGAACCCCAGTGCAGGAGGGCATAAGGGGGGGGAGGTAGAAGGGCACCGTTAAAAGCAGAGTTTTTTTTATCTCGGGGTTAAAATTCAGTCCTGCCATTTAGCTATGTAACTTTGATTTGTGTTACTTCGCTTGGCAGAACCTCAGTTGTCCTGTCTATGAAATGGTGATGGTAATCCCTAGTTTACAGACTTGCTGAAAGAATGGAATAAAATTGAATGATGGTGTTTGCCAATCAATACGTGTTCACTGATACGGATACAGTCAGCCTTAGTATCTAGAGGAACTACCTTTTCTCTTCTATTTTATTTTATTTTTTATTTTTTTAAAGATTTTTTATTTATTTATTTGACAGAGAGAGACAGCCAGCGAGAGAGGGAACACAAGCAGGGGGAGTGGGAGAGGAAGCAGCAGGCTCCCAGCGGAAGAGACCGATGTGGGACTCGATCCCAGAACCCCGGGATCACGCCCTGAGCCGAAGGTAGACGCCTAATGACTGTGCCACCCAGGCGCCCCTTTCTCTTCTATTTTTAAAACACTCCTATTTTGATGTAATCTTCTTCTCCTTAGTTAAATGTGTTCATTTATGCTTAGATGGATTAATTTACTAACCCTCCCTCCCCCTTCACCTCCCCCAAAGTTTTTGTTCTTCTAGGTTCATGGTTTGGAGAAAGGAGATGGAGGTCCTTTTTGTTTGAAGGATCCTGGGGCTGGAGGTGACCCTCAGGTGACCTTGTGTTCTAGCTGGAGAATCTAGCTGGAGGGGAGTGTGCAGGAGGCACAGGAACCAGTTGTGACTTTTTTGTTCGCGAGTATCTGCAGGCGTGTGTACAGAAGCTGGCCCAACGTTTGCAGGGGAGAGACGGCCATACTCCTTTCTCAGGATAAGAAATTCTGTTGGCATTATCATTTTCTTTTTCTTTTTTGTTTTTCTTTTTTTTTTTTTTTTAAAGATTTTATTTATTTATTTGACAGAGATAGAGACAGCCAGCAAGAGAGGGAACACAAGCAGGGGGAGTGGGAGAGGAAGAAGCAGGCTCATAGCGGAGGAGCCTGATGTGGGGCTCGATCCCATAACGCCAGGATCACGCCCTGAGCCAAAGGCAGACGCTTAACCGCTGCGCCACCCAGACACCCCATATCATTTTCTTTTTCATCTTAGGAGCCCAGGAGAGGAAAAGTGTGACTATGGGAAGAAAGTGTGACCAATAATTCCCAATGAGTTAACACTACTCTGTGATCCTCGCTGTGGTTATTTGCAATGCAGCATGATCGCAGAGGGTTTAGAACAATCTGAAAGAAAGAAAGAGGAAGAAAAGACATATAACCTAGGGACAAGATGGTGGCGTATTCTCTCACGATGACTAAAAAACAGTTCTCTCCTAAAACTAGATGGGACAGGCTGCTTGCAGCCTTTGGGAGACACCATCCATGAGACACTCAGGATATAATTACTCTATTTTGCAGTTCACAGTGTGTCTTGTATTTTAATAAAACGTGTTATTATGGAAGAAGAGAAGTTACGTCCCAAGACCAGGAAGTGATCTGGGGGTTAAATGGAGCCTGTTTACTAAATGCTGGCTTCCTATTTTTATTCTTTTAAAAACTTCCTCACTTCCTAGATGCTGTTTCTACTTTCAAGGGTAAACCCTGTCATTTCTCCTGTGACCATAGCGAGCCATTTCTTTTTTCAGAACGTGGGTTCAGAAAGCTGCCATTGTTAACATTTAAATATGGAATTTTAGGGCAAAATTGAAAAGAAAGTTAAAGTGCTGAATCGTTTCTAGACACTATTTGACTTAGGGGATTTTAAATCACCAGTAATATCCCCGTTTAATTATTCTGGAAGTGATTGGGTTTACCTAAATCTGAAAATTGACTGTGCCTACAGTTTGCTTGATTGCTGTGCTGATGCTTACCACAAATAATCCCTCAGAGCTCAGCATCCATTTTTAATGTTTCCCCCAAATTAGAATTTAGCTTTTGAATAAAATTTGTTTACAGTTATTTAAAATTCCATGTAGATATATAAACTCCAACTTGCTCCCATTTAATTTCTCTGCCATTTTCACAGGCAATTTTTACATGCAAATTGTGTCACCCTTAACAACCTAGCCTTATTTTCTAATTTCCCTTTAATGGTTTTGTGTTCCAAGTTTAATTTAAGAATGGATTGCTTACATTTCACTTACAAATCTCCCTTCTCATCATTGTTATTAATATCACAATTTTGTTGTAATATCTGTAAGAGCACCAAATGTGTCCTCTTAAAGATGCATTTGCCAACCACTGAATTGCATACATTTCAATTACAACTCTCTCTCGTAATTACTATTATTAATATCACAATTATTATTGTAATATCCATAAAACTGCAGAAGGTGTCCTGTCAAGGGTGCATTTACAAACAGCTTTTCCAGTTTCCTCTTAAGAAAAATGTGCCAGACTTTATCTAAATTCGACTTCTCCTACAATTTACATTAGGCAACACACTCCATCAATAAAACCATCAGAATGATCTACTGCATTGTAGACAAAAGTTATTGTGTCAAGTTGACACTAATCAGTTAATTCCAGTAAACCTTCAGATAAACAAAAGCTTGTTGTCTCTTACTGATGTGTGTGATGGGCCCCTTGTATGTCCTATGGTTATGCCCATCTATAGACATGTATCTGGCAGACACTTGCCCTGAGGCATCTATATGGAAACCGAGACAAGATCTATAGTTAATGATGTTGACCCTGACTCCCCCAACAGAGATTGAATTCAAGTCCTCATAATATCTCGACAGCTGATATGTATACTGTGCTAATAATATTAACAATTACTATGCCACTGGGATTCCCCAGGCTCTGGCTTAAAAAAGCGATCTTAAAGCTTCTCCCTTGTATGAACCGATGTCCTTGTTTGTAACCGTCATCAGCACGGTCTCTCCATTAAAACAAGGATGAGCTTCTGAACGGGGAAAGGCTTTTCTTACTGTAGGTGTTTTATATGAATAAGAAATTCTGTGTGAGTTAACCAACTTCCGGAAAAGCTGATCGTACCAGTGATGGTCTGAGGAAATGTTTAGAGTTACTATTTCCCCGGCAGGCTGGGCTCCTACAAATGGGTCGGGGGAGAGAGAACTAGCTTCACATTGTTATTGTTGACACGGATCAGAAGGCATTCAGAATGTCAACAGGCCGTCTCTGATGTGGTTCTCCTGCAGACACAAAGGGGCAGCCCGCCAATCCCCACTTGGCATGATGGGTGCTTGTAGAATCAGAAATCACCCTTGGGTCTGCTCAGCGAGTTGCTGAGCCACGGAGAAAAGTGAAGGAGTTGAACCGGACCTCCTCTCTTTACCTGTAGTCTCCTCCCCTTCCTGCTTCTCATTCCTTTACAAAGACTGAATGGGAAGGGCCACGGAGAAGCTTAGGATGAAATGTTGACAGGGGGCACTGTTAGAAATTAAATTCTGCCCTATTTTGTGTACCATTCTTGTGAGTCACATTTGTGAATAGTAGCGAGAGATTTAATGATCGCATATTTTTTATCTTATTTCCCTTCGGTCGATGGCAATTTTTTTCTGTTAATGTCAACTTAGAGCTCAAAGTAATTTAGTAATTGATTCTAAGCACAGCAGTTCGCCAATGGCAGCTCTCCATTTGTGGGGAATATCTTTGCTAATTTTATCCATCAGAATGAGATTACCATGCTAATCTCTCCTATCCTCATCTCTTGGTCATTTGGGACATGCTGATGCAAATGACTTATTAGACACAAGGCCTTCGTCCATCCTCAGGATGAGGGAAAGATGAAAGGGAGCCAAGATAAGGATATTATAATGCCTCCACACACACAGATGGTAAGCAGACCTAATACTAAAACGATAAGACCCTGAACTGGAAGCCAGTAGAAAAACTAGTTAGGACAAATGAAAAATACAACAGATCAAAATATATTAAATACATGGAAGGGAAAGAACAAAAAGAATTAAGGCAGAACAAATGCATCTGGGGACATGTAATTGGAAACCTAAACGTTCACTGGGCCAGGAAACCCTAGAAAGTCGTAAGTCAGGTGGAGGGAGGGGGCACCCTTAATGAGATTAAGTGGAGAAAACCAAAATGGCTGTGTTAACAAAAAGATTGAGGCTATATCCACAGACACAATCTGTCTGACCGTTTTCAGTGAATGGTTACTAAGTTAGTGATTGGTTGTTCGTCTGATTTAATTAAAATTCTCAAACCAGGGTGAGCGTGTGTGGTAAAAATAGCCCGAAACTAGTTTGGGTTACACATACACAATAGGGTATTGTATCACACAATGGGCTGAAAGGCCTTCCAAAGACATTTCTAGTAAATGGACACATTCTAAAGTGCCTTGCTTTATGAAATAGCCAAATACTTAGAGGGAGTTCAGAAAAGATCAGTTTAAATAATTCAGGTACGAGGGGATTTCAAGAAAGAAAAATTAGCTAATATAGTAGCTGGGTGAGTGTTTATGAATGCAGAAGACCCCCCAGAGAGATGAAAGATATTTCGCATTTCAGATGCCCGGTGTGAGATCAAAAGAAGAAAATCTAGATATTAAGCAAATAAATAAATCCTGTCTTTGGTCTCCTCCAAGAAAAGGAGGAGAAACTGACATTGCGGTCACCTTATTACCAAAATAATGGAAATATATCATGAAAAATCTAAAACGAAACGATTTCCAAATTCTAATCACAGGCCCAATTATTTCAAATGTTTTATACTCTGAAGTTGCTATATAACAACGTCTGTCAGTGGCCCCACAAAAGGACAAAAAGTGCCAGCGGATGCTGGCTGTCACAGATCCTGAACCTGAGACAAACACCACCCCTCCCCAAACCAGGCTTTTCTCCTGACTTCCCCGTTCTGATGGAAGAGGCACAGATCTTGAACTCAGGAGTCAGCTTTTCCAAGTCATGTGGTTGTCTTAGGGTCCTCGTCCTTGCCCTTCTCCCATGCAGTCAATGGCCAAGTTACACAGACTCTCATTCTGAAAAGTCTCTCCCTCTGTGTTCTGTCTTCACGTCCAATTTCTTCGTTTGGGTCTTGACTCATTATTATTATTGTGGTGGTGGTTGTTATTTTGAGGGCTAAATTTTTTTCTTCGTGGTTGCTTGGAGCGGTAGGGCATGACCAGGGTGAAGGGTATAGAACTGGAAGCTAGATTTCTCCAACTATCTTATTGTATAGATTTGATTTTGGAACGATGTAAATAGTTTACATAATCAGAAAACCAATGACATTGAAAAACAAAGCCAAGATTCAAAAGCAAAATGAACCACACGGACCCAAGTAGGGATCAGTTTGATGACATAACTACACAGAAGGGAACTGTTTCGAAAAGATCTAACACACAGTAGTCTGACCGCCTTCGATCCATTCTGGGCTATATTTCTGCAGTAGCCCACTCCCAGCTCCCCGCTCTAAATCGTCCCCCATCACTGCCTGATTACTTTTTTTTTTTTTTAATGATTTTTTATTATATTATGTTAGTCACCATACAGTACATCCCCGGTTTCCGATGTAAGGCTCGATGATTCATTAGTTGCGTATAACACCCAGTGCACCATGCAATACGTGCCCTCCTTACTACCCATCACCGGTCTATCCCATTCTACCACCCCTCTCCCCTCTGAGGCCCTCAGTTTGTTTCTCAGAGTCCATAGTCTCTCATGCTTCATTCCCCCTTCTGATTACCCTCCCTTTCTTTATCCCTTTCTTCCCCTACCGATCATCCTAGTTCTTATGTTCCATAGATGAGAGAAATCATATGATAATTGTCTTTCTCTGCTTGACTTATTTCACTTAGCATTATCTCCTCCAGTGCCATCCATGTTGCAGCAAATGTTGAGAAATCGTTCTTTCTGATAGCTGAGTAAAATTCCATTGTGTATATGGACCACAACTTCTTAATCCAGTCATCTGTTGAAGGGCATCTCGGCTCCTTCCACGATTTAGCTATTATGGACATTGCTGCTATGAACATTGGGGTGCATATGGCCCATCTCTTCACTACGTCTGTATCTTTGGGGTAAACACCCAGTACTTTTTTTGTTTTGTTTTGTTTTGTTTTTTAAGATTTTATTTATTTATTCGACCCAGTACTTTTTTTGAAAGCAAATTCCCAGCTGGGCTGGAACGAGGGTGAAGCAGGTGGAGGGCTCACCCTGGGTGCAAATTTTCAGGGGGCCACGAAACATCAGTAATCAAGATAAATATCATAATGCAACATTTCAAATCAAAATTAATGATGAATGAAATGATGAACAAAATATAAAAATTTTAAATAAAGAATAGGATCCAGAGTTGTATTTGTACAACTCTGCCTCACTTGTCTTACCTTAATCCTACCCCTCATTTCAATTAAACTTTACCAAAAAAAAAAAGCAAAGAAGGGACTGGGGGCTGCAGTTTGCTGATTTTATTTTTTTTAAATATCACATCATAATATTATTGATCTTGGGGTGCCTGGGTGGCTCAGTCAGTTAAGAGTCTGCCTTCAGCTCAGGTCATGATCCCAGGGTCTTGGGATCAAGACCCATGTCTGGCTCCCTGCTCAGTGGGGAGCCTGCTTTTCCCTCTCCCTCTGCTGCTCCCCCTGCTTGTAGCTCTCTCTCTCTCTCTCCTCTCTCTCTGACAAATAAATAAATAAAATCTTAAAATAAAATTTAATATTATTGACCTTGATTACTGGGTTTTTAAAATCTTGTGCCCAAGGTGGTTCATTGGCTTCACCCTAGTCCCAGCCTGCCCGGTGGTTCATCAAATCAAGCGCAAATTGCTCTTCCTGGCATTTCAAGATTACAGGAGAGCTGGTACTGTTTAGTGATTAACCTTATGGGCTTTGAGCTAGCCAGTCCTAAGTACAAATCCTGGCTCGGCTGTTCACCAGCTGTGGCAAACTTGGGCAAACGAATTTACCTTTTGGCTTCTCCGTTTCATCGTCTATAAGTGAGGATTAAATACCATTTATAGAAGACCTCCTCCTATTTTTCTAATCTTACCAGTCCATTCTTGCAAAAATGCATGGCTCTATAAAGTGTTTCATATATATGTTCTTATATATATATATATATTTTTGAAAGATTCTATTTATTTGTGAAAGAGTGGGGGGAGGAGCAGAGGAACAAGCAGACTCCCTGCTGAGCTAGGAGCCTGCACAGGGGCTCAGTCCCAGGACCCTGAGATCATGACCTGAGCCAGAGTCAGATGCTTAACCGACTGAGCCCCCCAGGCACACCTACATGCTCTCTTTTAAGCCCAATAATAACCTTGTCAGGGAGATAGGATGCAGCTTCCTCCAGCCCGAATCTCCTTCTCCCTCGACTCCACAAGTTAAAATGAGAGCCAACTTGCAAAGCCAGTCTCAAAACCACCACTTGTTTGAAGGCTTTCCTAAGTTCCCCACAATAACAAGCATGTACTGAGGGCCTACTGGTAGCAGTGTTCAGGTTTCCATGGAGAACATGAGAGGTGGGTCCCATCCTTTGGAGCTGGAATCTAATGGCCAAAATGGTGTGATTAGGTGTTTCTATCTCCTTTTACAAAATACTCAATCCTGACCCAATGCATATACTAGGACTCCTAAGGACATTCAGAAGGAATAAGTCTTCAAAAAACATTCCAAAGGGAATGAAGTGGACTGTTTTTATATCATGTATTAATGGGGGTATAACTTCAGAAATTTTTGGCTTGAGCTTTTGCAGTATATTACAGCAACGAAATGCAGCATTAGGTAATCCACAATACTGTGCTGTTAGATTTGCATGCACACATGCTTGTGCATACATTTAATTTAATCTGCAAGATTTAATTCAATGTCTGGTTTCACCTACTAACATCCTGTGAGTCGGGGCTTAAACTCAAAACAGAAATGACAACAGCTAGCATGTATTAGGCACTTGCCATAGGCCAAGAGCTTTATGACTATTATCTTGTTTATGCTCATAATAATCTATGAGGCTAACATTTCTTTATTTTTTAATTTTAGCTCCATTTTGTAGGCGAATAAACTGAGGCTTAGTAACGAAGCCAGCTTCATTGCAATGAAGTAACTTACCAAGAGTCCTGGTAGACCTGGGGTTTGAAGCGCAAGTCTGGCTTTAAAACCTATGTTCTTGATACTACCCAGGGCATTTTTCTCCCGTGGTCCCTCCATCCAGTGTGCGTTGACTCTCGGTTACCATACCCGGGTCATTCAATGTGCAGTAATGCAGTCATTTCTAACACAGATTCTCCCAAAGTGTGCAGTGGAAACATGACACACACCTCATGACAAGGTGAACGGCCATCATTCAGATGGGAAGGGGTTGGCGGGGTCAGAACGGTTTTGTTTGGAGTTGGTGCGATCTTGCACACATCACCTAAGGCCTTGTCAGGGTCTGACTGGCCTGACCGTGGGAGCTGTCATTGACTTGCCCAGCTGCCGAGTTCTTTCATTAAGTCTTAAGGAGCTGAGAAATCAGCAAAATTACTGATAAATATATAAGAGGGCAGGAGGACATTTTTGCTGTTATTTTTAAAATGTTTTATTGAGTTCACACAAACAGAGGAATATTTTATTTATGAATTTAATATAAATGCCATGAAATATATGCAAAAATACAGGGAACCTGTGAACAGAACATTAACACTACTCAAGTTCCACATGGTTTAATTTTACCAATATCCCCCCTGGGTTCCCGGGAAGAATCTCAGCATAACATCATTATTTTCCGTTCAGAAAGATACTGACTGAGCTTCTACTGTGTGCCAGGCACAGAATCTCTGAGAGCGAATAAGACGTCTTCCCGCCCTCTTCTTTCTCTAGCTTTACATAATATGGTCCTTATTAACCTTTCTAAAATGATTGAAAATCTATATGTAATTCTATATTTTAATAATTCCCCACACAAAAGTCAAGTAAAATGATTCTCTAAATAGTCTTATGTACCAGGTTTTATTATAGAAGAGAGAATTTGGGGGCCTATAGGCTTTCCTAACTGAGCATGGAACAAATTCCTGATAGGCTGAGAGTCAGCCTCAGAATCCTTCTCAACCCAGCACTCCACGTAGTCACTAGTAGACTTGGCATGTGAGTTGCCACCTCTCTTTTAAAGCTTTTCACTAAAAATGGGGCGCCTGGGGTGGCTCAGTCCGTCAACTGTCTGCCTTCAGCTCAGGTCATGATCTCAGGGTCCTGGGATCGGGCCCTAGGTCAGGCTCCCTGCTCAGTGGGGAGTCTGCTTCTCCCTCTCCCTCTGCCCCCCGCTTGTGCTCTGTCTCTCTCAAATAAATAAATAAAATCTTTAAAAAAATACAGTTTTTCACTAACAAAAATAAATAAATAAAAATAAAGTTTTTCACTAAATATGTGAAATGCCATCCACTTAGAGTGGTCACTACTGAGGCGATACTAACATTCAACATTCATTCCACAAAGATTTACTGAGGAATATAATAGGTAATGTTATGGAGTACTGGCAATGGGCCAGGCTCCTTGCCAAGTGCTCTTCTTGCATTACTATTTAATTCTCATAAAAACCCCATGAAGGGGCACCTGGGTGGCTCAGTTGGCTAAGCCTCCGACTCTTGGTTTCAGCTCAGGCCATGAACTCATGGTTCTGGGATCCAGCCCCAAGTCTAGTCCGCAATTGGGCTCCGTGCTCAACGGGGAGTCTGCCTCTCTGCCTCTCTCGCCCTCTGCCCCCCCTCCGCCCACTTGTGTGTGCTCTCTCTCTCTCAGATGAATAAATAAATCTTTTTAAAAAACCCGTGAAGATGTTATCAACCACTGCAGTACACAGTTACAAATTAGTTTTGTTTTCTGTCTTGCTCAGGACCCACAGTCCCTTCATCTGCAAATAGCAACTCAATTTTTTTTCCAAGAATTGTCCAACAACTATCTCAGTCTATGTAGTTGGGTGAGATTGATTCCATGCTCAACGCCAGCACTAAGTACATGACTCAAACCTTCCTGATGAAAATATACATCTTCTTGGCCACAGCAATTATTTAGAGTTGGGCTGGGACCCCAGCTGAACCAACGAAGGCAAAGAGAGCCACTCTGGGGCTTTTGCTGGGACTCTTGGCAAGGAGACATTTCTTCCACTGGGTTTGTTGAAGCTATTTATATGGACACTGGAAACGAGCTGTTGTGGCCATCTTGCCCCTTCCTGGAGAGACCCTGGCTGAGAATGTGATCAACATGGAGGAAAGCAGAACTCAGAAATGGGGAACCAATTCCCATGCCTGAGTTTGAGAACTTCAAATTGGCCACATCTGAGAGGAGCTCCTTAGCTTTCTGCCTCTGCCCCTGCAGTTCTGCAGTTGTGGTAGCTAGTAAATCCATGTGTGTGTGTGTGTGTGTGTGTGTGAGAGAGAGAGAGAGAGAGAGAGAGAGAGAGAGATTAATCTAGTTTGGTTTTGGTTTTCTATGTCTTACCACCAAAAGACTAACACAACCCCATTTTATACATGACAACATTTAAACTTACGGAAGGTAAGCAACTGGTCCAAGTTCAGATAACTAGGTAGTGGTGAAGCAGGCTTAGACTTCAAAATTGGTACTTTCAACCATTAGGCTATTCTCTTCAGGCCCTGTGATGGAATTTTCTCTCAGTACTCAAGACTGAAGAGTAAGGTGTTGAAACTGTAGTGTTGGTATGAAACGTGACAGAGCTTGTGTGAGCTGTGAGGACTAATTTCCAGGCAGCTGAGGTGGAAGATTTTAGCTACAACATTCAAAATTGACTGTAGTGAAAGGAATGGGGGCCAGGAAGGGGATAGTGCCTGAGGATCAGGGTCTGGACAAAGGGCTTTGTCGTGCTAAAAGCTAGGGACGTATGTATCTCCCTCTTTGATGGGGGGGGGATCTGTTTATGTTTGTGGCTTTTGGGTCAGAGCTAATTTTTAGACTGTCAAAGAAGAAATTCTTTTCTAGGTCTCAGAGCATGTGGAAAGCACACCAGAAGATTATTTTATTATTTTAAGAGTTCTTGATAACTCAGGAGCTATCTTTTTTCTTTTTCTTTTTTTTTAAGAGAGAGAGACAGCGAGCGGGGGTAGGGAGGGCAGAGGGAGAAGGAGAGAGAACATCTTAAGCAGCCTCCATGCCCTGAGATCATGATGTGAGCCGAAACCGAGAGTCTGAGGCTTAAGCTACTAGGCACACAGATGCCCCATAGGAACTATCTTTTAGAAAATGCCATAGGGCCAAAAATAAAGGACGTTATCTGACATTCTCTAATAAATTTTGTTTAGTCCTAAAGGTAACAAAATAGAACCTCAACCTTATGTAAACCTTTGATAATTCTTATAATTCCCCCAAATGAGTATTAGATAGCTTATAGAGTCTATGTATCTTTTCAAATCCAAAAACTTTTATTTTAATTTTTTAAAAAATATTTTATTTATTTATTTGACAGAAAGAGCAAGCGAGGAAGCACAAGCAGGGGGAGCTGCAGAGGGAGAAGGAGAAGTAGACTCCCCACTGAGCAGGGAGCCAAATGCGGGGCTCCATCCCAGGACCCTGGGATCATGACCTGAGCCTAAGGCAGACGCTTAACCAACTGAGCCACCCAGGCGCCCCCCAAAAACTTTTAAATGCGTCAAAACATATTTAACTCCTAGTGGACCTAGCTGAAAAATGCTCAATTAATCCTTATGAAAATTTGGTTGTTACCAAAGTGAAAAATAAAATTCTCTAACCCAGCCCTCAAAGAACTTAAATCATATTCAACATATGTAGACTTAGTAGGTTTGCAAGCACTCATTGCCTCATTTCTAGAAAAAAAAATGTTCATTCGATAATTTAAATCTTCCTTCAAACAAATTTCTCAGTATCTCCATGTTTTTGAATGCTTTCTAAAATTACTTGAATTAATTTTTTTTTTTCTGGATAGGATATATGAAAAAAATCTATAAGGAAGTTGGGAAGAAGTGTCCAATGTAGAACATATTCTCTGACATTTTTTTCTGCTGAGAATTGACTGGAAGATAAAGCATGCCTGGAGGCAGAGGGTTGGGTTCGATGACTTCTTGAAGTCCTTGGCAACTGGGTATGTCTCGGATCATGATTATGATTATGCTTATTTATTAACATTTATACTGGGCCATTTTAGTTGATTAGCACAATGCAATTACTAAAAACCTGCAGTTAAAAGTTCTGGGAAATGTCTGCAATGCTAGGAAGGGCTAGATATGATATCATTTCTGATTTTCAATGATTTAATTAAAATAAACAAGCATATTACCTCCATGTTACAACAGTCTCTTAGCATAGTTTCCAACACGATGAAGAACTCAGTCTAATTGCTTAAAGTGGGGGCAAGAATAGTTGGTTAGCAATCTCAAGTTTTTTGCTTAATTACACATAGACCCCTTCTTTATCCATACACCAAGAAAGATATACTCTTTTAAAGTGAAGGGCCATGGAAGACCTGAACATGACAGCCAGTTTGCTCTCTTTCTGTCTCCAATGGGTCTAGTCTTGTGGCTGTAGCTTCCCTCAAGTCAGGGCCAAACTTCAGTGGGGGCTGAAGGGGTTAACAGCCCATGAAGTGGGATGGACCAGGAGACCCTTAACCAGATAAAGACCTTCTGTGTTTTTTGAAATGCTGCCATTAGAGAGCAATCCTTCAGAGGAAGACTTTATTTTTTATTAAAATGCAAATTACTCTAAAAATGTGAACTTGTTACGTATTATCACTTACAAATGACTGAATATAGATTAATTTTACGCATCATTTCTTTAGAGCAGTGGTTCTCAAAGTATGGTCTGGAGACCCTTGGACATCCCCAACATTCATTTGAGGGGCCTGTGAGGTCAAAACTATTCTCATAATAATATGAATACATTGTTGACCTTGTTCATTAGTTCTCTCTCAAGTGTACAGTGACCTTTTCTAGCGGTTACACGATATGTGATTACAACAGTTTGTATGCAAAAGCAGGATATGAGACTCTTGGTGTCTTCTATTAAGCCAGATATTTAAAGAAACTGTGGTGAGCATTTTCTAATACATATAATCGGGTTTTTTAAAGATTTCATTTTTAAGTAATCTCCACACCTAATGTGGGGCTCAAACTCACAACCCCGAGACCAAGAGTTGTGTGCTCCACCAACCAAGCCAACCAGGTGCCCCTGTGATGTATATAGTTGTTGAATCACTATGGTGTACACCCAAAACTAATGTAATTTTGTAAGTCAACTATGCCTCAATTAATAAATATTTTAGAAAGGAAAAGAAATGCAAGTTAAAAATAAGAAAGAAGTTTGCAAAAATATAAAGCAATGCCTCTCTTGTACTAATTTTTTGTGTGGGAAAATATTTCCCCAAAAATATTTTGTTGTGTAAACATTTAATGGATTTTTATTATTTTTAAATAAAGTAATAAGTATAAATTGTACGTGTTTTTCTCAGTTTTATTCTCTAATATGGCAACTATCAATAGATAAAACCCCATAAGCAAAAGCCCTTTGAGGTCCTGTATAATTTTTAAGAGTGTAAAGCAATCACAGGACGACAAATATTTGCTGCAGAGAATGTCACAGTAAGAAGGGGCCTTAAAAAGTGTTAATTCCTCTCACATCATGTACAGGTTGAAAATCAATCCCTCAAAGAGTTAGGGCAACTTACCTCATGTTCTGGTGACCTATCGCTGTGCTAAAAACCACCTCAAAACTCAGCAGCTGAAAATATGACAATCATTTATTTTTCTCTCGAATGTGAAAGTTGGACTTGCCTTGGAGGGGATGACATCTTTGATGTCTAGGGTTTCAGCTGGAGTGACTTGAAGATCTGAGTGCTAGGACAGCTGTGATTTGCTGGGCATCTCTCTCTCTCATCTGGTCTTCCCTAGTGGCCACACGGCCTTCCTCACAGAATGAGCATTCCACGAAGCTGGGGTGAAAACAGCAAGGCTTCTCGTGACCTATGCTTGGAAGCCTCACAGAATCTACCACATTCTATAGTGAAGGAAGTCACTGAGAGCGGATCAAATGCCAGGGGAGGGGAAGTTAGACTCCATCTCTTGCTGCAAAGAATAAGGAATTTGAGGCCATCTTTAATCTACTACACCTGAGGTCCTGGAATTAGCATTAAAAATACTGAAACTAGGAGGGCCTGGCTGGCTGAGTTGGTTAAGCGGTTAGGTGGCTGCTTTCTGCTGGGGTCCTGATCTTGGGACCCGGGGATCCTGGAATCGCCCTGTGCTGGGCTCCCTGTTCAACGGAGAGTCCGCTTCCCCTCCCCCTTTGTGCCTCCCCCATGCTCGTGTGCGTGCGCACTGTCTCTCTCTCTCTCAAATAAATAAATAAAATCTTAAAAAAAACCAACAAAACAAAACACCAAACCTGAAACTAGAATCTATCTCTCCTGAGTCTTGGTGGAGTACGACGCCTTTGACAGGGGTACCTGGACCACTGAAAAGATGAAAGTGTGGGGCACTGTGGGGGGTCATGTTCATTGGAAGAACACCTTGGTGTGGACCCTGAGCAGCCCTGTGAGTAGCATGAGGATTTGGGAGCCTGAAAGGAGGCTGCTGAGGAGGACCGGGGTCATGGACTCTCTGTGCGGAGGAGAACCTAAATCTTTCTTGAGATGCCCCTCCTCAAACCTCTGTCTTTAGGATGGTAAGTTTGATCCACGGGGCAAGCTACTCGGCCTCTGGGAAGCTCTCTTACAATGTTCTTCCAAACAGTTCTGTTTCCCTCTAACTTCTACCCAATGGTCCCAGGTGGAGGCTTACATTGCCTTAGGGTAATAGTGCAAAGACTTCTAAATGGCAGCTCTATAGCTATTATGACTATTGTAATCCCTCTGAATTCCTTGATTCTAAGTTTCTGACTTTTTCATTATTGTTATTTAAAATTCCTCTACCAATTAGGTCACTCTCCTATAAAACACCCCAGTTTGCCAATTGCTCTTTCAAAGTATTCTTCAAAATGGGTTCTGAGCATCTCACCATTGATGAGCACCCCCATTACATTCTGGTCATTCTGCTGTTATCCATGCACCCGAATAATACGTTGTGCAAAATTGAACTCCTAAATCTTTTCCGTGTGCAGTCTACTAACCATGCTTCTCCTGTGTGTGTGTGTGTGTGTGTGTGTGTGCGCACTTGTGTGTTCAACTGCTTGTTTCACCCAGCTGTGGAAATTTACATTCATCCCTAGAAATTTTATCTCAATAGGTCCAACCTGCCAATATCTCTTTGAATCCAGACCCTGTCACTAAGACTACTCATTAACCCGCCTCACTCCAGATAATCTGCAAATTTGTTAAGTATTTGTTCTATACTTGTATCTAAATCATTGGAAAAAAATGTTGACCTGGACGGAGCCCTGTGTCACTCCACTAGAGACCATTCTCTATGCTGATATCCATCTACTAATCAGCATCCTTTGGGTTCATTTATTCACCTAACTGTTGTTAATTCATCTAATAGTCCTATCATTTAGTACATATTTCTCCATCTTGTCCGTAATGATATCATGAGAGGCCTGGACAGATGCCCTGCTGAAGTCCAGATACATTACGTTGACTGCGGTTGGCTGCTCTCTGAATCCACTAGCCCTGTCACAGGAAATGAAGCAAATCTGACTCTTCTTCAAACATGCCTTGCACTTTGGTAATTCTGAGGCTTCACTCAGGTTATTTCTCTGCTCAGAACTTTCTCCAAGCCATCCTGCCTGCATGACTATTTCTACTGCTCAGATGTCACCTCACTGAAGCTTTATTCCTTGACTCCAGGCATAATTATTTCATGCCTGGTTTATTTCCCCAAAGCTCTTTATACATAATACCATGTCCCAGTTGTTCGTTTATGCTCAGTCTCCTCTCCCTCATCTAGAATGAGCCATGTCTTATTTAATAAATGTATGATGACTTTAATTCAACTAGACCCTGGTGCCTAGTGACCATTGCTTCCTTTCCAAAAAACTCATAAATCACTCATTCCAAAATCCAATCTAGGGCCCACAATGTGGTCTCTAAATACCAATTCCCACTAAAAAGGACCAGGGCTCCTTGGAGAAATGCCCGATACCAGGTCTAGGCAAAGAGTTTAAAAAATGAGCCTGGGACATCTTGTCATACTGGCCAGCAAAGAAGCCATCAAAGACCACTAGGGTCCTGTCAAAAGAACTGAGAAGCAAGTTGAGGAGGCTTCCACGGGTCAAAGTGTAATTTGAACACAAATAAGAATAAACACTGCAATGAAAGAAAATACATAAAACATATTTAGACCTATAAGTTCATAATGCTGGGAAAAAAAACAAACCAACCCAAATCCCCCAAACAAAACAGAAAACAGAAAGCTCCACTGATGATCTTTGAAGGACACTAAGGAAGAAACTCATTATTTTGAAAACTGGTAAATAAAGGGAACGAATTCAGTATTTATCTTGACTTGCCAAACCTGACTATACCAACCATATCTTAGGTACCCGATGATTGATACATGAAGTTTTTTTTTTTTCTCTTTACAGGAGTATTCTAGCTAATAAATTAACAAAAAAAAGATATAATTAGAATATTACCATTTTCACCCCTTTATATGAATGAAATCTTGTAATTGAGGGAACACATTAATCAATGGCTCCTAAAATCATTAGGGTAACAAGCTCATGGGGAACTTTATAATGGATGATTCCAGATGATAACGCCCCAGCCCCACAGATCAAACCTGACATCCTCAAAACATAGACAACCAGCCTCCTGCTATGTGTAATAGGAAGTAGACAGCACCACCTATGAGTAGCCTTGCTAAAGTGAACCGTGAGTCTGAAGAAGCCTCGAAATCTCACTCCCAGTTCACAGGAAATAATACGGGTTAGGATTAGCCAAAACTATGGGGGGCCGACAGCCAAATCCAGAACGTGTGCCGTTCTACAGTACATCAGAGCCATTTTCCTCGAACATAAATTATAAGTGGGCGCCTGGGTGGCTCAGTCGGCTAAGGGTCTGCCTTTGGCTCAGGTCATGATGCCAGGGTCCTGGGATGGAGTCCCGCATCGGGCTCAGTGGAGAGTCTGCTTCTCCCTCTCCCTCTGCCCCTCCCCCCATCATGTTCTCTCTCTCTCTCTTTCTAGCTCAAATAAATAAAATAAAATCTTAAAAAAAAAATAAATCGTAAGGAGGGAAAAAGCGGGGTGGGACGTCTACATCAAAAGAAACTCATGAGACACAAAAGCCAAATGCGGGGTGTGAACCTTGTTTGAATTCTGACTCAAACCAAATAAATAAAACATTTATGAGACAATTAGGGAAAATAGAACCCCGGATATGTGAAGATATTAAGAAATTATTGTTGGTGTGGTGATGACACTGTGGTTATGTATTTTTAGAAGAGCCCTTATCTTTTAGAGATGGTATTAAAATACTTAAGAAGGAAATGATGTCTTAGCTGTACCTGAAAACAGTCCAGTCAGGGCATGCGGGGGATCAGACTGGGGGTGGCCATTGAGTCGGTAATTGTTTCTAGATGAGAAGCGCACAAGGTTTCTTTCTTTCTTTTTTTTTTTTTTTTAATTCTGTTCTCTTTCCTTTGTGTATGAGGGGCATTCCCCATCATAATTTTAAAATCTAATCTAGAATTTTCCCTGAAATTGTTGAGTCCAGCAGTCTGTTGCTCTCAGAGCCCCCATTTCCTTCCCTTCCTGAAAATGTGTTTGTTGGAAGAGCAGTTTTTTTCCTCTTTCATCCTTTATGAGTCCACAGACCCCATCAAAAACGACGCGGGGATCTGGGCAAGTTCTCTTGGGCACCCAGCACAGAGACCTTGCAGAACTCCTTAAGGTGGTGGGAACCTTCCACAAGCACTCTGATCACATGGGGCTCTGGTCCCTGGCACTCGTGTTCGTGCTAACCCTTTCTATTCTGAAGCCTGTTCTCTGTGACAGAAAAGACAGAATTAAAACTGGAGTTTTATTCAGTGTTCTTTATCATTTCCCAACATTAAAAAAAATCAATCCCAAGTGGTAAATTTATCCCTTTAATCATTTAGTTCTTTCTAAACATAAGAAAGAGACCTCTTTGTCATCATTAGATATAAAAAATAAATAAATTAAGCTGGACTCTGGCATTTTTGGCTCTGTTCTTACTGTCTGTTGTCCTTTAAAATGACCCATTCCTGCTTTCCTTCTTTTGCATAGAATTGCTGTTTCCTTTGGGCAACCTCTCCTCTTTCTTAAGAATGTTTGCTCATTTCTTCTTTTTTTTTAAATTTATTTAAATTTATTTTTATTTTTTAAAATATTTTTATGTATTTATTTGACAGAGAGAGAGCACAAGCAGGGGAGAGGCATGCAGAGAGAGAGGGAGAATCAGGCTCCCTGCTGAACAAGGAGCCCGACAACATGGGACTCAATCCCAGGACCCCAGGACCGTGCCCCGAGCTGAAGGCAGATGCCCAACTGACTGAGCCACCCAGGTGCCCCAATTTTTGCTCATTTCTAATAGCACAGTAGGAAGAGGGAAAAACTCTTTCACTGGTATCACAGAATGTCAGTGAGTATTAGAAAATGGATGCCATCATATTCTGCCCTGCAAATAGAAACTGGTACCACTTTTCTGGAAGGCAATTTTGCAACATGTGTCCAAAGTTTTTTTGAAAATGTGTACTCTTTGATCACGGGCTCCACTTTTAGGGAGGCACTCCAAGCAAGTCATGTGGATATGCAGAGATTTAGCTAGAAGAGTTTTTGCATATACTTTAATAATTAGAAGCAAATTCAATGTTCAACAAAACAGAGTTGACTTCATACACCATGGCTTCTCGTGTAATACCATACAGCCATAAAAATACATTAGAATACTTCAGAACACGGGAAGACGCTCATGATACATAATTTAGGGGGAAGAGGAGATCACAAAGCAGTCCATAGAGAATGGTTCCCATTTTTAAAACATTTGTATATCCATATGGAAAAAAAGACTGAAAAGTCATGTAAGAAATCCAAGTATAATTCTTTTTTTAAAAGATTTATTTGTTTGAGAGAGAGGGAGAGAGAGGCAGAGGCAGAGGGAGAGAGAATCTCAAGCCCCAACTTGGGCCTCGATCCCATGACCCTGAGATCACGACCTGAGCCAAAACCAAGAGTTGGATGCTTCACTGACGGCACTAACCAGGCGCCCCACAAGAATAATGCTTTTTAAGGACTGCATGCCATCCCATTTTCTAAAATAGATATTTATTTCTTTGAAATGAGAAAAAAAAAGTAATGAACAATAAAAATAGGAAGAGGGCACCCAGGGCCCCTCTCTGTTGGGTGCCTTCTGCTCTGGCCTGTTCATCTCCCAGGAGCAATCACGAGCCCCCCGGGAGTGTTTTTGCTGGCCTGTCTCTGTGCACAGAGATGAGGGGACAGAATGAATGACTCCCTCAGTACAAGGCAGTTTCTGCAGATGGTGGGAGGATCGCTGCCTAGCAGCTGCTAAATAAGGAACTTGACCCAAGAGTGCGGGCCTGGCCAAGGCAAGCCCAAGAAACCCACTCTGGCCTCAGCGCAGTCTTGGAAGGGCACGGTCTGGCCGCACCCTGGGGTTGTCTGGCGCTTTGTGGCTCACCTCTCAGCGGTTAACACTGTTCTTTCAAGAGGTTTCCCTGGGGTTTGGGTTAAAGCTGTTGGCCTCTGCTCTGTAATCTCTTGTGTGACTCACTGTGATGTTTTGTCCGTTATTTTGTCCCACTTCCCTCCTAGCAGCCTCCCTGCCTCTTCTTAAAAAATGTCTTGTCCTCCTCCTCCCCACTAAGCCTGATCCCAAATGGTGAAGGTTTATGAATAAGCCAGAGGGTTAAGAGTGGGTTCGTGATTAGAACCCTCAGCCTCATAATTCTCTTGGCTGTGGTGAAGATAGGACCTTAAACAAACAGAAGAAAGAAAGGGAGAATGAGGGAGGAGCAGGGAGGGAGGGAGAGGAGAAATGGTGTGTGTTTAAAAAGAAAATTAATATTCTCCATTATATCTAACTGGGAAAATACTACAAACATGCATCACTGTAACCATTTTATCGTCTTCTGGCTCCTCAGGTCTAGGACACATGGTGCCTGTCCCTGAGTACCGGATACGTTGGCTTCTAAATTCTGAATCAGCTGAAATTCACATTAAAATGCATGATGCTGCAGTATGTTACTGGCAAACTCCACAAACTTCTTAAATAAAGCAAAATGACAGAAACAAACAACAACAGCAGGCTCTTTTGGAAACCCAGAAAGGAAAATATCTTTGGGAGTTTTAGAATTCTCTTGCATTTTTGTATGTATTTCAAGGCTGAGCAGTTTAAGACTGTGAATGACTGTTTCCGACACAACTCTAATTTGGCTCCCTGGGCTGAGTCCATTGCAAGACCATTTTCTTGGAATTAATTCTGTGTATCATGGAGGCAACACGAAGGCCTCAAGTACCAGGAACGAGGCATGGTTTCCTTGTGGGTGCAGGAAATGGTGACCTACTAGGTGTGATAGGAGCGGCAGAGGGAAGCACCGCCTACAATAGCTGCTCCCACTTCTGGAATGTAGTTCATCGTCGTGGCTTCTTCAGTCTGTGACATCTGGCTCTCGGCACCTTCATCTGAAAATACTCCCAGAGAACAAAAGTCTAAGACCTTAATGTAAAGAATGGAGAAACAGAGGACAATCACTCTCTTCTTTCCTGTCCACAGTGATGCACTCTTCCCTGACCCCTAAATACCTCCTTTGATTTCCCACTAAACACACTGCCCCTTATGTTTCTTCTTTCATATAGAAATATACATAGAGGAGATTCCTAAGCCCTGCCCCCAAATAATTAATTAGTTAATTAATTAATTAAGAGAATGTTAGGACTTAAAAGAACCTCACAAATTTATATCCCAATTCCTGAGGCCACTAAGACCTCTCCCCAGACTGAGCAGTGACCGGTCTGATGGCCAGTCTAGTGTGGAGATCGAGACCCTGCAAAATTCAGTGCCCCAGCAAAGCCATGCTGTACTGTGGGGGTCCCCGCCTTCAATCCAGTGGTTCCCCCTCCCTTCAGAAGCCTGTAGACCTTGGGTTTGCTCCATCTCAAAAATGAGCTTTCAAGACAATATCTGAACACTTCTGAAGTGCAGATTTCCAGGACATCAGAGGATAGGTATTTAATAAATATGGGTCAGACGAGTGCTACCATCAAGTGCTACCAACGCAGAGAAACATGTTAATGAGGATCACTCCACCCACGTAACGGAAGTGAAGACCTTGCCCTCAGATATGGGAGAGAGTTTTTGTTTTGAGGTGCCCTGTTGGCTCCCCTGAAATCCCAGCAGTGGGCAGAAGAATTGTGGCTCTGCCTGCCCCAAGGCTCTACTTCTATCATATCTCATGAATCCCTTTACCTCTCTTTGTCCTAATTGCTATTATCTTGCTTAGGTATCCATCATTTCTTACCTAGAATAAGCTTCTTCATTGATCTCTTGGCTTCCCCACGTCCTCATTCCCTCCCCCCAAAACCCACTACACTGCATCCATAGTCCCGCAGGATCTGATTCCGGCCATCTCTCCTACCTTCTGCCTCATCACACCCCTCCTTGTGTGGCCCCCACCCCCTGAATCTCTCCTGCTCTAACAAAAACCGAAATGGAACTATTTATAGATTCCCCAATGCTCTGTGCTCTCTGGCTTCGGAGTCACTGATGATCGCTGAAGTTGCATGCCTGCAACTTCCTCCTTTCCTACTTTACCACCATTTTATTTGCTCACTCCTATGCACTCTGTAGTACCTAGAATAGAGGATGTCACCTCTTTCGAAATCCTTCCCTGACACTCGAAGAAACTACATGTCCATTATGGGTCTACTGGAACCTCTTCTCCACAGTATTCTTATTCCAGAATCAGGCTGACAAAGGAGCCACCACCTGAGCTCTGTCAGCTGCCATAAAACAGGGCAAAAGAGAGAGGGTAGAGACTCAGACACTAAGTCTGAAGGCTTCTACCCGGAAGTCACACTTTACACTTCAATGCAACTTTCATTGCCCAAAGCAAGTCATATGGCCACATCTAACTTGTAGGAGTTAGGGAAGTGAAATCATATGATGTGGCTAGAAATAGGGAGAACTGGAAACATTTGCTAAGCAGCTCTAGTGACTTATGCATTAAAGTAGACTGAGGCCTGGAAAATCCCCAATGGATTTGGTGATCTTAATGAGAAGTGTTTAATTTGTGTGATGGTGGTTGGAGCCATGTCAGAGGAAGCTATGTAGTGATTGAGAAGTAAAGAAATAGAGTGAGAATAAAAGACAACTCTTTCAAGATGTTTGACTGTAAAGGAGAGGAGGTAGATAGATGTGGTGGTGGTGGGTGTAGCCAAGGAAGAAACTAGTGTTTGTTGGTTAGGTACGAGTTATGAGTGTAGCTTGACCATGTGTATACGACACAGGACACATCCAGATGAGCACGAGTGTTTGAAGATTCCTAAGAAGAGGAATTGGGTAAGGTCTCTGAGCCCGTGGAAGAGACTGGACTCTAAAGCATGGTGGAAGGAGGGCTTTAGATTAGAATCGGCTTCCCTCCTAGATACAGGAGGAACGATGGAGAAGCAAGTAGGCACAGATGTCAATAGGTTTCTAGGTTGGGAAGTAGGAAGTTGAGGGAATCTGATTCAGTGGCTTCTGCTATTGTGAAATTAATTTATATAGCGCTATCATAATCTATTCCACTTGGAGAAATTTAGGAGACCATTATGGGGGGAAAAGAAGGATGCCTCTTTGTAATACTCGTGGTTTCCTAGGGTAAAGATTGGGAGGATGCTAAGCATATTGCTCCTCTGTACACACTACCCCAAACTGAGCCCTATTTCAGACACTGTTTGGGCAGTTTTAACTGCCAAATGCCATCTTCTAAGCACACATGTAAAGCCAGTGAAAACTGGCTCATTCTAAGGAGTTTTAAGGCAGCTACGAAATGGAAGTCTGTTTTTGCCCAAACCCATCCCTGAACATACTGGGGTATTTATTTATTAACCCCAGAGACTTTCTCCTCACCCTCTTTCTGTCTTCAACCTGAACATGATTTCTCAATGCATACTCTACTCACACAGGTCAGGACATTGCTTAGCTGAGAAGAATAATCTTACCTGACCCTTTTCTTTGCAGCATAAGGAGACACCTTCGAAGTTTCAGGACGTTGCTACCTTCGGATGTTGCTATTCTAGTTAATTCCAGCAGCTGCTGGCCTGGAACATCATGATGCTCTCTGTAAATGCTCTTCTGCACCCTGCAACCTCGCTCAGGGCCCACGATTATTTTTTCCCTCCTTTTTCAAATAGTTTTTTTTTTTTCCTTTTTTGGTCCAGACAGAAAGGCCTCCCTGCCTAATTTAATTTCGTTTCTCCTTTCTTTGTTACAAGCAGATGTCACTTTTACATCTGTGACTCTGATCAAATACCCCATGTCTCCCCACCACCAGCCTAGCAGATGTTACTACCATTAGCCAAACTCCAGTGGAAAAAAAAAAAAAGGTAACAGGCAGCCCCTTCTGCTAATCATGGCATTGGTGGGGGAGACAACAAGAGAAGTAGAACAGGGCTCTTCCATGATGATGTCCTTAAAAAGATGTATACTGGAGATCGGTATCCCATGAGCTCTACAGAGCATAGCACGTACATATGGGTGTCTCTGAAGTGAATTTAAATACAGAAACACCATCTATGAGTTAGCCACAAAGCTCCAACCCAAACCCACACAACGAACCCAGGGCAAGTGCCTTTTAAAGTGACATGACCCTGGACACATAATATTTATATGCAGGAGTAAAGCGTCACATTAACCCTGCATAAATATTGTGTAAAAAAGAAGATAAAACATATAATTAACCTCTATACATACATGTCTTCCAGTAAATTCTTAAAAGAGTAATTTTGTGCCCGATTGCTGTATTTTCTCCCATTTGTTATCTTAGAGCCTGCTCTTTGATTTGTCTGCTCTCTTTCATATGTATTATAAACATGCAATAGGAAAAACAGGGTCCATGCACCATCTAAATTCCACAGCGTTTAATATGCAATTCAAGGAGACTCTACCATCGTCATCATTATCATTGTCATCATCATCATCATCATCATCACCATCATCACCACCATCATCATCACCATCATCATACTCGTGTCTAACATTCACTGGATTCTTTTCAGGTGCCAAGCACTGTGCTAATTGCCTTGCACACACGATGGTCAATCAGTTAATAATTGTTAGTCCCACAGTGCCAGGAGGTCGGTTACCAGAAATACAAAGAGTTTCTATTATGAAACATGTGTATTATGGTTGCTAGGCAAATGGAAAATGTGGAAAAAATTCTAAAATGCTAGGAGAAGGTCTCTATCTGTGGATTTTCGTACTTGGGCATGTTGTGGTTGGTTTGCTTGATGTTCTGGGGAAATGGTGTCTCAATAAATTCCGACTAGGTTATTTTCTTAGTGCAGGTGAATGGGAAAGACTGCTGCCTGCAGAGATCTTTTTTGGAGAAACCCAAGGACAAATCTTGCCTTTTAATTCTCTGTTTGAGAGAACGGTTGGCTCTGAGGGGAGCCTTTGGCAGTCAGTGGCCTGGCTGTGCCGGCATCATTTGGACGCAGTATCAAATAAAGCAATCAAAAAGAAAATTCCTCTGAAACTCTCACTGGTATTTAATATTTTATTCATTCCCATGTTATTGTGCTTCGCCTGCGGTGAAACAGTCTCAAAACAGCGTCCTAGGAGTGAGGCGCTAGGAGGCTGACAAGCGTTTTCCCATGAATTGCCACTACAACACAATGGCATTTTGTTTGCTGTTTTGTTTCCCTGTCTTCTAACATTCTTTCTGACTTTCAAGGAAAAAAAGAAGAAGAAAAAGAAACCCTCCTATGAATGGCAAAGAAAAGGGAAGAAAAGTTTCTTTTAAACTTTCAACCTTTTTCATTTGGTACTGTGTAGCATGTAAACATTTTTTTTTTCTCGTGGTATATATGCTGGTAGTTTCTTCCTTTTTTGTGTGTGTGCTTTAAATGGCTTTTTTCTTTCTTTCTTTTACCACACAGCGTTGCCTTTCCATGATTGATTCAGAAAATCGGCAGGGAAAAAAAAAATCAAGCGTGTACACATATTAAGAAAGGAAGTCAGAGGAAGATGGATCCACCCATCCATCTCTCCATGCGGTCATTTATCTATCAATCCATCTCCGCTACCCACCGCCTCTATTAAAATAAATAGCAGGCACTGTACACTTGCTGGTTGGCTGAAGTTGTGATCTGGACAAAAGGTCTGTTTGGGAAAAGGATGCTGAAGCTCTAATTCTATTTGTGCCGGTTGAAAATCAGGAGGGGTTTTTCTACACTTCACTTTTATTAGATTATTTCTTATAGATGGTTTCTTTTTTCCTCCCAGACGCGTGGTGGAGGCTGCTGAAGCAGTTGGTCTATAGTTGGAATAATTAAATTAACCATTTGGTACAACTTTTAGGGGAGAGCTCGCGTGTAGAAAGCACAACTCTAACAAAACAGGGCGCTGGGGCTGGGGCTCCGGTCTGGCCCAGCCCCGCGAGCCTTTCATCTTCGGAGCAGAAGCAGGACCCCGGGCCACAAAAGACCCGCGGAGGGGACTGCGGGCCAGGGACGGTGGGGGTGGGGTGGGGTGGGAAGAGGGACGGTGACACTGAACAAAATAAACCTACAAGGCCTACAAAGGGGAAAATGAAGTCAAGCGCATTTGCTCATCGGACCGTGCGGTCCCGGCGCTGAAAGGTCCCCTGGTACAAAGAGCGGGAGGCGCACAGCACCCCGACCAGGCGAGGCCAGGCGGCAGGGGGCGCCTGGAGAGAGGCCAGGGCCGACCGGGGCACCGGGGAGAGGGCTGGGGCGGTGGGGCGGGGGAGGAGGGGAACGAGGCTGGCGGGGGCAGCCGAGCGCAGGGCGGGGAGAAAGCCAGCCCCTGGGGCCGCGGGGCCGCGGGGAGCGCGCCTGGGCCTGCCCCCCCACACCCCACCCCGCCCCGGCACCGCCCAGCAGCCTTGCATTTCCCTCGCTTGGGAGCCTTGGGCGAGTCCTCGCCCCTCTCCCCTTGCTTCTCCGGGTGTCACCCTCGGAAGCCTCCAGCTCCACCTCGGCACACAGCACCCCCCACGCCCACCGCTCCTCAGCTCCTGCGCACAGGGACTGCCCTCCTGCACCGACTGAATCCCAAAGTTCTACAGCGTCACTCAAGAGCCACCACCCTCAGTAGCTGTTGACAAACCCTGCTCCTCGGAGCTCCCCTCACACTCCGGGTCCGCGGCCTGCCTCCGCCCCAAGGGCTATAGGGGCCTCCGGCGACTGTCCGCAAATTAGGACGCAAGGTGTAATTGCCCTGCACTCCAGACAGTCGTAGGCCCGCAGACCCACGACACAGGGCGCGGATGGAGCTTCCTGGGCAGAGAGCGCGCGCTGTCTACCCGGCGGAGACACAACCCCGGTGCACCAAGGTACCGGGCGCCAAGACAGGTGTAAGCCTGGTAATTACCAAGCCTAGGGCCTTGATGCCAAAACGCGTCCCCTCCCAGACACACTGTGTCACTCTTCTGCAGAGAAACGCGCTGAAACTCCACGTGAGCGGGAGGAGCGGGCCAGCCGGTGCCACCCAGGCCAGCGCTCCCTGCACCCACACCCCCTGAATGCGGGCCTGGGACAGCGGGGTGGCCTTAGGACAACCGCGAGGCACCCCTCCCCAAAAGTTCGAGGCATTCGAGAAACCTGGACAATGCAGCCCTATGCTTGACAACCTACACTCCACCTCCCTTAAAGGGGGGGTGGTGGTGTAAGTAAGGGTGGGGAAATTCCAGAGTAGTCTCCGACCTGGCACAGACACCTCCCGGTCTAAATGCAGATTCATATTCATGAGAACGGGATAAATAAAGACAAATCCCCACTGTAATAACACTTGGATTCCCATCCGTCTTTGCTGGCCTTTAGGTTTAGGGGACTGAAGACAGATGTTTGCATCTCTTTTCTCCTCTTGTCTGGTGACCATAAAGAAAAACCATTTAGAGCGTTGCAATTTGTTTCTCGCCGCAGTACAACCTTGTACACATTTATTTTCATTTCACCCCGTGCACAAAAAAGTGCACACTGGTCACCAAGGGCCCTTCTTTATCAAATACACATTGTACAACATACAACTGCAATAAAACTATCAGCCCTCCCCATAAAACTATCACCAGGCAGCTCCGCGGGTCCTGCTGCCTGCACTCCCGACGTTAGGTCTCCCGAACGTCCAGAGGATGTGCCATCACCTGAAATCAGCCTGAAACTCACCCAGCAGAGAAGCACAAGGCTGGGGGGCCGCTGTCCCTGTTTAATCCATTACAGCGTCCACTGCAGTTCAGTGCGCAATAAAACACGGTGGCAGTGGAGAGCGGGCGCCCATCCACTCCCCAGCACTAGCATCGAATTAAACCACTTAGTTTGGCAAACACTGAACGCCTAAATGCCCCTATAAAGACTTTATGAGTTTGTTACTTTAATTACTGACTTGTTACAGAGCACATAAAGGGGGTAATGAATGCAATAAAACTAATTATCTACACATTTAATTCATATAAAATATCCAGGGTTTGTTTACACCACCCGGCGATTCAACTAAGCATTCCTCCTCTTGTCCACCGAGAGGAAGGATTTAATGAAATAGTTTTCCTTATTCTGCTAGAGCCTAACGAACCAAATGAAAATTACCCTCCGCTTAAATCATGGGGCCACGAAGGTCCACAAATCACCGTTCGCTTCTTTGTCTGTACCTTGCTGCCAGCACCCAAGAGCCTGAGGAGTTGGAGAAGGAAAGAACCCGACCTGGAGCCTGGGCATTTTAAGAGCAAAGATTTCGCTCACTGCAGTCAACGAACCTAAAGGGCAAGCAGACGGCAATCCTCTTTGCGAAGCCCCGGGTCTGTGGTAGATTGGGGGCACCTGAAAAAGTGTAGGTGATAAAAGAGGAGAGTGCCCGAGAGGGATGGAAGAGGAGACATATTTGGGGACACTTCATGCCCGCTTGCCACTCATGGCGTAATTAAAATCAACAACCGCACAGACCCTCCAAAGCAACAAAATGCAAACCTTGAGCTAATGCAGAGAGACACAGAGCAGACCGCAAAGAAGCCATCGGTTGACAATCCAGATGTTTCACATTCAAGAGCTTTACTCAGATGTTGCTTTATTTTTTTAAACAGCTGTGTAAGCGGAGTCTCTAGAAAAGCATGTTAAGCTGCGACAAGAAATGCAATTTATAAGATCCTCTTTTTTTTTTTAACCCCCTCCACAAGGTGTATTTTAAAGAAATCTGCTTATCCTTCACATAAACCCCCTTGGCCCACTTACTCTATGTTACAGGGCGCCTGAGTCTTGCCAATGTCCCAGTCCTTTATAACATTTCATGCACTTCGGGGGGTAGGCTTGTTGTTAAATTGAGCGTGTAACGCTCTTACAAAACAGGTTTTCTATGACATCAAGGTTTCTTCTCCCTAACCGAGGGGGAAAAAAAAAGGACGAAGAAGGGGGAAAACACACACACTATCTCAATTTATGCCTAAGGTATATGATCAGTTAAAAAGGCTTAAAAGCTCGGGGAAATTGGATCAGGGAGAATCGTCACCCAACTTTCATTATTTCCAAGTAGTGTGATTGAATTAAAGGGCAGGGAGCTGGTTAGAAGGGAGGATCAGGGGCTCAGTGCGTAATGGTGTGGTATTAAATTCTAATTAGAGATGCAGGAATCAATGATAGGGAGGTTGGACAGCTCAGTTCCCCAGTGCCAGCCCAATAGACGGATGAGTTATTGTCATGTAAAAAGCGCCAGCAATAAGACCAACCGCTTTGCTATTGTCCAAGTGGAAAGAGCCAAGTTTATTATGAGGACTATATGCTCTAGAGACCTCAGACAAGGCATCTCATAGGAGGCTTTTTCATAAAACTAGGCTCTGCTGGTAGTAAGAAGGCCAGTTTGGAGGCAGGCGTTGAGCTGTGCACATCTCCCCACTCCAGCCACCTTCTCCATACCCATCTTTTATTTCATTTTTCCACTTGGCTGAGCCATCCAGAGCCTTTTCAATGTATAAAATGGAATATTCTTACCTCAATTCCTCTGCCTACGAGTCCTGTATGGCTGGGATGGACACCTCGAGCCTGGCTTCAGCCTATGCTGACTTCAGTTCCTGCAGCCAGGCCAGTGGCTTCCAGTATAACCCGATAAGGACCACTTTTGGGGCCACGTCCGGCTGCCCGTCCCTCACGCCGGGATCCTGCAGCCTCGGCACCCTCAGGGACCACCAGAGCAGTCCGTACGCCGCAGGTAAGGACCGCCAGCTTTCTCAGCGGAGGAAGCCGCCTTTCTGCTCGTATATAGGAAGCCTTGATTGCATTTGAAAATGGAAATGTGTTTAGTATTTACCAAACGAAATTTGCTTACACAAATGAAAGAATTTATCACGTTAGAAGCGATTGCAGGGAGGGGTAATTCACTTACAGGGTTACACTATCCTAGTCACACCCGAACCGCCAACAAAATTATCTTAAGCTGCCAAAATGATAGGCATAATTTATTTACTTTGCGATGAGACGTAAAGCTTAGAAAATAATTAAATAACAAAGAGTAAAGCTCATTACTGGCAGTGTCTCTCTCTTTTTTTAAGAACCGACAGCAGCTCACACCTCTTTGGCTGGTCATTTTTATGATTATTTCTTTAATTTATTATTTTTTTTTGCAGCACTTTCCCCCCAACTTTTGGGCAGGGTCAACTTCTGATAATTGAAAAATTCCAACGGTGGGAGTGTTGGGTAACTTCTTCCCTGTTTCCCTGATATTCCTACTGGTGTTTTTGGACTTTTTTCCTCTCTCGTTTTTCCTCCTCAAAGCATTATCCCGTGTCCCGGCCCTCAGCCGTCCCCAGTGCGCTTTCTCAACCCACCCGAAGGCGCTCGTGCCAAGAGGGACCCCGCCAAAGCCCGAAGTTCGTCTGTTTCGGTATATAACTAATTCGCTCGGTTTTTCTCGGCAGCTCCTCTCTGCCAGTCTCCCGTGACGGCGTCCGTGGCCGCTCCAGTGCTACCTGACCTTGGAGTCCCCACATTCCGGCTCCGCGGCGCGCGCGCTCCAGGCAGTTCTGCTCACACTCTGTCCCCTCTGTTGTCCCTCAGTTCCTTACAAACTCTTCACCGACCACGGCGGCCTCAACGAGAAGCGCAAGCAGCGGCGCATCCGCACCACTTTCACTAGTGCGCAGCTCAAAGAGCTGGAGAGGGTCTTCGCAGAGACGCACTACCCTGACATCTACACCCGGGAGGAGCTGGCCCTGAAGATAGACCTCACCGAAGCGCGAGTCCAGGTACGCGCGCCTACAAACCGACCCTGCTTCGACGCACCGGGCCCGGCCGGGTACGGTGGCGGGCTCCGGGCGGTGCTCCTGAAGGTTTGGAATACCCGGGCCTCTCAAAGACAAGGGCCTGGGACTCAGGGCTGAACAGAGAGGCCAAATTCGGAGGGGCTGTGCGCGCGAGGAAGGGTTAGGGTGTGCTCTCTTGTTTATATGTGCACAGCTGCAAAGCCTTTTCCACCCCATGGAGCCCTGCAGAGACTTTCGGGGTCTTGGGACGTGAATGAGCTAGGCTTTTGCAGGACAGGAAGTGCCTTGTGGGAGGAGTGCAGACTTTGCCCCCGTAATAGACGTGGGGTTTTGTTTTTGTTTTTGTTTTTCTGCCTCCTAACTCAAGCTCTTTTAACTTGGAACCGTGGAGTATAGGTGCATTTTCCCGGTAACTATGACTTGGATCACATTTGCAAAGGGGCTGTGATTCCAGGAAGGTCATGAACCGCGGCTAACTCTAACCTTTTAGGGAAACAGGTGCACTCATGAGCTGGCCAAGGCGCCTCTCCAGGTGAGCCCCACTGTACGCTGTTATGAGGCCCAAAGGCCAGGATGGGCGGCGAGCATCAAACCCAGAGACCCCCTTCTACCAATTAGAGTTTAACCTTAGACCTGCGGCCTAGGGTCTATAGCGAGTGTGGGGTGGTTCAAGAAATAGACTGAGCAAAGGCCCACCAAAATAAAGGCTTCCATTTTAGGGCCTTTCTGGGACCCGGGGCCTTTTAACTTCTCCTGCCAGCAACCATTTCCCTGGCATGCTCAGGTGACCCTAAGAAAGTTTCTCCGAAGACGCGAAGGCAACGAGGGAGGGGGCAGACGTGGTGGCTGGGTGCGCGCGGGAACCCGCGGCACTTGGAGTTTAAAACAAGCTGAAACGGACCGTGGGCCGTCCTAATCCGCCTTTCGCTTTCCCCTTTCCTTCTTTCTTTCCCTGCTTCACCGCCTCTCCTCTCCTCTCGCGCCAGGTGTGGTTCCAGAACCGCCGCGCCAAGTTCCGCAAGCAGGAGCGCGCAGCAGCGGCCGCCGCGGCCGCGGCCAAGAACGGCTCTTCGGGAAAGAAGTCCGACTCGTCCCGGGACGACGAGAGCAAAGAGGCCAAGAGTACCGACCCGGACAGCACTGGGGGCCCCGGCCCCAACCCCAACCCCACTCCCAGCTGCGGGGCGAACGGCGGCGGCGGCGGCGGGCCCAGCCCGGCAGGAGCCCCGGGGGCGGCGGGGCCCGGGGGCCCGGGAGGCGAACCCGGCAAGGGCGGCGCGGCGGCAGCAGCGGCGGCGGCGGCGGCGGCGGCGGCCGCAGCGGCGGCGGCGGCGGCCGGAGGCCTGGCTGCGGCCGGGGGCCCCGGACAAGGCTGGGCTCCCGGCCCCGGCCCCATCACCTCCATCCCGGATTCGCTCGGGGGCCCCTTCGCCAGCGTCCTATCTTCGCTCCAAAGACCCAACGGTGCCAAAGCCGCCTTAGTGAAGAGCAGTATGTTCTGATCTGGGATCCTGCGGCGGCGGCGGCGGCGGCGGGCGAGCCGGTCCGGGCGGGCGAGTGGGCGAGCGGGTAGGCTCAAGGCTATTGCCGTCGCTGCTGCCGTGGCTTTTCATTGAGAGCCTAGGTCATCGCGATAAGAATAAAGAGAAAATGGCGTCGCCCCCATTTCAACCCCACTCCTACCCCCATCCTGAACCACCCCCCCCAACAAAACTAAACGAAAAACTTCCCTAGCTTCGCACCTGCCTCAGGGCCGCGCAGACCGGCCGGGGCTCCGCCTGCTGACCGCGAGGTGGGAGCAGCGCGGCCCGGACTCGGGGGCACTCTCAGGGGGCTGTGTCTGCGTGTCGGTGTCTGTCTGTCTCGGGGAATGTGTGTCTGTGGCCCGAGCAGGTGACAGGGAGAGATGAGTGGGGGGCACAACCGACTCAGTGACTTGCTTAGAAAAAGAGAAAAATAACCCCCCAAATTAAAAAAAAAAAAAAAGATTTAGAAAGGCGGCAATCATTTCAAAAACAAGCCAACCAACAACACTGAAAGGTTTTAAAATCCAAGGGGAAAAAAGTAAGGTGGGGAAGAAGGGAGGCTGTGAACATCTGTCTTGTGAACCCCTCCTGACAGCACAGACTCTCTTGGGGCTCCTCCTCAAGGGAGAGTAGGGGTGCCTTCCAGCCCCCCTTCCCTTCGTGTCCTTGGGTTCGGGCTGCCGCGGGCGACGACTCGAGCGGACTGTCCCCGCGGCCAAGGTGACTTCCTCGCTCCCGCCTGCCTGTCCCACCTCGCCAAACACCATCCCGCCGTTAGCGCATCCGAACCCCACACAGTTGCAACTCCCAACCCCGAATCTTTGCAGCCACTCGGCCCTGAAAGACGCCCTATACATGAGATGCCTTTTCATTCACAAACTCTGCAAACGGTCTCATATTTCGCAACTCTTCCCTTTTTTTCTCTCCCGTCACCCCCACTGGCGTTTTCTTCTTCCACCAGCTTTCACCGAACTTCTTGGCACTGCTTTGGGTTAGAGTCAACTGCAGTCCACGCAACCGACTGCAGACAAATCTACCGAGCAAAGAAAGGCATACACACAAGTTTGCAGAAGTGTCTCGGTCCGCATTGCTGTTTGATCCGAAATGGACTCACATCCTGTAGGGTGGATGGACTGTATATTGATGATTCCATTCTTCAAGCAGATTAGACATCTCTGTTGGGATTTTGTTTTTTGTTTTTTGTTTTTGTTTTTGTTTTTTATTTTAAAAGGCACAAACTATAGATATTAGTTGAATGTTGAGGCTTTAACTTTTTCGGTGTCTTTCTACAACTGTGTTCTGTGACTCAATTGTATCGTGTTAATATCAGTACAGACCGTCTCCTCTACGTGACCGTATAATGTTTTCTCTTCTTGTAGTCTCTATGGCGTGTCTTTATGGAGTAATAAGGTTCTCACGGGTTCAATTCCTTTGTGTTTAGAGAGACCACGTTTCAGACAATGGTATATATTTTTGTTATCAGGTGCATGTCTGTCTGATTTCTTTTTTCTTCTTGTTGGACTATGTTTGTGAACATAAGCGTTATAAGTTATGTTTCAGATTTTCGAATTTATTTATATGTGTTATAATGAATGCTTCTATTTAAAAGGGAAATATTTCTACATGTGCATATAGTTTTCCAAGAGTGTACCATTAACTTGATTGTTGATAATAAAAACAAAAAGCAAGTCTAGCAATTGAACTCTTTTGACTTTTCCTTGATTCATTTTTGTTTTGTTTTTTAATTTAATTTTGGGAAAGATAAGGGAGGACAGAAGAAGAGGAAATTTGTACAAAATATCTAGAAGCCGCCGAGTCTCTGGAAGCCCAAGTGGGTTAGAGAGTCTAAGTTCATGCAGCCAAATGCAGCCAATATAAAATTTAGTGCTTGGGCTAGCAGGCAAGATTTTCTGGTCCGTGTTTGTCTCTCACTCACCGAGCACAAAAGAACCCCAGGTGTTGATAAAAATGTTCACATGGGTGCCTACGCTGAGGCCAGAGGACTCAGTGGCAGGGAGGGTGGATTTCAAAAACCCGACTTTGAGAAAGACTCAAAAGTGGGGGTTTGTGTGTAGTGTATGTGCTTTCAGGACCAATGGCATCTGGTGAGGTCCAAGTCCAGCTTCCTTAAGCCCTGCAGAATGCCAGCACCCTGGAAGGTCTCTGTGTGGGCAAGTGACCAGGATGGCCTTGGACTGAGAACAGCTCTGCAATGTTGGTGTGTTTGGAGAAATGACACTGGCAACTACTGAAATTAGTGAGCACTGCCATGTAGCAGTTTTTGCTTTCCATGCATTATCTCATCTACCCCCCGAAACAACACCAGGACGCAGGTACAATTCCTATATTCATTGTCTTTTAAGCAGATGAGATGCTAAGGCAACAGACAAGTTAACTTGCTCAAGAGTCCCCAGTGTATGAGTGATGGGGCTGGTCTTTGAACGCAGGAAATCTGACTCCAGAGCCTGCCCATTAACTACACCAGTGGTTCCCAAAGTGTGGTCCCTGGACCAGCAGCATCAACATCACTTGGGAACTTGTTAGACACACGAATTCTTAGACTCCGTCCTAGATCTTCTAAGTCAGAAACCCTGGGGGGGGGGTGGTGTGCAGCAATACATGTTTTAAGGAGCTGTGTAGAGGATATGAGAACCACTGAACGACACTTTAAGAAACTCAAACGGGAAGGTTCCAGAATTGGGACTACTTTGAAAACAGATGTGTGTGTGTGTGTGTGTGTGTGTGTGTGTGTGTGTGGTGGTGGTGGTGGTGGTGTGATGGCAGCTTCAGTGATCCCCTTCTGGAAGGAAGGAATCATCACCACAGCCCCTAGATGGAATTCTGCCTCTTCCTTGGACTGTTTGGTTGGGCCACCTTCTTCGAGCAGAGAACTCTGTGGTACTTCTCTGGGCCTTATCAATAGATGACTCAGTTCCTCTCATCTGAGGGGAGCCCACAGTCTGGTGGCTCTGGTCTAAGGATTAGTTGCTGATCTGGCTTGAATTTATTAGAGCTTCTCACCTCATGCACCCAAATATGGCTTGCATCAAATCAAGCAGATTTCATTTAGAATTTTCAAATATTTGGATCTTATCTAACTTCTAACAGTTTTTCTAAAGGGCTTTTAAATAGTCTTTCTTAAAAAAAACAACAACAACAAATGCCCTATGTATCTCTAAATGCCCTATGCAAATTCCCCAAGACAATATTCTGTACAATGGCATTAATTGTGCTGGTTTAAATGCCAGCAATTGCTAGATCCCTTAGACTCCAGTCCTTGTTTATAAATGTAATTTACAAGGTCTGGGAGAGGCAAAGGGCGGGCAGGAATTTATAGATGAAAAGAACACTCAAAGCCCAGGTAACCCAGTCCTAGGCTTGTCTGGAGGAAAATTAGCCTTCCCTTAGGCATTGAGGGACACCAAGTAAGCCTCTGTAAGCTGACGGGCAGAACCATGGGGCAGGCGTTCTGGAGAAGGCAAGACCAGGAGAAAAAACAAAATAAGAAATAGAGGAAGGAAAGAGAAAGAGAAGGAAGAGGAAAGACAAATAGTCAAAGAGGAGTTTTAGAAACCTCAGTGAAGTTCCTAGAAATCCTTTCACATGGGCATGAACTAGATAAGGGTTCCCAAATCCCCTTCTCTTGGCCTTGACCTGCTTTGAGCAACTTAGCTCCAGGATAAGGGAAACTGGAGATTAATGAGGAAAATATGCTTCCCATCCCCACACAGCTCTGGCTTCCCAGAGAATTGCATTTTTAATGTCTGGGGGCTCCCGGCGTTAGTATTTTAAATATCAGCTTGTTTTTAATTTGGGTCACCTCTGCCTCTCTTACTGGTCAAAGAAGCAACTATTAGGAGGCAAGTTTATGATCAAATGCAAAATAATGCCCCCGTAATATGATGGAACCTAGTGGCAGGACACTGTGTCTCTCGAGTTGTGTCATTTCCTTGGAGCCCTGCACAGTGTGAACAAGCTCACTTTCACTTTTCCTCTCCTAGAGAATTTGCATTTTGGCTCATCAAGGCATCCTTTTTCCTGGCAACTCGGGGACCACATGTGACTTCACAAAAGCTGCATGAGCTGATGCCAGATGGCCACCTCTAAGCCAAGTCTCCTTCAAGATGGCTGAGCACAGAGAACCAGAGCAGTTTCAGAGTAGAGCAGATAACCCAGCAAATAGTAGCTGTCCACAGCTCAGCTCAGATGTTTCTCTGTGGCCACCTCACATCCTTAGGCAGGCAGCCTGTGGCTAGACAGAGATGATCCTTAATCCAGGGAAAGGATCCTCGTGACTTTGGATTCCAAATAACTCAATTCTTTTGAGCCTGATTTACCAACTACAAATGTGAATAACAATACAGACCTGTGGGCGGTGTTGGTGGGATTAAACAAAATGTGTAAGTGTCCAGCATAGCAAGAAGTTGTCAGAGATGATGATGAGGATGATAATGATGATGACGTAACTTCTAGACTCTTTCTTGATCTCCCTAGCTCCGGCCTCAGAAGATTAAAAAGAGCCCTCAATTGTCACTAAAGTCAATGGCCCAGGAACACAGAGTGTGAAAAATATGCAAAGGCTGGCATTGGAGAACCTTGCTGAGGGTGACAGTCATAGCCAAGGGCTGACAAAATAACTACTAGCATTTACTGAGTGCTCATTCTCTGCCAGGTGTTTTTAAGCTTAAAAGCTTTAAAACATTTATTTTTTTTAAATTTTTAAATTTTTTTAGAGAGAGAGAGAGAGAGTGAATGCACAAGTATGGGGTGGGGGGAGGGGTAGAGGGAGAGAGAGAATCTTAAGTAGGCTCCACGCCCAGCATGGAGCCAGATGTGGGTGGGTTGATCTCCCAACCCTGAAATCATGACCTGAGCCAAAATCAAGAGTCGGATGCTTAACTGACTGAGCCACCCAGGCGCCTCTTAAATATTCTTTTCATTTTTTTAAGTAGGCTCCACACCCAATGTGGGACTTGAATGCATAACCCTGAGATCTAGAGTCAGATGCTCTCCAGACTGAGACACACAGGTGCTCCCTAAGCTTTCAAGCATTTAGTCCTCACAACTACCCTATGAGAAAAGTAGTTTCCCTTTTTTTCTTAGGAGGAAACTGAGGCTTAGAAGGGTTAGGTAACATGACCAGGGTCACTCAGCTAGTAGTATTGCAACAGGAATTCAACCCCAGCTGGTTTGTCTCCACAGCCCACGTTCTTTATGGTCTCTGCCAGGGGAAGAATTCATTTTAGCCCCAAAGTCAGATATTTCCAGACCTGGAAGGAGATCCTATTTTGCAAAAAGACTCAGAAAGGAAGGTGAAGGTTAGAAAAGGCAACGGGAAGAGTGGTGTTGGAATGAGAATCCCAGCCAGATTCAAAATGAAGTTTGAGGCCTGAAAGGGGGCAGGCTTTGGGATCCCCAGGAGGAGGGAGAATGTTCTTTGCAAGGCAACATATTTATAGTTCATGGTATCTTTCTGGTAAGTGAGTAAGACAAGGAGTAGCCAGAAGCACAGAACATGAAAGAGCAAAGGGCAGTTACATCTACGAAGTGCGGAACATTGGTCAGTGGATAGGAATGGATGTCAGGAATAGATGTCAACCTCTAGGCTCATGTATCACCGCCATGACAGATGAATGGCGCAAATGGCAAAAGCCCACCTGAATCCTTAATTTTCCAGCCTTTTTTCTAAAAGGAGTATTCACAAAGGTACACAGATAAATGATGAGTGAATGCCTTCACCCAGTGGTACTTCCACGTTGGAAGGCAAAGCCTACTTCCCTAGGCCAGTAGACAGGATTATCTGAAAACAGCCTCTGGCCATATCCCTATCACCGTGGTAGACATTTTGGATTGAGTTAGTCTTGGCTTAGTTCAGGGGTTCTTAACCTGGGTTCATGAATAGAATTCAAAAAGGATATGAAAAAAATACATATATATTTTTAGTAATTTCTACCTGAAATTTAGCAATTTCTTCAATGATGAGTGTAGACCACAAAGCCATCTTTTGTTAGTACCTGTGACTGTCACCAATGGAAATCACAGATATTTTCATTTCCCATTAGTGTTTTTGAAGTTATCTCAATATATTATTTATATTCATCATTAATTTGAAATTATAGTAATTATTAGCCTAGCCACTAGACCTTGTTATTGAATATCTTAATAAAGCACACACATGGAAGAATCACATATATGACTATATCATACATTAAGGAAGCAGCCCAAGGGTCCACTGATAGATGAATGGATAAAAAAGATGTGGTTATACAATAGAGTATTATTGAGCCATAAAAAAGAATGAAATCTTGCCATTTACAACAACATAGATGGAGCTAGAGAGTATAATCCTCAGCAAAATAAGTCAGTCAGAGAAAGACAAATACCACATGATTTCACTCATCTGTGGAATTTAAGAGACAAAACAAATGAGCAAAAAGAAAAAAAAGAGAGAGAGAGAGAGAGACAAGCCAAGAAACAGACTCTTAACTATAGAGAAGAAACTGATGGCTACCAGAGGGGTAGTCGGTGGGGAGATGAGTGAAACGGGTGGTGGGGATTAAGGAGAGCACTCGTCATGATGAGAACAGGGTGATGTATGGAGGTGTTGAATCACTGCATTGTATGTCTGAAAACAATATAACACTGTATGTTATCTACACTGGAATTTTAAAAAACCTTTATAAATAAAAAAAATTAAAACATTTTTGACAATTTTATTTTAATTGGCTTCTTTTGTAATCCTGTGCATTTTAGTTTTTGCATTTAAAAGTGTTAACTATTTTTTTTTTTTTTAATTAGGCTCCACTCCCAGTGTGGAGCCCAACCCAGGACTTAGCTCAGGACGTTGAGATCAAGAGTCAGACGCTTAAACAACTGAGCCTCCCAGGACCCCTAGAAGTGTTATCTTAAGAGGGGGGTATGGACATCACCAGACTGCCAAGGGGTCTATGGCACACCAAAAAGCTATGAGCTCCTGGCTAATCAATAGAAGCATGGTGCTCTCCCCTCTCTGTGAAGCTCTGACTTTCAGAATCTCTCATTAGGACCAGAGCACGTAATCCATTTATTCTACAGGTGGAAGAAATGGTAGAAAAGTTTTAAACCTAACAATGCTTCTTCAAAGGATAAAAATACAATAAAACAACCCCCTAAAGCTGAACAAAGAAAGGTCCAGGATTTTAAAGACCACTGGCTGGGTGGAGGAGACAGTGAGACAGCCCAGGAGAAGAAGAGATGATTCCAAGGTTTCAATGGGACTTGAATGTCCCCCTACTATTTATTGAGTATTTTACACAAGACAGGCACTGTGCTGAGCGCTCCCCAGAGCAGCCCTCTGGGATGAAGGTGGTGCTTTCCTTCTTTGCACTATTGAAGTTCAATGCTACTGAGTCACTTGTCTAAGTCACACGGCTGATGGCAAAGTCAGGACTCAACCCAAAGCCCAGCCTCTTAACCAATATGCTAAAAAGGCTAAAAAAAAAAAAAAGAAGAAGAAAGAAAGAAAGAAAAGGAATTTTTCATTTGCCTAGCTGTCACTCACTCTATTTTTTTGTCTGAACCTGAAGCTATTTGGTTTGTTAACATACCCTAAGGCCAAGGGATTGAGCAATGATGTTACTTTAGCCATGTGTTTCATGTCAAAGATCTCCCTCTGGGGAAAAGTCAGACATCAAGGGGGAAATAAAGGCTTCTTACCTGGACATAATTTCATTAGGGAACCAAATGGATGACTGTTTGCTATTTGCTATCCGATGATTTAAGCAGTGATTTCCAGAACAGGAAGAGCCTGGGTGTAAAACTTAATTTCTTGAAGGCCCCAGCGGCATGGCCACCTCAGGCAAGAGTGGAGTGTAAACCCGGTTTGTCTGAGACCCGAGAGCTTGTGCTTTTGGAGTCCTTACTGTGTGCTAGACGATCGGCTAGCTGTTTTGCATCTGTTATGTCTTATAGGCTTTCAAGACTCTTGAGGTAGATATGATTCTCATTTTACAGGTAAAAAGAATCCAAGTAACAGGAAAAATGAGCACTTGCTTAAGATCCCAGAGCTGCTAAGGGCTCCGAACCCCTGTCTCTTTGATCCCGAAGCCTCATTCTCTAAGGGGTCCCGTAGTCCAGAGGATTCACCGAGCTGACAGTCTAGAGCCTGGTACTGCCCTTAGCCTGCTGCTCACACCTTAAGCCAATGTCCCAAAGGGTAGAAAGGGTGATGAAAATGTTCTGGGATCTGATCATGGTGATGGCTACCCAACTTTGTGAATATACTAAATCCTACTGAACTGTATACTTTAAAAGGGTGAATTAATTCTATGATATGTGAATTATATCTCATTTTTTTACTGAACAAATTTGACATTTAACATCATATAAGTTTATACCATGCTACTTTGATACATTTATATATTGTAATATGATTTCTGATGTAGTGATATTTATCACATTACTCACACTACTAATTACAGTACAATATTATTGTCTATATTCATTATACTGTGCGTTAGATCTCTATGGCTTATTTACTTACTGACTGTTTGTACCCTTAAACACCATCATTCTTATCCCCCCAGCCCTCATCCCCTGGTAGCCACCATGTTACTTTGTTTTTTATAGGTTTAACGTTTTTAGATTTCACCATTTTACTCTGTTTTTATAGGTTTAATGCTTTAGATAAGTAATATCATATAGTACTTGTTTTTCTTTGTTTGACTTATCTCGCTTACCATAATGTGCCTGAGGTCCATCTATACGGCATATGAAAGGATATCCTCCTGGGATGCCTGGGTGGCTCAGTTGGTTAAGTGTCTGCATTCATGATCCCGGGGTACTGGGATCAAGTCCCACATTGAGCTCCTTGTTCAGTGGGGAGACTGCTTCTCCCTCTGCCTGCTGCTCCCCCTGCTTGTGCTCGCTCTCTCTCTCTCTGACAAATAAATAAATAAAATCTTTAAAAAAAAAGGATATCCTCCTTTCTCATGGCTGAATAATATTTCATTGCGTATGTACCACATTTAAAAATATCCCTTTATCCACTGGTGGGCGTTTGGCTTGGTTCCATATCTTGGCTATTGTGAATAATGCTGCGATAAGCAAGGGAGTGCAAATACCTTGTCAAAGTCTTGATTTTAGGCACTTGTTGGCCACTCCACAGACCAGACTCTGCTCATGCCTGTCTCGGCTTCCTTGGCAACCACATCTGACAAACTCAGTGTGGCTGAGATGGAGAAATTTGATGTCGAAATTGAAGAAGACAGAAACACAAGGGAAAAATCCACTGCCTTCAAAATACATGATTGAGCAGGAGAAGCAAGCAGGTAAATTGTAATGAGATGTGTGCCACCAGTGTGCACTGTGTATTTCACAAGCAATGTCTTCTTTCAGTTGTTTAACTTTGTAAGAGGCAAAGAGGTGAGATCAAGTTTAAATGACTATGCTGCCCCCTTTCACATTAAAGAATTGAGAACTACTGACAGTGGAGGCTGAGTCTGCCTCTCCCATCTGCCTGTCTAGCTGGCAGGGCGGGGAAAGAACTTGCATCTTGGTGAAAAAAAGAAGCTGGGTGGGATCAATAGAAAAATCTAGAGTAAAAACCAAGCTGGTCCAAGGTGTCCGGCAGGCTGTAAAGTGCAGTTTAACCAGAGAGCCATCTTTTTTTTGTTCAAATGATTTTAATTATTGGAATATACAATTTTTATATTATGCAAATAAGAAGTTTAAAACCTGAAAAAAAATCTCGTTTTTATTTCCTTTGAGTATAAACCCAGAAGTGGAATTGCTGGATTAAATGGTAGATATATTTTTAATCCTTTGATGAATTTCCATATTGTTTTCCATAGTGGTTGGATTAATTTACATTCCCACCAAAAAATGTATAAGTGTTCCTTTTCATCACATCCTCACCAGCACCTGTTGTCTCATCTTTTTTTTAAGATTTTATTTATTTTGAGAGAGACAGTGAGCATGTATGAATGAGGAGGGGAAGGGACGGAGGGAGAGGGAGAGAGAAAATCTCAAGCAGACTCCACACTGAGCACAGAGCCCCATGTGGGGCTCAATCCCACAGCCCTGAGATCGTGACCCGAGCCGAGATCAAGAGTTGGTTGCTTAAATGACTGAGCCACCCAGGTGCCTCTGGAGATTAACCTCTTATCTGCTATATGGCTTGCAAAAAGTTTTTTCCATTCTGCAGGTTGTCTTCCTTTTGTTAATTGTTTCTTTTGCTGTACAGAAGCTTTTGAGTTTAATGTAGTCCCATTTGTTGATTTTGGCTTTTGTAGTTTGCGCTTTGGCGTCATGTCCAAAACCAGTATCGATGAGCTTCTTCCCTGTGTTTTCTTCTAGGAGTTTTATGGTATTGGGTCTTATGTTTAAGTCTTTGATCCATTTTGAGCTAACTTTTGTGAGTGGTGTGAGAAGGGGTCCAATTTCACGGTTCTGTATGTGTTTCTCCAATGTTCCAGCACCACTTGTTGAAGCAAGTATTCTTTCCCCACTGCATATTCTTGGCTTCTTTGTTGAATTTTAGTTCACTGTATATGCTGGGATTTAATTCTGGGCTTTCTGTTCCATTGATTGATGTGTCTATTTTTGTACCAGTGCCACACTGTTTTTATTACTGTGGTTTTGTAGGATAGTTGGTAACCCTGAAGCATGATACCTCCGGACTTGTTCATTTCTCAGTTTTATTTGTTTTGTTTTGTTTTGTTTTATTTTAAGCAGAGACTAATAAAGGAAACCCACCATCATTTTGTCTTCCTGTGTGATATCCTCTATTTCTTGCAGGCATAACTCCTATACACTTTCATCCTGGTCTTAAGTCTGAAAATCATAAATGAACAGAGGGAAGAGAGGGGAAAATCTTACTGTTTTCTTAAGCAATTATCCTTTTTCTTTTTTTTAGGCTAGTTATGTTCTACAATATTGATTTCAAAACAAAGTAGGTGAAAAATTCTTAAGGTGAAGCTTTTTTTCTTTTTTTAAGATTTTATTTATTTGACAGAGAGAGAGAACACAAGCAGGGGCAGCAGCAGAGGGAGAGGGAGAAGCAGGCTCCCCACTAAGTAGGGAGCCCAATGTGGGGCTCAATCCCAGGACCCTGGGCTTATGACCTGAAATGAAAGCAGACATTTAACTGACCGAGCCCCCCAGGCACCCCAAGGTGGAACCTTTGCCTTATGTTGTGGTAGTTTTTTCAACCTAGTCACTGAAAGTCTGGAGAGCTGTTAAATAGTCAAATAATTGAAGCATCCCTATCCCTGACCATGGTGAAGCAGTCATGCATGGGAACTCTTCTGTAGGGCCATTCTCATCGTCTACTGAATGAAAAGAAGTCAAATTTAGAGAATATTTGAAAAATGTCCAAGAGCATTCTTTCACTTTTATCGATATTTTCTTCAAGTCCAGTGAAACATAAACAAGTAATTTCTTTAAAAATTCTCAAAAGACGGGATGCCTGGGTGGCTCAGTTGGTTAAAAGTCTGCCTTTGGCTCAGGTCATGATCCTGGGGTCCTGGGATTGAGCTCTGCATTGGGCTCCCTGCTCAGCGGGGAGTCTGCTTCTCCCTCTGCCTGCTGCTCCCCCTGCTTGTGTGCCCTCTCTCTGATAATAAATAAATAAATAAATAAATTAATTAATTAATTAATAAAATCTTTAAAAAAGATTCTCAAATGACTAAATTTTCACCACACATTTATTAGCAGGAATCAGGGTAGCCCACCTGAAAGTTTGGTTCATGCTTGTTGTAAAGTCTTTTGAGGAATATAGACGATCCTGGTGTATGGGTTTTCAAGAAGACACAAATTGACTTTTGAGGAGCTGATTTTCCGGCCCTAAAACAATCATTAACTTAGGGTTCTCCTGCTCATCAAGTTTCTGCCTGGAAAAAGAGAACCACATTTAGATGATAGTCCTGTGGTTACTTTCTTTTTGGTGAGATGTCTTTTAGCACTATTAGTGCTAGGATGAGTTAGGATTGGTTTCCTACTTGTTGAAAAAGTAGTTTGTCATAAGTAACAGAAATATATCTGAATAATTCAGTGACTTCAAGGTTTTAAAAAAATTGCAGAGGTAATACACACACAAAATTCAAATGATTTAAAAGGTTATTCAATGGAAAGTATATTCCCTCCTACTTCTGTTCCCCAGTATTAGTTTCTTTTGTGTCTTTAAGATAGTCAATATATATGAGCACAAACGCCATTACATTATACTCAATTTCTGTATTTTGTGCGTGTTTTTTTTTAACTTACCATATATCCCAAAGGTCATTCTTGTCAAAACTTGTAGATCTGCCTTGTTTTTTTTTAAATAATAAAAATTATTATTATCAATGCAGGCCTTGAACTCATGACCCTGAGATCCAGACCAGAGCTGAGACCAAGAGTCAGACGCTTAACCAACAAAGCCACCCAGGCAACCCAATCTGCCTTATTTTTAATGGCTGCCTAGTATTTGGTTTCCATAAAGGCATGCAACATGGTTCTAACTTTCCTAACGAAGCCTTGAAGGGAAAGGAAAAATGTGACAAGAGACTGCTAACTGTTCCCTGATAAATAGTCTCCTTGTGAGTTTAGACTGGCTGGGACATGGCCACCCAGGCAGAAACTACATTTCCTAGCCTCCCTTGGACCTAGACATTTCCATATGCCTAAGTTCTAGCCAACAAGGTGTGACCAGAAGTGATAGGTGCCACTTCTAGGTCTTGACCTTTAAAGAAAGCTAATTACCCTCAACTTCTTTTCTTCTTATTGTAGAGTAGAATGTAGACATGGTGGTGAAATTTAAGGTGCTTGGCTCATGGACTACTCCTTGGAGTAGAACCATCCTATTACCCTTCACTGATTTTTGCAGAGAAATAAATACATAAACTTATTCCAGTGGCAATTGTTTGGTCTATGTAAACAATTGAACCACTGTCTTAACAAATATAAGACGTGTCCTTGAAGAGTTGACATTTGTGCTGGATGTCAAGTAGGATTCACCAGATGGACTGGGGTGTGAGAATGGCACTCCAGGCTATTGTGTGTACAAAGCTGGGGAAACTTAAATGATTTTTTGAAAGAGCCAGTAAGTGGCAGATGGATAAGATAATTCAGGTCCATTGTTATCAAAGTCCATAATCATTTTGCAACACCATTAGTATGATGTTCACTTAAGATTTTTATTCCCCTGGAAAATGTTGATGGGCTTGGGTATTACCCACATGAACTGCCTACCTTGTGATTCACTGGGAAATCCCAGAACAGATTTTTCCACTAGAATGACATGAAAACCAGTCCTACCCAATCCTAGTGCTAACAGTGCTGAACAACAGTCCCACCAAAGAGAGAGTAACCATAGGGCTATCCCCTAGATGTGGTTCTCTCCTTCTGAGTAGAAACTTTCGGAACAGGAGAATCCTGGGTGAACAAAAAGACACAACTACCTTAAAGTCAAAAAATCAACTCCTCAAAATGCAACTTGTGTCTTCTTACAAAAACTCACATGTCAGCATCATCTATACTTCTCAAAATACCTTACAATGAAACATGAAGCAACCTGACGAAGGACTAGATTAGGGGGATTAGGTACACAGTAAATAACCTTTTTGCAACAGGTCTGGACACATATTTACCTTCATGAAAAAGGAAACCCACTCCTAGGAGCCAGGAGTAATAATATTAACTTTCACTCAGGATTTATCACGCGCTAGTAACTGTACTAAGAGCTTTACACACATGTAATCTTGGCAGCAATCTTATGGGGTGAGTACTATAATTACCCCCATTTTAGAAGTAAGGAAACCAGGACTTAAAGAGATTAAGGAGCTTGTTTAAGTTCCTACAGCTGGTAAGCAGCAGAGCTGCAACTTGATTTGAACTCGGGTCAGCTCGATTCCGGAGTCTACCCCGCTCTACTGTCTGCGGTTCTACACAGCGATCTCGTGCTTACTCATTCATTAGAGCATAAAATCTTCCTCATGACCCAAGAGGGTCTTGACTGCGCACGAGCTCGTATTTGCGCACAGTCTTGTGTGTGATTCAAGAGCCTTTTGCTGTTGCGTGCATGAGTATATAGGTTCTAAAGCACAGCCTGCCACCAGCTAATACTTACTGAGTGTTCACCTCGGCCAGGGTCTACCCGGACCCCCAAGGAGATGGAGCAAGAAGGATCCCAAGGTGCTCTGGCATGGGTAAGATCCTCATGGGGTCTACTTCGGGTCCTCCTCTCCTTGCCCATCTCTCGTCTTTCAAGCAGCCTTCCGCAGAGCCCAGCACACAGCAGGAGAGCCAGAAGAGCCACATGAGGTTGACTTTAGGAGCTTGGCTCCAAACGACAAGGACTATGTCATTAGGTCCTCCATCTTTGGGACCCAAGACTTTTTCCTAGGAGCAAATGGTCACTGCCTCTTCCCCAGCACAGTGCCCAAGTCACCACCCCACCTCGGTAAGTATTGTAGTAGATTAATTCAGGAATGCCAACGCTTTTCCGTCTGTGCCTGGGACATCTGTTGCGGGTGATAAATGGATTATACTTAACCAAAGGCCAACAATGTCCCCAAACTTATTTATAGGTCTCAAACATGCTGTCAGAGTATGATTGATTTCACCTAGTCCTCACAGCAACCTTATGGGTACGTGCTATTATTCCCATTTTCCAGCTGGATACGCCCAGGTTTGGATGGGGATACATAACTTGCAGCAGATCGCTTGGGGAATGAGTGGTGGAAATTTGGATTCAAAACCCCATGCCCTTTATCCAGCGGTTCTGCTGCTTCCACTATACCTATGTTTGGAATGGAAAAATTACAGAAATGACGAGTATCCAGGGCATATATGACATTCTTTGCCCCTCCCCCTTTGGCTATTTTAAACAAGGGAAATACACATAAAAATACCCATCGGCCTCCAGCCCCAAATGCTGCTGGGAGCAGAGCATATTCTGAGCTCACTGGTTGTTATTCAATAACAAGAACCCTGCAGGAGTTAAGCAGTAGCTCGGAGACCATTCAGACGTGGAGGAGCCAGGCCAGACCCCAGAGTGTCAGAATGATCCGGCCTTTTCCCTGCAGCAAGATCATTTCCAACCACAGCCAGGGACGGCAGAGGCATTAGCAAGCCTGCAACATCAAAACGGCCAGATCAATTCGCAGAAGCACTTCTAAGGGAAACAAATCAATAAATTCCTTCCCCTAAAGATTGACAACATCATCAGGAAGCAACAGATGCATTTTAGAGCACAGAACGCTCGCTCGCGTGGTGCCGGGGAGGTGCGCTCCCTGCGCTACAGTTTTGTCTCAGGAAAGCAATTGTAAATCAGTGGCTGAACATCAGAGCTCGCAGCACCTGTCATGACAATAAAAACTAACATTCCCGATGCACCAGGCAGGTTTCAAAGTGCCATCAGATACTTTGCCTCTTTCGATTAAGATCCTACAAGGTAGATGTTACAGTCCCCATTTCACAGATGGAATTCAGCAACACTAAACCACCCAATTTGCTCAAAACCATGATTATTTATTTATAACCAAGGTGGGACTTGAATCTTCGGACTCGGAATCCCCTATTCTGCCTGCGGGTCTAGTACTCCCCAGACTTCATTCACGCACTTTACCACATTTGCAATTTTGACACATTGGAGGACCTCTGTGTCATCGACTATTTCCCTTTTCATTAGCCTCATTTTTTTACCTAAATACATTTATGTTAAAAGGGAATTGCTTACTACTATTATAAAACAGCATGACTTCCTAGAAACAGAGATCATAAAGGACTGCGTAATCTTTAAAAAGAAAAAAGAACCATGGCTACATAATACGGTTAGCAGTGGCACACGGACCATACTCTGCGAACAGAACATTCTACTGTGTGCCTTGATGAGGAAGTAAGGATGCAGTGCTTTTCAGTTGTGGGGTTCCTAAAACAGTAACTTGTTTTAAGTAGGCTGTGGGTTGTTTTTGTTTTTGTCTTTTTGCCCAAACTGAGAGAACAAGGTTCATTTTATCTTTACAGAGATAAACAATGCAAGGTTTTAGGGCAAATAAAAGTTGTTGTCTCCTCTCTCCCTTCCAGAGGCCCCACCCCTGCCCCAGGTGAGTTGAGGTGTCAGGAAGAATAAACCATGACAGCTTTCTTGAGACAAAAAAATTCCAAATAGTACTGTCATTTAGACAAACAGCAGACCAGTGTTCCACGCATACAAAACAGAAATGAACTAACGTTTTAGTTAACACACCATGAGAAGGGGGCGCCTGGCTGGCCCAGTCAGTGCAGTGCGCGACTCTTGATCTCCGTTGTGAGTTCCGGGCCCCACGCTGGGTGTAGAGATTACTTAAAAATAGAAAATCTTAAAAACAAAAACAAAACACCATGAGAAGAAGCAAGGAAAAGCATCCAACTTCACTGCTTCACCCTGAAATTAACCTATCACTGAAATTTGTTTAAGAGCCATATAAGTATTATTGTCAGTCCTGACACCGAGGTGCTCTCCCCTGCCTGTCCTCAGATATTTATCGATCCCCCCTCCCCCGCATTCCCTGGACCGGCCTTTAATCAGCATCCTCAGACAAATGGCCTGAGCTCAGCACCTCCGCAGCTCCCCACACCACCTCGATTACCTGGGCCATCGTGAGGGTCTTCTCGGTTTCCTTCCTTCCTTCCAAGCTAATCCCCTCCAATTCGTCCTCCATGAGTTGTCTGCATCATCCTTCCAAAATACAGATGTCCATCACCCCGCATGTGCCACTGAACGTTCTTAACAGCTCCCTGTTGTTACAGGATAAGATCTAAATTCCTTAACAGGGCCACGTGGTGAGGCACCAGCCACACACCTCTCTTTTTTTCTAGCCTTCTAATTTTTTACCCCCAAAGGTATCTGATTTCAAGGACGTGTTTTATTGATAACATTAAAACTTAACTCTTGATTACATCCCTCCCCTTTCTCTAATGGTTTCTTGCCACCACCCTGAACTTCTCTAACACAGAGTCCAGAAGACACTCAACAAATACTTGGGGATGGATGTGCAGAGAACGGGGTAGTTTGCTCCTCTGGGCCAGGTGTTCTTTGCGAGCAATGCTAAAGAAACACAGAAGAATCACTTGCCAATCCATGAATTATGCATAGATTTCTACTTCCCTTCCCAAAGGTAATTCTCTAAAAACAAAGTTTATTCATCGATTACTTCCTTTTAGTAAGTGGAAATGCTGACTGAAATTGGGTGCTTGGTGTGAAACATAAGACTTTAGAAATTCAAATACACGTTTAGAAAAGCATACATTTTCATCTATTAGCTGACAATGACCGAGGCAGAAGGCTCTTCCTTCTGAAAACAATTGCCAGCTCGAGAGAAGTGTAAAACCTCAGCATAATTCATGAGTTGGTTCATTTTTCTGTTTTCCAACATTCGTCTGGGTTTCGTGGGAAATAAGCCCACGCATACCTTAAGTACATCCTACTTCATGCTGCTTTTGCCTTCCGAGATCAGTAGATTCAGCGCAAATCCGTTCTTCTACTCAACAGATGCTGTTGACCACCTACTCTGGGCAGGTGTGTTCTGAAAGATAGGGCTGTTCGACGTGATGATTGGTAATACCCAGTATCACAAGTCTTTGCTTTAATCCACACGTGACGGAAACGTTGAGTGCAGATGGATTTGCTAGCTATGCTGTAGAAGCTACGAGTGACGAATGGAAAATTAAGTCAATCTGTCACCTCCTTTCACTCCTCTTGACGACAACCTGCAGCCCTCCACATCTGTAGCCTGCTGCAAGTTAATAATCTCACCGCACAAGAAATCCTGTGTAGCGGTGCCTGGGTGGCTCAGTCGGCGAGGCGTCTGTCCTTGGTCATGGTCTCAAGGTCCTGGGATCAAGCCCCACATTGGGCTCCCTGCTCAGCTGGGAGTCTTCGTCTCCCTCTGCCTCTGCTTCTCCTCCCTGCTTGTGCTCTCTCTCTGTCTCAAATAAATACATAAAATCTTAAAAAAGAAAAAAAAAAGAAATCCTGCATAACCTCTGCTTTTCATGTTGAAAAACGGAGACATATATATTAAGTGACCTGATTGGGGTCCCACTACAAATTCTTGTGTTGGTTTGTGCTGGTGTGTGTGTGTGTGTGTGTGTGCACGTGTACAGATGCATACACACACCGGGGTGGGGGGGGAAGGAGCATGGGTAAGAGTAGGAAAAAAGTGAAGATGGAGGATAAGAAAGAATAAAAGCAAAAGACTTACTTTTATTGAGTGCCTACTGCATGCCAGTCACCCAGAATACCCAGTTCATTCAAGCCACAGAGCAATTTGTGGTAAATATTATTATTTCCCATTCTACCCATGTAGAGACTAGTCATGCATATTGTAAACAAAGGACTGGGATTCAAACCCCTTCTTTTCACCATTCCGAGCTAGTACCCAGGCCTGGTTGCCCCATATCCGATGTTCTGTCCACTCCATCACACCTCTCTAACCTACTAAAGGGGGGATTTGATGCTCCAAAGATATCCTTGGGTGGACTATTTCATTAATTGTATCTTTCTCACATTTTAATTTCTTAAAGTCTTGTTTTGGACACATAGCATGAGTGTCTCTCACTCATGAGCTGAGCTTTTTTCTCCTCTAGCAAAATAAACATTGCCCACAGGGGTCACGTTCCCTGATGTTATGCGTCATGGAACTAGGACCAATTCATCTTCAGGTTTTGTGTATCTAAAGCAAGGTTTCAAATGGAAAATAAGGACGAGGTTCAATAACCTCTGTCCAGTGCCCTTCTGTCTTTATTTTGGAGTGGATTCAGTGGGTGAGAGAGGACCTGGGATGGCCAGGATCACAGGCAGGCATTCAGGTCTTAGAGAAGTGATTCTTTACCGAATGGTACTGCTATATTTTAATGTTTTAACGACCAGCACGGCCATGTTGGTGCTTTTTGACTGAATATTGGCTCTGCTTCTGGCCTTCCTCCCCTCCTGAGAGCTTCTAAGTCCATTTCCCCCACAGGTGACTTCCCTATACTGAGCTGGTGGTGCTTCTGAAGAGGAGGAAAAAGGGACTATACGCAGCCTTGAAGAGCTATTTAGTCTTTTTCTTTTTTCTTTCTTTCTTTTTTTTTGCCTCATAGCTCATCTGTAAGCCTTGGGGAATCATGCTTTACGGCCGTGACTGCTGCATTCACCCACATCCATTCTTCCCATCCTCTGATAACCCAGCTCTGGAGTTTTGGCTGGATATGTGGCTGCCCAGCTACACACATTTCTCACCCTTCCTTGAGCCCCGATGTGATCTTTGTCTGTTCTAGCCAATGGGATGGTACCACGTCTAAACTGTACTTATAGAGGAAATGAGTGGGCTCCCCTTGCCCCTTCATTCTTTCTGATGACTGGGATGCATGCAAAAGAGAGTTGCTGTCTCGGGGTGGAGGGGAGCTGCATGCTGAAGATGGCAGATCTGCTTGACTAGCCTGGACTAGCTCTGGGCTGAAACATGGGGGAGAAACATGGGGGAGCTTTTTTTCTGTTCAAGCCACGCAATATTAGGGGACTTTTTTTTTTTTTAACAACAGCTTAGACTCTACCGTAACAAACACTGTTTATTGAAGGTGTCACTTGTTGGTTTCCGTAACTTACTACCTTTGAAAACAGAGAAGAGGGATGGATGGTTGGTCCAAAAGGCACAGCATATGCAAAGGCTGTAAGGTCCAAAACCAAACCCCAAACCTCCAAATGCAGAGTGGCCTAAGAGAACTGTGTGGATGAAGGATGGATGGTATGGGGGAATTGTTGAGAGGAGAGGTTGCAGAAGTCAACCCTAGAGGCCATGTTGTGACTTTATTTTGAGTCCAGGCAGACTCAGTGAAGAGTTTTGAGTAAGAAAGTAGCACAATCCAATGTCTATTGCCCTGGAGTGCGGAGAACAGATCGGGGCGGGGGGTGGGGGGGTGAGCAGGAATCAGAGATTGAGACACCAGGTCTGGGGCAAAATAATGGTGGCCTAAACCAAACAAGACTGAAGTAGACAAAGGGTGAAATGTGAGGAGGTGTGACTCCTTGAGACTGGGGATCAACGATGGAGGTGGATCGGTGAGGGAGGGGCAGGCGGTTCCTGGCTTGTGTGTGGTGGGTTATGGTGTTCAGAAGAGAGTGTCCTGGCAGAAAGAGAAAGTTGGTAAAGCTAGCCTGCAGTCTCCCCCTGTCCCTGTAGAAACCCCCTTCTGTTCATCTTATACCCTGTCTCCTTCACTCACTTCTCCCCAAGGTCGTAGCTGTGATCCTGTCTATTCCGGCTTTTCTCCAGACATGCCTTTCACCGGAGCTTTTCCATTCTCCAGTGAGGATTTCTTTGAATCAAGTTCACATGTATCCTACATTTTGAAACATTTTTCCCTAGAGCAAAGACTATATCTATAACTTGCACCGGTCACTTTCACTGTAAGCCGGATGCCACCATTTACTTCAGAAACCACAGCCATCAGATGAAGTAGCTAGCTACCCACCTCAGAGCTTCCTTGGGATGGCTCGCAAGCCAGTCAGAGCTTCTGATTCACAGTATCATTGCAACAGTTGACAGCATTCAAAAAGAAAGGGGAAGAAGTGGCATTTTAAATAGGCTCTGTCACCAGAAGTCAGGTACGTGTGGGACTCTGCTAGGTGTTTTGAAATATTGAGCCTCGGAGAGAGTGTTCTTTAGTAACTCTCTTTCTCCCAGGACTCTGGGTTCCAGACATTTTTTCTCTACAGTGAGGAGTATCAGTGTTAAGTCTCTTTTATGTCTGGTAATAGTTCCCCTTCCCTTTGAGATAATTCTTATTCTACTCCATGGGACTCTACTGGGGCTTTAAATCATAGTGTTTTTCTTCTCTGGCCACAGGGACAGACACATGTCCTGGATCGAACCCATCATTGTGTCCCTTCCTCCTGATAATAGTGATTGATCCAAGGGGTGGGTATGTGACCCACTGGGCTACTCATGGTTTTCCCAGGGATCGATGAATAGATGCTAGGTGAAAGAAAGGATCTCTCTTTTGTTGGTACTGTTAAACCAGGATAACGTAAGTATAGATCTGTCTGTATTAATTTTCCTTGGCTGTGTGTGTGTGGAGAAAGTTCATCTTTCGTAACAGGATATTGTATTGACACCCAGAGAGAAACAGAACTGGAAGACGGGTTGAGAGAACTGTGGTGATGTCAGGTTTGCTTCCAGACCACGTGGCCTTGGTCCTGAAGCTCTCCTCCTACTCCCGTGAGCTACCTCTGGTTTCTCAGCTCTGTGAACCAATGCATTCCTTATTTGGTTAAACTGGCTTAAATTGGGCTTTTGTCACTGCGGGGTTCTAATAGTACATGGCCAGTTCCTAACGCTTATCTATAACATAATTACCAATTAATGCCAAGAGCTCATAGATTCACATGAATGAGTATGTTCCTCCTCTGGTTTAACATTTGCATTTTACCAAGGGCCTTCTAGAACTGATGCTTTGATGCCAAGGAAACTTTTCAGTGGGGGGAACAGGTTTTAGGCAGGTTAGCAAGCCATAGGGAGAGAGGTTTGCTGGGGTACCTGGACTTTTCGCAGCCCCTCAAGTTATTTGGGGCCACGAAGAAGAATCCTTCATTGCCAATCTCTACTCTGTCTATAGATAGCCTCTGTGGTAGCTGGGGGCAGGGGCTGGAGCTAATGGATGTGAGCACCTCATTGTATGAGCTCTCTTCCAGGGCCTGGACTTCCCACTCCTGGTCCCCTCTCCCTCCACCGCAACAAGACGTGGGTAGGTTGTTTAGCAGGAAATTCGCCGCTAAATAGCAATTGCCACCAATACCGCCACACTTCAGGGAAGGACAGTTTGCAACTAATTACTTCCCATGAAAATACCCAAACATAATTTTGTTCATTATTAAAATTTTCCAATAATAGATTTATCTTCCCCATTAAGTAATACATTATTCTCCTACAAAACACATAGCGAACTAGAATTACTAGGCACTGTTTATATTAAATTGTTGCTTAATAAATTAAAACTCCTATGGTTATGAATAAACTAGGTCATCTGCACATTTTGTAAATTAGTAGCTCCTTGTAGTTATTCTCTCCTGGTCAAAGCCTAAAAGAGGGGGAGAGAAAAAATGATTATCATTATTATTTTATTGTTTTCAAGCAAAGTACTGCTCTCTGCACTGTAGTTTAAAATAAACCACTCAATCTAATACAGTAGAATCAATATTGTTGAGTATCAATCAATAAAGATGAATTTTAAAGGCAATGGTCTGTAAACTTTTAAAGTCACATTAAAAGCTGCATCTCCTTGGATATGTAAGATCTGATAAATAACCAACCTCAGATAGCATTTGGAGATTCTTGATGCAACAAGCACAGTCCACAACGATTTTAATTATTGATCAAAATGTTTTTTCCTGTTACAACTTTTGGGTGAGTCGAGAAGCTTTTCTTTCTGACTTAGGAAAAGTCAACTTCTCCTCTGTCATCTTTTTAATTTGAGATGATTAATAGAGGTTTCCTGAGGCCTTATAAAAAATGGTTGACACTATTAAATCAATTACAAGGACTCCTCAAGTTACAAAATCCTTACGTACAGAATCATATAAGGCTAATAGATTGCTGCACTCTGTTTTGTTTTAGATGTCCCTAGCCATTCAAAGGTCACTGGGGACAGCAACCCAGCTACCCTAGGACAACTGCCCTCCCTCCTGGCAACACTGTGCAATTGTTTGAACCCACGTATTTATCACCCAAGTACCTCCTTTCTTCTCTTCTAGGGTGATCATGGCAGGGGAGGGGGTCTGTCCTGCTCCCCTGCTCAACCTTGCTTTTGAACAGCTAGAATTCACTTATTTCTATTCTGTTGATTTTCTCGCTCGTATCTATACATGGACATTCCTTAAACACATCCCTCCTCTCTCTCTCTTCAGCTATTGTCAATTACCTCCAGAGTCTCTATTTCTTTGATGAACAACTACTTTCCTTCTACATAACTCCCTCCTCCTCTTCTCTCTTTTTCTCACCATGGGACCGAAAAAAAAAAAAAAAGGAAGCAAAACGAAACAAAAAACTTTATCCAGTCTAATACATGTAAGAATAGTGCTGAAATAATAATAAGGAAAACAAAAGTCAAACATTAAAACTGTAGGTAACACCATAAGGAATCAGTGTGGTCAAGCCCTTCCTGTGCTCAGAGGGTTTCCTCAGAATCCCTACAAAAACATCCTACCCACTTGTCTGCTCTAATTAGACCATTTAACGTAATGCTTCCTTCATATTCAATATTTTTTCCGTTGAATCGGTAATTTTAAAATAAATAATTTCTTTTCTCCTTAGTACGCAATATATAGTAGTCCAGCTACGTTAAATAAGTTCACATTATTTCTATGCACCCTAACTTTTAGTGATACCTCCTCACTGTCTGTCCCCACCAGCTACCAAGTCAAATATCTTTATTTTAAAAAAATGAAATGTTGGGGCGCCTGGGTGGCACAGCGGTTAAGCGTCTGCCTTCGGCTCAGGGCGTGATCCCGGCGTTATGGGATCGAGCCCCACATCAGGCTCCTCCGCTATGAGCCTGTTTTTCCTCTCCCACTCCCCCTGCTTGTGTTCCCTCTCTCGCTGGCTGTCTCTCTCTCTGTCAAATAAATAAATAAAATCTTAAAAAAATAAATAAATAAAATAAAAATGAAATGTTTATGTTGTTAATCGAAGTAGGAATTATTCGCTGGGAAAAAAACGAAATAATAAAGTGGTTAAAATTTAAAAAGTCCCATTCCTTATACCTTTTTTCATCTCTCATCACAAATAGTCCAGAGTTTGAAGCGTTCCCTTTAAGAATTGTTTTTCCTATGCAGTCACAAGTTTATTTCTCTTTTTTTGGAGGGGGAGAAATTATCTCTCTCTCTCTCTCTCTATCAGGTAACTTTTTTTCCTACTCATTACAGCATCTTTCCGTGTCTAGAAACAATGAAAAAATTGTTTAAAATTTCTACCTATTAAATACTTAAACAATTATTTCTGGTTAAACAAAATAGGGGATACATCTGTAGCCAGGGTATCTGAGATGAGAAAGTGGGAGAGGGAAGGGAAGGAACGTTGCTTTTCCACTTCACAGGACTCTACATGCAGAAACTCACTTGTCTAGAGCGTAAGGAAGAAACAGGAGAAACTACCGATTCATGGGGTGGGAAAGCAGGTTTTGCTAAACTTTAAAGAAATAATATGTTCTTTGAAAAAATACTCTTTTTTGGAAGAACGTGGTCAACTATGATGATAAAATAAGGACTAAATAAACGCACATGCTCCCATGTGCTGTGCCGTACCCTTCTGAATCCTCTGCCCACCTTTTCCCACTCTCCAAACCCACACACTCGAATTTCCGTTAAAGAAAAACCAAAATGGAGGCCACTTCAAGAACAACTTACACGAAAACTTTTATGAAACTAAAAACTAACGGTGCATTTAGTAGTAAATTAAGAAGGATTGAGTATACCTCTAAGCCAACCACCCAGTGCCATGTAACCCCAATTTAAATTGCCCTGATTTCCCCCTAAAGGCTCACTCTGACCTTAAGCATAGTTAAGCCTTCTTAGTGTCGGTAAGATCTTGCAGCTTCCTAGCCCACCAGCTACAAACAGGTAAACTGCAGCCGTGCTAGTCCGGGAGAGCAAGTATGTGTCCAGCAACCAATCACAGTAACAAAACCCCCGTCAGGCAAGCTTTAGAAACTCAACGGGAACTGCGGAGAGCCAGGCTTCTTACCACTTTCGGTTTGGAAGTCTCCCTGTTTACAGTTTGTTTCTCCCTCAAGATATTCATATCAAGAAAAGCTCTCTTTCATTTTGACACCTCTTTACATTAAATGTTATTTCATTCTTGGAGCCTAGAAACAATTGAAACTATGGAAGACTCAGAGTAGCTGTGCTGTTTTTTTAAGCATAAATGACAAAAGACAAATGCATTTTTCTTTCTTTTCTTTACTTTCCTTTCCTTCTCTTCTCTTTTTCCCTTCCCTTCCTTTCTTTTCCTTTTCTCTTCTCCTCCCCTCCCCTCTTGTCTTCTTTCTCTTCTCTTCTCTTCTCTTCTCTTCTCTTCTCTTCTCTTCTCTTCTCTTCTCTTCTTTCTCTTCTCTTCTCTTCTCTTCTCTTCTCTTCTTTCTCTTCTCTTCTCTTCTCTTCTCTTCTCTTCTCTTCTCTTCTCTTCTTCTCCTCTCTCTCCTCTTCTTTTGACTTCATTGAAAGCTAAGCAGCTGCAGCGTTAAGGGGAAACAGCACGCCATGACCAAGTTTATTATCCTGGGACTGACAGAGGGAGCTGAGTTTTTGTCGTATTCCTAGTTATTTCCCTTCTCACAGTCATCGGCAATGTGACAGGACTCTGTGAATCAGAAGTGACTCAGAGCTGCAGTGGGCTTCTTCCTCAGTCGTGGATCTCTGTTATGCCAGCTCAGATGCTGGCTCATTTCTTACCCAAGAGAAAAACCATTGCCTTCATCAGTTGCTTTTTTCAATTCTACTTTTTCATCGCCTTGGTAATCATAGATTATTATATGTTTATAGTGATGGCTTTTGACCATGACACAGGCATCTGCAAGCCCTCAGTACGTGGTTATATTGGTAACAAAATGTCCAGCTGTGTCTGCCTCTCTCTGGTTGCTGCTCCTTATATATATGGCTTTGCAGGTGGTCTGCATAGACCATCCTGGTTCCACCATCCTGTGGACCCAATGAGATCAACCACTTTCACTGTGTGGACCCTATGTCTCTTAGTCCTCACTTGCTCAAATGCGTGTGTCAAAGAAATTGCCATGCTTGTGGGGCCATGCTGTCTTGTGAAACTCAAATATAATTTACCAAGGAGTAAATAAGGCTCCTGGGTGGCTCAGTGGGTTAAGCTTCTGCCTTCGGCTCAGGTCATGATCCCAGAGTCCTGGGATCAAGCCCCATATCGGGCTCCCCGCTTGGCGAGAGTCTGCCTCTCCCTCTGCCTCTCCCCTTGGCTTGTGCTCTTTCTCTCAAATAAATAAATAAAATCCTAAAAACCGAAAACAAAGGAGTAAACAAAAACGTTAGGATTGTAAGCTTTTAAACTCCATGTTCTTCCTTTGAGATGAGTAGTGAAGAAAGCAGAGGCATTAGATAGACTATTAGTGGTGGTGATTCTTAGTTGCAACGATGAAGAAATTGTTCTGAGAAAAGTTTCTCTGCATGGTGCGCTCCTATTACTTGGGCATTGTTATTTTTCTAACTTAGATGGATTTTTGCCAGAGGGAGAGCCGAACTATAATTTCAATGCATCCTTTACTCTCCACATTAATGTTTTTAAAATAATTGATTCTTTCCCGTCATTAGGGGAAATGGTGCCTGTAAGACAGCATGATGTTTACCCACCACCCTAAAATACTTCCTTGGGCTGATTTTCTCCAGGCCTCTTTTCTCTCTCTCTCTCTCTCTCTCTCTCTTTTTTCCATTTACTGAAGATTGAAATTATTCCCCCCCGCCCCACCCCATGAAGGGAGTGGTTTCATCCTTTAATTGGTACTGATTGATCATTTCTTCTTATTAGAGGCAAAATATTTTTTCTTTTTCATCACTACCTTACATTTATTAAATTCTTCGTTAATTACGACATTAGGAGGAGAGCTGATTTGAAAGGGGGCTTTTTTGAACAGTGGCATTCCAATATTCCCAGGACTACCCTCTGAAAAACCCATAAATGGAGTTTTCATGGGACATTTAGTCCGTCCCACTTAGCCTATCCCTGCAACTAAAATTGACCCTGAAAGCTGGAAAACTGCTCCTCATTGGCCGCTTTCTCCAACAATTAGTGTATTTTTAATAATACCACAGTCTTGCAATGCCAAGCAGTCAGTGAATGTTAAAGGGAAATAATCATCTTGTAATTCAGACTGGTAGGAAACAGTCATTTCTAATTATTTGTTCTTTAATGGAATTAAAGATTCTGGCTTAGACTAGAGCCTCCACACAGCCACCGTTTCCGCTGATTCTTACTTTTGACTCTCTGAAAAGGCAAAGTCAGTCAGATTGACCACACGTTCCAAATCCAATTGCTTTATACCAAGATGGAAGACAGCTTGCAGATATTTCATGATTTCGGTGGGTGTTATTATACAGGCGTGGAGAGCTGGTTATTCAAAGCTATGGTCCTTAGGTCTAGAATAGTCCTTAGGGATTATTTCAGGAGGAGATTTAGGCACCTTTATACCTGCAGTCAGAGCTTAAGCATCTCAAGAAACATCTTTTGTGACGTCCATGATGGTGAGCTGCTTGGGATACAAAGATAATTTTGTTGCTCCATCCAAAACACAGTTTTCGTCTTCACCCTACTTGACTTTTGTCACAAAAACAATATCACGGAGTCACCAAGTTCTATTTTATTTTCCGATTCCTCGAGGTACAGAAGGACTGGGTTTTCTGGGCTCCCCTGTAGTTAGTTTGAAACTACTTCTGGCCAATACCTCCACAGGAAGGTAATTTTGTGACTTCTGTGCTGAAGCACCAAAGAGCACGGGGGACCCTCCATGCGCTCTCTTTCCTTGTTGGGATTTTCGGGCCCTTATCTTTCAGTGGCGGAGGCGCCGGATGAGACCGGCCTGGCCTCTTGGTCCACGGTGAGCTTCCTCAGAGCCCTGCAGCAGAGCGTGAGGGGGAAGTAACGCCGCTGTGATTTGGGGGGTGGTTTTGTTACTGCACTCTCAGCTAGCTTATTCTGGCTTCCAGCCTGTTTGGAGACATCTGACTCTGCCACCTTCCTTGGATCATGCAAATCAAAGCTCTTCTGGGGACGCCTGGGTGGCTCCGGTGGGGAAGCATCAGGAGACTCATGATTTCAGCTCAGGTCACGATCTCATGGGTCCTGAGATCGAGCCCCCAGTCTGACTCCGCTCAGCGGGGAGTCTGCTTGGGATTCTCTCTCTTCCTCTCCCTCTGCCCCTCCCCTGACTGGAGCACACGCACGCGCTCCATCTCCCGCTCTCAAATAAATAAATCTTAAAAAAGAAGAAGAAGAGCTCTCCTGATTTTCCTGCGACTCCTTTGACTTCATCTCTTCAATCTCCCATTAAGGTTCCTCTAGCCAATCCCAGTCTTTATTTATTTATTTTTTTAAAGATTTTATTTATTTATTCGACAGAGATAGAGACAGCCAGCGAGAGAGGGAACATAAGCAGGGGAGTGGGAGAGGAAGAAGCAGGCTCATAGCAGAGGAGCCTGATGTGGGGCTCGATCCCATAACGCCGGGATCACGCCCTGAGCCAAAGGCAGATGCTTAACCGCTGTGCCACCCAGGCGCCCCCCAGTCTTTAAATATTAGAGTTTCTCAGTTTTCTACCCTGGACTCTCCCGTCCTCTCATTCTAACTCAATCTTCCTGTATCAATTACCATATGATGAGGACTCTCCAATCTCTCTCTCTAGTCCAGGCTTCTCTCCTAAATTATAGATCCCTATCTTTGTCTCCCTCTTACTGGATGTCTCCTATGCATCTCAGTCTGCTCAAAATTCAACTTAAAATCTCACCTTCTCTCAAACCTGCTCCTCCAGTTTTGTTTTTTTGTTTTTTGTTTTTTTTTTACTTCTCAGTGAAGGCTGTCACCATGTACTGTAGCCATTCTCCAAAGGTGGCCCCAATGAACCATACCTCCTGTGTTCGGATTGTTCCATATTGAATCTATTTGGCCCCATGACCCACTTTCACCAATAGAATGTGGTGGTATTGAGACAAGACACCAACATCTTCCACTTTTGCACTTTTGGGAGGCTTGAACTGCCACCTAAGATGTCCAGTTACTCTTCTGGAGAGTCTCTATGGAAACAGTGAGGCCCTGGGTCTACACGGAAAGAAGGGAGAGGCCCAACTCTCCCAACATTCCAGATGAGCCAGTTTCCCAGCAAGCCATCTGTGGCAAAGCCCTAGACATGTATTGACGGCATCTTGGATGTTCTAGCCCGAGCTCTGGATGACCGCAAACACATGAGAGGGTACCGATCACCAGAGGAACCATCTAGCTGTGCACCACCAACTGACAGAATCATGAAAAATAACAAAACAATTGTTTAGCTATTTAATGTTGAGTGGTTTGTTATATAGCCATACAGATAACTGAAACACTATATAGCCAGAAACCTGGAAATCATCTTTTCATTTCTCCCCTTCCTTCTCCGCATCGAGTTCCCAGCCCCTTTGGTTATATCTCCTAAATATTTCTTGAATAGTACCTTTTTTTCCTATGTGCCACTGCCCAGTCCAGATTACCATCATCTCCTTCTCTAGTATTGGATGCCTCCTGTAGCAAGAGGAATCATTTAAAATGTAAACATGATTATAGTGTTTGCTGGCCATCTAAAACTTTCTCATTGATCTCTATTGTTTTTAGGATGAAATTCAATTCTTTTAACATTGCTTACAAATCTGTGCAGGGTCTTGTCCCTGCCGATCTTCCAGCTTTACCTTATGTGACTCTAGGTTCCAATCATCCTTGATTTGTTTCAATTTCTTCAGGGTTTCATGTTGTCTCTTGACTCCTTGCTTTTTTACTTGCTGTTCTTTCTCCCTAAAATACTTTCTCCTATGGCCATCCCTTCCTTTTCTCCTTTTTCAAATTCCTACTCATCCTTCAGGTCTTAGTTTAAATATCATTTAAACCTGGAAACCTTCTCTGGTCCTCCAAGCCTGGATTAGTTGTCCCTGCCAAGTGCTTTCATATCATTCATCAATTCTTTCATTCATCAAATTTTTATTGAGCTTATACTATGAGTCATACACTGTGTCATCCTTCCCCTATAATAGCACTCATCATCCTGTTCTGTAATTATTTGTCTAGGTCTGCTATGAGCCTGCAGGCTCGTCAAGGAAAAAAGACTGTTTATCTCATTCTACTTTGTACCCCTGGTATTTAGCACATAATAGATGCTCAGTGCATATGTAATGAATGAATTAAACCAAAGTTAGTCTCCACAGATGGTATGGCTAGTGGAAAGAAATAATTATTCAATAAGTAATCATTTCTGATAAACCTACCGCTTAATATTTTAGCAAATATTTGGCAAGAAAAACAGTTCATGGTTTATTGGAGACAAAGTACAATTTTCAGTGACAAATGAGGATAAAAACTCAAGGCCTGTTTGACTTTCTAAAAGCAGAGTTATTCACGAATTAAAGGGCTGTAGTAAAGACCATTCAGTGTGAAGCCGGCAGCTTTGATTCTGGACCGGTGCGAACATCAGGCTAGATAGGAAAGCTAATGCCGGAGAGTCACTACACCATTTACGTCACCGATCGCACTGGCAGCGTCTGAGTGCCACTCTGAAAACAGCTGAAATATATTTGCTACAAAAAGATAAGGTGTTAGAAATATCTTTATCTACTCTGGAAGACCAAATATACCTCAAAGATGAGTGGTTTCCAGGGTGCTTAGACCTGGTCATTGTGGCCACTCTCAGTAATGACTCTGCCCCTGGTTGGCTGTGAAGCAGCTTACAGAATGCTAGGTAGACTAGTTTCCTTAAATAGCCTACCACCTTTAAAGGTCTTCAGATAGGGTGCTTGAGTGGCTCAGTGGGGTAAGTGTCTGCCTTTGGCTCAGGTCATGGTCCCAGGGTCCTGGGATGGAGCCCTGTGTAGGGTTCCCTGCTCAGCGGGGAATCTGCTTCTCCTTCTCCCTCTGCCCCTCCCCCTGCTTGTGCTCTTTCTCTTGCTTGCTCTCTCTTTCACACACAAGTAAATAAATACAATATTTTTTTTTAAAAGATTGTATTTATTTCTTGGACACAGAGAGAGAGAGAGAGGAGTACAAGCAGGGGGAGCAGCAGGCAGAGGGAGAGGGAGAAGCAGGCTCCCTGCATGTGGGGCTCGATCCCAGGACCCTGGGATCATGACCCGAGCCAAAGGCAGATGCTTAACTGCCTGAGCCACCCAGGCACCCCATAAATACAATCTTTTGAAAAATGTCTTCAGATAATTGCCTCTCATTCGTGGCCGCATTTCTAGGTAATTTCTGCAATAATCCTGGAGTAGCCCCCAAAGCATATAGGGGCAGACACAGGCAAAGTCCCTGCCATCAGGGACTACATGTTGGTGACATCTGATGCTTTTCCAGTTAGCGTCACTGTTTCTGGCCCACGAGGTTCTTATATTCATTCCAAAGTGCTTCTACTTTTAGTCTATTTCAGGAGTCCTTTGGAATATTAGGCATGTATAGGAAGCCACCACAAGCCCCTTTTGAAAGTGTGTTGGAGGCAAATAAACATTTCATGTAACAGTTGTTTATTAAATGAAAATTCAGGCTCTATTCCAAAGACTGGTTTCTCTCTTTGGAGAATAAATGTGAACTGTATTTTTCTATGGTTTCTGAAAATTTTTGTCATTGAGAATATTATTTTACAGTGAGAAGTAACAACATAAAAATTAATAGCATACAGAGGTGGAAATTTTGCTATGCCTGTCATCACACACTTGGGGAAGATAGGACCCAGAGAAGAGGTGATTAACCTGATCTCTGATGACATGCAAACAATAGTCAAAAGTGAGCTTTTGTTTAGTGTTTTCAATTAATGTCAGTATAGCTTATATCCTCCAGAATAGGGGAAATCTCTGGCTTTCTAGCCCTACTGTTTTAGACTACCTCCACCCCAGACACGACAAATTGCTCATCACTAAAGATAGATGTTTCTGACTTCTGTATCGGAACTTGGATTACACATGATGCTACTGGGGCATTTGAATCCTAGAGCTTGGGTGGTGTAGTAGTGTGCTAGGGCTGCCGTGGCAAAGTACCACAAACTGCGTGTCTTAACAACCAGAAATGTATTGTCTCACAGTTCGGGGAGCTAGAAGTCTGAGGTCAAGGTGTTGGCAGCATGGGTTCTTTCTGTCGGCTGTGAGAGCGTCTGTTCCTTGCCTCTCCCCTGGACTTTGGCATCTCACTGGCAATCTTTGGGTTCCTTGGTTTGTTGAAGCATCAGCACAATCTCTGCTTTCATGTGTACGTGACACTCTCCCTGTGTGCATATGTGTGTGTCCAAATTTCTTCTTTTTATGAGGATACCAGTCCTATAGCATCAGAGGCCCAGCCCACTCTAATATGACCTCATCTTAACTAATTCTGTCTGCAATGACCTTATTTCCAAATAAGATCATGTTCTTGGGTACTGGGCAATAGGACTTCAATATACAGATCTTGAGGGTGACACAATTCAACCTATAACAGTATCATAGAAAAGGGGATATCATGGGATGAATGAATTGCGGACTCTTGGTAGCTGGTCTATTTTGAGAGATGAGTTCTGGACCAAACTAGATCTGAGGAGTTTGCCTGAAGTTTAGACCTGTGTCTCAGGACGTGTGAGGATCAGTTTTTTCTAGCATAAACCCAAGCCCTGGGTCTCTGGCTGTCCTTGGCCACCTGGGAACTTTGTGGCTGCCATATATACATATAGACGACAGAATATCACACAGCCATAATAAAGATGAGATTGTGCCATTTGAGACAACATAAATGGACCTACAGGGTATTATGCTAACTGAAATACGTCAGACTGAGAAGGGGAGAAAGACAAATACCATATGATTCCACTCATAAGTGGAATCTAAACAAAACAAAACAAAACAAATTGAATAGACAAGAAAAAAGCAGACTCCAACCTGTAAATACAGAGAACAAACTGATGGTTGCCAGAGGGGAGGGAGATGGGCGGTTGGGCAGAATGGGTGTAAGTGGAGAGGAGATACACACCTCCAGTTATAGAATGAGTAGATCATGGGATAAAAGGCGCAGCACAGGAATGCAGTCAATGATGTTGTAATCGTGATGTAACGGGACTGATGGCAACTACACTTGCGGTGAACAGAGCATAATGCCTAAACTTGTCCAATCATTAAATTGTACACCAGAAACACTATGTGTTGACTATACTAAAAACAAAAAAAACAAAAAAAACAAAGACTGTGGATTTGAAACTATTCAGAATAAAGAGAAAAATGAGTTGTAGAGTTTACCCCCCAACTTTTCTTAAAGCCTGAAGCTCGGGGAGTGAATGAATAATCGTGTGCCAGAATTTGCTGAAATTACCTATTTTCTCAATTGCTCCATTCATCACTCTTATTTTATAGACGAATATGAACGACCTGCACTCAACATTGGAGACATGTTCTTTCTGTAAAGAGATGCACAAATAAGTCTTTAAAAATATTGTTAGGAAGTTTTAAATACCTCAGTGGGTGCCTTTGAAATATTGAGATGGATTCTTCTGGCAGATCGAACATTATTCAGCTAGGAGTCAGTTCCTCCTCAGACCAGCTACCTTGTGCTTCGGCATAGCACCAGCTCGCAGAATGTGACAGTTCCAGGCACCAAGCAGGAATCGGAGACATAGACCTCATGCTTTATGTAAGAGAATTAGCAGAAACTCATCTCAGTGCGCCTTCAGAAGAGGAAACTAAGCAGACAGCCTTGTTAATTTAGCATATAGACTTGGAATACAGTGCAACCTCCATCATGTCATCAAAATTCAATTAAAACATGGGTTACTGGCCAAAGAAAAGGAGCCAATTTTCTCTCTCCCTCCCTCTCTCCCCTCTCTCCCCCTTTCTTTTCCTCCCTCCCTCCCTCTCTCTCTCTCTCTGTTTGGAAGAGTTCTTGGAACATCACTGAGACCTTAATGGTTCTTTCACTATGGGAGCCAATTTAAAAGGATAGTTCGAGCATTTGAATGACCCCTAATATTAGAAATTAGAACTTGTGCAGTTACCTAATTGCTATTAATTTAAAGCATGCTGGCGCTAGCCATGGTAGGCAAGGAAGCAGCATATTTTAAGGTTTTCTTTTTAAGGACTTTTGATATAATTATAAAACTCTTTGGATCCTGCAGGATCTTCTTTTCTATGGTAGAGAATGTGCAGTGGTGATTATCCACTTAGCTCAGATCTATTCCGTGATTTTTAAAAAACGTTATTTGCTAACGTACACCAGACTTCACACAGGGAAAAGGTAAGCCCACAGGTCCTGTAACAAGATTTGCAGTGTTAAATGTAATTGGGTCTCAAATTTTAAGCAGTTAAATGTCTTAATTTGTTCTTTTCTTCCTACCATAATATAATGAGGATAAACTTTGACACACAGCAGCTCTGCAAAGAGAAGATTTCTCCTTGTTCATTGTTTCTCAAACCAATCTTCCTTCCTGAAATTTGATTTCTGAAGTGCCTTACAGTCCTTAAGCCAGGTGGCTGCAATGAGTCCACTTGGAACATTCATAATCATCTGAGATAAAAGCACATTCTAGAAGCCAGACACACTTAAGACAATCAAATGGGGTTAGTCACCAAGTAGAAATAACTCTTTTAACCTCTCGCTAATTCTGCCCGCTAGGCTACCAACTAGAGCACAGGTTGCTGAAGGGAATCACCTTGGCTCTGAAATAAATAGTATGAATCTCTGTGGGCTAAGTACGTACGTGTTGTCTTATACACACAATTCATTTTTCTGGTGCTTTGGCCCAAATATGGTCAATTGGAGATTTGCCTTGTGGCTTGAAGAAGGAAAACTGTAGTATGCTTTCCAAAGGACCCAGAAGAAGCCTGCCTACAGAGGCCTTTCAACCCTAGACTTAAGTATTTGAATATTAAGTATTATATTTTTTCCATATCGGTTAGCCTTCCAGCTCCAGTAAAGGTCAATTGAGAAAACGATATGATTCTTAGAAAATCAAAGAAATGCAATGTGGAATTTTTTGGGGGAAACCATGGATTTGGATTTGACCACACCTGGCCATGTTTTTGTTTTTCAGCAAAATTGGGCTGGCACACATGTTTTCCATTACTCGGGTAGCCTGAGGAGTAACTGCACTTCGTGCTTATGTAGGCCTCTTGTAACAAGGAGGCCCGCCACACCCTATCACTAAAGCCAACTTTCTAGAATTTTTTATGAGGTAGAAGTAACTGCGTTGACTTAAAAAGAGATGTCAAACTTTTCCCTCTTGTTTTTGTTTCCCTCTAAATGGGAAAGTCAGGAAGTTGGTGTTGAAGAAGAATAAGCAGAAGAAAGGTAAACCAATGATATTATTATTTTTTCAACAATGATATTAAAGGCAAAGACAAATAAGGAAAAACTAAAGAACCTATTAAATTTTGACCTTAAAATAAGCATAATAATATACTTTTTAAAAATCCCAAGTACTACTAGAAATGAACTTGTAAGCACCTGTGTTAATTTGAATGTGATTTTTATGGGTGCGCCAGAGCCCAATATTTCTGCCTCAGCTAGGAAGCCTCTCATTCCAAGTAACAGAAAACCAACTCACATTGGATTAAATAATAAGGGAAGTAATGGATTTCATGAAACTGCCGTGGTGTGAGTTTCAGAACTGGTTAGCTCAATGATATCATTGTTGGCTCTGTTTCTTCTACTTTTTCAGAGCTGCATCTGTCATCTGCAGTGTGGGCTTCACCCTAAGGCTGGACCCCTTGAGGTAATAGGATATCTGTCAATACAGTTCTGTCCATGTGCTTCCTTTCTCTTATCCAAAGAAAGATAGAAGGCTTTCCTCAACTATCTTACAAAAATTCTGAGATTCCTGCTGATTGAGCCATTGATTGGCTTAAGCCAAGGCCATTGGAACCAATATGCATGACAAGGGGGTGGGATTATCCTGATGGATTTTAACAATCAGATCAGAGCCTTGGAGCTGATGGAGGGGTTAATTTCACCTACACAGCATGATTGCTGTAGAATGGATGTTGGGAAGGCTACTCTGGGAGACTGAATTCAAGAGTCCCCATCTCTGGGGCGTCTGTTATAATAGGAAGTGAAGAACACAAGAGTGAGTTTAAAGTTATTAGAAATCTCAGTGTTTCTATTGAGGCCCTTTTCTGAGAGCTATTACAGAAGGAGAGACTGTGAGATTGGTTGTTCAAGAGTTTCCTCGTTTATGTTACTCAGACATTTCTTCTCTGACTCACATAAAAGTATACTGATGTGCATACTCGTTCAATTCAGAGTCAAAAATCATTCTCAAATTCTGTACAAGGGGATGAACATAAGCATCACTGAAGCTGGGAATTACCACAAATGTTTTACCAAAACAACAAAAATGTTTTATTAAATGGTTTATTAAAGAAAAAGATATTTCTTGACCTTACTCCCCCCCCCCACCTTTTTACAAAAATAAATAAGTTAGACAAGGGCAAGTGGTAAAGTCTGCCATTCAAGATTCTCCAAATAGAAAACACAATGGCATCTGTTGGATACTCTTCTGAAATACCAAACGAGATGCACCAGAAAAGAATCTGGTTTAGCGGGTCAAACAGATGACCAGGATCAGCCCCTTTCACCGGCTTCCTGACTTTCATACATTCTTTCCGTTGTCTATCAGGACAGATTGTCTAACGTTTTTTCAATACTAGCTCATGCTGGTTGTCTGTTCTCCTTAAATCTCGCTCAGGGTGGTTATACAAGTTCTAGGATGGGTTGAGGCCCATCGGCCCTCTGGACAGGGTGCAGTGCTTGAGATCCTTGGATACTAGTGTTCAAGGTCTTCCTCCTGAGTGCGGGGTGAAGGGAAGAGGGAGAAGGACATGTTAGAAAGGGAAATTACTCTTTCCTTCAGTATTCAGTCTCTTGATGTGTCACAAATGTTGTATTTGAGGAATTATTATTCCTGCACTGAGAAATAAATCCTTCAGTCATATTCTTGACAGAGTTCCTAATGAAAGCACTACTTTCCACTGGAACTCTCTTAGCAGAAGTCAGCCCTTGGATAAAAAGTGCTAATGAATTCCAGCCATTCCCACAGCGGCCCTGGCTCTTCCCTCCCATCAGCCTTCACTTCCTACTTTCATAAGTTCCAGACCCAAGTATCCCTGTTGGATTTATTGTTGCCATTCTTGAGGCTGGACATTAAGAATTACAAAATGGTCTAAGAGTTAAAAAAAACATGTCTGCCTATTATCAAGGCACTTGCATGATTTCCCAAACGTATTAATCGTTCCGTTAATGTTTCCCCAAGTGTAGTCTGTGGAACCCAAGTGTCAGAAGATTTTTTGAGAAGAGTCTGGAATAGCATTTCCTGATGAAATACATTTAGGAAAATGTGAATTTAACACATTTAAATGGGCTACTACAGAACTGTTTGGGCCTTTAATTTGTATTCTACACCTCCAAGACAAAGGATATGCAGTATTTTTCACACATGTTTGACCATGGAATTCTTTCCTTGAAGAGTATTTTGTATCATACGTCTGAGGAACACACTTTGGGAAACGCTCCTCCACGTCAAATCACCATGTTTTCTAGGACTCTCTTAATCTGCTCGTCTATCGTCAGCCTTTGTTATTAGCTGTTCCTAGGCTCCTGTTCCATGACAGAACCCAGTCAGAAATGCTTTGGCATTTTTTTTTCAAGGACTAGCAGGATAGAAAAAGGCTCTCGAGCTATTTTCTCAAGGAGAGCAGATCTGATTCAGAATCAGAAGCCTCTGATTCATCCTAATTGTCGTATTTCTGAGGGCAGAGGACATTTGCCATTAACCTCTACCTGGATCCTTCTTCCTATCTTAAAGTACATTCTGTTATGCAAATACGAGGTCATAATAAACTTGGAAAGTGGTAACACTGTGGTTTTAGACAACTGACGTAAGTTTTATGGAAGCGGTTTTTGCAACCCACTTTGAGGGCGAGGGGGAATGCTGCACACGTAAACTGCAAATGGAGATGAGGCTCTGGTGTCGGCTACAAGTTCACGTTAAGATCCGAGTCAGCCCCAGGGGGATAGATCTCTAATTACTGCACGAAGGGGCAGCAGCTGAAAAGCTCGCAGGCCACTCCCAGAACAGTAACATGGCCCCACGATGGCGAGGCTCTGCCAGGACCAAATACCAAGATGAATTCTCTCTTTGTTTAAGCCGAGACTACATTTCATTGTAGAATTTTGTAATTGAATAAATTCTAATAAACTGTCTTATCTGGTGTGGATTTAGAAGAAGGCTTTCTTTCTATATTTTGTAATGTTCCTATTTTTTCATATTATAAAAGCAATGGATGGTCAGGGTGGGCAAAACACACAAAAGCATGCAGATAGAATAAAAACCACCCATTCTCTCACTAATCAGAAATAACTGCTATCAGTATTTTGGTTTATGTATTTCAATATTTTATTTCCTTTTGAGTTGGTACATATTTATTTTGCACAATGGTTTGCAAATATTTCTGCACTCTTTGTGGCCCTAATGATGTAGGCTAGAGTTTATTTTGGGGGTAGACTCTCTTTCCTTCGAAGAGCTCTACTGATAAGCCTGTCTAGCCATAGAGATACAAGTTCAGCCAGAGTTCTTTTCATACTGTAGCCCTGAATGATGGTAGAGTAGTTTTATTGCTGTAGCGTGTGGTATATTACTACCAACACTGGGTAATACCAATGCTAATGGAAACTGTGAACATTTTTTATATGCTAGAATATGTCCTATGTTAAATACATTTTCCGATTCAATTCTCACAATAACACTCTGTGGTATGTTCTATTATGCCTCATGTCTAACGCACAGAGGGGATAAACAACTTGCCCAAGGTCACAGGTAGTTAGCGGTAGAGCCGGACTCTGAACCTGGACATTCCAACTCCAGGTCTGTGCTCCTTCTTTAGGTTGAGATGTTAACTGAGCCATTTGGTAAGGTAAAGGCTGCTTTCATTGTGGACTGAGGGTAGCCCTAAGAAATCATCATGCTAACGGCTGACGTGGTCCGGTTCCTCTGGCACGTTCGTATATAAGGGCGCACTCCAAGGGGCAGGAATGGGGAGGGAGGGGAAGAGAGATAGAATGAAAGAGCAAACTCTCGTTGAGTGTGTCTTTCATGCCACAGCTGGCCAGAGGCCACAGCTAAGGAGGAGGAAAAGACATGGCGCCCTGTGAACAGGTGTGGCCAATGGATTGAAAGAGCAATGACACATGAATTGTAATTTGGTGTTTTTCTTTCTTACCTTGTAATTTGGCCATGCTAATCCTTAAGCCATATTTAAGTCGATTAGACCACAAGGAGTCCTCTGTTAGCTGGTGTCTGAAGAATAAAGAAGAGATGGGTTGTGTCCATGTTTGGGGCTTAAGTGTCAAAAGAATGACGAAATAGGGAAAAGGGCCTGAAGAAGAAGCCAGTGGCAGCCGTGGAAGGCTGGAAGGTGGAAAACCACAATCGGGACACGCTGAAGGTCCTCACAAGTAACTGAAGGGAGGACCAGACTTCCCAGAGCCCTGTAGGATGGGGCATGGATTTATATTTGGATATTATGGGGAACTCAATCCTGTAAATCTTGAAAACTGGGGACACTTGGGTTACATATAGAATACAAAACATATGATACATAATTTATTTTACTTATAAAACTTGAAACTTGAATCATAATATGTATCATTTGAGATCATGGCTTTTTATTGTAGTATTTTAGTGTCAGTATTTTTTTTAAAGATTTATTATTATTTGAGAGAGAGAGAAAGAGAATGAGTGGGGGAGGGGCAGAGGGAGAGAAAGAATCTCAAGCAGACTCCCCACTGAATGTGGAGCCTGACAGGGGGCTCGATCTCATGACTCTGAGATCATGACTTGAGCCGAAATCATCAGTGGGATGCTTAACCGACTGAGCCACCCAGGCGCTCCTTTAGTGTCAGTATTTTAACAATTTAAATTACATGTTTTTGAAAATGCAATTTTTCAATGGTAGAATGTTATTATAATGATGTACCATAATTTTCACAGCTATTTCCCTATTGCTAGATATGTAGAATGTTTTCTAATTGTTTTGCCAATATAAATAACAATGTGATTTTAGTATAGAAGTACAAAAGCACAGGGAATATAGTTAATAATTTTGTAATAACATTAAATGGAGACAGATGGTGACTACACTTATCGTGGGATGCACTGAATAATATATAGAATTGTCAAATCACATGCTGTACACCTGAAACTAATAGAGCATTTTATGTCAACTATACTTCATTAATGAGTATTTAAAATAAATAAAATTTAAAAAGGAAATACTTTGGAAAATAATAATGTGAGACAAGGATACTCATTATCAGCATTTACTAGTCATCTTAGCAATACAATAACACATGGAAAATGAAGATGTAATTGAAAAGAGACAAAATAATCTTTTTTTTTTTGTAGGTAATAACTGACTACATAGAAGATGCCTGAGAAATGATAAACAATGTGTTACAACTAATAAGAGAGTCCCACAAAGTTGCTGGTCCAAGAGGACCATATAAAAAGGTGATATTTTGGTACACTAACAAAACCAAGTAGAAAATTATAGTCTCTAAGTTCAATTTTGATCAAAATTCCAAGAGGCAATTTAGAGAAAATTTACAGTTTACCGTAAAATTTATACGGAGGAGTAAAGTCCAAAAATGACCAAGACAATTTTAAGAAAGGAAGGAAATTTACCCTTCAATATCTCAAGGCTTAATCTAAAAACACACTAATTAAGGAGTGCGATATTGGTGTAGGGATAGACAAATAGACCAAACGGAATGGAAAAATGTCCCCAAACAGCCTCTCAGACTTATGCAAAACAGCCTCTCACAGAAGTGACATTACAAGTCAGCAGAACAAAGGATGAGTTATTTTGTAAGTGGTTCTGGGAAAATAGACTATCCAAAAGGAAAAAATATTAGACCCTACTTTACTTAAGATCCAAATGTGAAATTCAAAACTTTAAAAAATTTTAAGAGTAGGTAGCAGAATATCTTTAGAGAATTGGAGTAGTGAAGGATTTCTTTTTTTTTTTTTTTTTAAGATTTTGTTTTTATTTTATTTGACACACAGAGAGAGAGAGAGGGCACAAGCAGGGGTAGTGGGAGAAGGAGAAACAGGCTCCCCGCTTAGAAGGGAGCCTGACGCAGGGCTCGATCCTGGGACCCCGGGACCATGACCCCAACCGAAGGCAGACGTTTCACCGACGGAGCCATGCAGGCACCCGGGATAGTGAAGGATTTCTGAAATGGGACTCAGGAAGCACAAAACACGGACAAATATTCATATATTTACTATGTCGAATTAAGAATTGACTGTTGAAAGACAGGATAAAATTCTCAGGACAAGCCACAGATGGAGAGAAACATCTGCAATGCATGTGATTGATTAAGGAGTAGGATCTAGAATCTTCACAAAATCCCTAAAAAGTAATTTAAAAAAAGCAATTAAATAGGAAAACTGGCAAAGAAATGAACGGGCAACTCACTGAAGTGAAACTGAACCATTTAGTAAAGATGTGAAACTATCCTCCGTTCTACCAGCAGTCGGGGGAATGCTAATCAGAACGCTGAAGCACCATTTTCCTTCCACCAGACAGGCGGAAATGAAGAAACCTGACATAGCAAGTTTGGGGTATGATGCGGGAACGGATCTTCCACACACTGTTATCAGGTTACTAGAAACAATCATTTTAAAAAGCAGTTTGGTGGGGGGCGCCTGGGTGGCTCAGGCAGGTGAGCATCCGACTCTTGATTTCAGCTCAGGTCATGATCTCGGGGTCCTGGGATCGAGCCCCCCCCCCCCATGCTCAGCAGGGAGTCTGCTTCAGGATTCTCTCTCTCCTCTCCCTCTGCCCCTCTCCCCACTTGCTTGCGCATGCTCTCTCTAAAAAAATAAATCTAAAAAAAGCACAGCAGTTTGGTAATATCCAGCAAGGCTGAAGGTACTCAAATCAGGCTACGAGTGATCCAAAACAAAAAGGCAACAAAGTTGATACTCCCAGTGCGCGCTCCTTGACAGCGTTCCCCCACCTGACCCCAAATCCTGATTTTTGTATTATTCCTTTGCTTTGCTTTACTTTTATCACGTATTATGTACCTCTCAGGAGACCATAATGCTTAGTTTTCTATTGTCTTTGGACATCATGTCAATGGTGTCACAATGTATGTCATATGGGGCATCCGTTATTTTTAGTATATGTGCTGCCGAATTGAGCACATGGCAGCTTGTTATTTTAACCTCTTATTTTTCCTGAGATTCATCCAAATGTATGTGTACCGTTTGTAGTCGTCTCCTTTTTCACTGCTCAAGTGAGATGGCATAATTTATATCCAAACAGTGTTGTGAGGGGCATTCTTGAACATGCCTCATGGAAGACATTTGGGAGAGTTTTCGAGTTTCTCTAGAGTTTAGGCGAAGGTAGTCATGCTTTGGAAGTGAAATTGCTACATTAAGGGGTTGAGCTTCATCAGTTTTGTTAAGGTAATGCAGAATTATTTACCAATAATTTAAAAAAAATCTATTTCACACCCCGTCTACAGTCTGGCAACCACCATTTTGTTCTCTGTATTTAAGAGTGGGGTGTTTTTATGTTTGTCTCTTTTTTCTTTTTTTTGTTCATTTGTTTTGTTTCTTAAATTCCATATAGGAGTGAAATCATATGGTATTTGTTTTTCTCTGGCTGACTTACTTCACATTAGGTCCATCCGTGTTGCTGCAAATGACAAGTTGTCATTCTTTTATATGGCTGGGTAATAGTCCTCTGTGTGTGTGTGCGTGTGTGTGTATAAAGCACATCTTCTTTATCCATTTATCTATCAATGGATGCTTGGGTTGCGTCTATATCTTGGCTATTATAAATAATACTGCAATAAACATAGGGGTCAATGTATTTTTTTTGAATTAGTGTTTTGGATTGTTTTGTTTTTTTATTTTGTTGTTGTTTTGTTTGTTTTTGGATAAAAATCCAGTAGTGGAATTACTACTAGTAATTAGTTCTAGTGGTAGTTCTATTTTCAATTTTTTTTGAGGAATTTCCATACTCTTTTCTATAGTGGCTGCGCCAATTTGCATTCCCACCAACAGTGCATGAGGGTTTCCTTTTTTCCACATCCTCACCAACACTTGTTTCTCAGTGTTTTTTATTTTCACCATCCCGACAGGTGTGAGCCGATATCTCACTGTGGTTTTGATTTGCATTTTCCTAATGAGTGATGTTGAGTGTCTTTTCATGGGTCTGTTGGCCATCTGCATGTCTTCTTTGGAAAAATGCTTACTCAGGTTCTCCAGCCATTTTAAAATCAGATTAGTTGTTTTTTTGGTGTTGAGTTATGTAAGTTCTTTATATATTTTGTATACCAACCTCTTACCAACATATTTTTATCAGCAGTGTTTGAGTTCCCATTGCTTCATATCTTTGCTTGGTGTCATCAAAGCTTTAAATTTTTATCAATTCGGTGGGCATAAAATAACATCTCATAATGGTTTTAATTTGCATTCTCAATGAAATTGAATATATTTTTGCTTTTTTTGCTGTTCATATTTTCTATGATATCACTCTTCATGCTTTTTGTCCCTTTTTATTGACCTGTTCGTATTTTTCTTATTGATTGAAGTTCCTTATACAGTTTGGATACTAACTCTTTGTTGGTTGTACCTGTGAGAAAACTTCTCTTGGTTTGTAACCTTTTAAAAACTTTCTTTTTGTGATATGGTAGTTTTTAGTTTTTAATATAATTGAATGACTTTCTATTTTGGGGTGTAGGGAAGGTCTTATCTTATCTTACTGTTGTTTTAATTTACATTTCTTGGATCACCAGTACAGTTGAACATTTTTTTTCATGTTTACTGGCCATTTATATTTCTTTTCTGTCCAGCTTTTTTATGTCCTTTTGCCCATTTTCTATTGATTTGCAAAGGACTTCATATGTTGAGGATATTAACCATTTGGCTTATTTGGTGGGAATATTTCGCCCAGTCTTTCACCAATTTTAACTTTTGCCTAAAATTCCGTTTATTATGTATTCAAACATATTAACCTATCATTCTTTCTTTTCCTGTTGGTTTTTGTTTTCTTTCACTTAACACTTAAATTCACCTGGAATTAATTTTATTGTGAAGAGGTGACGTTAACTGTTCCTCCTTTATCCACTGATTTGTGATACCATTACTATTCTGCACTAAAATTTTTATGTTTATTTGGGTCTATTTCTGGGCCATACACTTTGCTCTGTTAATATAATTAGTTTATTAATTCTTGCCCACAATATGTACTTGCTTATTGTTATTTTTATAGTAAATTTTACTGTTTGGTAAGGCAAATTGATTCTTCCTTCTTTTCAAACTTTCTTGGATCATCTCAGAATAGGTATTCTGCATTTAGCTAATCAAATACTCCACTCATTTCCCACAGTGTTATATAAACAAGGTGTAGCTTCTCAGTCTTCAAAGTATTAGAAGACATGAAATATTATCATCAGAACTGTTCCTGGATTCAGGAGGAACTGCCGAATGCTCCAGGATCAGAGCTCAGAATAGTAATTAACGCTGGCTCATAGCGAGTGGGAGCGTAGTGCTTGATAAAATGTTCATGGGGCTTCCTAGAGTTATCCTTCAGTCACTTTCCAGACACAGTATTTTCTAAACCAATGGGGCCCACTGAAATAATTCTCTGGCTCCTTGGTGGACAATAAAGAAAACAGGTTTTCACGGATAATGTCATTATTCCTGCTGGAAAAATGAAATGCCTTGATTTAATGTTGTCAGTGAACCAGTTAGCAGTGAAATGATATTGTGACATAGGAATCACTGTGCTGTGTCCTCAGGGTCATCTCCCCATTGGAGTGGTTAGAAAGAGGCCCTTCCTTTGTTCAGGTCATTGCTGTTGAGTTTGAGAAAGTGGAGGTCCCACCGTAAGACAAAGGTGGGCTGGACAAATGTGTTATCAGGCAGGCTACTTTTTCCCAGCTCTGGAGACCAGATCTGGGGAGGGTAGAGAGGCTTTGGAGTGTCGTGTGTCAGGGCCAGGGTCACTGGGGCTCTGGCCAGGAGTGTGGTTGGCTGGTGAGATTCTAGCATCCATTCCAGCAAACGTGAAGATGCCCAAAGTCACATCACAAAGGCCAGCTCTCTTCTCTCTACTCAGAGAAAGAAATCAAACCCAAGGGGGCAAAAATGGAATTCTAAGTCCATTTGAGAATTTTACAAGCATACATTTACTATAAAAAGAATGTTCTGCTCTCCCTTTGAGTGTAGATTAAATTCTGCCAAATTCCAGCTGTGCTCAGAGAGTCCTCCTAGTTGGTCTCATGTGAGGTCCCAGACACAAGAGCCAGGCGCAATTGAACAGGAGGTTAACCTAGTCACCCCTGATTGGAGACGGTTGGTGAAATACACAATTATGTAAAATCTTAAACTCCTTCAGAGTAAGTCACTTATCCGTCTTATACCTCCATTTCTCATCTATAGAATAGGGAGGTGTATATATACATGCCCCAAATGCTTTTTTTAAAAAAGATTTTGTCAGAGAGAGAGCCTGAGAGAATACAAGCACGGGGTGCAGTGGGCAGAGGGAGAAGCAGACTCCCCGCTGAGCAGGGAGCCTGATGCAGGACTCGATCCCAGAACCCTGGGATCATGACCTGAGCCAAAGGCAGATGCTTAGCTGATCGAGCCACCCAGGCGTCCCCCAAAATGCTTTTTGATAAATGAAACAATGTGGCACAACTACGTCTGATGAAACGATGCTCAAGAGGGTTAGGAAAAGTTCTACTTTGTTACGTGTGCACATTTTCCTGTCCTTTTGAGTCGCTCAGAAGAAAAGAGGAAACTATTAAGGGGAAGGGCATGGTTTGGCAAAACACTGAACACGGGTGCTTCTAAAATAGCAATCTTTGGTGACGATACACAGATAATGTTGCCCGAAAGTGTTATGAATCGTAGCAATACAACTCGCTGATTGGTGGCTCTTGGAGCTTCTTTCTCGGGATGACCCAAGACACTCCAAAAGTAAGTATTTTCCTTAGCCATTGCTCGATATGTTTGTCAAAGGAAATGCTGCTTAGGGGAGATCGTGAGCAGCAGCTGATAGAAAAGCCGAGAGAAGATTTAACTGTAGGTTACAAACAGGTGGCCTGAGAACAAACTTGGACTTGCCCATGTGTTTTGTGGAGCCTCACAAGTTGGGTTGGCACATGTCGGGAAATGTTTTGAATTGTCAACATTTAAGAGGCTGGGGATTTCATATGAAAACAATTGCTTGGAGTCAGGTAGCCGCTTCTCTCTTTAGACAGAAGTGTTCATCTGTCGTTTTGCTATAGTCTACACCACTCTATTACCCACTTGTGGTTCCTACTTACAGTGCTTAACTGGTCCCTCCAGTCACTGGAGTTTGTAATCCCTGACTTAGATAAGGCCAAAGATTGGGGAGGGATCCTTTGTGATCTAAATTAGGACCCTTAAGAAGACGTCCTTAGGTCTTGAAGAAAGTCGGTGGAAAGCAAGCTAGTTCAGCGTATCTGAGGTCGAATGTTACTCTTTTGGTAAAGACATTCTCTAGAGAGCACATGCTGTGCTTACAATCTTCTCTTTGTTCTGAAATGCACTGTAGTTGAACGGACTCTCATAAGCAACGATGGATATATGCCACCCCTCTGAGAGCTACGCAAACTCTCTTAGGCAAGGGAAAGAAGTCACTAATCTATGGAAACCATAGCAACTACCAGCTGCCTACCACACTTGGCAAAAAGAATCAGTGGGCGCCTGGGTGGCTCAGTTGGTTGAGCGTCTGCCTTCAGCTCGAGTCATGATCCCAGGGTGCTGGGATCGAGCCCCACATCGGGCTCCCTGTTCAGTGGAGAGTCTGCGTCTCCCTCTCCCTCTGCCTCTGCTGCTCTCCCTGCTTGTGCTCTCTCTGTCAAATAAATAAATAAAATCTTACATATAGAAAAAAGAATCAGAATACAAATTGTGGTGGCAATTAGAACACCACATCTTAGAGCGATGGGAGCTTTCACAGAATTTGCCTGCTATTACCACCACCGCTTACAAATCTGGGACAAAGGGCCAGGCAAGGAATATGTGTATTTTGGAAAGTTCACAGCATCAGCAGGAAGCCTCTGTTTTGTAGCACATTTCCTGGTTCAACAATGGGGAAAAAAGCCCTCAGTGAAATGACTATACATATACAGTGAGAGGGAACATTGGAGAAGCACTAAGGACAGTGGCAGAATCTAGTGACTTCAAGGGCTTGGCTTGGTTCTCTCTGGGCAGTGCTAGAAATGCACCAGCATTTGGGTGTTTCAGACAATTTCCATTGGCATTTGCCGGGTCCCTCCTGGTGATCGTGTATCTCATTTCAAGGAGTCTGAATCCTTCAGTGGAAGGCAATTCCTCAGTGACTCCTACAACCAGCTGCTAAGTTTGATTGGCCTTAAACAGTTGACCTCAAAACTGCATCAAGATGCATATGCAAATACGCTTCATTGCCATCATCTGATTACATAACCCCGAAAGCTACAAGAGAGAGCTTGATTCTCTCCTCCCCAAGTAAGCAAGCTGACCCCTCCACCCTGCCCCCCCAATTAATGGAATACAAAGTTGATTTGAGTATTTTATTTATAAATGTACATTTACTATAAAAGCTGTTGCATTTTAGACCAACTTTTAATTTTTTTTTTTTTTTTTACTATTTCTCAGAGGCATTTTAGAATAAATATTTTAAATGAAGGTTAGTATAACTGATATAGAACATTGGCCCACCCAGAACAGTAACATCTTTTGGACGGACTCACGTATGAGGTGGATCATTTCAGTTTGTTAAGTCTTACACTGGGTATAGATAACTATAATATGTATTGCATTAATAACACTACATAGAAAGAATGAGGAAATGGCATGAAAGTTTGCTAGTGAAAAACAAAGAGTTACCCATTTTTTCTTAAGAAAGAGAAAGGACTAGCTTTTGGAGTATTAGGGGGAAAAATCAGGTATATTTCCTCAGGAAAAATAAATCACTCACTTGCCTCATCTGTTTTTTAAACAAACGCATTTCCATCGTAGCTCCACAGAGCAGGGCATTTTTTTTCCCTGGGATCTCAAAGATTATTTGAAAAGAAATAGATCATACTCATTATGCTGCCTTGGAAAAAACAAGATCTAGGCGGCCCGAGCTGCCATGTAACAGACTCCAAATGAAATATAAATCAAATATAAATAGAAACAGTTGGCAATTAGAATTTAGAAAATGTTGGAGATTATTCTGTGCTGGTGACTATTGTTCATTATGGGAAAGCACATTTCGCAGTTGGAGAATGGGGCTTTATTTTTCTTGACTCGATTCAGGCTTCAATACATGTACAATGAGTCTCACTAAGAAATATGTATAAATGGGTTTGTGAAACCAGAAGAGAATGTGCAATATTCATATAATCCTTCCATAACAGATGGAGTTCCACACGTAAAAAGTATTCTAGAAAAATCGGTTATGAATCATCATATTGTACATGTTTTGTGCATTATTTGTGGGAAAGTACTCTGCTAATATCATGCAAAGTGTAAACATCCACATTATCAAAATATTTAATAAAACATGCAGGTGGTTAATCAAAATATTGAACTTAATCTGTACATTTTCAAAACTTTTTACTTTTTTAATTTTTTTTCTATTTTTCTTTTTTTTTTCTTTTTTCTTTTTTTTCCTGTAAAACAGCAAACACCTCCATGAGAAGTCTTGGTGACTTGGAAGTGACTTCATCTCTCTTCAATGTACTGCATCCATAATTCATCACTGACTATGTGCAACAGCTTCGCATTTTCTAAGGCACAATTTTTTAATGAAATGATGTGTAAATTTCAATCTAACAACAGCTCATCCAAATGACAAAATGGTCAAAACACCTCCAGCGGCTGAGGAAATTTCTGCACTTACATGGAACCCGCATGCAGAGAACAGTCTAGCATGTAAATAAATAATTGCTAGCCATAATCAGTAAGACACGGAAAAAATTATTGCTTACATAAACAGAAAACATCTACTTGATCTCCTTTTATGACTACATTAACCTATTAGGAGTATATCCATAGTCTACATTCATGAAATGTCATCTTCACTTATTTGCCATCATTTTAAGGCAGAATAAATAGTTCCCCTTTCCCCAGTCTTCAAGAAAACAGCCTGGAGATCTAAAATGTGATACTTTTTTAGTAACTTGAGTCCTTTCTTGGCCAGTGGAAACTCATCACACAGGGCAGACAGTCAACCAGCTCTCCACAAGAGCTCCTCTCTCAACTTCTCCATGAGCAAGGTCCGGAAGTGCCGACCGTGCAGAGAGTAGGTGACACAGGAGAATGGGAGACAGCAGGTGTCCACTGCAGTGGGCCGGGCGCATGTGAGCTGGAGGTTCTTGCTGATCGCACATCAGTGGCTCATCACGACCTATGTCATTGGATTCTAGGAGGAGGGTCTTAATGCTTTGCTTTAGGCACCTGTGCTTCGGGCCCTCAAGGAGAACTTGCAGGCGAGGGTGAGCCCTGGTCACACCTCATGATGGACTGATCTTGATGAAAGCTTCCATAGGCCTCGTACAGAGTCTCTTATTCAATCTACAGCCTGACGAGAAGCAAGCCACAAAGCCCTCACGGCTATCACTGACCCACTGCTCCTCTGGAGATTAAACTTCCTCCCAGATTTTGGTAATAACTTTGGAGACGATGACTGAAATATTTCCCTACAGTTTCTTCCTACCCTTGGGCAACGTCCCCCAGTGTAAGTCTAGCTGATACTGCAAGGCTTCGCTTTATTTGATGGACCAGCCTCTATGAATGACAGAACTTCCAAAGCACACAAAATCTAATCCTAACGGTGTAATAATTTATTGGTATGACTTCTACCTCCAACGGTAAGTAACAAATGTCTCGGGATTACAGTATATATTATCAGACTAGCGTCTTTGCGTTAAAAACAAGTCATAGCTCAGAGCTTGATGATGTGATTTTTAGTTTCTGAAATGCAGGAATTGTAGGCTTCTGTCTTAGAAGACCACATATCTCAAATTGGCATGTCTTGCACTATCTGCAGCTCAATTCTGTAAACATGAAGTGTTTAATTCCTAGAAATACTAAAACAAAACAGGTTTATTGCATCATTCATTTCATGGACTCGCAGAGAAGGGAATAGCACATTTGGAACCATAAGCCTGTTGGCCGCTGAGACCTTTTTGTGAACTACAGGATCACGACACTTCCGTATTCTTTTGTATGTACTGTGCAAATGCAAAACCAAACCAAACAAAAATCAAAACCGAAACGAAAACCGGGAAGAACCCCAATGCTATGCTACAGAAGAACAGAGAGCATCTCTTAGAACAGCCTTTCTGAAATTAGATAAATGCCAAGAAGCCCCTGCACTTGGGATTTGGTTAAACGGTCGCCAGGGGACACCCTCAAGAAAGAAATGGTGAGTGATCTGGAAGCTTGACAACCACGTCACAATGTTGTGGGCTGGCCAGCACCTGTGACAAAGAACACGGGGTAACATTTGGTTAAAGGACTCGACACCTCTTGCCTCAGAGCATTTACACATCGGTAATGACCTCTGCCCAAATCTCTTCTCTCTTAGAGGGGGAATTTGTCCCCCTCTGCTGCTCAAACTGTTGCCCAAGGAACGGCAGTATTGGCATCACCTGGAGCTTGTTATAAGTGCACCCCTGAGTCCCATCCCAGAACGTAACAAGGAGCCCTGGGGATCCATCTGCCCCATCAAGTTTGGTTGAAATCCTCTGGATTTTACCCTTAAACCAAATGATCTTCGTTAAATTTTCTACCTTGTCTTCTGGGGGCAAATAAGCAAGAAAATAATCTGTCTTCTCTGGTTTTGGTCTCTCTAAGAATAAATACATTGCAATAGGAGGAATGTGACACATGATTTACATATGAACTCATACTAATAGGATGCTAGATTTAGTAAATAAAAATACAGAACACCCAATAAAATCTGAGTTTCAGGTAAACAACAATTTTTTTTTTTAGTATAAGTATATCCCATGGGATATTTGAGATATACTTGTGCTAAATCCTGACCATGCAATATTTGGGGTATACACATATTAAAAAAAAGATCATTGCTTATCTGAAATTCAAATTTAATAGGGCAGAAACATTTTAATGGGGCATCTTGTATTTTATCTGGCAACTCCATCTAGAAGGATGGTTTTGGTTCCATATTTCCTGCTGAAACCTTCACAAAGTTTCTCCTTCACTGGAGGCACTAGAGTTGTAATGAGGCAATCACAACACTGGAAAAGACCCTGGGGATTTTGCGTTAAATGCACTTCCCCAGAATGGATGATGGAACAGACACAGAGACCCAGTCACCCAACACCCAAGCACAAATGGCACGAGTTGGCCACGTGACGGCTCCAGTTTGTGGCAGGTGATTTGCTTTGTACTTCCATTCCCATTTACATATGAACTTAAAAACTGTTTACATTGCTTTTAGGAATTACATTTTAATATGCTGTTATGCTATGTCTCCCCTCCAAGAGAAAAATTTCATTTAAATGTGACTAGTTACTTGAAGAAAATAGGATTACATATTCAGGCTTTATTATTCCACACAATGAAATTATTTTGTTTCACTTAGAATGCCTATGATGTAAACCATCCCTCCCATCTACCCATCCCCCCTCTTCTCAATTCAGATCAAAATCAAATAAAAAGAGAAAAATGATTTTTTAGCCATTTTTTTCCATTCTGACTTTTTAAAAAATTGCATGTGGGATATACTCAACCAATTCAAGTGTATTTGTACTTCTTGAGCCAACTGTTATCCCCTCCACTGATTCATTCTTAAGCTATATATTTTTTTCTTCTGACACCAAGAAAGAAATAAGCACTATTCTCAGAAATACTGGTCATTGTTCCTGTCATGTGTTAAGTAAAGTTTAGCCCAACATAATGTTAACATTTATCTGGAAAAATAAACATGAAAGAAGAATTAGGAAAAATCGGAAAAAACAATTGGAAAGAAAGTTGTTATTATTACTCAATATTAAAACTTATTAAGAAGCTATAATGATAAAAACTATTCAATACTAGAGAATAAATAGGTTACCAAGACATAACAAAACATCCAGAAATAGATTCAAATACAGGAACTTAGTTTATGAGAAAGCTGGCATTTCAAATTTATGAGAAAAAAAGGGATTCTTAAGTTATATTTGCACAATTGCTAATTGGCCAAAAAAAAAAAAAAAAAAAAAGGCTGGACATCTATCTCATTTCTTATACCAAAATATATTTCTGATGATCACATAGTTACATGTGAAAAAGAAACTAAAGAGTAATTCTAGGAGAAATCTTAGCTAAATCCTTGGAGTAGTGAAGTTTTTCTAAGCAGGACACAAAACCCAGAATCCAAAAAGGAAAAAAAAAAAAGGTATGTTTAATTACCTTACATGAAAATCTTTTCTACGAAAAAAAGTTCACAAAGTAGAAAGACCAAGGACAATTGCAATAAAGCAGCAAATAGAAAATAAAGGGAAAATGTCTTTAATTTACAAAGTACTCAAAGTATTGATAGAACCATGGGTAAAGGATAGAGAAGATAAATTTTTTATAGCAAAAAAGAAATAAAAATGTTCATTAGACACATGAAAAGATGTCCAAACTCACTTAAAGACATACAGATCAAAGCAATGAGATTTTCCCTTCCCCATGCAACACAGTGGAAATTTAGAAAGTCTGATGCTATCGAGAACTGACACAGGCATGGAGAGAGAAAGAGGCTCTCTTATGCACTTTGCAGGGAGAGTGCACTTTTCTAGAAGATAATTAGACAAGTTGTCTGAAAATTTTAAAAGCACATGACTGTTAACTCAGCAGTCCCACTGCTCAGAATCTGCCCTACAGAGATGCTTTCAACTGTTCACGAAGACACCGGTACGTGGATGTTCACTGGGGCCTTTACAAAAACATATTAAAACACTGGAAACAACCAAAGTGCCCATGCACAGAGAATTAGTTTGAAATTATGGTAAGTCCACACAATGGGATTGTATTCAGGTATTAAAAAGGCATTCAAAAGAATGAGGAGAAAGAATATGTTATATGAGAAAATTGCCAAAGAAAAAGAAAAAACTGCCATAATATACCATTAAGTTAAACACAAGAGCAACAAAAAGTACAGAACACTGACTATGTGATTACCTTCGTGAAATAAAAAACAGCAAATAGGTAGGTAGATGCATCACACACACACGTGTGTGTGTGTGTGTGTGTGTGTGTGTGTGTGTGTACAGATACGAACGTACATTCTGCCCTTCTAAGAAATAATTAGAAAGTGATTACAGTGGTTAATTTTGGAGACTTTCACTTTTAATTTGGTATCTTTCTAAACAACCCAATTTTCTAACCTTACACAATTTATAATGTTTTTTACTTATTCCTTTGAATGTCTACAGAAGTCGTCTAGGCAGAGAAGTGATAAGCCTTCTTGCTTTCTTCTAAGTATCAAAAAAAAAATCCTAGTAAAATATTTTATATAAAATAAAAATAAACAAAAAATCATTTTAGTCCATCTCTAAATCACTTTTTTATTTTTTATCTTATGAGACTATTAAAATTTATAACCTCTTATAGATGATTATAACTCTATGGTTCTTGTCTTTAGATTTGGAATTAAAAGCAGTTAAAGCCCTTTTTATTTGTATACACAAGAGAAAAACTGCTGGCCTAGATCCAAAAAGCTAGTTTCCAAAAGAAATGACAATGAATCACCCACTCTCTCAATTAAAATAAAAATCTGGATGAAAACAGGTCACTGTCACCCAGAGGTGGGTTCACGTTTGTTCTCTGCTTATATCCTTCAAGCACTTTAAATTATGAAAGAAATTCAGATTTCCAGTACTTTTCAAATCTGGCTCAACAGTCCTTCAACCTAACAGCGCCCTCTTCTGGTTCCATGATTTACATTCATGTGGTTTCACTGAGGTTGAGAAAAAGTGTAATTTGTACAAGATGATAGTTAAAATCACTTTGGAATCTGTGAGAAAAGGGCTTAGTTTTCCATTGTAATGCATAAAAATAAACAAATGGAAATCCAGTTTAAATAAATATATTTAATTACTATATATTATAGACGTATATATACTTACAGAGTATATATGGTATACTACTCTTTGTTGCTCATTTTAGCTTTTTTAAACTATTTATACCATATTTTACATGTATAATACATAGTATAAAATTGATATCAGTATTTTATGCTATATAAATATGTTGTAAAAAATATATTATATAAAATTAATATCAATATAATATATAATAATATGAAGTATAAATAGTTCAGTTTTGAGGGCAGCAGCTCAAAGTTGGAACTGTTTTGACTTTAAGTCAAATGTCTGTCATAGATCAAAACCTCCTGGGTTTGATCTAATTCTTATTTCCCATTATTTTATTAAAAGAGGCATATACTTCTCTGAATTGACTAAACCTATAGCAATAAAACAACTTAATTTCAATTACTCCACTTACTTTGAGAAATAAAAAATTCCTGAATTTCAAACCCCATTTCTTCACTTCCATTGTTTTTAAAGGAAGAATTTCTGACTGATGAATTTGCTATAAGTCTCCTGTCTAGGCTGCCCACCAGAAAGACTGTACTTAGGACGTAGGGAGGATTCAGAGGTGAGCCACTGGCTATTTGCAGATCTTCCAAACAGCAGCTGGGCAACAGCGCCCCCTGGTGCCCTCAAAATCAACACGAACCTTCAATGGTAGGAGACCCAGCCGAAGATCAGAGGGCTTCAGGGCAGCACATTAAGTTTTGTTTCTGTACTTTTGGAGGAGTGTGGGGCAGGGATTCCCAGAGAAGTAGAACCCCTCATCTTGGCTCTGGAGGAGCTTTCAGGTTAGTTGGGAACAAAAGCCGACCGTGTCACTGAACTCCTGACTGTAGGGCACGTGGACATTGAGGAGATGGTGCTTGCTCTGATGAACACTGGAGAGCCATTCTTCACACTGAGACCATCCAGGGGGCGCTGGTCTTCTAAAGAAATGCCTCCACAAACGGACAGTGTTTCACAGACCTTCTATCCTCCTTCTCTCTCACCAAATCTCTATGGTGAGCTCAAGCAATGTCTCAAACTTGGTCTACAGTTTTTACATCCCTGGTGTATTAATGGATAAAAAGAATTTTTCTGGATAAAAAGAATTTCGCCACACAGCAACAGTAACTTCCAGTAAGAAACAAGTGGTAAATAGGGGTTATTTCATTATCGTTTCTTTTACCTAAATGCTAATAAATCTTACCCTCAGAGTAGGCGTGTCAGTCATTGAGGAGGAATAGTTGAATTTCTAAATTGGGTCCTGGAAAAGGCATGTGATCACACTCACTCATCTCAGGATATCTTGTCCCTGCCCCCCGGTACTTACTTCTGGATCGCATGTAGCAATCATTACAGTTTAGAAGACCATTTCGAATCCTAACATCCGTCCCACTCACTGCATCTCCAAGCTGTCCTTTACAAATTCCACACTGTAGGGCAGAAAGAACAGAAGTTGTAAGGGGCACAAGGAATCACTTCTTTGTAATGCTTAGTTACGGTTCACACAAATACACAAAGATCACTTCTACAACCTCCACATTTGTTGAGCATCTACTATGTGTTAGATGTTGTACCAAGAGTGGACTCACAGCAACTTTTAGCTCTTTATCCCCATGCCTTGCATTTTACAGAGAAGGACACTGGTTCAGAGGCTCACTGACTTGTCCAGGGTTGTAAAGCTAGTAGGTGGTGTCGGGTTGATCCCAAATCAAGATGGAACATCTCAATGAAGATAGAACTACCATTTCGAACAGATGACATCCTCGTGGTTTTAAATAAACACATGGCCAATGGATTCTCATTTGAAACTTGCACGTGAACAATCTTTAAATGCGTTCCAGAATTGTTGGCGAGTTCGACCAGATCAGAATTACTAGGCAATAGCTCTTCTACCCTACATTTCCACACTGAAACCACTGACACCCAGAGTAACAAATCCACCGGGAACAGAACACGTCTCAGCAAAGTCAGCCTGAGTGCAGGAGGAGGCGGTGCGATTCCCCGCACTGGCTGTAGCAGAGAAGGTGGCCACGGGGGTTGGTTGGGAGGCCAGCCTTTTGGGGGTGGGGGTTAGGACCCAGCTCAGGAGAAGAGGGCCAGCCCCAGATTCATGCTCTGGGGTCACCAGGGGGTAGAGGAAGGCTTCATCCAAATTGTGTTATAAGCTCCATTGATCTCCAGGCTAGGGCATGAATCTAAGAGGCGATGTGCCTTAAAGTGTCGGATCAGCTCTAGGAAGCGAATCACTAGAGAGAATAAAGGCCCTGACAGCTAAGAACGTAAGTCTCCTCTCTCTTGAGAAACTGCAAAGACTCTTTGCCATCTGGATTATTTCAAGTCCAGGGCAAGTCTCTGAGAACAAACTATGGTGTTGGAACACGTTATCTTGGCATTGCCAGGAGATTTTAAAAAGTATATTCTTTGAGCCTCAAAACACTCTTAGACAATTTAGGCTATGCATTGTCTAGCTTCATTCTACAATGAGAATATTGATAAACTGAATCTAATTAAGTACCCATATTGTGTTTTGCCCATAAGCTTTGCTTTCCAGTAACTACTGATATTATTAAATTAATAATTTGGAACTTCACGTACTTTCTCGTAGCTTATACGTAAAGTGGGAGTTATTTTAAACCCACGTAAGTTTACTTGATAGCTGAAGAAGCTACTGACCAAGAAACAGAACAAAATTCGAGAGCAGAAAAGAAAGCACGTTAGCTTAATGAAGAGAAAGAAATGACTCTGATTCAGAGTTTGAGGGTTTAGCTTCAACATTAGATATTAACTTGAATTATGTCCATGAGTAAAAAAAAAAAAAAAGAAATGCCGATATAGTCCAACTTATAAATTTTATCATAAGTGAGCTAGAAGTGGTTAGCTCCCCTCCTTATTAGCAGGAGATGTGGGACTAGGACCTAGGCCTCCTCATTTCCAGTTTATTGGTCAATTCATTCATCAAAAACTACTGACACCATCTGTGCTAGGTTCAGAGGAAACCCCGATGAGCTGGACAGATCTGGCTACCGCCATTATGGAGGCGACAGACTATTCGAGAAGATGATAATTAAACAATGAAACAAGCGAGCGATAGGGACCACGCGAGGCTCTCTAAGGACTGTAACACAGGCAACCGACTTAGTCTGGGGGGCAGGGCAGCTGCTCAGAGGGAGCGATACTCAATCCGTGATTACGCACATATTCATTCAGAGACCCACAATTTTGCAACTAGCTACTAACCACTTAATTGACAGAAAATCTCCCATTCAGTGAAAGACAAAAACCTTTGACGTGAAGTCACAAGAGTGTCAGGAGCAGCAAAGACGCTGCATTCCAGACACACTGCACAAATCCCAGAGGGACGTGTGAGAGGAGAGTTTCATCCTGAAGGACGGGCTCTGTGAACATTTCTGTACAACCTAGAGGGGCTGGCCTCACGAGCAAGGCCATCAGGATTTTCAGGAGGGAATTTCTCAGCACAGACCATTGCTAGAAGATGCTAGAAGACATCACTCAGGAGAGCGGCGCGTACGTACCCTAAAGCACTGGATGTGGAAGTAGAGATGGAGGGTCTCGATGATCATGGCAGCTCCTTTGCCCAGAGGGAGCCCACAGGACGAGCATAGCTTCTTCCCACTGATAGACCTAGGTTTCAAAATATACGTGGTAATAACACGTTCATTTTGAATATTGGTCATATGCACTAACATGTAGCCTCATGCAAAAAAAAAAAAAAAAAAACCAAAAAAACCAACCATGGATTTTAAAAGTGTTTATATCATGAACACAATGGCAATTATTGAACTGATAATGGTGGGAATTAAGCATCAGATACAAGTTGCAAGCAAACCCCTAGACTAAATATGATAGGCCTCCACTGTGGCATGAAATTTGGGGTGTGTGTATGTGTTTCAGTTATCTGTTATTCTATTCAACCACAGTGATTAAATGCCGTGAAATAATTCAGTATACTTATCATATGTTTTCTTAAGTCCTAAAAGATAATCTAATTCAGCTTTACTAAGGTTTCAGTTTTTTGCTTTAAGATTTTCTATGACTGGTTCATTGGTCCACTAGGGCATTTCTTTTTACTTATTAAGAAAAAATTGTTGTTGTTTAAAAATAGAGGCAACTGTGATACAACCCAGGCAGACATGGGACCCACTCCCTGCTCTGTCACCAAGTTCTATGACTGGCTGTAAGGAATGTGCTTTGTGTTTTCCTTTCACTTTTAAAATGAGAGGACTGGATTAGCTGGTCTCTACCTACCACCTCTTCCAGGGTAAACACTCCGGAGCTCCATAATCTTGCCATCTCCCTGAGTTGTAAGCGCCTGGAGGGCATGGGCTGCGCCTCCCCCATCTCTGTACCCCTGCAGGCCCTACCACAGGGCCCACGACCAGAATAGAACCGGAGCCCGAAGACGGACACTGGGTGAGAACACTAGATGGTCTCCTCTAAGGCAGCTTTCCCACAACTGAGATCAGATCACAATGACGCCTACTGTCTGGAAAGCTCTTGGAAATACGCAACGAGTTTTAAAATATGCAATTTCATTCAAAAGCCAACAGGGTAAGAGGAACTGAAGAAACAGAAAGGAAGACAAGAGAAAAGAGGAAGAGTTGCTCCAAGCAAACTCTATTTATTAGGATTTCCCTCTTATCTGGTAGTAAAATGAAATTTCTAAATCAAAGAAAACCTCTGAGTTCTCACTCCTTTTGCCCCTCCAGTGAATGGGAACTCAGGCAGCTTTTAAGAATATCATGGGGCCCAATTAAGGTCCAGAAGCAATCATGACAGAGCTTGAGTGGGTAAAAGGGGAGGATGAAGTTTCCTTGCTAGCCCCCGCCTGGTTCCCTGTAGGAGCCATCAGCAGACCCTGGCCAGAAGGCCCAGGCGAACTTGGAGGGAAAGACGCCGGCTAAGGAGCCCAGCAATTGTCTGGTGGATTTTATTATTAGATTCTGGGTTCTGCACAATGTAATTAAAGCCCCATGGCCACAGCCGTGCCAACATCATACACTTGGCTTTTTCTATCACGGGCTAAGAAAATCTGCAGGCGGATGGGGGATGTGTTCTTTCCTCCTGCCTGTGTGTGTGTGTGTGTGTGTGTGTGTGTAGGAAGAGAGGTAGATGAACAAAACTCTCCAAATCAGCTGGCAGGCACTACTTTGGTTGAAATCATGCTCAGCAGGTGCTAGGTGAAGCCAAGCAGCCGCAGAAAGGCTTTCTAGCGTCTTGTACCTGTTTGGTGATTGGCCGGGAGGGGTGGGAGAACAGGGGGACAAGTGCCCAGCCTGGAAATTCTCTCGAGGGCTTTTCCTGTAACATGGTAAAGGAGCCAAAGATTAAGAGAAGTAAAGAGAAGCCCATCCCACAAGAAGAGACATTTTGGATTAAAACAAAACAAAACAAAACAAAAACACTCCCTTGACAACCAAATAAAAAACAACAGAATGTCCTAGTGGTAATTTTTTACGAAGGACAAAAAAAATAGTCATTGCATCTAGCAAAGACTGTACATGCATTATCTGCATAATATCAAAACCAGGCTGGCATGGTTGCACAGGAAAGACAAAATATCTTTCTAATCTTTATTTTTTTGCCAGGTACTTTGCTAGTTAACATTGCATGCTGGGTAAGATATAAAAATCATGAACTGGGTGGGAGGGGAGAGAAGAGTAGGGATATAGAAAAGCTCTTAAAGGAGCCCAGAGCTAAAGGGCAGAGCTTAATGGAGGTATTTTTTCAGTGAGGTGGCTTCTACCCCTACCAATAAGTTCATCATGGGTATATGTGATTAGGGGTGATGTTCAAAACATTTAATAACTGCTAGGTCATGACATAGGTCATGACATCCACATAGCAGAATGGTCCCCAGCCAGAAGCTACCACGATGGTTTGACAGGTGCTCTTGGTGTCACATGAGCTTTGCCTGCGATTAAGCCCTGCTCTGTGGTGGCACATGAGCCTTCTCTGGGCTCTTGCTTTTAAGAGTTCATTTCATTTGTGAAGAAAGGGACAGAACACAGGAAAGAAGGAGGAAAAGAGAAATGCCAACACAGAAGTGAACAGAGCATCAGTCCATCTGTCTTTGAACTGCTTTCAGACAAACTCCCTGAGCCTCTGCCCACTCAAACCTCCCTCCTCAGGCAGAGCTTGTCTCCTCTGGAGTATCATATTTTCATGTAATACCCTAAAGTATAAGTACATTGCCTTAAAAAAGGTTGAAAACCTGAGCAGTAATCAAGAACAATAATGATTACTTCTATGTGACTTTACCTTCTATTGATTTTGAGTGTCATCAGGACAGATAGTAATAAAATAGGATACATGTAAGAGAAAAGGGGAAATGGTTCAAACACTATATTGAGAAAAAAAGTGTAACATGATAAACAAGGTAAAAAGATGAACTTATAAAACAAGTCATCATCACCATCACCATCAACATCACCATCATCACCACCATTGTCACCATCATCACCATCATCACCATCATCACCATCGTCACCATCACCATCATTGTCACCATCATTGCCACCATCACCATCATCACCATCATCAGCACCATCATCATAACCATCATCACCACCATCGTCACCATCATCACCATCGTCACCATCATCAACACCATCAACACCATCAACACCACCACCACCATCACCACCACAGCCATCATCACCACCATCAACACCACTGCCACCAACACCACCATCACTATCAACACCACCATCACCACCATCATCACCATCACCACCACCATCAGCATCACCATCATTTGGCATTATCAGCACCACCACTGACATTTGTGGCATCTATCATTTGCCAGGCACAAAACCCTATGAGGTACGTACTAATATTTTTCCCATTTTACACATGAGGAAACTCAGGAAGAGAAAGATTCAGTAACTTGCTCAAAGTCCTATGTGGGCAAGTGGCAGAGTCAAAGTTTAAATCCAGGTCATGTGGCTCTAGGTAGAATGATTGGTTAATACGTCATGAATGTTATATATTTTAAAAACTGACTACAGGAATCTCTGGCCCAAATATGATCTTATCATGGAACTATTGGTTCATTTGGACTTCCTCCACCACTTAACCAGTCAAGTACTTTGGATAAGTTATTTAATTTCCCTGAGCCTCAATGTCCTCATCCTTAAAACGGAAACAGTAACCCAGTAAAGTTACTGGAAGAGTTCAGTAAATTAATGTATATAAAAAAGGGGAGAGATATATAAACCTTTCAACACAGTGCCTATTATATATTGAAATGCTTCAAAAATGATAGGAACCATTCTTCTTGTAAAATAATACGGTTTTTACAAAATGAGAATACAGCCTGCGGTAGTTATTTAATGGGAGAGCATGTAAATAAGAGAAAAACATTTTTTTTTCCTTGAAAGAACATTTGTCAACAGACTCTGAGACAATTTAACTTACTTAAATAAATCACTTATACAACACGCCTGCAAATTCTTCCCAAATGTTTAGATTTGTAGGTTAAAAACATTACTTTGCTCTTACAAATTGATAAAAATCAGAGAGCTTCCTTACTTGCCAGGAAGACTGTCTCAAACATCCATAAATACTTATTATCTGATCACTCAGAGTCAATGGAGAGAAGCACAAAAGACTGCTGACATCTTGCCATCTCACACTCTTTCTTCCCATTCTTAGTCAATAAATTAAAAAAAAAAAACCAAAAGAATTCCACATGCAACTTATTTGGCTACTCACTTCCGTCTTTCACTCGGAGACTCGATCTGATGGTTAATGTTTTTATCCAAAGGGAGGGTTTTTGGCTTCACATCTTCTAAAATGTGCATTGATGGGTTTGATACCTGCTGATTCTGGGATGGATCTGAGGCCAAGGAAAGAATAAAGAACATAAATTCGGTGTGCAGTAACAACACCCTAGTGCTTTGTATGTCATCTTTCTTGAAAGCGCTAATGCCCACTGCGGTCTCACCGCGAGTTCATATAGACTGTGGGCCCACAGTGGTGGGAGTCTATTCACTGTGCTGTTCAGCATAAGCTACAAGAGAAGCTTGCAGCCAGTAGAGCTCACAACTGTCTGAACCATGTGTGTTGGGGGGCTTATAATAATTTAATTATTGGGTTTAAACACCCATTCTTACCCTGAGCTAGCTGTGAGTTCATCCCACAGTGTGGGGCCCCAGTTTCTGTATCCAGCTGATGGTCTTGATGGACTCCTTTTGATACAGGATTCTTAGAATGAGCTGAGGCCCCTTGAGTTAGGCTGTTGAGATAAACAAGTATATTTCAGAACAGAGAGGAAAGCAACTGAACTAAACTTATCCCATCCCTTAGCGAATGGAAATACCCAGTTACAATATGCAGAAAAAAATGGGACTAACTACATGTTTATTTATTCTTTTCATTTTAAACCAGATTCAAAGTACTGGAAAGTCCTGCACATTTTCATTATCCATCAATTTAATAAGCTTGAGAGAAAACATCACTTTTTTTTTTTTTAAAGATTTTATTTATTTATTCGACAGAGAGAGAGACAGCCAGCGAGAGAGGGAACACAAGCAGGGGGAGTGGGAGAGGAAGAAGCAGGCTCCCAGCGGAGGAGCCTGATGTGGGGCTCGATCCCAGAACGCCAGGATCACGCCCTGAGCCGAAGGCAGGCGCTTAACCGCTGTGCCACCCAGGCGCCCCAGAAAACATCACTTCTGACATCTTCCCCACCTCCCCGTCCGTAAAGCTCTTCGTTCGGATAATTTCAAGTGATACCAGAGCGAACTGGAATCTCCCAGATTTTCACAAGAGAGGACTTACTGCAGAAATCACTTGGGCCATCCAGGATTTGGGCAGCCCATGTGAATTCATCGGCCTTGCAGTAGCTTCTGGGTGCAAAGGAAGGAGATGGAGGAGGTTTAAAAAAGTTTTTGGGGAAACAAAGTTTCTGGAGATAACAGGGACTGTCTGGACAAGCAGCGAAAATTCATGTATAATATGCTTAGCAGCATCATTCAAATATTCCTGACTAGCGGCTTTCGTTTCGTGAAACTGGAAAGTTCCTTTTAACAGTGTTAACTGAAAACAGTTGTGCTATTCCCAAGGCTCTGCAGTCTCTGGACACGGGCCCGAAGCTCCTATGTCCACAATTCACCCAGTCTTTAGCTGATGGATGCGGGAGAATTTTCAGAGCAGATCCCAGTAGAAGGGCTCAGCTCCCAGCCAAACTTACTATCTTTTTTCTTGTCTTTTTTTTTTTTTTTAAAAGATCCCATTCATTTATTTGAGAGCGAGAAGAGCATAAGCAGGGGGAGCAGCAGGCGGAGGGCGAGGGAGAAGCAGACTCTGTGCTGAACGGGGAGCCCAACGTGGGGCTCAATCCCAGGACCCCGGGATCATGACCTAAGCCGAAGGCAGATGCTTAACCGACTGAGCCACCCAGGCGCCCCCCCAGCCAAACTTTCAAATTGGACAGTTTTTGAAAATAACACTTAGCTTTCATGTGTTTGGGTCTCTCTGAGGATGCAGTGTGTGTATACACATGTGTGTATCTCTGTACACTTGTGTACGTGCATGTGTGTGCACATGATTGCACACTTGCCAAGATCTCTCTGGTATCTCAGGGCCCCAGAAGCAAACATGTCTCATAAAGAACTTGCTGGTGGCAGGGTACTGCCAGCTTCCTGGGATTCTGTGGGTCCCTTCTAGATTAGGCTCAGGGTGGCATCAATCAACCCACTACGCCCGAGAGCTACATCCAGATTCTGCTCCAGTTTGAGCTAGCTCTGAATGATCCAGGCGTTCCTGGGTACCCTGTTTGGATCTCCCATGGAACATACTGGAACCCACGGGGTGGGGTGAATATCCACAACCAATCAATTTGTTGTTATCCTTTATAATATTGTCACCCGGAATAAATGCGGCTTCTCACATCTCGGAGAACACTGATGGTAAAGTCCAGGTCCACTGTCCACCCACAGTGGGGAGGACCCCAGGACCTGATTTCAACCTCTATCCCTCCAGACACATTAACCACTTCAGGTGAACGATAGTTAGATTTGGGGCTTTGAAGTGACAATGTGCTCCTTGGATGATCTATACTATCTCCCCTTACTTAAAAAAGATTTCACCTATTTAACAATAAGGCGATTTATATTCAATATCATAAAGACTGACTTCAGAGATATTACAATGTGTTTAAGCAATATGTAATGTATTACTGGAATGATCATTTCAAAGCTGAATATGATTTGCATTAGAAATAGGTACCCTTTCTGGGGAGTGAACAGGCAGAGTCTGGCTTTGCACGTTCAGAAGGACAGCCTGATACACTTCATACCTGCCCATTTCCTCTAGCGGATGATTTTCCCTAGGCTTAAGCATTAAATCGTTGTTGTTCCCCTGGAGTGGTTTCTTCTGTCTTGTTTCCTGTTCTTCCTCTCGACAGTTTTCCAGGTCCATCTTATTCTAATTGAGAAAACAAGGATCATATTGAATATTATTTATTTATTGAGAGAGAGAGGGACCTCATGTGGGTTCACGCATGTGTGTGTGGGGGTGGGGCAGAGGGAGAGGGAGAGAGAGAATCTCAAGCAGACTCCCTGCTGAGGGCAGAGCCCAACTTGGGGCTTGATCCCATGACCCATGAGATCATGACTTAAGCTGAAACCAAGAGTTGGAAGCTTAACTGACTAAGCCACCTAGGCTCCCCTGAATAATTTTTAAACACACTGGACAACACTCATCTCTGGCCATGGGATATTTGAAACATTTTTTAAATCACATTGCCTACAATTTAAAGAACAGTTGTCCAAAGTAACTGAATAGTAACTGGTTTCCATTGATTTGAAATAAATGTGTAATCTGGATCTTTCTTGAAAGTTATCATGAAACAGAATTGGTCAGAAAACCCACTTTTCAAAACAAAACAAAGTCATAGGACTGGTCAGTTAAGAGAAACGGCGCTCGTGGCCCATCAGTTTTTTTTTTTTTTTTAATGCAGATTACAGACTATTCAAGTCTTGGTATGACTTTTGTTCACTATCTCCACAACCTTATTTGGGGGATATGGAGGTAGACCACCCTTTCTGTGCTCTCTCCCTTGAAGACACACATAAATTTCATGTGGGATTTTAAGAGTGGGTTAGAAGCAACTTTCATGGAGGTTGGTGGGGAGTATATTGCTGGCTACCATCCAGTGCAAAGGAACATATGGTGTGGAGGAGAGAAATACATGTCTGTTGAATGAGTGAATGATGGGCAATCAGAAGAACATTCCAGCAAATGGCACCACTAATCAGGATCTCTCCAGCCAGTGCAGAGAGACTTTGGTTGCCAGCCTGTGGGAGCAGATCTGGTCCCAGAAATGACTTCATTTCCCCCCTCCCCCCCCCCCAGAAATGACAGAGTCTGACCATGGCAGTGACAGCACCACGGCGTACAATAGCCACGTGGTAGCTGACGTGATTTAGGGAAATAGTCCTGGATTTAAACTGGTGGAAAACTTGGCCTTGTTGTTTTGTACTTCTATTTAGGTTTATTTCACAAGTTGCTTTTAATCTATGGTCTCACCACCTTCCCACTGCTTTCAGTCACAGAGGGGGACGTAGACAGCTGGTCTGCAGAACTTGAAGAAAGAGTAAATGGAACCACGGTGTCTTCAATTATTTTGCGCTCCTAAAGGGAAGGACAGTCATTAGTGAAAGGGACAAAAGAAAATAAAATCACATTTGTCAAGAGAAAAATTTCATCAAGGAACTTAAAAAAACCCCATCAGATTATGTGCAAACAAGCAGGGCATCAAATAAATTATTTTCTAAAAGCATGTAAATCAGATAACACTTTCTATGGGCAATGATTCAGAAATTAGCATTTAATTTGGAAAAACAAAGTCTTTGCGAATTACTTAGTCTGATTCAAGAAGCCTAATTAGAAATGCTTCTAAGGATCAGATGAGGCACAAAAATTATTGAAGATAAATTCACAACAAAATTAATCATAAACACATTTTAGATAATACACATTAAATGTAGCTCCCTTCTAATTCTCTAATGTGGTCTGATTTGTTCATCTGAAAAAAAATGAGGGGCGCCTGGGTGGCACAGCGGTTAAGCGTCTGCCTTCGGCTCAGGGCGTGATCCCGGCGTTATGGGATCGAGCCCCACATCAGGCTCCTCTGCTAGGAGCCTGCTTCTTCCTCTCCCACATCCCCTGCTTGTGTTCCCTCTCTCGCTGGCTGTCTCTATCTCTGTCGAATAAATAAATAAAAAATCTTTAAAAAAAAATAAATAAAAAAAAAATGAGACAAACAAAACCAAATTCCCCTCCCTCCAAATCTCTTTAGTACCATATAGTGAATGTAGTTGATAAGGATTCACTTAGCCTCATTATCAAAACTATCACAAAGTTAATTCACTACTACCAAATATGCTTTCCTCAAGCAAACACACAAATAAACAGATACTTTTGTGTCATCTAAGGTAAATCAAGAATCTGACTCTCTGACTAGAGAACAGATAAAATTATATTGTCTCCCTTGACCCATGACTCAACATGCCATTACTACAAACTAAATTCAGGGGACCTGTGGTCTTTTAGAGCCTGCAGGATATGGCTCTTTGAAGAAGTTAACAGGGCTCTGAGGTGAGTAACGAGAATGAGGCATGGTCACGTGCACACATCTACCACAGACAAAAAAAGCGCTGATAAACGTTGAGGAATCAAAACTACAAGTCAAATCCCTTCTTGGGAATTTCCTACCTCCTCATAGTATCTGCGTTCCTCCTCTTCCACCTCCTTCTGGGCCTTTTCCCACTCTTCTTTCAGCTTGTTCTGTTCCTTCTGGTATCTCTCCTGTCACAGAATTTGCACAGATAATTCCTGAATTGACCACTGCCTACGCCACTGGGACACCCCCCCCCCCCAAACCACCATGTACAATATATTGCAAGGCTATCTCCGTGTTGCAACATTCTGAGTTTAATCCATTCATGCCACAAAGGGGGCATGGTATTTTGTGGCACTCCAACATGTTGGGAACATAACAACCCTACCAGAGAACACTCTTTCTGCTGATGGCGTGCTACAGGTCTGTTCTTCAGATAGATGAGTAGACATTTGCTTATGCAAAGAGAAAAGACAGACGGAAAGATTCTAAGATCTTCCTTAACTTGGCTTTTGTCCTGGGACGGTAGGCTACACCGATGGTTTATTTCTGCTGGGCCCTTCAGAGATGAGTTTGGCAATTCACTAATAAAAATATGTGGCTACTGAGAGACTTTGGTAAGAGACAAAACAAAAAACAAACAAAACCTTGTAGGTTTACAAGACAGACAATGCAGAAAGCTCCAGAGTAGACAAGATGATAATTAGCTGAGTAGCTGGATTACTCTTTGCTTGGAGCCATTCTACCAAAATGGAATCTTCCTAGGTTTCAGTAACTTCTGAATTAAGAGTAGCTCTTCAACGGCCCGTTGGAAGGCTTCCATATCAGAACTGCCAGCACTACTTTCAGAAACGGTACAGCACTAGTCACCACTTCGGGGGAAAAAATACAATACTCTGAATAAGGATGGCTTTAAAAACGTGACTAGAGTCCCTTGCACAGCTGAGTAGAAGAAATGAATAAACAGAGAGTAAGATTCATGCTTAAAATGAGAGCTGACACGTCTGGTTGCGTGGGGAATGGCGCCCCTGACGTGACAGAGATGGAGGCATCGCTGAGGTGGGTCACACACAGTCCGATGGTTTCGCCTAATTACTGCCAATCTTCTCTCTGAGGCTAAAACAAGTCTTTTTTCCTCTTGAGCTTTCCTCCAGGTATTACCTGTTACGTCATTATCTTGGGTGCAAAAGGGCTTTATTGGGATTGTCTGGAGCCCGATGTTCTTATTAATGCTCTAGAAAAACCATCCCTGGTCCACTCATGGCAGGCTTTTAACTCTAGGTTAAAATTTTGTTATCAAAACCCAATCTTATAAAGTTTCTGAGAGGGACTCTAGGGGCCTTTCAGAATAGAAGCAGCGGACTCTACAACTTAAAAGCCGAAAAACAAGCAAAGCTTAGGTTTATTGGTGGTAGGATCTCACATGACATGTTCCCGTCCCCAGGAGGATGAATTGAGGTGATGCAGGGAGTGAAAGATGCTGTACATCTGTACCCCACTCACCCCTCAGTACACATGTGTGCGTACCAACACACGTGTGTACACACCAGCATACATACATGCATACCCGACAAACACACCTGCACACACCAACACACTCGCACAAACACCTTGCCCCAACGCCCACAACCCTGCAATGCCACACCAGGTAACAGTTTGGTAGGACAAATATGATCCATCTGTCTGCACTGGTACCCGCGGTCACCTTGCAGAGTGTAACTGACAGAGTAACGCCACGGGAAGCACACGTGCTTGTCTTCTTACTCTACAGACTTTCTGACTCCTAGCTGTTGGCCATGTAGCTGGGAAATAGGCATCTGGTTTTCAAGGGAATAGCAGGTGGCCAGCGCTGGTCTAGGGTCTCCCAATGGCCCCAACAGTCCCAACAGCTCTGGGACTTGGCTGAATCTGGTTGGTATCTACCCCTGTGCAATTGTGAAAAGTGTTAAGCTTAACCGGCAGGCCCAAAGCCACACGACAATTAGTTACCTCCACTGCCCCCTGCTCCCAGCCCCTAGGAATTCAGCCGAGAGGCTCAGAGCAAAAAGATAAGGGGAAAAAAAAGTAAAATACAGCAGTGTAAAGTCATCAAAATTAATGAGATTTTCCCCCCCCCTTTATGATCTTTTAGTAAAATCAGTACTATTGGGAATATAGTGGAGAGAACCTGAGTTTTAAAGTCAAACAGACTTGGACTTGAAACCAGGCTTGACAACTGTTTGCTGTGTGACCTTGAGCAATTAAGTTAACTTCTTTGAAACTTGGTTTCTTCAGTTACAAAATGGGGCTAATAAGACATACTTTGAAGGATTAAATGAGATGAGATCTGTCAAGTACCAACAAATATGCCAGTTCTTGGCACACCCAAGTACTCAGGTTAGTTTCTAAGGTTACTAGGTTACTTCTTGAAGCCCTATTACTCTACAAAACTGGCTTGAAACAAGTAGGAGCATGATACATTTACTCCCAGAACTTTCCTAGAATTAAAAATTAGCAGCCTTCAGTCAAGGGCGGAGCAAACATTTCTACTTAAGGAACAAGACCCAGGCCAAATTTTATTTCACATGTATGCTATCAAATAGCTTTTTTTTTTAAAAAAAGATTTTATTTTATTTATTTGACAGAGAGAGAGACAGCCAGTGAGAGAGGGAACACAAGCAGGGGGAGTGGGAGAGGAAGAAGCAGGCTCCGAGCGGAGGAGCCTGATGTGGGGCTCGATCCCAGATCGCCGGGATCACGCCCTGAGCCAAAGGCAGACGCTTAACGACTGAGCCACCCACGCGCCCCCAAATAGCTTTTTGATAATTCATCCCCACCGCAACTTGGACTGGAATTTGATTGGCAACTAAGGAGGCGACCACTAGACAGGTTGGCCCCTAACGCTTGGGATTTTTAAAAAGATTTTATTTATTTTTTAAGATTTTTATTTATTTGAGAGAGAGGGCATGAGTGGGGGGTGGTGAGGGGCAGAGGGAGAGCGAGAAGCAGACTCCCACTGAGCGGGGAGCCCAGTGTAGGGCTCCATCCCAGGACCCCGGGATCATGACCTGAGCCACGCAGGCGGCCCTGAGGATTTATTTCTAAATATCTCTACACCCAGCGTGGGGCTCAAACGCACAACCGTAAAATCAAGAGTCACGTGCTCTACTGACTGAGCCAACTAGGTAACCCCTCGGGTATTTTTTTTTAAGTGAAATAGTTTTTTTTTTTTCTTAACTTATTTTTTATTTTTATATAAATTCAATTAGCCAACATATAGTACAGCATTAGTTTCAGATGTAGAGTTCAGTGATTCCTCAGTTGCATATAACGCCCAGTGCTCATCACATCACGTGCCCTCCTTCATGCTTCTTCATTGTGCTCCCAGGGTAACCTCTGGGAAGAGGAATTAGACACAGGACACTTTGTTGCATGGGCACCAAATGAACTGACTTAGACTCACCAGCTCCTGAGAAGAATCTAATTCCATGCATTTCCTGTGCTACGAATTTAATGTAATACAACAGTAATTAAGAAAGCAGCATCCGATAGGACAAAAAACAAAGCAGTAACCCCAGTCCTACCTGGAGCAAACGTTCCTGCTCCTGTTGCCATTTTTCCTGTCGCCGGCGCTCCTCTTCTGGGTCCCATGCCCAGAACTTAAACTGCTTAGAAAATAAGACCGTGATCAGAACTCAGCCATGTCCTTAAGGCCAGGCCAGGGCAAGGGACACAATCAGCTTACCGACCCGCACTCACACGGACGTGGGCAAGCAGAAGCCTCTACGTACTGAAAGACCCTCTTTGTCAATGCAGACCACTGCTTAATCTTAATCCTACTTTGGTTGACTTCCAAGAGGCTGGTATGATGCTGTGACCCTTTCTGGAGCTAATGAAAACACGGAAGTCATTAGCCACCGGCATGGGAAGGCTCTTGCTCCCTTTCTTTCAGAAGTGGTTTCTGAAATGTATTCACACTTCTGAGCGTGAGATACTCAACCTGCATGTGGATCCTGTCCCAGCACATGGGGACACTTCCTGCAGCAGCGCTGCCTTTTGTGAGAAGTCGTGTTTGCCACACTAGAGAACTAAGCTTTTATACTGCTATTGGTCTCCCTACCAGCTGTCTCTAAAGTGGGTTATTCAACGTGCCCGTGCTCACTAGAATTACCTGTGATCCAGGCAAGATGAAGTCCCTGCCTTCCTTGGGGCCCACGTAACCAACATTCTAACCCAAAGCCTTTTTTTTTTTTTTTTTTTAAAAAAAAAAGGTCTTTGTGAGTTTGGCACCAAGTGAGTGAACAGGAATAATGAGAGAAGGATGCACGAACCAAAGTGGGCCCCCAGGTTACAGAATATATGAGATGGAGCAGGTCCACAGGGGAAGGGAAATCACAGCTGGTCTCTGGGAAACCCCAAAAGGGTGGGGGCCGTGGTGTTTAAACTTGGCCTCTCCTGACACCCAGAGGAGGGCCAAGGCAAATCACATTCCCCAGTAACTGTGCTTCCTCCCTTCCCTCTGTTCTGATGGGGGTGGTTTGGGGAGGCACTTAGAACTGCCTGGGAATCTTGAGAGAAGTGGCAAGATGAGGGTGGAGGTGATAGGGAGGAGGGGGAGACTCTGGGGCGGGGAGCAGGCAGAATCCATCTACCCGGGCTGCCTGAGAAGCTGGACGGGATCAGTCCTGTCCAAGACTTAGATGGGTCTAGTTACACCCAAGATACCTGGGCCTGCCCCCAATAGATCCATGCTACCATTTAGGTGCATGAAGGCTGGGCTGGCCCAGGGAATTGTCTCCAGGCTGAGAATGTAGGCCAGGCCATGGGTGTTGCTTGATTTATAACAGTATAAATATTGACAACTTTAATGTATTTGGACATAGGAAATGTAAGCCTCCGTTGATGCTCTTGCCATGGTGTCTGCAAATGGTTAGCATCATGCCCACAAAAAGTCAAGGAAAGGTGGGCAAACAGGGTAGGGAAATGTATTTCCTGTATGCCACTCTTGGGATTCATACTGCACGTGAGCAAACTAAAGGCTCTGACATGTTATGTAGAAAAGCTATTTAATTGTATATAATTCAAAATTTCCCAAGTTTCCTTGGATGACCATAAAATTTATCCAAATGGGATTCCAGATAAGAAATTTGGAATTAACGGTGTTAGAGGTTGGCTCTCCTTGGCATTTTCCTAAAACTTGGAAGCAGTTTCAATGTTCAGAACCTATCTCAAGGGCATGGCCCTTCTTTGTCTTTTAGGAAAAAGGATGTGGTTATGTGAGTAAAGCCATAGGGAGTCCAGTAGGAAGAAAAGAGCAACAACTAGGAATTATTTAATTTTCAGATTTCACTTGGCAGTAATTGCAAGAATAAGCAAGGAGTAAGCAGATAGAAGGGAGGAGTATGGGATAGAAACACTGAGCACAGAAGAAAATAGAGAATATTTGTTTAAAAGGAAGACAGAAAAACAATGAGCATTTTCAGAGTAAAATAAAGAGGAAGATAACTTCGTGATACACAAAAGAAAGAACAGTGATCATGTTCCTTCCTTTGGTGACTACTTGCTGAGGACCTACTATGGGCCAGGCCGGGATACAAGCTGGCCAGGGGTCCCAGGTTGTGGAGCTTACAACTGAGTGTGTGGGGAGAGGCTGGGTGTGAGGGAGTGGCCAATATATAAATGACACCAGAAGACAGTGTGATAATTATCCTAAAAGAAATACAGAAAGGTGCTAGAGAAAGAACGGAGAACGTTTAACCTACTTTGTTCTATAATTTATGTTTACAAATCTGTATCTTCCTTTGGCCTAGAGTTTCCTCAAGAGCAGAGAGGGCCCCTTATCCCCGTAAGTATCCCAAAACCTTGCACTTTTGGGCCTTCAATAAATGTTCGTTGATAAATGGATAGAATCATTTCATGCTGGGTGATGCATCCCCTGCTCTCCCCTTTATAGACTCTGACCCTATAGCTTTGGACCACTCCAAGTCTGACCGGAAATGGTCTGAGACTATTGAGGTCAGCACAATCAGATGCTTACTTCCTCTTCAAGCTTCTCTTGTGTTCAAATTTCTTTTACTTTTCTATTCTAGGAAGAGCTATTTATCATTGACAGAACATCAAATTTGGGTGGGTATTTTCAGAGGATTCACTTATACAGGTCAGTAATTTGTTTCTTTCTTGTTCTGGTTTCCGTGAATCAGAAATAAGAATGTATGTCTTCAGGGCTCCCTTCCTCTCCACCCCTGAGCAGGGGGTATAAGAAGAGTGTGACGTTGCTCCCATGTAACCTAAAATGGAAATCAACGTGTTATGGTACACTCTTCATACCTGTGCCATGGAGGCCAGCTCTGGGATCCTTCTGGGGGTTGCCACCCAACATGGGTATACTCAGCTTCCCAGGAAACTCAAGATTCCCGGTACTGGCCAGATACTGGGCTTGCACAAATGGCTGCTAGTTCTGGAATGTGGCTGGAAATATTAAGGGTTATGTGACCCTTTCTCCATTCTGCACAGGCACGCAGGAATTATCAAAGTGAGACAATTTGCCTATAGGTAAGAACTGGTATTGGCTGTGGTGGGCCTTTTGGGGTAGCCACCGAGGAGGACCCCTTCACGGATCAGCCACAGCGCCAGAGGCTTCATGTAACCATTTCAATTAAAGCCCACAACCCCCGGACAGGAGGGATTATCATCTCATTGCACAATCAAGGAAGATAAGGCTCAAAGAAGTTATATAACATCTTCAGGGTCCTATGTTAGTCAATCTGGAATCAAAGGTACCACGGCGGTTATGCGGCTACACCTAGGAGCTCACGGGAATCCTACAGTTGACTGTGCCACGGAGGAAGACTCCAAATCCAGTGGGAATTTCAGAGGGTGAACAAGGGTGACAGGGAAGGGTAGGTCTACAGCAAGTGTTACGTATGATTCAGCAGCAAGCAATTTCTACGACATTATGGGTCTCGACACTTAATTTTTGCAAATGCTTTTGTGTTGTTGTTGATACCATCAAAATAAAAAATTGAAAACTAAATGTACGGTTAATATTATTCAGGAAATTGATTGTGAGAAGGAGTGCAACAAGGACAGCTTGGGCCTCCCAGAGAGCTCCGGCTGGGCCCTATCTGCCAACACTACACCACGTACAAGCATTGCCCTTGGTTAAAAAAATGATTTTGAATGCCTAGAGAAGTTGCATGTTTTAATACTAATTCCAGTTGTCACCTTCATTAGATTTAGTCTCCTAACTCACTTACCATTTTGTTTCTAGGCATGATCACAACTCTGCATAACGATAATCCGTCTCTTTTTTCAAATTTCACCTGACAGCATTACACGACTTTTAATTATTCTTTTACAATCACTTAGAGCCCATTTTTGACGGAATCCTCTTTAAGCAAATCAAATACTTTATAAATTAAAATCACACTCGATGCGTGATCTTACTCCTTAAGATGAGCTACTTACAGGTGTGGTTACAGGTGACTTTTCACTGCCTGGAGAATCCACTGTACAGAAAGAAAGAAAGAAAAAAAAGAGATCACAATGTGAGCAGCTTCTAACAGCATTTTTCTTTGATCCTTTGAGTGGAACATGGTTCCTATGTCAGCCTCAGATCAATTTTCTTTGTAAGCCAAGAGCATTAGAAAATCATAATAAAGCAGACCTTGAAGCAATTTGTACCCATCACCAAAAAGAGTTATGACCAGTGTAGTATGATTGAGCCCATCAATTAGCACCAGGGACTAGACTATAGGAAGCAAAAACTAAGGGGCTGTGTTTAATGCCCCTTGCATTCCCTTCCCGCTTGCTGTTCCCTCACTGTCTGACTTGGAGAATTATCACACAGAGAGAGGCCAGACATCAGCCAGGAAGTAAAGAGAGGGACACAGTTAACAAGAGAACCATGACCAATTCCTTGTAGATGCTTCTAACCTTTGTTTAAAAGAGAAGAGGACAAAAAATGATTTTGAATGTTTTTTTTTAAAGAAAGAGCTGAATATTATTTCCTTAGATTTTCAAACTCAAAGAAAAATTCTACGAATTTCCTTCCAAAAATTTCTACGAATTTCCTTCCAATTTTAGTAGAAGTGGCGCTGTTATCAAAGAACTAGCTCTTTGCTAACTGTGTGTCAGAAATAAGCATTTTTTTCTGAAATCAGAAATGAAGAAAAATACCAGACATTATTGGCTGCCCCCAACACGGATTTTGGCACAGAAGAAATACAGCTACCAGGATGCGCTTTACCTGACTGGGAGAAAAACTGGGAACGCCGCCAAGAGTTCTGAACTCTCAGCGGGATGCTGGCGGGGCCAGGGGAGTCTAGATCAGAGGGCAGAACAGAACAAACAGAAAACCGTGAGAACAGGGCTGAGAACGCAGTGGAACCATGCTCCCGAGAACTCTAGGAGGTTTGGCTATGGTCAATTTAAGAACCGAGAAGGAGGGAATCTAAAGAACGAAACATCTCAATCAAACACATACGAAACCTGAAGACATGGGCAAGCGCCAATAGACGTGGGACAGTCCATGCTGTGGTTTGTCTTCCTCGGTGCTAGGTGACACTTCATAAGCTCATACTTAACGGTGGTATTGTTAAATGTTAAATGTCAACTGATAGGATACTATGCTCTGTTAGAGCAAAATGCAGAGTTTACGTTGCTTTTGGAGGACACTAGAACAGCACAGAGGACAGCAGAGACGAGTTCAATGATTATAGGCTTTATAAAGCCTATGTATGGAAGTCTGCGGCAGAAGCGGCGTACGTGTGCAACAGAAGCCCGCGTCGCTGTCCGTCTGTAATGTAGTGGCGTCGAACAGACGCAAGTTCACGGTAAGCATCTGCATCCTTAAACTGGGTCCTGTGCACTCGGACGTCATTCTCAGGGGGAGAAAGACATCACTTTTTAAAATGTGCACATATTTTCCAGACACACCAATATATCTTTGACTGTTGGGAGACAGTGGCGAAAAGGAAAACTGTCACCTTCAATGTATTTTATGAATGTTTTCAGAGTATTTATTAAGACTACGTGTGTGTGTGTGTGTGTGTGTGTGTGTTTAAGGGAAATCTGTGAAATACTAGGGCTCACCACCAGTTCTTCAGTAGCCTGTACACTCAGTCTATAAACATAGGAGTTTATAAAAGTGGGGGAGATACCACTTTTATAAACTCCTAGGGGAGAGAATATTCGGTATGGCTCCAAGACTCCTCATCCTAACTGTGTAGCTTCTTTGGACTTGATGTGTGACCACAGACTAGTAGTCACTAAGGTCCACGGACCTTTTTCAGTTGAAGTACAGTTGCCACACGGGGTTGCACTAGTTTTAGGTGCACAGCATAGTGACTCGACCACTGTGTGTGGTATGCTGTAGCACGCACACACGCACCCACGCCCCAAGTGCAGCTCCATCGGCCACCACACGGCGCTATCACACCACTGACTGTTCCCGTGACTCATCCATTCTGTACCTGGAACCCTGGACCTCCCAATCCCACTGAATTTTTATATCTGGGCAAAGCCCTACACTTCCCCCTCTCCCCTCCCAATTAAAGACAGATTATGTCTTTTAAGTTTACACTTATTAGAGGCCTTTGCTTCTTGGAGCTAGGGACTTACTCACTCCAAACAAATCTTATTGTTACTTTTTCTATCTTTTCTATTTCTTGACAGTGTCTTCGGTGCATAATTTAAACACCTACTTTAAGTCTGTGGTTTTCAGCGTGTGGTCCCTGGATCTGCAGCGTCAGCACCTCCTTTGGGAACTTGTTAGAAATGCGTATCCTCTGGCCTCGGCCCAGACCTACTCAGACACTGGGGGAGTGGAGCTTGGAGACCTGTGTTTTAACCAGGCCCGCAGGGAACCCTGGCCCATACTCCTATCTGAAAATGACAGCTTAGAGCCATATCTCTGCAACACACACTCTTATTTTAAGGAAAGCATGCAAGAATAGCTTCTTACTGCCTGGCATCTTGCTCTGTACCCTAACTGTACTATTCTGAAACTGCTAGATGATATTGTTAGTGCTGATTCTGGGCCAGGGCTGGAGCTAAACACTCTTTTTGGCTGATCTCATTTAATTCTTCCAATACCCCTATGAGGTTGGCAGTACTATCATCTCCATTTTACAGTTTGCGGGGGACGATTAGAGATTAGGAGAGCCTGGCGGGGAGGATCACCCAGCTAAGAACTAGACGAGCAAGAATTCAAACCTGGGCATTCTGTGTCCAGAGCCTGCAGCTGTCGTTCCTGCGTCCACGAACCAGACAAGAGCATAGAACAGGTGTGCACCAAATATAATTCTCTCTTGAAGACTAATTTTCAAAATGCTCTAGTGCTACTAAATTTTATTTTTTTCTCACTCAACTTCGACAAAGCATGATGGAAGTCCTTTCGTTAACAGCACGTTTTAGAAAATCAAAATGTCTTATAACAGGTAACAGGATGTCAAAACGTGTGAGACAACAAAACTAATTAAGATGGCTTAAAATATCTATTTCCTCTTATCCACAGAATTAAAAAGTGGTAGAAATGGGGCAGGATTAAAATCTGTCTAAATATGGTCAATTGCTGACCCAGTTATGAGACTTCATTTCTGTCAATTCCCTTCAGGACAGCAGGGCCGACAAATTTAAAACAAATGCTTTGAAGACAGTATTGAACTTGTTTCCACATTTAGAAACTAATGATCATCCGTGTATGTACTAATTAATTCCCTCCCAAGGACTTCCTGTTACTCAAATAGAGCCCACCTTTATCTCCCAGCTGTCAACTAAGGCTATTGGAAGCCAACCCACATTCTGCCAATAGTGGCCCCAAATGGCTGCCCATCCCTGAAAAAATGAAAGTAAAAATAAATCCCCAGCCACAATGACCCTGTACCATCGTCTCTTTGCCTGAGCTGATAAATCTATAAAATGTACTGGAAAGAGTACATTAAAAAAAGACAAACAAAAACCTCACAGTCCTTGCCTCCTAAACTCCAGCCATTTTCGCATCTCTAGAGAGAACTCATACGAGTAAGGCCCAGTGGTCTATCTGTCTAGAAGAATAACCATGGAATTCTCAGGATACTCCCCTACCCCGTTCCTTTCTGGTGTTTGTGGGCCCCTGAGTTTCTCGTAAGGATAAAGGTATTCAAGTAGGACTCTTAAAGAGTAAAGGGGTGAATTCACAACCTACATGTGGCCTAAGGGGTTCCTGGGGAATCTGCAGAACATGTTTAATCTATGATTGTGAATGATTTCTCAGCAATCATCATGCACACCCAGGAATGATTATGATGTAATAAAATCTGATTTTCTTCTAAAAAGTCAAATTGTCAGATTAAATGGATATTTTATAAAGATGAGATAATTAACAATGAATGAAGTTGACATAATATTAGGATGATAAAAGTTATTTTTTAGTTTGTAATTTTTTTTTTTAACATTTTGGAGTCAATAAAATTATTGTAAGGTATCAAACACTTACGGAGGCCCTATTGTGCCTATAGTGCCTGGCTGACAAAATGGTTTTGGCAGCTGGGTTCCTGGCTGGGCCAAATAGAGAATGCAACCCCAGATTTCCATTCTGAAGTTATTTAATTCAGCCACCACGGACTCTTGCAAACACCATGGCTAATGGGATGTTAACATAAAGGAAGTAATCTTCCTTTAAAATAAAGAATATTTTAGTTAAGAGTCTCTTATGGTTTGTCTCCGTCTCTGATTTTGTCTTATTTTCTTTTTCCCTCCCTTCCCCTATGATCCTCTGTTGTTTCTTAGATTCCACATGTGACTGAAAGAATCACTAAAGTCTACCTCTGAAACTAATAATGCATTATATGTTAATTGAATTTAAATTAAACAAATAAAATGAAATAAAGCCTACTTTACTATAGATAAGCCCAGCAGAACATGTAGAGCTAAAATAAAACATTTCTTTCTTTTTACCTTGAGAACAGAGATTTGGCAAATGTAACTGGTTGGTTTCAGACATTTTGTCCAGAAATGGATACGTCAGGGTTGCTTCCGGTTCTGGTGATTTGGGCTTTACCACCTGGATCATGGGCAACAGACAGAAACATTACAAGTACTGTCCATTAAAAAATGCACAGGGGAAATAAAATTTAAGGACTCATCGCTGTTCTAGAGGTCAATAAACCAAATATTTAACTTTTGAATGGAAATGTTTGCCCTTTCCCCAAACCCCTTGGTGTTTTCCACATTAATACAGAGGCCAATTTTTTCAGAGAAATCAAACTGGTGCATAAAAATATGATGATCACTCTTCTCCAAACCAAGAAGATAACAGTCCATCTTTGGGACTGGATATTACTCTGTCCCATTTTCTGATTGATCAATCACATATTCTCTTCCTGATACTACATAATACAGATTTTGTAATGTTAGGAAGTGAGATGCCCCACATAAGATAAAGAAAAAATCTTAATATGTAAGTGCTGAATATTAAAATAATATCACTTTCTAGTGGACATTATTCTCGAGACACTCCAGAGCCCTCCCACAAATTTACACAAAGCACATTAAAGACAATATATTTTGCCTGTTGATAAAGAAATATTATTATAAATAACTATTATCAACTAGCGTCATAGCAATGATGACATCAGGAGATTTGGGGGGCATGTTAGACCACTTGTCCTTATGGTAAATAGTTACAAAATTACAGGCTTTAAAAATTCTTATGTGTGCTTTGTAGAAATAAATTTTTTCTTGTTATGGCTGTTTAGTTTTATTTTGTTTTCCCCCAGTCTGAATGGCCTTTGGTGGAAGTACCCTCCTTCTGATTTGTTGCTTCCAATCACCTGATTGCTGTAAGATCAGATTACCAAACTGATGTCTAAAATAAGAGTCAGTAGATTCTGAGCAAAGATCTGAAGGAGGGACGTGACTGTATCAGTTCATGTCCTTTCAGCTGCTACAGGGCTTTCTCGGATTCACTCTGGCTGGTGGTTGTGTTCCCAATAGACTAATTTGATAGCCAATAGGGCAATTGAGGCTGTGGAGTGCTTGTTTCGTCATAAGCTGATCTGTGATTTGGTTCTCAGGATGATATAATGTCTATAATTTCTTCTTGGTAAAATTTTATTTTTCTTTATGAATAATACATTCAACCCTAATGGAATCCTGAAGAAAACAGAGTTAATCACTTCATTCTGCATTACAGAGGTCAACCAGATGTCCCAATGAACTTCGATGTTAAACATGCAGCAAAAGCTAAGGCTTAGATTTACTAAAGTTGAATCCTAACTCCATACCATTTCCTCTGTAGTTGAGTCTGACAAAAATGTTCCAGTAATGCTCAGCTGTAAATGAATGTTAACAGCAGAAATGCTTAAAATCACCATTATGTAAAAAGGTCAGCCTGTGTGCATAGGCACTGTGTTTGATAAAGGTAACACTCTCAAGTGAAGTCAGAAAGCAAAAGCTGTTGCAACAGTGATCACCTTTTTCTAAGAGCTAACTCCACAGTAGGGAAAACAGAGGGGAGGGATTCATATGGTGTAAGAAAAGCATTGGGTTCTAAGACCATTATTCCACTTGGCAATCAACTAGCAGAGATTCTTAACCTGGAGTCCACAGAACAGAATTTAGGGGGTGTATATACTTGATATCACTTGATACCAAAGAAAATGTGGTAATCTTGTGTATTTTATGCTTTGAAAATATTATTTTGAGAATACTGTTTGCCAGATGCCAAAGGGTCTACACACACACACACACACACACACACACACACACACACACAGTTAAGAACCCCTGAAAACAACTTCTTCCATTGTACGGTAGACATACACTGGCGGCCCAACGGTGGATCGCACACATGAGGTTCACAGATGAGTATCTTTAGTTATCGCGTTTACTCTGTTTCATTTTTTAAAAAATACTTTCTAACAATGATACAGTTTTCCTTTCAGTTTAGATTTAAGTGGGAAAAAAAGTCCATTTGGAGGAAGAATAAATAAATAATGGCTACGAGTATAATGTGGATAAGGCAAAACTCTGTGAAGGTGGGAAATCCTGCCCCGAATGTCTTCCTACAGTTTAGTTCCTCCTTTCAGACATCTAGACCATTCTTTACTCCTGTATATATAAAAATGGGGAATAACTAGAGTCTGAAATCCCCCAAACACATTAAGGCAAGAGGCATTTTTGAGGCTCCACCAAGGACACAGCACGGTTAGCTCCTAAGGCCAGGGGCTGGGTGTTGTTTGCTCTTGAACACACAGAGTCTGGTATGGTGCCTGGCTTCTAGCAGGTGCACAGTCAATACCGGCTGAGTAAATAATGGATGAACTGGAATGAGAAGTAGCCAATGTTTCACTCTAAAGTGATACCCCAACTTAGGGGTAATTTTTAAAGTTGGAATATCACCACATACAGTGTGCCAGGCCTACTGGAATCACCTGGGGAGCTTTGAAAAATACAGATGACTGGGCCCTGCCCCCAGCGATTCTGATTTATTTGCTATGGAACATGCTTGGTATTTTTAAATCCTAAAGGGTACCCAGGGTTGAGAGCGACTGGTATAAAAGATGAAGACTTTTAGACTGTGCCTGAAAACAAACCAAATTAATATGAATGAGATGAGACTCCAAGCAAGGAAGAAATTTAATAAAAACAAGACATTAAAACTCATTATATCAGAATCATAATTTTCTAGTTTCCTTGTGATGCAAGTCCAGAGGCATCAGAAGTACCATTGTTATAAAACAGGTAAATATTGGAAAGAATATTTAGTAAGCTGCAAATAAGCAACCTTATGCACAGGAAACTAACACCTAACTGCAAAGCTTTAGAACTTATATTCCATTTTTCTTTTAAATGTATATCATTCTTTGTAATTAAAAATTACTTTAAATTTAAAAGATCTTGGATGAATATATATATATATATATATACATATCAATATATATCAGTGGTTACTAATAGAGGTACATTTCAGTGACTTTTTCTCTCTGTTGCTCTATTTCTATTTTTAAAATTTATATATTATTTTTTACATGTTTACATATATTACTTGATAGATTTGTTACACTTGCATGTACATTACTATAAATATAAGTCAAAAAAATGTATAGCTCCAGACTGAATGCTTGTGGCCTCCCAAAATTCATATGCTGAAACCCTAACACTCAGGGTGGTGGTATTAGGAGCGGTGCCTTTGGTAGGTGATTGGTGCCCGAGACTCAAGAGACCTTCCTCACCCCACCTACCAAGTGAGGACACCGCAAGGCAGTGATCCGTGAACCAGGAAGTGGGTTCTCACCAGACACCTTGATCTTGGACCTGCAGCCTCCAGAGCAGTGAGAAATACATTTCTGGTGTTTACAAGCCACCCAGTCTCTGGTGGCCAGCCAGAGCACCCCACGTGACCGAAAGCAGCCATCCTTCCATATGCATTTACACTGTTTTACAACGGACACGTAGTATATTCGTACTTAGAAAAAATATAGATTGAAGATAGGAATAGATTCGGAGAGAAAATAAATGTTCGTTAGGGACAAGCACCACTTGTCTCCGTTCACACCATAAGCCAGCTGCAACACGAAGCCACACAAAGTTTGGATTTAACTGCTTTTGTCCCACATGTGCTTTACCTTTTGTGACAACACCAACTCCACCTTTCCACTCATCTCGTTTTCCAGTTTCTTCTGGTCTTTTTCTTCTGGCACATCGTTCTTCAGTTGGGGGCTGGAGGAAAACTCCACAAAGGGCACGGTCGGGCTGCATCGAGTCACAGTTGTTGTAAAATGCTGGGGCTCTGCAATGGAGTTACGTTCAGAAACATAAAAAAGAAGATGAGAACCATATAAAGGACCATTTATCCTGCGATGCCATGAAGTCCGTTGCGTACATATCCTGCCCTGGGCCATAAGGAGGTGGATTGCAGGGTGATGAGAAGTAGTAAAGAGCCTAAGATGCCAGAATTTTCTAGGCTCTTTCAAGACATAAAATCAATCAATCACACAACACAAAACACATCAAAGGACCCCCACTATGGAAAATATAAGTTCTTAATAAGAGTCACAGTTTCCACATGAGTAACACTACATGAGACAAAATGTTGACACAAAATATTATGGGAGGCGGGTTGGGTGGGAAAACATTTAAAGACAGTTTTTATCCAAATGACTGAGTGGCAGCCTGAGTCTTTCTTCCATATTTCAATTCTCCCTTTAAATAGTACATTTTCATAATGGGAATGGGTTAAGGATTGCATGGTATATATAATGCAATGAAAATAAAGTGTTCTCTGATATATAAGGAAGAACTAGGTATAGTCTAGAGTGAGGGGGCATATCAAAATGTGGAGGTGCCATCTAGTTTGAAAAAGTGTATGCTAAAATTGTTAGTAATGACATTTAATTTATTTTAAAATACTTTGGTATTTAGACGAGGGTAAGAGGTTTTTTATGTTTGCCAAAAGACGAAATGTGTTAAAAGTATTGAGAAACATTACTTTAGGGAACAGTGGGTCTCTGTTCATACTCACTGTCCATATTGGTGGCATTATTTTATTCTTTTAAACTATTCACCAACTTTTTCATTTTAGCGTCTATTTTATGATATATTTTTTATTTATATCTTATCTGATGATGTTCTGTGTGTTAAAATAGGACCCTCAGTTTTTAGCATCATTTATTTGGGGAAATATAACCTTTATGATGATGGAGATACACTTTCAAAAAACCAAAAAATATCACCGTAGCAAAAAAGCATGGGCTCCTGTTTCTACAGCAAGATAAGTCATGTGGTCAGGATTTCCCCGGGAAGCCTCTAGGTGGCAGCACAATCACACCAGTTTCAGAGCCTTGATTAACCACCTTTCTATGGCTCAGTGGGAGAAATTCTTGACTATTTTCAGTGTATCTTAACAGTTATCACGATCTACTTTAAAAGTAGTTTGTCAGGGAACAAACCTGATGAGGCAAGTTCTGTATTCCCTTTCTGTGTTTTTTCGCCATCATTCTCATCCTCTTGACTGTTCGGTTCAGTTTCCTCAGTGGTTGCCTGAAAAGAAAAAGATTTTTTTTCCCCGTTGAATAAATTATCTCTTTGAAAGTTCTAAAAGGTAAAAGATTTCTTTCCTTCTTTTTGAATTGTAATTTTTAGGACAATGGGGTAAGTTGCCTATATGAATTCATTCTTTTCCCATTTCCTAGGTAGCCTTACGGGGAAAAGCTGGACTGGCTGGAAGGAGATAGTCTGTGAAGGAGAAGAGGGGTCACATGAGGTCACAATGCACCCACCACCTCCCAATCTCCCCTGACCGCCTCAGATGCACATCCCACTTTTCCCTTCCCAACACCACTGAATTTTCAAAATCAGCACCTAACTTGCTCCCAAATGCCTTTAAAGTTGGCTTAGGATCATATTACCAGTGAAAAAAAATTTTTTTAAGGTTACAATTAACCTTTTAGTAGCTTGTCTTCAGCACAGACGGCTCTGACCGTGAGCACTGTGGATTTCATTCTTGATGTTCGCTTTCCCTCTGGGCTCTCAAGAACTCTCTATTACCTGATTTCTCATTCTCTCTCTCTCTCTCTACTGAACTTCAACTATTTTCCACCACCGGTGTGACTCACCCTCAAGCGTATCAATTATTCTCATGTGTTCACCATTATGTTCTCTACCCATTTATGAGCTGCATTTCCATCTCCAGCCCAAGCGCCCATCAAAGCTTCAGTCTGGCACACTGGTGTCATGGCAAATGACCCACACTCAACATGGTAAAAGTGACCCTCAAATAAGCCCCTCCTCCGAATCGCACAATTTCTGTTTATGACATTAGTTCTCCAGGACACAAATTAAACTCTGAAGTGTTTCCTGACTCAAATCTCCTGAGTGCCCATCATTTGCCAAGTCCTACCAAGATTCTCACACAATAGTTTTCATATCCATCTCTTCCTTTCTGTTTCTATAAGCTAGGGTCTGAGTTGATCCTTGACTCCCATGTTCTTCCAGTAAGGGGTCTCTCTGATTTGGCTCTTGCTGTCTAATACACCTGACACATCACCATGATGTTCATTTCTTTCAATAGTACCTCAGTTAGTCACTTTTATGCCTGTGTTCCTCTCTCAGAAGTGATTCAGTTTATCTGTTTTATGCTTCATAAAATTGATAACATTAAAAAAATTTGGAACAACCTAAATGTCTAACAATTGGAGAATGGTTGAATGAATTATGGTATATCCGTAGAAGGAAATATTATGTAGTCATAAAAAATGGTATTGAACAATAGTTAATGATATGTGAAAATACTTATTATCTAATGTTAAGTCAAAAAATGTAAATTGTATAGCCAGATGATATCTACATATGTAAGATTTTGTATATGCTATATTTATACATAAATATACCTAATACATATACAAAAATGTCTATAAAAACACAGTAAGGAAATATAGCAAAATGTTAACAGTGATTATTTTTTTTAAAAAAGATTTTATTTATTTATTTGACAGAGAGCGAGACAGCCAGCAAGAGAGGGAACACAAGCAGGGGGAGTGGGAGAGGAAGAAGCAAGCTCCCAGCAGAGCAGGGAGCCCGATGCAGGACTCGATCCCAGGACCCTGGGATCACGCCCTGAGCTGAAGGCAGACGCTTAACGACTGAGCCACCCAGGCGGCCCAACAGTGATTATTTTTAATGTGCTTAAATTTTGGATGACTTTTTCTTCTTTATAAATATATTTTCTGTATTCCAAAATGTTCCCCGATGACTATGTATTGCTTCTGGTTCAGAAAACAAAATCAATGCAATTTTACATTATCCTTAGTTGGGAGCCAATTGATTGCAGAGTAATTTCAAAATTATCCCACTGATATTATTAGTTGCTTGATAAAAGTAAAGAGAAGGATGATGAAATACTGGCTAGAATATACCTAAACAACCAAAGAAAACAAATTAATGACTATTATCTTTTTTTGTAATAGTGTCTTATTGTAAAGGGCTAAAGTTGAATTTTTAAAATATGTATGAAGTACTTAATACATATTAAAAGGTTTCAAGATAAATATTAAAATCGGTTTCAGCAAAGGCATTATTAAATACTTTATAAAATATCCCTATGGGTTCTCAAAAAGCTGTGAATTTATTGGTGTCTTATAAGTATATATATTTTACTCATAAATCAAAATTTGTCTTTCAACTAACCAAAATGAAAGCCCTTTATAGTTAATGCATTGGTGGAAACTGTTTTTGAATTCTTTAAAAACAAAGAAACTTTATGAAAAAAATCCAAGAATGGTTTGACATATGCAGATCACATAAAAAAATGTGATACCCATATTAATAAAACAAGGATAAAAATCATATGCTCATCTCAATAGACGCAGAAAAAGCATTTGACAAAGTCAACATCTCTTCCTGATAACAAAGCTCTCAACAAAGTAGGTATAGAAGAATGTACCTAAACATAACAAAGGCCATATTTGACAAGCTCAAAACTAACATCGTATTTACTGGTGAAAAGCTCAAAGCCTTTCCTCTAGGATCAGGAACAAGATAAGGGTGCCCACTCTCCCCACTTCTATTCAACATAGTGCTGGTAGTCCTAGCCAGAGCAATTAGGCAAGAAAAAGAAATAAAAGGCATCCAAATAGGAAAGGACAAGGCAAAATTATTTGTTTGCAGATAACATGCTCTTATATACAGAAAATGCTAAAGACTCCACCAAAAAAACTGTTAAAACTAATAAATGAATTCAGTAAAGTTGCAGGATACAAAATCAACATGTAACTATCCAAAAAAGAAGAAAACAATCCCATTTACAATAGCATTGAAAAGAATGAGATACTTAGAAATAAATTTAACCAAGGTGAGAGATCTGTGCACTCAAAACTAAAACATTGATGAAAGAATGGAGAAGACACAAGTCAATAGAAAGATAGATTGCGTTCATGGATTGGAAGAATTAACATTGTTAAAATGTCCATACTACCCAAAGCAATCTACAGATTCAATGCAATCCCTATCAAAATTCCAACAGCATTATTCACAGAAAATTTTTAAAAACTCTAAAATTCATATGAAACACAGGAGACCCCAAATAGCTAAAGCATTCTTGAGCAAGAAGAGCAAAACTAGAGGCATCATACTTCCTGATTTCAAATTATATTAGTAAGCTATAGTAATCAAAACAGTATGGTACTATCATAAAAATAGGCACATAGATCAATGGAATAGACTAGAGAGCCCAGAAACCAACCCACGGTTTTATGGTCAAATAATTTTTGACAAGGGCACCAAGAACACAAAATGGATAAAGGATTTCTTCAATAAATGGTGTTGGGAAAACTGGATCTTTATGTATGAAAGAATGAAATTTGATTTTTATCTTACGTCATACACAAAAATCAACGTCTAACTGCAAAACTCCCAGAAGAAAGCAGTGGAAAAGCTCCTTGGCACTGGTCTCAACAATGATTTTTTGGATTTGACACCAAAAGCACAGGCAACAAAAGCAAAAATAAACAAGTGGGATCAGAATAAACTAAAAAGTTCTTCACAGCAGAAGAAATAATTAACAGAATGAAGGGGTAATCTATAGAGTGGGAAAAATATTTACAAATCATACCTCCAATAAAGAATTAATATCCAAAATACAAAACACAATGCACATTCTTACAACTCCACAGCAAAAAAACCCCCCAAAAACAAAACAAAACAAAAAACCCAACACAAAACAACAATAACAACAACAAAAAACTAAAGCAAATAATCCAATTAAAAATAGTTAAACAGGTATATGAAAAGATGCTCCGCATCACTAATTATCAGGGAAATCAAAATTACAATGAGATATCACCTCACACCTGTTAGGGATGGCTATTGCTAAAAAGCCAAAGGTAGTAAGTGGTGTCAAGGATGTGGAGAAAAGTGAATTCTTGTACACGGATGGTGGGAATGTAAGTTGGTATAGCCATTGTGGAAATCAGTGTGGAGGCTTCTCAAACAATTAAAAATAAAAAAAATTAAAAACAGAACTATCATATGATCTAGTGATTTCACCTCTGGGTATATATCCAAAGAAAATGAAATCACTATCACAAAGAGCTATTTGCACTACCATGTTCATTGCAGCATTATTCACAATAGCGAAGATATGGAAACAATCTAAAGGCTGATGGATGAATTGATAAAGAAAATGTGATATATAAATATTTATGTATAATGTCACACATAAATAAATGTGACATATAAGTATTATATACAAATATTCACATATGTATAATTTGTTTCTACATACAAATAAATATCTCTTATCTATACACACACACACACACACACACACACACACGACACAATGGAATATTACTGAGCTATAAGAAAGAAGGAAATCCTACCATTTGCAACATGGATGAACCTGGAGAACATTATGCTAAGTGAAATAAGCCAGACATAGAAAGACAAATATTGCATGATCTCAGTTACATGTGGAATCTAAAAAATTAAAATTAAAAGAGACGAATTTGTAGCAATAGAGAGTAGAGTGGCAGTTACCACAGGCTGGGACATGGGGGGGAAGGGGAAGGAAAAAAAAGGAGAATGGTTGTTGCTAGCGTCTGGGGGAGGGGGTCATGGGGAGTTATTGTTTAATGGGTAAAGAGTTTTGGTTTTGCAAGATGAGAAGAGTTCTGGAGATGGATGGTGGTGACGGTTGCACATTATGAATGTACTTAATATCACTGAAGTGTACACATAAAAATGGTTAAGAGAGTCAATTTTATGTGTAATTTACCACAATAAAAAAATTGGGGAAAAAAAAACCATTGTAAAAAATAAATAAATAAAAATGGTTTGCAAATTTTCTCAGCTTAAAAAAAAAAGCACAAAGAAACTTTAGGCAACAAGTCTTCCAAGCTTCTAAAAGATTTTACAGTAACATCTAGTGGCAAAAATGTGTTTTTTTTTCTTTTGGAGGATGGGGTGATTTTGAAATCCTCATAATTAGATGGGCATTTCTAATGACGGATTACCATATATCAGTTCTGGAAGAACATAATATTAAGTTAAAATTAAGGGCGTCTGGGTGGCTCAGTTGGTTAAGCATCTGCCTTCAGCTCAGGTCATGACCCCAGGGTCCTGGGATGGAGTCCCCGTACTGGGCTCCCTGCTCAGCGGGGAGTCGGCTCTTCCCTCTTCCTCTACCCCTCCCCCTGTTCATTTTCTCTTTCTCTCTTGCTTTCTCAAATAAATAAATAAAATATTTTTAAAAAATTAAAATTAAAACGTACTTTTAAAACCCTAGGCAGGAAATAAGCATCATATTTATATTGTTTGATGGATTCTGTAACTTTTTAAAAATTAACAAGCCTGAGTTGAACCCCTTTAAGGAGACTTAATGAGTGAAAATAGTGAAATAAGCCAAAGTCTCTTTTATTATATATGTTACATGTACATGTTGTATATGTGTTTACATTGTTATATGAATGACTGACATAATAGCAGCACTTGAAGATCAACCAGCCTAGCATTACGAAAGAATAAGTTAGATTTTACAATTTAACACACTCCCCCACCACACAGATAGAAATATTAATATGTGACAGTATTTTTGTTTTATGATGTCCATATATAAAATACTATCAGAAATACTAATATTTTAGGTTGTCCCCCAAATTGATTACATTACAGAAAACTATCTGAGGTTGGAAAACAGATTTGCAGATTTAAATATTGATGAATAATGCTTTTGAGAACGCTGGTGTTTCCAATTACTAGAAACAAGATAAGTAATTACAGAAACCAGGCCAAACCCTCCCCACTTCAAAAATGAACAAAGAAATGGGCATAACTTATTAAATCTCGGATGCCATCAATTCTAAGTTGTATTATTTTAGGTACTAGTAAGAAAGAAAATACACTGTTAAATATGATACACTGTTGATTGTAAGATACACACTGCTTTAGATACATTCAAATGTGGAAAGTGTGCCACTCGGAATGAAGGGAATAATTCATGAAGTCCTTTAGACATAATTTATAATGCAAAGGAGACAAAATCCTCAAGCACTACTCACCACGGGTTATTTTACGAGCCTATCACATTCCAGTAAGATTTTACTTATGCATGACTAATGGAGCACTTCCATTTCCAAGAATTTTCAGATTTCTGAGTGCCTTTCTCTATGGCTTACCACTCAAACCCTGAGCTCCCTGAGGACCCTATTTATCTTCCCTTAAAATGATGCTTTGGAGGTTCCTACTGCAGTGACTGTAGCCTCCTTCGATACTCACAGGATTTACCATGAGTCAGCTGTGGGGCACCTGACAGGGATTAGCTCACTTGATGCTCACGGCAAGCTTAGAAGGTATGTATCAAGATGATTCTCTTTATACAGGTGAGGGACGTGTGGCCAAGGAGGCTACGTGGCTTACGCAGGGTCACCGCTAGTCGGCAGGGGGTGGGGACCGTTCCCAGTGCCAAAAACCTCCCGCTCTGTCATCTGGGTTTGGACTCCCACCCACCTCTACGTCGGCCCCACGTGTTTCAAGGTTTTGACTGTTAAGACACAATACAAGAACCCGAGAGTCCCCAAGCTGACTGCTGAAAGGATTCAAACTGCCTTTTCCACTCCCTTTCTTCCTCATCCATTCGTTCTGCAAAAGAGGAGAACTCTCTGGAATCTCTCAGAACGGGAGGCAATCCAGCTAAGTCTCCGCTTTCGACGGCAGCCTGAGACCAGACTGCCCCCAGCCACCACCCCCCCTTGGGGCTTTCCACCCAGCCCAGGATCTGAGGGGTCTGAGGTGCACGCAGCACAGTACCCGGCATAGAGCAGATATGTAAGCCATGCCAGGTAAGCAAATATGCTATGCATTATTTACGGAATTTATACTCCCAAGCTTACTTTAAATACATACTAGCCACCCAAATCAGGCTATTAGCTAGCAAAACATTCAGGGTAAATTAAGAGGAAAAGCAAGCTATGACCCAATTTGAATAACATGAGCCCATTAAAAAAATATTTTATATGCACTAAGATAAAAGAGAAGGGTACACATTTACAAAAAAAAAAATCGGCTGGAGCAGTATGTAGTTTATATTTTCTTTATATTTCCCTGTGTTCTGCAATATGTACAGACTACAGTTGACTCCTGAACAAAGGTGGGGTTCGGGGCACCAACCCTTCTGCACATTCGCGTGTAACTTTGACTCCTCCAAACTTAACTACTAATAGTCTATTGATGACCAGAGACCTTACCGATAACATAAACAGTCGATTAACACATATTTTGTGTGTTATATGTATTCCATACACATTCTTAAAATGAAGTGAGCTAGAGAAAAGAAAATGTTACTAAGAAAATCATAAGGAACAGACATGTACTACTGTGTATTTTGAAAAAAGTCCGCATATAAGAGGACCCATGCTGTTCAGGAGTCAACAGTGTATATAACCAAGGGAAATCCCCAAAGACATTAATTAACTTGTGTCTGGCTATCGCCTCTTGGAGGTTTGTTATTTTTGTACTCACATCACTACTTCAAAGGAAATGAGTTCAAAATCGGCAGTTTTAACCAGTCTTAGTAGACTCCGAAATTTGCCTGAAAGTAATCCACCTTGCTGGAAAAGGCACTTTCTGACCTATGCTTTCCTTTGGTTTCAGCTGAACAGGGAGATGCCTTCCCTTCTCCGACTGGTAACATTGTCTCAAGAATATAAGAACAGATCCCTGGGCCTGAGTAAATGAGAACACAGACAGGCTCCAGGGGCCCAAGTTGGGAGCTGGCTTCTCCTTGACTGAGAACGCCATCCAAACTATCTCCAGTGCCAGACTGCGCCCGGAGGCCACAGGTGGGAGGTTGCAGTTTCCTGGCCCGAGAGGAGCATAGTCTAGCCACAAAAGCTACCTAGCATCTGGCAGCTCATCCTAACAAGGATCTCCTTGGTGGGTTGGACAGAGAGGGATACTGGAGAAGCAACTGGAAATACAAAGCAAGGAGAGTAGGAATCGTTCTGAGACCCAGAGCTTGGGTGGTCCTGTTTCCAGGACGGAGGAACGATGAGAAGTTGGGCTGTTCACTTAACTTCTAGGGGTTGGAAGATGTGATCCCCAACGTCCTTTCCTGAGCTTCTCTTCTGTGACTGAGTGATTTCCTGGCTTCGGTCTCGAATAACTTCTCTGGACGGAAGCCTGGAAAATCAGTCTATTTATGTGTTGGCACCATGACCCAGGTGTCACATATGCCATGCATGTGTTTCCCCTTTCACTTTTATACCTCTGAGTATCTATTTTCACGGGGTGAAAGAGGATCTACATGGAGAATCAGACTCTCCATTCCTTAGACTTTTTCTTCTTGCCTAAACTTTTCAAACCCACAGTATGAGGCTCTGGTCCAGGTAGGATGGGCTAGTCTTGATTTTATTTTTTTATTGTCTCTGATGTATGCTTTTTTGAAGTCTGTAAATGCTTCTGTACCTAAATATCTTTAATGACTTTTTATTTAATTTACAATTTATTCTCTTACAATGACTTCTAGATGGAGAAAACCAGTTTCTCAAGAAATGTCTGTTGACATTTGACATCTGAAAAGAATGTGCAGTTGGTCTCAGTTGTAAGGAAAACAGCACCTACTCAAATGCCTTCCCCCAGCTCTCACTGAAAAATGAAATGTTTCAAGAAAGATCTGATTGTCTGTTTTCCTGGATCAGACGGCATTAGTACAGTACTGGATTTTCAAGAGGAAGTCCTAGAGCTGATATTATCAAGGTTGGAAAAACAGACCTACCTTATTACTTAGTTTGAGAAAAGCAGATGAAATAGTTTAGAAATCTCCTAGCGAAGTTTGGCCCTTGGTCAATGAGGGAGAATTGCCACAGATCTGGTAGGAAGGGGCTGGCCAGCAGGGGGCCCTGCATGATATCACCTGGCACGAGTTTGTAGGTGGGAGCTGACCAGCAGGGTCTAGGTGGCAGAGGGAAGCCAGAATTGGGAAAGAGGGAATAACAGGACCACAGGAGCATCTGCAAGGGCAATCATCTTCTGGAAAAAGCTATTCACATCTGCATGTTTCTTAGTGAATTACAGCTGGAACAATGGTCGAGCTGAGCTGGACGATGACAAGAAATTCATCCCATTTGTTTGAAATTCACACCTGTGCAAGATGGTGATTTTGATGATCCTGCTTTAACCGGAGAAACCTGATACATACCACTTTTCAGGGCTTCTGAAAAATATATTGTAACTTTCTCCCATTCGTTGTATGATCATATTAAAAATAACAAGGGCACCTCTGCCTGTGAGTCATGCCAAGTGCTCTCTAGACAGGAATTCTCACACGAACCATCAGATGCATATACTATTATTATCTTTGTATTTAATATCAACTGAGGCTCAGGTGGGGTTAGATCTTTGATGACTGCATGGAGTACTCTTGGTACTTTAGAAAAGGGTCATTTTTGGTACCACAGAGGAAGGAAGAGATTCAAATACAAATACAACTCAGAGCGGATCAAGAAAACACTGGACTAGCTTTGAGGGAGACAAACATCTCTCTGTAGGTTACTGAGCTGGATACATTCATCATCAGCTAAGAAGAGCTTCCAACTGATTTTCTAATCCTGGATTCCAGGAGTCTGTATTTGTGCTATGACAAGATGTTTTTTTACAGAAACCAATATTTTAAAATGCAAAATAAAAAAAGTATTAGGTTTCTGCTGGGAAATATCTCAGGGATAAGCAGGTAAGGCCACGGGAGATGGGGGTCCCTCTGCTTGGAGTATGTAGCTCCCTAGTCACCCTCATCACCTCTGAGCCCTGGGACCCCCTCTTGGAATCTTCTCCTGGCTTCCTCCCCACCGTCCAAGCCTTTGCTTCTGCTATTCCCCACATGTGGAATAGCCTGCTCCATTCCAATGCAAATCCCACACTTAAGGTCAAGTTTCAAAACCACATCCCACACAAAACCCGTTCCCACTAACCCCAACCTATAATGATCTTACCTGTCCTTTGCAATCTTATATCCCTCTAGTCTTCTGACCCTATTATCTAGCACTTAATTAAATTTTATTTATACACTTTTCTGGTTGCTTTATGAAAACTGCCTTCCCGGAAAGTTTATGAGGCTTTTTTTTGGTTTTGTTTCTTTTCCCTGTTTCAAAAATTGGAAAGAGAGTAGTCCTTAATTTATGCTTATTGGTTGACAGGCAAGCATCGGCAAGGGAACTGCTGTCACGGTGTCATTATCTTCAAGGTGATTCAGCTAAGGATGGTCTGGAGTTTGCCGGTATCAACAGACACAGCCAGGGTATTAAAAATACAATAGTAACAAGCCTACCTTAATTGATGTCCATTTCTAAAGTGAGAGAGCAATGGTCCCAAGAGCTTTAAATGAGGAAGGTGAGGTAGAAAGAAACCAAAGGGAGGACATAATATTGCACAAAAATGGTTGTGCTGGCCCAAGAGGCTGACAGTCCAACCTCGCCCTGTCCCCCACTACTGCAGTCTTGTGGTTGTCCTCCTCGGCCGCGCGGCCTCACGGTCTGAACGAACGCTCCTGCCTACGGCTGCCGTGCCCTTTGAGCAGTTCCAGCTCGCCCTGGACAACTGTGACATTTTGGCGGTGGGGGAGGCTACTCCTCTGTAAAGAGTGTATCTGTTGGGAAAGCAATTTTTGGAAGAAAGACACCATTTAAAAAGAACACTATTCCTTTGACAGCCCTGCAGAACGGGGCAAGTGAATGAGAAAACAGCACATCAAGTCCGAGCTGGTCTCAGGCCCTGGGAGGCTCTGAGGCGCAGCCCCCCTGTTTTAGGCTGGTCCCCCCATTTTGCCATGACCAATTAATTCCACCACTTCAACGGGAATATACTGGCTGTAACACAGTCAAGAAATGCTTTTCTTGGAGTACGGGGAAGGAAGTAAGACGAGGAGTAGGTTTATTGGGAGAAGAGATTCTTTTCAAATGACTCCTGGGATAACACATTCGGGATGGAAAACTTTTGGTGTCATAAGTTGTAAGTGAGTATGAAGACTGTTTTAATAATGAGCCAACATTTTGTGTAGTACAGCTAAGCACTTGGCTTACAGTGTAACAGATGTATACAGGTAGTTATCTACCCAGAAAATACTGTCATAGCCCCGCCATTGTTGCGTCAAGAGCCTGAAGTACTAGAGACAGGGTAAAGGAAGGCTATTTCCCATTCAGAACCACTAGGCTTTGGAACTAGAAATTACTCCAAACTAGGCAGCTTTTCTTTTCTTCCTCCCTCCCTCCCTCCCTATCTCCCTTCCTCCCTCCTTTCCTTCCTCTTTTTCCTTCTTCCCTCCCTCCCTCCCTTCCTTCTTTTTTAAGATTTATTTATTTGAGAGAGAGAGCACATACAGGCGGGGGAGAGGGAGGGGGAGAGAGAATCTCAAGCAGACTCCATGCTGAGCACGGAGCCTGACGCAGGGGTCAATCTCATGACCCTGAGATCATGATCTGAGCCAAAACCAAGAGTTGAACACCTAACTGACTATGCCACCCAGGCACCCCCAAACTAGGCAGTTATTTTAAGTAAGACATATATAAAGGAAGAGACTCCCAGGCTTTTCCAAGAGTTTGGACCTGCATCTTGAGACTGCCCGGGATTAGCCTCGTTCAGGGAAAGAAAGTCCGCCAGGCCACCTTTTGTTTGGAGTTCTTCTTGTTATACTTGTATACATTTCTAAAGTAACATGATTTCTTTCAGATCATCTAATTTTGCTTCTCTTAAAACAAGACACTTCTAGGGATATGCAATCAATGTGAAATATTTCAATCCATCTTCTCTTGGCCTTTAGGGAGTTTAACTACTATTAAAGTGGAAAAGGGCTGTCATTAAAAAGAGAACAGGCTATTTAAAAATTTTTTTTGCTTATTGTAAAAATAAGAAAATGACTAATTATTAAGAATGAGTATATTTTTAAAGGGAGGCTATCCTGCTCTACAAACCAACCAACCCCCTTTCTTCTGTTTTAGGGGTCCTCCGCTTAATCCCACAGGTAAAGCTTCTTTCCCCAAAGGGTTAAAAACTTAGAACAAGAGAGATTAAATAGTTGGTTTAAGAAGTTTAGGCATTATACCATCTAGTCTCTTCATTTATTCCTTTAACTTCTATCAAGAATCAAATCTATTCATCCAAGGGCAGGGTTTCCCTCAAACTCAAGCAACAAAATGGTCAGAGGGCAGAACTGATGAGAGATAGGAAGTAGACATGTGCCTGATAGCAGAGCCCTCAGGATTTGTTCTTATAATTAATCTGCTGGGCCTGAGTAAGCCCTGTGTACCTCTTTATGTGGCAAGTGTCGTGGGACAAGCATGGCGCCAACACCGTTGCTTTCCCAAAGTATAATGAGAAAGAGCTGCGCTCAATGGTATGTGCAAAGGGCCTGTGACCCTAGTAGACAAACTGAGTCATAGAAAAGTATTGATAAGGGAACTTAAGAAATGCTTATCACTAAGTCTGGCAAAAGACAAATAAGAACAGAATTACTAACTGTCCCAGAAAAGCAATTCTACCACTATAATGTCTAATTAATTATAGAAACTTCTAATTTAAAATTAAGAGCATGGGGGCGCCTGGGTGGCACAGCGGTTAAGCGTCTGCCTTCGGCTCAGGGCGTGATCCTGGCGTTATGGGATCAAGCCCCACATCAGGCTCCTCTGCTGTGACCCTGCTTCTTCCTCTCCCACTCCTCCTGCTTGTGTTCCCTCTCTCGCTGGCTATCTCTGTCTCTGTCAAATAAATAAATAAAATCTAAAAAAAAAATAAAAATAAAAAAAAAATAAAATTAAGAGCATGTGTTGACCAGTAAAGTTCCCATGCTAATAGCAAAACTCAATATTTCATCTTATGATAATTAGTAAAACTCTTCAGAGATGATAACATTTATGCAAATGAAAAGTGAAATTAAATTCTACGTTGAGAGACTCAGCATTTGCCTGGATCACAAAACTTTGCTCCTGGAGACCAGTAAACATGTTACCATGGTGAGGAAATTATTTTGGTTTATTCCGCTTTGAAACTCCTTCATAGGACTTGAGCACCATGGGGAAGAACTGTATCCTCTCAGCTCCTCTGAGAAAACACATTTTATTCTTCAAAAGACAAATCCCAGAATGAAACGACCATTATCTTACACCATATACAAAAATAAATTCAAAATAGATTAGGGGCTTAAATGTAATACCTAAAACCATAAAATACTTTGAAGAAATTATAGGCAGTAAGTTCTTTGACATTTGTCTTAGTAGTATTTGTTTGGACCAGTCTCCTCAGGCTAGGGCAACAAAAGCTAAAATTGAAAAAATGGGATTACATCAAACTGGAAAGCTTTTGTACAGCAAAGGAAACCATCAACAAATGAAAAGGCAACCTACTGAATGGGAGAAGATATCTGTAAGTTATATATCTGATACGGGGTTAATATCTGAAATATATAAAAAAACTTATATGACTTAATATTAAAAAAAACTGATTTAAAAATGGGCAGAGGACTTGAATAGATACTTTCCCAAAGAAGACATACAGATGGCCAACAGGCACTTGAAAAGATGTTCAACATCACTTATCATCAGGGAAATGCAAATCAAAATCACAATGAGATTTTGACTGACTCCTGTCAGATTGGTTACTATCAAAAAGACAAAAAATAAGAGTTGGCAAGGATGTAGAGGAAAGGGAAACTTTTTGCACTGTTGATGGAAATGCAAATGGTGCACCCACTGTGGAAAACAGTACAGAGAGTCCTCAAAAAATTAAAAATAGAACCATTATATGATCTAAGAATTCCACTTCTGGGTATTTATCCAAAGAAAATGAAAACACCAATTTAAAGAGATATATACATCCCTATGTTCATTGCAGCATTATTTACAATAGCCAAGATATGTGACAAGGACAGCTAAGTGTCCATTGATAGATGAATGGATAAATAAGATGTGGTATATATAGGGGCGCCTGGGTGGCACAGCAGTTAAGCGTCTGCCTTCGGCTCAGGGCGTGATCCCGGCGTTGTGGGATCGAGCCCCACATCAGGCTCTTCCACTATGAGCCTGTTTCTTCCTCTCCCACTCCCCCTGCTTGTGTTCCCTCTCTCGCTGGCTGTCTCTATCTCTGTCGAATAAATAAATAAAATCTTTAAAAAAAAAAAAAGATGTGGTATATATTTATACAACGAACTATCACTTAGCCATGAAAAAGGAGATCTTGCCATTTGTGACAACATAGATGGACCTAGAGGGTATTATGTTAAGTGAAATAGGTCAGACAGAGAAAGACAAATACTGTATGCAGAATCTAAAAAACAAGGGAAAGACAAAACAGACTCATAGATAATGGAAACAAACTGTTAACAGAGGGGGGTGGGGTTTGGGGACAGGTAAAATAGTTAAAGGGATAAAGAGATACAAACTCCCAGTTATAAAATAAACAAGTCATGGGGATATAATGTGCAGATAGGGAATACAGGCGATGATATTGTAATAACTTTGTATGGTGGTGGATGGTAACTGGACTTATTGTGGGGATCACTTGTAATGTGTAAAAATATCGAATCACTATGATGTACACCTGAAATTAATAGGGTATGATATGTCAATTATATGATAACTAGAAAAAAAAGGTAAGAGATTAGAAGGTATCTTCAGAGATACAAAAAATAAGATCTAGTCCACTGGTGAGTTTAGCTCTCTGGGTCTTCCAGCTCAGCCTTGGAGCGGGAAGACAAGTTTCCCTCTGGGTCAAACCCTTCTAGGCTCTGGGGGATAAAATCGCGACAGCTTCCCCAAACCTTTGTAATTTCAACCCAAACACTATCAGTGAAAACTGCTGCAATCAGCTTCTGGTGAGGATGAAGAAGGTTGTGCAGAGCCCAGCTTGCACCCTAAAAGCTGGGCTGTGTTCTGTGGTCATGAAAGTTTGGGTCTGAGCCGCAAAACCAGCATGAACCCTTCTGGTGAGAGATCTGAGTAAGTGTAATCTTCCTGACTCTATTATACATTCCAAACCAACAAATAGAACAGAATATTGAGTTTTCTCTTCTGCTATTCTTGAATCACCCTACATTTTTCAGCTTGGCTATTCGATAGTTGCTTCCAATTGCTCTGAATTTAAGGGGCTAAGGTAATAAAACATTTTATTGCTTTTAAGGTTTTTTTTTTTGTTCATTTTAGCTAATGAGATAGATACCCTTTTAAACATATTGTCAAGGATGGAAAGCCAGGTTCTTAGGGCACCAGTCATTTTCACACTGTATTAACAAGTCTGAAGGGGAACAGATTCGGGGGGAAGGTATTTTAGAGATGTATTTATTTTTCTGTAACACTAGATACCAAGAATGTGAAGACAAATAAAAGTTTCTCTTATTCATAAGTGATAATATAACTTCTATTATCCCCCAAAGTTAGGGTTGAATTGTGTCTCCCCACCGCACCCCAAATTCATATGTTCTAGTCCTAACTCCTAGTACCTCAGAACGGGACCTTCCTTGGAAATAGTATCATTGCAGATACAATGAGTTAGGTGCAGTCATACTGGACTGGAGTGGGCCCCTAATCAAGGATGACTGGTGTCCTTCTAAAAAGGGGAGACTTGGACACAGACAAGTCCACAGAGGGAATGCCATGTGAAGAAGAAGGCAGAGATCAGGGGGATGCTTCTACAAGCCAAGGAATGCCAGAGATTGCTAGCAAACGGCCAGAAACCAGTGGAGAGGCGTGGAACAGAGTCTCCCTCACAGCCAACGGGAGGAACCACCCCTGCCAATACCTTGATTTTGGACGTCTGGCCAGCACGACTACGAGACAATTAATTTCTGATGTTTAAGCCCCTCTGTTGGTGGCACTTTGCCATGGTAGCCTTAGCAAAATAATATACCCACAGAAAGAGAGACGATGGTTATCAAGACCTACTGATTTTTCAAAACAGATGCTTTCACAGTGGAATTATCCCCAAAAGGAAAAGAAAAGTGCGTTCTTACTCTCAGTTCTTGGGGAACAGAATTTGGCTTCTTTATGTTGATCTCAATGCTATTGTTGCCTTGTTTGAGCTCCACTGGCGCCCCATGCACTCTGGCCACACCTTCAAACATCTGGGATTTGGTTAACGAGGGGGCAAGTGCCACTGTGGGACCTTCTTTCTCCTTCTCCTTGTCACCGTGAACTGTTTCTCCATTCATGCTGACTTTCCCATCTACCTATAAGAAACACAAGGAACAAAAACCACATGCTATTTCCCAACGGAAGACTATGCCAAAATAACACATTTAGAGTCACAGTAAAACATTATCATTTATTAATCACATTCCAGGAAAAAAATAAGGTCTCTTGTCTGCTTCTATCAGTTCTAGAAATTAGGGCTCCTATAAATGACCTCTCTAAGGTCCTCTTTAAAAGGTTGTTAATCTTCTCAGGCCCCTTCACTTTGGATTAAATTTCATGTTTGCCTTACTTGGGGTGTGCTCTTATTTTAAAGTGTAGGCTCTGAAACTAATAATACACTATCTGTTAATTAATTGATTGTAAATAAAATTAAAAAAAAATAAAGTGTAGAAAATCAAGGAATCTTAAGTATATACATACCACACACTTGAGTTGTAGTACGTCTTCATTTAAATTTTGAATGCTATTCCACGATTTTGAGATTTTTTTTTCTGGTTAGCCTATATATTAGGTGGAACCCACCTCAGATCAGGAATCTTTTAGGTTACCCCGTGGTAAGGGGGCAATGGGTACATATTTGTAAGCTATGGCCCGATGCTCTGCTCTATCACAGTAAATCCCTATTTCCAGTTAATTTTACAATCCCAATTTTTTCAAGAACCAAAGGCCATACACATTAAAGTATTTGTGTTTTGTACCCATGTCTAGGGAAGGTAGTAAAAGCAAGAAAGGAGGAGTGGAGACGGTGGTTAGTTAGTCTGGCTTATTGAAAGGCATCGAGAACTCTTTAAGTCTGAGGCAATGTATACAGTGGTTATGGGAGGAAGGTCTGCCATCAGACAGCCTCAGATTCCATCCCGGCTCTACCATTTAAAAGCCACATAATCTTCAACAAGTGTCTTATTCTCTGTGCTCATTTTCCCCACCTACCAAGTTTATAATAACTGCATCTCCCTCATAGTGCCGTTGAGGGGATTTTATGGATTAACATATGTACAGAGTTTAGAACAGAATCTGGCACATTTTATGTATACGAATATTAGCTATTATTATTATGAGGCTTTCTAAAATCCTTCAAAAGGAATCATGGAAGGCCAGATATTAGTTCTAGTTTATTTACCTTAAGCAGATGGCTTACATAATTTATTGTCTGTGATCCATAAGAAAGAAACTTAAATCACAACTGCACACACCCACATAAATACAGCTGAAAGAGGAGTTTTGCAAAACAGTATTTACTTTTATTATGTGTGATGTACCAGACTTTTTTTTCTTGTATTTTACTTTATTTAAAAAAGTGCTGATACCAGGCCACTAAATTGGTTTCACTGCCTTAGGGGTGCCTGCGTGGCTCAGTTGGTTAAGCATCTGCCTTCGGCTCAGGTCATGATCTCAGGGCCCTGGGATCGAGCCCCACATCAGGCTCCCTGCTCAGCGGGGAGCCTGCTTCTCCCTCTCCCCACTGCTCGTGCTCTCTCTTGCTCTCTCTCTCAAATAAATAAAATCTTAAAAAAGAAGAGAAAAACACTGCCTTAAATTTGCTTTTCCTTTACCCTTAATTCTGTTGTCCTGGGAAACTCTCTCTGTCTCCCTCACTCTGCCCTAGCCACAAGAAAACACACACACACACACACACACACACACACACACACACACACACATCTCTCAGAGTTTCTGTCCTGCCATTGTCTGGTAACAACTTTCCACATACTACCTTTGACCATAACAGGGTCCACCCACTCAGTGGTGGGGCTGTGAATGGGGCTGAGAGCCATCAACGTCTGTGGTGGGTCAAGGGCTCATTGGCCGCCAACAGTGACCCCCAGCTCAAAACGATCTCTGCTAAGTTCTTCTCCGCATCCTTCCATGAATGCTCTTGCTGAGGCCTTTTACACTGTTTTTGCCACAACGGTGAGAGACAGAGTTGCCTCAGGGCCAAACTCTTGCCATCAAGTCCTGCCATAATTCTTCTGTTTCAATGATCACCTTGCACTATTTATATAAAGGAGGGGACGTGGACATCTGGATTATCTGATCAGATGCCTCGGACACCAAGTTGAGTAAACGTATTCCCTACCCTGGTGTGGGCCACCTCAACATCAAACCTTCCTTCGTGAAACATCACAGACAGTTCTCGGTCGTGGGCCTTAGGTGAAGGACAGCTGGTGCCACACCTATGTGGGATACTAAGCATGTCTGGGGACACGCTTATCTATGTGCGAGCCTGCGTGATGAGTAGCTCATTTTCTCAGGAAGAATTCATGTATATATTCAATAAGAACTTGCTGAGTGCCCACTATGTGCTGGGCACCGATGCCAGGCTCCCAGGATGAAGCCGTGAACAACAAAGGCACAGCCTCAGCCCTTTGAGGGACACACATCTCAACTCAACCCAGATGAGACATCCAGGACTTCTTTTGTTCTATGGAAACCTAAGGCACAGACTTTTAAGATCCATTCTGAGTTATTTAAGCAACAGTCAGAAAGTGTATATACAGTTTGGTTCCCTCTGAAATTCAATAGGAAGATACATGACATCACACTGCTCGATTAGTTTAGCCAAGCAAACTTTCTTTATAGTCATGTGCCCGTGTCTCCTGCTGATGAATTCCACCTCTGTCTTCTATTAAGAACCCATGTGGTGTGCAGGACAAGGAGAACTGATTTTTCTTTGTAGTCAAAAGAGCTTAAGCCAAAGAACGAGTGCTTCCTCGTGATGTGAGGAAAAACACTGGAATGTGAGGAAGTGAAAAGATGTTTGGTTGTCATAGGTTCTTTGGTTCTGGAACATTACTTTACACATTCATTGGTAGGAAACAACCTAGTTTCTTTCCCCTTAAAAAATATTTTTAAAAACTCGTCTCATCTGAGAATCAAGTACATCCCATGCTCCTATGTGCTCCTTGTATTATTCCTTTTTTGCAATTGTAGCATCTTTTTGGACATGAGGTCCAATTCTTTAAAAAGAAGAGGGAGCTGCATATACTTCTACTTAAACCACAGGCAATGACAGTTTTCTTTTGAGGAGTTTGCCATACCTCCACAGAGCTGGAGATCCCTAGGCTTTTACTAAATTAAGGGTTTGTTACCACTACTGTAGAGAGACCACGCCATTATATCAAACTGGAAAATAAACTTTGCTCCTTTCACTATTTGCAAACCAAATCTCCTGAGACTATAAACTTCGCAATCCTAAATGGTAACACATTTTGCTTTCATTTGATAAACATAATTGCATCTTCCTGGGGCAAGATGCTTCCTTCTGTTGATTCCCTGGGGTTGAGGTTTGGTTCTCCTCTTAAGGAATGCGTCCTACCTTAAAGGTCTTCAGAACCTCTTGAGAGTTTTTGGGCTGGGAGTAAGGCTTGGGTGTCAGCATAGGCACTGCTTTGGGGGTGACAGTTTTGCTTGGAGACCCGCTGCCTGCTGACATGCTGGTATCCAGAACGCTGGTCCGAGCGATGGTGGTCTCCACGGTGGCAGTGAATTTGGGTGGGGGCAGTGACTGTCGCCGCAGGTACTTCATGGGGCTAGGGTCGTTCAGGAAGGGGGTTAAATTTGGCTCTGTGGAATGGCTTCTTTCCAGAATTTTTGGCATCTCCAAGCGTTCGAGAACAGCCTCGCTGATGGTGAACCTCTCAATGTACTGTTGAAGGATCCCCTCTGCCTCCTCCTGGGACCGTGCGTTCTTATAGGCCTCATGCAACTCCCTCTCTCTCCGCTCTCTAAAGGATGAGCATGGGAGGGGAAACAATCACAGAGTCAACAGTCACAAAAATCACAAAGAAGACCTTGGTAGGAGCCAAGGCTGAGCTGAAAGGGGAGCCCAGGAGTGTGTAATATTGGCGTCAGAGCCTTTGTGGTAACCAACGATTTTTTTAAAAAGCACATCTAGATACCACTGCACATGTAAAAAAACAACAACAGAAAGAACTCACTTTTCTTGAACAATTTCTCTGTAGGTTTTGATGCTTTTCCTTCGTTCACTTGTTCCATCCTCTCCAGCCAGTAACTTCTCCATTTTCTTCCTTTCTTCCTCTTTCTTGATTAAGTCCTGAGAAGCACTTCTTCTACGGCTCTTCCAACGAGCCAGGTCCTAGGGAGGTGGGGGTAAGGGGTCGACAGAACATACTTCTACACGCTTGCACACAATTCCATTTCTACTCTTCAGAGCTGAGTGAGTGCAGACTATGGGCCCAGCACGATGTGAGGCCATTCCATTCCCACTCAATCCAGCGTAAGTCTGGTGGGAACAGGAATGGGGAACATTCCAGGGAACATTCAGATATAGCCATATTACTCATAGCAGGCCGGCACATTTATTTAAACATGGTAATATGAACTACGCAATCATATTTCATGTCAGCTGCTAACTTTTAAAGTATTGCTTCACAGGGTACTGTAAGAAACTTCATTTCTTCCGATTTATGACCTGCACATTGTGAATGGACTTGCTGACAAAAGAATGGGAGGAATCAACCACAGACCGACACAATTTCCTCAGGGAAGGAACAAAAGGCAGAAATACTGATTTCTGGGACGCTGGAGTCAGGTGGGTGGGATTGCAGCTGTGGGAAAGGACCTCAGTACTACCTCTTCCACGCTTTGTTATCTTAGGTATGTTTGTCAGCCTCTCTACACCTCAGTTTCCTGACCTCTAAAATGAGGATGACAATGACATGTGCTCTTCCCAGCCTATTGTAAGGGTTAACTGACACAGTGCAAATAAGGTGCCAACCGTATTGTTAACTGCTCGGTAAATGGTAGACCCGACTACTACCACATTTTATAGACTAATTTTTTTGACTGATGGTACAGTTAAGTCCACAACAGCTACCTCTGAGAGCTCTGTGAGGACCACATGCAAGAATCCATGCTAACCTCCCGGCATCCCCATCTTCGGGCTCTTCCCTGCCCTGGCTCTTGGCTCTCAGCACACAGACAATCACAAGGCCCTCATCAGGCCACAGAGATTTCCTTCCCTGGTTCTCATCCGGGCTCCCTCACTCACTAGCTGTGTGACTGTTGGTGAGTTACTTAGCTGTTCTGAGACTCATCTGTGGAACTGAGGACGATACTAGTTGCTAGCTCACTGAGTTACTAAGGAAACGGAAGAAATCCTACACGCAAGGCAGTTAGAACAGTGTCTGTGACTGGTAAGCTTCCGAGGTTGGCCATTACCGTTGCCAGCAGCAGCAGCATTCTTATCCATCCCGATACATCATCCCGAAAGACAGTGCATCTTCAATTCTACATCCCATGCCAGGTGCCTCCCTTCTGCACCACCCCTCCCCGCTTTGCGGCCAGCCTCCTAGAGGGGGGCTTGCCCAATGCATGTCCCCGTCCTTCACTCTTCACCTTTCATGTTGCCATTAACCTTCCTTTAATTCCCACACTTCCTGTGTCCCTATTTGAAGTCCCCTAAGGGCTCCCTTCCCCTGCCTGGCTTTCAAGTCCCAGTCTGCCCGCCCCACTGACTTCCTGCTCCAAAGGGGCTCTAACCCATGGTGCGGGGCAGCCTCCCCGCTGCCCGTGGCCTTAGTCGGCACTCACATCTTGCCATTTGTCGTCCTCTTCCCGCAGCTGGTTATTTATCAGCTGCAGCTGCTCCTGGCGGGCCCTGCTGTGTGGCTGCACCGTGGCCTCCTCCTCACACCGCATGTCAAACATACTCGTGCTCCTGAGCGTGGAGAGAGAAGAGACAAAAATGGACCGGTGCCCGGGATGTGTCTACGCGTTCTGCCGCGTGGGGGCGCTACCGCGCCGGCAAAACTGCCCCTTTTCCCTCCGCAGCTCAAGACAGCAGCGCGATGCGGCATGTGGCGTGTTGCGATCCCCAGCCGGCAGCGGGCATGCTAGCACCCCCACCTTTTCTCCTTTTGCCGCCAAAGCCGAAATGTGACCATCTTTGCCTTCAGGGTGGCTACAGCAAGTCAATATAATTTTATACGTAGGTGCCGAAACATTTCGGAAGAGCTAGAAAAACGTATTTGGAGCTCTGGGCTCTTCTCATTTGGAAATGTATTAGGAAACAAAATGAAAAGAATTAAAATGTATAACGTGGGGGGAATTTATGGGCAAGGAGGGTGGCATTCCATGAAGCAAAACTTTATTACAGTAATTGCTTGTGTAAAGAGCTGTCTTACGTGCTTTCTACATGAAGGCAACTTCTCCACTTTCAAAAAAATCATCTAGCCTCAAGTCCAAGACAACCAACTTTTCATATTGTATTTTCTGAATTGTGGATGCATCCAAGAATTATGCATTAGTGATTCATATATTTGATGTGGTTATTTCTACTTCCTGTAAAAATGCCTATAAATTGGGCCTGCAGTTGACAGCATGTTGGAATCAAGAAAATAGGGTATTTTATCATAAGATTAGGAATAAAATATATAAATCAGTATATACTTTGTATCCTAATATTCTCACAAGAATTTTACCTTATTTTTGTCAGGATACTTATGAATTTACTCTTTTACAAGAAAAAGGATAGGGAAAACAATTTTTTAAGCCCTTAGGCTGTACATATTATTGATATGTTCTATAGGAGTTTATTAAATGTTGGGTGAGATCACAGGGCCTTTTCTACGGTGCTTCCACAGACCTCTGTTACAGCAAAAGCTGAAGCAGCAAGATGAAAACAGAAATAAAAACCAGAGCAAAATCCTCCCTTTTTTCCGCCTCTCAAAGAAATGAGCTCTGGGACCAAGTGGGTTACACAGTCCAAAATCAAGAAATGGAGGTTCGCTGTTAAACTCTAAGAACAGAAGACTATGATAGTCCATTTTTGAAGCCAGCTTAACACAAAGAAAAAGAAAAGCCATGCACTTAGACGTCAATTAATTCTAGACATCATCGGTGACGTCCAAAATAGTTCTCCCCATGGGCAGACAATGACCAGCGGCAGCATTACTGGAGGCCAGCGGGGTCCTGAGCAGACAGCTCTCTGGAAGGGGAAGACAGATCCTCAATGCAATGGCTGCCCACCTTCATTCTGACGCATTCAAAATGAATCTGCATGGATCTGTTGGGTGCCTCTTCCTTCTCTCTAGGTGTTGGACTATTTAAGTCTGACCTAAGAGAGCTAAAACTGAAGCCCGTACTTGCAATCTGTCTTCCCCAAGCGTATTCGAATACTCTGACTGCACAGAAGGACTTTGACCTGAGGCTTCTATTGGCACAAATGTGACAAACCACCATGGGGAGCTGCCTCTGCATACTTGGTGGGTAGTGCTGACTGTGGCAGCCAGTCTTCCAGAAAGAGAAACTGCAGTCCTATAAGGGGGGAGGGGCTGCGATTTTTCATTTATTTTAGACTATTTATTAATGTTGTTTAAGAAAGATTTGGGAATTTGCAGAGGTAGGTAGAGAAGCCTTACCTCATTTTTTTTTTTTTTAAACATCATGGATGAAAATTCACTTAAGTAGGCTTTCCAGAAAGAGACCAAAATTCATTCCATTCCTGGAGCCAGGTCTTCTTCTGAAATCCCAGGAAAAAATGGCAGTCTTCTCCAAGATTTGGGATTTGGTTATGTCACTTGGAAAGAATGGGAGCAATGCCTTGAGAACTGCCTTCTTCTGTCCCGGGGTCCTATCTCTGTTTCCACCATTAAGTTCTAATGACCCTAGTCCAAATGTGGCCAAAAGCTGGTTAGTGAAATAAAAAGAGAAACTCTGGTTTGCCCTCTCATATACCAGGAAGTACTATTTTCCCCCAGAGTTTTTTTTTTTTTAAAGAAATTCCAGCAAACTGGCCAAAAAAGAAATAACCGAACTATGAGCCATGTCTCTATGCCATTTCAAAAAAAGGAACTAGGCAAGTTGAAAATTGATAATACTAGACAGAAAATGGGCTGAGTCACCATTCAGAAAATGTCCCTTACTTCAGAGGTTGGACTCAGCCTCCAAAATGAAGAAGTGTGTGTCTAGGGACAGGGTGGGGGATCCTGCAGGAGCCCAGGCTCCAGAATATTAATGTGACTCGCACCAAACATCTGCTCTCAGCCCCCGCCTTGTGCTATTGGGACACGGGGTCCCCGGCTGCTGAGCCCCAGAGTCTCTCGTGGTGGTGGGTTGGCATCTGTGAGGGACAGGACAAAATCACCTCCAGGGGAGCCTGGAAATTGTTCCTGGGCCAGGTCGAAGGTGAGGGAATTAGGAATTAAACAGCCTCCAGCTCTCACGGTGCACAGGCTCCGTTGGTGGGGAGAGCCTTGGGACAGGAGGAGCGTGCACGTGAAGAAAAGGGCAAGAAGGTGAAACTATATCTACGGAAACATTCTTGGCTTGCTGGGAGGCGGAAATCTCTGTTTGCCTGTGTGGTAGGTCTGCCCCTGACCTGCATTTTCCTTAAAGGGCACATCTTTTTCTGATTGGGCTGTATTTTAAGAATGTGCCAGTTCTGAATAAATAGAGCCTGTGCTAATAATTGCCCTTAAAGGTTTTGAAAAAGGGAGAGAGTGGGGAAGTAAACTAAACATATAGTAAATATCTACTTAAAAACGAAACTGCCAATATAAACTCTGCATTTTGCTCCCCACATGGCTTCATGTAGTTGTGTCTACTCCCAAGAAGGAGATCTGGCACTTTGGCTACTGCTAGATAAGACCTCTGGAAAAGGAGCTCCTTTCACTCTTCTTCATCCACGAGGCTGCTTTTTGTAAATTTAGGGCAGAGAAGGGAGTCCCCACCTCCACTGCCTTGAAAAAAATCATTCACTTTTCCCGTGGGTGAGGTTTCATATTCAGGGGCAGGCAAGATTCCAACACTCTTTACCGTAGCTTCCTTTCTTCCATTTTCTGGGATTTCCCAGAGATCCGTTTTAGGCACACTGCACAGTGGCTTTGCATTGATAAAGAATAAATCCACCCCATCAAAATGTTTGCTAACCAAATCAGAGTAGCGCTTTGCCTATCCATCTTAGATAATCTTCCTTTCAGTGCATGGTAAATACTGCCACTGCCGATTTTAAATGTAATCACCAGGGCTCAATTTTATAGACTACTTAACTCCATGCAGTCAGTCAAGCTCAGGGGGAACTTGGTTTTGAGACAGGACTGTGCTGCACGTCAGGCACGAAGCAGAGATCGCACACTGGGAATATATGCTGGCACCTGAGGCAGCCCGCTTAGTGCCAGGACAAACCAAGCCGACATCTTGAATGCAGACGTGGAGAAGGTACTGGAAACAGTAACTTTGGGGCCCAGTTTCCTTGTCATTGGTGGCAATGATTTTTGTGTTTGCACCCTTATTTAGACTCCTCACTTGGTGACTTAAATGTCTTAGGTCCGTGTGTGCTCCTCTGACAGCCCAGACTTCCACCAGCACACAGACTGCTTCTCAGAGAGGAGGGACATCAGGCTCAGCAGGCCACTGACGTTGGAATTAGATATTAATTATGTTTCTTAAAACACAGATTTACTCAACTCTGAGAAATCTAGGATTGTGCAAAGAAAATGTTTGCTTTGGATAATCTGTTTCAGAATGCTCGGCAGATGGGAAATCCGTTTCTGAAATGGAATTAGTGTGGTCACAAATGGGAGAGTGTTGGCTTCTTCTCAAATCTGGATGTTGAGGCGGAGGTAGGGAATGAATCTCCGAGAGGAGTGGAAACTAAGGAGCCGGGAGCGGAAGCCGAAGTCATGTTTGACATCTTGACCCCTTGCTATGCCACAGAAGTTGAACGCAACCCCAATGTTCTGGTCTTGAGTATCCCACAGTTTATATTACTCCAACCTGGGAGGAACTTGGGCTTCTGAATCTATAATTAGTGGTTTAGGGTTTGTTTTCTTAGCTCAAAAAGATATGGCCATGAGAATGACTTGCTTCATTGTTAACTCCAAGCCCTAACATATCAAGAATTAAATGTAAAACGCAGAATAATTCTGTGGCTCAGAAGGGGTACCAACATCCAGACCGTAAGACCAGCCTCCCCATGCCACGTCTATGAAAAGCAAATGTTAAGTTGAAGCAGCAGCTGTGTATTAGAATCATGCTTGAGTTACTCTTTCATTCATCTCTCCTGCACAGAACATATGTTCTGCATTCCGACTTCAAGTGCTTTTCCGAGGCTGCGTGAGTCAGTTAGCTGCTCAGTTCACCGTTGCATCAATTGCATTTCAATTAGTGGTAAGTATGGGAAGCATGCAGTTTAATCTAGTCATTAATGGATTCCTACAAACACAAGACAACTTACTCTGCGTCATCAGACACAGGAGTTCTCGGACCGTATCTACAAGACCAAATACAAAATTAGAGGATGGGTAAGACAGAAGATTAGCTCTGTAACCAAGCTGGCAATAAACATTGCCGGTGACATATTTGCGTGCCAAACCTTTTTTTGTCGATCACACTGAAAGAGAAGTGTCGTTACACAATTAGCAATATTTATTAACTGCTGGAAATGAAAGAACAGTCTTACATTGCTAAAGAAAGCAAAACGTGTATTAAAACACAGAGGAGAAATGAAAATAATCCCCATGCTACCCACAAAAAAGATTCTGTTCAATATAAACACAAGGCGGCTTAGGTGTAACCCGCAATGTTTAGAGAAGGCAATTTAAGAAGAAAAAGGAAAAAAAAAAAAGCCAAACCTGTATTATTGTCGTTCACAAACAGTTAAACTGTTCATGCCTTTATGCTCGGCAGTAATGGGCTGTAATGGACACCCAGCATAGAAGCACACGCTTACTGACCCTTTCCCTGATGTGTTAATGCATTTGCACAAATGACATCAAAGAGCGTTTCTGCAGTTTTCTGAAAGCAAACCAGAGCTCCAACCAGAACCCCATCAGTGCCTTCCGCATGCATTTGACAAAAACCACAATTCCTAGAAAACTGGCAGCCTTAATCAAAGCCAGACTTGGATAATATTCCATAACTTGAAAAACCAAAGTTTTCCTTTTTACAGTCTTTTACATTCTTCTGATGATTCAGATCTACAAAGCTGTACCTTCTGCAGGACAGACACTTTAAATTTTAATGTGTCTGATAAAGCAAAGAAAAAGGTTAAATTAGAAAAAAGAAATTAGGACATTACAAGGGCATATTTTAAAGCACATTTTAAAAAAGCAGCTCCCATAAATGACTCTCTCTTCAGCAGAGGGAAATGTTAAGAGAAGGTTCTTACCTATGCCCTCACACGCTGTTCATTTCTGCACTCTGATGGTGGACAAAGAATTATTTGAGCGAAGAAAAAAGGTCCTGCTTTCAGTTTCCAGCAAATTAAATTTTGTGGTTTTCAGCAAAAATTACCTAGTCTCGTGTTCAGTTTCATAACAGTTTATGGGGAAAAGAGTCACTTCTAGAGTTGTCTTCCTGTAATCTTAGGGAAAACACCCTGGAATGCTTGGGTGCATACCCACCCACCCTTCTCTCTTCCCCGCTCTTATCACTCGAGAACAGTCTGCATTCATGCATTCATTAATAATTGTTTTCGTTCACAGTGAAGGCAACCAAAACAGTGCAAGACCCAAAGTCTCTGCTGAAATGGCCAAAATGTTTGTGGGTATTTCTCTTCTGGCAGTTAAGACTCATTTTCTGTTTCTCCAGGGAATAGTTTCAGAAGGGGCTAAAGTTTAATCTAATACACTCAATTTTCTAAAAACACTACTGCATTTAGAATCAATGACCAATGGATTCCTCCACAGTCAAGGGAGAGTGCATGAGCAGCTAGTTCTGAAGACTGGACCAATGTTTGCCAATTAATAGGCCTACTGGAATAGGCTTATGCAAATCCAGTGTTTTCTAATTTATCTATGGACGAGAGCAGGGAAGTTATGCCTAGTTAGCCTAGAAACAATCAACTCATAGTATGTGTTTTATGTCATTTTATGTCTCTGAATATTTTTGTTAATGTTTTATTGAAGTATAATATATATATAATATAATATATATAATATATATTTTGTATATAATATATATAATCTATAATATATATAATATAATATATATTCTGTATATAATATATATATACAGAAGGGGCACCTATCACACACATATTCCTCAATGAATCTGCGAAACCGAGACATACCCAGGATCGGTGTCGAGTGTTTTGTACTATATAAATGGACCCATATAGTATGTATTCTTTTGAGTTTGGCTCCTTTGGCCCATTTTGGTGATGAGATTCAGCTACATGTTGTTGCTGCATGTAGGATATATCTGAATTTAAACTGCCTCTACACAAAATACTTAACAGCATTTCATGGAAATCTCTGCCAACAAATGTAGATTTACACTAAAGTGTAAGCTCCGTGAGGGCAGGGATTTTTCTTTTTGGGTTCCCTGAATAGTGACCAGATGAGGCCCTCAATATTTATTGAGTACTTATTGGATGCTCTGGAAATTGAAGAGAAAAGAACAGCTTAGTCTCTGAAGATAACCTTCATTCACCCTTTTACTATACACTCATGGACTTCAGGAATTTCCTCCTGATTTGTTAGTTTTAAGAGGGCATCAATTTAAGCAGGACTGCCTTTGCAGTTAAGGAGAAGATAATTAGAACTTGGGCTTCAAATGACTTTCTCCATTGTCCTATGGGAAACCGAAAAGTAAAGGTTCAGTTAAAAAATCACTAATAAAGAGATTTTTAAAAAATACAAAGTAGGTGAGTCAATAGGTACAAAATTGGCCAGACAAATCACAGTTGGCATAAGCATCCCACCAGAAAGAAAAAAGAAAATGAAAAAGCAATGAATAAAGTTTAATTTTGAGGGTAGGGATGTTTAGAAAGATAAAGAGAATATTCTATGCATCTATTTCATGTATGTAACTTTCAGCACTAATAAAGCATTTTAGGATCAATAATTAGCTGGTTCTATACTTCCGATTGCAAACCGGCATAGCTTCATTTGAAGTGAGAAGGGAAAAAATGGGTTTCCTGCTCATTTAAAATTATCCCCTAGCACCCAGCCCCATGTTTTACACATAGTAATTACTCAATAAACAGTTGTGGAAAAGAAACATGAATTCCCAAGGCGTATGCTCACTCAGTCACACAACTGTGACACGCCGTTCATGTGACCACATCTCCTTCTGCTCAAACTAGCCATTCATTCTCCTTTGGATCTAAAGAGACCTTTCTCTCAATCACAAATAGAGGGACAGGTACAAGCGACAGGGAATTCATCAGACTGCCACCGTTTCCCCTAGTAACCTGTGCAGGCAATGCACCGGAGGGGGTCCGCGGCTTTCTGCTCAGACCGAGCTGGGTCTGAACGTTGGACCTGTAATTACCAGCGGTGTGGACGTGGGCCTCGGTGTCCTAATCACAATATGCAGATGAAAATCCTTCCTCTCAAAGGTCGTATGAGGAATAAGTCAATGGGAAAGCACCCAGAATGTGTAGGCAGCCATGGGCCCCACTTCCTTCTTCCCTTTCATGCTCAGTTGCTTTAAAGCAGCCCATGACCCTGGGCCACACTGTGTCAGGGTATCTGGAAAGTGAGTGAGGGCAGATCTGTCAGTCCCTCTGTCATGAGCCAGCTCTGACCGGCCCTGACCAGCCGGGATCCACGTGGGATCCACACACCCACTTCTCTCTCTGTTGCCCCACCTGTGAATTGCCAGAAGGTGAGCTAGAGGGAGCGGCCACCCTTTGAAAGGGCTGCACAGCGCTCTGCACTATAAACCAGAGCAGGAATAGTACCCCTGCTTCCAGAAACCAGTGTGACAACGAGGCTCTGCGACAGTAGTAGTAGGAGTCAGAGGAATATAAGGATAGATTAAATCCAGGTCATCAAGATAGCTAGGATCTTAATTTTAAAATTTGGGTGTTACTTAAGGTTTTCCCTGCTCCCCATCCTCCGCTCTGACCCGCTACGTTCAAGGTCCTTGGTGAAGCGGAACCCAATCACTTCCTGTTTTCTAGTGGATCCCGTAATTATGCAAAACACCTCTCTTTTATTCTCCCTAGATCTGGCAGACCACACTTTTAACAAAAACGCATCACTCTTATTAAATAGTAACAGAAGCTTCAACATACAGTACTTTTAACTACAAACTTCAGTTTATTTCCATACTCGTTTTTTTTTTTTTAAGATTTTTATTTATTTATTAGAGAGACAGACAGAGATAGTGAGAGAGAGCACACAAGCGGGGAGGAGAGGGAGAAGCAGTCTCTCCAGTGAGCAGGGAGCCTGACGTGGGCTTGATCCCAGGACCCTGGGATCATGACCTGAGCCAAAGGCAGACGCTTAACCGACTGAGCCACCCAGGTGCCCCTCCTTACTTGTTCTTTTAAATCAAGTCATAGCATGGAATAGACATCTTACCTCTAGAAAGCACTGAGTGTTTGCTAATGTTGAAATGAAATGAAATTACAAATTGATAAGTGGCATACATCTTCTTTGGACCTGAAGACCCTCCTGGAATCAAAGTGAAATCAAGTAGGTCAGAAAGAAGTTCAATTCCTTTACCTGAGGGCTCCTGTACGAGCTAGGAAGAAATAAAAGAGTTACCCACTTAGGCGGCCCACAAGATGAGTCAGAAAAAAGCATGTTGAACCGGAAAACTCACAACTGCATCTTCTTTCCACACCTGCTTATATGCAAAAAAGGTAAAAAAAATTCTTGGCAGACTGGGAAAATTTTTATCATTCTATTTCCACAAGCAGTCGCGGGTAAGTGGCACTGAGGTACCGTAAGGCGTTAATAACATACTCAAAGCATCTATGAAGGCTCAGAGCAGAGAAGCAAAATCACAAAGGCTCAGGAAAATCTTCTGACCTCTTATCTTTCAATGGAGGACCCTTGGCAGATTCCTCCACATCCTGTCGCTTTGCAAATGGAACTGGAAGGAACTGGTTTACATTGGCTCCAACGCGTCTAAGAGACATCCCGGTTCTCCTGACCATCATGTCATCTTTTTGTGAATCATACAACTTTCCTTGGCCTTTCAGTCCACCGCCACTCCAGGCAGGAGCTGTCATCTTCTCCGAGCTCTCTTCTGTCCCCAAAGTCTTGCGTTCAGAGGCCGGGGGACACAAACTAGGGCAACATTCAGTCCAGCCAGTCAAGGCCACTTATTGCTAAAGATGCTTCCAGTAGCATCACTCACTGGCATCAGCCCAAGCCGGAAGAAGCCAATGTCCACGGAGGCAGCGGCACACATAGCAACTGAGTATTAATACTGGGGGCCTCCATCATGCAACGGGTACTTACACCAGAACGGGTTTCCCTTTCGGGTTTTCATGGTTCCCGAGAACAAAATCTGGCCAGCACCCAACCACATGCAAAGGCTCAAATCTCTACCCAGGGACGGCACTGAGAGCAGAGCTCTGGCTCTGGGATGGGTGCATACTTTTAAGTGACTGAATTCCACGCCACATCAGTCCTCAAGTGCATACTGTGGCTCTAAGCTGTTTTCTGGGAACGCAACAGCCACACACAGCAGAGGCCGCACACCCTGGAATGCAGGCAAGCGCTCACAGTGGCTGGCCGCTTTCCTCGGATCTTGCAGCCTTTGGCGGCATCTCAGATTCTCTTTGAGCAACTCCTTCCTTCTCTTCTTTGCCATCCTGTGGCAGCTGTTTGCACGTCGCTGAAGCCAGAGAGGACAGCTTTACTCCTAGGGAAGAATTCACACCCAAGGCCTTGACCCCACCTGTCATCCTTCACCTCCTGGGAAGGGAGGGAACGCTCCTCACCTTCCTCTGTGCCTGGGCGCTCGCTCAAACCGCAGACGTGCTCCTCCTGGGTCTCCAGCACAGGAGCCAGGCGCGAGACTCTTTTGCAATAGTCATCTATGCCAGAATTCACTATTCTGTTGATAATCAAGTCACATTGGTAGCAAGAGAGAAGAGGAAAAAGAATTATGAAAGGACACAACAAATGTTGTTGAGACTGAGAGATTAAAAAGAGTTCAGCGGCTCTCATTCCAGAAGCTGGTTAGTGAGGATGACATACTCAGATGCAGATAATGGAAGGTGAGCCCCAGAGAGGGCCTAAGAAAAGTCAAAGAAGGCTGGCAAGACCCTGTCCCCATGGGGCTGAGTGATGGTCCCCTCATTAGTCAAGGACTAGTGCATGTCTTACTAATTTCTTACCCCCACCTCCTCCACCCCAGGTCCCCATCAGCCTCTGAAGCACCAACTGTATTTCTGGTGTGCTGGGATTACTTATATCTACAGCCTGCTACCCTCCATGCTGTCAGCCACAGTACTGGATGAAAGACACCCCTCTGTATGTCATGGACCATTCACTGTTTCCTTTGGATTTCAAGGACAAAGCACAGACGAGACGTCTTAAGCATTTCCTCTTGCCATGGAGAACGTTACTTTGCTCCCACCATGCAGGTGGAATGGAGGTTCCCAGGAGAGTCCAGAGGCTTATAAACCTCCCATACCTGCTTTCTGGAAGACAGACCAGCCCATAGAACCGAACCCCCAAAAGAGGACTTGGGAATTCAAAGCTGGAAGGCCTCCAATGAGGATGAGAACTGGTGACAGGCCTACATGGGCTTTTCCCAGGTGATCCCTCACACATTTGGATGGCGATTCAGCCAAGGAAACGCTTGACTCATAGGAACCCCAAGAGAGGAGTCTTTCTCCATTCACGATTTATTATACAATTTTTTCTAAGTAGAGGAGGGAAGAGAACTTTCCTTTCTTTTTTGTCTGCCTCAATGTCCAAATTTGAACTAATGATATTAATAACTATTTTTTCCTCCCTCCATGGGATAAACTGATTTTTATCAATGTATCTTTAGAAGAAACACTAGGGTATCATTAAAACATTCCATCGAGTTCATTTCAGTATTTCCAACTAATAAAATAGTGCTTAATGCAGCCGCGGGAAAAAGGGTCCTTCGCCAAGATTACTGGCATTCCCAGGCAGTGATTCTGGGGACAACAGGATCAAAATGGACGCCTGCCATTAACTTTCACACACATGCTCCTCCCCAGGGTGACCCGCTAACGTTACTTCTCTGCCAACCGGCCAAAGGGCCTGTGAAAACTATGGGATCGCCGGAGGTTTCTGACATGAGCTTCGGCAGACCCTTTCAAAGCCGCAGTGGCTCCCATGCAGACCTTGCGCGCAGATGGAGGAAAATACCTGTGGTCATTTTGTGGCTTAAGCGTTTGGTATTTTGCTAAACTGGCCGTGGCCGTGGAGGAAGGGGAGAGAGAGTCCTTTTCAGTCTCGCTGCCACGACTGAGGACTTCTTGTACGTCCTCCCGAGGCCCAGCCTGGCCGATGCTGAGCCGCTTCCATCTCTGCTGATCTATGTCTGTCACGGGTCCAAAGTGCACAAACTTCTGCCGTGGGCTGGAAGCTTTCTGACAGGCCCTGGCCTTGCGGCTGGCAAAATCATCTCGAACAGCAGTTTCTGCTTTAATTTCTGGTGAAGGCTCAGGGGCGCGGATGGGTTCAACATCTCCGTCCCTAGTCAGAACCAGACATGAGTTCCAAAGATTTCTAAGGCAAGTGCAAATTAATAAGAGGTTTTTCTTGAATACTAGATTTATGAAAAAGACTTCTATGGCTACAGCAGAACTGCTTGTCCATTCACCAATCAAACAAAAGAACGATCATTGTCTTGCCTAGGAAAATAGGGCTTTAAACTTCTATGGTTTTCAAAATATCACTTCCAACATCATAAATGATGGCATAAGAAAATCTTAGGTGAAATAATGAAAATTCATTAAAAATCAAGTTTAAATTCCTTATGGTAAACAAGCCTATCAAAATAACCATTCATAGTAGTTGGCTCAATTAAAGAGGATGTTTTCATCATCCAGTGGCTTGTAAACTTTTGGTATTAATAACTTACAACTCATGCAGAATATGCTATGTTTTGAGAGGTATTTTTTCTCCAGCCGTGAGAATAAAAAATGATAGAAGGATAAGCATTTGATTCCTTCCAAGTTTAATAATACCACTGCCAGGGGAAAACTCGGGAAAAACATGACACACCTCGTCTTTCCTGACACTTTCAGTCTCTCCCACGTCTCCAAGTCAGCTTCGGTGATATTGGAGACCGTGACAAATCTTGGAGCCTCTCGGTGAGGGGTGAGGTGGCCCTGAATTCTCCGCTGAGCCAGGTCATCCCTGTAAAGATCTGGCACCTTCCTCACTCCCTCTTCTGCCGGTTCGCTCTCCTGAGTCCGAGTAATACAGGTCACCACTGACTTCACCTCTTCTGTTTGGCCCTGGTTTCTGTCAATTTTATCCAGGCCCCCACATCATTGGAAAAATGAGGTTCAAGGAAGGGGAGCAGACAAACAGAATGTCAAGCAAGGAATTTCAGAGGCTAAGGACAGAAGGAAATGATGGGGCACCTTTCCCTTTCCCAAAAAATATGGAATCAATTGGAGCCTTGATTCCTTTCGCCTATGCACCCTTCTGACACTGTAATGAGATGGAGCTTTTTCCACCAGATGACAGTCTCTAGTTTAGGAAGAGAAGCCAGGGCTTGCTGAAAGACTATTAAGAATGGTAATGAGATTTCGGTTTGACAGTAATGATGCCCAATTCCCACACTATTCAAGTTACTATAATGAATTCAAGTTTTCTGATTGAATCCCTGAGCCCTCTTGGAATGTCTTTTACCGCACCAGTAAAACGTTAGTAACGAGCTCTGCATGATCCAAGTTCTAGGATTAGTTTGGAGATAGCTGGAACGTTGTTCACATATTAAATATCTCAACCATAAACTCACAACTGCCAGAAAGTACATTTAAGTCAATTCCAAATAGAAAGTGTCAACCTTCAAAATCAGTCTCTGCTTGCTGATAGCGCCGGCTGGCTTTGGGTAATGTAAACTTGAAGATTAAACAGACTGTATCCTCTTCACCTGTATCCACTTCATGTACAGTCAATACCCATTTGTTTCTTGTGTTAATAACTAGTCACCTTTATCGATGTTAAAATTGATATTTTCAACTGTTCTCCCAAGAAGTGGATGTTAGGTGGCTTAATGCGGACAATGCTACCATTTAAATCAAAGCTGTGGCATCGTATGCAGAAACATTCGATTGCATTAAAAGTCAATTTCTAACTAAATATGCTTCCTGAGATAGAAAATCTCAAAAATCTACATGAAGAGGACTATTTGCTTTTAAAAAAGATATCCAAGCTGGAAACCCAAGACATATTCTTTTGTTACCTGGATGATGTGGTGTCTTTGCAGAGCATACAAGTTAGGAGGGCTACAGAATTTTCTGTTTACTTTTTTAGTTCGGGGGAAGGGAAGAAGGAAGGGCAGAGGCAAGAGTCACTAGGGGCCTTCCCTTCTTTCATCAGTTCTTTGATGCTCTCTAGAGAGGTCATGGGCCATCCCAGACTCTGAGCCATGTCCCCAAACACAGAGTCAGGTGACAACAGACAAACGAGGCTGGAAATACCAGGAATTAAAATTGCATGCAAGAGAAAGGAAAAAAGGGAGATACAAAAGTGACTCCTTTTCCTAACTCAAGTTGCTGATCCCCATCAATGTGCCTTGATGCTAGTCAATTGTCCAGAAGTCTTTGTTTCATGTGCAACAACAGATCCCTCCCACAAGACCCTCCCAGAATGGTTTGTTACAAGTCATGCCAACAAGAACAGCACGGAGTGAGAGTCTCCCGAAGCTATAGTGTGTCCTATAAAAAAATCATGCCAGGCTTCTGCTCTCTAACCCCTGTTCTATATCCAGGGATCATCCACCAGTTTTGCACCTAGTACTTTCCAGAACAACAGCAACAACAACCATTGACCACTCTGCTGAGCTCAGTGACTGTCCAAAGAACTATTTGAATTTTGTAAAACACAGTTAAGAGGTTTATATTCTTCATTCAACAGAATTTACAAGCCTCTTAAATGAGGGGCAAAGAGATGGCAATTTGATGATGCAAATCTCTGATTTTGGTGTAAGGAAAAAAATACAAGAATGATCAACTCTGTGTGATGAGATTTAGCAAGCTGACACTTTCAGTAAAATCATATCCCTCCTAGGATAAAAATCACTGGCCAAAACCCATTTCACTACAATTTCCCTTTCCCAAATTAAGAGGATGGGGAAAAAGCTGGGCTCATTCGAAAACAATTTCCATAATAGAACAAATAGAAGTGTACTATACTTTTGAGAAGGTTTTTTTTGGTTTTGTTTTGTTTTTTGTTTGTTTGTTTTTTTGCTCCACGCCCAGTGTGGAGCCCAATGCAGGGCTCAAACTCATGACCCTGAGATCAAGAGTCAGATGCTCAACAGACTGAGCCACCCAGGCACCCCGGTTTTGTGTGTGTGTGTGTGTGTGTGTGTGTGTGTTTAATGAGAAATAACCATCATTAAATATCTAAATGATTTTGTTGCTGTGTGGAAATAAAGAGCAAGACTCTTTTTTTTCTCCTCCCGATATCTAAAAGGATCTAATAAGAGAAAAGAGCCTACAGCTAAGGCATGACTGTTTTCGGCTTCCTCTGAATGGACTATAGCAGGCTTGGGCGGTGGCTGCCCCGATCGGCAATGGCACATGTCTGCCTGCGCCAATAATGCCAATGATTTGTGGTGATGTGCCCACTGGAACGCAAAGTTTAGTAAATTAAGCCCTATTTTGGACATGGCCATCCTACTGTCTGCCACTACATTTAGGGAGACTGGATATCAGGAGATCCACTTCAAAATAAACCACCATTACCGATTACTTGTAACTGGGAAAAGAAAGAAAGGAATGGGGGCCTATGGCATAAGTCACCTTCACTTAATTATGCTCCCTCTCTCACTCACACAAACACACACACACAGTGCACACCTTTTATATTCTAGACTTTTCTTTTCTGAAATTCCCTTTGAGAGCTGTTTGCTGCTCTCTGATTTCTCTGTCTCTCTTTTTCGGAAAGGCCCATAGAGGAGTTGATTCAATGGCACTGCTGGCTTGGTCTGGTTCATCCTTGCTCTCCTTGCAGCAAAGTCATCTTTCTCAAGATCTGGCCGTCGACACCGAATTTCCTCTTCTGACTCTGAATCTTTGCCACGTTGGTGGGTCAGGAAAGGGTTTTCTTTGCGAAGGACAACGCCATGAACAGCTTCTTTCTCATTACTTAATTGCTTGTGACTGATGGAGCAAAATTGAACAGAACTCTCCATGTGATCAGACCAAATGCTTTTTTAAATTCCTATCTCCAGACACACAAGTGTGTTGTTAGTGAAAGTTCTTCTCAATATCGTTAGTTTAGATGACATCTACTAGCTATTTTAGTCCAGAGTTGTAGCATAGTTAGGGTGGGTTTTAAAACCTTGAATTTAGCCAGCTACTAGCAATGCTAAAAAGTCATTTAATTGAGAGGGCCCCATCAGCATCAGCAATGCAGGATCCTAAATGGCTCTGAGAGGGACAGTCCAAACTCTTGTCATGAAATTGGGAAGAGTAGAAAGCTTTTGGTTGTTCTTTTTTCTTTAGCACATGTACCCAACAGGTACCCAATTTGTATTTGAGTGATAGGGCAACAATGGGAGCCACCAAAAAACTGATCTGGGGGAAGCTAACGCATGCAGCTGTGTGACAGCAAACCTAGACTATGTACCCAATTGCAAAGTGTGAGGAAGGTCTTTCTGCAGAGCTGAGCTGAAGCATCTGGAAGAGTTTATGACCATTCACGGGATGGACCTGGGGCATAAATGCTTCTCTGGCCCTGCACCCTCCCACGAGCAGCTCTGTCTTCGATCTTCTACCCCAACGACGGTCCACTTCTCAGCTCTTTCTCGTCATATGCTAGATGTCAAGTAAATTGTGGTAAAACATTTTGCCAAATGGCTAAAAAATCAATACTTTGCACTATTTCCATTTTCAAAGAGATACTGAAGACCTCAAACTTTTAAATTCCTGAATGCGGTTTAATGGTGGAATATCAAGACTTTTTACTTAGCTTTGTTTTCTTTGTTTCCGTTGGACGCATGTGGGATAGGAATAGGGTCGAATTGTGTCCATCTGGTATTCACACAAACTCCTCTTTCCCTGCTCAAAGGATCAGCCTTGCTTCTAAGTAATTATTATTCTAAGTAATAATAAAATGTTAACACTTTAAAAAATCATTTATTATCTTCTCGTTTCATAAAGATAAGTAAATAAAATATCTTGACTCCTAATGCTCACCTACTTTGTATCCAATTTCTAAGAGAGAATTAGGAGCCAATTCTTCATCCCCAAAGGACAACTCATCTCAGAAACGAAGAAGGAGGAATTAGAGTAGCTCAGAGCGAAATGAACAATGAGACTCTGTACCCTGATCCAGCAGGCAGCCTGCTATCTGCTGCTCTGCTCCATACTGCTCCTGAGGGGGCTACACTTAAGACTCTAGCAGGCCCTCACTCCATCTGACTTTTTGGAAAACCAAATTGTCACTAATCATGCCCAGAAAATTCCTTCTTCTCATTGCTGCCATTGCCCTCAATAAAAACTTAAATAACAGAATTTGGAAGTGGTTGGCAATGTTTTGCTCCCCGAATAAATGTATTTCTTAAAATACGAAATTCTGCCCTCTGAGTTGAACACCTGACTCCCAGTGTCCTGCCTGACCACTCCCGGACAGCATTCATGCTCCTCGCTGCCTCCTTAGCCAATACGTCTGGCAAGTACCAACCGGTGTTGGTTGACTATGGCCATAAAGAATGGCCAATGGAAATCACAAGCCACTGAATTCATGCCTTCAAAAAGGCATTACTTAAAAAGCACAATGTTGATGATAAAGTGGCTAACGATTATTGAGCACGCATTATTGGCTAGAATTCCTTCTGAGTGTTAGTTCATTTAAACCCAATACCAACCCTGCAATGTTAGTGTTATTAGCATCGCCATTTTAAGAGAGTAGAAACTAGGTTTTAGGTTCAGAAATTTGCCCAAGGTCAAAGAGCCAGGGCTTAAGTTAAAATTCAAACCCAGGCTGTCTGGCTCCAGAGGTTCTGTTTGTAACCACTATACTCTCCATGAAACAAAACACCGGGCCAGGAACAGTATTGAAAGCAGAACATCATAGAAAAAGTAAGGCATTATCTGGGGCACCTGGGTGGTTCAGTTGGTTAAGCAACTGCTTTGGCTCAGGTCATGATCCTGGAGTCCCAGGATGGAGTCCTGCAGAGGGCTCCCTGCTCAGCAGGGAGTCTGTTTCTCCCTCCTACCCTCCCCCCTCTCATGCTCTCCCTCTCTCATTCTCTCTCAAATAAATAAATAAAATCTTTAAAAAAAATTAGGCATTATCATGAGTATGGTAGTAGGAGAAAGAGAAGCATTTTCCTTACTAAATAAAGGGATCCTGTGAGTTGTGCTTAGACTGGAGTTGTGATTTGCATCGCTGGTCACAGACAGCAATGGTCTGCTAGGATTAATGATAGCAGAATGCTCACTAATCATACCTTACAATGCTTGCACAGCACTTTACAGTTTACAAAGCGCTTTCAAACTCATTATCTCATCTCAGCGGATCCGACTCCAAGTTCGGCGGGGGGGGGGGGGGGGGGGGCGGGGGGAACGGACCCCTAGCTTAAACCTCTTATTTTCAAAAGCAGCACTCTTTTCATTTTTTTTGACCAGGGGTCATGGGTTACCATATCCCCCCCAACTCAGGCAGAATCCTTTAGAATAAAATATATGCATTTATGCAAATGACCATGCCAATTTGTGATGCCAATTTGAGCAGGGAGAATCTGGTGTTCTCTGGATCACATGAGCCCAAGCCAGGCTACAGATTCCCTGGGGTGTTTCTTTTTAGGCTAAATGCCCAGCACGGCAGCACTTGTTTCAAGTGATCTCAATTTAGATGCGTGGACTTCAAAAAAAAAAAAAAAAAAGTGAAGAAAGCTTTCTGTATCACTGGTCACTGAAAGCCACTCCCTGCCCACTTGAAAAAAAAAAGCAGTCACAATGACCGATTTTCCGCTACTTGCTTGAATCCTGTAAATTCAGAGTCTCAAGGCAGACTCAGAAAAAGAGGAAAAAAGATAATAACACAAAATCTGAACTGGTACTTTTGGCCGTGCAGTAATACATACGGTGCATAAGGCAGATAGGACTGTGTTCACAGATGTCCGGTTACTAAAATTTTTAAGTAGCCTTTTATAAATGTGCTTTTCTTTCTTTCCTTCCTTCCTTCCTTCCTTCCTTTCTTTTTCTTTTCTTTCTTTCTTTCTTTCTTTCTTTCTTTCTTTCTTTCTTTCTTTCTAACTTTCTTTCTTTCTTTCTTTCTAACTTTCTTTCTTTCTTTTCTTTCTTTCTTCCTTTCTTTCTTTCTTTCTTTCTTTCTTTCTTTCTTTCTTTCTTTCTTAAGGACCTTGAGGGCAGTCTGTTGTCAAGCTTCAGCATGTTCTACTTCAGTTTTCAACGATTCTCCCTCTCTGAGCAGCTAGTGTATTTCAGATACGCTAACCTTCACGACAACCCTGTACGATAGGGATTCTCATGTCTACCTGGTAGAGGAGAATATTGAGGCTTCTAGCTCCAATCATCTGAATTTAGGTAAAAGAAGTGAATTTCAGGGGCAGACTCAGGTTATCTGGCTTGATAGTCCCTTGGTTGACACTTCTATTTTTTCAAGCCATTCATAGATGAGGCACTTTGGGAAGGTGGGGCTGCTGGGTGGGCACAGCTCACTGCTTCACTCAGAAGGAAGACAGCTCAACGTGAAATGAGAAATGCCCAGCCCTGCCTCTAGCCTGGCAACCGTCCGGCCTCATCTAAAACAAGTAAAGCTATCTCGGTAGCAGAGGTTATGGGCTCGAGGCAGGTGAGGAGGAAATAAAAAGCTCTTGTCTCAAAGTTAGATGTTTCAAAGGGAACGAGATAATGCTTGAAAAGAAGGAAGCACTAGCATTTTCTTTCACCCCCTTTCACTTGGTAACACACAAGCAACCAGCTCAGACTGGCAGCCAGTCTGTTCTATTGAAAGAAACTGGGCTTCCTGAAGGGCCTGGTAGGCCTCCCGGGAATGTCAGGGGCAACACCAGAAACCTCCTGGCTCACCCAGTGTCCGCACAGTGCGGCCACAGCGAGAGTCACAAAGGCCCCTGCAAGCTACGTGTGTGTCTGGTCCTGAGCCCCATGGATCCGTTCGGCAGCAACCAGCGACACGGTCATCTGCTGAGCAGGGGGTGTAGAGAAATGCGTGTCTGGCACTTAGCTGCGTCCACTCTTCCTCTAAAGATTTCGAAAATGTCTATTGTTCCTTAGAGGGTTTTTTTGCCCTCTGTAATTAATTACTATGTGGTTGAGAAGATCCACAGACCAGCAGAAAAGACTGAGTGCTGAAACATATGAAAACAATTAGAAAAGAAGTACAATCACGTGAAACCTATAATTCAGTTAAAAAAAAAAGTTTATTTCTCCAATGGGAAACACCAAGTAAGAGAACTCAAATCTCCATGGCATTTTAATTCAGGGGAAGTGAATCTTGGTTCCCATTTTATCCTCTTAAAAACAAGAAATCTTGGCTTTTTTGGCAGAGTCTCATATTTTGGGGTAATTAAGCTAATGAAATCATAAACTAAAATAGAAGAAAAAGTAGTTTATATTCTTCTTACTTCAATGGTGACTCTAATAAATATTAAACTCCACACATTTATTAAGAAGCCCTACTTTCTGTCCCTTGATGCTAAGATAACTCCTAATATATGGTTTGACAGGAAGTTTGGGACTTCTGGGCTTCTAAACTCACGTGAAAATGGAATACCATGCACTCTTGCTCCTTTTTCTATACTGTATTGGATATAATATAAGGAGGTGTTTGAGAATACTTGGGAAAAAACAACAAGAAAACAGTCCACAGAAATAAAGCCTTGTTCTTTGTCTATGTTCCTCCCTCCCTCGTGCATGACTTTATATTATTACCCATCTCCACAAACACAGACTTTCCCAGCTAAGAAAGGGGCCACAGAACATATGTAGGGCCTCTTGCTGGGTTCAAAGATGTGGTAGCCAGAATCCATATGGATGGCAAAGACAGGAGATGGAGGTTAAATGTTTTTAGAGACATCAGCATATTTATGTATTTTACATTCTTACTTTCTAGATACCAAGAAGCCTTTTCATCTTTATGGGTTTCATTCTAGTTAAGCTACTTTCTGCCACATGAAAAGCAGGATAAACTTAGCATGACTCTCAACTCTGATGAGCTGCAGAAAGTAAGTGACAGGGACACAGACAGGCCAGGCTAGTGACATGGGATGTATATAAACCCTTTATGAGAGAGCAGTAGCTGAACAATCTGCCAACAAAAGAATTCTGGGTGTTTGCAGAGGCTGTGTCACATTGCTGTTGGGGACATGCTCTGGGAATATGCATAATTTTCCTGAACCCAATTTTAAATCTTAAGTCAGAAGATCTCAGGTGTGATGATATTAACAGACCTGGGAATTTCTGCTTAACAGAGCTAACTTGGACAAAATATGTAAACAATTGAGCCAGATAACAGGAAATGTGGACAGTAGCAAAGACTACCACATAAATACAATATTCATCCATCAGAATTACATTTGTAAACTAACCATGACTCTAGGTTTGTGCACAGAATGGGCACTATCATAAAAGATTTCAATATTTCATTACAAAATAAACCTCACAGTTATGGACACAGGACACCCATGGAATTTCCAGCCTTGTCCAATCTGTTCTTTTCTCTCCATCACCATGATTCCTGGGTGTGCTGTGTTAGCTTAATGAGGCTCCCCACTCATACCTTGTTGCTTTTTTGGATAGTCTAAAGATGATTTAGAGATCTCTTGAAAAATTAAAAATACATCTACCATATGATCCAGCAATCACACTTCTGGCTATATATCCAAAACAATTGAAGTCAGGATCCCTAAGAGATAGTAGCACTCCCATGTTCACTGCCATACTATTCACAATAGCCAAGATGTGGAAACAATGTAAATATCCACTGATGGATGAATGGAAGAATATGTGACATTTACATATAATGGGATATCATTTGGTCTTTAAAAAGAAGAAAATTCTGCACTAGGTGATAATACAGATGAACCTTGAGGACATTATAATACGTGAAATAAGTTAGTCACAGAAGGAAAAACACTGCATGATTTCTCTTATATGCCATATCTAAGAATCAAATACATAGAATCAAAGAGTAGAATGGTGGTTGCCAGGGGCTAAGGAAGGAGGAAACAGGCAGTTACTAATCAATGGGCATAAAGTTTCACTTAGGCAGGATGAATAAATTCTAGAGATCTAGTGTACAACATCATATCTATAGTTAACAAAACTCTATTGAACAATTCAAGATCTGTTCAGAGGAGAGATCTTGTGCTAAGTGTTCTTACTACGATAAAATGAAATTTTTTTAAATGGGAAAAGATGGCACAGGATATGGAAAAAGAAACCCGAATAGCCAATACACATAATATTCAACCAGACTGGTAATTATAGACAAATCAATTTTTAAAAACGAGATTCATTTTAACCAAGCAGAGTAGTAATTTTTGAAAATGATACTAAAACAGAAAAAAAATAACGATCATGGTGTCTTTGGTGAATTTTAGCTTAAAGACTTATCAGATGTGATAAAAATGAAGGTATGTGTGTCAAGGATATTAAGATTAAAATTTTTTTGTAAATTCATACTCTTACCTATATTACCTACTCCCACTGGGCCCTAAATTTGAAGACAGAAGGAAAATGATACATGGTAAGGGGATACTATTCATTTTTGTATTCTCAGCATCGAGCCTGTTCTCTGATACAAGTCATGCTAAAATGATGTTGAAAAAATATGTGTCTGATAAGGTCTTTGTACCAAAATTTATAGAATATCTGGATTTGATTTTGCTTTTTATGATTCTACATTACTCTCCATTATCTCAGAAAACCAGAGAGCTTCTTGGAACACAAGCACAATTTTATGGTTGAGTTTTCTAGAAGCACATATATGTTTAGGATAGATGTACTTATCTGTGAGATACCACAGACAGGGAAGAAGCGTACCCTTGTTGTTGTTGTTTTTATCAATACAAAGCTACTCTGGGATTAAATCCATATAAGCCATTGCTGGAACTTTCAGTTAAAAAACTAGATCATATAGCACTAACCACATTTGGAATTGTACAGAGAAATGGAAAATGTTCTGTTAAGTGTGTGGGAGGCAGTTGTGGTACTGTGGTCAGAAAATTTCAATCTGGCCACCAGGTCCGCGGTCACCAGCTTTCAGACCAGCAAGTCACTTGGTATCACTGATTCTCAGTTTACTCTTCTTGAAAATGGGTATGTCACCTACCTCTTGCAATTAAATGGAACAACAGATGGCAAAGGAGTTTCAATTGTTAAACTGTTACAAATTTTAATTTCTCAAATACATTTTGGTCTCATTATGATTTGTTAGGATCTTTGTGGTCATTATGTAAGGAAAAATTAACCAGCTTCTCAAAACCTTACCTAAAACTGTAGAACTATAGTTTTCTGTGACTTGGACTGCTGAAGGTTTCCATCACACATGTAATATGAAGGCATCCGGGCTGGATGCTGGTGCCTTTGTTACAATTAAGAAAAGAAATTACTCCATTCTTTGTTTATGAATCAACGTGCTTTAGGAAAGGAGTCAAGTAAGTGCAATCTTACCACTCCCTCGGGACAAAGAAAGCAAGTGGGTTTTTGTAAGCCAACCACACTTTCTAAAGGAATTCAAAGGAATTATTTTCCCGTGATGTGTCAAGTAAGGTAAGAGCCATTTAGGAGTAGCGTGAAAATTAACAAGCCGCAAACAATTGAAAAATAAAATGTTATTGCTAGGTAAATCCCGCAGCCCACAAATGACTGACCACTAATACTTGACTAGGACAAGGTCTAATCAAGCAGCAAGAAGCTCACTTTTCGCCACCATTTACAACAGCCAAGTTGCCACCATTTAGAACAGCCAAGTTCTTGGCGGAGACATGCCCTGGGGCAAAGTCTCGCAACTATTTCTATTTGGTTGAGGAGGGGGGAATAGAGCTGCAAAGGGGAAAGCAGGAAGTGGGAAACAGGACGGAAACTCCAACACGCCAGACAGATTCCAAACCCCAGGCATGCACAAAGGCAGCCAGGCCCACCTTCGGCCTGCAGAGCTAACCTGGCAAAGCGCTGTGCCGCGGGCATGACCTTGATCCCAGCTTGCTCTAGCCTTCTGCGCTTTTGGATTTCCACAGCATCTTTTTCTTGAGACTTGGGAGCTGGTGCCACCACAGCCCCCTCTGGAGGAGGCTGCTCCTGACCACTGCCAGTGGGTAATACTAACCCACCATCAGAAGGCTTCCCACCGGGATCCACTGGGCCGACTGGGTCCTCTTCACAAGGAGACCCCACTTCACTTCCCTCTTCCTCTATTGTTTCAGGATAGCTAGTGAGTTGGACAACATGGTTTACCAAACTAACAGCCTGGGCTCGGAGCAAGCCATATGTCATCTCCTGGTCATTCTGACATTACTTTTCACTTAAAAAAAAAAGTCATAGCATGCAAAACGATCCTGGTAATGTGAAGAAAGTTAAATGCAGCCATTAATTTGTTAATGAATACAACGCATCATAATCTCAACAGTAAGAACTATTTCAAAATTGATATTGAAAGACAAAAAGACTTTTCTGCTGGAAAGGTAAAACTCATGTTTGATTCAATCATCAAAACTTTTAACAAAATGTTTATTCGATGAAATTCATAGATAATAAAGGTGGATTATTAGAAATAAGCATGCAGTGATCAGGGTGGTTTTGTTCAAAGGATTAGATTAGACTATAAGTTTCTTTTATTGGACTAGAAGATTCTTAAGGCAGGGACTCTACCTTATTTACTACTGGGTCCCTGGTGCCTAAAAGCACACCGCATGGGGCAGGTGCTGAAAAAATACCTGCTGACTAAATAAATGCATAAACATAAAGAGTTTCAGGGAAATCACTGCTTGCTTCTCTAAAGAGATGAGCAGTTCAGCGTATCATCCACTTACTATGAGTTTCTCCAGGCGATTCTGAAGCATGTTTCACACATCCCTTACGTACTTGAGCTTGTATCTAGATAATCATGCATCTAGATTTAAGAAAAAGTCTCCTCACATAGAGATGTGGCTTTCTGCACCTAATTTAACAGGCGTGGGAGTCAGCAGTCTCCTCGGAAAGACACGGATGACAAATCTGCTCTCCATGTCCTCTCACTAGAACTGGTTTCAAAAATCTGCCCTGTTAGACAAGGATCTGTTGAGTGCCTGTGTGGCAGGCACTGTTCTCGGTGCCATCATGAAGCTTAGACTCCATCACCACAACCCCTCTCCAAAGTGCTGTCCTGCCCACTGCCATTTGTAATCTTACATCAAAGTTCTGGAATGGTTATCTGAGCTCGATCGTGGGCCGGAGCTCTGGGGTCCCTTTACTGCTAGTGTTCAAGCCAAGACAGCGGCAGCATAGCTCAGGCCTTACCTGAAGGGCCTCTCCCCACCCAGGGGGGAGGTGGCAGTACTCCAGCTCTTCCGATATTCCTCTCGCTCTGCTTTCTTCTTTCTCAGAGGAGCGGGGACGTAGGCCGTCTGATTGCTTTTGTTCGGGAGGTACTGGTTAAAAGGCACTGCTGATTTCGGCTCACCGTGGGAAGTCCGCCTCGCAGACATGTCATCCTTCTTCACATCTGGCAGCTTCCGATGTGGCAAGTCGGATTCAGAGTCACTTCCTCTCCCTGGGGAAGAGAGGATGGGTGCTGAAAACGTGCGCTGGGGTAGCCGATAAGTTCCCGATGGTAAGTGTGCCGTATTAGGGATGTGGTCAGATCTGTGGGTTCTGGGGATTCCTTCCTTAAATTATTCACTTAACGAGTCTAAAGCATCCATCTAAATTAGTCTGTTCTGAGAAAAGCTCCAGACTCAAATCAGGGGGAAAAAATCCAATTGAAAAAATAGTGGCAAGCCCAGTTGTATCTGAGAATGACGATTCACACCACATCTGCGGCAGACCTAGAGGCTGCTGAGAGACTGCGACTCTTGAAAGAAAAGACATAAATTAGCCGATGGAGTTTTTACTGAGCACCACTTGGTGTGTGTCTTACACTGTGCTAGACAGTCACACAAAAAAGAATTATAAAGGATTCTGTTTTATAAAGGAAATGTTATAAAATGACATTTTGTCTTGGACGCGCCTTTAACCGATCTATGAAACACCTGAAGGATATAGGTTATCATCGAGGAGCAAAGACGGATAAGAAGAATAGGAGTTCAGAAAGTGGCAGGTTTAGATTAGACCAAGGGTTTGCCTTTCAGGAAGTGGTTTGAGTTATAATAAATGCATTTTCCTCCATATCGGAGCTCTTCCTGATGCCCTAGCTGGAGGCCATCTTTTCTTCCTGGGAACCCCATGGCCCAATCAATTCTTTTCTTTGGGCACATTACCCTTTCAATCTTGTATTTGAGAACCAGGGCTTTACATCATTACAGCATTTATCACAGCGTCTTTGCACCCAATGGGCATCCTCAAATTATCTGATGAGTAAATGAACTGGTTTGGCTTAAAGAGCATTTCAGCCAATGCAAAAGAATTCAATGTTGCCAAACCAGTTTTTTGGGGGCAAGAGCCCCAATAACTATATTGTATCCCTGTGTCCTGTGTCTCATCTCACTCGACTGGTAAGACCTATGAGAGTGAAGCTGTCATTAAAACAAACACGACCATTGCAGAAGCCGCCGTGTGGGAGCTGGCTGGAAACTCCTCATCAAGGACAGCATCAGGAATAGGCTATTCAACTCCGCTGAGAGCAAAGAAAATTTACTTCTTTACCTTTGTGAAAAGAGCCTTCAGCTGAGTCAAGAGATGGGGCAGCCCGGCCGAGGGGGCAGTGTACAGGGTCTTAAGCCAGACTCACTTTGTTTTGGGCTCTGCCACTCACTAGCTGGGAGACTCTGCGGTTGTGAGGTCACCTCTCAAAGCCTCAGTTTTCCCAATCTGCAAAGTGAGGATGATAACGCCACCTACTTCGTAGGGCTTTTGGGAGGAGATAGTTACATAGGCATATATGTAAACCGTTGGTACAGTACTTGGTACGGAGTAAGTGCTTGATACAAGCTGACTACTCTTGATGTCATCATAGTTTCGGATCTGTCACTAGTGAGCTGTGGTCTCCTAGGCTGGTTCTATCACACTTGCCTGTCCTCTTCTGTAAAAATTGGAGTGAAATGATTTGCCCTGGAGATTAAATGATTTAATGGCTTTTAAAAGACTTTACAAGTTGAAAGCATTGACCATAAACAAGTTGTTCATTGTTGCGGATGAAATATGCAGTTCATGAATTATTCATGGCACTTGCTTTCAGCCTCCCTTCCAAAGTTTTGACCGTTTCAGTACTTGCTGCTTTTCGATTCATAACTTAGCACCTTCCCACCCCAAGTCTTTCATCAACGGTATCCGTCTCTCTCAGTGTCCCAGAAACATTTAGAGGCCCCTGTGAAATGTTTTATAAATAAATGCTAACACTACCTTCCCTTGCCAAACTCTTAGATTTGTTTCCTGATATGATATCATCCCCATTTTACAGAAGTGGGAACAGAGGCTCAGAAAGGCAGAAAGAACTCCTTCTGCATGGCTGGTATGTAACAGCCCAGGACTCCCAATTTCTGTTCTCCAGATTCCAGCCCAAAGTTCCTTCCTCTGTGACACACTCCTTCCTCTGTGACATTGGAGAAATGTCCTTTGCGTAAAGCATCCTGACTAGGGGAAGCACTACACTTTCTTGAATAAACGAAAGAAAGAAAATGATTCTTCAATCAACTACGAGGGCTTAGTAATGAATTAAGAGCTGTCTCCATTTTCTGATGTCAAATCCTAGAATCTATGAACCTTCTTTGTGTGCAGAATCTAAAAACATATTATCTGTAATAATCTTAGTGAAAGTCTCAAAATAGGTTCACACACACAGATCACCCTCTTCATTCCCACAATTACTCTTTGATCAGTGTCTTCAACAGACAGTCAAGAAAAGTTAATTTGCAGATGCCTTGAGGCAGAGTGACTCTATTGAAAGAAGGGCAGGGTCTGGACTTAGAGGCCAGGGTTTAATTTAGACTCTGTCCTACTAGCTGGGTAGCTCTGCAAAACTTAAACCCTCCGTACCTCAGGGTCCTTGTCGGACACATGGGGACGATAACGCAGCTCTCCCAGGTAGTTGTGAGGGTTCAAGGAGATGGCGCCAAGCACCTAGAAAGTGGCTGGTATGGTACCCTTGGTAAATGCAAGGATTCTTATCGAAGGCCAGGACTTCAAAAGAGTTTGACTTCATCCCCAAAACACAGATATATACTAGGGTGGCTTTGCTATTTATGCCCAAAGTTAGGAAATGACAATACAGCACATCATGATGATGACATTACTTTATCAAAGTCCGAGCCTTCCTTTCCAGGGAGCTACATTGCTCTCCCTTCCAGTAACTGGGGGGGGGGGGGGCACTTTCTTTTTTCCCCATATTTTGGCCATATACACCCTTAGCCCTTGGTTTTCTCATCTTCCTCTAACACTTTAATTTCTCTGATTCCTTATTTCTCTCTCTCAACTCATCTTTTCTATAAAAGAATATTCATTTAACAAAATACATCATATTTCTAAACCCTGTTCTTAATTTTAAACGCATCTGAGTAGAAGGGTTTGTATTTCCTCATCAGCGAAGTCCATTAAGTGGCCTCAGGAGGATGCTAGGGGAGGTGAGGGAGGGGCCCGCACCCGTGTAGCAAGACGGATTGGCTGAACTCACCCTAGGGACCCACAGCATCCCGGCCAGGTAACTCTCGGGTGCAACCCATAGAATCGTGGCACCTCTTAGGAGCGTGGCTCTTGATTGTCCCCACTGAATGGGTCCGTGGGCCTCGATAATGTTAAAATATTGACCCAATATGGAACTGGAGAACTTTACGCTAAGATTTTCTCTAACCAGATTGTGAGTCCTTAGGAAATAAATTTTCAAGACTTAACAAAAAATGTGCTTCTACATTTGAAAGTGTTTATCACTAGCAATCTTGTTGGTTAGCATGGTTAAAAAAACGCCATAAATTCTAATAAAATACAACATCCATTTGAATAATATACTATTTTTTTAAGGCAGATTTAAAAAAGTGTGTGTGTGTGTGTGTGTGTGTGTGTGTTTTAAATCTCATTAGGTCTTGATCCATTTACAAGAACATAAGCCTGAAGGTATCAGGCTGCTTGGTGAAATCTGTGTGTAGGGTGCTCTCCTCCATGGACGGTGTTCTGTGAGGCTCAATTTCATATTATTCTTTACATGGAAAAATATTTATAAAAAGACTCTAGCTTATCAATCTTAATTGTTGTAAATGAAATTGTGTCTCAGCACGCATTAGTCCAATATTAGTAATTACCATCTCACATCCCTTCAAGATGTCGCTCGTTATAAAACTCTGAGGCCCTCGAAGCTGTGACAGAATATAAAACCACTTATAAAAACAAGATGAACAAGAAGAATAATTAAAAAAAAACAATCAAAATAATATGAAACAGTCTGGTTCAGATATGTTCTGTAAAAGTAAATCTCCCTTTTGGTTATATTCAAGCTCAGTTAGGTCACATGCTTGGTACTGTAACTTCTAATGCTGTGGGTCGTACCTTAAGATGTCATGCACAATTTTAGAAATGTTTTTCATGCAGCTCACAATGCACCAGGGGATTCTTTCGGAGTCACCCACTATGAGGCCCTGGGGCTAATCTATTGGTTGGAAAGCTTAAGTACTAAACAAAAGCATTAATTCAGTCATTCTAGAATTGAAAAAATTTATTAGGTAAACAAAAGTTGTCGGCAAATTAGGTTTAAGAGTTTAAGTTTTGGACTCACACGTCTTGAGGCTAACATTGTTATACTACTTAATGACAGTGATATCTATCACTTACCAACTTGAGGACAATTACTTAACCTCTGTAAGGTTCATCTGTGAAATACAGATAAGGAATGTCTCGCAGCCCGGGGTGGGGGTGGGGAGACTAAGTGAGAAACTGTATCTCATAATCTATGCTAAGGACTAAATGAGATGCTAGGTGTCAAGTAGTTAATTCAGGACCTAGGCACATTAAATACTCAAGGATTTTAGATAGAGATTTATAGCGGAAAGGGATCTTTCAGCCATAAAAGGGAATCTTCATCTCAGAGAGAAGCCTTAAGTCTCTAGAAATATGAGCATCAATCAAGCAATGCATTAAAAAAATAGAAACAAATAAAAAAAAAAAACCCCACCAGCCTTGGTGCCTTTCTGCAAGTTTATATATGCAGATCCCAGCCATCTTTCCTTCCTAAAAGTACAAAGGTATGAGATAAGTGACTTAAATAACAGCTTCTGGAAAATATGCACTAAATTTACATCAAGTTGCATGACCACACATTTTTAAGGAAAAACGATCATTTCTTACAGGTGATATAAAATCCATGGGATTTAAATCAAAGCCAGACTCAGAACAAACAGGCAGTCTGGGTTGTGTACACTGGGGGCCACCCGCACGGCTCCAGGAAACGGTCAGGTATCACAAGCATCGAACAGATTGCCAAAACCCTGCCAATTAAAGTTTCCCAGGCTTCAGCACCTTCCTAAGCGTGTGTCGTGCATTTCCAGTTTGCTGGAAGTTGATTCATTTTCACGTCTACAGTGCGGTACTCACACATTTCTCTTCCTCGTACCCACAGCACATAAACCTTCAGCACACTTCATGAGCTAACTGCCTGCACAGCGCCTTGATTCACTGAGACCGAGGGAGGAATGATGTAACATATTTTCCAAGAGAAGATAGGCTCACTGAGGCAATGTTCAAACTGCTGGCAAAGCCAAAGCAAATTCTAAGGACCACGAAAACAACACAAGAAACACTTCTCTTCCCCCAGCTTAGAGTTACCGGGTCCCAGCAGGGTGGATACGGAGCCCGCCTTCCGTGCACGGGTGACAAGGCAGCTCTTGGGAATGTTTCATTCTAAGAGGTGCAGTGCGCGAAGGCTGCAACCTACCATCGCTGCTTCCCCTGAGGACTACATCTGGGGAAGGGGTCTGCCGGGAGCGGGAGCCGAAGGAATCCAGGCTGTCGAAGGAATCATCTCTGCCGTGGCGAGGGGGAGACAGGGAGTCGCTGCGCTCAGAATCCCAGCAGTCTATGTAGCCACTGTCTCGGATACTACGTTTAGGACTCTCAATGTCATCAGTCTCCTGTCCAAAAATAAAACGAAAAGGATTACAGACACTTCAGCCACAGACGGAGAGCCTACGCTAACCAGGAAAATCCGGCTCCGGTGGTCTTCCAAAGATCCCGCGTGTGGCTGTCAGTATGGAAAAAATTATGGCACGGATTATCACCTACAAGCCAACATTTCATCCTTCCACCCTCCGTGCCGCGACTTTCCCGATCAGAAAGTCGTGCACATTTCGAAAAATAAGTAAATAAAAACAAAATCCTAGCAACGCACATCCCACCATGTTCTTTAAAAAAAAAAAAAAAAATCGAAGGAACTAAGAATAAAAGCTCCTTAAGTTTGGATTCACAGGAGTACAATGACCGACCCAAACAAAACTAAACACCAAAAACCTTAACCTTGACCCGTCTTTCGGAATCCATAGCTGCATGCCTGTCGTGGACTGAGCCCCTGGTTCGGCCGTGCGCTTGCTCTCGTTTACGCGAGCTGGCAAATGCACACAGCGTCTGTTTGTGCGGCAGAATCAGGTCTGGAAAGTCTGGAGCAGCATGCTTCCATCTCCTGCTACCTTGAAGGGAAATTCCTGCTCTGAAAGGGAGCTGTCTTTCTGAGGCAGAAAGTTAAAAAAAAAAAAAAAAAAAGGCAATGAAAAATATGCAAAATGCTTTTCCTGATGCCTCAGAAGAATCCAGGCATGCTCTCGCTCTCGGCCAGCTCTTGGCGCTGGGGGAGCTGGAAGCACTTGTGGCGGACCCACATGTTCAGAGCAGTGAGAACAATGGCTGTCTTTGACAGCCTGTGATTATAAATTCTTTCCAGCGCGAGCAGCACATACTAAAACACTGAAACCCCAGCAGCAGAAAGGTCAGTCAAAGCCGTCCTCACCCTCGTACTATAATAAAAGCCTTGTTCCCGCCAGTGTCTTCGCATTAATTACAATAGTCCCCGCTGACGAAAACAAAAATAACTCCGGTCACTCAAAGATAAACCTCAATTTAATCTCCTCCAGACTGTCGCTTAAAATCCGGGCCGTGGATGATGCCGGCAGAGGGGAACGCTCTCATCTGCAAAGGCTGGAATGTCACCCTGGGGATGTCCTGGGATGCTCAGGAAGGTCCCCTCCACATGCCCGAGAGAGAGGAAAAATAAACAGATATTCTTGCCACGGGAGCAATTTTGGAAACCGCCTGAACCAACTAAGATGCCCAGTGGAGCCCGGGCCTTTGCCAGCTGCTTTTATCAATTCTCTCCAGCACCCTCCCAGCGGGAGGCATTTTGAGGGGCCTGGGGTGGCTGGAATTCACAAGGCACATACGGGTTTTGCCTGGAGAGAGGGGAGTGGGAGAGAGGAGGGCAGGATGGAGAGGAGCACCCTGCAGCCTCCATACAGAGGGGGCCCCGGAAGAATACGCTGTCAAATGGCCTGGGTGAGTGCAGCCCACTTGACCGTCCAGAGGAAGGCAGAAATTCCAGTTATGGAAATTAAGGTAGTTTACTTGTAGGTCAAAAATTAACCAGGACTTGAACAAAAGCCAGGCCTGACTAGCTGCAAAAGGAAGAACTCATCCACTAACTGAAAAGTATAGATTTAAATTGGATATGGTTTTGTACTTAATTTCTTTGGAAATGCAATTAAAACCGTGGGTTACTTATTCACCAAGAATAGGCCAAATGGCTAAAAACATGGTCACTCTTACTGAGTACTTACTACGTGTCTAGGGCTACATTTGATGCTGTGTGCACATGTATGTAATCCTCACAACCCTACAATGATGCGGTTAGCATTGTCCTCATTTTAGAGAAGAGGAAAATAAGAATCAGAGAGGTTAAGTAACTTGACTGAGGTCACACAGTGAGCAGCAAAACTGTGATTCCAACACAGGATTCCATCTCCAAATCCCAAAGGGTACAACCTGCCAACGTTTGATCAACTTTGGGGTGGTTATAGTCGCCATAACCAGCATCACCTCTTCCAACTCTGGGACACTCACTGGCTCCTTACTGTGTGAATGATGCTAACCTGGATGATGCCCCTTTCCTAAATGCTGTTTATGTCTACACCACCCAACTATAAATACTGCGAAACACAGGCAGCTGAGGGGAGGTTAGGAGCATGGTCTTGGAAGCTCCACCGACTGGGTTTAAATCCTGCCTCTGCCTCTCGTCATCTGTATGACCTTAGGCAAGTTATTTCATCTCGCCTGATTTGTTTTCTCATCTGTTCAATGGAGCTAATGATACCATCTATTTCACAGGATTGCTGGGAGGGTTAAACATGTTAACACACAGAGAGCATTCAGAAGAATGCCTGATGCATAAGTGCTCAGAAAGTGTTAGCTATGGTTATAATTACTTCCATGTATTCACTTGGGTATGTAAATGTCAATATGTCAATCATACAGAATTTATGAATGTCGTTAAGGACACAACTGTAATATGCACTGATCCTCTCCACTCTCTTTCTCCATTTCTATCCCGTAAATAGATGCCTTGGGCCCAGTTTCCCATGAGGGAGGGCAGACACTCGGAGCTAGGCCACTGGTCATGTCTAGAAATGTCACAATTTTATGAGCTGCTTGGCGCAGCATTACAAACCGGATTTTCAAGAAAATAATAATAATAATCAGAAATGCTCCTCCAAAGGCCCAAACGTCTTCCCCACCCCTACTACAAACCACAAGAGAACAGAAAGAAAGAAAGAAAAAGTCAACATGTCTCTTGGAGCTCTAGCTGCTTTCTCACAGCTTGTTATGGGAAAGAAAAACAGAAAAGCCATTCTGTTCATGACTGCGTAGAAAGCCAAGAATAAAACTGCGGCTCAAGCAAGAGCTGGAAGCTGAAAGGCATGGCCAGCTTGAAAAGTGAAAAACAGCCCACCCGTGGTCACCCTTGGCCAACCTGGTCCCTTGGAACCTCAGGGTGAGGCAATAAGCCGGTTCTTCAGCCAGAAATAAAGCTGTGGACATCAGCTGGGTGAGCAATTTTATTGGATTCCAGCACGTCACCCAAAGTTAAGCTTTTAGGGGAGAACAAAAGCTATAAACCAACACAAAGGGTGGCACAGTCTAAACTCCCCTTTCGTGGGGTCTACTTATGTCATCGATGCTTTTTATCCAGGATCCCAGGAGCATTCCGACTTCTACAGAGCGCACTTTAGGGACAGGAGACAAGACTCAAATCTGTCTAACCACTAGTTTTTCTAGTAAATGTACGTTCACGAATGTGGTGAGAACTATCAACATCTATGGTATTTTTGGATCATTTCACTCATCTGTCCTTTTCTTATCCTCTTCGTCAGAGATAATGAGAACCAGCTAAGGTTGCCGGGTGACTTACAGCATCTGAGAAACTCCAGATGCTTCTGTGTTACCACTCAACATTTTCTGCCTCCTTTGTGATTTATAAAGTGGCTAAATCCTATTCTGGAGTGTTCGGGTTCTGCTTTTCCAGCTTGATGACCCAGCTGCACCTACCACACTCTGGTTGGGGAAGCTATTCACCCCTCAGATATTTACCGAGCATCTTCTATGTGTCAGACACGGTCCTAATGCTGGGGACACAACATTCTGCAAAGTCAATAAATACCCAGATCTTATGTTCTAGTAGGGAAGACAAAAGATAAACAGAAAAACTGATAAATGAATACAAGTTGGGTGGCAAGTATCGTGAAAAAATAAGGCAGGTTAAGGGAAGAGAAGCTGATGTTGGCTGCTATTTTCGGCAGAGTTCTGTTCTTGCCCATCACATCCCCCGTCTTTATCCCCTTGTTCTAGTTAACACCCCTCCCCTCCTAAAATGGTAGGGCTTAGACCAATCATGGTACCTGTTACCCCTGGTCACAGACACTGGTTCAGGCATAGGACCCACACTGGGGCAGAGGACACCCCTAGGTATTTTACAGCTGGGCCTAGAAGGAAGAATTCCCTTGCTTTCAGGGCAAGGAACTAGAAGCAGGTAATCCTAGAGATGCCGTTGGCCATATTTCCTGATGCGAAGAATTCTCAAGGAGAGATAGGAAGAGATGGGAGAGAAGCATAAAAAGGAAGAACCTAGACTGTTCACTTTCCAGCTCTAGTCCCCAAGATTCTAAGGCTACCTTAGTCCCCATGGTTCTTCCTTCAACCTCAACATTCTCACAGTAATGCCCCTTTGTTCCAGTTCAGTGTCCCCTCGGTTGGGAGACCTCCTCTGACATAGCTGGGCTCACTGAAAGGCCATTGGCACTATGCTTTCAGAGATCGTTTTTTGGTATATAGCAACAGCAACCTACTATGAATACCAGCTATGTGCCAGATGCTTATGCTAAGGGCTCTACACGTGTTACTTTGCAAATTGACAATTTTTTAAAATTTTTAAAAGATTTTATTTATTTATTTTTGAGAGACAGAGAGAGAGAGAGAAAGGGCATGAGCAGAGAAGAGAGGCAGAGAGAGCCCAACATGGGGCTTGATCCCAGAACCTTGAGATCGTGACCTGAGCCAAACGTAAGCGCTTAACCGGCTGAGCCACCCAGGCGGCCCTACAAGTTGATAATTTTTTACATACGTTTGTCTCACTAGAAAAACAAATATAAAAAATTTCTGGCTAGTCTCCTTTGTGAAAGAAAACATTTTAATTCCAAATTTATTTGGAATTTATGCAGAAGCAATTCTAGTTGTCTCCTCTTAATTTCAGCTTAGGTCACGATCTCAGGGTCATGGGATCGAGCCCCCCATCAGGCTCCCTGCTCAGTGTGGAGTCTGCTTATACCCCTCCCTTTGCTTCTCCCCCCACTCGTGCCTTCTCTCTCGCTCTCAAATAAATAAATAAATAAAATCTTAGAAAAAAAAGAGATGACCCATGTATCATTATTCAAATCGGAATTTAATATAAAAAAATAAGCATTTAAATTTCACAAATCAGATGGAACCCTACCTTTGTACTTTCTCTAGGAATAGAGTTACGTGAAAAATTAAAGGATCCACGAGAGTAAGAAGTAAGAAACGGTGTGTTGTGTGGGTGTGTTCAGTTTATTTTTAAAGGAATTTAGATTAAAGGACTTTGTTTATATGCATAACAACCAATATGAAAGCTCTGTCCATTTACAAAATACATGAGCCAGACCAGCTCAAGCCAAACGGGAAGAACCATCAGGACCATTATCCTTAATTTAAAGAAAGAAGGATAAATTATTAGAAAGGCCGAACACATTCTTGCTTTCAGTATGAAAAGAAAGTCTGTAAAGCATGGAATGTCTCTCAAGGTCTCATTAGTGCATTTCAGTTTGCATGTTAGAGAAATGAGGAAGGGCAAGGCCTGAACTATTTGTGCTACAATAGGGACCTTATCCAAAACCCGCGGATGTGACAACAGCCTCATCCACTCACTGGGCTGGCTGGGTGGGCCGGCCCGCGGGCAGCCCCATATCCTAGCACTTTGGATGAGTTCCTGTACACTGCTGAACCTTAAAAAGGCAGGCACACACAATACATCCCACTGTTTCTTTGACAAATTCCTACCTTAGGCCAGTCTTTCCTATGACCAAATAAACAAATAAAGCTTTAAATACTATAAAAAATGTTTTCCGAATTTCCAGGTCACCCAAATATAATGGCTATAAAATATCCATCTCTGGAGAGAATGCTTCTAATTTGTCAGAGCCCGTCCAGGGAGGATGGCCAGGCAAGAACTTGACGGACGTGACCTCACCCACACCAAGGCCCTGACGGGTAAGCAAAATGACCTTTAGGACACATGCAGAGCAAGTCTTCATTTTTGTATAATACTGTATTGTTTAATTCAGATGTTATTCCCTCAAGAAAACAAGTGCAGAGCTCTCTGGGGAACGAAGCCACATACTGACGGATTGCATTTGCTCCTTTGGAATTAAAGTTGGAGAGAACTCAGACCTTCCATTCTCTGAAGACTATAAAAGTTCAGGCAGGTATGGGACACACAAGGCAAAGACCTCATTGGTAAGACAACTAGTCCTCTCTTTGAGTGCAGGACTTCTCTGGCCTGGTCAATTTCACCACGCTGAACTGTTAGGATCTTAAAAAGAAGCAAATGTGGGGCGCCCGGGTGGCTCATTCGGTTAAGCGTCTGCCTTTGGCTTGGGTCATGGTCCCGGGGTCCTGGGATGAACCCTGCTTGGGGTTCTCTGCTCAGAGGGAAGTCTGCTTCTCCCTCTGCCCCTCCCCACCGCTCATGCTTGCCCTCTCTGTCTCTGAAATAAATAAAGAAAATCTTAAAAAAAAGAAAAAGGAGCAAATGTGTTGATTTCCCGTCTTACACTAATCTCTTGGGATAAAGAAAGAAAGTCAAATTACCTTTCTCATCTGAGCCAGCAAGCCTTCGAACTCCTTCAGGTTCAGGGTCGTTCCGCTATAGGACGCAGAACTGTTTGCTGCTTTCCCCAGCCAGTAAATGGTAACTAATACCTGAAACACAACCAGGCACGAGAGCAGGAGAATTTTCCCTCAGGAATGACTTTTAAACTAAGGAATCAGTAATTCCCCACTAACAGGCAAGCAGGAAGGAGAGAATGTGCCACACTGATTTTTACAAAAACCACCATCCATGAGGTATCCATTAAATGTAAAATCATTTTAATAAGAACCCAATGCTCTATCAGTCAACACAAACATGATTCGGTAGTTAAAATAAAGCTCCAGTTTTAGGAGAAGTTTGGTTGTAAGAAAATGATCTCTAAGACAGCAAGATGGAAAAATAAATCCTCCAAAATCATTTTTCTGCAATAAAGGTTCCAAAATTAGAACGTAAAAATTTTCAGAAACTCTGGCATCTTTACCCAGGTGAGCGGGAAACAGGTTGTCAATTCCTTTTGGGAGAAGTGCTGTTAAAGGCTTACAGTTCCTACTTGTGGGCACAGAGGTCCTGCTAAGACCAATAGCAAAAGCTCAAAGCAGAGACACAGTTAATGAGTGGTTCCCAGCACAAGAACCGCCACATATCTCTAACTGAAATCAGAAGAAAGCAATGTAATGAAGAGTACCGTCTTCAGCTACCTAGCTTTGGGGTAGAGTTAGATTCCTATTCCTCAGAGATGGGAAATTTTTAGCCTGGACAAAATTACTGCCAATTAAATAACCTTGGATGCTTACGAATGTCCATGAATATTCAATAGTCTGAAGCTACAGTCCTTGGTTCATTTTTTTCTGTCTTTAAAGAAACTATCCACAAAAGCAAATGTTCTTTACAGTGATTTTTTCATAAAGCCCAGAAGGCTGAAGGTGAGCGCCTTAATGCTGAATTCTTTGGATCTGAAGCTCACGGAAAAGCTGACTATTATTTTATTTTCACATTTGGTCTTACTGCTTCAATGAGGCGGGGAAGTGCTGACTGTACCCCTCTCCACTTGTTGGACCAGGAAAGATACGTGGACATGGTTCCACATGGCAACACGCCCAAAATATGGTTGTGTGTATCAATGCTACGATGTGATTCGGTTTTCTACCTCGGTGGGAGGATCACACTTCAGGAATCCTTCAAGACTCCCAGAGAGTCTTTTTTAACATTGATTGCTTACAAATAAATTTCCAGAGAAGAGACAATTTCACATGTCAGGACGTTAACTAGGACCGTAAAATGACTAACGTGTGCTAGGAATACGAGCCATTTTGGAAGGTGTAATAGGAGAAACATTGAACCGTGTTGTGTTTTAGATTATGGGCTTTCTGATTTGTTTAAGACCACATGATGAAAAATGGCACATATCCCTAGTTGTATAGAGGAAGAAAAGGAAGACAAGAATGAAAATGTCTATCAAATGTAATAGCACCCTGGAAATTAAAAAAAGGAGGGGTCAGTCACAGCCAATTTTAAGCTTTATATACAGAAGGTCATTTTTTACATTCCTCAGTTTAAACTTAAAATAAGAAAACACTAACGTACTTGCAGGTCCAACTCCAAAAAGTTGATTTGGGGGAAGTACTAATAAAAACTCAAAAGATTAATAAGAAAAAAAATAGAAAAGGTGCAGGCCCATGACAGTCAACATGATTTATATTACGCTGATCTTTTCCCTAAAAAAAATGTGCCCAACTGCTTTATTTAATAAGCCCACCTGCGCCAACTGACAGAAAGGACCTGATATTAGTGCCGAGACAGATCATCTCGTGCTCGAGCAAGGGAATTACAGAGCGCCAGTTTTCATTTATTTCCTTCTAGGATGAGCCCTTGTGAATTACAGAGCCCGCCCCATCTACAGTTTGTTTCTGTCCCAGTGATCGACCGTCTCATCAGAGGCACCCAGCCTCGTTGGCTGAGGACTCTTCCGAGCACGTGCACGAGGGGCGCTGAGCTCAGGAGCTGCACTTTACACCGAAGCCATCAAAGCGAGAAGGAAAACGTTTTCAGTGAAGTCAAAACTTACATTTTTCAGTTTCCTACTGTAATCAAGGCTCCTATTGAAGGAAAAGGAAAAGAAAATCTGGTCAGAACGGCAGTTGCTTTGTGATGATCCCCTAAACACCCCTAAGATGTACGTGAAGGTAACGAATATGATGCAATCAGCAGAATGCAGTATTTTTTCTAAGGTCCATGATTAGTGGTTTCAGGTACTAAAGAAAATCGTTTAGGGAACCAAATGTACAAGGACGAGATGGAATTAAATTTCCAAAGTGCACCACAAAAAGAAGAATGCTTCGTAACATCTGGAAAATGAAGGCTTCCGTCTAAAACTGGGACGTTGGTATTTGTGTCCTCGAAGCCCAACTGTTAAAGTAGAATTTGTGCTTTGGTTATAGACCGCCGTCAAATCAAAATGTTACTACACTTCCAAAATCTTCATACAGCTAGTACTTTTAACAAAGGTCTAAAACCTTACTTCATTAAATAGACCCGAAAAGATACATAGGAGAGGCAATGCTATCCAAATATTTGTTCTTGTCTGCTACAGATATAAATTAGTGTTGGGAATGAGCCACAAGCAGGAAGATGTGTGTGTTGTGTTCGAATATACACATGCATTCTTAAAAATAGATAAATGCTTACTCTTACACTATAAATTAAAAAGAGCTAGTTGGTAGTACTTTTGAAATATTCATACAGTGAATTATAAAAGTTTCTACAAAATTATCCCAGGGTTTCTTTAACATGTCAACAAATAAATGCTAAGAAAAACAAAACAAGCATTTCTTTATCCCTGGGAACTTCAGTTGGGATGGGGAGTGGAGGAAGGGAGAATGCAATTCTATTATACACACCGGTCAAGAATTCTTTCAAGTATTTAGACCCCAGTTACTTTGTTGCTGCATAATTTTTTTTTTAAGATTTTACTTATTCCTTTGAGAGAGAGAGCGAGCAGGAGGGAGACGGAGAGAGAATCAGATGCAGACACCACGCTGAGCACAGAGCCCAACATGGGGCTCAACCCCATGACCGTGAGATAATGACCTGAGCTGAAACCAAGAGTCGGATGCTTAACTGACTGAGCCACCCAGGCGCCCCCATTGCTGCATATTCTGACCCAAAGAACATACTAATGATTAGGTGCACAATTTTAAGTCAATTGAGATTTCAGGGAATAGAAAACAATGTAGTATATACTAAGGAGATAAACCCATCAACAGGGACTTGAATTGAAGGAAACACTGGTCTAATTTGAATTTCATTAAGATAATGTTTTCAAGTTTACCATTTTTAATAGAAAAAAAACATGGCATTATCGGCTTAGATATTTCCCAGGATTTTTTTAACTTACAAAAACCCCAGATGAAAAGGAAAAAAAATCTATGAAAGATTTGAAATTTTAATGAAAAATAAGAATAGGGAACATAAAACGTTTTCTGCATTGACAGTAAAACTTCATAGACTAAAATTGTGCCCCAGTTCTAAAAAAATCATGCTTGGCACATAGTAGGAGCTCACAGAATATTTGTTGAATGACTTCTACCTAACAACCAATTATGTGAAAATGCTTCCAAATTTTTCAAGAGACACATACAGGAGCAATCCAAGGGCTTTCTTCATTTTCATCCAATTGCTTCAATTCCCTGGAATAATACTTGCTGTGTGACCTTCTGGATTATGCTCTCATTTCCCATCAAGGTCGTCTGGCATCCATTACAGGTAGAGTTCACAAAATTACACATGCAGTAATCATTTGCAGCTTGCTTTCTTTCTTTCTTTCTTTCTTTCTTTCTTTCTTTCTTTCTTTCTTTCTTTCCTTCCTTCCTTCCTTCCTTCCTTCCTTCCTTTCTTCCTCTTTTTTAGTCTACTCAAAGTTACTTCTCAAAAAAATAAAGTAAGAAAAATTACCTACAATAAAAGCTAAACTAAAGAGCATTTTTTGAAAAACAAGTTCAGGGAAGCATCCAAATTTGCTCTGTGGGATATACTCCTAGACCTTATGGCTTACACTATTAATTGGTGGGGTCAGTGGGGTGTTTTCTATCTCTGCGAATGTTCTGCTCAACCCTCAGAGGGTAAAGCAGAAGAATGTAGCAGTTCTACTTTAATCTACCGTGGCTATGAAATCTACATATGTTGCAAATGTCCCCCGTCCCCAGTGCCAAACGAAACCAGCATCATTTACAGAAAAGTTGTGAAGCAGAGAGCTCATTCTGTGCCCTACCCTTCACTGAAACTAGAAATGATTTTCTAAGTACTGTAAATGAATTTATGGCATAACTTGGATGTAAAATTCTATGTTCTTCTAGATACTCATACCGTGAAATGAAAATTTTTCTCCATAATTAATCCAGGTTCAGCCTCCTGGAATGCTTGTGGACTGTTCCTCCCACCACACTCCTTGCTCATTACCCTTTCTTTTTAAACATCAAGTTTGTTTCTCTTCCCCAGCCTTCTACTTGATCTCCTCTGCCTCGAATGCTCTACAGGTCTTCACATGACTTCACATGACTGTTTCCTGCTTCCTCCCACTCATGTCTCTGCCCGCAGCCTTCAGCTGAAATGCCACCTCTTCAGAGAGGCTAGGCCTGACCACTTCTGGACTGGTCACTATATATATATATTTTTTCCCCAGTTGTACTGAGATATAATTGGCATATGACATTGTATAAGTTTAAAGAACACAACATGGTGATTTGATATACATATATATTGTGATGGTCACTATCTTTCACGTCATCTTTTTCTTCCTTCTTAACACTTATCACTCCCTGCAGTTATCTTTTTGATTGACTTATTTATTTCTTATTTCCTGACCCTGCGTGTAAATTACATGTGAACAGGGAGAGCTGGCTATCTTGCTCATTGCAGTTGTCTGATGACTGGAAAATAACTGACACATAGTAGCTGCTCAGTAAATAGTTACCGAATGAATGAGATGAATGATAAAGTCATAGCAGAAGGTGATGGAAAAGCATTGCTTAAAGAAAATAATGCTCAAATAAAGGAAAAACTGAAAAAGGAAGAAAATGAGAAGGAGGAATGCAAAAGGGGAGAGAGATGGAAAGACAGGGTAAAGAAGGGAAGGGAAGCACAGGGAAGAAAAGGAGATGGAGAAAAGAAGCAGCTGGAAAGATAAAGAAAAATGACAGAGGGGAAAAGAAACAGGAGAAGGGGAAGATGGCACAGTTATGAAGACGTGACAGTGCCTGTGTGTCATTGGTCTAAGTGACTTTTCCTGTTTACATTGTTTTCTGTGCCTTTTTCTTTGGAAGTTGGTTGAATCATCTTCCCAGATCTGAGCCAGCTGGGCACTGAGCGGGTTTCAGCTAGCATCATGCCTATGAGGACATTCTGTCCAATTCCATCTTACAGTGGAAGACACAGAGCCCTACAGAAGGAAAGGAACTTGCTTAGGATTATACACCTAGGGAGTAGCAGATCGAGCACCAGACCCCTGACTTCCTGATGCCCAGTTTTTTGTATGTAAGCAATAAAGGTGATATAAATTCTCAATCTAAAAACCAAACTGTCTCAGAATTCTCCTGGTTTAGTGACATACGGATTTAGAGTAGCTCCCCCCCCCAAAAAAAAATAAGAAAAAAAAAAAAAAAAGAAAATGCAGCTGCCAATACCATCAAAACAAACTTTCCTTCGCTATCCAAGCAATGTGTGTGTGCGTAATTGTTATGATGTCATATAGTTACTATTGTTTCTGGTCACTTGCCACCCAGGTGAAACTATAAATGTCAGATGAGTCAGAAACCATTTCCTAAAATAAACAATTTACAGAGGCTGGATTTAAGTGCAGTAATGTCCAGAGCATGTGATGTCTAAAATGAGGTAGGGGTGCCTGGGTGGTTCAGTGGGTTAAGCATCTGACTTCAGCTCAAGTCATGATCTCAAGGTCTTGGGATCCTGTCTTGGGCTCCAAGTTCAAGGGAGTCTGCTCTTCCCTCTCGCTCTGCCTCTCCCCCTGCTCATACTTTCTCTCATAAATAAATAAATAAATACCTTAAAATGAGGTTTATGGTGGTTTTCCCATATTCGAATACCTTAATTTGTATTCTATTTTAACACTTAAGTAAAATTTTTCCATGAGAAATATTAAAGAAAGGCACATTGACAACAGAGAAGTGTGATTTTATATAATCAATTATGGCTGACTCTCCCTTATTACCAGTCATGAATCATAAAATCCAATATAAACTAACTTGATTTCATTCAGTAGTTTCCATTTTTTCCCTCCAATAAATATTGACAAAGAGTATCAAATTAACAGCTCTGAATTTTGGCTTCTCTCCCTTTTCTGTGCCTCCATGATAAAATGACCTGAAAGTCATCAAAAGAAGTATAGCCAATCCACAGACCCTCTGTATGTAATTAAGCTTATTATTAAGGCATATTCATGCCAAATATCGTTGACTGAAGTGGAAAATGTTTTGTATGAAATGCGTAGAGTGGGCAGGACTTCTAAACTACAGGAAAGTCATCTACCATCTCATAAGGGTCTTTCTTCTCATTACCCTGGTCAGCTATTCCTTTCCAGAGAAACACACTGCCTTTTCTCTTACTGTGCCATTCTCTCCCAAAAATTCTTTGGCCGGAAACATGCCTCAGTGAGGAGACACAATCAACAACAGTCAAATGGCCAATAATCCATCTTCAAAGAACCTGATCACTGACATATGAGGAAACAGTTACAAATGTAAATGAGGAAGCAATTTCTCCATAATCTATTGCCCTCTTTGCATAATAAACAGAGTTTGGATCTGTTCACCAAGTTTGTAGTCTTCCAAGAGCCTATTCAAATGCCCAACTAGAGTGAATAAAGGCTTTCTGTCTAACACACAGGGATTCTGTGCATATTTCTCTCTTGCCTGTCCCTCCAGTAAGTCTCACCTAACATGTTTCTCCTCTTTAACATTCTAACTCTCTACATGTGACTTTTGCATTTCAAAGAAATTGCGGTTGACCAGAATGAAAGCTATACATAGAGGGAAGGCCAATGTGTCTTGTTTTGAAAGCTTGACTTTTACCTTCACATTTTTATTAGACATGTCCAATACTCTGCCTCTTGGACCTTACAACATTATCACAAAGCTACAAATCAAACAATAAATAGGTTTCCATTAAACATACATCTTGTGTTACTTACTTGACTGTTACTCTGTTGGACGTATCCTGTAGGTCACTAGGGTCAAAAAGTTGAGATTCTCTAAGGCCAAGCTCTTTACAACCTCTCAAGAACAAGATGATATTGTCCTGAAAGGAAGAAAAGAAATCCAAGTCTATATTATGTTGTGGTATCTTTATGAACCAGCCCTTCCTCTTTAATAGTCCAATTATCAGAGGGATGTCAATCATTAAGACAGCAAGAGTCAGATCTAAATTTTGGCTTGTTGGATAATAAAATCATACTTCGTTAAGACATGCCAAGGTAAACAGACACTTTCAATCTTCTAAACCCACAGCCATGCCAAATTCATTTTTTCCCCTTTACCTTAACACATTTGTATAAAACTGCAAGTAAAATATCATTGAAAAACAGAACATAGCATCTTTTGGGGGACCAGTACTCATAGTAGCCAGGTGTTCCCTAGAACTTCCAAGTTTTGTTCATGTCTTAGTGCAAGAGTTTGGTTCAAAATTGATCTATTTTTTTAAAAATTGGTTTTACTACCTAAATGTCATCAATGGGTTTTTCTTTTAAACTGACCTTCTAAGATACATTCTTTATCAGCAGGTTTTGACTGATAATACTTCTTTGTAGACTATGAATTGAATTAAATGGGAAAAAATGTAGACTGGGAAAATGGGAAAATCTAGACTTAATAGGTGACGGGAAAAAGAGGAGAAGGAAAGCAAAAGGCCTTTTCAGAGTGAACATTTTCTCTAGCAGGTACACGTTTTCTTTGAACTGGCAGAATATCAGGCACAATCGACAACTAAGGGTTCTGCCCTTCATCTGTTGGGAGTCAAGAACAAGCAGATGACTCTGGAAGGGATTGCAACTGTGGGTCACCCTTTTGGAACTCCAGGGTATTAGCAGCAGCTTCGGTTGCAAGTTCCTAATTGTCCTCTTTGTAGAAGGTTTCTGACAAGCTAACTGGTCCCATCAGTTAGAGAGAACTACAAGAGAGGAATTATAAAGGTTGGCTCCCGGGGCCAGACCAGTGTGAATCCATCTGAAAACTCTAAGAAAGCTATTACAAAAATCTGAAATGATGGTGGTAGTTACTGAATCACATACTCACAAAAGTGCACTTCAGCAAAGCAAACGAGAGGCATAGTGTTTCCCAATCACTCAGTCTACAGGCAAGAGTCTAAGATGACCCTCAGGAACGCTGTCCCCTGGCATTGCACCCTGCACGGTCGCCTCCCCCTGGAGTGCAAGTGGGACCTGTGATGTGATGGAGTTCACTCTGTGATTACCTTACTAACCAGCTGGCTCTGAGTTAATCAAAAGGAAGATTATCTGATTGGGCCTGACATCATCAGGGGAGGATTTAAAAGAAAGTGAACAGAATTCCTGGTGGCCAAGAGTTCTATGGCTGCAAGGAGGTGAATTCTGTCAACAACCACACAAGCTCGGAAGAGGCTTGGAAGCTCAGACGGAACCTCAGCCCCACTAGCACCTTGATTCCAGCCCCGTGAGACTCTGAGCAAAGGTCATGCCATGTCCATACTTCTGATCTACAGAAACTAAGGTAAGAAATGGGTGTTGATTTAAGACCCTAGATTTACAGTAATTTTTTATGCAACAAAAAATTAATATACCCAGGTGCAAAACAGTAAGAGCAATAGCAATAAATTGCTAACTTTTATACAGCCCTTTTATGCCAATATTCCCCCAAGAGCTTGATATATGCTAACTCATTTAACCCCGTACAACCTTAGTAGGTACTTAGTAGGCACCGACAGCATGTCCTACTATCATCCTCATTTATGGATGAGCAACCGGAGGCACAGAACAATCAGGCACCTTGCCCAAGGTCACACAGCCAGCAGAGGATGGAGGTGCAAACACATGGCATATAAGACAAACTTAGGCATCAAATCTGAGGCTGCCACCAAAGGAAGATGATGCTACGGAGTCAGGGGCTGATCACAGAGGGCCTTGACGGCCAAGGAAGGTAAGCTGTGGAAACCAGAGAGGGGCTGTAATCTGAGAAGTGGTGCTCAGACCTGCAGCTGAAGTAGATTGTTGGGGACAGGCGTAGGGGAGGGTAGAGGTTGTGAAGGACTTGAGAGGATTAAGACAAGAGGCAGGGAAACCCATGAGGAGATACCACAATCTCACTCCCCCTCTTCCCCCACGAAGGGGGCCCCTCCCAGAAGGTCTTCTCTCCCATGTTTTTCCTGGGTCCCTGGATTTTCTTCAGCAGTGACAATGTGCCATCTTGCCTAAGACCCGTGTCATTCACAAGACCTCTTGTAGAGTGACAAGGAGCTGGTCATAGTCTGAAGTTAGCCATACCCTGCCAGTCTCTCCTTCAATTACTTTGCATGTTTTAAAATTATCAAATGTCTCCTTGAGGTTTTTCTATCCACCCCCCAACCCCTATCTCCAGAGTTTTATTAGATGTTCCCATGAGTCTCTTCTATGGCATGTGACTATCTTTCTGGTTGATCTGTGAGCTCTGGGGGCTTCCTGCCCGGAGGAAAACAAAGAATGGGTGCTGGTACTCTCTAGGAGTCATTTGGGATCACAATATAAGAACCAACCCGTGACCAGCACGGAGGCCCCTAAGAGGCACATGACTGTGGCACCGCAGTTTCTTAAGAAAGACGAGGAGGGGCTCTTCCCTTATGCATTCCCACAGGTGCCCTTGAGCGCCACGCTATATTCCTCACACAGACTGCAAACCCAACAGCATCGTGTTGCCAGATGGGCTGAACAGTTTGGGCTGGAGATTTAAAGGACTGCAGGTCTCTTTCCAGCAACTTCCTGCAACCTAATGATGTTGGAGGGGAGCCAGACCCTGGTCAGGAGAAAACCAGAAGAAAAAGCTCCATGGCCAAGAGCTAACAGGGGCAGCAGCCGGACTGGGTAAAAATGACTGTGCCTTTAATTACATAAAATGCATCCTGCAAATTCCCATCTGCCTTGCTCTTCACATAAAGATTTTTCCACATTTACAATTCTAAGCAAAACTCACATCTTAGTGTGTTAGCCCCAGAAGCCAAGCAGTACAACAACGGAGAAGTAAAAGTCACTGATTTACGACAATGACCATTTTATTAGCTCTCACTATCATAGCATTACAAACCCATTAAAACTCAGGAAGGCCTTCAAAAAAAGTTTTTAAGGGACTCTTCAAAAAAGTCAATGTCATTAAAAAACAAAAACTGGACATTACAGAGACATGAGGACCAAATCTAATTTATGACCTCTGATTGGATCCTAGATACAAAAAGGAAAATATGGCTATAAATGTCTACTTTAAATATGGACTATATGTTGGATGATGTTATTGAATGAATGTTAATTTGCTTAAGCAGGATGATGATGATATGGCAATTGTATAACAATACCTTCATTTTTAAGCAAATATATGCATTATTTAGGGACAATTTATCATAATGTCTACGACATAATTTCAAATGGTCAGGAAAAAAATAAGGGTGTGTGCATATAAGAGAGAGAGAATGTTTACACATCATGGAGAAAGAAATAAAGCAAATATGGCAAAATATTAACAATTGATGAATCTAAATTAGGTATTGGCAAACTTTTTCGGTAAAAGGCTAGGTAGTAAATATGGCTTGATGGGCCTATAATGGTCTGTCAAAATGACTCAATTCTGTCACTGTAGCTAGACAACACATAAATGAATGAGAGCATGTGTATTCGGACACATTTTATTTACAAAAGCAGGCCCTGGGCTGGATTTGGCCCACAGGCCCTACTCCAGGTGAATGATAGGCAGGGATTCCCTGTCATTCTTTCAACTTCTCTGTACCTTTGAACATTTTCCAAAAGAAGTTTGAAGAGAAGGTTTTTAAACGTGTAGAAGTGTGGGGTGCCTGGGTGCCTCCGTCGGTTAAGCGGCCAGCTCTTGGTTTCAGCTCAGGTCTTGATTTCAGGGTCATGAGATTGAGCCCCGCGTCGGGTTCCCTGCTCAGCACGCAGTTGGCTTGAGATTCTCTCTCTCCCCCCTCCCGCCCCTCCCCCCACTTGCACTCTCGTTCTAGCTCTCTCTATAATAAGTAATAAAATCTTTGAAGAAAAATTTGCAGAAGCGTATTCAACTACGTGGCTTGGCTGGCAAGACCAATGTCATCAAACTCAAGGAGAAAATAATGGTTGCCTCAGGGACGACGACTGCAAGTCACCAAGGTAAATGCTCCCGTGCCACTGACAGAAAGTTACCATCTCTGGCTAACTGGAACGTACTGTAACATGAGTCTCAATTCAACCCAGATGCTCGACATAAAGTTCCTAACAGAGTCCATTTTGTGCTAGACTAATATCAATATACACATTCATATGCTGCTTTTGTAACTACCAGGTATTAGCTCCTCCTTGTTCTCGGTTCAGTGGCTTCCCATTTCATTAATTTGTGGGTCTGCTCTGTGCATGAAAACACTCCCCAGGGCCCCAGGGTTAAGGCCTGAGCTTTCCACCCTCCCGGCCTCTTCTCTGAAAAAGGTCCTTGTATTTTGCCACCTTCTTTTCTTGCTTCAAAGAGAAGATGAAGGAAAGAAAGCCCAGGATGGTCTCACCTCCAGAGTATAGCACTATCCCTGGAATATAGTAGGTACTCTCTAAGTATTTAAAATAAATTAAGTACTGCATTCTAGGGACTTACAAGAAAGAAAAAAAAAAAAAAGAAAACAAAACAAAATTCCTCATCCTCATGGAGCTGACATTCTAGTAGGTGAAATAATAAGGACTTAACAACAAAAGTGTCTTATCTTCTGGATTAAAGTCCATGATACATTAAATAGCTGGATTTGTTCAAGACACCCCTAAACAGAGGTCTACCTTCCAACTAGACAGTGGAAATGAGGGGCACCTGGGTGGCTCAGGTCAGGATCTCTTGCTTTTGGCTCAGGTCAGGATCTCAGGGTCATGAGACTGAGCCCCACAATGGGCTCCATGCTGGGTGTGGAGCCTGCTTAAGATTCTCTCTCTCCCTCTGCCTCTTCCCCTCCCCTGCACCATCCACAGCACCGCCCCCCCCCCCAAGCCTGGGTCTTAAAAAAAAAAAAAAAGACAGTGGAAGTGAGAGAAGGACAAATATATCACGGGACAGAGAAAAACAGCTTTGGAGTCCAAAGGTCTTCAGTTAGAATTCCAGTCTCAACCATTTATTAGCTTTGTGGCCTTGGGCATCGTCCCTAACCCTTCTGATCCTCAGATTCTGAATCTGAAAGGTGGGGGAATGCCATCAACCTTACAGAGACACCAGAATTACAGAAGATATACATTAAGAACACAGCCCAGTGTCTGGAACCTTCTGGGTACTCATTATATGGAAGTTATTATTACATTCTTGTCAACTCGGGACAAGAAAAGTCTGTGGAAAGTGAAATGAGAAACAGTTGATCCATCCATGAAAAGCAGACACAGTGTTTATTTATAGCTTTTGCCAGGGACATGGGACATGGTTAAAAAAAAAAAAAAAGAAAGAAAGAAAATTTAAAGCTGTAGTTGCTGTTATTGTTTAGTTACTGTTATTAACTGCCATCTTGTCACTTTTCTACAGGCTGCCTCAAATTTACTCACAAGCTATGAACCAAAAGTCCATTTGTAAGTTAGCTGCTCATTTGTAATTATCCCACAGAAATCCTCTTTGCATGGTGGTTCCCAGAACCGGAAATGGCTACTTAATCCAAAATGTACCTGAAGCCGAGTATTAATTCTATTATGAAGCTACCTGCTGAGCAGAACAACATTTCGGTGGGAAAGAGCATGTATGAGAAATGCCAAGCAACATCCATCTTGGCTAAAGTAGGCCAAAGGATCCCAGAGGCTGTAGAAAAGGCTTCCTCAGCCCCAGGCAGTACCACGGGAGGGAGGAGGGGAGAAGGGCGGGTCAGCAATTCATATCAGTGTAGCCCCCGAGACACACCGCAGCCAGATCCTTTCTCCCTCTTGTCTTCAGATGGCAGGCCAGGACCTGCCGCTACCTTTCCGTTTCTCCAGCTGTCATTTCCAACTGGAAAGGGACTCTTCTCTGTCCTCGATCCACTGTGGAACATGCAGCTTTCTAGCTCAGGGGAAGGCTCCAGCATTTAATGGTTCTCTAGGGAAACCAGACAGGCTGTAAGAAGCTCCCTTCTCTGTCCAATCTCCTCGGCTTTCTTTCCTTTATAGCCAATAGGGGTAGGTCAACATGATGGTGGATTTGGAGTTCACAGAAAATGAAGGTAATGCTCATTTGTGTTTCAAATGAACCCAGACGCCTATACTGCAGGTATTCAAAATGCCATATATACAAAGCATCCCTATAATTTTGTTTTGATAGTTGAAAAGACCAGGTGGAAATGCAAACTGGAATTACTCTGCTGAATTTCTTATTTTAATACATTTTCTATAATGTATAGATATAATAAATATTTGCTTTAAAAATCTTAGTAAGGATTAGGATATCTCAAAAAGATCCACGAGTGTACCAGAGAAGATCAGATCCTTTTGGAAAATCGATAACACTAATGTTACTTTTCTATTCTGCCTGTAAGGCTTTTTTTTTTTTTTTAAACAAAAACATGATTTTTGTTAGGTTTTCTACATTTGAAGCAAACAAACTGCCTTTAGCAGAAAAGCAATTACAAAATTCAGAACTTAAGGAATATATCACCCCAAAATCTCCAGGAACTTACCCCACAATTAATAGAATTTGGGGATTTCCTGTACCTGCCGTGTGTTCACAGTTGCTTTCCCAGCCTGTATGGGTTCCAGCCAAGCTCCAGCAACTGGCAAGTACCCAGAACAATCAGCACTGGCCAGACTTTCAATGCATTTATATTTGCTGGGCGTGCTTAATGAGGATAGCAGGACTTCCATCGGGAGGTGGCTTGTTCTGCCTGAGGAAGTTCTGGGGAAGCCTGACCCAGAAGCTGGCAGCTCGGTGGCTGCTTGAAGGAGCAGAAAACAATTTATAGATGGGAAATGAGCAGAAGCATGGCGGGTGGCAGGGAGTGAAGGAAAAGCTGGGGAGGGGAAGAAAGTCATGAGAGGGGAGCTGGAGGGGCATGTTAGAGCCCTGTGAAGGATCTGGACTGTTTTCTAGGCAGTGGGAAATCAAGGCCAGTGGATGAGGATGGAAGCAACCTGGGGATCCGACCTTTATTTAAAGAGACTGTGTCCGGTGGCAATGGGAGAGATCCACTGGGTGGAGGGGACATGGTCCATTTAAGAGATTATTACAAGAGCTCAGGGAGAGACATGGAAAGCCTGAAGTCATCCAGAAGCAGCAGGAACAGAAAAGAGGAGGCAGTTGTAAGCACCCCTGTTGGCTTGGCAGTTGAGTGGATTTGAGAGTAGGAGGAGGGGGTTTGAGGCGATGGTGAGGTTTTGAGCCATTGAGACCATCTGAAGGAACAGAGGAGGGGGAGATTTGGGAGAATCAGAAATGATAAAATCTGGAAAATATATATTCAAAGAACTACAGCTCTTTGGGAGTTTATATTTGGGTCTGGAGCTCCAAAGTGAAGCCTCAGGGGAACATGAAGGTTTGGAAATCACCAGGACATGCCCATTGCAGAAGGAGGGGAGAACATGATACTGCCCAGGAGAGTTCAGACAGAATAGCAGAGATGAAAACAGGACCATCCAGAATACCAACATTTGATGGACCGTTCAAGGAGAAGGAGCCCGTTCTGACTGAGGAGAAGCAGATGAGAGCAGATGGAGAACCGGGCAAGCTAGCCAGGGAAGCCCAATGAGAGCACTGTTCAGGGAGCCTGTGTGTCCAGTGCCAAATGCTATAGCGCACATCCAGAGTCCCCACGATGCCACTCACTCGCCGCATGGCCATGGCCAAGTTGCTTAACTGGTCCCTGCCTCAGTTTCCTCTTCTAAAAGCACAATGGCCTCCAAAGCCCGACAGAAGCTGCTGCCCACTACCTCTCCGACCTCGTCTCCACCACTCTCCCTCTCCCTGCAGCCAGACACAACTCCGTGCTGGTCTTCAACCAGCCCTTCCAGGGCCTCTGCACTGCTCTTTTCCTTACCTAGATATTACCTAAAACAATCTCTGGTATATGATAAGCAAACATCCAATAAATATGCAGGGAATGAATGAACGACCATAAAAACGGGGATATGCATAATATCATAGGGCTCTTGTGTGGAGTTAAGTAAGAAAATATACATAAAGTGCTCAGAAGAGAACAATGTTTGGCACAATGAATGTTTTCCATGATGATACTTATTTCTATTAGAATGAAAACTGTTAAGTCATCAATGAATGGATTTTCTGATTGAAAGGACATTACTGACTTTTGGGAGAACTTCAGTGCAATGATGGGGTAAAAAACAGACTGCAGAAAGTTAAGAAGTCAATGCAGAACCAAAACAATGGAAAAAACACACAGAGACGCCTTTGGGAAGTTTGGCAGAGAAGAGATTATGAGATAAGTTATGACGGGTCAAAAGAAGGTTGGCTGATTATTTTTTTTAGGCAAGCGGCCCATCAGGAGAAACACGGCATCCTGCCTGACCCAGAGCTTCCTTGCCCCTCCCAGACCATCATCTTGGTCCTACCATTCTCAGGAGCAATCCTCATTTCATTTGAGGTTTGAGCCATCAGTTCTTCACCATAATGATCTCCTGTCCTACTCATTATTTCTGTCACAATCATGGGGGACTCTGGTGCCAACCTCCCCACTCAATAGAGTCAACATTTTAGGTGACTTGTTCTTCATGGGCAGCCTGTTCCATAACCTGGCTTTACAGATCTTTGACTTCTTTGATTCCAATAGTTTTTACTTACACACTCCATTTCAGGATCATAATTGTCAGCTATACCTAGCCTGTGGAATTTGAAACGCCAACATCCTGCTCTGGATTTAGTCCCTCTCCCTCTAGGCTTTCGATCCTTTTCTCTCATAATGCCCGCTCTTTCATCTCCAGATGCTGCCCTTCTCTCTCAGTCCATTTCCCTCTTCCCTCGCTGCCTGGTTTCCTTCGTGATCCAGTCCAGACAGGTGAGACTACTCCACTGCTCCCCTTCCTGTATCTTCAACATCCCCACTTCTCTATCGCCTGTTAGGGAGCAAAGACCAGGAAAAGGAAATAGTGAAGGTAGAACAGTTAGCCTTGGAGATGAGCCTGTCGGCCCATCAACCCAACCAGTTTTGGCCTCTACTTAAAGAGGGATCAGGTATGCCCACTCCTCATGTTTCTACGTGGAGGGACAACGCTTCCGATCCCTCACTCTTCCTCCGCCTGGTTGCATTGCTAGAAGAAATGGGCCAAGCTCAGCCCAGCCAGTTTGGATTTCCCCTCCGTGGAAGTCAGCCTGTCTGTAAGACATATGTGTCCTGTCTGTCTCTGCCATGTGGTAAGAGGCCCCTCTCTGTGGGGGAGGCCTGTGGCTGTCCAGCTGTGCCAGGAATGGGTGGATAAATTTGTTTAATTCAGGAGTGAGGATTAGCAAACCCTCTTGGCTGCAGCTCTAAACCCATGCTCTCCTATTTGTTTCATGAGAAGTAAAGCTGATATTTTGGTCTTTATCTGCCTCCTGTGTTTATACCTCAGCTGGGAGGGGAAGAGGGGAGTATTATTTACTGATCACCCTAAATCCCTAATGATCTGTTCCTGGTGCTACTGGAAATAATGGTGCTGTTATCAGGCCTGGAGCTGCTATAAATTTATAAGCTCCCACCTCACTGGGCCCCTTGGATCCACTTGGTAATCCTTCTGGGTGTCCCTGGTGAGCCCCTTTCCCAATCCTTGCTGAGGTTTTTACACGCCCCCTCTGCTGTCTCAAATCTCTCTACCATGCCTTCATCTTTTCCTCCATCAACAGATAAATGTCATTAGCCCCCAAGAATTAAATCCCTTCACTCCACTGATCCCAGGCTCTGTATATAAAAGCTTTTTAAAAAAGGAATATAAAGTTGGGTATTGTAAGGCATTTGAAAACAATCTGTTAACATTTTTTCAGCAATGGGGGCAAAATATAAGTCTCTGTTAGAGTGAAGATCCAACAGCCAGTGGTTATGCTATATTTTAAAAATTTATTCAAAGATATTTATTGCAAACTTATTGTATGAAAGGCAATGTAATATGCTAGGTGCTTTGGGCAGAAAGGGGTCATGGTTAGAGTTGGGACTCTAATTTGCAAATGAGAAAACCCTGGATGGAAATAGACATATATTGGATTACAGAGCCCAATACCTCCCAGCCACGGGGGAGTGGGGGTGCAGCTGACCTTTGAAACAACTGGAAATCAGGGCCTTCTGTGTTTGGAAGCTGGAATTGCTTCATTTCTTGTCTGCTCATTCTGCATGTTAGCTTATTTGCTTTCATTGCGGACAGGTTTCCTCCACATGGATCCCTAGCTCCCAAGTTTCGTATATGAAGGTTGTCACCCTCCCAAGAGGACTAGTTCTCTTTTTCACTTGCAGTTCAAAAGAATACCAGGAAAAGGAAAAGACCCTTATTGGCCTGCCTAGGGTGAGCTTCCCTCCTACAGTGACTAATGGGATGGGGTAAAAGAGACCAGGAATCGTTTTCATCAATGGTAGGGGTAAGGGTAGGGGGCAGAAGAGTTTCCAAAAGAAGGAGAATGATTCCCTAGTAAGGGGACCCAGGTCAGACAAAGCTAGCAACACCGCCCACCTTCACAAGAGTGGACCAGGTGTGGCTATTTCGCTCAACGTTCTTACGGAGTACAGAATTGCTAACTACCATTTTTTAGCATTCTTTTTTTTCTCTCTCTTTTAAAAAAAAATTATTTATTTACTTTTTTAAAAGATTTTTTATTTATTTATTTGACAGAGATAGAGACAGCCAGCGAGACAGGGAACACAAGCAGAGGGAGTGGGAGAGGAAGAAGCAGGCTCATAGCGGAGGAGCCTGATGTGGGGCTTGATCCCATAACGCCGGGATCACGCCCTGAGCCGAAGGCAGACGCTTAACCGCTGTGCCACCCAGGCGCCCCTAAAAAAAAATTTTATTATGTTATGTTAGTCACCTACATCCTTTTTTAGCATTCTAAATATAACTGATCAAATTTAGTTTTCCTTTAAAGATGTTCTTTTGAAAGAGCCTATACATTAAGATGTAATGCTGCCTCATTTCCCCAAACTTCACAGGCTTGATGCCAAAGACAGCCAACCACAGAATGAAGGGAGAATAATTAATAAACTAACTCTGTTGGAAGAGCTTTCAAGCACAGTTCCTGGTCAATACAGTGACTGGAGCCTACCTCTTTTTCCCTCAGGACATTTAGGAAAATAGAGCGCCCAATCCCAACAGCTCCAGTGCCCTGATTCTCTCTCTCCTCCTGGATTCCAGACTCATGACTGTTCACATAGGAGCAGTTTCTTCTCTTCAGGACTTGACATTCAAGCCTACTAGAGGGTCAATACCATTGTACTATCTCAGGAGAACGGGGATTCCAGCCTATCAGAAAAGTTGTCTAGATTCCAAGGCCTCCATTGCTCCAAAAAAATGACCAAACTATTCCCTAAACTACTCAGGCTAACCCTAAAACACAGCATAAGTGTTATTGTTATATTGCCAGATTGTTTTCCGGCATCATTCACTCATTGCATTTGGGAATTTAATGAAAAATAGCTTTACATTATGTTAGAATAAAACTGCGGAAACTATCATACCTCATTAAACAATACTCATACATTTGACATGTAATATGTGACTTCTGCATTTCTCGGGGCAGTGCTAGTCAAACTGGGGTCCATGGATGGCTGCAGGTTTAGACTGCTCACCCATGATGAGATAAATGCAGAACCAAAAATGAGTTTTTAGAAACTTTTATAACAAGTTGGCAATCTAATCACATCCAAGCATGTGATCAATAGACACATCTCACTAAACAAGGTATACACCATTCTGGATGCTTATCCAACCTGCATATTATATGAGCTGTGTAGTTAATGGTAGTCGAATCACATATCAGTCCAAACTGGATTAGAAATCAAACAAAAAACAACCAAATGCAAATCGAAACCACAACGAGATGCCATCTGACACCCAGCAGAATGGCTATTTAAAAAAATACAAGGATGGGGCGCCTGGGTGGCACAGCGGTTAAGCGTCTGCCTTCGGCTCAGGGCATGATCCCGGCGTTATGGGATCGAGCCCCACATCAGGCTCCTCCGCTATGAGCCTGCTTCTTCCTCTCCCACTCCCCCTGCTTGTGTTCCCTCTCTCGCTGGCTGTCTCTATCCTGTCGAATAAATAAATAAAATCTTAAAAAAAAATACAAGGAAAATAACAAGTGTTGGCAAGGATGCAAAGAAACAGGAATCCTTATGCATTGCTGATGGGAATGTAAAATGGTATAGCTTCTGTGGAAGATAGTTTGGCAGTTCCTAAAAAAGTTAAACACCGAGTTCTGCTATGATCCAGCAATTTCCCTTCTAGGTATATACCCAAAAAATTGGAAGGAGGGACTCAAAGAGATTCTTGTACATCAATGTTCATATTCACAGTATCCAAAAAGGTGGAAACAAGCCAAACCATCTGCCCATCAACAGAGGAATGGATAAACAAAATGTGATATATCCATACAATGGAATACTACTGAGCCTTAAAAAAGAAGGAAATTCTGACACATGCTGCAAGATGGATGGATGTACCTTGAAGATATTGTGCTAAGTGAAATAAGCCAGATGCAAAAGGATAAATACGACCTGATCCCACATGTACAAGGTACCTAGAACAGGAAAATTCACAGAGACAGAACATGTAATGGAGGTTACTAGGGGCTAGGGAGTCAGATGAATGAAGTTATTGTTTAATGGGTACAAGGTTGCAGTGTGGGATGATGAAAAAGTTCTAAAAATGGATAGTGATGATTGCAACATGGTTAATGTACTTCATGCCACTGAATTAGACACCTAAAAAATGGTTCAAATGGTAAATTTTATGTTATGTATACTTTGCCACAATAAAAAAATGCACACACCCCTCCGCCCAACAACAAAACTTGCTCTTTATCATAATAGTTGCAAATCCCTGTCCTAGAGTATCCATGTCCTAGAGGGTCCTTCCTGGACCAAATAAAACCGGGGAAGTGCTGTCCAACCCTTGGAGTTCATAATGCTTAGGACTAACAGTTCTGAGAAATTCCCTCTACTCTGCATTTGAACTTGGCACTTCCTAAACTTACAGGACCTCAGGACCCTTTTCGTCACCCAATCCACCTTGTGCTATAACGAAACATAAAGAAACGCTGAGCCCCCAAGAACAACTGAAACATGGTTTATACTATGACGCTACACACAATTAAGACTGAACGGAGTCACCACACTTAGGTTGTGGCCCCTAACCTAAAACTGTCAGCCTTTGCTTCTACCCTCCTATGCAGGCAATGCCAAGCTCCACAGCACGCCAGGCTAACAGAAGGCAAACCTCCAGAACCTGGGTCATCTCTGCCTCCCTCAAGCCTCACAATAAGGATACATTTGACATCTGTCTTTGAGGGGTTGCGGGCGAAGCCAACGATTTACTAGTCTGAATGACCCCAGGAACAAAGTACTTCATGGTCCAGGTCAGACATGTGGAGGACATTAGAAAAAGAAACAGGCTTTTAGAAGGCAAATGAGTGTGCAAAGCAGGAGCCATATTGATAGATCCAAATACCATTACCCCTATCATATTTAGAGGTCACAACCTCTCTACTGAGAAGACAAAAAAGCCAGCAAGAAAGGAAATACCACAAAGTAAAACACCAAAATCAACCTTTGCACTCGTCAACACACACCATGGCCTGAAGTAACTTTAGTATTTAAAATGTTTGGCTGGACAAAAGTTCGCTTCAAATGTTCTGCTGATATTAAAACACATGTGAAAAGGAAGAAGAGGTATGCAGGGTAGGAATTCGAAGCAAAAAAAAAAAAAAAAAAAAGGAAAGGAAAGAAAAGAAAATCTGGTGAAAACATCACTGCCATTCTTTTTATTCTTTCAAGTTCATCAGGTTCTTAACCCAAGTCAGGGCCCCCTTAACTATTCCAATTTTTTTTGTATGTAATTCAAAAAAGGTGTGGAGGAAAGATTATCTTCAAATAACTCTAGATTCTCGACTTTGTAATCACGCACAAGTGGAAACCACATTTCATCTTCAAGAAACATTAAAAAAAAGTATATTCAAAATAATAAATTTTCCATGGATACTGGCTTCCTCTTTCCAAGTTAGTGTTTGGCCTAATTTATACAATAAATCTAATGGGCAAGTTATCTCTCACAAATAGCACCTAGCACATTCTTGGCATCTGAAAAGAGTTAACACGTTGCATATGCTGTTCATGTTCACAACACACGATATCTGAGAAAAAAAATCACCAGAGCACCAGAGCAGGGTGGGGGAGGGTGAGCGTAGGAATGTAGAGGGCCACCAATGTGGCTGCAAAGGACTCTCTCCCCCCACACCCGGAGTTTTAAAGCTGCATCCAGGGGGCCGGAACCAAAGGATGAAAAGTACCAAGGCCCTGTAAGATGTTTGGGACTTTGCAATTTCCAACACGTTGAATTCTAGCAACCCAGCCCCCATGATGCCTACCTTAACAGATGTGGAAAAAGATGGTGTTTAAAATAAGTGCAGCTGAGTTATTGTTAAACAGTGCAGAATTCCGGTCTGGAATACTGACAAAGCTCTGAAGATGAACGGTAAAGACAAAACAGTGTGCATGGACTTCATGCTACTGAATGAATTGTACACTTAAAAATGGTTAAAGTGGTAAATTTTATGTTACGTATATTTTAGCACAAGAACAAAAAGGTAAGTTCAGTAACTTCCCAAGGTTACACAGTGTATCCATGCCAAAGCTAAGAGGTTTGCCAGTCTGACCCCAAAGCCCGTAGTCTTCCCCTGCATCTCTCAAAAATAATGATAAAGATGGCGATAATAATAAATATCATCACCTCATCCTCACGTCATCCTTATCCTCCTCCTCATCTTCTTTTTTTTAAAAAAAATATTTTATTTATTTTTATTGTGAGAGAGAGAGAGCGTGGGGGGGGCGGTGAGGCAGAGGGAGAGAGAATCTCAAGCGGATTCCATGCTGAACATGGAGCCTGACCCAGAGCCCGATCCCACAACTGTGAGATCACGATCTGAGCCGAAATCAAGAGCTGCTCACTCAACCAACTGAGCCACCCAGGCGCCCCTCATCATCTACTCTTGAGTGTGTATTTTGTGCCAGATGCTATTCTAAGCAATTCATGCATATTTATATACTAAATGCTCACTACAACCCTACAAGGTAGATATTATTGTCACCCCTATCTTCCAGATGAGAAAGTGAAGTACGGAGAGGTAATGTTGCTTCCTCAATGGGACACAGTTAATCAAATCCAGGCAGTCTGATCCCAGATCCCCTACTCTTCACCACATCACTGCACTGCCTCTTGGCATATAAATTTATGTACACAGCACATAAAGACACAGACCTCATTAGTCTCAAGATTATTCACACACCAAAAATGTCGATAGGTCATAAATAATGTTTAGATGAGTTGATAAATGTTAGTTCACACGTAGTCTCTGAGGAAGATATTCTAAAGATGGTTTAAACACTGCCTTCTAGAAGGTCTTCCATGTGGCTCTGGGCCGTGCTCCCTTGGCACTGCCTGAACCACACAGGTGGTAAACATGCACCCAGCTCTGTGTTCTGGATAAAGTCCATGACTTATTTTCCCATTGTATCATGAGTTCTCATGCGTGAATTCAGGCTCATGCGTGTACCCTATTTCAGGATTCGCACTGTGGTTAGTATATGTTTTCACTAAGTTTGTCTTAGTTCACCTGGAATAGTTTAAAAAAAAATATTACTATGATCTGTTCTTTAAAGGTTAGCTCTGTAACCATCCAGTTCTTGAGTTTTTTTCAGTGGTAATTCTACCTTTCCAGTCTCTTCTATGGTAATTCAGTATCTTCAGGGTTTTGACTGCTCCTGGGGACAAATCTGAACATTTATGTTTTGCTAAGAAATCATCCTTTTCTATTGGTTTTCAATCCCTTTACCCCAGGTTTGCTTATACAAGTCTCAAAATGATTTTAATTTTTCTTCTATCTCCTGCTTTGCCATTTCTTTTCTTTTCTTTTTTTTTTTTAATCTTTGTTTTGGATTCTCTTGCTATCATGTTTTATCCTTAATTGGGCTTGCAAGGGGTTTATCTATTTTATTGGTCTTTCCAAAGGACCAGCTTTGGGATTTATTTATCCATCACTCTATCCCTTTATTTCTTCTTTTAACTTAATGCTATAGTTAACATATAGTGTTATAGTAGTTTCAGATGTATCATATATCTATCCCTTTAATTAATTAATTTTTAAAATTCTTTTTTTGAAAATTTTATTTTTAAGTAATCTCTACACCCAATATGGGGTTGGAACTCATGACCCTGAGATCAAGAGTCGCATGCTCTTCTGACTGAGCCAGCCAGGTGCCCCCAACCCTTTCATTTAAACTTTTATCTATTAATTATCTTACTATTTTTTATGTTTATTTTGTTTCTCTTTATCTCCTGAGTAATATGTTGCTCTGTTTTCTCTTTGTTCTTTAATAAAGAATAAGACATTGCCTCTGAATACAGCTTTCACTGCACTTAGAAGTCCTAGTAACAAAATGTTCCTTCTTCACTTCTTCCCCAATAACTTTTACTACTTCTTTAATTTCCTTTTTGATTCCAGTGTTATCAATGAGAGAGTTTCAGAATTTGCAAGTGGATAAGGTTTTTTAAATTGCGTTCTTGCCTCTTCTTTCTATTCTCATAGCATCATAACCAGGGAGTGTGCCTGGTTAAGTCTCTCTTCCATGCTTGAGTACTGGAAGGTATTCTTTGTGGGTAAGTGCATGATATGGGGGAAGGGTGACAGTGTTGAATGATCTGGAACACTGACCTATTTTTATCAACCGACTATGATCTTTGCAAAGGTGACATGAAATCAACTCACATAACAATTGTTCAACAGGACACCTACTATGATATCATGAGAAAAAGCATGAGATTTGGGATTTAAAACGCCTGTCTCTTTCCTTTGCAGGCCTGGGTCTCAGTTACCTGGTCTATAAAATGTAAATCACACTTACTGGCCTCACAATGTTACCAGTGAGAAAAGTAAATAAGCTTGGTGTGCTCTCTCTATTCAGTACCTTCCTGAAAGTTCCAGGGAGCCATCGAAATACTGCGCTTGAGAAGCAGCTCTCCACAGCCCATCAGAAAAGCCTCCAAATGGACACTGCATCTTGTCGGGTGCCTGGCACCACACAGTGTGGAGAAACAGACACACCATTGCATGCATGTTACACACACACCTTGCATGTTACACATGCCCCAGAGGATTCTAGAAAAAGGCAGTCGTCCCAGACCAAGTGTCTTTGAAGCAGTTTAAGTGTTTAAATTCCCTTAAAACACAGTGTGAGTGTGCGGAAGCAGGGGCGGGGGTGGGGGAGCAAGGAGATGGAGACTTAAGGCAATTTTGCTGTAGAGAGTATTTTTGAAACTAAAGACTGATTGAGAAGGACATCAAAAGAGTTTGCTTTGTTTGATGTTTGGACATATACACATGATGCAGATAACTGCTGGATTAATGATGACAGTCTGCACGCCAGATGGACGGCGACTATGTCGAGACATCTGACTCAGCACCGTTTGAAAAGCAGATTAAGGTAAAACCATTCTAACACAGATGACTCCCCCACCCCATGGTTTAAGGGTACGCAAAGCTCAAATCATTCGACAAACTACAATGAACTTTTAAGACCTCTTCTTCCTGGGTCAGTACCACGGTGTAAGAATCAGAAGGGGTATGATATCATTGCCGGGCCAGTTTCTGTGACTGGGTAAGACTCTTCTAGGACAGGCAATAGGATGCTGAGAGGTACAGTCAGGCACAACACAGCAGCTGGCCTGTAGATTTACGTAATCATGTTAGATTTGATATTTGTAAAAGCTTTTAATCTGAGTATTTGGACAATCAAAAAAAAAAAGAGAGAGAGAGAGAGAAAGAAAAAACAAACACACACACACACACACACACACACACACACACACACAATCTCATCTCATCCTCCCAGAACATTCTTTCAAGGCATTTGTCCTACTAGAAAGTTGTTTCTTTCTTTTGCTAGCTTTTATTCTTAAGAAATACAAACGGCCAATAAATATGTGGGGGAAATGTTAACCTAGCTCCCAAAATTCAATGCACATGAAAGCAACAGCATAAAAACAGTTTTACTATCAGACTGGCCAAGATGAGTATAGACGCTGAGATCCAGTGTTGGGGAAGGTATGGGGAAGTTGGCAGTCTTGCTATTGAGCTAGCGAGAATGTAAGTTGGTTCTATGCTACCTTTCATGGGGTGATTTAGAAATAAGTGCCAACTTGTGTGGAGCACTGGGTGATGTATGGAAGTGATGAATCACTAAATTCTACAGCTGAAACTAATATTACACTGCATGTTAACTAACTGGAATTTAAATAAAAACTTGGAAAGAAAAAAAAAAGAAGTGCCAAAAGCCTTAGGACTTTACATTCCTTGGCTTTGGAAATTTCCCTTTTAAGAATATGCTCTAAAGACGTAAATATGAATCGTTTACAAAGATTTTTGTAAAAAAGTGTCCACTGCAATACTGTTTAAAATGAAAAACTGAAAACAACATAATGTTCAATGGCAGGGGATTACTTAAATAGAATCGTACTTATATTGGAAACGATTGTGATATATGCTTCTGTTGGTGTATACTTACATTAGGTATTAAAATGCTGGAAGAATCTAGGCAGTTTAATCCTGAAGTCCAGATTCTACAGATACTGCTCAGAATAAGCGTTAGCAGTAGTGTAATTTTTAAGTGATCTTTACTATGTAGATAAATAACTTTTCCTCTTTCTAAAATTCTTTTGAGTGTTTGAAGAGGTGGCTTAGTCACATGGTTAAAAGAAAATTTTAAAATCCTTCTGTCTTGCAGTCTCCCAGATCCCACTCCCAAGGCAACAGGTATTTCCAGTTTCTCGCCTATTTTTCCAGAAGTATTTTGTGTGTATACAAATCTATTACATATATTCTACAACCTCTCCCACCTTTTAAAAGAATCCAATGTAGGTACATGTTGGTTTTTTTTTTTTAATTATCATACTGGTCAATAGATAAAGAGTTTCATCATTCCTTTTTTTTCCCCCCACTATATGGTATTCTATGAGTGGACCAAAGTTAGGGTAAAAATAATTTATCGCCCACATCAAGACACTTTTGAAAGGGATGCTAGTCCTAATTATAGTGAAATAATAATGCAAAAGCCAGCACTGTCTCAGACAAACCTGGATGTATCGTCATCCTATCCATTAATGACCTCAACTTATTAACCAGTTCCCTTTTGATGGAATTTACGTTATTTCTAATGATTTACTTGAGCAAAAATGCTGCAATAAAAATCTGATATATGTGTCATTTCACACAAGTGGGAGTACATCTGCAGGACAGAAGACTTAGAAGTGAAATTGCTTAGTCAAAAAATACCGGCATGACTTTTATTTGATAGATATTTCCGGGTTGTTGTCCAAAAAGGTTGTAATTGTTTTCATTTTTTTTTCTGAAGTAAGTACTACTTTATAATAAGATGAAACAATAAATTAACTTTTAAAATGAACTAATGTAAAAAAATGTAGATTTAGCAAGTTGAAAGCATTCTTTTTTTTTTTTTTTAAGAATTTATTTATTTATTTGACGGAGATAGAGACAGCCAGCGAGAGAGGGAACACAAGCAGGGGGAGTGGGAGAGGGAGAAGCAGGCTCATAGGGGAGGAGCCTGATGTGGGGCTCGGTCCCAGAACACCGGGATCACGCCCTGAGCCGAAGGCAGACGCTTAACGACTGAGCCACCCAGGCGCCCCAGCTGAAAGCATTCTTAATCATAAACACATATAGAAACCCAAGACTGGAAATACTTAAAATTGAGCATATTGAGACTACGTAGAAGTTTCAAAAACAAACTAACCCCACAAGAAATGGTGCCGATGAATAGATGATGCACTTAGAGGGTGAACTGATGTCACTGGGCACCTCCCACCCTCCTCTGATTCTGTACCTCACACATTCTTCTTTTTGCCCATCTAGGCAAGTGGTAGGGAAATCTCTGGGGAGGGCCAACGGGCTGGGAGTGTCCGCTAAGACTGTGCTGTCTCAACACCACAAGAGACTAATACCCACTACATCCAGGACAGACGCCTCCTTGCTTCACGGATAGAAGCTCTGGGAGAAAAGCCGCAGATTCTTTCACTTATTAAATGAAATCCGCACCTGCCAAAATATGTTTTAATCATCTCATCTATTCAGGCCTTAAACATCTTCCTACCATTCACAAGACATTCCCAACATGAGCTTTCGATCTCTCACATAAATTTCTATGCCAAGAAGTTACAAGACCAAGCACAGAGTGTTCTCCAATGTAAGAGGGAGGATTTCTATGAGGGCTTTTGTAAGAATTTCATATCCACATGATGAAACAGCATTTGAAAATAATTTCCAAAAGACTACGTGCCAAAACGAATACAATTTTTACATTTTGACCTTGTAATGAGTATGCGAAACCATGACACAAGGCTGGCACCTAATAAATGCTTCCTGAATGATTGCACTTGAGGTGAGAGAGACATTTACCTATTGAAACCACACCTGATGACATACTACAGAGTTGGCAGGCAAAACTATATTCTCTCAATCACAATTTCTTCAAAAATCAAGATGTTAAGGAAGTGTTAATCTTGTCACTATATTCACACTTAAAGCATAACAACAGCCACGAGTCATGGAATAATTACATTAGTCTTCTACGGATGGACTTGTAGACTGTTTTCAATCTTCTGCTACTTCATACTAGGCTACAATAAATGGTGCGTGTGTGTGTGTGTGTGTGTGTCTGTGAGAGAGAGACAGAGAGATTTCACACAAGTGGCAGTGCATCTAGCCGATAAAAAAACCTTAGAAGTAAAATTGCGTCAAGTATTTCAAAGATATTATTCTTTTTATTCTCACGGGAGTCCTACAAGGTGAGCTCAGTTGCTCCTCGTACAGACAAGAAAATTAAAACTAAGGCTCTGAGTGGTAAAATGATTTCCCCTCCGTCACAGGGCCAGCAAGTGGTAGAGCGGAAGTTCTCACCCAATCCTAGATGCCCGACCCATTCTACTCCCTTATAGTCTCATAAACGTTTTCCCATAAAGTCCCAAACAAATAGCATCATAGAGGACTCAGCCACACTTGAAGTGTGGAAAGCTTAAATTCAACGAATTAAAACAATGGCAGTAGTGATGGTTAAACAGATAGGTTTGTGGAATGTACTAGTCTCCAAAGATGGGTCTGGATTCTACGATATGAAGACAGACTCTCATGGATAATAGTGACATTCGGGCTGGTCCTCCCACACACGCTAAATGCATTGTGCCTTTTTAAAATATCCACTCGGTGACCCTTGCCAGATCCCACCTGTACTGTACGTAAGATCTGCCTGGAATAAAACTAATTCGATCAAACTTCTTGTAATTCCTGCCTCCTGGGTTTGCTTTATAAAAAAGAGGTCTGTATGTTCAACTTGGCACAAATTCCCTCACTGATGGCATATAAGAGAGATCTGTCTTTATTTTTTTTAAAGATTTTATTTATTTATTTGACAGAGAGAGCACACAAGCAGGGCGAGCAGCAGGCTGAGGGAGAAGGAGAAGCAGGCCCCCCCACCCCCCGCTGAGCAGGGAGCCCGATGCAGGGCTCAATGCAGGACTCCATGAGGGACTCCATGTGGGACTTGATCCCAGGACCCTGAGATCATGACCTGAGCAGAAGGCGTATGTTTAACTGACTGAGCCATCCAGGTGCCCTGAGAGATTTGTCTTTATATATCATACAAGGGAGCCTACAGCAAAGGTTCAGGGCTCAAAATATTTAAAATAGGTCTTACAGCTGATGATTGAATAGCCATTAGCCTTTGTAATCAAGTATCCTGCCTCAGGTGTTCATAACATTTTACATATGCAAAGTGTCTATTATAACCTTCTCAAGGGGGGGTTGACAGTAGGTCTCACACACTTTAAAGATACGGGTTTCCTTTGTTCCAGCAATTAGATGGCAGGAATTTGTTCTAAAAGAATGGTCAGAGAAATAAAGGGAAGATTTATGTACACTAACGTTCATCACAAACTTACTTATAATAACTTAAAAATGGAAATAACCCAAATGTGCAACAAAAAGAATACACTTAAATAATTATTCAATGTCCACGTGGAAAAAATTATACAGCCATTGAAATGGTGTTTTCAAAGAAAACAATACAGAAAAATCCTCCTCATCAAGGACAAGGGACAATGAAAGAGAGAAAACGGAAATGCAGTGGAACCTCAACCACGTCATTTGTATACATACGCACATACAGAGGAAGAAATGAGAAGACTGAAACCCAGAATGCTAAGGATCTGAGGGGACTATTATGCATAATTTTATCTTCCCTTCCATACAGCTTTAATTTTTATGTTTATACCTAAAGCGTAGATGTTATGATTATATATTACAGTTAAACCCCCCAAAAGATGACTAATAGGATTTTTTAAAAAAGATTTTTAAAAATTGGTTGTTGATGTTGTTGACTTTCTCAGCCATGAGCTATCTCCAGTTCCAGCCAAGTAAGTCAGGCAGGACTATTTCTCTTTTGCCTTCTGCAGTCTGACCAATTCATTGCTCATAGGCATTATCACTGGTGTAGAAAGAGGGAGTGAGATAGTGAAACTCGAAGCCATCTTTTTCAGTAGGACAGACTGATTGCCATACATTTGTTTGGAGAAGATTTGGAAGGCCAAACTGACGAAAGTTACTTAGAGATTTCCTTTATCAATATAACCCCCCGGCTGTAGAAATTATTCCATTATTGCAGACAACCATATCTTGGTCTGAGGCAGTAAAAATCTCTTAAACTAAGACTTTCCATGATGTCAATGAACGGCAAGAGCCTCTATGAAGTGCCTGCCTCCTCCTATGTGAATGCTCTCATCTCTCTCTTCCTTCAATCTCTTGATGCCTTAGAACTGGAAAGTCCTTAACCAACCAAAGATTTACTAACTAGGTCCTTCCCGACTTTTAAGCCAAATTTCTATTTAACTGTCAGGATACTGAAATTGAAACCCAAAATCCATGTGCCAATATTCTGGTTACCCACTTTCAGAAATTCTAATCCCAGTTCATTTTGGTCTGACCTTGTATTCTTCCTTTCTGTGTTCTCTCTTCCTTGTTTATGAAAGAATCTGTTTCACATTGTTTTCCTTAACCATGCTCATTTAAAATTTGCTACTAAGAGCCTTGGTTTCTTTTGCCAGAATGTCTTCTCTCATGGACCTTTTTTTATTTATTTCCCTGCCAAATTCCTTCTCACTCAAACTCCACTCTCAATTTTCCTCCAGGAATTAAGATGTCTCTTATTTCCTTTCTCTAAGTAAACAACTAGGACTGTGTAAATTATGGAATATGCATTCTTAGGCATTGAGATGGGGGTACATAACCAATTCTAACGGTAATCTACCTAAATCCAGTGTGTGGCTAATTTTCTGTGATTCTAAATCCCCAAACTGTAAGCATCTCTATATTATTTATAATAATTTGAGTGGAGCATTTGCAAGATCACTTTTGATGAATCTGAGATAATTTGTTAATTACATTTGCAGATGAAACTGCCTTTGGAAAAGTTTGACAGGGGTGAATTCAGTTCAGCAGCTGAAGTTTCTCTCTTTCTCTCGTGGTCAGAGTTCACACACACTCTTTCCACATGCTTCTACCCTATCAACAAACCAACCAATCAATATTTCTGGGAACTGTCCCTCTCATCTTTCATTCATGCTTATCTAGAAGTCATTATACGGATGAAAATATTACCAGTCTTGTTTCTATTACTAGTTTACTATGAAGGCAAGGAAGTATAAAACACCCAAGATAGGAATTTTAGGCTCCTGTAAATACCTACTTGGGGTAGGGGTGGCTTTTTGCAGCGATAATGGTGTTTCAGCGTCCCTGACATCAAACCACCAAGGAACCATCTGCATCACCTTCCTGTTAGGCCACTCTGGAGACCCACTGCAACTCTTGTCGTTACCTATAGTGATACCTTAGAAAATCCAGTGCCCTGTTCCATTGGACACATCATCCATCCAGCTCTCTCTCACCCTCAAAATGCATTAGTTCTTGGACCTCATGACAAACTTTGAACCCCTTGATCACTCAGCAGAACATGTTGGCACTACTATAGATTCCTGATTTCTAAACTCAGTTGAGTCCTCACTAAGAGCACTTTTCCATTTCCCTCAGCAACAAATCCAACCCCCCACTTCTTCCTTTGTGTGCTTTGTACAACACTGTCCCCATTTATTCTTAGACATCCTTGTCTGTTGCTGCACTGAGAAAGTTGAAGCCCTCAAGAGGACATTGTCAACACTCCATTCCTTATTTATACACCCCATGTTCACCTCTTTTCCCCTGGGATAAGGATAGAAGATGTCTCTCCTTCTTTGTCAAGGTCATCCCTTCCTCTGTTCTAAAACCTCATTTGATCTAGTTTACCCTCTCTCCTCTCTCTTTTTTTTCTTTTCATCACCAGTCTTCTCTTTGTCCTACAAACAAGATAAAACAGTTCCTACCCTATAGAAAATCCTCCACAGACTTTTTGTCCATCAGACTAATACCCATTCTCTCTGCTTCCCTCTGAGCTCTCATGCCCATATGTGTTGTTGCCAGTAACAGCCTTTATTTCTCTCCTCCCTTTTGAGCCCCTGACAAGTTGGTTTCAATTCTTACCATCTGGTACAAATGTTCTTAAGGTCAATAATCATGCCAGTCCAAGGGAGACTTTTCAATTCTTATACTGGGCTAACTCTCTGCCTGTGTTTGACAGAGTTCATTAACTTTTTCTTCCTTGAGACATTCTCCCTCCTGTTGATGCAATAATGTTCCACTTTCTAATATTTCTCTGCCCCCTTTTCTCAATCTTCTTCCTGAGTCCCTCTTTTTCCCTATTCTGTAACTGATAGTTTCCCCCCACTCATACCCCATGGCTGATTTGTCTTCTCAGTCTATTCTTAGGCCATGCCATTCATCCCTGTGCTTTTAACCTCTGCCAAAACATTTATGATTCTTGAATCCTTCAAGACTTCACAGAACTACCTACAGGACATCTTTTATGCTACACAATGTCCCAAGAATGGTCACTGTTACAGATGGTGCTGAATGCCAATTTCTTCCTTTCCTTGGTGCGTAGGTCCAAAACCGTGATTCATTCTGTCTACAAAATCAATGCCTCTGCCTAAGTATAAGCATGTAAACAGAAATTAATACAGGTTTATATCTGCTCCATTACAACATCAAGGCATACCATATCACCTAAGAAAAAGAGGACTGAATGGAACAAAAGCAAGGCTTAAACTTCAGATCTAACAGCTCTTGTTGAAACCATAGAACGTCCACAGTGATTGAGCAGAGGTGAGGTCACAAGTTTTGATCATTTACTTAAACCCCTTGGGAGACCAAGTTTTTTTCAGAATTACAATCAGAATGCTTCAGGTAAGAGCTTTCCTTTAGGACTACTGGTTAAATCACAAAATGGCTACAGAATTCTAAGTGCCAGGCAGGCTTACCATTCTCGTGTTCAAGCTGATAGAGCATATCTCATGTTTTCTGGGCGTCCCAGAGTATGTGGTCAAGGGTACTGCAGCATGTTGCTGAGACACACCATGATACCCACACCTAATATCACACATGGGGACCTGACACCACAGCACCATTCTGCAAACAGATGGTTAACACTGTGCGACCCTCAGCTGTCCGCTCAACCACAATGCTATGATGGCTATTTTCTCCTTCCCTCATTGAAGCAAAATTCAGCTGTAATAGCAAAAGAAATGCTACGTAGATTAAATAGTGTAGGGACTTTGATGCATAAACTTTTTCCCGATGATGAGGAAATCAGTGGGTTCTTTTTCAATGGTGAATTTGATGCACAGCCAGAAGTGGACATTTGCTTTTAGTGGCATTTTTGGAGCCCTTACTCTGTACCATGATCTTTGAAAATGTCCCCAGGATTGAATATGGCTCTGGACTTGACCACGCTGACAAGCCATCCCTAGTAATCTGCATATGTATGATATGTTAATTATACTACTTGGTAAGCACAATGCACTGTAGTTCATGTGTTCGGGTTTTTAAAAAGTCCTTGATTTTGGAGCACCTGGGTGGCTCAGCTGGTTAAGCATCTGCCTTCAGCTCAGGTTATGACCCCAGGGTCCTGGGATTGAATCCCGCATTAAGCCCGCATCGGGCTCTCTGCTCAGTGGGGAGCCTGCTTCTCCCTCTCCCTCTGCCTGCTGTTCCCCCTGGCTTGTGCTCTCTCTCTCTCTCAAATAAATAAATAAAATCTTTAAAAAAAAGTCTTAGATTTCAGCTGCATCTTATTTTATAATTTCTCATTGAGGGCAGGCCCTTTTATTCCTTTGCTTCAGGTTTCCAGGTAGATGGGGCTCTGTTACAGTAAGGCTCCTGAGCATTCTTCTGCCACCCTGCTCCTGAGTTGTCCGAGTGCCGAGAAAAGGAGCAGAGACAGCATTTTTAGCCAAGTCTCTTCCTGCAGCTGCTGGCGAGAAGCACACTTTCCTCCTCCACGCTGTACGTTGTACGAGCACAGCTCCGGCAGGGGAGGCCTGCTTCGTGGGTTCTCTGTGGGGCTGGCTGGGTGCGTCCAGCTTAGCTGGAGCTAAAACAGCAGCAAGCACACTTGCCAGGCCAAAGTCACGGTCTTCAACCTACTTCTTATCAGGAAGAAAGTGAGCATTTTGACCTTTATCTGTCGAACTTCTACATCACTCAAGTGGGGCAACAAGTGATACGCATTATGAGAGTGAGAAAGCCAATTATTAAACAATATCTATGCTGGTTTGGGTTCAGATATTAATAGAGTCAATTCTTTTCTATTTCCCCTGGTGGAGAATTCCTTTTTTAGTACAATGTTAAGAAGCACAACATCATTTTCTTAATTACTTAGAACATTTCTCTATGACATTCCATGTGTATTTTCATTACACCAATATCTGCCAGGTCAACAGGATGAAAAACTGGCAGTATGAACACAAATAGACCAAAAGAGAAGAAAAATTTAGTGAGATTGCCAATGAGCCAAGACAGGCAGGGTAACCTGAATAGAAAGTCAATAACATGTCTCAAAGACCTAGAATTTGGGAAAATACTTTTAAATGTTTGTTCTTGAAATCAATTTCAGAGTCAAGCATTGCCTTTCAACAGTTCCTTACTATTCATAGGAAATGCCAATACTTAGACTCGTAGCCTGGTCCTATTTTATGACAAAGAAGACAATTTATATTTGATTATATCCTAGATCATCCATAGACATTTCATCAATGTTTGGGCTCATTTTACCAACATCATATTTTTCTTACTCAGTCTTTCTGAAGGAAAGCCAGAAGAAATAATCCATTTTAGAGTATTTTTCTAACATTGGTGTTTGGAGATATTTAGGTCCAAAAATAAGTAGAACATTGTGTCACCAGTTTTGAATACACAAACTCAGTGTTCATGTAGGTCAAATTCCATGACACCCCTTTCCAAGGGGTTGTGAATTTCTCGTCCTGTAATTCCTGTTTCAGATAGTGTGTAACAACGGCAGAGCCAAGGCTGGGTCTTAAAAATTTTTTTACAAAAATTATTTTAAAATCACATGATTTATTGTAGAATGATAAGGAAAGCTTCATTTGTGGTGAGTCTGTAATTTCATGATCGCTTTTAGTTGTAAATACTGGATCCTATTGGCCATTTATTCTCAAATGCTATCTTACTGCCTATGTTAAGTGAAGGTCAGAGCTGCAGATCTTAAGGACATTACCTATGAAGTGAAACAAACTTATAATCATTTCTGATGCCACTTAATTATGGAGTTGTTTAAAAAAGGCTGTGTATTATTATTGCACAGGGATAGATATATGTCCAAAGATAAACACAGAAAGACATGGGTTCTTTTTTCTTTTAATATGTTGGTTTTCAGTGTCATAGTTTTTTTTTTTTTTAAGATTTTATTTATTTATTTGACAGAGAGAGAGAGAGACAGCCAGCGAAAGAGGGAACACAAGCAGAGGGAGTGGGAGAGGAAGAAGCAGGCTTCCAGCGGAGCCTGATGTGGGGCTCAATCCCAGAACCCCGGGGTAACGCCCTGAGCCGGAGGCAGACACTTAACTACTGAGCCACCCAGGCACCCCAAGACATGGGTTCTAATTATGCTTTCCTACTTACTTGTGACACTGGGCAAGCTACATAATTCCTCTAAGACCCAGGTTCCTCACTTGTCAAATGCGATAAAACATAGCTACCAGGTTTTCCTGAGAAATACATGAGATCATTTAGGTACAGTGCTTAACTCAGCACTCACCTCCAAGTAGGTAGTTAAAAGTGTGGACTCTGGAATTTAATTCTGGCTTATAACTATAACTTATAACTACTACTGCTGCTACTTCTGAGCCTGTCATGATTATTATTCAATAAACTGGCTGAGAGCAAGTCAAAAGCACATCACGTTTATAAAGCCAACACTATCACTGGGCACACAAAACATGCCAGGCACTGTTCTGAGGGCTTTATTTTATTTTATTTTATTTTTTTAAGATTTTATTTATTTGACAGAGAGAGAGACAGCCAGCGAGAGAGGGAACACAAGCAGGGGGAGTGGGAGAGGAAGATGCAGGCTCCCACCATAGGAGCCTGATGCGGGGCTCAATCCCAGAATGCCGGGATCACGCCCTGAGCCAAAGGCAGACGCTTAATGACTGTGCCACCCAGGCGCCCCTGTTCTGAGGGCTTTAAATGCATTAGCTCACTAATCCTAAAAACACCTCCATTTTAATATTACCCTATTTACAGCACAATATATGAGGAAACCTATGCACAGAGAGGTTTAGTAACTTCACCATGCACACACAGCAAGTGGCTAAGCCAGGGTCCAAATCTCGGCACACCCTACCCTTAACCTGAACGTTCTCTCTTCTGCTTCCCTGTGCATACCCACCATCTTGCCTTGTGCTATGATGGACCATTTGGCAGAGCCCTTGGAAGTTCCCTAAACTTGGTGAAAGCAAGAACAGGTTCAAGAACACAGAAGTCGGAGAAAGTAGACGGTTTTGCAATTATTCTGATGGGCACTTTGGGGGCACTTATAAGAGCATTACTGGTTGGAATCAAAGAATTGTAGGATTGACAGTGGTTGAGTCTTCACCAGGGAGCTGTCCAGCCTGAGCTTGAAGGGCTTCAGTGATAAGGCAATGACCGATTTCACAGGCACTTCAGTCCATATTTGGATAACTCTGAATGTGACAGAAAACTTTTTCTTATACTCTGCCAACATGGTGTTCCCAATGGTTTCTCCTCGTTGGTTCTAATTCTGATCCCATGGAACTGCCTACATCACGCTCAGGCTACCCTCCACACAACTGTCCTTTAACACCATGTGATTTCCTCATGTCTCCCTTCCAGCTTCTCTCGCCCATACTCAAAGCCTCACAGTTGCTCCCATCCATATGGCATGGCCCTTGGTGTCCTCTCCACCAGGGATCTCTACTTTAGTGGTTAATTGTTAAGGGACGGAAAGAGACAGACATCGGTTTGAACACTGGCTCCATCTTACTAATTCTGTGACTTTAGGCAAGTTTCCTTATCTGCCAAACAGGAATAAGACTATCTATATGATAAGCAATGGGGATTAAGAAATCCCCAAGAACTTGTAAGAAACTCTCAAGAACTTAGTGTCATGCCTGGTACACAATACATAGCCCCAAATGTTAGCTGCTTATAGTTGTTGTCATCATCATCTTGGATGTTGTGAGAGTTGGGGGGGCACAATCAGGATGAGACCCCCCCTCTGATCCAGAGTCAGGACAGCACAGGCAGAGCCGGAGAGACACTCTGATTCCTAAGTTCCCACCACACACATCCTAACCCTTCCCCGGAAATGAGAACCAAAATACCCGCTTCTCCCTTTCTCAACATTACTTACCTGAGATTTGAAGATTTAACTATGCAGCACCCCAAGTGTACCAATGGTAACAGATATGTGAATTTTGGCAAACATGGTAGAATTCTTTCTATTGAAAGATATGAAAGCCACCTGATAGTTTTTACCATGAGATGGGAAAATTCTGAAAACTATAGGACTCTGGATCAATGAGAACAGACCCCAGACAAATACCAAGCTGGAAAAAACAAAACAAAACAAAACAAAATCCTACAGAAGTAGCTAAATCTCCCCTGGGAGTTAAGTTACTTCTAACCTTCTTTCTAAAGATGTCAACCCATGATGGAGAGCAATGAAACCATTACGCATAAACCAAGGAAATCTTGGCTCAGATGGCTGATCCTCGCTTGGGACAGGATGGCGAAAACTCGAAAACAAAATCATTGCAAACTTGCTCAACCTCTTAGGCACTGTCCACCCAGCACTGTCAAGTCATTTCCACCACTTACCCCAGGTCTAATTTGGGGGACATTCTTTATTCATACATTATTCTCTTATTTGTTTTAATAGGAACTAATTGTCCTTCAAGTAATTCAGATTTCCTAAAGACTCAACAGGGCTTATGGTGAAAAGTGCTATCAGTCATGCTAACACTATTGAAGTCACTGCAAAGTTTCAGGAATAGTACATATCTTCTTTGAGGACAAAGCTGGGATCATCTGTCTCTCTCTCTCTCTCTCCCTTTTTTAAGATTTTATTTATTTATTTGACAGAGAGAGAGACAGCAATGGAGGGAACATAAGCAAGGGGAGTGTGAGAGGGAGAAGCAGGCTTCCTGCAGAGCAGGGAGCCCAACGTGGGGCTTGATCCCAGGACCCTGGGATCATGACCTGAGCCGAAGGCAGACGCTTAACGGCTGAGCCACCCAGGCGCCCCTCATCTCTCTCTTTGTATTCCCCCCACAGAACCTCCCACAGACCCTTAGCCATATTATGTACTCAATAAATATTTTCTTAATAAATGTTCCTGAATTGTAGAAAAGCAGGCCTTTCTTTTTCACCATAATGACCTTGAGCATTAGGGCTTATATAAGAACCAGGAGTCCTCTCTACAGAAAGCTGGAAATAGCCTCCATCTGAGTTCTATTCCCAGTTCTGCTGGCAGAGCAAATGGGTGAGAGAAGCTTCTAGAGTCAGCCACCTGAGTTCTAATCCCAGGTCTACTATCTTGGGGATGTTACCTCAAACCTCTCTGTGCTCCTTTCCCCATCGTACAATGGGGATAACAGTATTATCGATACTTTGTAGGCTTCTTAGGAGAAGTAACTGAAATAGCATATAAAATACATAAGGAGAGCTTTCGGCCTATAATGAGCACCCAGCATAATATTATCTATTGTTATATTATTTGCTAGTCCAAAGGCCTGGGGTAAGTCACTTAGCCACTGTGCTCCACCATTTCCTCGTGTGTAAAAACAGAGTGTAACCAAAGGTCCGGAGGTCCTCCTGCTCTAGGACAGAATGAGGGAGACTGAGAAGGAGTCCAGCACTCTTGACCTCCAGGGAATTGACAGGAGGCCCCTGATGGAAAAGTCTGTGATTGCTGGTACGAGAATGAGGAAGTAGTCAAAACATCATTCTTCTGTTTTCATCTCTAATATAGATCTCTTAGGACTTAAATAATAAAATGTGATGATACCTGGCTGGTATGAGGAAAGCTGTTCTGAATTAAATCTGACTTGGAGGTGGGTGGTTTCCAGGGAGGGAATCTGGAGCGCCCCTGTGCGAGGCATTCATGAGCCATGTTAGTGTATTTTTGCAGGACAGGAGAGAGGGAGGTGGTATTCTCCAAAGCAAAGCTGCTTTTCAAACCACTGGCATATTGGGTTTCCGAAAATTTCCCCAGAATTTCTCAGTAAACTATACTGATTTAGGGCAATGAAGAAAAGAAATTTGCCCTCTTTTTGGTATCTGGCACTAGAAGTAACTTAATTCTGCCCTTTCGTACAGGAAAAATATTAAAATCTGTCTGCAAATATCTGGGCTGATAACTTGAACTTGGGAGATACTCCCTTTCCCGACAAGCTCTTTGTGGGACGCCATGTTTCCACAGTGTAGTGGTTATCATGTTCACCTCACGAGCTCTTTGCGGGGCTTTGATTATCCAGGCTCCAGATCTATCCTGGAAGGGAATGACATACAGCGTATGGACATCAGGAGACCGAGCGCTAACTGTGTGCCCACGCAGTGCTGGCCACTTTCCGTATATCATCTTTTATGCATACAACAGTCCCTTGAATGTATTACCACTAAGTTTCACAGACCAAAGACACTGAATGTCGCAAGGTGTGTGACTTGTTCACTGTCGCAGGGGATGGCATTAGATTTGAACTCAGGTCTACAGTCCATAGTTCGTGCTATAAACCTTCAACTACTAAAGATAGAAGAGAAAACTTTCCCACTTAAACACACTGTTTGAAGCTGACAAGACAATCCTTTCTGGTGTTCCACCTGGAGAGGAAAAAAGATCCATCTTTATTAGAAATGTGGCTGTTCAATTTAATCTAGGTAAGAATGCTATAATTGGGGGATTATGCCCTTTTATAATACTCTGCCAATGGAATATTGCTGCCCACGGCATTCTGAAGATTTTTCTATTAAATGTCTACCAGTTCTGGTGGAAGGGAAAGCTAGAAACCCATCCCCCACAATGGCCCAGAGAGAGCACTATTTTCTCCCTGGTACAGATATTCAAATATCTATCTAATACGAGGTAATTCTGCCAAACCCCTAGCCCCACAAAAAGCCTAAACTTCCCCATTTTAAACGTCTCTACATCAATAACAACAGCCACAGTGGAATATGTCATAGTACGATACTAGGGGTAACGATCTTAAATGTAGCTGCAGATTTTGCTATCTGATTGCACAATTTATCTAAAGTCTAAATTAATTTCTTTTAGGACAGGGTGACTGGTCCCCTGCTCCTTTTCACGACAGGTCAAAAAATACTTCCTTTTAATTTAAACATGTCACCAAAACTCCTCTCCTACTACCATACTTACTGACATTTCCCCCTTTCCTTTCACTTTTGGATAGAAACTTTGCTAACTGACATTCTCTCCAACTTCTTTGAATGCTACTGGGGACAAAGGAAAGCTAAAAATAACAACTCAGAAAGCTTGACTCGCCCTCAACACATTGAAAGAATACTTCCCCATACACCCCCATCGCTCAACCTGCGGTAAGATTTAAAACAAAACAAAACAAAACAAAAAACAAAACAAAACTTTGAAGAAAGCAACGAGTTTGTGGAAGGTTCTGGCTAAAGAGTGAGGAAGTGGCTTATTACCCACCATGCAAAGCGGAGACTGAATTCTGACTCTTCAGCAGCCCAGGGCCAGCGCTGGTGCTCGCAGCACCTGGACGAGGCTGCTCTGGATACTTTTCAACGCAGCTTAGAGGCTCCCCACAGAAGCAAAAGCAAAGAAACGCCAAGCCCGCAAGCAGTAATGACACTGCCTATAAAGAGGGTGAGACGTGCAGAAAATGTTTTATCGTCAGAATTTTCTCCAGGCAGAAGGATTTTTAGAGGCCTTTGGGGAGACTTCTGAGGATTCTTAAATACCATTTTCAAGCAAATGTTTATTGAAGTGCGTGTTCTTGTGACATCCTTCTATTTCTTCACTGTATAATTAGGAGGCATAAAGAATAGAATCGTTGGGTACTTTTCTCATTCTGCTTTGCCTTTAGTCTCTTGTTTATCAAATTCCTGGTAGTTCAGTTAGTCAGTGCCAGTAGAATTTTTTGAAGAGTATCCATTTTTTTCATGATGCTTGTTCCATATTTTAATGCCCAAGAATATGAATTTAAGAGAGATTTAGAGAATTTTATAGACTAGTTTGTCATACAGGATAAAGCACACCAATTCCTCCTTGAAAACCATCAACAAGACTTGAAAGCTCCATATTTATTTACAGCCGCCTTCTCAAAACCACACATACAAGTGCGGCGACTATACATTCTAATTAGTTTATCTGTATTCCACTCATGCCTTGCCATGCTCAAAGAACTTTAAAATTTTCATCACCATTTACGAACAAGCCCTGACTCACCAAGATTTATAAAGCAATCAGTGGCAAAGTTAATTGGAATTTAGATTTTCTAACACCTACAGAAAAATCCACGCAGTGCCAGAAAAGAAAAAAATATAGCCAAGGAAGAGAAACTAAATTTAAGTATGGCATTTCTAAACCAGAGGGAGAAAGATGGAAAGGGAGAATTATTTACAAAGGATTTAAATATGTGTTAGGGCAGTATTGTTTCTTTTCCTTTCACATTTAGGTTGGCTGGATTAAGCAATACAGGGTCAGGAAGAGCCTGGCAACCTCTACAGATCCAATTCACCCCTTGGGTCTGCTCACAGACCTGAAATACCCTGGGGTGGATAAGAGCTGGAATAGTTTTGTGTTCAAAGCCAGGAAAGACCATAGAGGGGGGAGTCTATGAGGCCGAAGCTTAGAAAGAAACCAGGTTTGAGGGTAACGATCACTGAGCTTTTTGTTAGTGTGTGTATGCCTCAGAAACCTGGACTTTTCTCATTAACAGGGTGTTGCCTTCCACTGTGCCCTTGTAATTATATAAAGTAAATTACAGTCAGACCCACGTAGTCTGCAAAGTCTTGTGAAGGAATCTGAAGTCTTTCAATCCTGTAGTGAAGGGGCAGAAGAGGAAAATAATCTCCCCTGTGTGACAGGAGCTTTGACAAAGGCCAGTGGGAAGAGAAAGGAGGAGAGGGATGTGTGAGAGCGGGCTTGAGTAGGATTTACAGGACTTTGGGATGACGAGACGTAGGGGTGGGAATGCCTTTAAGCACGGTGGCCGAAAAGATGGTGTTGCCATTAAGAGAAATAGGTTGTTATGGGAAATAAGGTATGCTGGTGTAGCAACAGGTTATGAGAGCAACTGAATTTTCAACAGGATGAAACTGAGGAACTGTCAGGAACATGGGAAATAAGGAAACAAAGTCCTGGAGAGAGGTTGAGACTGCCAATATATACTTGGGAATCCCTGACATATGGACCTGGGGTTGAGATGAAAGAAGTAAGCAGAATTGTCAAGGGGAAAGCGGTACAGAGAGGTACAAAAAGGACGAATGACAGGCCTGAGGAGATTCCCCCATTGTAGGGAAACAAGGGGGAAGCTAGAAGCTGTAGTGTTCCAACATCAAGAGGAAAGGTAATTTCAAGTAGGGATCGATCAATGGGATCAATCATGTGGAAGTTAGTTGGTGACCTCCGGTGACTCAGAGAGCAGCTTTAATCCAATGGTGGAAGTCAGTAAAGGGTTAAAATGTGAGAAGATGCTGAGAAAATGGATGATGTAAATGTAGAATGCTTTTGCAATAAGTTTGTCCCTGAAAAAGAAGATGGAGAGATGGAAGTTGGAGGAAGCAGCCCGGTTCAGGAAAGGGGGAGTTAAGGGTAAGAAGGGGTGGCGCAGGTTTGTAGACTACAGGGAAGGAGCTGGTGGTGAGGTGAGAGAGGGAAAATGTGAAAGAGAGGAGCTGTGATATTATAGCCTGGTTCAGGAAGATTCTAGAAGAAAGCAGGACCAGGACATGATTGGGGGAAGGAGGACAAACAGGCTCTAAACAACACCTGAGATAGAGAGGAAGGAAGTTGAGGATGCTTCTAGAAGACGACTTGAAGCTGGACTTTTGGTTTATTTTTATCATGTTTTAGTGGCAACAATAGCAAGAGTATTTTATTTAAAAATCTATTATTCTTAGAGGACTAGGTTTAAAAGACAAAATTTAAAGACCTCTGCCTTCCAGCATATACTGTCATAACCCTACCTCTGCCCTGCAAAATGAACCTCCTGAACTGGACAAACGATTTACTTTTCTTTAGCTACAAAGATGAGGACTTTTTGGGTAATACAAAGGAAACAACCCAACCCAAAAATCTATGTGTATTTGACAAACCTAAATTTCTGCATCAGTGAATCAAATATTCATCATATTTTTTTGTGGTAAAGACATGTCTGTGGAAATGAACGTTGAAATAAAAAATTCAAGAATTGTAACAAAGAAAGAAGTAGTGCTTGCATTGATATTATATACAGGAAGCTTCCTCCTTACAACAGGTATAGCATGAATTCAATCACCCATGAGCGAGAATTATGCCACACACTGAAGGGATCGATAGTAAATGGTCCCTAAGTTCCACAGAATTTACTGTCTTAAGGAGGAACACAAATTCTTCTTTCCTAAGTACAATACATTGACAATACACTGACAATACATTGTCGACTGTACAGGAGTGTGGGAAACCTCTCAGAAGTGCCCACAGGAAGCTTCAGAGGGGTGGTGTGAGCTGGGTCTCTGAAGATGGCTTCCAGTTTGCTTCTTCTCTGACGAGGGAAGGGGCATGATGGGTAACAGCATTGGCTGGCGGGGGAAGCAGGAATGAAGGAGCAGGAAATGAGGCTGGGAAAAGACTGGGAAAAAATACGGATTGTATCCTGCTGGGGAATGGAACCGATGAAAGAATTTGAACTGAGAAGGAGCATAACCAGAAATCCCTGCACTAAGTTGTTTCAAGCCATTTACTTAGACCATGGCTCAACTCTTAACTTCTCCAAATCCCTCCCCCCACCTCCTCATAGGGAATTCCCACAAGATCTAAGACAGGGCAATGTGGTCTCATTCCTCCCTTTGTGATCCTGAGAGTCAAATTTTGAAGTTCTTTTATTTTTTGATGTTGGTATCTGTTTCTTTATGACTTTTAGAGAGGAGTGAAATAGTCTGAGAGTTGTCACCAAAGTGTCAAAGAGTGTCCTAAAAATGCGGACTGTTTATGGGTGGCTTTTATTTGGTCGGATGTGAACGTAGCAGCTACACTTAAATAAATTTGACAACCAGGCACCGTGAGGAGTCTCTGAGGAACTCAAACCACCAGGCTGGCATGTGTGGGCACCACAATCAGGCTAAGAATCTGCAGCCCTTAAAACCTGTCTGTTGAACATCAATTTTTAGAGGAGGATGAGGTCAGCCTGGGGAGGGTTAGAAAAAGAGTGCATGTTGGTGCCAGGTTCAGCGCTCCAGTCTCCCTACTCAGTGCTCAAGCTCACACTTGAAGCCCCCACAAAACCTCCACATTGACTGACGTATCTGTACTAGAGTATAGCTTAGAACCTTCCTTGGGGGTTTCAGTTGGCCACGCCACCTTCATCCAGTGAGACTTATCTAAGGATCCCTTGCAAGTAGGAAGGACCTGGAAAGAATTCTGCTAAATCAAGTTTTCCTCATCATTTTAAATTACCAGTGGTGTTTCAGTACTTTGGTGACTAAATCTGTAATGGCTTCCCCTCCACCCTCCCCCACACCAAAAAAAAAAAAATCTGTACTGGTTCTGCCCAGCAGGTCACACCTTATTAGGAATTCTGACTGCCATTTTATTTACACACACACAGACCCCTACATACATCCATAACCACATAGACAGCAGCTATAAATTTTAAAACATATCTATTTTAATACCTTTACTTAATTTAGGGCCACTTACTGAAAGAAAAAGTATCAGTTTAAACATGGATATCTTTTTAAAGAGACCTGAGTTTTCCAAATCACCTCTCCTAGATCTTGTAAATTCTAAATGCATGAGAGAGTGGAGCTGTATTTTTTTTAATGTGCTATAAGTACACTAAATAGTACACGGGACTCCCATATGTAACCCTTTTTTATAGGGTTTGGAACATAATTTTACATTTATTTTTGCTTTTATGACATTGTTGGTCATGATGACTATTCCATGCCTAGTCTTTATAAAGGTAGGAAACTCCTCCTTCCTCATGTAGCTGCCACACAAAAAAGGAGAATCACGCCACGAGAGCCCACATGATGACACAGTTTGCAACATCAGAGCACAAGGAAGTTCTGTGTTCATTATGTGTCAAGTTTGTCAAGCAATCACTAATCAGAGAGATATGCCAACAGTAGTCATTAATGATAGTTAAAATAAACAGAATTTCGTGTATGGTGGCAGCCTTTATAGTAGATAGGCTATACAAAGAGCTCTAACCGAGCTGAACGATCAAGTACTTTGCCTCATTTGGGGAGGTTTCCTAGAAAAAGTGGCTCCTTAGGCAGATTTTTCAGAATGTGTGAGTGATGTAATTTTGTCTCTTAGAAACCTGATCTCTTAGTTCCTAGGATGTTCCCCAAGTTACTTGATTCAAAGGGTAATTCCCCAGTCTGTTCCCACCAATGTTATGTATGTGAGGAAAACCACAGGGTAAAAGGGAAAACACTCAAGCTTCAGGAGTTCAAGTTCGAAGTCAGATGGGTTCAAATCTCATCTCTACTGATGCTTTTGATAGGAGACTTTTAAATTTATCTGAGTTTCAGTCTCCTCAATTGTAAATGGGGATTTATAATATAACCTACTTCCTGGGCAGAGTTCAAACACTGTATGTAAAGTGCATAGTGCCTGGTCAGATACAGGTAGTCAAAAGTGGTGGCCAATATTATTGGTTGGCTGACAGCAGAGTTAACTACAAACAAGTAGAACCAGGGGTTTAGATACTGGTTGTTATCTCCACATGCTATTATATTTTCCCAATAGCTGCATGGCTCACGTCTTACTTTTTTCAGATGCTTGATCAAAATATTATCTTCTCAAGGAGGCCTACACTGACCATTCAACCACTCTAACAGGACAGCCTATAGCTGTTCCTCCCAATTTATTTTTTAAAGATTTTATTTATTTATTTGGCAGAGAGAGAGAGCACAAGCAGGGGGAGTGGCAGGCAGAGGGAGAGGGAGAAGCAGGGTCCCCACTGAGAAGGGAGCCCCATGTGGGGCTTGATCCCAGGACCCTGGGATCATGACCTGAGCTGAAGGCAGATGCTTAACCGACTGAGCCACCCAGGTGTCCTCCTCCCAACATTTTATGGCCACCTAACCTGCTCTATAGTTTTCTTATTTATTAGTTTTTATTATTACCTGTTGTCCCATCAGAATATAAGCCTTGCAAGGGCAGGAGTTTTATCTGTTTTGTCTACTGATGCATTTCCAGCACTTGGTGAATTCTTGATATTTGTTGAATGAATGAAAGAAGAACTCTGCCTACGTTTGTTTTGTACTTGAATGTTGGGTCAGTCGAAGGGAGATAATGCTTCCTCATGGTGCTCACGTATCAGATCCAGGGTCAGTGCAAGACTGGATGGTGTTGCTAACTGGGTGCCCAGAACCAATGGAAGGCATTTAACTGGCCCCAAAGCAGGCATACCAAGCAGTGTGAGTGACAGAAAGCTTTCCTGAGATCAGCTTAAGTATTCACAACACGCTCCCTTGCCTAAAATCCTTCACACATTATGCCCATCAAGGGAAAGATGTTTGAACTTTCCATGAAAACAGTAGGAGACTCTTGCTAAGTCAACATCACCATGAGTGTGATGTCGATCAAGTTCATAACGTTCAACAGAAACCTGCTTTTTGAAATTTGTGAACAGTTTCCACATCCGCTAACTTATTCATGCCTTGTTCAAGCAGATGTGTCAACATCTCACCAAATTATCAATCAAAAGGCAATGACTGGAATTTTAATCAACCACAGGAGTTCTCAAATAGAACAGAGAGGCTCCCATAGCAAAAAAGATACTACAAAGTTGATAAATGCCTTTTAATCCTGACTGCTAAATCTTTAGCATCCACCCTACCCTGCTGCAGTCAGAGCACAAATTCCGTAACAGCAAGGACAATGTCAATATCTTGTTCCTTGCATAGTGCCTAGCACCTAATAGGCACAGGACAAATATGTACTGAATGAATGAACAAACTCAGCCACTTCCATACATATTTCAAAGGCCTTTTACGAAACCCAACTGACACAGTTCAAGGACTAGATAAAGATTTTGGTCAACAGGATGAATGAGACTTGGCAGCAGTATATATGGAAAAAGATCTGAGAGGTTTTGTTTTTCTCAAGCCTGACATGAGATGAGGGCCAACTGTGCAATTCATCTGCTAAATAAGCTAAGGCCATCTGAGCCCAAATTAACAATTAACAGAGCAATGTGTCCAGTAAATAAGAAAAACAAAATGGTTCCTTTGCATTTTTAGCTGGTCAAACCACACCTGGAAGAGAGCTATCCAGGTCTGGGTGTACATTTTAAGGAAAATCCTGACATAATGGTGAGTAGTCCAGGAACTAAGTCTCAGAGGTAATAGTGGAAGGAACTGGGTAGCATGAGAACATGACAAGGGCAGCCAACTGGAGCAAGACAGACAAGTGGACAGCACTGGTTCAGCCCTACCACCTTGACTGACAGCCAGGTCACCCCCCTGACATGGGAGAGGGCCCGGCCCACCCAGCCAACACCAGGCTGACCATCCCAGGCATGTGAGCAATAAACACTTGTTTTACACTGATAAGGTCATGTGATTGGTTTTTATACAGCTTAACTGCAAAATAGGTGACTGATACAAAGAGAAATAGTGGATGGCTTATCATATATAAGAGGAAGCAAAATAGTTCTATTACTTTAGAAGATGAGAATGGAAGAATTAATTTATCCTTAGTGGCTCAGAAGATGAGGACCTTGGCTCTTAGAAAATTTGAGCTCTAAAAGGATCAGAGCCATCCAACAAACAAATAGGCTTTAGTGAATTTGAGCTTAGAAACCAGAGAAGCTGACCACTGCATTGCAGGTGAGCCCAGCTGAGGTTGCTGGACCTGGACTGCCCTGGCTTAATATTAGAGAGCTTGACTCAGGTCACTTAGCTCAGGAACCTTACCTGTCTTGTTTTTTCATCCCTATACATTCAGACAATAGCACAGGATCCAGCACATAGTAGGGATTCAACAGATATTTATTAAACCAAACATGAATGGAAGATGGCAAGGCTGGCACCCCAGTCCCTGAATACAAGAGGGCAAATCATTTTATTGGGTCTAGAAGCCACATAGACCTAACCAAATATTTAGAAAATATTGAGAAAAAATGTTTATAAAAGCTAGTTTTCAAGTTCTTGAGAAAAGGAATGGAGTAATAAATAACACTCTGAGTGTCTAGGGGAGGTAGAACACATTGAATATTTGGTGGCACAAAACTCTAAAATGTTCATGGTTATAATTTTTACAGATTACCTAGGACAAGAAGAAGCAAGGAACAAGGAAAAGGCACTGATTCCAGGAGAACATGAGCTGGTAAGGAAAGGCTTCAAGAGCAAGATGATGGTATTTATGAATATAATGGGCCTTGGGCTCATGATTCCAGCCTTCTGGAACATTCTTCCTCTCAGATGGATCCTGATGCAGGCTTAGCAGATGTCATATTTTAAAGAACAGGACATGGGGATATAAGGGACAAGCCACATGAATAGAGGCCCCTCAGGCTTAGAGAGGCCCCTGTCCCTTAGAGAAAATAGCTCTTCTTTTTACAGACTCTGTGTACCTCATGAATGCACAGAAAGTACTCTTTCCACTATAACGGGGGGTAGCAAATTTTTCTTAACGGTACATATTTTAGGCTTTGTGGTCATATGTAGCCATAGATAGTACAGAAATGAATGAGCATGGCTATATTCGGATATAACTTTATTTATACACACTAAAATTGAAATTTCACTTAATTTTCATGTGTTACAAAATATTCTTCTTTAATTTTTTTTTTTTTTTTTTTTGGCCATTTAAAGACATAAAAGCCATCCTTGGCTTGCAGGCCATGAAAAAAGGCAGTGGGCTGGTTCTGGCCTGTGGGCCATAGTTACCTGACCCCCTTCTCTACATGAGCACTCAAATTTCAGCTCATATTTGTATCCTCCTACTGCTTCACGCTAGCAAAGCAGATTGCCCTGGGAGATTCTCAATAGTGACAATTTTGATTTGATAAGAGCAACTTTTAATTTTATGATATAGCTGCATAGAGGAAAAGCAGACCTTATTAGGGTTACTTTGTCCCAAGCAACATCCTTAGAAAACATTAAAGGTCAAGTACTACATTGCATGGTCTCTAATGAGCTTGACAATATAAGGTAAGGTTGTTATAAATACCCATGATTATGAAAGTTCAACTAAACTCATGAACCCTGTAGACAGTGTGAGGAAGACACCTATTCCCCCCATTTTTATCTAACTGTACAACTAACCTGAAAATGATTTTTAAAAATTTACTTCTCATGAATGGTGTCAATTTCCTATCATGGAGGTAGAAAGGTAAAAGATACATTGAGTTTTTAGAATCAAAGAGTTAGTCCCCTATAGAAAGACTTAAAAAAAGGAATTTCTTTGAAACCTAGATATTAAGAATGGCCTTGGCCATCAAAATCAATTAATATGACCATGTCTTAGGGAGGTGAAAACCTTTATAATTAATCATGATTTCCTTTTTGTTGTGGCTGCCAGAAAACTCAGAGTTGAGTTTGTGCCTCAATTGTAGAAATTAAATAAAATATTTATCCTTTGGCTATATTCATATTTTTCATGCTCAAAGCTTTTATTTTTTTCCTTTGGTGATATCTGTATTTTTCTTAGGAACAGAATAAACCACGTTAGTAATATGCTCATATCAAGATTAGTCAAATGAAGCCTTTCTTTCAAATATCCTTTTTCAAGACTGCTTTCCACTTCTCCATATGTTTCTGTTCTTCATCTGGCTGTTAGTTTTTTGTTGCCATGACACTTAATATTTATACAAACAATAAAAAGCAAAGTAATAACTCCTGCCCACTTCCTGTCAACTCTAAGTTAAAATTTCAGGCCAAGTGGTGTGTGATTGATTCCAACTTGAAGCACCCGGAGACGGTGAGATGGGATGGCCTGAGTCACTTACTCCATATCATTCTTTTAATGCCTTGGAGAGTAAAATGAAGTAAGGGTATCAAATTATTTTTCCATATTGATTCAGCCAATAGGCGTTGATTAAGCACCTACTGCATGTCCGACACACAATAAAAATTAACCAATTGGATTCTATATCAAGTTTTGGGTCTTATCTTCCTATAAACAGGAAATAGATTTTTAAATGGCAGGCTGAATAACTGAGGACATAAGTAATTAGAGCTGCATTAAGGACGCTGAGGGTGAAGCCTGTCGTCTCTTGCAATTTGGGTTCATGATAAAGTTTTATTAATTCTAATAGCATTTTTTGGAATCTAAGAGAAATCAGACAGGAATTAAACTGTAATATCTTACTAAGTAAAAAGAATCTATTTGCAAATAAATAATATGTTGATTACAAAGTGATTTATACCTGGCTCCTTGAGTAAATCTGGCCTCTTACATGCTTAAAAAACTTATCACTTAAAAGCTTCTATCAGGGGCACATGGGTGGCTCAGTTGGTTAAGCAGCCTTCGGCTCAGGTCATGACCCTGGGGTCCTGGGATCAAGCCCCACATTGGGCTTCTTGCTCAGTGGGGAGCCTGCTTCTCCTTTTCCCTCTGACCCCCACTCTTGCTCCCTCTCAAATAAATAAATAAATAAAATCTTTAAAAATAAATAAATAAATAAAAGACTCTATCTTACATGCTTAAAAGAAATAAAATACAAAAACCAAAATGTACCATGACTTAGCTTTTCACTAATTCCAAAGATACCTAGGAAAGTAGTAAGAAATCCACTGAGGCCATGGGATGTGCTGGGTAAGAGACAGGCTTGGGTTTGAACCCTAGCTCTGTCACACACTGGGGTTACTATGGCCAAATGTTTTACCTCCTTGTGCTTAGTTTCTTCATCTATAAAGTGAGGGTACTATTACACCCGAATTGTGTTGTTGCAGGAAGGAAAAAGGGAAAAAAGGAAGTGCTTAGGAATGATGAATAATAAAATGACTAAGGCAAGTGTATGACATAAGCTTCTGGATTCAAATTCCAGCTCCATCACTCACTCACTTGCTCCTTTATTCACCTTGAGCACACACCTAACATCCCTGAGTCTTTGTTTCCTCATCCATAAAAGGAGGATACTAGTTGCATCCACCTTATTGGGTTACTATGGGGAGTAAATAATACATGTAAAGTGCTTAGCATAGAATGAGCATTCAACTAATGTTAACTTATTAGAATAATGTCTGACATTTATAGGTACTAAATAAGTGGTAGTTAATACTGACAGTATGGAAAAGATGCTCAACATCACTGATCTTCAGGGAAAGCAAATCAAAGCCATAATGAGTTGTCACCTCACGCTAGTTGGAAGGGCCAATATAAAAAAGATAAGAAATAACAAGTGTGGGCAAAGATATAGAGTAAAGGGAACCCTTGTATGCTGTTGGTGGGAATGTGAATTGGTGCAGCCACTATGGACAACAGTATGGAGACTCTTCAAAAACTAAGACTAGAACTACAATATGATCCAGCAATTCCCCTTCTGGGTATTTAACCGAAGAAAACAAAAATACTAACTTGAAAAGATGCATGCATAACCATGTTCACTGCATCATTATTTACAATAGCCATGATTTGGAAGCAGCCTAAGTGTCCAGATAGATAAAGGGATAAAGAAATTACGAGACAGATCAAGCTAGCTAGCTAGCTAGCAGAATATTATTCAGCCATGAAAGAGAATGAAATCTAGCCATTTGTGATAACAAGGATAGACCTCGGGGGCATTATGTTAAGAGAAGTAAGCCAGAGAGAGACAAATACCGTATGATCTCACTTATGTGTGAAATTAAAAACAACAACAAGCAAACAAAGCTCATAGATACAGAGAACAGATTGGTGGTTTGCCAGGGGTGGGGGTGAACAAAATGGGTAAAGGGAGTCAAAAGGCACAAACTTCCAGTTATAAAATAAATAACTCCTAGGATGTAATATACAGCATGGAGACTATAGTTTAAAATATCATATTGCATATTTGAAAGGAGCATCTGGGTGGGGGCTCAGTCGCTTAAGCATCTGACTCTTGATTTTGGCTCAGGTCATGATCTCAGAGTCCTGAGACTGAGCGCCACATAGGGCTCCACGCTGGGCATGGAGCCTACTTAAGATTCTCTCTCTCCCTCTCCTCTGCTCCTTCTCCCCTCCCCCTCTCTAAAAAAAAAAAGTTGCTAAGAGAGGAAATCTTAAAAGTTCTCATCGCAAGAAAAAAAATTCTGTAACTAAGTATGGTGCAGATGTTAACTAGACTTACTGTGGTGATATTGTGGGGATCATTCGTCGTATATACAAAGAATGTACACCTGAAACTAATATAATATTGTATGTCAATTATACCTCAATTACAATAAAAATAAAAATAAGCCACAATAAAAATAGTACGAGATAAAATGGGAAGGGATAGGGACCATGAGTCTTCACAAGTAGATAAATCTTAGGGATCATTCTTTTTGTCCTATCTTTCATTTGACAGGTGGGAAAACTAAGGACTAAAACTACAGTAAGTGTATTATCCATAGCCTCACAGCTCTGGGGGCAGAGCCTGGACTGCAGTCCAGGTCTTTGGGATTCCAGTTCGATGTTCTTGGCCTGAAACCATACTTGATACTTAGTCCTCCTACCTCAGGGGTGATGAAATTGTAATGGAAACCAGTTTTTCATATCTATTCTCCAAGGAGAAAAAACTGAATGGGGATTCTTGGGGGGGGGGGGGTAGAACAAAGTGAGAGCAGCCATTGGCAAAGAGACAAAATTAACTACTGTTCCTCAAAATGGATATACCTCGAAGGCATCAGGATTTAATTTGTAGTGAAACTGGCCAAGAGTTTATAGATTAAAAGTATAACTATGAGAAAAAAGAATGGCTTTGGAAAATTATAGTCTGATCAGTTACACTTCTGTATAGGGCCCATTGATACAAACAAAACAGCCTGATTTTTTAAATAAGAGAAAATTTGCTAAGAGATGATGAAGGAGACTAGTTTAGTAAGGTCTTTGGTGGTAGAGGGCAAAGAAGTTCTTTTGGATGAGTTTCTCATCAAGAGGTATTTTCAAAATTGAGTTGACTAATGGAGTGATCATTGTTAAAATACTTTAGAGGAAGAGGCAATTCAAGGCATTTAGTTCAACTCCGTCATTTTACAATAAGTAATAGAAACAGAAGGAGCCAGTGCCTTGCTCAAAGTGACTGTTTCAGGCTTACACTTTGAGCCGTAAAGTTATCCATGAGGTCCTGAAACTAAACTAAGAGTAGAGATAAACAGGAGAAGTATCATGAATCTACATCATTGCAAGAGTGTCCACTACTGCGCACTGAGAACGTATAAGATGCCAGACAACACACGAAGTTGATCCATGTATCTTTATTCCTCACTAATCAGTGAGGTAGGTGCTATTACTGTGCCATTTTACAGATGAGAAAATAGAGGTTTCAGGAAGGATGTGAGTGACCACCACCTGCATCAGCACCAACATCATCACTACCTTTTTTGAGCACATATTATGCACCAGGTAAGCATACTAGTTTTACCTGCATTAGCCCATTTAATCCTTACACTAGTCTTATGAGGTTGGTGCTATGGTTGTTCCTCATTTTACAGATGAGAAAGCTGAGGTTTAGAATAAGGTTAAATAACTGGCCCAAGGTCACTTAGCCAGGAAGTGGCTAACCCAGGAGATAAATCTGGGCCTCTGTAGTTAACATCTTTAAGATGTTAAGAATAATAGAATTGGGAACTCTGGGAAACAAGCTGAGGGCTTTAGAGGGGAGGAGGGTGGAGGATTGGGATAGGCCGGTGATGGGTATTAAGGAGGGCACGTATTGCATGGTGCCCTGGGTGTCATACGCAAGTAATGAATCATCGAACTTTACATTAAAACTAGGGATGTACTGTATGGTGACTAACATAACATAATAAAAAATTATTATATAAAAAAAGAATAATAGAATTGGGGGTGCCTGGGTGGCACAGTCGGTTAAGTGTTCGACTCTTGGTTTCAGCTCAGGTCATGATCTCAGGGTCATGAGATCAGCCCCGCATCAGGCTTCGTGCTCAGTGTAGAGCACTCTCTCCCTCTATCCCCCCCTCAACACCCAACTCTCTAAAATAAATAAATACATCTTTAAAAAAAAAGAATAACCAGATTGATGGTTGTCAGAGGCAGGGGGTGGGGAGTGGGCAAAATGGGTGAGGAAATCAAAAGGTACAAACTTCTAGTTATAAGATAAATAAGTCCTGGAGATGTAATGGACAGCATGGTGACTATCATTAATAATACTGTATTGCATATTTGAAAGCTGCTAAGAGTGTAGATCTTAAAAGTTCCCATCATAGGAAAAAAAACCTCTGTAGCTATATGTGATGACAGATGGTAACTAGACTTATTGTGGTGATCATTCATAATATATACAAATAACTTATCATCATGTTGTACACCTGAAACTAATACAATATTACATGTCAATTATACCCCGATAAAATTAATAATAATAATAATAATAATAATAGGAAGGAGAAAGTGCAAAGAAAAAGTCCATTTGCAAAGCCTTGTCTCTCTCGGTATGAAAGACCCACACTGACAGGGAGGTATAAATATAGTGAGGTCCTTAAGGAGTTCCTTTGGGGTAGGGTGGAGGGGTGGGTGGGAGGAAACTCTTGGCATTTCTGCAGCTAACAGAACATGGAGTTGAGCAGAGGAAGAATGGAGTTGACCCAGGAGAGCAGTTTTTGCTGCGATTGCACTAAAGCTCACTGCTATTTTAATGCCATGGTCTACCACAGGGGAAGCAATCGGTTCATTGTCCAGAATGTTGTGCTGGTGGACCATTAACTCAGGCAAGGGACGAGTATGGTGAAAGCACCTGAAAGACCCAGGAGTAAAGAAATCGAATGAGGGGTGTTAAAAGGGAGCGAACATTGGAGAAAGGGGAGAAGTAAAAACAATCAACACGTGGATTTCATTCCATGGACAGACAAGTGTAACAGAACAACACAGACAATGTCTCCTTGGATTTTCTTATTAAAAAAAAAAAAATAGAGAAAGGCAAGGGCTTCTTTCTACTTTACATAGAAGGCAGTCTTCTATGCATTGACAACAATATGTCACCAGATGTCTGCTTATGATTCCGTTGGCAAAGTCTGGAAAATCTTGATGAATAAATAAATAGGGAGGCCAAGCAGGAAGAATTTATTTTTTGTAAAGTATTCAGTCCATTGTTACTATTTCATGCTGGCAATTTAACCAACAGAACAGTTGGGCCATCTAAACCATGGCCCCCAAAATTAAAAAACCAAATAAATATAAAATGAAATGGATATTCTTTTTTTTTTTAAAGATTTTATTTATTTATTTGACAGAGATAGAGACAGCCAGTGAGAGAGGGAACACAAGCAGGGGGAGTGGGAGAGGAAGAAGCAGGCTCATAGCGGAGGAGCCTCATGTGGGGCTCGATCCCACAATGCCGGGATCACGCCCTGAGCCGAAGGCAGACGCTTAATCGCTGTGCCACCCAGGCGCCCCTGAAATGGATATTCTTGACTGAAAGCATCATTCTGTTGTCCAACTGCTTAAGTACATAAGCTCTGTGTTTACTTAACTTTTTCCAAAAGTCAAACCCGCGACTTTTTTAATGACTATTTTCTGATCACCCGAAAGAGACTATCACTCATTTATTGATTAAATAACCATTTAATAAAACACAGTGTAGCTCCAACACCCTACAGCTCAAGTTTCTTTTCAGAAATATACATAAGTAAAAGACTCTTTAAATTAACCTGCAGAGGGAAAGTCAAAGCCATCAGTCAAGGTCAATGATACCTTGAGAGCCAGATGACATGGTAGCTGTCCAATCACTCTTGCTATGATTTTCTTAGCAAAGCTCTTTGTTTTCCAATCCTGCTCATGGTTTGCCCACCACTTTCCACAATAACTCCCCCCTCATACTGACAAACAGGAAAAAACCACTCAAGTTCTTTCTTATATAATGTTTTCGTGCGTGTGGGAGAGATCCAGAACTCAAAGAGCCTTGATGCTTTTTATCAATTCCACTAAACGTCAAGGGCAGGAAATAAAAATATTTTTCTCTTCCGACTCAAATACAATACCCCTTTGTGAGGTTGCTAAGAAGGTACAAATAGCAAATCTGGGAAAAATTTCAGGTGACAGATATGCATCAAAATATTTCATTTTGCTAAAAATATCTCTAAGCTGCTCTTAGCATTCCAACTCACATCACACCACAACTCAGGATGATGAACAAAATCTGTTTCCCCCTTCTATTGGCAGTAACTCTGAGGTTACACAAAGGAGTAAAGTATCTATCCTGTGCTATGACACCGAAGTCCCCATAGGCATATGCCAGTTCAGAGCAGTTGTTTTCAGGATGGAAGCAAGACAGAAGAGGGGAGAGAGACCAATCAAATGACTGCGTCTTGGTTACCTGGCAGCCAGAGTTTAGATCAAAGACCCAAGAGGGAAGTCAGGCAATGTGGGGAGTCCCACAGAGAGCTTGCACAGTCCCAATCAGCTGCCTCAGCACCGACAGACGAGGCTCCGAAGGAAGCGTAAGCATCCTAATGGCAGGCTGGTCTAGTGTCCAGAGACGAACCTGGTGGCGACAGGGCCTATGTGCGGTCCTCGGCAGACCGCAGTGCTCCAGCCCCACAGCAGTGGAGCCACGTGAGAAGACATAAAAAGAAAAGAAAGACTCCGCCTTGGGGAGCAGGGTAAAGGCGACGGGATAAGTAGGTAAGCATTGGGCCCCCAGCGGCACCTGGGCCTCTCTCTCCTCTGCAGGTTTCTCCCTGCCACCCCAGAGTCTCCCAGTCCAGCTGCTCCCCTCAACAGGAGCAGAAAATAGATGACAGCTAAGTTTTCTTCAAGTCCTGCCAAGAAAAACATTGCAAGGTTAAGAACACAAAAGCCTTCGAATATCTTGCTACTGAGGTTCTTTTTTATGAATTTCAATACACACACACACACACACACACACAGAAGAAAATTCATTTTTAGTCAAAGGGTTCAAGAATGTTGACAATCTTTCAAGGAGTCACTATGTTCTTAAACTCTTTCAACAGCTCTATTTGTTTTCAAAAGGGTCATAGATTTATGTAATAGCAGTTTATCTTTCAGGCGGACCATTACAAGCCAAAGCATAACACAGAAAGCATCCAGCATAATCATGGGTTGGAGTTGAGGAGGCTGCAGGGGCAGGGGCGCAGAGTCAGAAACGCAAGACCAAGAGTTCATCGTGTTATTTGCTGCAGGAAAGCATGGCCATGGGCAAAAAGGTTGAATTTGAGATAAAAAGATACAAGTCAATGTCTAGAGAGGAAATATTTCCAGGGCAGTCTTGTTGACGTGCCCCCTAAATCCGTCACCCGGGTGAAGAAACAACTAGATCTGTGAAAGGACGCGGGGGAGTGATTGTTCACTTCAGATGTAGCAACATCTTTCTACCAAGTGATAAAAACCTATCACAAAATAAATACACACCATATGCTCTCTATAAAAGTATGACACAGAAATGCCTTTGTTTTTTAATCAGAAACCTGGCCAAGACATCAGGACCCCAGAGTGTAGCACTCCTCCGGGGTTCTGAAGCCTGCAGGGGGGACTCAGACAGGGATGGAAAAATTGAGATAGTGACAACATTCCTTCATCTGCTGTCCAACTAGTCATGCTTGCAATGCAGACAGAATGATCACAAGGATACATTTCAGTCTACAGGAGACTATGCCAGCCTTGATCCCTGTGCTCAAAGAAAAAGAAGAAAGCTCCCATTTGGGACAGAATGGACCTAAAGGTTAATTGTCCTATAGGAAACCGGATGTGTTGTTTTGTTTGAGTAAATTTCATGAAAACTCCAACTTGTTAAAATTCAAGTTCTTTTAGGGGCAACACACTGTCTATGCAGTAGCTCGAAGATGTCCCCAGTACTGTACTACACCTATTTCGTGTGTTTTATGTTTTTATATTTAAATCTTTAAACATAGATTAAAATACTTCTATCAAAATACATAAAAAAATACAATAGGTATATTTATAGCAAACACGAAGTACCTTTAGCCGAGTTAGACATTCTGTGCTTGAAGGACACCAGTTGTCTTAGGAACAAATACCCCTCATTGGGGAAGGAGGTGCTGGATCCACCAGTAGAATGAACACTTGCGTCTCTTCGACACAGTCCCGCGGGTTACTTTCTCCCTCACAAATCACAAGTTTTGACTTCCATCAAATCGACATGTCATTTACCAAAAAACATGTTGATGATACCAAAGATAGGACCATTATTTATTTCTTGAAAGTCAACGGATCCCTTATATTTGGGGGATAAGTCCCACTATACTTGGTAGTCAGTTTTGCCATCATCATAACAGATTAATTCTTTAGCAGTAATGTGAGACTCCATGAAGATTTTATAATTTTTTAGTTCTTCTTTTCACTGTATTGGAGTTCATTCATCTAAGCACACGACACTAAGCTTTTCTCTCTTACTGTTAATCCCTGCACTGATGTAAGTCTGTAGTCTGACATAAGAACATGCCTAGGTCAGGTTTGCTCACAGTATCGTAAAACGCAAGCCATGGATGGATTTTTGGATACAGCTGAAATAACCATGTGGCAAGGAACCGTACGAATATTTGTTTTACAGTAACGGAGCAAGAGAGAAATGGGGAAAATAGGTCGACTTCTGGAAATAGGTAGCATGGGCTATTGAAGGGCAAAAAAAAAAAAAAAAAAAGTCGGGAAACAAAAGGATGCCCAGTTGCCAGCCAATCACTTTTCTCCTTCCTTCTCCCTCTACCCCTTTCTGTTTTACAAGTCTACTTAAATCGATTTTTCTCCTAGGTATTTCTTTTTTTTTTTCCTACAGGTTTTTATTGTTAATTTCATTTATTTAAATTTTTAGTCCTCAATTACCTTGTTTGACTAGTTTGAGAGCAAAAGCCTCCTACCATGAGTACCTTCTCAGAAAACAAACCACACACACACACACACATCTTTATCTATAGATTATATATATGGATATGAATATATACATGTACGTAGATACATATATGTGTGTGTATATATAGATAGATATAGATATCTGAGAATTTCCTAGGCTTCTCCATATTCCTAAGAGCAAAATGTAGCAGCAGTAGAGTCTGGATAAAATCAATAAATCAGGAACTTCTAAGGCTGATTAGTTATTCTGGGAGTGAAAATTGAAACAGAAAAGAGGAAGATGAAATGAGAGTCTATCAGAAAAGACCCCGGCAGACTCGGGGCTGGGGTGAAAATCCTAGGATGTGCAATAAGAGGACAGGGGACTCCGCTCCAGCACAGAGCAGCCGAGAATAAGCCAGCAAACACCGGCCGGCTCCCGGCTGCTGCTCATTTCACAATATGGCTCAAGTCAGGTGTTCCGATGTCAGTCCTGGGGTCAGCTCTAGGAAGGGCAGGGAGACCTCTGTGAGTATTCAAGTTGTATCCATTATGGTATCTGCAGGGATCAGCCAACAGCAGCCAGGGGGCTGTTCACCAAACTCATTCTCCAGCACCACCCGCAAAAACGCTGTGGAGATCACTGCCAAAGCTTCCATGGGGATCAAACAGAAAGAACCGAATACAGCCACATAAAACATGTCCCACTCATTTCATCAGTTCCCTTTCTTTAGAGATGGCTGCTGTGGAAGAAATGACTGTTTATGGAAAACAGAGACCCCAGGAATTAATCCAGTCATCAGGATGAAAGTAGAATGACAAATTGTTCATTATTCCATTCCACAAATCACACTCCGTGACTTTCCCAGGCCCGGGCTGTAAGACATGCAAGGATAAAATCATCCCTCAAAAACAGATCTGGCAAAGGTGAGTGAGTGGCTTATAGCGCTGGCCAGGATGGATCACTGTGGAAGTTCTCCAAAGTAAAAAAAAGGATTCTCCAAATTAACATATCAGAATGTTCTACAGAATGGCAAAACCAGATGGAGATAAGTAGCTCACATACATCCTTGATTTTTCCAAGAGATGTGAGGCTCCAGGCTCTGAAAGGACCAAGCAGGAGCCCACCTGCCATGGAGGTACTGGGAGCTGAAAAGTGAGAAGAAATCCAGCCTTCTCCAATCTCTATTTTCAAAGTTGAGCTTGGGGCCTAATGGCTCTCAGGGGCCTAATGGCTCTTACTTCATATCATTATAACAACTGCTTGGGCTCTCTCATTCTTTCACTACTTATCTGTGTTCCTTTATGTTCCAGAGGTCAATTATACATATCACTGCTTTGGATTCCCCTCCAGTTTCGTGGGTCAATCCTATACCCATGCCTACCTAGCTTGCACCATAGAATTGGGCTTTGTACGTGGTTCCATATGCATCCAACTCTCCTTACTGCCTTACGCCTCACTCATCGTTGGGTGCCAAGCTTGAAAGCATCGTTGTTTTAGGTCAACATACTTTTTTAACAGAGGAAAAGGAACACAGCAGCTATATTCTCTGAGCCAATGAATTCTTAGTGCCCAACAGAGTCCAGACCACAGCCTCTGTAACTGTTTGTTTCAACACTGAATAGCCCGTGTTTAGTTTAGTACCTGGCATGGAGCAGGAGCTCAATCACTATTTGTTGAGAGATTAGAAGTAATCTTTTCTTTTCTTAAATTCCACTTTATTCTTTTATTCTGAAGTTATTCCCTGTACCAAAGGCGGGTTTATAAATCACTGAAATCCTGGTTTAAGGGAATTACTGAACCCAAAAGACAGGGTCAAAAATCTCAGAAGTTCCCCAATTCATCCCAATAGCCAATGCCCTTCCCCTTCCTTCTCCTGCTCTTCCTCCTCTTTATATCTGGAACCACATCACAGGAAAAGTTCTAGGTTCTTTACCTATATTAACTAGTTTAATCTTTACAAAAACCATATAAGGCAGTGACTCTATTATTCCCACTTTACAGACCAGGAAACAGAGGCCTGAAATGATTTCATAACCCTGCCGAAGAGCACGCAGCTAAATTGCAAATCCAGGATTTGAATTTAGGCCAACTGACTTGGAATGCCTAATCACACCATGCCGCCTCCTGAAAAACAGCTGTCAAGAAGACTAACTGAGGGCTGTGAGGAATTATATCCTGGCCATCCATTCAATAAAACCTTTATTGAGTGCCCGTTATATGCCAGATGCTGAAAAACTCCCCCAACAGCCATGAACACTGTTTCTATGTTACAGTCAACATTCCCGTTGCTTTCCCCGTTGCCATTTACCACCTCTCTCAAACAGTAAGCATGCAGAATCTGTTAGCCTAGGAAATTCAGGAAGAAGCATTCTTTTTCCTTGTCTTTATCTTTTAAAAGCCCTTACAGAAAGCAGTCATGACTCCTCTCGGCCTTCTGTGGAACTCTCGCAAGAGCCTGGGATGGCACAGACAGAGATCTGAATGGAACTAAAGAAAGGAATAAAATGGTGTCTGGAAGTCCCTTGGCAACCTTGCTGTGCCCTGCTTCGTACTCAAAAAGGCAAGCCAGAGAGAGAGTGGTCTCCTCTTGCCCCTTCTGCCCCCCTCGGAGAGGTCTCCCAGGCGGGAAGGGCTCCCCCGTACACACCTTGCACAAAAGGCAGGAGGCAGAGTGGCACGGAGCCCGGGCGGGATCTCCGGATAAAAGGCAGGCTGCTGACTCGTGCTGCCTCTGTTTGGTCTGACCTTCACACTGCGCAGAACCCACCCAGGCAGCTCAGAACCATCCCCTTCGCCCGGGGGCTGCTCAATCAGCCGCGCTGGGAACGACCCAAAGGGAAATTTCAGACTCCCGAGACATTTGGTTTATTCAGCACCATGAAGGAAATAGCAGCCGTTCAGTGAGGGAATAAAAATGAGGAGTTGGCTGAATAAAGGTGATAAAAATAGATTTTCCAGCTCTACGAAGATGAATCATTTTGCCATGGGGATTCGCTAGGCTCTGGTTCAGCTTGGTTTTCAACCCAGCCTCATAAATTTGGCTAAGGAAAATTTCCTTCCCCTAGATAACCAGTGCCATGAAGCCGTTAGCATTCAGACAGATCGGACAGGATTTTATTAGAGAATTGCCCAGAAATAACCTCCATTCCTTCCCTGGCCTGCAGTAAATATTGACTTTGAAGGACAAGGTTCCAGGAGGGCTAGGCGGGGAGAAGCAGCCCTTGAACCCAGACTCGCTGCCTCTTTAGACTCCCCTCTCTAATTTTCTCAATTTTTTCCCCCTCCTCATTTTAAGAAATGGAAATTTTTAGAAAGCAAAGGGGTCCGTGGAAACAGGAACAGAATGTGAGAAGGGGCTCAGGTGAGACCACAGGTCAGATGTCCGCAGTTGTCTTTTCCCCACGACACCACGTGCTGTGGAGGACCAGAGAACTGCTGGGATAAACATTTAAGATGTAGTAGAGTTGCTTTTAATTCACAAAATTCTTGAAAATCCTCTTTCTTTTGACCAAACTTTGTGTCTATGGGTCTTCCATGGCACACCCCAAAAGAAAAAACAAGGCTCCCCTTAGAGAATAAAAAAGACTTCATTAAAAGCAACACGTAGTAGGACTATCAGGGGACAAGGTGAACTCCAGAGGAAAGTAATTGCGATCAGATTTTAGCCACACTGAGTGCATAAAAAGGAACTTTTTTTTTTTAACCAAGTGTTTAAATAGCTTCTTTCCTTCCTTCATGGACACCCATAAACATGGATACATGATGGATTTTACTTACCCCCACACGTCCTCCGGTTCTGCATTAACTCCAGCCTGCCCGCACCGGGAGAGGGGTGGGGCATCTCTCCTCGGTGCTCCAACACAGCAGCTGAAACCTTCCCTCACACTCCCTCTCCCCAGCCCGTCCCCAGCACAGCAAACCCAGCTCTGCCCGGGAGCAGGCTGCAGCAGCCTGAAGTGCTGATGCAGGGAAAGGGAACTTACTGGAAGAGAGCGTGATTGCCACACCTATTGGGGAGGGAGGCGGAGAATTCTGCTCTCTCCGAGGAAGGGGAAGAGAATCCCCAAGAGGTGGAGATGCCCAAATACAATTCTGCCGGAGAACTCTGTGACAGCTGCTGGTTCACTGTAGGCACCTGACGCTATCGGTGCATGTGGATCTGCCACAGGCACCCAAGAGGACCCGAGGGACAAGAGTTCAAGTCCCGACTCTGGAATAGAGTAGCTGCATGACCCCAGGCAAGTCACTGACTTTCTACGATCTATCATCATAATCATCGTGAACATAATATATAAAAAGCGCCGGTACAATTTTCCTGGAAACCTACTACATACCATCCACCACATTAGGCATTGTACATATATAGCATCTCATTTACCCCCACAATACTGAGAGATTTATCAACCACATTGTATCGACGAGGAAACTGGCAAACTCACTCCATGAATCCCCACGAAAATAAAGAATCATCATATCCATTCAGGGCTTTGAATTTAAATGTAGGCATTTAATCTTTGTGCCTGAAATTGAGATGACATCTGAGAATGGAATTTCTGCACTGTTGGGTTATTAATGTGTTTACAGTCCTCTGCTGGTATAATTCTGAGGTACTAGTATTTATGGTTATGACTGTTCATGCTACTGCAAAACCCATTTCCCACCTGTTGCTTTTTATGAAACCTCCCTAAAGGACATGAAGTATTTCTTTGTGCAGATTCTAAAAACGGGGATCCTGAAATATGTGAACAGAAACCTCGCGTGTGGATTTCCCATTTAGAATTTTCAAATGCTATAAAACACAGTGTTTACAACCAATTCATCATTTATAAAAGTTTATTAGATTGAAATGCCAACTGACTACTGGTATACTGCTATTTATTGATACCAATACATCAAATGTTAGGCTGATATTCAATATTTATTAATAACCTCTGTGTTTCTTCGCCTATTTTATAGTTTCCGTGCATTATGCTCTATTTTACCTTGATCTTCATTCCATTTTTTAAGTGAACTTTTTATTGCAGTGCAGTTTTGAGATATACAGAAAATTGCAAGGTAAGTCCGAAGAGTCCCAGCAAAACCCAGCATCTGACACTGCTGTGTGACACATTTATCACAGCTGACGAACAAACACTGGGATCCGATTATTAACTAAACTCCACGTTTTATTTGGATTTCATTAGTTTTTTTGCTAATGGGCTTTTTCTGTTCCAAGATTCCATCCAGGACACCACATTATTTTTAGTTATCCTATCTCCTTAATTTCCTCTGGATTTTCCTTGTTTCTCGGACTTTCCTCGTTTTTGATGGTCTTGACAGTTAGGAGGAGTCCTGGTCAGGTATTTTGTACTTCATTTTGGGTTCTTCTGACATTTTTCTTGTGGTCATAGTAGCGTGATGGGTTTTAGGGAGGCAGATCATCGAGGTGAAGTACCATTCTTATAAAATCCTATCAGTCATCTTTTCTTTTTAATAAGTGGGGAACATATTTAAGTCAAATCAAAACTTCAAACTGAACAAAGTTAAACAGCAACAATTAATAAATGAACAATTAATTTATCAACAAGTGATAAATATCAACCAACTGACTCAGAAATATAATATTTTATATTGAGGAAAGAACGACAGAGAGGGAAGCTAATTTTTGTACCCACTGAGATGAGGGGAGACCCAAGATTCTAACAGGAAACCAGCTAGTTACAAGAGAGGTATCTAGCAAATTCTTTTGAAATGCTTGCCAAGACAAACTTCCTACAAAAACAGTCTCAGATTATGGCACATTTTGAGAGAAGTACTGGTTTAGTTTAGCACGGTTTCACCCTTTTATACAACACTTGCAGAGATTGGGCGAAATTTCTCCTGTTGTCAAACAACAGAATCCCTACAACCCCAGGTTTGGAGTACAAGCTAAAACTTGGTTCCACAGAAATTTCTTCTTGAGGGAAGCTATGATTATGAAAAAAAAAAATAGAAGAAGTAAAACTTAGGCTGAAATATGTATTTCCTGCTATTATATATTTTTTCCTCACAGTTCCTAATTGAAGGCCTGTTCCTGAGGGAGAACAAGTGAGGAACTGATGTAATGTCACAAACTACCAAACACCGTCCAATGAAAGATAAGGGAGAACAAGTGGTTTCTTTCTTCAAAGAATGGCTTTTTGGTTTTTTTTTTTTTATCCCCCCAGGGACAGGAAGGGGAAAAAAACTCAAAAAAAAAAGTTTTATAGCACTGCTATATATAACGTTCCACCTCAGCACAGACACAAAATAATTATGGAAACAAGCTTGGAAAAATAATTTCTGGTGCATGAAGAGGATTTTAGCTAGCAGGTCTAGGCATTCATAACACATGTGAATAAGAATTGAAGTGCTCGGCTGGCTTACTCACTGTTATGGGCTGGCGAGTGTATCCCCCTGCCCCATTTATATATGGAAGTCAGAACCCCCAGTAACTCAGACATGTGACTATATGTGGAGACAGGGTATTTAAAAAGGTAATGACGTTAATGCAGCCATTAGAGTGGGCCTTAATCCAATGTAATTGGTGTCCTTCTAGGAAGAGATTAGGGCATGGACACGCGCATGCGTACACACACAGGGGAGACCATAATAAGATGGCTGTGGGCAAACTAAGGGAAGAGTCCTCAGAAGAAACCAACCCTGCCCTCATCTTGATCTTAGACTTTCAGCCTCCAGAATTGTGAGAAAGTTCATTTCTGTTACTTAGGACCCCCAGGCGGTGATATTCTGTCAATGGCAGCCCTAGCAAATTAACCTGCTTACCTAGTACTAAGAGGGAAGTATCAAGGAAGATGAGAAGCTAGAGGGTACAAGACTGGTGGGTTATTATAGCTCAATGAATTGTCAATTATACAAAGATCTTTCTAAGCCATGATCTGTCACAATTTTCCTATCTAAGTGCAATTGCTAATGGCTCCTCCTGTGGTCTCCAACTAATTTCAACATCTCTCCTTTCTCCCCACTATCTCTGCCAACATAGCTCACACACTCCAAAGATAAGACTATAATTTGGAGGGAAAATCTTCAAAGCTTGTGGTTTTAGAAAAAGAAATAATTTGTCTTCATATATACTTAAACATAAGGATTTAACGTCAAAATAATCCATTTATTAACCTCGTCCAATTTTTTATAACTTTTTCCTTGAGTTCAAAACCAACATTTCCAGTTGTCTGCCAGACATCTGCACATGAAGGAATACCTCTTAGATACAGCCAACTCAAAATGTCCAAAAGAGAATTCATCTTTTCTACTGGAACCCGTTTCTCATCCACTGCTCCCATGATTCCTGTTAACGGCATCATTATCCTCTAAGTTGGTTCGAGTCCAAAATGTAGATGTCATCTTCCTCAGATTATTTATCATATTTCATCAATTCTACAATGTACTTTTTTTTTTAACCTCTGAGATAAAGAGGCTTCTTTCCATTGCTGGTGTCTTAGTGCTGTGCCATAATTTAATTGGCAGCTTTTTTCAATTAGTCATACTTCACAAAATGGTGTCTCTTATAATTGATGACATATTACATTCAGGGAAAAACATAGAAACATAAATCTTGTCTCCTCACCTCCACTCCCACTGTTCCTACCAAGATTTAGGTGCTCGTCATCTCTTATTTGGACTACTGTGTCCTAATTGACTTTTGCTTCTGGTCTCTTTCCACAATCTGCTTTTCACACAGTCCCCAGAGTTGTCTGGGACATGAGATCCTATTGTTTTCAGTGGCTCATACTCATATAAAACATGTCCAGACACTCCAGGTGGCATTTCTGGTCTCAACTTACTTTCCTCGTCCACTTTCCACAGCACTGATTTCTCTCAGGGATCCTGAGACTCCAGCTGCGGCCACATGCAAATATGAGCCACTCCCAGGCAAGACGCAGACTCTCGTGGCTCTGAACAGTTCTCATTCCATCCCCAGAAGCTAGAATGTCCTTCCCCCAACTCTTCACTCTTCACTATTTGTGGATGCCCAGTTTAGACAGATCCCGCAACTTCCAAAGTTCTTAATCTCAAATAGGTATTTTTTCTTGTTCCTCCTTGCATATTCTACTCCATTAACATTTCACACTCTACCTTTACTAGACCTTATGTGTGTATTTGTCTCCCAGAAGGTGACCTCCTGAAAGGCAGGAATTATGTCTTGAGTCACAAGTAGATTTTCAGTTGGAAATCAAGAAAGAACATGCCATCTCTCTTTAGTGCATATGAGCAGAGGAAAACTGGAAGACAGAGCTTAAATGTCATGTAAGAGAGGTGATCCAAGGAAAACTGTTATTTTTAAAGTCCTATAAGAGACAAATTTTCAGGAAAATAAGCAATCTTTGCCCTGATTTCTCAAATAGATTAACATAACCATTTCACTCACTGTGGCAGGCAGCTTCTGAAAAGCTCCCAGTGACCCTTCCTCCCGTATACAGGTCCCTGTGTGATCTACCTTGGAGGGTGGGCTGGACTAGTGACTTACTTTTATTTTATTTTATTTTTGTGACTTGCTTTTAATCAACAGAATATGGCAGAAGTGATGAGATGTAACTTCTGAGATTAGGTTATAAAGGACTGTGACTTCCATCTTGTTTGTTCTCTCTCTCTCTTTCGGGTTCTTCTGGCTTACTCACTCTGATGAAACAAGCTGCCACATTGTGAGATGTTTTATGTGAACAGGCCCACATGGCAAGGAACTGAAGATGGCTTTGGCCAACATCCTGCAAGGAACTGAATCCTGCCAATATCCCTGTGGGTGAGCTTAGAAGCAGATCCTTCCCTAGTCAAGTCTTGACAAGACATTGGCCATCTTCTTGACTTTCATCTTCTGAGAGATGCCGAACCAGGGACCCAGCTAGGCCACACCCAGAGTCTTGACCCACAGGAAGTATGAGACGATAAATGTTGTTTTAAGTCACTAAGTCTTGGGGTAATCTGTTACACAGTAATGGATAATTAATACACTCACCAAACAAGAAAATCAGAAGATAGATAATCATAGGACAGATGGGAAGGACGAAAAAAAACCCTCTACTGAGTCTTCCCAAGTACTCCAAACAGATGTACAAAGGGACTAACTTATTGGTCTGATCCAATCACATTAGTAGGTATCAGAATTCCCTTTCATTCTGTCCAACTCACTGCAGAATGGCTCTCATCAGTGGTCACACTTTCATCTGGTATTCACTATGTGGCCAAGTCTTTTGGTTTAGGTCACCAACTACCTATACTCCTGGTACCTAAGAGTGATGTATTCCATGGGAAATAAACCTAGAAGCTCACCTTAGCTCAGGGAAAACCTTAAATACCTCTCTGAGGTATCTGGATTGTATTCCATATGCAATGGGCACCCACAGAAAGTTATCTGAGAAGATAAGGGACACGAGACAATCTGTATTCTTAGAAGCTACCTGTGGAAGCCGTTGCAACTAGCAGCACACAAGCCATACTGACTTGGGGGGCAGCAAATAAACTAAGCACCCCCTAGCTTCACATTCTACCATTTGACTGGAGGCAGGATTGAGTACCAAAGACTTTGTGTGTTGCTGTTTTTCCCTGCAGTCTTTGCTCTGTTGTGTCCAAACTTACTAAAATGCTAACCACCATCCCTACCTCTGCTCGGCCTTGGCGCCACACTCAAAAGCAGCAAACTGAGCACTCCTTCTGTGTGTGGTATGAGAACACGACCGACGTTTCTCTCACCGTGCCAGGGATGAGGATAAAGGACAGTGTGTCATTAAACTCAGTTTTGGCCGAGATTCTTCATGAGGTCTATTCATTTCTCTCTGCAAAAATACCTCCTACACACAGAACATGACTCGGCTACCAGTTTTACTTGTCCCCCAAAGAAGAGCAAGACCACCTCCAGAGACCCCTCATCATAACCACGCAACTACCACAAAGAGCAGGGTAAGGCAGGAGAACACACTGAGTGGGAGGATTCCTAGTCTCTCCCACTCCCCTGGTCGCGAAGGAGAATTCCGTGTCGCCTTCTTCCCGAGTCTTTGTTACCCAGAATCAGAATCACGTGTGAAGGGGGAACTGAAAGGAGTCGAGCGTAGCTGATTGCTTTGCACTAGAAAAGGCTGAGGGTGAGTAGAGACAGAGAAAAGCATTAGAAGCAAGACAGACAAGACCCGGTCCAGTGTGAGTCTGGACGACTTTAGGTAGTTGGAGGTGGGGAATGATTTGAAGTGAGCCGGCAAGAGTAAGATTTGTGTGTGTGTATGTGAGTGTGTAAAGAGAGAAAAACAGGGAGAGGAGGGCATTTTAGAAAGTTCTACTGCATGCTCTAAATGGAATCACTCTATAACATTCTTTTGAAAGACTTCAGTAAAGATTTCTAATCTATTACTTTATCATTTGTTGAACTGGTGCTTCCTGGACTATGGGGCTTGAGGTGTGGCCACGTGGAGATTGATTTTATAGGAGTGACAGTAGAAATACTACATTTAAAACAGGCCATCACCTCAATTTGGCAGAGTTAATAAATCTTAAATGAGAGGGATGAGAGGTTGTCTTCTAAAAACATATGAGATCTCCTTAGAGGTTGACACCTCCAAAAATAGATATTCAGGGGTGTTGAGGTTCAATGACATAGTATAAGGCCTAAAGGACATAGTAGAAAAGGCTCAGTCTCTGGAGTTGGGCAAACCAGGGTCCACATATCAACTCTGCCTCTTATTTACTGGAAAGCTGGTAACTTATTCCTTTGCACCTTTGTTTCCTGAGATACATAAAGATACAGCAATAACTACGTTGCAGGGCAATTGTAAAGATTAAGGATGATTCAGCACTGTACCTGGTACGTGCTAGGTATTTACGATTGGTGATTGGTATTGGTTATATGATGGTTATCATGGTCACTTACACCTCTGGCCTCCCTCTTTGCCTGCTCTGCCTCCCTCCTGGCCTCAAATGTTAACTTTAACTGGAAGAGAAACAGAGGCAGAGAGCAGAACTTGGACCAGCTTCTTCTGAGGACGCTTATAAGCAAGCCAGCCTGTTGAAGGGAGGGGAAATGCTTGAGAAATTCTAAAGGCAGTTGTAGAATATGAACCTTAAACATCAGACCCTGCTGGAGATGAGCTAAGGCACACAGAGGCTAACCTCCAGGTAGGATTTGCAGGAAACCAGTCCTTGGCAGGCAGACACCCAAAACACCTGGGACTTAAATTTATGGTGTTGTCATCTTCCTAAAATTATTAAGTTTGGGTAAGGGCTTTTCACAACTGCTACTCAGTTTTCAACAGCTTTGTGTGTTTACCTTTTGTCCAGAACAATATTTTTCATCTTCTCATAATGTGGAAATCTCTACTGCCTTTTCTTCTTTTCCCCTGCTCTGACCTCCCTCAGATGATGAAACATCAACTGTTCGGTATCAGTTTCATAAAATAAAGCAGATACCCTTTGAAAGCTTCCTAAAGTGCACAGCGTTTATGGAAACTTACATTTTTTTATCCATTTCAGGAAGCTCAGCTCTAAGTATATTTAAAATCTTATCTTTTGATTAAAGAAAAATACATCCTTCTTCTAAAAAAAAGTTTTTGAGTGGGATAGGGTAACTAAATCATAGGATAATTCTACTAGTCCCACGTCCGCTGTATCCTACTGAACTTCAGCTAGAGTCAAATGTCTATCATTCATGAGGCAAAGAGATGTTTCATGACGTGAAGCCTTTCACAGAGCTTGGGAAGATATTTTGAAGGTAGTGGCCAAAATGCAGGTAGTGGGGAGCAGGGGGCGGGCAGAGATGAACTAAAAGAGCAAGGCTTTGCTTTCCCCTCTTTCTCACAAGAGGGGAAAATAATCTGTCATTTACATGTATTCCATTTTCAACTGGAAGCTTTTATGAGTGACACAACCAAGGAGGGTAGCCTGGGCTCTGGATCCATCTCAGCATTTACTCTTTGTGTGATCTCGGGCAAATAGTTCCCCTTTAGAGACCCACATGTCCTCGTCTGTAACACAAATATCTCAAGCTGCCCCTCCAGCTGTAAAATTCTCTTTTCCTCAGATCGCTTTCACCCTCATGGATTCACATGCAAGATCAAGCAAATCATGACAGCTCTAGAAAGGTTCAGCACCCGAGAGCAGAATCCCCAAATACCATCTCTTTCCGATTACACTTCACACGTGCGTACACACACACACACACATATACAATGGCTGTTATAATAAAATCTGGGCAAGAGAAAGCTTCATCCCTAAGTTCCCATTGTTAGCAAGGATTTCATACATTTGTGTCTCTCGCACAAAGCCTATTTCTGGGATGAAAGAGAATTTCGCACAATCTCTAATGACCATTAAATTGTGTTTCGGGATGTGGCTTGATTGTGCAATCCTAACAAACTGGCAGATTAAAGGGCAGCATTTTTAAACGTCTTCGGTATGCCAAGACCTAAATTTGAGGTCTTTCTCTCTGGCAATAGCTAACTGTATCACTAACACCTAAAAAAGAATGTGAGCATCTGCAGGCGGTCACCACGCGGCTTCACATGTCAGCAATCGCCACAGAAGAAACCCAGACCCGGATCCAGGGTCTTTGCATTCTTGCCAGGAAATCATTTTCAACTACTTTGTTTTAACACCTTCACCCCTGAATTCTTTGGAACCACAGCTCAACCCAGGGGCTAAAATACACCTATTCATGCCTTTGTAAATCTACACATGTTTATAATTTGGGGTTGCGATGTGAAAACACACTTCTCTATTTATCTTCAAGTCAAGCAGCTAGGCCATCTTCATGGATGCATCTCAACACCAGGCCATTAAGACACACACGCATGGGTTCCAGGCATGAAAAACCCTCTGGCCACATTTTTTAGGTCTCCATGACCCCTGCTACTGAGGACTTCTAGATCCCTAGATGGTCAGGGACCTGTCAACCCCCTGACAAGGTTCAAACCAGCCCAGAGGTCTGTAGGTGCACTTGAGGGGCTCTGTGGGCTCTTTCCTGACTGTCACAAATAAAAGAGGAAGAAAATGCCATGTGAAGAATACACTCACATGAAAGACTGAATCGTTGCTGACCCAAGTTGGTCTCTGCCAGCTTCAAATCTACTGCTTACTCAATTCCCCACCCCAGCCCCTCAAGGAAAGATAAGAGAACTAATGCCTTTTAATCTCCAACTCTTTATATTGCAAATTTTCAAGCCTACCAAAAAGTTGCAAGAACGGTACCATGAAAACTGTATACCCTTTCTCTAGATCCAACATTTTGCCACACTTCCCTTCCTCTTTTCCTTCCTTTTAGTCTCTCTCTCTCCAGTGTTTGTGTATATAAAATTATACATTACAGACCAGACTCCTGTTTGCTGAACAATGTGAGGATTAATATACACACTGTGACACTTCATCTCTAAATAGGCCAGCTTATGCACCTCCTAACATCAAGAGTATCCCCCTTTGTACACAACTATCTTTGATAATATAGTTATCACATGCAGGAAGTTCAAGACTGAGAGAATATTATTATCTAATATTCAATCTGCACTCAAATTCCTCCAGTTGTCCCAATAATGTCTATCATAGTTGCTCCTTCTCAATCAAGGATCACACGTCCTTTGGCATAATCTCCTTAATCACCTTTCATCTGTAACCATTTTTCTAGCCTTTTGGGGAGGGGAGGTGTCTTCATGGTATGTCCCCTCATATTGGACTTGTCTGATTGTTCCCTCAGAGTTGGAGTCAGGCCAAATATTTTGGCGGACATTCTATCAAGGTGATGCTGTGACTTCTTAGTGCATCACTAAGACACCTTCCATTGTTTGTACCCATTATCCATATTGGTAACTTTGATCATGGACAATTAACTGTTTAAAGCTACAATGTCTTAACATAAATACTAAACCATTTACACACCTTCTATTTCAAATTGTTAACAAAAGTTACTCAAACTCTTACTCCCCAAAGCATATTTCAACAGAACTATCTTTTATCTCTCTAATACATTGTCATTTTTCCTAAACTAAGAAACGCTAACTGCATTCTATGATAAAAGATCATATGTAACATTACAGGCTTGCAAAAGGAAGTAGTTTTTCACTGCGTCTTGATAAATAAATGAGATTGTGTCAAGAGTCCAGGGGGAAAGCATTATATTCACAAGAAGTATCATGAGCAAAGGCATTATACATGAGAGTGAATAATGTTTGAGGAACTGTGGGTTGACTGTAATAATCCAGGCAAGAGATGAGGCCTACTCTAGGTCTTGTCTAGGGCCCAAGGAGATGCAGACAAGCAGACAGATTGAGGAAAGTTGCCAAATTCTAAGAACTGAACTGAGGCAACTGTACATCTATGATGCCTTTATTGGCACTGGGAAATCGGTAGGTGGGAGTGGTCATTTAAGTCTAATTTGAATATGTTAAGTTGTAGTCTGGTAGGACATTGATGTGGAGCTGTCCAATAAACAGAATAAAAGGTCTGGAATTCAGAAGAAAAAAATGTGGTGAGCAATGATGATTTGGGTCGGCGCTATGAAGAGTTGGAGTCATGGAGATAGACAAGAACATGAGTATAGAAAGAGATCAGACAATAGATTTGAAGAGAGAATCTAGAAGAATATTAACAGAATGGGGGAATGGAGGAGAGAAGGGTGGTCATTTTGTTTCTTGCCAGGACCCGAACAACTGTACTAGATTTTGGCAATGTTGTTTTGAAGGTAATTGTAGGAGAGGAAAAGCATTTGACGAGATTTATAGTTTCAGGAATCATTAATGAATGGGTAGCAATTAACTACACTTAGATAAGCATTTTCAGGGGGACTGAGGGTAACTCTGTTGTGTGTGTTTCCAACATCACCACGCAATTAACTCAATTCTGATACTAGGTACCTGGAGATCATGTCAGATCCCACAGGTTAAGGGCTCAGTCCCATGAGACTTGCTTCCCTCCCTACTTCAGATAGCAATCCCAAGCCAGGCTGTCACCTGTGCTTCTGACCAATGGGCTGTAAATCTGAGGTTCCCATGACCTCCTCCTTGGGCTTGATTAATTTGCTAGAGTGGCTCACAGAACTCAGAGAAACATGGACTGATATTTACCAGTTTATTATAAAAAGGATATTATAAAGGATACAGATGAATAGCCACATGAAAAAGTATATAGGGCAAAGTATGTGAGAAAGGGCAGAGAACTCCCATGCTTCTGGGACCGCCACTGTCCCCAAATCTCCGCAGGTTCAGCAACCTAGAAGCTCTCCAGGCCCCCGTCCTTTTGGGTTTTTATGGAGGCTCCATTGGCCACTGGCGATTGAACTCAATTTCCAGCCCTCTCCCTTCCCTGAAGTTTGGGGGTGGTGCTGAAAGTTCCAACCCTCTAATCACGTGGTTGGTTCCCCTGGCAACCAACCGCCCCCAACCTTGGGGCTTTCCAAAAGTCACCTCATTAACAAAAAGTCAGGTGTGGTTGAAAGGGGCTTGTTATGAAAAATAAGACACTCCTTCACACTTTACGGAACTGGAGCAATTTCAGGAACCAATGACAAAAGACCAAAGATGACTACAAAGATGTGCCCATGGCTCTTATTGCTTAGGAAATTCCGAGGGTTTTAGGAGCACTGTGCTAGAAATGGACAAAGACCAAATATATATTTCTTATTACAACGACCACAATAGCAAACTGGTAAAGAAGATGTAAGCGATAAAGAATGAAGGTAAGTGAGGAAGTGTTATTTGGAAAAGGGCAAGAAAGAGGCAAAATGATGGAAAGGACAAAGTGGAAAGGTAACTCAAATGGAAAAGAAAAGAAGAGAAATAAAAGTCATGGATAGCAATGGAAAGAAAGCACCCAGGGCCCCTTGTTTTCTTGAATCAAATTCCTGCCTACTCTAAAGCAGAGGCAATATGTAAAGAATAACATTTGAGCCATGATAAGAAATGCTATAAAGATCAATGCACATGTCCTAAACCTATAATTTTACTGGAATTATTTATGGTTCACATTTGAATTAAAGTTTCAAAATCCTTTTCTCCTTTTCTGGACTCTGGGCCGCTTGCTTCTGTTTACATAGATTTTAATGAGACCTCCCTTGGCTTCATGCTGTGCGTTTCGTTCCTATAACATTAAATCCCAGAGTCCAACAGTCAGGAGAGGCTACAGGCTGGAGGCCAAACAGATATTTGTCAGCATCATTAAGACTGTGACCTTAACATTTGGAAGAAATGGACTTCATAAAACTTCTAAAATTATATATGTACACATTACTATATATAATATATAATATGGATATATAGATTATTTATTTTATAAAATGATTCAAATCCATTCCTTCCAAATTTATCTATCTATCCATCTGTTAACTTACTTGGCTACATGATTCTGACAAACATTAGAAGGATTTTTGATGAGTAATTACCACCTTACTACTAACCAGTATGGGAAATAAAATGCATCCACAGAAATAGCAATTCTTAGGATTAAAAAAAATCCACTTTTTTCAACTTGCTGAAACCATGTAACCCTATTACCATAACCCTCACAGTTCTCAAACACAATCTCTTTTGGGGGGGGGGTACGTCTAATTTCAATTAGTCATCCTGATATGGCTAAGAAACTTTCTGACAACACTCAGTAAGGTCTATGTAGGAGCCTGCCTAAATTCTTGACATTTTTCTAATTGTTTTCTGCCAAACCACATGCAGAGAAGGAGGTCACACTAGAAACAGTCAGTGAGTCCTTACCGGGCCACATACATCCTTAGTTTTTTGTGCACACGTATATGTGTGCACGTTCCTTCCAGAACTAAGCTATGTTCGTCTTCTTGATCTTCCACTTCCCCCCTTTTTACATAAAAGGCAACATCAACTAAATAATTAACATGAGTTGCCAGTAATTATGAAATGTATCAACGCATTAAAAAATTCAGTTCCTGACCGCATGTGAACCCATAAGGTTTGTCTGTTTAAACGGATAGGTTCAGAAGGGCAGGGGCTTTTCTGAAACAAGTCTCCAGATGACATAAGGATCACCTTAGTGTCCATTATGTCTTCAGAAGAGTTGGTCTCCAAATGTGGTATTTAAGCACAAGTAGATTTTAAGGCTGAAAATGGCAATTTATGATGGAAGTGCTGCTTGTAAATCATGAAATTCTCTTTCTCTCCCTCCTCTCCCCTCCCTTCCTGGGGAATGCAGTGAAAAACTGAAATGAGAAAACCATAATTACAATCACATTCCTCCCCTGGGGTCAACCTAATTATCAGCCTCTCACCCCAAAACAAATTCACCTCTTTAAGAAAGACAGTCCTTATCACTCATGGGAAAGATACAAACAAAGATTAAGATGCCATTTAGGCATAACTGCGATCTTTCATTTTTAAGTGACCTCTCAGTTTAATGGATTCAATGCATCCTCATTCAAGTGGAATATATATTGCAGGGGAGAACTCTAATAAATGGCACTGTCATGACCCTTAGGTTAGAGCAAAGGAATATTGGAAAATAAATCTTAATTCTGGATACTCACCAATCCCGCAATGGGGGTAGGCAATCTATTGATCTTTTTAACAAGTCCTGGCTTTATAGCATTCAGCAACCTGTCATGAAAAAGGCAGAATGTCAAGTGAGACATAAAGCAAGATGGATCACGCAAATCACCTTTATCCGGGGCTACAGCTAAATTGCTGAATAGCAAAAGCAGTGAATTTAAAGCATGTAGTAAATCTCAATCATCTATGAGCCTTTGCACATACAAGTGGAGAGCTTTGCCAACATCAAGTTTGTCCTAGCAGGTGAAGTTTTAGAACTTAGAAATGCTGGGAGAGAAGGGATGGAGACAGGGAGGTGCGTCAAGGGGAAGGACACGGATATGAGCTGGATCGAGGTCAGGAGGGAACTGTCTAGGCCTGGAGCCAGCTATTACTACAGGCAAGGCCTGTTCCCAATTCTCCTGGCCAAAGCAGGGGTCTCTCCAGGAATGCATGAAGTTCAGAGACCAACATCTGTCTTTGCAAATAATTTGCCAAGACTAATTCCACCTCCAGACCCCTTTTGCTCATTGAGAGTGGCTTGTTAAATGTGGGTGATCGTCACTTAAAAAAGGGAAGAATATGGTTAGCGAGAGGTTAACCAAGCATATCTTAAAGATTCTAAATAAGGCTCACCACAATTCCCTAGGTACAGGAGATATGTGAGCGCAACATCTTGGGGGTAAAGGTTGAAATCACGTAAAAATGGTAATATAAGCAAAGGAATGCAAGAAAAAAACACAACCAACTATAACTCCTTGTCTTCAGGAAATAGTTCAGAGTGAAAAGAAACAAGGAAGGCAATCTGTAAAAGGAAAATAGGGTTGGCATCAGGGTGATGTGGTGGAAGTCGCATTTGCAAACTAGGTTATTCAGAAAGGAATAATGGAAGGTAAGGGGTTGCAGAAGGGAAGCATTTATTCCCATATTCGGGAATTAGAGAGGAAAGGCCATCAGGTACCTTAACTCAGGATGCAGTGCAAAGAGAAACCTAGGGCAGGAGTTTATTATAACTCGGGGTTCAGCAAACTATGATCCATGGGCCAAATAGGGCCCAGTGCCTGTTTTTGTAAATAAAGTTTTACTGGAGCACGCCATACCCATTCATTTATGGACCCTCTACTGCTGCTTTTGTGGCAGCAGAGTTGAGTTACTATGACAGAACATATGGCCCACAACGCATACAATTTTTACTATTTGGCTCTTTACAGAATAAGTTTGCCAACTTCTGTTAGAGTTCATGGAGTCCAGGGGCGCCTGGGTGGCACAGCGGTTAAGCGTCTGCCTTCGGCTCAGGGCGTGATCCCGGCGTTCTGGGATCGAGCCCCACATCAGGCTCCTCCGCTATGAGCCTGCTTCTTCCTCTCCCACTCCCCCTGCTTGTGTTCCCTCTCTCGCTGGTTGTCTCTATCTCTGTCGAATAAATAAATAAAATCTTAAAAAAAAAAAAAGAGTTCATGGAGTCCAAAATTACAGAAAATTCTGAAGAACCTATGCTTGATGGATCTCTACAAATCGGTAACAAAAGATTCATTGAAATAGTTTGGTAATTAGTCCTGAGTTCAGCTTCTAGTTGACTTTGACACACCGTGTATTCATGAATTCAGAACCATCGCCCCACTGGTTATGACAGCCAGGACACTGGTTTTGCACCAAGGATCAATCGTCTGTTCTGGGTAACTTTCACTGCAATTCCAACACACTCCCACCAACAGGTATCACTCAGAGGAGACACGCACCTCTTTGCCCACTGAGAGCCAAGACGGCACTCTTTTCATGAACCCACTTAGTTTTCACCAGGAACCTAATCTTTTTCAAAAAGCACTTCTTTATCACTTATTTTGGAATTACTGGTTTTTCAAGTCGGAAGACAACTTGTTCTCTCCTCATTTTACAGCTTAGAAAATTGAAGCCTGATGATGATGAATGACTAACTTCTCCAGAGCTGATCAGTGGTATAATCAGACCCAGCATCCAAGTTTCCTGGATCAGCACGCTCTCTTGGGCAGTGTTAATGTCCCATATCTTCTGCTTTAAAATAAGCAGACAGATATGATGTCTCCAAAGTCAAGTTTTTAAATATATGAATGCTTAGGATATGTTACTTGTTTCACTAGTTCTTAACAGTGTCATTTTAAACTGGATTTTAAAATAGTATCTGTGCACCATATTGAGAATTCAAAAGGATTCAAAAGACATAAGTCTCATTGTAACCCCAGTCCCCCAGGGCCCCAGACTATTCCCTGAGGGTAACATTTAAGACCTTCCAAAGAAAAGATATAAAGATACATGTAATTTTTTTAAAAGGACAGCTGGAGCATATCCTAAGCAGTGCCCTACACCTTGTGTTGCCGCTCACCATTATTACTTGGAGGCTGAACAACGTGCCTTGGAGAGTGTGCCTCACTGATACATGTGGACCTCCGTCCTTTTTAACAGCTGTGGACTGCAGACTGATATGGAGCTGGCAGGGGGCTGAGAGCATTGGCTCTGGAGTCCAACCTACTGAATCCAAAGCCCAGTTCCACCAACCACTGGGGGTATTACTTAGGGCAAGCCCCTTAACTTCAGCCTTGACTGTAATATAAAAATAAAATGGTACCACCTGCATAGGCATCACTGAGGCTTCAATGTGACAATATACGTAAGGGGCTAGCATAGAGCCTGGTGTGTAATAAGTTCTCTATAAATGTTTCTCTACATTTGCATGTAAGCATTTATTTTATGCTAATTCAATGCATCACATTTTAGATCAAACACTTTCTCTAATACTTTTCAATTTTCTAATGAAATAGAATACCATTGCTAGCAGATCCCCAAGCTTTGTTGCTAAGTAGCTAAAGCAGAAAGAATAACAAACACCCTATTAAAGAATTTATAAACTAAGAATCCTCCTTTAAAAGGCATCTTTGTATTAATAAGTTTTGTAGTGATACTCCACCAAGTCCTCTTTTATCCAGGCTTAGGTTTTTTTAAACAGTCTTAAATACTTCACTACAGTCATCCTTTGCAGAATTAGATGGCAGAAATCTTTCCTATCACATGGTGCTTTTCAAAAACAACTACGATGCTGGACCTTAATTAAAAGAGCAGCAAAGAAACTATATCTGTGAAAATGTTTAACCACAAATTAAAAATAAAAAGCCAAAGTGATCTTAAGTAATTGGAATACTTTCAAGATCAAGGCAGCTGTATGTTTCTTTGTTTGTTTTTTTTTTTTTGTATAAACATCGCTCCAGGCCCGCACGCAGTTTACAGTACACGACAATAAAAGATTACACTGAATTGACATTGAGGGAATGCCCAACACCTGCCTATTTTGTATTTTGCATTAAACTGAGGACATTTCTTGCACATCTTAGGAGACAGATGAGAAGTTAAAAAACATAGCTATGGGTAAGAGTCAAGCGTATTCACTTGCAATTTTACTAAAAACCCCTATCATCTTCCTATGTAAATTAAAATACGAACATTTTCAAAAAGTACTTATTAATGACATGCTTTAGAGCGATGATGTTATTTTACATTCATGAACCTTCTGAGATGCACTGACTCCAACTACCCTGTCCTGTAGAGACAGGTCATGTATTCAGTCCACCATTTTTGTAATAAGAAAGACAGCCCCAGACAGATGGGAAGACCTCCCTCAGAGACACGCACAGCTGGTTCGCCGCGCAGCCAAGACAGCCTTCACGTCCTAGGCTGGTCATTTTATACCGAAACTTAGTGCTTTAGAAAGTCCAGCTTCAGTGTGTGCCATCAAAGTACAACACACACACACACACACACACACACACAGAGAATAAACCTTTAACACTTGGTGAATAGGAAAGTGTAGTGAAGTTGGAATAAGGAGTCTAGGTTTTAAGAGCTAAACTCAACACTCATTAGCCATGGGCCACTGGGAAGTCACTTGAGCAAAGTCTCCGTTTTCCCTTGATGGGGATTCCCAAAATGGGGATTTTGAAAACCTCACCTTCCATCCAGGACTGTGGTGGGGAGCCAACGGGACAATGTGTGTTCTAGCATTTGGTAAATGGAAATGTGCCTGTTCATACCCACATGGCCTATGAAGCATACCCTTTTCAGCTAAGTAAATTCAGGTCATTTTAATTTCGACTTTTCCATTAGCCAGCTGCCAAAGACTAAGATAAACTTTCCTTATTTTCTTTTTCTGGCTACCTTTGGACAAAAATCTCACATTTATGAATCAAGTCAACAAATGTGTATAGCTTGCCTAATACATGTATGATAAGAAATGACTAGAAACAAGAAGGTAAGTCATGATCTGGGATAATCCTCAATTATGAAAAAGATAATGACATTAAAGGCAAGCAAAAATACATGTGTTTCTTATATGATAGAAATCAAATGGTGTCTACTAAACTCATTCTAAATCTGAAACACACTGTGACCTATTTCAGGGAAGGCTATCCCATATGTTCCTTCACGTACTCAGCCAATAATTATGGAGCATGCATGATGTTCTGGCCTGAAGCTGGGTACAGGGATACAAAGGAAGACAAGATAGACCCCAGGTTGCTCCCTCATGGGGCATGCTCACTAACAGAGTTAAAACCCACAGGAAGACCAGAATTGTGAGCATATGTAGTTCACTGTCACACCACCTAATGCACGGGCCATCTTGAGTTTTTGAGAAGACTGATTAAAGACACGCTCCGCACAGATTCTATGGAATACAGTTCTTTAAAGATTAAAGATTTGATTCCTTAAAGAAACAACTGTTGAGACACCTAGGGATGATGCTGATGTTCTGATTAGACCACAGGCTGCATTTATTAACTCTTGGTAACACCTAATACCCAGCTTGTGGTAACCTCTCAACCACTGTTTAATGATCATAAAATACAAACCGAGGAAATGTGTTTCTATCTGCGACTAAAAAGAAAAATCTCAAATCTCTATTCTGGGATGGAGAGTTTCTGGTTCATTCTGATTCTTTCAGCAGCCAATATAATAGCTCTGCAAGGGGCACAGCACTGAGGATATACCTACAAAGGATACGTTACAAGACCAGCCAGACATTAGGAATTAAACCAATGAGAAGTTTGTTATTGAACTGTGACAGAAACATTAAAGGCAAAATTTTAAAAGGACTGCAAAATTCAGCTTACTCTACAAGTCATTCGATTCATGAATTCAAGTTTAATAATGATCCTAGAGTTTGGGGGAGAGCAGAGGAGATATCTAGACCTTGAGCTCAGGGTTGGAAGTTCATGTTTAATCTCCTGGGAAATCACTTTATTCTTTGCAACAAGAGATTACATCACCGTCTCATTAGCTTGGTTTGTACAGCTGCAATAGGCAGCTATGATCACAAAATTACCTACTTTGTGTCCCTTCTAATTTGGTTCCATAGTGTTTTTCTACGTGGTTTCCTTGATCACTTTCTGGGTTTGACTATGTACCCTGAATGAAGGTATATGCACTTTCATTTAATCTAACATGGCAACTGTTTTTGAACCTAAGCATGAGATCAATTCAACCTTGACCATAAATCTGTTACAGATGTCATTTTTTAAGATTTCTCTTTAGACTTGTTTCAGCAAAAGGACGAACGTTAATAAGCCTTCTGAGGTCAAGAAAAATGGACTAAAATGTAGGGAAAAGTGAAACCTGAACCAAACAAGAATTTCATATGAACACAACAGTGATGGAATGTAAACTGCCATCATTAATATCTACCAAATCTTTGAGGGGTGCTATGCATTACCCAGAACGTGTGAACTGTAGGTCTATTTAAGCCACCTGCCCTGCACATACTCAAAGAAGAGATCATAAGAGCTTTAAAGTTCTTTGTCTTGGAATTCCAAGAAGCTGGGACTGACTGTGAATTGCAGGGCTCAGCAGTGACACGGCTCCTGTGACAGAGACAACCCACCAAACTCATCTCTTTTCCCTCCTGAGCACACATTTCCCACCCTGGCTTCATTTCCCACCCTCCTTGGCAATTTTCAGAGTTATATATGGCCAATGGGGTGTAGGCAGAGTAGTGCATATCACACCCAGGTCTGCCCCTAAAACTTCTCCCAAGTAACTCTCCACTCTCCCTTTCCTTCTGCACTTACAGGTTAGATGTTGACACGAAGGATGACCTGAGGGAGAAGTCATGTGTTGAGGACAGAGTCTCTACCAGCTGGGATCCTTGAACCACTGCCTGAAGCAAAGTCACCTCCACTCTTCCCTGCTGCCAAAATTGAGCTACACAAGAGTGAGAAGTACATTTCCATTGTACTGAATCACTGAGATGAAGGTGCCTAGCATTACCTTAACTATCACAGTTTTCCAGAAGGTCTTCCTCCAGTAAAAAGGGGCCCCACTTTGCTCAAACTGTACCCAAGAAAATCCTGTCCTAAAATGCAAAATCGAACACCTGGACACATCCTTTCCCCTAGGGCTTGCTGGGAAGGCAGCTAGAAGGGCATGAGCTAAACTTTGAGACACTATAAACAAATGGACCCATTTTTACTTTCCCACATTTGCTAGGGAAAAACTCTTCTTACATATCACTCCTGTGCTCGATGCTAAAACACCAACACTAATGAAATCATCTGTAAGCACGGAAGAGAACCTCCTGAATTATCTGAGTATCTTGGATTCCTTCTGATTCATTTTCAGCCTCTATCACAGTCCAACCTTTGCATGGCCATTCCTGCCATCTGAAAACTACGGGGTTTGGGGACTAGAGGAGGCGGAAAAACCAATAAATCAATCTAGATAAGAAAACTGCAACCAGGCACACGTCTGAGGTCAGAGTTTGCAAGTGGCAGTTAGGATTATAAACTCGAGTTTCTAAATCTGGGAAAAGGGCTTTCCTATGCTGCTCTACTTTCTGCATTTCAATAATCTCCAGCTGCCAGTCTCACCACCTAAGTCAATCTGCCCACCACCTCCAAACTAACCCCCCTTCTAAATCATGCCTTTGGCCATGCTGCTTCCCTCCCTCGGTGATTTCTAGGCTCCCAAGTGCCCACAGGATGCCCCTCCAAATGCCTTCACCTGGTAATGAAGCTCCTTACCCCTCAAACTGCCTTCCCCACTGTGCCTCCCACTCAAGATCCTCCCAGATTTTATAAGGCACAAGTTTAAGACGACATGTGTGATCAACGAACTGTGAAAGCTGGCAATACATGAACAGCATTTAGTATAACCAAATAAAATGGAGACTAAAGTTACCCTGACAGAGGCAATGATACGTGTAATCGTGAGTGTGCTATGTAGTAATTATGGATAAATGATAGTAATTAGTATTTCTTTTGCATAACTAAAACCTGGTATTGCTGGGTTTACTGTCAGGAGGGTGGAAAGAAAACTGGGAACATGAAATTGCTGTGATTTTTCTCTGAAAGCTTCTGTAGCCAGACTTGAGCAAGATAAACAGCCAGCCCTTGCTCTCCACACTTCTTTAGAAAGAAGGGCTCAGAACCAAGAGTTACGGGATTGGCACTCAAAATTCTAAGAGTCATAATAGCCTCCAGAGACAAAAAGACACGGGTTCAAATCCCAACTCTGCAACTCACTAGGCGAGCTATTTAAGTATTCAGTATCTATGAGCCTCAATTTCCTCCTCTGTAAAATGGGGAAAATAATACCTGTTAGCCATGGCATGAGAGTGTGAAATAATGTGTATAATACACTTGGCACAGGCCTCGTGTATAGTACACACTTGATAAATGGCAGTTGCTATTACCATCTCCAAGCAGGTTTTGACCCCAGCCCTCCCCAGAGATGGAAATCTGATACGTCAGTCATTGCTCACCTCTCCTCCCAAGCTTCCTGCCTGTGGCTAGAGCGAGGCTAGAGTTGGGAGAGATGAAAGGACAGAAGTGAGGAATGAGCTAATGTGAGTCCTTTTGGAGGGCAGGCCTACGCGGGCGTAGTCTCTAGAGCTGGGGACGGGGAGGGAGGAAGGGAGGATGCCGACAAGTGAAAGGCAGTAAGACACTCCAAGGACAAGCTCCGTGACACGGCAGCTGTCGCCACAGACAGCTGCCACTAGCCCTGTTTCCCTGCCAAGTTCTGGTATCCTTTAACTGTCACTCCTATCTCCCTACCTCTCTTGCCATCCCAGGAGTGTTGGGGAAAAGCCAAGAGCTGAAGAGGCCCTTTCCCATCCGATAAAGGGGAGGTCAGGTCCTAATAAAGCTAGTTCGAATTCTGAATCGATTTCCTATTCATTCCACACACTGGTATGAAACGTTTACCCCACACCAGGTGCTGGGCTAAGACCAGATGCCCCCAGGGACTGGGTTCTACAGTGGGACGGTCACTATCTCAGACATGCTATGAGTCACATAAGACCGTGAAGAACACTAGTTCTACAGGGAAACTTCCATGTTCTACACGGTGACTTGGAAGAGAACTTTGGAAACACAGGCTATATGTTGTAGTTGTAAACTAAGGATGGACAGAGCAAGACAAGTGTAGGGAACACCTCTGCTTCTCCTTAGGAGGCAAAGCATTTTATTCAAATATGTGTTTGGTGCACAGCAGAAAGCCATCAAACGTCGCCACTGTTACCAGATGTAATTTCCTAAAAAACAAACATAACCCCACTGCTCCTTTGTACAGACTATGCTGGCTGCCTATTGCTTGCTGGATGCTATTGAAACTCCTTAACACGCTATCCTTGGTCTTTTGAAAACTGACCTGATACCTGCCCTTCATCTTCAGTCTGCCCCATCTTGAACTTGTCCTAGTCTCTGGCCACAATTTCCCCCGAGTACTCAAAGCCCCTTCATGTTGCTGAGCATTTCAAGCGTTCGCTGCTCTCTCTGTCTGACTTGCCATTACCATAAGCCTCCCCACCACCACCTCTTTGTGGCTTGGCAAACTCATACTCATCTTTCAAAACCCAGCTTAAATGTGACCTCTTCTTCAACCATTTCCTAGGTAGAGATTATATCTCCCACCTCCAGATCCCAATGCTCTTTGGCTTCCGTTTTTTATCACACATCACAGAAATTGTCCAACCTTCCCATCGGGCAAAGGGTTAGTTCTCTCAGCAGCCCCATCTCTACTGTAAGGGCTGGTCCATGCATGGGAGGGCTGCAGTCTGTGTTTGCTGAGTGAAGTGATAATGAACTGAGCAACAATGGCAAAATCTTGGGAAACCCAAAACATCAGCTTTGAAACTGCAATGGACTTCAGGGCCATTGATAATTTGCATTTTTCTTGTTGTTGTTGTTAATCACATCTGAACCAGGTTTTCAGCACCAGGACTAGAGTTGGATTCAAGCAACCATACCATACAAGGATCATCTGACAGGCTTCTCGTTCATTCCCACCAATCACTGCTATTTGATTCATTTTCTGTTGGTCCGTGGGATGGGATGAAAATGAGTGGAGTCACCCTGATCTTCTTTAAAGGACAAGTGGGAGCTGGTTGGCCCCAAAGCAAACAGTAAAGTCTCTGGGTTCTTTCTGATGTACCACAGGACACACAATGGGAAGGGTGCAGGGGAGGGGGCCATGGTCATTTTCCCTTGGGCGGTGTACTTTCTATTTTCCTGCAGGTGCAGCAGAAATATAAAATGCAGTCTTATTCAGAGGAATGGAGAGTGTGTTCTGGAAGTCAGGGACTCTGGCCAGGGAGGAATCAGACTACAAGCAAAGCCTTCTCATCTTGTAGAAAAGGAACTTTAAGGGAAGAAAAACAATGCAGTATTTAGGCCACAAAGTTTCCTCATTTCCGTGGTCTTTCTATGTCTAGGGTCATGATGCTTGATGTTAATTCATGTGATTAATTAATGTGATTTTTAGTTTTCATTTTGAAATTTCCTTTACATCTTTTTGGAAGTAGACAGAATATTAATATAATCAATCTACAGGGCGTTTTCTTCAGTAAAGTTCTAAAATATTAGCAGCACATTACAATATGATATTAGTACATCTAGAAATGCACTATGTGACATTTGGTATGAGTCCTCTAGATAGCATTGGAAACATCTCGAAGCAAAATTTTTAAATTGCGTTGCGAGTGTGTATACGTGTATGCATTTTGTGTGTGTGTGTGTGTTTTAATAGCTTGAGATATAACTCACCCATTGAAAGTATAGAATCCAATTTTTTTTGTACATTCACAGAATCATGCAACCATCTCTGCAAACTAATTTTAACTTTCCATCCCCCTGAAAGAAACCCCGTACCTATTAGCTTTAACTCCCATCCCATCCCCACACAACCCCCAGCCCTAGACAACCACTAATGTACTTTCTGTCTCCATAGATTTGCCTATTCTGGGCATTTCCAATAAACAGGATCATATAAAATGTGGTCTTTCATGACTGGTTTCTTTCACTTAGCATAATGGGTTTAGCTCATCCATGTTGTAACATGCATTGGTGATTAATGCCTTTATATGGCCGAATAATATCGCATTATATGAATATACCATATTTTACCTATCCGTTCGTCAACTGATGGGCATTTGGGTTGTTCCCAACATTTGGCTATTATGAATAATGTCACAAACATTTGTGTACAAGTTTTTGTTTGGCTATATATTTTCATTTTTCTTGGATATGTACCCAGAAGTACAATTGCTGGGTCATATGATAACTCAATGTGTAACCTTTTGGGGAACTACCAAATTGTTTACCAAAGTGGCTGCCCCATTTCATTCCCACCAGCAATATATGAAGGTTCCAGTTCGTCCACATCCGTACCACATTTATCGCCTTCCTTCTTTACCTTGCCATTCCAGTGGGTGTGCGGTGGTATCTCATAGTTTGATTTGTGTTTCTCTAAAGATTAATGATGTTGAACATCTTTCCATGTGCTCACTGGCCATTTTTATATCTCTTTTAGAGAAATATCTATTCAGATATCTTTGCCCATTTTTAATTAGATTGTTTATTCTTTTATTATTGAGTTCTTTATATATGCTAGATACAAGTCTCTTCTCAGACATATGATTTGCAAATAGCACCATATTTTCCCCCATTCCATGGGCTGGGAGATCGTATGATTTGTAGGACAAAAGCTTTTAACTTTGACACAGTCCAATTTATTTATTTTTTCTTTTGTCATTTGTACTTTTGATATTATACACAGAGAAACCATTACCAACGTGAATTTTGGACCGCTCTTCTTTCTTCCCATGCTTCCTCCAAAATGCTATATGACATTCCTGTCACATGCAAGCATCATTAGGCATAGAAAGATGGGTGAGTCACTGTCACTACACCAATAACTCATAAACAGAATCTTAAAACGTACAATCTCATGAGTAATGCCCTGTGTAAGACAAATTACTTGCTCTAGACACAGTCAAATACTTTTCAAACCAGAAACAAGAGAGAGAGCACCTGAAATCAAGGTTGTCATCTCCAACCCAGGATGTAGTGTTGTCACCACGGTGGGTGCTAAGAGGAGTAGGGGAACACTTAACTTGGGCTATCATGAGAGGCATATTTCAGTGGAGGTAACGGTTCCCAATATATGGGTTTAGGATTCAGGGAGATGGAAATGGGCAGGAAGTGAGCACCCCAGGTGGCTGGAATGACATGCAGCAAAGGCACGGAGTCAGGGAAGCACAAAGAAAATCGTTAATACGATAATTATTGTCTGTGGCCAGTGCAAAGGACGGTAAAGTCAAATAGAAACACTGCACCCAGACACTGAGGGACCCTGGGTTCCAGGCAAAGGAACTTGAATCATGTCCTGTTTTGTGGGAAGGGCAACAGACATGATGAAGCCGTGTTTGAGAATGTTAGCCTCGTGACAAAGTCTATAGTGGGGTAAGGAAAGGCAGGCACTAGACCTAATCACTCAGCCATTCTGTCTTGTCATTCACTCTTTCTTCTCCTTAATACAAGAGGGAAGTCTCTTTCTGCATAGTTAACTTTAAAAATAAATCATTTCTGAACTGGGTCCTTGGTGGGTTATTTAAAAGGTCCTCTTCTGTGGGTTACCAAAGGAAACATTTAGAATGGCACGCCTGAGGCAGGAATTTTGCACACTTCATTGTGGGAAGTCAGCCCACCCAGCCTGACAGCCCAGCAGAGACAATCAAAAAAATGGATTATTAAGGAAATACAATTAGGGAGCTACTAAATCCTCTCAAAGACAAGCAAAGTCTAATCCAGCATGGAACCCCACAGGCAGGCAATGAGATAGGCCAGTTTCTCCTCTACTACACAAGCAGCCCATATTTGAACCTCTTGTCATATGTTTTTTAGTCAACTGATCATTCCAATAAATGTGTAATAAATTTGTTCAGGAGTAAGGAGATTAAACCTGTGATTTAAGTGAGAGAAGTTTAATATTTTTTTAAGGCACAGATGGATAGGGTGAAAGAAATCATTATATTTTGAGGGGACTGGTTCCTGAAAGAGAATTATGCTAAATTAAGTTTCAAACACATTTTTTGGAAGCATCAAAACAAAGTCTAAGAGTCTTAGCATCAAAACAAAGACCTGAGTCTAGGTCACATAAAACTATGTATTAAGAAAAAAGAAGTAGGTTGGGGCGCCTGGGTGGCACAGCGGTTAAGCGTCTGCCTTAGGCTCAGGGCGTGATCCCATCGTTGTGGGATCGAGCCCCGCATCAGGCTCCTCCGCTATGGGCCTGCTTCTTCCTCTCCCACTCCCCCTGCTTGTGTTCCCTCTCTCGCTGGCTGTCTCTATCTCTGTCAAATAAATAAATAAAATCTTTTAAAAAAAAAAAAGAAAAAAGAAAAAAGAAGTAGGGGTGGCTGGGTGGCTCAGATGGTTAAGCATGTGCCTTCAGCTCACGTCATGATCCCAGGGTCCTGAGATCAAGCCCCAAGTGGGGCTCCCTGTTCAGCAAGGAGTCTCCTTCTCCCTCTCCCTCTGCCCCTCCCCCGCTCATGCTCTTTCTCTCAAATAAATAAAATCTTAAAAAAAAAAAAGTTGTGACCAGGATTATATAATTTTGAATCGACAAAATATTTGCAATGATGGTTATGCTTGAGAATGTTCCAAATGCACACAAGTCCCCCTCACCCACCAAGGAGACTCCTGTAATTGATGCCAAAACACAGTTTGAATGGGGATAGTAACACCCCCCATGCACACTGTTCTGAGTCTCCCTTTTGAGTAGGAACCAAGAGCTGTTTACTTGATGAGAATTCAAGAAGAAAAAAAGACAACACTGGGAGTCCATACTGCTCATCGTTAGTCCTACAAATTCTCCTTCTATTTCCTTATGTGTTTTCATCTTTCCTGACAGAAGCCTGTTGGGATACTCAGTTCTTGCCTAAGTCCCCACCTAAGTCAGGCCAATGTTCAAAGAAAAAAAGCAGCTTTTCACTGGAGAACTTTAAAAAGAGTGGGTTGAAATGTCCTTACTTGAACTTAAAAGCTTAATGAGCCTTGGTGCCAAAGAGCGGGAGACGGGCCAAGTCTGTGAAGCCAACTGTGATATGGCTGAAAGACAAGGAGAACCCTACACAGAAGGCCTATCAAATTCTTACCAGCCTGCTAAGGCCAAAATCAGTAAGGGCAAAAGGACCTACATTTGCTGAGATTTGAGAGTGAGCATCTGGGTTAGAGAAAGAGCTCCAGACAAAAGAGTTCGAAGACACACTGCACTCCACCACCCTGGGTCTCTATCTCATCCTTACAAAGGGAGGCGGGAAGAGCTGACCCCTTGTTCACCTACCAGGGTCACTGTGAAGATTAAGTAAGGGATGGGTTTGCAGATACTGAGCAAAGCAATGGTGATTAGAAGGCATCAGTCTGAGGTTGCCAACAACCAGGGCGACCACACATCCCCTTTTGCCGAGGACAGTCTCAGATTTCATTTGTCGTCCTAGTGTCTCAGCTGGTTAAGAGTCCCCTTTCACTCTCAAAACCATCTCGACTGAATGACAAACTATATGGCCCCTCTACAAAGAAGCCATTGGGCTAGACTAATCTCTTTTCTTTTTTCATAGTTGAGGAAAATACTGCATGTGTAGTTGTCATTAGATAATGTCTCTACCAAGAGCCTGTTGAAAAGACGCAAAAGAATGAGCCAGACTTAAAACATTTGGTGGAATCATAATCGGTGGTCTGGCAATTCTCGGAGATTCATTGACAAAAGGTCTCCAGTGCCTCCTGTGACCGGTGAGGCAGGCCTTTTCGGAAGCCTCATGCGAGCTGACCTCTGCTGGGGCCATGTCATACAGGGGACCACCAGCTTCTTCGGTCCTCTTAGCGCGCTTGGTTTCCAAGGCACTGCACTTGCCTGGGTTTCCTCTCATCTCTCTGATACCCCTTTGTGAGCTTCTCTTTCTCTTAGCCCTGACCCAGCGGGGAGGCTTCCTCAAACTGAGACCTTGCTCTGCTCTTCCTTCTTGATGTGATCTTTTCCTCAAAGAAATTGTCACAGATCACAGCTTAGCCTGGATGTCTAGCAATGGCTGGCAAATCATATCTGAAAAAGCTAAATCCACTGCCTCATCTCTAAGCTCCAGGCCCTTGTCCCCAACAGTCTACAGAACTGTCCCCTGGATGGGCTATCTATTTCCCAAACTCACCCGGCCCAAACTGAAATGATGACCTCTCCCAACAAGTAGAGGTTACTCCTCGGTGTGCACCAGGGGCCTGACTCTGCTGGCTATCAACAGCTGAAACACTGAAGTTATTTTGTAGTCTTTTCTTACATTTCTCTATGTCTTCTACTCTACCCTGCCCTAAGATTTCTTCAGAATTCTTCTTATTTCCATTGGTCTGAAGGTTGAACCCAAAAATCTTTCCATGGCTTCCAAGGCCCTGAGCATTCTTGCCCCCACCTCCTCCTCCTCTCCATCTATGCTCATTTCGCACTATCATCCCCCACCCCCACCCCCACCCCCACAGTTTTCTACATTTTGGCCAAATGAGTCTCCTTGTAATTCCTCAAATGCACAGAGCTTCTATTTTAGGGAACTCAGACATGTTACTCTTTCCGTCTAGAACATGGCTTCCTCCCTACTTCCATCTCCCTTCCCTCTTTCCTGGCTAATCTCTACTCTTCATTCAGGTCTCTACTTTAATGCCTCTTCCACAAGAGAACCTGAGATTTATATACCGTATGGAGTCAGGATTTAGATTCCAGATCTGAGCAGGGAGCTCCTGTTACATGACTGTTTTGCACAGTGTACTAGGCTTTCTAGTAACTTGCCATACTTGAAAGTGGGTTCTTAAAAAGGTTAGTTGAATGGAGGAAGAGAAGCCCTTCCCACTGTCAGAGCAGATCTCTTCTATGTATGCCAAATACGGCATACTCCTTCCTGACTTCAAACCTTGTCTTCTGCTCTTGTCTCCATGCAGGATGCCCTTCTCTTTCCCACAGTCTATCCTCATCTTAAGTAAAATTCAGTTGATGTAACATCTCCCCAGTAGCTGTCTCCCAAACTATTACAATCTCCTTTTGTTTCACTTCTTATTAAATCTTGGCAATTAAATCTCGGTCACTTGCCTTTACTCACACACTAGTTTATACTGCTGCTCACACACTGTTTTGTGCATGTGTTCAAGCCCCAAATGCATTATAAAACTCCCGAAATCAGGGATCAAGCCTTCCATTCCCTTTTTATGGCCCTCAGTTCCTACTCTGAGGTTGTGCAGAATGTAGTCATTATCTAGCAAATCCTCCATGTGACAAAATGCCTCAATGCAAAGCCACACCATCAACTCAACCTGTCCTAGAAGGCTAGCACATATCTGTGGCACACCACGTCTCATGCTGAAATCAGGACAAGAATCCAGGACAAGCCTACCTTCTTAGAATAAGCAGCTCATTCATCAGCAATGATATAAACAAGTGTTTGCCAACAGATTTCTTATCTTCAGAAAATTATTTCACCAACGTAAGAACTGAGACAAAAATCCACTAAGACATTCTCTATCGGCCACTCATTTGCAAACTGACATACTCAGACTTTACATTCCAAGCAAATATGTTCGCAGAACAAAACCCACCAGTTCAACCTCTATTCATTCCAAAGAAGATGGAGATGAAGCAGAGAATCTTTTACTTAAAGAAAGTAGGTACTTCTATGCTTTCATCTTTAGTCTTCAAGGATGGGTCTGTTCTTTATGTAAAAGTGTGTGTGTGTGTATGGAAGTGAGGGGAGGGGAGGCAGAGGAGGAAAGAGGAACAAGGAGAGAAAAAGGAGAACAGGGGAGGGGAGAGGAGGAGAGCAGGGGAGGGAAAAAGAGGAGAGGGGATAGAGCCAGAGGATAATACTGACTATGACAGCTAAGATGGGAGAAAGTGAAGGTCACTGATGATGAAGTAGCCTAGGGAGCAATCTCACTCCTGGACCCAACATATTCAGCAAGTGCCTGTAACTGAGGTGTTATGTGTCAGACCAGTGTCCAGGGAGGTAAATACAAAGATAAACAGAAGGGACCTTCAGGAAGCTTTTACTCTGGTACAGGAAGTAGACTGGGATACGTGCTAGCGAGGGGGCGGTACAGGTACTTAGAAGCCAGACAGGAACCTACCCTCTGCCCGGAGGGCTCTGGAACAGCTTCCCAGAGAAAGAAACCACAACAGACTGGAGAGAGTGGGAGGAAATGACATCACCACAGAGGTCAAGGTCACTGTTTTCAAAACAATCACTCTAGGCCTCAGGCTCTGCCAGCCAAAGCTCGTTATTCACAGATGATCAGGTCTGTAAAGGTCCCAAGCTTTCTTGCCCAGTTTTTGATCACAGGCTAGGCAGGACAAGCTGGAAAGTAAAATCCCAGTGCGTTCATCCCATGGCCTGTTGGCAGCCCGAGAGAAAGAGCTGATGGGTGCACAGTGACACAGAGTTGCATTGACTATGTCATATTCATAATTGACTTTGGGCCTGTTTCCAACAATAATAATGAGAACAGCTAGAGGCCCGGGTGCCAAGCCAGCACCAGACGCTGCTGAGCGCTCTGCGGTAGTCTCTTCCTGGAACCTCTCAGGGACCTGATGAGGAAGTGACTTCCCCATTTCATAGACGAAGGGACAACAGTTAACAGTTAAGGGCCTGCTATGTTCCAAGCACTGCACAAAGACATTTACCCATATTATCAATTCACTGAATCCTCAGATCAACCCTCTTAATCAGGTATAATTATATTGGTTGTTATAGCTAAGGAAACTGGGGCTCCAGGAGGTCAGGTAAGTGGCAAGAGGACCCATGGACACATACTGACAATGTGAGCTGTTAACTAGGTTGAACCATATGAAACCACATTTTCTGACCATTTTCCGTCTACTCACAGAATTTCATAGGATTCAACCTAAGCGTTCCCCCAATCTGCTCCCTTTTCACTGTGCTCACTCATAAAAGCATTGGAACTGGCTTTTCTTAAATGTCTATCATTGGATGGTCACGAAAAAGAAAGTAAAGATAGGGTGGAGGAGGATGAGAAATCAAACCATGGAGAAGACAGCAGGGCACACCCCATATAACGAGATGTCGTCCCAGTTGCCCCTTGAACAACACGGGGGAGAGGCGCCGACCCCCTGCACAATTGCAAATCCGCCTAGAACTTTTGACTCCTCCAAACTTACCGACTATTAGCCTACTGCTGCCCAGAAGCCTTACCCATAACATCAACAGTCAATTAACATATATTTTCTATGCTACATGTATTATATACCATATTCTTACAATAAAGTCAGCTAGGGAAAAGAAAATATTAAGAAAATCAGAAGGAAGAGAAAATACATTTGCAGTACTGGACTGTATTTATGGAAAAGGTCCACATATAAGTGGACCTGCACAGTTCAAACCATGTTGGTCAAGGGTCGACATTCTTACTTTACCTCTTCCGCACAGGCCCCTTTTTTCCTGAACCATTTGCTTCTAGTTGCAGGTAAGGTATATGCAGAATCCTTATATTATTATTCTTGTCACTTTTCTCTAAGTTTGAAATTTTTCAAAATAAAACGTTGGGTGGAGGGGGCACTCATAAAAAGTCCTGAGAAAACCTTTTCTAAAAAGTTATTTTATTTTCCTACATAGGATTTTTGCACTGCCCAAACTCAATTACTTAACTTTATGAGGGTAAATAATTACATCCACAATTTATCCCGCAATCCTTATGGGCTGGCAAACTTTTTCTGTAAAGGACCAGACAGTAAACATTCTAGGCTCTTGGAGCCATATACAAACTCTTGTTTCGTGTCATTTCCAACCCTTTTAAAACGTAAAAACCATTCTTAGCGAGAAAGAAAGCCAGGACAAAAACAGGCCAAGTCTGTTGCCAACACCTGGTAGAATTCTGTGGAATTCTATCTAAATAATAAAGTCAGAGTCAGAACAAGTCAGAAACTTTCCTTTCTGGAACTATTTCAAAACAGTCTGCTCTGCGTGCTGGGAAGGAGATGACAATCGTCGGTGACTCTGTCCCGGGAGGGTCTGCCTTACAGAGTGGTTGTTGCAGCCTTCCTTTTAAACCCCGGAGTCCTCCAGGACATCACACAGTGTTTGGTTAACATTTCTAACGGCATGACACTTGTCACACGTTTGCAGCCTGGTCACATTTTGACCCCAGACACTTTATTTACTGCTCTGCAGAGGACTCACATCATTCGAGCGTCTGACCTCCGAACTTCAAGTGTACACACTTGGCCAAATAACCGAGGAAGAGAGAAATGATGACAGCAAAAACACATCTACTGTAATTCTCCTTGGCACGTGCGGTCTCGTCTGTACTTGCTTCTGCTCTAAGTCATACGTTCACGCGCACGTGTTACTGCACCCGGGGGAGCCCGTGCAAAGCCACGGGTACCGCACTTCCCAGGCAGAGTAGAAGAGCTCCCACGGTGACTCTGATGCTACTCGGTTTCCACCTTATGTGCGGCCTGTAGGTGCCGGTCTTTCCTCCTGTGTCTCTGTAGTCTTTAGTACGCGTCCAGCCCTCTCCTTTGTCTCACCTCCTCCGAGGGCTCTATGGAAGAAAACTGAAACCCCTACCTTCTCCCCGGACTACAGCCTCCTTACTCCCTCAGCTCTCTCATGCTTTCACTCTTACTGGACTTGCCTTCTTATCTTAAGAAGGACCACCAGGGGCGCCTGGGTGGCTCAGTCAGTTAAGTGTCCAACTTTGATTTCAGTTCAGGTCATGATCTCAGGGTCCCGGGATCATGGCCCATGTCAGGCTCCACGCTCAGTGGGGAGTCTGCTAGAGATGATCTCTCTCCTCTCCCTTTGCCCCTCCCCCTGCTCATATGCTCTCTCTAAAATAAATAATCTTTAAAAAAAAAAAAAAAAGGACCATCAGGCCCTTGATGCTCACATCCCAAGACCACCAAACCCATGCCATCCTTCCTCATGTTCTGTCCAGTTGAGACCCAGTGTCTACCCTCCATACTGCCCTCCTCCCCACACTCAAAGTTTACTGGCACCAATTCCATGCCAACATCACCAACCCCAAACCTCTTGCTTTTCTCTCCCATTAAAATCTCAATTATAGGCACAGGACAGTTGTTAAGAGCAAAAGCCAAGAAATCAGGGTTCTGAATGTAAATCTTTCTTATCTGTATAACCTCGGACAATCCTCTGTGCCCCACTTAATTCCTCTGTGACCCACTTAACTCCTCTGTAAAATGGGTATGACGATAGTCCTTACAGGCCACACAAAAGTTTGGCAAGAAAAAATCAGACCCCAGGCCCAGAAGGATGCCCTCTGTTTGACGAGAACTATGAATTTTTTTCAGACTCATAAACAACCCAGGAAATGTTTAGTGAGGAAAGAGCATGATGTCTCTCCAGTTGCAACCACCCTTTAGAGCCGATCTAACTCAGACAAAAAGATGAGAGTTTGTTGAACAAAAGGAATCATTCACTGAGGCTGTTCGTGTATTTTTCAGCTGGGGTTATAACACCATTACAAGACACCAACTGGGCTTCTGTTCGGAATCATACAAAGTTGAAAAGCCCTAACAATTTTTAAAAAGAGGGCTGTATGTTATGAAAGCCTCAGTCTCAGAAGAGCTGAATTGCTAGTTTTCGAAATTTGAAATTATAGGGAGTTCTTACATTGTTAAATGTTGCTACATGGGTGGAGTTTTGAGTTAGAACCCCTAAATCACCAGCATCCACAAAATTCCCTCTGGTTCTAGAGAGTGGCACAGCCTTACACATTCTCATCTACTCTCCAAAGACAGGTGTCTGCAACCTGTATGGATCCACTGTCCGGGAACCTCCAAACTGAGTTTCCTGCCTGTTGGGGTCATGCCATCGACCAACCCCACCCCTGGAACAGTGCAAGTCCCCTCCTTGCCAGACTGGTGTCTGGATACAAGTCCCAGGAACACACCTGCTAATCTCAGGCTGCAGCAGCCCGGTATGCTTCAGCTGAGAGAAAACCTCGCCACGCCCCTTCCCCTGGCCAAAGAGGAGCAGAGAATCTTCTTCCTCCATTGCTCCCAACCTTCAGTGCATTCAGCTCCGGGGCCATGTTTTGCTTCTCATTGCTCCGTGGCTTCTGGACTTAGAAATGTATTTTTATCTGGTTTCTCCAGCTCCTGACCCAGCTTTCCCTCAAAGGCTCTGGCTGAGACTCAGGCGATGGCTCTCTTTGCCTCAGCCCACCGATGAGGTTCATTCCACCTTCTCGAACTCTTTGCCAGGGCAGCCAGCTGGAGCGCCACGGGGAAGCCAGGACTTGACCCTGTCCTCAGACTCTTTCGACTACACCAGTGAGTCTAATCCTCGGGTAGAAGACTTAGACAATAACTCCCTTATCTTGAGCTCTGGCCGATGTACCCATTCAGGGCCACTTGTCCAAGCCTCCGTGTTGGCCAGTTCCTTCAGCCTCACTCTTGACTGTCGGCAGTCCAAACCCTTTATTTATTTAAAGAGGACTCTGGCTATAATCTGTGCCTCCCTCTTGTCTAACCATAATATTTCCTAACCATGGCCTCCACCCAAGCCCCACCCCTCCACCCCTAAACAACCCTAACATTCATTAACGTGTTTGTAAAAGGCCAACAGAGAGTGCCATTGCTCACATGACAGAATCCACCCTCTAACTCGACCTCTTCAACTAGGTAAGAAGCAAGTTCTTTTTTTTTTTTTCTTAGTATTTTTTAAATTTATTTGAGAGAGAGAGAGAGCACACAAGCAGGGGGGAGGGGCAGAGGGAGAAGCAGACTCCCTGTGGGGCTCCATCCCAGGACCCTGGGATCATGACCTGCGTTGAAGACCGACGCTTAACTGACTGAGCCACCCAGGCACCTCAGGAAAGTTCTATGCATGCAAAACTCTCTAGACCCAGAGCCTCACCTTCAGATGAACCTGCTCAACCCAGAGTCTGGCAGACAATATGACTCCCTGACAGATTGATTCATGGGAATATAGTGGAGAGGTGGACACCTACAAGAATCTTTGGAGCAAATGTTAGGTGACCAAACATTGGTACCAAAGACCCCCTTCAACAGAGTTAAGAGAGCACAATGCACATAAATTAGATCAGACTGTGGCTAGTCTGTTAACATCAGAAGGCTGAGCCCAGAATTATTGGAGAAGCAGGTGTTAGAACACAAGGGAAGTGCTTGGAGTCTGCCTGTGTTTGTCTCTGCTGAGATGCGGAACTAATTATGGTTTATCCAAGAGATGAGCTCTGATTTAGATTTAATAAAGGGAAAAGAGGCAGTGAAGGAAGTAAAGTATGAGAAGAGAGAGAGGCTCTACAGGACGGAATGCATGGAAACGGCAGTCAGGGCACGTAAATTTCCCTTTGAAGTAGAAAAGGACAGTGGGAGCAGGAAAAACCCGCTGGCGTGAACTGTGGTGAAAGGTGCTGCATAATAATCAACACTTGTATGGCAAATGTTATTTTTTAAAGCAGCCCACCCACATTATCCTGTTGAAATTCACAAGAAGTTTATGAAATAGGCAAAAGTTATCACTTTTTTATAACTATTTTGGAGAGAAAAAATTGAGACTTCAGGAGGTTAAATGATGGAAGGGGTACAGTAAGACTTGAGGTTCTAGTCCTCAGGTTCCAAAACCCGAAGTCTTTCAACTACCTCAGTGGGTCCCAAAAATATTCTGGAAGTCACCAAAATAAGAGTGCATTCATTCCATGTGATTTCACTTACATAAAGTTCAAGATATAAGGCAAATAAATGTAATGGTGACAGAAATGAGAACAGTGCTTTTCTAGAGGTGGTGGAGATGGACTGGGAAGGGACAGGAGGGAACTCGCTGTCCTCTACCTTGATCAGGGTGTAGGCTACATGCATGTACACAGCTCTCAAATCTCATCGGAGATTTGAGATGTGTGTTTGAAGCTGTGCATTTCCTGTGGGTACATTTCACCTCAATAGAACAAAAAGCAGTATCCAAATTACAGAACCTATTAAAATTCAAGAATTTGAGATCTTAAAGTATATGTTCAGCCACCTATAAGTGTTAAGGCTCTCACTTATTTTGTGTCTAGAACCACTTCACAGAAAGCTCTTGAATCCATCATCACAGCAGTACTTTATGACAAACTCTGGGTTTAAAACATAAAAACTAAACATTGCAGTTATTGTTCATGGTTGAAATTTGCCAATAGCATAAATTGAATATATTCAAAATACATCAGGAGAGCAAGCCCAGTGAGGAGCAACACCTGTCACGTTGTAAGATGTTTTAAGTAAGTAGATGCACTGCTTTCACTTGGCAGTTTGTGGGAGAAAAGAGGGAGAAAAGCTGCTACTTTTACTACACTTGGGTCCACATCCTTCCCATTACCTGGGCCCAGATTCCTACATTATAAATGTTGGTTGGAGCTGAGTAGCAGCTACCAGATACTCCTTCTTTATCTAATTAGAAATTGCCACAGTCCCCACCACTCCCTACTGTACACTAAAACTCCCTCACCTACTTAGGTGTACTGCCTAGCCCAGTGATTTTTTAAAATTTCAGAATCAAGGGATAAAGAAGGGGGGGTAATCAGAAGGGGGAATGAAGCATGAGAGACTATGGACTCTGAGAAACAAACTGAGGGCTTCAGAGGGGAGGAGGTGGGGGAATGGGATAGGCTGGTGATGGGTAGTAAGGAGGGCACGTATTGCATGGTGCACTGGGTGTTATACGCAACAAATGAATCACTGAACTTTACATCAAAAACCAGGGATGTACTGTATGGTGACTAACATAATATAATAAAAAATATTATTATAAAAAATAATAATAAAATAAAATTTCAGAATCAAACTGTGAATAAATTCAAAACAAAATACAAATTTTTACAGATGAACTGAATGGCATTAATGGTTTTTCTTGACTAAAACCAACTGAGTAATAGGCTATACTTACTCGCAGAGAAGGATTCCATTTTCTAACCCTGTCCGAAAATCCTTATCACCAAAACTTCTGCCGGTCACTTGCTGGAAAAAAAAAGAGAGAGAGAGAGCATAAATTTTTCTTTTTTAATCAGGAAGCTCGATGATTTTTTTTTTTTTAATATTTAAGAGACTTCATATAACTGGTAGCATTCCAAGAATAAGGAAAATCTGTTAGGTCTGAATTTCCTTTCCATGTGTAGCTTTGCTGAGATCAGCTAATCTTAAATTTAGACCATTATTTTGAAGCTTTTTCCTACCCAAAACCTCAAAAAATGTCTGTCCTTCCTGATAACGATGTTACTTTCGGGCTTGGCCGTGATAGGTCAAGGTCACAGCCTCAACCCACACACTTTCAAAAAAGCCTACAGAAAGCACCACCTACAGACAAAGTATCTATTTGTTAAAACATTATGGGGTGTTGGGGGGAGGTACAGACACCTAACCTCAAGAGACAAACATCAAGACAGGAATATTAGAGTCAATATCCATAATAACTTGGTGTGAAAGAGAGAAATAAAATCTGGAAAAGAATGACTAACAGCACAGGACTGATGACCATTCTTGATGCCTCTGGCTCTCAGCAGCCCTTTGACCTAGGCATCAGGGCACTCATTGGTTCATTCAATATTGAGTATCTACAGTATGCCAGATAGATAAGCATACTATAAACTCTAAAGCAACCTCTAAAGTAGCAAAACAAAAACATTATAGTTAACAAGCTTAGAAAGGAGATAAAATGGAATCATAAAAAATACTCTTAATTAAAAAAAGGCAAAAAGAAAAAGAGGAAAAGAGAATACAGAACAGATGAAATAAATAAAAAGTAAATATCAATACCGTAGACTTAAACCTTACCATGTCTATAAGTGCATTAAATATAAATGGCCTAAACATCCCCAATTAAAAGACAGAGATTGTCATATGGGGGGGGGGGGGAACAAAACCAAACAATATGCTGCCTAGGAGAAATGCACTTTAAATATAAAGACAGAAGTAGGTTAAAAATAGAAGAAAGGAATAAGATAATAACATGCTAATGCTAATTTTTAAAAGCTGGATATTAATATCAAACAAAGAAACTTTTAGAACAAAGAATAATACCAAGGACAAAGAAAGTCATTTCATAATGACAAACAGTTTAGCTAATCAGGAAGACCAAAAAATCCTAAACATTTTTACATATAATAAAAACTTCAAAACATAAGCCAAAACAAATAGATCTGCAAGGGGAAATAGACAAATTCACAACTAGAGTCAGAAATACATTATCTCTCTCCCATAACTTATAGAACAAGCAAACAAAAAAATCAGTAAGGATATAAAAACCTTGAACAACACTGTCAACCAAATTGACTTAACTGACATTTTAACAATACTTCACCCTACAATAGCAGAATACATATCTTTCTTCTTAAGTTCACAACGAACATGTATTGAGATAGACCAACTTCTGGGTCAGTAAACAAGTCTCCACAAACTTAAAAGAATTCAGTTCACAAAAAACTGTATCATCTGACCACAATGGAATTAAATTAGAAATTAACAAATAAAATGTCTCTGGAAAAAATCTCCAAATAATTTTAAACTAAGTAACACAATGTTAAACAACCCCCTGATCAAAGAAGAAATAAAAAGAAATTAGAATATATTTTGTAGTGAAAGAATATGGCAATGTAACAATGTATAGAAAGACACTAATGCAGTATTTTGGGGAAATGTATAGCACAAAACATCTATATCAGAAAAGGAGATCTCAAATAAATGAATTTTGCTTCTACCTTAAGCAAATTAAGCCCAAATTAAGTAGAAAAAAGGGGGGAAACTGTATCAGTTGAAATCAAATCAAATAGAAAACCAAAAAGCAATAAGGGAAAATCAATGAAATCAAAAGCTATTTACTTGGGGTGCCTGGGTGGCACAGCAGTTTAGCGTCTGCCTTCGGCTCAGGGCGTGATCCCGGCGTTATGGGATCGAGCCCCACATCAGGCTCCTCTGCTATGAGCCTGCTTCTTCCTCTCCCACTCCCCCTGCTTGTGTTCCCTCTCTCGCTGGCTGTCTCTATCTCTGTCGAATAAATAAATAAAATCTTAAAAAAAAAAAAAAAAGCTATTTACTTGAGACCAATAAAACTGGGAAACATTTAGCCAGGTTTATAAATCTTTAGCTAATAAAACAGACAACCTTTGGTTTTTAGCCAAAAAAGAAAGACACAGATTGCCAACATCAGGAATGACAGGGATGACATCATTACAGATTTTATAGGCATTTAAAAGGATAACAGGGAATATTATAAATAAATTCATCTCAATATATTTACCAACTTAGATGAACTGGATAAATTTCTTGACACAAACAACCCAAGTTCATTCAACAAAGAAATAGGTAACTTTCCCAAAAGAAAATGTCAGTCCCAGAAGGTTTATCTGGTAAATTACAACAAATATATAAGGAAGAAATAATGTAATTCTACACAAACTATTCCCGACAACTGAAGAGGAAAGCATACTTCCCAATTCATTCTATCAGGCCAGTATTACCCTGATTCCAAAACCAGACAAAAATATTACAAAACAGACATACATATATACACACACACACACACAGAAAATATGACAACACATAATCTCCTCATGGTGGGAAGCAGGTGTGATTTTTATTTTCTTCTTTAAATCTTCCCTATTTTCCTAAAACTTTTCTGAAAGGAAGGAAGGAAGGAAGGAAGGAAGGAAGGAAGGAAGGAAGGAAGGAAGGAAGGAAGGAAGAGAAAGGAAGAAAAAGGGAAAAAAGAAAAATAGTCCTTTGTTAATATCTTCTCATTCTTACTCAAGGGAAGGTGAGAACATGGATAAAAGGTAGTTTGTATTTACAGTTTGCAAATATCTGGCTTTTCTCCTAAAATAAAGGATTAGGAAATATCTCCTTTAAAAAGCTAAGATTTTAAATGAAGACTTTAAGCAATTTAGCATTTTCTTTCCTTATATATTAGTCCTAATTTATATTCTCAAAGCACCACTAATATTATCCATAAAACTAACCTTTATTCACCAAGAAGTGATTAGAAGATTCTGAAAACATTTTTTCCCAGGTCTTTATATTTTTGTCAATATTATTATGTGCTAGCACCAAGAGAGTTTACCTACATCTATTACAGAATCTCTGGCCAAGATAACCCAGGCCCCTCTCTATTTATTGAGCCATGATGATGGGCAGACCTAGAGACAGAAACACAAATGAGACATGATCAGTGCATGCAGAAGGCTCACAGACTGCAGAGGAAAGCAGATAACTAAACTCATACCATAAACAAAAGGTAACAGGGCTATTAAGATTATAAGAAAATATTGGTGGTCCACGGACCACTTAAAATACTCATGTACTACTTAAAACTATATTGTACGTGACGCATAGCCAGTAAAAAATTTCTAGTAGATTTAACAGTCCCAAGGCAGCCTGCTAATTGACATCCTCCAAGGTGTAGTACGATTAAATTCAATTTCCTAGACTGCCAATTCTGGAGATGGGAACAGACACCAGGCAAATGGAGGAAGGTGCTCATTTCTCCCTCTGTTCTTCCTCTGCTTCCTTCCCTGCTCCTGTGTCTATTAGGTCCCAGCCTAGCCTTCTCACTGCTCTCTACTGACCCTAATGCCATCCTTTCCTTCGAGCCCAAGTTATTTAGTATAGAGGTGTCTAGATCTTGGTTAAGAGGGTCAAAAGTTGAACAGACTCCAGAAATTCAACAAGGACCATGCCACTGAAGAGTTAGCACCTTAGACTAGCAGCAGCAGCATCTGCACCTGGAATTAATGTTAGAAATACAGGCTATCAGTCCTCCTACCCTCGATAAGATCTACTTAATCAGAACCAGCATCCAAAAAGATCCCCATGTGATGCATATGCAAAGTAAATTTTACAAAGCCCTGACCTAGCAATAGAAAGCAAGCCAAAAGTTCAGAATCAGAAAAGGAGGACCTTCCGCTGGAATCAGGGCTCTGGATGTCCTGTCTCGACAACATCTTTATGATGTGTTTACAATGTCACACATTGTATATTTTAACTCTAAAGTCTGTTAATTACTGTTCCCTTCATGACAGCATAAGCCATTGCTATTAAAAAAACAATATGGCTGCCAAGAATCAACCACAATTACCAACAGTCCATGAGCAGGGGAAGTGAACAATAAGTACCCAAAGTCTTTGGTAACCTTCCCACCTGGATCCCAACTAAGGACTCTCAGTAACCTTCAGACAAGGTGCTGGCCAAGCCATGAACTCCTGATGTCTCTCCAAGGACACTGAACAGGATGGGAAGATCTAGTAAAACTCTTAAAGAGAGCCTGAGGTGGAGACCTGGGAGTGGAATGGGTGGGGAGAGAGCCCAGGTTCGGGAGCATCCCAGGGCTAGCAATGGAAGAGCAGCCTGAAATGTCAAGAGCACTTTATCGTTTCCCCCAAATCCTGCTCTCCACACCCCACTGATCCTCACCTATATGATCAATTAATCCTTATAGCTCCATCTTTCTAGCTATTCAGCTTTGTCATGCTTGACCCATATCTTTCACACCCAATCAAACCCACCAACAAATTCTGTTGATTTTCCCTTCAGAACTTAGCCAGAATCCAACCACTTCTCACTGACTCCACTCTACCACCTACTCCAAGCCACAATCATCTGATAACTCTCTTAACTGGCCTCACTGCTCCACCCTTGCCTCCCTTCCCTCTATTCTCAACAGAGCAGCTAGGGTAATCTCATAAAGTTAGATCATGCCACTACTCCACTTAAAATCCCTCAATACCTTCCCATCTCACTCATAGTAAAAGCCAAAGTTCCTACCATTCCTTAAAGGCCTTCACCAGAAAAAGAAGCAAGCAAGCAAGCAGCAAACAAAAAACTAATAAGAACACATGAACCAAGCCATTGGACACCACCATGATTTCAAGAGTGGACATAAAGAATTTGTGCACATTTCCCCATTCAAAGAGACCCTCAGGAGCATTTACAGTGGCAGCTATGTCACCAACTATGCCCTGTGTGCCTTTCAAGAAAGCCCAATATCATATTTCTTTCCTTACTTTATGGTTCAGGATTAATTCACTTTCATTACTATCCAAAATATTGGTTATTTACAACAGTGGAGGGACATGCTGTAAGTGTCAGATTAAAATACTCAAGAACGTATAACTTACCAGACCACTGATAGTTTTAAAGGAAAGGAACACTTTCACCTACTTTAGCAATTAAACCAAAAGCAGAAGCAAGATGACATCACAATGTGTCGTCATACTACTTAATGCAAGTGATTATTAAGTAAGCTGATCTGTATTTGATTTCCTTCTCATTGAACTAAAAGGTAATTATGTTTTTGAGTCTGTTCATGTCAATGGCACTGCTCTAAACCATTCAAATAACTGAAATATGGAGGACTTAAAAAAACCAGTCTAATAAAAAAAAAACACCACACAACTTTATGGTAACATTTTTATGATATGTTTATAATGTAACACATTATATATCAAAATGCTACATTTTGCTAATTACTTTGTTACCACTGTTATTAAGTAATTGCCATGAATAGTCAAAGACTGCCAAGAATCAGTCTCCCAGCCTATTCATTATCATTTATACAAACTGTATTTCAGAAATATTTTCATTAGGGGCGCCTGGGTGGCACAGCGGTTAAGCGTCTGCCTTCGGTTCAGGGCGTGATCCCGGTGTTCTGGGATCGAGCCCCACGTCAGGCTCCTCCGCTATGAGCCTGCTTCTTCCTCTCCCACTCCCCCTGCTTGTGTTCCCTCTCTCGCTGGCTGTCTCTATCTCTGTCGAATAAATAAATAAAATCTTAAAAAAAAAAAAAAGAAAAAGAAATATTTTCATTAATCTTCAGTTGTTGCTTTTTTTTTTTTAAGCAATCTGGGGGACAAACTGCAGTCCACCACCAAACTGCAGGTCTGAAGAGGATTTTAATAAATGTTGGAAATCCTACTATAATGGTCTTAAGAGGAGATTCTATTGCCTGACAAAATGATGGTCCCTTGATTTAGGCAACTGAAAAAAAAATACAGAATTTAATATATTTTGACTTAACTTTTGAAAGACATGGATATATTCTCTAAATTGTACAAAAACAGGTATACTTCATATTACATTGTTGTTTATTGCCCAACTCCACCCAGTAAGGTGAGAGTGGGAAATTTTACTTGTTTTCTTCACTGTTGTATACTCTGTGCCTAGAAAAGTACTTGGTTCACATAGATAATAAATATTTGTTGAAGCAATAAAAAAAAAAGGTATGCTTTCAGAAGGTTGTGATTTCCTCCTATAAATAGTAAATGAAAAATAATACCTCTTTAAAAGTCACTGAAGAAGATTATTTGTGGCTCATTATACTCCCTTCTCTTCTGATCATATTTGACTTATTTAATAAAAGGACATTTCTGCATATTTTTACACTTAAACTGTAAAAATAAAGCAGAACAGAATTGCTCTTATTTTTCACATTTACTGAGAAATAAATCCATTGCTATTTCTGTCTCCTTTGTGTGGTTGCTAGAAAAATCAAATCAAGTTTCTATGGAAACTCTTCATAAACAATCATAAATCATACTCATCTGAACTAGAATTAGCAATCAACCAATCAATCATTTACTGAATACCCATTTTGTGCCAGGCAATGTAATAGGTGTGTGTGGTGAGACTAAAATAATAAAATCTGTACCCTACCCAGTAAGAATCCACAAACCACGGGAAAAGATCAAACAGTACAGTAGGGAGACAGAAATATGGACACAGACCTACAAGAGCAATGAACACAAATGGCACGACTGAAGGAATAGTTGAATGGTAACAGTTCACATTCATATACCAACGACCATATGTCCTCTCTGTTCCAAATGCTTGCCAAATATTGTTTTATTTCATCCTCATAAAAACCTAGTAAGGTGGATCCTATTATTATTATTATTAGTTCCATTGTAAGGTCAAGGAAACCTAGACACAGACAGGTTCAGTAAGGTGCCTAAGGACACAAAGCTAACGAATAGTAGAGCCGAGATTGAACCCCAGGTAGTGTGACTGCAGAGTTCCTAAGCACAACTCTGTGCAGCATCTGAGCAAAGGAATGAACTCTCTCTGCCCAGACAGTCAAGGAAAACCTTTGAGGAGCTGACATTTGAGTTGGTCCTGAAGGGTAAGAGGGATTCCCCAAAGGAAGGAGATGAAGTAGGGCACTCCAGGCAGACACAAAGACCTGTACAAAGGTTTCTTTGAGCAAAGACTGAAAGTTCTAAGGGCTGAGCACAGCAGGGAGGCAGGTGGGGAGGGAGAGGGGGTGGGAGGACATGAGGTCCCAGGGTGGGCATGGCCCAGAAGTAAAGGCTCTGTGTGTCAGAGCTATGGGCTGACCTTGATCCTGAAACCAAAAAAGACACCCCAGAAGATGGGGGTGAGGAAGGGGTTCTTTGGCAATCATTCTCCCCATTCCTCACTAATTCCTCATTCCTAAAGAGACAGTCCCAAAATCACATTTTGCTTGTTGCTCTCAATTACTTCCTTGAGGATGCTACCATCCCCATTTGATATACAATGACCTCGATTTTGAATCATAGTGTGATGGAAACTGTCTGGCCCGTCCTTTAGGACCACTGCCCCCAGCCCCACACACATTCCTCTATATATGGTTTCTACCCCTATCTTTTCATCCTGTCCTCAAAAGGAAGAAATACACTTTCTCTTTCCTCTGTCAAGGCTCTGGATGCCATCCCTTCCCACCCCTGGGTGCTTACCTTATCCCTTGGCCCACAGCAGCCTTCATCTCCCTGCCAGTAGCAAGCGTTCCCTTTTTTTTTAAGAACCCTAATTCAGGGGCGCCTGGGTGGCACAGCGGTTAAGCGTCTGCCTTCGGCTCAGGGCGTGATCCCGGCGTTCTGGGATCGAGCCCCACATCAGGCTCTTCCGCTATGAGCCTGCTTCTTCCTCTCCCACTCCCCCTGCTTGTGTTCCCTCTCTCGCTGGCTGTCTCTATCTCTGTTGAATAAATAAATAAAATCTTAAAAAAAAAAAAAAAGAACCCTAATTCAATACAGCCCCTTCAACTATCCTGTTTTTCTCCTTCTTTCCACTGTCCAAACTCCCTGTATGAGTATCTAGTAACCCAGTGCCCTTATCATCATAGCTCAGGGGAAGCCAAGCTGTCCATTTTTAATTTACTGAAAATTCTTATAGGGTTGAGTTGATACGTGTCTGACTCTGAGCTCCACAAGCACCAGCTAAATCACAAGTAGATTAATGAACTTCTAATCAACCCCCCACCTCCCTACTTACAAAATGATACTGGTACCTACTCCAAAGTTTTGCATGAAGAGTCAATGAATTAGTGTATGTCAGACCCTTCCCACAGGGCCTGAGCCATAGCCAGAGTTCAATAAATCTCATCATCGACACTGGCAACAGTACTAGAATTAGATCCCATTATTGATTTCCCTCTTTTCAATAATATATACAGGTCTTTCCTCCCTGATCTTGGATGATGCCATGCTTTACTGGTTCTCCCCCTTAAATTCTAATATCACCACACACTATGATCCACTGAGACACCTTCTCAGCTGATGGGCACCAAGGTCTCAGCAGCACGAGAGTCAAGCACTCCCCCCCCCCGCAATTTGGACCACTTGCATCTTGTAGGCCCCCCCACGACCAGACACTTCTGCTTTTCCTTCTGCCTCATTCAGTAAATAGCTCCTCACCATTGCCTTACATATGTCTACCTCCCTCATTTCCTACCTGTGCAACCCGGTTCTTTTCTCCTTTCCTCACGTTGCCTTTGGTCTCTCTCCAGCCACAAACTCCCCCCCCCCCCCGGGAGTCCTGTGCCTTTAAATATGTCACATACAATAATTCAGGCATTTTTACGAGTTTAAATAGCCCACCTTTAAATATCTCTAACCATCTTGCATGTGCTAACTCAAACATTTTCATATGTGGCACTGACCCTTCTCTCCTGAAGTCCAGAACCAAATATCCAGCTTCTTCCTTGACATCTCCACTCAGTTACCTAATGCATGTTTCACACTTACCAAGATCAAAACAAAATTCGTGACATGGATCCCCTGATCCAAGAGCAATGAGAAGAGCAATGTTTCTCCCTTCAAATATACTCTAGCCCTGCTCTTTCCCCCCTGTCTCTGCACCACCACACTAGCCCGAGCCTCCGCTGCCTCTGCAAGATGACGGCAGCAGCCACTGCCGGGCTCCCTGCTCCCGCTGCGGCCCCTCCCCAAGCCACCTCCCACGCAGCATCCAGGAACGTTGCTATGGATCCATCCCGTGTCCCTTCTCACGACACCAAAAAATGAGTCCAGGTCCTATACACAACCCCTTCATGTCACAGATGAGAAAAATAATGTCCTGCACATTAAGCAACTCTCTCTAGGTCATGCAGCTAGCTCGCTATCAGCAAGGATGTGACTAGAATCAGGGCTTCCCTGCCCCACCACATTGCCCTCCTGGGGCACTTCCTCCTGGGGCACTCACACTGCTATACTCTCTTTAATAACAAGAGCTGCTTCTCTCCATTCAGTTTGGGTTGGCAAAGAAACAGCACAGAAGTCCAGGCCTGAAATGATTTAATCAACATGACCAGACCATGGTCCTCCTAGCACTAGATCTAAGTGCTTAATAGCGAGGATAATAAAATGCAATCTGCAGAATCCGTTTATATTTTCATCATGTCATCAGAAAACCAGAAGGCGGCTGTTTATAGCCACAGATTGATAGACTGCAGTAAAAAAAAAAAAAAACTAATTAAGAATCCAGGCAATGCTCAAAAGCACCCTGGGAGCATTAAATCCTCTGATCTAGCCATTGTATGCTATAGACACAGAAAATGGGTCAGTCCGGGAACATGGGAATGGGGTTAGCAGTAACTGTGTTCACACATCTTCAAGATGTTCTGGTCTTTTGAAGAGACAGAACAGAAGCTGCAAAGACAGACAACACTCGAAGTGAGCTTTCACACAACATAAAGTGTTAGTGACAGATTTGAGAGCAGAGAGAAAGAAGAGTCCAGAAAGAAAGTGGGCTAGTGGAATGCTTCTGGGTTACGTGTGTTGTCTCCATTTCAAGGAGCAGAGATATGCTTCAGCCATGGTGTTATTTTTACCTGGGTATCATATTTTGTTCCTTAAATAAATATTTCAGTTCAGGTTAATTTTGGCAAACCAGCCTATGGAACTGTCATCCGGTCCTCAGCACATTGAAGTATAGAAGCTCTGAATGAGGCAAATCTGGGTCCAGATTTCAGGTCTGACACTCAGGAGTTAAGGGACACTGGACAAATGGCTTCATTTCTCCAAGCCCGCTCCTGTGTCCTCAAAAGACAGTTGCAGGAGCCTGTTTGATGAGGTTGTGAGAGGTTACAAACCCTAAGTGGAAGCCATCTAGAAGGATATTTAATACTGCTTGGAAGTTCTCTTGCTTTTTCCCCCAAGCTTTATATCTATGGAGAAAAAAAAAATGCACAACTTCAGTGTCTAAATCAGGCGGGTGCCATTTTTGTTCAGAAACAGCGCTCAGGAGAGAGTATGGTTGACGCACATGAGCCACTTGACAGATCGATCTGGGTTTGTAGGTGCTGGGGACAAAATCACACAGGGAAGTCCATGTGCTAACCTCCTATACACAGTGTCTGGGTTAAGTGAGACCATGAGGAAACAATTGTGCAAATCCAGAATAGGACACATTTTATAAGAAAATTGGCCTTCAAAAAGCCAATGTCATGAAGAAAAGTGGAGGGTTTCTATTTGTAAAATGAGAGACTTAAGAGACAATCAATTGAATTGTTTGTTCTTTACAGAAACCCCAGTTTAAATGAAACTTTATAGAAGACTTCTGGGCACAACTGGGAAAATCTGAATACATACTGGACATTTGATAATGCTAGGGCATTACTTCACTTTATTAAGACTGACAATGGCATGCTGGTTATGGAGGAGAACTTGGTGATGCACACTGAAGTATTTAGAGGGAAAGCAGCCCGATGCCTGCAATTTATTTTGAAATGGTTGAAAAAATACTTGGGGTATGTGTGAAAGTGTATGTGTGTGTGCGTGCATGTGCGTGTGTGTGTGTGTGTGTAAGAAGTAAATGCAGAAAATGTTTGCAATTATTGAAACTAGATGTGCTTTACATGGGTTTCTTTGAACTAATCTATTTCCCTTCCTCCCTCCCTCCCTTCTTTCTTTCTTTCTTTCTTTCTTTCTTTCTTTCTTTCTTTCTTTCTTTCTTTCTTTCTTTCTTTCTTTCCTTCCTTCCTTCCTTCCTTCCTTCCTTCCTTCCTTCCTTCCTTCAAAATATTCACAATAAACTGTTGTCTGGGGCTAGGACTGAAAGTCATTAAGCAGTGCCTGCAGAGTACTCAGGTCAACAACCTGATCAGTGCCTTCTCATTCATTCATTCATTTTCCTGGAGCACTTTCTCTCATCTATTTTCACTGATGACAGTTCACTATCGGTCACTTACCAGTTTACTCCTGGTCATTTCACTTATATCCCACCCACTCTCTCACCCGCTCACTACACCCAAACGGCACTTGCCAGCCATCAGATCGACATGATGTTAGCACTGAGGATGGGAAGGAAAGGGAGGTCAAGCCCCTTGGCTTCCTGATTTGGGGCAAAGAAGTCCTGCGACAGTTGTAGAGCTTTGTGAAGAACTGGTCAATTACACCACTGGGGAGTCTAATGACGGAATAATTTTTAGCCAAGGATCCAAGGTAACCACAAAACTGTTGTATTTCACCGGTATTTGGCATTTAAAAAGGTATCCAAGTCAAATTTGAAAACTACTAGAATTCACCCAAACAAGTTATTAGATTACCAAATGAAAATAAAACGTGGTGAAAAAGAATGAGATCTTGCCATTTGCGACAACATGGATGGACCTAGAGGGCACTGTGCTAATAAATGAAAGAAGTCAGACACAGAAAGACAAATACCATATGATTTCACTTACACGTGGAATATAAAAAACAGAACACGGGAACCACAAACAAACGAAAAAGAAAAACCCAGACTCTTAAATACAGAGAACAAACAGATGGTTGCCAGAGAGGGAGTGGGGTAGGGGAGATGGGTGAAATAAATAAAGGGGATTAAGAGGTACAATCTCTTAGTTATAAAATAAATAAGTCATGGAGATGAAAAGCACAGCATAGGGAGTAGAGTCAATAATACTGTCCTAATGTTGTATGGTGACAGATGGTGACCACACTTACCATGATGAGTACACTTATCGTGAGTAATGTATAAAAATGTCAAGTTGTACACTTGAAACAAATATATCATTGTATGTTGATTATACTTAAAAAATGATGAAATGCTCATTACACAGATAGGAGGATCACAGCCTATCCTTTAAAAAGTTAGTATGACTTGGGCAACACAACTATGAAGAAAAGCAAGGAAGTGATCAACATAAAATGAGCAGGAGAAGGGAAGGAAGTCTCACTTGGAAGGGGCCCAGGAAGGGTTTCCAAGGCGGCAAATTCTACTCCTTGACTTGCATCTACTTCTTGACACAGTGATTCCAAGACTGTTCACCTTCAATAACTAACTAAGCTCTGTGTTTGTTTCATGCGGTTTTCTAGAACTGTGTTATATTTTACACCTTAAAAGATTTTAAAGGGAGGACTGGGACTATATAGGCCAACCTCCATCATGACTCAAGCTCATTTTACTTTTTCTCTTTAGTAACTAAAGCCATTTTCCACTTGGTTTTACTCAGAAAAGTTTGCAGTGGGAAGATACCACTTTTCAAAGGTTTTTCATTCAAATGTAACAGAAGGACACCTCCATACAATAATATTCCTCGAGTCCACTATGAAAATGGTGGCTGGTGGGTATTAAGGAGGACACGTGTTGTGATGAGCACTGAGTGTTATACGCAACTAATGGATTGTTGAACACTGCATCAAAAATTTATGATGTACTATATGCTGGCTAACTGAACATAATAAAAAAAATGGCTGGGATCTATACATGTCCTCTGCATAGTATATTTTAAAGCAAATACTTAGATATCAGACAAAGGAACCAATGTACTGTTTGGCTTTGGAAAATAAAACACATATCATCTGTGAGTTTGCCATGTCACAGGCTCTAGGCAGGCACTTGATGCTGGGAATGGCCATAGTGCCCCGCACCCTCATCTTCTATCAATGGTACTTTTGTTTGAATCACACAGTTGTCTAGCGACACCTACTCAGCATTGGTAGGAGGCCAAAAGTCAAGACAACTGGGTTCTAGCCACAGTTCTGCCAGTAACCAACAGCTTCTAGCAAATCACTTCCTTTCTCTAAGATAGCCCTACACAAATCTATAGGCTTTCTGAACCCTCCTGCACCCTAGCCTCCCATCTTAATATTTTGATAATAGTAACAACATCTTTTAAGGAACCATAACTGACTCATTTATGCCTCAGCTCCCCAGTGTGGTAGTCACGTTGTCGTGGCTGGTGACACAGGTTGTGCCCCGGACAAGGGTGTCCAGCTGAGGAGACAAGTTGAGACTAAGAGCCAGACTGGGCTCTCTTTGTCAAACCACACCAACTCTTCTCCAAGAAGAGTCATGTCTTCCTAATTCGCATAAAGCCACTGTCTGTACCCAAGCTCATACAGTCCACCCTGAGATGTCTTTTTGAGTTTACATAAAATTGCTCAAGGCGCTATCAGATAGGCACTATTTTTATCCCTGTTATCCAGATGAAGAAACCGAAGTGCAGACCAGTAAGTAATTTGCCCAATTTCATATAGCTAGTAGGTGGCAGAGTCAGGACTCAAAGCTGGGCAGTCTGGCTCCTGACCCACGTTCCTAACGCAGGATGCTGTTGCCTAAATATATCCGTGTTCCTGTGATTTTTTCCCCTATTATCAACTGAGTTGTAAATAAAGCTCTGACCCCTCACTGTCTGTGCCACCTTCTTCTCTCTTCAGTGTGCCTTTTCCTTACACTGTGGAATAAGAAAATAAACCCCCAAATCTGGAAAAATATCAAAATGTCCATGCATTTATTATCACTTCGCTCAGTACCATGGGGGTAAAATCATACCAAGCTGTGAGGTACTGGATTTGTATCTCTGTATGCAAAGAATCATCACAAATATCCGAAGATTCCAAACTGAAATAATCCTATATACAACCTGACCCCCTGTGGAAGGAAAAATAAATATCCATTAATGGGGAATGGAGGGGATGAGAAGGAAGGAAGACAAGACGCCTCATTTAAGGCCATTAGGCATTTCTACAACAAAATATTTCCCTATCTATCTTCCTCTGGTTCTTTAAACTTACAAATAATGTATTATGGCAGGAAATCTGTTCTTTTGGCTGGTTTGTGATGAAGACAGCAGGTGGTAATCCCAGCCCACTAAAATGCCGTTCATCACTGGGCCTCATGACAAGGCAGTATAATGACTGCTCCAGACTGAGGAAGCAGCTGCCATCTTGGCTTTAAGGGGAGTGAGCACTGCTCAGGCTCTGTCTTTAGCTCTCCTTACCTCCTCCTGCACAAATAACGGGCACATTAACAAGGAAGGAGTCCTGTCTTCAGGGTGTTACAAAGAACTGTAAGAAAACAGTGTTAACACAGGACTACTGCAGGGCAATTAAAGATAAAACAAGAAGACTATTCTTTATAAACCTAATAGGTGAGAACTAGATTTACCAAAAAACACAACAAAACCAACAATGGGAATCTCTGCCCACATATCACCTTGAAAAACAGTAACCGAAATACTGGGGAGAAGAAATGAGAAGTTTTAAAAGGTAACTCTGTTATTGTTAGAACTAGTGCTATGTTCTACGAGGTCCTTGACTATATTTCAAAAACCTTTTATAATCAAGATGTCCTCAGAAATGGCCTAGAACCAAGAGCGTCCTGCTAAATGTTTAACAATTGGTTTTCATGGGGGAAGGGGTGTAGCACTTGCGAGTCTCCATGGTGTAAAAATTCCCATCACTGCCGAGTTCAAGCTCAACCTGATGGCACTGAAGATGGTGAGGGGCAGATACGCACAATCTTCTCTCCTGAGCCACATAAGTTGGCTCCAAAATACCCCTGCAAACTTGCAATCTGTATTATGTAGACGGTATGAGGCTAACAGTTAAATACGGTATTTTAACCGTATTACCGTTTCTAAATATGCATATATTGGAGAATTTATCAAATAATGATTGAAAACAAAGCATATGACTATATAAAAATTTAAATGCTTCTAAACTTGCATATATTCCTGTGTGAAAATAATCAACATCTTCTAGAACACACAACTATTATGATAATATAAATCTATTATCCTTTCAGATACCTGGTTTCAATTTCCTGGCTACAGATAAGCAAAGCAAAAGGTCTCCACTAAATTCTTGAAAATTGGAGCAGTAACAATAATCCAAAGGACAGGCCTTTTGCAAGCATTTAAAATAAAATATAAATATTTTACTTTTGTTCTCCTGAAGTAAATGTTTGAGTTGTGGAATAGAGCTTAGGTCCTGGGAAGTTTGTACCCTCTCTCGTCCTAAATTTGAAGACATATTTCTTCCTCTTCCTTGTATAGGAGAGCCAAGAATAATGGCTAAGCTAGTCATTGTTCCCAGATCCATTCTAGCATACAGCAATAAAAAAAAAATTTTTTTTTTAAGATTTTATTTATTTGAGAGAGAGAGAGCAAGCATGAGTGGGGGGAGCAGCAGAGGTAGAAGGGGAAGCAGACTCCCCACTGAGCAGGGAGCCCAATGTGGGGCTCGATCCCAGGACCCTGAGATCATGACCTGAGCCGAAGGCAGATGCCCAACCCACTGAGCCACCCAGGTGCCCACAGCAAATAAAATTTTCCACTAAATAAGTTTGTGGACATTTACCAGGTTGTAATAACCTGTTAGAGGACACGGGAACAACGCACCTCACCTCCGACATAAGCACACAAACTCTCCAAGCAAGAGCCTTGAACACACTAGGAGGTAAGAAGAACTGGCAAAGCAGACCAGTTGCTCTTTCCCCGCTGACTGACACAGAGCACTGCTGTTTGTAGAAGGAAGGAGGGAGGCCTAACGCTGTTTGCAACAATCAACAGCTCTGTTCTTTCTTCTTCTTTTTTAATTGCTAGAACACCTGCTGCCTCTGTCTCTTCAGCTTCATCTATTATGCAACATGCTGGCAGGGACGGGACCGGGATATGCCATCGCACACAATGACAAACCTGATGAAAGACAAAGGAACAGACCAAACATCTCAATGAACAGACCGCAAATAGCGGGCACATTTCCTCTCCCTGCTCTTGGGACTGGCAGGTCCTTCAGAAATCTATTCACCAGAATTTATTGAGTTGGCATTTTATGGCACTGGGTGGAGTTAAAATGCCAAGATAATACTCGTTCTTCACATCATGTCTTTAGGGGCATTAAGTTATTATTTCATGGGGGATTTGCCTTCATATTTATTCTTTGGCCTACACAAGAGAGGAAATACTTATAGAAGCATTTCCTGGGGTCCCACAGAATCCTCGCTCCATAGGATATTAAGACATGTGATGTGGAAAAAAGCCTCCATGGTCAAATAAGTTTGGGGAATGTTGTGTTTTTAAAAAATGTATTTCTTTTCAACTTTGAGCTTCTCAGAGATAGTAACAGACAAATGTGTGCAAACATCCTCCACTGGGCAATAACCTAGCATTTCCCAATCTGTCTGCCCAAGACCTCTTTTTTTTTTTTTTTAAGATTTTATTTATTTATTTGACAGAGACAGCCAGCGAGAGAGGGAACGCAAGCAGGGGGAGTGGGAGAGGAAGAAGCAGGCTCCCAGCAGAGGAGCCTGATGTGGGGCTCGATCCCAGATCACCGGGATCACGCCCTGAGCCGAAGGCAGGCGTTTAATGACTGCGCTATCCAGGCGCCCCTCCAAGACCTCTTTTTGAGAAAAGTCTCTGGTGGGTAGAACCATAGGAAACTCTGGCTTTCTACAGAGCTGGCTAACTCCTAGCCTGGGAGACTAAACAGGCCCTCGCACAGGTCGTTTGGCCTTTATCACACTGCATCATCTAGTCACCCGGTTTTTTAAAAATGTGAATAAGCTGCCAAATTTAAAAATCAGAAGTACTAATATTTAAATGACAAAGGGTTTTTATTGCTTTTCTTGGAAAAAAAAGAATGGTGGACTAATGGACCATGTTGTGCCCACAGACTTACTTTCTCTGTGCAGAATATTGTAAACCATTAAGGAATTAAAAAAAAAACTGTACATGGCACCCAGTCTAGGGTGACATTAAGGAAAGAAAAATTATAATGCACTTGCGTATAAATGTTCAGAGAAGTGAAACAAGGTTAGGGAGAAGGGGGTATTAAAGAGTCTTCTGAAATGTGGGGGTGAGCTCAGATGGACAAGGGAGAAAGGAGGGATGTGAGTAGAGTGAAAGGAAGCCCCAAAGACATAAGCACAGGGCTGGAGTCAGTAAGTCATAAAAATAGATCACAGGCTGCTTCAAAACAGAGATACAGAACACACAGGTTTTATTTAAATTTGCAATTTAATTGAGGAACTCAGCAGTCAGGAATTTTAATAATTAAGTAGCTCTGAGCCATGCATAGGGTCAAATCAAGCCATTTGGCCATTAAATCCAATCTCTCAGAGGATAAACACTAGATATTTCTTAGATCTATGACTAAGTGATTCCCCAAACAATTTCCATCAAATGCCAGGTGCAAAAGCAATCACATCAAAATCCTCCCCTGTTCCCCAGACCTGGGATAGCACAGCCTCCAAGAACCAGTGAACCAGTTCGAAAATAATTCTGGAACTTCAGAGATCCTATTACTAAGAAGCAGAAATAGATTTTCAAGTGCTTGCTTTGAAATATTAAGCACTGTTCCACCCAGATCTTTCCACCATCCTAGAACGTTTATTAAAAACCAGTTCAAAGTGAGTCAGCTTCTAAAATAAAGCTTCACCGTGCCTAAAGTCACAATGCATAGTCGTTTAACTCCACCACAATGTGATAAGCACAATCTAAAAAGCGAAACAAAAAAATACAGGAATATTTTCTTATTAAGAAGTTAGATCTATGGGGAGCCTGGATGGCTCAGTCAGTTAAGTGTCTGCCTTTGGCTCAGGTCATGATCCCAGGGGCCTGAGATCAAGTTCCACATCAGGCTCCCCACTCAGTTGAGTCTGCTTCTCCCTCTGCCTGTCCCCCCTACCCTGTTTAGATCTCTCTCTCTCAAATAAATAAATAAAATCTTTTTTAAAAAAAGAAGTTAGATCTAACATATGACAGGAGCACAAAACATGTTTCTCAGACTGAATTAAGATCTAACTGTTGCTGTTCTATTAGTTATTTTTCACATAATGACTTTTTTCAAGATTTTTACCAACAACTCAAAACCCCAACCCCCAGACTTGATTAGTCTTCTACCTATATTCTTTTTTTTTTTAAAGATTTTATTTATTTATTTGACAGAGAGACAGCCAGCAAGTGAGGGAACACAAGCAGGGGGAGTGGGAGAGGAAGAAGCAGGCTCCCAGCGGAGAAGCCCAATGTGGGGCTCGATCCCAGACCGCCGGGATCACGCCCTGAGCTGAAGGCAGACGCTTAAAGACTGAGCCACCCAGGCACCCCTCTTCTACCTATATTCTTAAAAGAATGCCTTGCTTTGATAAGTTTGGCATCCCCAGACACAAAAAAGATCATTCTCCAAAATCTTGGGAGCTACCAGAATCTTCTCTAACATTAGCATCTTTTTTTTCTACCTTTGAAAATTGCCTCTTTTTCTTTCACAGCAAGTCCTTCCAACCTAGGCCCCTGCTCCTACTTGCCCACCTCTGATCCCCTCCTCTCCCTCCTCTTTCCCCTGCTGACCAAGCTGGGGGATCTTTGGAATACCTGTCTGCTTATGGCAGTCTTGATTTAAATATTTCCAAATGTTTCCTACTGCCTGGAGATCAAGCCCTACTCCTTAGACTGCTGATCAAGGAATCTGCTATATGGGTATGATTCATTGTGTGAATTCCTTGTGTCAATTCACCACACACATCCATGCCTCTTTGCATTTGCTCATGCCATTTACAACATCCAGAATGCCTTCACTCTTTATTTACGCATATCCAACCCCATGTTCAAATCTCCAGATACAAATACTCTAAGATTTACACAACACCCACTAGAGCCTGTATCTCTTGGTAAACCAAATTTCTCTCCAACTCCCAAAGCACTTACTGTCTCTCATATGTGAAATAGACAGGATTTATAATCAAAAGATCTGGGCTTAAATTCTGCCTTCACCACTAATTCTCTATGTGAAGGGGGGGAAGGTATATCTTACTGTACCTCTTTTCTCACCTCTAAAACAGAGAAAATGATAGCATTGATGTTAAGTAAGGATTAAATTATGTATATGAGTACATGAAAATTGTTCATATACTTTGTCCAGAAATGTCGCTAATACTTGTATGTCTTATCCCTCTGTTCCTGAGTAGATTAAGTCATTCAACAATTATCTACAGAGCACATATTCTGTGCCTGATATTATTCTAGACCCTGGAGAAGTGTCTCTGAATTCATGGCACCGTCTAGTAGGCAAGACAGATAACATATGATATAAGGTAGTGATAAGAGCTATGAAAATAGAGGAAAAGCGGATAAAAAGTGGCAAAGAATGGATGGCTACTTGAGATATTTTATATTAAAAAGCCTTCACCAAAGAAGTGACACATAATCAGTAACACATAATCAGAAATGACATATAATCAGAGAATGAAGAAGGTGGTGAGCAGTGCTCATTGCCATGGGAAAAGCATTCCAGCAGAGAAATGCAGGGTCAAGGCCTACAGGTGGATGCGAGCATGGAGTTGCTAGGGAAGAAAGAAGCAAGTATACCCTGGAGCCAGTAAGGGTAGCAGGGCAACAAGATGATGGCAGAGAGGCAGCTAATAGCCTTACAGACAATAATAAGGACCTTGGAATTTATTCTTAGTGCTGTTCAAAGCCACTGAAAAGAGAGTTTTGAGCAGGGAAGAGATGTGATTTGATTAACACTTTTTAAAATTACTCTGGCCATTGTATGAAGAATTGACAAGGAGAAACAGATGGGCAAGACTGAGGACAGGAAGACAGTGAGGACCCAACTGCATAGGCCAGGTGAAAAAAATGGTAATTTAGACTAGGGTGGTAGCAGAGGGAGTGTTGAGAAGTGGTCAGATCCCAGGCTTATTTTGAAGAAAGAAGCTAAAAGGTTTGCTGATGGACTAACCAAATATGAGATATCCGCAAAGGAGAAGAGTCGAGAATATCTGTACATCTGGACCTTGAACAACAGGATGCATGGTAGTACAAGCTATTCAGATAGGGAAGCTTGGATAGGAGCAGCTTTGGAAAGAAAAATCAAGAGCAGTATTTTATTCCTATCAAGGCTGAGAAGACTGTGATATCCAAGTCAAGACACTGGGGAAAGAGTTGGATAGAGTGGGGCTTAAAGGCAAGGAGCTAGAGATACATGCTTAGATGTAGACCATGAGATAAAACCATCCATAGCATGTGCAAGAGAAGAGGTCCAAGGACTGAGCCCTGGCGCCAGCCAACAATTAAAAGTCAGGAAAAAGAGGAGAGTCCGGCAAAGGAGAACTAGAAGGAATAGCTAATGAGTTAGGAGGCCAATTATAAGATGAAGATGGACCGGAGACCAAGGGAGAAAAAAATATTTAAGAGGGAAGGAGTGGTTAATGGTCCAGTGGTGCTGAGAGGTTGTGTAAGGTAAGAATGGGGCATTATCTGTTGGATTTGGGCAATGAAGGACACAGGTGATCTTGACATGAGTAATTTCCAGGGAATGCTGAGTATGCACATACTCTGGAGTAGATAAAGGAAAGAAAACACAGTCAACTCTTCAAATGAGCAGATACAGAGAAGTAGGCAGAGATGGACGTATACTTTAGAAAGGGCACATGTTAACGGAATGACCCACTAGAAAAAGAGGTCAGTGAAGTAGAAAAGAGAGAGATGACAATTGAGGGAGCAAAGAGTAAATTTTTGAATATGTGAAAGGATGCAGATCACAAGGGTAAGGTCTGGCTTCCGATGTGCAGGGAGAGATCATTCATTGCAATAGAAGGAAGGCAGAGTAAATGGGTACAGAGCTGGGTAGATGGTAAGTTTGATGGTGGGAAGATCAGCTGATCTTTTCAGGTTGCCCTTCAGAAGCCATCAGCTGAGGGTAAGGTAAAAAGAATGGCATTGGAGGTGGAGGAAAGAAAAATGTAGAGAGCGAACTGATATATGGGTAGTGAATAGGGTAAGCTGCCATTTGATGGTCCAGTCCTCCCTCATTCCCTTCTTTGGCTCTCCCTCAAGAACTTCTATAGCTTTGCAGCTGGTATCCAAGAGCACAAAATCCTGGGACTTGTGCTTAAAAGATGAGCCTGATTTCAAGAAACTCTAAATGTGAAAGCCAGAAGAAACTCAAAGAAAGAAGAATTTTTATAAGTTTGCAAAACCAGAAATGATATTATCCTGAAAAGGGGTGTTAAAACTGAAAGGAAAGTTTTTCTGGACTACGTGTAGCCAGCCATATCTTGGACACTATGAAAAATGTCCAGGACTGCAAGCATGGCCCTCAGCGCACATTCAGAGTCACCTTCATCTCTCAGTTTGACAAGTACATGGGAGTCATTGATGAGTAGGACATTCCAGAGAAACAATACTTCAAAGACTTGGGGAATCTATTACTGAATTAAGGAAGTAGAAGAAAATAAACCAGCATGGTATGAGCTTTGAGTTGTGACCACACTTCACATATTCTGGAGCAATATAAAGAATCCTATTTTGCCCCCCAAAAAAGTTAGCTCAACAAAGGTGGAAGAATGCCAGTCACTCAAGTGCGGCTGGCTTCATTTCAGTTGTTGTGGTGCTTTATTTTTTTTTAAATAATTTTAAAGATTTATTTACTTATTTGAAAGAGACCAAGTGCGGGGGGAGAGGGAGAGAGAGAATCTCAAGCCGACTCCCCGCTGAGCAAGGAGTCTGATGACATAAGGCTCCATCTCATGACCCTGAGATCATGACCTGAGCCAAAATCAAGAGTTGGACACTTAACGGACTGAGCCACCCAAGCACCCGTCAATTACTGCGGTGATTTAAACAAACCAATGTCCAACTACCAAGAGGTACAACTTACTGACTTTCCACCTCCTGGGAGGTATCATGGTCTACAGCCCAACTGATTGACCCTGTGACAACCTTATGAATATGGTGAAAGCTGCCCATTTAACTATACTTAAGTGGAGCCATGATGACAAATCCTCTGCTTCATCTCCTGGGAAGAAGGACTTGAAAATCACTAGGATAAACACCTTGCCTGGGTTTCTTAAAAATAAGAATGTCTCCACAAACGAGCTTCATGCATATTCCCAACAGACAAAAGCCCAGAGTTTGAAATCTGAACAGCTACCCACATGCTATGATGGCCAAATGAAAGACAGTAAGAGTGTATAAAAGTAAACAGCACTCCAAAAGGGAGGTGGATGTCATCACCAACTCTAATCTTATCTGAATTAGAGAAAAAGAGATACTTGATAATGCAGTGCTATAAACCTTGCCCAAAACTCTGGAAGGTAATTTATAATTTCTCAAATTTTAGAATGGTAATTTAATGTATGTACTGTCTATTATGTAACTTCTCCAAAAGGTCTAGCTAAGTACCCTGTAATCAAACACAGTATTCTGTGGTAAAAAATCTGAACGTTCACATTAAATGGAGTAAATAAAGATAACGAATAGCCTGAAGTCATTTCAGATCAGGTCAGAGTTTTGCCACTAAACGAATTATGGAAGGAAGGAAGGAAGGAAGGAAGGAAGGAAGGAAGGAAGGAAGGAAGGAAGGAAGGGGAGGGCATAGGAGGGGAGAGGAAGATGGAAGGAGGGAGGCAGGGGAGGTAGGAAGAAAAAAACAAAAATTTTGAAAACCTAAAATTAAAAAGGAAACTTCTACTTCTCATAGCTTGTTTAGGCTTTGTAATTGTGCCCAAATGACTGTGGACCTATAAAAATAAAAGCAAACATGCAAACTTTGCCCTGTAAATTTTTTATATTGAACTACCAGACTCCCAAAGAGCTTTCACTTTTACCATGTGAAAAGCAAAAGGAAAAAATGAAGATTATCAAATATTGAAAATCACCGGGCAAGCCCCATATCTTTGGAGTATGATTTGTGACGCTGTATGAATGGTACCCAGCACATGTCAGTGCTTCTGACTGTATTGCAAGGGATACTGCCAAATATTACTTGACCTCTGGGTTTCGGTGTTACCTATAAACATGATGTTGATATTCTGTTTTCTGGTAAAGCTGCAAGATATACAATGCTTAGTGACCACTGACCTTCCAAGAACATTATGTCCAATGTGAGAATAATAAGGACCATATGCCAGGTCCAAATTCCTTGTAGACAGGATCAGAGATATCAAGTTAAAAAGGAATTTAATAGACTTGGAGAGATACTTATAGACTCATGTTCAGAGCAGCATTATTCACGATAGCCAAAAGATAGAAGCAATCCAAGTATAAGCTGACAGATGAATGGATAAACAAAACATGGTATATACATACAATGGAGTATTATTCAGGCTTAAAAGTGAAGGAAATCCTGCCACATGTCATAACATTGATGAGCACTGAGGACATTATGCCCCGTGAAATAAGACGGTCACAAAAAAACAAATACTATATGATCCCACTTACATGAGGTGCCTAGAGTAGTCAAATTCATACAGACAGAAAGTAGCCAGTGGTGACGCGTGGCTGGGGGGACAGGGTAATCAGGATTTACTGTTTAATGAGTAAAGTTTTAGTCTTACAAGATGAAAAGAGTTCTGGATGGATGACTGTGATGGCTGCACAATAGGAATGCACTTAATGCCACCAAACTGTCCACTTAAGGTGGTTAAAATGGTAAATTTTGTGTTATTTGCATTTTACCACAAAAGTAATAATAATAAGGAATTTAGTAGTTCAACAAGGCATGGTGTGAAAAAAATATATACGGAACGACCTGAGACGCGACACAGGAACTCTACAAGGAACAGACAAAAACGTCGAAAATGACAAGGAAGAGGATACTGATGAACCAGGAAGCTATGGAGGAGACTAACAGAAAAAGACAACCGAACTGCGCATCTCCTTGGGAATTTGCAGGGACTTGCAGCCAACAGGTTGGCTTTTGAGATGATGAGCAGCATGGGGCTTACTCTACTCATCCTCTCCCTAAGCTGTCACTAAGCAACTGAGTGGTTTCGAAGCTTTGATAATGATCATAAATTTGGGAGGCCCAGGAAGCAGGGCTCACTGAGTAATGGAGAAAAGAGAAAGGGGCACCTATTAGCAGCACTTTTCAAACTGAGGCACATTACAATCACCTGGAAATATGGCCCCAGTCAGAGACTCTAACTTAATTGTTCTGGAACAGAGCCTGCCCATTGACATCCCTTCCAAAAGCTTGCCAGGTAATTCTAATGCACAGAGAGGGTGAAAAACTACTGACCTAGAGCAGAGGTATGCAAAGGTTTCCAGATAGGTAAGTCTTTTTGCCTTTGTGAGCCATACTGTCTCTGTCACAACCACTCAACTCTACCTTTGAAGTGTGAAAACTGCCAAAGACAAACACAAATGAATGGATGTAGTTTCAATAAAACTTTATTTATAAAACCAGGCAGTGGGCCACAATGTGCTGACCTCTGCTCTATAGGGAAAGACAGCTTCATATTTTCTAAGTAGATCAAAAAGAACTACTTGGGCTTTGGAAGGAGAATTTCAAATACAGGGAGGAGTAGGGCCAATATAAAATACTAGTTTTCGATGTGAAAACAAAAACTATGGTGAAAGAAAGAAAAAGGGAGGACAGCATGCTGACCCAGTTCCACATGTGACATGTAGCTAGGAATGAAGCAAGCTAAGAAGTGGGTTGTAATTTTGTGTTCCTCTTTAAAAGAGAGAGAACTGACGGGGGACGACGGAAATGAGGCACTGGAAGAATAGGAATTATGACCCAGGCTGCAGAAGACGTAGTAGAAAGGTGTGCCGGTAGGTGGTAATTCTAAGTCAAGGCCTGGAGTCCAAAAGTGGAGGGAAGCCGAGTCTTGAGAAGGATCATTTGGCCGAGAACATTCTGGACTGCACTGGCATGCTGGCAGCAGGGACCAAAGGCACCACCAGTTCAGAAACCTGTTGAGTTGATTTCTCAGGTAGGAACAAATGTGGGGGCAGGTGGGAACCACCTCAGGAGACAGGCTCACAGGTGTTAGCGCTCCAAAGAGGAAGACACAAATGGCGGCACCGCGGTAACAAAGCCTGGGGACTCCGCTGAGGATGAAAACATAGACTCGGGCAGGAGAAAGGCTGTGGGAAATTAACTTGGAGAATTCCCTCCTCTAATTTTGGAGCAGCCTGTTCGATTCAGCTCTGGGCTGCCAGGAATATAGTCGTCCAAAAGAAAAATTTGGAAGTTTCAGGTTCTGAATATACAGAATGTGCACCAAAGAGTGGGCAGGGATCTTGGGAAACACAAAAAAGTGAGAGGCACCCCCCGCCCCACTGCAAATGTTTCAATTCTGCAAGTAGATGGGTATGCTTCTAGTCACTGTGATCCAGGGGTAGATACACTCAGCAGAATAGTCACTGACTCAACAAATACTCGTGTGTACTTACGATGAGAGAGAGAGAAGAAATACCATCATGAGGCACATGGAGGGGGGGGAAGGCAGTCCTTAAGTTACACATACATCAAGTTACAACTGCTGTCAGTTCCAGAAAGGAAAAACATATGGCTGGAGGGCAGCTTAGGATGAGGAGACTTGATCTGCTCAAGAAAATGGCTCTTGAGCTGAGAGCAGAAGAATGAGTAGGAGGTCAGAAAGGAAAAGAGAGAGGGAAGAGTGTTCCAGAAAGTGGAAACAGCATGTGCACAGTCAGGCACAGGGAGGGAACATGGCAAGCCTGAGGGGTGGGAAGAAGAATCTCCTGTCAGGAGCTCAGGAACAAGGATGGCCAGAGACATGGATGGAAAGACCAGCACAAAGCTGTGCCCAGGAACAATGGGAAGGCACGAAATGATTTTAAGCCAAGTTAGACAAAAGGGAAACAGGTCAGATTAGTGTTTGAGGAAGATCCCACTGTGAAGATAAAGGATTGGGAGGAGGAGAACTGGGGAGTAGATACAGAACAACACTAGTGTGCTCCTACCCAGGAACCATGACACAACTAACCAATAATGGCAGATTTCTACCACTTCAGAATGCCCTGGATTCTAGACATTTGTCAAGACTGACTGGCAAAGGTAAAACCATGAAGCCTCTCTTGTTTTATCCTGTTCTGAGGCCTAAAAACAGATAACATAGACTCTGTTCTAGGCTATCACTGGTAACATAAATGCAGATTTATCATAAAAAGAAAAAATGACCTCTAGGAAGTCAATGGGGTCTAGATCTTACACAGTTGACACCTCTGTCTCCCTGCCCAAGTTCTTCAGGGGGCATCTGAGGTGTTGCAAAAGAACTTTATAGAGAAAGAAAGAAAGAAAGAAAGAAAGAAAGAAAGAAAGAAAGAAAGAAAGAAAGAAAGAAAGAGAAAAGAAAATTCCTCAACTGGTTCACTGTGTGTATAAGTCCCTCTGAGACCTTCTAGGAGGTAAATGATTGCAGTAGCACAGAAGATAATACTAGGTTGGTTCAATATTTGATTCAATATTCAAGATCCTGGATCCTCTCCAAGCAGCCCCATCCCAAGAGAATTAAGAGTTATGCCATGCTGGTGCTCAAAATTGCTCTGGCCTTTCACATAATACAAGCTACGCATGAGAGACCAATGTGTGCTATTAAACCTATGTTCACTGACTCCATGTAAAGATGGAATTTCAATATAAACTCTGAAAAAGTAAAAGGTCTATTTTAAATTTCCGGGCAATTACAAGTAAGGCAAAATGTTGCCTTTTGCCAGCTGTATTAGTTTTTTGGGGAAAAAAAGCCAAACAGACTTTTCCTCTTTTATGTTTCATATCCAAGCCACAAGCCAGAAAACACTGGTATTTACTCCAATGCTAATAAAAGTAAATTACTTTGTGGTTTTGGGTCACTGGTATAAAACTTGTGCTCTTTTTAGTTTATGTAATGTGCAAAAGTTCAAAATTTCAAGATGCATCCAGCACAAACTGATGACTTACTTATGCTTTTCTGTGTGATTCAAAGCTTTTTTTTAGTTCATGTTTGAATTACTTCTCCTTCTCTATGCCAAACACTCTCATGATTCCTATGGGATTCTTTTTCTTTCTTTTTCTGCTATCTTTTTACCTTTACGATGTTACAGCTTTTTTTTTTTTCTTCTTGAGCCATCTCCTGGATTATAATCTACTCAAGGCGGAAGTCAAACCCATGAGAAATTACATGACCAATGAAAACTCTCATCTTAAACTGTAAGTTAGCAATAAAGATTTTTTTTCCCAGAGAAATGGAATCTAATTAATCCTTTTTGCAGTTGTCTTTTTATTTCCTAAAGAATACAAGTCCACTGGGACCAGAACAAACAACTTGAAAGGAACATTCTAGGACCTAATACACAGATGCCAAGCACACTGCCCCCCTCCCAAATCTATCAAGTCCCCGCACCAGATGTTGGGGCTGTATACACCCAAAGTTCAGCATGCTTTCAAGTCAGTCTTTCCATCAGCCAGATGCTCAAGTTGACAGTACCCTTTATAATTATTTATCATACAAGGAATTGCACAGACCTGAAGCAGCAGCCCCCTTGGTAATGCTGGCCAAAATGCTAAATAGGTTGGTCTTCTGCAAGCTGTCCAAAAACATGCTACTGATTTAGACAGTCCTACAGAACAATCAATCATGGTCGAGGCCCCGATGAAGGGCCATGGTCTGCACATGTTCATTTCATTAGGATCTTACTTAGGTCTGAGGACTTTTCTCCTTTATGTTTTTAAACTAAGGTAATCATTTCCATGCAAAGTAAAGGGACAGGATGTGAAGGGGAAATGCCACTTGGGTTAATGTTTTGCTGATGGCCTTCACAATTCTAGTCATCAAAAAAAAAAAAAAAAAAAAATCCAGACTATGCAGAGAGCCTCCCAGCCCTTAAGAAATTGCCAAGCTTTCACGAACCTAACAGAAATCAGGCACCAGCCCTAAAAGCAACCCCCCTAAGGTCTTTTCTGTTATTTTTGTACTAAGCTTGTCATAGACATCCTAAGGGAGTCCATCAGTAAGCTAAAACGATACCCAGGATTTGAGAGGGAGATCAGATATCAGTACAGTGAAATGGGACAATGGACCCTCAGCTTCTCAAAAAAACCATGTAATTTTCTTTTATATTTTCTTCTTCTTCTTCTTCTTCTTCTTCTTCTTCTTCTTCTTCTTCTTCTTCTTCTTCTTCTTTTTTTTTTTAAGCAAAAGACAGTAAAAATTGTGCAGCTCCCAATTCAACTATACTTCAAGTGAGGCAAAATCTCCTTGGTCATTTTAAGCAGTCAAAGAACAAAACGCAAACAAACCATCTAGCCTTCCTAGGCCTCGAACAAGAGAGTCATGGCCCAGCGCATGGGTTCGAGGGCCAGGCTGCCAGGGTTGGAAACCCTGTTTATCCACTTCGCAGCTGTGGGCCAGTTATACGCAACCACGCTCTGCCTCAGTCTCCTTGTGTGTAAATTAGAGATAAACTACAGTGCCTACCTCCTAATGAGTCAATGAATCCACAGGTGCTTAGGAAGTGCTGGTTTGGGGAAGAGGGTCTGGCACATGGTAAGTACGGTGGACACGTTCACTATTACTATTTCCACAACACCATAAACAGATTACTGCATCTTGAGCATTAAACAAATAGAAAGAAATGAGGAACAAAAGAGCCACTCAGAAATGATTTGCTTGTCTGAAAAGAAAAAAGAAAACAGAACCCAGCGATTTCCAAATGCCCCATGAGCAGTGCCCGCTACACACCCAGGTCCTGGGGGGAAGCGAGGACAGCAGGAAGTTCATCTGCGCACGGCATCCTTGCCCCAGGCCTGTTGCTGCGCTTCTGGACATCAGTCAACTACACCAACTGAAATAAAAAGGCTTATCGAGAAAAGGAAAAGGTGAAGAGACACAGCTTCTCCGCCACTCATGACAGCACACAAAGGAACCAGGGCTGACAGGGAGAGGCAGAGGGCTCTTTCCCAAGAGCGAGCTGAGTACAGGAGTATAAGGTGGGAAGGGGGCCTAACGAAGCCAGGCTCCTGGGGCATCGCACTGGCAGCCCCCACAGGAGCACCAGGGCCTGCCAGTAACAGCTAGAACTTCGCCGGCAGTCTAAAGTAACAACCATCTCAGTTTTGGAATGCCAGGATCACGTCACTTTAAGTCTGCCATGTAGACTGAAATATTCGATTTTATTAAATATTAGCTCAAAGGTATAGGTAGAAAACTTGTTCACAAAATTTTAGACCTGGCCTGGTCACCAAACTCCTCCAGAAACAAAAACCTGCCTCTTCAGCATCCTTCCTGCCTTCACATGGGTCTAGAACCTGCCCCCATCTCTCTCTCACCTCTTTTTTTTTCTTTTAAGATTTTATTTATTTGACATAGAGAGAGAGAGCACAAGCAGGGGGAGCAGCAGACAGAGGGACAGGGAGAAGCAGACTCCCCACTGGGCAGAGAGCCTGATATGGGACTTGATCCCAGAACACTGGGATCATGACCTGAGCCAAAGGCAGCACTTAACCAACTGAGCCACCCAGGCGCCCCTTCTTAACCTCTTTCTAACTTAACTGTCTTTGTAGCCTTGGCTTGGGTTTGTGATGGTCCTCCCCTCAGAACTAGAGTCACCTCTGCTCTCTCAGTTTTACTGTCTGGGCCCACCCATTTCCTCTGTCCTCCAACCACCAAATCCCTTAGACTCTCTGAAGGTGGGGCTGGCACCCACATTTTTAACAACCCCCCCCCCCCGAGATCCTTACTCTAGTTTAGACTATGCATTCCTGGAAGTGACAGGGCTGTATCTTTAATACGCTATGCTCAGTACCTATCACAGTGCTGGGCACACAGTCAACGCTTACAAGTATTTATTTCATGGATGAATCTACAGCAACTTCAACTTCTAAACTGACTGATTTCTTTTTGAGAGAGAGTGAGAGCAAGCGGGCAGGGGAGGGGGAGAGAGAGAGAAAATCTCAAGCACACGCCACACCCAGGGTGGAGCCCAATGCAGGGCTGGATCTCACGACCCCCAGATCATGACCTGAGCCCAAATCAACAGTCGGACGCTTAACTGACTGAGCCACCCAGATGCCCCAGGACTTATTTCTTTGAATCTCTGTTTGGCCCCTCCATTCCATGCCTGCCTCACCCCTAGCCTCATCTGCACCCCACGCCGTGCCGCATCTCCTGAACAAACCCAGGTTTCCTAACAGCGGCCTCTGCTTCCCTGCTATCCCTTTTATTCTTGACACCACCTCCCACCTACTCGATTGACTTTCCATTTCCATCAAGATCTTGGATGCCCTATTCGCCTAAGCCTGTCACTTCTGTTTTGCTTTTGATGACCTTCCTATGCTGCTGGGCCGCATGACTGACAATCCCAGATGGAGCCACCATCTCTTGAGTTCCCAAGGCTTGGACCACATACAGGGTCTCCTCTATCTGCACCTGTACCCTTACACTGTCCCAGACCCTTAGTGGGTGGCTCTTTTCCTAAAAGTTCAACAATCACTTCCGTGAGAACAACTTTCAAATTTCTATTTCTAGCCCAATCTCTAACTAGGTCCAAACATGGCAGCTGCCTAGACAGCAACGTGACTATAGCTTGCTGGAGCCTCAAACCTACCATGGCCCAAAATATGCTTAGTCTCTCCACTTCCAACGCAGATTCTTCTCCTGGTTTCCCCCATTGCTTCTAAAAGTGCGACCAGTGCCTTTGCCAGAGAGACAAACTTCTGTCTTCTCTTTATTTCCACCATGATTGTATAATGTCTGCTCATTTTACCTCTGGCTGCCTCTCCAATCTGAATCTACCTTTCCATTTGCAGTACCCTACTCCATCCTCATGCCAGCATATAGACCAGCACTGTCCAACAGAACTTTCTGCAACGATGCAAAAGTTCATGTGGCTATTAAACATTTGAAGTGCAGCTAGTGCAACTGAGAAACTGAATTTTACATTGCACTGGCCACATGTGGTCAGTGGCTACCATACCAGACACCACAGATAGAGCCCAAGCATGATTCCATCTGTGCTAGTCAATTGTTTGCTCTCAGAACCCTTCCCTACTATCTCTGCCCCCTCTCTGTTTTATATCACAGGACTTCTAACTCCCAAGCTCTCTTAACAACTAGCTTCCAGGTAGGCTCAGTCAGTGAGACGTTCTGCAAAGGACTAGGGCAGGAGGGATAGAGATGCCAAGGAGCTGTCCCCTCCCTGCTTTGCCTCTGGTAGCATCTGTAGCAGTGGCCAGCCCCTCCCTCCACATTGCCAGCTCCCACTGGCAGCCTTCACCGAGGTTCTAGCTCTCACTGGGCAGCACCATATCTGAGCTCAAGGAACGCTATTTTCTCCCTCTGTTCCTTAGCTCGGGGAGTAGTGGTAGCTTTCTGCCATTGCTAGTCTCCGGGTTGCTTCACTATCCCACTTTACTTCTTAGCCCTTAAACCAATCGCCTCCATTGAAACACCTCCCAAGGTTTTTATTTTCCTTACTGAAGACTAACTAGAGTTTCCTCTTTATTCTAATTCATCCTGATAATGGCTGCCATGAAGCCAGTCATAATCATCATCTTCGTCATCAAAATAATGATATGACAGTACGATCAGCACTCATCATTTAGACAGTGCTTGCGTGTCGACCATTACACTGGGAATTTTACATATCATAGCTCATTGCTCCTCAGGAAACCTAGGAGGTCGGTGTTTTTACCCCCATTCTATAACTGAAGATAATGGGGCCCAGCGGGTTAACGTATGCAGGTTAAACAGAAACTAGGAGACTTTTTGCATGCCTCAGAAGTTCCTGGAAGCTCTTTCCACTCCAGCACACTGTCAGACACTGCTGAGCACTCCCGCAGACTCAGGAAAAAGTGCCACTTCCTCAGCCTGATTCTCACAAGTGACTCGCAGCAATCCGATTGTAACTCACCTTCCCAGTCCCGGCTCCTCATTTCTCCTTACCTGTATCCCGGCCGTGTCTCTGCTCTTTCCCTTACATACGTCATCAGTGTCTTCCCACCCCATCCTACCACTCAGGTGCCTCTCAAGACCTACTCAAAATTCCACTTAATTTCAGCATAGTAAATATTTATTAACTGTTGCTCTTTCCAAAGCACAGTCCTCTCACCTTCCTCTTCCCCCCCCATATTTCCTTAATTTCTCATTCAGTTATCCATTGTTTGGCTTCTATTCCAGTTATGTTCTTATTGTAATATCTTTACTAAATTGTAACATCCTTGAGAGAAAAGGTGGCGTTTTAAGGAATGTTCTAAATCTTCCATTCGCATCAAAGAGTGACTTTTAGAAATCCTTCTTAGATGATTTGCATATATTTGTTGAGTTCACACGTATCTAACTCTCCACGGGTGCAGCACCATGTGCTGTCCCGGGAGAAATGGAAGTCAAAGGTCGAGGCTTTGTCCAAAGTTCCTACCTTCACCACAGTCAGGGACACGGATTCGAGAGCCAAAAGCCTCACTGCCCATGTTTAACTACTTGGGCCACTGTTTTTTCACCTATAAAATGAAGATAATAAAACTACTTGCCTTATAATACTATTGAGAGGATGAAGTGAGCTATTTATACAAAGTACTTTCAACAGAGCCTGGAACATACTAAGTTTAGCTCAGTAAATGTTAGTTCTTATTCATATACCTCACCCCTCAAACCAGTGGTATGATAGACTTGGTTAAAATGCACGTAATTTCCCTTACTCATGGACATGAAAATCTCAGATCCATAATCCCTCTCAGGTCTCATCTGACCTCCAGAAAACAAACTATCTATACCTGTAATACAAGATAATCAAATTTATTATACACAGAATAATGTCAGTAAGACTGAAAGCAAGATGAAATTGACAGTTGAGAAGTTAAGATATTTCACCATTTGTCTAAATTGAGAGCTGTACGTCCAATAAATCCAACAGATGTGTTATATCATGCCCAGAATAGAGAACGCACGTGCATCTCCTGTTTCTTTTTTTTTTTTCAAAGATTTTATTTATTTATTTGACAGAGAGACAGCCAGCGAGAGAGGGAACACAAGCAGGGGGAGTGGGAGAGGAAGAAGCAGGCTCCCAGCAGAGGAGCCTGATGCGGGGCTCAATCCCAGAACGCCGGGATCACGCCCTGAGCCGAAGGCAGACGCTTAATGACTGAGCCACCCAGGCGCCCCTATCTCCTCTGTTTCTAACCGATGCATGAGTTCTGGATTTTTAGGTTTGCTATGCCCCGTTTCCAAATGGGACTTTCCTTTTGTATGCTCTGGCTCTGATGGCCTCAGTGTCAGTGACAGGGGGCTGGGTGGCCTCCCCTTCTTACACAGTAACAGAATATCATTCTTGCCCTTGAAACCCAGCCCCAATATTATGAGGAAGCCCAGGCCACATGGAGAGGCCACATGTAGGTTCTATGGTGAGGGTCCCAGCTAAGGTCTCAGCTGACCTCTAGCATCAACCACAAGACATGTGAGCAAGTAAGCCTCAGGGAATTTGAGCCCCTGGCTTTTGAGCTGACCCAGCTGACACCAAGTGGAGCAGAGACAAGCTATCCCTGCATAATTCTAACCGAATTGCAGGTTTGTGAGTGAAATAAATTCTGTCATTGTTTTCAGCCACTTAGTTTTGGGGTAATTTGCTAAGCAGGCATAATAACAAGAGTAGACGGTTTGTCCTGTAACAATAGTTAATTGATAAAGGCAGTACCTTCTACCTGCTTCTGTCTTAGTACCTCTCGCTCAAAACTGCAACACTGGTCAAAGAGGATGATCCAGGGCATACAGTATTGTTTTAAATCTAGATCGACCTGATAACAAAGCTAACTTTAGCTAAAATTATTAATATTATTATTAAAATAATTAAAATAATGAATTATTATGGACTGTTTGTCTACTTCATTGCTTAAGGCAAGGCAGATTATTTGCTGCACCCAGAAAACTTGTGGTTGCTTTTTTGAGCAAGAAAAACATCACCCTAAAAAATCAAATAAACATAAGAGAAATAAGAACATGTATCTGAGAGGGGCACAGATATCTAAAGACTACAAGAACAGAGAATGCAGCTGGATCATTAAATTTCTCTATTAACAAAACGATACGATGTGAACCCTAAAACAAAAGTTAGTGGTAAGCTGTGTAAGAAATATAAACCTAGCATGTTTCAAAATAATGACTGATGGAGCTCATGCTGCTATTGAGTCTTACATTTTATAAACACAATAGACCAAATATTCTCATTGACCAAATCACTCTTATAATAAAATATACTGATCTAGCTGTTTCACTGATATTATAAGAACCCATACAGGTTAAAAAAAATAAAAGTAAGTATCTCAGACGCAGGAACTAAATAAAATTAGAAATAAAGGAATGCTAAGACATGTACTCACTAACTAGGTAAGTAGTTATACTAGTTATTCTAGAGAAACAAGGCATTTCTACATGTTAAGATAAAGTCTGAAGGCAAGACCACTGGATATCTTGTCTGAAGCCAATCTATCCTCAGCAACAGATTAATACAGCCAAAATGATTAACAAGACTCTTGGCATTACAGACTAGCACACAGCAGTAACAACTTCAGACTTGAATAATTCCCCAAACTCAGCATTAAATGCATCTGTGTGCTGACTCAAGGCAACCCAAGGCAGAGGTCCTCAACAGCATGCTTGCAATATGTCTGTTTGTTTTTTAAAAACCATTTGGGGCAGTGTATGAAATAAATCTAAAAGAAGACGAAACCAATGATGCCAACCACCTGAAAATAGCTGAGTTTAAGCCACATTCTGAGAGGCTGATTTGAAGAAACAACTAAAGATCATGTGTAGCTGACCTTTGCACACACTTGGACTAATGCAGTGTCCTCCCCAAACACCCATGCTCGCTTGTAAGGTTCAATCCAGGCAGCGTCTCTCTCCCCTCCACGGGCTCCAGCCCCACCCTCTCTGCCCTGTGGATTGGGTCCAGCCTCATCACTCCTGGCTCACCCCTCTCCTTAAGGGTCAAGGGGAACACACCCAGATGCGGTCAACTAGAATTTGCTCACACTATTATTTGATACATTAAACAAGTCATCCTTTTATCTAAAGCCATACTTTCAAACACTGTAATTGATAGCAGCCTCTCGTTTCTTCATCTTTCAGAATAGTCAGCCATTGTTTTCCTTCTAATCTGGGAAAACTGTATTCTAGAAAAGAAACTACACATAAATATTTACCACAGTCAAACCCACAGAGAAACGCAGTACATTTCATGGCTGTATCTAGTCATGTCAAGAACCCCAACTAACCAGTCAAAGAAGCACACTGGCATTAAATCTGACCACACACACATGCACACGCATGCTCATGTGCGTACACACATGTCTGTAAAACCCTTAAAAATACAATTTCTGTGCTACTGAAGAATCAGAGAAGGTCGGGATTTCGATTTCTCATTTTCTCACCACTGAGCACGGGATTGCCCTTAAAATACACCTACCACGTGTGAAAATGGCCTGATAATCAGATCAGATTCACAAGTGCTCTCCAGAAAATAGCCTGCTGTGAATGTTGACGTGCCTGGCATAGCTTACGCCTCGGCTTTATCTTTTAGAAATAGCTGTAAAATGTGCACTGCTCTAGACACGCCACCCTAAGACACTCAGAAGGCTGTCTGAACGCTACAGATTTCTCCCAGAGCCGACACGGACAAACACACCAGGAGGGGCGCAGCATCCTGGAAACCAGGGCAACAGCTGACCGCACCCACTCCCAAATACGCAGCTGTCCGGCTCCCAGATGCACGTTCTCTCTCTCACTCAGCCACCCATTTGACAAAACTCCCATTTCCATTGTCATTTAGCAAACCCATAAGTGCTTTTTTGAGAATGCAAGTTTAAACAACTTCTTTACCACCTGATGAAAAAGAAATTAAATTTTGGTTTGATTTCATAAAATAGTGACCAAAGAAAATCACTTGGCTGTTTAATTTATTCACTCCCTTACTTACCAAACAGATTCTATCCCAGTCCTTGAAGGGGTTTACACTGTAGTGCTGGGTAAAACATTAAACATGCATATAGTTGCAAACGGCCGGGGGCCCCAAGAGGGAGCATGAAGGCGCTTATGGAGGAGACTGATGGGGAGAGGGGTTGATTTACCTGAGGTGAGAGGGCAGGACTGGAGGCCTATCCTAAGCAGTGGTACTGAAACTAAGCTATGAAGCATGAGTAGGAGTTGGCCAGGTTAAGGGTGTTAGAGGGGGCGGGACAAGGAGAGAAGGGTAGAGGAGAAAGAGAAGGGTGGAAAAGGGAGGAATATTCTTTCCAGAGAAACAGTATGAGTGGAGACACTCAGGCAGGCAATTCATTCAAAGAAAGAAGCTTTAGGTAATTCATAAATTGGCAACATGAAAGAGTATTAAAATTCTTTTTTTTAAGGAGGTCTGTCCTTTATTAATTAGATTTTCTCAAAGTATTAAAATTCTTAATGTACAAAAAGGTCATACAAGCAATAAGACAAACACCCTAAAAGAAAAAGAACAAAGACAAAAAAGAAAGAAAGAAAGAGAACAAAGAATATGAACAGAAGTCTTACTAAAGGAAATAATATATATACTACATATAAAGCATATATATGTGTGTGTGTGTGTATATATATATATATATATATATATATATAGCTAATATTTATAAGATGTCCGTCTTCACTAATGTTCAAAGTAAATTAAAGCACAGATACCATTTTCTCCCTATCCTACTGACAGATGAAAAGACTGGTAATGCCAGCCTGGGGCAGGTGTGGGGTGAAAAGTCCTCTTGTTTCTGAAGTCCTTCTAGAGCACTAGTCTATAACAACTGCCTATCTTTCGTTGGCAACTCCACTGAATATCATGAAATAACAAGGGTGTGAATGATTCTCTAGAACATACCAGGCACTGAAGTGTTTGCATAAATATTTACCAAGCACCCAAAACATTCAAGGCACAGGTACTGCAAAGATAACTAAGGCCTCCTCTACCCTTCAGAACGAGTTAACCTGTGGGGCAACGGAGAAGTATGCATTTAGATCTAAGACGTGGCAGGCTATGGTGAACACGAAAGTGGTACAAATAAAGTGTTTCATGTCTGTCCCTGAATAAGCGAGAGCCATCTGATTTGGAGTGCTCAACGAGGGCTGCGGAAGATACAGCATCTGAAATTGGCCTTGCAGTCCAGAAGAAGGATGAAGGAGCTGGATGTGGGTAACTCCTGGAGGTGGACTGGTGAATAAGAAGGCACTGTTCCTGCCTCTTAGAATCTACAGTTTGGCAAGGACATTAATCAAGTGTGATGAGAAGACAGATGTTCAGAGAGCTGTAAGAACATCATCAAGGCAAGTACCAAAAAAGACAACAAAACCCAGTGTTAGTGAGAATGCAGGGCACTGAAACTCAAATACACTACTGGTGGGAGAGTAAGTTGGCATAATTGCTCTGAGGAGAAATTAACTGATCAAAATCTAGAAAGGCTGAAGACACACAGATCATATGACGTGTAATCAACAATCACACAAATATACGTACAGAACTCTTGCACAAGGACACGTGCGAAACTGTCCAACCCATCAGGGTTTGCTACGTGAAAAGTTGAAACACCTTAAGCACTGATTAACAAATGGCATGAGTCAGTAATGGTTTATTCACACGGTAAAACTCAGTAGCAAAAATTATAAATTAGAATGACACGGAGAAATCTCAAAGGCAAAGAAAGTAAGTTACAGAATGACAGGATCAGTGTGTTATTATTTCTATAAACATACAAAACAATATTAGAGAGTTTATGGATACATGCATATTTAGTACAAATATAAAAACATGCGTGGAAATTATAAAAACCAAAATCTGATTAGTGGTTGCCTCTAAATGTGGGAAGAGAATGGAACTGGGGACGGGTATAGAGTAGGCTTCAAATATATATTATATATACTTTCTTCCCTGGATAGACTAGAGGCTCTTGAAGCCAAGACAACACTGATTATCTCTAACTCTTCATAATCTAGCACTCTGCCCCACAAGTCCTCAAAATCTGCTGAGTCGACGAATGAGCATCTCATCTGAGCATTATCTGGATGTTCGCCTCCCGGGGCTTTGCTTGGGCACATCGTTTCTTTCTATGGTCTCTTCTGAGCCCAGGGACTTTAAATGGTTGGAAAACCCTGTAATAAGCTGACAAAATGACAGATCTTAGCAAGCCATTTCAATAAGAAAGAGCTAAGTACGAGATGGCCAAAGATGGAACAGGATCTCCTAAAAAAGAGGGACTTTCCAGACCCTGAAGGTATTGATAGTGCAGTGAGAAATCTACTTGGTGTGAAAGTTATAAACAGGATTCAGGAATCACATGAGCTTACAGACTTTAGGATTTATGCTTCAATGACCATCCAAAAAAAGCGCCCTCAAATTCCTCATCATGTCCTTAGAAGCCACCTGCGTGCTCCCCTTCCTTGCCTGCACACAATCCTGTGTTTTCCCACGATCGTCTGGACATCTTCATCCATATTAATGGTAGCAATTAAAGTAGTCCCTGAGAGGTGTCTGTAAGGCAACCATTGTTAGGAGTTGTAAAGAATTTTTGCTTCCACAGTGGCCCAAAGTGAGCTATATCGTGTGTTCTTAAGTCCGCACTTTTGCAAATATCACCCTACTTTCGATGTACAGCCAATTACAAGCCTGCCAAGAGATATCTTCACACTGAGAGTGCATAACAAGCTGATACACCCCTCACACAGAGGGACTTGTAGGTCTAGAGACAATGCTGCCATGGGTGGGGGAAATACTCCACGTATCTGCGATGGAGAAATCCACACACCAAAGAGCGATAACAAAGGAAGCGAGACCAAACCTAATAACGATCAGGAACAGTCAGCGGCATATAGCCCCACTACTTGATACTGTTATGCAAAGGAACCTTCATAACTAGGAAATAACTTCAAAATGAGCTATTAAGTGGCAGGCAGTGGTTGCCCTGGTAGCAAAAGCAGGCTTTGCCTTTTTTCCAGTTCTTTCTGTATTGGGGCAGTGGGGGGCAGAGGGGGGCAGTTGGGTCAGGCTCTGGGCACTAGAGCTTGAGCCTAGAGAAAGAGCCCAGCTGGGGCTGGGTGGTTTGATTCTAAGAAGAAAAGAGTTCATCCAGAAAGCTTGTCCTAGGGCTTATGAGGAAGCAAGGTGGGAAGTTGAAGACTCTCATAAAAAACAAGCCTTAAGCCAGCAGAGCCTTCCCCAGAGGTAAAAGGATGGGGCAGATGGGAGCTCAGCTCAAGAGATGAACGTTCACGCAGAGTAAAAGGAGAAAGAAAGGGAAACAGGGCAACAATTGAATGTGCAGTGCTAAGCCCGAAGATAGTTTAAACTGAGCACTGTAACCAAGTAGCAAACATCAAAGCCACTCTCTGAAACCAGGAACTGCAGGTCTGTGAAGTGTAAAAAATTCCCGTGCTTTCAAAACTTAAAATATTTCCGCTTTCATCTATAGGACTTGAGATGAAATATGAAATGCTGAGTGTTGACACAATTGGCGAATCCATATATCTTCATGAACCAGCACTCAGCCAGGGAAGGGGGGGGAGCTTGGGAGGAGGAAAGGGCCCCAGGAGCTCGAAATGCCATAGGGTAGAGCAGCAGGTGGACTCGAGTTTTCTTTTGACCATAAACATAAATGTTTTAAAATAATGACACTTTTGAGGGCATCTTACTTTTTCCATGTAAAGATTTTATTTATTTATTCGAGAGACAGACAGCACAAGCAGGGGGAGCAGCAGGCAGAGGCAGAGGGAGAAGCAGGACCCTGGGATCATGACCTGAGCCCAAGGCAGATGCTTAAGTCACGGAGCCACCCAGGCGCCCCTCTTTTTCCACGTAATATAAATATTTTCAATCACCTATAATTCTGAAAAGGGGACCTTAGTAGTAATGAGTATATTTATACAAATGTCTCATAATAGTATTTCAGCTCCTATACGTCTTCTGTGATAAGTTATACACACATAGTGAAATACCAAATTAAAAACTCAGTCTGTCCTGATGAAGGACAATTTTAGACTAATTTAAATATGTAAGTACCCCGGATTATCCAGCAACATCTCCTACAACTTTTACATTCCAAAATTAAATTTTCTGCCTTACTATTTTACTCTCTCTAGTTATTCAGCAGATCTACTCTGCAGATATTTATGGAATACCAACCGTATGCGAGGTACCCCACTCCATTCTCATACACCCGCACCATTTTACCCCATATTCCTATTCTGATGTTATTTTTCAAATACTGCCATCTTCTAAGTGCCCCAAATCTAATAAATCTATACATTTAATTGATAGTTATTAATAGGTCTTCAAAAGAGAAATACAGTTGACCCTGCAACAATACAGAGTTTAGGGGCACCAACCCCCGCACAGTTGAAAATCTGTGCATAGCTTTTGACTCCCCCGAAACTTAACTGCTAATAGCCTACTTTTGACCAGAAGCCTTCCAACAACATAAACAGTTGGTTAACACATTATTTTGCATGTCATATGTATTATATGCTGTATTCTTACAATAAAACAAGCTGCAGAAAAGAAAGCATTAAGAAAATCATAAGGAAGGGGCGCCTGGGTGGCTCAGTCGTTGAGCGTCTGCCTTCGGCTCAGGGCGTGATCCCGGCGTTATGGGATCGAGCCCCACATCAGGCTCCTCCGCTGTGAGCCTGCTTCTTCCTCTCCCACTCCCCCTGCTTGTGTTCCCTCTCCCGCTGGCTGTCTCTCTCTCTGTCAAATAAATAAAATCTTTAAAAAAAAAAAAAAAGAAAATCATAAGGAAGAGAAAATACATTGACAGTACTGGACTGTATTGAAAAATATCCATGTATAAGTGAACCCACACAGTTCAAACTGTGTTGTTCAACAGTCAACTGCATATCTTGTCCCCGATTAGAAAAATTCAATATTATAAATATATGAAATCTCCCTAAATAAAATACAAATTCAATTTTGTACCAATCAATGTAAAGGGTTGAATTGTATCCCGCACTAATAATTCATATGCTGAAGTCTTAACCCCTAGAACCTCAGAATCTCTATCTCCAAATAGAGTCATTACATATGTAATTAGTCATGATGAGGTCATACTGAAGTACTGTGGGCCCCTGGTCCAATATGCCTGGCGTCCTTATAAAAAGGGAAAATTTGGATGCGGGCACACATACAGGAGAATGCCATGAACACAACGCAGGAGGGGGCCTGGGACAGATCTTCTCCTCAAAGCCCTCAAACGGAACCAGCCGGGCCAACACCCACACTTGGGACTTCTTGCCTCCAGAACGGTGAAACAATAAATTTTTGTTGTTTAGTCACTCGATTTTATGGTACTTTATTACAGCTGCCCTAGCAAACCGATAGAAGCGATATCCCAGTAACAAGCCTCAATGCTTAGAGTCATGGCAATCTGATACTCCAGTAACACTACAATCGGATCCCAGCTTATTTTTCTAAAAAAAATTTTTTTAACTATGACAAAAAATGGCATCAACATTTTAGGAATCCATTCTAAGAAGCCAAGTAGAAGGGACGCCTGGGTGGCTCAGTCGGTTAAGGCTCTGCCTTCGGCTCAGGTCATGGTTTCCAGGTTCTGCAATCAAGCCCCACATCGGGCTCCCTACTCAGGAGTGAGTCTGTTTCTCCCTCTCCTTCTGCCTCTCTGCCTGCTTGTGCTCTCTCTCTGATAAATAAATAAAAATCTTTTAAAAAGAGAGAGAGAGAAAGAAGCCAAGTGGAAAAGTACAGAGATTCGTGTACAAGGGAAGTTATTCTTCATGACACTGTTTATAATAGTAAAAAAAAAAAAAAAGAAAAAAAGAAATGTAAGCCATCTACAAGTCCAATCCCTGAAGTCTAGCATGGGACACACAGAAATTTAGTGCTACAGGAGACAGGTAAATGAGTACGGGCTGTTAAGGGAGGGGAGAGGCAGGGGCACCCAGCTCCTCAATGCTCAGGACATTTAGGAAAACCACTAGAGGAGATAAACCCAGTCATGTTCTTTATGGAATAGAAAGAGTCCACCAGAAAGACAAAGGGAGGGAGAGCATCCCAAGCCCAGGAAACAGCTAAGACACTGCTTTAGTATCATGGGGAAAAAAAACCCCTGCCTGAGGTTTGGGAAAAGGAGGTTGGAGTCCCAGAGGACAGAAAAAGGGGCTGAGAGCTCAGCTGAGCCCTGACTAAGCTGGGCAGGACCTGCTAAACTGAGGGCATGGAATTGGGGTGGGGGCGCACGCAGGGGTGTGTGGGCAAAACTCAGCCTTCCTACTTAGGGCTTAATTCGTTAGTGTATGCTTGATAATTTAATAAATGTTAGTAGGGTGACACATGTAATCCATAAACGTATGTCTATATACATAAGTTGGGGGTACATACTCAAAAACCTTTTTGCTGAAGAGGTAAGTGGTCCAAAGAAAACCTCGGTGTTGGCCTAGATGCGGAAGTTAATCTTTTCCCTTGAGGGTTCCTCTGAGGCAGCCCCATCGACCCAAGAAAAGAAGGACTGGGGAACAAGGATGGCTAAAGTCATGGAGTTTCCCTTTCGAGATGGAGAAAATACTCTTAAGATTGACTGGGGTGAAGCTTGCACAACTCTACGAAAACACTAAAAAAACAGAATCTGCATACTCAAAGAGGGTGAACTGTATGGTTTGGTATCTAAATCAGTTGTCGATAAAGCTGTTATCAAACAAGACTTTAAAAAAAAAGAATGAATGAATTGTGCTTGCTTATACATTCCAAACACTGCATCCAGTCCCTGGGTCAGCGCAGGCCGAGGAAGGAGCAGCAAACAGCTGGGCGCACTATGAGAAATGACAGGATGTCTGCATCTGGGGGCTTGGGGGGAACAGACCAGCGAAGGGCAGGCAGCTGAACCTACAGGTAGCATGGAATGTTCAGAACAAGGGACTCCAAAGCCGTAGTGGTTTTCCAGCTCCCTGAACCAGACACGGCCCTCATCTGGGGTGGCATTTTCTGGTCCAGCCAACCCCAGAGCAGCCTCCAGGATGAAGCTGTAGAATACAGGAAAAATCCATCTCACATCACGAGCACATACACCTGTGTGTACACGTACACAGACTTCACTGAACGGTACTTCCCTTCTGCTATATTCAGTGTACTCTGATATTTTTATTCCATTTCATTTTTCTTTTTAATGCTAAGTCACAACATGGGGCACCTAGGTGGCTCAGTCGGTTAAGCATCCGATTTTTAATTCTGGCTCAGGTCATGACCTCGGGGTCATGAGATCGAGCCCTATGTGGGGCTTCATGCTTGGTGGGAGTCTGCTTCTCTTCCTCTCCCTCTGCCCCTCCCCCACTCACAACCCTCTCGCTTTCTCTCTCTCTCAAATAAATAAATAAATAAATAAATCTTTAAAAAAAAATGCTAGTCACAACCCATCACCTGATATTATTATCTTTGCAAGGGTCCCAACCAGCAGTGTGCAAATCACTGCTCTACCATTAAGAGGTGAGACAAACACGCATTCGTCTCATATACTGTCCTCCATTTTTCCACATTTTCAGGATCCAGAATTAATCCACTCAACAAGAATTTTCCCTCCGCTTAATAAAGGATGTAGTGATTAACGTATGTTCCATATTATAAAAAACAGATTTTTAAGAGCAGATGTGCAAATCCCAACTCCATTACTTTATTAAAAAAGAATATTTGGTTTTCCTTGAAGATTCCATGAATCATAGTCATCTAGTTTGGATTGACATCGCTGCAATAATAAAAACAGCATTTTGCTGCCTACGAATCATCTTATTTCCAGACACAGACACGAGTGGTGATCGTGTTAAAAAAGCAGAAATCAGGATTCAGCCCAACTTAACCAAAGGCCTTCTAACTTTTTCTCACAACACTTGCTCCTCTTGAAATGCAATGAATTAATTTAACCTTCAAATTTCTTTCTGATGTTTCCATTACACTGATTCATATAAGAATCTTTAACTGAGAAACACACACACATAACCCAAAGGCATTCTCCTCTTCCCCTCTTGCTAATTCAATTTCTGAAGCCACTTTCCATTTTAAAGAAACTCTGAAAGATCAAGGAAAACATTAGGGATTTTATCACTTGTCATTATATAAAGTGTTACCAATTGGACTTATATACAGGCTTTCACTAGTTTAATCATAAACGCATGGTCTATTCCTTTAAATTCCAGCTAATTTGCCTAAGGGCTCATGTTGTCTTCCAATACTTACTCAGCACATCTCTCCATTTGTTCACCATTCCAGAAAGGTTAGAGGATGTGTGGCACATTAACTCATTAACTAGTATGAAAATAAAGCAATCAGCATTCAAAACTCACTTCATTCTAGCTATTCCCATGCTGTTCTCCATACACTCACTTCTGAAAGTTTGGTTCCATTAATTATCTGTATTTGTGAATCTCTGAGGATAATCTTCCCTTCCGTATTGATTAGGGATCTAGTCTTTCATCTATTTTAACATACACTTGTACAGGGCATTAAAAGACTCAGAGGTTTCAAAAGTACAACAGGAATAGGAAATGCTAGCCTAAATCCTCTCTGCCCTGCTGCGCCCCCCGCTCCCCCCACGACACCCTAATCTTACATGTCTCATCCTCAAATAAGCAATGCTTGGCAGAATGGAGACTTTTTCCCTACTATGTTCTGATCATACCTGCAGTTGAGAATTGTTCCCCTCATCTTCTGTTTGGAAAATGGACTGGCAGAAACCCTCAAACCTTTTGACAAGAAAGATGTATTTTAGAACAATTACTCAATGTACTGAGGCTTCAAACCATAATCCTTTAGGGAAACTTCATTCTATTATATTTGAACTTATAATTCTTTCCACAATTGTAATTCTCTAGGAATTCATTCATAGAGGGAAATAAAATCCACTCTAAGTTGATGTATATTTATCTCAGCCACAAAGAGCCAAAGTCCTCCAAAGACTGCATTTGTTTCCCTGAACCATTCTGGGAATGCATCCTGGAAGAGAAAGGTACTGCCAAGACCAACAGACAGGAAAACAAGACATAAAGGTCAGTAGCTACCCCTGTCTCCAGGGCACACAGAAACTCTAATCTCAGGTCATCAGTGCAAAATTAATTTCCATTTTTAAGCTAAATAAATACCACTGTGGATGGGGCACATGCGTGGCTCGGTGGGTTTAATGTCCGACTCTGGATTTCGCCTCAGGTCAGGATCCTGGGGTCATGAAATCGAGTCCCACATCAAACTTCACACTCAGCGTGGAGTCTGCTTAAGATCCTTTCTCTCCCTCTCCCCCTCCCCCCCACTTGCGCATGCTCTCTTCTCTCTAAAAAAAATAATAATAATAATAACAGAAAAAGAAAAGTATTGTGGAAAGATACAAGTTGGCAGACAGATAAGGGAACCTTCACATATTTTCATGTTTGTCTTGAATACCTAATTGGAGGAGCTAATTATAACAATTCACTTCTGTTTTTCTTGAAAATATTAAGAGTGCTTCCATTACAATTTTTATTGCCAAAACATTTAAGGACAAAAATTCCACAAATGTCTTCAATCCTTCCAGCTTTATGGTGACCTGACAGGGGCTCTCATTTCAGGAGAGAGCCATCATTTTCAACCTAAACTAGAGCTGGCAAAAGTGGATGAATCCACTTTTCGTGGTCAATCAACTGATCATCAATCAGAGGCTTGAGACCCAAATATGCTTCCTACAAGTTAATAAAGAGTGGGAAAATGGTGAAGAGCCCTTTAATCTGTACGTACAAAAGCACGCAGCGGTTATTGAGCAAGACCATTCGAGCCAGAAGAAGTTGGCAACATCACCAATAAATCACCCAGCATGTTAACCTCAGTCTGGTGGTCTGGTTATCACATCAGAGACTGTGGATGGGCAGTCTTAAGCAAAATATAGTCCACAAGATTTCTTTTATGAGAACCATATGCCTAACCACTAGGGAAGAGAAGATTATCCAAAGAGATACTCAAATCCCCAATGTTGAGCAAGACTACAAATGCCATTGCTCTGATGGCCGGCTCAGAGGCACTAAAGTTTCTAGGGATGCCCCTCCTTAGGGCAGATGGAACCTCTTATTGTTGTACTTGGCGAGTGTTAATGGTTGTGTTAGCTCCTCTGTTCCCAGGGTTATTTGGGGAGGGAAGGGCTGCTGTGATGTGTTGACTCCTTAATGAGAGGTAGAGATTGCCAGGCAAAGACGCCATTGTATTGGGCAATGAAGAGCCACCACAAGCCCAAATTTGAGCTGGCCCGACACCAACCAAATATTCCCAGGACCAGTGACTTACCTTTAAGGTCAAGCTTATGTATTAATACTGACTTTCCCTAAAACTCTATAATTGTATGTCATCCTTACCATTTCTTAATGATACTAAAAAATAAACCAGCACTATGCCCTAAACAACAGAGAGACATATATATAAAACATGACTGAAAAGTCACCAAGTGGCTGTTTAGGAGTATCAAAAATAAAATTGTGCACAAAGAAAATCTGCTAGAACTTAAACTAAACGAGTGTCTAAGTTTTGGGAACTATTCGGACTCCTACAAACTGGAAGAGGTCTTCAGTCTCTGAGTCATCTGCACACATGTCAACTTCCTTCTGACCCACTGACAACTGCAATCCAGATAGAAACATCTGCCCTGCCTCTGATTACAGGGTTTTCTCTGACAGCCTTTTCTATCAATCACAGTTAGATCTAGGCAGCTTGCATTTCCTTGAGTCAGTAAGTTTGGTGTGGGCACATCCCTCAAGATGAAGCAAGTAACAAAGGAGTAAATTGCTGAGTCACTTGTATGAATGGTTCTCAGCCCTTGAGGCCAGGCAAATCTCCTCACATCCCTCACATGCTGGAAGGAGAGACCCAGCAGCACCTGCTACGTGGGTCCCTCTTATCCAAACTGCTCCCTTGGTTAATTGAGAACATCCCACTTTCTCTGGCATGAGGGCTTTCCTTTACCGGGTGTATTTCTGATGTTCTCAGAAAAGAGTTCAACCATTGCTTACAAATAGTATATATTAACAGATCTTCATTTCTCCTAGGAAATGGTACTTTTGGATCACATATGAAGGTTTTGAAAAATACAGCTGCCTTGGCTTCCTGAAATCTGGAAAGCTTTACAACATGAAAGAAGAATGGTTTCACTGGATAATAATCCATTTGCAATAAGAGCAAGGTCCATACTATTAAATGTGTTTACCCACTGATTCATCTGAATATTCCTTGATTTGCTTTAAATACTATAATCAAATGTTGTTTTTAAATTCAACATAGACTCAGGAAGAGCAATTTGGAGTCTCACAGGTGGTCTGAACTCACTACGTTGGTTGTGTTTGATACACTCTCCAGAACAGAAAGAAAAAGACATCCAATATGACTTTTTTCTCTTCACATTGGCGCACAAGACACAAAGCTTTCATGAGGGAACTCATTCCCCAAAAGGGAGACTGTCGCTTACTAATGTTTCCATTTAAACAAATCTCTAAACTCACAGAAAAACGATATGACCCTTCCTCTGATAAAAATCTAACATCAAACATTGGCAGGCAAAATTTAAGTCACTTCCTGAATTGCTAAACACACAGTTACATAAAAAGAATCACCAAACACAACACACTGGTATTTTTCTCTTTCATTTACTCAGCAATTCCTTTCTTCAAATTAAAAACTGTAGTTTTCCGGCAATTATTATCTATCTTGGTTAAATTACCGATGCCTAATAATGTAATTATCTGTGATAAAATGGAGTGAGGAGGGAAAGGAGACATGTGCTACACTTGCACGATTAAAACTTAGTCTGTTTTTCTTTTCTATTTGCACCACTGTAACATGAGCACTTTTGTGAGAAGCTATATTTAGACTTCTGGGTGGTAGAAAGTCTGTTTTCTCATCAACACAGAGTACAGAGAAAATCAATACAGAGAAAGTTTGTTTGGAAAATACAGGTGATTTCACCCCATAAATGGTGACCCACACAAATGAAGTTCTAAACTATCATTGAAATCAGTCAGTCAATTAATTGGTTATACACCCAATTTCTTCCTCCACACATTCACTCCACAAATACGTATTGAGAGCTATGTACATGCTAGGTAATAAGCCGAGCATGAATATAATAGTGAGAAAAAATAAATACTGACCTTAAATGGCCAAACTCATGCCTTTTGCAGATGTATTTTTGATGGTGTGTCTTTATTAATTTTTTAAAGCTTTTACCTATTTATTTGGGGGAGAGCACAAGCAGACGGAGGGGCAGAGGGACAGGGAGAAGCAGGCTCCCCACTGAGCAGGGAGCCTGTCTCGGGGCTCGACTGATCCCAGGATCCTGGAATCATGACCTGAGCTGAAGGCACATGGTTTTAATATTAATGTCTGAGGAGGGGGGTGCCTGCGTGGTGCAGTTGGTTAAGTGTCCAACTCTTGGTTTCAGCTCAGGTGGTGATTTCAGGGCCGTGAGATCACGCCCCACAATGGGCTCCATGCTCAGCATGGATTCTACTTAAGATACTCTCTCTCTCCCTCTACCCCTACCCCTCTCTCTCAAATAAATAAATATTCATGTATGGTCTCCATGTTCCCACTAACCTAAGAGTTTAGGGACACAGAGAGACAAAGAAGCAAAACTATTTCAGGTTCTGATTACTTTGTATTTCCTTACCACAGGTCTCACCAAAAAAAACCCCAAAAAACAAAAAACTGTAAAATTAATGTATTTTTAGTTTTTACTATTATTAGTTTATTCTAGCAAATGAGTTTATATTAGCAAAGTGGATATTTGGTGTTAATTTTTTTCTAAGAGGTCTTTCATTCTTTAGGAAGTTAAAATAAAACCCAAGGAAAAGAAAAAATAGAGATTATTATATACTGTTTAGCAACCAAAATTCCTAAATGAAACAGCACTATTCAGAAATCAGAACTTGTCACCATTTAGAAATGCATTTTTTTTTTAGTATCTGTGAAAGATCTTGTTTCTAATTTGTTTTCCAAATCCCATGCATATTTTAGATGTTGGGGCTGGGGAGGAAGAAAAATTCCAAATATTTAATACAAATTCCACCCCCATCTTCATTTTCCCTCATATTAAAACCAAGGCACAATAATGCCTTTACCAAAGAGGAAAAAAAAATCACAGATTTGAGAGACAGCACACCTTAAGTTTTTAAGTTTCTCTCTATAAAAACTCAAAAACAGACACAGCTAGAAAGAGGATTGAGCCAAGGAATCTAAAACAAATACAAGTATTTTAAAAAAATAATCTGATCTTTACTTAAGATATTATGAATAGATTTTATTCACAAAGAAGCTGCTCAATTCTCAATTTTCATTTAAAACAGAGGCAAGGGGTGCCTGGGTGGCTCAGTCGGTTAAGCAGCTGCCTTTGGCTCAGTCATAATCCCAGGGTCTTGGGATCAAGCCCTGCATCGGGCTCCCTGCTCAGTGGGGAGCCTGCTTCTCCCTCTCCACCACTTGTGCTCTCTTGTGTGCTCTCTCTCTCTCAAAGAAATAAAAATCTAAAAATAAAAAGAGGCAAATGCCATTTTCATTGATTTCTATAATAATTTAGAAATGCATTTCCATATTTTCTCCCTGTAAATCAATTTCAATTCAAAGGATCAGCTTAATAGAGAATCCCTAGCAACCCATGTCATCCTTGACTTTCCAAGACAAAGAAGTGGTGGGAAGAGGAATGGGAGTCAGTAACCCCTATTCACCAGCACCAAGTGAAACATGCATCCAAACCATGAAACAGAAGTGAAATTTGCAAATCTGCAGGGAAAAAATCTGTGAACATTAAGAGTCAAAGACTTAAGACCAAACTTATTATTCTGCCACTTCATATTCAGCCTCACTGTTAAGGCTTTGGAGAATGGCATTAATTTTTTTTTTTTTTATGCTCAGTCACGATAGAATTAGGTCTGCCCATATTACCAAAGATAGACAGGGGTATTTTTTATTTTGTAGACCCTAAAATTCTAGAAGATTGTTGATGATGTCTTGGGCCAAAGAAACCGAAATGGTACCATATTGCACCATGTAACCAGTACTTGCTCACGTAACAAATTATTCTGCTAAGTACAGGCAGTTTTCACACTCCTGTCTGACAGGTTTTATTCCTGAGGAAAGTGTTAAAGTAAAAAATATTCAGCAAGATGTGATTTTCCCATAGAAACATTGTTCTAATCAGATGCTAGTTTCCTGGCTAATACCCTTAAAAAATAAAATTACTACAAATACCATGTTTAATCACCTTAAAGGATAGAATTAAGCTTTAAGCATTTTCTTAAAATTGTTACTTAGGACCAACTAATCACAAAATTCATACTAATGTTTATTGAATAATATTTTTAAGTGTCTTACTTCTTCCCGTTCTCCAGCAACAATAAACTACAAGATAGAGAAACACTTTCTTAATCACATAGCCTCTACTGAAGTGTCTAGTACATAGGAGAAGCTCAATACGTGAGCTGAACAGATTGCCATGTGAATTCACAAGGGAGAATTTGGGAGAAACTCCTGCAAAGAGGGACGTTTTGTTGCCCTGCCCTTTTTAAGCTCTCCTCCCAACACCTCCCCCCATGCAAATTTTGTTGTGGGTATTAGAAATCACTTGGTGCTTCTGCAGAAGAAGCTGACATGTGTTCCTGACTTGAGAGCAAGGCCCTGCATATAACTGAAGGAAAGCATGACGGCTAGAATCAGGCTCGTCCTAGAGAGAATAAACAAACTATACCATTCGCCAGCCGACCAGTCGACCATCCATATACTCTGCTTTCTTCCCAAAGCTTCTCTTCAGTCAGCGTCTGGCTTTCCCATAACATATGCTCCCCTCACTCCCCGTGCACTAAAGTAGGGCTACTCGAAGTGTGATCTGTGATCCTGATCATGACCAGTCCATGACATCATAAACTGCAGGAATTGAGACTAAACATTTAGAAGTTTTCACAGCAATTTCACATGCCCTCCATCCAAGCGCGTGATCAGCGGACTCATCTTGCTGAGCAGGTGTGAATGGTTAGGTGTGGGCCAGATGCCTGGATGAGTTGCACGGGATGAAAGCTGCATGCTATCATTTACAGGCAGTATTACAGCGTATAATACAACATGTACAGTATTACAGTGGGTTCGAAATGTAAAAAACAAAACAAAAAATTAGTCCTTCACCGTACAAGTTGGAGAAGCCCTGCAAAAAAAAAAAAAAAAAAAAAAAAAAAAAACCCTAAACTTTGGAGTCAGACAGACCCAGGAATGAGACCATTCAACCACTCAGCTGATCATGCGACTTGAGCAAGCTACTTAGTCCCTCTGCACCTCTGTCCTCCTATCCGAGCAGATCTGGATACAGGAGGCTGAGTCTGTGTTAAATGAACGGCTTCCTCTCGGTCTCATGAAATGGGCAACGATTTCAGTGCATGTTCAACCCAAGGGTCAATCATAAGCTTGAATATGCTTTGGATGTGGTGTGTCTCACAGCTGTGTGAACAAACACAGAGCTATTTTGGGCAACATCTAACCTGCAACAGTACAGCGCAAGTGCCCCAGCACCTTCTCATGTCCCAGGTAGAAAGTGTTTTGGTGACAAATCCCACACACAATGGACTGGATGTGGGTATGACAATCCTGTGGTCACTGTGGGGTTTAGACTTCACCACATGTGACAATTTGCTCTAGGCCATTGTGAAAGCAAAAATTTCTCAACTCCATCCAACAACAGCTGAAGACCTAAAAACAGCTTTCCGGGACAGCTTTAATGACTTACAGTCATAAACATGGGAGAAGATGTCTAGGAGAACGAGAGGAAAAAATTCAATTTATGTGGAAAACAGAGGGAAATGCCCAGATAACTTCTAGCTCGCATGCAGAAGTCATTCCGGCCACTCTAAAAGGAAAATAAAAAAACCCCAAAACTTTACTCATTATTGTAAAAGGCCGTCTGCAACACCTCGAGCACAATATCTGGCAAAAGCAGACAGCAAATAAACATTCCCTTTTGATCCTGCCTTGCAATTTTTGTCTGTAAAATTATGCTTTAATTCTTCCTTCCCTTATTTACGCTAATAACATTAGAGAGTTTCCTCTCTATTTGTTAGAAATACCATCTGGGTGGAAACCTAACAATATGTGACTGACACAACTCACGCTGCTTCTGACATTTTTTTTCACCCTTTATCAGCAGGACAATCAACAAGAGTCCTCGAGAGAATACCAGCCCCAAACAGGAACGCTCCATAATGCCAGGACTGATTTATAACATCAGTCATCAAGCTCAGCCTCCTTGCACACTTTTGGCTCCTGTTACACTAGCTGAGTGAGAGGTCACTTGGGTCACGTGGGGCCTTACAAGGTTTCTGCAGAGAATAATGGTTTTTCTGTATCCCTTCCTTACGAAAGGCAGCTGATGGGCACTACCGTCTAGACATGCAAAGATACTTTTCGTGGACACAAACTAGGTTTTGTGTGTTTTTGTTTTTTTATTTAAAGCGAGCAACAGATTTACTTTTATTCTAAAGCATGCACCCAGCTACAGTAGCCCTTCTGGAAATCCTCCTTAAGAGAAGATTTTTGTGTCGGTCTCAGGTTCCGATCTAACAAAGGCCATAACTAAAGGGATCCGAGCACCATGACAGTATTTGACATGTTACCTAGGGGACTCGGGGATGGCTTTCATTTTCAGATTAAAGAATTCACCTGCCAGACAGAAAGTGTGGAAGACTTGCCAGAAACCATGTATTTTTACCCAAATTTTCCACTCTATAATGCATGTCCTTAGTGGATTTTTTTTTTTTTTTGGCCACATTTCCAATATATACGTGCACACGGACCAAATCCGAGTTTCCCGTCCTCCACAGGCAGAGCACTGAAACACATACTACAGTCCTGGGGTGTGACCAAAGCGTATGCACAGAGATGGGAACATGCCTGCATGTTTCCGTTCCTAGTTCTGCCAGCAGCTCTCACACGGGCCGCTCTGGTGCTTATTCAGTTGCTTTCCATGCTGCCTCCACAGGCCTGACGACAGCACGGAAAAGCTGTTTTGTTGGAACTTGTGCTGCAAATAGCACAATGACAACGTTAGGAAAAAATCTCTCAGAGTATTCACTGGGTCACAAAGATGGTTCTCAACGCAAGCTGTCCCCAACATATGGATATGAATTCTGAGTGACCCAGACTCGCGACCAGGCCCTGGGTAAGCCTGAAGTCCCAGTCTGCCAGTGGGGACGACTGCCCACCTTTCTTCAACGGGAAAAGCTCAGGGAGAAGTGATCCGGACGTGCCCACTCTCAGACGGAGACCTGCGGAGGGAACAATCCTGGTGTCTGGCTCCCTAGATCCAGGGGAGGAAACAAGAGGCTCAAACCACCACAGTCAACATCACCTCCAAAGAAGGAGCAGGGGCTGCTGGCATCCTAATTTCGAAGTCAGAGTACAGTCGTTGTGGTTATTGCCTTAATAGAAAAAATAAAGTTTGAAGAGATTTTGTATGTGGCTCTATGAACTCTCCCACCAAGAGAAATTTGAACTGAACTTGTAAAAAACTGTAAGTGACTAGAAGACTGCCCACAGCATTAAAAGTAGAGCAAATATGGTGTAACGGGTTGTTCCGAAAGGATGAGTGGGTCACTGGGTCGCGGAGTGGCACTTGTTTTCATGTTATGTCTATGAAGCATCATGTCAGTAAATTCTACAACATGTAAGACTTTGTTCAGATCGGATTTTTGAGATCCTGAAAACTTACTCATTAGAGAGATTTCTACTTGATACCTTTACCTTGACCTACTTGGCCATAAGACCCCACTCTCGTAGGATGCTCCCAGAGCATCTGCGGCTCTGAAAGAAGCGAGTTCTAATCTTGGCTCGATCACTAACCATTCAGTCTGGACAAAGTTACCGAATTTCACTCCCTACCCCTCGATGTTCTTATTTATCGAATAGAACTAGTATCTTACTAGGAGAAGGAATGGGGAGGACTTCATTTTGCACTCACGGCAAGAAAGAAGTTTTTGTTTCAATGTTTCTAAGTGACTTTGGCAGGAGGTGACAGGGGTGAATTCCTTTCTTACTGCTGCTATAAGCACCTGCCACATTAAGTTTAGTGGTTTACAATAATACAACTGTTACTGTCCTAACAGTTTCAGAAGTCTGATACCAAGGTGTTGGTAGGGCTGCATTCCTTCTCCAGCCTTCCTGGGAGTTTTCCTCGGCTTTTCCAGCTAACAGAGACCACCTGCATTCCTTAGCTCATGGCTCCTTCCTCTGTCCTCAACGTGTTATCACGTGTTATCACTTCAACATCTGGTTCTGTCATCTTATCTCTTTTTTTCTGCCTCGGATGTCCTGTGTTCCTCTTACAAGGAAATCTTGTGGGCCTACTCAGATAATCTAGGAAAATCTCCCCAACTCAAGATTCTTAACTTAATCACACCAACAAAGTCTCTTTTACCACAGAAGATAACATATTCAGAGGCTCTGAGGATTCAGGCACAAATGTATCTGGGGGCAGGAGAGCACTATTCAGACTAGCAGAAGGAAGAAGACCTAATTGTAGACAGCTCTGGTGAATATTTGGTCCAATGCAATAAGTTAAACAGTTATTTTAGGTTCATGCTTTAGCCATCTTGACCAGTGCCTAGATTTCTCACCCTCCTCCTGCTTATCTCCAAAAGAGTAACTAGATGAGGAGAGGGGCTATGTCTCCTTTCAGAATGGTGCCCTGGGAGATGGAGAGTGCAAATCGAATGGTATCCTGTGGATCCTGGATGCCCTCCACTGCAAAGGGGCTAGTCTGCACTGTTGCCTGGCCTGGGGACTAGGGAAACGAAACTGGCTAGATCACTGCATAGCCCCTGGAAACTGGATAGCCCCTGGCTATTCCACGGGCATCTGTTGTTGACATCCAAGCTGGTGGTCATGGCCTTGGGATGCCACTTCGGGTGCTACAGCCAGCTCAGAGTCTCACGTTCCCCCTGGTTCCTGGCCTAAGGCCATTACCTCTTAACTCAGCTATCTCCTGAGTCCTCTTCTGAATTCAAGAACTTCTTCTGCCACCACACAGGAGCTGAGAGAGAATCTGAGACCTCCCTCCACCTGACCTCATCATTTTGTCCTCTGGTGTTGCTGTGCACTTCTTCCGACCTGGCACGAAGCTACTCCATGTTAACAGTCTCTGCCCAGAACCCCAGAAAGGAAGTGGGATCAAACTTGCCTCTGCCTTTGGCATTTCCATCAGCCACCAGGCCCTCTGTCCTCAGTACTCCCCGCAAACTGTCTAATGAATAGGTCATCAATTCCTTCCCTCCTTTTAGGCACATGCCTCTTCTTCAAGCAGTGGGATCTACTCCTCCAACTCCCTGCCCTTGAGTCTAGGCTTGACTCCCTAACTTCCTCTGCCGATAGGATATGGTGCAAGTAATGTTCTGGGACCTCCATGCCCTGCCTACGCAGACCAGCAGCTTCTGCCTTCTCTCTCTTGCAAGCCAGCTAGCTGAGGAAGTACGACAACCGTGAGACCACAGTGCTGTGCGAGAGCTCCAACTAGCCAGGCAGAGAGACCATGAGGAGAGGTACTGAGGTACCAGACGTATGGGAGAAGACTTTTTGGACCTTCCAGCACAGCCTTGACAGCAGCTGAATACAACAACCTGCCAACACCACGTGGAAGAGAACTGCCCAGCTGAGCTAGTCCACCCAGAGAAGCTTGAGAAATCATAACCTGCATTTTAAGCCACTAAGTTTGGAGCAGTTTCTTACCCAGTAATAGGTAACTAAGGCGGTCAGAAAAAAAACAGAAAAACAAATTATATAAGTACATTGAAGTGTTTCTTAAAAATGTGATCACAGTGACACAGTAGTAAGATATACACAAAATGACAAAAATGTGGTAAGCAGACATTTCAACAGAATGCCCACTCATTTGCAAGAGTTTTGTTGTGCTTTTATTTTCTCACTAAATGCACTCATTTAATTCAGCTGTAGCCAAAGAACCACTTACACTACTTTTTTTCTGCCTCAATTAGCATGCAAGGACTTCCCTCCCTTTTAAGAGAATGTGATATGCAAAGTCACTGGACCACTGTCTTGCATAACAAACCAAAGTCTTTTGACATCAGTGAGAAAATTCCTCAAGAATGCAGAGGACATAATGCCAATTGTTAAGTGTGAAATTCCAGGGTATTAACCCTTTGAGAGATGCTGTCTTGTTCCATTTTATTGGTGGTTGATCAAAAGGACCGTGAAACTAGATTAGAAAATCATGCACCAGCTTCCAATGCCTGCTTAAAAAAATAAATAAATTTTACACATATGTATGTATATACATATATACATGAACTTGATCCTTTTAGGATCTCCAAATGTCCTGTATTTAGCAACCAGCTTTTAAGTCATGAAAGATCACTACCATTTAAGCTGGTGTCCAGCCAAGTAAGCCTCAGAATTCAAAGTAAAAATCCTGATCCATTAGCTGTCACCTAGTCCTTAACATTAAAGCTATGCTCAAATGATACCATTCCAAACAAGGACAGAGGACCCCTGGATTTACCGTTTAGGCCAATTTGTTTAGAAAGAGGTCAGGGGTGAAAAAAATGAGGGAGTCATTCAGATAGGAAGGCAGGGCCTATTTGTTTTTCAGGTTTCCATCTTTACTTTTTTCTTATTACAAGCCCTCCCACCGTGGATGGCGAGGACGGGCCACATGTACACAAAATCTGAAAGTATATATGCAGAATTACACGAAGGACAGGCTTCCAAGTCTCAAAACTCTCCGTCAGGAATCAAGAACAGCACCATACTTGTGTTTTATAGAAAGTATAGACTGTACAAAAAGGCAACAATACACCCTGGTATTTTTAGTTGCCATGATTAATCTATTCAAACAGTGTTCACACAGCATTCACCAGCCAGGAATATCACCTCCCTATTTTGAACTCAAACTTGTCTGTACAATAGAGCTTAGTGGGGAAAAAGAAGCTATTTGGAAGTCAAACAGTCCTGGATTCAAATTCCAAGAATAGTGCTTGTAAGCATTTACTAAGTATGTTGCCTAGGGCCTACTACTTAACTTCCCAGCCTGAATTTCTTTTTTTTTTTTTTTTTTAAGATTTTATTTATTTATTTGACAGAGAGAGCAAGAGAGCACAAGCAGGGGGAACAGCAGAGGGAGAGGGAGAAGCAGGCTCCTCACCGAGCAGGAAGCCCGACGCGGGGCTTGATTCCAGGACCCTGGGATCATGACCTGAGCCGAAGGCAGATGCTTAACCATCTGAGCCACCCAGGCGCCCCCCAGCCTGAATTTCTCCATCTGTAATATACAAATGGTACTCATAGTGACCTCACAGGGTTGACAGAATTTTAGCTCCGATTTCATATGAAAAAATAAATCTTTAATTATGAGCCAGGTACAGATTCAAATAATGTTAGCTCTTATTATTAAAATGATGAAAGTTTTTGTTTTCCGATAGTATTGGCACCCAACCCCTTTAGCCCTTAATCACTGCTCACTAAAGTAATCACTCAAAATCCGAAAGAGCATGAGAAAAGATTTATAAGTTAAGAAAGGCAGTTAGTGGGACTTGGTCTATATGGAATCTAATGAGATGATGAGTGAGGAAAAATGTGAACAGAGGAGAAAAGAGATACACGTCATCATTAAATAAGATCTTTGCTAGGTAACTGTGACTCCAAGAGAATTCCAAGTCTTTTTTTTTTTTTTTTTTTTTTTTGGCAAGTAAATGGAAAACCAATTCAGCTGTACGCCTTCCATCGCCTTGATTTATTCCCATGAGATAAAATGCAATGAAATCCTTTGAAAACCAGTAAGCACTGTGCTAGTAGGGAATATTTATTGGGTGCTTGTTACATGTCAGAAATTGTTGGCATTTTCTAGAAACCATACACTCAACTCTCACAACAACCCTTTGAAACAGTTCTTATGTTCCTTATTTTACTGAGAAGGAAACTGAGACGTAAAGAGATTATGAAACTTGCCCACAGTTCAACAGGTAGCAAGAGGCTGGCCGAGATTTCAATGTGTATCCACAGAGCCAGAATGTCTGCTCCTTCTACCAACTAGGAGGAGGTGGTGTGTCCCAAAGCTCTGAGACCTTCCTCTGAATTTTGCAGAGACGAACAGGAAATGAATTACACAATCATTTTTCATTTTGTGTCTAGACTCTAGGAAACAACCCATAACCCACTAGGAAGCAGACAAGAAGCATGGGGCTGTGAACCCAGCACTGAAAATGCCTCTGAGGAGGATGGAGAAGCAACAATCTGGACATTCAGCTGCAGTTTAGAAGGTCAGCACCAACTTCAGACAGATGTCTGATATTTTAAATGACAAATGTGCTTGTGTATTGTGCAGAATCGCGACACTCTCAGTTATGAACCCATAATGCTGGTATATTTCCAGTTTCAGCACTGAAGGACACATAGAGGAAAAAGAAAAAGAAAACCAATTGGCTTCCAATGGAATTTTGGCCGAGTTTTCAGCCAGCATGTAATAAAGAAGTTATTCTCCTTAGGCGCATTCAATTTTTAGACTGCTAAAGCATGGCAAAAACACAAAAACTGTGTGTTTCATAAAGATTCTAAGGAGGACCAAAACTTGTGTAAAATTAAGTAAAGCCAATTTTTCTTAAACAGATTTACATTCTGATGATTATGTTGTAGCTATTTGTAACTTTTGGGAAATAATTACAAAAACTAGAGAAATGTGATGATAAAAAAGAAGACCTTCTGAATCTCCTAATACAGAGATCAGTTTTAACCGTTTTTGCTTCACTATATTTTTGAAATTCCTACATAAAGCTGTTTCCATGAAATTTAATTTCTCTAGGACTAGGGTACACCCCCATCCGTTTTTGTGTTCCCAGCCTGCATTACAGTATCTGCCGTACGCAAAGTCTGTGGTAAGCATTTAGTGCTGTTCATCAAATATTTCTGATTTCCCTCCCTCCACGAACATGATAAGATTCTGTTTTCCTGCCTGCTTGAAGTTAGGCATGGCCACTGACATGCCTTGACTTGCCTTTTATCGACTGGCCAACGAAAGTGAGTGCAAGTAATACTACTTCTAGGACAAATCCCTTAAGATGTGGTATGTGATTCAGCATGTTTCCTTCCCTTCACCATGGTGACTGACAATATTCCAGATGGGGAAGACTCCATCAACATTCATCCACGAGTGAGGGTGGACATGAGTCCTGACGCCAGCCCTCAATAGCTACATACATAGACAATAATGAAAATGTTGTTCTCTTAAGCAGCTGAGATATGAGCGTTGTTACTGCAGCAAAACCTAGCACAGTCCGACTGATAAAAAAAAATTCTGAATGAAACTTTTCAACGAAGAAAACTCAAGAAAGGAAAACTTGAAGATGCTAGGTGGAATGACCATTCCCACTGAAACCACAGTTCTTTTTTCATAATCCTTTACAGGTTCAAATCTGAGAGTAGTGTGCTTAACCGCAGCCTGATACAAACATGACTACTACCAAGCTGAATATTTATTTAAATACAGCATCATGCTGCCAAATGCCACTTTGTCAGCACCACCTCTCAGAGACACTCAAATCTGCAGAGAACAGTCTGTTCACATATCTTTTGCCAGAATAACAGGTTTGTTCCTCAGAAATGAGTACCCTTCACTCAATGATTGAACACAGTACATTTATATTCAAGCAACCAAGGGGTCAGAGTGCCGGAAGCAAAAAGCAAATGCTGCTTTATATATAGAACAAGAATATTTAAAGAGCCCGAGGGAAAAATGAGAAGACTAAGGCAACACCCTCCCTCCACGCACACACAAACCCTACACAGAAGAAAACGGTGCACAGATGGACTATAATATCGAAACCATGCTATCGAGGTAGGCAGGAAGAATTCAGCCCAGCCACGTAAGCACTTGCCCTTTGCTGGAACTCGTCAGCAGCATTTGCCCCTGCTCTTTATGTGGCTGCTGGCCTCTCCTGCACACCCCTCTCTTCCTTCCCAAGAAGAGAGATTTCAAACAATGAGGCCTCTTCACGTGCAGCTTAGAAAGGGAATGGTTGAAAGACAGAGAGAGAGAGAGAGAAAGAAAGAAAAGAAAGAAAAGATAAAAAGAAAAGAAATGGAACCAAATGCTTGAGAGGGGGAAAGAGGAACACATGTAAGAAACCCATGGAAGTCATCAGGTGGCAGTGAACAGCTATGTTCATGAAGCAATTCAGCTCGTGCCTTCCAGCTTCAGCCTTGCTCACGTTTTTCATTCACACTCAGATAATGACAGGTACCAGGTGTGGACTCTATAATCTTCCCACAATCCTACCTGAAACCACAGTCGAGCTGTGGCTCCAAGCGTTTCACTAAGAATAGAAGCCAGGTCCATGGATTTCCAGAGTTGGAACCAAACCTAAAAGAACATCTGGCCAGCTGACTGTCACCTTTTACAGATGGGAAGTTTAAATGACTTGCTTAAGGTCACACATCTGTATAGTCAGAAGCCACTTAAGATCTCCAAATGACCGCCTTATTGTCTACCGTTTGACTATCAACCTACTTGCTTTTCTGCCACTTTTATCCCCACGAAGTATCTCTTCTCCTTTTAAATCAGCCCCCTCCCTAGGGGATCTTGACACTAATCTCTCCTGGCATTTCCCCATCTCTAGTTCTTTTTAATTTATGTAACATAAACTTACATAGCAGTTACTATGTGCCCAGCGTTGTTCTAAGTGCCTTAGAAATATTAACTTATTTAGGGGTACCTGGCTGGCTCGGTCGGTAAAGCATGCAATTCTTGATCTCAGGGTTGTGAGTTCAAGCATGTTGGGTACAGAGATTACTTAAAAACAAAATCTTTAAAAAAATTTTTTTAAGAAATAATAATGTATTTCATCACCATGACATGGCAGGGGGGTAGTATCATTATCCTCATCACACGAATGAGACACAAAGTAATTACGTGACTTGCCCACGGCCCACTGCTAGTAAGAGAACTGGAAAACCAAGCAGACTGGCCTCAGAGTTCTGTTTTTTACTGCTGCCCACTGCTATCTCTCTCCATTGCTGTATCCCCTTCCTTCCCAAGGATTAGAAAGTCAACCATCCCCCTGCCTCATCAAGAGGTCACGTTTAAAAAGTCTCAACTTCAGAGTAATCTAGCCACTGGGCTGTTAAGACCACCCAAGGAAAACTGCTTATTATTCCCTAGCATGCATTTTGGAGCCTTTTTGTTCTAACTGCTGAACACATGGACAGGAAAAGAAATCAGTAAACAATTCCTTTCTTGCAAATGGACTCACCATTTGGTGTGTAAACAAGGTGAGGAAACCAAACGAAGCCCTGAGGACTAGACAATGTGGTATGAGTTAAAGATCAAGCTGAACTTGCACTGAAGTCATCAGCAATGATTGATTGAAACTTGACTGGGGAGCTCATTTGTTTGTACAGTCTCAAGAAGGAAGGGGTCCTGTTTTGGTAAGATAACCTTAAGTCTGGCTTCTGTTTTATTTTTGTTATGTATTTTTGAAATTTGGGGGTATGAGCAGGAGTGCAAAGGTCTTCTGGCTAAAGCTCCTTTGTTACAATCCAGAAAAACAAACAATCAACATGGATGTTTTGGAACAGCCCAGAGCTGCCCTGCTTTCAAATATTTTACCTTCCATTTACTTAAGGAAATGAGCACACAAAGGGTTCCAGAATTGTGTTTGACCCCGTGGAGGTCACTACACTGGACCAAATGATTTCTCGCGTAAGACACAGAGAGGGTAGTAGGGTAGGAAGGAGGAAATGGCCATGCAGACCGATAAATACAAAACTGCCCACTCTCTTGACCCTCAGGCAGAAGGAAAACAATATCCATCATTTATAATCTCGGCAAAGGAAGCTTGACTTTGAAGACAATCTTTACATGGTGCTTAGAATATACCTGAAATGGCCTTCCTTTGAATCGGAAGAAATGAATAGTGCATACAGGAAGACCTTAGACAGGTCATGGTAGAAAGAGGGAAGGGGCAGTAAGAGCAATGGAAATTCTCCAAAAATTCCAATTATCTCAAACTATCAGTCTCAAAACATCTCCCTCTCCAAACTTCCCAAGAACTGTTCAAATGTGAAATAACTTAGGTCTGGTCACTTTCTCTGATTATCAGATTGGAATCGGGAGGTACCAAAGATCCTTCCTTCAGTGATTCACCTACTATAAACTGGACACCTCTCACTCTGCCCAGGAGCTGTGTAAGGCACCGGGTTACAAACTAACACCCCACGTCTTCCTCCGTGGCCTCAGAGACTTGCGGGTTCACAAGAATCTCAATGAAAACATCAAGCAGGTATGCTTTCATGTGCCAAGAATATAAATGAATGCATGTTTTACTAGTATCTTACCTGTAATGATTATTTTACATGGAAGAGAAACCAACAATTGCTCAATAACTGAACTGTAAATGTGAGAGCTGAGATCTGTCCACTAATCTCAATGAGGCTGAAGACGTTTGCTTACAAAGACCTGTCAAGCGGCACTAAGGAATGGGGTGGCTTACTTAAGCAGTCAGGTTTCCGTGCCAACCCTAAATCTAAAGGGGAGAGCCCCTGGTAGGAAGTGACAATGCTGTGGGGAAACGACTGTAGTACACATTGGATGCTTTACACCCAGAGAAGAATCTTTTCCAAATCTCTCCTCAAACATGAAAGGCAGCAATATGGACACAAACCTTCAAAAGACTCAGTTATCTAAATTGCTCTCAGCATATAATATTTCTAAAGTAAAATTGCCAGGATGCAGTTATGACTCATAAATTTCACTAAAGTCTCCTATGAAACATCTATACAGAATAAATCTTTCACTATTGTAAGGAAGAATGCAGGAAAACGCTCCTTATAGACATACATGAAAAGAACTAAGAATCACCTGGAATTTTATAGGAATCTTTGCACTCTCTCGGATTTCACAGTCAGCCCCAGTTTCAGATCAGAACTGTTCACATGCATATAAATGTTCCTACAAACCGCAGCACGTCAGACACCCAGCTTTCAGCTGCCCAGAAAGCCCAGTTCTCTGAAAGAGCCATGAAACCAGAAGTCTCAATGTCTGCATATGTGAGCAGAATCCCAGAGAAGCCTCGGACGTGAGGAGCGAGGACAGGGCCAGGTGCGGGTGAGGCAACTGTCTTTAGAGACTGGCAACCGGTCCTCCAAGCCAATGCCCACAGATTCCCAATCTGTAGAGAAAAATAACTAAAAGTCCATATAATTGGCTAACAGGTCGCAGGAAGTGAAGGCAGTGGACAACAGAAATAGAGATGGGGTGGCAGGAAAGACCCCTTGAGTGCTTTCAAGAGTGAGGGTGGAAACTTGCGTCCATGGGAAGAGGAATAAGAAAGAAAGAGGTGAGGCCAGAACCGCTCCTGGGATCACAACCCTTTACCGACCTGAAGCCACTAGAAGTCATTCTCTCTCTGTATTAAAACAAGCAAATTACTCTTTACGATGTTTCACGTTCCAAATCTTCTTAAATGTTAGAAGAAAAACAGATATGCTCTTCCAGATTGAAGAATCCATTCATCCACAAGGCCAAACCCAGGTTGTTCAAAGCCAGTGAACAGTGTCACATTCGTCGAGCACTAAGACCAGGAGGGGGACTGTGAAACTTGGTGGCCAAGAGGGAATACTTGTACAATTAAAGAATCAGAGCTAATCAGGATCTAACACAGGCACCCAGAGGGAAGACCAAAGCTGAATTCTCCCCTGGTTTTCTCTTTGACGGTGGAGCATGAAAGAAATACAGATTTCCTACAGGAAACAGAAGACAAATGATATCAATGGCCACTCTGTCTGACCCAGAGGAATCCAACTTTTAAAGGCAACACTAGCAGCAACATAAGCAAGAAGTAGTTGCCGAGGGCTACGGCGGCCCCACAGTTTCTGATGCAGGATCCCCAAATCCCCAAGGCTCCAAATACACCACATATGTAAGGTTAGTAAAAACTCAGTGTGTGACAAAACTTGACCTGAATTTACATAAAGCTGTGTTTTATCTTTATTTATCCAATGCAAACATGCAAAGTGTCATTACAAAAAAAAAAAAAATTAACTTGTTTGAATATCAGGTGCTGCTACTAGAGATGTTACATAATATATGTTATATGGCCTGAATATAGCTTCTTAAAACTGGAACATCCTGCAATATGAAACATACTTAGTCCCAGAAGTTTCAGGTAAGTGTTCGTGGCTCCGTACTCGGCAAGATTACTTGAAGCTGCCAGTAGGAATCTTTGAAATAGTTTTTCACACTCACCTAGGTTCTTTCCTTCAGGCAATGTTTTATAAAGCATAGTGTGCCTAAAACCGTGCTAAATATTGGTGGGTTTATTTCTAAAAGGTCTCAGCTTTATTTTTGCCTTAAATGTAAAAAAAGATCAGTAATAAGAATCACCACAGCTTCTTAAATTATTAACAGAGTTCCTGTTCACAGGTCATGAAAGGAAGAAAAGAAAGACAGAGAGAGTGGGAGGGATGGAGAGAGGGGGAGCAGGGGAGAGAGAGAGAGACAGCAGCATTATTGGCAGAACCTTACTGAAAATTATTCAAGGCTCAGAACACTGCTCAAGGGGAAAGAGTATTCCACCGAGGGGTCCCACCAACCTGAAACACCACTGTGCTACTTTGTAGTTTTTTCCGCAACCCACCTCCACTTTCCCCCCTAAACCTTGCCTTTTCCCCAAACCCCGTGCCTTAACTTCAGCTTCAGACTTAATTTCTCAATTCTCAGTGTGCAACCAAGACCTCTCCCATTTTGGGATGATCACCAGGATATACTGCATCTGTTTATAAGACTTACACACACACACACACACACACACACACACACATACACACACACACACAGACACCACCTAAGCTTCGAAAAGGCGGGAACTTTAGGCTGTTTGCCTAACATAATGTCCGGCACAACCTGGGGCCTTTAAAATATATTGGTTGAATGAACTAAAGAACTTAAGTAAAAGTGAGATACAGGGTCACAGGAAACTTCATTACTCCTTGCTCAATCAAACATTGTTTTAATTTTATACTTAATTGTAACAATTGTGCCAAAAAATATATACTGAGCCCTGGTTTGAAGATTCTTGTCCGCTGCTTAAAGTAATCTTACCATGTACAGGTCTACAGAGTCTTATTTGAAATTCTTCGGCCTGGATATATTTTATATTCCAGAATTTTCCAGATATTATAAAGTTAATACCATGTATATATCCTTTATTCCATGAATGAATATGCTGGCCTGTTCTTAACAAACACTCACTTTGCAATTCTGGTGGCTGAGAGCAGAAAAAGGGGGATGCCTGGAGGGGAGGTGCCAGACCCCCCATTTCCACCAAGGCAGAAATCAAATGGAGTACTGAAAGATGACACTAAAGACAGAATCTATGAACCAACGTTTTTTTTTTTTTTAAAGAGAGAGAGAGAGGTGGCTGGGCGGGGAGGGGAAAAAAGGAGAGGGAGAGGGAGAGAGAGAATCTTAAGTAGGCTCCATGCCCATCACAGAGTCCAATGTGGGGCTGGATCTCATAACCCTGAGATCATGACCCGAGCCAAAATCAAGAGTCAGGACTATTAACCAACTGAGCCACCCAGGCACCTCCCATGAACCAACTTGAAACCAATAATGGCAACAGTGCTAAGAATAAAATAGATAATAACCAGCATTTCTTGAGCATGTACTATGTGCCAGGCATTGTGGGAAGCCCTCTGTGCGCTCCTACTCCTTCAAGGCTCACACAATCCCACAGAGAGACAGCAGTATTACTCCCACTCTACAGATGAGGAAACGGAGGTCTGGAAAGGTAAAAGGAACTCGGGTAAGCCTACTCAGCTACGACACAGTCGACCCAGAGCATGACATCCAGTAAAAGCTGAGTGCAATTAATGAATTCATGAATTTATTATCCACCCTGTTATACAGCAAAGGTTAATAATCAGAAAAAGTTAAGTGCAGTGGGAATAATATGAACTTTTGCAGTCAGAAGGAATTCAGTTTGAGTCCCAGCCATTACATAAATACGTAGCCATGAGGACAGGACTTGAACTCTGATTTGTCACCTCCCCAAAGTAAAAGAGGGTGACTATCACTTACCTCACTGGACAAAATATAACACTTTTTTACCTTGACTGTACACTTAGATGCCAGGTGCTATACAGGTTCTATTTAATTCTTCCGAAAATCCAATAATATAGCTACTAGTATTACTCTTATTTTTGATATGAGGAAACATGCTTAGAGACATGGAATATTTACTCAAGGCCATAGAGTGGTTCATTTTCCTTTCCTGTTCCCACCTAAGACTTCAGTCTAAAGAAAGAATGATGCTCTCGTTTCTTTTTCTGGATGGAAAAATTCTCTTTCCCCAGGAGAACAGGTACCTGGAAGGGTCTTTCTCATTTGGATGTTTGTCTAACATTTTCCTGGCTTGCATTCTTCATGACGATGTCAGCCTTGAGACAGCAACTTATTCTCATCTCCAACCAAATTAAAATCATCTCCCAAAGCGTCAACTTCCTAAACACGATCATGCATTCAGATATTTGATGTTTACAAAAATGACCGCCTCTGACTCAATTTAAAATACTAGTGAAAGAAGTTGTGGTGAAAGTTAACAACCAGAGCACAGCTCACAGTTGCAAATCCTAGATTAAATCAGCTATAAAATAAATGTCTGACTTTGGTATAAACATCTTAGGAGAAAGTGCAGGTGTCACATTCGGAGACATTCAGGACGTCCTGCCGCAGGTGGAGGAAGGGATAGTTTTCAGTCCTGAATGATTGATGAAAATCTGTGATTTTGTATAGGTTTTAATAAAGCAGGGAAGTGCCTGAGCTTAATATTCCCCAGTCTATAGCTCCACGCAGACACCTCCTGTCTCCTTGCGTCTACAGCACGCCTGAAGACAACTGGGTAATTACATGGAGTTGGGAGCACTCCCAGGACATTCCCCCCTTGGCTAACCACTTCCTCTTGCCTTCAGAAAATTCCCTAGAAGCCCACAACTTACCCGCTCCTCTGCCCCTCCCAACAGACCACCACCAAAGCTTCTCACCTCGCCTTCCACCTCCACTCCCAAGTCAGTGCCCTGGGGCTCTCCTCAGAGCTCAGTGGGATTTCTTCTCACCCCAAGACAACAGCTTTGTGTTTAATGCAAATCATTTTTTGTATTCATTTGCAAAATTCATTTTAACAGCCTCGTGAGCATGTTGTGTGTCCTGCCCAAAACTCTCTCCCAGGCTTCATGAAATTCAAATGTTTCCATTTGTTGATGTCTGTAGTCAAAGCCAAGAGGCTTTCCCTTAAGCCATTACCCTTGGAAAGGAAAGTACAACTTCACTTCTGTTCCTAAATGGACTGACTCTTCTGACTTCTTCCTGTCACACAGAGGGTTTCTGACATGTGTATCAACTACTCCACGAATACTAGCCTCCAGGGTAGTCTCCTCAGAGGGTATTATCCACTTTTGCATTGAAGCTGCCACAGGGGAGGGAGAATGTCATTTGAAATCCTCCTTCCATCAGCTGGAACAACGTAGGAAAATCACAATCTTGCCAGGCCTTCAGCTTTGCAACCCAAACTGATGATTCACCTACCATTTTCTTGTTTTACTTTTGAAGTCACTTTCTGCTTCTGAAAAAAAAAAACTGAGTGATTTTTTTTTTTTTTTTACTAAATGTGTCCTCATATACATTGTTTTATTTGGTAAAAATTAATATTCATCTTAAAATTTTTATTTAAAATAAGGTAATGCTGATTGTTCAGGCAATTTCCTAAGAGAAAGAGAATATTTGAGGAGTGACAGCCTCAGTGAGAAGACTGTAAGCTCACTTTAGAAGGGAAAACGCTCATTGTGATATGTACATTCTTGTTCATTTTGAAAACCACACCCTTTCTATACTTTGCCTCCAAGGACAATTCATTTGATTGTATTACTGGAAATACCATCTTCAGTCTTACACTTTCCATGCTTATTATAAGATTAGGAAGCAGATACGAAAGACCAATGGTATCCTAAAAATATCAACAAAAGCAACATCAGTAACATTTCAAAATAGTTACTATGAGAGGCACCTCACTGCCTCAGTCATAGAAGCAAGCAACTCTTGCAACTCTTGATTTTGGGGTCATGTTAAAGCCCCCATGTTGGGTGCAGAGCTTACTTTAAAAAAAAAATTCCATGAACCTCAGTTTCTCCATATGTAAAGCAGGGTTAACAGCTAATAATAATGTGCTATTTGATTATTACAATCTTAAATATCTTAATATACTCCCTTCCGAATTCATGTTTTAAAATCATAAACAACAACTGTTGAACACAAGACAAAGTAGAAAGACTTAGAATCGAGAGATTCGCGTTGAGTCCCAGCTCTGCAAATCTGCTCAGGCAAGGCAGCCATGTGACCCCTGGAGTCTCGGTGGCTCCCTGTGTAAAGTCTCGGTTCCCACCCAGGCTCTACTCTAAGGGGCTTACATATATTAACCTAATCTGCACAGCACTCTTCTGAGGCAAGCACTGTGATCCTCACTTTACAACAAGGAACCAAATCACAGGGCACTTAAATAAGTCCACCAGGATCTCCCGGGTCATGGTAGGACTGGATTCAACTCTCAGAAGGGTAGCATCACAGCACCGATAGCCCTTACTGATGCTCGGTCACACCACTCGGGGATACCACTCCTGGGCAAATGGTAAGAACCACCATGGTTGTCGTAAAGCCTGAAGACCCAGGCCAAGGTGCATACACTCCGCAAATGTGAACGGCGGTTATTATGTTATGATGTTGCTTCAGGAAACCTGGACTACAGCTTTTGAAATAAAGTCGACAACAATTATGACTGGTAAGAATAAATTCACATTGGCCCACATACAACAAAATGTGCTTTCTCCAGCATTCTTGCAACGAGGAATCTCTATCGTCTAGCACTTGGCAGCCACAAGGCAACACCTGCTGTCAAATCTCCCCAAGCCAAAGCCATCTCTTCCACGCTCCGCACTGCAGAGTTAGGGAATTTCCGTGGGGGACCTGCCAAGATTTGAACATATCTCAGGAGCCTCCTGAGGCTAGCATGTTGGCCCTGCCTTCAGGGCTTCCAGAAACTCACCTCCTTGGGGAGGAGGAACTGAGTTAAGCAAACTTAAGGCGTGGCTCATATTCTGAAGTCTTATGTCCAACTCATCTATCAAATAACTAAGTTCTAGCCAACTCTTGAAATAAAGTTGGCATATAATGGAATACAACTGGCCCCTCTGGTCATCTCCAGAGGCCAGGCTAGATTCTGGAATCTTCTTGTTTGCTCCTACACCCTAAATCCAAACCATGGCTCTAGTAGATCTTTTATTCTGTCCTCTATTGCCAACAGATTTTTATATAGATGATATGATGACTACTTCAACTAACAGACATGCAAAACTGTGGTGGAGAGAAACATTTTAAAGCCCTACTATGATTATAACTTAAGGTTATTATGTGTTGAAGCACTCAGCTGGGCATTCTTGCGTGTTACTTCGGTTAATCCCAACCAACCTGTGAGGCAGGTATCATCATCTTCCCCACCTTTACACACAGGAAGGCTGAGCCCCCAAGTCTGGCCAACAGTGTTCCCCTTAATTTCTCATCATTCAAGTCTCAGTGGAAAGGTCACCTGCCCAACTGAAGGCAGCAAGTCCCCTCCTTCTCCACTTCTCAGACCTCCCTCACATTATCTTGTTTAGTTTTATCCACAGCACTTAGTTTTATCTGAAATTCTTTATTTATTTATTGTCTGTCTCCAGCAGAAGATCAGTTTCTGAGAGCAAAGGAACTTGTCTGCCTGGTTCAAAGTTCAATAACAGTGAACTCAATGCCAGTAACAATAGCTGGCAAAGAATAGGCACTTAACTATGAGAGGAAGGAAGGAAGATAGGAGAAAGGAAAGGAAGGGAAGGGAGGGGAAGGGAAGGGAAGGAAGGAAGGGAAAAGGAAAAAAGGAAAAGAGAAAGAAAGAACAGGAGGGAGGGAGGGAGAAAGGAAACAGAGAAGGGAAGGAGGGAGGGAAAGAGAGGGAGAAAGGGAGGGAGTACAGATGCCTCGATAAATTCCTCCATAAGGAGAAAAGCTTATTTTAAGCATTAGAAGGAACTTTGTGACTTAGAAATGTCAAATTCTGAGGCACGTTAACTGAAGAAAGTTGTGAAGTAAATGGAAATTCAGAGGTAAAGTTAAGTGCTCTATCTTCCTGAAAAACAAAAAATGTGGGTGCAATCCTTTGTGAAATGTGCATGATTTTAAATTCCAGGGCCGTTCAACCTTTCAGATACCTTTGTTTTATCACTGCTACCATTCAAAACCTCTCAAAATACATGCTTGTTCTCTGGTTGGAAGTTGCTTATTGATTACTCTTCACTGCTCTCCCTTCCCCGACAACACACAACACACACACACACACACACACACACACACACACACACACACTCACCCTGTTAGCCCTTTAAAAGCCTGAGTTAACAGAGTTCCACAGTCACAAGCAGCATTCTAAAATTGGAATTTGGCTGCCTGACCACACACACTAGCCCTGGAATTCAGCAAACATCTGGGCCAGTGAGTGTGAGAAAGTTCTGTGGTAACAAAAGTTTCTGAAGCAACAATGAGAGCCGGAATCCCAGGGGCAGCAAGGTGCAGGTGCCGCTAGGAGGCCCGCCAACCAGATGGCAGGGGCTGCAGCCTCACTGCCTCGGGGTGGCTCCCCGCAGCCCAGCAACCAGTGAGGGGCCCCGAAAGCAAACCCGGACGTTTTTATAAGCTACAGACAAACGTGGGTGGCCAGAGGCTCCCCAAGCCAACTGCTACAGGGCAGCTCAGCCAGGTGAAGTACCTTCACACCCTGGGGAACGGAGAAGGCAGGTTAAGTTGTACAACTTCTAGAGAGTTGCTGGGTTCGTTCAGTTTTTGAAAGATGAAGAGTTTGGTCCCTGATGGAAAGAGGCATTTGCTGGCTAGCAAGTTATAGTCTTTGATTTTTTTTTTTAAGATTTTATTTATTTGAGAGAGAGAGTAACAGAGAAAGAGAGCATGAGTAGGCAGAGGGAGAGGGAGAATCAGTCTCCCCCACTGAGTGGGGAGCCCGATGTGGGGCTCAATCCTGGGACTCTGGGATCATGACCTGAGCCGAAGGCAGATGCTTAACCAACTGAGCCACCCAGGCACCCCACGTTGTAGTCTTGTTAACAGTCACTGAGATATCATACTATATTAGGTACTAACTAAAACTTCACTCACCTCACAAACGTTGCAAATTAAAATCAAGTGAATTGCTGAGATCCAGGAAACGGGAGAACAGTGAGGAGGGAGAGAAAAGAAGACGACATCTTGGGTATCGCTTGTTTTGAATAAGAAAACAGAAGTTGCTTTTGTTTAGAACTATCATTCATTGCTTCATTTTATTAACTATAAAATATGTTCATTGTAAAAAAAAAAAATTCAAACCAAATAGAAAACTTCCCTACAGGGAGCAAAAGCTCCCCCACAAATTCAGTCCCTAGACACAACGACTGTTAATTCTTTGGCGGATGACCTCCCGGGGGTGTTTCCTCTGTGCTTACCAAGTGCAGACAGCACTCTACATCCTGGTCTTCAACTTGCTTTTCATCCATATCCAAAGTAGTCTGAACCTCTTCCTATGCTAGTCATATAGTTCTATTTCACCTGTAAATTGCAGATGACGGGGTGAACATTTGATAGGGATGTTGCAAGGATTAAAGGAGATATTTGTTAAATGCTTAGAACAGGATGTGGCACATAACAAAAAATTCAGTAAATATTATTATTATCAGCTGCCCAGTATTATATGGTATATATGTGGGCATCAGTTATTTAGCAAACTCCCTAGTGTTAGAAGTTTCAGTTGTTTTGGGGCGCCTGGGTGGCATAGCGGTTGGGCGTCTGCCTTCGGCTCAGGGCGTGATCCTGGCGTTACAGGATCGAGTCCCACATCAGGCTCTTCCGCTATGAGCCTGCTTCTTCCTCTCCAACTCCCCCTGCTTGTGTTCCCTCTCTCGCTGGCTGTCTCTATCTCTGTCGAATAAACAAATAAAATCTTTAAAAAAAAAAAAAAGAAGTTTCAGTTGTTTCCAATTCTCACTATTATAAACGATGCCACAATCAAGATTACAGCTTACGTTTCAATATTATGACTTCTTTTTTATTACCCTCTATTGCCCAGCATTTGGAAATTTACAAAAAAAAGCAATACTCACATCTGTTCATGTGGGCTGACATCAATGCTATGTAGGAGACAAATCAAGGTGTCATGCTCAGTGGAGAGACAAGGAGATCAAGACCACCCAGCAAGGAAGCCTGCAGTCCTGCCTCGATTCTGGCCATGCAATCATCCAACTAATCTTTACGAAGTCAGTATTCAGTGCCAGGCTCTAGGCTGGGCACTGGGAATATAAAGATACCTAAAATAACCCTCAAAGAACTCCCAGTCTAGTAGGTAGGCAACTACCTTTTTTTTCTTTAATGACCGTATGGTGTTCCAAGCATCGTAGCAGGCATGTGCAGAATGAGCAATCCCAGACATGCAGACAAAGGAAGCAACACATGACTACAGCACAGAAGCATCGAAGAGCTGGGGATGTTTCCAAAAGCTGTCCTCCAAAGCTGAGAACAGATGCGCAAGCAAGGCTGGGTTTCAGACCCCTGCTTCTAGTCCTGGTCTTTTTCTCCTGCAGCATGTTATTTCATAAACTCAAAGAATTTGGATCATTTAGGCCTGCAAAGATATCATATCCACGTTATTGCCACTAAATTTCTCTTCGAGGAGGGAACCGCAGAGGGGATGAAAAGCTTAAAGAACATTTCACTTTAGCTGGATATTAAAAAAAAAAAAAAACATATCAAGTCACCTCCCTTGAGGACACACTACTGGCGTGCTCCACATTACTCCTGAGGAGCACTCAAACGCAACATAAATACATTCTAGAACATCACCCCCCTGCGTTTTCAGGAAGGCACTAAAATTCGAGATATGATGACTAGTAATTTCAGTATTTATTTCTATCATTAATTGCAGCTAGCATTTCTCGAGCACTCACAATACGTGAGTCTGTAACCTTTATAAGCATCATCTCAATTAATCATCACAACATCTCCATGAAACAGGTTTTATGCTCTCCCCATTGGGTATATGGGGGAGATGAGGTTGAGAGACATTAACTACTAAATGGGAGGATCAAGACCTAAACCAAGATTCGATTCCAAATCTCATGTGCCTCGTCATTCTGTTATGTATACTGTCCTTTAAATCCATAACAAATTTTTCAATATTGTGAGTGTAATACTTCCACAACACTCTTTAAAAACACCGAACAATTTGATTCTTTTTTTTTTAAGATTTATTTATTTTATTTATTTGAGAGAGAGAGAGAGCACAAGTAAGGGGAGGGGGAAGGGAAGAGAGAGAGGCAGAAGCAGACTCCCCACTGAGTAGGAAGTCAACTCAGGGCTCCATCCCCAAACCCCGAGATCATGACCTGATCCCAAGACCCTAAGATCATGACCTGAGCCAAAGACAGATGCTTAACCAGCCGAGCCACCCAGACGCCCCAAACAATTTTATTCTTTACATATTGAGAACCACTTGTAAGATCTAAGTTCCTTTAAAGCACACATTTATAAAACCTTCTCATCATGGCTGGCTGATATCTGAATTTGAAATTGGCACCCTTTACTGCATTTCATACTCCTGAAATTAGACAATCAGGACCAACATCAAACAAAGGCTTCTGTGATGATTAGTTGACACGGCAACATAATGCATCGTTTTACATCAGGCTCCAGGTCCAACATAATTTATGTTCATAACAAAAATGGCAATTGCCCAGTATCTGTCATATGGATTAATGGTCTCAACTGTGGCCAAGTCAAAGCGCATTAGCCCAATGTGTCTAAACATCTGACTCTAATCATTACAGTGAGGATCAAGTCAGGCATTAGAGGCTTATAAGTATATTTCACCGAGGGCGGGAAGTTGAGAGGAAAACAGCTTTTAAGGGGGGAAGTTGGGGTAATGTTTTCTTAAAATTTAAGATCATCTGCTGTCAGTGGTAGGTGAGTTGTCTCTTCCTCCACTTCCCCTTCCCCTCGCAAAGGATTCAGCTGTGTCCAGTGTGGTCCAGCCAAGAAGGTCAGGCAGAAGACAGAGGAGAAGATTCTGTGGGAGTCTGTCAGCCATCGGTGGTTTTTATATTATTCATTGTTCTGTATCGTCCACACACACACCCTCTTCCTGCCTCCCCCATCCTGTTCATATGAATAATCGCAGATTATTTGGTTTTTTACTCATTCCCAGATATTTTGGGGGATGAGTTATAATAAATCTGTAATCTAATCTCTTCCCGTATAAACATACAGAACTGAAGTTTAAACTAAATATATTTATTACCCTCTAATGATAGTTCCCATTCTACCAGGAAGGAGGGAGGCACGGCCCCACCACCCCTTACCCCCAAAGTCTATATCAGAACCCTGCATCAGCGATCCCTGACCTGCCGTCCTCAGTCATCAATCTCCTCCCCAGCCACTTCCTCCTTAGAAACCACAGCAACATTTGCTAGTCTTTTTTTTTTTTTCTTCTTTCTTTCATCCAATTTATCCTCCTCCTGTTTGAGGTCAGCTTACCATTTATGTGGAACCGATCTGGACATCAACCTCTCCACAACAAAAATCACAGCCACAAGTATAAACGGTATAGATGTTAACATCTGGTCACTTCTCTTGGTGTTGATGTTACATCTTTACTGTTTTCTTAGAAGTTAAATTGTAGACGGAATCTTCCTGGCTCCACAAGACTTCAAAACATTTAGCTAGATAATAACCTCTTGGAAATCACCTTACAACCTACAAAAGCTCTGCTTTTTTTTTTTCTTTTTCACTTATTAGGTCTACATGCTGCATATAATGAGATGGTTCTTTATAAGGTTTTATAAGACAAAGAGGGCTCAGCAGAAAACGAATGTCACCGGAAAGGTGTGAACAGTTTATAGATTAATATGTAAAGGAAGGAGAAAGAAATTTCACATTTATCAGGCACCAGATACTTTCATATACATAATTTCAATTAATCTCAGAGGTGGTAGGTAAACTCATGCCCCCAAAACCTTTCAGGTTAGGTATGAGTAATACCCATGCTTGTGTCCTAGGTCCTGTCACTTACACAGGTCACAAAGCTAGAAATCCCAGAGCTGTACTGAACTTTTTGTTTGTTTGTTTTAAATCCAGAGTCAGGGGGACGCCTGGGTGGCTCAGTTGGTTAAGTGCCTGCCTTTGGTTCAGGTCATGATCCCAGGGTCCTGGGATCGAGTCCCGCATCAAGCAGCACGGAGCCTGGTTCGAGTCAGGTATACCACATTGGCCCCCAAGATGAACACCTTTTCTTTCCATTTTTTTCTTTTTTTCTTTTTTTTTTTTTTTAAAGATTTTATTTATTTATTCGACAGAGAGAGAGACAGCCAGCGAGAGAGGGAACACAAGCAGGGGGAGTGGGAGAGGAAGAAGCAGGCTCATAGCGGAAGAGCCTGATGTGGGACTCGATCCCGGAACGCCGGGATCACGCCCTGAGCCGAAGGCAGACGCTTAACCGCTGTGCCACCCAGGCGCCCCTCCATTTTTTTCTTTTGACATAGTGGATTCTTCTTACCATCTGTTTAGCCAGAAGGCAAAAGTCAAGCACATTTGAAGGCAAGGATGTTTCAATCCTGGCTCTGTGGGTAGTTACCCCATAGCCTCTTGGGCAACTCACTGGACCTCTCAAAGGCTGATTTCTCCATCTGTAAAGCACCAGGCTAATACGTGACAGTGTTCGAATGTAACGCAGAGAAGGTCTTCCCTTTTCCAGTTCATATATCTTTCTCAAACGCATGCAAACATATATAAGCTGACCCAATTACCATACTTGTTTTAAATACTGCCCTAAATATTAATATTTTAGAGTTTCCCATTTTACCTCTATTTCCCCCTATGACTATAAAACCTCAAGTCACTTAGTATCCTTGACTAACCTCTATAAGATGATGGAAAAGGCTTCAAACTTGAAAAGTGAGGAAAACGTATGGGTTGAGATAAGCAATCCAGCACCTAGGACAACAGCTGTCAGATATCTTCAGTACATAATTTCATTTATTAACATCCTCTCATTTTCCACTGGACCCCTTCTTAGACACATCTGAAAATATTTGGCTCCACAAACCAAGAGAAAAACCAAGCTCCAAATGAAATCTTCAATTTGAACCTAATAAATCACTGCTCAGTGCACCGACTCGAGGGTATAACTATGAGGATGGGCGCTGTGGGTCACAGGCTCAAAGGAGAGGGAGAAAACAGCTTTTAAAAGAACGTGATTTAAATTGGATGTAGCTAACGACCTCTGCTAATGGAGTTGGTTTCTAAAAATGTCCATTCCCTACCATCCATTTTAAACAAGCATTTTCCACCTGTTTGCTGTCTCTGAGAGCTGAGGCCACGGGCAGGTGTAGGGCAGAAGAATGGGGGGTGAAAGGGTCCAGGCAATGCATCATAGTGGAAAAGCTGAGGTTTGAAGGGCTCTTTGAAACTTCAAGGGAGCTCACTGAGAAAATGCAAAACAGCAATGGAGTAACGTTTGGCTGGTGAGTACTAATGACAACTCTGGCCGTGATCAGTTCGAGCGCCTCGCAAGGAAAGGAACAGGCTATTACATAGTACAGGGCTTCGTGCAAGTTCTTAGATCTCTATTATCCGGAGTAGGAAACTTAGTGATTTAAGAAAATAGGCTCTGGAGCCAGACTGCCTGGGTTCAAATCCCAGTCTGACCATGTTCTCGATACATCTGTAAGCTCGCCACGCCGCTGCTGTGTGCTTCAGTAACATTCTCGATCTCAAAGGAGTGTTCTGAGGATTAGGAAGTGAAGGAGTACACGTACAGTATATAGAAGAGTGCCTGGTACACAGGGAAGGCTCAATAAATGTGAACTTACCACTTCCAATCATCATCAATATCATTATTAGGTAATGCTAAATCTTCCCTGGGTGCCAATCGAGTTCACAGAATTTTAACTTTCACTAGAGTTTAAACACACACCCACGTGTCCTCAATGAATATCCAACTTGAAAGGGAAAGAAACAGATACAGCAGAATAGTTAATTCCACACGCAGCTATGAACTACAGAAGATAATGCCATTTCTAACCCTGGGATAGCACAAAGAGAAGAGATAAGGATTCCCAGGTTCCTGATAATGTGGCTTTGATGAGTTATTTAACTTTGAGGAACAGTTTCCTTTCTCATCTGTAGAAAATTGCCTGCTGATTATTCTATCTGAAACATTCCCTCAATTTCCTACCCCCCACCCCACCACATACTCCCCAACTCTTTTTACCAGATCTTACAGATCTTCGTTTAAATCTTTCAGCCTCTGGCCCTGCCCCATCCTTGAGGTTAGGCTGGGTCTCCATGCTGTACAGTCACATTTCTCCACCATGTCCCAAGGACCTAGATCCAGGTGCATAGGTGACTCAATAAATTATGGATAGATGGAGGGATGGATGGAAGGGATAATAATGCCTGCCTTTCTCCCCTCTTAAGACCAAGGAGGCATCGAAGTGAAAATACACACCGTAAAAATGCTTTACAAATATAAGCTAATACTCAAGCGTTGAATTTGAGAAGACTAGGAGTCTTAAATGGAGTCTAACAGAAGGGGAAAAAAATAACCTGATGATGGTGAATAATCTCTTGGGCTTTAAAAACATCTACAAATGCAATGGACAAAACTGCAACATGGGGTTAGTGTGCCTGCCCCCAGGGTCAGAGCAGAGTCAGGCCAAGAAGGAACAAGGACCAGGAAGGTGAAATGGGAAGAGCAGGTGGTATCTTGTCCCAAGCAGATAAGGGCTGTGGCACAGGAGAGTCCAGAACAGCAAAAGGTTAAGTAGGCATCACACACAGACACGTGGGAGTCCACTGATCACACTGAAGGTATTCGGGAATTTGGAAGGAGAAAAATTACATCTTCCTTCACAAAGTCTAACTGAAATTTACCATTTCCTTCAATTACTAAACCACAGTAGCAGCTGTAGGACCATTAGCAGAATCTGGCACTTTGTCACCAAAAACGAATCTCTGGGCAAGGATTCTTTGTAACGTTACAATTTCAGACATCAAAAATGTCTTTTACTGTCACTGTTACTTTAAACTTATGGTAGGCTTTTGGTCCACCACTGAATCTTGTCATTTCATTAGCTGTTTTAAGAAGCACATATGTATAGGGGCACCTCGGTGGCTCAGTCAGTTAAGCATCTGACTCTTGATTTTGGCTCAGGTCATGATCTCAGGGTCCTGGCATGGAGCCCTGTGTCAGGCTCCACACTCAGTGCAGAGTCTGCTTGGGCTTCTCTTGCTCTCTCTCTGCCCCTCCCCCTGCTTGTGCTCTCTCTCTCTCTCTAAAATAAATAAATAGCATCTTAAAGGAAAAAAATTTACGTACAGCTATATGTAAATTTAACATTTTCATAACTTATTCCAACATAACTGACTTCCTTTGTAACACCATGTACATTATTTGACACACCTAAAAATTATTCAGAGGGAGGGTCCATAGGCTTCACCAAACAAAGAGGTCTGGGGCATGGAAAATGTGAAGGGCCCTTGGCTCTAAGATGGCCCCTACAGGGCAGAGGCAAATCAATGGCAGTTAAAGAGATAGTGCCTGCGATCCAACAAAAAGGTGATAGTAATTCTTTTGAGTTTTGCAACAAGTATGGGAAAAAAAACAGAGGAACTGTTTCACTAATTCAAGGATGAGCTGAGTAATGCCAGAAGATGGCGAAGGAGCCAATTATGTAGGGGAAACAGGAGCACACAACAAGCCCAAAATGTCTGGGGCCCAAGTACTTGTCACCGAATCCCAAGGATACAGGTGGGGACTCCTGGCAGTGATGGACACTGTGGGGGCAGGGTACTGTCTTGCAGAGAACAAAGAAGTCCCATTTTTCACCACTGTTTATTAAAGTGCACCCAAGCAGCGCTATCACATCCAGGTGGAGGTAGAAAGTAGTTTGAGGGCAGATTCTTCCTGGGAAAGCAAAGAAGGACCGTTGATAGAAACAACGGTAACCGGAACAGGAAGAAATCAGTCTTTCTTACAGCACCACCAACGCAAGCCCTGATGGCAGAGTACAAGTAAACTGAGATAAGTGCAGATCGAACCAAAAGCAGCGATACTGGAGAATGTGAAGACTGAATTAACCAAGACAAGAGACGAGACTCAAATATTGTGTAAGGTGCAACTGATCCATAGACCATAGGAATCCTAAACAGCTTCCTAGGAATGTACACAGGGACACAGGTTGCGTCTGTAATCACCAACTCCCTTGTTTCTGGAAGGCAACAGGGTAGAAATCAGCCCTTTTTTTTTTTTCCTGTGCTTTCATTCAGAATCTGATAGTTGGGTGTTTTTTTTTTTTTTTTCCCAGTTTACATAAAAGGATTCTGGTAGCATAAGATATAAAGCCCTTTATGACTTCATTTTCAGGAATTCCTAACACAATACTCTTTCTTAGCTATTCTGAGCCAGATAAAAGAGAAAGGAGTAACTTTTCTAGGATTTTTTTTTCTCTCTTTTGCTTTTAAAGAGTTTAAATCAGAAGGATTGCACTAGGGAAAAGACTTTCATTAAAAGGACCAGAGAAGAGTGAATAAAGCTGGCTATTACTCAATTCAATCAACTTTTAACAAAAAACTAATTAGCATTAGCTTTTTTGCTTGGAATGAGTAAACAGGGCAATTTTCACATTGTTTCAAATTACACTGCAGCTGTAATATCTGGCAACATTATTTGGGTAAAAGAGCCAAGAATAGACTTCTAAAAGATTAATACAGTGTTACTGTATCATGACACCATTTATAGGAACCACCCATATGCTAATTACAGTACAATTTCTGAATAAAGACCCCACCGGCTTACAGCTGTCAAAGCATCACTCTTCCCCACTTAGGTATAAATGACAGCTTTTTAAATTATAGTAAGGATATTCAAAATTTTTAAAGATTAATCAAATCAGTCAATATTTACCCAATATTAAGCTATTACCGGTTATCACTGGATAGATTTTCTGACTCATCTCAATGGAGTATCATTCAAATCTGAAATGTCATAATGGAAATAGTCTACTAGCTACATTAATTCCCTTGATACTCTAGGTGCCCAGGGTCCCCAAGAAATGTTTGCTGAATATTTCCTAATGAACTAACTTAAAATTGGAGCCATTGACTTCAGGTGCTCATTAGTAATAATGAGTCAAATGTAATTCCTTACAAATAATTTTTTTTTTAATTTGGCATGAGAAATAAGCCAAGTCCTGGCACCAATTCAGGAACAAGAAGTCATACCATGGAATTTCAAGCCAAGTAAGAAAGTCCTTGTGTAAGCTTATGGAAGAAAAAGTCCTCAAAATGAAGCAAGCAGACTCTCACACACTGATCCACACACAATCCGTGTGCTAAGTCACGGGTAGTAAATTTCATAAAATATTTTTAAAAATTTTTTTAAGGATTTATTTATTTGAGAGAGAGAGAGAGCAAGAGAATGTGATTGAGGAAAGAGGTAGAAGGAGAAGGAGAGAGAATCCTCAAACAGACTCCCCACTGAACACAGACCTGGATTTGGGGCTCAGTCCCAGGACCCCGAGATCATGACCTGAGCTGAAATCAAGAGCCAGCCGCTTAACCAGCTGAGCCACCCAGGCACCCCTCATAAAATATTTTTAATCAAGATACTGAAGCAGACAAATTATTCGAGTTCATTGGTTCCTGCAGCTAAAGTGAAAGCCTTGATTCCAAGACCAAACTGCTGATCATCTTGGAGTTTATCAGAAACATCAAGACTAATCGAAGTGCTAGAAGATTCCATGGCAATAGTTGTTGGGCCCAATAACTGTCTCATCCTGGAAGTTTACCTTTAGTACAGTCCAAGTGAACCCCCAAAAGCTTAAACCATCACAGATGCTTAAGAAAGGGCTCAACAAAATGAAGAATTTATTTCGGGTGGAAGTAACACCTGTTGCTTTTTGATTCCACAGAATCACATAAGAAATAACCCCACTTAGTCCTACTTCTCACCCACCCCCTACTTTAGCCTAGGGCAAACAGACACTATATCCCAGCTGCAGGAGGAAGATTGGAAAACCTAACATTGTGAACATAAGAATGCATTCTGAGGGCCAGCAGGGAGGCTCTGGCTGTGTTGCTTGACTCTACTGAGTCTTGATTTCCTCATTTCTGAAATGGGATAATAACAGATGTTGGGCAGCTTGTTGTAATCATAGAAACATACACCAGGGAGTCCTGTGATATTTGCACTAGGTTACAGAAATTCAACTATACAGATGCCACAAAGGGAATCCCCATGGGGATTTCTTAAAATGAACCCTTTACTGCACTAAATGGGATGCTAGCATTAAAAGGTCTCACTTTTCCATGAAATTGGCTCCTCATTGCAAATCAACTATTCACTCATTCAACAAATACGTACTGATTACTCTTGTAGTCCCTGGTGATATTGTAGCGAACAAAAGCAACAAAGTCCTGGGAGTTAATATTGTAACTCAACTGAGAATGGGTGGACATTTAGATATTTTAGGGATCATTTTTACTATATACATTAACTTTTACTATATACATTTTTCACCTTTGAGACTGACTTTTAAGTTTAAATCCTAATCCCTGTGTAAGATGAGACTTGGAAGTGAATTTAAAATATCGTAGGTGCTTAAGGACATCATGGATGCTTAATAATAGCCCATATAATTCTTCTTTATATGCTGTCACCAGGAAAATAAAGATGCATTAGATCAAGACCAGCACATTAAGTACTGTGATACTGCCCTTCATTTTTCTGGGGCCTTACAGTTTACAGTTTTCATATACATTCTCTTATTGACCCATTCTGGCAATCTGCTGGGATATATAATGTTTCTACTTGACTGATGCAGAAATTAAGGCTAAGGGGCTAAGTGACTGATAGAGTAACAGAACCAGTAAATACTAAAACTTCAACCCTCAAAATTTCTCGTAAGTATTTTTTAAAGGGGGGGGGGAGTTAATAGCAACTTGACTACAATGAAAGTAACTCAGTGACAACCTATGTAATTTCAGTGTAGAGTCTAACCGGCACAGACATCCACGGGAGGAACTCAAATTCAAGGTCTCGTTGTGGGTGTAAGCATCTGGAGGACGCTTACCTCGGTTCACCTTGGTTCACAGTCCAGCTCCACACTCATGAGCTGCACAACTCTGGGCATGTTATGTGACTGGCCAGGGCCTAAGCATCCTCATATGAAAAAACAGAAAAATAATACCAACCTAAATGTGTTGTTGTGAGGATTAAATGAGTTAATACTTGGAAAGCGGCACCAAACTGCACTTGATAAGTCATCAGATGAAATTTTATACACACACACATATGCATAAACACGGGTACACACACTGCTGTTAGTCGCTTTTACATGTATTATTAATTCGCAAGATAATATTGAACAGTGTATAATGTTATCCCAATTAAACTTGTATCAAAAGCCCAAAGGCACTACGTAGCCTGTCAAAGTCACAGCCAATAAGTGTGAGCCCAATTCTTTCTAATTCCAAACCCTACCCTTTCCATAAGCTTTTTGGTGTTCCAAAGACCAATTCACAGACTGACAGCTTCAAGAAAATCATATTATTTTATTCTGTGCTCCAACCCAGCCATCTCTGTTCAACCTTCTCTAACTTCATCAACCCAGAGAGTTGTGTTTTTGGGTTTTTTGTTGTTTTTTTGTTTTTGTTTTTTTTACTCCTTAAAGCATCCCCAGGCTAGTCTCCCAACCCCTGCACACTTGCCCCTTGTTGGCTTCATTTCTTTCTATTAATAAATCTGTCTAGTATGCATTCCTCATCCATTCAACCTGATATTTTGAGCACCAATTATGGAGAAGACCCTGAGTAAGAGGAGGTATGAAATGAGGCCAGGCCAATAACTTTATAAATACTTCCTGTTCATATTGTTTCCAGGAACCTTTATTTTAATGACACTTAGTGGATCTGCTGAATGACAAACTGAAATATTCAGAACACAAGCAGCCTAGAGTTTAAGAACCTGGAAAAGTAGCCGCAGTTGGCTAATGACTGCAAATACTCAAATATTCAAGTCTAGACCTGGGCTCTTTGGTTTTGTCTTGTTTTGTTTTTCTTAGCCTGGACCCTTCCCAGAGGGCATGGGTAGGCCAAATGGCAACAGTGACATCAGCCACCTATGGACACTGACTTCTTCCCCCCCAGGACTCCCCATGTGAAAGATGAGGACAACAGAAAGCACCCAGTGGGGACTCTGGACTCACAAAGGAGTTTCTTTCTTTTACCCAAATCTCAAAAACCAATACAAGGGCCAACATAAAGCCTCTTTATTAGAAAGCTGGAGGGATCCAGGTTCATGAGAGTGGTGCTGGGCTCCACTAAAGGATCCCAAAGCCACAAGGCACATCAACTAGAAGTGATATATGAGACCCTAAGAACATCCTGGAACACCCGGCAGTGATAGTCACATACGCCTGGAAACAGAGATCACCCGTGCCCACGCTCCCAAGCCGCCAAGAGTGCCAGGGGCTTATGAACAAATGTCACAAACTCTTAACCATACTTCCTGAAGCCCAGTAACTCTGGGAGAATCTTCTCATTGACACTTAAGATTGTATCCGTGTTGGGATCTTTTATAGTAAATACACGCTCTGCTTCAGCTCAGGTGAATAAATTACCATGCACACCAAAGGAAGGTATGATTATCCAGTATTTTGTTACATTTTTAAAAAATTTTAATGCCAAAAACCTTGCCAATGTCTTTCGAATGTGACACTGTAATACACTGTTAGACTCTTGTAAAGCAAGGCTTCAGAGAATCCAAGTCGCAAAGCAAAATCCTTGATATTTCAATAATTTTTTATAATAATGGCCAAACCCTTAGCTTCTACAGTAAGAGGAAAATTAATCAATGATAGCTATCATCCCCAGTTACCTTCTCCTTGCATACATAGGCTTGGCCTTCCCCTTCACTGTGAAATATTTTCCTATGCTTCAGTCTTCCAAGTACAATGAAGTAAAAGTCAAGTCCCTGATGACATCACACGGCTGTTGTAGATAATTTACTGAATAAAAATTAACATAATCAACTAAAAGAGCTACCATAAAACCCAACCAAGTTCTGCAAGTAGACTTTTCATAAACTATAAATCAAGTGGTATTCTTTGCCAACAGTCAGAACCGGCCAATAAAGTAGCTTTTAAAATGTCAGTTAATTATGTTTCTTCCAGGCGGAAACACTGGATTTGGTCCCAGAAGAATTTACTTCAACCACCCTCCTGAAAGGAAGATAATGAAGTTACTAAAAAGAAAGTTCGAGTGATTGATAGAGACTATTACATCAGAATAAAGGGATTTTTGTTGTTGTTGTTGTTAATTTCAGAAACATTAGTTTTATATAGGCAAAGTGAAAAAAATTGCTCCCTTGAAACATATCAAGACAATCTAAGCAGGCTTGAACTTTCCATACAGAGAACCTTCAGTGCGGTCTCCCTTGGCCCACCTTCCTTCAGGCTGAGCTCTGCAACTGCTTTCTGTATGAAATAACTGTGAGCCTGTTGTTAGGATTGCATCACATGAAAAGTTCAACCACTGTAGATGATGACAATCACATCCATTTAACAAAGTTTTATCCAGCAGTTACTATGGACAAGGTACTGTGTGAGGTTCAAGGACTGGTATGATACAAAGATAAGTAAGGTGTTTCCTGTGCTCAACCAGTTCTGAAGAAGACAAAGTTACAGAATCACATTATAAGTGAGGCCATGAAAGAGAAATGGAGAAGACTAGGCAAAGATGAACCAAGGGGACAGTGATTACTAGAAAAAAAAATTTTTTTTTTAGCTGCACTCAAGGACTATGTCATGTTTCACTGTCTACATGAGACCACTCCCCTATGGGGTGTCCGGGTGGCTTAGTCAGTCTGCCTTCAGCTCAGGTCATGATCCTAGGGTCCTGGGATCCAGCCCAGACCGGTCCAGCACCCTGCTCAGTGGGGAGCCTGCTTTCCCCCCCCCTCTGCCCCCCCTTTGCCCCTCCCCCAGCTTATGCTCTCTCTCTCTCTCATAAATAATAAAAACAAAATCTTTAAGTAAATAAATAAATAAGACCACTCCCCCAGAATAATTTTTCTTGTTATTCAGAGGTATTACAAATGACATGTAATAGTCATTTGATGCTATAAGTAAAACAGCAAGGGAAAAATGTTATAGATAAAACTCTAAGATGTTAAAGTGTTAATAAATTAGGATAGTTGTTTTTTTTTTTAACTGAAACTGTTTCAGGGAAATACTAAGAAAAAATACAACCAATACACCATGCTGACTCCTTGGTTATCAAATATTTAGTAGGAACACATGAGGACAGTGTGGTAAAGAAAACAGGTCAGGTTCATACCCCAAAGGAAGTTAAAAAATAATAGATTCAAAATAAACACACAGACAAGAAATTGGTAAGGCAGTAAAAATGTGTTAAAGAAACAAACACCAAAGGTACACAAGTAAAATAAAAATCAAGAAAATAAATAAATCAAGGCTTACGCTATGTACTTGATAATACGATAGCTCAACAAATATTTATTGAACGGATAAAGGAACAAAGGAATGAAGAAAAGAATGAATGGACAAACAGGCCCCGGGGTCACCTAGGCAGCATTGCCCCCATGTGCAATATTGGTTTACTGAATTCTCAGATTTTTTTTGAAAAGCCACTCTCAGAGGGGCCGCACAGAGCTCAAGGAGCTGGTACGGCACCTGCCTTTACGTGTACTGATCCTTCTCAAGGAAAGGCAGGGAACACGACGAGCTGTCATGGGTTTCTGACTTTCCTGTTCACATACACGGTCAGGTGGCTCTTGTCTGCCCCCTCCACAGTTGGGCATCCTGTAGGATGCACTTTCGGAAAAAAGCTACTCTCCCCTCCCATTGTAAGGGTGGTGGTGTAGGAGACACTATGGAGGAAGCTGCTGTCAGTGTGGGGACCAGGCCATACTGGATACACAGCATGAGTGAGAAAAAAAAAACAAACAAACTACCATTGTACCAACCACTGAGATCTTGGGATTGTTTGTTATTGAAGGATAATCTAGCTTATCTTGGCTCAGGCACACACTATCAAGCACATAAAATCACTCCCACCTCCCCTGTTCCTACACCCCATATCTAAACACTCCTTAGTTGCCCCAATACATTCAATCTCAAATATTCAAAATCAGTGTTGTTAGGATATTCCTTTAAAGCAAACTATGTGGATAGAAAAAGAGAGAGAGAGAAAGGGAAGGAGGGAGGGAGGGCAGAAGAGAAAGGAGCTTCCCACTATTCCAACTTTCCATCCAACAGATTCCACTACAATTCCAACTTCTTCCCAGCACTTAACATGGCCATGGAATTAATGTGGTTAATGAACCTTGCCATGGGAATTCAACATACAAAGAGGTCAACTGAAACATACTGGATTGGAAAATGTATAGGATCAATGCAGTAGTTAGGGGATTACAGGGTTGCTACTAGAAAATAGTAGGTCCCTTAAAATAGAGCAGCACTGTTCTTTAGGTCTTGAATTTCATGTTATAAATCAAGTAAGAAATTCCATCTTCCACACTTACCTCAGGAGAAAATTTGGTCATAAAATGTCTGATAGACAGTTGAAGCACTTTTACAGCATTCAGTCCAATATCCTGGATTTGATTCATTTGGGTTATTTATTTTTTAGACTTGGAAAACAGGTCATGATAACTACATAAAATCATCAACATGAAGCATTTCATCCTTACCCAATTCCTACTCATTTCACTTTCAGCATTTGGATAGGTCTTTTTTTTTTTTTAATAAAATGAAAAAGGGGGCTCAAAGAACACTTGAATGTATTTAGCTTTGAAATTTCTGTTGCAAATTTCAAGGTGCAGAGTGTGATTTGTGGCTAATCTCCCACATTCTCACGAAAATATGTCCTAGAGTTGACAATCTAGGTTCAATTTTCTGTACCTCAAAATTTGTTTTCTACTGATATCTATTTTAAGATCTATCTAGAAAACACTAAATAATATTTCAACTATATTCTAGAGCCCTTGGCAGCATTATAGCACAGTAATAATTTCAGTTACTGTCAGTGTACTACACTTCGAAATAAAGCGCACTAGAGCTCTATTCTTCTCACCCTACCTGTGGACAACGTAGAAAAATTTACTACATCCCAGCTTTACATTCAGTATAAGTTGCCAAGTTCCCATAATTCTTCAAGCATTTCTCATGATAGGGTTCAATTTAAAATAGATATCTGCCCTGACATTCCGAATGAACAACAAGCCGGAAGAACATTGACAGGATAGAACATGCATTTTCTCCTTTTTGGAGAGTTGAAATACAAGGGTGGAAATTTTTCCCAGGTACTCATTCCATGACCAGTGTAAGAGCTTTAGGACACTCTCCCTGGATTTCAGCCTTCTCTCTTACAAACTGACCTCTGAAGACCTTTGAAACTTTAAAACGCTCTGCTTCTATCACTCCCAGTTTTTAAAAAATACAAAGTGATTTCAGTTGTGTATTCCGTTTTATTTCCTCAAGTATTCGAATGCAGGATCGGGTAGCCATTACGGCCTAGCCTTGGTCTAAGTCTTGGTTTTATTACCATCACCAGAGACTTTAAGAAAGTTAGTCTCTCTGAGCTTCAACTTTCCCCTCAAAAAAAAAAAAATAATAACAATGGAAATAAAAATCATATCCACCCCACAGGACAGTTAAGAGGAAGATTAGCTAAATAACAGGCACAAAGTCTTGCTTCTTACCAGGATGGGCACCACATGACAAGCACCCATTAACCATCAGCCAACACTCTTGAAAGGTGTATCTAGACTCTACACAGTTACCCAGCTATGTGCAAATTTCTGTATTTCCTTCTCCCCACCACCAACTGCCCTGTTCTATTGTAACTAATGCATCTCCACTTGGTCCACCTCCTTACTCCGTGGCCATGAATCCTGTTATTTCTTCTCCTTCTACATTCCCTCCCTTCTTTCCCACCCACTTCAGCCTCTCTCTGTTGGGGGGAGGGGGAGGGGCGGTGTCCCTCTTATTTATCCATTGAGTGGTCTTAGGTCTTCGTATACAAGCAAGTAACTATTGGAGCCTGTATGGGAGAAAACACCATGTTTGTTAGCGTAAACAATGAGGCAAAGTAATGAGACTGATTTGTGTTAAGCCTCACGTGAAAACTGACCTCCTTATTTTATAATGACACCGCCTGTGTCTGCTTTCCCCTTTAAGCAGGCAAGAAGACAAACGGCAAATTTCAAGTTATCTCTGCGAAACTTAAATAACACATCACTTGGTGGCACAGCAATGGGTCCCCTGTAAATGTTAATTAGCCAAAATCTTTTCATAGAATTCTCCTTTTATGTTGGCGGACAGCAATACAACAAGGAGCTCCTAGATTTTGCCAAAATAAAAAGGAACTGTCTTCCTGCTAAGCGTTTGGGGCTGTTTACTTGCTGCTGCATTCAGGGGGAAGGAGGCGAGACAGAGGAGTATTTTTAAGTATTTTCGGTATCCCACAGCCAGGCTATGCTTGGGATGGGGACACTTGGGCAGAGAATAATTATTTCACGCTTTTTTTGTTCACCGCTTCCCGTAAGACTGTGAAAGAGAAAGAGAATTCCAATCTTCTGGAATTGGTTGTCAGAAGCCTGTCAGGTAGCTCACTCCAGACTCAGCAATCAGAGAAATATGCACAAAGCTACTTTGTGCAGGAACTCCGAACCTCTCAGATTTCAGTTCGGATACAGAAAAGACACTCATAGTTAGCATTTTCCCAGGGTCGCGGCCAAACTTTTCATTTCACCTGCTCACTCCCTATTGGAGAAGCAAGCTTCCTTCCCAAGCCTTTATAATTACTAAAAGAGATATGTGAGTTAGGACAAAACACCAAAAATATTGCTTCAAAACAAATAAAGCAGTAATGTTCCTAATCCACCAAACTCAGTCAAATGATGGAAAAGTACAGAAATTGAAGAGGCTTCCACTGTGGCGGCCTTAAATCCCTGGCATGCTGGTGTCTCAATTTGTACTTACGAATACTCTTAGTAAATGAATGGGATGAAGGCATGAATCCGAAGTGCATGGATGGTATCTTTTAAGTTTTTAAAGTATCTGGGTTTATGTGAGACTAGATCCCAAAGAATCCGGCAATATGGGCATAGGTGTGTGTCTTAAAATTTACCTTTACATTTCTACTATTGTCAGTTCAGATGTTTAAAGAATTCAATTTAAAGAGCAGAGTAATGATCATTAGAATAAATTAATGTTGTCTAAAGAGTCCTTTCAGCTCTTTAAACACTCCAAGTTATACTATGTACAAAAAACACAGAAATTCCCATATACTAAACTCCAGATATTAGACAAAGGCAATGTAATGTAACCATGTTTCTATTTTAATCTTCTAAATTATTTCAGTACTTTGAGAGTCCAGGAAGCCAAGTATCACTGGAAAATACTAAGTAGAAATCCATACAATATATTCTGAAAAGGGCCGCAGGAAGAGAATTAACAAATCTTGATCCGTTCGGATGCTTTCACCTGTAAAGGAAACGAACAAATAAACAAATAAACCTGCCTCAAACAATCAGGATATATATTATCTCGCACCGTAAAAAGCCCAAAGTGGGTGGGCTCCAGGGGTGGATGGTTTCATAGCTCAGGAAGTACTGACTTCACTGTCAGTTTGGCAACAAGACGGCTGCAGCTGCTCCAGGCATCACATACAGACACAATGACCAGAGGCAAAAAGACAACCTTCTCTTTGTGTCTTTCTTAGAAGCAAAGAAACACTTCATAGAAGTCCCCCCAACTTTGGCCATGTCCATTCCATAACCAATCCCTGGCAAGGAACAAAGGAAAGTCACGAGTGGCTTAGTAGGAAAGACAGGACACAGGGAGTCAACCACAGTGACCGGGGTGGGGTGGGATGGACTGGATGTCAAGGAGTCAACCACAATCAGCGTCATACCAAAATCATACCTGTTTTCCCAGGGCTTGCTTTCTAAAAATGCCCTGATGCAGGTGAATATCAAAGCCAGACACACAACCACACAAACCATACAATACAGTCCTGAAACAATATATCAACTGTCTATCTGAGCAGAGGGTTCAGTACATCCGACTGGGAACGGCACTGAGCTCAGCGTATTTAAATAGGTTGGTAGCAAATGTTGCTTTCCCCAGCACATGACACCCAGAAAGAAGAGTGTTTTAGGGGCACCTGGGTGGCTCAGTCGTTAAGCATCTGCCTTCGGGCCAGGGCGTGATCCCAGGGTCCTGGGATCGAGCCCCGCATCGGGCTCCCTGCTCTGCTGGGAGCTGCTGGGAGCCTGCTTCTTCCTCTCCCACTCCCCCTGCTTGTGTTCCCTCTCTTGCTGGCTGTCTCTCTATCAAATAAATAATTAAAATCTTTGAAAAAAAAAGAGTGTTTTAATAGAAATAGACACCTAGGTTTCAAACATTTGCTGTTATTTTTTGTTATTTTTTTAATAATATTTTTTATTATATTATGTTAGTCACCATACAGTACATCCCTAGTTTTTGATGTAGAGTTCCATGATTCATTACTTGTGTATTACACCCAGTGCTCCATGCAATACGTGCCCTCCTTAATACCCATCACCAGCCTATGCACTTTGTTCTTTGGGTTGTTTTTTGGTTTGTTGTTTTGTTTGGTTAAACTCTAATATACATCTGTGTGGTCAAACAACTGGGTTAGTACAGGAAAACAAAAGAGGGTGGGCAGAAAGTGTGCCCCAATCACATTACAATGCAAATGACGCAGGACAAAATCCAAAATCTTTCCCTTGATCTATAAGGGTCTCCAGATCTGGTCCCGGGACCTCTCTCAGGACATCTCCCATCGCTGCTTCCTCCTCTCCCTCCACTCCCTACCCAACTCCGGCTCCCTTCTGGTTCCCATTCCCAGAGCGGCTCCTTTCCCAGGGGCTGCTATGGCTTTCTCTTCGGTTCCTGTCGGGTCTTTGCTCAGAAGTCACCTTCTCAGTGAGACCACCTTAATTATAGAGGCTATCCCCATCCCCAATATTCCCTATCTCAACTGTCCTGTTTCTTCTCCTCCATAGCACTCAGCACTATCTGACATATATATTTCTCTTTCGTTTTTTTAGTCTTTACTCTCTAGAATATAAGTTCCCTGAAGACAGGGATCCCCAGGAGCTAGAAAAGCGTCTGACACATAAAAGGTGCTCAATAAATATTTGCAGAATGGAAGAATGGAGAGAACAGGAAACCACAGCAGGAAGAAAAATACACTCAAGCCTTTCATAAAAGCATACCCAAGCCCAAGAGAAGGAAATCGAGACTTAGCCACTGAAAGTACTTTAATAGAGCAGTATGTCTTCCTTCCTTTCTTCTTTTTTAAAGATTTTATTTATTTATTTGACAGAGAGCAAGAGAAGGCACAAGCAGGGGGAGCAGAAGAAGGAGAGGAAGAAGCAGACTCTCTGCTGAGCAGGAAGCCCGATGCGGGGCTCGATGCAGGGCTCCATCCCAGGATCCCCAGATCATGACCTGCCCCAGATCATGACCTGAGCTGAAGGCAGATGCTTAACCGCCTCAGCCACCCAGGCACCCCTTTTCCTTTCTTTCTAAAAGTCAAATGTGAAAATAATTTATACGGCCACTGAGTATATTCATTTTTACTGACCCAGCTGATAAAAGAAAATCCATTTACAAAATACAAAATAGTATACCAAATTATTTTTTACAAGGTAAGCTGCAAAAGGAATCAAATAAAATTATTTTACTAAAATTAACACTTGATGCCCAACAGTCATACAACATAGGCAAACTTTTCCTCTTCCCTCTCCCACCCCCCGCTTTGGTTTTCTGGGAAACTAAGAACGGCAAAGGTGCTGGACCTGTAAGGAACGTATTGCCGGTGCTTCCTGTCTTACACTGACAGTGCGTTAATATCATCTTCCAGTGCAGCTGCAGTTGGGCTTCTCTGACAGCCGGCAGTCTGCTTCTCCTTTTGTCCAGAGAAGGAAGTGAGGCTATGAAGCTTAATGATGCAGTCGACACAGATTTTCAAAAGAACTGCTCATGCCAACTCCGGAGTTTCTTTTCTGACCTGGATCCAGGCAGTGCCCTTGCCCCGAGCCCGGCATGCAAATGCCCACGACCCGCCACAAGGTCTCCAAGCGCTCCGATTCCTGCAGCCACGAAAGATGCTCTCTGAATCATCTGCCCTGCCCTAAAAATGTGCCAATTACAGAACCGAGAGAGCTATTTGGGTGCTCCCCGACACGTGTGATCGCCAGGGGAAGCTGAAGGTGACTCAGAATGAAGAATCTTGAATTAAAGGTCACAGGCGCCCCTACAATCCCAGATCAAAGAAGAGCTGTGATTTCCCTGGCGTTTTCACTTCTACGCTCCCTTCCGCTACCAATCTCAGGAAATCCGAAGGTTTTAAATACCACGACCAAGGGGACAAGTGCACAGCTTTCCCAGCTTGCAGAGACATATGATAGAGATTTTCAGATTAGGGTTGGCCCACAATAGGTCTTTATTCCGTGCCTCCTATATGAAACTTAAGAATTGAACAGGTTCCAAGCAAATGAATATTTCATTTTTGTTTCATAGTACAATAAAAAGTCCTTTTCACTGGGAGGTTTCAATGTAACCTAAGAATCTGACTTCTGATTCCATCAGTGTGCCACAACTAGGGTTCTCTTGGAAGTGTTCATTCCTGAACACACCACAACAAGGGACACGACCACGCTCCCCTGGCGATGCTGGTCGGGTTCAACCACAAACCGTCAATAAGACATAAAACAGAACCAATTTTGGCATAGTACACTTCGGAAATGGAGGGAAAATTCTTTACGCAGTTACTTTAGAATTATAGGAACTAAGTTTACACAGACAAAGAATTCCATCCCAAAAGCAAGGATAAAAACTGCCCTCACATATTAAGTTTCTATGTAAGCCCGTATATTTCAGACTTGGGGACATTTTATGTTATTCCAAAACCATTGTTATTTTTCCTAGTGATATAGTTAAAATCGCTTCTGAGATAATTCAATTGAAAGGGTTTTGTTTTTTACATCTCCTAAAAGTGAAGAAGTCTGAGTCAGACGATAAAAATGCTTTCTGAGTGAAAGGAAAGTTTATTTCTTTTTGTACAAGTATCTTCAGCTCTTTCCAGTGTTAGAGTTTATATTCGTACATACACGTCTAGATGCTGAAGAAAGGCACCCATTTTTATAGGTTGAAGACATCAAGGTAAAAGTGTGTTTCCTTTTGTTAAACAGTTTTAAAGCCCCGGCATTTGTTTTAAGGTAATAAAGCTCCAAATGAAACTCTGGTTCTCTAGGCTATGGGAGAAACCCTCATTTTCTTTTCTTTCCAGCAGACCTTCCAGCCACTCCGCCTCCAGCACGGGACTAGCTAACTATGCGTGAGTAACTAGAACCACAAGTGTATGACTGGTCCAGCCCTTCTCCCCAGGTATGTTTAAAGAGGCTATCTTTTAAGACTCTATACTAAAGGAATCATTTATCGGAGTGCATGCCAAAACCAGGGGCGACAATCCCACAGACTCCCCTAACGCACACGGTCTTGCCAGTGAGAGTGACATTCATGGAGAGCAGAACACAATCATTGTACTTTACCACCTGCAGCCACGGGCACATTCTCGTCCTCTCCCAAAGGGAATAAAGACAGAGCACCCTGCTCCTGGCCACCTCTCTCACAAGCAGATAGAGAGGGGGCACCAAATGAGGAAAGTCAGAGAAGACTGGCAGCCATCAAGGAGAGTCATCCTTCCCCAGCAACACTCAGTACCTCGATTATGGAGGGACTATGTAGTCACATCCAACCTGCCCTTCACAAATCCAATATAAACCATATATACGCTTGACCAAAAAATAAAAGAGGGAAAACCAACATTTTGAAGAGTGTGGACATTTTAGCCCTCCATTTCAGCAGATAAGTAGATGGGACTGGAAGAGATGGAAGACTGGCCCCTTCAACCAGGCTGAGGGACTTCCCATATGCCTCTCACAGTATAAGCATCTCACCGAGCTGAGTGTGATTCCAGGGGTTAAAGATACATGTTTTTCCTCCAGTATGACCCCAAATGAAAACTGGCTATTTTATCTGAGGCTCAAACAAGAAAACAGCGTCCCTGGCTGTTCTTCAAATATATTGAGCGGGTGATGCCTCAGGCCCCTTGCACATGGGATTTCCTCTGTTCGGGAAGCTTTTACCCAGAACACCTATATGGTCTCCCAGCATATAGGTGCTTTCCCCACAGCACTTAAAACTATTTAATACCCTACACATTTTGCTTATCTTGTTTGTTATCTTCTGCTACTAGAATACAAGTTCTTTGAAGGCAGAGATTTTTTTTTAACTGTTGTGTTCACTGCTGAATGCCCAGTACCAGAAAAATCCATGTGTAAATATCTATTAATAAAACAGTAATCTGCATTAATACAGGAAGAAAAACAGACATGCTAATCTTCTTTGAAGGTGGCACATTAGTTCTCATTCATAACATGGGACATTCTCAAGAGAATTTCAGGAGCACTTTTTTAAAAGAACATTAAAAAATAACTTTAGATTTAATAAGAGTTGCAAAGAGACTTCTTATATGCCCTTTACCCAGCTTTCTCTAATGTTAGCATCTTACCTAACCATGGCGTATTTATCAAAACTAAGAAATTAACATTAGTACAATACTATGAACTAAACCAGAGTTTATTCCCCCAATAATGTCTTTATTCTGTTTAGCCATCCTGACTGCTTCCTCTCCTCCAATTAGTGACAGCTTCTCAGGCTTCCCTTACTGTTCATGATCTTGACACTTTTAAAAAGCACTTGGTCAGATATTTTGTAGAATGTCCCTCATTTGGGGTTTGTCTGATGCTTTCACATGATTAGTCTGGGGTATAGATTTCAGAGAATAACACTGATTTGAAACAGCCTGGTCCCTACATCATATCAAAGGACATTTGATAATACTAGATCAACTATCATTATTATATAATACACCAGTAACGTTAACCTTGAATCATTGGTAAAGGTGGTACTACCAGGTTCCTGCACCATAAAGTTACTGTTTTTCCCTTTCCACATTCTATTTGTTCTAAATGAGTCACTATGTCAGCCCACACACAGGAGTGCTTTTCACTACACATGGTATTTGCTTCACACGCTGACTTTAAAATCTAATTCTTGCAAAAATGCACCTCCACTTTCCTTCGGTCACCAAGACAAGATGAGGTCACTAAAATGTAGGTGGCAGGTCCTCAAAATGGGATCAACAATCAGCCATATATTATGATTATTTCTGTGGGCCCAATCAACATGGATTGGGGTGGGGGGAGGGAAGCAGGCAGAGTACGACCACATATATGGAAAAAGTAGAGCACTTAAGGATTAAAATATTTCCCCAACATGGCAGAATAAAACAGCGAGTGAACTGAATCCAAGCATAATCCTCCATTCTGTGTCCTTGGCAATGACCCAAACAATTTCTTGATTGTTGCAACTGGGTAATACTCTTTGTTCTAATAATTGTGTTTAATCAATAGCATTTATTTAACAGTATTGTAGAAAGAAAACAAAATATGTGGGCAGGACTGTTAATTGTCCCCAAGTTCTTCCTATATAATAGAATCCTCAGTGTACTGCTTAGGCACGGGGTTGCCCAGAATAAAGACCCAGTCCAAGCTACCCTCAGAGCAATGTGTGGCCATTTGACAAAATTTCAGACAATACAATGTAAATAGAAGTTCTAAACTCAGCACATAAAGCTAACTACTGCCCCCTGCAAGCCTGAAGTCCACTGAGAAGGAGAGGGGCCCACACTTACAAGTAATATCAACCCTAAATTTCAGATAAAGAAACCGAGGTACAGAGATGTTAAACCACCTGCTGAATTTCTAATAGTCAAGTGGAGAAGCCAAGAGTGAAGCCAGGTCTGATGGAAAGTTTAGGGTTGCCTAACAAACTTCAGGAAATAAAAAAGTTAGATTTGAATTTCAGATAAAAGAACATACTGATTACTAAAAATTTTGTTACTAGTTTGAAACTCCAATCTAACAGGGCACCTTGCATTTTTATTTGCTAAATCTGGCAACCCTAGTTAGACTCCAAAGCATAGGTACCTTGATACCATCTGATAATCCAGGGCACAGTTAACACCACACACTGGGACCGGGCAGATCTTCCCACACATCACATTCCCTCTGGAGCCATTTGATGACCTGAGTTGAACTAAGCAGGGCACATACACAGACAAAAGGAACAAGTGACAACTAGTCAATGAAATGAAGAAAACTGTATCCCCCAGAATTTCAGGGAGTCAGAAGCTGCCCACACTGAGGAGCCTTCTCTCTCTGAGAGAAGCAGGGGGAGTGGGAATATACGGAGTCACTAAGCTTTGGAAAATAGTGGAGTAAGAGGCATACACCAGCAAGTTGGCAGAGGGTCATAGAAAGAGGACACTCAGGATCTGGAGGAACGGGAATGTTGTTTGCTCTGTGACTAATGCTACTTTTCTGTCTTTAAAGTAAAAAAAAAGAAAAAAGTCCACGGTGCTGATGCTTCTGAGATGAGTCAGTTCCCCATGGTGAACACAAAGAAACACTACATCTAGCTTTAAGTATGAGAAGAAAGACTGCAAGGCAAGCTATGGGGCTCTAAGGGTGGGACTGGACATCTATCTAACACAGACCGGAAGGAAAGGTGAAATCGACACCCACTGATTACGCATGTGCTTGTATTTATAGCAGTTCACGATCCAGAGCACGGAACAGCGGTTTCTAACCTAGCTGGCCATCACAACCACCCGGAGGAGCATGGAAACCAAAGGTGCCAAGGCTGGGCTTGAGGCCCAGGTCTCTTTTTCTTGATTTCTCAAACGATTCTGGTAAGTAGACAGGTTGGGCAATTCTGGCATCTTGAGGAACTTCTCCCACCAACCCCTGCAGCTCTTGACCCATTTGTGGCCCTGATCCTTGCAGGTGACTTCTAAAAGGTTGCATTGCAAAGAAGAATTCACCAGGCTATTTGGTGGACCTTTTCATAGCTTCCCTCCCTGAGAAAAGGGAAATGAGATACTAAATGACACTGACCCACAAAGGGCACCAAATCCCTTTTTTCTTGAGCTCACTTCCTGGAAGCCAATGCTCTCCATTGCTCTTTTATACTCCATTGCCTCGTTTTAGAATTTTACTTTCAGAAAAACAAATAAGAGCATTCTATCAAGTTTCCATGGTGATTTTTTTTTTTTTTGCTCTCCTTTCTGGAACATTTTTTATATGCAGAATAAAATATCTTATAGCACTCTGACAAATTTGAATTATCCCAGAGGATAAACTTGGTAGTTATTCTCTACAAAATTACATTTTCAAAAAATTTGTTGCAGCAGACAGGGAAAACCATGACAATGATTTCTGCACCACTCAAAATATCAGGGGAAAAAAATCTCTGAATTATCAATTTCATCCATATAAGGTGCTCAGATAATAAATACTCACAATCCCAAATGGCTTTACACAAGAGGGGACTCACTTATTTGCATTAATTTCTTAGTAGAGAAACCTAAACTGAAACACAGTGGAATAGAAACAGATGTTCAATCCATATATGCAGATAAGAATTCTTCACTTGCCTGCTTATCACTAACAGATGAGGAAGTGCATTCATTAAGGAAACAAAGCTTGCCCAAGTGGAACAAAGCCAGATCACAACTACCCATTGGTCCAGGGTATAACTGAATTGTCCTAATTTCAAAAGGAGAGAAGTTAAATACATGATTTAAAGTTAAAAACCAAATACACGATTTGAAAATACACGATTTAAAGTTAAAAACCAAATACACGATTTGAAAATACAACAGAGCTAGCCCAACTCGGTCATCCAAAGAAGACTATGCCCCTTCCATCAGCTCTAATTCATTTATACCCAGAAATGAATTGTTTCATTCCTTTTCTTAAATTCCTAGATTTCTTACTGTATTTTTTCAATACAAGTTCTGTCATATTCCCAAGCTTATAAAATTGAGGGTCAAGTTGACCCTAGTTTGGGTTAACTGCAAGGACTCCCTCGTTGTATTTAGAATGGGTTTTGAAGACAATACTTCTAGAACATTCAGAAGAAGAGTATTGAACTCAACATGCACAAAAGTCCACGTGTGCTCTTCTCCATTGCACGCCTAAAACACGAACCCAAACTCAGCCTGTTCTTCCCGCTTGGCTGGAAATCTCAGCAAATGCCTTTACCATGGGCACAAACATCAGGCTACAATTTGGCGTCACCTTTGACCCCTTCCTCTCCCATAAGTGACACTTGCACTTATTTACAACTTGAGTGCTGAGGACTCTAAGATGACCAAGACGGCAGAGCCTCACGCTAAGGGCCTTTGTCCGCACTTTCTCTTCTGCCACTCACTGCTCGGCCCCTTGCAGCCTAGTTTCTACCCCACCACGCCATGCTCCAGCCAAGATCTCTAACTACCTTCAGGAGCCAAGTCCATTGGCCACTTCAGTTCATCATTTGCCTTGTTGGTAGCATTTGACCATGGTACTCACCCCTTCCTTTCTGAAAACTTGTCTCCCTGTAGCTGCTGAAACTCCACACTCTTAGCTGTCCTCCATTTCTGACTTCTTTATCCCAGCTTCTCATCATTTGAATGATCCTTCTACTCATCCTTTAAATGATGTGGTTCTTCACATTCTCTGTTTACTTTTCGCATACTCCCTGGCCAATCTCACCCGTCATCATGGGCTCAACTGTCAGGTATACACTGATGAGCTAGGATTCTTTACCTCCAAGCTAGGTATTTCTCCTGAACTCCAGATTCCTACAATTACCTAGTGGACATTTCTACGTGAAGGTTCCACTAAGTGTCTCAAAATTGGCTAATACTAAAAGCCTTACCTTCCTCACAAAAGCTGCTCCTCCTGGGACGTTTCCTAGATCAGTGAAGATCACTACCCACTGCTCTGTGGTGTCGCTGGGTGTCATCTGTGAACCACACTCCTTCATCTCCCTACAAGCAATCAACCCTAGGTTCCACCAATTTTGACTCCTAAATCTCTTAATGCATATATGTTTTCCCCAACCTCACTGGAACGACTCTAGTTTGAGCCAACACCATCAGCCACCTAGATTACTTTATGCCTCCCTAGTTTCCTTGACTTCAATCTTACTCCTTCCTCTCCACCACAGGTCTAGGGTTCTTAACCATGGCCACACATGAGAATTACCCATGGAGCTTTAAAATATATACATACACACATACATGGACATGGACATGGACATATACCTACATATACAGGCCACAGGTTCTGGTAATGGTCAGATTTGGAGTGGGATTCAGATATCTGTATGATTAAAAGCTCTGTAAGGTGCTTATGATGTGCAGCCAAGATTGAAAATCAATCAAAGTGATTTTTCCCAACACAGCTCTGATCATAACTTATAAGGCTCTTCATGGTCAAGCTATGCTCAAAATTTTTTTTTATTAGTTTCAGAGGCAGAACTTAGTGATTCATCAGTTGCATATAACACCCAGTGCTCATTACATCAAGTGCCCTCCTTAATGCCCATCACCCCATTACTCCAGCGCCCCCACCCACCTCCCCCCAGCAACCCTCAGTTTGTTTCCTAGAGTTCAGCGTCTCTTATGGTTTGCCTCCCTCTCAAGTTTCATCTTCTTTTATTTTTCCTTCCCTTCCCCTATGTTCATCTGTTTTGTTTCTTAAATTCCACATGAGTAAAATCATATGGTATTTGTCTTTCTCTGACTGACTTATTTTGCTTAGCTTAATATCTTCTAGTTCCATCTACATTGTTACAAACGACAAGATTTCATTCATTTCATGGCTAAGTAGTATTTCATCGTATATATACACCACATCTTCTTTATCCATTCATCTGTTGATGGACATCTGGACTCTTTCTATAGTCTGGCTCTTGTGGACATTGCTGCTAAAAACATTGGGGTACATGTGTCCCTTTGAATCAATATGTTTGTATCTTTTGGATAGATACCTAGTATTGTAATTGCTGGGTCATAAGGCAGTTGTATTTTCAACTTTTTGAGGTATCTCCATACTGTTTTCCAGAGTGGCTGCACCTGCTTGCATTCCCAGCAACAATGTAATAAGAGGGTTCCCCTTTCTCCGCATCCTCACCAACATCTGTTGTTTCCTGAGTTGTTAATTTTACCCATTCTGACTGGTATGAAATGGTATCTCATTGTGGTTTTGATTTGTATTTCCCTAATGTTAAGTGATGTTGAGCATTTTTTCATGTATCTGTTGGCCATCTGTATGTCTTCTTTGGAGAAATGTCTGTTCATGTCTTCTCAAGCGATGCTCAATTTTATGTTTCCCAAATGTGTGTGTTTTCCTTCAATCCAGGGTCATAAAACCCACAGTTCCCTGGCTTTATTTCCTCCTATACAATATCCTACCTCTTTGCCATTTCATTCCTCCAAGGAGCCTTCACTGGCACCCTCTGTTGCAGACTAAGTATCTCTCCTATATGCCCCCCTACCCTTCTTTACTTCCCTCATCACAGCATGTACCATGATTTCCTGTTTATCTGTGTATTACTCCACTAGACCATAAACTTCAAGAAAGCACACATCTCTCTAATTCACAGTTGCAGCCCAAGGACCAATCACCAAGCCAAACACAGAGTATGTGCTTCATAAGGGAATTGACAGTAGATAATGTGGAAGAGACAGACTTACAACTGATTAGTTAAACTATAAGACAGAAAATTCAGTGGTAATTAACAAAGTCCTATGGGGAAGAATAAAAAAAAAAAAAACAGAGGTAAGAGCCTCTGTGGGACATGGAAGACTTCACCAAAAGACTTCCCTGAGTGTTGAGCTAAGTACTGAAGATTGAGGGACACCTGGGTGGCTCAGTTGTTAAGCGTCTGCCTTCGGCTCAGGGCATGATCCCTGGGATCTGGGATCAAGCCCCTCATCAGGCTTCCTGCTCCACTGGGAGCCTGCTTCTTCCTCTCCCACTCCCCCTGCTTGTGTTCCCTCTCTCACTGGCTGTCTCTCTGTCAAATAAATGAATAAAATCTTTAAAAAAAATAAGTATTGAAGATTGAGTAAAGGATCATGGGAGGAGAGGGGACATTTCACACACAGGGAACCAAATCTGCAAAGATAGCGATGTATGGTTTACCAAGTTGCATCAGTTTTATACCCAAATGTCTCTGGCAGCCATCCCCTCCTTTTCAAACCCACAGTCATCCTCCTAATTCAGGCCTCCTGCACCAGTCCGTTGAACTACTGCAAAACCCTCCGCCCAGCCTCCAATTCCCCTTCCCTACTGCTGCCTAAAGTATAGACTGGTAACTCTGTTCCCTCTGCAATAAATAAATAATAAATACATAACTAAAACCTCTGATGGCTCCCCTCTGCACATGAATAATCATGTCCAGAATGCTTCCCAAGGCACTTAGTCTCCATGGAAACAGCCCCAAACCACTTTCAGCCTTGTCTGTACCTCACACTGACCCCCTTTTATTTTAAAAACCCACTCTTCATGCTTCCACACTGGACTACTCATCACTGCCCAGTTCCACCTCTCATGTTCATGTTTCCATGTTTTTACATAACTCATTGTATTAGCTGCCTATTCCACAACAATGCTACCTAGCAAACCACCACCAATTTCAATGAGTTGAAGGTCAGCGTTAGGCAGTTCTACTGAACTTGGATGGACACGCTCATAAGTCTAGAGCAGTGGTTCTCAATCAGGGGCAGTTTTGTCCCCCAGGAGATATCTGGCAATATCTGGAGACATTTTTGGTTGTCACAACTAGAGGGGGATGGGTGGTCCCGGCATTTAGAGGTTAGAGGCCAGGAATGATGCTAAATACCCTAAAACGGACATTCCTCCACAACAAAGAATTATCTAGCTCCAAATGCCAACAGTGAGACAGTTGAGAAACCCTGCTCTAGGTGTTGGCTGGCTGGCAGCTGATCTAGAATGGCCTCCATCCACGGAGGCAACATGGCTCTGTCCATGGTCCCTTACCCTCCAGCAGGCTGTCGCAGGCACCTTATCGTAGTGATGGCAGAGAAGAAGCAAGAGCAAGCAGAATCTTGCAAGGCGATTCCAGTCTAAGCTTAGAAACAGCATGTCATCACTTCTGCCACCTTCTGTCAACTGAAGCAAGTCACCAAGCCTGCCCAGATCCAAGGGGTAGGGCAAGCGACTCCACCTCTCTAGGACCAGAAGCAGTCACCTGGCAAAGGATGCATATGGAGGACAGAAGGAAGAACTGGTGCAGGCAACCATACGAATTCTGTTCCCTCTACAAAGGAAACATGGACCTGGATTTCTAGAAGTGCTCCTTTCTCTCTGCTCCCTCTTGTTGACGTTTCTTTTTGGGGTACTTAAAATACCAGACGCTGTGTTCCCTACACGCGGGGGTGATAGCTGGCCTGCACGAAACCAATCGTCTCTGGCTGGTGCACTGTAACTGGGCTGTTCTGATCAGTCGGCACTGTGCTATTTCAATACTAGTTCTTAAAATTTCAGTACCTTTGCCTCTTCTTGTCTGCTGGCCTCCTGTGCTGGGATGGGGAGTTGCTCGCCTGCAGCCAGAATCTATGTCTTATCCTGCCCGTACAGTACCTGACACCTGTTCGAGACTGCCTATTGAATAAATGAACACACTCATGCAAAGGACAGTGACGACGATGTGAGCACATACCCTGGGACATCTGTGACGCAATGCAGAAAAGACGACGACTCTCCTAAGGAAACTTTGCTCAGATACTTGGAATCTCCTACTGTCCTTTAGAGTCACCATGAGATACTGACTATTAATTCCATCACACGAGCTAGGAATGATGTTGCTGGCAGAGAATTTCATAATCCCTGAATGCACGTCCTTTCACACACACACCCCCACAGAAATAATCATCAAAATAAGTTTTAAGTCTTACATCTGCCAATACTGCCCTGTGCAACGGACCTATTCTGTCATCTGCTGGGTTCTCCACCCTGGCTGCACCCTGGGATCACTTGGGGAAAACTGTTATGAACTCACACCACCCAGGCCCCGATCCAGATCATTTTAAATCAAAAGCTCCCAAGTGACTGAAGTCTGCAGCTAGAGCCGAAAACCGCTGAGCTCGCCACCCCAAGGAGGGCGGCAGGAATCATTATCGAATGCTTAGTTTAAAAAACAAAAGTTGAGAAAACCCCAAATTTCTATAAGCCTTTACTTGAGTGAAAGGCTCCAGAATGAAGCCAAATCTTGAGCAACATGATTTCAGCGTAAATGGTGAATATTACCAGTGATGACCTGTGTCAGGTGAAATCCGGAGTTGGAAGCTCTTGTATTCCTCCATTGTCTGTTGTCGCTTGTAACCTTATAATGTAAAAGACTAGATTCGTTTTGGAAGATATATCTAGAGAGAACATCTTGAACTTAACTGTCTACCCAAATAGACTAGATTAGGACTAATCATTCTATATCAGCATATCTAGTATCGAATCCCTTACATATGAAACAGGGTACGTGCGGATTCTATAGCCACTTGTGGTGGTTTCCAGATCAGTCCACAAGCTCTTTGAGGAGCCTCCCTTTAAGTGAAGCCTAACTCCCCTGCTCTTAGGTGTGGACTGTACTTACTGACTCATTTCTAGGGAAAGGAATGTGGCAGATACGGAAGCATGCGCAGTCTAAGGCTGATTCATTGTAGGTGTTGTGTCTTCCTCCTCGCTCTCCCGAATCACTCACTCAGGAGGCGAGGCGGGAAGTTGGCCATATGTTACAGGGACACACAAACAGCCCAATAGAGAGGGCTAGATGGTAAGGTACAAAGACCTCCTGCCAACAGCCAGCAAAGAACGGAAGCTCCCGCTCATGCAAGCCAGCCATCTTAGAACAGGATCTGCCAGCCCCAGTCAAGCCTTCAGGGATTGCAACCCCAGCCAATATTTTGTTTGCAACCTCAGTAAAGACCCTGAGACAGAACTGCCCATCTACTCTTTGCCAAATGTCTGACTCACAGAAACTGTGAAATGATAAATATTTGTTGGTTTAAGATGCTATGTTTTGGGTTAATTTGTTATGCAGCAAAGATAACTAACACACCATCACAACATATTTTCTTTTTTTTTTTTACTTTTATGCTATTAATACAATTTTTTATAATAATATTTTTTATTATATTATGTTAGTCACCATACAGTACATCCCTGGTTTTTGATGTAAAGTTCGATGATTCATTAGTTGCGTATAACACCCAGTGCACCATGCAATACGTGCCCTCCTTACTACCCATCACCAGTCTATCCCATTCCCCCACCCCCTCCCCTCTGAAGCCCTCAGTTTTTTTCTCAGAGTCCATAGTCTCTCATGCTTCATTCCCCCTTCTGATTACCCCCCCTTTCTTTATCCCTTTCTTCTCCTACCGATCTTCCTCGTTCTTATGTTCCATAGATGAGAGAAAACATATGATAATTGTCTTTCTCTGCTTGACTTATTTCACTTAGCATTATCTCCTCCAGTGCCATCCACGTTGCAGCAAATGTTGAGAAATCGTTCTTTTTGATTAAGTTTTCTTGACAAATATCTAAGAGTATCCCTCTCCTATATCTATATACTCTCAATACCCTCCCTGCGTGTCTCAGGAACCTTGTTTTGTCCATCCTTTCTTCCCTTTGTTATATAATCTGTGTCTCCCCTTCTCTTCTCTGAAAGCCTTCTAATATGTTCTAGTCTCTCCCATCCTTAAATATAGAACCAAACGAATCCAACTGGGACCATGTTCCTCTCTTCCCGCTCTTTACTACTCTCCCTTCTTCACTGACAAGTACCCTGAAGTAATAATCCATACTCCCTCTCGTTTTCACACTTCCCACAAGCCTTGATCCGCCAACCACTGCGGTAACGAAGCAGCTCACACCGTCCTCCTAACTCCCACAGCCACAGACTGGCTTCTTGAATAACTCACAGGATCCTCAAAGTACACGTGTGAGTCTGAACTCATCCTTTCTCCTCACACCACTCCTCCTCCAAGCTTCCCTATCTTGGGAAATTATTCCACCCCAGGGACCAAGCCATAAATTCAGGAGGGACCTTCAATTTCTCCATCTTGCCATTCTTCACCCACATCCATTCAGTCATAAATCTCATCAATTCTGCATCCTTGACATTCACTTCCACTGTTGTTACCAACATCACCTCTTATCTCTATTCCTGCAACAACCCTACGGCCCCTCTGCTTTAGGACTGGCCACTCTAATCATTCCCTGTGTTGTCACCAAGGTCATCCTGAAAAATACTATAATTACGTCCCTTCCTTCCTTTTCAGTTATTCCCCATTGCTTATGGATAAAATCCAAATTCTATTTTAAAATATTAATAGCAGTTAACACCTATTGAGCACCTGAACACATGGTCAAACACTGTTATTGGGGCCTTACATGTATTAATTTTTTAACCCTAACCACAATTCATGAGGCAGACACTGAGAATACCCTCACCATTTCACAGATGATGAACTAAAGTCCCACAGAGGCCAAGTAAGTTCTCCACGGTTGAAGAGCTAGCAAATGGCACAGCCAAGTTTTTAACTGAGGCTGTCTGATTCTGGAGCCCAGCGCTTTGAGTTCAGCTCTAAACCCTAATGTGTGATGACCACAGCCTTCACTGACATAACCCAGAGTCTTTTCTCAGCTCTGCAGCTGTCTAAAGGTACTCTGCTCCCACAAACCTCCATGCCTCTGCTCAAGCTGCTCTCACAGTCTAGAAGGCTCTTCTCCAGCCTTCTCACCTCCCCTCACCCTCACCTTCCCCATCCAAATGTCAATACTTGCTCATTTTTCAAACCTCAACCCAACACCCATCTCCTCAAACATGCGAATCCCTACCAATGGAGAAATGTTCACTTTTTCCATTGTGACTCCAAGGAAACCTACAAAAACTTGTTTCCTAACACTCTGTGATAGACTGGAATATTAGTTGAAAAATATGTACTCCTCTCCCCTCCCACTGAGAGTTTAAAATGTCCTTCCCCATCTCATGACTCTGGACGTGGTCACATTTCTTGCTCTGAGAGTACAACATGAATAGATATGAAGTAAGTGGAGACTTTAAATCCATTTATGGTTTGACTGGGCTCTGGTGCACCTGTCATTCATTTGCCATTAAGACAACATCCCCCCACTTGCTTCTGGTCCAAGGAGAACACAGAGACACATGATGCAGACCTGAACCCAAGCCACAGCCTTGAGCTGCCTGCAGTCAACCCAGAACTTGAAGCAGAACCACTGGAGCTGTCCCTTGGATCTGTGAGCAAGAAAAAAACAAACAAACAATCGCTATCTGCCACTGAGCTTTGAGGGTGGTTTGGTACATGGTACTATTGTACCAAGAGCTGACTAATATATACCCAGAAGTCTTAATTTCATGTGTTTATTTACACATCTTGAAGGCTAGGAACAGTGCTTAGAACATTAAGGACTCTTAACATTGTTGAGATATAATTCATATACCACAAAGCTTACCTTTTTAAAGTGTATCTATCAGAATTCTTTAGTATTTTCACTAAGTACCATAAATGAGTGGGCAACCATGACCACTATCTAATTCTAGAATATTTCCATCATCCCAAAAAGAAACCCAATGCCATTAGCAGTCTCTTAGATTTTTGTAAATGAGTAACTTAATGAATAAAACCGTAAGAAAATTCTTAGAACTCTTATTCCAAACTAGCAGGATGATATAAACATTGCAGAAAAAGAATTCAGAAATGTTTCTCTATTAGGTATTTTAAGGTCATTTTATTTTTTTAAACAACTTATACCCGTATTTCTCATATATTTTAAATATAAACGTTTGATATTCCTTACAATTGCTATTGTAAGGCAAAGGCCATTTGGGGATTTAATTTCAGTCTACAGATCACAGAGAGATGCTTACCTTAAAAGCCACAAAGCTACAAGAGGAGGGAAGAAAAAAATCTCACACAGTTCAAAGCTATCAGTAACGAGGAAAACATGGTATGGAATTTGCTTTAGCACTAAAAGAAAAAATCTCTTGGTCAAACGCCAAAAATAAAATTTCAGTATTTCTAATAATAGGGACCAGAGCTTTAAAAATTAGCAAATTCACACTTTAAAAACACAAAGGTCAAAATCCCAAAGAAGGGCAGGATTGAAACACTATTTTGGTTGGGTCACTGACACCATACTTAAACGCTGTTACTTATTTTTTTTTTTTTTTAGATTCCAAAGAAAACTATATTAAAAAAAAAAAAAACCTCTAAAATGTCAGGCTCATTTCATTGTATTAACTAAAAAAAAAAAAAAATGAGAGGGTGGGTCTTACGTGAAAGAGTAACTCCATGAAAGAGATGCCTCTGGAAAAAAAGTGTATTGAAGACTTGTATCTTGAATAGTGAGAAAAATAAGAAACTCCTATCAGGGGGTAAATGTTCTAAACTCAAAAAACATATTTTCTATGTATAGAAAAAGCACCCCAGACTCTATTTTGTTGGGCTGTATGGAACGATCTTACCCAATGTAAGAAACGAGAAACCCATCATTCTAAACACCATCACCCCCTTCAACAACAGCAACGAAGTGAAAACCTGGCCAAGGACCAGCAAAGTAACCAGTGAGCTTTCAAGTACCCGACCCCATCTAAGCTGTCCAACCAGTTTTTATTTTTACCCTCCTCCTTCCCGCACTGGCTTTGCAGAGGACCCAGCTGCGCTGTGTCAATCTGGGTCACTCAAGCAGAGGCTCAGTGGGCGACAGCCGCCGGATCCACTTTTAGAAGGGCCCGCATGCCTGGGGAGTGCGCAGGCACAGCGCCAAATATTCTCCAGGCCTGCGTGGCCAGCGAACAGCAACTGTGTGCCTCTGCTATTTCTAGGCTTCAGGCTTCAAAGAAGACATCCTTACCTGAGGAATACAGACTGAAATAGGGAAAACAAATCCAATTCTACTACTGAATATTTTTCATTTCGAACACTTTTTAAAAGCTGCTGTTTGATAACTCAGTAAAATGTGCATATATATTGGGAAGAAGGGAAAACTGCGGCACCCAGGATGGACCTTTCTAAATTCTTTTTTCTTTAGCTTTATTGAGGTATAATTGACAAACAAAATTGTAAGACATTTAAAGCGTACAATGTGGTAATTTGATATATGTATACATTGTGAAAGAATTCCTCTCATGTAGTTATTAATACATTCCATCACCTCACGTACTTATTTTTATATATTATATAAATACAAATATATGTGTAGATATGAGAACATACCTATGAGAATTATATATATGAATACATTTAAATTCTACTCTTAGCAAATTTCAATGATACAACACAGCGTTATCAACTATAGTGACTATGTTATACTTTAGATCCTCAGACCTTACTTATCTTACAGCTAAAGTTTGTACCCTTTTACCAGCCTCTCCCTATCTCCTCACACCCCCAGCCCCTGGCAGTCACTTTTCTACTCTCTGTTTCTATGACCTTAACTTTTTTTTTCTTCTATAAGATTCCACATATAAGTAAATACTGTGCAGTATTTGTCTTCTCTCTGTCTGGCTTTTTTCACTTAGCATAATGCCCTCAAGCTCCATCCATGTTGTCACAAATAGCAGGATTTCCTTCTTTCTCGTGGCTGCATAATATTCCATTATATGTATGTATGTGTGTGTATATTATATATATATATATACACACAATATATATACGCACACTTACATATAAATATGATACACCATGACTTTCTTTTTTTTCTTTTTTTATTATGTTCAGTTAGCCAGCATACAGTCCATCAGTAGTTTTCGATGTAGTGTTCAACGATTCATTAGTTGTGTGTAATACCCAGTACTCAGCACAACACGTGCCCTCCTTAATTCACTGTATCTTTCTTTATCCATTGGTGGGCACTTGGATTGTTTCCATATCTTTACCAGTATGAATAATGCTGCACTAACCATGGGAGTACAGATATTTCTTTGATGTCTTGTTTTCATTTCCTTTGTATATATACCCAGAAGTAGAATTACTGGGTCACATGGTAATTCTATTTTTTTTAATGTTGTACTTATTTATTTGTTTGTTTATTTATTTATTTATTTTTATGTAGGCTCCATCCCCACTGTGGAGCCCAACATGGGGCTTGAACTCACAACCCTGAGACTTAGACCTAAGCTGAGATCAAGAGTCAGGACGCTTAACGGTCTGAGCCACCCAGGTGCCTCTGGTAATTCTATTTTTAATTTTTGAGAAATCTCTATACTATTTCTCACAGTGGCTGCACCAATTTACATTCCCACCAGAGGTGTGCAAGTGTTCTCTTTCCTCTACTTTCTCACCAACACTTGTTATTTCTTATCTTTTTGACGACAGCATGCTAACTGGTGTGAGGTAATACCTCATTGTGGTTCTGATTTGCATTTCCCTGAGGATTAGTGATGTCGAGCACCTTTTCGTGTACCTGTTGGCCATCTGCATGTCCTTTTTGGAAAAATCTCTATTCAGTTCCTCTATTTTTTAACTGGATTGTTTGGGTTTTTTCTATTGAGTTGCATGGGTTATATTATTTTTAATCAACACTTCTAAATCAATCTGATTCATTCAATCACACTTTTATATCTAGTAGAGCCAACTAGGTGCTGGGTTGAGCACCTGGCATTCAATGACATCTTTAATACTGACCCTTCTCTAGTCTTATAAAAATAGGAATAAAGCAATCTATTAATGTCCTTTTTTTTAACCATTCCCAGATTATAACCCTCAAGCTCACTTCCAAGAAGTTGCTACTGTTCTGAGTTTTTTATTTTAATTATTTCCTTGTTTTTCTCTACAGTCTTACCACCCCTGCGTGTGCATTCCTATAGACGATCACACTTTAATTAAAATGTTGGTAATTTTGTTGGTGGCCTCCTCGGGTTCTACTTACCAGATTTTACTTCAGGGAACTCAGCGCTTTGTTAATGGACAGCAGCCAGAATCTTTGTTAGAGGTGGGCCAGGGTGGACGGACCCCGTTTGCCTTAAGCTAATCAACTTGTCTATTCCCCTGCTGATCCCAGAAGGGGGACGTGTCGCCTTCCTTTGTGTAGAGGGTATAAGGAGAGTATGAGGACTGGAACTGTTCTTGCCCAGCCAGCCCTCAACTGGAGAAGCCTAGACTTTCTGGGATGGGGTAGGACAGGTGTCAATGCCCTGTGTAAATCCTGAGCACAAAGTCCCATAATGCACAGCTCAGTGCATGGCTGCGAGAATCCCTGTCCTTACTGATAACATCTTGCTGTTAAGTCAGCTTTTTCTAAAGTAGAGATCTACCTCCAGACTCCCAATGAGCCAATAAAACATCTTCTTTTCTAAAGCCAGTTTGGGTTGGATTTCTGTTGGTTGTAGCCATCAGAATACTAACACACACATACACACACACACACACACACACACACACACAATTTGAATGAAAAATTATGAAACATACACTCAAATAAAGCCAAATGAATGAAAAAAAATGTTAACATCATACAATTCATGACTCATGACAGTATTTAAAAGTCAGGAACCTACTGTATCAGAGCAACAACGGGGTCCATCGGGCCACCTGGGGCCCAGAGTCCCCATATGCCTTAGAATGTGGGGTTAGGGACATGCCTGGAGCCTCCTTTGGATAAGCTTTCTCTCCTTCCCAGGTGACAGCAACTATCAAGCAGTGTATTGGGTGAAGAGATTCATTTTGGGGGGTTTCTTTAAAAATACAGAGAGCATGTCTAAGGCCAACACTGGCCTCCTTCATCCTTAGGCATCCCCCCACCCTGCCCCACACTCCACACTACGCTTCCCCTCATCACCGTCCAACGAGGACGCCCTCCATGAAGAGCCTGTATCACACCCCATAGCATGGTGCTTACCAGCACAGGGCAAGCAGTCAGGCTGCCTGGCTTTGAGGGTCAACTCCACCATCTAAAGACTATGTGACTTTACTTGTTTCTCTATAAAGTGGAAATAAAAAGAGTTTGAACCTAGTTCACAGGGTGGGTGAAATGCTTAGAACAGGGCCGGCCAAGTTACAAGCCCTCAAAAACTTGTCATGGACTATGGTAATTTGAGGGAGTTTGGAGAAGATTCCACCTCCAAGAGACAGCCATGTGTGGCCCCAGGCTCAGGCCAGGCAGTACTGAGGACCCCTACCTTCTGCCTGAGGGCCAAGCAGCCCTCCCTCTCCCTACTACAGCTACATTCCGCACCTCGGTCACCCTGACTCCCAACATTCCTGCCTTACTGGGCTCCTTTGTCTCCTCCTTCAGAGTGTTCACACATCCTGTTCCTTTTTGCCTGGCCAGTTCCTGCTCATCCTTTGGGTCTCAGCTTAAATAGCACTTCCTCAGAGGCCTGCCCAAGGCCCCATAGACCAAAGATGGTTCCAGCCTCTCCACAGTCCACACAAGCTGCTCTCCCCTTCCTGAGCATGTATCACACGTGGACTTCTGTGTTCAGGGTCCATCTTTCACAGTGGACTGTAACCCCACAAGGGCAGGAGCCATAGTTATCTCACATACTACTGAGTGTCCAAGGTCTTCTGACAGTGGACGGGAAATGTGAAGTTCCTAAAAAAGTCTCCTTATGACCGAGATCCCAGATTCCCAGATTATAGCTGTATGTAAGAACATGTGAGTGAAAGACAGTAAGTCTGCAAAACACATGAAAATCCAAGGATCTCTACCATATAACAATACACACATCCCTGAAAATGAACGAATAATGTCCCAAAGTAAGACAAATAACCAACAACCTTGTATTTTGCAAAATCACACACTAAAAAATAACAGGGCTTATGGAAAATATAGAGTTCGGGTGGAAGGCTCAAAACCCATTCAATTTTGTAACCAGAACACTGACAAAAGCAGTAAGAACACTGCAAATTACAAGCACAGATAAAACTGTTTCCTAGCAACTAATAGTACCATGCACAAAGAAGATGTTCAATAAACAGCTGTTAAGGGAAAGAGGAGGGAGAGAGGGAGAGCCAGGTCATCTGCTTGGTTAGAGAGTTACTTGGGATCATGATTTTTAGAAGTTTTGCTTTTAGTTCTAAAGCACAGCAGTCACCAGCCTAAGTTCAAGCTCTGGAACAGGACAGCTTGGGTACAAATTCCAACTCTGCCATTTATTAGTTACACGACACCAGGCAAATCAGTTAAATGTATTCCAGTGTTCTCATCTGTAAAATTGGCATAAAATAGTGCTTACCTTATGTGCCAGGCACTGTGCCAGGTGTGAGATAGATATAGATATAGATAGACAGATACTCCCATTAACTCAAACAAGGGCCTAGACTAGCACTGGCACATAAGTGGTCTCGAAATATGTTAACTATTACTATTTTTATTTGGCACTGAACTAGCCACTTTATCACTTTAGGTTATCACATTCTGTCAACTCTTGCAACACGATGAATCAGGCTCCACTTGTCACCCACCCCTCCTATTTATGACATCTTGCAAGGTCTCTGCAGAAACAGGCGGCAACCACATCTGTTGGTTGATGACAACATTCAGCTCCAAAAGTTCCTTTGTAAATTTTCTGCAGGAAAGGCAGAAAGGATGCTATTTGTCAGTGTTTCCATTGGGTCATGACAATTGTTGGTCATAGCCATGGTCATTTATTAATACCAGTTACTGGTCGTTGGCTTTTATGGGATATTTTCCTTTTAAAAAATACCTATCTGGGAAACAAACTGAGGGCTTTAGAGGGGAGGGGGGTGGGGGATTGGGATAGGCCGTGATGGATATTAAGGAGGGCACATATTGCATGGTGCACTGGGTGTTATACCAAATAATTAATCATGGAACGTTGCATCAGAAACTGGGGATGTACTGTATGGTGACTAATATAACAAAATAAAATTATAAAAAAATACCTATCTAGTAAGAACTCATACAGGTTACCAATATAATAAAAATTTCTCATACCAATAACCATAAGACATCTAGGAATAAACCTAGCCAGAGAGGCAAAGGATCTGTACTCAGAAAACTATAGAACACTCATGAAACAAATTGAGGAAGACACCAAGAAATGGAAAAACCTTCCACGTTCATGGATTGGAATGTCTATGATACCTAGAGCAATCTATACAATCAATGCAATCCCTATCAAAATACCATCAACTTTTTTCACAGAGCTGGAACAAATAATCCTAAAATTTGTATGGAACCAGAAAAGACCCTGAATAGCCAATGGAATGTTGAAAAAGAAAACCAAAGCTGGTGGCATCACAATGCCAGACTTCGAGCTATATTACAAAGCTATAATCATCAAGACAGTATGGTACTGTCACAGAAACAGACATATAGAACAATGGAACAGATTAGAGAACCCAGAAATGGACTCTCAACTCTATAATCAACTAATCTTCAACAAAACAGGAAAGAACAGTCAATGGAAAAAAGTCTCTTCAACAAAAGGTGTTGGGAAAATCAGACACCCACATGTAGAAGAATGAAACTGGACCATTTCCTTACACCCTACACAAAAACAGACTCTAAATGGATGAAAGACCTAAATATGAGACAGGAATCCATCAAAATTCTAGAGAAGAACATAGGCAGCAACCTCTGCGACCTCAGCCATAGCAACAACTTATTAGACATATCTCCAAAGGCAAGGGAAACAAAGGCAAAAATGAACTATTGGGACTTCATCATGAAAAAAAGCTTTTGCACAGCAAAGAAACAGTGGACAAAATCAAAAGACGACAGACAGAATGGGAGAAGATATTTGCAAATGTCTTAGCAGATAAAAGGCTAGTATCCAAAATCTATAAAGAACTTACCAAACTTAACACCCAAAGAATGGATAATCCAATCAAGAAATGGGCAGAAGACATGAACAGACATTTCCCCAAAGAAGACAGGCAAATGGCCAACAGACACATGAAAAAATGCTCAATATCACTAGGCATCAGGGAAATACAAATCAAAACCACAATGAGATACCGCTTCACACTGGTCAGAATGACTAAAATTAACCACTCAGGAAACAACAGATGCTGGCGAGGATGTGGAGAAAGGGGAACCCTCTTACACTGGTGGGAATGCAAGCTGGAACAGCCACTCTAGAAAACAATATGGAGTATGGTGACTAACATAATATAATAAAAAATCATTAAAAAAAAAAAAAAAAGAAAACAATATGGAGATTCCTCAAAAAGTCAAAAATAAAGCTACCCTATGACCCAGTAATTGTACTACTGGGTATTTACCCCAAAGATACAAATGTAGTGATCCAAAGGGGCACCTGCACCCCAATGTTTATAGCAGCAATGTCCACAAGAGCCAAACTGTGGAAAGAGTCCAGATGTCCATTGACAGATGAATGGATAAAGAAGATGTGGTATATGCAATAGAATACTACTCAGCCATCAAAAAGAATGAAATCTTGCCATTTGCAATGATGTGGATGGAACTAGAGGGTATTATGCTAAGCAAAATAAGTCAATCAGAGAAAAACAAGTACCATATGATCTCACTCACGTGTGGAATTTAAGAAACAAAACAGAGGATCATAGAGGAAGGGAGGGGAATAAAACAAGACAAAATCAGAGATGGAGACAAACGAGACTCTTAATCATAGGAAACAAACTGAAGGTTGCTGGAAGGGAGGAGGGTGAGGGGACGGCGTAACTGGGTGATGGACATTAAGGAGAGCATGGGATGTTATGAGCACTGGGTATTATATAAGATGGATGAATCACTGAACTCTACCTCTGAAACTGAAAATACACTATATGTTAATTAATTGAATTTAAATAAGATTAAAAAATAAATGCATACAGTGAAAAAAATAAAATTTTTAACAAAGAATCATCTATGCCTTCCTAATTGTATATTCTTTACAGTATACTATGTATAGAGATATTGGATAATGATTTGTAGAATAAAAATACTGTATTTCATTAAAAAATAAAATAAAAATAAAACACTTTTTTCAAAAAAAATTTTTTAATTCCTCAGTGCTCTTTTTTTTTTAAATATCCTTTAAGTTGAAGTACTCTGATATTTCTTTCATACTAAGAGGTGGGAATTATCTGGACCCCCACAACAGTTAAGAGAGAAGAAGCTGACTGAGTGCTTTGAGGTAGGAGAAATAGAGGTGAGAGTCCCAGGTGAAAATGCTGGGGGGCATGTTTATTTAAAGAACAGAGATGTTTGCTCTCTAATCCTGCAGACAGGAACTGTGAGCCCCACATTAGTCCAACCTGAGGGGAATGCTGGCCTCGCAAGTCATTCCTTCAACTGATATCACCTGCTTAACAGCCAACAGCGAAATCACTTTCCAAGTGTCCAATCACTGACTGTCTCCAGGCAACCACTGGGTAAACTGCTTTTTTAAACCAGTCTTTAAAAAAAAAAAAACTTGCTTCCTGTCAGGGCAGCAACAGAGTCTATTTTCTCTGCCATGGCAGAGTCCAAGTGCCAGTCAGGCAATTGTAGCTGGGCACAGGCTCCCTGAGAAACCTTTTGGGCTATGGGTAATGTGGCCATGGGGCTCCAGTGGGGAGCAGACTAAGGAGGAATGGGGACGATGACTACGTTCCAGTCCTTGGCCACAACAGCTCTGGGGTTTATCAAAGGAGGCAGATTCTACGCAACCATATATTCGTTACAATGATATATGACAATGTTGCTAACAGAGGTAGATACTAAATGCCAGGTTTGCACAGAGAAGTAGGGATTACTGGGCTTAGTGGAATCAGTCAGCTTCAGAGGCAGACATATTTATTCTCTGTCTGGGAAGGATCTGTCCCTGGAGAAATGGAGAAAGGACATTCCAGGGTCCCCCTACCTCAACAGCCATTCTCCCCTTTCTTCTAAGAATAGAACCCAGAGTACGACCTGAGGACACTGAAGCCTCCCCTGCAACCAGGAGTGGCCATGTTACTAAAAACCTGGACAATAAAACATAAACAGAAGCATCAGGAAGAATTTCCTAGAAGATGTCTTATGTAGTCTTCATTTTTTATTCCTCTATCCTACTTTCTGGAAAGATGATGTGATAATGAGTCTCCAGAAGCCATGTTGAACCATCCAGAAGGGGGTGTAGGGATGTTGGGTTCAAGTGCTGAAAAAAACCAAAGTCACAGACCTCCAGAGTTTACAACCTCTGGGGTCCCCAAATGGCACATAACTTTATTAGTTTATAAAGTCCCTTCTTTTAGAGGAGTCTGGGGCAAGTTCCCAAATTAGAGGACATCTACAGGTCATCACCCAGTCTTATACAAAATCACTCTGCTCACTCACTGAAAGGAAGGCAGGCTTCTTGCAAGCCTCTTACCTCAGAGTGGAGGACAGCTTCTATTGTATAAGAATTTTTTTTTAAAGATTTTATTTATTTATTTGACAGAGACAGAGATAGCCAGCAAGAGAGGGAACACAAGCAGGGGGAGTGGGAGAGGAAGAAGCAGGCTCATAGCGGAGGAGCGTGATGTGGGGCTCGATCCCATAATGCCGGGATCACGCCCTGAGCCGAAGGCAGACGCCCAACCGCTGTGCCACCCAGGTGCCCCCTATTGTATAAGAATTTTAATCCCAGGAGCACCTGGGTGGCTCAGTTGGTTAAGCGTCTGCCTTTGGCCCAGGTCCTGGGATCGAGTCCCGCATCGGGCTCCCTGCTCAGTGGGGAGTCTCTTTCTCCCTATCCCTCTCCCTCTGCTGCTCCCCCTGCTTGTGCTCTCTCTCTCTCTGTCAAATTCATAACTAAAATCTTAAAAAAAAAAAGAAGAAGAAGAAGAATTTTAATCCCAGAGTCCAGGCTCAAAAAATAAATCCCAACATTCTCTCTGCCATTTCTCATTCAAGAGGAGGTCTTGATTTATCTGTGCCTGGGTCCTAAGAGGTGTCGTGGATCATCATACAAACCCTACTCTGAGTGGCTTGCAAGAATATTCGATAACTTCTGAATCAGCCCCCTTCCCCGGCCCCTCCCCTCCACATACACACACCTTCAATACATCTGGAGAATTTTAACAGTGCTCCTATTCTACCTTTTTTCAAAGCATAGTCACAGTAAAAGCATGTGTTGTATGTACATGCAAGCCCTTGTCTCAATACATCTGCATCCATCTAATTCTCCTGCTCAGCACCCTCCAATGGTCTTAGCTTAAACACTACTTTCACTGAGTCCTTGTCTGCCTCAAGTATTTTTTTCTTAAGCCCCCCATTCTTTGTCTTCATAGTCCTTATCCCAATTTGTCATTGTGTACTGTAGTTTAAACTCCCACACATGTACACACACAACATTGTGCATTTCGTGTGGATGGGAATTAGGTTTCTGTTGTCCACCATCTAACCCTGGTTGTTAGCACTATGCCTGGCACATTGTTGGGGCTTAGTAGCTACTTCTCAGGAAACAAATTTTTTAATTTGTTTAAAACACATTCACACATTAATGTTTATTTTCACTGTATGCTTATTTTTAGTGTTTACACTGAAGTAAACTTACAAATGCGTGTTAGCCAAGTGTCCCAAGTATTATTTTTGTATTTAAACCATTTGGCTCAGCCTATCCTAACCCTCATTCAGTTTCCCAGTATATGAAGATAATGGTTTAAATATCATTCTTTTTAAATGTTTACCAGCACAATAAATAAATGTGTACTCAGCACAATAAATAAAACTTCAATCCTTTGGTAAGAAAAATAAGGCTGAGGATTTTTTTGTAACAGTATTGGGTCATGGAAATAAAAATGCCACAAGCCTTTGCCCTTGACATTTACTTAAAAAAAAAACAAGTGCAGGTCTATTCTTACATAGCCTCCTAATGGGCTATTTAGGGATAGATGGGTGGGGTAGGTCTCTAAATTCTATGGTTGACCAGGTGGCCAAGCTGCATCCTGTATGAGCTACAGCATGATAACTGTCACAGGCAGAATGCAGAGCAGTAGAAACATGCAGCCTTCTCAGCCTAACCAATGCTTTGTTCTTAAGGTCCCATCATAGATTTAAGGATGCAGTTTTGCTGATAATATAAGTTTAGTGGGAAAAGATATACACCAAGATATTCCTTAGATGCCCGTCGCATGACTACGTCACCTCATTTTTCCCCTATGTTAAAGGTAATTCCCTGAGATACGACAGCCACCCCATCAGGGTTAGCTTCATGAGGAGATCTCTTTGGGAGTGTTGTTTTCAACACTGCAAACATGGAATTTTACCACAGCAGAACTGAACTCCATGACATCATTCTTCCTTGCAGAGAGAGAGAGAGAGAACGTCTCATGTCCAGGCAGAAGTCTTTCCAATATTTTGTCATTTTTTTTCAGGACTATTTTTTTTTTTCCTGTATCATCTAGTAACCCTCTAATTTAGACAATTTTTATATTTCTCAATCACTTAAAAACAAAATTCTTTTATCCCTTCCTTTCCTCATTTGACTGCACTGAAGTCATCCTTTTTCCCCACCCAACCCTCCACCCCAAAAAGATCATATCTGACACCTTTCTTTTACTTCAAATGTAAACACCCGCACATCCTTAGGAACAAATGAGGGGAAATATTATAAAATTGTTTTGCACATTTTTCTGAACCACAGAAGAGTAAACTGGGCTTAAAAAGAAAATCTAGGGGTGCATGGGTGGCTCCATCAGTTAAGTGACTGACTCTTGGTTCCGGCTCAGGTCATGATCTCGAGGTCGTGGGATCAAGCCCTGTGCCAGGCTCTGCACTCAGCGGGGAGTATGCTTCAGATTCTCTCTCGCTCTCATAAATAAATTAAATATTTTTTTAAAAAAAGAAAGAAAATCTAGTTCCAGTGAGAGTAGTTTAGTCAAAGATCAACTAGTGATACATGATTCAGTCCTCAACCGTGAAAATAAAGGCTGAAATGACCAAGGTTAGACTGGAAGGTTGGTGACGGGGATGCCGAGCACAAGCCAAGATTCCCAGAAGTCACAGAGCTGCTTTGTTCTGACCCTTCAGTTCTTTAGGATGGGACCTGGATACCTGCAGGAGAGGCTGCCCATCTTCTCTCTTGGAAGGACCTGCCTCTTGGCTGAACTCAACAACAAAACTGTTCCCAGGTGAGATCTTGGCCAGAGGGGAGCAGTCTCAGATGAAGGTGAGCGGGCTGTGCTAAAGGCCTCAGATGCGCCAACAGCGCTTAAACCCATCAGCAGAGAAGAGACACCCCTCTGCACCCAGATTTGAAAGAGACAAGCCACGGGGAATGGTCTAGGGACCCACAGCTTCCGAAATCCACAACCTGCCCCACGTACAGGGGAAGCGGGCCGAGGAATGGGAGGCCTCTGCAGGGAGAGAAACAGGAAGCTCAGTCCTTCCCGGAGTTTCTACACCTGGTCCTAATGTGGGAAGCAGTGAAGGGATCAGATAACAAGGGCTACCAAGTCAGACAGCCTGGATTTAAATCCTGACTCTCGTAAGTACTCACTGACTGGGTGACGGGTTTCCTAATCCTGAAAGCCCCAATTTCCTCAACTACAGATTCTGGATATCTAACGATGTATACATTCATAAAAGTTAAGAAATGGTGCTTTAATTAAGTCCTACTTCTGCCACTCACTTGAAAGTTTGGGCGAGATACTTAATCTCTCAGGGCCTCAATTTTCTCACCAGTAAATGAGGATAATAGTAGTACTGACTTATAAGGGATTCATTCAGATGTAGACTTCTTAGCCCAGTGCCTGGCACACAGTAAGCACTCAATTAATACTGGCTTTTACCATCATGAGCATCAGTTTCTTTACCATCGTTATCATTACCATGTTACTCCTATCACTCTTAAATTTCAGAATGGTTCAAAGCAGAAAGAGAAGCTGCCAGGCCAACTTCCAGGAGCTGCCTGGTCCTACCTAGCACTGACTGCCACCCACGGAATCACGGCCAGATGTCTGCATCATGGCTCCATTGTCATGCCCCAGCGGAGAGCAGAGGGCCAAGAGATCCAGTTGCTGGGAACCCATGCCCCACGCTGCCCCTTATCGGTGGCCAGCGCTCACTCTCGCATTTGGAGCTCGCCCGATGCAAACTCGGTTTCCACGGAGATGCTGGGGCAAGAAGTGCCAGCTCCCCCTCCCGTTCCACTTCCCTTTTCCCCAAATCTGTGGGACCTCACTGTTCTCCTACCACGTGACCGCATTGTGTCATAGCAGCTCTTGTATACAAACAGGCCAGATTATGTAAACGTCCTTGTGAGAAAGATGTTGCCTCCTCTAATTTCCATATCTATTCAGACTACTACTCCTTTCTTGGTCTAGCCAGAAAAGGTTTTCTTCCTCTTCCTCAGCTCCCCATGCAATGCTGGAGAAGCACATGACAAGTTACATTCCCACTGTAGTGAAAAGAGGTAAGAATCATCAAGTCCCCACAGGGGTGGAGAATTTGAATGACTATATAACGTACAGCATGTTCACTAGTCATGACATTGCAAATATCAGATGTTACCCGCCACTAAATGCTAGGTTCTCTCAAAGACTACTCATAAATTTTCCCTGTTGCCAAACAATACAACATCGTTCAGTCTCAGAGCTCTACGGTACCCTCGGTGCTTTTAATCTTCAAAATCAGGTCCCAGTTGAATAAGAAAACAATTCTATATGGGCAGGGAGAAATGACCCAAAATGATGAACTGATCCCTTCCGGCACGAGTTCCCACTCATGTGAAATATGGATTAGGTCACAAATAAGATTATATTCAGCACCAAGCCCCACAGGCATGCCATGATTAAAGTTAAAGGAGTCCAGAGACTTCTCAAGTTGAGAAGCTGAGTTGGGTTGAAATTTCCAACCCCTCCCCAAAGGCCTGGCAACCTGTTCCAAATCACAACTGAAACCAAGTTGAAGGGACATCTGTTTCTCCAGAAAGTGTTTGGCACTGCAGAGAAGAACTACAGATTAGAACAGATAAATATTGTTGTGGGCAGAGAGGCAAAGGGGGGGTGGGCGGTGGTTACCAAGAAAATTAGAATCATCTACCCACTAACTCCTGTAACTCAATAGATATCATCAACGGAAAAAGAAAAAAAGAAAGAAAGAAAGGAAGCGAAGAAGGAGGAAGGGAAATAAAGGGCAGAATTATTCTTTTTCCTAGCAAGAGCAGATACAACTTTAGTGAACAAAACACTGCTACATTTGAGATGAATACTCAGACAGCCACTATTTGTACAATGACTTAATGCTGGATCGTCCACGAGAGGAGAGGCATTGACCACTCTGCTTGGAGTTCTGTAACAAAGACCCTGCATTAAACACAAATATTCGACATAATACTGAGGAATCATTTTCTAAGCCTTAATGGAATGGACCACCAGGATCACTTTATGGTAGATGTTACTGGTTTTGCTCTGATCCCTGAATCTCTTTTAATGCAAGGTAACATAGCATCTACTTAACCTCTAGGCCAGGTATCCGAAGCTCATAAAGTAAGAAAATGGAATGAGATCAGTAGGTAATTGAATTATATTTTTTTACAGTTAGAAACTTAAGGTTCTGAAGATCTTCTTCCAAAACAGCTGTAGGAACAACAGTAATAATGGCAATCACAGGAGTGTTAATGATGATAGCGGTGATGGTGGTAAGAACAGCAGTATTATTAATGGTAATAACACCAACCATTACTCAGAACAACCAGCACTTCCTGAATACTGGGTACTCTTCTGAGCATTTACAATATACTAATTTAACTCCCACAGCACTCCTAGAGGTAGGTAAGCTATTCTTGGTGCCCCTGTTTTACAGATGCTTTAACAATATCTTTGTGATTTTTGTTGTGGTTAACGACTAGAGCTAGCTTTCAAAGAAAACAATTTAGAACCAAAAGGGGAGGAAACGCAGCCTGGCCAAGGTCACAGAGCTAGAAGGCAGCAGACCCAGGATTCAAACCCAGGCCGCCCCACTCCAAAGTCTGACCTCTTAATCCCTGTGCTGTCCTTATTGCCTCTTTGTTTAGGAAGGCCTTCTAGAAAAGGAATGTGGAAGGAAGCTAGGCCCCTGCCTGCTGGTGGCCACAATTAATACTGGAAGTTTGCTGTTTCCTTTAGGAGTCTCCTAAACCCACATTAAGACCTGCAGCTTCTGCAGCTACATTAAAAAAAAAAAAAAAAAAAAAATAGCACTGTGTTCCTGAGCTGTTCCCACATGGTCTGTGACCTCCATTAGGGCTCTCACCTTTGCCAGCTAAGGCAGAAGCTGGGGGTGGGCTGAGGTGGGAGCATCAGTTCCCAGGCCACCATTTCCTGCCAGTCACACCGCCCTCCAACTGCCAAGGCTGAGAAATTCCTCACTACCAAGTGATCTCATGAAGCTTGTTCCTTGAGCCTTTCTTAAGAATGAATCTTTTCTGGCCAACACATGACTCAAGTAAGACCAAGGGCTGAGGAGGAAAGACAAGCTGCAAAGTTTGTTTATTAACCTGCTGCACCCAAGGGAACATTTTTCTGAAAGGGTGAAATTCCGGACTACTTAAAGGGGGGGCGGGGGGAGCCTGTGGGAAATTTAATCACCGACGAAACAAAAGTGAAAAACAAAGCCCTTCCAATGAGGATGTTGCCGAAGACAATGGGGCCCCTAAAGGAGATGCAATGTCTCGAGATAACAATCCACCCAGGAATTCAGCTCGCTCTAAGTACTACATTATTGCTATATTAGCCCAGGAATCTTTGTTCACAGGGCCACTGCGCGCAAAACCATCTGTTACAGCTCCCGGGTTCCCCCGGTTTGCAGACGCGGCATTTACATTTCAAGAGGAACCTCCGGGAAGGAAAAAGGGAGGTCACTATCTCTCCTGGGAGCAAATTACCTTTTTCTACAGCCTGGGAGGGGAAGCTCTCCTTTCCCAGAAACCGAACTCCGCAATTGAAAGGAGATAGGCCGCTTCAATAATGCACGCGCAGAGCAGAGCGCCAAGGCTGCCTAGTCCTAAAGCCACGCACGCCCCCACGGTTTTCGCATTCTCAAATGGGCATACCCGCAAGGTATCACGAATAATGCCAGACTGTCTAGAGGGCCTAAGGCGGGCTCTACTTTCTTAAGGAAGACCTTCTTCTTCTTCTACTTTTTTTTTTTTAAACCAGTGGTACCAGGACAAAAGCTGATGTCCTGTACCACATAATATCTAGCCTAATACATACCACTACTTAGAAATAGGCTGTGGTCCTCTGGGCTGAAGGAGATGTTTTAGATCTTGATCTAGGTATGGGCTGTAATTGTACATATGCATATGGGAGCATTCATGGAGATATGCACTTAAAATTGGTGCACTTTCCTACATCTAATTTATACCACAAGGCAGTTTCTAAGTAGACTATATATCAATGTTACAATTAAAGATATTGAGGATAAACCACTTGCCTTCAAGAATTGCAAGATTGCCGGGCTCTGATACTATCCACACCCAAAATCTCACCTCCCTACTATCTCACCTACTATCCACATCCAAAATCTCTTCTGAGAGTTTTAAAGTTCAAGAAGATGAAAAATACAGCTCTCCAACTCTCAACTAAGCCAGTGAATACAAATGTCTCCTGTGTGTCCCTGTGAGCCCAAGTATGAAGCACAGAGAGCACCTGTCACACCCCAAGCCTTTCCGGCCACATATCGAAAATAATAAGCCGAGGTCTTTTTCTCAACTGGCCATGAGCCATCAAATTATGAGAGATATGATTGGGGCTTTTATCAACAGAGTTGAGTTCTTCTGTTTCTTTAACCCTATTTTTATAATAGATATTTCTAAACTCTGCCTGACACTCTTGCTTGGAGCAGGTTAACCCTGGAAGGGGCAGGCCTCTTGCTGGAGCATTAGGGCACCAGTACGTGCGGGTGGTTTCTGCAGGCAGCTGGGCAGGTTCAAATCTGTTCCATCGTAGCTCTGTTACCCCAGCAGCATCTTAAGAACAGGGGGGATGTCACCAAGTGACAGCCTGAGTACTAACAGGCTTCACCATTGCTGGGCCAATGACTTAGCGGTACATTTCTTCCTCTGAACTATCGGCAAGGAGGGCTGCCTGTCCCCGAGGAAAGGGTCAAATTCGCCTTCCGCTAGGCCTCCAGAAAGGCCGTCCAGCGAAACAGAGGCACACTGCACGGATCACGGGGGGTCACCTTTCCCCCCTCGCGCCCTCCAAGCGTCCTGATTCCCGGCAGACGCGTCATTTGGGGAGCGCAGGGCCACCAAGCTGCATCTACAGATAGACATCGAGAATCAGGATCACCCAGCGAGCGCTTCCTGGACTGAGCCGAGAGCTCCAGTGATTTCCCTGGCCTGCCACCGAGTCATTTAAGAAGTGAAATATGCCAGCGGGGCCGGGGACCCGGCACCTGGGAGCCCACCCCGCCGCCTCTGGTGTGGAGTGGGGGCTGCCAATGGCTGGGCAGCGTCTATGCGGATGGCGCGCTCGCAGGTGGGTCTTGCAGGCTCCCCGGCCCTGTGCGCTGGGCCAGCCTCACACACCTGACCCGCTGCCAGGAATACAGCCAGACGCGCTGGTGGGTACGCGCTTCCGTGGAGACACTGCCAACTCCGCTCGGGAGGAGCTTGGGGTGGGGGGTGTCAAGAGGAGGAAGGTAAGACTGGGAGCAGGACCCCCCGAAATGCGGCGTCCACAGCACTCTGGGTCTCGCGCTTCCTGCGCCTTTGCGGCGCTTCTGCGGGCACTGCGCTTCCCTTGGCCCCGCGTGGAAGCGGCGGGAGCTGAGATTTGCGCGGCTGGCGGGCAGGAGGGATGCAGGCGCAGGGGACCGCTTCCTGCCCCCCAGGCGCACAGCTAGACTGCGGCGTCCCTTCTTCACTCCCACCCCCGCCCGAGACCCGCGCCAGGGCTCCGGGGCATCGCTGCTCGCCAGAGGCCCGGGCGGGTGACTCGGAGCGGCCGGCAAAAGAAAGTGGGGGGGAGGTGAGGCTGGACCTGTCGTCTGTGTGTGCGGGTCGGCGGCTTTGGGCGCCCCTGCAAGGCCTCCCGCCAGCCGGGGGCACCTACCTCGATCCACTTCTGCGCCTCAGAAAAAGCAGGCTCGGGGGGCGGCTCCGGCTGCAGAGGCTGAAGAGCTTCCAGACCCAGAGCGGGACAAGCCATTTGCGAAGCCCCGCGTGCACTCGAGCGCTGGGCCGCCGGGATGAGGACGGCCGCCGCCGCCGCAGCCGCCGCAGGAGCGCGCTCCCCGCCCCTTCCCGCCCGCCCGCCCGCTCGCTCGCTCTCCCCTCCTTCGCCCGCCCCGCCCCCGCCCCGCGCAGGTCCCGGAGGAGAGAGGCGCGCAGCCGGAGGACGCCGCGGCTGCTGTTCCCTGCGCCGCCGGGTCTCCGCCGCGCCCCGAGTCCCCGGCGGGAGCGAGCGCGGAGGCGCCGGGAGCTCCCTCTCTCCCCACCTTCGCTGGCCGCTCCGCCCCCCCCCGGGGGGAGGGTGTCAGCTACCGACTAAAAATAACCGCGAGTGAGCACTGGGTGTCTCCCTCCCTGCCCGCAACGCGGCCTGGAGAGGGACTCGGCCAGCCGCCCCGCACGTCCCCGCGCCGGGCCAGCTGCGGACAGCCCCGCCGGTCGGGCGGTACCTGGGAGACGCGCGCCCACCGCGGCGTACACGTCCCCGGGGGAGCCGGCGGGGCGACAGCGGGGCGGGAGCACGCGCGGGCAGTGGCCTAGACGCACCTGCCGCCCCTCCCGGCCGCACAAGTGGGGGCAAGAGGTGCGGCCCTCGGTGCCGGCGCCAGGCAGTGTTCAGTCACCTGATCCTTCGGTAAGAAAAAAAGAAAAACCACCCTTTAAGGCTTTTTCTCTTCAACCCAGTCTTTTGATTCATTCAACCCATATTAACTGTGCGCCTGCTACGTATCAGGCACTGAGGTTGGCGCGGGGGACCCAGAGATGAAAAAAGAAAGAAAAATAGAAAACTCCAGAGTCTATGCCCTCAAGATAACTACATTCTAGAAAGAATGACAGGGGCCGGCAGACAATAAACATGTAAAACAAAAGGTAATTGTGGAGAACCATGTATGTTAAAAAGATAAAAGAGAAGATAAACTATGACCCGGGAAGAGAGAGTGTTAGCTAACTTCCGATTACCTCTCCACCCTTCTGGGAGGCTGATCTGACCTGTGTGTCCGGGCTCTCGGTGAATGGTGAATGCGAAGGAGGCGGGATGTGAGGGGGAACGGAGGAAAGGGAGGTGGGGTATTTATGCAGCCCCTTTACTGCAGAAGTCTAGCAGATTGGCTGCACCAATCCCCTGAGGACTACAGCTCTGTCTGAGGCCTGCCCTTGGGATCTCTGAAGTTCCCAGTCTCCTCTTGTCCCACCCTCTTGCCCCAGGCCGGGTGGTGGTCTAGGCCTCCCCATCTTATTGTGGTTTCCCCACCCTGCCCACTCCCTCCTAATTGTGTCCTAATGAACTCTCAGCCACTTTACTTGCCTTTTGTTTTGCTCGGGAGCCCAATTTGATGATCATGGAAGGTTTGTCTGACAAGGTTAGGTGATGAGATGACGTGAATGGGAGAGACCTTAACCTCGCAGCAATCTGGGGAAATATTTCCAGATGTGTACAAAGGCCTTGAGGTAGGAATGAGCTTGGTGGGGGTCAAGGAACCCACAGAAGGCTACCATGACTGGAGTGTGGTGAGGAAGGAACCGGGTGGGAATGACAACATGGGAGAGGCCTCAGGCTAGGCCAGTCCTGAAGCGGGGAAGGGCTCACAGGCAGGCCACGGCCTGGGTTTACTGGGTTTACTGCGTGGGCATCCACTGGTGAGCCCAGGGCTGGTACCTAAGAACTCAGTACTCTCAGCTAACCTAAAGCAAATGGATTCACATTTTAGAATGGCTGATGACAGGGCAGGAAGTCTGTGGGTGCCTCAGCGCCTAAGTCTCTGTTCCCTGTTCAGAGTCCAAGTTTAGCTTTTGCCCAATTCTGCTGCTTTAATAGGGGAACAGAACAAAAAGCAGGCCTGAAATTCCACCATTACCAGCTTTGGAGACAGACAGCTTTCAGTTTATTTACTTTTAAAACACTTATATGGCACTTGGAATGTGCCAGGCACTGTTCTAAGTGCCTTACAAATAATTGACTAACTCATTCCCTATTCCAACCTGGTAACAGACTATTATCAACCCTGTAAGGAGCTAGAAGAAAGAAGGGGGAGGAGGGTCCCCACGGCTGGTGAGCACTGAAGCCCGGATTCAGCCCAGACAGCCTGGAGCCAGATCTGCCCTTAACCACGCACCACGCTGCCTTGCCAACCCCGGTCCAGACGCTGCCACTTACAATGTGTGCCTCAGTTTCCTCATCTCAAATGAGGTTGAGATGGCAACTTTTCAGCAGAATCACTGTGAGGAGAAAACAGGATTTCTGAATGGGCAAGGACCCAAGTTGGGGCTGGCGGATAGAAAGTGCTCAGTATCACCCAGCCGAGCATCCCATCCCTCCTGCTTTCCAGAAAGTAGGAAGGGGAGAAATTACAAAGAAGAGTAAAGAGGACAAGCTGAGGAAAAGGGCTAATGAAATATTGTCGGCGGATGACCTTGTCTCCACAAAGAAACATGGCAAAGTAAATAATTCACAAACAGATTCCAGCGCACTAACGGAAGACGCCACTTTGGGCAGGTTCCGCTGTGCGAGCAGCTAGGAAGAGGGGAAGCCGGCTGACCCGAAGGTTTGCAAATGATTTCATGAAGGTGACATCTAAATCTGTAAAATAGCTGCTACCGAAACTGGCATTCAAACTAAAACATTTTTTTCTTTCAGTGAAAATACTTTTCAAGTCGTTTAAGGTTTATAATCACAAAATAACACCTACTTTTCCTAGACTCTATTACCAATAAGAAATTCACATTAGATTACCAAAGACCCAAAGACTTAAAACCATAATGGAGGTCAAACCTAGTGCCATTATCAAGAATATTTACAAATTTTTGTTAAGCGCCCACTTTGTGTAAGAGACGGTGCCAGCACCAGAGGAATCCACAAAGGGACAAGACTTTTTCCTTTAGGAGCTAATGATTTTGCTAGTGGCACAACATTTTCATTTCTGTATAACGTAATTTTCAAATATAAAAGTAATATACGTCCATTGGAGGAAATTTGAGAAACTATAATGAAGAAGCCAAATCGAGAACAAACACCACGATTTAAAGATCATCACTATTTGGAGGGTATGGAGCAACATTTGGGTTGGAAAAAAATAACCATAAGACAAGGTGCTCTATGATAAATGCCAAATGAAGGATATAGTGTATTCAAGGAGCATGGATTTGTTTAGTGACAGATTTATGGAGATATCATTCACATACTGTTTTTTAGTATTCTCACTGAGTTGTGCAACAATCACCACAATTAATGTTGGAACGTTTTGATTTCTCCAAAAAGACACCCCATAGTCTTTAGCTGTCATCCCCCAAACTTCCCATGCCCCTGCACCCTCGCCAATACTAATCTCCTTTCTGTCATTATAAATTTGCCCCTTCTGGGCATTTCATATAAATGGGATCATACAGTATGTGGTCCTTTGTGTATTGTTTCTCTCACTTAGCATAATGTTTTCAAGGTTCATCCTTGTGGCTGCATGTATCAGTACTTTATTCCTTTCTATGGGCAAATAATATGCCATTGTATGGGTATCCCGCGTTTTGTATATCCATTCGTCATTTGATAGACATTTGGGTGGTTTTCACTTTTCAGTTATTATGAACAATACTGCAATAAGCATTCCTGTACAAGTTTTTGTGTGGACCCATGTTTTCATTTGCCTTGGTAAATGCCAAGTGGAATCACTAGGTCATACAATAATTCTATATTTAACCTTTGATAAACTACCAGACCATTTTTCCAAAATGGCTGGACCATTTTAACATTCCCGCCAGCAGGGTAGAAGGGTTCCAATCTCTCCACCTCCTTTTTAACACTTGATATTTTCTGATTTTTTGATTATAGCTATCTTAGTGGATGTGAAGTGGTATCTCATTGTGGTTTTAATTTGTATTTCCTTGGCAACTAATGATGTTGAGCTTCTTTTCATGTACAATTGGCCGTTTGCACATTTTCTTGGGAGAAATGTTTATTCATATCTTTGTTCATCTTTTAATCGAGTCATTTCTCTTTTTATCATTGAGTTATAAGAGTTCTTTATATATTCTAGATGGGAGTTCCTTATCAGATATATAATTTGCAAATGTTTTCTTCCATTCTGTGTGTTGACTTTTCACTTTTTTGATGTTGTCCTTTGAAGCAGAAAAGCTTTTAATTTTGATGGAGTCCAAGATATCTATTTTTTTCTTTTGTTGCTTGTGCTTTGGGTGTCATAGCTAGGAAAGAATTGCCTCATCCAAGGTCATGAAGATTGATGCCTATGTTTCTTCTAACAGTCTTACAGTTGTCAAGCTTACGTTTTGATCTTTAGTCCATTTTTAGTTTTGTTTTTTTGTTTTTGTTTTTGTTTGTTTGTTTATTTTTGGTAAAAGCATGGGTTTTGAGGTCACACAAACCGGGCGTGATAGTCTGGGTCTTCTGAGAAGGAGTCACCAAGATGGAGTTAAACGCGCAAGGATTTTATCAGGGGCATGACTTTGAGAGAAAATGCTGGGGAAGCAGTCAGAGCACAATGCAAGTCTGACCTCAAGTGAAGAGAGGGAGGGAAGGTCAGGCGCAGTGTCATCTCAGGCTGCGTTTCACTCCAAGGAAGGTTTGGCGAGGAGGTCTGTGAGCCAGTCTGCCGCCAGAGGAGTCCCAGGTCTTCCAGGAAAAGCCTGCCCTAGGATCCCTGCCGTATTTAGTAACTGGCTGCAAGCAGCCCAGGGGAAACAGGACTCAATGCAGACATGGCAATGGACTTCAGAGCACGGCAGCTGGGGCCGCTGGTCAGTTAAGCTCCCTGAGGGCACATTTTACAGTTGCCACGCTCAAGTTTGAATCCAGCCCTGTCACTCATTATGTTACATGAGTGAAATGTTATTTAGCCTTTCTGGGTTTGCTGTTTTATTGATAAAGCATCTGCTTCCTTCCCTGCTACTTAGAAATTAATGGATAATAATAACTCGATGACATCGTGTATGAAAATATGTATATCTATTAATATAGAAAATGAGGTAAATCAATTGGATAAAGATTAACTCTAAATTTCACGGTGTAAAATAGTTTGGAGACTAATGGTTGATGGTAAGTAAGGGTACCAAATTTCTCATTCTCCAAAGTCTGACTTAAATGTCACCTTTCTGGCCACTTCCTTAGCAACCAAATCAAAATTAATCACCTCTTTTTCTATGTTCCCATAATGTGGTGGGTTCTTCACACAGCAAAATAAGTATGAGAATCTTTAAGGAGTGTTTTGAAAAATACTCTCATATTGTCATTGCTTTGATTTTTAAAGCCATTTAAAAAGAACATGACTTTCCTTTGCTGCACAGAAGCTTTTTATATGTTGGCTAACTGAACATAATAATAATTAAAGAAAGAATGGGAATAACAATTTCAATTTCCCAGACTATGACTGACTGAATAACTTTCCTGCTACAAAACTCCTATAAAGGCCACACAAAATAAATAAAATATTCTTTACGTGAAGAGGCGAGCTCAAAAGAGATTAACAGAGATTCCCCAGGAGGCAAAATGGAAAGGAAAGATAAATCTAGAGCAGTAAATTCATGATTTGATCCTTGACCATCCCATGGAGAGACATAGTGCACAGTGGCTGCTAGACTCAGAAACCTGGGGCCAGGGCTGTGGTACTGGGAGTTGAGGGCTTGTGCCTGTGTCACGTGGAGAATGCAACTGAGCAGTGATGCATACACACGCACACACAGACACACACACACGAACGTGCACACATGCACGTATACACACTAATCCCACAGAGAGAGACTGGCCCAGGAAATATTCCATCACCACAGAGGGAGACGATAAAGACGTTTCTTTGCTTGACCTCAGCTCTGGGTTGGGGGATATGGGTGAACCTCCCTTGAGAATGTGTAAACAAAAGCCTAATCCTCTTTATAGACAACGTACGCATGATCCAAGTCCCCTCAAGCTAAAAAAGTAACTTACAATTTGGTCTAGGGCCTCGTGGGCACCTACAAGAAGCAAATGTAAAATCCCTTTGGAAAAAATGCCTTCCATCTAAGCCTCATGGGACTCTCACAAATAAACCCTAATGAAGATCAGCTTTCAATTTAAAAGTACAAAATGCGTGCAGAAACTGTGCAACCTAAACAAAATTCAAGAGACACGGAAAAGAACCCAATTAGGTTTCCCAGAAATACATTTGATAGGGCTATCAGTAAAGGTTATAAAATAAATTTTTAAGTGATTAAAGACCTAGGAGAGTGAATCCAAACAGAAGAAAATAACAAGACACAGTAAAAAGGACACACAGATTTGAACAAGCATGAGAAGAACAACTAGAAAATTGTAGTCATAAATTTAAAACAAAAAGGATGGGTTAAAGTGTAGGTTAGACACAAGTGAAGAGAAAATTTGTGAACTGGAATATAGATCTTTGGAAATTATATGGAATAAAGCAGAGGAAAATAAGAAAAAGTACTGAAGAATGGTTAAGAAAATACAAATTTCCCACAAAACAATTACTAGGAATTATAGAAGAAGAGAATGGAGAAAATGAGGAAAGGTGATATTTCAAAAGATAATGGCTAGAATTCTTTTAGAATCAATGAAATGAATGAATCATCAGATTCAGAAAGCATAATGAGTCCGGAAAAAATATTACGTATATTTAAAAGAGACATTATTTAATGACAATGAAAAATACTAGGATAGCTGCTTTTTTATACCTTCACCTTAGCACATATAATACTGTACTGTGGTTCGATGCATGGTACGAATCAGTCCTTTCCTTTGAGACTGGCACTGCCATGGCTTAGCACCAAGTAAGTGCTGGCTGGCTGGACAGATGAATGAATGAGTGAGTGAATGACAATGGCCAAATGTGACCTAGAACAAATAGGTTGAGCCAATCTATAGTGAAAGTCAAATACACTTCTAACATGTTCATTTTTAGTCTTTTAAATTTTTCAACTGCATTTGTTTCACAAAATTTTAAGAAGATTTTGTAAGAAAATGCAAGTAAAAACACTTCTGAACTACTGAGCTTCTGGGTAGTGAGAAACTCCTTAAAATCTGCAAAGTCATGTTATTGTTCAAGTCTACAAATGTTTATTTCTTTCGAAGTTTCCTCCCTTTCATTTTCTTTCTTCTGGGCCTCAATTTGTTGGAATTGTTCCTCTCCCTGGTTCCCTAGGTCTCATTTTTTCTCTCAGATTTTCCATCTCTGTCTTTCTGCTTGATGTTCTGGGCAACGTCCTCAACCTGAGTTTCTAGTCTTGCTGCTGAATTTTTAATTTTAGTAACTCTAAGTTCATCACTAAGAGTTTGCTTGTGTTCAGTATTGCCTTTTCTTAGCAAAATATTCTTGTTTTATGGATATATTAACTTCTTAAACCTGAGTATATTAGAAATTTTAATTGTTTTGAGGTGATGGAGACGTTTTGCATCTTCGTGGATCCTGGCGATACAGTTATATAAATAGGTAAAAGGTTAATAATCCGTACATTTAAGATCTGTACATTTTACTCTCTGTAAATTCTCTTCTAAAAACACTGACTTTGCTGTTATGGGGGCATGAGAACAAGGATAGATCTAGGTTTTACTGGGCCTGAAGATTCTACAAATTACAAATACAAAATTGGGTTAGAAGATGAATATTTATTTAGAACGAGAAAATATAAAACAAATTATGAATTTTAGGAGGCTATTAATACTATAACCATTACAAAATCCAGAAAAATAAAATTATTTTTGTTAACTGACTGCCTGACACTTCTCTGTAAGGCTTTTTCCTACCTTTTTTGGGTTATATCTTCTTTGATTACCTCTTCTTATGACGTTTGTATTATTATTTTCTGTAGAGAGAAGAGAGAGAGAGACTATGCCGTCTTGTATCCTGCATGGTAAATTCACGTTTGGTTTGGTTTTTCTCACAGAAATTTCCCTTTATTAGACTTTATATACTCATGATAGGAATAAATAAAATAATAAAAATCACAAAATACATTACAGAAAAGACAGAAAGGACAAAAGTAATCTAGATTAATATTTTTAATTACATTACTATATTCTTTAAAATGAGGGGGGAGAAAACAGATAAAAAATTGGTTCCAAAAAGTAAACTCTGAAAAGTTCAGAGGTTGATTTTCACTAAGAATAACAGCATGGAAGTAACTCAAGTTCTCTTTCTTCATATTTACAATCACCATGCCATCACTGTTTATTTGGAAGCTGCTGTTCTGCATGTCGAGTGTGTATTATCACAGGGGCTAGAGACACATCTCAGTAAAATTTGAAGCAAATTGGAATAATTCTGAACCATTATGAACTTTCACAATAGCATGTAGCTGCATCAGTGTGTGTCTGGGGTTGACTGCAGAGCTGGGAGTTTATCGAACACAGCTCCAATGTGGCATATAGTGCTTATTAAAGAACAAGTAATACAAGATGGACTAATTTAAACTAATATATTACATATATTATGTTGTAAAAAGTCAACAGTAACACCAGTAATTGTTTTGAACTTAGACCAGCAGATGATTTAGTGGGAGAAGAATATTTTGGCGCTAACAGCGTTAGGAGTTCCTGGCATGTGGCAATATTAAAATCTGGGTTTTCGTTGTGGATAGGTCAGAAAGTTTCTTTCAGCCGTACAGTTCATTGTTGACAACACGATATAAAATTTCAAGATTGTTATCAAATTTAGGAAAACCTCTATCGAATTTTTTATGAGTTATAAGATTTCAGGCCTGGCAAGTTTCTTGTAAGGCACGGTTCCTGTAGTCCTGAGCCATCTTAAGTGCACTTTGGAGCAACAGTTCTCATTAACCATCTTGTCATCAACGTTCCTGTGGTAATTACGTATTCAGTTTTACATTACCTTTGTCATCAGCGTTGCATGGTCATTCAGATGGGAACTTAATCGTAGGAATTCTGATAAATTCCGTATCCCACAACACCCATATAAATGTTCAACATGCTTATCATTGTATACCCTGCATTATCAAGACTATTTCTCATAGGCTAGAGCTTCCAATTTGTCTAGAATTCATTGAGAGCCAGATCTCCCATTTATAACTTTACCTGTCTGGTGATGGAAAGCATTCTCCACAGGCTAGATCCTGGCTCCACTCAATGTTGTTTCTCCCCGACACCCACATCCCAGGTGCCAGGCACCATGGGACATATACCCACGTCTCCATCTAGCCTCTGAGCTGGCACTTTGTCATCATGGTTCTGACACACTGTGGATTAACAGAGAGGGGAGGAGGCACATTACTAGAAGATATTCCTACTCCAGGACAACTGGCAGCAACATACCCGTACACAAGACTGTGACCCACACACACATATCCCACTAAATCCATAATTAATGCATCCCTAATTCAACTTCCCCTTACCCACAGCCCAAAAATACCTGTGGCCATTCCTCATCACTCAACATGAGGGGATTGTGATGGAGGGTGAGTCTGAGTGGAAACAGACAGCAGTCTTAACCATTGCAATTAAAATATCTTTTACAAATATGACAAAAATGTTACAAAAATATATGGCGGTGTGAACAATCTGGAGGCTCACCCGAGGGCCTTGGAAGAGGCCAACACAAGTGAGGGGACATGAAGCTTAAATTTCCTTAGCTTCCAAGTGAATCCACCTCTGGGTGAGAGACACAAAGCGAAACGAACCCTCTTCAGTCATTAATTCAGAAAAGCATTGCGCTCTCCAGAGTTTCCTACTCCTCACATGCTGAATGCCTGGCAGTTCAGACAAAATACATATTAATGATAAATGTTATTCCTAGAACATCCCACACTGACAGAAAAACTAAATTTATTTGAGTTTTGAATTCCTTATAGTAAAATTAAAGATTAAGCCATGATTTCTGCATGTCATGGGCTCATTTAGTAAAGAATACAGTTTTTGTGATGGAGACTGCTAACGCTTATTAATGATTTTCAGATTTCAGCAATTAGATGCTTACACTTTCTTTCTCGTATCTGATACTCATAGGCACTTTAACCTATTTAAGCATGTATCTGAGTATCATTTATTATCTGTTATTAGCTGAAGTTAAAGCACTCGGGGAGAGTGATAGGCCAGCGCTTTCTAAAACTATGCTGATGGGAGCCTGTTTCCTATTCAATCCAAATGCCAGGCAGTATGGCTGCTTCCTCTGTTCCCATGGAAACCTTGGCCTTGCTGAAGTTCAAGTTAATTTCTTACTGCCATCTGCCTGTGGAGCTACAGGGCTTTCTCCAGCTGATATCATGCAGGGGCCTGTTAGGAGAATGAAGTTTACTTAGAAACTCCCTGGTCTAGTTCCACAGGAGGTCAAGATTGAAAACAGATCCAGTCGAACCTCAACACAGAATTAGCTGAAGGACGAAAGGAGTTAAAAAATCCTTTGTGCGGTTTTTTGTTGTTGTTGTTGTTGTTTTAAATTAACCTATGTTTAATGCATGTTGACTAGACGGGATATTAAGACTAGTTCACCTCACACTGGACGAAGTTTGTGTAATGTTTATCAGCCCTTTAAAGTTGCCACATTTCTATGTGCTTCTTGAAAATGCTAATGATATCTCGAATCAAAGGTCACAAGCTGGTGACCCGTGAATCAGCTCTGGCCTGCAGACATGCTTTTTTGGCCTGCACAGTGTTTTAAAACAATGCTTGAATGAGTTACCAACTTCTAGAAATTCAGAAACTTCATGGGGAAGGAAAAAAACAAAACAAAACAAAAAACCTCTAGATTTCCCACTTCTCTTGAAAACTTGGAGGGTGTGGCTGGCTCTGCGTTCCTGCATCGTCAAAGCTGGAGCTCAGTAGCAGCTGTCCCCTGGGAGGGGCGTTGCTCTCCCATTTGCCACAATCCCTGTCATTCCTGATCCTTTTACATTTGCCGGCTTCATTCATGAGTGTAGCTGCTAGGCCTCTACCGCATTTGCATTTACAATTTCTGCCTCAAATCCCGTTAAGGCTCACTTCCTAAAAAGTAATACAGAAACTCAAAAACTCAATCGTGTTCTAGCTCACAGAATACAATGTTTCTAGCAGCCCAACGGAAAGTAGCAGAATAACCAGTCGTATTCACTAAGCATCAACGATACTAATCACTTTTGTTTGCTTCTCCAGCACGAATTCTCTAGCATAAATTACTTGATTTAAATCATTTGCAGTTCTGGCCATCAGGTATCAGTAAAGTAGAAGCTGCAAGCATGTCAGCCTTTCTGTTCTCCACCTAAGAATATTCGTTAATAATAATCACCTGAATGTGTTGTGCGCTTGCTAAGTGGCAGGCACTGTGCTTTAAAGCAATTCCATACCAAGTCACTATGATGCTTCCCATTTTATAGATGAGAACACTGAGGTTTAGAAGGATGAGTAACTTGCCTTCAGTCATATAGCTAGTAAATAACAAATTCCAGCTTCACTCAATCCTTTCCAATTCCAGAGGTTGCACTTTAAACCGCTCCTGTTTATTTATTTCCATTTTAGTTAAGTGTATTCCTAAAGAGTTTACACTATTTCTATATTTCCAAACTTGCTTTAGAATATGTTCAGAAAGGAAAAAAAGAAGTCTATGACACAGTCCTTTCGTTCAAGGAATACAGTATTTCAATGAGAAGGATAATTGTTTTGGTAGGTTTTACGGTCTATACTGCCCACAAATAAATATACAATTACATATAACATGATAAATGTTAATTCAGGGGGAGATAGAACTATGATTATACATAGAATTGAAGCAGGAGTTAGCCAGAAGAAAAAGCATGCACAAAGACATTTGCAAGTGCGGGCGCCTGGGTGGCTCAGTCAGTTAAGGGTCTGCCTTTGGCTCTGGTCATGATCCCAGGGTCCTGGGATTGAGCCCTGCAACCAGCTCCTTGCTCAGTGGGGAGTCTGCTTCTCCCTCTCCTGCTCCCCCTGCTTGTGCTCTCTCTGTCAAATAAGTAAATAAAATCTTTGAGGGGAAAAAAAAGACATTTGCAAGTGCAAGAGAGTATGGTACTCCGAGAAAATTGAAAATAGTTGGCATAAGAACAAGAACAGGCATCTCACAAAAGGATTACTACAATTGGCTAATAATAGTGTAAGATAATACTCGGAAATATTAGCAGATGTTTTTAACTGTGAATCTACTCTCTCCCTTTGCCCTTCCTTCCCTGCATTTCAACAGCTCAGTGTTTCATACTGACTGCCTTCGGGAAGTGGTGGTATGTCTAGGCAGATGGTGCCTCTCATGGCCTCACAGTCCCTCCCAAGTGCCGGCCTGTCACAGAGCAGCCAAGTGATGCCTGTGCCCAAAGGGAACCTCAGAAATGGCAAAGAAAGCTGTCAGAATGGAAAGCTCCTTCTGGACACCTTGACATCTTCTTGTCCCTTATCCTTCAGGGACAGAGGACCAAGAATCAAATGGATAGATGGCTATCTTATTCCAGTAAGTACTAGGCAGAAAAAGGGACATTGCCAGTCAGCTAGATCCCCCAAAATACACACCAATACTCACACCCAATGCCTTCACACTTAGTCCCCTGGAATTTGGCTGCAATCCCAGGGAAAAGTGTGTGGAATGGAGATTGTTTCCATCCTTCCAGTGGAATGAGGACTCGAAGGCTGAGGAAAGAGGCAAAATAAAAGAAATAGTGCCTTTTGCACTCTGGAATTGTACGAGTGTCATATCATCTTTTAGAAATCATTAATAATCAGAGGTACACAAATTATAACAAAATTCCATTTACTTTGCCTAGCAGATTGATAAACATGAAATAGGTTGATAATTACCAGTTTGTAAGATTATAGGGGAACAGGCCTTCACAAATACCATTGGTGGGGGAATAAGCCAATATAAACAATCTTGAGGACACTCTGGAACTGTGTACCAATTCTAAGGAAATAATTGGACAAGGAACTTAATATATATATAAAGAACATTCATTTCAGTGTTACTTACAATAGTGAGTAATCACAGCTACATATCCCTCAGAAAGGGGTAAATTATAATAAATTATTAAAATGCAACAATGTATAGCCATTAAACATCACTGAGGTGGTTCTATGCTTACTAACATATTCATTGCTTGTAATAATATAGCAAAAGGGGAGAAAAGCAAGTTTCCAAATAGTGTGTATATCATCATTGAATTCTTGTAACCACATATATCATCATTGAATTGTTATAACCACATACTTGCATAGAAAAATTTTGTAAAGATATTCACCAATGTGCTAACAGTGGCAATATTTGATTGACGTGATTACAAATAATTTAAATTTTGTTTCCATCTGACTTCTCTGTGTTTTCTTTTTTTTAAAGATCTATTTATTTATTTTTAGAGTGAGTGTGCACAGACGTGCGCAAGCAGGGTGGGTGGGGGGCGGTGAGGGGAGGAAGGGGCAGAGGGAAAATGATCTTAAGCAGACTCCCTGATGAATGCGGAGCCACTCCTGGTGCTGGTGTCAGGACCCTGAGGTCATGACCCTGAGATTATGACCTGAGCCGAAATCAAGAGTTGGGCTCTTAACCTATTGAGCCACCCAGGCCCCCCACCTTCTCTGTATTTTCTAACTATTAAAGGTGGAAGGTAGTTGAGGATAGCTGAAATATGACCATATTCGAATGACAAGAGTGAGAAACGGATAGGCACTTAGGACTCAGATCGTAAGCTCAAAGATATTTGTTAGGCCTTATGCATCACAGAGGCATTTTTTTCAACATTCCAGTAAACAACAGAACTGTAAAAATGACTGAGCTGTTTCTCTCAGCAGGCACCAAGAGCCTTGAGAATTAACACTAGAGCCAATATCTTAACCTTTTAAATCTCATGTAAAGGACTTAAATATAATTTATATCCCTGTGCCTATGTTGCCTAGGCAACCAGATATAGAGGGGCATGTCTTTCAGGTGATAATCATCTGTTCTCCATCTGATACACCACAATTAGTATCTATACTACTGGTTCTCCTACTTGTATTCGGATCCAGCGCAGTTGAGGGCCCCATGTACCCCCAACAAGGTAGAGATTTTTAAAGCAGAACCTGTTCTCCACCTAGTACCCCCATGCCTGGAAAAGAGGCATTGGAGACTTCACACCTCCGCCAGGTGATTCTAAGGCATTTCCTGCAAACACTCCCATTCTGACCTCTGCTATTCGGTTGCAACAAACACGTAATATCTTGTCACATCCTTTTTCTTGGTTTAACATTTGTGTTGGTTTCCTAGGGCAGCTCTAACAAATCACCACAAGTGGGGCGCCTGGGTGGCGCAGCGGTTAAGCGTCTGCCTTCGGCTCAGGGCGTGATCCCGGCGTTATGGGATCGAGCCCCACATCAGGCTCTTCTTCTATGAGCCTGCTTCTTTCTCTCCCACTCCCCCTGCTTGTGTTCCCTCTCTCACTGGCTGTCTCTCTCTCTGTCGAATAAATAAATAAAATCTTAAAAAAAAAAACAAAAACAAATCACCACAAGTGCGGGGCCTTAAAACAACAGAAACTTTTTCTTTTACAATTCTGAAAGCCAAAATCAAGGTATCAGGAGGGCCGAGCTCTCTCTGTTGGTTTAGGGGAGAATCCTTCCTCGTGGCTTCCTTTCCAGGGGCTCCTGGGTTCCTTGGCTTGTGGCAGCATAACCCAATCTCTGTGTCCATCTTCAAATGCCTTTCTTTCCTGTGTCTCTCTCTCCTTTCTCTTCTATGGACACCTGTCATTGGATTTGCGCCCTACCTAAATCCAGCATGCCCTCACCAAGAGACCTTCCACTTAGTTACATCTGCAAAGAATCTGTGTCCGAAGAAGGTTACATTCAAGTCCCAGGGGTTAGGATTTGCACACATCTTTTTGGAGGACACAATTCAACCCACTATCATGTTACACTTAATATATGATTTTCTTTTTAAATAAGAAGCAAATTATAACCACAGCTAACATTTATTGAGAACTTATTCAGCCAACATAGTAAGCATTTTACACGCATTATCTCAATTAAGTTACAAAATGTCTTTCCCCTGACCTACCCCTCCATGTCCCATCAACTACCGAAATATCCAGTTTCCATTACTTCGCTTTCTGGTAAGGAGAGTAGCGTTTCAAGATTCTGGCCAGTGAATAGAGCAAAAGCTTTCACCTGTGAGGAAGAATTGCTTCTCCCAGGTAATTACTAGTATGACCTGTTCGGCCACTTTTCGAAGCTGGTCGGCTAGACTTACTCTTGGTTGTAATACCTACGTGATCTGCAAACCTCAATACCTGGTACCAGGATCTTTTTAAGGAATATAATCTCTGTCTGCTTCCCAATTTATATCAAATGCCTGTGTCAAGCTAGACCATCATAATGCAGACTAGTTTTTTCCCAACATTTTATTATGAAAAACTTCAAACACAGAGAATTGAAGGAATTGTATAATTAACACCCCCTGTATCACTACCTAAATTCTATATAACATTTTGCAATTCTTGCTTTATTCTATCATTATGCATCTATCTATGCTATCTATCCGTGACTCCATCTTGTTTCTCCCCTCAAGCACTTCAGGGATGCATATCGTGAAACCAGAACAGGACACAGGCTCTTTGGTGGCAGGCAGGGCTCTAAACAAAGAAAAGAGGGAAGAGATTAGCTGAGCATGCCCAGTTCCTCCTCCCATACTACCAGTTGAATCAGGCACTCCTCTTGCCATGGGAAGGAGTAGGATTGGCAAGAAAGGTCGAGAGTATGACATGAAGGGTCTGTCTGCACGAGGAAACAGGAAGAGTGGGGAACGCATTCCTTTACAAAGAATACACTGAGTGAGTGACTTAACGAATGAGCACCGTCTACAGCATCCAAATAATAAACGCAAGTGCTTCCAGCCATTTCTAACACTACTATCAAGAAACAACTTGGGGGGCGCCTGGGTGGCACAGTCGTTAAGCGTCTGCCTCTGGCTCAGGGCGTGATCCCGGCGTTATGGGATCAAGCCCCACATCAGGCTCCTCCGCTGGAAGCCTGCTTCTTCCTCTCCCACTCCCCCTGCTTGTGTTCCCTCTCTTGCTGGCTGTCTCTCTCTCTTTCGAATAAATAAATAAAATCTTTAAAAAAAAAAAAAAGAAAAAAGAAACAACTTGGACCTGAGTAATTCTAGTGTCTTCCATTTTTCACCATTCTCCTATGATTCTATCCATCTCTGTTTCTTTCCTTTTTTTTTAAGCTTTTATTTATTTATTTGAGAGAGAGAGCAAGAGAGAGCACGAGTAGGGTGAGGGAAGTGGGAGAAGCAGGCTGCCCACTGAGCAGAAAGCCCGACTCCGGGGCTCGATCCCGGGACTCCAGGATCATGACCCCAGCCGAAGGCAGATGCTTAACCAACTGAGCCCCCCAGGTACCCCTGTCTTTACTTTTATTTGCCTGTGGTTTTCTTTCTCTGATAGTCCAAAAGTTCATTCCCCATGCAAAGAGGAATATGGAATATGGTGGCCTATGGCGATGGACTCACATCCCAATAGCTCCCTGATCAGGAATGAAAAATAACTATTTACTTCCAAGTCCAGGCTGAAATATTCCAAGGAAGGACAAAAACTAGTCCAACTTGGATCACATGTCTATCATGGATCATTCCCTGGAGGCCAAGAGGGGTCCAACTTGGGTCATGTGTCAACCCCTGTGTTCAAAGGGACAGTCTATTAGAGGAAGTTAGGGATTTCAGGATTTGCTAGAAACACAAAGAAATTCCAACATACTAACTTATTTATTTATATCCCTTTACCCCAGAGCCCGCTCTGCCCAGAAGCTTTGTTAAGAGTTGAAACTCCTCTTGATGTTATAGTGAGAAAAATCTCGTTAGCAAACATTTTTTATATTGTGACATTGAGGAGGGGTGATTTTTTTTAAGGATCTGTTTAGATTGAGTGGTTAGTAAAAAGATTCACAGGTTTTCATATTAAGGAATAATAATATTTTTTACTGAGATTGATCATGAAAATTTTTGTTCTTGAAATTTTAGTTGCGTAAAATAGAAACTTTTAAGGTTGAAATGCCTAAGGAACTTGGTATGAAGGGGAGCATAAACTGTTTAACCTCTGTTTAACCTTCTCTAGAATGTTTATTTAAACGCTCTGCAATGTTGATATGATTCACCCAAGAATGTAACCCAGGTTATGTACAGTGAGATATAATTTATTTACAGATCTGCAGAACTTTGGTTGCTTCTATAACAAACTTTACGAAAATAAACTGAAAGTGTAAAGGTTTTAATCAAACAGTGTCAACATATAAAAGTAAAACCCAAATTGAGACAATTCCAGTCTTTAACAATTTTGTGTTTTCCAATTCAAATACTTGACCAGTAGCCAAATAAAGAGATATTAGAACAGATAACACCAGTCCATTATCCCTTCTGTCAAAATCTCACCCATTTCTCCAACTTTAATATCAATAATCAATTCATTCTATCAAAATCACAATAAAACCAACCAAAAACCCATTTTATTTTGCAAAACCTACCATGGCCTTTTGTGACAGCATTAACAGAACTAAAATTCTAGGACTCCTTATCTTTCCCAGCACATGGGTTTTCAAATCTCAAATACTCGACTTTTTCAAAGTTTCAGGGCTAAATCCTATAAGCAGTTGGAACTTGGGCTAAAAGTATTTTAAAATGTAATCAAAGAAGGAAATGAACAACCAACCCCCTTCCATACCCACCGGCACTCCCTCCCCAGCCAACCTTAAGAACTCTTCACCTATTCAGTATTCAGTTTAGGGTATTTCAAAGATGCTGAGAAAATCCTGGCTTGATCCTAAACCGAATACCCTTCGGGCTGCCTAACTGAATGCTGGGGTCCTCCACAGCACTGCTTTGACCTTCTGTCGGACCCTTCCAATGCATGATCGGCCCCTGCTTTGCAGACAGCCTCGCTGACATGGGAAATTCTGCCTATCAGTCCTAAAACCCTGGGTGGGGTTTCCCTACAATTGAGCTAGCTTGCTTCTATAGATACTCTGGAAGAGAAGATAGTCGAATTGGACAGTTGAAACATAACAGGAAAGCAGTTCCTCTAGGTTCCTGTACCAGGAAATAGTTCCTAGTGCCAAGACTATAACTCCAATGCCAAGACCGCAATCGTATGGAGCTTGACACTCTGTGTTTAATTCCACTGCTACTAATGGGATAATGCTTTGCAAAAAACCACGATGTCTAAAGTGCATCCTGTTCGGCAGAGAGCCTTGAGCAAACACAGAAACCTCTGTCCGTGTTTGTATCATATGGTGGACAAAGACTTACAGTCACAATTCTCCTCTCATTCTGGACAAATCAATCCTCAAGAAAAAAAAAAAAAGAAAGAAAAGGGAAACTAAATGTAAGACATTAGGACACTGGAACCACTGAGCCAGAGCAGAGAGGAATCCATTCCACCCAATATTTTGTTTTTAAGAGTGGAGACCAATGAATGTTCTAAGGAATAGTATAATTGTGCTTCATGATGAAAAACCCCAAAAGTATTGATGGACCCCAAATATCTCTAGTTGCTCTTAATTACAACTTGCAAGTCCTCAGAAGCCTAACTCAGTCATCTAACCCTTCCACCTTGAACCCAGCCAAATAGACTGGCTCATGTTATAAGGTCTCATCACTCAGCATTCAAGGAGTTAACTCCTGAACTTCCCACTTCTCTTACTTCCTCCCCTTCAATCCCCCTTTGGACATCTTTCAACACTTTTTTTTTTTTAACCTCTCCAATTTAATGAATTGATGACCACCTCTAGATTCTAACCCAAGGTTCCATTTCTTGGCTTGGAAACTTCTCCTACGTCCCTCTGACAGTTTTTGATCACGAACAGGATGTTGGGAGTCACCTTCTATATTTACACAGCCACCTCACCCAGACCAATCACGCGAGCTTCCAGACACACTCTTTGGGAGGTAATGCATCCCCGGGGGTAACTGCTCCTTCCCTTTATAAAGTGACACTTTCCCTTATTCACAACAAACTCCTTAGTTCAAGCATCTAAGCCAGGGGTCTCCAACCTGCACATGGAATCAAGCGAGACATTTCAAAGACCAACCTCTGCCTGCATCTCACCCCCAGAATCCGGCTTAATAAACATAGGGTGCAACCTCTTTAAAGGTTCAAAAGTTGAGGGTTCCTAGATTTTGAGCATACATTTCAGTTCAAGCCAATTTAGCCCTTCACACGTGTCTTTACGGGCTGCAAAGTTGAACTCTTTTTAGTATGACTTCTTACAGCATCCTTCCATCCTCTTGATTATTTTAACTGCTACTCTCAACTCACTAGAGTTTGTGATGTTCATTTGGGCAGGTGAAAAGAATAATTGATACCAACTGCAGACCACAGCAGCTAAAGTTGAGCGGATGGAAACAATCATACTGTAAGCTTCTCAAAGGAAGGGACATGCCTTATCCATCTTTGTATTTCCGCAGTATCCACCATGGTACTTTGATCAAAGTAGGCGCCTAATACATATTTAGGAGGGAAAGTAGGAGAACCTGTATATAGGATCTGCTTCCAATTTTTAAAATACCTGTAATATATAGGATGTGCATATAGTTGAAAAGTCCTTGGTGGGGAGTAACCAGTATTTTTTCAATTGGCTCACTTTTTTTTTTTTTTAGCAGCTTTATTGGGTTATAAATCACATACCATACAATCCACCCTTTTAAAGTGTACAATTCAATGGTTTTCATATATTCACAGAGTTGTGCAACCAATACCACTATCAATTTTAGAACATTCATCACCCTAAAAAGAAACCTCATACCCACTAGCCGTCACTTCCCATTTCTCCCCAAGCCCTTCCCCCCAAGACCTAGGTCACCACTAATTTACTTTATGTCTCTATTGATTTGCCTATTCTGGTTGTTCTTATAAATAGAATCACACAATCTATGGTTTTATGTGTCTAGTTTCTTTCACTTCATATAACACTTTTAAGATTTATCCATGTTGTAACAGGCACCAGCAAGCCATTCATTTTTATTACCAAATAATATTCCATTGTACAGATATGAGTATGTTATTTATCCATTCATTGGTTGATGGACATTTGGGTTATTTTCACTTTGGGCGAGTATGAATAGTGCTGCTATGAACGTCTGATGTGTTCACACATATCTTCAGTTCTCGCAGGCAAACGTACAGGAGAATTGCTGGCTCGTGTGGTAACTCACTGTTTAACCTCTGAAAAACTGCCAAACTGTTTTCCAAGTTGGCTGCAACATTTCACATTGCCAGAATCTCCCCTTCCTTCCTAGGACCCTCCATTTAAGCAGCTAGGCCTTTCTTCTCCCTTTGCCGCCAGGAAAAGATGTCACCGCCTGAAAGAAGGAACAAAGAAGTGTTCCTGACTTTCATTTCCAAAAGCCTCCACCCTCAGGGGAACAGGGAAGACGGGCAGAATAGACAAACAGGAATAGAGAAAGGACTTCCCCTCAGTGCCCTCCGCTGCTCCTCCCCATCCTCAATACAAGAAAAGTTTCCTTCAGGGCTGGGAAGAAAACAGGAGTCGGGAGAGAAAAGACAAGAACACAGTTACTGGGTCCCAGAAGGTGGTTTGTTGGGTGGGCAGCATGCTTTCCTTAGTGAGTAGAGTCTACGAGGCTCAGGGAGGAAGTTGCTGGAAAATATAGGCCCTGAGTCTTTAGAGAATCTTGTAGACATTTCCTCACCCAGCATGGCGGGAAGAGCAGATGGTTCCATTGCACTCAAAACCGACGAAGAAGGGCGAGCTTACCAGGGATGAGGGACATCTCAGTGACAATGTAGAGAGGAAGGATCCAGGACCGATCCCCTCACAAGTTGTAGCTGCATAAACCTCCAGGGACTTAAATTTAATCTCAGGGGGAAGAAGCAGTAAGAGAACCCCAAACTGATTAAGACTAATTTTCCACCAGTCTGGCAACTTAATTGAAATTAAGTTGTGTTTTGGCTAAGTGAAGAAAATTGTATTTCTGAGTTATGCACTGAGATTGACACCTACCAGACAAGAATAGAAAAAGGGTGAAGAAGTCAAATGTCCAATAAATATATGAATAAGAAACCCAGCACTGACAGGACTATGTGGAGCAAGGATATGGAACAAAAGAAATCTTCTGAACTACTGAGAGACGAATCAATGAAAACAGCAACTTTGAAGAGCAAGTGAGCAACATCGAGCAGGCTGGAGAGAAAAGGCACCGCTCACGCGCTGTTGGTAGGAATGCAAATTCGTGCAGCCACGATGGAATACAATATGGAGTTTCCTCAAAAAGTTACAAATAGAACTATCATACAATCCAGCAATTCCACTTCTGGGTTTTATCCAAAACAAAACAAAACACCCACACACAGAAACACCAATTCGAAAAGATACATGCACCCCTATGTTTATTGCTGCTTTATTTGCAACAGCCAAGATAGGGAAGCAACCTAGGTGTTCACTGGGAGATGAATGGATAAAGAAGATGTAATATAGGGGCGCCTGGGTGGCACAGCGGTTAAGCGTCTGCCTTTGGCTCAGGGCGTGATCCCGGCGTTATGGGATCGAGCCCCATGTCAGGCTCCTCTGCTATGAGCCTGCTTCTTCCTCTCCCACTCCCCCTGCTTGTGTTACCTCTCTCGCTGGCTGTCTCTCTCTGTCAAATACATAAATTAAAAAAAAAAAAAAATCTTTAAAAAAAAAAAAAGAAGATGTAATATATATGTGTGATGGGATATTACTCAGCCATTAAAAAAGAATGAAATCTTGTCATTTGCAACAACACGGATAAAACTAGAGGGTATTATGCTAAATGAAATAAGGCAGTCAGAGAAAGGCAAATACCATCTGATTCCACTTATATGTAGAATGTAAAAAAACAAACAAACAAACAAAAAACCCAAAAAATCCCAGAAACAGACAGATAAATACAAGGAACAAACTGGTGGTTCCCAGAAGGGAAGGTGGTGGAGGGATGGGTGAAATAGGTGAAGGGGATTGAGAGGTACAAACTTCCACTTATAAAATAAATAAGGCACTGAAACGAAAAATACAACAAAGAGAATACAGTCAATAACATTGTAATAACTTTGCATGGTGACAGACGGTAACAACAGCCGTCATGGGGGAACATTTTGTAATATATATAAATGTCGAGTCACGATGTTGTACACCTGAAACTAATATCATATTGTATGTCATTTATGCCTACGTACGTACCCACACACATACATACATACATAAAATTGAACGTTTGTAGACCCTACAACCCAGCAGTTGCCTTCCTACATATATAACCCAGGGAACTCTTGCACAGCTATGTCAAGAGATACGCAAAGGGTGCTTACCGTAAGACTGTTTGTAATGGCAAGTAAATAAATAAATAAATAAATACAAACAAGCAAAAAGTGCATCAACAAAGGGACTAGACAAGTTAATTGTGCCGTGTGTACTCCAAGGATACCACAGCTTTGTTTCCCAAAGTGAGATTCCCGACCAGCCTCGCTGACTCCACTCGAGAGCTATAGATGTACTCAACTAGCATCTGTATTTTCACAAGATCCTGGTAATCCATTCAATTAAAGTTTGTGCTGTCCTACGCAGTTCAATGAATGAACTGGGGCTACTTTTGTCAACCTGAATAACTCTCAGAAACATAATATTCGGAGAAAAAAAGTACAAGTTGCCAAAGATTAGTATAGTACAGTCATTTCAATAAAATTTGAAAACATGCACAATAATGCTATATATTTTTATAACTCTGTTTGTATGTACTAGACAGTAGATGCCTAGGGAATTATGTAAATGCCAAATTCTGGATACTAGCGATCTCTGGAGAGAGAGGGAGAGGATTAGGAAGCTATAGAGGGGCTTCAACTACAATTATAATGATTATTTCTTCTGAAGAAGCATGACAAGTACACTTGGGTTCCTTTCATTAATTTTTACATGCTAATGATTCTGGTACCCAATTCTGATGTATGTGTAGAGGGAGGGGGTGTTTAAAAAAACACAAAATTCAACTGAGTACATTTGAAGATCTAATTGGCTTTATCTAATGATTCATGAATTGGGCAGCATCCTACCTCAGCAGATAGAAAGGAGCTCAAAGGATCTGTACAAATGGAGGACTTTCATAAGCAGGAGGAGGTGGGGCCAGGAAGTTATTCTTGCAAAGTGTTGATTGTTTCAGGCAAGGTTACCTTCCTCTGGGGGAAGGCAGGGGTCTATCAGGCAGATTACCTGGCTGACCAGGTGATGCCAGATTGACTCGGTGAAGATCATATTCCTGAGAGAGGGTGAAACTACACTTAGCTATTAAGTCTTGGTTTGCTGACATGGGGCTTAGCACAAGTGACTCCATTTCAGGCCCATTTCTTAACATGGACCAGGGAGCAGGGGTAGTGGGAGCTAGTAGTGGATGTTCTCACCACCAAGCAATTCGCTGACGCCAGCTAGGAGCCCTATGATTCAATTCAATTCTGACACTATCTACCCTGAGATAGCATCAGATCCCACAGATTAAAGGCTCGGTCCCACAAGACTGCCCTCCACTTCAGATGCCAATTCCAAGTGTAAGCTGTCACCTGGGCTTCTGACCGACCAGCTATAGATCAGAGGTTCCCACAACCCCCTCCTCTGATTCAATTAATTGGCTAGAGTGGCTCAAAGAACTCAGAAAAACATTTTACTTCCCAGTTTATAACTCAGAGATAGCCAGATGGAAGAGATACATAAGGCAAGATATGGGGAAAGGGGGCAGGACTCCCATGCTCTCACCCAGCACGTCAATTTCCCAGAGGTTCCATGTGTTTGCCAATCCAGAAGCTCTCCAAACCCCATCCTTTAGGGGTTTATGGAGGTGTCATTACATTGTCACGATTGATTAAATCATTGGCCGTCGGCAACTCCAGCTCTTTCCACCTCCCCTGAGTTCAGGGGGATGGGACTGAGACTTCTAATCCCCCAATCACATGGCAACCAGCCCCCATCTTTAGGTGCTTTCCAAAAGTAACCTCATCACTGTACACTCAGGGGTGGTTGAAAGGGGTTTGTTATGACTATTAAGACACCTTTATTACTTTCATCACTTAGGAAATTCCAAATGTTTAGGAGCTCTGTGCCAGAAAGAGGGATGAAAACCAAATACATATTTCTTATTATAAATCACATTATCCCACATGCTAAAATTTTCGTTTGAACGAGAAATTTTTTAAAAACAGTACTATGTCCAGGTGGGTGACTTTTACTTTCTTCTGAATATTTTTGTATTTTACAAAAATTTTATAATGACCACATATTGTTTATACGATCTAAAAATCTATTCTAAAAGTAATATCGAATTTGAGTTTTGATGAACTAAGCACGTTTTCACATAAAGCATCAAACTAATTGCCAGAATTATTGCTTTCTAACTGCTCACTCCAAACTCTCACCTCGCTCCTTACCTTGGCATACAGTTTAAGGGCCAGGAGTAATGCCTAAGAAAGTCCCAGGGTGGTGGCTGGCACCTAGAGATGGGAGACGGTTCTGAATCAGAGCTCTGGTGGTCATACTGACTTTGTCACTTGGGGTGGTGAGGAACCTAGGAAATCATGTCATTGCTCCAGGCCTCTCTTTTCTTTAAGATGGGGTAACTCGTGCATGGTTTCTCTCACAACATTCTTTAATTTTTATTTTATTTTATTTATTTATTTGAGAGAGAGCACGAGCAAGGAGGAGAGGCAGAGGGAGAAGCAAACTCCCCACTGAGCAGGGAACCTGACGTGGGGCTCTATCCCAGGACCCCGGGAATCATGACCTGAGCCGAAGTCAGCCACTTAACTGACTGAGCCACCCAGGCATCCCTCACAGAATTCTTGCAAAGCCAAAAAAAAAAAAAAAGAGTATGAAGATGGTTTCAAACCTTAAAATGCTTTGGAAAAGTCAACTTCTTCCTCAACTCAACTCCATGTATCAACCACCAACCCAGGCCTGCCTAAAGATTAATGTCATGATTCGATCCAAGAGTGTGTCTACCCTGTATTCTTGTCTGAATGAGAGGGTAGTTTTGGGGGTTGCTCCCCAATTTTTCCTGTTTTTCCCCTTTTCTGGGCACTTGGTAGGAATGCGTTTTCCTGTTTCTTAAAATTAGATATGGTTATATGATTTGCTCTGTATGATGAATTTTGAGCACAAGTGGTATATGTCATTTCCAAGAAGAAACTTGAAGAGCATTTTGAGAATCTCCATATCTTTTCACAATGACAGGGTGATTGTGGAAATGTGTAGTGATGGAGCCTCAGAGACCCTGGGTCTGTGAGTGATAAGGTGAGCAGAATCTACCTACAGTGGACCTGTAAGATGAATGAGAAGTGAATTTTTGTTATAGTAAGTACCTGAAATTTGGGGATTATTTGTAACCACAGCAAAACTAAGTTTAGCCTGACAGATACAATTGTCTAAAATCAGTGTAGTAAAGTATTAAAGTAAAGGTTGGATGAGAACAACACAAGTCTTCATCAAGAACAAAAGTAATAGAGGCACCGGGGTGACTCAGTTGGTTAAGCGTCTGACTCTTGGTTTTGGCTCAGGTCATGATCTCAGCATCCTGAGATCGAGCCCTGTATTGGGCTCCACACATACCATGGAGTTTGCTTGTCCCTCTCCCCCTGCTGCTCTCCCAACTCTCTCTCTCTCTCACTCGAATAAATCTTTAAAAATCTTAAAAAAAAAAAAAAAGAATAAAAGGTAATAGGTATATAGCATGATGTGGATTCTTGGTTCCCTTTCGGTCACTTTCTCCATGACGTTCTCGTTTAAGACCAGGACAGCAATTTCTAGCTTCTTTTGATCCTTGCAAAGAAGAACTCCTATCTCTTTCAGAGAGAGTTGTGAACCTACTGATAAGTGGCCAAATCAAGGATTGGCACGACTGTTATTAAAGTCGTCTACCAAATATTTCTTATTGTCCTCCTTTCCAGGAATATGGTAGGATTGTATTTCCTATTCATCTTAGGGTTGGGTGGAGCCATGTAACTAGTTCTGGGTGATGATTTATGACCAATTAATTGCCAGTGGGAGTTGCCAGAGTCTTTCTCCTCTAGTCTAGTGACTCACAGTGTGAGAGATGGTAGCTGCTTCATCAGTGGGAGTTCCTAGTTATGACGAGCCAATCCCTCCTGCCTAACTTAAAACGGACATAGAGTGTCATATGAAAAAGAAACCTCCCTTATTGTAAGCCACTGAGATTGTAGCCTTGCCCTGGGGATAATGACCTGAGCCAAAGGCAGATGCTTAACTGACTGAGCCACCCAAGCCCCCCTCTATTTTTAATATATTAAGGAACCTCCATACCATTTTCTACAGTGACTGTACCAATTTACATACCTGCCAACAGTGCACTAGTGTTCTTTTTTTCTTCACATCCTGGCCAACAAGTGCATTTTTAAGTTCTGTTAGTGCTTATGAGCTTTTCTAATCTTTTCCACAGTATTGTTCACTTGTTCATTATTACATATCTGTGTGTTTTCTTACAAATGTGTTTGTTCTAAGAAATGGAAAGAAAGACACTGCCTAATGCAGTCACGTGATCTCTAACCGGTGATTAACTATTATAACTTTGACCTTCAAAGCCCCACAGACACATTCTTTAGTTGCTTTTTGCAAAGTACCTTATTTCAAATTCTTGGAAAAATACCTGGAGAATTACTCATCTCATCAGCTAAGGCTTTCATCTCAGTGTAAAGCACTTTTACCTCAGCCTTTATTTGGTTTGGTTTCTGAGACAACATCTCTAAAACTCTTGATTCATCGCCAAGTATATTTAAACTTTACTTATTCAATGGACAAATCCATGAGGTTTGAAAACTTATTTATTGCGTTTCCATCTGATTAAGAAGCCCAGAAGATAGAGGATATCATCAAAGAATGTCCCCATAGCAGGAGAAATTTTCGGAAGTGATATTCAGATATTGATACTCACAAGAAATGGGGTAAATGGTCTACAGATTTTTAGAAACTTAATTTGGATAGATACTTGGAGAGAAAAGAGAGGCACCTCCAGATGCGGTTGTAGGCATACTCAATGGTTATAAGTGGCTGGACTACTGTAAACTATTCACAATGTAGATTATTTCTTCTGCCTTCCCTCCCTTTAAATGGATTACTCCATCCAACCTCCCAACCTCAAGGTAAATGTTGCTCCCTCAGCAAACCATGCTTAACGCCCTGACGAGTAAGGCTCCTCATACACTCTCTTATAGAATTCCATATATGTCCATCCTCACAATCACAATGATCACTAAATATGCATTTTATCATTATTTCTGTGTTAATGATCTCCTCCAATAAATCACAATCTCTGTGACAACAATAATCATACTTGTACTGTTTGCCACTATTCCAGTCCCAATTAATCAATCCAATGAAGGTGGGCAAAACTCATTTTCTTGCACTTCACATATACTGCATTTTTTTACAAATTGAAAGTTTCTGGCAACCGTGTCTCCAGTCTACCAGTGCCAGTTTCCCAGCATTTGCTCACTTTGTGTCTCTGTGTCACATTTTGGCAACTCTTGCCATATTTCAATTTTTTTCATCATCATCATCATTATTATTATTATTATTATTACATTTGTTATGGTGATTTTGATCAGTGATTACAACTCACTGGAAGCTCAAATGATGGTTAGCATTATTGAGTAATAACATATTTCTAATTAAGGTATGTACACTGGTTTTTTAGGCATAATGTTACTGCATACTTAGTAGACTGTAGCATACATATAACTTTTATATGCACTAGGAAATCAAAAATTTATTTGCCTCACTTATTGTGATATTTGCTTTATTGCAGTGGTCTGGAATCAGACCCACAATTTCTCTGAGGTATGCCTGTATTACTGAATGTCTACCATGTGTCAGACACTGCGTTAGGTACTTGGGATGCACAGTGAACAAAAATAAGATTCCTGCCCTGAACAAGAACTCAAAAAAATAAATGATCAACGTAATAAAGTATATGGCGTGATTAAAGTTGAACAGTGCTGTGGGGAAAAGAGAAAACCGTAGAGCCAGGTTAGAAAGGGGAGTTGGTTTCAGTGTTAAGTAGAGCGGTCAGGTTCAGCTTCAATGAGAAGGTAGGATTTGAACAAAGACTTCAAGGAAGTAAGGAAATTAGCCAAACAGACGCTTGGGGAAGAGTGTTCTGGGCTAAGCGAGCAGCTAGAGTAGATTCTCTGAGTCAGGAGAGTGTGTGTTTTGTTTGACGAAGAGCAGCAGGGTCAGTGTGGCTGGAGCAGGGTACGCAAGAGAGCAGAAGATAGGTCAGAAACAGTATTTGTCAAGGGAACGAATGCAAAAACAAAGACTTATTTTTAAAATTCACTTCATTTTTTTTTAAAGATTTTACTGATTTGTCAGAAACAGAGCACAAGCAGGGGGAGCGGCAGGCAGAGGGAGAAGCAGCTCCCACAGAGCAGGGAGCCCGATGAGGGACTGGATCCCAGGACCCTGGGATCATGACCCGAGCCGAAGGCAGACGCTTAACAGACTGAGCCACCCAGGGTTCCCTAAAATTCACTTTAAAGGATTTTCACATGACTCATATGTTTTCCCATAGTGAGAAAAGAGTCTATAGCTTCATCCAGTCCACAAACTGTAATCTCACATACGTTAAGTGGCAACTCTAGAAGGCATCGCGTCCTTTTATTGCCAAAAAGGAAACATCTCCCATCTGTGTCAAGAGATGGCCATGTGTTCTCTTAAATGTAAGTCCCTGGCCCCCTCCTGGCATGGGTTCACACAGAGTCTGCAGCTGAGAAGAGAAAGTTGATTCTGCGGCTCCGGTCAGAAGCCCGCGGTGCTGACAGGCCACTCCACCTCAAGGCTGACGTGATGGGAACCAAAGTGCAGCAGAGGAACAAGAGGGCGTTCGAAGAGGCCAGGAAGCATTATCTCACTCAGCACACTGGGCAGATGGAGGTGGGAAGGAAAATGGCCTCTTTGTGAACAAATGGCTTGCCCTCATTGACCCTCACTCTCCAGAAAGGTTCTGAAATCCACATACATTAATGGTATATATCAGTGCTTTCTAAATACCACCGCAGGAACAGCTGTGAGATGTTTGGCCAACTCTCCCAGAGCCTGTTGGGAGGTTTGTCAAAACACGGATTCTGGAAGCCCACCTCAGAAGGGTCTGATCCAGTGGATCTAGGTGGACTTGGGAATTGGTATTTCTTTTTTTTTTAAGATTTTTTATTTATTAATTTGATAGAGATAGACAGACAGCGAGAGAGGGAACACAAGCAGGGGGAGTGGGAGAGGAAGAAGCAGGCTTACAGCGGAGGAGCCCAATGTGGGACTCGATCCCAGAACGTGGGGATCACGCCCTGAGCCGAAGGCAGACGCCTAACAACTGCGCTACCCAGGCACCCCGGGAATTGGTATTTTTACTAGCTCCCCAAATCCAATGAGCGGCTGTGTGGGGGAACCACTGCTATAGTGTTCTGATTAATGTGCTTGCATGTGACCAGAAAAAAAAAAAAAAAAGCTTTTGCTAAAGGTATGGGTTTCAACTGGTGGTATTTCAGGCATCAGAGATCAAAGGAAGAAGTTAGGTTGAGGTAATAGGACTGGGAAGCCTGCTAGAATTTCTGTAATCACAGGCCTGAACAGCCTTCCTCATAGAACAGATGTCCTATGAGACAGCAATGGGAAAATTTGTCCTCTTCCCAAGTTTCTCCTCCTTCCTACCAGCAAGTTCTTCCAACAGAGTCACCAGTTTACAAGGAGCTGGAAATCTTTGTGCATATTGATGAAATTGTAGCAAAAAAGAAAAAAAGGAAGTTTGGGAATCTTAGAATTTCTACAAATATTCTAGTAAGGGGTGGTGAGGAAGATGGATATGGGAGCCAGCCGACAAGACGGCTCCCAATGCTGACCTCCTGGTATTCATGCCCTTGGTAGTCTCCTTTCATGGTACCAGAATGGGTCTGTTTGGCCAACAGCATACAGCAGCAGTGATGGCATGTCATTTCCATAATGAGGTTATAAAAAACACTGTGTTGTTCATCTTAGAATCTCCTTTCCCTCAGCTCTCTCACTCCAGGGGAAGCTACTGTCATGTTGATAAGACACTCAGGCAGCCCATGGAAAGGGCCATAGGATGAGAAACAGAGGACCCGGCAGCAGTTAACAAGGAACTGAGGCCTGCCAACAAGGCGAGTGGGCTGGGAAGTGGGTCCTCCAGCCCGTCAAGCCTTCAGACGACTGCAGCCTCATGACAAACTCTAAGCCTGAACTACCCAGCTAATCCCCTCCCAGATTCCTGACTCTCAGAAGCTGTGGGAGATAATATTCAAGCTACTAACTTCTAGAATAACTGGTATGCAGCAGTAAATAATACAGTACACAAGTTTACCAGCTCATCAAAAAGTTATTTATATAAATCCTAACATAGACTCTTCTAAGTCATATAGCATTCAAATAAACTTTTATTGAAGTATATATAGAAAAGTGTACACTTATCTTGATGCGCACTGAGTAATGTATAGAATTGTTGAATCACTATATTGTACACCTGAAACTAACGTAACACTGGATGTTAACTATACTGGAATTTAAAAAAATAAAGTAATTCTTTGACTATAAAAAAAGAAAAGTATACAAACCTTAAAAGAATACATTCCTCTATAGAGCACCCTTACCAGTTACATAACCACCTTCTTCCTAAAGGCAACCACCTTGTCTGCTTTTGAACTTGATATAAACGGACTCATGTAGTATATATCCTTCTGTGTCTGGCTTTCTGAACTCACCATGTTGGCGAGCTCATCCATATTGCATAGTGCATTGGAAGTATTTGTCAAATTCTCTTACTGATTTGTAGGAGTTAGCTACATATTCTGGATATTAGTCCTTTGTCAGATATGTAAACTGTAAGTATCTTCTCTCCCATGATGGTTTTTTAAGTTTCTTAATGAGATCTTTTGATGAAGAAAGTTCTTAGTTTCAGGTAGTCCAATTTATTAGTTTCTTTGTTGTTTATGTTTTTTTGTATCTTGAGAAATAATAGCCTACATCAAAGTCATGAAAATTCTCTTTGTTTTTTTGTTTGTTTGTTTTTAAAGATTTTTGACAGAGAGAGACAGCCAGTGAGAGAGGGAACACAAGCAGGGGGAGTGGGAGAAGAAGCAGGCTCCCAGCAGAGGAGCCCGATGTGGGGCTCGATCCTAGAACGCTGGGATCACGCCCTGAGCCGAAGGCAGACGCTTAACGACTGCGCCACCCAGGCACCCCTCTCTTTGTTTTCTCTTAGAAGCTTTATTGTGTTTTCCTACAATACATAAGAAATTGATTTTTGTGTATTGTGTGAGGCAGAGGTCATAATTCACTTTTTTCCTATGTGGATATCCAATTGATTCAGTGCCATTTATTAAAAACTGTTCCTTGCCTTGCACTTTCTTGTTCCTTTGTCATAAATCTAGTTACTATATATGGTCTGTTTCTGGACAGCCTATTCTGTTCCAGTTTCTTTGTCTATACTTGTATCATCATTGTCTTAATTATGGTAATTCTTGATATCTAGTACATTCTTCTTCAAGATTGCCTTGGTTATCTTGGTCCTTTGCACTTCCATATAAATTAAAATCATCAATTTCCATACACACACAAAACCTACGGTGATTTTAGGGAGGATTACACCAAATCTATAGATCATTTTGGGAAAAGCTGACAGTATGAAGTCCATCGATTCATGGACATGGCATATTTCTGCATTTATTTTGGTCTTGTTTAATTTGTTTTAGTAATATTTTAGAGCTTTCAGTATTTTTGTTACTTTTTTTGCTTTTTATTTTGAAATAATTTCATATTTACAAAAGGGTTATAAAGAGAGTACAGAGCTCCCACATGTCCATCAGTCACTCTTGACTAATGTTAACATCATGGTGCATTTATCAAAATTGAGAAAATTAACATTGGTAAATATTTGTAACTTGAACTATGGACTATATTCCGATTCCTAGCAGGTATCCCACTGATGTTCTTTCTCGATTCCACCACCCAATCCAGGCTCCCACATAGCTTTAGGTGGAGGTGAGTTCCTGTCAGCATCTGCCTGTTGGGAGTGGCTTCACTTCCAGTCACTCCCAGCACCAGTGGGGTTTCTGCTCTTCTTCAGGGCTTCCCCACATTCAGGCAGTTTGTCTAGTGAAGGGATGGGGGGACAGAGAAGTGACAGCTGACGATATTCTATGATGGTGAAAAAGGGTCTGCATAAAACACTCCTCTTCCAGAAAACTGCATTTGGGTGTCTGTTCAAATGTCCTTCCTCAAAGATGTCTTCCTCGCCCCTCCATTTCAAATAGCACCTCATCACTCTCTAACACTCTTATCCTCCTTCATTATTTCTTCATGGGACTTAGTACCACCTGACATGATATATACCATCTGTTTTTCATGCTTATTATGTGTCCCTTCCACTGGGATGTAAGTGCTCTCTGAGGACCAGGAAAGTTTTCTCTCTTGCTCACTGTTGTATTCTCAGCATTTGGAAAGGGCTTGGCACCTTAGAGGCACTCAGTAATTTTCTTCTAAATTACTGAGGGAACGAATATGCAGCTTTAATCTCCCAGAGAGCCTTCGAAGGGTTTCAGGGTCAGAGACAGGGTGTGCAAGAGTATCTGTCTTCCCCAGCACAGATGGAGAAAGCCTTGTGATCTCCTGCAGGGCAGTGGAAAGAACGTGGCATATGGAGTCAGAACTCTTTTCAATCCGGACTCTCACCTACAAGCTTTAAGGTTTTGGGTTTTTTTTTCCTAAGCAAATTTCTTACTCTGAACTTAAATATTCTCACCTATAAGATGGATATAGGAAAACCTACCCTGCAAGGTTCCTCCAAGAATTGAAGGCATTAACAAATGTGGATTAATGGTCACTCATGGGAGCACTCAGAGATTGTGGTGAGGCAGTCTGTGTGCATGGTTGTGTTCTGGTCAAGTCTGGGGAGCACTCTGAGGTTAAACAGCTGAAACAAGGCCAGGGACACGGGAGCCACGGGTTTTATATTTGCAAAGGGCTCTAATCGTTTGCCAGGATGCCTCAACTTTATAGCTCCATCCCCTTAATAGAGATAAAAAGGAAAAGAGGGAAAGAAAAATATCCAGAGACTCAATAGAAATAGGAGACAAAGTGGAGCAGAAACAGAGACACTTCAGAACTGAGTGGCCATGTGACAAAATGGACGCTGGACCAGGAGCCCTAGGGTGATTTGTGGCAGGATAGGGATGGGAATCCATGTTTTCCTCCCCTACCGGCCAATCTTCCTTTGTTTCAGGCAACATTTGTCCCCTTTTTATTTATGGTCTTTCTAATTAAGAAGCAGCAGCCCTGCTTGAAAGTCCTTATAAACTCTTCACATCCACTGCCCCTGTCTGACAGACAGTGCACGTCTGAGTGTAATCGACCGAGTGCTTCATTAAAGAAAAAATTCCAGGGGCGCCTGGGTGGCTCAGTCAGTTAAACGTCTGCCTTCAGCTCAGGTCATGATCTCAGGGTCCTGGGATCAAGTCCTACATCGGGCTCCTTGCTCAGCAGGGAGCCTGCTTCTCCCTCTGCCTCTGCTCCCTAGTCGTTCACTCTCTCTCTGTTTCAAATAAATGAATAAAATCTTAAAAAAAGAAAAGAAAAAGAAAAAAATTCCATGTGTTCTAGTTGGGTCTTTTTTGGTTGCAAGTGTCAGGACCCAAATCAAACCAGCTTAAGTGAAAACAAACCAAAGAAAGCAGGTAGTGGCTCACGTAGCTGCAGAATCCAAGAATAACAGGCCCAGCTCGATACAGAGGCTCCTGCGATTAAATCAGGACCAACTTGTCTACTTGTAAGTTTTGTTTCCTCTGTGTTGACTCCCTCCAGCTTCGAGTCTCCCCTCACCGACAAACAATGGCTGCCATAGTTCCTGGAGTGACATACTTCCTGATTCACAACCACAGGAAAAAAAGCAGGAAACTCCTTCTCTGAGAACTCAAGGAAGAGTCCCAAATTGTATCTGACTGCCCATAACTGGCCTAACCTGAGGTATGTATCTGTGAACTCCAGGCTAATGTGTTCCGATTGCTTTAAATCCAGTTACATGCTGTCCCCTGAATCAGAAGTGCAGCCCCACCTGCAGAACACGGGCTCAGGGTTGAGGAGAGGGCTGGCCCCTAGGGGAGGCATCAGGCTGTATGCCAGAGGGCGGAAAGATGCCCAAGGTCAAAAACACCAGATGCCTCTGTGCCGAGACTTCAAACCTGTAGACCATGTTCTTTGTCCATAGAATCACTCTTAATTTATAAGATGAAGGTCATTATTTTTTTATTCAACTCTATCGTTCTGGCTTCACTTCTGTAAAGGCCATGTCTTCTGCAGATCTATTTAGGCTCACAGAAAGATGCACTTAAGCATTCCTAAATAAATCTGCCCAGTGGTACAGAAAAGTCTGTAACTAAGAAGGGAAGCTAAGTTATAGGGAGAAGACAAAGTAGAGAAAGAACTGTGAAGTGAAAATAGATGGAGAAAAGGGTACAACTCAGAAAGCATAGAGGAGCAAAGCCATCAGAAATTCCAGCACCTCTTCAAATATTTTCTCTCCTCCATTCTAGGTTGGGGGTCCCTCAAATCAGAGCCTGTAAGGCTCTCAGGGAGTGAAGGAAGCAGCATAGGGGAACAGAGTAGCTAAGCAAGACGCCATTCCACCTGAAGACCGATCCCACAGGAAATCCCGCCCAGAGGCACGGGGCCGGCCTTTCACATGCAGCGCCTGCCCATTATGGGGTGGGGTACACCACACACCCCCCCTCCCGACCCAGGCAAGGGCAATTTTGCAGAGAAAGGGAAAGCTGTGAGTTGTTATCAGCCAACGCTCACAGCAGCATTGGGGGGGGGGGGGGGGCTGGCAGATAAAGGAGAGGAGGGAGAGAGCTCCACCAGCACCCCGACACCTGCAAGCTGTTACGCACTTGTGCTTTGCCCGTAACTTCACCTGAGCTTTACTACAACGTCCTATTGTATGGCTAATTCTTGCATTTCCTAACCATCTGCGCCTCTACACTGACACACGACTGCTAACATAGTTCAGCCCCTCATTGTCTATTCCTATTCTCTGAAAATAACCTCCTAATTGTGTGCCCCCTAATGAACCACGCTTCCTATCTTTGTGTCTTCCCTCCGACACAGCTTTGACCAGCAAACTACCACAGAAATAACACTGTGCAAACCTGCAAGGGAGGGGCCTTCAGAAGACTCCAAGCTCAGCTTTTGCCTTCTTGGAACGCTCTCACCACAATGTGCGAAAACATGGTCTAGGTAGAGTGATGAGCAACCATGGAGAGAGACCATATGGAAAGAGTCCTGGTCAGGCCTCTGCAGACCCAGCACCTGAATGCTGCCACGTGAATGGGCCCAGGCGAGACTAGAAGAGCCACCCAACTACTTCATAAAATTATGAGAAATAATACCTTGTCATTGTTTTAAGTCATGAAGTCTGGGGTCATCTGTACACAGTGACGGATAACTAAAACACTCACTTCTTGCTTTTATCCCCCAAAATCCATCCTCCAGGGGCACCTGGGTGGCTCAGTTGGTTAAGCGCCTGCCTTTGGCTCAGGTCATGATCTCAGGGTTCTGGGATCGAGCCCTGCATCGGGCTCCCTGCTCAGTGGGGCGTCTGCCCCCTCGCTCTCTGCTCCTCCCCCTGCTCATGCTTGCTCTGTCTCTCTCTCTCTCTCAAATAAATAAAGTCTTTTTTTTTTTTTTAAAGATTTTATTTATTTATTTGACAGGATAGAGACAGCCAGCGAGAGCGGGAACACAAGCAGGGGGAGTGGGAGAGGAAGAAGCAGGCTCCTAGCGGAAGAGCCTGATGTGGGGCTCGATCCCATAACGCCGGGATCACGCCCTGAGCCGAAGGCAGACGCTTAACCACTGTGCCACCCAGGCGCCCCAACAAATAAATAAAGTCTTAAGAAAAGAAAACCCTGATGGACTTCTACTCATTACAGAATCAGCTCTCAACTCCTTCACCTGGCATATGCATCCTTCACAACCTAGTCTTCAACCGTGACACCTGATCTCTAGCCACCATGAGCTTCTCCTCTTTCTCTGGACATACCATAATGTCACATGCCATCCCCTGGCCACCACGCTTCACATAGCCAATCCAACTCCAAGGGCAGATTCTCCTTCAGCGCTCCTCGGCCCAGTCAGGCAGAGTTAATCACTCAGGTCTCTGTGCACCTCCTCACCTCCATTACGGCCCTTTGATGTGTAGCTCGTGCCAGTCTCCTCTGACAGACAACAAATTCCTGCAGCACAGGGGCCACATCGTGTTCATTGTCGAACCCCCAGAACCAGCTGGATGCCTGGCATGTAACTCAGCCATCAAATGATGGCTGACTGGGGTATTGGCAAATCACATGCTTCTTAAGAGCAAGCCCTAAATCTTACCTGTCCTGTTGTGCTTGTGTTGGAGCCTGGCACGTGATAGGTACCCCCTGAATATGGCATTGAATTGGGTGATGGAAAATAGAAAGTTAAGAAATGAGAAAGCAAAAGGACAGGAACGAACAAATTAGAAAGTTCTGTGAGAGAAGGCAGCCAGGAGACAGTTTGCAGAAAGACAATGCCAATTAGAACTCCTCAGGGTAGAAGAATCCCTACCTTCTCCAAATCCTTTGATTTTAGGTCGTTCTCAACTTATCCCTCAACCTCTCTTCTCGCACCAAGTGCTAAGTTTTAATAGAGGAAGAAGGGGGCTCTGATGTGGTTTGAGGGCTGATATCACTAGCTTTCCTCAGACACCTTCCCACAGAAGCCCTGGCACAGGCTCCCTGCTCATAGATTGGGTTCGAGTGAGGTGGTGCCAAGATGGAGTCCAGGCCTGCAGGGCCTAACCCTTCCCCCGTCATTGCCGTATGCGGTCTTATCTGCCAAGATAAACTGGAGCCACTTCAGACGGGCCTGGAGCACACACCTTCCTTTCTTGTTGGCCCTGGGGCAAAGACATGAGAGATTTTCCCAGGATTTTTACCCTTGGTTTTGTTGTTCAGAAAGCTCCTAATGACTTCCATTTTCAATCATTAAAACGAGGGGGAGGGGCGAGGCACAGGTTGGCTTTATAGTTCAGGTGAGTCACAAATTGTGCCATTAGTAAGATTGGGTAAGCAGATATATGTCATAAATTCCTAGACCAGTGGTTCTCAAACTTTAGCTACGGCAGAATCACCTGGGGGGCTTCTTAAACAAGATTACTGGGCCCACCTCCAGAATTTCTGATTTATTTGCATTTCTAACAAGGTTCCCAGGTGATGCTGAAGCTGCCAAAAACCCACTTTATTTTTTTTCTTATAATAATATTTTTTTTATTATATTCTGTTAGTCACCATACAGTACACCCCTGGTTTTTGATGTAAAGTTCGATGATTCATTATTTGCGTATAACACCCAGTGCACCATGCAGTACGTGCCCTCCTCACTACCCATCACCAGCCTATCCCATTCCCCCACCTCCTCCCCTCTGAAGCCCTCAGTCTGTTTCCCAGAGTCCATAGTCTCTCATGTAATCAGAAGGGGGAATGAAGCAAAAACCCACTTTAAGCACCATGCCCTAGACCATAAACTTCTTGCAGAGAAGGACCTGGCCTTTTATCTCTGTATGCTCAGTGCCTCCATGTAGTGGGCATTCAATGTATGCTTTTTTTTTTTAATTGAATTGCATTAATGCTAATCATCATTGTTAGAAAAGTTATTCAAAAGTCATTCTCTCATTTACCCACAATAACATCTGTTTGTATTAAGGAAAAAAAAATCTTTATGGAGCTTAGTTCTTCCATTTTCTCTCCTCCAGCAAATTCAAATGAAGAAAGCAACTCAGATAACACTGTATCTAGCAATAGTCTAGAAACACAAATCATTCAAGTAAGTTCCCTAAAAAGAACTTAGCCTGCAGGTGACCATTGACTGCTCTTAATATTGTGTTTGTTTGGTTTCAAGTGACAGAAACACTTCTCAGAGCAGCTAGACAGAAAGCAGAATTTATTGGTTGGCAGAACCCAAAAAGAGTTGAACAACTAAACCCAGCAGGGCTGTTGCTGGGAATGACGGGAACTAGGGTCCTAAACCCAGCCAGCGCTCCCCTTTAGATCGTTCCTCTCAGTAAGATTGGGTAAGCAGATATATGTCATTTTGGCACTATTATCGCTCTCTGTACTCTGGCTGCTTCCATATTGCAATAAATTTGAGGAAGAGACTCGGCCAGCGAGGATGAGGGGGTGGGGTCACATAAGAAAATGGCCTCTCCCACAGTGGCCACAAGGGTGAGGAAGGGCACGGATCTCACAGGAGTGGGAATTAGAGATGTCAGCCACTGTTGCCTTGTGCCAATGAAAACCTACATAAGGTGGAGAACGCTACATCTCCCTTAGTAAATACCCTTCTCCAACTTCTGTACTAAACAACGTCACAACAGTGAGCCAACAGGTCACTGGAAAGAAGCCGAAGCCTCCAACCCAGAGGAAAGACCAGCCTGGAATTTGGGATGTACTTAAGAGATACTTCAAACTACCAACAGGATGCTACAGCTTAGTGCTTCTTTAACCATACCCTCAAGTGAGGGGGTTATGAAATGCAAGGCAGGAGTTCTCTCTCAGACCCGACTCACTAGCAAACGGTGTTCTCATGGACATCATCATGGCTTTTCTAGATCTTTGCAAGAGAAGGTTTTTCTGTTCCATCTTCACATTGGCCCAAAGTTAGGAACCAAGTATTTCCTCTGCTTTTGGCTAACTTAAACCTGAGTTTCTTATGCTGAAAAATCCTAGCGTGTGAGGCAGAGTCCCAAATAAATTGACAGTCAACGCTCTCCATTGTCTTTTTTTTTTAATTTTTAATTTAAATTCAATTTAATACTGTATGATTAGTTTCAGACGTAGAATTTAGTGATTCATCAGTTGCATACAACACCCAGTGCTCATTACTTCAAGTGCCCTCCTTAGTGTCCATCACCCAGTTACCCCATCGCCCCCACCCACCCCTGAGGGTTCCATTGTCTTTTAGGCGTCAATGAAAATCAGCCCATTCTTTTTACTCTCTGTTGGTTCTGAATGTTTGGCATTTTAAGTACAATCATGTCAGTTTTAGTTTAGGTGAAAACCCAGGGACATAGATTCTTCAGAAAGTTAAACTGTAGCAAATACTATTGCGCTCCTGTTAAACAACCGGGTGAATCACAAGTTGTCCAAGTTCAAGCTTATTTTGAAAATGAGTGGTGATGTTTTTTTTCCCCAAAATGCTGACTCAGCTGCTGGGCAGGGGAGGGGCGCGGGATGCTGTCACACAATGGTTTGCCTCTGCCAAGCTTGGTCACCATGCTGATTCTACTAGACACTAACATTTGCAGCTGTGATTGCTGTGGCAGTTTTCCTCTGTATATGGCAAGTACTGGGGTGAAGATTTCTGGGGGGTTTTGTTCTGTGTTTTTAGACTGAAATTTAATGTTCACTTTTCAATGTGCTCCATCTTCATGCTCTGTTATTGCTGAAGGTGGAAAATCCAGCAATGCCCAATGCATTGATTTGATAAGAAATCAAGCCATGAATAAATATTAGTTGACCACTGAATATGGGGGGGGGAGATGGCAACTGATGAAATACGGCATACGCCAAAAGCATGAACATTTTCTTCAAACTGCAGTTGAGAGTAGAACAAAAAAATAAAAGTACGTTAAGCTGTGCGAAGCAGTTGTTAGTAACAATAGAAGCCCAAGCAGAAAGTATTTATTTAAGGAATGCTTGACCACTGGGACGTTACTTGCAGAGCACAGATATGTATGTATCAAAGTGCACAGATTATTATCTATGCAACTGTTTATATTCCTCTTCTAAATTTAGACTTACCATCATTTTTTTATTTCCAAAGAGACAGAGTCTATCTCATTCATTAACTTTACCAACAATTACAACTCTCCATTCTGTGCCAGACCCTGAAATAATTGCTGGAGATACACAATAAATGAAGTCAGGCTCCTCTTCTCCAGAAGTTCTCCATCCAGCCAAGAGACAGACATGTAAATAAGTAATTTAGAATGAGTATACATTATACTTATAATCTGTCTCCTTCACGTCTGGAAAAAGCACTGGATTGTTGAACTCTACCTGACCATGACTGTCAAGATTCTAGGCGCCAGAACAGGCAAAGCTCCATAAGCACTATCCTTATGGGTCATGGCTTTGGCTGGACTTCTCTCTGGATTTGTAATGCGCCTGATCTAACAAACGACTGTTCGAGGTGCTGTGGGACAAGAGGCCGTGCCTGTGTCTATTTCCCCGTATACATTCAACCTAAGAAAAGAGTGTTTGGACGCTGGCAAGACAGAGAGAAAAGATTTATGATGACGTGGAAAACTATTTAAAACTCCTAACCTGGACAGGCAGGGTAAAATAGAAGATTTCCAATTGCAGATAAAAAGATTACTGAAATGTGGGGTGCCTGGCTGGCTCAAGCAGTAGAGCATGTGACTCTTGCTCTCAGGGTCATGAGTTCAAGCCCCACATTGGGCATAGAGCTGACTAAAAAAAAAAAAAAGAAAAAAAGAAAAAGAAAAAGATTACTGAAATAAATGAATTTTGATTCATTCTCGTTGACTATCACAGTCATGTTATTCTTGTCAAGCCTAAAAAGGTACTAGGGGGTTTTCTGCCCCAGGTAGAACTATATCCAGGTCAGCACTATTCACTGAACTACCTAACTTCTTAGTTAGGGGGGGAGCAGGCGAGAGGATGGACGCAGCCTGCAGAACCATTACCCAAGATCCAGCCTTGGACACTCTGCCACCGATGCCCCTTGGAGATGACAAAGCTCACCTGGGATCTCTACTTCCCTCCACATGACACCAAGTTGTCATGGTGGATTCTACTTCTTTAGTTTGGGTACATCTTAATCCCTCTCCTTCTGTGACTGTCTTCTCAGTGCCTTGAGCAGGCAGGTCCAGGCCCCTCACCTCATAATTCTCAGCTCCTGGATATAGTGCCACGTAGAACTATGCATGCTCAATCACTCAATGTGTGGCCACAGAGATGAGGACAATTTCTTTTCATAATGAATGGCTACAATATCCAATAAGGGGTTAATATCCAAAATATTCAAGGCGCTCATACAACTCAATAGCAACAAAACAAATAACCCAATTTTCAAATGGGCAAAAGGGACATCTAAATAGCAGTGAAAAAAATTTAAAAATGGACAAAGGACATTTTCCCAAAGACGACACACATACAAATGACCAACAGGGACATGGAGAGGTGCTCAACATCACTAATGATCAAAAAAACGCCAATCAAAACCACAATGAGATATCAGCTTACACCTGTTCAGATGTCTTATTAGAAAGACAAGAGCTACCAAATGCTGGTGAGGACGTGGAGAGAAGGGAAATGTGTGTGCTATCAAGGGAAAGCAGTATGAGGTTTCTCAAGAAATGAAAACACAGAACTACCCTATGATCCAGCAATTCCACTTCTGGGTAGAGATCCAAAGTAAATAAAATCAGTATTTCAAAGAGGTATCTCTACTCCCATGTTTATAGCAGCATTATTCACTCTAACCTTGGTACGGAAACCACCTAAGTGTGCCTCCGCCGGTGAATGCATAGAGAAAATGTGGCATGTATTTATATACGATGGAATATAATTCAGCCTTTAAAAAAAGAAGGAAATCCTGTCCTTTGGGACACCATGGATAGACCTGGAGGGTGTTATGCTAAGTGAAATAAGCCAGACAAAGACAAACCACATGGTATCCTTTCTGTTTGGAATAAAATCAATAAGTCGAACTCATAGAAACAGAAAAGTGGTTGCAAGGGGCTGTTGTGTGAGGAAAATAGGGAAAGGTTAGAAAAAAGGGTACAAAATTTCAGTGGCAAGATGAATTAATTCTAAGGATCTAATGTATAATATGGTGACTGTATTTGATAACACTGTTGTATAATTGAAATTTGCTAAGAAAGTAGAACTTAAATGTTTTCACACACAATAAAATAAAATGACTAGGTGAGGTGATCGATGTGTTGAACCCAGTGGGGACTCCTTTCATAATGTCTATGTATATCAAATTACTACACTGGACACTTTAAAATAGCTTATAATTTTATTTGTTAATTACACCTTCACAAAGTTGGTGGGGAGAATCGGGGAAGTAGAAAGCAAGAAAAGAAAGCCTACAATAATGTGATTCCTCAAACTCAGAGCTGGTGCCTTAAAAAACAAAATACAACAACAACAACAAAACCAAAACTGTGAATATGTAAGCCTTACCCCAGAATCAGCATCTCTAGAAGAAGGGAATTTGACTCTTTTTAAGCTCACAGGAGTTTTTGTAAAAGAGCCAACATTGAGGACTGGACTAGATGGTGTTTCTCAATTTGCCTCATCCAAAGAATGAGCTAGATAGCTTGTTAAACCCACTGAGTCCCCCCGTCTTTTCTGCAGATCCTTATGTAATAGGTCTGGGGTAGGGCCCCAGAATCTGAAAGTTTAAGAGAGTACCCAGTGATTTTTAGGATTGAGCAAGCTTGGGAAGCACTGAACTAAGCCAGATTTCCCAAACTTCTCTTGTGATAAGAATCACCTCTAGTTGGAAAGCAAATTCCTTTGCCCCCATCCAGAACAACAGAACCAGAATTTCTGGCTCAGAGATCTGGCAGTCTCTTGATTTAATAAAGACCTCCACTTGATTTTATTATCTGGGAAATGGTAATAAAGGCTCATTTATTCTCAACTCTGGCTTCTCATTAGAATCATCTGGGAACTCTCTCTCTTTCTGTGTATGTATGTATTACAACAGTCAAACATAAAGTTTACACATAAGTGTCATATTAGCGACATTTAGTACCTTCACGGTGGTGTGCGATCATCACTACTATCTAGCTCCAGAATATTTCCATCATTTACCCGGGGATTTTTAAAACATCCAGATGCCTAGTCTCTACCCCAGCCAAATAAATGAGAATCCCTGGGGTGGGACCCATGCATCAGGACTCGTTAAAGCATTCCAGGTGATACCCATTTGCAGTTAAGTTCAGAAGACAGGATGCTATGCTCCTTTGTTAATGAATCCCACCAGGGTTTCTCATGCTGCTACTCTTCATTCCCTAAGTACACCAGCACTTTGCTCTTTGCCATTCTCTTTCCAAGGTGCTGCTTAATTTGATTCTTATGCTCCATCAAGGACCCTTACATTCTTATGTCCTTCTCAGAAATGATAAGCAAGCTTCCTATTGCTTTTGTAGGTCTTCCATAAGCCTAGTCATAGTTATGCTCCCAAAAGTTCTCATTTAGTTGAATGAGTTTATGTAGAGTAATCTTACAATGATATTTTAGGAAGCAATGTTTTACCTAGTTCAATAAACACAGATCAAGCACCAATTATGTGCCAAGCATTGTGTTAGCATGGGCCATAATCTGATGACGGGAATCAAGAAGGAAGACAGATATATGACCAGATGGACTATACTGTGACATATTCTATCACAGCAGGATGAGAGTGGGAATACATAAAGAGAGGCATCCAAACCAGAGTCCACAAACTTTTTGTAAAGGACTAGAGCGTAGGTCTTCTTCGCTTTGGTGGGATATATGCAACTGTTATGCTTACTCAACTCTGCCACAGCCATTGCAGCACCAGAGTAGCCATAGACAATCCATATGCAAATGGGCATGGCAATGCTCCAATAAAACTTAATCTACAAAAAAAAAATGGTGGATTGCATTTGTCTTGAGAGCTAACATATGCCATCTTTAGATACATTTAGATACATCCAATAAAACTTAATCTACAAAAAAAAAATGGTGGATTGCATTTGTCTTGAGAGCTAACATATGCCATCTTTAGATACATTTAGACGTATCTAAAACATACCGGAAAGGGGGGCGCCTGGGTGGCACAGCGGTTAAGCGTCTGCCTTCGGCTCAGGGCGTGATCCCGGCGTTATGGGATCAAGCCCCACATCAGGCTTCTCCGCTATGAGCCTGCTTCTTCCTCTCCCACTCCCCCTGTTTGTGTTCCCTCTCTCGCTGGCTGTCTCTATCTCTGTCAAATAAATAAAATCTTTAAAAAAAAAAAAAAAACATACCGGAAAGGGAAGAGAGTTTTTCAGGAAAATCATATCAAAAGAGTCAAAACACTCTTGGAAACTTACTAGCAAAAATGGGGGAGAAAGATTCCAGGCAGAGAGAGAATGTCATGGCAAATCTTCAATTCATTATGGCTAGAGCCTGGGAGTCTTATGAAGAAGTAGGAAGGGGTGAGCCTAGAGAAGGCAGGAGCCAGATCATTAGGGCTATGTGTAAACTGTATACTGAAGCAATAAACAAGGTTTTCAACATTTATGAAAGGTCTCCCTGGCCAGTGGATGAGGATGGATTGGGTGGGTCAAGGTAAGGCAGGCCTGTTAGTCAAAAGGTTGTTCTGTTGTTGGGAAAACTAGATATCCACATGCAGAAGAATAAAGCTGGACCCTCACCTAACACCATATATAAAAATTAACTCAAAGTGGATCAAAGACCTAAAAGTAAGAGCTAAAATTCTTAGAAGAAAACATAGGGCAGGGGTGCCCAGGTGGCTCAGGTGGTTAAGTGTCCGACTCTTGATTTTGGCTCAGGTCATGATCTCAGCTTCGCAGGATCAAACCCCACATTGGGCTCCATATGGCGTCAGCTTAAGATTCTCTCTCTCCCTTTGCCCCTCCATCTGCTCACACACATGCGCACACACTCTCTCTCAAATAAATAAATTTAAAAATCTTAAAAAAAAAAGAAGAAGAAGAAAACACAGGGGAAAAACTTCATGACATTGGCTTTGGCAATGATTTCTTGGCTAGGACACCAAAATCACAGATAACAACAACAACAAAAATAGATAAATTGGGCAACATCAAAAAATTTTAATTTTGTATATAAAAAGACACAATCAACCAAATAAAAAGGCAATCTATGCAAAGGAAGAAAGTTTTTGCAAACCATATGTTTGATGAAGGGTTAATACCCAGACTATATAAAGATCTCCTATAACTCAATAACAAAACGAAACAACCTAATTTTAAAAATAGGCAAAGGACTTGACTAGACATTTCTCCAAACAAGATATTCAAATGACGAGTAAGTACATGAAAGATGTTCAACATCACTAATCATTAGGGAAATGCAGATCAAAACTACACTGAGATACCACCTCACAGCAACAAACAAACAAAGCAGGAAATAACAAGGTTGTTGAGAATGGGGAGAAATTGGAACCCTTGTGCATTGCTGATAGGAATATAAAATGGTGCAGCCACATGACAGTTCCTCAAAAAAAAAAAAAAAAAAAAACTAAAAAAAAATTTACCATATGCTACAGAAATTCTACTCCTAGGTATATACCCAAAAGAATTGAGAGCAGGGTCTCGAAGAGGTATTTGTACTCCCATGTTCTTAGCAGCATTATTTACAATCAAAAGATGGAGGCAACTGAAGTGTCCATCAATGAACGAGCAGACAAACAAACACACAATGGAATAGTATTCAACCTTAAAAAGGAAGAGACTTCTGACAATGTGCTACAATACAGATAAACGTTGAGGACATTATGTTAAGTAAAGTAAGTCAGTCACAAAAAGACAAATACTGTGATTCTACTTATATAAGGTACCTAGAATTCAAATCCATAGAGACAGAAAGCAGAATGGTTTTAGGGGCTAGGGAAGAGCAAACGGGAAGATATTATTTAATGGGTACGGAATCTCAGTTTTGCAAGATGAGGAGTTCTGAAGATGGGTGGCAGCGATGATTGTCCAACCGTGCACATGTACTTAATGCCACTGAGCTCTATATTCCAAAATGGTTAAGATAGTAAATTTATGTTACATGTATTTTACCATAATTAAATATTTTTTAAAGGTTGTTGGTGTACTCCATGTAAGAAATGCTGTGTTTGAACTGAGGCAGTGGCAGTGATGATGGAGGGGAAGAGACAAATCCTGAATACATCGGGAGGAAAGTAATTAAAGAGTGGATATGGAGATGAGGGAGGGACTCCAGGTTTCAGTCTTGGGAGGTAAGTGTGCTAGAAAGAACGCATGGTTTTCTCCACACCTTACAGTAAGGTGACAAAATGGAGGCCCATAAAGACGTGCCATAAATCTTCCAACTTGTGGCCAGGAATTCTTTATTCTAAAATTTGCTGATTCCTCAGAAGCTGTGATGTGAGATCCTCCAAGAAAACTGATAAGGATTTTTGGTTTCCATGAATTCTGAAATGACTAGAAGGCGGCAGAGTCCACAGAGCTGAATAAAAGAAAAATGATGGAATACCTCACGGAAGGAAACTGATGAAAGAAAATTCTGAACTAAACAAATGTCTACCGAGTCCTACAATCTTTCAAGCACTATCTGAGGCATTGGGGTAAGTGGAGGAAAGATGAGCAAAGTCCCTGGCCTCAAGAAGATTTTAATTGGGGGAAAGTAGGCAACTTTCAGGACAGTATTAGTGAGCAAGAGTTATGAGCAAACTCAAAGAGGGCGATGTGCCAGTGATGGTGAGAACTCTACCAAGGTGATAACTGAGTTGTTCCCTAAATAATGGGATGGAGCCTGTCTTTCAAAGATATGGAGGAAGAGTATTTCAGATAGAGGCAACTTCACCTGCAAAGGACACAAGGCAAGGGTGGTCTCAGTAGGTTTTAGGAACAGGAAAAAAATGAAAAAGTCCAGTGTGGCTGCCTTCTCTTGGACTTGATATGTTTGAGGTCTTGTTTAACCAACTGTGTTAGAATTCATTCTCAGAATATGTCAGTAGGCCGTTGGGAGCACTGTATTAAAAAGTGCATCACAGGGGTGGGGGATGGGCAGGTGGAGCCCAGAGGATTTTTAGGGCAGTGGAACTACTCTGTAGGATACTGTAGTGATGGGTATGGGTCATTCTCCTTTGTCCAAACCCAGAGAGTGTACTACACTGAGAGAATCCCAGTGTAAACTTTGGTCTTCAGGTGGTGTTGATGTGACATCATAGGTTCCTCGATTGCAACCAACGTACCATTCTGGTGGGAGGTGTTGGTAATGCATGAGTGAAAGCGGGGGTAAATGGGAAATCTCTGTACTTCCCCCCTCAATCTGACTATGGACCTAGAACTGCTCTAAAAAATAAAGTCTATTTTTTAAAAGCAGGTTTAAAAAAAGCTCTGTAGATGAAAAAGGATTTAAGAGGGAAATTTTGTGAAGAAGAGAAAATTACAGCATCTAGGGTTGCGCTGTTGAATGATGACAAACAAGAAAGTGAGTATCGTACGTAAGTCAGGATGAAGGTTACTTTCGGGAGAGAGGCAGGGAGTCGTGACAGAGATGGGGAGCACAGAGGACTCAGATGGCTAGCGAAGCTCTGTTTCTTCATCTGGGTGGTAGCTCCAAGGGTGTTTGCCTTATCATAATTCATTAAGTTGAATGACTGTCCCATATGGTCTTTCTGTACATGTCATCTATTAAACACAATTTAAACAATAAAGTATATTCATTCCAGTTTTTAAAGTGCATTACAAGGACTCTCTCTCCTTCAGTCCTTATGACAGCCCTGCTAAGTAGGTATTCTCTTCCTGCTTTAATGATGATCAGGAGATATTTAAGCTGCTGGCCCAAGGAGATGAATATAGTTAATAAGAGAACCAAGATTTGAATCCAGGTGTTCTGAACCCAAAGTTCTTACTGACTTACGCTGCCTCTCACCGCGCATTCAAAATAGTAATAGAACACATTTTACAAGGAGTTCTTGAAATACGCTCCTTGAGAATCCATGGGGGCCACCACGGAATTTAGCTTTAGGAACTCTCCAGACTGAGGAGGCCACTGTCACACATGGCAGTTCAGTCAAAAATCGGTTACAAGACACTCGCTTGCCCCTTCCACTCCCTACTCTGCAGACACTTCCCAAGACAGTGGTAGAGAATGAGGCCCATCCTCTCTCCAGGCTACCTTCCTAAATGGACACCATTACTCCACCATAAGCCCTTTACCCATCCAAAGGCCTTCCGTGAACAGTCAGGTTGGTGGGCCCCAGAATGTCAGTCAAGTGTGAGAGGAAAAATGTTGGAATTTTAACTTTCCCAGAATGTCAGTCAAGTGTGAGAGGAAAAATGTTGGAATTTTAACTTTGTCCTTTCCTTTTACTGCCTCTTCCCCCAGGACAAGTCTCCCCAGGAATACTTTCTCCTTTCCCAAACCTGCTTTCTACTCTCTGAGCCACATCTCAAATCCCTCAGCCCGACAGCCCTAGTCAGAAAGCTCAATCCCTCTGCTTAAGAAAAGGAGTTTCAGGGGTGCCTGGGTGGCACAGTGGTTAAGCATCTGCCTTCGGCTCAGGGCGTGATCCTGGAGTCCTGGGATCGAGCCCCACATCAGGCTCTTCCGCTATGAGCCTGCTTCTTCCTCTCCCACTGCCCCTGCTTGTGTTCCCTCTCTCGCTGGCTGTCTCTCTCTCTGTCAAATAAATAAAATCTTTAAAAAAAAAAAAAAAAAAGAAAAGGAGTTTCAGGCTCTTGGTCTCTACCTCCATTTTACAAACCTGAGCAATGCTTTGGCTTCAACCAGATGTTTGTTAGGACTCTCCTCTGCTCAGTCAGCAAATAAATATTTACTGAGCACCCAGTATAGGCTGAGGATCCTGAGGGTCTTATTCTCAGCATCAGCGTCGGGCTGGGGTTGGGGGTCTTCCAGTCCCACAAGGGTGCACACGGATATTCCACCCAGGCTTCCCACCAGAGAGAGCTAGAGATGACTCCTCAGCGGCACCTAAGAAGTGAGCACACCTCACCATGACACAGCCAATGCGAGACGCTCTCGCCTAGAGGAAAGGGTATTTCTCCCGTTAACATGGCTTTGGGCTTTCTACAACCCTTTAAATTTTTTTTCAAAAAAACCCGAAAAACAAAAAAAGCACATTTCTTGGACATCTACTAAGCTCCAGAAACAATCCCTGGTGCTGGGAATACCAGTGGAAAGCAAGGCTCTCTGCTCCCTGTTTTGTAGCAGGGAGTCTGGCAGACACATGGTAGAAGGTGGTTAGCCCTCCCTGATTCGGAACAATATAGCCTCTGCTGTTATTGCACGAAGGAGATTTACCTCTTTCCTGCCTGGCCGAGCCTGGCTTGCATCACCAGAGTCGCCACCCGGCTGTCAATGCTCGCCGTGAGGGGCAATGGTGCCAGGTCCCATTAAATGATGTTGATTCTAAGTTCCCCGGATGGTGAAGGGGCGGGGCTGCTGCCTCTGTTAAGATTACAGACATTTGAGCTCCTTCCTCTACTTAAACCCCACCCATAACAATTCCCCTCTGCCTAAAAGATAGCATCCAAATTCCTGAGCTGGGGCTCCCAAACCTTCCTAATCAGGTCCCTGTCTGTATTCCCAGCACCTCCACCCCCCAAAAGCCCTTACTCTCCCTTATGTCAACCCCATCTTCAGTTGTCTGCAGTTTTTGAACCAGAAAGTCACGTTTTCCTCGGTACCTTGGACTTCACTGTGCCTGGCACGCCACCCACTTTGCCGCTAACCATGCTTGCCTGACAATCTCCTTCTCCTCCAGGCTTAACTCAGCCCCCAGCCACCTGTGAAGCTTCGCCTGCCCCTCAGTTCCCCAACCCCACAGCATTAGAGATCTCACTTCTCCCGTCCCAAAACCCCTGGTCTGTACCAGAGGCCATATGAGCAACTGGGTCATGTCATCATTGTGCTTTTGCTTCTCTCTCTCCACACATCCCTCCCCCCGCTCTGCTGTGTGTCTGTCTGTCTCTCTTTCAGGAAGGGATTGTGCTCTCCTATTTCTGTGCCTCCAGAACCAGCACCATGTCCACACATGGTTTTGCTGGAGATGAGAGAGAACTGGAAAGGCAGAATCCCCATCACAACCCCAGCTACATTACCACTCACATCTGATGGTGTGCATATTGGAGTGTGTGTATATGTGTCTGTGTGTGTGCGTGCGCGTGTTCAGAAGAAGAGGAAAATGAAGCAGACGTTGAGAGGGAAGGTGGGTAAGTCCAACACTGTGAAGTTACCAGTTTTTATATCATTCAGACCTGGTCATTATGAACCTCCTACTTGTTCTCTCTGCTCCTCTTATTTCCCTGCAGTCTGTTTTCCACCCAGCAGTTAGAGGGATCATCTTTTAAAAAAGATCATATCATTTTGCTTGAAACTCTGCAATGGCTTCCCGTCAATCAGCTCACACAGAACCCAGCCCAAGGCCTTATGATGGCCATCAAGGTTCCCTCTGACCTGCTCCCCGCCCGAGGCCTTTCTCGCTCCTACCCCACTGGCCTCCTGGCACCAGCTCTTCCCTCTTCGGGGAATCCTCTTCCCCACATGCATCAGTTTGATCAGATGTCATTTTCTCAGTGAGATCGGCCCTGATTGCCCCACTCAACACTCCCACATGCCCCCGCCCCAGCTCCTTGCCTTGCTCTGCTGAGTTTTTCTTTTTTCCATAGCTTTCTTCACTTTCTATCATTCCAGATGCTTTACTCTCATGTTATTTATTGTCTGTCTCCTGCCCATCTCGCTGCCCTGCCCAAGTTCCGAGGGCCTTATCTTTTCCGTGGTTATGTAGCTATTTGTGAAGTTGGTCCCCTTATTATTATTATTATTCCCCTTATTGTTTCCTTAACTCAGTAGAGAAATTTTCACATAGATCTTTGATTATTTCTAAGAATTGGAGTTCCTTGATTAGATGGTGCATAAGATTTTTTATACATATCACAAAATTGATCGCCTATCACACTCTTTGTAGTATGTACTTATTGGGAAGGAGTGTTACTCTCTGTTTGGGGACAATTTATAAACTTAAACTTATAATGTGTCCCAGCAATTCTGCTCCTAAGAGTCTACTCAGAAGAAATGAAAACCTCTCCACACGAGCACATGTCTATGAATGGTCAGAGCAGCATTCTTCATAATAGCCCCAAGCTGGAAACCACCAAATGTCCATCAACTGAGAAATGGGCAAATAAGACGAAGTATTTTCATACAATGAGATACTATTCAGCCTTGAAAAAGAACTAGTGGGACACGCTACAATGTGAATGAACTTGTGCTAAGTGAAAGAAGCTAGATGCAGAAGACTGTTTGTAAGATGCCATTTATGTGAAATATCCAGAAAAGGTAATTATAGAGATAGAAATCAGATGTTACCTGAGGCTGAGAGTGGGAATAGGGATGAACAGTAAACAGACACAAGAAATTCTGAGGGATGATGGAAATGTTCTGAAACTGGGTTTGTGGGGATGGTTTTACAACTCTATTTACTAAAATAATTAAATTGCATACTTACAATGGGTGAGTTTCATAGTATGTAGATTATACTTTAATAAAGCTATTAAGGAAATGGGGAAGAAAGTAATCGGGAGAAAGATTAGGAAGAAAATTAATATAAAATGCATGCTGTGATTTTAAAAGTTTGAGAAATGGGGCCCTTGGCTGGCTCAGTTAAGTGTCTGCCTTTGGCTCAGGTCATGATCCCAGGGTCCTGGAATCGAGCCCCATATTGGGCTCCCTGCTCAGCAGGGAGTCTGCTTCTTCCTCTCCCTCTGCCCCTCCCCAGCCCCCGGCTCATTCTCTCTCTCTTTTCTCAAATAAATGAAATAAAAATCTTAAAAAAAAAAAAATTTAAAGAGTGAGAAATGTTTGAGATGTTGAGAAACAGTATAGCATAAAGCAAGAAGGAAGAAAGGAAGGAAGGAAAGAAGGAAGGAAATTATATGTATGTGTGTATATATATATATATATATATATATATATATATATATTTTTTTTTTTTTTTGAGGGCCCCTTTTGTGATGGCTCGAGACTATCAGAAGACACCCCAGTGGTGTTCATGAAATTCACGAAATGAGTCACCTTTGCACCAATAACACTGAATTATGGTCTCTATACTGCCACCATGTGTCTTTAAAGTAGAGACGTGGGACCACAGCATCCCACAGAAGTAAGCCAAGGCACATGAGGTAGAAAAGACCAGGCTTGGTCTCTGAGCCAATTGTTATTCTTTATTTCAAAGATTTTTATGGGTTTTAAATGTTAAAATAATAATTATTATAAAGCCCTCAACTGTGGCTTCTATGTTTTCAAAAGGAATGAAAAAGGGAAACTTCCAGAGTGAAGTGGCTCTGTTGGTGGCATTTCTGAGCACGACTGGGTGGGGAAGTGGGGCAGGGGTGGGGGATGCAGCTACAGAAAAAGATAGTCTCAGAGAGAAGAGAGAAGGAGCGCAGGTTGTCCCAGAAGGCCTGGAATGCTTCACCGCACACAGAACGTGAACGTTCCGTACCATGCATTTTAAGAACAGTACTTTTTTTAAATTATATTCAAGCAGATTGGATTTATGTGACTTTCTGTAGCAATGAGTAAAATGTCTAGGTCAGATTTCAATCCGTGATTAAGGGTACGCATCATTTTTCCTGTTTATATTTCACCAACCTGGTGCCTCATGATGAAAACCATAAGCAGAGTTTCGGACGGGTTTCTGAGACAAAGTCGGGTTGTGGGCTGGACCAGGGAACCCAGGGGCCTTAAACACCCCCAGGGAGGATATAGAATAAGGAAGCGTTGTCAGTTTCCAAAATTTCAGCCTAGTTTTCACACCCCCATACTCGGAGATGGTGAGGAGGGCAAGGAACTGAGAAGAACCACTGTGATTTCTTCCCAGTGCAGCCCCGGGGGTCAGTGGTGGGGCCTGTGAATGTGTAGCTGACAGCGGACAGGGAAATCCAGTGACGCCATGAATATGTTGCATTGCCTTATTAAGTCATGTGTGAGATTTTTATTGCTGCATAACAATTTGCCACACACATAGAAACTTAAATCCACACCCATTTCGTAGCACAGGGTTCTGTGGGTCAGAAGTCCAACAGCGCGTGCCTGGGCGATCTTACAAAGAAGCTGTCTTAAAGCTGAAGTTAAGGGGTTGGCTGCATTTCTTTCTGGAGGCTCTCGGGAAGGTTCTGCTTCCAAGCGCCTTCAGGTTGTCCACATTCGGTTCCTTGCAGTTGTAGAACTTAGATATTCATGTCCGTGCTGACTGTCCGCTGGGGGTCACGCTGGGCTCCTAAATGCTAACCACGTTCCTTTGCCAGGAGGAGCCAAATCCTTTTTAAGGACTAGGTCAGGCCAAACAGGGATAATCTCTCTATCTTAATGCCAATTTATTTGGAACCTTAATTACGGTTGCAAAATCCTTTCAAAGCCACATCTAGACTGGTGTTTGATTGAATACCTGGGAGATGGTTTTTATACACTCGGCGCTGGGAATCTCAAGGGCCGTGTTGGAATTCTGCCTCAGCGAGTTACCTGGGAAAGATTCTCCAGCGTAGCTAAGTGATCCTCAGGGGTGGTGGTAACAAGCCCTAATGGACGTTTTGGAAATTCATGGGCAATCATTTTGTTGTTGTAATGATGTAATGTAATCCAGGGCCAGGTTGCAAGAAGACTGGCCTCCCACAAGGAGGAATTGGGCAGCATCTTACCCAGTTTCGGGCATCACTCCAGACGTTCATGTCAGTGACAAATCTGTATCATTTTCTGTACTTCTATATATTTTTTGCTCAGTGTTTGCACTGAAGTTTCCAGAAATGCACTTAGTGGGTGAACCAAGAGAAATAACATGGTTATTTTGCCAGGGACTTTACCAAGATTGGTCAGCCATTTTGGGAAACTCACTTGATTAGAAACAAGGTGGCTCCTGAAATGGGACTTGTCAATGCGCCACCCCCCCCCCTTCTGTCTGCATTGGCGGCTGTCCCTGTCTCAGCGACGTTATGTTAAACACAAGCGTCACCCTACTTTCTGTCTTCTAATATAGTAACACCTAAACACTTAACTGTTGAACACGTTTTCTTTCCTTTCTCTTTCTTTATTAGAGTATAGTTGGCACACAGTGTTACATGAGTTTCCGGTGGACACATAGTAATTGGACAGGTCTATGTGTTACGCTGTGCTCACTGCAAGTGTAGTGACCACCTGTCACCATACAATGCTATTAGAGTATCATTGACTATATTCCCTATGCGGTAGCTTTTACCATATTTTCTTTCTTTAAGTGGACTTTTTACAATGACATGTATAGATAGGTTATATTAGCTATGAACCCTCAGGGTAGTGAAGGGGGCATTACAACATAGAGGGTTAATAAGGGGCCGTGGTCCTGAAGGACTGAGAACCGAAGGTCTACAGTGCTGTGCACGTGCTGAAGCCGGGAGTTGCCAAGAGAATGAGTAGTGGAGCTTGTGATCCATGAACTCAGGGATAGAAGGGACTTCCATGAGCTTTGAGTCTAATACTTTTATTTTTAAAAAATGAAAAAACTAAAACCAAAAAAGGAAAAGGGAGTTGGCTAATGTCACCTAACCAGCTAATGTCAATGTCGGGACCAGACCCAGTACTCTTAATAGAAGGGTCAAACGAGTCTATATGAAACTACCTGAAAATTAAATTAACTTTGTTTAACTGAAGTGTTAAGGAAAATGTTTTTCTAAAGATCTAACAATTTAATATTATACAATTAACGCCATTATTTTCTAACATTAAGATGGATTTGGAGGCAAGGTTTTACTAGATGTAAGTCTATTGTAGAATTGGTTATATCGGGGCACCTGAGTGGCTCAGTTAAATGCCTGACTTTGGCTCGGGTCATGATCTCGGGGTTCTGGGATTAAGCCCACATCGGTCTCTCCACTCAGCAGGGAGTCTGCTTCTCCCTCTGCACTGAGCCCCCTCATGCCCATGCTCTCTCTCTCTCCTTCTCAAATAAATAAGTAAATAAATAAATAATAAATAATCTTAAAAAAAAAAGAGAGTTGGTTATATCACGTCAATTGTACTTCATATAACATCTAACTCAGTATTGGCAGACAAAGTATTTGTTTAATGAACTTGTAATTTGAACTTATTACTGCTTATTTCTATTTCTATTTATGATAAAATAAATAGAACCTGGGTAAAATTATGAATTGCCTAACAGACAATTCAGAAGGCTGGTTTTGGCCAATCTTTGTATCAGGACTGGGTTAGCCCTGTCCAAAACACTGGGCCGAAATGAAGGCCCAAGTACTATCACATCTCCATTTGCCCAGAAGGGCCACCGTCACCAGTAGCGATTGGTTTTTCTTTCCTGAATTCTGTTCAAACTTAGCTACAAAATTGCCATAAGTTTTCCTATGCTGCCACCTACTGGGCATAGTAAGTATAGTTTTGAGTAAAGCTTTGTCTTCTATTATTCAATGTGCTTCTATGGGAAGTAGAGAACTTATTTGGTCTTAAATATCCAAAAACTGAACATTTATAAAAGGTTATTTCCTTCAATCACTAGAGATATCTTAATGTCATCCAAAGAAAACAAACCTATGAATCTCCATTTTCAAAACGCCTCTTCTGTCCTAAGTTTAAATTATAATTCCCTTCTTCAAAATCCCTACCCTACAAGAGGGTAAATAAATTGCTATGGTTCATGTCTTGATGTAAAACAGAACGTACCCTCCTCACTGCAAAGAACAAAGCACTGATAGTCTAGGAGCCATGGTTTAGGATACCTTGTAGGAAAAGTTGTTCTGGAAATGAGCCTTATCCCAGAAAATGAGGCGTGGCTTGGCAGTAAGCAGAAAAGGACACGTGGTACCTTGGCATTTAGCTTGGAGAAAAAAAGAGAGAAGGCTAGAAAGAAAGTAGCCGGTGATAAAAAATAGAAACAACAGCATCTGCTGTGTTCCAGGCACATCCCCAAGAACGTCACAAGCATTGTCATGGGATTCTCACAATCACCGAGGAGGCAGAGCCTGAATGGACTTCTCAGAGGAGGAAGTCAGGGTCTGGAGGCGTCCAGCGGGTAAGGGCACGATTGGCACAGCCTGCCGCTCTCAAGCACAGAGCTCTGCGGCCGGGAAGGTGCAGCCCCAGGAGACCGCGCACCAGCAGAGTGTCAGGAGACAAACCAAAGCAGCCCCTCGTTCAATGTCATTGAGTTTAGTTTAAAAAATCACAGCCAAAAGGAGCCTAAGGAGATATGACAACCGCATGATTTGGGGTATCCCGGACAGGATTTTGGAACAGAGAGAAGGCATTAGGTGAACACGGAAGAAATACGAATCAAGGATGGGCTTTAGTTAATAATTTATCGATACGGGTTCATTCACTGTGGTAAATGTATCATACTGAGGTGAAGATTTTAAGCCTGGTTTTTACAGGATGATTAACACTATGGAAAAGTCTGATTCCTAAGAAGTAGACGCATTAGTTTAACATTGGATTTTGCGTTGGTTTAATACTGATGGCAGGGAACGGAGGCCACTGTCGCTGTCTCTGACTGCACTTGGCAGAGTCTGACCTCGGCCACCACTACCACCACCATGCCTGGGAGCGGGGAGGGGGCCCGCACCCACCCGCCCACTCGCCGGCCTCCGCTGCTGCACCTGCCCCCACCCGGTCCCCCCAGCCCAGCCTGATGGCGCAGATGGGACCGGCCCCTGCAGATGGGGCCCTGCGCCTACGAGCTTCAGCAGTTCCCGGCCTGCTCTGTCACTCAGAGGCCTGTCCCTGTGTGAGGGCTTGAGGGAGGTCCTGAAGCAGTGCCAGTACAACCGCTGTCTGAGCTCCCTGCCCTGAAGAGACAGGTGCAGACTCGTGCAGATCCATGGGCCAGCCCTGCCCCCACCTTCACCATGACATCAGACTGTACCCATGGAGCTGGGATTGGGAGGGAGGAGGGGGTTTCGCACCCCACAGATGATCGGAGACGCCAATGTGCGGTTAAAGGAGTTTGTCTTAGACCAAATCTCTCTCTCTCTCTCTCTCTCTCTCTATATATATATATATTGCCAACATAAGAAGGGAAAGGAAACCATCAAATGATTTAAATTGCTCAAATCCAGATATTTTGTATTAGGAGAAAACATCATCCACACTATTTGTTCTGCTGAGACTTCTCTACTTCTCTTTCTCCGTTGTTCGTGAAGATTCACACACACGCATTCCTCCAGTCTGTTATTAACAGTCTATGTCACATTAGTACGATTACTCAGGCAAGTTCTGCATGTACTGAGCTCTGTGCGGCTTATCTCAGCTTGACCCTCCAAATCCTGTGGGAGAGGTCCTATCATTCCCATTCTACGGGACTGCACCAGACCGCCTGACCAAGGGCAGTTCACAAGAGCACACTCTGCTGGGCTCCATCAACCCACACCGAGTTCCTCAGCCAATGCCAAGTCAACCTATCAGACAGGTGAACGACTTAATGCCATTATACCAATGAGTTAAGATCACATCATTCAAGGGACAAAGAAAGTAATTCTGCCAAATTAGCATGTCAAGTCATTATTTAACATGACAGGGTGTGTAGGAAATTGAACGTGTTCCAAATAATTTGAGGTTTAGGAAAACATAAAGATGATTATTTTAAGTTCTAAAATAGCCCTGTAATAGGGGTGCCTGGCTGGCTCAGTGGATAGAACAAGTGACTGCTGATCTCAGCGTCATGAGTTCCAGCCTCACGTTGGGCATAAAGCTCACTTAAAAGTAAATAAAATAGCTTTATAATGGAGCCCGCAGAAGACAAAAGACTAAGTTAATGAGTTCCACTGACTTCAATTATGAATTAAAGAAACTTGAGAGTAAGCTGGAATTAACCAGCAGGTGCTCCCTGCAGAGTTCTAAGTCCTAGGGAAAAAAACGTACTTTTTTATCATGAGTAATATAACTTTGGAAAGCTTGGAAAATGAGAAAATAAAGTTAAAATCACTCATAATCTCAATACCTAGAGAGGGGGGCAGACCCAGGTCCTTGAGAAATTGCAGATTTCACAAGGACACACAGCAAGGGTGTTAGAAGGGGTTGTAGAGGTGTGGGACCCCAACGCTTAAACGTCATTCGCTTAAAATTGGGCCCATCTATGCCCAGCCATAATCAATGTTGTGGGCTCTGAGAGCCAGTCTGCTCACATTTGAAGCTGGGTTAACATCATTTCCTACCAAATAACCTTCAGCAAGCTGCTTAAACTTTGCTATGCCTTAGTCTTCTGTTTGCAAAATGGGGATAATACCAATCTCAATGATGACAAAGTTTGATTTAGAATATAGTTAAAAAGTTAGCCATTATGGTCTTTTCTAAACACAAATATATACACGTTTGTAAAACTATCTCACTCATTTCATGCATAAATATTTTTCCATGTTTTGGGGCCTTTCAGACAGACCAAGTATTATGCTTAATAAATGTGTAACCCTAAAGACTCCTCAATTGGACATGTTGGGTGTTAGTTTAAAAAGGTGCTTAGGGGCACCTGGGTGGCTCAGTCGGTTAAGCATCTGATTCTTGGTCTCAGCTCAGGTCTTGATTTCAGGGTTTGTGAGTTCAAGCTCTGCTTTGGGCTCCATGCTGGGCGTGGAGCCTACTTAAAAAAAAAAAAAAAAAGCAGGGGGAGATGTTTAACATCAGGTGGCTTTGCTTGTTGAAAGCACTAGAATCATCTTCAAGGCCAAAGACTGATAACATGTTAAGGAATAAACCAATGGAATGCAAATCTTTGACAAATCCAAGGCGTCAATTAAGAGGGCTTGCTGGGGAAACAGGTGCATACTGCCTTCATATGGAATACAAAGTCAGTGGTACCCCCTTGGAGTTGTACGTGGCTGAGGCCTCAGAGAGAACAGTGGGGAGGATGTTGGTACTAGATGGAACCTTCAGAGGCCCTTTCCTGACACCTTCACTCTGTGTCTAGTTTAACATGAAACAATGAAGATGTGGAAGAGGGTAATTCTTTTGCCCCAAATTACTGGGAGGCAAAAGTGGAGGTCAAAGCCAGGTTTGATAAACCCTAAAGCCTGTGATACTGACTCCCAACCTAGTCTAGCTACCCTTTAGGTAGTGAGTCCACAGTCTAAGCCCGGTTTCCCTTGTGAATAGCAGTGAGGCCTTGGACATGTAACCTAACCTCTGTGCTGGCATAAAACTGAAAAATCTCTACCTCCAGGGGTGCAATCACCCACACATGTTAGCTATCACATAACCTTTCATGGTATGGCATGCTAAGACATGTTAATTTGGGAGCATTTTAATAAATGTTTCTCATACATGAAGTACAAAGGCTTCGAGCTACACTGGTAAAATTTTTATTTCTGAAGCCAAAAGTAATAAATAAATTATATATTTAATTTATTTATTTTACACTGGCTTTGTTTCCTTTCCCCTAAGTCCTCCTTCAAAGTGTCGTACAGAAGTCACACACCAATTTAGAATTGAAAATACATCCCTGCGGCTTCAACTCTAAGTAATTAGAATCATCTGAATCACTGTATATTTTGTTTTATTACATTAAAAGAATGTCAATAGTAGTGGTCATTTTCCTCCTAGGAACCAAAATATCTTTCACTTGGAAGCTGGATTCATAACCTTAGTCTAATTATGAGAAAAACACTGGACACAGCCCAGTAGAGGGGCATCATGTCCAGTACCCCTCAAAACTGTCAAGTCCTCAACAACAAAATCTGAGAACTGATCAAGCCAAGAGGAGCCGAGACAGGACAACTAAATGTAAAATAGTGTCCTGGATGGGCTCCTGGAACAGAAAAAGGGCATTAGGTCAAAACTGGAGAGAATTTCGGGAAGCTATGGATGTGAGTTAACAGTAATATCAAGATTGGTTCGTGTTTATACTAAGGTAAGATGTTAATAGGCAAAATGGAGGAGGAATATATGGAAACTCTGTAAGAGCTCAATCTTCCGTCAATCTAAAATTCATCTAAAATGAAGTCTAAGAATTTTTTAAGTCTACAAAAATACAGAGTTATATAAATGTATAGAAAGGAGTGCCTGGCTGGCTTAGTCGGTGGACCATATGACTCTTGATCTCGGGGTTGTGAATTTGAGCCATAAGTTGGGTTGGAGATTACCGAAAATCTTTAAAATGAATGAATGAATGAGAACAAAGTCTGGAGACACCGAACCAATACTATTTTGATGGTAATTCTTCTACCTGTGCCCTAGGTGTTGCTTCTACGGAGGACATAACTACATAGCACTGGAGGAGAAGGAGAGAGAGAAAGTGGAAACCAGATGAGGCTCATCTCTTAATCAGCAGAAAAGTTTTATTTCTTTTAAGGACAAACAATTAAACCACATCCAAGGCCTTAACTTACAGACGCAAACCAAAGTAGCTATTTAAAGCATTAGGTATTGAGGTACGATACATACATCGAGGGGAAATGCTTCGCCATCTAAAGCTTATACCAAACTTTGCTCGATCGACAGCTGAGCTCGGCTAGTGCTTGGGTGTGGCTCAGGGGAAGAGTGTGTCTGCAGAACCAAAGGAGAACAGCTGTGTTCCACAAGCACTGGAGCATTCTGGACCGCATTGGTGGGGGTAGGTCTCACGTAGAAGGGAAGGGGGGGAAAGCTACGTCCCTCCCCCAGGGCATTAGGCTGCCTTGCAGAGTGCCACAGCAGAAAAGCGGACCTCCCCTTGCTCACGCTCGGTGAATTCTCTGCAGACCTTGGCGGCGTCCTGAAAGGAGAAATGTCATTCATATCCAAACAGCAGCGGCTCAAAAGGACGTTTCAACAAGAAAGTGAACGGTAAGGCTCAGGGTTCACCTTGATCAACTTCACACCTCCCATTAAATTTGTAAACCAGGGCTGGCTTCAGACCAAAAAAAACACAACCAAACAAACAAAAAAATCGAATGATGGGCAAGACAGGAACCCATGACAAGGACTTGACTTTAGAAGCTTTGACTTCTTTATGACTTCGCCAAGCGCTCTGGGCTTCCTCCACCTTGTGCCTAGTTTCGACAAGAAAACCACATACACTAGGAGTGTGCTTTGCCTCAAATCCCAACAAGGTAAAAAACTGATGATCTCTCCCATAAGGGGGCCTAAGAGAAAAGTTCCCCTAACTCAAGAAATTCCAACACTAATTTCTTTCAAGTACACACTGTACAGAACAGCCGTAAGCACCTGGTGTTCCAGGTGCTAATGAATTCTTATTGATGGTGGAATGCCATGTGTTACTAGTTCTAAGACATAGATTACAAAGATCGGTAATAGAGAACTGATCCCAAATTCTAGGGTTGAAATGCCTTGGCATAGACAGTAAATGTCAATCACTGTTTCATCTGTGAAAAGTCCAGTGGAAAGATAGCTCCACAAACCATATGAAATATAAGACCTTTAAGAGGGCAGAGCAGTCACGACACATCAGCTCCCAAGGTTTAAAAACCATCAACTCCATGAGTTCTAGACTGACATCTCATATTTCATTCTCTATCAGGATTTTTAATACACTGGTTTCCAGACCCTTCCTGTAGGACCCACAGGGAGAACTACAATTAAAAGTATGTCTATAAAGGGAACAGCCATCTCCTACAGACAATGAGCAGTGACCTCAGAACTCATGGGTTAAGTTTATGTAATTTCTTACCAGTTTAGCAATAATTTACCAGATAGTTCAGACAACCTGAACCATACATGAACAGCCTTGAGAATTTTCACTAATTAAGATGCTGGTTCATATCCCATTTAATTCTAAATGAGATTCTAATTAGTTTTTATTTTTTTTAAACAGCGTTTTATCTTTCCCACCCACCTCATAAATTCTACTCAAGTAACAGTTTTAGGTATCCTATGTGGGGTGCATTTTATGGTATGAGCAGGGTTCAATCGGAGAGTAAGTACCTTAGAGCTTTATTAGAAGGACCAGTCTTTCCCCCAAATGGGTCACCACCAGAAGTTCTGCCTCTGCAAACGCCCCCCCCAATCCTGCTTTTCTAGATCTATTTCTCATTCCGTATTACTACTCCCAAATGCCCCTTGTATAGCCGAGAATCAGCTCTGATTTCAGGTGTATGTAACAGCAGGCTAGAGAAAGCAACCCTCCCTCCTACCACGGCATAATTTGGTCCATTAGCACCTTGAAGTCACGAGGTTTATGACGTTCCAAAGCAGGTCTATCACCCAGAAAGGCTGCTGAACAGTGGCCAAGACTGCCCAGATTAAACCATGGCTTCTGCCATTTAAGTTATTGACCGGGATCCTCACTTAACCTCTGTACCTGTTTCCTCACCTGTAAAATGTGGATATAATATGTACCTCAGAGCCTCATTAAAAGCATTCTCTAAAAGCTAGAAGTCACTTAGGATAGCATCTAGCAAACTGTAGCCCGCTGCCTGTTTTTATGAATAACATTTTAATAGAATACGGCCACACACTCTCTTAGACACGGTCTACGGTCCGCTCTGCGGCCGTAACAGCAGCGTGGAATACAAGCACACCTCATCCCGTCGCACTTCGCCTTACTGCAATTCTCCGAGATTGCATTTCTACAAACGCAAATTCTGTAGCAACCATGCGTCAAACAAGCCTATCAGCGCCTTTTTTCCCAACAGCATTTATTCGCTTTGTGTTTCTGTGTCACGTTTTGGTGATTCTTGCAATATTTCAAACTTTTTTTTACTATATTTGTTATAGTGACCTGTAATCAGTGATACTTGATGTCAATTGTTTAAGGGCGCTACAAACCACACGCGTACAAGACAGCAACCTTAATCAATAAACGTGTGCGTGCTCACTGCTCCGGTAGCCAGCTTTTCCCCCATGTCTCTCTCCCCTCAGGCCTCCCTGTTCTGAGACTGTATTAAAATTAGACCAATTAATAATCCTACAATGGCCTCTGTGTTCAAATGAAAGGAAGAGTCACACATCTCTCACTTCACATCAAAAGCTACAAATGATTAAGCTTAGTGACGAAGGCATGTTGAAAGTCGAGACAGGCTGAAAGCTAGGGCTTTTGTGCCCAACAGCTAGCCAAGTTGTGAGTGCAAAGGAAAAGTTCTTGACGGAAATTAAAAGTGTTACTCCAACGAGCACATGAATGACAAGAAAGCAAAACACCCTTATTCCTCGTATGGAGAAAGTCTGAGTGGTCTGGATAGAAGATCAGAGCAGCCACAACATTCCCCTAAGCCAAAGCCTCATCCAGAGCAAGGCTCTCTGATTCTGTGAAGGCGGAGAGAGGGGAGGAAGCTGCAGGAAAGTCTGAAGCTAGCAGAAGGTGGTCCAAGTTTAAGGAAAGAAACCGTCTCCATAACATCAAAGTGCAAGGAGAAGCAGCAAGCGCTGGTGTAGAAGCTGCAGCAAGTGATCCAGAAGATTCGCTAAGATCGCTAATGAGGGCGGCCACACTGAACAGACTTCCCACATGGATGACTTAGGCTTCTACTGGAAGATGATACCATGTAGGACTTTCATAGCTAGAGAGGAGAAGTTGATGGTTGGGTTCAAAGCTTCAAAGGACAGGCTCTCTTGTTAGGGGCTAACGCAGCTGGTGACTTGAAGTTGAAGCCAATGCCCATCTACCATTCTGACAATCCGAGGGCCCTGGAGAAGTGGGCTATGTCTACTCTGTGCTTTATAAACAGAACAACGGCCGGATGCCAGCGCGTCTGTTTACGACATGGTTTACTGAATATTTTAAGCCCACTCTTGAGACCTACTGCTCAGAAGAAAGATTTCTTTCAAAATCTGATTGCTCATTGACAATGCACCCAGTCACCCAACAGTTCTGTTGGAGATGGACAAGATCAATGCTGTTTTCATGCCTATTAAATAAAATTTATTCTGCAGCCCCATGAATCAAGAAGTCATTTCAACTTGCAAGTATTATTTAAGAAATTCAGCTCACAAGGCTATAGCTGCCAGAGAGTGATTTCTCTGATAGAGCTGGGTAAATTGAAAACCTTCTGCTTAAAAAGTTAAAAATGGAGCTACCCTATGATCTAACAACTGTACTACTGGGTAGTCACCCCAACGATACAGACATAGTGAAGAGAAGGGCCATATGCGCCCCAATGTTCATAGCAGCACTGTCCACAATAAATTGTGGAAGGAGCCGAGATGCCCTTCAACAGATGACTGGATTAAGACGATGTGGTCCATATATACAATGGAATATTACTCAGCCATCAGAAAGAACGATTACCCAACATTTGCAGCAACATGGATGGGACTGGAGATTATGCTAAGTGAAATAAGTCAAGCAGAGAAAGACAATTATCATATGGTTTCACTCATTTATGGAACATAAGAAATAGCAGGAAGATCGGTAGGAGAAGGAAGGGAAGAATGAAGGGGGGGTAAACAGAAGGGGGAATGAACCATGAGAGACTGCAGACTCTGGGAAACAAATTGAGGGCTTCAGAGGGGAAGGGGGTGGGGGATTGGGATAGGCTGGTGATGGGTATTAAGGAGGGCACGTATTGCATGGAGCACTGGGTGTTATACGCAAATAATGAATCATGGAACACTACATCAAAAACTAAGGATATACCGTATGGTGACTAACATAATAAAAAGTTATTATTAAAAAAAAAAAAAGAAAGAAAACCTTCTGGAAAGGATTCGCCATTCTAGATGTCCTTAAGAACATTCCAGATTCACAGGAAGAGATCAAATATCAACCTTAACGGGAGTTTGGAAGAAGTGGATTCCAACCCACGTGGAGGACTTTGAGGGGCTCAAGACTCAGTGAAAGCAGTAGCCACAGACATGGTAGAAAGAGCAAGAGAACTAGAAAGAGAGGTATAGCGTGAGGGTGGGACTCAGCTGCTGCCTTCTCATGATCAAACTTGAAGGGATGAGGTGTTATTTCTCATGATGAGCAAAGAAAGTGGTTTCTTAAGATGGGATCCACTCCTGGGGAAGATGCTGCGAAGACCGCTGAAGTGACGAGGGACTTAGAATGGGACATACACTAAGTTGATAAAGCAGCAGCAGGGTTTGAGAGGACTGACTCCCATTTTAAAAGAAGTTCTAATGTGGGTAAAATTCTATCAAAAGCAGCACACACTGCAGAGAAATCGTTCGTGAAAGGAAGAGTCCAGCAAACTTCATCGTCTTCGTATTTTAAGAAATTGCCACAGCCACCCCAGCCTTCAGCAACCCCCACCCTGATCAGTCAGCCGCCGTCAACACTGAGGCAGGAGGCAAGACCCCCACTAGCAAAAACTTTACAACTCGGAAAGCTCAGATGATTCGGCATTTCTTAGAAAAGAAGTATTTTTAATTAACATACGTACATTGTTCTTTCAGACAGAATGCTATTGTACACTTAACAGACTATAGTATAAATATAAACTTTACATGCACGGGGAACTAAAAATTTCATTTAACTCACTTCATTGCAATATTCGCTTTATTGCAATGGTCTGGAACCGAATCCACAATATCCCTGAGGTATGCCTGCCCTTGCAACAGAGCCAGATGCCACACAAAGCCTAAAATACTTTCTACCTGGCTCTTGACGGAGAGTTTTCCAGCCCTTCATCATCTGCACACAGCAAGCACTCAAAAAAGATTAGTTACTATGACAAATGAAGTACTTAGACCTTAACAGAATTTTTTTAAATCACAATTAAGCAACTTCCCTTTATAACAGTAAATTGATTCAATTCTAGAGACTTGTTTTTAGGGTGAAGGGGCCTCGGGTAGCCTATCAGTCCTTGTCCAGAATTAAGAGGTTTCTGGAGTCATTTAGAGTAGGACAGTGAGTTCTTACCGAGGCAGGTTTTCAATCTGCTCTTCCTGTCCTTGACAGTGGACCAAGGGAGAAGAAAAAACCGAAGCTGACGGCCTAACCGGAACCCAGGGTACACTACCTGTAAGACCGACCCTAATCCAGCACTTTGAGAGGGATTAAGAAAGGCTCAGGTTGCTGTCCCTTGAGTTGTTAGCTGTGATGTCACCTGACAAGAGGACAATGGTCACTTTGATCCCACAAGGAAGTAAAGCAACGGCTTTCCGGCTAATTCTAACCCTCGACTCAAGTCAGCACACGATACAGATTAGTCAGGGCGGCTCTGGAGGATCCTGTTTAAGACCATTTGCTAGAAAATAAGATAGATAGAATTGCTAAAATAACCTTTAAGCCCTAAAGACTGCCATTAACCCAGACGATGGGTGCTGACTGTCCTGAGGAAATATTAGCACTTGAGACAATATGGCCAAAGAAACGTGGGCCTCAGTCGAAGATGGGTTCCAAAGATTACCTGCAGCAAGGAGTCCTCTGAGCTGGCACCATGGTTTACCGGGAAAGGCATTCTTCCGTCTGTAACAGAGAAGCCAGGCAGGTCAACTTTCTCTGCAGATTTTCTGGCTGCTGTGCTCACCCAGTCTAAAGAGTTTTCCATCTCCCGAATACCACCGCCGCTCCCACAGAGGCTGGTCAGCAGCAACCCGCTAGAAAGGAGGTTCGAATGCTCCTTGATACCCACCCGGGGCAATTCTAATCCTCAAGCAACAGGACCACGCAACACAAGCCCAATGGGGTCACCCTCACAGAAAGGCGTAGGCCACACCTCCTGGGAAGGATCCCAGAGCAAGAGGCAGACGCAGCCTCTGAGGTACTGGGAAGGCGGAGCCAAGAAGGGATCCTTCGGCCTTCATTGCCCGTCAGTGACCGCGGACTGGCCCCAAGTCTCCCTTGCTCTTATCTGCTTATAGGTAGTTCTCAAGGCAACACGGCAGCAAGTCTCCCTCCATGAATACACAGGGGATGACTTTGACCAGATGGCTAACCTTCTTGGTGGCACAGACCAGCTAAGAGAAATTCCCCCCACACGTGTCCACATTCTTTCTATACAACCAAGATCACATTGAGGCATTTCTTTTTCCAAAATACTCCTTGTCGGGACGCTGCTGGAGCTCCTACACTGGTAACGCTGTAGCGGAAGGTGGGAAGAGAAAACCTGAACACGTATGACTTGAACCGGCACAGACCTCCTTACTGGTTCAAAACCATTCCTTCCGCGGGTCACTGCCTGATGGGGTGGTGGAAGCGCTCTGTGTGATAAAGCGTTAGGTGCCCCAGGGAGAAGACCTTGTTGTTCTGGCTTTGTGAACAAAGATACAGACACAAAGTGCCACAATGTCACGCACCAATACCGTAGGAGGAATTTCATCTGAAGGAATGCCTGAAACCAGATGGGGTTCCAAAAATGGGGGGAAACCTACCAAGTTCATAGAGATGGCCATCCACGTTGTTAAACAGAATAAAATGAAAATTCACTTTGTCGTCTACCTGAAGAGAGTCAAGAAATATTTTTGATGAGTTTTGATTGTACTATATATCGCACTAAAATTTTTTTTCTTCGGCTTTACTGAGAGATAACTGACGTAAGTTCAAAATGTATAACGTTGACTTAACACACCTATCTTGCAATATGATTTTAAGAGAACTTAATTTGTTAAAAATAGTCACTCTTTAAGTATAATGCGCTGGAAATGACTTGCTTCTGTATTTTAAATTAGAATAGCTAATACTTATGTATTTCCTATATACTAGACAATATTATAAGACTATCATAAGACTTTAATTTATTAAGGTAAATATACTATCAGAACTCTAAAACTTTTTACTGAGGAGGAAATTCAGGCTTAGGGAGGGTTAAACATCTCAATCTCACCCAAGGTCAAGACTAGAAAGTGGTGGGGCCAATGGTAGTTACAAAGGCACGGATACAGACTTAAATCTAATTAACAGTTGACCGGAAGACTCTGTTTAGATTAGCGATATATTTAAGCCTTCTAGAAACCACCAGTCCTTGCTGGTAATCTTACTCTCTCCGTGGGAGGAGTATGGGAAATGCCCAATTGCCAGGAAAGGGATTCCTCTCTCAAAATCATTTGGATCTCAACAAAATACTGTTTGAATTTACTCAAGACTATGTATACTGTCAGTTAGGTTTCTGAAGAGCCATTTTAATGAACAGGTCTGGTCAAAGCAGGATTCTGGTAGAATTTTCTGGGCTTAATTGGTCTTAATTGGCCTTAGGTGGAAACGTCTGCTGAGTTCAGGTAAGAGGTTCTTGTACGTATTTCAGGGACACAGATGGCACCCGGGCAGCCTGGCTCTGATCTGTAATTGCATTTACCCGACATTGGCCCTCCTGTGCCACGGCATCATGGGCTGCCTGAATGGCCTGCAGACAAGAGACAGTAATTAGCACAAAAATCTCTGTAGTCATTTTAAAACAGATGCTCTGGAAGTTCTCTTCCTACCTCGTTCTTTTCAAAGCATTTGGCTCGATCTTCAGGGGACAGCTTCTCCGTTTCAGAAAGAAACTGTTTCAGGACTGACCCATCCTCTTTATATTAAAAAAAACAAAAAACAAAAAACATGAGTATAGATAGAATAGTGCAAATGGGTGCACGTTTACAGCACACTTAGGCTGTTACACAGCCAGCCATGCTCAGTGACTTAGTCTTTGCTATGGACCCAGAGGGGGTGGGTGAGCTGTCCCTTCTCGCTGCATTCAAGCCAGTGAACTCTGCTCCTTCACGGCACCAAGTCCTCACCTGCAACTCTTCCCCGCCATCCCGGCCCTTTTCCCCTCCCACCTCTCACTTCCCTCTCCAATCCCTCATCACCTTGGTTACAGTGCTTATGCCTTCGTAACACGTACTGGTGAGATGTGTCTCACCATAAAGGCAGGAACTGTCTGGTCTATTGCTGGTTGTTTTTTCGGGGATTTTTTTTTGGTTTTTTGTTTTTGTTTTTTTTTTTTAAGATTATTGAAGTAATTTCTATGCCCAACAGGGGACTCGAACTACGAGCCAGAAATGAAGTGTCACACGCTCTACCATTGAGCCAGCCAGGCACCCTTCTGATTACTGTTACCTATGGCAACCGGCTACACACAACCTTACATGGTACAACGACATTCTAGTCTAATAATCGTTTTCAAGCCAAGATTTTTACTTGGGGTAGAAAATGCAATCTTAGTAAACTGGTTATCCAGAAAGACATTAGCTTAAGGATCTTAAGAAGAACTATAAAGCACCTAGTAGTCTGGCCCAGAGCCAAATGAGCGGCCGATACTTTGGTATAAGCATTTTGTCACCGTTCAACATGGATAAGGCTAGGAGACGCCGAAGACGTGGCTAGAGCAAGAGCAATTTGTACTTCAAAGACCACATTCGAACTTTCAGCTCCGAACTCAAATTAGTTAAGTAAAGACCACGTGAAATTTGGAAGGACTCCTCTTCACTTTATGGGGAGGGCTAGGACACCGATTAGTTCTCCGTGGTACGGTCACGGCTACAAGAGTTCCCGTAGCTCTGCTGACCTCACGAACACAAGACTCTAAAGTGAGACTTACTGCAGAAGAAACAGAGGATCAAGCTATACCTCCTTAATATGGCAAGTCAATATTTGAAAAATAGAGTTCTAGAAGATTTGGATCTTTATGGCCAGACAAGTGTTTTTTTTTTTTAGTTTGAGAAGTATACCAGCATTCTTGGCCACTTACTTTGTTTAAAAACAAAACAAAACAAAACAAAAAACCGACCTGCTCCAAGCAGCATCGTGGACTATATTAGCTGAAATTAGCCTCCCCCATCCATTGTCTAAATCAGGAGTTGGCAAACTACTGTGCCTATTTTTGTATTATTGGTACACAGCCATATCCATTGGTTTACATCTTGCCTGGGGCCACTTTTGAACTACAAGGAGAGAACAAATGGCCCTCAAAACCCTAAAAGATGTACCCTCATCTTTTAATAAGAAAGTTTGCTGACCCTTGGCCTCTAGCACACAGCATGCCATGTATTTTAACATATTTTAGTGCTGCTCATTGTGCTCTTGACAACCCTGGGGGCTGAGACTCCTTTCCTCTACGTCCCCCACAGCACTCACTGGACGTGAGCTAAGACCCCAGACCAGACTTTGTTCACAGCTGGATCCCTTCAAGGTTTCAAGCTGCTGCTTGTTTCCCTGCAGGAACTTTCACGGTGGTGTCTTTGTCCAGCTGCTCTAGGGCTCCTTTGGTTCTCCCATTGCTTAAGAGACCGAGAACCACCAGAGACAGGTCCTAAGTGTTGATATTTTATGGTTTATCATCATCTCTCATTCCTCCGAGTTGTCAAGAATTGAACAGAAGCACACGTGATGAGAATCACACAACTTGCTGTGGGCCAGTGGAAAAGCATACGCAGAGAAGCAGTACACAACTGCCTCTCACTCCCTCTTCCCTTCCAGGTGGAAAAAGCTAGACTGAATTTCTTGGAAAAGGAGTTTCCTTCCTTCAAAAGAGAATCAATCATTGATTTGCCTAATGATTCCATCCGGATAAGTAGGCTTCAAAAAAATGTAAGTCAATGACTTTGCTGAGTAGACCCCTGGGGGTTTTGGGGTGACAAGTTGTGGTTAACCAGAGGTCGACGAGAGGTCTGCCCTCAAAACCCACTTACCAAACTCCAGTTTGTCCTGGTTATTGGCCACTGCGTGGATAAGCCCGATGGTGCCACAGGAGTTGCCAATGGTCTGCTTCATGAAGTACACCTTAGGACTGACTTCTTGTCCCTTCAGCTCTTCAATCTGTTTTTTCCTGAAGTTCTCATGCTGTGAACATAAAAAAACATTTTTAGATCTCGAATGGAAACGCGAAGCACTAACAGATGCCAGCACAGGGAGTTCTCCCACCTAAATGGAAACACAAGTGGGATGTGTGACCAGGAGCCTTGGTTCTAGGTGTTGGCCATCGGCCAGCGCCCAGAGAATCGCCTGTCTGCCTCCCCCACCCACGCCAGCCCGCAGGGTTCTGAAAGGCTCTGAGCCTCCACCCTGATGCTGCAGTGCGGTCATGGCCTTGGAAGTTGCCCAAGGATTCATCTAGACACCACTGCAACCTTTTAGCTTGAAAATGCATGATGCCCTGAAGTCAGAAAAGCAGGCAGGTTCATTTTGTTTCTCCTTAACCACCACCACCAACTATATTTCACACAGGACCCCAATCAAGCTTTGGTCAATTTAACATCCAATAAACACCAGCCAATCTACATCCCAGTATTCTTTAAAGTTCTACTCCTACTGTGTCCCAAGTATACTCCTTTTCAATAACAAATACAAAACAAGACTTAATTTTTTTAAATTGCTCCTTTAGCAGTTAACTATTCTCTCACTTTTTTTGGCAGGAAAGACAACTGATCTAGGGTTCTCGGCTGTGATTTCACAAAATCTCATCCTACAAGATACTTGCTTGTCCTCGTCAACAATACATTTTGAGGACAGATTAACCACGGGGGGGAAGTTGAGTCGTAAGAGATCAGTAAATGAGACTAGAGATAGTTTTCCTCAAAAAAAATCCATCTGCTCTTTGTACAGTAATTTAGTGGGCTTGTCTGGACCCTTCACTAATGAATTTTAGACCTTAAAGGTAGGACTTTTGAAAGCACGGTGCCAATGCTATAGAAACACTAATGTCCCATAACACGTATAATTGGACAGAACATCAGAAGTACGTTTCCTTCGGGTTTTGAAGATTTTCAGTAATCTCTACAGCCAATGTGGGGCTTGAACTTCCAACCCTGAGATCAAGAGCTGCACATTCCACTCACTGGGCCAGCCAGGTGCCCCTGGAAGTATATTTGTAATTCTAGTAGCCTTGCATTACTGTACACATAACTGAAGTTTAAGCCTGGTCTGTGACCCCATCAGATGAATAACACGATCTCCTACCCCGCAAGACCAACTAATAGGAAGTTCTAACATCAAAGGCTGTTAAGCCTTTCACTTCTGGGTTTTTTTTTGTTTTTTTAATGGGATAGCACCATTCTTTAGCTGTTTGAGCTCTTGCATGGAGATACTTCTGCCAATATTTCATTATCACTTAATGTTTCAGAACTGGTCCAGTTGGTGGGCACCTGGGCGGCTTAGTCGGTTAAGTGTCTGCCTTCGGATCAGGTCATAATTCCACATCAGGCTCCCTGTTCAGCAGGGAGTCTGCTTCTCCCCTTCCCTCTACCCTTCCCCCCCTCTTATGCGCGCGCTCTCTCTCTCTCTCTCTCCATGTTCTGTCACATAAATAAAATCTTACAAAAAAAAGAAAGAAAGAAAGAAAGAAAGAAAGGAAGAAAACTGGTCCAGTTAGGATTTCATGACACTCTTAGACAAAATCAGATGCTTTCTAAATTAAGATCAGCTTATTTGGAAGTCAACATATAATCCTCAACTTTTCTTTGAATTTGCTTCAGTGTTTCGCCTAATTGTTTTGTGTCACCGAATAGGTGCTCAGTAAATCTGACTGCCCCAACTAGAGCGAAAGCACTAAGTATGCAGATCATTCAAACCTGAACGTTCTTTCAGAAGCTTGAGCCAGTAAAAAAACAAGCAGTGGGCTTTTGAAAGACAAACATGGTGCACCACTGCCTCCCAGAGGCCTTGCCCGTCAGTGCTGCTCAAAACCTCCGAGTCATCATGGATCCTCTAATAAGAGAGCTCCGGGAGAGGCTCAAATGAGAGAGGAGATTGTGTTTGAATCCGTCAACAGGGAAGCTAATTTGACTTGCAGTTACTTGGCAGCTCTGGTTTACCTAACTGAAGGCTTTGGCAATAAAAAAAACATGTCAGTAAGATTATCCTAATAGCTTTAATAAGGGTTTTTAATCACAATATCAAGCCCATTTACTGGGAATAGTGCCTGCAACTTCCCACAGGTCTTAATAATTTACGCTGAAGATGCTTCTAGAACGCGCAGCCCTAGCATGGTGCTTTGGTTAAAGCTTACAGTGTTTGGAATGATGCCCCAAATGCTATTGCCCCAGGTTTTGTTAATGCAGATTTCACTACTCCCAAATCAGGCGTCAAGTGACAGCAATAGGAGATAGACAATGCCATGCCAATTAGTGGGATTTCATACATCGCAAGACAACAATTACCCCAGCTACCTTTTTATATCTGATGCTCAGTCTTTGAGGTACATACATCCATGCACACTTGTAGGAGGAAGACCATCTAAAGGGAAATGAAAAGGTGTTTCTAAAACTGCTTTAACGCCCACCTATTTCACTTAGCTACAAGGTCAGAGAGGAAAGACAAGAGGTGGAAGGAGGTCCCCACACAGGAACCACACACAAATGATTAAGCTTTTTTTAAAAAAAGCACATCGGAGAGGCTAAAACCAAGTGTGCATGTTGTAGGGAGTGGAGGGTGGGAAGAGACCCAAGTCCACCAAAGACCCAAGAGTGGAGATGGAGCATTAACGAACCTATTGTTTTCCTGCGGCTTAGACAAGCCCGCCCCCCCCCTCCATTTTACTGCAAGGTGGGAGTCTGAGAACCAAACAATAAACTGACAGGTCACAGCCCTTAAAGGGCAACAACCAGCCCTTCCTTGGAGTGGAAGGCTCTGAAAAGCGGAGGTTCAAGCGAACTCATGAATAGGATAAATTTTCTCTGGATAATTGAGATGATGGAACGGAGATGCTGCTTCTTCTCTTTGAAATTCAAGGCAATGCTGGATGGACGAGCGAGGAGCCAGTAAATTCTCTACCAACCAATGAGTAGGTACCATGAAAGGGCGGGCTTCTCACCCCATCCCCCACAGGAAGGGGGCAGTTCTGCAGGTGTGGGCGCCCAGTCCGGGAGGGGAGGGAAGGGAAGCCGGAGTCTACACTGTCCTCCAGGCCTCACTCGGGTCTGGAAGCCGCGCGCACCGTCCCGGGCCCACGCACCCCGGGCCCCACGCCCTACCTGGGCCGTGAGGGGAAACAGCAGCAGCAGCGCGCAGGCAGGCGCTGGCACGGAGCCCAGAGCCTCCTCCTCCAGCCCCAGCACGTCCGCGAAGCGCCACTGGCCGGCGACCCCCAGCCGGGTCAGCACCTGCGGAGAGGAAAGAGGGCGGCCAGGGGCGCCGAGACCCGCGAGTCGCGGACACCAGCCGGAGGGCGGGGCCGGTCCGGCACCCTCGGTGCCCCCACCCCAGCCTGGGAGGAGTCGCGGCCTGCGGCCTGCCCCGCCCCCCACCCCCACTCCCCACCCCCGCCGGCGCAATGACACAGCACAAAGCGCGGCCCACACGTGGCTCCCGCGAAGCCCGGGCACCGGAGTCCGCGCGGCAGGCGCCACGCCCTCGGGAGCTGGGCCCGCACTCGCATCTGGGCACAGCCCCCTCCTCCCTCCCGCCTCTGACGGTTCCGCAGAGTCACCCCCCGACCCCGATGCTGGGGCAGAGGGAGGGCGCCTGGGAGCGCGCGGGGCGCCGCTGGGTCCCTGCGAGACAGCCGGAGCTGATGCGCGCCTCCGCCTTGGCGCTCCCGGGGGAAGAGGACAGAGGCAGTGCGAGACGCCACTCACTTTGTTCAGCATCTGAAAGGCAAATGCAAAGAAAAAAATACAAAAATAAAACCGGTCATCGAGGCAGCTACCCGGCGAGGATTGACCCGCTGCTCCGCGCTCCCCCGGCAGCGATGCACCTGACGCTCACCTCGGGGTTAATCTCCATCGGTTTGAGCTGCATCTTCGCGAACCGCAGGAGGAGCCGCTATCAAGAAAAGAGGAAAAACAGCAAGCGGAGCCGCCCAGGCTGCCGCTATAAAGCGCCGGCCTGACGCACTTTAGGTGCCTGCGCAGGGGGAGCAGGGGCAAAACCAAGCGATGGGGAAACGGTCAGTCGCAGCCAAATGGGCACGAACCCCCCCCATGCGCCGCGCGGAGTGGTACGGCCGGGCCCCCAAACCTTGCAGTCTCACTTGCTGTTGAGATAATCTGGTGGTTGTGGAGATGGGTTTTGTTGGTTGTGTTCCTTGAGCGTATGGAGCAGTCCTTTAGATGGAGTCTAATTTTTTTTGCGAACTTTCTGGAAACCTACCCTTCTTACCATCCCAGTTACCGGGGAGCTCAGGGTTTCTGAAGCTTTGAGAAAAAGCCCAAATTCAACAGGTATATATTTAGTATGCATATAAATATCTGTCTCCCAAATCTTGCAGCAGTTTGCATTTGACCTTAGACAATTCATCCTCCATGTTAAATCAGATCAGTACCGAGGTTCGTTTTTAATTGACTGCCTAGAATAAAGCAGTGTGGAGGATACACGGTATTGCATTAGTAATGCTGATGTAATGTGACTCCCGGGGAAGAATTGGTTGGTCATGGGGAAGCTGTAGAAACCTGGCGGATGTGACCGTAGTATAAGAGAGGAGGCAGGCGATCGGAGACTTTAGGACGCAGATCCAGGGAAAAGAAAGGTATGATTTCGACAGGAGAAGGTGTAAAAAGAAAACGTATTTTTAAAAGAATGGGGGGCTTTGAAAAATAAAATTCTCTGTTCACAGTGGAATATTCACAGTGGAGGAGAAAGAGAATGGCAACTAAAGGAACGGCTGTTCTCTAATGAGCCCAGGTGGAGCTTGTTTTTCCTACTAGCAATGCAAAAGATGGAGAGAAAAAGCATATGCAGAAGAAAGAATGTAAAGCGGGACCAAAATCTGTACGAATAGTGTCAGGAGAGCTAAACCTCAGAATGAAATGGGGCTTGCAGAAATGCTCAGGAAGCAAGAAGGTCATCGTTGTTCTAATATGCCCATAACAAATAATGATCATGGTGGAAGAATAGACCTGTTTAGGGAGTCCAAAGTTAAGAGATGACAGAGAGAAGAGAGGGAATCTACATTTCTATTATTATTATTACCTCTACATGGATTAATGGACAGATCTTTTGCATGTCCTCTCATGTAATCCTTAGAGGATCCAGTGAAAAAACTCTTACTGGTCCAACTTCACAGATTAGAATTCGTGGCTTAGAGAAGTTAATTTGTTTATGATTACAAAGAAAAATGAAACAGAAGTAAAGCCTAGTGAGTTGGGCACTAAGAGCCCATTCTCTTTCCAAGTTAACACTCCATTCCATTTCTATCTTCTCCCATTTTTACCATCAGAAAAATGACCTTCACCCAGAAAATGAGAGAGAAACATCTGGAAGAAGAATCTAATGGAAGAATTTTATGATCTGTAATCTATGCCCCAACAAGTTGTTTTTTAAAAAAAAGAAGGCGACTTGAAAGCCAAGACAGGTGAAAAGGTAGGTACAAGAACATCTGGCTATGCTGAATGAGTTCTTGCCTTTAGACAGAATTACATCCCAGTTAATTTATTCAACAAATACTGATGAAGTATCTACTATGAGACAGGCACTGAGCTTAGAATTGGGGATATAAAGGTGAACAGTAAATAAACACGAAACTTCCCTCAGGGAGTTTTTATCAGTGATGTGAAAGCAAGAAGAGCTCAGGAGCACCTTACCTCGTGTAGAGAATCAGGAAGGCTTCCCGAAGGAAGCGGCATTTAAGATAAGGGCTGATGGACAGGTTGAAGTTAGCATGTGACAGTTATTACCAAAATAAATAGTAAAAAATGGTCATGAAAACACTAGAGAGGGGCGCCTGTGTGGCTCAGTCGGTTGAGCGTCTGCCTTCATCTTAGGTCATGATCCCAGGTCCTGGGGTCAAGCCCCAAACGGGGCTCCCTGCTCAGCAGGGGAGTCTGCTTCTCCCTCTGACCCTGCTCGAGCTCTCTCTCACTCGCTCACTCTCTCTTTCAAATAAATAAATAAACCATTTTTTAAAAAAAGAAGACACTAGAGAAATCTCTGTGAAAGGCATTTATTCATTCACACAATAAATAGATATATCAAGGGCCTACTATGTGCCAGGAAGCATTGGAGCAATAAATAAGATAACTCCCTGCTTACCAGGAGATGCCAGAGACTGGACAAACACAAACCTTAGCCTGATCTTTAAAAAAGGGTGGGGGGAGGGGTATGTTGCTGAAACTGCAGGCCGGGAGATTTGAGGTCAGTCTTTAGCAAAATTCTAGGAGTCTAAGAAAAAATAGAATGGTTGCATTTAGAACAAGTTATGCCAGCCAGCACTTCTCTTCTTTTCTTTTGGAGTCACTGGCTAGAAGAACAGGCAAAACATTTCCCATTGTATTCTTCCTGCTGCCTGGGTTGGCATCCATTGATATCATAGTTGAGGTGGTTTTATAACTTACTTAGTTATTCTACCTTAAAAAAAAAAAAGTGCTATTGAATGGAGTCATTTCAAGCTGCAGCCACCTGGCAGTGTTTTAATCCTGGTTTGTGCAGTTTTTTTGGAGCAGAGATAGAGTGCATGCATCAGGCAAGGATAAGCAGTCTAAAAGGCAGAACTATGAGATTTAGAAAAATGAGTTAAAAATAAAGATGAAATTTAATAGAGATTTTGGTGATGATTGTACACTCCTGTGAATATACCAAAAAACTTTAAACGGGTGAATGTACCTCAATAAAGGTGTTAAAAACTCAGTAGGGATATGTGTGAAGCTCGGCATGACAATGATTATAGTACAATTGATCTTTATATTCATTTTTTCTTTTTTTAATTTACCAGAATCTATGGTTAAAAAAGTATGTAATATGGAAAAATATCAAGTGAAAAGTCAATATCTTGATTATACTCAAAAATGAACACACAAAGGTAGAAAAAACATTTTTTTCAGAGACAAAAGCATTTTAAAAAATCAGTTAAACATAGGATAAACATGGAGTAGACCTGTTATGGGTGGAGAAACAAAAACAGTGAATGAATAAGTCATCCTTCATAAATAAAGATGCCATTTCTGGTTCACCAGCAGGATTTTTTTTTTTTATCATAAGTGTTATTTTTCCAGCAATAATGAAGATTTGGGATGGACCCTTTAAAAACTACCTTCTGATAATTCTGATGACAGAAAACAGAAACTCGAATATCCTTGGCAGGTCAGTTCTGCAGTGTTAGGGGAGTCAACCCTGAAGGCTCAGCCCCAAGTTTAGTTCTCCAGCACTTCCAGTGGTTTTGTAAGCACTAAATTCCCTGTATTAAATCCCTTTCTATTTAAAATACCTAGAGTAGGGGTGTCTGGGTGCTTCAGTCGGTTAAGTGTCTGCCTTTTGCTCAGGTGGTGATCCCAGGGTCCTGTTGGGCTCCCTGCTCTGCGGGGAGTCTGCTTCTCCTTCTCCCTCTGACCCTACCCCCTGCCCGTGTGCACGCACTCTCTCTCTGAAATGAATAAAAAAAAATCTTTAGGGGCGCCTGGGTAGCACAGTGGGGCGCCTGGGTAGCGCAGTCGTTAAAGCGTCTGCCTTCGGCTCAGGGTGTGATCCCGGCATTCCGGGATCGAGCCCCACATCGGGCTCCTCCGCTGGGAGCCTGCTTCTTCCTCTCCCACTCCCCCTGCTTGTGTTCCCTCTCTCGCTGGCTGTCTCTCTGTCACATAAATAAATAAAATCTTTAAAAAAAGAAAATCTTTAAAAAAATAAAATAAAATAAAATACCTAGAGTAGTTTGGGACTCCCGTATTCGCATACTGCATGCATTTTAGGTGAATCATGAAAATGTAGTAGTTATTTGTTTTAATACCCGTCAGAGAAGCTGTATGTTCTTCTATGTGTATATAATTAGAACATCAAGTTTGTGATTTTGCCCATGTTAAATCCTTGGGCAAGTCTAACGTGTACTAGGCAAATAATATCATTGGTCTATAAGGGTATGGCAAAAATCACAGAAGTCTTCACAAATCTCAACAATAGAAAAACTCCGCTCAAAGGACAAGACATTTGCTAGTTGAAGGGGTAGAGTTTACAATGTATTTAGGAAGGCAGGGTACTCAAGCACTGAAGCAATACTTCCCAAATATTTTGGGGTGTGGGTATTTCTACAGATGTTACCCAAGGAGGGAGATGAGGAAGGAAAGAAAACTAGCCTTTTTTGTTTTACAGAGAACATTGTAATTGTTATCCTCGTTGGCTCCTCCTACCAATTCTCCGGTATCCAAATGTCTATGTTGATTTTACAGATAAGGAAACTGAGGCCTCAGAGAAGCTGTTTAACCTGCTAAAGTTCACACAGCTACTAAGTGTCTGAGTCTGAGTTTCAACCCAACTTCATTTGATTTCAAAACTTGTGCATGTTCCGCTCTTCTGCCTGCTTCTGTCTACGGCCCAGCGCTAGGACCTTGGTCATTACCACCAGAAATAAGGATGAAGCTCAGGCACTGAGAAGAGCTGAAATGATTTCTGCAGTGTCCGGGGCCAGAGCCGGTCACCCAACCCTCTGATAGGCATTGCTCACTTTGAGGTCTGGAAGTGCAGTTTGAATTTAAAATTAGCATGACATTAATAATTGACAGAGTCCTTCCTCAACTTTTTAAACTTCTTGACAATTCCTCTGTCAATAATATGTCCCCAGAAGTAAGATTGTGACATCCAGAGATTTTTGAGTTAAAAATAACACACAAAAAAGATGACGTATAATGCAAAGAAACTACCCCACTTAGTTCCAATGCCGAAGTCGATTTCCCTCCTGTTTTCCTAAAAGCAGTTCATTTACTGGGTTGTCACAAGTTTATCTGAAGGAGGAAAAATAAATGGGAAGGAGGAGAATACATGTTCTCATTGACTTACACCTTACATGTATTCATATATTCATTCAACAAATGTTTTTTGAGTATGTACCGTGTGCCAGAAACTATACTAGGCTTCCCTGGGTTGGGGTTGCCAGATGACAGACATAAGGCGTAAACCGTATTTCCTAACTTTTTAAGATAAATCATCAATTTAAAGCTGCTTTTCAAGGGGGTAGGAGGGGGACCCAGTGCACCAAATGTATTTATGAATCGTAAGGCCTTTTCCTTTTAAAACTGTTTATACATGAAAACCGTGTGCATCTTAGAAACAGGGAAATGGTCTTTTGTATCAAGCTCTTCACACTCACTTTGCAGTCAGTTTGCACTCAGTTTCCTCAACAGTGAAATGAGAATTTCATGAACTCTAAGATTTCTCTTAGTCCAAACTACTGAGGACCTTGAGCAGCAGAAAATAAAAGATACATAGACCAAATCATATAAAAGTTTGGGTTAAGTCTCCCTTCATCTCTAGTTCCTTAATTTTAGCTATTAGGCCTTTTTAATGTCACTAGGATACAATAAACAAGATCGACCAGTTAAAATCAGTTTCTGAAGTGTCCTTCAGACCCATTTGTTATCTATTTCCTTTTACCAGGAGATTATGAACAATATGATAAGCAGAAAATATTTAAGTCTATAAATATACCAGGAAGAAATGTTTTCTTGAGAACACTGCTGAGTCTTAACCGAACCAAGCATTTTTTTTCAGAATCCTTAGAGTGAACAAATCAATATATAGATGTCTAGTGTCTTGGTCTTACTTGGACATTTAGCTTCAATGGTCTAAGAATATGAAGCAATAAAAAAAAAAAAAAGAACATCTGAACAAGTCAAATTGGAAAAATAACCAAAAACCCTCAACCCCAAACCGTAAGAGACTCTTAATCATAGGAAACAAACTGAAGGTTGCTGGAAGGGAGGGGAGTAGAGGGATGGGGTAACTAATGATGGACATTAAGGAAGGCACGTGATGTACTGAGCACTGGGTATTATATAAGACTGATGAATCACAGAACAGTACCTCTGAAACCGATAATACATTATACGTTAACTAATTGAATTGAAAAAAAAAAAAAAAAACAACCCTCAACCCATAAATCCACCACCCTAAGAAATTTACAGTTTCATTTCTCCACATATTTCTCCCAGTACTTGGTCATCTATGTAGCCAACTCTGCTGGGTTCCCAACCAGATTCTTTTCTCTTTCTACTTCCTGACTGCCCACTGTTCTAATCCCAGCTCCACCCTGCTTTCTCAGACCCCAGCTCAAATCTATTTTCTTTTGTGGGGGAATGATGGGAGAGGAGGAGAAAGGAGTACTGTCCTTGAGGATCTTTGCTGCCTCTTGGGAGACCAGCAGTATTTCAAACAGTGCGTAGTAGACCTTCCGTGGAAGAGCCCCTCAGAGCACTAGGTCAGCCATAATGCCAGAAGCAGATATCCTGTTTGTTTCTTTTTCTCAGCTGTGAAACTTTCCCCAGCAGCCCCTACTCCTTGAAAACTATTCTTGTGAAACCGGACCAGAACTGAGCCTTATAGGCATAAGTCCCCTCAGTAAGGGGACTCTGATCACTTAAGGAGAGTGGGAAGCACATTGTATGTCAAAAAGGAAAAAAAAGAAATCCACGCTGTATCTCAAAAAGGACAAATCGTGGGGCACTTGCGTGGCTCCATCTGTAACTGTCTTTGATTTCAGCTCAGGTCATGATCTCAGGGTCCTGAGATCCAGTCCTGCATCTGGCCAGCTCTGGCTGGGTGTGGAGTCTGCTTAGGATTCTCTCACTCCCTTTCCTTCTGCCCCTCCCCTCCACCCCCACCTCATAGCATGCTCTCTCTCAAAAAGGGGAGGGGGACAAATTGAAGAAACACATTTATCTCTAAAAGGAAAAGGAGAAAGAAATCCATGCTTAAATATAGGCAATGAAACTGCAGAAAACCATGAACAAAGAAAGATTCTAGAATCAGCCATAAAGAAAGCATAAATGAAGATGACGGCAGTCTCCTCCACAGAAACTATGGAAGACAAAAGACAGTCAATCATATACCTTCAAAGTGTTGAGAGAAAATAACCGTCATCCTTGAAATTCCTATTCAGCAAAACTGTTTTTTTCAAAACAAAGGTGAAAAAAATTATATGCAAACAGAAGCTGAGTTGACTACCTAGAGAACTGTATAACAGAAACTTGTAAAGGATATAGTTTTTTTTTAAATGATCCAGTAGATCCAGAAAAAAAGATTAAAATAATATTCGGGGGAGTCATGTATACAAACCCAAATAAATAGCATTTGTGTATAATAATAATATCTAGTACGCAGTCTTAATAAACAGAATAGCAGTAAAAAGCTGTTCTGCATAATAACGTATGTGATGGGGGAAAGTGCATTAAGGGTAATAGTACTCCAAAGTCCTTTTATTATTCTGGCAGAAATTAAGAAATTAACTTTAGACTTTGCTAAGTGAAATAGTCATGATAACGTCTCAAGGGAAATTAATAAAGAAAAGAAAAATATATAAATCCAAATAATTAGAAATAGAATAAAGAAAAAAATATATAATCAAATCCCCAAAAAGGCAAGAGAAAACTCAGAAAATCCAGGACAAACAGGATTCACAAGGTAAGATAGAAAAAGTCCAAATAAATCATACTACACATAAATGGACTAAACTTACATGGTTTATCAAATTAGATTTAAAAAATCTAAATAATGTGATTTTTTTTTAACGATTGTATTTATTTACTAGAGAGAGAAGAGAGCATGAGTGGGGGCAGGGGAGGAAGCAGGTTGTGGGAAGGGCAGAGGGAGAAGCAGATTCCCCACTGAGCAGGGAGCCCGATGATGCAGGGCTCAATCCCAGGACCCTGAGGTCATGACCTGAGCTGAAAGCAGACGCTTAACCAACTGAGCCACCCAGGTGCCCCCAGATATGTCCTGTTTTTGAGAGACATGCCTAGTATAAGGATATGGCAAGACTGAAAGTAAAAGGAAGGGAAAAAGTTTTCCAGGAAAAACATTAACCATAGAAACCTAGTATAACTATATCAATAACAGCATCAGCATGACAGATTGTTAAGCAAAGGCATTATTAAAGATAGAGGCCATTGTTATGATTATTTAATTCACCAGGATGATATAATGAGTCCAAATTGTATGTTTCTAATAAAGCAGCCTCAAACATGTAAAGCACAAATTGGTGGGATTACAAGGGAAAATGGATAAATCCACTATCACCATGAACCAACCTTTCTCAATTATTTGTAAGTTAAGCCAACGATATAGCGAGGAGCATGGTTCCTAGTTAAAACATTTGTGTGATTTCTCAGACCTGACCATAGGCAATTACAAAGGCTTTATCTGGCAGGCCTCCTGGGGGAAGCTGCCCATCCCACACCAGACACCAAACCAGCCTTTGGGAAGAGCTGAAGTCAAGGACTTAGGCCCCTCTGGCCAATCATGCTTTTCACATATGTGCATTCCCAGTCCCAGAGTCTTTATTTCTAGGTCTCTTTTTCTTAGCCTGGGGCACAGGTCTTCCAGGCACCCTTTCAGAGGCCTCCTTATAGGGAGCAGAGGGAGAAACTCTGAAGGCACTTCTACCCAGGCTGACTTACAATTTTTCCCACTCCCAGCCCTTCCCCCTTGTCCTCACTGTGATCACAGGGTTGATAAAACTATTCGACTCTTGTTCCGGGGCTCCCTCCATTGTGGAACAACCCCGCATCTGCACTGATCCAGCTGACTTTGAGCAGTGTGCTGTTCCATGTGGGAAAATGGAACAAGAGGAGTCTGCACTCTCCCCACTTTAGCCTCTTGCTTGTACCATTGCATTAAGTGAATAAAGGCTTAGCTCTTTCATTTTTGGCATGTTGCTTTGATCAGCTACTCTGAAACCTAGCAGCTCGCTCGTGCTCTCCCCCATCTCAGCTGCAGAACTCCTGACATATCAAAGATTAAACAAATTCTTTTTGAACAATACAACTAACAGTGTTAATCTAATGGACATATATAAAACTCTGTACCTGACCATTTTAAAATGTGCATTGCTCTCAAGAGTTCATGGAGCATTTACAAACGTTGATTGAATGCCTTGTCATAAAGCATGACTCAACAAATTTTGTGGAATCAGTATTATGCAGATAATATTTTCTAACTGCAATGCAATTAATTCAAATAACAACAATAAAATGACAAATGAGACCTATAAAATTAACTTTGGATATTAAAATGCACACTTTTTGGTGAATCATTGCTCAAAGTAAAAGTCGTTAATTAAAATTTGAAAATGTTTAAAACTGAACAATATTAACAGTTGAAATATCAAAATTTATGAGATGCAATGAGAGTAATATTTGAGGGAAATTCATAACATTAAATGCTTATATTAGAAAAGAAGAAACGTGGAAAACTAGTGAACTCGGGATCCAACTGAAGAAATTAGAAAAATAAACTCAAGGCAAGTAGAAAAAAGTAGATAATACTGAGCAGAAATAGATGATACAGTAAAACACAATAGAGGTGCTCAAAAAAAAAAGTTGGTTTTTAAAAAAAGATTAATAAGGGAGAGAAACAAAAAAACTAAAAAGATTAATAAACTAGACAATCACCAGGGAGGATTTATGGGGGAAAAAAGAGATTATTACACAAGTAGACAATATTAAGAATGTAAAGTGGGAACATAGTCACATACACATTACAGATTTAAAAGACAGTAAGCAAATACTATGAACAATTTTATGTCAATTTGAAAAATCAGAGAAATAATTTAAATACCTAGAAAAAATAGAAAGCCTGCCTTGTGTAATAAAGTAATTAAAATTCTTTTGATGAAAAAATACTCAGCCTTATATGCTTACCAGACATCCAAGGAACAGATCATTCCATTCCTACATCCACTATTCCTGAGAAGCTGAAGAAGGGAATGCTGGCTGACATCAGGGAAAATGGCAGTATAAGGGCTTTTAAAAATGTCCCCCTGTGTGAAAGCATTTCTCCACAGCCTCCATCAACACTTGTTATTTTCCTTTGATTGTAGCCATCCTCGTGGGTGTGAGATGGTTATCTCATGGTCATTTCGATGTGTCTTTCCCTGATGGCTAGTAATGCGGAGCTTCTTTTCATGTTTATTGGCCATTTGTATATCTTCTTTGGAGAAATTTCTATGTACGCTAACCTTTTGAATCCACTCCAATAATAGTGTTCCTCACAGCACTCCACCAAAATCTTCCCTGATGTAGCCACATTTTACTTCAAGAGTACTTTTTTGTCCTCCTCTTCCTAGGATGACCGGCAGCATTCTGTCCCATAAACACTTTCTTCTCTCAGCATCCAGGACAGACAACTCTTCAGGGATTTCCTCCCTTCTCACTGACACTCCTCTTCTGACACCCTTGCCATCTCTATTCATTAGGTGGTCCCCATCACTCAGTGGTTGAATCTCTTCTGTCCTCTGTGCTCATGCACTTGAAGGCCTCGTGCAGCTCATGGTCTTAAATCCCATCTTTATGCTGGGGACTCCCAAATATATATCTCCAGCCAGACCTCCCTTCTGATCTCCTGTCCAGTGCCTACTCCACATGTCCATTTTGATGTTTAGCACCTAACTTGTCTCCAACTGAATTCCTCATCCTCTCTCCAGACCTGCCCTTCCACACTCCTCCCCATCCAGACAAAATCTACTTCATTGAGCTTCTAATTGCTTGGGCAAAAAATTTCAACATCACCCTGGGGTCCTCTCTTTCATACCCTACAATCCGTCAGCAGATTTTGGCAGCTCTATCTTCAAAACATATTCTGAATTCTTACCACTGAGAAAATTATAAGGCAGTCATTAAAAATAACATGCAGACATTTTTTGATTAAAACATAGAGTGGAAAGATGGCATGCAAATCCTGTGTGCAATGGGATTCCGATAATGTAAGCTATGCTTCAAATAAAGATTTGAAAGTCACAGAATATCCTAAAAAAGAGATATTTTCATATTGTTCCATATTTTTCTTTAAAAATATCTATCCAGCTATAAAACTGCTGGGAAGGTTTCGGTGTTTATAACATTGACAGAGGGACACCTGTGAGGCTCAGTTGGTTTTACGTCTGCCTTTGGCTCAGGTCATGATCTCAGGGTCCTCGGATCGAGCCCCACATTGGGCTCCCTGCTCAGCGGGGAGTCTGCTTCTCCCTCTCCCTCTGCCCCTCCCCCTGCTTATGTCCTCTCTCTCAAACAAATAAATAAAGTCTTTTAAAAATATATAATATTGACAGATGTTTGTAAAGTACAGTAGCATTTTAAATAGTTCTGTGACATAAGTAAGAAAGGGAACTCATTTTTGGAGACCTACTTGTACCATATACTTGGCAAATTGTTTTGCAATATACTGTCTCATTTAATTCTCTGAACTTTTACTTAAAAAAAAAAGATTTATTTATTTTGAGAAAGAGGGGAGCAGAGGAGAGGGCATAGGGAGAGGAAGAGGGAGGATCCCAAGCACAGAGACCGACATGGGGCTCAATCCCACAGTACTGAGATCATGACCTAAGCCGAAACCAAGAGTCAGACATGCCCAACCATCTGAGCCACCCAGGCACCCCTCTGGCTCTTTTAAAAACACAGCTTTATGAAAGTATAACTGACATACAGTAAATGTTTACAATGTCTAATGTGTAATTTGACAAGTTTTGACGTATGTATATATCTGTAAAATTGTCACCAGATTAGGATTATGGGCATATCCCCCACCTCAACAGTTTCCTCACACACCTTTGTAATTCCTTCCTCCTGCTTCTCTGAGCTTCTTGGCTCCCCCAGCAACCACTGATCTACTTTCTGCCACTATAGATTAGTTTGCATTTTCTAGAGTTTTATATAAATGGAATCATAACATTATGTACTCTTGTCTGGCTTCTTCCAGACAATCTTTTTAGGTCTTATTCACATCTTATGGTTGAAGAAATAGATTAATAGAAGTTATGACACTTGCCTAAAATCATGCAGTAATAGGAGATGGCCCTGGACTTCCCATCCATTTCTGCCTGTCACCTCAGTGTGTTGAAAGTAAGGCCCCACATCGTTCAGTTGATTGTCAAAAATTATAATTCCAGTAAGTGGCCAAGGTAGGACAGAAACCCACTATGCTACATGTGGCTTATTTATGCTATTTATGTGGTTACTGGAAGGAACATGATGATGACTTTTTTTTTTTAGAGATTTTATTTATTTATTTGCCAGAGAGAGAGAGACAGTGCGAGCGGGTGTGAGAGTACAAGCAGGGGAAGCAGCAGGCAGAGGGAGAAGCAGACTCTCTGCTGAGCAAGGAGCCCAATGAGGAACTCAATCCCAGGACCCTGAGATCATGACCTGAGCCAAAGGCAGATGCTTAACCCATTGAGCCACCCCGGCATCTCTATGATGACTTTTAGATTTCACTAAGACCACATTTTCAGAAGTCCTAGCCATGAACTTGACCTTGATGGTGGCCTTGAACAGAAGAGCCAATGTGGTACGTTCTGACAAAGCTTCCTTCAACACAGTTTCTTTCAAACTTGTTAGGAAAGAGAATCTACTTCTTTAGAAACTGCCTTTTGATCCCCCCGGGTGATTTTCCTCTTCAGAAAAACACCTGAACTGTGGTTAAGGAGAACTGGTGGTAGTTTGGGTTCCTTCTGTCCTTCCATTCTCTGCTTCTTCTCCTCTCCCCTCTCTCCCTCCCTCCCTCCCTTCCTTCCCACCTTCATCCCTTCCCTTTCCTTTCCTTTCCTTCCCTTTCCCCCCTTCAGTTTTCTCTTTTAAAGATTCATCAGCAATTTATCCTCATTGTCATGTTTGTTACCACTGCTTTGTACTCTAGGCGGCCTAGACTGCCAGAATCATGCATGCATCGGAGCAAAATGTTTGGCTTGTGATTTCCAAAACCGCCACATTACTATAATTTGATTTCCAATTAATACACTTATTAGGCTTATCTGATGCCTTTCTATCTCAGAGATCATGTAAGTTTTACCTTGAACACCTTTTTAGTATCTGCAAAGTTTAATTAGTGCCTTTGGAGCTGTCTGTATATTGAAAAACAAGTTTATAAAGATAGAAACAGTGTATAAGCAGTAAGATGATAGCTTGAAAAAAGTATTAAAATAATTGGACCCTTGTCAGAAAGGCGGGGAAAAGACCTTTATAGTCTTTTAAGTTATCTGTTTAAAAAATGATTTTAATTGTGTGCAACTATTGTAATCTATGTGTGTGAAGTTAAATGTCAGAAACCATATGTTTTGACAAAATTTTTGAACTCTCAGCTAGCTAACCTATGAAAAATAGTGTTCCCTATCCACCGGGGCAACGGTTCTAGGAAAGGACAAGGAGCTGTGACAGCAGCTCCCATATCACAAATGCAAGCTGGAATACTCTGGAAACCACATGTCAATATGAACATTGATTGGTACGTGAGACTGACTTATAAACAGCAAGCCGGAAAGGAATCGAAATCATCTTAGAGCCTGGCTGTACATACCTCATATTTTTGGACTTATGCCCAGCAACTCAGCAGAGCAGGAAAACAGTACGAAACAATTCTTTAAATGATGCTATTGGTAAGGGAGGGACAAGTTAACCTCCATCCTTTCTCCTAAAAGATTCCAGGTTGTAGATTTGAGTTTGTGTTTATGAGACCCTGAAATAGCATTTAAGTCTTTTTTTTTTTTTTTTTAGTGACAGACCAACTGTATACATGGAACCTGGCAAATTTTTAATAAGGAAATAAAAGTAACCTTTATGAACAAATTCTTCATGACTTCTATGCTTGTGAAACCTGATTGCTCTCATCTCTGATATTTTCAAACTTATCTTCTATTCATTTTTATGCAGCAGGCCAGGCCTGAGAGGTCGTACACAGGGCAAAATGGACGCAGGTAATGAGAGAGAAATAAATATAGCATGGTAAAGAAGTCAAAGTTTTCAGTTCAAAATATCCAGTTGAAAACATGAAATCAAGAGGACAAAAGCATAAAATGAACATGAGGGTAAAAGGGAAATGAAATGTTCTAATTCAGGCCAGACTCCAACTCTTTTGACTTCAGTGGCGTGTTATTCTGGAGATACCTGGATCTCTCTATTTTTATATGTCCTACATTCTATGAGCACAAAGAGTGGAGAAGACACAGAATGTGCCAAGATGAGGATGCGCGCCTATTTTCCAGTTACCTTGGCACAGTTACTTCACCCCCCTGAACTTCTCCCATCTGTAAAATGGGGCTGCTCACAGCGCGCTGGGGGATGGCGTTCATGTATTAAGTGCTTAGCAGATGGAAAGCCCTCAGACATGCTAGTTACTACAAGGGGAGGGACTAAAGACCTAAAATGGTGTCGCGGAAGTCCGAGTTCTCGCCTTTCCTTGCATGGGTCTACAGGATGGAGCCTGTTTTTGTCCCTTGTTCAAAGTCGCCATCGCTCACTGTCTACCACTGCTCATCCTTACAGCAGCAGAACCTTGAATTCTGGGGGCCCTTAGTTGCCTGCCTCAGGACAGATGTGCCTTTTGAGATCATATGTCTCATCTAAAAAATGTTTTTTGCCCATTTTGTACTTGACTTCATAATAGAAGTGCATTTGTTCTGATACAAAATAGTTCCCCAGGGCACCTGGGTGGCTCAGTTGGTTAAGTGTCGGACTCTTGGTTTCGGCTCAAGTCATGATCTCAAGGCTGTGAGATCCAGCCCCGTGTCAGGCTCCACGCTTAGCGCTGAGTCTGCTTGAAATTCATTCCCCCCCCCGCTCTGCTCCTCCACCTGCCTGCGCTAGTGCTCTCTCTCTCAAGTAAAATAAAATAAAATAAAATTAAATTAAAATAAAATAAAATAAAACAAAATAAAATATTTCCCCCGTGTTTTCTAGCACACTTGTCACTCTAGGAGGATTTGTAAGTACTCCTGAAATGTGGCCACATGTTCCCAGGGTGTGAAAAACCCAGTTTGAGAGACAGACTGGCTCCCAGCCCTTAGGATCCGTTTAGTTTGGAAGAATCAGGGAAAGCAGATGCTTTGTCCCAAGCAGGTATTTGTCCTCTCTGAGGACCTGTAACTAGTGTGGTTTTCACTTTTCTGGAACTGCATTTCCTTATTGCTGGTTGTCTCAGGTCAGGTTTTAAAGAAGCGGGGCCAGAGAGGAATTCCATGCACCGTGATTTATTGATGGCAAAGCCTTTATCCAGGAAAAGCCTCAAAAGGAGGGAAGGAAGCAAAATAAAGGAGGGGGAAAGAGCCAGGCGGGGATGTGGTCTCAGGTCTAGTCTGACCTTGGCCTGATCCACGGGGGGAAAGCAGGAACCTTCCTGCAGAATTGTCCTTCCTTTGAGACAAGGCAGCAGCCTCTGTACCCCAGTGGCCATCACTTGGTGGCTGTGCTGTCTTGGTGGCCTGTTGGAACGCTCCACTGGGCTAGCAGCTTCCAGGTGGGGTGGTTGGAGGCTCAATCAGTGGATCCTTTGCTCTTGAGCTCATCCCACATCTCCTTGGCTGTGAAGTGGGTCTCCTAGCTTTGTGTGTTCCCTTGGCAGGAGGAATCCAACCACCTGTAAGTCCTCAGATAGTAAAGCAGGATGAAGCCCTCCCTGTGGACAGGAGAGGCTAAGCCACGCCAGGGATACATGGCTGTTTCTGTGAAGATGAGCTGCTGGCGCTCTCAAGATGAAAGAGGTCCAATATAGTGAACAAGCCACGACATGACTGGTGCCACATCAAGGGCTCGTCAAGGCCTGCAAGGTGCTAGCTACCTCATGGTCATCTGGCCTGATCAACACAATATTGTCACTGCAAGGGATCAGTGTGATGCTCTGTAGGATGTCCAGAAAGTGCGGATCTCTTAACGCTACATGAGGATGGAACGTGGGAGTGGAAGCATAGCTCCGAAACAAGACCGTAAGTGTAAACTGTGGCCAATTCCATGGCAGAACAAGGTGTTTCTGCCCTTCCCTTTGGATTGGAATGGAAGGGTGTCAAATCAGTGACAGCCTACCATGTAACTGACCATATTAATCTGCTCTAACAGGGATCCCACTCCTGACAGGTAGATACGGTAAAGCTACCGCTTGTGGTCTGTAGTCGCCGTCCATCCGGCCTCTCTTGAGAGCAACCCCTGGTATCACGGCCATGCATACCCACATGCTGTTCAGGACCCGTAGTCCTGTCGACGAGTCTGGGTCTGAAAACGGAATCGCGTCCTGAACCAGGCAAGGAATTATAACTTCTCATTGGGGTACCGTCTCTTAGTCTCGTGGTCTTCCATCCTTGATTTCTTCTACTCGAAAGTGGTATCCTCCTCAGTGGCCCATCTATTTTGCCCCTGGGGACATCATGTTCTACTATCTCAATAAACCTCTGCAAGTCAGCCTGCCTATTTATTGCCAACCTGACCTTGTTGGTTATTATTATTGCAACCTCTGGCTATATACGTAGGAGTAGAATTGCTGGATTAAATGGTAGTTCTATGTTTAACTTTTTGATAATCTGCCAGACTGTTTTCCAAAGTGGCTGCTTCGTTTTACATTCCCACCAGCAGGGGATGAGAATTCCAATTTCTCCGCGTCCTTGCCAGCCTTGTTTTTCTCCTTTTGATTCTCGCCATCCTAGTGGGTATCTAATTGCGGTTTTGATTTGCATTTCCCTAAAGGCTAATGATGTTCCTTATCTTTCAAGTGTGATTTGGCCATTCGCAGATCTTCTGTGAGGATATATCTATTTGGATCTTTTGTCCATTTAAAAGATTGAGTATTTGTCTTTTTGTTATTGAGTTGTAAGAGTTTTGTGTACGTTCTAGATACAAGTCCATCATCAGATGTATGATTTACAAATACTTTCTCTCATTTTGGGGGTTATCTTTCCATGAGGTCATCTAGCAGGGCCTTCATTTCATCATCTGCTTACTGAGTACCTGGCAGATGACTGATAACATACTAGATGTCAGGAATTTGCAGATCAGTAAGACATGTTTTCCACCTGCAGGAAAGGGGGGGGGAGCACAGAATTGAAATACCTGCATCAGCTCCTGGTTTTCCTCAGTCCTCTGGCCACTCCTCATCTCTCCAACCCTTCCAACTACGCCAGAGCTCAGTCCTGAACTCTTCTCTTTTCTAACTACACTCATTCTCCTAATGATCTCGTTCACCTGTAAACAAATGATCCCAAAATGTGTACCTCTCTCTCAGGATCCCTCCCCTGCATGCCAGACTCATCTATACAATTGCCCAGTTGATGTATTCCCCTGTATTTCTAATAGATATCGCAAAGTTAAGGGACAAAATCTGGACTTCTGGTGTTACTCTCAAAACTTGTTCCACCCCTAGCCGTCTGTGTCGTTAAATGGCAATCCTGTTCTTCATCATTCAAGTCAAGAACCTTACAGTCATCTTCGACTCCTCTTTTTCTCTCACACCCAACATTCTGCTTGACAGCAAATCCTAAAATCTCTACATTCAAATTATAAACAGATTCTTTTTTTTCTTTTTCTTGCCCCCTCTTTTTTTTTTTTTTTTTTTAAGATCTTACCTATTTATTTGACACACAGAGAGAGAAAACAAGCTGGGGGAGCAGGAGAGGGAGAAGCAGGCTCCCCGCCAAGAAGGGAGCCCCATGTGGGGCTTGATCCCAGGACCCCAGGACCATGACCCAAGCTGAAGGCAGATGCCCAACTAACTGAGTCACCCAGGTGTCCCAAAATATATCCGGATTCTAACAACTTGTCACCACCTGACTCAGTGCTAACAGCTGGGTTTGAGTCAATAGCATCTCTCATCTGGATTATTGCATTGGCCTTTTAACTCATCTTCCTACTTCTGCCCTTATCTGCCTCCTACAGTCTATTCTTAACATAGCAGCAAGAGTGGATTCATTTAAAATGTCAGATCATGTCACTCTGCTTATAACCCTCCCATGGCTTTCTATCTTAAGCAGAGAAGAAGTTGAAACTCCTGTAGTATTCCATGAGGCCATACATGACTTGTCTCTCTCCCTTACCTCTGTATCTCATCTCCTCCTAGTCTCCCCTTCACTAATACCACTCAGCCACACTCCCTCCTCAGTCAGGTTCATGCCCAGGGCCTTTGCACTTGCTGTTCCCTTTGCCCAGAATACTGTCCCTGAGGTAGCCTTATGACCACCGTCTTACTTGTCTCAGGCCCTGGCTCAAATATCCTTGTATCTATTAGGGTTCAGTCAGGGAAGCAGAGCCACTGTGAGTGGCTGTGGGACAAGGGATTTATTATTGGAATTAGATCGTACATAGCTGTGGGACCCTCTGGGGACATGAAAGTCTGGAATGGTGATAGTCACTAGCCAATTCTTCTAAAGCACTGATGGAAGACAGAGCTTGCTGGGGAATCTGAGAAGCCAAGAACATTCAGCCACTAAAGGAGACCACGAAGGGGGAGTTTATGGAGAGATCTGTGGAACTCTGTTTCTTCTGTGTAGTTACAGCCTCTGTGAGTTAGCAGCCAAGTATCTGGTGGTAGGCCTGGGGCCACTCTCGGCTGCTCTTCTAAACATATTTAATTTTCAAATATAGACAAGAGCAAAAAACATGCTTCTAGTTAACATGATATGACTATTTCTCAAGCAGCTAATCATGCAAAATTCCACTTTATCAATATTAGAGTTAGGGATATACATTCATTTTGTAGCTAAGCTAAGCCCCTCTTTGATATTCTGTGATATAAATCCTAAAATTCAAGGTCGACTGCTATTAACACATTATGTTAGATAGTAGGAAAATGGGACAGAGAAAAAGAAAACGTATATACAAATATATACATTCCTATCAAAGTAAGAGAGAAATATTCATAACTACTATAGTCCTTGTTTCTGCAATTGATCATTTGATCATCATTCATATTTATGGCTTCCTTCTTCTATTCCCATAGGCCTTCCTGGCTGTCAGCATGCATTGAGATGAGAGAAGGCACTATTGCAAGAATGCAAGCCATGGAGGTGAGTCATTTGCTCACATGACTGACTTACGCCTTCAGGATAGTCAGAGGTCAGTCTTGACCACTTCCATTAAGGATGGAGTGCTGCTGGGCACATCCAGCTCTATGGCTAGCCAATACCCAGAGCATTAGGGGTGCTTTAGTTTGAATAGTTCAGTCTTTGCTAGGGCCCAATGGCAAGCTAGAAGCTGTTTCTCAAAAAGGAAGATCGTTCTATTCAGAGGGTGGCATAGCTTTGCTCAAAATCTTGACAGTCTGAACTGAGGAGCCAACCAGTGGCTCCATACAGCATTCCTCTCAGTCGCAGACACGTTGATCACCATGGGATTTACCGGGCCAGACAGCCCAGATGGCCATGCAGTTTCAGGGCAGCCTGGACCCATTGGAGAGTCATCTCTTTCTCTGTCCTCCAACCAAAATGGGGAATCCTTTGGGTTGTTGGATAAGTGGGTCACAGCAGCAGTCCTAAATGTGTATATTGCCTCCCAAGCACCCTGACAACACAAGGTGTTCTACTTTTTCCTATTGATAAGGGGACCACGTGCAGCAACTTGTCCTTACCCTCAGAAGGGATATCTTGATGTGGCCCATGACTCTGGACTCCTAGAAATTTCATTGAGGTGGTAGGTTCCCAAATTTTTATGTTTTATATCCCACCATCTGGCCCCCTGTGTCTATCCAGGGTGTCTAGGGTGGTTGCGATTTCTCTGCTTGCCCACAGGTTCAGTCCTTGTGAAATCATACCCATACCGTTTCAGTGCAGATTGGTCAAGTCCAAACCTCCTTCACTTTCTGCACCTTCCCCCACAAAACCTAAGTTCCGGGAACACTGAACTTCGTATCATTGTCTAAAGATGCAATGCCCTTGCAGATCTCAGATATTGATTGTACTCTCAATGCTGGATGACTATTTCCTGTCTCCTCTTAGTAAATTTCTGCTCTTCCTTTAAGATAGAGATAAAATATCTCCTCTGTGAAGCCTATCCCTCATTCCTCTCCACTGTGCTTCTAGAACCCTCTTTTATTCCTTGACTATGCACCTACCATATCGTATGAGAATTACCTGCTTCCCGGTAAAAGCTCCATAGCAGAGTCTGCCCTACTTCTCTTCCTATCTTCTGATCTTGGCATGCTTCGGTGTGTTAGTTGGAGCTCAATAAATGTGCACTGAATTAATGAAGCTTCCTTCCTAGTCGACTGTCTTCAAAGTGGCTGTGCTCAGTACAGTGCTGAGCTAACTTTATTAGTCGTTATTTTGAATAATTAATATGCTAAATTTTCTTCTTCTCATATGCTGATTTTATAATTGCATTTATTACATGTTTCATAAATGATACATGGGAATGAGACCCCCACATTCTTATTCCCATAAAAATTTGGGAATAAAAATTTACCTGATAGTTAAAAAAAATCCACATATAGTGCATGTAATTCATCTTATGTTGGAAGGAGGCCAAGTTGTTGTCTGTAAATGTGTGACTGAGGAATGGGTTTGTCAAAACTTCAGTTTAGGCCACCAGCAGGTCAAACGTAGGAGAAAGGATTGGAATTAGATTATGATCAATCTGATCCTAGTATCGTAAATGGATGCGAGAAACCACTGTCTAGCATTGACAAGGAAGCCCCAAGAGCCAGGGGCTGGCAGGATCCTTTCCAACCCTGCCCAGGAGTACAGCCTGACCCCTAAATGGGAGTCCTTCAGTGCAGGAGCAGGGGTCCTCCTGCCACTATCACATGGGTGCAACAGGCTGTCAGGACCTTAGATCATTCTGCTCTTGGTGTCACCCCATTCTCACCCTTATTCTGACTCCACTGGAGCCAGCAGATGACCTTCTGGTTGCAATTTGGCTTCTATCACATCATACAGGAAGGTGATAGTTGTAGTTTTGACTATAAATTAATAAGGAAGCTGTGAGTGTGGTGAATATGAAGTATTTTCTGACCATCTCAAGTCTCTGGGACTAGAAGCTGAGTCTCTGCCCAGTTTTGGCAGCCAGACTGCCTTTACCCCAGTACCTTACCTCCTTCTGTATCTGCTCTCAAACCACCGCAGGTGTGACCACCTCCTAAGCATTCGTATCTGCTTCTTAGCGGGCTCCCTTAGGACTCATACAGTACCCTATTATGTTACTTTCCTTTAAAAATATCCATCCTGGGGGTCCCTGGGTGGCTCAGTTTGTTAAGCATCCGACTTTTGATTTCGGCTCAGGTCATGATCCTCAGGATGATGAGATCGAGCACTGCGTGTTGGGCTCTGTGCTCAGTGGGGACTGTGCTTGAGATTCTCTTCCTTTCCTCTCCCTCTGCCCCCTGCCCCTGCTCTTGCATCCACGTGTGCACTCTCTCTCTCCAATAAATAAGTAAATATTAAAAAATAAAAATAAAAATATCCATCTTGTCTCTCCTTTAGATCACTGTTCTTCAAACATTTTTGGCTAGCAGGGGCCATAAACAATGTACCCCCTCATACATTTTTTAATTGACATACAAAATTTTTTGTCATAAGCTTAAATCAGTGCAAACAATATAATTTCTGGTGCATTAGACATATTGTTAGAGTTGTACTCTTTTAGATGTACCCAATGGAAATAAATTCCATAAAAATTTGATACTCACTATCATCTATTTTTTAAAATACTTAGGCCAGCTGTTCATTAACGTTTTACATTGTTTCTTTTTGGTCTTTATCTCATATTTCAATTCCATTTCTCCCAGAAAATTTCATCCTAATGTAATGTATTTTAATGCCTCAAAGTCTTTTATTTATCATTCTAACATAATTCTCTGCAATACAGAAATTCAATTTTATTCTTATTCTTGTGCCCTAAGTCTTTAAATATTTGAAAGTATCTTCTAGTTTGAGTTACTATTATTATCAGTGTATTATTAATCAAAATATCATAAATATATCACAAATTTTATGGATAATTATTAAACACAAAAAGCAATTTTTTTGGAAGTGCATATCTTAAGATGAATAAGGCTGCATTTAAAAAATGAGTTTATGTATTTGTGGATAAATAAAGGCACTACTACTGCTAGAAGGTTTATCATGGTAATAATAATAATAATAATAGCAAACTTTCTTCTCCCACTGTTGAGACAGAGCGTAACATCAATTCCATTCCCATTTTTCGGTGTTACAGATAGAGCTCTGAGAAAGCTTGTTCATATCAAAAAAAAAAAAGATGGGAATGGAAAGAATTTTGTGGTAGCAACGTCACTACATTTTTTTGCACTCCATCTAAGTTATATGCCAAAAATCCTAACAATTAGGTTCCGTCATCTGTTAGCTGACAACTTCACTCCTTTCACCTGCAATTTCGTTAACTGCAAAGAATTGGAATCAGCGGACTTGTAAGACAATCCAGTCTCCATGATCTTTAGCTGCCTCAGTGCCACAGGCAGGATGTTGAACTGTCCTTTTGCTTGGTTTTACACCCGAGGCAATGCACCAGTTAGAATCAGTTTGCTGAGGGAGATGTGCCTTCCTTCTGTAAAGAGGATGAAGAGCGAATGTGAAAGGGAAGATGGGGAGGGAAGCCCAGCCTGACGCACCCAAGTTCAGGGCAGTCTTTCAGGAAAGAGTTTTCCTTACAGAAGTGGCTGTGACAACTCGGGAGTGGAAGACTGTGTGCTCAGCATAGATGTCCGGAGCCTGGTGAAAAGAATTTACCCACATTAATTCTTTTCTTTCTTGTTTCTCTTTGAATTAATTTCTTCTAATTTCTGCCCGTGTTTTCTCCGGTCTAAGAGAATTGGACAGGTCTGTAAGTCACTGTCAATACATAGTAAGACGTTTAGTAGCTTGAGGGTATAGGGGCTGTTTTCTGCATGTTTAGCAAATGCAATTATTTCATACTACTTGTAGAGGACATTGGATTGGTTCACCTGGTGGATATCTGTTGTTTCTGCCTACTCAGCATTCATTCCCTTTTTATTCGCCACCCATTTTGTTGACTGAAATGAAATGGAGATAAATTAACTCTGAGCCTGGGGTTGTTTTTTTTTTTTTTAAGTGTGTCATCAATGTATCACCACAGAAAAGGATAATAACATTTTGCAAGTCTTTTCAGACTTTGATACCTTTGACAATCTCTGAAGTTTTGAAACACTAGTTTATGATACTAAAATTTTTCCTGTACAACGTTTATCTCTATATAAAGGTGTTTATTTGGAGTGGACGGGTGTGTGGGTTTCCTAGGGCTAAGGTGATAAAAACAGAAACAACAGAAGTTTATTCCCTCGAAATTCTGGGGGCTGAAAATCCAAGTTCAAAGTGTCAGCAGACTTGATTCCTCCTGAGGGCTCGCGGGAGAATCTGTTCTATGTCCCTTTCCTAGCTTCTGCTGACAGACAGCAATTCTTGGGGTTTTTGGCTCGAAGATGCATCTGTCCCATCTTCTCCTTCAGCTGCATGTGGCGTTTTCCTGATGTTTCTGCGTTTTTACACGGCTGTCTTCTTATACATCAATCATCATGGTTTCCGGGCCTACCTACACCGGTATGACCTCATCTTAATGAATTACTTCTATAATGACCCTATTTCCAAATAAGCTTGCATTCTGAGGTACTGGGTTAGGATTCCAACTTATCTTTTTGGGGAGGGGACACAATTCAACCGGTAACAGTGAGTCGGAGATGAGCCTGATAATGGCTCGTGTCTTTTATAATATTTCTGACTGTTGAACCGTGTTGGAACGGCAGGTCAAATAGCACAATCACCAAATCATTGCCTAGGACATAGTGGATACTCAAATATGTTTGTTTAAATGAATGTTGCCATGGAGGAGATCAGGACCAAAAGACAAGGACCTCAATTACTAGCCTGGTCGATGAGTCCGATCGAGACTTCTTGTCACATAGGAATTGGGCGTTAGGCAGTTCTGAGGGTGAGGGGAACCTCTCCTGCTCCCCAGTTATTGAGCAACGTAAGGCAGTTAGGAAAATGGGGGCCATGTGGGCAAAAATTATTCCTATTTTACTGAAAAGTTTCAAAAAGAAAATGTTTATCCTTAAAGCCTCATTTCAGGTGAAATCATGTTTTATACTTTTGGATAGCTTTTAGGCCAAGACAATTGAGAGGAAAACAAGTTTGTGAGGAAAACAACACATATTCCAAAATGATAATGATTATTATTATTATTATCATTGTCAGGTTTTAGTATGTTCCAAAATTAACAAATCCCCCATAATTAATTGATAATTTGTTTTGTATTTACTTCTATGTGTTTGCTTTTGAAGGGATATCCTCTGGACCTTCTTCTGTTTAGTAAGTAAGACTACTTTTCTTTGTTTTTTAAAAATTACTGTATATATTTCTTACTTTTCCTGTTTCTTTATTGTCTATTCTTAGGCCACCTCTTTAACTAACATGTATATTATGCTGTAAACATGGGTAAAATGTGTGATATTCCTACCCACTCTACTTTAAATTTCTCTAATGAGCAACCCACAAAACACTGTATGTTAACTAACTGGAATTAAAATAAAAAATTAAAAAAATAAATGGCTGTAATGAATACTAAAGGAGCCATGGACAAAACAATCGTTGCTGAGAAATTGAGGTGGTTCATATTAAAGGTGATCTTTAGGAACTTCTCGGCTTTGTATCTCGTTGCATATGCCTTTGACATCCATTTATTTTTTAACGTGTATTTCTTTTCCATTTTGTTGTTTTTCAAATGGTAAAAACAGGACCCAACGCATTTGTTTTCTGATGGTCCTAGTCCCACAGGAACGTTACCACTCTAACATATTTAATGTTTGATGCTGGTTTTCTTTACTGCAAGCTCTGCCAACTTTTGATGGTTTCTGTTTCAGGTCAACTGACACACTAGGGAAGAGTCTTAAAAGCTAATAATCTCTCCTTTATGAATTAGGATGGCTTCAGTTCTAGGGATGCGAGAGTCAGTTTATAAACTGCTAAATGCTAACTGCAGTTAGCTTTGGAAAATACCTTATGAACTAGTAATAGGGTTCAACAAAATGTTTTCTGGACTAAGGCTTTTTAAACGTCACAATTCTTCTTAAAAAGAAAAGGTTTTAAGACCATGCATAATCGTCCCAGAGTAGATGGGTTATCATGGAGTAGCAAGCAACCTCCCAATCCCAGTGGCTTAAAACAGCAGTGGTTTACTAGCTGCTCACACTACATGTCCAAAGAAGGTCAAGGGGAGGCTCTACTTGTGATAGTCCCCAAGGGATCCAGGCTGATATCACCTGGACATGAGCAAAAGGCATACTGGCTCTCGAAGTTTCCACTTGGCAATGACACACATCATTTCCACTCATAATTCATTGGACAATGCAAGCCATATAGTCATGCTTGAATTAAAAGGGAGTGGGAAATGCAATTCTACCACATTTCCAGGAAGAGGAGAACTGGAATATTTTTGCACAGGCGTAACGTCTACCATGACCTGAATGACAGATAGGCATCTAAAAGCAAAAGCAATTCCAGTTATTGGAAGTATTCCAGTAGTACCACAGAAAAGGGATCTCGATGTTTGGTTAGACTTTGGAGATGTGTGGTAGCTTCTCAAACGTCTTTCTTCTGTTTCACTGTAATCTTGCCAGATTTTCTGTTACCTGATATTTTATATTCATTTTTCCTGTAAGAACTATGTTATGATTTGTATAGCCAGGCACTCTAAAATTTCTTCTATTTCAATATTCTTTTAACATTACTTCTGAAAAATTACAGTAGCTAATGAGTTCTCTAATCTAGCTTCTGCCTTCATTTTCCATCTCTCTCCACCCACATCTACAACTTTTTTTTAATAAATATTTTTTTTTATTTATTTGACACAGAGAGAGCACAAGTAGGGGGAGCATCAGGCAGGGGAGAGGTAGAAGCACGCTTCCCACCGAGCAGGGAACCCAATACGGGGCTCGAACCCAGGACTCTGGGATCACGACCTGAGCCGAAGGCAGATGCTTAATGACTGAGCCACCCAGGCGCGCCCCCCCCCACCTTTTTAGGTAACCTCTACCCAGAGAACTGCACAGAACTCAGTTCTGCCACTCAGTTGTGTATGTTTAGGCAGATTACTTAACCTACCACTCCAAGGCTCAACTGCCCTGCCTATGTAGCAAAATAATAATCACTCTTACCTCTTAGGATATTTTGAGTATTACATGAGGTGATGTTTGTAAACACTACCTAATACGGATATTAGCTCAATCTTACACAGTGCTTGTTAGATGCCAGCCAGTTCTAGGAGATCCATATCAGATGACCCATTTAATTCTCACAACTCTATGTGGTAACTACTATCATTACCCTCATTTTATAGATAAGGACGCTGAAGCACAGAGAAGTTAAAGAACTTGCCCAGAGGCACAATAAACTGTAGAACAGAAAGGCAGCAACAAGCCGTCTGTGCCAAAGACCATGCACTTAATTTCTGTGTTCAGTGGAGTGTGTGGTACACAGTAAATGCTCAAAATATTTTACTTTTTATTTAATGAATATTATTATTATCACTTGCTTAAAATGAAGCTCTATAGTTTTCTCATGGAAAAAATTAAAACTCTTCTTTCATGAACAATGTGCTATTTGATAAAAATGCATGAATTCTGGGGTACCTGGGTGGCTCAGTTAAGCATCTAACTCTTGATTTTGGTTCATGTCATGCTCTCAGGGTGGTGAGACTGAGCCTCATGTCGGGCTCTGTGCTCAGTGGGAAGTCTGCTTGAGATTCTCTCTCCCTCTGCCTCTGCTCATGCTCGTTTGCTCTCTCTCTCAAAATAAGTAAATAACATCTTTTTTAAAAATTAAAAACTGCGTGAATTCTTTTAATATTATTTACGCAGATAGGAAAAATAAACCCTAAGAGACACTATGGCTTCTGTCTTGGTCTGGTCTGGTCTGCCTTGTTCCCTTTCTCTCTCTCTCTCTCTCTCTCTCTCTCTCTCTCTCTTTTTCCTTCCCATCTTTCTCTTGGGTCACTTTCTGTAAGGGAATCCAGATGCTATACTGTGATGATACTTGGACTGCTCACCTGGGGAGAAACTGAGGTCTCTGGCCAACAGCCAATTAGAAACTGAGGACTACCAAAAACCATGTGAGCAAGTGTGGAAGTAGATCCTCCTCCAATCCAGCCCTCAGGGGACTGTGGTCCCAACTAACAGCTTGACTGCAATCTCATAAGAGACCCTAGGAGACCCAGCTAAGATGTTCCCAGATGCCTGCCCCCGCCAGAAAAGGTGAGATAATAAATGTGGTTTTCAGCGACGAGGGGTAATTTGTTACAGAGTAACACAGAACTAAAGGAGATATCGGTACCTGGGAGTAGGATGCTGCTATAACAAAAAACTAAAATGTGGAAAAGGCTTTTTTTTTTTTTTTTTTTTTAGAAATTAAGTCCTTTGGCTTTCTAGACACATTTTAAAATTAGCCTGCCAATTTTTGTAGACAAGTATGCTAGGATTTTGGTTGAGAAGGTGCTGAATCTATAGAACAATATGGGGACCATTGCCCCCTTACCAGTTTTGATTCTTCTAATCCACAAACATGGCATGTCTCTTCATTTAATTAGGTTTTCTTTAACTTTTCTTTGCAATATTTTGTAGTTTTAGGCAAAAAGGTTCTACACATCTTTCATTATTTTTATTCCTGATGTTTTGATGCTGTCATAAATGTTCTAAAATTTTTCTGGTAACTAGAAATACATTTTTTTGATGCTATCATAATCTTAAAAATTTTTTCAATTGTTCATTGCTTGTAAATTGAAATTCAGTGAATTTTGAGGTTTGTTTTGGTTTGGTCTTTTAATGTTGGCCTTATACCTTGTGGCTTTCTTAAGTTTACTTTTGGTTCTAGCAGCCTTATTTTAGATGGCACGGGATTGTCCATATACACCATCACGTCATTTACAAATAAAGACAGTTTTACATCTTCTTTTTTAATCTGATTTCCTTTCAGAGGTTTAGTAAACATATGCACACACATATACAACAACTTGTTTATATATAGTTGGAAGCAATTTGCTAAAATTTTGATAAAAGGTTTTGCACATATATTCTCTATAGTTCTGTTTTTTTGTCTGTACTTATCTGATTTGGTATCAAATGATTCTGGACTCATAAAATGAGTTAGGAAGTTTTTCCTCCTTTTCTATTTTAATGAGTTTATGTACAAGTTTTATTATTTCTTCCTTTAAAGTTTCATAAAATTCACCAGCGGCTTGATGTTTTCAATTTCTTTAAGGTATGTAGGGCTTTTCAAGTTTTCTTTTCCCTCTTGGTTGAGTTTTGACAATTTTTGTCTTTTAAGAAATTTAGCCATTTTCCCCAGGACATCAAATTTATTAGCATAAAGTTTTTAACAATATTTTTTTTATCAATCGGATACTGGTAATTTATAAATTTTGTTTTTCCTTGACCAGTCTAACTAGAGGCTTGCCAATTTTACTGATTTGTTTCAAGGAACCAGCATTTACTTTCATTGACTTTCTGTATTATTTTTTCAATTTCTATTTCATTAATACTCTTTATTATTTCCTTTCTTCTACTTACTTTGGATTTAAATTGCTTTTTTAGCATGGAAGTTTAGATTATTGATTTGAGTCCTTTCCTTTTTTTTTTTTTTTTTTTTTAAAGTAAATGCTGTAAATATTCCTTTAAACTCTTAGCTGCATCCACAAATTTTGATATTTGGAATTTTCATTTTCATTCCATTCAAACTATTTCGTATTTGCCCTGAGATTTCCCCTTTAGCCCATAGATTACTTAGGAGTACATTATTTACTTTTAAAATATTTGGGGATTTTCCTGATATCATTATTTTTTTTTAAGATTTATTTATTTATTTGAGAGAGAGAGAAAGAGAAAGAGAGAGCACAAGTGGGAGGGGCAGAGGGAGAGAGAATCTGAAGCAGACTCTGTGCTGAGCACACACTTTGTGTGAGGCAGGGCTTGTTCTCACAACCCTGAGATCACAACCTGAGCTGAAACCAAGTGGCAGCCACTTTGACTGTACCACCCAGACACCCCCAGATATCATTCTTTATTAATTTCTTATTTAATTCTGTTATGATCAGATTGTGTATTCTGTTGTTGGTCAGAATGTTCTGTAAATGTCAATTAGATCAAATTGGTTGATAGAGTAGTCAGATCTATATCCATGCTGAGTTTTTGTCTACTTGTTCTATGATTACTGAGAGAGAACTGTTGAAGTCTCCATGTATAATTGTGGATTTGTATGTTTCTCTTTTCATTTCCATCAGTTTTTGCTTGTGTATTTTTGAGCTCTAATTTTCAGGTGCATTCACAGTAAGATTGTTGTGTATTACTGATGAATCAACCCATTTCTCAATATGTGATGTCTGTCTTTAAACCTGGTAATTTTTCTTGTTCTGAAGTCTGTTGCACCTGAAATAAATATAGCCAGTCCAGCTTTCTTTTGATGTTATGAATGAAATTGTGTCCCCGTCCCAGATTCATATGTTGAAGCCCTAATCCCAGTACATCAAAATGTGACTATATTTGGAGATAGGGCCTTTAACAAGGTAATCCAGGTTAAATGGGGTCATATGATTTGGCTCTAATCTAATATCTGGTGTCCTTATAAGTAGAGGCAGAGACACGAGGGAGGTACTTTCCAGAGCACAGAAGAAAGGCCATATGAGGACACAGAGAGAAGGAAGCAATCTGCAAGCTAGGAAGAGAGGCCTCAGAAGAAACCCTGTTGGCACCTTGATCTTGGACTTCTAGTCTTCAGAACGGTGAAAAAATAAATTTCTGTTGTTCAAGGCATGCAGTCTATGGTATTTTGTTATGGCAACCCTAGTAAAATAATATTTGATTAGTGTTTTCGTTATATATCTTTTTTCATCCTTTTATTTTTATCTATATAATTATATTTAAACTGGCTTTCTTATAAATTGTGTATAATTAGGTCTTCTGTTTTTTTAGCCAATCTGAGAATCTCTCTTTTTTAATTAGAGTGTTTAGACCACTTACATTTAATGTAATTATTAATATGATTGGATTTAAGTCCACAATTTTATTATTTTACTGATTGTTTTCCATGCTTTTGTTATTCTTTTCTCCCTTTCCTATATTCATTTTGATTATTGAAATACTTTTAGTATTCTATTTAACTTTACATAATGTATTTTTGGCTATCTTTCTTCTAGTGTTTACTCTACAGATTATTAAATGTCTGTGGTCTGTGCACCAGTTACAAGAAATTTGCTTATTTTTCTTTGTGAATTTTCTTGTAAACCAGAGGAGATTAATTTAAATGAGGCACTGTCATCCTAATCTCATTAAAATTGAGACTGATACTCCAAACCACACTGGATTTATATAAACACCAGTCACCTGGACAAAGGCAATGTGCTTAACTGACTTCCATCATCTCACTGACTTTTTCCAAGATTAAATCCAGTAAAAATAAAGAGAGAACAATAGACTTATGTCCAAGAGATTTGTCTCAGCTAAAGTAACAGCAGATTTAGGATAATATAAAAACTCAAATCTTCTTACTAATATCACTCTCAAACTTGAAAAGTTATATGGGCTTTAGGGGCTTAGAGTTTAGTAGATGTAGAGACTATTTGTTAAAATAAAGTCTTAATGGAAAAATATAATACATCTGTGTATGAGATTATTCAAAATAAAAATGCCAGTTATCTTTAATTTATATTAAATGTAACACCAATCAAAATTCTAAACATCTTTCATCAAAAATGGTATGTTTATTATAAATTTTATAAAGAAAAGATATCATGAAAGAAGGGCTAAGGCAGTCTTGATAAAGCAGGAGAAAGAAGAAAAATCTGCCTGACCAGGTATCAAAATATATTACGAAGGCATAGAAATTAAAGTAGTGCAGTATTAGCACAACAAAATAAATATTAATGAGTGAAAGGAAATAGAGAGCCTAGGAACAGATCAGTGAGAACTTGGTGTGTCACAGAAGTGGCATTACAGATGAAAAGGATTGTTTGATACATAACATTAGAACAGATATAATTGTAAAATTATATCTGTATCTCACAACATATTAGAAAATGAATTAAATATTCAAATGTAAAAAACAAAATTAAGAGGGCACCTGGGTGGCTCAATGGGTTAAGCGGCAGACTCTTGGTTCCCAGCTCAGGTCGTGTGCTTAGGGTCTTGAGATCAAGCCCCGTGTCTGGCTCTGTGCTCAGCAGGGAGTCTGCCTATCTCTCTCTCTCTCCTTCTCCCTCTACCCCTACCCCCACTAGCACATGTGCTCTCTCTCTCTCTCAAATAAAATAAATAAATAAAATCTTTAAAAAAAATATAAGGACACAATAGTTAAAATTTACCAGAATATAACAGGGAAGAATATCTTTATGATCTAGAAATAAAAAAGTCCTAATCAAGAATATTTTTTTCTGGGGCACCTGGGTGGCTCATTTTGTTAAGCATCTGCCTTCTGCTCAGGTCATTATCCTGGGATCTTGGGATCAAGCCCTGTGTAGGGATCCCTGCTCACTGGGGAGTCTGCTTCTCCCTCTCCCTCTGCCCCTCTCTCCTGCTTGTGCTCTCAGTCTCTCTCTCTCAAATAAATAAATATCTTAAAAAAATAATATTTTTCCCAATCATATTGCCATTCATTCATAGTTTATCAAAGAATGTAGAACTTGTTTGAAAACCAATATATGTGAGGAGAGGGATGCCTGGGTGGCTCAGTCAGTTAAGCATCTGCCTTCAGCTCAGGTCATGATCCCAGGGTCCTGGGATCGAGTCCCACATCAGGCTCCTTGCTCAGCGGGGAGCCTGCTTCTCCCTCTGCCTGCTGCTCCCCCTGCTTGTGCTCTCTCTCTGACAAATAAATAAATAAAATCTTTAAAAATATATATCTATGTAAGGAAAAACAGATACACCTCCTGTTTCATTTAGTGTTTCCTCTTCTTTTCCTAAACAAAGTGTTCTCTAAGAAAATTCAAAGACATCAGGCAAAGTTTTTTTCTAGTGCATTTCTAATCTAATTCTTTTCTTAGGATAAATAATGTGTACATGATGATATTGTCCCTTATTGCCTCAAAACTGTTATCTGATTCAATAATACAAAATTTGACATCTTTCAATGGAACTAGTTTTTCTTTTCTTTTCTTTTCTTTTCTTTTCTTTTCTTTTCTTTTCTTTTCTTTTCTTTCTTTTTCCTTCTTTCTTTCTTTCTTTCTTTCTTTCTTTCTTTCTTTCTTTCTTTCTTTCTTTCTTTTTTTTTTAGTGATAACTTTCTAGACAGGATATGAACCTAGATCAAAAAGGTCAAAACTGGCAGAATATATGCCTGCTCCATTTTCCTGTTTTTGAATTGCATCATATTCCTTCAGTTTGGGGGATTTTATTCTAAGACAATTGCCAGTGCACAATGGGAGGAAATATGTAATAATTTATCATGTTTACTAATGATGTAACTTTGTAAACTTTTATAATCTAAATAATAGTTAGAATTATTACTTGCAAAGTCACTGGCTTGGAAACTATTTCCATAAGAAATCATATCTCATTTCATTAAAATAAAGACAGAAAATTCATTCTCAAAGAAAACTCATTTGTCTTCTAAGAATAGCATTGCAGAGATTTAAAGAAATTAGAGGTAGAAAAATCAATTAGAACTAATCTACTGGCTTGTCAGAAAGGATTGCTTTTTACAAAATATATTCTAGTTCTTTGTCCAGGTTAATTTTAAATGTCTCAAGGGATGGGGCACTTGCTATATTCCTTTGAAGTCTTTCCTTTATCTAATTGACCTTCCCAATAATCTTTTTTTCCCCTAATATCTAACCTCCATGTTAGGTATTAATTCGGTGCTATTACTTTTTATTACACTTCTTTTTCCTATACTATTGTCCCTTCACTACCAAATTCACTTTTTATACTCTCAGATATTTATAAGGAGCTAGGCGCCATTTAACCTAATGACAGATGTTTACTTGTAATAATAATCTTTAAAAGAGATCTTTAGGTCTTTTTCTACATTTTCCTTGTCTGCCTCTCTTTCTTTCCTCTCTCTTTTCCTCCCTTCTTCCCCCCTCTCTCCCTTCTTATTTTCTTTTTGCAGACCTTGTAAGGAAGTGCTTAAAAGTGAAAGCCAAATACTTAGCAGGAACAAGTAGAGAAAGGAGATTATAAATTTTTTTGCTTGATCAAGGAGAATATCAATTCTTTTGCAAATTAGCAATATATTTCCTGTCTACCTCTAGGTATGAGTGAAGCATTTTTCTCTTGTAAATGATTTCTGGTTCTTTTATAACCTCTTCTGTCTTTCAATATTTTTCATTTCAGATTTCCTCCTTTCTATTTCATTATGTTTATATGAATTTAAAATTGAATTTTTTTCTAGATTGGATGGTATTATTTATGTTGTACCCTTTGAACATGAAGGTGATGGTTTTCCTCCATTTACAAGATTTAAATTCTTGCCCTTATCTATGCGGACGATTAATTGTGAGACACCATGCACAATGACACTCTGGACTCAAATTTCTGTCTGAAGATAAGCAAAACAAGGATTTTCTGGAGGGGTGAGAGGATATCATATAGCCAGGGAAGGAGATTGCCCTGAGCATAAGAACATAAATTCTTTGCAGGCGGAACCAGTTCAATAAAATGCCAGTGTCTGCAATAACATTTCTTGGTCACCTGGGGGAAGGGCAAAGATGAAGACTGTGATGAATTTTATTGTGTGCTTTTGTGATCATAAATTAAATTTCTATGAATTCCTGTATAGAGCCCATCTATTATCATTGTTGAAGAACAGTGGAATAAGGGTTTATAAAATTTGCTAAATATATTTTCAATACTTAGGGAAAATTTACAGATTAATTCAATTAGCTTTCTCCTCTCTGCTCAAATTCTGCCTCTATTTTAATAGCTGTGTGGCCTTAGGAAAGTAACTTAACCCCTCCATGCCTCAGTTTCCTCTGTTATAAAATGTTGATACTGCCTGTTGGAGGAAAAAATGAGTTATAAATGGAGAATAAATTGAGTTAATATTGTAAAGTGCTTGACACAATACCTTAATAAAAGCTAATTTTCTTTTTTTCTTTTATTCATTAAACATGCTTTTATTGAGTGTCTTCTATGTGGTAAAGCGGGAAGTAGGAGTTCACAGTTTAGCAACAAAGACTGATACAATGTCTAACTGTATGTATGAGGCACTACAAAACCATATGATGTGCTCTGGAGCCAAGAAGTGAGCCTTAACCTGTGTGGTAGATTGAGGAACAATCTTGGCCTTGGTAGAATGAGTATGATTTTGAAAAGTGGACAAGGTGAAGGAAGTAGGAGTGAGCGGACCCATGTGTGAAGCAGAGCATATTCCAGGCAAAGGGAATGGCATAAGCAAAGGCTTGAAAGCAGAGAAGTACATGATGCTTGCACGTGAGTGATAAAGTATGGGTAAAGCATCATGAGGTGGGGGAGTGAGCGTGGGGAGACCCTTTTTCTATTTTTGGAGAATCTTCTATTGTACGAGTTTGGGTTGTGGGCGGGCCCCAGGTCCCAACAGAGAATCTGAAGGGAGGCAAACATTTCCTCTCTCTGCCTTCTGGCTGCTAAGGTATGGGCTGTTGGCTTGAATAGGGAGAACGTGTTGCTAAGTCGCAGAAGTTCAGGAACGGTGGCCATAGTAAGTGGCCAGTGGGATGGTGCCATTGGTGACATGCTGCGCTGTAGTCTGGTCTGTATTATTTGCTGCCAGTCTTCCATAGATCCTGACCCCGTGCTGAAACAGTTCTCCATCTTTGTGTTGATGCAGTGGGCAACCTGACAGTGCCTTCTCTAATTTTTTATTCTGGAAAAGTTAACTAGAATTCTTTTTGTTTGCAACAGAGACGTATCTCAAACAATAGAAAATTTAGTCTTTTTAGTTTGTTATTTGTGTTTCCTAAATTTTGTTCAATGAATACGAAGGATTTCTGTAATAACACTTTTTATAGAAAGTAAAATCAACGTAAATGTGAAATTAAAAAAATTTGAAAGTAAAGTAGGTATTTAAAATGTAAAAAAAAAAGGGCACCGGGGTGATTCAGTTGGTTTAGCGTCTGCCTTCAGCTCAGGTCGTGATCTCAGGGTCCTGGGATTGAGCCTCGCATTGGGCTCCCTGCTTGGCGGTGAGTCTGCTTCTCCCTCTCCCTCTGTTATCTCTCTCGCTCTGACTCTCTCTCAAATAAATAAAAATCTTTAAACAAAATAAAATGTAAAAAAAGAGACCTGCATCAAGACAAAAGGATAAAATGGATGGTAATAATAGTAATAATTTTAAGGTAATGGATACTGAGTGCGTACCTATGAGCCAGGCACATTGTTATGAACTTTATGTGCATTATCTTATTATATACTTTCAACTTATTATATACTTATTATACACTAAACTGTACGTGATATGATTACCAACGTTTTCAGACAAGGAAACTGAGGTTAGGAGAGGGTAAATCACTTTCTCAAAACTACCAGTGGGACTGTGGCGTAGGCAGGATTTAAATCCGGGTAGCCTGAATATAGCATCTATACTCTTAAACCTGTGACAGCATAGATGGGCTGGTCACCCCCTTTCCCTGGGAAAGGTGACTAAGCTTGTAGAATAGGTAGTCTCTGAACTGGACCTTGAAGAATAAGTAGAGTTTGCCAGGTAAAGAAGATATAAAAAAGTCAGTTCAGCGTGAGAAGGGTGTGTGCAAGGGCAGAGACAGGAAAGGCCATAATGTGTTGTAGAAATGCCTCTTGGAGCCCTGGTTCATGGTGCAGAGGGTGCTGTGGGGTGGGAAGGGGTGATATAGGGAGAGTTATGAGCTGAGGGAGGGGTGGCTAAAAGGGAGGTTGGTAGTAGAGGAGCCAAATGTAGGTTTGAAATGGAATGGGGGCTTGGTCGCATGAGTCCTTAAGGTTTAATAGTTAAGTTTTTATCCTTAAGCAACCAGAAGTCATCACTGGTTTTTAAGTAGGAAAGTGACATCATCAGCATCTCTTTTTAGAAGGAGCACTCTGGCGGCAGCATGGAGGAAGGCATTGGAAATGATGGGTGTTACCAAGGTCAGTTGGCAGGATACTGAAATAGCACATGAAAAGCCAATGAGGCCAGCGGGAGTGGGGGCAGAGAGGAGGGCCTAGATTTGAGAGGCATCCCTGGGAGGGGAGCAACAGGCTTGATGATTAATATAATGAGGGCTGTTGAGGAGGAAGGAAGAAATGAAGATGACTGAGATTTCTAGTTTGAAAATCTGAGTAATTGGTGATGTCATTTCCTGAAATAGGGGTGGAAGGAAGGAATATATGTGAGGCCCACCAGAAACTTTACATGTGTTATCTTTATTCAATTAAACAAACCCATGATGAAAAGATTAAAATGCCCATTTTCCAGATAAGATCAAGGTTCACTGAGGTTAAATAATTTGTCCAGGGTTACACAGATGGTAAATAGAAGAGCTGGGATGGGAAATAGAGTCTTGCTCCAAAGCCTGTATCTTTCCATGATAGTATTCTACAGTCTGACAGTAATTTTAATTTGGAAAAAATAGGACTGAAACTCATGGGAAAGGTGGAGCTAGAAACATGGTCCTCTCAGAGGAGGGCTGGTGCAGACTGAAGAAAGATTAAAGCCTCATACTATTGGGATGAAGAACTAGAGCATCATTGTCCAATAAAATTTTCTGCAGAGATGGAAATGTTTTATACTTGCACCACCCAATACACTAGCCATGAGCCCATGTAGCTATGGAACACTTGAAATGTGGCTAATATGACCAAGGAACTGAAATTTTAACCCTAATGTTAATTTAAAATTAAAAAACCTGTATGTGGCTAGTGACTACCGAATTGGATAGTTTAGGATTAGAGGAACCAACCGGACATGGAGAGTCCATCAGAGGGCAGGCCTTGCCGGTACTCTGGAAAAGTCACTAGATATTTGATCATCTGCCTCATATCTGCAGGTAAGATTGGTCCTAAGTTTGGGGACTACAATTTATTAATTACGAATGTGTGGACAATACGGTAATTTTACCAAGTCTTATCTTTGGAAGGAGAATAAGTACAGTACTCCACTTCCTTCCTTATATGAAACAAAAATCACAATCATTTTCTCTGTATTTACATTTTTCTGTGTGGAGTGTTACTTAAGAGCTTGAGCTCCAGAAAAATGCCTGTATTCAAATCCCCTTTCTGTCACTGAATGTGTTGTCCCTTGAGTTAGTTACTTCACATTCTCAAACTTCACTTTCACTACCTGTAATACAGGGATAACAACAGCTCTTTAGTCATGGGGCAGTTGTGAAGATTAAGTTAAATAACTTATGTGAAACGCTTAGCCAGGATCTGGCCCATGCTAAGCACTCAGGTGAAGTTTCATTATTCTGTAACTAGTACCTTGTTGTGATGAGTGTGTACTTAGCTCCTCTGTATTTTGACATGTACTTGACTCTCTGCATAAGTAAAGGTACTCTCTCAGATCTCTAAATGTCAGAGCATTATAAAAAGAAATACACATTAATCAAGATGAAAAGGTAGATAGGGTTTTGACAAGTTGTATCGCAGGCAGGAGTTTTGCAGTTACTTTTGTATTTCACTTTGATTTCCATTTTGTTAAAACTATTTTAAATCTGTACAGTAGCATATCATAGCCCTGATATTTTGTTGTGATCATTAAAATTCCCTTGGTTTAACCTCAAACAGTTCATACAACACGATCAAGCAAAAATACTAGAGGCTCTAAATTTTGATTCAAAAGATTTCTTGATGTCTTGAAGCTCTGAAGAATTTCATACCACTTAAATTGGAAATATTTAAAGCCTAGTCTCTGGTTATCTCAGAAATGTCTGGGTAGGTTGTATAGTGTTGGATAGATCAAGGACTGTTTAGAGACAAATGACTTCAGAAGTACCAACAAGTAATAGGATCCCTTTTGTTGCCGATTTTGTAGTTTGTAATCTTTAGATTGAAAAAAACCCCACAGCATTGTAATATAGTCTTGCACCCAGTACAGTGTTTGTGCAAAATACAAATATATTTTTTCATTAGGGTAGAGTGTTAAGAAATCTGTGTTTAAGTGCAGTTTTGCTGCTGTTTTGCTTAAGTAAGGAAAAGTCATTGACCTCTTTGGGCCACAGAAAGCTAAACGTCTTTCGTAAAACCTGCGTTGATCTAGGCTTTATTTTAGAATGATCTCCCAAGTATCCTTCCAACTAAAATTCCTTGAATTTGTCTTTTCTTTTCCTCTTTAGTCTTAAAGGACTAGAGAGGTAAATTTTTTACTTCTATTCTTTTTATAAACATGCTCTTGAAATGTTCTTAGAATAATATCTCATTTCCTTAGAAAACAATTCATGGGTGAGTCAGCATGAAGGACAAAACCCACTCACAATAGATATCAAAATTGCATGAGGCGGTGAAACGAGAAGTGATTTTCTTTGTAAACTAAAATGATGAGGTACAGAGGAAGCAATTATTTATAAAATGAGTGCTTGGTGGAAGGCTTTATGTAGCAGAGATAACGCGCTGTTACATATTTAGGAAGACGAAGAGGGTAGCAGGGAGTCCTGTCCACACTGCCTTAAAACTGTTACTATAAACGTTCCTTTCAGGGAGGGTGGAAGATGTGTGTCGGGCGGCGGACGAAAGGAAGGATCCCAGCAAAGCAGGTTAAAAGCCTTCCCCGCCTCCACCGGTCTTCTCTGGAAATACATAATTAAGGGAATTTCCTCCAGCAGCCACGGAACACTCAGTGGCCGTTTCCACGTCACTATTAGGGCAGCCAGCAATTTTGCTTTCGCAGGCGGTGACTTGCCGACTCTTGCGGGTCCTCTGAGGGACGCCGAATGTCGTCCTCCGTTCCCGGCGAAGTCGGGCAGCGAGGTGGCTCGGAACCCGGGCGGGGGGCGCAGCGGCCAGGGGAGGGCGCAGAAGCGTTTCCTGGGTGAGCGCGGCGGCCGGGCCCGTTTCCGGAAGGCTGATTGCATCAGGTGTGGAGCTGGGCGCCTCCTCGGCCCAACCTGGCGGCCACTGCGCCTGCGCGCGTCGCCCCGCCCCACCGCCGAGGACTCCACCGCGGGTTTTCCTCCCGGTCTGGAGTAGACCGAGCCGGGAGGGGCGGGCGCCATTGGTCGCCCCGGGACCCCCGGGAGAGGGGACGGCAGGGTGGGACTCCTGGAGGGCCGCGGGGAGCTCTGGGGTTCGTGGGAATAGAGTGCCACGGAAAGAGGACCTGCCTGGAAGGGTGGAGGCTGGTCCTGCTGGCGAAGGGCGGGGTGGTCTTGGGTTGTCTAATTTCTTAGCCTCTCTGGACGTGAGGGTCGTAGACCAGAACTAGAGGGCTTTCCAGTTCACAGTCTGCATTTCCCCAGATTGGGTTAAACTGTGGCCTCCGGCTGTCCGTGGTCCGCAGACTCAATAGGGGGATTTTGGGGTGCAGGGTCTCAGCCCTAAGGGCGAGCACTTTAATGGATTTACAGGGATTTCTCAGTGGCAATATTGTTTTTCTGTTACAGTAAGGAGCAATATGATTGTTGGCCTTCAGATGGGTCTGAGGAAAATTGTTCATTGAAGAGGTTTTAGGGGTGCAAACACCGGAAACCGGTCTTCCGCAAGGCAGCTTCCTTCCACCACTCATTACTTGCAACCCTACTATGAGTCAGCATCAGGGTCCCATTATACACTTTTTTTTTTTATACACATGTAGGTCTCCCTCCTAGCACTCTCCATGTTTTATATGACATTTTTGAGTGATTATTTGGTGGATGTCTGTCCACCTGGTTGAACTGTAAGCTCTATGGAGGCAGGGGTCTGGGTTTTTTTTATTCACTGGTATTCCCAGACATACTATAGACCTTAAGGATCTTCAATAAATACATGATACTTGAAGCAATAAGTACTGCCCACCATAACCACAGAGATTCCTCACTTGAAGAGTAAGGACTAGCTAGATGTGAGTTTGTTATTTGAGGAAGTAGTGCATTCTGGAAGTTTCGGGGAGCGGATAAGTGAGGAGAAGCCATAACTTCATAGCTACTATTAATTTACTTTTAGCATAATCCTCCTGACACAGATCATAGGTAAGGCTGTGTGTATGTGCATGTATAGTATTGGTTCTCAAAGTGTGGTCCTCAGAGCAGCGGCACCAGCATTACAAAGGAGCTTGGCAGAGATACAGATGCTTGGACCCCACTGCACACCTACTCATTCAGAGACTCTGGGAGTGGGACCCAGCATTTCATTTCTGTAAAGCCTTGGGGTGATTGTAACGTAGACTCGAGTTTTGACAACCACTGCACTGAAGAACAACCCTAAGTCAGTGTCCAGGGCAGAGCACTGATTACTGTTTCCTGAGTATCCATTCTTATCAGGACTCTGCTTGTCTGCGTACAATTCGAGTTATAGGTAATATTCCTGGGGGTGAAAAGGAAATTATGCTTTTCCCCTCCTGCAGGTATGTTTCTCCCCCGAGGTGATCCTGCTGTGATTTTTACATCAAGGAATGGTGTGTGTATGTGGCATATGCCTGGGGTTCTGGATAAGAAGGCAGAAGGAGAAGTTCTCGCCTACAAGTTGCCGCTGGGTGGGTGTGGGCAGCTCTCATCTGGGTACATTTTCGCATTATAAAGGATTGCAGACATGTGGGAGAAAAGACTAGCCAGGAATGAGGTTACCCAACTGCCTTTTGGTGCAGACAGACGCCAGGCCACATGGAGGGGATACCGGGCTGCATCGATTGCGCCTCCCAGCCTTTGGCTCTCGACACCCAGGTCCCCACAGCTTCCCTGCCATCTTCCCAGGCAGTAGGGGAACCGAGGGTCCCAGCGGCCCGGCAGCCTCTGCCTGCAGGGGTCGCACTAAGAGCGCGGCCCGCCCCCTCCTCCTCGGCCCCCGCCCCCAGCCCCGCCTTTCTCGCGTTCGGCCCCCGCCTGGCCGGGCCCCTCCAGCCTCTCCTCGCGCAGCCGCCGCCAAAGCCTGGAGAAGTGGAATCTCGCCGGCGCCGCTGCCTGCGCGGGACTCGCGGAGCGGCACTGGGCATGCTCAGTCGCCGGAGCCCGTCCTGGTCTCAAGTAGGAAGCTCGTGCGCTGCACCCGCAGCTGATCCGGGCGCTCCGGGAAAGGCGAGACTGGAGCAGAGCCGCCGGGCGCCGGTGCCGGAGCGAGCGCGGCGCGCACCGCCGGTGAGCCTCGCTTTCTTCCTTGCTTTTGCCCTGGACCCCGGGGCGGCCCGGGAGTGCTGGCGAGAGACTCGGGCAGCGGCAGCGGCAGCGGCGTGCGACGAGTGGCTGCGCGCAGCCCCGGCGGCTGCTCCTCTCTTGCCGGCCCCTGGGGCTGCGCGGCCACTGCCGCCCGCCCCGCCGCAGCCACAGCTGCAGCAGCTGCCGCCGCATCTGCAGCGGGCGCCCGTTGCGGAGTCCGGTGCGTCCCGCGCTCCCGCCGCAGGGCCGGCCGGGTGGCACGGCGACTGAGGGCTCACTCCTTGACTTCCATCCCTCTTGCTTCCCGGCGCCCTCTTTCCTCCGGCAGCCCGGGTTTGGCAGGGCCGGGGCGGGAGACACAGGGTTGGAGGGGGTGCGTCCGGGTGGGGACTGCGGAGGGGAAAAGTGAGGGCGGGCGCCGGCGGGGAAGAGCGCACACCCCCTTGCCCTGGCACCGGCCTCCGCTGTGCGGTCGGGCTCTCCCTCTTGGGGCGGCAGCGCGCTCCTGCCGGGGAGTTGGAGACGGCGCTGGTTTCTTGGGGGTTCATATGCTAGGCGCTGAGAGATCACAGGGGGAAAAGTTCATTTCCCCCTCGGAGGCATAGAGCGTTTTAACTAGAAAATGGCTGTGCGAAGGGGACCGAATCGGGGAAGCTGGCCACTGGGTCCTTAAAGCTCCTCTGCTGCCCGCCGGGCGGAATGGAGGGTTGAACGATAGAAATGACATTCGTGCGATGAAAACAGTGCTGGAGGAAGGGAGGGATGCGGAGTCCCAAAGAAACAATGCGAGGTGGTCTAGAACGCGATGAAGCTCTCTAGAACTGAGGGGGCAGGGGACGAAGGGCCGAGGGAGCGTGGGACTTGAAACAAAAATAAATGGGAGAAATCAGATTTGGAGTTGTAGCCGTTTTGTAGTCAAGTTCTGCGCAGTTTAGAGCCACGACTGTCACAGACGTTTTTGGATGGATCGAGTGGTGTGAGGACCAAAATTGAGAAGAGAATAAGGGCCAGTGTCGGAAGCCCTGGCGAGGCTGGGCTCTTGGAGGGCATAGTTTTAAAACGTCCCTCAGTCACTGGCTTTCCATTTGCGCCTGATGACTTAGGTGGAATACCTAAAGGATTATCATAAAATGATGCCAGCAGTGGTGCTTCAGTTCCAAGAAATGAGGAAACTTTGCGAGGTTGGCATTGGTTTGTCATTTGTTGTAATATTTAACTGATTTAAACCAACAAACAGTGTGGCGTCCTGATCTGTTGTTCTGGATTTGGGTCTCTTAAGCCTTTGATTTTTTTTTTTTCCCTTGTCAATGACTTATATGTTGAATCTTGTCCTGAAATGGCCATGATAATTAAGGATATCTGAATTTGTGCAGCTGGCCTTTCAGGAACGTAATCTTTAAAGGGGGATTTCTTTATGAACTTAGGTAGCAGCTTAGTTCTATTTTCCGTTTGTAGCTACAAAACAGTAATTGTTCAACAATTGTTTATTGTAACTTGCAGAATCAGAAATGCACTGATTTGAAGGGATGGCATTGATCAAATGGATGAGGAACCTCGGTGCTGGGGGAGATGCTGGGAGAACACAGGTGGCAGTAGAGTACAATGGGCTACTAGTCAGAACACCAGGGAGAAACCGATTCAAGATTTCTATTGCTGTCCTTTTGTCATCATCTTACTGTGTGACCCCCCAAAAATCACTTGGGGGGTCTTCCTAATCTAGGGATGTCCCTAGATATTTGCTCAGAGCCTTTGAGAAAGGACTCTAAAGTTGAGGTCCTTTTCTAGGGAAGGAGTTTCTTAAACTTTTATTCTCTTTTCCAAAGGATACTTTTAACTCGATAATTCAACTCCAAGGAGCCAGCACACCATTCAGCACTTTCTGAAACTTTTATAAAGTGGCAGTAGAAAAGCTCGATGAACTGAAGTGTAAAAGACTGGTTCTTTACACTTAACTGGAGTAATATGAATAAGAGACTACAAAGTTACTTAAGAAAAGAGTACTAAGTATTGCAAGAATCCACATGTGCAGTGATAAGGTTTTTTAAAACTGTTACTCTTTTTATGTCATGTTTCAACTTTTTAATGAATGTTTCTTTTCCTGACACCAGAAAAACAACAAACATTGGATTTTTTTTTTTCTGTTGCAACAGGAATTAATACTGAAAGGCTTGCCATAATATTGTACAGGGTTATGCTGATTACTATGATTTCAGGGTATCTAAATTTATCTTTTAAGAAAAATGGAATGTTTTTTCTCTATATCTTTTTTAGTTACACTTAAAAAAATTTATTTTATTTTATTTTAAGTAGGCTTCTCACCCAGCGTGGGGCTTGACTCATGACCTTTGAGATCAGGACCTGAGCCACCCAGGCACCCCAGTTACACTTTTAAAATAGACTACCCTGCTGTTATAACCCCTTAAGTTTTTCGTGGCTGTAGGACTTTTAGGAAAGTATTGTAAGAAGATATTACTAGATATGTGGGCGATACTTATTTTCCTTCTCCAGATTAAGGAAACTAGCATTTGTTCAATGCTTTTCTGTGTCAATCTGATGTTGAGCTTCTCACATACATTATCCTTTGTGTCAGCATCTTTCACATGAATGTCAGCTTCCCCAGAAAACCCCTCTTGGGAGGTGAACAGTCCTTTGCACAGCAATAGAACTTTAAAGTTTTTTCCCATATGAGAATATTTTCTACGGGTTTCATTGTTATTAAATAAGCTTTCTCTTGTGAAATAGTTTTGATTTGTTATTTGGAACTAGATTTGATTGGAACAGCATGTTTTCAAGATGATTTGAATGTTTTAAAGAATCTTCTATCTGGATTTAAAAACTGTTTTCATGCTCGTTTATTTTCAACAGTGTTGTGCTACCAACAAATACGCTTAACTGTGAGGAAGATAAACCCAGATTACCCATTTTATGTTCAATGTGTTATTAATGCATATTCTTTTTTTTTTTTTAAGTTTTTATTTATTTATTTGACAGAGATAGAGACAGCCAGCAAAAGAGGGAACGCAGGCAGGGGGAGTGGGAGAGGAAGAAGCAGGCTTCCAGCAGAGCAGGGAGCCCGATGTGGGGCTCGATCCCATAACACCAGGATCACGCCCTGAGCCGAAGGCAGACACTTAACCGCTGTGCCACCCAGGTGCCCCTTATTAATGCATATTCTGCATGTTGATGGCATTTCTGTCAGTTGAAATGGTTTGTCAGAGTCAGAGTGACGGATTCTCCATGATCAAGGTTCTGGTGGGATTTGGTGCAAAGACCACCAACCAGTGACTCCCAAGACTTGCCTTCTGGGCCAGGTTCTCCTGCTACTTTAACTTACTTTGTGATCTTGGGAAAGTCAGTTTACTTTTCTGGGCCTCAGTTTTTCCATCTGTAAAATGAGGGAGTTGCTGTAGAATGCACCCTTTGGGTGCCAGTGGGGTTCTTTTGTCCTGTTCCAGGGGTTTGTGGTGCAACCATCGGAGGAGGGGGGCTTCATTTAGAGCATTAGATGAAGCTCATTTTGTGCTTCACTGAGTCTGGCCTGTCTTGCTTTGAGGAATGTCTTTCCTTTTTTTTTTTTTTTTTTGGCCAAATCCTTACTTCCTTTTAGTTTTTGCTAAAGAATGATTGTCACAAAATGAACTCTGTGGCCCTGCCAAGTCTAGGTAGGAGAGAAGGTGATGATTAGATTTGGATGAAGCACATTAGCTATTTGAAACTGTTTTATAGCATCTTCTGAGGGGGGGGTCTCTGCTCTTGGGCATGCAGATAAGTTGAGAAAGAGACCACCACAGAGGCCGCAGAGGAAGGTGTCACGTGTCTTGGGTGCCGGGACCACGGATGTGAAATTTTGGCAAGCTTTTCTGTGTCCCCATCTTCTCTCCTCAGCCCTCGATTAGAAATGTAGCCCTTGGTCTCTGGAATAAAATTATCATCATTTCATGTTAGCACCATCCCTGTATTGGGCAGGTGTCCAGATGTCCATGGTCAGCTCCTGGAGTAGCAGAAGTGGTGGCTGGTGGAATGCACCCACTCATCTTGGGCTGATCTTTTTTTTTTTTTTTTTCTTTTGGCAATTTATGATGATGGGGCCGAGAGCAAAGGAAAGCGATCCATTTGGGGTTTGTAGTGCACTTTGCTTTCACGATGGTCACAAAACTCAGCATCGTTAACTTTTAAGTGAGGCAGGTGAGGAGACACCGAAGTTGTTATCCACAGTTTAATGATTGATAGTAAACAGACAGTGAGTCTAGTGCTGCTGATACTAACCAGGCCACGGGGTGGCTGGGCCTCTAGTAGGAGTGGAGCAGTAACTCCAAATAAGAGAGGAGGGACACAGAGGGTAGAAGACAGTCAAGTCATTGCAAGTTGGCAAAAAGTAAGAAGCCTGCATCAGTTTAAAAGTATGAGAGGCCTTTAGTTGTAGACTCACAGGAGACATTCCCTTTCTGCATCATCTTACTTCCATAATGGTTGAATCTGGTCTTCTAAGCATTGAATAGATTCTAGGACAGGCATTACTTTTATCATCAGGAAAAAAGTCTCTGTATAATTTATTGGTACATGAAATGTACAGACTTTATGGACAAAGATGGGAAGAGAACATGGAAAAAATGAATGGTATGGAATTACAGATTAAGGTGTTTCTTTGTTTATTAATGATTTGACAATGGTTGTAGATAAGGTGAACCATTCTGTCCTTTGCCCCCTGTGGAAATCTTGCAGAATTTTGTCTGCTAGGTAATAGTTGAGGTTTTTCAAGTGTAACTCTACTGGAAAGTATGCTTTAGGAATGCTGAGAGGGGGAGGAAGAGTGGTTTTGTGTTTTTCTTTTAAAGTTGACGAAAAAGAATGCAGTTTTGTAGCTGAGCTAGGAGAAGTGTGCCCTTAGAATGATGAGGTTGGAGAGAACTTGCAGAGAGCTCCAGAGAGTGAAGGGAGATGCTGTTTTGGAGAAGGCAGGCTTGGCCTGCCAGTGGTGTTGGATGTAACCTTTCCAGAATTGCTGCCCTACACATCGGATTTTAGTTTACACACAGTTTACAAGTGCAAAGCACAGTATTAGGCCCATGGGCCATTGTCCGTTGGTGATGCGTTTGCTGTCCTTATCAAAATAATAATAATGATGTAGTGAATATTTTGTAAGTGTATCAAAATGAGATGTATCCTTTTTTCTCTGAGACTATACCCTTCCGATTCGGGGGTAAGATGTCTTTTATGAATTGATGGGAATATTTTTATTTGGCAGCTTAATGGTCCATGAAATTGATAAGTCTGGGAAGCCAGGCCTGACATGTCGAGAGCCATGCCCTTGGGATAGAGTGAGTCATGGAGGCTAGGCCAAACTGGAGCTTATTGGTGGGCTGATGGGGCCTCTGGGCCTTCCAGGAATGTAGGGTCACTTGTATAGACCCAGGGTCTGAGGAGCTTAGAAGAAGCTAATTTTGAAAGCGCTCTGGGAACCAGCGATATTTTTGAATTATAGCCCAAGAATGTCAGTGGAAGTGCCAAAATGAAAGATGAGGGTCTGAGAGAGCCGAGGGGACAACTGATTGAAATGTGAATTTCAGTAGGCAAGGCCTCAAAATGACAGATCTTGGTGTTGGTTTCTTTGCACGCAGGCCTCTTTCTACCAAGGCAGCACGCTTTAGCAATTTGGGGTTGGTGATTCTAGGAGATGCTGATGGAATCAAGGCCATAGAACCACAAGTGGTGTAACAGCCAGTGTGGTTGGACGGCTGCAGTATCATGTCTTCCAGAGCAAGCCTTGATGAATTGCTGGCAGACGCTTAAGAGTAATTTGCTTGTGGGGCGCCTGGGTAGCGCAGTCGTTAAAGCGTCTGCCTTCGGCTCAGGGTGTGATCCTGGCGTTCCGGGATCGAGTCCCACGTCAGGCTCCTCCGCTGGGAGCCTGCTTCTTCCTCTCCCACTCCCCCTGCTGTGTTCCCTCTCTTGCTGGCTGTCTCTCTGTCACATAATAAATAAAATCTTTAAAAAAAAAAGAGTAATTTGCTTGTGGAATTGCAAACCCTAATTATTTCTGTGTTTTAAATAGTAGGTTAAGAAAGTAATATATTTTCAGATAATATTTTAAAAATCTATACTATGGACTCTGGGAAACAAACTGAGGGTTTCAGAGGAGAGGTGGGTGGGAGGATGGGGGGATGGGTTAGCCCCGTGATGGGTATTAAGGAGGGCACATATTGCATGGAGCACTGGGTGTTATACGCAAACAATGAATCATGGAACACTACATCAAAAACTAATGATGTACTGTATGGTGACTAACATATCATAATAAAAAAATTTAAAAAAATGAAAATCTATGTTTAATGAGATCTGTATCTTGTGGATCATCATGATAATATATTATTAACCTAATTGCGGAGCTCTTACTTTGTGCTAAGAGCTTTTTTATCCCTGTTACCCTATTTAATTATTACAAAACGCTGTGGTGCTGTTCCCATTTTAGAGATAAGGAAACTGAGGTCCTTTACCCTAAAGCCTTTACAGTAAACCGTGATGCTTACCCTGTAACTGTAGTCAATATGGAGGCGTCCGTGGGCTGCTGAGGGACTGACAGGTTGAAGAAATAACATTTAGTAATTAAGGGCCAACTGTGTGCCTTGTATTATACAGGAAACATTTCAGTTAGTCCTTTGGGGTCCCTCCTCCTATCTCCTCTCTTATGAGTGAGGAACCTTCCTAAATTCACCATTTGGGAAAAAGGTGAAAATTTCACCTTTCATCCATTTTCAGAATGGACGTTAACGTAAATCCACATATTTGATGGTGGAATTACTTCTTTTGTACTATGGCTTCAATGTGCATTTCTTTCATGGGAGCACAAATTGAGTAGCAGAAAATCCAAATATCATTTCTAAATATGTCGGAAACTAGGCCTTGCTGTGTAACCTCTCTGGACAGATTGCAATCTAGAATGTTTCTGTTGTAAATAAAATACCCCAGAATCTGATTAGTTGTCATGCGCCAATCACGAGGCAATGCTAGGATGACAGAGGCTTCCGATGACTGCAAAAAGGTGAAGTGAGGGTGTCCAGGCTTCTCCGGCTGCCTGTGGCTGACTGGAGGCTTCTGGCTGCCAGAGTGGTGGGTGTGGGAGGAGAACCTCAGCACCCCAGCTGATGGCGGATCTCTTGGGGAGCATCCGGCATGCTCCCGGGTGCTGGCTCTGTTCTTGCCTTGTGATCTGCATTTGATTTCCCAAGTGGACTTTTGTCCTGGGCAGGAGAGTCAGTGGCTCTGCTGAGTTGCTGGGTGTACTATTTGTCAGGGAGATGATGAGTTAGGTTTCTTGAGCTGATTTTTTCCTAAGTGAACCAACACGAAATTTCTGAACCTAACCGAGGCATGGTCTGGACTCACAGGGGTATAGATGCTTTTTATTTATTTATTTGAGAGAGAGGGAGAGAGAGAGCATGAGCACAAGCTGGGGGGAGGCAGAGGGAGAAGCAGACTTCCCACTGAGCCAGGGAGCCTGCCTCAGGCCTGGATCCCAGGACCCTGAGATCATGACCTGAGCCGACGGCAGACGCATAACTGACCGAGCCCCCCAGGCGCCCCAGGAGTATAGATACTTTGAGAAGCAGTGGTTCGACCTTAGATTCTTCTAATGTCTGACCAGAATCTCTTCTCCTCTCCAGTACCCAAGCTTTATTTATTTATACACTTTTCAGATCGCAAGTGAGACAGATGTTGTTTTGGTGACAAGAAGAAACCTTATCTTCGTTTGTTCGTGCCTTTGTTCAGCAGATGTTTATTGAGCACATACTTTGTGCCGGGCACTGTGCGAAGTTCAGGAAGACAGAGAGGAATGTACCAGAGCGCTGAAGATAAGGTGCTGCAGTGCAGGCATGTGTGTGAGGTCTGAGCGAGTGGAGGGAAGGGATGCTGTCCTCACCCCGTGGGAGTTGAGAGGTCTCGCGGGATAGGAGTCATGGCAAGGGACTCCTGGAAAACCCCCACTACAGAAAACCCTTCAGCTGACTCCTTTTCCATTTTTCCTTCCTTCCATAGAACTGTTACAGCCTGTTTCTTCTATCCAACACCTGGGATTTACTATGCCTTCCAAAGGGGACCTAGAGATTTGGCCTTTCAAATCTCTATAGCTGTGGTTCTCAAAGAGGGAGGGGGCAGTTTTTCTCTCCAGGGAATACTGTCACTATCTGGAGACATTTCTGACATGACTGGAAGGAGTACCACTGGCTTCTAGTGGGTAGAGGCCAAGGCTGCTTGTAAATATCCTGTAGTAAATGCATGTACAACATAGTCCTGTGGGGAAGGAGTAGGATTTGGTGGTTAAGAGCCAGACTCTTAGGGTTCCAATATTGCTCTGCAATTTAGTAGCCACATGACTGGGGAAAACAGAACTACAGAATTATAGGCGGGGAACTGAATTGACAGTGCCTTAGTTCCCTCATCCGTAAGTAGGAATACCGTATATGATATGGTTGTTAAGAGGATTTCATGTGTTACTATATGAATATCATAATGAATAATACTTGGCATAAAGTAAGATCTTAACAGTTGTTATTACTTTTTATTTTAAGCAAAAACTTTAACTTTTGAGTCCAAAGAGCTTGAGTTTACACAGTCCAGGGTAGCCAAGTTTGTGGCCTACTGTCTCTCAGTAGGCTTTGGTGTAAGAATTGGCCACTGTTTTTGTTTCTCTAGTTCCTTTTTGTCCATGGGTTTTATTTTCCACTCTTTCTACTTCTTGATTCTAGGACTCTCGATAGCTTTGTCTTTCATCCTTTTTTCCCAGGGACCCAAATTTTATGCCCTTAATGAACCTTTCCCTGGAGGGCTGAGAAATATATTTATGATTTTCCTTAGCTCTGTCTATTTTGGGAATGGTGAGAAAACAGGAAGCAGGTCAGGGGAGAGCTGCCTTACTTCCTGATTGTCACAGCTCCCTTCTCTGTGACATTCCAGGCAAGACTGAGAGGCAGGTGGTAGTGCCTGCTTAGTAACTAACCCTTCCCTCTACGCCCACCAGCTCCACCCCCAAGTTAGGGGCCTCCTACTTCCAAAATACCCTGTAATTGGGTCACAACATCTGCCTGCTTGGAATCATTTCTAAAAATCAAAGCAAAGACACAGGTTGTGTCAGTGGGATTTAAAATGTCTTGGTCCTCTCCTTCAAGGTTTTGGAGTTGTTCCGACAACAAAAAAGAGAGACAACTTGTTATCTTCGTTAGGTGGCAGTGTCTTTGTGGCCTAGAACTGTGGCCTAGGCCTTCACTTGCAAAAGTGCTCAATCCATGGTCCTTGCCGACTTTCCACAGGAAGATGGAGGAAGATGGGCTTGTGGCCCCCACTTAGCAGATCAAATGTACTGTCAAATTTTCGCAACATAATTGACTCGTAGAGGTTTTCATTCTGTGTTTTGAATGGTGTCAACAGACTAGAGAAAAATGGAGATGTTCCATCCGTCCTAAGCTTTCTGATTTGTTCCCCATGACACGGTCGTCTCATCCCCGAATGAGAGCAGTGGCCTCTCAGTGGCCTCCTGGCCTGGCCAGCTCCATTCATTCAGTTTGGCTTCCGAAGCGCTGGGCGCTGTTCCAAATGCTGCCTGTGGAAACGGACCAGGGTGGAAACTGACTGGGATGGCCCCGGTCTCTGCCTGCCTGAAGCTGTCTGTCTGTAGGGAAAGACCGGCAGTTGAGCTGTGTGCTACCAGGAGGGGAGGTAGGAAGTACTCAGCGCTTCCTGTGCCGGCGTCTGCCCTGGTTGGGTGTGGGGGTGTGTCAGGCAAGACTGGCCGGGGAAGGGATGCTCAGTGTATCCCACAGTGTGCCTGGCGCCTGCCTCCGTCTGTGCCTCGGGTAAGTGAGCTCCCGCCTGGAGCCCTGCTGTTCCTGGTGGCCTGCCTCCCTGCCTTCGCACCCTGTCACCTCTCATCCGGTTACCTTCTCTGTGGCCTCTCTGTTTATTCTCTGTGCTGCCTCCAAGGTGATCTGAAATCCTCTGCAGGTCCGGGTGTGCCCATCCCAGCCCTCTGGGGGCTCCTCACTGCCCTCAAGATGAAGTGCCAGCTTCTTGGCATCACCCCTGGGACCCTTCATGTTGCTCTCCATCTCTTGCTCTGAGCTAGCTTGAGCCACACCGTTCTGACAACACGCCCAGCTTTCTCTGGCCTTCGCGCTTTTATCTGTTCCCATTGCCTGCAGCCATCCTTACTGTCTAGGTATTCTTTACTCGCCTGCTTTTGTTCCTCCTTCAGGACAGAGCTTCCTCATCAGCCACCTCAGTGTGTGTCCGAATGACCTGAGGGCTTGCTAAAGCATACATTGCTGGCCTTTCCCCCCCGAATTTCTGATTCGTAGGCCTGTGGCATGGCCCGATCAAAGTTTGTACGTCTAACAATGCCCCGGGTGACGTTGATGCTGCTGGTCTGGGGACCACACTTGGAAGACCACTGGGTACCTGGTTCCCCAGAACAGGGTGACCAGCTCTTCTTGCTTCCACAGTAAGCGCCCTGCGCCCCTCTTCCATCCCACCCTTGCTGTCACACCGCATTGCACCTGCTCACTTCCCGGCCTTCCCGTCCATAAGCCCCTTGAATGACAACACTGTTACTTCTTCATCTTTGTGTTCCCAGGGCTTGGAAATCCTGGATGCTCACTAAACATTTGTCAAAGAGCGAATATATGAATGAAAAATAATTATCATTGGAGGCTTTTTTTCAAAAAGATTTTATTTATTTGAGAGAGAGAGAGAGAAAGTGCATGAGCAGGAGGGAGGGGCCCAGGGAGAGGGAGAAGCAGGCTCCCCACCGAGCAGGGAGCCTGATGCAGCTGAATCCCAGGACCTGGAAATCATGACCCAAGCCCAAGGCAGACGCTTCACTGAGGGAGCCACCCAGGCGCCCCCATTGGAGGCTTTAATGAATAAGCACCAGAACGTTTTTAGCAGCTAGTTTTTCTGATAGTTTATCTCCAGTTGTGATGGTATAGGCTTATAACATGGTGTTAGTGAGAGCAGCATGAGTTTGGTTAACATAAGAGCCAGTTAACTATGTGGTTTTTTGTCCAAATTCTAGAAAGGTCAGGGAAGAGCTCATATTAAACTCATTATTATTTCTGGAATGACTCAAAAATACATAGGTTTTTAAATAGTCGCTTGGTATGAAAATATGTGCCCAAAATAAATGCAGATGTCATTTAATTTAACAACCATAGCATAACTATGGCCTTTTTATTTGGAATAATAAATCTTATCGAACTGATATTAAATGTAACCAGATGTTTGAGTAGTCGTTTCTCTAAGCCAGAGGGAGGGATCGCTGGACTACTTCCATGTACTTAGTCTGTAAGTGTGTATTGAGTACCTACTGTATGCCGGTAGGCCCTAGGATATGCCAATGAGTAAAACACTTCAGCTTTCTGGGTGGGAGGTGCCACGAAGAAGTCAAAGATGGGTGTGTCACGCAAAGCACCCAGTGGGCTCCTTCAAATCAAGTGAGTAGGTGACTCTTAAGCTGTGTCCCAAGTGACAGAAGTGACGGCCATGTCAAGGTCATGACATGGAGAGGAGCAATGTAAGGCCATGAGACAGGTGCAGAGGACCTGACTTTTAGACATCTCTTTGAGGCGCCCTTAATGGCCCTCTAGTTTTGAAGACCGGATTGACGTCGCCATAGTATTGTGCCTGCTTCTCCAGATCTGGGCTCTAACCTTGCTTCCACAGCATCCACAGCAGTCCTTCCCAAAGGGGGTTCAGTGAAACCCAAATGACTGGAAATATGTTGGGAATAAAGGCTTTTGCTGTTAAGTTCAGAAAACTGCATGTATTTTCTCTTTCCATTCACATATCCAGGAAGTCCTGCTGAAAAGAAGCTTCATTGAATGCAGCGTTTGCCCAGGGGGCCTAGTTGGCACAGTCTCCTCTGAGAGGGTGTTACCTGTTGCACACCTTGGATGACCAGCTCTAAAGTGCTGCTCTGTGCACACCTAAAAAGAATGTTCCACGTGATGCAGACTTGTCTCTCCTCTTCAGGCGCACTTACCCTTAGGGGACTTGGATTGTTGAGGAGAAAGCAGAGGCGGGATTTCTCGTATTGGTTTTCCAAATGCCTTGTGCCCCGTTGATCGGTCCCATTGATTTGGGCCCAGAGATAAATGGCATTGAGAGCCTGAGAGATCATTGCTCATTTGCTGCATTCTGGGAGGAGTGGCTAGACTGTCATGTGGGATGCAAGCTGTTTCTGCACACGCTTTAAGCCTCAGTTACTCTAACAGAAAATGGTTTGTGGTTGAATTGTTCATATTCTGACTTTGTTCTATCTTCTTTTGGATATGTGAACATTGCATTGGGTGTCAGCTGACCCTAAGTAAAGTAGGGGGAGAGGAGTGACCAGCTTGCAGTTCCTAAGGGTGAGCCTTACATAGGAATGATAAACGTGGGTCAGACACTATATACTGAGTTTTTGCTGATGTTGTGGAATCTTAATCTCAACCTAAAAAATACTGGCATTTAGATTTCCTTTCAGTTGACGTGTGTTTAGTTTTGGCCCTTTCTGAAGTCAGAGCAGGTGGACAGGGTCTGTCTTTTTGAAATTTTATTCTCTGTTAACCTTTAAGGTTCTAGTTTGACACAGCAAGCTGGGAAACGTTCAAGGTGGAGCAAGCTCCCTGAAACGTTTCATTTAAGGGAGAGCCCAGGATGAGTCTTTCTGTAAAATAATTCAGAGTAAGAGAGCATTTGGGTCAGTTACCAGGGTTGGGAGGAGGCCCCATCCTGTGCTACTGATTTTTTTTGTGCTTGGGGCAATTTCTTGAAAGATGCATCAGGGCCTGACTGAGAATAGGGTTAAAGAAGCTGGATCTAGGAATTTGGAATGATTAGTCCTTTTGGGTCCTCCGTGTTGGGGTTCTCTGTTTTCATGGGTTCTGCTCTCCCTAAATGAAACAGGAAATTCAGTATGAATGGTGGATATGTTGGATACTATTACTGTGGACGGGCTCTCTGTGTCTTCAATTATGTAGTATCCCAAAAACCCCGCATTCAAATTAAATGTATTCCAGTGATTTGAGCAGAAAATGTGTGAGGAGTGGAGGAACAAAGGTAACACTCCCTGCTCTTATTCATGAGACCTAGCAATTGGGTCAGTGTCATTTTCTAAAAATGTCTTTTTTCTAGGACTTCAGGTTATTTCTACTAAAATAAATAAAGGAAGTCTTGCATCCCGTCGACTTAGGTATAATTGTCTCCCGAGCAAAGTCACCTCCTGCTGACTTGAGTTTTATTTCATCTGAAATCATTTTCCTTTACTGTTACTAGATCCTGCTGTTTTATATATTATATATATATTTTACAAGCCACAAGTAGAAACAAGAAACAAAAATAAGACATGGGGTTTTATTAAATTTTATATTTCCCCCCCTTAGTTCTGAGAACATGTGAATTGCAAGAAAGATCAATATAAAAAAAAAACTGGGGAGAATGTTGATTTGTGGCATTATTATTTTTATTTCCTGGGAAGAAAACAGGATTTTCATTAGATGCTGTTGTGCTGTTATCCATTGAGAGAGATAACAGTGGGATGGAGGGCCACGTTCGGAGTTTATATACATTTTTGCTTAACATTTAAATGGTTTTTCTATGAACATTTGTGAAGCCATTGCCCTCTTTCTGTGGTACCAGTATTACACAGGATGGTTCTGTTTGCCAAGGACAATTTCCTTCTATCAGAGTGAAACTTCAGGCAATTTTAACTTATTTTTACCGTGGGAGAGCTCAGTAGATACAGGTGTTCATGAAAGCACATTTATTTTCTTTGGCGTTGACCTTGGAAGTTAATTTTTGAAAAGCTTGAAGGTGTATCGTTTTGATTGATGGCTAAGTTAAAGGATACTCAAGATGATGTAATTATGTAGATTTCATTTGCATAAGGCAAACGATGATGAGGGAATGAGTAGAAAGGGAAATGGAGTGCCTCTTTGGTGAGATTGTGGATGATTTTGTTGGCTTTCTCATTCTTCTTCCTCCCTGACCATTGTTAGTGTTTTTATATCCTTCTAGCAAGTAGTAAAAAGGAAAAAAAAATTCTCACACGTTCATTTTTATGTCCCCTAGAGGTTGTGCGTTTCAGCGTGTTTCTTCAAGGAGACTAACTGGGAACAAAAAAGAACCGGCATTTTGCTTAGTGAAATAAGCCAATCACAAAGGGACACGTATTGTGTGAGCATAGTGTTGGTACCCAGAATAGTGGAATTCACAGGGACAGAAAGTCTCTATGGCGGGGGGAGGGGGAGGGGGAAGGGGGTTTAGTGTTTCATGGATCCAGAGTATGATTTGGGGAAGATGGAAAAGTTCTGAACATGAGTGGTGGTGATGGCTGTATGCTGGCGTGAGTGTACTCAATGCTTTCGATCTGTGTACCTAAACATGGTTAAAACGGTGAATTTTATGTGTATTTTACCACAATAAAAGAAAAAAAAGCTTAACCTAAAAAAAAAAAAAAGAGAGAACTGCTCCTGTGTCCTCGCCATGTCCTCGCATCAGACTGAAGCTGCTCCGCATGCGCTCTAGCCTTGGCGCGGCCTGCCTCAGGGCGGAAGCTCTGATGGTGGCGAGGGGCGCAGACCCCAAGAGCTTGGGGGGGGTTGGGTATAGCTGGCGCTCAACCTGAACTTGGCACTAAGCTCTTGCCTTTCCAGAAGCTTTCATTTATGAGAGATGAACACGGATCCCAGACAAGTTTGAATTGTGACTTGGGTATGCTCTATGTAGGGCCTATCTTCGGCCATACTGGTTACTGACTTCTATTTTGGAAATGAGACAATTTGGTAAAAATGAATCTTCATTTGAATGTCCTCCAAAACTGTGGCACTTTTCCCATTTGTTTTGTTGAGTGTTTCCTCAAAGCCAAGTGACTATGTAGCCTAACTTTTCTTTTGTCTCATCCCGTGTTGTTCTAAAGAGAGTGAGTGTAGGCTTTAGGCCTGGACAAGGTCAGGTTTCAGTCTGGGCCCTGCCTGGGAAGGAGGGTGTTGGTGGGTGCTCTGCCTGAGCCACGGTTTCTCCATCTGTAAGATATCTAGAATGATACCTGCCTGGTTGGGAGGATTTACCATGAACACACGTGAAAATGCGTGCCGCTGTCTTGATTACCTGTTGTCGAAACAGTCAGTAGGTTGACCAGACATTCTAGATCAACCCCACATTTGTTGTGGTGCTATAGAAGATGGTCCTTGATCAAACTGACAGACTTTTCAGAATTAAAATATTTTATTTTATTTTTTAAAAAATCTTATTTACTAGAGAGAGAGAACACGCTCGCATGCGAGCAGGGGGAGAGGCAGAGGGAGAGGGACAAGCAGACTCCCTGCTGAGTGGGGCTCTATTCCAAGACCCTGAGATCATGACCTGAACCAAAGTCAGACCCTTAACCAACTGAGCCACCCAGGCGCCCCTAATATATTTTAAAGGATAGTTATTTTAGAAAAGGCAAATGGAAACATGTTTATAGTTGGTAGCAGGTTTTTAATGCTTTATATTCAACTACATGTCCTTGGTTTTTATTGGTACCTCATCCCTTGCTTTGTATTATCTTCAGAGAGTGTGAATGATAGTCCCTCAGTGTGCTCGATACCTCTTAGTATGGTTTGATAGTCTTGGAAGACCTGTGGATTGGGCTTTGATCCTCGGTCTGTCCCTATAAGTACAGTGACCCTGAACAAGTTACCTCTTTTTCCTCACCTGTAGGAGAATCCTATAGAAATTATAAGGGTTGATGTTTATTGAGCACATACGGGAGACAGTGGTCACGGTGGAAGATGTGTTATGTGGACGGCATCCTTTGGTCCCACACCTCTATGAGGAAGCTGCTATAATTATCCTCAAATGTAGGTGGGGCAGCTGAGGCTCATCCACGTCCAAGGGCACACAGCTAGAGCAGGTGACAGGATTGAGTGTAGATTATGAGGACAGAACTTGGCTTTGGGGAAGTATGTGTGAATGCTGCATGCATGTGTGTACACGCGTGCACACACACACACACACACACACACACACACACACTGTGTATCCTTAAATTAATATTTCCTGAAGATACAAGAGCTACTTGGTTAAATATCTGGAAACCCCTAGGAGGGTAGAGAGTATCTAAGGACCAACTGGTGTGAGAAAGCTCATGTCAGAAGCTCAAACTTTATTTGGTTGTGATTATAGCTGCTTTGCATTTTTTTTCCCTAATTGCCTTTTTAAACAAAGAAGATTTCTATGTTCTCTGTAGGGTTAATATATACTTTTAAAAGATGTAATTGGGGTTTTACTGTTTTTCTTAGGAAAAAAATCAGTTATTTCTCTAATCATTAAGCATCCTGTCCTGAGAATCATTACAGAGGATAAGCTCCAGCTACCAGGGGTGAGCAACTGGCGGTCTTGAAATGTTCTGTAAATATATTAGTCTGAAAATTGCATTTTAATGTGGTATACTAGTAAAATAGCATTTTACTTGCTAAATTATTCCATGTTAATAATGATCTTTTTCTAAGGAAGACTGGTTTGTTTGTTTGTTTGTTTTTCTTTAATGGGTCGTTCATATCTTCCAAAATAAGTAAACTGTCCTTTGGGATAACCTGTTAATTCTTCCACTTCTATTTGAGTCTGGAAAATTGATGCAATACAAGAAAGCAGATAGAATTTCAGATCAAGACTCTGATTTTAGGAAATATCATTTTCTGTATGGTGTGCTTAGACTAGCTTTGGCCCACAGTACATCCCTGACTTAAATGCTGTATTTTAATATTTATGATGAGTTATGGCAGCTTATGTGGTCCTTATCATAATCTAGGTGATGCTAGCAAAATGTGTTCATTAGTTAACAATGATGCCTTCCAACAAAACCATTTCAAAGAATAATTCCTGAGTAGTGGGTTGGTTGACAATTATGCATGCCAGAGATTTTTTTCCCCAAAGTTATTTAAAGAGCCAAATTCTGAATTAACCTGTTCTGGAAGTTTCTGCTTGCTTCCCTAGCATACAGAGAAAATCAGGCCTCCAGTGTGTGGTGGACATATTTCTCATGATTAATAGATGAACAAGATACAATTGATATAGAGTGAATGTACAAGTTTGACACCAGACTCTGAGGGAGGAGAGAGGCTATCAACGGGAGAAACTGGAAACACCCATTTACTTGAAGAATTGTGTACTTTGTTTACATTTTCCTTGAAGGTTTGTTTTGATTAATCAAAATTTGAAGGTTGCATGTAATCTTAAACTGTTAATTATAGACCCCAGGGAATCATTAGCTTTCATAACAAGTGGGGACTTCTATTAAAAGTTTAAAAAAGAAAATAAATATCAAATAGGTCACTGTTATAGAATATTGTTTAATTATTGTTCATTGGTCAAAACTCAAAGGTATTGTCTTAAATGGATAAATTATGGTGTATAATAAATCACGAGAGTGGAAGGGAAGTGGATTATAAGTACTTGAAGTTTTTCTCGCATGTTAACTGGCTTCCACTCTAGGGAAATATTTGCTTTTTCATGATAGAATTTCTCATATACTCTAAGTGTGTTTACATTTTGGTTGTGTCCCGTTTACTTTGTATGGAAAGAAACCCCTGAATCTCAAACCTCTAACTGCTCGTTGTTCAGAGGAGTGATTTGAGAACTAGCAAATCTTGCATCAACGAAGAGGGTAACTGGTTAGAGAAACTGAGTCATTTCCCTGCATCTTTGGAATCAGTCCTATACAGGCTATCTGTTATGGGTTGAATTGTGTCATTCTCCTTCCCGCCGCTCTCTTTGCCCCCACCCCAAAGGTATATTGAAGTCCTAACCCGGTACCTGTGAGTTTGACCTTACATGGAAAAGTGACTTCGAAAATGTCATCATGTTAAGATGAGGTGGTACTGGAGTAGGGTGGGCCCTTAATCCATTATGATTGGTGACCTTATAAGAAGAGGGAAATTTGGACACAGACCAAAGGGAGAATGCCCTGTGATGACAGAGGTACACAGAAGGAAGGAAGGGGCCATGTGAAGGTGGGGGCAGACTGGAGTTATGTTGCTACAAACCATGGAATGCCCGGGGCCTCCAGCAGCTGGAAGAGGCAGGGAAGGACCCTGTCCTGGCGACTTTGGAGGGAGCCGGGGCCCGCCAACACCACGATAGCAGAATTTTAGCCTCTAGAACTGTTGAGACAATAAATTCCTGTTGTTTTCAGCCTCCCAGTTTGTGGTTGTTACAACAGCCACAGGGAGCTACAGGATGAATCAGGCCTCCAGAGTTTGAATCCTGGCTTCACATTCTAATGCTGTGATTGATCGTAGGCAAGGTATTGAACTCACGGTGCTTTGGTTTACTCACCTATGAAATAGGGCTAAAAAGAATACCTTCCTCAGATAGTTGTTTAGAAGATAAAATATGTATGATACTTCGAATAATGCTATTATATGTAAAGAATACAGTCATTTCAAAGCTATAAATGATTTTTGACCATTTAGCAAATATCCACTGAGTTTCCTTTTTAACAGCAGGCCCTATGCTAGACGGGTGAGTGTCTGGGGTGAACCAAGCAGATGGGATCTCTGCCCTCACACATTCTTCAGGTGATCACTCCTTCTATTAACATGAAGAAAAAGGAAAGTGGATTCCATGTGGCATCTTTACGGGCAAGAACTGGGTGGAACCTTTCCTCTGGACCTCAGAGTCTAGTGTACTGGGCAGGCAGTGAGCGTGGAGCCAAACTGCCTGGAGTCAAATTCGGGTGCTTGCTAGCTCTCGCTTTGGGCCGTAATAGAATTTTTATTTTTATTTATTTTATTATTATTACTATTTTTAAAGATTTTATTTATTTATTTGACAGAGATAGAGACAGCCAGCGAGAGAGGGAACACAAGCAGGGGGAGTGGGAGAGGAAGAAGCAGGCTCATAGCGGAGGAGCCTGATGTGGGGCTCGATCCCATAACGCCAGGATCACTCCCTGAGCCGAAGGCAGACGCTTAACCACTGCGCCACCCAGGCGCCCCTGTAATAGAATTTTTAACCATCTCTGCTTCCACATCTGCAAAATGGGGACATAATGGAATCCTCCCTAATGGGGTTATGGTGAGGATTAAATGAGTTAAAATGCATAAAATACCTAGAATAGTAGGCACCTAATGTTATTATATTATGAAATGATCCCTGAGAGATCTTAAATTTGTAAATGAATTTTTGTGATAATTATTAGGTGGGGAGAATTCAAGTATGGATCAGATATAGCTCTTTTCCACATAGACTCATGGTCAAGTTGGGGGGGGATTTGTTTATTTACATGGTAGTGAAATAGCATATGAACAAAAAATGGTGGTAGAAAGTAGAAGGAGCATGATTAATTCTCCTTGGAGTACCAGCGAAGGTTTCCCAAAGATGAGTTTTGGAGGTTGAGTAGGAGTTTGTCAGGCCGCAAAGGAAAGAAAGAACATCAGGGGAAATGAAAGTAGCATATCCAAAGGCATGGAGTCTTAACACCATGACAGGTACAGGAGACACCCGGGGGTCACTGACAGTGGTATAAGAGTGTAGATGGGTCCGGAGGAAGGATTCAAATTCTGCCACTTACTGCTGTGTAACCTTAAACTACTTTCTTGACCTCTCTGTGCTTCTATATTTTCATCTTTTAGTGATAACAGGCTCTGGGGGGGTTAAATGAATATATTAATTTGAAGTGCTTGGATCAGTGCTTGGCCAAAGCAAGCACTCAAAAAGTATTGGCTCTAATTAACGTTATTACTCTTGTATTTGCTATTGAAAGACAGGGGTTAGAAGACTTACTGTTCTTAGTCTAGTTCATGGATCCCTGTGTGCCTGTATAAATGCTGCACCCTCGGGTCCATCTACGTTCTTGAAAACAACTTTTTTGACATTGGGATTAGGAGGTGAGGAAAATACAGTGTACTTAGTTTATAGAAGGAAAATGATTACGATAGGCTAGATATTGGCACAGAGCTATGTGCAGATTGCTGATTAGGCAAAATTAAATAAATAAACCAGCATGTTGAGCCAACATAGTTTTGTGTTTAAATCTGGTGAACCACCTGTATCTCAGCGATTAATTTAAAGATGGCTTTGGTGTGTTGTTAATTGTCTCTGGATTACTCAGTGACATCAGTCTATGTTCTGAACCACTGTAAATTGAAAAAAGCCACCACTGGAACGCAGTCTGCGGGTGGTGCCGCCCAGGGTGGCGTGTGCTCAGAGGTGAAAGGGTGCATGTGGCCTTGGATTTCTTTGGCTACGCATCTCAGACCCGTGATGGCAATTGTGTGACTTCAGCCATGGTCCCACCTGCTTTTATTTTTAGTTTTTGAATGGGGGGTCATTTCCAATTTGTGGTTTTTCTTTGATTGTGAGAGTAAAATGTGCTCATTATGCCAAGGCTCAGACGGAAAGAAAATTAAAAGTAAACATCACTAGAAATTTTAACATTTGGAGATAATTATTAGTACTTGGGACAGAGCCCTTTAAGACTCCTCTCATTTGCAGAAAGAAAGAAAGAAAGAAAGAAAGAAAGAAAGAAAGAAAAAAAGAAAAAAAGAGAAAGAAATAAGGCCTTTCTCAACTACAGGGGCAGCTAAGGCCAGTGTTGGGCAAGGGGCAGGCTGATAAGTGAGGCTTTTGGGGAGATTCTTAATTAGAAATCCTTCTGGAGGGACACCCTGGTGACTCATTCGGTTAAGCATCTGCTTTCAGCTCAGATCATGATCCCAGGGTCTTGGGATCAAGTCTTGCATCAGGCTCCTTGCTCAGTGGGGAGTCTGCTTCTTTCTTCCTCTGCTCTTCCCCCTGCTTGTGCTCTCTCTCTCTGACAAATAAATAAAATCTTAAAAAAATACCTTGTTTTAAAAAAAAAGAAATCGTTCTGGAAAGTTCAGGACAGAAACAATATAGTAGTGGTAATGGAATTATTTTACATTAAATTAGTTGAAAATGTTGGTGATAATAAGTGACTGGGCAAGGTTTATTTATTCATCCAACATACATGTATTGAGCACCTGCTGGATGCTCAGGACACAGCATGGACACAGCAGACAAAACTCTGAGCTTTTGAGGGACTTCCAGCATTGTCAGGATTATAGACAGTAACTAAATAAATAATTGACATTATAAGGTGTACGTGCTATGGAGAAGAGCAAACCAGGCTTGGGGGCTAGAGAAAAAGGGGGCTTAGAAGGAGGGGATGTAATTTTTAAATGGTGTCAAGGGATAGTCAGAGAAGACTTTCACCAAGTGGGGTGGTCTGTGCTGTGCATTTTTGGGGAAGAAGATTTCTAGGCAGTAGTGTTCGAGGAGTGGGAGGATTCCAGCAGGGCTGGAATGAGGTGAATGCGGGGAGGAGCAGATGGGCTCAGATAGAAAGGTGGGAGTGAAGGTAGTGAATATCCTGCAGGGCTGGTTCGGCCATTGGTGGGAGGCCTCTCTCTGAATTGAGATGCAGAAGGCTGGGCGGGGGGAGCAGGTTCTAGTGGGAGAGCGTCATGGACCGAATGTTTGTGTCCCCTGCAGTTTCATGTGCTGAGCCCTTCTCCACAATGTGATTTTAGCGATGGGCCCTTTGGGAGGTCATGAGGGTTAGATGAGGTCATGAGGGTGGAGCCCTCACAAGTGGGATTAGTGCCCTTCCACGAGAGAGCCCAGTAGTGCTCTCTGCTCTCTACCACTGGCAGTCTGCAACCTGAAAGACGGTACTTATCAGACACCATATCTGCCAGTGCCCTGATCTTGGAGGGACTTGCCAGCCTCCAGAACTGTGAAAAATAAATTTCTGTTGTTTTTAAGCCACCCACTCTGTGGTGTTTTATTATAATAGCCCACATGGACAAAGGCAGGACAGATCAGGAGTTCAGCTTCAAACATATTTTGAGGTGTTTGATAGATATCCAGTTGGACCTGTGGGCCTGGCAGGTGGATCTAGGAGTCTGGAGCTTAGGGGAGAGGTCTGAGCTGGAGCTGTAGGTTTGAGAGTAAAAAGATCATCCAGGGAGGGAGTGAAGATACAGAAGACTTGCGAGAGCTTAGCTTCTCATTAACAAGTTAAGGTTGGAGAGAGGAGAAGAGGCCAAGGAGACTGAGAAGGAGTGGCCGCTAAGCTAGGAGTGTGATGTCCTGGAAAAGCCAAGTGAAGATGGGTTTCAATGGACAGATGTGATCAGCTGGGTCAAATCTGAAAATACCCTTTCTGTGTAAAACTGTAGTAATTATTGAAAACTTATGGGTGTTCTTTAGGTCTTATCTTACTGATTTCTCTACATATACAGAATTGTATTAAGTATAAATGCCCCATTCTCTCTTCCTTCTCCTGGAGATAGCATCTGGTAACCTTCCAGATATGTGTGTGTGTGTGTGTGTGTGTGTGTGTGTGTGTGTGTGTGTGTGTGTGTGAGAGAGAGAGAGAGAGAGATTATGTATCTATATTAATAACTATATCTATAAATTTTTGTCTTAACAAAATTTCAAATATACAAGTATGCCAGTAAGTAGAGACTAATGTATTAAATCCTGATGTAACTTCATCCATTTTTTAAATTAAGTTTTTATTTAAATTCCAGTGTTTCTTGAGGTGCCTGGGTGGCACAGTTGGTTAAGCGGCAGACTCTTGATTTCGGTCCTGGGATGGAGCCCCAAATTGGGTTCGTGCTCCGTTGGAGTCTGCTTCAGAATTCTCTCTCTCCCTCTCCCTCTGCTCCCCCACCCCCACCCCGCTCACTCTTGCTCTCTTTCTCTCAAATAAATAAATAAATCTTTAAAAAAATAAGAAAGAGTCTTTCTTGGTTTGTCTCTTTTTTTCCCTTTGTTAGATTGTTTTGTTTCTTAAATTCCACATATGCCTACTTGCCATATGGAAGAAATGTGACCACTGTTCTGGATGTCTTAGAATTTTTCTTTACTTCCTTATTACTGCAGTTCTATTATTTTTATTTGTGTTCTGCTATTTTTATTTTGATACGCACACATATGTCTTCTTGCTTGTGTGCACGCATGCATGTGTTCTCTGTCTTTCCCCCTCCCTGGGCTCTTTTATTCAGCCCAAGCCGTGCTGTATTTTTCAGGCAGTTGCGCTCACAGCCGCCGCTGCGGTCCTGTGTGCAGCTGGGTCCTGGGAGAGCCACAAAAGTAATGACGCACAAAATGGCAGCCTCCACAAGGAATGCGTTAAATTTGCTGATGAGAGTGGCCTTGGGGGTCCCAGGGTTCCGTTTGAGAGCTCAGGAATGCCAGTGTGGGGATCATGGTCTAGGAGAAGGTCTGAGGCTTTGGTGTCCTTCAATCCTTGCTTGGAATCTTAGCTCCATCGCTAACCGTGAGCATGGACAAGTCATGTCTCCATTTTCTTCATGCACAGACGGGAGATACCAATTCCCACCTTAAAAGGTTGTGAGGCTTGTGGGAGGTAACTTAACGTAAGCAAAGTGCCTAAGAGGGCTTATCATGTCCTCGGTACCGGTGACATACATTCCTTCTCATCTCATCTTTTGCCTGTCTTGCTGTTAACCTAATTGGTGGATGAAAAAGGTTTGGAGGTATGTTATTTAAGTACGCTTTGGTTATCTAGAAAGGAATATTGAGATAAAAGAACCTTAGTGCAAAAAGTAGCTGACTCCAGGCCAGTGCTCTGTCGTTTGTCTTGTTTTTGTTTTTTTTTAGTTTTAAATCCAGTGTCTTAGCCCATAAGCCTTTGTTGCACTGTGAACAGGTTCATTGTCAAGTTCACTACCAGAGGTTTGGTGGTCTTCTGGAAAAGAGTAGCTAATAATCTGTCATCTCTAACTACTACTGCATCCTACCTGTGCCATTTTCCTGCCTCAGGAGAGAATAATCCTTCAGAAGATGCATCCTAGCATTAGTTGGTGTAGTGAAAACCTCATTTGGTTAGATGTCATCAACTGTGGTTTGTGAAAACAGGTCCTTAATCACAGTGGTGAAATGAAGGGGTTGGAAAGTGAACAAAGAAGAAAAACGTCTTCAAATAGTTTTTCACTGCTGACAGATGAGTCCTGCAAATGTTTAGCATTGGCCAAATATTTACTGTGATCCCTTGGTCACTGCACTGGAGGGCGTGACTGGGTCAGGACCACCCAGCACACCGGAGGCATAATCAAATGGTGTTCCCACCCCACCCTTGGCTCTCAGACTGGCCACCCCATTCGGTGAGTGACCTGCCTTAGTAAAAGCCCTCTTCTTTTACACTTGGGTTTTCTAGGGAGGGTTGGGGGAAAATAAAAATAAAAGAATGCATAGAATAAACTTTAAAAGGACTTGAGTAGCTGTTGACTACTGTCATAGGTGGATCCCAAGTTAGTAATAAGATAGGTCATTGTTGATTGTTTATACCCATGATTTGATCAAGTTAAGCACACAGGCATTAATAAGGGAGAGAGGAAGCTGTTTATTGGCTAATGTGGACAAAGGAGGAAAATATATCTGGTACATGTTTTCTGTCCCCCTGTCCCTGGTCCCGTGAGTGGCATATTTCATAGTTCCATCATTCTTCTTCCTGGGGTGGCCAAGGCTGCTGTCAGGGTGATGTTGGTGGCCTCAAGGACATGGCATTATTCCACTGGGTCCCTGCTGAGCTCCTTCCTAAGGAGAGTTAAATCAATCCACTTGGGTCTCAAAGCATCATCTGTGTGAGAAATGGTGGGCCAGCCACAGCTATCGTCTGGCTGGCCTGAGTCCCCCTTCCTTCAGCCTTTTGCTGCTCTTGTCCATCAGAAAGAGATCACCAGCTCCTTACTTGTCCATTTCTCCAAAGCTCCTTAATCACAAGTTTGGCTTTCCTTGGCCTTTTTCTTCTCAGATTTTCTTAGAAAAGAGTCTTACTTTTTATTGCTTCAACTGCTTTCTCTTACTTAGGAGGTAAAGTTTAGTGAACTCCAGGAATCAAACCATATTTTATGGCCAGGTATATGAGGTTGGTATGAAGTTGTCTCTGATGCATAATCTGTACAGCAAAACATTGGACACCAAACCACACTCAGTAGCCAGACCTGATTATATGGAGGAGAACTTGTATCCCTTTTTTTCATGACTCATAGTTGCTCTTCTTTTCTCACTTCTGATGAGATGATCACAGAACTTTAAGAAATAGCCTAGGTAGCAATTCTTTTGATATGGTTAGTTTTAGAAAGCAACTGTACTGCAGTGAAATCAGACTAAGCAGTATGTGAAGCTGTGGAGCCTTTTTATTTCTTCAAGGGTGGTAATATTAGGGAATTAAGTCAGCTTTTTAAATGAAAAACATTCAGCATGTGTAGAATTGGGTTTTTCCATATGTATGCACCTGTGTAGCCATGACCCGGATCAAGATAGAGAGTATCTCCAGCCCTCCTCCAGCTCTCCTCCTGTCCTCTTCCAGAGAATACCTCTGTCACTGGATGAGTTTCCTCTGTTTTGATCTTCACGTAAATGGAGTCATACAATATATGTGGTCTCTCGTGTTGCCTTTCTTTTGCTCAACCATCTGTGTTGTTGGAACATTAGCTCATTCTTGTCCATTGTGTGTGGTATTCCATTATATGAATATGCGTCAGCTTATCCACATGACTGTTGGCAGACGTTGGGTTTCCCAGTTTTCCCCGTTTGAAAATAATGGTGCTGTGAACATTTTTGTATATGCCTTTTGGGTGGACATTTACCATGCATTTCTGGTAGGTATATTTGAAGGTGTGGGATTGCTGGGTTGTAAGGCATACATATGTTGTTTAGCTTTAATGAAGTCCTTCGAAGTGGTTCAGGTGTATATCTCCACCAGTTATGTTAATGATGTCACTACTTTTTAACCCCATTGAAGCTTCCTGTGTTTCCTACCATAGTTAGCAGGACCACCATCCCTACAGATATCAAAGCTGGAAATTTCATGCCTCTTTGAGATTCTTCTCTTTCTTTACCTCATCCAAGTAGGCTACCAACAGGAATGGCCAGTCTTCCAAAGTGTCCCTGGAATGTGTTTTATCTTTTTAGTTCCCAAATATTATTATTATTTTTTTTTACCTCAAAGATAGTAAAGCTGCTGGTTGGTTGTTCTATCACCAGATTTTCTTTTCTACAAGTCATTTTCCCAATGTCCTCCTAGAATATAACGATACATAAGTAAAAGCACTCATCATAATTCATAGGCCCTTTAGTGTGAATTGAATGGGACTCTGATTTAAAACTGGCTACAATATAAAGTCCAAACTCCTTCGCATAAATATATATGGGGAAGAGTTAAAGACTAATGAATGTTCAACCAAAGGGGACGTCATTTGGGAAACACACATACACAGAGAAAAGAAAGACTTTTGCCCTTTGCCTCTGCAGTAAGATTTGGCTCTAAAAGAAGCTAAACTAGGCATAGATAAATTCATGTCACAGAAATGAATGAGACTACTATCTGTTTAAGGATCTTTCAGGTTAGATTATTTAAATCTTGATGGCACTTGATACTTTAAGAATGTGTATAGATAAATACATGTGTTTCTCATTTAATTCTTACAACAACCATATTAAATCGGTATTATTACAGTATCCTCTTTTTGCAGATGAGGAAGGGGGATCTTTGAGGAGCTGAACGACTCACCCAGGGTAACATGGACAGTACTTGATGGTTTGGTACATATAGTCAAGCTTTCCTGACTTTATACCACATAGTCATAAATAAAAATTCATTTTTATCCTTTCTCTAGGGGGCTTCTGTAGACAAGATATGAACTTAAGAATCACATGTTTTACATAAAATATGAGCCCATTGGCACCAGTGTGTGTTATTATTTATGTTTCTCAAATCGAAATATGCTTATTATCTTTTCTCATGTTATAAAAATAGTAAAAGTTTAGTAGAAAACACAATATATAACAGAGTACAAAAGACATTTAAAAAACCACCTGAAATTCCACCAGTTACATAGGTTTTCCATTTTTAAAAGTTAATTATTTTATTATTATGTCCAGTTAGCCAACATATGGTACATCATAAGTTTTTGATGTAGTTTTCAACAGTTCATTAGTAATAACACAGAAAGCAAAGGACCATTGTCCTCTATTACCTGAGAACCTGTTTTGTGTCCCCGTGTCTTCACATCACCAGGAAACCACATTCTACCTGAAGCTCATCGCTGACCTGACCTTCTGTGCTGTGGTTATTTGGATGCTAATACTTGAAATAACCTTAAATGAAAAGGGATGATACAAAATAGCACTGTCATATTCATGATTCCTATGCATGTGCTGAAGCCATGTATTTTAGTGATAAAATTAGGTTCTTTGTTTCTGTGCCCCTAAAATACTTGTTTATAGTTGCAGTAATTTCGGAAGGAACATACAGTGTATCAGGTGTGTGGGATTTGGAGTCCCGCCAGGTCAGGGTTTCAGTGCTGGCTCTATCACTTCCTATTTGTATAGCCTTAAGTAAGCTTCTCAATTACTTTGAGCTGTCTGAATAATTGAAATAATACCACCTGATAGGGTTGCTATGAAGACCCGGTGGGATCATGTCAGCACCAAGGCAGTTGTGGTTCTTTTATTTTTATTTTTTTATTTAATTTTTTTTTAAAGATTTTATTTATTTATTTGACAGAGATAGAGACAGCCAGTGAGAGAGGGAACACAAGCAGGGGGAGTAGGAGAGGAAGAAGCAGGCTCCCAGCAGAGGAGCCTGATGTGGGGTTGTATCCCAGAACACCAGGATCACGCCCTGAGCTGAAGGCAGAAGCTTAACGACTGAATCACCCAGGTGCCCCAAGCTGTGGTTCTTTTAATACTAGTGTGCTGGCCCTTTATTTATGGTCAGCAGTAATTTGTTTCCAAACAAAGTGGAGAGCTCAACTTCAGCAGTGAAAATAGTCTCTCATTAGGATTGCACAGAATCTTGATTTTTTGTGTGGTACTGTAGTTGGCATAGTGGTAGGGGATGGTGCATGGCACTTTGGACCCTCTCGGATTCTGCTTAGTGACAAATAGGTAGCAGAGAACTGAAGCTCACAGTTGCAAGTGAGCACGCACACAACCCTGCAAAATTAGGGTGCATACGAGACGAGGGAACAACATACTAATTATTATCCTACCTTGGAGAAAGTCTGGTAGGATTGTAGCTTCAGGCACTTCGTAAGACCCAGCTTTTTAAGCTTGCAAAATAGTGATTACTATTTTTAGTTCCATTTCCACCCTTTAAAAAAGTGTAGGATGCTCCTTGCTACTCCTGGATGGTTTTATGTATTTTAATTAATGTTATCTTATTGCATTTGTGCCCCAAGGCTGCTCTAGTGAAAGATGTAATTTCAGAGGGTTGATGAAATTAGATAGGTCTGACTGGGAATACTCTGTTATTCGTATTTATGGTTATAAAATATTTCAGGTCCATCTATGTATGACATTCCTACGCTGTAAACACACAGTGTTCTGAATCCATCTGTCTTAGAGTGGTTCAGACCAGTCAAGTAATAGTAGCTGCAGTGTGGGGGTGGTTTTGTTGTTTTTGGTGTTAAACGTGGCTTTACATTTTTCCCTTAAAATCTCATCATGCAATTACATGTAGAAAGATGAAAGTGATTCTATAAACCAAACACAAACACCTCTCCCTCCAGCTTTATTACTTTATAGGCAGACCTCGCATATTCCTGACTGAATTGGCATGAGGTTTGTGACCAGGCAGAAATCAGCTTTATTTGGATCTGAATGAGTAGCCAACTCTAGAGCATGGAAAATATATTTTAAATAGTTTTCCAGAGCTGAATGCAATTAGTCCTGCAATAAAGTGAAAGACAATTCTCTGAAAAGGTAATATTTTGAGCAAGGCTTGAAATAAGACACAGTCAATAAAGAGAAAAGCTATAATAAACTATTTATTTTGGTAAAATGCAGGGCAGAGTCTTTTAGTGGGAGTTAATTAACATATAAGATGTCACAAAGCTATTGAACAGTGATTATATGCAGTATCTTCCCTACCTTAAAGGTTAGGGTCCCGAAACTCTCTTGGTGGAAGAATTTGAGGTTGCAAAATTTTAAATCCTAGGAGGAGGGGAAGAGTCAGGAGTATCAAGATAATAAGTGAATCTTGGTAACTGAAAATTTTTAAAATTTCTGTACAATCAGACAGCAAAGTGTACTTTAGAAATCTCACGCAGAGGGGCGCCTGGGTGGCACAGTGGTTAAGCGTCTGCCTTCGGCTCAGGGCGTGATCCCGGTGGTATGGGATCGAGCCCCACATCAGGCTCCTCCACTAGGAGCCTGCTTCTTCCTCTCCCACTCCCCCTGCTTGTGTTCCCTCTCTCGCTGGCTGTCTCTATCTCTGTCAAATAAATAAATAAAATCTTTAAAAAAAAAAAATCTCATGCAGAGTTTCATTGTAATAGTGTGTATTCCTCTTGCTTTGTGACAGGTAATGACCATATTAAGAGGCTTTTGTTTTATCCAGGGGCTAGTCTCCTTTCCACACAGTCAATGCCTTTTCCTCCCTCCCTCCTTTCCTTCTTCCCTTCTTTCCTTCTTCTCTTCCTTCCATTATTTCCATTCAATCATTTCTTGTTTTGTACGAGGTACTATTTTAGGCTTTGAGAACACATCGAAACAGAGTCCCTGCCCTCAGTAAGATTACATTGTAGTTGGGGAAGGCAGGTAAGTGTCTCAGGGTTGGTTGGGTTCTCTAGAAGCAGATGCGGAGATGTAGTTTGGGAAACAAGATGTTTTATTTGGGATCAATACTGTGAATAAGAAGGGCGAGAGCGGGATTGGGCACAGGAAGAAATTGAACAATGCTGCAGATTTGACCAAGCCCCTATCAACCCTCCAGAAAACCCTGGAGCGAGTATTACCTGTCAGAGTGTCCCGCACTGAGCGGTAACCTCCCTGCTTTATTGGGTGTGTTACGCCAGGCATGGTGTGCCCCGAGAAGGGTGTCACTTAGGGCAGATGGGGCAGCTCTGTGCAGCTGAGGCCCACTTTGAGCAGCTGGGCCCTGGGGACTGTCTGCTTGCAGGCGCCCAGGGAGTCTTAGCAGTGCCTCTCCCAGTCTACCGAAATAAGTGTTTAAAGTATCTGATGGTGACACATGATGGAAAAAAGAAAGCTGGATGAGGGGGATAGAAAGGGAGGAGAAGGCCTGACTGGAGATATATAGGAATGGAGGGCATTGGGGGCAGAGCTGTCTGGGAAAGAGTCAGAACGAAGGCCCTGCCGAGGAGTGTGCCTGGTATGTCAGGAGAGCAACAAGGAGGCCAGTGTGTGAGCCAGGGTACAATCGAAAGTTAGCTATTACAAGGATTTCACCTTTTATTCTCTGTGAGGTGGTGTACTAATTTGTAGGACTGGCCTAATAGAATGCCACAAACTTGGTGGCTTGAATAATAGAAATGTATTATTTCACAGTTCTGGATGTTAGAAATCCATGTTCAAGGTATTGGTAGGGTTGGTTCTTGTGACCGTGAGAGAGAATCTGTTCTACCCTCTCATCTAGCTTTTGGTGCTTTGCTAGCAATATTTGACATGCCTTGGCTTGTAGATCTCAGACTTCATGTGATGTTCTCCCTAAGTGCATCTCCATGTTCAGATTTCCCCTTTTTATGAGGACATTGGTTATATTGGATCAGAGCCCACCCTAATCTAATGACCTCATCTTAACTAATTACATCTGCAATGATCGTCTTTCCAAATACAGTAACATTCTGAGGTACTGGGGGGTTAGGACGTCGATATATGAATTCTTGGAGGACACAATTCAATCCAAACTGGTGGAAAGCCATTAGAGGGTTTTGAACAGATTAATAATATAATCTGATTTATGTTTTAAAAAGGATCAATCTGTTTTGTGGAGACTAGAATGGAGGGAGGAAGCAGCCATTGCAGTAACATGGGCAGGAGATGATGATCAGGGGCTAGAGATGGTGGTGGTGAGTGGTCAGGTTCTAGGTACAAGGTAGAGCTGATTTCCTGTTAGATTTGATGTGGCGTCAGAAGGAGAGAGTGAGCAGAGGCAAGGAGCAACTGGAAGAATAGAGGGACTGTTTACTAAGGTGGGCAAGGCTTTGGGAGGAGTTTGGGGGTAACATTATTCATTTGATTTAGGACTTAAGTTTGTGATGCCTGTTAGACGTTCATGTAGAGATATTGAGTAGACAGTTGGACATTAGAGATATTGGAATCTGGAATTCAAAGATGAGATCTGAAAAGCCGATCTGAAAAGGGGGGGTTAGTGAGATTGGAAGAGAACCCAAGATGAGGGGAGGGTTTCAGATGGTATGCAATGAATATGTTTTTTTTTCTTTCAAATATTTTATTTATTTATTTTAGAAAGAGAGAGAGAGCACAAGCAGGGGGAGCCGCAGGCAGAGGGAGAAGCAGGCTCCTTGCTGAGCAAGGAGCCCGATGCGGGATTCGATCCCAGGACCCCGGGATCATGACCTGAGCTGAAGACAGACACTTAACTGACTGAGCCACCCAGGCATCCCAATGAATGTGTTTCGAGATCATGTAATTAACCAGTAAGAGGAGGATTGGACTGACCATTGACATGGGTAGCATGGTGGTCATTGGTGACCTTGACAAGAGCAGTTTTGCTAGAATGATAGGGATGGAAGCCTGGTTGGAGTGAACTCAATGGGAGGAGAAAGTAGAGGCTGTAAACACAGACAGCTGTTGATTTTATGACTAGCTCTTTGACTAGCTTGCTGAGGACTCCTGTTCACCCCAGAGATGCAGAGTAACTAGGATCCTAGAGATGGGAAAACCTTTGGGAAACCTCTCTTTGACTGGCTTAGAATGGAGGTCAGGTACTTCTCTGACTCCCTCCCTTCTTCTTTTGCAGGGGTATTTAACTTAACTCTGCTCACTAATGATAACTTCATGCCGAAGTATATAATGTTAGCCCCTCTCAGACAAGTTTTATCCCCTTTCCTCCTAATAGGGTAGTATAGTAATATTGAGTTCTTGAGGGGTGTGGGAGTGTTAGGGTTATAGAGAATTAGTCATGAAGTCCTAAGGGAAGAAATATTTGACCTAAAAGAAAGTGTATCTGGGATTCACTTGCTTGGATAAAGAAAATGAAGGAATTATACATAATTAACTCTCAGGGTAATTTACATCCAAAACAAATTTTAGCCGCATTTCAATTTCCTCCTTCCCATATCTTAAAATCAAGAGTTAGGAGCGAAATATAATTAACAGACTTGAGTTTCATCTCTTCTCGTTTTCCTTCTGCCAAGGTAAGGGAGCAGAAGACCCAAAAGGGCAACCCAAAGAGTGGAGTGAAATACAAGGGCTTTGAGTTGTAGTCTCCCCTCGCCCCCAGGTTCTCAGAAGCCATTTAGACAAGGTTGTCTATGCCTGGAATTGAATGTGGGTGAAGGTGTGAGCTTCAACTTCCAGGGAGACATGTGTAATTTCAGAATCAAAGGAGTTATTAAACTTCGTTTTCACAAGGCTGTATTAGGTTTGAAAAAAATTTTTTTAACATAAATGATAGAATGAAATTTGATCTTAGATGCTCTTCCTGCTTTGAGGAGGGCACCTAGTTAAGAGTACGCCTGTTCTGTTGACTCACAGAATTCATCTGACCAAATGTGATTATTTCTGTGAGATGAAAGGGATTTTTTCTTTCAAGGGTGTATTGCCTTCCACCAAGTTCACGTAGGAAAAAAAGGAAAAGTAGAATTAAACTGTACAATGAGAAGAGCTTTAGATTTAATAAAAGGGAAGCTTTTACTAAGGAGGCTTCTTGAGGCTGGTCCTGGCTTCCCTGCAGGATTCATAAATCACTCTCTCCTAGATGATCAAGGTGTGGGAAAGGCAGAGTGATCGGGAGACCTTTAAGGGGGAGCGGGAAGACCCATTTATGTTGCCAGAAAGCATCTGGGAGAATTTAACGCTACTTTTATTATTTTTTTAAATTTTTATCTTTTTAAAGATTTTATTTATTTATTTATTTGACAGAACGAGAGAGGGAACACAAGCAAGGGGAGTGGGAGAGGGAGAAGCAGGCTTCCCACCAAGCAGGGAGCCCGATGGGGGTCTCAGTCCCAGGACCCTGGGATCATGACCTGAGCTGAAGGCAGACGCTTAACGGCTGAGCTACCCAGGCACCCTTTAATGCTACTTTTAAAGACCTTCAAGCAAGCGAACAAACACAAGCCCACCATGCTGTAGGTTTTCTTAGACTTACTCACGCATCCCGGGACCACAATGTTTGCAAGCAGTGTGTCCTTGCAGGAGAGTGAGGTGGGAGACAGACGCGCTGCCTTATCCTGATGCAGGTTCCTCACGGACCCAAACCTTTGCCTGTGGAGACAAATGATTGCTCAGATTTCTGTCCATTCCCAGCGTTATTTTGTTCTTGCAGCTTCCCTCTTGTCTTATCTGAGATTGGCCTCTTACATTCACCATTGAAATTGAGATAGGAAAGAAAGGAGGATTCGTTGGGTATTGTTTCTATTAAATCTGGTAATGAGTTAGCATATTATTAAATAGTGTTTTGTGTGCTTCCCCCCACCCCCCAGGCCGTAAAATATTGTCATTTCCCAGATAAGGCAGTTGTCATTTCTTCTGAATCCATATATAATCTAGCATTATTAACCCTTCGCAGCCCATCTTCCTGCCCGTGTTGTCTGCTATGGGGAATTTTAAATAAAGCCAGCTGTGTTAAATATTCATAGAATCGATTTTCACTTGTTTAAAGTCTTTGGTGATTTATCTTCAGGGAGTGTTAATACGGCAGTAATTCTGCATTACATTTCTTGCACCAGCATTTAATTGATACTATATTTCACAAGGATTATTGCAGGTTTATTGCTGTTGTATTTAGAGTTGTGGTTCTGTGCTAGTAATTCAGAGAAATAGGATCCTTGAATCTGTTGTTTCCATTTTAATTGTATGTACCTTTTGAGCTGCCAAGTTTAAGAAGGGCTGTTAACTCTTTAACCGGCCTGATGGATCAAAGCCGTTTTCGTGGAGTAGACCTGGGGTTGCTTTGCTTGAGGATGTCTTTGTATTAATCTATTTTTTAAAATGATAGTAGTCAATTTAATCTATGTGTTGTTTTTAACTGATATATTTTATATTATTTATTGGGTATTAGTGTTTGCTTTACTTCTCTATTAAGGTACCTGGGGCAACTCAGCCTGTGTGAATGGCAGCAATTGTACTGCTTTTTAAAGGTTGATTTACGTTGTTATTCTCTTCCAGAAACTTCAGTAGTTTTTCAGAGCACTAGGACAACAGTATCCTAAGCAGTTACCGTGTGATGCTGCACAGTTCGCTTCGGAATCTAACATAATATGACACTTACCAGGTGCTCACTGTTGTATTGAAAGAACAAATAAATGTACAACAGAAAACTTTTTGTTTAGTGAATACGTGGCTGTCTACACAATAAAAATGGTGCAGTATGACACAGTGGTGGGCGCCGAAGGAAAGAGGGTTTGCCTCTGAGTCAGAGTCTTTAAGACATATTTGCTTAATGGATAAAAAGCAGGAAAAGAGGTAGGAGGCCGTCCTAGGTGAGTACAAAGGAAGAGTAAATATTGCAGAGGCTGGGAAGTGTGAGGCAAGGCCAAGGCTTGAGTGTATTGTATTGGATTTAACACAGGCAGCTGAATGTTCTGGAAGGAATTCCAGACTAGGAGTTAACACACGTTGTTTCTTTGCCACTTAACTAAAATTGTGACCTGGGATGACTCTGAACTTCTGGGCCTTGGTTTTCTCATCTGACCTGCCTTCCCCGAAGCCTTAGTCCGAGGCTTAGGGGAGAAAATTCACAGGAGACTGTTCTTGTGAACTGTGAAGGGTCATTCATACTAGGTGGTGTTAGAGCCTTATGGATGACGAGGTTCATTTAACCATCAAATATTTACTGAGCACCTGCAGCAGGCCATGGCCTATGATAGACAGTGGTGGGTAAAGCACAGGCCTTGCCTCCTTTCATTCTAGTGGGTGAGAAAGGTATGAACCAGACAATCACTCAAGTCTGTAATTACCGACTGTTACAAGTACTGTGAAGTATAGCATGCTAGAAGCTCATTCTAGCCTGGGCCAGGGGTAGAGCATCATTCGGGGGTTTGAGTTTATCCTGTACTGCGTGGAGTCTTTCAAGGTTCTTGCAAGGAGTGACCTAAACGCAACATTGCTTTAGGAAGTTGAATCTAGTGGCTACATGTAGAATAGACTGAGGAAGGATTGGGGTCTGGGAGAACAGTTAAATGAAGCTGCTGTCCTATATATCCCATATCTGTCCAATGACATGTATATGTCATATATATTCTTAGGCTTGTTTTAGTGTTTTAAATTTGATGTTTTTAATGTTGATATTTTTATGCGGGATATTCTAGGGTCTTGATGTTTATATGGTTTTCATTTGGTTGATATTTTTATGCGGGATATTCTAGGGTCTTGATGTTTATATGGTTTTCATTTGGTATATTAGTGAACTTCTGTTTTTAGTTAGACCTGAAGTTGACATAAAATATTAGCAAATACTTTTATGGGCTCTTCTGTGTGCCAGAGACACTGCATTTAGTGTTTTATATATATTGTCCCGTTAACGCTCAACAACCACGGGCAGTGTCAAGACATCTTATCCATCTGTATTATCCTCATTTTACAGATGAGGAAACTAAAACTTGCCCAAGACCGTGCAGCTGGGAAGGGGGACTTGGACCCAGGCCATCTAGTTCCATGTGTGTGTTCTTAATCATTTCATTATCATCTTTTCACTTAAAAAAGAATTAATGTAACGTTCTGTAAGAGAAGATAAAGATGTCAGTAAAGCAGCCTTTAAATAACCACTGTGAATCCCTTCCTCTCAAGATATTTCCTTCCTATTTTTTAAAAATAAATTTTTGTTAATTACAAAATTAGGAAGAAAGCCTATTAAAAGGCAAACATTTTTTAAAAGTTTTTTTGTGGTTTTATTCATTTTGTCATGAAGAATTATAAAAGTGTAGTAGTCTTTGATGTTGCTTTATACACTACATATCTCCCCATTTTTACTTTGTTCACAACCAGAATAACTATTAGCCATGTAAGAGTGTCCAGATCTGCTCACTGTGGTAGATCCTACTTTTGCTTCCCATCTTACATTGCCTGTGAAAGCCCACTTCAGTGTCGGGTGTATATTTAGTTGTGGGGCAGTAAAAATCATAGCATGGATAACACCTGTGGCATGGATATAGCTGACTCTCTGAGTTCACAGACAGGGACTCTAAAATTAAGGTGAGTCACTTCCACAGGCCTTGGTGCTAATTATGGACAGAGCCAGACCAGAGAGCAGAACCCAGAACATCAGTCCAGTGTTCCCTCAGATCCTTGGATGTGAAGGGTAGTAGAATATGCCACCCAGTATATGACTGTAGGAGCTCAGGATATGTGACTCCAAAATATGCTGCTTTGGTGTGTTGATTACTTCAAGCTGTAGGCACTTGAAAAACAGCAAACGCTTGGAGTGGCTTTCTCTAAACTTCCCTTCTTTGTCTTTTGGCAGATAGGAACTTAGTTGTCATAGATCCCCTCCCTGGAGTTTCATCAACCAAGGGAGATTGACTCTTATCACAGGAAAGGAGACTAGAAGTGACACCACACTCAGACTTTGTTACAGAGTATCATATCTCCCATCTGTTCTTTTCAGGACCCACTCCACCTTTCCTAAAAATCATTTACTCTCGCCTGAAGGTCTTACATACTCCCCTCCCCCTCTTTCCCTATTAAGATGGTAATTAAGCCTGAATTCTAAGCCACCTCTTTGAGTTACTCATTTTCCCCTGGATATCTTCCATGTTAAATGAGGTTACATGTTAATAAATTTTGTTTGTTTTTCTCTTGTTAATTTGTCTTTTATTACAGGGTCTCAACTAAGAACTTGGAAGGGTAGAGGGAAAATTATTTTCCTCCCCTACACATGTTTCTATGCCTTTTTTTGGGGGGGGCATTTTTTTCTGTTCTATTTCACTTGTATACTATAATTGACAGTGAAATTTTGTATTAATTAAACTAAGTCTTAATGCCGTGAAGTCAGGGCAGGACATACTCTGTTCAGAATGAGTTTGTGTTCAAATAATTTCTATTTGAGTATTAATAAAATCTTTAAAATTTTTCCTATGACTTTAATTTTTGTCAACGTAGAATGCTTTATTGAGCTTTCCTGTGTTAATTTCTCTCATCACACTATTCTACTTTTCATTTGTGTTACTTTTCCTAATACTATATTAAAACTTTAATCCTGAGCTATGGGTCATTGTGGATAAGCTACAAAAAGTCTGAATTCAGAATTAAACTAAACCTTTGGATTTAGTTTGGTTTATGGCTCAGAATCACTGACATTTTTTACAGTGATAGTAAGAGAAAATCTTTTGCACTATCTCCAAAAGGAGTTTTTATATATTGCTTTTGATTCTGCTTTGTTTCTTGACTTTTGGGCTCTGCCAAGGAAAAAATGATTCTTTCTGCCTAGCATAACCCTGTTTGTCCCCTAAAGGCTCTGCTTTAATTTTGTTAATGTTGTTAACTACTAAAAAGTACATCCTCTGTAGGAATTGGGTGCGGATATAATCGTACTAAGTAAGAGACATATGCTTTGCAGTTTCACAAATTGTTTCATTTTCTTTATTTGGTTGGAATCTCTTTTTGGATTCCTTATGCTTTTTGTGATTGGTGTTATCACCCAGCAGTTACGTCTTAGTAATAGAGCCAGGAGGCCAGAATCTCTTGAATATTCTATACAGAATTTTGTGTTTACAGTATAAGCTCTCTTATCTGGGATTATGACCAGCAGCTATTCAATTAAAGTGGAGAAATGTAAAAAAAAAATGTTAAATTCATGTCTTAAACATTTTATTTTAAACTCAGACACATTAATGTACAGCCATTTGCTGATTTCTGACGGAAACCTGATAAGTGGTTTCTGTGTTGTTTTTTGCACACAGAACTGTACCTGTGATGCATGGCCTACTTGGTTTTCAGTTTGGGTTGCTTCAACTTGTTACAAGAACTTTAAGATACTTGGCAACTGTCTGAGTGCAAAATCCTTCCAGATTTTTGTGATTTGCCTCCCAGTGCTTTGCCTCACACCTAAATAATGGCCGCTTTAGTGTTTCACTTTTATTGAATTATTCCACATTATTCAGATATTCAACTGCATTTTCATAGAAACAATAATTTTTCTAAACTCACATTTTATATGTTTATATAAAATTTCTTGCCATATAAAATTTACTATGTGTTTATATGTAAAATTATAAGAACTATTGACATAAATAGGTTAGGAATTAACACATCTGATCCTAGGGAGGGATATAGCATGATTGCTAGGCATAGATCACTGCTTCCCAACTAATGTGTAGTGAAGGTGTAGTACTTTTTATTTTCAATCTACTGTGGACCTGTACTTTTATTAATGAAAAAAATAAATAAGAAAGACATATAAAATACAAACCTTCATTTTTTTAATGTTTTAGAAACAACAGAAATAGAATTGCATGTCCATAAATATAATCAGAGCAACATAATATAGGGAAAAATGATAAAAACTGTGTGTTCTTCAAAAGTATGCATATAGGCTATTCACATAGAATCACTGTTACTCTTGTTAATTTGTCATTTTCGTCATATCTAAACAAAAAGTTATGAGTGAAATGGTGATTCCCCATATTTAATACTTCTGTGTGTACTTTGAAAAAACTCCATATGTATGTGTATCAATATTTGTTTTTTAATTAAGTTTAATTGTATAGTTAACATGGTGTTATATTAGTTTCAGGTATGCAATATAGTGACTCAGTAATTCTATACATTACTCAGTGCTTATCATGATAAATGTACTCTTTAATCCCCATCACCTATTTACCCATCCCCTGACCTACTTCCCCTCTGGTAACCATCAGTTTTGTTCTGTATAGTTAAGAGTCTCTTTCTTGCTTTATCTTTCTTTCTCTCTCCTTTTTTCCCTGTTTGCTTGTTTGTTTCTTTAATTCCACATTTGAATGAAATCATCTAGTATTTGTTTTTTTCCAACTGTCTTATATTACTTAGTTTATACTCTCTAGCTCTATCCATGTTGTTGTGGATGGCAAGATTTCATTCTTTTTTATGGCTGAGTAATATTCCACTGTGTGTGTGTGTTTGTGTGTGTGTATCACATCTTCTTTATCCGTTCATCTATTGATGGACCCTTGGGCTGCATCCATAATTTGGCTGTTATAAATAATGCTGCTGCAATAAACATAGGGGTGCTTGTATCCCTTCGAGTCAGTGAGGAGCTTCCATACTGTTTTCCACAGTGGCAACACCAGTTTGCATTCCCACCAACAGTGCAAGAGGGTTCTTTTTTTCTCCACATCCTCGCTGACACTTGTTGCTTCTTGTGTTTTTAATTTTAGCCATTCTGAGTGGTGTGAAGCGATATTATAGTTTTGGTTTGCATTTTCCTGATGATGAATAGTGTTGAACATCTTTTTGTGTGTCTGTTGGCCATCTGTATATCTTCTTTGGAGAAATGTTTGTCATGTCTTTTGTCCATTTTTAAATTGGATTATTTATTTTTTAGGTACTGAGTTGTATCCATTCTTTATATATTTTGGATACTTATCCCTTATCAGATATGTCATTTGCAAATATCTTCTCCATTCAGTAGGTTGTCTTTTAGTTTTGTTGATGCTCTTACTTTTTATTTTGATGAAGTCCCAATAGTGTATTTTTGCTTTTATTTCCCTCGTCTCAGGAGACATATCTAGAAAAATGTTGCAATGGCAGTATTTAAGGGTTTTTTCTTAATGTCACAAATACTTTTTGTGTATTAACCTCTTCAGGTTGGGTTGGTGACAGCTTATCTCAGGGCTAATATATAATGTATATCTAAATTGTTTATGGTTTTTTTTTTAATAACACTCATGGTGGAGGAGCTGGTCTTACAAAGAGATGTTGATGAGCATGAAAAAAGACATCTTAAAGCAATTCGGCAAGCTCACGATCTTCATTTTCTACTTTTCTTCACAATGAAGCGAGTATTGCTGCTGTGTTAAAATTCACCTCGAATCCCACCTTGGTAGCCAGTTCCAACAATTTATCCTTTAAATTTATGGTCAAATTTGAATGATCTTTCAGCTGAAAGAAATGATTTCTGGATTTCTGGTTTTTAACACTTCTACTTGTCAAAAAATTTGACAAGGGAACCTTAAACTATATCTGTGGTTCTTCTGTGCTTAATTAGTAGGCAGGCGGTACCAACTCACCTTGTAAGGTCAACACATGGGAACTGGTCAATGAGACAAATTCCCTATTCATGTATTTGGATGTTGCAGTCATGCCTGATGGCTATGCCTGTTTTTAAATGCTCACTCTACATTTCCTGAGTAGCTGGTAACTAACAGCTTGTAGATCGGCATCCCTGTCTGGACCACACTTTGAGAAGCCCTGTGCTCAAGTATTGTCCCCTACTAGTCGTGTGCTCAAACATCAATCATTATTCTCTATAGAGGGATTGTGATGTGCTGGTTAATTTGGCAAGGTGGTTAAACAGATCAGTTGAGAGATCCTCTTTTGTGTAAACATTTTTCCCTCCTAGGGAGAAGGTTCATAGCATTCATGAGATTCAAAGTATCAGACGTATATGTGTGCATATTTGTATGTATTATGTTATCTGTTTATTCCATGATTGTGAGGGTAGGGATCACGCTTTCATCTGAAGGAGTTCAGGAGATGCTCCCCCAAACTATGCTGCTTTATTATATTATAATAATGTAATTGATTATATTTTATTGATTATTGTAAACTGAAGGCCCTTGAAAAAACAGCAAATGCAATGAGAGGCTTTGTCTAAACTCCTCTTATCTACCTAAAAACAGATCCTCCAAAAAGGAACCCTGTTGTCATAAATTCTCTCCCTGGGAATTTCATCAACCAGGAAAAATAGACTCTTATCACACACCATACCCAGACAGACTTTATAACAAACTATCGTATCTCCCATCTGTTCTTCTGTGGGCCCATTTGTCTTTCCTAAAAACCATTTACTCTCCCCTGAGAGGTCTACATGCCCCCCTCCATTTCCTGTATTAAGATGGTACATAAGCTCTCAAATCTCACTCCTTTTTTGGGTATTCATTTTTCCCCCTGTGATATCCTCCTGCATGTAATATTAAAAACTAATAAATTTGTATATTTCTCCCCTGTTCATCTGCCTATTGTCAGTTTATTTCATAGACTCAGCTCTCTAATCTAGGAAGGTAGAAGGAAAGTCTTTCCTCCCCTACATGTCTGACTTTGAATTACTCACTGGGCTTTGCATGTAACTGCTAGGTATTGCTTTATATAACACATATTTCTGGAATGTAGCCATTTCAGTGGTCTAGAGCCAAGTTCTCTAAAGTGTTTTCTTCTAAGGAAACAACACACTCTTAAATTCTCATTTCTTCTCTGGTCAGTAGGAATTACCTAGTTATCCCTTAAGAAATCTCAGTATTTGGTCCCCATTTCCTTTCCCTGAGTATATTGCCTGGGCCCAGCAGGATTTAGTTTCTGTTACAGTGAAGCATAACCTGAAAAAAGGATCATTGTGGGTGATTTAATCCTTTGTTTTTATATTTTAAGTAAATTGCAATTTTAAACGACTTTAAATCCCCTTATGAACAAGGACTGCTTGGGATAGCTGCAATTTATCCTGCCTTTATTAGTTCATTGTTGAGATAGAAGCAAGTTTTTCATGTTTTTAGAGCAAATGAAATTTTAGCTATAGTTGAAACTCATTTTCAAGAAAGTTACGAGTAGAGTCCTTGGTGTTTGAAAAGGGAGCAGTTTTCCTTGGGATGGTAATAACCAGGATTTTGAAAGAGCCGTGACAGTGAAGGCTGCAGGGGGATGTGAAAATGTACTGATGAGTATACATTTATCTCAGAGTAAAAAAAAAAGTGTAGTGTGTTAATTTTAGAGGCATTTACTTTCTTGATGTTATACCTTGCAATCTGAAGTTTTTCAGTATCCTAAAATGAGCTGATGTGGCAAAGTATTATTGAAAAAATGACAATTTGGCATCTTTTGCTAAACTCCCGCCCCCTCCCCCCCGTTAGGTGAAAGAAAAAGCAGTGGTAATTTCAAGCATATTTAGAGTGATCTCGTTTTGCTGTGATTTTCATGACCAGCATTTATTGAGTGCTAACTGTATCTGTTCATTCGACATGTTTTATTTCATTTAATCCTCCAAATAAGCTGAGGACTTGAGTGGGATCATCCCCCTCAGCATCTGAAGTGCGAAGCACCGTGCCAGGCATTGAGATGCGGTGGCTTGCAAACCAGCCTTAGCCCCTCTCCTCTTGGATGCTTCCAATCTAATAATGGGGGAGTCGAAAAGTCTTTCAAATACGTAATTTGAAATGGTGGTGGGTTCTACAAAGAGAAATTACAGAATGCTATGGGAATGTAAAAGAGGGTGCTCATCTAGTCCCCAGGGTTGGTCAGGGAAGGCGTTCCTGAGTGATGTTTAAGCTGAAACCTGAATAAATATTGATGAGTGTAAGTTTGCTAAGCTGAAGCGTGTGTGTAGTGGGAGAGGGGTGGGGGGAAAGACATTCCAGACAAAGAGTGCAGTTTGCACTAAGTCTTTGAAGTGATGATCAAGGGTGACCCAGGACTGGAGTGTATAAGGGGGAGAGGGACACTGATGAGAGGTTGGAGCAGTGGGCAGAGGCCAGGACACCAGGCCACAATGAGGATTTTGGTCTTTATTTTAAATGCAGTGGTGAAGTATTTAAGAGTTTTAGGTTGGGGAAAGTCATGGATAGATAGATGTTTTATAAGGATCATTCTGGGTCACTTGTGGACATAGCTCCTCATGGAGTCTTATAACAAGGTTACTCAGCTCCATCTGTTAAACCTTTGCTGAGCTGTGTATGAGTTTGGCTGTTGTCCTTTGGCTGTTTTGTCCTCCACAATCCTGTTTGTTTAGCAAGATTCAAAGTTTGCTGTTGACCCCTTCCCCAGCTTTACTAGGTGGCTGTACCTAGAGAACATTCCTTTGTTGGAACTTCCTGTTACCTTTGTAAGTACCTGTGGGACACAAACAATCTGTGGGTGTTACAGACTTGCAGAACTGTTCTTGGGCAAGGCATATTGGGCAAATAGCTCTTTACCACCGTAGTCCTGGGTCTGGCTCTCAATTTCGATAATCTGGGAAATCAGTTCTTTTTCCAGTACACCTGTGAAGTGATTGGGCTGGGGGGTTGGGTTCTTGCCAGGTTCTTGTTAACCCAAGTCACAAGAGGTTCTTGTAAACTAAAATGCATGATGGTTAATGTCAGAGTGAAGGCTGGAGCTAGAGCTAGACATGAGTGCTGGAGAGAAACCTGCATGGGAAGCCAAATGAGAACCTGATGGAACAAGCTGGTTAGATCTCCATGAGGACCGTCTCAGTAGAGGGGACTGGACACTCTAGTCCACTGACATCAATAGACATTGTATAGGTTCTTGCTGTTCGGGTTTCCTTTTTATGTCTATACCTTTTCTTGTTAACTTTAAAATTTTTATTGTTTTTAACTTTTTATTTTGAAATAATGTCACGTTTTCAAAAAAGCGGCAAAAGTAGTACAAAGAATTCTCTTACATTCTTATCCCAGATTTTCTAAATGCTAATATCTTACATAGTCACTGTACAATGACCAAAACCAGGAAGCAAATACTGATTTAATACGATCATCTGGGGACCTTGTTCAAATTTTGCCAGTTACCGTCCCATTAATGTTCTTTTTCTCGTCTAGGATTCTATCCAGGATTACATGTTGTGTTTAGTTGTCAATAGTGCCTTAACCTGTTAACCTTAATAAAACTGCCAGTTATTTTATCAGGAAAATTGGGTTTATTTGGGAATACCAGAGAATTGCAATCCGGGACAAGTGAGCTATGACAAAACCAGGGGCAAGTCCAGAGAACAAAAAGAAATGCTCCTTTATAGAGAAAAGGAGGGAGTTGGGAGGACTGTTATAAACAGAAGGTCCATTGGGGTAAACTGGGAACTGGAAGTATGGTGGCTTCTCATTGGCTAGGTTGTTGCCAGGGAAGAAGAATCTTCCTCCTGCTGGAATGGTAAAATAATAGCTAAGGTAGTATTGACTTGCAAGGTGTGTCTCTTCCTGTTGGGTCGGCCATTGACAACCAATTTTGGGGGGCTGAGAGAGCTCCCCCTTTTGGTATCCCCACTCCATTTTATTGATTGATTGATTGATTGATTGATTGACTGATTTTAGAGGGAGGTTGGGGAGGGTGAGAGGGAGAGTGAGGAGTTGGGAGAGGGTGAGAGGGAGAGAATCTTCAGTACTCTCCACCAAGCACGGAGCTCCATATGGGTCTCGATCCCACAACTCATAAGGTCATGACTTGAGCGGAAACCAAGAGTCAGATACTTAACCGACTGAGCCGCCCAGGTGTCCCACCCCACTTCATTTTAAATGAAGCTTCTTTTTATTAATTTTCACACTTCTTAATATGGAACAGTCTTACCTTTATTTGTCTTTCATAACTTTGACACTGCTCAAGAGTACTCGCCAGTTATTTTATAAAATGCCCCTCCATTTAGGGAGGTAGTTTCCTCATGACTGAATAAAGGTTATGCATTTTTGTTCAGAGTATTATGGAAGTGATGTTGTGTGCGTCTCAGGGCACTCTTCTCTGTTTTTAATCATAATGCGATTTACTCGTTCTTCCTTCCAAATGGATATAATGCAGTTATCTAGGCTCAAGTTTCTTAAACTTGAGATAATGTTGCCCTCTGAGACCATGCCTGGGGCACCGCAGCCTGAGAAACACTGGAGTTAAATGCTCTCATTTTCAGTGATCAGTGTGCTTGTAAATGCAAGTGTAGGAATGAGTTTACTTGGCTGTAAGAAGGTTGGCATCTGAATGGCCTAGGATATGCTTATAATATTGTATATGAATTTAAAAATTCATCATAAAAATAGAAAAAGAAAATAGAAAGTTTCTAAATCTCAGACCCCTGGGAAAATGTCCCTGGATCTCACAGTTAGCGAAACTTTGGTGGGGGCTATGGCTTTGCCCTTCCTAACTGCCCCACCCACTACAGACTGTGCCATCTTGTTAAGGGATTTGGGCGTTTCCTGACCTTGACCTGACATCCCTCGGCCCCCCACCCCCCACTACTGCCTACTCACCTCACCTGTTATACATGGTCTTTTAGGTTAGAGTAACTTTACCTTGTTTTAGATGAACAAAACAGTAATAAAACTAACCAACATTTTTCTTAACGTTCATTCCTATTCTTTCCTAATTCCTCCAATTTATAGTTTTTAATCTTTACTTAAAAAAAAAACCTACAGTACTATTTTCCTTTTTTCCCTCTCTATTCATTTTTGGCTTTTCATCCTGGTAAAATACTATAAAAATAAATCAGCTAAATTTCAGCATAAATACAGTGAAAGCCAGCAGTTGAAATGATTGCAGTTTGGAAAATGTTAGATAGAGGCACTTTGAAAGAAAGATTCCAGCGTATTGCCGGCTGCGGCTTTGAAATAACTCATGTTTCTTTCCCACCTCTAAATTGTCATTTTTCCAATTCTCCTTTTTGGAAGCTTCAGTATGCAAAGCTTTGACAACAGTTTAGGAAAATGAAATCACTACCCACTGTGTGTGACATTTGCTTGAAGATAATTCATTTGGCTCAAAATTGGCAGTCGCTGAAATGAGTGAAACAATGAAATGTTTGCATGGGTTCATTGTTTGAAGGAAGGAAATCCGTCAAGGTGGCTGTTTACTTGCGGGGCTGAGAAGAGCCTTCATCAGATTATACATCTTTGAATGGATATTTTCTTCTTCAGTTTCATGTAGGGTTTTATGTAATGATTAGAATTCTCAGTACCTTTGTCTGCACTGTATCTTACTTCCATCTTTGTTCTTTTTCTCACTTTACTTTGGGCTGATAGTTAGTTTCCTGTATCAGGTAGAATGGTTTTGATTGTAAATGGCAGCAAATTCAACCCAAACAGGCTTAAGCAACAAAGGATATCTATTGACTCACCTTACTAAGAAGTAGAGATTAAGCATCTGGTCTAGGTATGGTCTGATCAGGGCTGTGGTCCACTTCTCCTCAGACCACACAGTGCTTCTCAAGCTATTTGAAAAAAGGAACTTGAAAAAAATTTCTAAACCAACATAGACCAGTGCTTTTATAAACAGGCTTATTCTCACTTTCTATTCTGACCTTGTTAGAGACCTTTACAGGCTACTGAGAAGCTCTGATTTGGTGCTGGCCTATTCTGCCTGCTTTTTTTTGTGGCTTGCCTCAGGGTGGCAAAATGGCTGCCAGTAGCATCCAGAATGATGTGTATCTTTGTTCAGATCTAGGGAAAGAGTTTTCTTGACTGTTGCTCCCCAGTGCTGTGCCTCATACTAGTTGGACCAACTCAAAGCACTTCACTGTGATTAGGGGAATGCCATTGGCTCCTCGTTTATATTTTTTGTCCATTCTTGAGCCACTAAATGGTAGAAGGAATGTCGGAACATAGGGATGGAGGAGGGCAGTCTTGCTTGAACTGTATGTCTGCCCCTCTAGTGCTGGGGTTGCTGGGGGGCACTGCAATACTGAGTGTTTTATATTAATAAGAATATCAGTAGCCAGCACTTGTGTGGTGCCTCACAGTTTGCATTTAACCTATTTGGTCTTTGTCTTGGGTTCCTGGCCCAGAGCTTCTAAAAACCCTTGGAATCTCCTGAGTGATGAGTGTCTTTTCTATGTTTACGAGGTGACTCCTGGATAGAGGGTGATGGCTCTGCTAGATAGTTTCCGGCTGGGGGTTGGTCACCAGAATGACCAGGCTGTGGTTAGATGGTTGGAACATTCAGCCCCACCCTGGACTCTGGGGCAGAGGTGAGGGCCTGGAGACTGAGTCCAGTCACCATTGGCCAATGATTTAATCAGTGGTGCTCCATAAAAACCCCTAAGCTAGCATGTCTAGAGAGCTTCTGGTTTGGCGACACATGGATGGCAACACATCGAGGTGTTGGGCAGGTGACATATCCGGAGACAGCATGGAAATTCTACACACCTCCTTCCCCCATACCTGGCCCTGTGCAGCTCTTCCACGTGGCTGGTCCTGAATTGTGTCCTTTATGATAAACCATGAGACATAAGTAAAGTGTTTTCCTGAGTTCTGTGAGCTGTTCTGGTAAACCTGAGGGGTGGAAGTTGTGGGAACCCCCATATGTGTAGCCAAGTCGGACAAGTGGGTAACCTGGGGACCTGGTGCTTGTAACTGGCATCTCAAGTGAATACGGTCTTGTAGGACTGAGCCCTTAAACCTGTGGAGTCTGATGCTCCCCCCGGGTTGTTCATGTCAAACTCAAAATGAAGGTAGGACATCTACCTAGTGGTGGTGGATTGGAGAAGGAGAGTTGGTCCTGACAGCATTTCTGAGAGACGGGTACTAGTATGACCGTAGCGTGCGGTGAGGAAACAGATAAGTGACTTACTCGTTAAACAGCTAACAGTGGCACACCTAGAGTTCTTTGGATTCGAAATCTCAGACTGCTTCCTCTACACGGGTGTGTTGCAGACTTCTCAAATGATCAAATAAAATATAAAACAATGGATATTTTTGTGAGGGAAGCATTAGAGATTTAATGGTTTAAGGGAAACGGTTTATGACTCGGATGGTGAAACTTTCTGCTGATAGGGCTAAAGGGAAAATATGCCCACTTAAAATCCTTTGGAAAATAGGCTTAAGAATGAAAATGAAGATCCAGAATTATTTGCAGAGGGTGGATAGTATGTTGACCTTGGTATGTACTTGAACACCCGGATGTAATCTAGTCCTCTAAAAAAATAGCCATGTCTTTAGGGATCACTGAGGAATATTCCTAAGTGAAAAGAATCAACTTCTATGTTACAACTTCCTGCTGGTTCTAAAAATATCTAGGATTTACTCTTTGTGCTTATGTTAAATCTAGTGTGTTACAGGATTTGGAATCCAGAGGATAAAATAGTTGTTTCAGTTATTTAAAGGTTAACATTTAAGGAGAGGTGATATTGTTCCACTTTTTTAGGCACTCTTTAAGCAGGTTTTTGGGTTTAGTTTTTGGTTTTTTTTTAAGGGATTTATCATCAAAGAAAGTATCTATTAAGAACTTAATTGGGTTTGTGCTGTCTGGTACAAAGAGAAACCAGTGTGTCCTCTTAATTAGATAAAAGGAAATTATGTGTCTTGAGATCTTCTCTAAATTACAGGAGCCTTCTCTTGGGCCCTGTGTCACTGTGTGAGCAATTTGTAGTTCTCATCTACTGATTGTAATTTGTGTGTACATTCAAAATGGGTTGTGAATCAGAGATTGAATTTGTGACTAAACACTCGTTTGCGTTTTATCCCTAAATAAATATAAAGCCCTTTAGGGCTTATCTTTTCTTTACCATGAATTTTCTTCCTCCTGCAAGCCTTGTTGCTGAAACATTAGAGAATGTTTCATATTTGGTGTGGATTTTAGGTCACAGCTTTGGAAGTATATTACTTGAGGTACTGTAGAAATCATATTTTTTTCTTCAAGAAAATTGTTTCCTTTGTCTCAGAGCTGCAGATCAGCTTTTCCTATCTTCTGCTCTTCCTGCCTTCAGTCCCCAGGTATTCGGTTGACAGACCACGTTGTTTCCTTTTCTCTTCGGTCATCCCCATTAGCCCAGGTCAGGGCCCCGTGAACTGGATTATTGAAATCCAAACTGGGTTCCCCTCCTCTCATACGTTCTCAGTGCTGTTGCTAATGTTCTGTAATATAGATGGGGCGCTGTTCCACTAGTCAAACGTGCTTGGTGATTCTCGGACCCCCCAGTGCATATTCAGGATCTTTCATTACCAAACTCTTTTCCCGTAAGATATTTTCCCCGCCCGCACTGCTGTCTATTTAGAATATGCCAGAGACATTCCCACCCTGCTGACATTGCCCGAGCTACCTCTATGTCCTATTGCCTTTTGCTTCATATGGGCCCAAACCAAATTTCTAGTTTAGGTCCCACCTCATCCTTGAAATTTTTCTAGAGCCTTCTCAGGTAGTTCTCAGCTGGCGTTATCACTCTCATTGGATTGTGTGTCTTCCCAAGATAAGGATCATGTCTTACTCACCTTGGTATTCCATCAGCCTTGCCCTTATTGACATTCCTTAGATAGTTGTGGATTTGAATCAACAATTAAATGGAATTTATTTAAAACAGAAGAAAGGAGGGAGGAAAAGAGAGGGGGAGAGAGAGAGAACAGAGAAGGGTGAGTCCCAGCATGCCTCCTTTATGTCAGGTACAGGGCAGAGCATGTGGAGAGATCAAAAGAAAACTCGCAAAATCCAGACAATGGGAAGCCCTAGAGGACAATTGGCCTGCTTTCTTTAGGCCTGCTTTCTTCGCAGACTACATTGTTAGAAAACAGAGATGAGTAGAGGACCTAGAGAGTAAGAAATAACATCACTCAGTTGCAATGTTTAGACTTTATATGGATTCTGATTCAAACAGTCGAGGATACAAGACAGTTGTGAGCAGATTGATTGGATAACTGATGTTAAGGAATTTATGATTCATTTTGCTAGTTGTGATAAAGCTAATGTGTTTATGCTTTAAAGTATCCTTATTTTTAAGAGGTCCATACTGAAATATCTGCAGATGAAAGGCTGTGATGTGTGGGATTTACCTCCAAACAGCCTGGTTGTTGGGGGTGGCGGTGGAGGGGAAGGGAAGTAGGTGGGTATGGAGAGAAAACAAGACTGGCTGTGAGTTGGTAATTGTTGAAGCTGGTAGATGGCTGTGTGGGGATTCATTCATTCTTTCCACTTTTAAGTTAAAAAAAATTTTTTTAAATTGATGTGTAGTTGATATTTTAAGCTTTTTCTTTTTTTTAATTGAAGTATAGTTGATACTTTCTACTTTTTTATGTGTTTGAAAGTTTCTGTGATAAAAGGTATAGAATTAAATAAGGGCTAAGTCTTGGGTCTTGGTTTTAAAGAATTGAAAGAACATGAAGCTGGGGTCTGGGATGCTTAGATTCTAGCCCTGGTCCTTCAATGACCTGAATGACCTGGGGTCGTCCATTTAACATTTCTGGGTGCCACAGACTTTCCTGAGTAAATGAGTTCACTGGATGGGATCCTCATTGTCAGTGGCTACCTGGAATGCTACATTTTTGAAAGAGATTTGGGGCTTGCTCTCAGGGAGAAAGATTCTAGAATCAAGGAGCAATGTCCATGAAGGCTTTGGTTTCACTCAAGCTGTGTGTTTGTCAGATCCTAGTTGCAAACTGGTTACCTCCTTTTCCCTAGGGAAACTGGCAGCATTCTGTAGTACAGGTTGTCAATTTGAGTTGATAGGGTTTCAGCCATAGAGTAAAGAGACGTTGTTAAATTAGCTGGGTTGTCTTATTCCTGAGTTATTTCTGTGTGTCTAGTGATTAGGAGCTCAGGCTCTGGAGGCCAGGTTCAAATCCCAGCTTAACTACAAGCTGTGTCACCTGGACCGGTGACTTCACCTGCTTTCGTTAGAGGATTAAACCAGCTGATACATACCTGGCACATAGTAATGGCTCAGTAAATGGTAGATATAATTTTTTGCGAGGTCCATTAGACTTGTTTGTATTTTGGATTTTCAGCTCTTACAGGCTTTTTGAAGCTTAAGCACATTTGTCATGTTCAGTTTCTTCCTTCCTCCCTCCCTCTCTTCAGGTTAGAAGCACATTGGAGAGTTCACCGTAGTCCGTGGGAGGTGAGAGGGACACCAAGGTAATCTGGAAGTTAGTGACCAGAATTTGCCTCTTAGAGGTCACCCTGTCTTTTGTTCACTTGGATACTGAAGGTCTGGTTGCTGAGGGATTTGCCTGAGGTGGCATAAGGGCATTAGTGGAGCCCCAGCTGGAATCCCATCTCTTGACTCCTGGTTATTTCTGCGGCCATGTTCAGCTTCCCGAAGTCTCCTTTGGCGTCCTAATTGCTGACTAGGATGCAGCGTGGAGAGAAAAATTCTCTGTGTGCTCTATCTGGTATTAAAAAAATTATCCCCTCTGTTGAGAAGGAATGTCTGGTAATTCTCTAGCATTTGCAGGGAGGGGAAAAGGGAGGAAGTGTGGTGTTCCTTGCACTCTGACTAATCACTTAGGCAGCAGGGCTCCCGTCATTTCCTTTCTATGGCTTGGTGACCTCAGCCCTTGCCCTTCTGGTCCAGGAAGGCAGCACCTGTGAACCGTATCTCCCGCCCGCCCTGCCCCCCCTCCTTCCTTACAACCAGCTTGCCTTGGGCCCTGAATCTTTGTCTTATAGTTGTCTGAATCACTTCCCTGTTTCTCATCCTTGATGTTTCCCAGTAGATAGCATTGTTTCTTCTTAGGCCTGTTATTTTTCTCCTTAGTGTTATTTCTTGATTGCCTTCATTTTCTTTGGATGCTTCTATTTATTTTCTATTCATTAAGCTGAAAATAGGTTTATAAACTTCTCTTATTTATTCCAGGGATGAGATTCCAGTTTATAGTTTATCCGCTCCCTTTGCTTTTTTTTTTTTTGCAGCTTTGAGGCACTTGGTGGCTCATGAGAATTCCCTAATAAGGGGGAAAGTAATATCTTTATAAGATTTGACAGATTACATAGTGATTTTATAGACAAAATAATGTACTAGACTTAAGAGTTGAAAAGGCTAGATTTTATCCTGGGTTTTTATTTCCATTTACAAACCGAGTTTTCGGAGAAGTTTTTTAACCTTTTCCTACTTCAGTTTTCTCATCTGAAAGATGGGACTATCTAGGCGTTGTCGGAAGATAATGTATACTTGGCATCGATTAAGTTTGGTAGGTTCTAGCTTGTGTTACTGTGGATATCGTGATCTTATTTGGGCTTCGTAGTAGCTTTTTTGAGGTATATTGGACAATTTCCCCCATTGTTATCTATTTCCATTAATTCATCTATTTCTTTCCTTTTGCCTATGAAAAAAAAAATAGAGATCGAAAGCTAACACCTTTCAGTTGTACGTACGTAGCATCAAGACTTGGTGAGTTTGAGATTTGCCCGAAAATCTTCTCCTGGAAGAAGAGGCGAGGGGTGAGTGGAGGACTCCTTCCTGCATCTTTAAATTCAACTTCTTCTTGGTTCAGTACAACCTGAGAAGACCGGGGTGGGGGTGGGGAGGGCTGGGGTGGGGGTGCTGTGTGTGAAGCTCCTCCTCTAGCCCCGTTCCAGTGTCCTTGGTTTCGAACTGTGTCCAGGGTTCCTGAGTGCAGCTGGTAGGCCAGGAGGTGGTGTGGTGTGGCGGGCACACCCACCTGGGGTTGAATCGTGGCTCTGCTCTACAACCTCCCTGCTCCTCAGTTTCCTTCTTTGTACAGCAAGTGCCACAAGGTGATCTTGAGGAACGGGGCATAAACGTAAAGGGCCTGACATGCTGTAGATGCTCAACCAACGTTGGTTCCTTTTCTAGTTTAAAATGTATTTCCGATCCATGCAGTGGGAACCTCCTGCGAAAGGAATTTCAAGCAGCAGCAGACTGGTTCCAGAGACATTTTTGTGGGCAGTGCTACCCTTGAAACACCCCTGGACTCTTCCCCACCCTGCCAAGAGGGGCTGGTCTTGTAGACTTGGAACTTGCGTCCAGCCAGTGTTTCTCACCTCCAGGTGGGCATTCGAATGACATTGCTTTGTCAGAATACACGTTCTGGGCTCGAAACCAGACCTACTGCCCTGACATGCACGTTGTGGAAAAGCTTTCCAGGTGCTCCTGATGCCACGCTGGCTTAGAGCCACTGCTTTAGACAAGCCAGAATGACTTTCTAGTGTATCTAAAATACAATTTAATTTAGAGAACTTTAGTTGGGTGTAGCTCTCTGAAGAAATACAGCAGTCCTTTTCTGAGAAGAAAGTGTACTCTTGGCCTTGGTAATCGGGGGTAATGCTTTCATGGTAATGATAATAGCTAACGAAGGCTCTTTACAAATATTAACCCATTCAGTTCTTGCTGCAGCTCTATGAGTTAGGTGCTTTCACTGTGCCCCTTGGCGTGACCTGTCCAAAGTCACACAGCTAGGCTGGGATGGAGCCAGGCGTTGAACCCAGGCAGCCTGACTCTGGAGTCCATGCCTTTGTTCTTCACGTTCTCCATCTCTCTTAATCACAGATAGGACTGCTGTGGAACAGGGCTTTGGAACATGTGGCTGTTACTCAAGGGCTGGGGAAATTTGGTAAGAACCAGTCGCCTCTTCTCCACTGACTTTATATTTTTTCTTGGCCTATCCTGGCTGGGTCCCGATTTCAAGAGGAATCATACATCAGAGCAGTTGTGGGTGCAGGCAGGTAAAGCCCACGGACAACCCCAGCTCTCCTATTTACGCCTTCCACTCTCCCACTTACTGTTCAAGTGCTTGGGATTAGCTCGCTCCAAGAGTGACAGTTTGGGAGTCACTTCTTTGGCTTCTTTTATTATAGCGGAAACAGTAGAATAATTGCTTTTCGAAGGTGAAGGTCCCTTTGAGAGACCCTGAGGAGGATGACTTTCATTTCCTCTGTCCTCGTGAGAGAACAGAACCCAGTTCCCAGGGTCTGGTGCTGAATAGTCTTTTGAGGAGGGGTTCACGCGGGAGCTCTTTGCAGCCAGAAACAGGGTATAAAATAGTCTGGGGAAAACTTGCTTTCAACTCACCTGCCCAGACAGAAAATTGTGGGGCCCTCAGGCAAAGGTAGCCAGTGCAAAATAACAGCGAGAACAGCCCCTTGCTGTGTGCCAGGCACGGTGATCCCTTAGGACACTTTGTCCCAAATTCTCAGTCCACCCAGAAGGTGGATGGTGCGGTTCCCATTTTATGGAGGAGGAACCAAACTCAGAAAGTTAAATGATGGGTCTCACGGTCACACAGGTAAGTGACGCAGAAAGGATTTGAACCCATTTCTCTCAGTCCCAAGCCTGTGAACTTTCTGCAATGCTTCACCCCCACGTCTGTGAAAGAAAACTGTGCACTCAGCTTCACAGGAGATAATAATTTGTAAATAAAAGCTTTCTTTCCTGATTTAACATTAGGATTTTCTTTTGAATATAAGGAGTAAAGTAAACACTGCTAAATATTGTCCTGAAATGAAAGAAGTACAAAGGACTGAATGAATGATTGAATGAATGAATGAGTGAGTGAGCGAGTGAGCTGGACTCGTGATGGATACGTAGAGCTCGGGGGACCCCTCCCCCTGGATACTCAGGAGCTCTGATCATCTTTTTCGAAACAAGTCTTTTGGGGTCTCCCTGGTTAAAAAATGATACAGTATCTGGACCTTGAAGTAGCAATTTATATTTTTAGCTATGTTTAATTCCCTACTTCTTTACTCTTGATTTCTTTCCCTTCAATTAATTGTTCCTCCTCTTCCTCCCTTTTTCTTTTTTCCCAGCCACCCTTTCCAGGAGAAGGTTTTGCTTGCCAGGATTATTTGGTTAAATGTGGATAACACATGTAATTTTAAAAGTTCAGATTTCTCTAGAAAAAATCTGAAAAGAATAAAGGCATATCCATCAATTTATGAACTACGAAAATTAGGATGAGCCTTCCAACAAATGTTGTTATTATAATACCTACTGTTCCTTTTTCAATTCAGACATTATAGATGCCCTGAGGAAACAGACACAGGGGGAGAATAAGATGTGATCATATTAATTATGATTTCACTTCTGTGGTTAAATAGATTTCCAGCTAGAGCCAGAGTTGCTTCTTAATTAAACAAATATTTCGTGAGGGCTTGAAATCTGCCAAACCCTGTGCTAGCCTTTGATTTCACCTGTTTGTTGGGTGAGAATGCCATTTCTGCTCTGAGTTGGTTTTAAAAATTCTTTGCAGCAGCTCTCAGCATAATTTATTAGGTCAGGGTTTAGGAATGTTATTCCATGAAAGCCACTTTTCCACGTGCTTGAAGGGTAACACCATGTCTGTCTATCTGGCTGTGTACTGTGTCTTTCGGATTCTCTCTTACTCTTCTCCTTTTTCCTCCTTCCTTTCTTTGCCTTCCTTTCTTGATCAGGTAGAAATACCAAAATTAACTTAAATTGTATAGATCTGTGTTTCCCATCAAGTGGCCTTCAGACCATCAGCATTTTAATCACTTGTGCTTGTTAAAAGTGGATATTCTTGTGGGGTGCCTGGGTGGCTCAGTCGGTTAAGAGACCGACTCTTGATTTTGGCTCGGGTTGTGATCTCAGTGTAGTGAGATTGAGCCTTGAGTAGGGCTGTATGCTCAGTGTGGAGTCTGCTTAAGACTCTCTCTCCCTCTCCCTCTGCCCCCTGCCCAAATAAATAAATAAATCTTCAAAAAAAAAAGTATATTCTTGCAACAATGTGGATGGACCTAGAAGGTATTATGCCAAGTGTATTAAGTCAGAGAAAGACACCATATGATTTCACTTGTATGTGGAATCTAAAAATCAAAACAAATGAATGAACAAACAAAAAGCAGAAACAGACCCATAAATGCAAGGAACAAACTGAAAATTCCCAGGGGGGAGGGGCCTGGGAGAATGGGCAAAATGGTGCAGGGACGTGGGAGATGGAGGCTTCCAGTTATGGAATGAATAAGTCACAGGGATAAAAGACACAGCATAGGGAATACAGTCATAGTGTTGTGTGGTGACAGATGGGAGCTACATTTGTGGTGAGGAGAGCATCAAGTACAGAGTTGTCGAATCACTGTGTTGTACACATGAAACTAAGGTAACATTGTGTGTCAACTATAATTCAATTAAAAAATGCATATTCTTGTGCCCCAAACCAGATCTGAATGTGAGAACTGCTGAATTAGAGTTACGTGTAGTCACTATGTTGTTTTTAAACTTGAAGTAGAATGTTCTATTTCTCTCTTTGAATAATCAGGGAATCTCATTTTCTCCCTGAGTTAATGTGCCTGATTTAAAAAAAAAAAAAAAAAGATGAAAACAATAATAATAATAATAAAAAAAGCCCTTCAAAAAGAATTCTGGAATTAGGTTTCAGAATTTGAGAAACTTTCTTTAGATTTTTACTGAAACTCAAGTTGTTCCTTCATAGACCATGGATATCCTCAAATTACTATTATTAGCAAACTGTCCAATTCTTTGACTTTTTAAAAACAGTAAAAGTTCAATGATGACCAAAGTCATTAATTTGAAGTCCTAGTTCAAGCTACTTATGGTTTAAAATGAGTCAGAGGAGTCACAGAGTTGGATTGGGTGGGCCACACTGGGTAGAGCCAGGTTCTGGGCTGTGCCCATCAGAGCCTCTTCAACATTCTGGGCCCCAGTGTTCTCTGTCCAGTAACAGATGGCTCGGGTATGCCATGACTTCCCTTCTGGTTCTGATGGAGTTGGACCGCTTGGGAGGAGAAATAGAAGATGTTGACAGGTAGGCCATTATGTTGGAGAGAAAGTTTTATTTTGGTAGGAGGGACTTTTAAAAATGAAATACATAAAGGTTGAAGGAACTACAGTCCATCAGTCCATAAAAAATAAGAATGCTGAAGTTAGAAAGAAATGATTGGGAATTTCTTGTACTCATTCAGAACAACAATGTCGTACTCACCCAAATTCCCGGTTATTGAAACTCAATCAGGAAATGCACTTCCTTAAGGCAAGGACCGTCCTTTGTTTGACACATTTCATTTGCTCTTGCCAGGTACCATTGTGCCATTTTATAGATTTGAGTAGAAGTAGGTGATGGTAGGACCTGGGGGGGGGGGGGGTGAGAGCATTTGTCTTACATCCTAGAAACTGCCACTATTGGAGGAAAGAAACAAAGCATCCTGTTTTAAAAGATACATCCGTATGAAGCTAATTCCAACAGCTGGAGAATTGGGGAGAAATTGGAGTTTAGTAAATGATGTCTTGATTGTGCTGTTGTATTCCATTTTTCTGTATTCATTTATGGAAAGAATGATGACTATCGAAGGTGACAAAGAATATAAAGACCAGTGTTCCTTAAATCTCAATAATTTATGGACCTCTTTATTTACAGGAAAAAATTTCTCAGGAATCCCCGGTGCTGACATTAATATTTTTATTGTGAAGTAGTTGAAATATGCTCAAACATAAAAGTAGGTATAAACTCCTTACGCTTCAGCTCTTATGTAACTATAAAACAATGACAAATTTATAGAGTAAATTCAAGCAAAACTACAAAACCAATAAAATGCAAATTAACATTAATTTAATGTGACAGATAATTTTGTTTGACTAAAATTAAACCTCCCCTTGGAAATGTGATTATGGTTCTGATGCCAAAGTTCTCGTTCTTTTGGGATCTGTGTGAAACTCAGTTCTCCTTCCCCTTCCCTGTATTCGATGCTTCCTTCATATAAAGCACCGTCTTTTGGCAGGAATGCATGATTTGGGTTTTAATTTAGTTTCATTTATTTTTCTTGTCCTTTGATGATTAAAATTATACTGCTAGATGCCATGCCAATCAGAAAGATAAATGCAAGCTCACTTTTGATCATGCAAGAAGTTGGAACTTGGTACCTAGTTGCATGTGGGGCAGTGGAGGGAAGAGAGGGGTCGTTGGTACCTGCCATGTTGGGTTTCAGATTTGGATGAGAGTGAATGGTGCCACTGAGCAAAATGCAGAACGAAGGACAAAAAGTAGGTTTTGAGGGAAGATCATTAGTAGGGGACTTAGGTTTCAAGCGGTAGAGTGGATTGGATAGTCTAACATGCTTCCCCATTGTAATCTGGATAAAAAATATATATATTTTTAAAGACTTTATTTATTTATTTGATATACAGAGAGACAGCCAGCGAGAGAGGGAACACAAGCAGGGGGAGTGGGAGAGGAAGAAGCAGGCTCCCAGCGGAGGAGCCTGATGCGGGGCTCGATCCCAGGACCCTGGGATCACGCTCTGAGCCGAAGGCAGACGCTTAACGAGTGAGCCACCCAGGCGCCTCTGGATAAAATATGTTTTTTTTTTTTTTTTTAAAGATTTTATTTATTTATTTGACAGAGATAGAGACAGCCAGCGAGAGAGGGAACACAAGCAGGGGGAGTGGGAGAGGAAGAAGCAGGCTCATAGTGGAAGAGCCTGATGTGGGGCTCGATCCCACAACGCCGGGATCACGCCCTGAGCCGAAGGCAGACGCTTAACCACTATGCCACCCAGGGGCCCCGGGATAAAATATGTTTTAATATATTTCTGGGATCCCAGAAGCTAAGACATTTCCAAAATCTCCTACCTCAGAGTCAACCATCAAAGAAAAAATTAAACCAAAGCTGAGAGCTTTGTGTATAAACAACCTCAAAAGATAGGTTGCCACAGGGGCAGATGCTGATTTCACAACTATGGCTGGAGACTAAGCCCCCAATCAGTGGCGAGGCAGAGCAGCCTGCATTCCACCAGGACCTAGAAAAGAACCTAAGGTGGGCCCAGGGAGGTAGTGCCCATTGGCTTTTGGCAGAAGCAAATGCAATTACTTTCTGGAGGAAGGCATCCCTGCTTTGGACCTTAGGATTCTCCTAAGATCAACCAAATATGAGTTCAGAATAAAATCTCCAATTCTTCTAGAAAACAAACGACCAGAAACAAACAAACAAAAAACAACCCAGTAAATTTAGAACCCTGAGAACTTTAGATATTGAAATTATGATACAGAATATAAAATAACAATGTTTGAAATGTTTTAAGAAATAAAATAGTTGATCACAAGTAAGTGCAAAGAGCATGAGATAAAAATGGACCAGGGATATTATGTAGCCATAAAAAGAAGGAAAGGTTCCCATTTGTGACAACTTGGATGGGCCATGAGGGCTTTATGTTAAGTGAAATAAGTCCGAGAAAGACAAATAGTGTATGATCTCACTTATATGTGGAACTAAAAGACCCAAACTCATAGAAACAGAGAACAGATTGATGGTTGCCAGAGGAGAGGGGTGTGAGAAGTGGGGAAGGTGGTCAAGGTACAGACTTCTAGTTATAAATAAGTTCTGGGGATATAATATACAGCACGGTGACCGGAGTTAGCAATACTGTTTTTTATATTTGGAAGTTGCTAAGAGAATAGATTTTAAAAGTTCTCATCAGAGGGCACCTGGGTGGCTCAGTCAGTTAAGCGTCTGCCTTCTGCCTTAGGTTTAGGTCATGATTCCAGGGTCCTGGGATCAAGCCCCACTTCAGGCTCCCTGCTCAGCGGGGAGTCTGCTTCTCCCTCTGCCCCTCCCTCCATGCTCGCCCTCTCTCTCAAATAATTAAAGTATTAAAAAAAAATTCTTATCAGAAGAAAAAAAATTTGCAACTACATGAGGCGACTGATGTTAACTATACTTATTGTAGTAATCATTTTGCAGTATATACAAATATCAAATCATTATGTTGTACCTTAACCACTTTAAACTGATACAGTGTTATATGTAAATTACATCTCAAAATGGGGGGGGGCGGGGAAAGAGTGTGTACAAGAGCAGCATAAATTTAGGTGTTTTTGTTGTTGCTGAAAAGAAAATTGACCAGGCGGATTTGGAAAAATACAAACAAAAACAACACAGAAGGAAAAAATTGTAATTGTGGAAATAATAATTCAATAATTAGAAACAGCTGAAGGAGCAATGAACTAGAAAAAAAGTTTGAAGGAGTTAACCAGAATGTAACATAGAAATGAGAAGAAAAACATGAAAGCATAGTTGAAGGGTAGAAAGGCTATAAGGAGATCTGTTCAGAGCCCCAGAAAGATAATAGAACAAATGGAGGGAAGTTGTATTTAAAGATCTATAATATCCAGAGAGAGTTTATGAAGGATATAAATGACCAGTGTTCCTTAGATTCAAGTAATTTATGGACAGTTAAGGGAAGCACAACATAAACTAATAAGGATAAATAAAAAGAAATCCACATCTACATATAGGAAAATTTTAGTACACCAAAATAAAAAAAGATGATCTTAAGAACACCCAGAAAGAAAAAGCTGATTGTTCATCAAGGGATAATGAGCTGACTTCTCAACAGCAATGATTGAGGCTGGAAAAATATCTTCAAAAAACTAAAAGAAAATACTGCTGATTGTATATCAGCAAAGCTGTCATTTAAGAAAAAGGCAAAATATGCCTTCCAAAAATCTAAAACTTGCTACAGCCCACCTTAATAGGAAGCTTCTTAAAGGATATACTTCTAGAAGAAGACAGGGGTTCTGGAAGGAAGGGCTGAGATGCAAAAAGGAGTGATAAAGAAATTGATAAACATGTAGATTAAAATTAAAAGTTTTTAAAAGTTTTTTTAATTTAAAAATGAAAAATGAAAAGTTGTCCTCAGTCATACTAGCCACATTTCAGGGTGCACGTGGCTAGTGGCTACTACTGTAGTGAATAACAATTCCATCACTGAAGAAAGTTCTGGTGAACAGCACTGTTGTAGAACATGGAAGGGAAATACATTAAGATAATCTTTGCAGTTCATTTTAAGGTGCCATTGTTTGTAAGAGCCACCATTACACTATGTGTAAAAAATTTTAGGAAAAACATTGCCAAATTTTTTTTAAAGATTTTGTTTTTAAGTAATCTCTAATACCCAAGCCGGGGCCTAAACTTACAGCCCTGAGATCAAGATTTGCATGCTTCATGGACTGAGCCAGCCAGGGACGCACTCCTATTGCCAGAATTTTTTAAGATGCCATTTTTATAAGACACATCTCAATATTACCTGTGTAAAAATGTGAAGAAATGTGCCTCTTAGGATGGTTGCCATTTAGGGTGAGAGTATTAATGGCATGGACATCCAGGAGTGGTGGTCCAGGTAGGTTGGACATAGAGTAGTCAAGGGAGAGGTCTGGCCTGGAGACAAAGTGTGGTGCGTTCTTGGCATAGTGTATGTCTCAATGAATGCTCGATGAATGAATGGGGGATGGACTGCCTGGGTATATGGGAGTCATCAGAAATACCCTGTAGCTGGCTCTGGCAATGTGGTTGAAGTCACCAGAAGATTTGTGTGAAGTGTGAGGAGAGTCAGGGTGAAGCCTTTATGAACACCATTGGTATTCTAGTGGTCATGCAGAAGGGGGCCTAAGGAGGAGCCTGAGAAAGGGCCTTGAGAGAGGCGGGGAAGAACCAGGAAGATTTTGGGCCACCTGAGACTCAAGGGTGAGGAGGTGAGATGTTGCAAAGACCCTGACCAGATAAGGCCTACATGTTCCTGAAGTAAGTGTCAGCCTGCTATGTGTGATAGGGAAAACCATTGACAGTCACAAGGCAGTAATAATTCTTTCTGCCAGGACATCCGAGAAGACTTCAAGAAGGAGGTCACATCTGGGCTGGGCTTCAGAAGACGAACACTTGGCACATCTGAGGGGTAGGCAGGGCAGTCTGGGCAGATGGAGTAACACGAACAAAAGCCTGAAGTTGTGAGAAGGCGTGAAGCCCTTGGCAGTAATTCCTAATGAGCTGGACTTCACTATGTCCAGCTTTTTTCTAGGTAAAGTCTCGTGTTGATGAAGGAGCCTACGTTCCCCAAGATCAGAAGTGCACCTTTATTAATCTCTGCTTGGAAGGTAATCAAAATAACTCTGCAGACCTGACCAGACACCTTCCAATGCTCTAAAGAGACCATAATCTGTACCTGATTTTCAGAATTATCTGAAATACAGAATTTATTACCAAATTTTGGGTTTTAAGCTCTGTGTGAAAAACTGTAATGTCTACATTACAGATTACAGTTGAGGTAGTCACAGGACATCCTGAGACTACAGAGTAGAAAAGAGACTTGGCTTGCTGATGTTCACCAGATGCTAAGAAAATATGGCGCTGACTTGGGTGAAAAATCCCAGGTCTTTGATTTAAAAGCCAGGTAACATCAGTCAAGTTACTTGACTTCTTTATGCCTCAAATTTCCCTATTAAAAATAGGCATATAATAATAGTTCCTATTTCAGGATGAATGTGAGGATTTTTGGAAAGCACTTAGCAAAACAGTTACCCATTATCATGGTAAAAGTATTACAGGGGCTCCTGGTAGTGCAGTAGGTTAAGTATCGTCGGGCTCTTGATTTCGGCTCAGGTCATGATCTCAGGGTCCTGGGGTGGAGCCCCGTGTTGGGCTCGGCCTCAGCCTGGAATCTGCTTAAGATTCTGTTCTCCCTCTGCCCCTCCCCACCACATGCACGTTCTCTTTCTCTCTCTCTCTCTCAAATAAATAAATAAAATCTTAAAAAAAAAATGGTGCTCCAGTACTTTTTTCTATAAGGCAGTGGAGTAAAAGGAGTGGTTCCCAATCATGGCTATGCATCAAGCATCATGTGGGATAGTTTTAAACACCTGAGATTTTCCAGACACTCCCCCGACCTGGTATGTATGTTAGGGTACTTGGGCTTTGGACTTTATGTTTTTTTGTACAAACTCCAGGTTTAGGAAGCCTGCCTCTGGAGTTGTGTATCATTTTGGTCATTTTTATTTGGATATTTACTCTCTTCCTTGCTAAACCATATTTTGAACATTGGCTCCTACTGTTTGTTGAGTATGTGAGCTTTCAGGTTATTAACCCTGGTCAGTGTGTGGATCTTTACTCCCTCCCTCGTTTTCTCTCTTCCCCTCTTTCCTCATCCCCTTCCCCTCTATCCCACACTGAATTTTTAGACAGTTGGGTTGACAGTGTCCTGGGCAGCCTAGTTCTCAGGCCCTTTTTATTTATTTTTGTAATGAAACAGATTTAAAAAAGAAACTTTGCTAAGGCAGACATTTGGCATGTTAAAATTGAACTTCAGTTTAGTTTCTAAAATAAATAATTCCACTTTTTTTTATTCTTTAAAAAATGACTGCTCCAGGAAATGCTTCTAAAATAACCGATATTCCCCTTGTTAAAACCAGGGTTGTTATTGGATGGATTCCAGTGAGTGTTCTTTTTCCGGGGGGTGGGAGTGGGGAATTGGGGGGGAGCTCGGGGACAGTGTGGGGAGAGTGCTCTACTCCAGGCCAACATACACAGATTGTAGCCACTCAGACCTAAGGGTGTGGTTCATATAATGGCAGTAAATTATTTGGTATATTGTAAAATGTGGTCTGGAGATTAAAATAAGAAGGAAAATGTTTACTGTATCTAGATCAATTAGAATATTCCTTTTAACTTCTGTGTGGAGCTCTTTTTGGTGAAAGAATCACTGTGTTGCTGCAGAAGCAGCCTTGCTCCTTCCTCTATTTAGTTCATATATTTTACATTTCCTATGAATGAAGAATGACTGAAATGTCAGCTTTATCAGGGTAGAAACTTTGGTCAGTGCTTAATTCCCAGCACTTAGATAGTGCCTGGCACATAGTGAGTGCTCAAGAAAAGTATATAAATGAATGAACTAACAATTAGACAACCCAAACGAAAAACTGCATCTACCACTTTTCGCTGAGCAATTTCCTCAAGAACTCTGTAAAGGTGGGGCGCCTGGGTGCCTCAGTCAGGCGAGTGTCCAGCTCTTGATTTCAAGCTTAGGTCATGATCTCAGTGTCCTGAGATCGAGCCCCAGTTGGGCTCCAAGCTCAGCGAAGAGTCTGCTTATCCCTCTCCCTCTACTCCAACCCCCTGCTCTCTCTCTCTCTCTCTCAAATAGATAAATAAAATCTTTTATTAAAGATTTTTTAAAAGATTTTATTTATCTATTTGAGAGAGAGAGAGAGAGAGAGATAGCGAGCGAGAGAGAGAGAGCACAAGCAGGGGGAACAGCAGAGGGAAAGGGAGAAGCAGACTCTGCTGAGCAAGGAGCCAGATACGGGGCTCAATCCCAGGACCCTGGGATCATGACCCGAACTGAAGGCAGATGCTTAACTGACTGAGCCATCCAGCTGCCCCTAAATAAATAAAATCTTAAAGAAAAAAACAAACACCTCATAAAGTAACAGTACCTGATATTTGTCTGGTATTCAGATTAGAGGCTACATACGTGTTCCCATAGTTCCCTGTGCCTCGCACAAATCACAGTGCATTCCCCCCCCCTTTTTTTTTTTAAGATTTTTTATTTATTTATTTGACAGAGAGAGACAGCCAGCGAGAGAGGGAACACGAGCACGGGGAGTGGGAGAGGAAGAAGCAGGCTCCCAGCAGAGGAGCCTGATGTGGGGCTCGATCCCAGAATGCTGGGATCACGCCCTGAGCCGAAGACGGACGCTTAACGACTGCGTCACCCAGGCGCCCCCACAGTGCATTCCTTAACCTAAGTCCTTGCAGGAAGCGACTGGGTCTCTTGTCTATGGTTGTGTCCTCAGTGCCTTATCTGGCAGCGTTGCAGTTTCTTAGTAAGTATTTGTTGAATGAACACATAGTGTTAAAATTTCTATAATGCTTTCATATTTGGTTTTATCAATTGGCAGTCCCAGGAAGTCGGCTGATAGTATCACCCCGTTTTCACAAATGATGGAACAAACGTTAAAGAGAGTAAATTAGTTATCCCAGAAAGCCTCAGGTCCTACGTAGCAGAGCTAGGAATGCAAGCTCTAAATCCACTCATTTCTTCATCCCTCGTTCTTTCCAGGACAGCCTTTAAAACCTGAATAAGCATAAATTCCCCCTCTTTGCTCCCTGAGTTGAAACCCTCTCTACGTGAGAGCATGACAGGGGATGTTACCATATGAAACCTTTTCCAAACTGCCTGCTGTCTTCCCCATCAGCTACAGTCTTTGTTGGGTGCCAGTTTGGGTTATTCATGATAGATTCTTTTAAGTTGCCTGTGATGGGTGCCTATGATACATTCTTTTTGAAAAAAAAAAATTAAACAATTTTAATGCTATATTCTTTTCTCCCAAACATTTTAAGGTGTAAATTTATTAATACCGTGAATCTAAGTTTTTAAAGTCAAATTTCCAGGGGCACCTGGGTGGCTCAGTCGGTTGAGCATCTGACTCTTGGTTTTGGCTCGGGTCATGATCTCAGGGTTGTGGGATCGAGCCTCGCGTTGGGCTCTGAGCTCATTGTGGATTCTGCTTGTCCCTCTCCCTCTGTTCCTCTCTCCCTCTCTCTCAAATCAATCAGTCTTTAAAATAAAATTTCCAAAGTGGGGAGAGGAATGTTCTCCAATGTATTTTTGCCTGGTCCTCCTGGTCATTTTGAGATAGAAATTTCTGAAGTGTTGAATTGGCTTGGCTGGTATTTCTGGACTCAGGCTCAAGAAGGAGTAACCTTCTCTGTGATACTAGAATAAAAAGAATAAAACGCCGGCCAAACATTTAAGAGTCTGAAATGGCGCAAACATCTGGGTGCACATTTTGCCAAAGACCAAGCAACACACAGCCAAGGTTCTAAAGAAGGATTTCAAAATCTGTGAATCTGATCTAATTCTAATTTATGTTTCGTCTCTGTTGAGAAAGATCATTTGATGGCTCCAGCAAGATTTTACCCGATTTGATTAGTGGATGAGAGTTGGTTCTCCCAGACCACTGTATTTGAACTTAACCATCATTACCTTACAAATAACTTTACAGAGTTACTTGAACAATACACCAAAGCTTTGATTTCATTGTGACATGGCAACACGGATTTAGTTCCCTTTGCCCGCTGTGGGCATTGACCTTTAGTATTAGAACAGAGACGTCGAGGGGAATAAATAAACTGCCAGTATTGTGTTTCCTCCAGGGTCCAGCCACGGAAATATATGGTAGGGACTTGAGCAGTTCTGCATGGAAAAAAAACCAAACAAAGTCCTGCATTTTCTTTTTTCGCCGGGTGCCCGGCTTCTCAAATCAGGCGGGACAAGCTATTGTGTTTGCTCTGGGTCTTACAAAGCGAGATCACATCATCCCTCGATGCGGCTTTTTTTATTAGCGGCTTCACAGCCCATGCCTTTGTTGTCCTGCCGCACAGTAGGACAGGCCAACGAGCAGTGAGCGCCATACAGGCTTTCCAGGGAGCATTTCTGAGTTTGTCATTTTGCCATCTGTCCTCTTCTCCCCCTGGCTTTTTCAGACTATCCATGTTGTGTGCAACTCTTAGGCTTCTGCTTGGGTGGTGGGGATCCTGTAGGTGGATGCTAAGAAGGAAGTGGAGGTGAGCAGTATTTCAAATAACTTAGGAGAAAAGAGAAAAATCTTGCTCCCTCTCTGAGGTGTCTATCAGACCTAAGATAGGAAGTATTAGGATTATGTTATGTTATTTCTCAGCGACTGTTGTTTACTTTATTTTTGAAACCACTAGAATCTCTCCCCTAAGATTTGGGTCATTTGGTCGGGAAGAGGCTGGGACCTGATGCCATAAATCACTTGTTTCCAGCTGGTGGGGTGAGCCCGCATCCTTCTCGTCTCTCACAGGTGGCTCGGTGCAAGTGTCGCGGTATCTTGTTGAAAACCTTTTGTCTTGTTTTGAGCCGTGGGTCTGTGCCGCTGTCAACAGGACAAGTAATAGGACCAGCGAGCTTTCGGTGTGATCGGCAGTTTCTGGTCAGGACACCTGCTGCCCGAGCACAGTGCGACCATTGTTTCTCTGATTGAGCGTGCTCTGGGCACGGCCACCACATCTTTTCTAGCCTGCAGTTAAGTCTTTGGTTGTTTTTTTTTTTTCCTGCATGCATTTCATTTTTGGTGGAACAAATGTCTGTCTTGTTCTTCTGGTTTTGCTGGTATGAATTTAACGTGTGCGTGTTTCCTACAAACTTGTATTTCAAAGACTGCGTGCCGAGGCGTCGTGGTGGTGGAAAGAGTGCTGGGTCAGAGTAGAGGCAGGCGATCTGGCCTTTTAGCCCCAATCCTCTCATCCCTGCTGTGTGGCCTCAGGAAAGACATTGGAACTCTCTGGGCATCTGGGGTCTTCATTTGTAACCTGAGGGAGTTTTGGGGTTCTTGGATGATGGATTGCCAAGTCCCCAGTGTTAAGATTCCCAGTGAGTTTGTGTTTTCTGGGATGCCGAGAGTGTCAAAAATGGAGTGTGTCAAGGGTTCACTAGGGCAGGGCTCCTTTGAGACCGTAACACCAGGAGGCGCTCTTATTAATTAAGCAAAAATTAATATGGCATGGCCAGTGATAGAGAGTTTTGGATGCATCAATTAAAGGAGGGAAAGAACTATGGTCTTCTTGTCTCATTGTGGCAAGTTTGCAGTAAACAAACAGAAACTTATTTTTTCTCAGAAAGTAGTGTTATTCAGCCCTGGAAATGTTATTGGACACTTGCGTTTTGAACTTCTAAATTAAGAATTATTGGGCTCAGATAAATGAAGACTTCTTAACTTATTAGCTCTTACCATTCAGATAAGAAGAAACCCACAGATCAGGCTAATATAGGATAGACATCCAATTGCTGATTTGTATTCCTGTCGTGTTTAATAAAAATCTTATTAAGAAATACTGTAATTCTACAAGTTATACATATGAGTTGTGGAAAATTTGGAAAACACCAAGAAAGAAAGACAAATAGCTTCTAATTCCGTGACCCAGAAATAGTTCTTCTTTTCATACTTTTGTGTCTTTAATTATATATACTTAGTTTGTAGAACAAAATTGAGATCATACCATACATACATAGCTTTCCTGTGTTCCTTTTGAGATGATTTTCGGGCCTGAGCTTTCAAATGAAGGTGGAGATTAATGTAATATTATGCTTGGCACACTTGTGACAGGGTCTGTTTTGCCTTACAGAAATAGAATTGTAGCCCTAGTATCTGAAAATAACATTTGTCCTGTTCCCTCTTGAACAGGCTTTCAATATTTAGCATATATAGATGTTGTCATAACTAATACTATAATTAACAACTGAGGACTTCTTAATTTGTTAGTTCTTAATTGTTCCCTAATTGCTTTTCTAAGGTTTCCTCACTTTAGTCCTCTGTACCAAAATTGCTAGCTATTACATCAGTGAGCATAAGTTATTTTAACACTACTTTTCTGGATGCCTTGATTCCTCAAGCTGAAGCATGGGAGGTGGTGTGGGCCAGGCCACAGGTTTGGCATAAAGGAGGATGGTTAAGAGATTCCTCTTGCCCCGGGGCGACTGGGTGGCGCAGTCCTTAAGCGTCTGCCTTTGGCTCGGGGCGTGATCCCGGGGTCCTGGGATCGAGCCCCACATCGGGCTCCTCTGCTGGGAGCCTGCTTCTTCCTCTCCCACTCCCCCTGCTTGTGTTCCCTCTCTCGCTGGCTGTCTCTCTCTCTGTCAAATAAATAAACAAAATCTTAAAAAAAAAAAAAAAAGAGATTCCTCTTGCCCAAATATATGATGCATTTGATAATATTTATTTTTTATTTTATTATTTTTTTAAAAGATTTTATTTATTTATTTTACAGAGAGAGACAGCCAGCGAGAGAGGGAACACAAGCAGGGGGAGTGGGAGAGGGAGAAGCAGGCTCCCAGCAGAGGAGCCTGACGTGGGGCTCGATCCCAGGACTCCGCGATCACACCCCGAGCCGAAGGCAGACGCCTAACGACTGAGCCACCCAGGCGCCCCTTGATAATATTTATAATTCACTTGTTGCATATTGGTTTCATATATCATTTTTCTCAATTAGGAAATGAAAGATGATTAGTTTCCCCTTTGGATTATTTAGCCTATAAAATTTTCTGTTACACCATTTGCTTTACATTGAAAATGCATCCTAAATCCTGAACCACATTGGAATTCTTTATGACCTTTCCCTTGGTGGTACCTTTTGAAGTCCTGAAATGTTTTTATATTTGATTGAAATTTAATCTGGGTTTCATTTTACTTTTTAAAACATATTGAGCAAGTTAATTTTCTCTTCGAGTTCCTAAGGGGAATGATTCTAGCCCTCTGTGTCCCAAGAATTCAGACTGAGCCTTGCCAGAACATTCCTGTGGTTTTCCACAGGGCAGATCACTGTGTTCATGAAATTTTAGTTGTAGCTTGTGTTTTCTGCGGTTAATTAAAACATCTGGCTCTTTCATTTTCCACGAACAGAATATAATCGCTTGGCTGAACATTTTCAATAACGATTAAATGCCTCAGTCCTCCTTTAGGATAGCCCAAACTTGTCTTTCGGACACCTTATACGCTGTTGTCTCTGTTCATTAATGATTTTAAACAGTTGGAAAACATTTGGGGTTATCCTGCCAAATGTAGACTCTTGAGAGGGAGAAGGGGAGAGAGAGAGAGAGAGAGTTTGTGAATACGAATCCCTCTAATGGCCTGGCTTTTCCAGAGAGATAGATAGATAGAGAGAGAGTTTGTGAATACAGATCTCTCCAGTGGCTCTGGCTTTTCCAGAAAGAGAGAGAGAGAGTGAGTTTGTGAATATGAATCCCTCCAATGGCTCTGGCTTTTCCCCTGCAGGTCGGAGCTGCTGTGGGTGCGCTGCTGTGGTCTGTGGCCAAGCATGCTGCTGTGGCCGGATCTGCCCAGCTGTGGAACAGAGACATTTGCCGGATGGAAAATCCATAAAAGAAAGCTCCTGTGAAAGCCGGAGACAGACGCTAAGTAAAATCAGGTTAGTATCAGAGAGGCTGGATGAAGTGGATTGGGTCAGCTAGGGAAGAGCTGTTTTGTTTATTCCATAAAGTGTATCTGAAACAGCCCCAATTAGTGCTTCCCAGTTATTCGAGAGATTCCTAACATTGCAGAGATGGCCTGACATATCTCCGTGTGCAGTGAATCTCTGTCTTCCTTCTTCGTCTCCTTTGCCCCATCCTCTTGCTCATCTTCCTCTCCTCTTTCAGAGAAGGGAAAGTCTTCAGCATAACATATGTAAGAGGCCCCAACCAGAGACCCCCCATAACAGCTGCAGTGATCTTGGCTTGATTTTGGAGAGAAACCCTGTTGTTGAGAAAGCATGGGCTTGTGCTGGTGCCTTCAGACTTGCCCTCATTTGTGTTTTCACACTGGGAAGGGGGGAATCATGGAGACCCCCCATTTCTCTTGGGGCGCTTCTGGCCCTGGTTGGCTTGGCATGATTTTACTTACGCTTATCTCCCCTTAGACAAAAGCTAGCAACATGTTCATTTTTGGCAGTGTGTGCGTTTGGCATGAAGATACTCCTATAGCACAGGAGAAAAGAAGTGTCCTGAAAATAATAGGAATATAGAGAAATGCAAACTAGCCTAACGGTGAACCAGGAGAATGAAACTGAACAGCCGCACATGGAGCAGTAAGGTGGGGATCATTCATTTTGAGAACGCGTACTATACGTACAGGTAGAGGCACGAGGAACAAGTCCTATTGGATGTTCAGGGGGTAACTCAGCATTATACATCAGGAACAGTGCGTAAATGCTCACTAGACAGGAGCGAGTCAGCAGCCTTGAGAACCTGTAAATAGTGAGCGTCTATTGACTTCACCCGCCCAGCATCCCTTTCCTCCTTTCAATAAATCACCCAGATTTTCCCTGGGCAGTTAGTCACCCTTCCTTTGTTTTCAGCCTGTCTGGTCGGAGGAGGTGACCTCACTGCCTCTGTTATGGGCATGTGACAGAAGCTTGGCTCGTCAGGGTCACAAGGATCGGTTTATGGAGGACCCAGTATTTTCACTGACCACGTTGCAAAGGGGTTTTTCCTTTTTGTAGGTTTGTTAAGCTGGAGCTGCTCTTTCCCCGCTTTGCCACCACTGAAGGAAAGCCTTTCTGAGAATAAAGTTAACACAGAAGAGGTCAGAGCAGGGAGATACAGGAAGTGAGATGGGGGGAGGGGAAGGGCGCGCACGCACACACACCCACACACCCACCCACCCACCCATACACCCATACAAAACTTATGACCCCAGATGCAGCCCCATCTAGAGCCAACAACTCTGGTTTCACTTTCCTGGCAGGTTAGGGAGTTAGTTTGAAATAGATATCCATCACTTAGATCCAAACAGGTCCTGCTTGGGAATGCCTTCTAGGTGTGAGGTCTTAGCGGGAGGTGATTGGCACCCCCTGTCTTCAGGGGCTCACAGTGGAGGGGTTGGGCCAGATTGGTATTCTGACACACAGTGTGAAAAATGTATCACTAGAGGTAAAAGCTAAGTTCTGTGGGAGTAGAGGTGCAATTATGAATTCTGCTGAGTGTTGGAGAGACTGGCAGAGAGCTAGTATTTAACAAAGGGAGAAGTAGAATTTAGTCTTCAGGAACATTAAAGAAAAATACATTTAATTCAGTTACTTGCTTTTTGAGTCTAAAAGAAAGAGAGGCTTTCCAGAGCTTCTAGTTAAAGTAAATAGCAGATAAGGAAGATAATTTCAGAGCTTCACTAGTAGTAAAATCCTGGTGTTTACAGTAAACACAATTGTTTTGGGAGCAGCCAAATGAAAGGGTTATCAGAAAGCTGTCCAGAGTTTATTTTAACACCGCAGGGTAACAGCTGCTCTTCTCACTAAAACCTCAGTTGGCTTTCTGTTCAAGCAGAATTCCAAGCACATCATGAATTTTAAAGATTTATTTCTTCTTAATGTTAGACTTTATTCTTATTTTATTTTTTATAATTGACACTGTTTGCTTTTTTATATTTTATTTTTATTGGTTGATTGAGACAGAGAAAGAGAGAGAGAGTGTGTGTGCATGGGGCTAGGGGGTGGGCAGGGAGGACCAGAGAGAGGGAGAGACAGAGAATCTTAAGCGGACTCCACGCCCAGCGTGGAGCCTGACACAGGGCTCAATCTCATGACCCTGAGATGATGACCTGAGCCAAATCAAGAGTTGGATACTTAACCAACTGAGCCACCTAGGCACCCCTGTTTGCTTTTCAAATTAACAGATTTTATTTTGGGGGGTTAGTTTTAGGTTACAGAAAAATTAAGCAGAAAGTATAGAGAGTTCCTACATATCCCTACTGCCATTCTGAGTTTTCCCTATTAACATCTTGCGTTAGTTTCCCTATTAACATCTTGTGTTACAAATTGTAACATTTGTTACAATTGATGAGCCAATACTGATACATTATTATTAACTGAAATCCATAGTCTACTTAGGGTTCACTTTTTGTGTTGTATCTTATGTGGGCTTTGACAAATATATGATGGTATGTGTGTACTATATCATAGAGTCACGCAGAATAGTTTCAGTGTCCTAAAAACCCCGTGTTCTGACTATTCATCCATCCTCCCCTCCCTCTGAATTCTGGCAACTACTGATCTTTTCCCCTGTCTCCGTAGTTTTACCTTGTCCAGAATGTCATATATTTGAAATCACACGTTATGTAGCCTTTTCAAAGATTGGCTTTTTTCACTTAGAAATAGGCATTGAAGATTCCTTTGTGTTTTTTTTGTGGCTTGTTAGCTCATTTCTTTTTAGTGTTGAATAAACTATTGTCTGGATGTACCACAATTCATTTAACCATTTGCCTGTTGAAGGATATCTTGGGTGCTCCTAAGGTTTGGCAGTTGTGAATAAAGCTGCTACATTCATGTACAGGTTTTTGTGTGGACATAAATTTTTGGTTCCTTTGAGGAAATACCAAGGAGCATGATTGCTGGATCGTATGGGAAATATTTAGTTTTGTAAGAAATTGCCAAACTGTCTTCCAAAGTGCCTGTACTAATTAATTTTTGTGAAAGCTGTTAAGGTCTTTGTCTAGATTGATAGTTTTTATGTGAAATTACAGTTATTCTAGCACCATTTGTTTAAAAGACTATCCTTTCTTTATTGAAGGGCATTGGCTCCTTTGTCAAAGACCAGTTGACTGTACTTGTGTGGGTCTGTTTCTGGGCTCTCTGTTTTGTTCCATTGATCTATTTGTTTATTCTTTCAACAGTACCACATTGTCTTAATTACTATAGCTTATAGTAAATCTTCAGTTCAGAGAGTGTTAGTCCTCTGACTTTGTTCTTCTCCCTCAGTATCGTATTGGGTATTCTGGACTTTTTGCTTCTCCTTGTAAATTTTAAATCAGCGTATCAATATCCACAAAATAATTTGCCAGGATTTTGATTGAGATTGTGTTGAATCTGTTGGTCAAGTTGAGAAGAACTGATATCTTGACGATATTGAGTCTTCCTATCCATGTATGTGGAATCACTCCATTTATTTAGAACTTCTTGGTTTCTTTCATCAGAGTTTTATAGTTTTCCTTATATGGATCTGGTACGTATTTTATTTTCATGCTAGAATAAACAGTATTGTATTTTTAATTTCAAATACCAATTATTTATTGCTGGTGTGTAAGAAAGTGTGAGTGACTTTTGTATATTAACTTTGAATTCTGTGAACTTGCTGTAATTGCTTATTAGATCCAGGAGTATTTTTATTGATTCTTTGGGATTTTCTGCATAGATAATCATGTCATCTGTGAACACAAAGACAGTTTTCTGTTTCTTCCTTCTCGATCTGTATGCCTTTTATTTTCTTGTGTTACCTCACTAGCTAGGACTTCTGGTATGATGTTGAGTGGTAGTGGTGAGAAGTATCGTGCCTTGTTCTTGATCTTCATGAGAAGGCATCTAGTTTCTCACCATCTAAGTATAATATTAGCTATAGGTTTTTCATAGATGTTCTTTATCAAGTTGAGCAAGTTTCCCCCCCAATCCTAGTTTGCTGAGAGTTTTTATCATGAACGGGGATTGGATGTTTATTAGATGCTTTTTCTACATCTATTGATATGATCATATGATTTTTTTTCTTTTTTAGCTTATTGATATGATGGGTTATATTAATTGCTTTTTGAATGTTGAGCCAGCCTTTTGATGGGGATAGTGTTCAATCTCTAGATCAATTTGAGTAGTATCGCCATTTTACCAATATTAAGAGTTCTGATCCAGGGTGCCTGGGTGGCTCAGTGGGTTAGGTGCTCACCTCTTGATTTCGGCTCAGGTCAGGATTTCAAGGTTGTGAGATTGAGGCCTGCGTCCAGCTCCGTGCTGGGTGTGGAGCCTGCTTAAGATTCTCTCTCTGCCCCTCCCCCCACTGCTTGTGCGTCTGCACTCTCTCTTCAAAAAAAAAAAAAAAAACTGGAAAAAAAAGCATTCTGATTTATTAACATGGGATATGTTTCCATGGATTTAGATCTTTTTTTTTTTTAAGATTATTTATTTTAGAGAGAGTGAGCAAGAGAGAACAGGGGGAGGTGCAGAGGGAGAGGGAAAGAGAGAATCCTAAGCAGACTCCCCATGAAGGAGGGAGCCTGATGCAGGGCTCCAAACCACGACCCCAAGATCATGACCTGAGCTGAAACCAAGAGTCAGATGCTCAACCGACTGACTCACCCAGGTGTCCCTAGATCTTTTTAAATTTCTTCAACAGTATTTTGTTGTTTTTAGGGAACATTCCTTGCACTTTGCTATTAAATTTATTCCTAAGTATTTTTTCTTTTTGATACTTTCATAAATGGAATTATTTTTAAAATTTCATATTCAGAGTATTCATGACCAGTATATAGAAATACAATTGATTTTTATATATTGATCTTGTTTCCTTAAACCTTGAACTTGTTTATCAGTATTGATAGTTTTTTATTGTGTTGTGACTTCTTTAGGATTTTCTATATACCAGATTATGTTATCTGCAAATAGAGATAGTTTCATTTCTTGTTCAATCTGGATGTTATTACCATTATTTTTTACAGTGATTTGAAAACTTGGCTGTGATATGAGAAATACAAAGTAACATGCTTTGGAGTTACTAATGAAATCATCCTGTTATGTAGCTTTTGAAAAGAACAAAAGATGATAATTCTGAAATTTATCTCCTTATTATCGAGTTTATGCAATCGGTGAGCTTCTTAGCCACTCCTATATCTTTTTTAGGGAAATACCTATTCAAATTCTTTGTGTATTTTCATATAGAGTTATTTGTCTTTAAGTCCCTTTTCAGATACATAATTTGCACATATATTCTCCCAGTCTGTGGTTTCTCTTTTCATTTTCCTGATGCTGTCCTTGAAGCTCAAAAGGTTTTATTCAAATTCCAGTTAGTTAACATACAGTGTGATATTAGTTTCAGGTGTACAATATAGTGACCCATCACTTCCATACAACACCCAGTGCTCATCACAAGTGCCCTCCTTAATCCCCATCACCTGTTTAACCCATCCCTCACCTACCTCCCCTCTGGTAACAGTCTTTTTGTTCTCCATAGTTAAGAGTCTTTTTCTTGGTTTGCCTCTCCTTTTTTCCCTTTGCTCATTTTTTCCCTTAAATTCACATATTCATGAACTCACACGGTATTTGTCTTTCTCTGACTTATTTCACTTAGCATAATACACTGGCTCCATCCATGTCATTGCAAATGGCAAGGTCTCATTTTTATGGCTGAGGAATATTCCATCATCTCTATATATCACATCTTCCTTGTCCATTCATCAGTCGATGGACTCTTGGGCTATTTCCGTAATTTGGCTAGTGTAGATAATGCTGCTATAGACATCAGGGTGCATGTATGTCTTTGAATTAGTATTTTTGTATCTTTGGGTAAATACCTAGTAGTGTAAGTGCTGGATCATTAGGTAGCTCTGTTTTTAACTTTTTGAGGAACCTCCATGCTGTTTTCCATAGTGGCTGCACCACTTTGCATTCCTACCAGTAGTGCAAGAGGCTTCCCCTTTCTCCACACCCTCATCAACACCGGTGGTTTCTTGTGTTGTTGAATTTAGCCATTCTGACTGGTGTGAGGTGATATCTCATTGTAGTTTTGATTTGTATTTCCCTGATGATCAGTGATGTTGAGCATCTTTTATGTGTCTGTTGGCCATCTGCATGTCTTCTGCCCACTCTTTAATTAGATTATTAATTTTTGGGGTGGTGAGTTTTAAAAGTTTTTAATTGTAACAAAGTTCAGTTATTCAGTCTTGTCTTCTAAAGTTCATGATTTTGATGTTTCTAAGTATTCTCTGCCTAACTAAAGGTCACTGAGACTTTTTCCTGTGTTTCTCTCTAGAACTTTTGTTGTCTTAGTCCTTACGCTTAGGGCTTTGGTCTCTTTGGGGTTAAGTTTTGGGTATGGTGTGAGGTCAGGCATATGTTAATTTTTTTTCCTCCCAAGGATATCCAATTGTCTCAAAACTATGTGCTGAAAAGACTGTCTTTTACCTGTTGGTGTATGTTAGTACAATTGTAGAAAATCATTTGACCATAAATGTAAGAGTTTATCTCAGAACCCTCAGTTCTATTTCGCTGATTATTTATGCCTGTCCTTATGCTTGTTCCATATTATACTTAGGTTTGCAATGCAGTTTTTCTGTGAAAAAGTTTTGTTCAAGAAATAAGGTTAAGTCACAATATGTCTCTATTTATTTTTACTATCATATCTTTGTTACTTTTCCTCTCCATTCCTATTTGAGTCACTCTCTTAAAAGTACCAGTCTCTGGTTATTTTTCTTTGGGATAAATGTGGAAATCTGAAATGGTAGAAGAGAATGCAAACCAATTTAGATGGATTTTCTAGATTACAGTATGCATTACTTTAAATAAAAAAATGCTTTGCTTTTCATAAAGATGGTAAGCATTCTAATGCCCATTATCCATTCAAATAAAACAGATTAAAATTTTCCATTACTTCTGTCTTAATCATTACCAATAACTACTGACTGAAGGATTTGCAAGTTTGGTATATTATCTCAAGAATTTCAAGAATTTTCATTAATGATGATATGAATTGGGCTTTTTTTTTTTACATAAAATGATAAATTTCACAAAACTATTATTTTATTAAGTGGAAAATCTATGAATTACAATGTTTTGGGTTTTAGAAACATAGTATGGTTTTATGTATCATAAAAACTGAACATTTTTCATAATAACATTAAAATGCCACCTGTATTTTTTTATATTTACCCGTGCTCTTTTTGTCTTCTGTTAGTATAGTTCTCAATAAGCAACTGTGCAGCCATTAAAATAATTGGATTGGAAATATGAAGACTGCAAATTTTTCTTTCTTTCTTAATTACAACTCTGTAAAAATTGTGAATAGGTGTGATTTAGAAGGGGAAAAAAATGTCAGTGCTTTCTTTGGTGACATTTGGATTCTAGTTGGCCATTTTCTTTTATTTTGTTTTGTCATTAAGTTATAATTTTGTTCGGGGAATGACTAATTTTTAATATGAAAAAACAAAATTTTGGTCTTGCTGGAATTCAGAGACATTTCCTTTCTCTGACATACCGCTGAAAGCTGACTTCTGCCACTGGGCTATAATTGAGTATTAAAATCAAAATTAGATCTAGAACATGTTTTTTGCAGTTCCATTAGTAGGTCAAGCCATGCTTCCCAGTTTCCGGAGGGCTCAGTTCAGGATGCCTTCTCTGCTTCTACCTGGGTAGACCACCTTGATGGGAGCAGACATGTGTGTTACCTGGCCCTTGGCTTTCTTTGGCTGTCCTTTGGCTGATAATGTCACTGCATAAAAAAGCATCCATAAAGCAACGTGGAATTATTCTTTTTATTGCTCTAAATTTTTTTTTTTTTGGAGGATTTTTACTTATTTATTTGACAGTGAGAGACACAGCAAAAGAGGGAACACAAGCAGGGGGAGTGGGAGAGAGAGAAGCAGGCTTCATCATGACCTGAGCCAAAGGCAGACGCTGTAACAACTGAGCCACCCAGGCGTCCCTTTATTGCTCATTTAAAAGAAAAAGGCAAGGGCACCTGGGTGGCTCAGTTGGTTAAGTGTCGGACTCTTGATTTTGGCTCAGGTCATGATCTCAGGGTCGTGGGATGGAGCCCGGCATCACGCTCTGTGCTTAGCGTGGAGTCTGCTTGTCTCTCCCCCTCTTCTCCTCTCCCTGCTCTCTCTCTCTCTCAAATAAATAAATAAAATCTTTATAAAAACATAAAAGAAAAAGCTGTAGGTAATCTTTCACTTGTAACTCCAGGACTCAGGAAGTGGGTATCGTGGATCTTTTAACCCTGCCATTCCTTAAAATCTTTTCTTTCTCTTTGATGCCTTTTAAAAATCTTTAGGACCTATTTGCAGAATGATGGATGGACCCTATGAGGCATATAGTTTGTAATATGTTCTTGGAAAATATGGTCTTGGTCTTGTTTTTCTTAGGGAGCTGAAACAAAGTATGGCTGGGTGATAGGAACTTCTTAACTGCCGCTGGCTTTGTAGAGAGTCTTGTGCTGACCGATGTTTGGGGTTTGGAGTGATTGAACCACCGAAGTTTGAGTTGTGGTACGGTGACATCTGTGAAGGCTCCAGCCTATTTATTATCATTTGGTTGCAGATGAAGCAGAATCAGATCAACCCAGTCACATTCAGTGAACCAGTACAAGAACGAAGAGAGTATCCAGAATCTGCTTTCATTTGGAGAAACCACATTTTTGTGTAGATGTGTAGTGGAGATGTTTATGATAAATGTTAGTAGAGTTTGGCATATTACATCTGTTGATTTTTTGCTTGTCTTTATAGTTTTTATGTGAAATAATCGTGAATTATTAGGTTTCCTTAAAAAGCCTTCAAAGATACCATACTCGAGTGACTTATAATCAATTGTTATTTATTTTAATGTAATTACTAATATAAGAACAAGCAGTCGTTTCTCAGTCCTATATTGACCTGTAATGAATAAAACATTTAATTTGATTATACTGTCTGAATACGATCTATATTCACGACATGATAACTGTTCATAGCTTCTGAAATTTCCAAATTGATTATTATCTGCTCAAATAAGAATTGATCTTCCACTTCATTCATAAACAAAAATAGTCTACTGGATGTTTTTATATAGACAGTATCCAAGCCAGTAATTTATTTAATAAACGAGTATCAACATCAGTCTAGCTAGCATTAGGAAATTGCTCTGTGTAATTTGCTAGTGTGCCCTTTTTAAGATTTGAAGAAAATGGATTTTCCTGCAATCATCATACAGCTGAGGCCCTTTGAGGACAGATTTTAGAATCTTAGTAACTAGTCTGTGTTTGGTTTCATAGGGGTGATTCTTTTGAAGATCTAAGTTTGCAGACGGTTTGTTAATGCTGTGGTTCATTTCTGGTGTCTGGTTAAAGAATGACAGTACCTAGGAAAGTAAGAAGATACTAGCGATTTTTACCGAAGACTCACCTGAGAAATAAAAAGTGAAGAGTTCCAACCATGACGTTGGACCCTCAGTGGATCTAAAACTGGATCAGAAATGACTGTTGCTCTGAGCGGGCATGAAGTTATGAGTAATAAGAAATGCTGAATTAATTTTACTTAGTTCAGAACAATTCAGTTACATTCCAAGTGAACGTGTTAAAGTGCCCTACGTGGAAGGTTACTTTGATAGTTGCTGGAGGGAATAAAATGAAATATCCTGGGGGAAAGACAGCCAGAATAGAAGCCCTTTTGGGAGAGCTAACATTGTTTTGAATGTGTCCAGTATGCTAAGTACTTAAGCACTTTCTCAGCTTTCCATGGGGTGGGGTGGGAGACTTCGTTTGATCCTCAAAACAGTCCTATAACAGAGAAGCAGTATTACTCTGTTTTATAGACAAGAACCTTAGGATCAGTGAGATCAAATGGTCTTATCAAAGCCTCACATCTCCTAATTTAAATTTGGATATGAATTTTTTTCTCGAGCTCCATTGTATACATGTATAAATGAAAGCACTGCCTATAAAGGGATTGACCTATGGAAAACTCTCTTTATATATATCTCTTTCTTTATGTATCTTTCATTATTTTTATAATTAGATAATAAAGTCCCAGAGAACTAGATGAAGAGAATGCTTTGGAATTTCCAAGGAGAGAGTGGTTGATATGGATGTAGATTAATTTGGAGAAATAAAATTTTGTTATTTTTGATAAATTAGGAGGTAGGAAGTTGTCAGTGGATGGGTGTTTTCAAGGCTTTTTACCTGAGGAAAAGATCGAATCAGTCTCTCAGAGGCAGAAATAAAAACGCAGGGTATGTTTGGGAAGTCCTCGGTTTTATAACCAAGGGATGTGGCCCACCGACACATTCGATCAACTCGCGGTGAGTTACCTGGAGGGATCTGGTTGTGAGGGGAATCAGACACTCCCAGGCAGAGAGAAGGCAGTAATTAGGTAAGCAGTGGACATTCCTCACTATCCCGGCATCCCTACTCTGCACTCATTGTTTGAGAACTTCAGGCTTCTTTGTGCTGTATCATGGGAGCTCCCTAGAATTTGACAATGGTGAAGGACCAGCAAAATGTTCAACTTGATGATGGTTTGAGACTCCAGTCTGTCTGTTGCTTTCTTGGTATTTTCAACTGCTAGTATTCATAGTTAAGTACTGCTGTGGTCTAAATGAATGTGTCCCCCCACTCCCTCGCCCGCCCTCCCCCATGCCCCAATTCATACGTCGAAATCCTGACTTCCCAAGATGATGGTATGAAGAGGTGTTGACCTTGGGAGGTACTTAGGTCATAAGGGTAGAGCCCTTGTGAATGGAATTAATGCCTTACAAAAGAGGTTCCATAGAGATCCCTAGCCCTTTCCACCACATGAAGACGCAGTGAGAAGGCCAGCTATGACCCAGAAAGAGGGCCCTCACCGAAAGACAACCGTGCTGACTCTGTATTCTGGGACTTCCCAGGCTCCAGGACTGTGAGAAATACATTTCTGTTATTTATAAGCCATCCAGTCTGTGGTACTCTGTTATAGCAGCCCAAAGGGACTAAGACAAGTACCTGTGAGATGTTAATCCCTACCCTGAGCCCCTTTCTTTTCCTGAGGTTGTGTCTTAGACAAAGAATAAAGAAAGAAGTAAAAGGTCAGCCACAGAACCTTTACAAAGCTGTGATCCCCAACCTTCATCTTTGCTGTAAGATGTTTCTGGTTTGGTTCACGTAATCTCTGTTGTCTAGAAGAACTTGGCTTAGTCTGCGGTGGGTTGGTTGTCTGACCTGTGACATAGTTTGAGACAAAGCAGGTCAGTTTTGATACCCGTAACCATGCAGAAAAGGGACTAGTGCTTGAGATTAAATTATCTTCTAAAATAGATACCAGCGGAGAGCAATTTGGCAATATATTTCAAAATTTAAAATCGCCAGCGATTTCATAAATAGGCTCACTTAAAATTATGCCAAGATATTTGTACAAGTTACAATATAGCATGTTTATAGAATGAAGTATGTGTGCTGATTTGAAATTATCTTATATATAAAATATACTATATAATATAATAATATATACATACACATACTTATATATATATGTTCACGTATCTATATAAAATGAAAAAACGTTTTGCAGAATCATATGAATACCATTCTCTTTTGTCTGATTTTTTTTTTAAAGATATATATGCTGGTATATATACTTTTTCTCTAAAAGATATGAATGTTAATACACTGGAAAATTTTTCTTTTTCTTTCTTTTCTATACTTGAGTTTTCTAACCATGTTCATTTATTCATTTTCCTTCCTTTTAAAAAAATCAGGAGCTAACTGGGTAGTATGATCATGAACCATTTTCCTTCATTATATTTGCATGTAATTTATAAAACCCTACTAAGTGTTTTTAAAAGCACAGTACATTTTTCTCTAATATTCATTTATCAGCCTTTCTTGTCCTCTTTGCATGTAGAGGAGTGGGGTGATCTTTGTGGAGAAAAGTGGTAAAGTATGTGCTAAGCTAGCAAACGTTCCCTTGAAAGCTTATTAGTTAAAACATTGAGTTGAGCAAGAGAAAGGAAAAAGATATTTACCAAATGTGATTTGAAGGACAAAGAATCCCATCTTGCTGGAGTGCATTTGAAAGTGTACCTTTATGCTCAGTTTGTTTGCTTTAAATATGGGCTTTGGGCTGAACTGTATTTGCTTTTCAGACCACAAGGCTGGAGGTGGTCATGAAAGTCTCTCCAGTCTGATTGCTAATCAGGAAAGCTGTTTGCTAAGAAAGGAGCGCCTTCTTGGAGTAGAAGTAATGACTGATGGCACAGATAAAGCCAGTGTGCCTTTTAAATATCTTTGGACTTCTGTGTCTAGATTTGCTTTTCTCTTAATTAAAACCCCTAGACACGGGCCATAGGTCAAAGGAGATGACTCCTTTAAACTCTTCCAATAATAATTACTGCTTAAGTTGTGTTTTTTAAAAATTTTATTTATTTATTTGAGAGAAAGCAAGAGTGCAAGAGCAGGGGGGGAGGGGCAGAGGGAGAAGGAGAAGCAGGCTCCCCGCTGACCAGCTGACCAGGGCTTGATCCCAGGGCCCTGAGATCCTGATCTGAGCTAAAGGCAGATGCTTAACTGACTGAGCCACCCAGGCTCCCCACTTACTGCTTAAGTTTTCAACTCTTGATGGGCTTATCTGAAAATGGTTTGATTTGTTTCTGTATGGTGTGATTTACCTCCTTTGGTTCCAGTTTGCTGAAATTTAATAATAATTAGGAAGATGACAAATATTTTTTATCTTTATATTTTTTAATTTTTTAAAAAGATTTTATTTATTTATTTGAGAGAGAGACAGAGAGAGAGCATGAGAGCATGAGAGCTGGGGGGGGAAGGGCAGAGGGAGAGGGAGAAGCAGACTCCCCGCTAAGCTGGGAGCCTGACATGGGGCTTGATCCCAGAACCCTGGGATCATGACCTGAGCTAAAAGCAGATGCTTAACCGACTGAGCCACGCAGGTGTCACCCTCCTTTTTTTTTTTTTTTTTTTTTTTTTTAAGAATGTAGGCAGTGGTTCTCTGGAGAATAAGCCTATGGTAATACCCCTTATCTATATATATTTCAATCTCTAATACCTGATGTTTTATTTTAAAAAATCAGCAAAGCCATGTATTTTTTATAGATTCAGAAGAATTTTAGTAACTTCTTTTTTCCTAAAATGGTTTGATGAATAGCTCATCAGAATCAGTAATATTTATTTTTGCCTTGTCTTCCTTTCTTTTTGTATATTTTATGTACTGATATCTGTCCCTCTTATGCCAAGTCATGTCAGGAAATATAAGTTCCATGTTTTAAAGTACTTGAACCATAGTTATAGGAATTGTAATCTATTAGGGAGATTAAGGAGACAGTTTCCAAAATACATATATATGTCTACATTTGTATTTGTATGTGTGTTTGTATGCAATTTATTATGTTTATAATATAGAAAAGTCTGAAAAAATACCAATGACACTGGATATCATGATAGAGAAAAACTGATATTAGCTTCAATAAATACTTAGTTCCCACAAGAACCTGATAATTTAAAGACTCACGGTAACCAGTGTCTAATATAAGGATTACAAACTCAAATACCTAACAGGACCTGACAGAAAAGTAAGCAAGTGAACTGGAGTATAAAGGGGGGGAAGGGCATAGTTACCACTTCGCTATTCAAGAAGGAGGGTCCAGTGTTGCCTGATGTTCCACTGTTTCAAGAGAAGGCAGGAATGTGGATTTTTATGTGACTGTTCCTAGTTTTTAAGTGTTGAAAATACATCTATGATAATTAAAACCAATTGTTTCATTCTTTGCTGTGATGTTCTTTTCAGCAAGTATTATAATTGCTTTCTATACAGTAGGTGGCTTGGGGCTGGAAAGTGTACGGGATGGCTCTTGCTTTCTAGGGACACATGGTCTAGCTGGGCCAGTATGATGTGGAACAGTTGGTACAGGTGGTAAAGGCCACAGGAACCCCAAAGGGGTAGAAGTCAGTATGAGCTCGACTGTCTTGGGAAGACTTCTTAAAGGAGGTGGCATTTGCAGTGAACCTTGAAGGGTCTGAGTCTTAAGACTTTGGGCAATGGAGAGCCGAGGTGGAACGATGGGAGGGTGTATGTGGTCTTGGGTAGGCGTAGTCACAAAAGGAGGAGGGCTTCGGAGCAGGTCTGTGCTCTGGGGAGAGACCCATGGGGAGTAAGTGATGCGATGATGGGAAAGTGTTCTAAACACCAGTCCTGCTGTGGTCTGTAGGATAAAGAGAGAGAGACAGAAGGGGGAGCATTGAGGACAGGGAGGGCAAATTCCAAACTTTCCCAGCCATCTAGGAATGAGGAGAGGGTCTGGGCTGGGACTTAGTTATCAATGAAAAGGAAGAAATGGAGACATGTTTTCCAGTCCATCAGAAAACCTTCTTGACTTGGCCTTCAGAACATATCCATTGTTGCCACCTTGACCCAAGCCACCATTCTGTCTTGTCTGAATTATTCCAGGGACCTCCTGGCTGCTTTCCTTCATTCTATCCTTCCTTGCCTCTCTATACTCCGTTCTCAATAGAGTGATCCCATTAACACTCATGTCATGGCGTGGTCCTCCTCTGCTCAAAACTTGCGGTGACTTCCCTGTCCTTACAGTAAAAGATGAAGTCCTTATAATTGGAAGGATCCCTGTGATGCCCCCTCCTTTCCTCTCTGACCTCATCTGCTCAGATCCTTCCCCCAGCGAAGTCCATTCCAGCCACTCTAGCCTTTGAATGCACTGGGCTTATTTCTGCCTCAGGGCCTTTACATCTGCTGTTTCTTCTGCCTGTATAAGCTCTTCTCCAGATATTCACATGGCAAACTTCCTCTCTTATTTAGATCTTTGCTCAAATGTAACCCTCTCAGTGAAACCTACTCTACCTACCCTGATTGATGCATTGACAATTACAAATGTTTTTGCCCTCCTCTCCAAATCCCTCCTATCCTTCTTTATTTTTTTCCTATAGAACTTATTCCTTTCTAACACACTATAGACTTTACTTATGTTTTAGGTAATTATCTCTCTCTCCTCACTGTAATATAAATTTCAAGAGGAATTTATGTAAATAGAATTTTATAAATACAAATTCCAAAAGGCAGGGATCTTTTTGTTTGTTTGTTTGTGGTCACTGATACATCCTCATCATCTAGAATAGTTCCTGGAGGAGAGTGTGTGCCTGATAAGTATTTGTTGCACAAATCAGTAAGTGGTTTTCAAAAGGCACATGATACCTACTCTGTGTCAGTCACTGAGAATTAAAAAAAAAAAAAACAAAAGACACAGCCCTGCCCTCAGAGTGCATGGTCTGGTGGGCAAACAGCTAGGAAAACAGTGTGTGTTGGCTGAATACAGTATGTCTGAAGTTCAGTGCAAACACAAAGGTGACTAGACCACTGTTTCTGCATTATAGGTTCCATCTTCTAGAGAGGATGTAGTATGTTGAGATGAAAAATGACCAGGATTGTGGTGGAGGGAATGGAGAGCCCAGAAGAGACTGGGGAGGGAATCCAGGCATGGGGTTAGCAGGATTTGGTGAATGACAGGGAGCGCAGGGGAGGAAGGGGGGGGTCCTCTGATTCATGGCTGGGGCTTGTGGGTAGATGGTGATGATGTCCTGTCTTAGGAGAGGCAGATGGAGGAGACAGGGCTAGAAATAGCCATCAGAGACCCCAGGAGGGATGTGAAGGAGAACGAAAATATAAAATTACTCGTACGTTTTGTCTTCGGGTAGCAAAAAGGCTGGAGGTACGAGTGCCCCAGTCAGAGGAGTTGGGAGGGAAAATATGTTTGTAGGACAGTAGAGGAAGTGATGTATACATCTTATCAGAATGTCAGTTCCTTGAGGCCAGGGATTTTTTTCTGTCTGTCTGTTTGTTTATTTGTTTACTTATTTATTTAGGGTTAGTATCTTTATTTCTGAGTTTGAGGAATATGTGATTTATATAAGCACTTTTTTTTTTAAGCCAATTAAGTCGAGCTCTTTTTACAGAGTAATTTTGGCAATACCATCCAGAGGTAGAAAAAGATCACACATCCAGAACATACATATACAGACATACATAAACATACAGACAGATGCAAACAGAAATCTTATACTCAGCAGTTTATAAAAGAACAGTTGTATCCAAATTGTGTTTTAGGCAGATGGAATGTTAGGGTCAACCCGCTCAGCTAAAACTCTTTTTTTCCTTTTTTAAAAAAATTAGTTTCAGAGGTAGAATTTAGTGATTCATCAGTTGCATTTAACACCCAGTGCTCATTACATCAAGTGCCCTCCTTAATGCCCATTACCCAATGATCCCTTCCCCCCACCCACCTCCCCTCCAGCAACCCTCAGTTGGTTTCCTAGCGTTCAACATCTCTTATGGTTTGCCTCCCTCTCAATTTTCATCTTATTTTATTTTTCCTTCCCTTCCCATATGTTCATCTGTTTCATTTCTTAAATTCCACATATAAGTGAAATCATATGGTATTTGTCTTTCTCTGACTGACTTATTTCGCTTAGGATAATACCCTCTAGTTCCATCCACGTCATTGCAAATGGCAAGATCTCATTCTTTCTGATGGCTGAGTAGTATTCCATTGTGTGTGTGTATATATATATATATATATATATATATATATATACACACCACACCTTGACCCATTCATCTGTCGATGGACATCTGGACTCTTTCCATATTTTGGCTATTGTGGACATTGCTGGTATAAACATCAGAGTGCATGTGTCCCTCCAAATCACTATGTTTGTATTTTTTGGATAAATACCTACTACTGCAGTTGTGGGGTCTATTTTTAACTTCTTGAGGAACCTCCATACTGTTTTCCAGAGTGGCTGCACGAGGTTGCATTGCCACCAACAGTGTAAGAGGGCTCCCCTTTCTCTGCATCCTCACCAACATCTGTTAATTTTAGCCATTCTGTGTTACTTTTAGCCATTCTGATTGCTGTGAGGTGGTATGGATTTTGTTTATTTAATTATCTGTCTCCAGCACCTAGAATGCTGTCTGTTATATAATACAATCCCAGTAAATGTTTATGGAATTAATGAGTAACATAGTCATACTTGAAGGACAAAAGTAGGTTATAAGGTCATAAATTGTAAGAAGGCTTAAATCGAGATTAAAATCATATAAATTATATTGTTTTGGGTATTTCTTTTAAAAAGGGCTTTGGTGATCCTTTAGATATAGGACTTTACAATATTACATGTAGCTGATGATACTCCTGACCATGCATCTGGTTTGAGTAGAAGTCGTGATCTCAGTGTTAGTTTTTAAACCCATTTTGATATCAGGAACAGGCCGTACAGATTAACACAGCAATAGGTAATCCTTCATGCAGAGACGTGAATGCCTATGTGAAAAGGCACACGTGAAATGAGTGAAAATGTATTTTTTTTTACACTTGCTTTTCATTATGATGAATATGAAGTGAATGTCCTGGTTTTTCCGTGTTTGGATCTCTGTTGCAGTGCAAAGTGCTTATAAAATGTTTACTGGCAGCTGGTGCTTAGAAATCCTTTGGATATGCCCCTACCCCCGCTTTATGATTGGACTTGGTATGTAATGAAGTATTTCATAAAGGTATTAAAAATGATACATTGCTCTTTTTCGATCATCAGAATCAGAATGGTGTTGGGACATTGTCGAATGTAATACTCTTTCATGAAGAAAGGTAGTTATTTTTCAAAAAAAGTGAGAATTACCTGTCTATTAAGTCTAGCCTCTGGCACTGGTAAGAACAAACAGAAATAGAGCTTTGCCATGGCCATTATTCTGGCAGAGTCAAGGGATGAATTGTGTCCTCTTAAAATTCTCATGTTGAAGTTCTAACCCTCAGGACCTTAGAATGTGACTCTGTATTTGGAGATAGGATCTTTAAAGAGGCAGTGAAGTTAAAATGAGGTCATTTCGGTGGACCTTACCCAATATGACTGGTGTCCTTAAAACAGCGGAAAGACTATGTGAAGACGCAGTGAGACGGCAACATCTATAAGGCAAGGAGAGAGAGAAAAACAACTTGCCAAACCTTGACATTGACAGCATCTTGGACTTAGACATCTCCATGTGTAAGCCCCACGGCCCGTGGGTGTTGGTTATGGTAGTCCTAGCAAACTGACGCAAGCGGAAGCCAAGGCTGTCCCAGGAGATCTCGTCTCTCACCTGGTGTCCGCATCCCCGTCTTCCTGGGTGTTTGGAAGAGCGTGATTTCGTGGCGCCCTGGGTATTCCCAAAAGAATGTCTGTCTGAATGCTCGGCGGCTTGCCAGGCAACGACAGTGGTGATTCCTTGGCATAGTAATTCATTCCTTGGCATAGTCATTCATTTTTGGCCATTTTTGTTTGAAACTGTGTACCTTGTCAGCATTTTCCTCTCCCTTAGAAACTGAATGAAGAGTGAGATGAAGTGAAGGTCCTTCTCTTACCACTTTCTGTGATGTGATGTACACCAGCTTTTACTGATGTGGAGAGGCCCCAGCCCAGCGGAACAGAGGCAGCCCCCTCGGAGACGGCATGACTCTATGCATGGCTGTCTGTCCTGGGGTTGGACCATGGATGTGAGATGCCTTGGTTTCCAGCCACGTCTGCTTTCTCAGGAAACTCTCCCTGGCAGCTTGGAATTTAACTGAAGCCCAGTTTCATCCCTGGTTTTCACCGTCAGTCCGAAGGCTGCTGTTACTTACAGTGGGAGCGGGCAAACAAAATTCTTCAAGGAGCAGAGCACGGGAGGTCTTTCAAAGAACTTTAGAATTTTTCACTTTACCTTTTGATAGATCTGTTTTCAAAAGGGGCAGGGCAAGTGGAGTCTGTAATTAATTAGGTGACAGTGAGTTTTGTTTGGTTTTGTTCCATGTCTCCTAGGCTTGGAGAAGATGAGGGGTGTAAATGTGGAGAACCTTCTTTTTGAATTCTTTCTTGATCAGGGACACCCGACATCAGGATGTTCAAAACATCCACACACCTGAAGTGAAGTGTTCCTGTTCTCTTCTGCGTATCTAGGGTCAAAGAGACATGTTTGATGTTAAAATTACACCTCTTTCCTACGTTTGGTTGACTCTTCTAAGAGATAGTATGAAGAATGCTTCTTCAAATTCCTTGTTTTCATATATTGCTATTATGTAAGAGAGATGAGACTGTCGTGATTATTGAGTGAAATTTAAAATCTGCTGCAAGTCATGAAATAACATGTTTTTACCTATTTTATCTCTTTAAAAAATTCTATTTAAAAAATTTTTTTTCACTTCAAAAATTTTTAATTGTGCTTATGTGTCTGTTTCCTTTTTTCCTTTTTAAGTTTTTATTTTAATTCCAGTGAGTTAGCATACGTTGTTATATTAGTTTCAGATGTTGAAATAACATATTTTAGCCATGCTATGTTCTGGCCTGGCGTTTTCAGCAAATCTGTGGCTCGTGGGGACAGATGACCCTAGATCCTAGCAGCACCTGCAACCCAAATAGTTCTCATTCCAGGGCCCACAAAACGGGGTGTGTTTGAAAGTATTTGAAAGCAAAGCGTAAGCAACATGTTGTATACTTAATCATGAAACATTATGTGGAGTCTGCGTTGTCCTAAAGCCTGGGAAACCACCCTCTTCTTTTTATGCTAAGATTTTGTGACAGTTCCCCTTCCTGTAAAGGAAGAAGCTGGATGAGATTTCTTCATGAGGATGGAAAATGAAGATACTTAGCTGAGGAAAAAATGCTAACATAGCTTGTGCTTCCAGATGAGCCAAATCTGGGTAGGAAAACAGTCATCGAAGAGGGAATTAGCAAAGTTTACTCACCCAAAACACTTTATCCAGCTTATTATTCTTTAACAAATGTGAGTGTTCCATGCTTAATTAATTCTAGAAAATCCAACAGATTCATGGACCAGAATGTATTTTATCTGTAGAAAAAAGCCACCCTTAGGAATGATTTAAATCAGGGGTTAGCAAACCACAGCTCAGAGGCCAAATCTGGCCTCCTGCCTGTTTTTCTGTGGCTCATGAGCCTAGAATATTTTTCACATGTTTCAATGAAAAAAAAGTTAAAAAGATTTTTTGATACCTGAAAGTGATATAAAGTTCACCCCTCAGTGTCCATAGGAAGGGGTTATTAGAACACAGCCTGCTGGTTCGTGTATGTGTTGTGTCTGGCTGCCGGCATGCTGTGGTGGCAGAGCTGAGTAGGAGGGACACAGATTCCGTGGCCTGCAAAGTGTACGTTATTTACTGTCTGCTCCTTTATAGACAGTCTTTGCTGCCCTGGTTTAAACAGTCATTTAAATTTATTCATATATTTTTTTAATTGTTTACTGTGTATTCAATGGGTTTTGATGTGCAGTGTGGAAAGCCTTGCGGAAGATGGCAGGTTATTCCATAAACTCACCTTCTAGTTAACACAGAATGCCTTCCGTAGCATCTCCGAAAGACGGCACTGAACGTCTTAGTGCAGGCAGGAAGAAAGCAGGCTGGCAGTTTACAAAATTTTTTCCTGGCCAAATCACTCATGCAGTCAACATGTATTTGGTGAGCGCTGACTGTATGTCACCCGCTGTTCGAGGCAGTCAGCGTGAGCAGTAATCCTCACAGACAGGGCCCCTCTCTGGGACCGTGCGTTCTCATAGGAGGAGATGGACCATAAACAAATAAATATGTAATGTATCAGGGTAATAAGCCCAGTGAAGACGAATCAAGGGGAGAGAGAGAGAGCTGGAGGCAAGAGAGGGCTGCTTGAGAGGTGGTGACGGGCAAAACCCTCTGCGGCAGTTACAGGTGAGCAGGAATCAGTGACATGCAGCGACGTGAAGACCCAGGAGGTGGCATTCTAGGTGGAGGCAACTGCAAGGGCAGAGGCCCTCAGGTGGGAGCGGACCTGGCACGTTCCAGAAACAGTAAAGCTGTCCTTCGGGCAGGAGCAGAGCGAACAAAGAGTGGTGCAGAGGTGAAGCAAAACAAATATGGGGGTGGAGTGAGGGGTAGGTTACGAAGGGCGCTGCAGGGCAGGAGGAGGTCTTACAAATACTCAGTTCTAAGAGAGATGACAGGGGTTTGAGCAGAGACCTGACTTGATCCGACTTATGTTTTTAAAAGGATCACTTGAACAAGTGGGACCACATCAAACAAAAAAGCTTCTGTACAGCAAAGGAATCCATCCACAAAATGAAAAGTCAGCCTACTGAATGGGAGAAGATATTTGCAAATCACGTATCAGATAAAAAAGTTAATATCCAAAATATATAAAGAACTCCCATGACTCACTAGCCCAAACCAAACAATCCAATTAAAAAATGGGCAGAGGAACTGCGTAGATGTTTTCCCAAAGAGGACACACAGATGGCCAGTAGGTATGAAAAGATGCTCAACATCACTGGGCATCAGGGAAATGCAAATCAAACCACAGTGAGATATCACACCTGTTAGGATGGCTTTTATCAAAAAGCCAAGGGATAATAAACGCTGGCAAGAGAGTAACGAGAACTTCTGTGCACTGTTGGTGGGAATGTAGATTGGTACAGCCACTATGGACAACAGTATGGAGAAATAGAAATAGCACCATATGACCCAGCAACCCCACCTCTGCGTTTATATCTAAAGGAAAGCAGGATCTCGAAGAGATCCGTGCACTGCCACGTTGATTGTGGCATTATTCACGGTAGCCCAGACACGGAAACAACGTAAGTGTCTGTCGATGGATGAATGGATAAAGAAGATGTGGTCTCTGTATCTACAATGGGATATTAGTCAGCCATGAGAAGGAAGGAAATCTAGTCATTTGCAACAACATGGATGGCCCTTGAGGGCATGATACTAAGTGAAATTCGTCAGAGACATGGACTACATAGTGTCATCATGTGGAATCTGTTTTTGTTTTTTTTTTTTAAAGTCAGACTCAGAGTGAAAAAGTGGTTGCTGGGGGCAGGGAGTGAGGGAGATAGGGAGAGGTTGGTAAAAGGGTACCACCTTGCAGCCATAAGGTGGATAAGGCCTGAGGATCTAATGTAAAATGTGGGGACTGTAGTTGAGAATACTGTACTGTATAATTGACATTTGCTAAGAGAGGAGAGCTGAATGTTCTCACCAAAAGGGGGGGGGTAAATAAATCAATATGTGAGGTGATGGAATGTGGTGATTAACTAACGGGGGAATTGCGTCACAATGAATACTACACCCAATCAGCACGGTGTGCACTTTAGATATACCTCAGTAAGGCTGAACAAAGCGATCACTTAAGCTACAAGGATATTTCCTCTACTGTGTAGTTATTGCTTGTGATGCAATGTGGGGATTAAAAAAAAAAGCCAAAAATACGTCAGTATAGCAGCCAAAACAATTAGCTATAAAGTAAAAGATCCTGAAATATCGTAGAGTGACTCTTCTTTGACGTAATCGATAAAAGTAGGTTCAGAACAGTAGTAATGACAGGGCACTGTCTTGTTAGGTGAGCATTCAAAGGTTTAGGTCTCCCTGTCAGTCTGGGTCCCATCTGGAAACAGGTGGCACATTCAAAGTGGGAACTTGGGCGGGGTCTGGGGGAAATACTAGGATAGTGTAGTGCCCTGGGGGTAGAAGCAGCCAAAGTCCTCCCACTCAGGGCCTGAGGGGGGAGGGAGGGAACAATTATAGGGAGAGAGTGAGCTCTGTGTAGGGGCCACCTGACAGGACCTGTGACCTGAAGGGACCCTGCAGGGAGGGGATCATTCTTCCTTCTGCTCTCCTGTGGGTGCCCACCCTCCTATGGGAACCTCTCCACTGGGCAAAGCCAGCCAGGAGCCAGAGGGCAAGGGAGCATGTTATTAAGTGGGTCAATGTCCTGGAGCAAAGAACAGAGTGGAAAACAAAGGAAGGAGTGGAATCTTGGGTTTTAGGAGACACATGAGATACTTTTTATGAGTGCCAGCTCTCTCTCGCTTGCCCCCCCACCAACCACCCCCAGACACACCACAGATGAGCACATGCAGACGTGTACACACACAGACACACACACACATACACACATATCCCTAAGTCGCCTCTGGTATTTTCTGATCACTTTTCTGGGAGGGCAGAGAAGCAATTCATTAACTGAAGTCTGAGGACATTTCTGACTATTTCTGTGGTGTTTGGGTGTGCAGCATATGCCATGGGATATACGGGGAAGGGTTTGGATAACTCTGTACATCCCATCTTTCATTCCTGATTAAAAAAAAAAAAAACTCAAAGCACATGTGATGGTAGAATTAAACTTTTTTTTTTTTTTTAAGTCTCTTTTATAGTTGGACACAGAAGGAAAAATACCAAGGCAGAAATTTAAAACCTTGGTGAGCTATATTCAATTTTGGTTATTCTGGTTAAAAACAAACAAAGCAAGCATTGAATTTTAGCCTCTTTGATCCAGATGGTTTTAGTTTTCCACCCTTGGACATACTAAAACTTTGAAGACACAGAAGTACCATTCAGTAAACTGCTGCTTTCAGCAACTTCTGTGATGTCCTGGCGCTCTAGAAGCCTGGGTTTCCTTTCAGGCAGGAGCGCTTAACTCTGAATTAGTCACTCTCTGTGCGAGGTCAGGAGCTTTTCATTTCATACCAGGGGGCAGAGAAGATTTTTTTTTTTTTTAATGATTTAGTCTTTTGAAAATATTTGACCTTTCATTTGATTTAGGTTCTGAGAGTTAAAGGTTCTAATAAAATGGTCAATATGGCCAATACGTCCGTAGGAAGAAAAATATGCACAAGCCAATTTTAGGTGTTCTTTTCTTGAGCGTGGTTCTTGTGAGAGGAACTCGAGCTATATGCATGGTAAAATGAATTTTCCTCTCCCCCGTTTTCTGGAGTCTGGATGAAAACTGAGACCTGTGGCACATTCCTGAATGTTCTCGGCCCCAAGTTGGAGGCCTAGCTGAGGACTCATGGGGAAAACAAAACTCTATTTTCTGTTTGTGGTGATCGGCCCTGTTGTAAATCATAAATGTAATTTATTTTGCTTTAAGGTCAAGGGAAAAAAGTCATCTTGAGTTTCCTCATTAGTTTTCAAGAACCAGAACAGCATATGTTTTTCATGGCTTTTGCCCATGGATAAGCTGGGCAGCAGAGAATCATTCATGTGGTCATGGGCCACTGGACTGGGGGTGCCCCCGCTGTGTGAGGCATTGTGTTAACGTTTCGGAGTGGTAAGCGTGAGTGAGGCAGTGCCCTCGTCCTGAGTTGGTTTCTATCATTCTGCTGGAAGGTTGGATGCATGAGCAGATACGTGGCCTGCAGAGAAAGAGAGACTGCCCACTGGGTGAGGACAGTACTGTGGAACATTACAAGGCACGAGAGAGCGAGCACACAGCTGGTTGAGCCAGGCCCTGAAGGGTCCTGAGTGGAGCAGATCAGTGGTGGATTTGAAGGAGTTCTGACTTCAATTATAAGCTTCAGTTTTCCTCATCTATAAAATGGTACTATCTTTACCACCCGTATCACAGTACTTTTAGGAGGCTAAATTATAAAAAGCACCACAAACAGTAAGATTCTCTTAATGCTATTACTTACTTTTGTGTTTCATATTCTCGGATGGTGTCCGCTAAATATTTACACGTCTGAGATGCTCTTCTGTAGTTTTCCAGGAGGGTGAGCGCACAAAGCGTTTCTGTTACTCATGGTGACTTACTAGGCTCGCTCTACTCAGGAAGGCCTTTCTGTGCGGGAGTCTAGCAGATCTCATAAATGCGGTGGGGAGAGGTCCCTGGACAGAGAAAGGCTGAGTTGCCGTCTTTAGGGGAAGAACCACACGTGGTATGGTTGAGTGTTGTAAATGTGAAAATGCCTCACATTTGAGGTTTGAGATGGCCATACAGAACTTGGGAATTAGGACTCCGATTTTTTTCTTTTTTTAAGAGAATAAGTATCAACGCTTTAAAAAAAATTTTTTTTTTAACTTCCTAGAGTCTTTTTGGGACTTGAAGAACTTTGAATTAACTTAGAGAAGTAGGAGATGTGGTAAATCCCTTCCTGGGAATGAATAAGACGTCGTGAATTAAGCTGGAGAACTTGGAACGTGAAGCATGTTAGGGTTGTATGAGGGGAGGGATATAAATGCATGAGATTGGGTTTAAAAAGCATATGCCACACATTTAGTCAGACGTTCTAGTTCCACGTCACTCCCCAAAGAGGCCCCATGCCTGGGCTCCAGCTCCAGCCCCTTTGCTGAAGAGGACCGGACCACCCTTTGGCAGTTTAGGAGCCAATCAAGAAAACCAACCTCATGGTCATTCTCTTTTCTCCTTTTTTAAAATGGACTTTATTTTTTAGAATACTTTTAAGTTTACATAAAAATGGAGAAGATAGTACCCGGTTCTGTACCCCATCACCCCGTTTCTCATTATTAACATCTTATGTTAATATGGTACATTTGTTACAATAAATCAACCAATAGCGATGAAACGGAAGTCCCTCGTGTGTTCAGATTTTCATAGTTTTTACCTGGATCAAAACCTGTCCTTTTTTACTCCCCGCCGTGTCCTATCACTGTTTCGGACAGTAGTGGCTTTCCACTAGTTTTGTCTGTTGAGCGAGTAAACAAATCAGTTGCTCTGCCTGCCCTTAAGTTGTTAGAGTGTGGCAGAGAAGGCTCCAGCTGCCTGCAAATGACATGCCCCTTAGTGTTTGAGAGTTTGGAAGCAGAGAGGGCTGCGTTTGGCGCTGCCAGTTACCAACCTTGCGACCTGGACAAGTCACCCAGCCGCTCAAAGCCCGTTTTCTCACCTGTGAGAAGAGGGTCTCACTGGGGTAGGAATAAAATGAGTAAATGAAAGAATGCTGTGAGCGTGCGTAGAGCAGGGCCTCACACATGGGGAGCTGTCGGTCAATGTCAGCTTCAAGTTTGACCACGTGGGATGGACTGTGCTAAGTGTGATGAAGGGTCAGAAAAAGATGATGCCTGAAGTTGCCTAGCGGCCTGGGAGGTGGGTGGGAACGTTTTCCTGGGGAAGGCAGCCTTTGAGATCAACCTGAAAGGATTAAGTCTGCTCTAACCAGAGGCACGTGACCAGTTAAAGACAAGGCCGGGTTGAGAGACTGTAATACACAAAGGTACAGAGGGGGAAGGCTTGAGAAAATGTCTTCTGGAGGAAAGAAAATTATTTACTGTAGATGAACCCTAGTATAAGGTGGTAGGACAATAATAGGACAAGGGAGATACAACTAAGATAAAACTGTAAGTATTTTTGACCAATATAAATTTATTTTTATTTTTCATTTTTTTAATTTGAATTCAATTGATTAACATATAATGTAGTACTGGTTTTTGAGGTAGAGGTCAGTGATTCATCAGTCTTATATAGTACCCAGTGGTCATTACGGACTGATATAAATTTAAACTTAAAAAGTTTTCAAATATAGAAAAAAGTAGAATGAATACCACAATGAACATCTGTAGAATCTCCTTCTAATTTTAATAATAGTAATTATTATTTTTAAAAGATTTTATGTATTTGAGAGAGAGAGAGAGTAACAGAGAGCGCACAGGTGGGGAGTAGAGGGAGAAGCAGGCTCCGAGCAGGGAGTCTGATGTGGGGCTCGATCCCAGGATGCTGGCATCATGACCTGAGCTGAAGGCAGATGCTTAGCCAACTGAACCACCCAGGTGCCCCTAATTTTTATAATTATTAACATTCTTCCCTATGTGCTCCATGTGTATAAATTTTCATAGGTTATCTTTTGCTGAACTGTTTAAAAATAGATTCTAGATATCATGACGTTTTACCCTGAAATACTTCAGCATGGATCTCGAAGAAATAAGGAAGCCACCTTACTGAATACCAATAAATAAATGTAAGTCCAAATTGATTCAGATTTCCCCTCATCAAGGTGATGACTTTGATGTTAGTTTTGAAATCTCAAGTGATCACGTTTTGAAATAACTCCATATCTGCCTTCTTGCCTTGAGCAGACCTGCAGCAGACCCACAGAATTCAGGAGAGATACAGTGACAGGTTGATTTCGGTTGAGCCCAGTGTCGAAGCTTCCCCGATGTGAAAAGACATCCGAATGGTTCTGCGTAGTAGTAGAAGTGAGTTTTGGTTCCATTGTCTCGATAAGCCTTTTGGACACTCAGTTCCAATCCCTATGGATGATTTCACAATGGGTTTCACAATATTTTTGGAAGGCAAAAAGTCCGTCAGGACTGTGGGTGGAATTGTGGTATGAATACCTGACGCTTGCGATGGGGAAGTCTTCCTGGGAAGTTGGAAGAGATTTGGAAAGCAGAGGGGGCTGGGGTGCTGGGCCTCCTTCTTTGGTTTTGGCCCACCCCGAGTCACAGACACCTATGGCTGGGCAAGTGTCTGAATTGTTGTAGGTCCCGGTGTGGGTGTGAAAATGTGCAGCCCCCCCCCCCCCCCCCGCCCCAGGCTGCACTTCTACGACTCACAGACTATTACCCTGGCCAGCACTGAGACTCCTATGAAAGAGAAGGAGATGGGTATTGGGGAAAGTTTTCCTCCAAAGGGGCACCCTCTCTTCACCTTTTCCTAATGACATCTCCTTGTTACACTGTGGAAGGGGGACTCCCCTCGGGATCATTTCTTTCCACCTCACTGGCAGGTGCACGGTGAGTGCTACTTTAATGGATTCCGTTTAGCCTCGTAGTGGAACCCTGCCTCTTCTGGGGGGACTGTATTTCCATCTCTGTTTGGACTTTGATGCTGTTGCATTGACCCACTTGGAAGAGATTCAGTATGTAGTGCCTGCTTGTTTTCCTTCTGTCCTTGAGTTGGGTTGCCTTTACTGTCTTCCAACTGAATGGATTCTTTCTCTTTCTTTTAAGGGAAAGGAACCTGAGAAAAACAATGCTTGTGGTGGTGACTGTTTGTTAAGGATAATTGCTGTTTTATGTTAATTTAAGTGTTAAAATGAGGACATAGGGAATTGCTAAATTCACCAACCTGTTCTCTCCCCAGTCTAGTCCTTTTAAGTGTATTTGTTGCTTAAATAAAGATGTAGCCATGCAGAGTGGTAGTGTCCAAATGTACAGTTTTTAAGTGCAACTGTATATATAGGATTTAAAATTTTATTTCCATCAGGAAGAATCATGATAAAATTCTTGGAAATTATAGAAAAGTGGAAAGGAGAAACCCAGAGATAACTAGCATTAACAGCCTGTTAATTTATGTCTCGCGATTTTAATCTACCTGTTACATCACTCTAAAGGGGCAGACCTTCCCTATAACTGTCTGGAACTTTTTGCCACTCAAATGTGTGGTCCGTAGAGTCAGCATCCTCGACATCTCTTGGGAGTTTGCTAATGTGGAATCTTGGGCTCTACCCCAGACCTACTGAATCATAATTTGTATTGAATGATGTTACATATACATTAAAATTTGGAAGCTCTAGAACATGGTATACCCAGGGCAGCAAGTGGAGTGGTTATGGCTCAAAGAGCCAAGACCTGTGCTCTCCATTCTTCTCCATTTCCCCTGTCATACTTTCTTTCTTTCTTTTTTTTTATTCTAAAAATTTTATTTATTTATTTAACAGAGAGAGACAGCCAGCAAGAGAGGGAACACAAGCAGGGGGAGTGGGAGCGAAAGAAGCAGGCTCCCAGCGGGAGAGCCTGACGTGGGTCTTGATCCCATAACGCCAGGATCACGCCCTGAAGGCAGATGCTTAACGACTGAGCCACTCAGGTGCCCCGCCCTGTCATGCTTTCTTAAAATAATTTGCTTCAGTATGTTCTAAAGCTAAAGATGAGGTCTTATTTATTTATTTTTTTTTTAAAGTAAGGCATAGCAACCCTGTCAAGAAACCTGTCTCACACATAAACATTTCCTTCAGTGAACATTCGTGAAGGGCCTCCTGTGTTCTGGGTCCACATGTAGCAGTCCCAGATGCTGCAGGTAAGGCTTGAATTTCCTGTAGGAGAAGCATACGGAGGGCAAGGAGGATTGACTGGTTGCTTCTGCAGGGGTGGAAGTCACCAAGAAAAATGGTCTCTCTGAGCTGAGGCTTGAAATATAAACCTGTGAACATGAGTTATGAGTATTGCTAGGCTCTAGAGAGAGCACAGAGTTGGATGAAATGGGTCCTTTCCTTCAAGGATCATCCGCTGGATTTAAGGCCGGGGGATGGCGTTTAAAGCTGTAACTCACAATATGAAGTTAGGGTAAAACCAGAAGGCCAGGTCTGAATGTCAGCCTTACAACCGTGACCTTGGACAGATTGTCTCACCTGAATGTCCATTTCTTCTGTAACATCGGGATAAAAGAATATTTCACAGACCTACGGTGATTTTTAAACAAGATAGCATAGCACGGCACTCACCTACAGTGGGTGTGGAATTGATAGTGTATGAGCAAGATATTAAAAAAGTGCCAAGTGAGTACCATAGACAGAAATTTTGAGGAAGAACAGAGGAAAGAGAGGCCCTTCGCCTGGAATATGAGAGACTGTGGCCAACATGTCCTTGAGGATGTGAACGAGCAAGAGTGGGTGTGAAGGATGGGCCATGGGAACCAAAGAGAAAGATGAAGCTGCAGTTTTGAGACTGGATAGACTAAGAAAAGGGGTCATAGAAATGAAGGATCAAGTTTGGTGGGGAGAATTCTGCTTCAAACCCATTACACTTGGGGCAGCTGCTGAGAGCTGTGGTTCTGGGATGCGTGTTTGCTTCCCTGGCTTGTCGCTCAGACACGCCCTGTTCTGGGCTTGACCAGGGCTGGGGATGACATGAAGTGCTTGGCCTTCCCTCCGCAGGGTTTGGTCGTAGGAAGCTTGCAGAGGGACTTGTTCTGACTCAGTGGAAATGGCCACACACACACACGGGCTTTCTCACCAGGACAGGAAATAGGGCAGAATTTTGAAACCTTGAGACCTACCTCTTCTTCACAATGAGTGGAAGAGAACAGAACTTCTCTGTTGCTCATGTTTACCCATTGTCATCCTCTTCTTGCGTTTCTTTCTTTTTTTTTTTTAATCTTCTTCTCCCAACTAGTGACCATTAATTGCTACAGAAGAAAAATGAATTGGAAATAGTTTTTTTTTTTTAAAGATTTTATTTATTTATTTGACAGAGAGAGACAGCCAGTGAGAGAGGGAACACAAGCAGGGGGAGTGGGAGAGGAAGAAGCAGGCTCATAGCGGAGGAGCCTGATGTGGGGCTCGATCCCAGAACGCCGGGATCACGCCCTGAGCCGAAGGCAGACGCTTAACCGCTGTGCCACCCAGGCGCCCCTGGAAATAGTTTTTTGAAGGTAGGCTAAATGCCCTGACACCAGCAGATTGTGTACCTCTCCGAGTCTGTTTCCTTTCAGCCATGAGCTCCTTTATGATCTCTCTTTATACAGAGCAGATGCAGCGCACAAGTAATGATGGTTACTGGTTTTTATAGGTCATGACTAGCCTGCCATGTAAAATGCTAACATTTTGCCAGATTTCCTTTATCTCTGTCTCTGTGTCTGTCTGTCTCTCTATACATCGACACACTTTAAATAATTTTTACTGAACCATTGGCATTAGTGGTAGAGATCACCACCTTTTCATCCTAAATACTTTCACACGTTATCTATCAAGTACAAGAATGCTCTCGCACATAACCCATTTTACTGTTATCACCAAGAAATACTATCTAATACATAATTTTTGAATACTTGTTTAACTTTCCCCAGTTATTCCAATAATGTCCTTTATAACTATTCCTTTTCTCATCTAAGAATCATCAACAATCACTCATTGAATTTTGTATCTTTAGTTTCCTTTAATCTAGAGCAGTTACCCCGTGTTTGTTTGTTTTTTTTTATCATTTATGGTGCTGGTATCTTGGGAGATCACAAGACAGTTGTCTAGTAGAAAGTACCACAATCTGGATTTGATTGTTACTTTATGATTAGATACAGATTAAGCATTTTGACAAACGTATGACACAGTGATTGTGGAGACACATGACATTCAGTTGTCCCATAATTGATTATGCTATCACTTGGGTAAAGTGGTCTGCCAGAATTCTCCATTATAAAGACACCCTTTCCCCTAGGCAAGTGGTAAGTAATTTGTGGGGTGATACTCTGAGACTGTGTGAGTATCCCGATCCACAGAATCCTTTCCCTAATGGTTTTAGCATCCATTAATGACCTTTGACTGAGTCAGTTATTGCCCGGGTGGTTGCAAAGTGGGATTTTCTAGTTCTGCTATTCCTTTGGTGTTTTATTAGCTGGCATTCTTCATAAAGAAGAGCTTCCTGCTATCCCCTCTTCCATGAATGTCTGTGGATTTATGGTTCCTTTTTTTAATTCAATATGTTCTAATTCATCCATATCATTCCTTTTTTTTTTTTTTTTTTGCTGTTCAAATTGTCCTACATTTGGCCAGTGGGAGCCGCTTTGAAGTGGCTCCTATGTCCTTTTGTCACGTCTGCGTTAATATTTGAGCATTTCCTTAGTTTCTGGCATAGTAAGCTATTCTCGGCAATTTGGTGCTGCCCTTGCCCGGGGCCTGGACCCAACTGTTTGTGGAATGAACTAAGGTATTTAGAAGCCAAGGTCTGGGTGTTCAAGCTTTTCTTTAAAAATGCATATGATCTAGAGAAAGTTAAATGTCAACAGTCATTTGTATAAGCTCTCCCATCCTCCAGTTTCTGCTAAAATATTCCCATGGAGCCACTGGTTGTTTAGAAGTTGGAAGGAAAGAACCAGTTGAGAGGAAGAGGCCATCGAGAGTGAAGGTCTTCTGGCTTTGGACCGGAGTGACACAGTGAGGCGAAAAGGGAAGTGAGATGGTGCCAAAGACCAGTTTAAATTATGTGGGTTAGATTTCTGCCCAAGAAGTGGCTAGAGAGCCCCAGGACATAATTCCTGCTTGTTTTCCAGGTAGACTCTGAAAATTGGTTGCCCCTTTTTTATATCTGGTAATGCTAAGAGAGTATATTCCCCTGAGCTGTATATGTGTTAAGTCCTAGGGCGATTTAAGAAATATGGTTTCCGTCCTGAGAGTTCCTCAATGCTCTGTATTTTTAGGGTCAGCAGGTGGTATGCATAGATGGATGTATATTTCAGCAGAGCCTTTAAATATTAAAATACTTTTTATTTTGAATACTCACAATTGACTATAATATCTGGCTTTACGTGCTGATTATAGTATCTGGTTGCAGATTATTGGAGGTGCATATGTGCCGCATTTTAGGCGGCAACTTGTGAGACTCAGAAGCCAAGAATTTCAGGTATTTTCCAAAGTAATCAGCATGCATTTGATAAGATGGTAGAGCCTCTGAAAGGTATCTTGAATCGACTGATTTTTTGAAACTCAATATGTCCTCTGTGATCTTTTTGTATACATAATAGCATAATTTAAATGTTCATTTTGCCTTTTCTATTCTTTAAAACAAAACATGAAGCCAGTAGCTTTCGTTTCCATTTGATAGGGAACCTACGAAAATGCTTAAAAATATAAAAGCAAAATTGAAACATAAGGGTTTTGTTTGGTTTTTATCAAAGTCAGCATTTGTGGAAGTGAAAAAAAAACAAAACAAAAATATAAAGACTACTACATGTATAATACTTTGTCCAGCAGGAATATGGTTTTTATTCCAATGTATACACTGAATGTTACAGATGCTTTGTAATTTTATGAAACAGAAACACACACACACCCCCACAACCACTGACTTTTAATTCTCAGTACGTTCTTGAGAATAGAGTCATGTTAAGCAGCTGTTCTCACTAGTTCCTGGGTATGCAGTACACCAGAAAGGTTACACTGAAAATGGAGAGGAACGCATTATTTAAATGTGCTGCTAGCCGAGCACAGGTGAGTGAACTCAGGTGTGTTGTGACCTCATTGTCCCAAATGGTCCTTTGACTCCTGAGTACCCTCACCATTCAATTCTTTCGTGATGTCCGTGTGTGCGATCCAACTAAGTGCCCTCACGACTAGGGAGTCACCACTTTTGGCAAACAGACAATTTTCAAAGTCAAGTTTCTTTGTTATTGGGAAGATTTTAATATAACTGAGTTCTTTTGGAAGTCAAAGATCAGCCTCTGTCTCTTCTTACTTTCTATTTAAAACTCACCAACTGGAGCGTTGATTCCTATGCCCAAATCCATTGCCCCTTGTATTTCTTTACTCTTGATCTTGTTTGAAAGGCGCTTTATCCAGAACACAATTTCTTCATTCAGAATGAAATTTCTTTCAGACATTAAGACAGCTTGTATACAATTACATAATTTAAAAAAATCTTCTTTCATCTGGATTTTACTAAATCCATGGCAGTTTTAGCCAGTAAAAGCAAATTATATTTTGGCCTCTGTAATGGATTTATATACTTTGGATGTCCCTGCTGGGACTGTGTTTGCCTTGAATTGTGAGATAGAAAATACTCTGAAGGGTACAGTCATGAGACTGGATCTGTTAATGCTTGTGAAGGAAGCTCTGGTGTCATTGTTCTTGGGCTGGACTTTATTGGCTGGATTCACATGTGAACTTAAAGTGGGGATAAAAAGAGGTTTTTCCCATCAAATGCCTTAGTTCTATTTTTATATAGCATATTGTTATTTGTGGTTTTTAAAAAAGATTTTATTTATTTATTTGAGAGAGAGACAGAGAGCACGAGCACGGGGAAGAAGGAGAGGGAGAGGAACAAGCAGACTCCCCGCTGAGTGTGGAGCCTGATGCTGGGCTGGATCCCAGGACCCCGAGATCGTGACCTGAGCCAAAGTCAGATACTTAACGACTGAGCCACCCAGATGCTCCTAGCATATTGTTATTTGTAATTGTAAAAGTAGGTGTGGTTATTGTGAGAATTTGGCTACCACAAGAAAATACAAAGAAACTAAAAATTATTCTACTCTAATTTTATTATCTTTAATGAGCAGCTATACAAATGTTGACCCCCCCCCCTTTTCTAGCTACAGATACTTTTAAACAAAATTGGGACTATACTGAACATACTGTTTTATAGTTTGCATTGCCAATGAACACTGCTTAGAAACATTTTCCCATTTTATTAAATGATTTACAGATTTAGAAAAAACTGTTAACCCATTGTTGGGTATTTATATTTTTAGAATTGCTTAAAATAATATTACTTATATAGGAAAACTTCTTTGTACATATACATACATACTTTTTATGCATATCTTGGACTTTTTAAAGGATAAATTCAGAGTCTTTTTTTCAATTTACTGGTCTCAAGGAGTGAAAACTAATTCAGTTCAGTTTGTCATTTCCAGTAATTACAGTGAAACCCTCTTGCCTGCCAGGATCTGTCTGTATAATGCCATCATCTTCATCTGTGCAGAATGGTGTGGTAGCACTTTATTTATCTAACACCATTAGGGAACTTCTCATAAATAAAGTTGTCATGTAACTCCAACTGACCCTTAAGTGTCTATGCTTGGTAATTATAAATATTGTGAATGAGAATCTTTCCAAAATTGTATTACATATATTGCTGTCCTCTTTAACATTATGAAAAGCTATAAAAATAACAATTTACCCCCTTCTGGTTCAAATCACAAGCATCTTTATAAACCCTAGTTATCGTATAGTCAGTTCTGCTAAAATGTGAGACAGGTGTTTCTGAGAACCACCATGCTATGCAAAATGATGCAGTAAAATCCACAGCACTTATGGGAACAATAGGGTAAGGGCACAACACTCAAAAAGCTTTATCGGTGACATATTAAAAAAATAAGGTAGAAACTGAATAAAAATCGTAGCACAATTTTACACGTTAGGTGGTTAAGAAATAAATAGTACGATCAGTGTGACACTTTACCTTGACAAAGTCCTGATGTTGTCTTGCAGACTGAGGCCTTCCAAAGGTTGCAGGTTGTGAGTTACTTGAAGTGTTGGAAGCAGGGTTCCCTGAAACCAGAAGGGAAGTTGGGCATCCTATGCAGACGGGCGTAGCTCATAGCACTGGTGGCCACTGGGGTTGCCCGTAGATGTTGGAGGCATGGGCTTTGCACACCCTGCATATCTTTACTCAGCAGCGCTCTGCCTGGGTGCAATCTTCTGCTATTACCTAGGGTTTCCTGCAATGAAATCATGCATAAACAAATGTGAAATTCGAGTGATGCTCAGATTGTTCCCTAGCATAGCAGTCTTGGAACAAACACAAATGTTATAGCAGAACTGAGTGTACCGAGTGGTAAGACAGTGATGTCGCGGGGATGTTCTTCTGGTCTCTATCCCTAATAGAGTGAATACGTGTAGAACGCTTCCGAGAAGAATGTGGCATACGAGTGAGCATCGTATGGGTGTTGGCAGTCACAATGACGATAATAATAATGAGTGATGCCTATTGATGTTTGTGGGATTCTGTCTGTTTTTCAGTTATGCCCGTCTCCTGCAGCAGGGCTTTGCCTCCTTCTAATTGACTTATTTCTCAATCTCTTGTGGCTTTTAAATGAGTTTATTGCATTTAGAATTACATCTAGCGTAAGGCCCAGCATGGGAGAGCCTGGGGATGGGGGGGCGTGCCGACTTTCAGTTGTGGTTTACCTGTGGCATCTACTCAAATGTTGTCATCTTATGAGTTATTACCTATGTATTTATTTGTGAGATTGTTGGGGAAGAAACTTATGTTTCAAATGAGGATATTATCATACAGAGATTTCGGATTTTCTCTTTGATTAGAAAAAACAACTCGCCTCTTGTTCCCCCCTGCAAAAGTGAAGTGTGCTTAAATCAATCCACAATAAGAGAGCTTACAAGTTGCTGGTGATTTTCTTTAGGTTGTTATTGTTCATTTCTATTTGCAACCATTTCTGTGCTTGTGAGATGAGCTCATCTTTGGAAGGTGGGGCAGGCAAGTGTGACTTCAGGAGACCTTCCCTCCCAAGTCACAGTGTAATTAGAAGCCCAGATCCTCCCTCAGTTATTTTTTTTATGACTCCCCGAGAAGGACATTTTTACCATGAATGGTTGCCAAGAAGCCTTTGCTGGAGCCTCCTTTAGTGATTTTAATAAGACGGCAGATCAAAATACCATCTTGATTTAGCAGGCCTTGTTGGTATTGTTCTGAAAGAAAAGTAGCTAACATGGCTCATCATTTAGATATCCCAGTGAAATCTAGATTCTAATTATGCAGAGAGACCCTGAATAGCAATGGGGTGTCTTGTTTTTAATTTCTGATCTGACTTTGAATTTTAACTTTTTGTCTCTGCACAACTTTTAGATATTTGGGCTGCTTGACCTCATTGAGTGATTGCTACTAATTGACAAGGCGTTTTTGGGAAAAGGGAATTTGCCTTCTGAGCTCTGTACCAAAGACCTGGGGAAAAAGTAAGTAATTTTCTAACTTGCTTTTTAAAAAAAAATTCTTGTTACACTTCTCTCAGAAAGTTAACAGTGTGGGTCTGTGGCTTTTCTCCTTTCATTCTTCCCTGGCTTTGTAAGTTTTATATGCTTTTATAGATTTGAAACATGGAAAGGAACTCGAGAGACCTTTAAAAAAAAAAAAAGCCTTCCAAGAGATTAGGATGACTGTCTGCATTGTGCCAGGTCTTTTGGGTTTCATAAACGGAGTCCTCAAGGTTGTGATAAACCTTTTATCAGGTGTGCAGTAGACAAATTATAAAGGTAAAGCATTATAGTATGGACTGCCGGAAAAGTCAGTCCAGTTTTCTGAGCTTCAAGTGTTTTAGATTTTTAGATAGGCTCTTTGGTTCTGAATTTTTATAATAAGAATGAAATCCATTTGGCTCTTTTCTTGTCTGGAAAGGAAAACAAAATGTGTAATCGTTTGTTCAATAAGTCCCTCATGTAGCTTGGTCTTGGGAGAATTGATGTGCCTGTCAGTTTTATTGTTTTATAGCTTTTTGGAGGTACTCTGAGATATTCTAATTAAGACATTGTGCGAATGGTTTTGCTCTCTTTTAGAAAAAATTGCTTGGGTCCATAAAGTTCAGTTTTATTCCGTGCTCTTTTTGAAAAGGTAAAATGGGCCTTGAATATAATAAAGTCAGCCTGCTTTATTGTAGAATTTACGTGGAGGTATGAATGACCCATAGGAATGTAGGCAAAACAAAACATACACATGTACACGCACACACACGCAAATCTCTTCTGGCACGGTCCGGAAACAATACCACTGACAATAGGAAGCATTTGTCCATAAAATTCCCAGGTAGTCTCCTAAATTTTGTGTTTTACGGTTCCTCTACATTTCCGACCGTACAAATAAGCTAGTTAAAATGTGTCTAAAAACAAGGCAGAAGAGAACTCTGCTCTAGAATTCCATAGGAGTATTAAATAGTACGATCAGATTTCATTGTTACATTGTATACACTCTAAATTTGCTTATAATTAAATTGTGTATTATTATATAATAATTATAAGGTAAGTGTCATGAATTATGAAGCCTTTTTAGGTTAAATAAGATATTTGTACTGAAAGAATATTACACACACACGCACACACACAGAGTATACACGTACCACGAATATAATTTCTGAGGGCTGTCAGTATAAATTCGTTGAAAGCAAGGACTTTGAAGATTTTCTCCAAAAAGTTTTTTAATGTTACAGTGAAATATTTGCAGTAGTGAAATACTATTGTCAGTGGCATTTTAAAAAATGATAGCGATTTATTTAGTTGAAGTTTATACTCACATATTAACCTTAATGTAAAGGAAATCCTGTGTGGTATAGTTATTATTCCTTCTTGGAACGGTATTTGAAAGAGGATTATGTTGGAAGTCATCAGTCTGTGCACAGAAGTAGAATGAACAGGGCAAAAGATTAATTCTGTGGGGGCTTCAGGATCCAGATATTTGCTGTTTAGATTGGAAATATAACTTAGCCCCCTAGAAAGGAAGCCACTTAAACTGCTTTCAAATAATTTAGCATCTCTTTAAAATTTAATATAGTCTCTGGTGAGGTATTTTCCTTCCATTATACCAAAATACTCACTTTGTGCCATTGTTGTAAGAGTTGTATTTCCATTTTATAGAGGCAAGGCATCTGTAGGACTTCTGGTCACAATAATAAGCTAAAGGTAGCCCTTGTGTTACTGGAGGGACCAGGGCAAAAGATCCCTGCTTCCTGAAACTGATGTCGTAGGTGAATATTTATATGCACAGAAGACTGTTCGTATTTACCTTTAGGTTAAAAAAAGAAGAAGAAAAGAAAAGAAGAAGGTTATAATGCTTAAGTACGCTCTGTATAAATCCAGTCCTGAAGGAACTGGTTAGGTGGAAGGCAACCTTAAGGAAGAGGCAGGGCAGGGGAGAAGGCAGTCCTTTCTGACAGGGACAGACATCATAGGGGAATGTTTCTGACCATACTTTGAAAACTGGAAGGGGTACTTAAATGTATCAGTGATTTCTTTTGGGGCGAGGCAAGCACAGTTTTAGGAAAACCAGAACCAAAACAACCTCCACACTTCTTTTCGGCATCTTCATGTCCTCTGATTTTATTTTTTCTTAATTGCATTTGCATTTTATTTAATTATTTTATTTAATCATTTTATTTAATTATTTAAGGTAGATTTCTGGACACTTGAGTCTGTAATGTTTATAAAGTATAGATTCACTTTTGAAAAATTAGCCATGGATGATTTTAAAAGGAGTAAAAAATAGCTTCTATTTTATGGCTCTGCTTAACATGAGCATATGTTTTTTTTTTTATGTCAGTACTGAAAGAGGGTTCTATTCTTCAAACTGTTTGGTATCCTGTCTTTTTCCACTTAGCAGTGAATAATGAACCCCATGTGAATAAATATTTATCTACAATATCATTTTTTGTGAAAGTAAAACAGTTGGATCTTAGCTTTTTGTTTAATTTGAGGCCATCTTGGCTTTCCAATACAAAAGGAGAATATATATGTGAAATATAGAGTGTGGGCTTTCCATCTGCAAACAGAGAATAGACTAGGATTTGCCTTTCTATAATCCCTACAGTGTTTACCATAACTAGACATGTTCTGAATAGGAGGCTCAGGGGACTAAATGGGTATTCAAAACTCTTAAGTGTCACTGTGTGACAGGTATGGTGTATAAAGCACTATGTCTTCTTTGGTCCCTTTGTTATGGTATAAGAGTGCAGGTGACACGTTCCTCCCACTTTGCTGTCTTCATCAATATTTCTGTGCCAAAGGAAGGATTCTACCTACATATTTCTCCCTTCCAAGAAACTCTAAATATCTTGGATGAGATGATGGGTACAAAGGGAGCAGCATTTTATAGACTTTGGACTAGAATTTATTGGAGTAAATTGCAATCCAAATTAATTAGAGATGTAAAATGTTTTCTAGACTTTGCATACTTTCTCAACTTTAAGTTCATTTATTAAATCAACATTTGTTGTGCAACTGCTATGTGCCAACCACTATGCTAGGAGCTCCTTATTCAGAGATGACAGATATGCCCTTGCTTTCAAGGAACTTAATTTGAGTTTCAAATTCAGATTTAAATAATATTTATTCAGCCTATACCATGTGACACCATGGGAGGATGCTCTTAGATGAAGTCTTTGATCACAAAAATTCAGTAATGATACTTACTGACCCATTCCCTCCAAAATAAATTATAAATAGAATTCTCGAATCTTTAGGTTTTTTTTCTTCCATTATATTTTCTTAAACTTCTGATACCTGCGATTACTTGGTAAGTTAAATTAACACGTTGGGAAAAAAAGGGTTGAAGCATTTAGTTGATAATCTTCGAGCAATAATTGTAAAAACATACATATTTTTTTATATTTGAAAACCTGTATACATATAATGTGGTCATCACTTCTCCTAGAGTAGTTCTTAGTTCACATGATACAATGAAATGTACTGAGAGTTCCTGAATTCTGCCCTTAGAGTGGCTCTGCTGCCTGAGCAAGCGTAAAATACGTAGCATGGAGCCATTGATTTTCCCAGTAATTCTTGGGGTAGGGATTATCAAAGTTAAGTAGAACTTAAATAGGAGTCTTTGGATTTTAATTTGATATCTAGAGTGATGGCTAAAGTTTCAGGAAATTCCTAATTGCCATTTTTATCTGAACAATAATTTGTGACTTGCTATTAAAGACTGAAGCCCAGCCTAAAATGCATTTCTTGCGGGTCCTATTTGGAAGCTTAAAGCTGTGCTCGCCGCTTTACAGCTGTGGCAGCTCTAACACTCAGATGTCTTAAATGGTATTTATGAGTCCACAAAAAAATGTTACCCTGCCATTCATGCAGGTAAGGACCTCCTTTTTTGCAAAAACACATGAAACCCTGGAGCTGATGGTCACTCTTGTTTGGTCCCAGCCGGACTCAGACAACAAAGAGAGGGGCTTTCCTAGCTCAGGGTCGATGATCAGAGGCCCTGGGGTCAGACTACCTAGGTTCGCATCCTACTTTCTTGGTTTATGAATTCCGTGGCCCTTGGCAAGAAAGCATCTATAAATCTAAGAAACCAGGCTGTGGTAATAGGTTCCTGTGCCTGGTTCATTGAGAATCTAGTGGGAAAAAATCTGCATTCAGATGAGAGCCACTTTTGCTTAGATATTCTTTAAAGAAGGGCAAAATTGTGAGCTTATGGGATGGAATTGGACATTTCTTTATTAAAAGCCATGTTTGCCCCAGGATGACACTTTGCTCTAAGGACTGCATCTGCTTTTGGGAACTCTAAGGAGGGGAGTTCAAGCTTTGCTTCATGCTCTGTATGCCCAAGGAGAGTAGGAAATTATGCCTTAAAAAAAAAAATAGGGGTGCCTGGGTAGTTCAGTTGGTTAAGCGTCTGCCTTCGGCTCTGGTAGTGATCCCAGGTTTCTGGGATCGAGCCCCGTGTCTGGCTCTCTGCTCAGCTGGGGAGCCTGCTTCTCCCTGCTCCCTCTGCTTGCCGCTCCCCCTGCTCGTGCTCTTTCTCTGTGACAAATAAATAAATAAAATCTTTAAAAATAAATAAAAAAAGGGAAAATGTTATTTGACATCAACATTGCCTGTGGGCTTTGAAAAACTCTGGACTTGCTTTCATCTTCCAGGAGAGTAGCGTACGTGAGCTGGGAGAAAGGAAACCAAACCCCAGAGAAGTTCCCCAGCTTGTCTCTGCCCCGTTACTGGAAAAGCGGAAGTAAGGTCTGTAAATAGCTCTCCTGGCCTCCGGAGGCTGTACGTTCAGGTGTGCTTGGAAATCGAGCACTAAGGAGCTTCTTATCTTCTTCCCAGTGACCACAGCTTTGCCTGAGGGGAAGTGAAACAGCGGAATGGGTCTCAAAACATTGCTGCCCAGCAAAAACATGCGTGCGCCTGTCTGTCACAGAGTTTATTTTCTTTCATCGATGTGAAGTGGCTCAAAGACTCGTGATGTGATGATTCTCCTTTGAGGTTTTCTATTTGAGCTAGCTGGAAGCACCAGCAGGCTGGACAAAAGTACTCTTCAGACCCAATCTTGTCCTGCGATTTTTGCCTGCTTAGCTTTGCCCTTTAAAGTTCAGGGCAGACTTGGCCTGTCCATTCTTGCGGGGAAAAGCTTGGGTTATCAATAAATGCTAAATTTAAAAACCCTTTCTGGGGTTACCTGCCCCCACTCTGGGACTCCTGCAAAAAAAAAAAAAAAAAGCTTCAGCTTGCTGTAAGCTGGTAAGCCCTTAATACTTGGATGCTTTGGTAGGGAAAATAAAACCGGATTGTACACCCCTTCCCTTTTACTTGTGAACTAATTGTTGTTTTCCTGCATTTCAAAGCAGATGTTAAGCTCTTCCTTTGATGTTCAACAGCAGACAGACTCCAGTTGCGTATTAGAGCTCATGATGCATATCTGTTGTTTGAATGAAGATCAGCTTTGGCAAATTAGATTTTGATGGTTACATTTTGATCTGGAGCCATAGAACGGAATGGCAATTTATTCTTGCATTCGGTACACATTTCTCGGGTGCTGGCTGGGCCCTTGACGTAAATTGTTTGTCAGATTTCACAAATACCACAAAAGCCGTGTCAGCTAGATGGTGCTATCTCTGGTTAATAGATAAGAAGAATAAGGTGTATAGAATGATTAGGACTATCGTACACGTAAGAAAAAGGAAGCCTAGGGAATGATTAGAAACCTTGCGCAGGGTTGGCATTGCTGTTAAGTGTCTAGGAGTATGAGCTGTGGATTTGGGCTGATCTCGAAGCCGTTACTCCAGAGGTGCTGTTTTTTAAGAGGAGATCATCAGTGGAGCAAAAATGTTGAGCTGAAATTGGGAAAAAGGTAGTTAACCATGAGCCCCTCATCACTTGCTCAGTAGGCATTTATTGAGTGCCTGCTTTGTACTAGACACTCTGCAGGGTGCTGGAAATTCACTGGTAGACAAGATAGAATCCGTTTGTCAGCAGCTTGATGGAGGAGAAATAGGGGTGCAAGAGTGTTGGCTCCCCTCAAAAGCAGTGTCTTGGCTCGGAGAGCTTTGGTCAGGTTTTTTAAGATGTAGAAATTTTGACGCCTCACAAAAATAATTTATTATTCTTTGGCATCAGTCCATATACTAAATTACCTACAAATGAACAGAGAGGTGGCTTCATGAGACTCCTTTGCAGTTGTACTCCTTGCTTGAGCTGCTTAGGATATGCAGAAATGGAGGTTGGAGAAACGGTATTGAGTTTTAAACAAAGCGTTGCAAACAAAAATGTGAACAATTACCTGGCAAGGATTAGTTCTAATCGAGCTTTGGATTCCCCATTTTAGGGAGGAGATCCTTAGCATAGTACCTGGTATGTAGTGAGTACCCAGTAACTCTGGTTGATTGGCTCAGTGATGGAAAGTAAAATAAGGAAGAGAGGGGACAGGAGTCTCACAGGAAGGGGGATGAGTTAAGGGAATACCAAGGAGGAGTGAGACGGTGGCAATAAAATCAACCAATAAATAGGGAAAGAGAGCACGGGACATGTGCTGGACTTAACCCACATGTACAAACTGTTTGAAGAGTCAAGGTGGGAGGGGCCGTGTTTAGGGAATCTGGAAACGCCATTGGGCTTGGATGCTTGAGAAAGACTGCATCCTTCCCCTCTATGCCCCCTTTCCCACCATGATCTTGATATCAGTTTTTAAGACTTTAGGGTTTTGGTTTTTTTAAAAGATTTTGTTTATTTGAGGAAAAGAGAGAGAGGGAGAGAGCCAGAGCAGGGGGAGGGGCAGAGGGAGAGGGAGAAGCAGACTGTCTGCTGAGCAGGGAGCCCAGTGAGGGACTCGATGCCAGGACCCTGGGATCATGACCTGAGCTGAAGGCAGATGCTTAACCGACTGAGCCACCCAGGTGCCCAAGATTTTAGGTTTTTAAATCTGGTATTTGGTTCTTTAATAAATTGGGTGACCGTATGTGTCTGTTTGCTGGGACAGCCCTGACTCTGCCTGTTTTCGATGATGCCCCCTTTCCCTGTCGTGTCCTGATGCGGATGATAAGTTAAATGGCCACCCTTCGGTGACATTCTGTGTCTCTGAACGGAAATCCTACAGCATTCAGACTACTTTGATGAATTCACCTAATGTGCATGTAGTACCAGTAAATGACCTGTTGGCCTAGTGTCTGGTCTCTTATGATAAGTAGAAAGGAGAGCCAATGAGTGGTAACTGAAAAGAATCAGATGTCTAGCAAAATAAGCTGATTTTGACAAAATGAACTTTAATTACAACTAATGGCTGGCATAGCCATAAGAGAAAGGGCATTTTAAGGTTATCACGATGATGGGTAGTGTTTAGGGAATCTGGCATCATTGGAGCAAATCATGTCATCATCACTAGTTTTGACTTAGTGTCTCACTGTTTCCACAGCACTGGTAATTTAATTCAGATGTATTTTCATTTGTTCTGTGAGTAGAAAGTAAAAGAAATAATTTCTGGGAACAGAGTTTCTTGTGTCAGAGGTTTAAAGAAATGACTGGAGGGAAAATTGTTAAATTCAGATTTTTCCCCTTAAATCTACTGTTAAATTGTGTCATTTGTTGAAAATGGTGGTAATATTTTAATCCAATGAGACATTTACATGGGGACTCCCAAAGCTTTAATAGAATGTATGTTGAGGTTTTTCTCTTGATAAATAGGGTTAAATTGGTTTTATAGTTCATATACATGGCTTTGAAGAAACAGACTAATACTTTGTCTTACGGGGATGTGTAAAAGTTTTAGGTATTCAGGTGGTGCTTGACAGTGATTGCAGGATGAGAGTTGGGTGGGGGATTAAAATCATACTATGACCAGTCTTTTCCATATTAATATTTTATGAGGCAGTGATGCATTTGCCTTCAAGGCCCATAGGTTCTTGTTCCCTGCAGCGAAATCTTTTGTAGGAGGGTAGATTTCCGAAGTAGAGGGATTATTCCTCTATAATTCTAAAACTTCCTTGTTTTGGAATTAAATTTGGACTCTGCACCTGGCTATCTGTGGGTGAGTTCTTTCTCTGAGCCTCAGTTTTCTGGCCTATAAAATGGGAATAATGATATTTATTGCTTAGAGTTTTGTAACAGGATGTTTATTCATTCCTGAATCTGGGATAAACTGTAAGCATTATAACACAAAGTAATTTTCTCCCCGGCTGAGGAATCAGTAGCAGATACTGAGGGTGGGGAGACAGGCAGGATTGCTGGAAGGCGAACACCCAGCGTCTGGCCAGTTGGAGTGGATGCTGCCTGCAACCCTCCTGGGTGGCCGTCACAGTGCTCAGCCGCAGTAGCCTGTATTGTCGGTATTGAGAAATGTGTGTTTCATCGGGGATGGTTTGCAAGCAAACCCATTGTGTCTCCTTGTTAAAAACTAACGCCCCCTCCTCGGGGCTCCCGTGATCCAGAAAGGATACCATCTTCACTGGATGGGTGAGGCCAGCGTTCACGCCAGGAGTCCTGTCTTAGAGGTTCCTGTGTATGCTGACGACCTTACTGATCATTGCTGCCAGCACTCTGGTGGCTCCTTGGAGACTCTGCTTTCCCATTTTCCACTCCAATCCTCATCTACTATAATTACCCATAGCAGATAAAAGTTGAATTTAAGACACAAAACCCGGAGAGTCCCGTCAAATTGGCTACTGGATGTAGCAAGTCTAGACGCGGCCTTACCGGGCCACTTTCTGTGCGGACCATCGCTTCTCACTCCCAGAAATGACTGTCAGCATATCTGAATGTAGAGTCTGGGCATCCGAGAGAATGAGGCTCTGAAGAGGGAGCACTTCCGTTTTCTTTCTGCCAAGTCTTTCTTCCTCCTTCTCATTTCTCATCTCAGGCTCTGCCTCTTCCCAGGAAGATCGATGTTGGGAATTCTCCCTTGCACAGGGCAGACCTAACCCCGTTCCCTAGGGATGGGATGGTCATAGCCAGCTATCAAAAAGTGCATCATTGTTTAGAAAGCTTCCGTGTAATCCTAGGAGGTTCCTTTCCTAGAGTAGGGGTGAGTTGGTTTCCGTATAGTGATGTAGTTAAGAGCCATCAAATTGTTTCGTGTTTATCTCATAGGCATTAGCATGGCTGTTATGAAAAAGAGATAAAAAATGTTGGTGAGGATGTGGAGAAAGGGATCTTTGTGCACCGTTGGTGGGAGCGTAAATTACTGTAAAATACTGTAAATGTGTTGCCACTGTGGAAAACAGTATGGAGGTTCCTCCAAAAATTAAAAATAGAACTGCCATATGATCAAGCAATTCCATTTGTGGGTATGTATTCAAAGGAAATGAAATCACTATCCAGAAGAGAGATCTGCACCCCCATGTTCATTGTATCATTTACAATAGGCAAGACAGAGAAGCGACCCAAGTGCCCATCAGTGGCTGAATGGATAAAGAAACCATGGCATATATACAACATGGAATATTATTAAGCCATAAAAAAGAAGGCAATTCTGCCATTTACAGCAGTGGACCTTGAGGGCATTATGGGTAGACCTTAAGGGCATTATGCTAAGTGAAGTAAGTCAGGCAGAGAAAGACAGATACTATTGATTTTACATATATATGGAATCTAACCCCCCTCCCTCAAACTTAAAGAAACAGAGATCAGATATGATGGTTGCCTGAGGTGAGGTTGGGGAAAACGGGGTAAGGTGGTCAAAAGGTACCAACTTTCACTTATAAGATAAATAAGTTCTGGGGATGTAATGTACAGTTTGATGACTGTACTTAACAATACTGTGTTGTGTGTTGGGAAGTTGGTAAGATAATAGATCTCACAAGTTCCCATCACAAGAAAAAAATGTGTAACTGTATGGCGGATGGTTGGATGTATGGATAACTAAACTTACTGTGGTGATCATTTTGTAATATATACATGTATCAAATCATTACGTTGTAAATCTTAGACTAATACAATGTTATATGTTAATTATATCACAATAAAACTGGGGAGGGGGAGAAAACTGGCAAACAAACCTTTTTTTTTTTTAAAAGATTTTTTATTTATTTATTTGACAGAGATAGAGACAGCCAGTGAGAGAGGGAACACAAGCAGGGGGAGTGGGAGAGGAAGAAGCAGGCTCCTAGCGGAGGAGCCCGATGTGGGGCTCGATCCCATAACGCCAGGATCACGCCCTGAGCTGAAGGCAGACGCTTAACTTCTGTGCCACCCAGGTGCCCCCAAACCTTTTTTTTTAAAGATTATTTATTTGAGAGAGAGAGAGAAAGCGAGAGACAGAGCATGAGTGGAGGGGGAGGGGCAGAGGGAGAAGCAGACTCCCCGCTGAGTGGGGAGCCCAATATGGGGCTCAATTCCAGGACCTTGGAATCATGACCTGAGCCGAAGGCAGATACTTAAAGGACTGAGCCACCCAGGTGCCCCACGTACAGACCTTTTCTGCCAGCAGACTAAGGTGGTACTTCCAACCTCAAGCACAGGCGTTTCATTAGGGAAAATGGAGAAACACTGGAAACCTACATTGCAGTTCTGGTTTTGCCACCTGCTGGTTATGTGACCTTGAGATACATAGGCACCTCTTCCTGGGGTACTCCTTTTCTTATCCAGAAAATGATTTTCATATGCAATATGATTTTTAAGGTCCTTGTCCAACCAGAAATTCTGTGAAGCTATAATAACTCCTATAAGTACACAGTATGGTTTTTGAACAGATTCAACCTGTCTGTATCTGATGTTGGTAGTTACCATTCTTACCTCCACTTTGTAACTATAGCTGTTTTGTGAAGACCCAGGCATCTGTTTGCTGGAGAAGGCCATTCCTCCAGTCATTTTGATATTATACTATCCGCTTAATGTGCCTTTTTTTTTTTAAGATTTATTTATTTATTTGAGAGAGAGAGAGAATATTTGGGAGAGAGCACACGCGCGCTCGTGCATGCGGGGGAGGGGCAGAGGGAGAAGAAGAGAGAGAATCCTCAAGCAGACTCCCTGCTGAGCACAAAGCCAGACTCGGGGCTCGATCCCAGGACGCTGAGATCATGACTTGAGCCCAGATCAAGAGCCGGCTGCTCAACCCAGGTGCCCCTCTTGGTGTGCTTGTTAAGTGCAATGACAGACTTGTCTTCTGATAGGACAGACTTACCAAATCTCTGCTGTGATTGCCTCATGCAAAAAGTCATGAATTTGGTCCATTGTCAGCCTGAATATTGGTGATGATGCCATTCTATTTTATTTTCTCATTTTAAAACAAGTACTTTTTTCCCCAAGTTTTTATTTAAGTACCAGCTAGTTAACATACAGTGTAATATTAGTTTCAGGTATAGAATTTAGTAATTCCTCACTTACCTACAAGACCCACTCATCACAAGTGCCCTCCTTAATACCCATCACCTGCTTAACCCCCTGCCCCACCCCTTCCCTCTCTAGTAACCCAATGCCACTCTATTTTAAATATTGGATCCTCTGTGTGTCCGAATGGTAGCTTCCAATTTGCAGTCTTCAATATATTACTTCATAGTTTAATTATAAGTGTTTGTTGGTAACTTGGAGTGATTCACCCTTGAAGTTTATTAAAAGAGAGAGTATGTGCAGATTTTCTATTTCCACAAAAATGTTGCTGGGGTTTTGATAAGGATTGCTTTGAATTTGTGTATCACTTTGGGTAGTATTGACATCCTGACAATTTTAAGTCTTCCAGTCAACGAACACTGGATGTTTTTCTATTTATTTGACTCTTCTTTAATTTCTTTTAACTATATTTAGTAGTTCTCAGTGGATTTTCCTTGGTTTAGTTTATTCCTAAGTATTTTGTTCTTTTTGATGCTATTCTAAATAGAATCGTTGTCTTAATACCCATTTTGGATTGTTCATTGTTAGTGTATAGAAACATAAATGATTTTTGTGTGTTGATTTTATACCTTGTGCCTTTGCCAAATTCGTTTATTAGTTTGAATTATTTCTTGTAGAATCTGTAGGGTATTCTACATCTGTGATGGGTTTTCAGATCATCTGCAAATGGAGATATTTTTATTAATTCCTTTTCAATTTGGATGCTTTTTATTTCTTTTTCTTGCCCAATTGCTCTGGTTAGGACTGCCAGTACTGTGTTGAACAGAAGTGGCAAGAGCAGGCATCCTTGTGATCTTAAGGGAAAATCTTCCAGCCTTTCACGATTAAAATAATTTGTTTTATTAGCATGGGATTTTAACTTTCCTCTGTTGTAGGCCTTCATATTTGTCATTTTTAATAGTTCCATAATCTATGAAGTGGCTGACCCTAATAGAATAGCACATTACCCAATTTTTGAAAATTCAAAATGTCATTTTTCCTATTATGAATAATGTTTCAATGAATACCTCTTTTGAATATTTTAAAATATTCATTTCTATCCTTTTCTTAATGACATGTAACTTTGTGGAAGGCTCCTGAACTACTTCGTTATCAAGAATCAATCTTTGTATTCAGATAAATCACCAAATAAACAGTTAGCATTGTTCATTCCTGTAACACCGTTCATTCATCATTCATTCATCATCAGCAATATAATGGATTGTTATGTGTGCCAAGAGCTAAGCATGAAAAGTTCAATAGGATACCCCTCTGACCTCTAATATCTCATAGTCTAGTAGGAGAGTCAGACTAGTCAAAAGTAAATACTGCAGTATGATGAGTGATATTGGCAGGATACAGTAAAGTTCCTTAATTGCATGAAATTGATTTTGACAGCGTTGTTGATTGGTATCCTTTATAAAGATAGGAGAGGTGTGGACATATCCATGTCACATAAAATTTAAAAAAAATGGGTATAATAGGTTTAATAATCTGGCAGAATATGGCCACATCTGACTGACCCAACCTCTTTTCCTTGAAGTCTAAATCTTTCCAGGAGGTCTCTGATTCAGCTGCACGTGTCGTGTTGCTCGAATATGCTAAGCTCCATTGGCCAGTGAGTGTGTCACATGGCTCACTCGTTTCCACACCTGCTACAAACTGCTGTGTTTGTGGTAAGTGTCGAAGGGTCGGTGGTTCTTCATTTGACATGCTTTCAGTTACTTTTTTTCCATCATTTTATTCTTGCCTTAGAACTTCATTAGTTATCAGTGTGTATTCTGTGATATTGGTGAAATCAGTGCTATTTTAATTACATCTTGTCGTATTTGTTTAGTAAAAAAAATTCAGAGTAAGAAAATATTTGTGAGATTATATAATCCAATAGAGATTCTTACAGTAAACGTATAAAACTCTGCTAGTTATAATGGTTGGAACTGGAACCTACACAAAACAAAACAAAACCCCTCTGTGTGAATTTCTGGGTGATCTCTTAAGCCACTGTAGAGGGAGGAAAAACAAAGAGATCTTTCTGTATACCTGAACATTAGGTCAGGCTTTGGATACAATGAATCTGTTTCGGAAATAGCCGTTTAGGGTTCCACCATTTTGAGGTTCATTAGCTAGCTATGAATTTGCCTCCTTCACACTTGTGCATAAAAAAACTGGCCCTTATTTTTAAATTTCTTAAAAAGGTAGTCTTGGAAACAGCTTTTGAGACGGATTTCTTGGGATTTTTTTTCTCCCCTTTTCTCTTTTCATTTCTGAAACCTAAATAGCAGAATTGTGCCTCGTTCTTTGCGGAGCTGTGGTGATTAGATGGCGTATTTACTTTGATACACATATCGCTGTGTGGAATCACTGTCCATTGTCATCCCCAGATGAAACAAGGCGGGGGGTGGCGGCTGTGGATCTGGGATTGACTGAGATAAATTTATCTCAGCTTTTCAAAACACTATGAGAGCACAGTATAATTCACTTGGACAACTGTAGAATGAAACTCTTGTTTCAGGGGCTGTTAGATATTTCATGGAAACTGACTGCACAGAGGACTAGATGGTAACGATTGTTTGGCAGATGATAGAATTTGAGGTAGTGTTTACATCACCCCTGAAATACAATTAATTTCTTCCAAGGTGATTTACAGCCCGACTTCTGTGACTGAGGGATGGATCCCTTGGCAAGTCTTTATGAAATAAGACCACAGGCAGGGAAATTACATGCACACATCAGGCTTTGCATTTCTTTCGTAAGCCTTCTTTACAGGGTGTGTATAATCCTGTTCTGTACAACTAACAGAAACTGTAGTTGTCCTGTATCATGACTTTAACTGTAGCTCAACTTTGTCGTGAAAGACCTCCTCAGTTTCCAGAAACAATAGCTACCACAGAGTGAAGCTTGCTTTCTTTGCATCCCCGTTTCTGTTAACGTCACGACTGCATTTGACTCTTTTATGAGGCCCTTTTGGTCCCATCAACAGTTTGTTCTAAGCAATCTATCTTCACTTCTAGCTTCGTCTGCAAAATTTGTGTGGTTAGCCTGAGACACATGTAGATAAATTGCCCAGGGTTTTCAGCTCTCTCCGACTTGGAGCTAAATATGCTGCAGTACGCCCAGCTGAGGGGTGCAGCTTTTCCGCAGTATTGATGTTTCTACGGTTGAAAATAAACCTTCGGGTGCCTCGGTTTGCATTTCCATACTCACACGCAGTTCTTGACCACTGCTTTTCAAACAGCCTCATCTCTCAGAAAACTCTGTTTTAAGCAGAAAGACAAAGAAAATTGTTCTTCCTCGCCCACTGCTCTTCTGCCCACTCACAACAATAAGAATCGTGAGTGTGAGTCTTTTGCCAGATGTAAATAGTGGCAACTCCCAATTCACAAACTGATTACATTCTCATGGCTGGTCGTAAAGTCAGTTAGTGAATTTGAACTGGGAATGTGTTTTCTTTGTTTTTTTTTTTTTAAAAGATTTTATTTATTTATTTGACAGAGAGAGAGACAGCCAGCGAGAGAGGGAACACAAGCAGGGGGAGTGGGAGAGGAAGAAGCAGGCTCATAGCGGAAGAGCCTGATGTGGGGCTCGATCCCATAACGCCGGGATCACGCCCTGAGCCGAAGGCAGATGCTCAACCGCTGTGCCACCCAGGTGCCCCGGGAATGTGTTTTCTAATGAGAGAAAACAATTCAAAGAATTGATGAGTCTGTTGAAACTTCTTTAACCCACAACATCCCAGCAGCATAGTTCTTTTTATACCGTAAAACCTGACCTTCCCTCATGTTTCCCCGAGGAAAAATGTCCTTGGTTCTGCTTTGGTATCTTATGGAGCATAAACATTTCATTCTTAACTTCAGTAGACAACTAACTATATCTCTTCCTGGCTCTCCTGGGACAAGATATCAGGCAGAGTTTCTTAGAAGCAATGGAGACTGGCTGAATGATTTCAGCAGAGAAGGAATTTATTGAGCAGTTATTGGGTAGTTTCTGGAACTGCTGGAAGTTGGAAAAAAGACAGGACCAAATAAAGACTACACAGCCAGATTCACAGCCAAGGTCATTGATATGATTAGTTCTATGCAGGGTTGGATGGACCCTATCACTGGATAGGAGACCATGCTGGTTCACGTTGACCACAACAATGGGACAAGACACTTGGCTACCGACTCTGTTACCTCAGCCTTTGCTATCTCTGGCACTGGATGTTGTCGCCATTGCCCTTACCCACGGTGATTTCCTTTTGCTCCTGCCTCTTTGGGTTTCAAGCTCTAGATCCAGGGTTGGCCAAGGCTAAGTTGTATACCCATGCCTTAGCTGCAAGGGAGTCTGGGAAGGTGAGTGTCCAGCCATTTTTACCTTTATGGTGAAAGGTGTGGCTCTCCTCAATACTCACATGATGAGGAATTGTCCAAATATAGGAAGAGGGTGCAGATGCTGGATATTCTCCATCCTGAGCCCCTCAATAAGGACAAATCTTCACTGTAAGAAGCCACAGTCAGGGCTCTGGTAGAATGGGAGTGGCCAACACATCTGTAGCTGTAGTTAATGAACTTGGTAATAACAAAGATGGCTGATTCTTCCTTGTGACTGGTGTCCAGGGACCCTTTCATTATGTGCTAATTAAAGCTAGAGGTATGACTTAATGATTTAGGCATATTTGACCTTTGTAAGTGCATTTTTTTTTTAAAGATTTTTTATTTATTTATTTGACAGAGATAGAGACAGCCAGCAAGAGAGGGAACACAAGCAGGGGGAGTGGGAGAGGAAGAAGCAGGCTCATAGCGGAGGAGCCTGATGTGGGACTCGATCCCAGAACGCCGGGATCACGCCCTGAGCCGAAGGCAGGCGCTTAACCGCTGTGCCACCCAGGCGCCCCTGTAAGTGCATTTCTTGCCACTTAAAGATAAAATGCATTAAATTGAATTTTAGTAATTTGATTAATTAGGAGAAACAGATTTAGATTTATCTGTTAACTTATATTTAGAATGAAATTTCACATTGTTAATTTGTCTTATGTGTTTGGGTGGTTTACATATTTATTGATTCATTTCTACCATTTTTAAAATTTATTTTTTATTTGCAATAATACATATATAGCTTATAAATTCCTGCCTACTTATTTGCATTGTCATTTTCCACCTCTGAGAGGCAATTACTTTACATTCAGCTAGCTCTTTTTCTTATATTATTTACTTCCATATAGCTAATTAAAATGTTTGTGTTAGTATTTCTTAAATTTTTTGTCCTATTTTACCCATTAAACATTGAATTCCTATGAAGGGAGTTAAGGGGTTAGCTCTGTTTTATTCTCCCTCCCTGAAATACCTGCCCTTCACTCTCCAAGACAGTTATATCTCAATTTGTTTTCACTGTAAATATTTTTCACAGCTAAGTTATGCAGTGCACTATGATTTTATGTTCTTCCTTGTGCAGCATATTAAAGTTTCTCTCTTTTTTTGATTCATTTATTCATCCCCAAATTCTTTTTTTTTTTTTTTTTTGAGGATTTTACTCAATTCATTTGAGAGAAAGAGAGAGAGCTTGGGGGGGCGAGGGGCAGGCAAAGGGAGAAGCAGGCTCCCCACCGAGCAAGGAGCCCAATGTGGGACTCGATCCCAGGACCCTGAGATCATGATCTGAGCCGAAGTCAGATACTTAGCTGACTGAGCCACCCAGGTGCCCCATCCCCAAATTCTCAAATAAGGTCAAACACAACAGGTTCGTCTCTTGGTTCTTAAATGTGTGCGTATGTGTGTGTGACATTTTTTCCAGAGCCTCCTGCTTGCCTGCTCCATTCTGAACCATTTACTCTCGAGGCCTTATGCATAGCTGTTGACCTGGAATTTTCCTTCACTATCTTGTTGGGAATTCTTGATTGACCCAGATGGGTGGCATCTATCTCTCTTGGTTTTGTCTCTCTTTTGGGGAGGCACATTGCCCAGTTGCTTCTTGAGAAAGAGTGTATATAATGTATTTTTTTTTTTTTTTGAGATCTGGCGTGTGTGAAAATATCATTTAGTCTCTCCTCACATACGATTGATATAGAACTTAAAGTTGGAAATTATTTTCCCTGAGAGTTTTGGAGGCCTCGTTCCATATTCTCCTGCTTCCAATTTTATTATTGAATTGTTGGATGCTTTTTTGATCTGGTTACTTTATATGTAACTTTTTTGAGGGGATGGGGGGGAGCATCTAGAGTCTTTTTTTTTTTTAATCCCCTAATGTTCTGGGATTCCATGATAATGTGCCTTGCTCTATAACTTCTTTCATTCATTGTGAAGATTTTTGTGTGTGTGGGGGGGTGGAGGATAATTTTCTTCCCACTGTTTTTTTGTATTCTTTTCTTTTCTGGAACTCTTATTTGTCAAATGCTGGAACTTTTGTATTTTTCTTTCAGTTTATTGTTTAAAAAAATTTCTGACCTCTATTCATACATCTTTTTTTCTACTCTTGGGGAACATTTACTTTTATTATCTTTTAACTGTTCTGTGGATTTTTTATGTCTGTGATCATAATATTAATTTTTAAGAATTCTTTCTTGCTCTAGCTATATTTCTATTTTTATGGCATCCTATTCCTTCTTTGCTTTATGGATGCAATATCTTTTACCCCTTGCCGTTAATAATGTATATATGAAGTTTTTATCCTGCGTCCAACGTTGACTCTATCTTAAAGTTTTTATTTGTCACATTAGACTCTTTATCACATGGCTGGTGATTGTTTGCTGTCCATGTGATGTATGTGGAGACACTGAAAACTGGAAACCCTCTGCGTGAGCGGGTTGACAAGCTCTCTGTCTCGTCAACTGGTGACCTTATGACTGGATGATTTTTTCTTTTCAGAAGCCGCCTTTCTCCGTAGTTTTAGTAACTGTAGATCTCTTTTCTTGGGCTGGTTAGTTGCTCCTGAAAAGTGTTCCAATCTCCTACATGACCGCTGCTCTAGGAGCCCAGCAAGGGAAGGGGCTTTGGGTCTCTCCATTCAGAGTGTACAATTTTCACTCAGTCCTCTCTTTCTGTGTGATGCCTCCACCTGTGTCACTGTTCCTTGTGTTCCTGAGTCCAGACCTTCTCAGGTTTAAGCTTTGCAGGGAGTAAACCTGAGGTGGAAGGAGAGACAGTTGACAAGCTTCATGGCTGAGGAAGGGTCTGCAAGTTTACTCCCTAAAACATCTTGCAAGCAATCCTCCAATTTTCAGTGGCACCCCCACGCTGCCCTCTCCTTCCAGCCTGGACTTTTGATGTAATTGTGCTTGAATTTATACTTTCCTAATGTTCCATGCCCTATATTGGCTTGCTTCCTCCTGACAGTTCTGTCTGTAGGCATTTAAGTTTTGTCTGTCCCTGCACTGAAAATTTACTCGTCATTGGCCTATCTGATTTCTATTTTCCCAAATTTTTTCCATTAATTTTCTCCTCTTCCATTCTCTTTTCTCTTTGTGAATTTATTTCTGCCTCTTGCTTAGTGTCATTTAGTGGGGTTTTGGAGGGAATGGAGTTAAGTATGTGATCATAATTGACCACGTAAAACTGAAAATCCTTATTAATGGACTTTTGAGATTTGGCCTTTCAATTCGGATTCATGGTTGTCTGGTCCATTAAAGAAAAGTTTATTTAGTTATTTCAGGATGAATTCCATTTACTATACTTTTCAGTTTCATTAAAAAATTGTTACTGTCATTGTCAAAATGAGCTGGGTGTCACCCTTTCTTGATTTGAGTACCTAATAGGAAAAAGGGTTAGTTATCTCGAAGGTATAAATTTGAAGTGTGACCTTAAACCCAGCCACAGGAATAACATATAATTTCCAACATTACAAAGAAATGACTTCCATTCCTTAGGGTTTTTCATGGCCTTAATCCCACTTGGGTCAATCTTTCTTAGATTTCCTGCTAGGTTGACTTGAGTTGTGTCCAAGGTTGAAAAACATACCTTTCTATGGGGTCCCAGTTGTATTGTATGGGGATACTGAGTTTCCATGAGTTATCGCTATAGATTCTGTAGAACATTAGACCATGACATCTCCATTTCTAGGATAAAATTACTCAGAGTATCTCTTGTAAAATGTGCAATGGTCTATAATGTGCCAAAGCTTATGTTATTGAGCATGTAAACACCACAGCAGAGTCAGGACCACATACGATCTCTCTTTCAACTTTTTCCTTAAATTTTTTTTAGTACTCCCATTTTAACAGTAACAGCTGATTTCTTTCTTTCTTTCTTTCTTTCTTTCTTTCTTTCTTTCTTTCTTTCTTTCTTTCTTTCTTTCTTTTTTACAGTGTGTAACATGTTATTAAGGTATAGCATGGATTACTGTAAAATTATCATGGGCCTTACTTAGTCAACTATTGTAAAGCAGAGAGGAAGCCAATTCAGATTTTAAAGGTTTTGTGTCTTGCAGGATTTGAATGACTATAGAGGAATCTGATCTGATGCCTAATCTAGAGTTTATAGAATCTTTAAAAAAAAAAAATACTGTTTACCTTCACATGGTAGAATTAATATTTTTCTGTTCGAGACACCTCATGTTCTTTGTTGATAAATCAAGATTGAGAGTATGGAGAGGTTCAGAGAGGAAACATTTCTATTTGAAGGTTCCTGTTTTCATCATGATAGGTAAAGAGTGCCAGGCAGCTGTTTTGTGCTAAAGGTTACTAGAAGTGTCGCTGCCTCTGAGCAACAAGCAGGAAATGCTTCTGTCCTTAAAACCAAAAATAGTTGCTCTTTCTCATTATCATAACTCAAAAGATCATCTTTTTTAATGAGATGGGCGCATCCCTTGTGGTTTTCACAGATTTAAGGATCAGATTACTTAATGCAGAGCAGGAGAATAAATAGCTCTGATAAGCTAGGTAATGGAAATTTTACTGAAAGCTGAAACAAGAACTTTGTTCTTTCTCTTTCTGTAATTTTTTTCACCTCTTCCTTTTATTTTTCATTTATTATTTTTGATGACACCTAAAGGGATTCACCTGTCTTATTTTAAGATGTTGGTACGTTTATATATTTCTCTCTGTATTTTAACTTCAAAAGATCATCACCAGGTGAGGAAAAAAAAATTTTGCAAGAATTGGATGTGTTAGGATTTAGGTATACTATATAGTGTCTAAGTTGCGTTAGACAACTCTGCAAAGTATTGTGTATTAATGTGTTGGCAGTTGGGAGGATAAAAATTTCTTCTTTGCTGATTTTAGAAAGTTCTGCCTGTGATTTGGAAAGTGGGGCAAGGGAAACTAAAGAGAAACTACTTGAAGTAATTTAAGGGAAATAAGGTAATGTATGCGAAAGTGCTTTATAAACTTCTAAATACCATGAAGACGTTAGTTACTATTGTTGCAAGCCTCAACTTAAAGTGAGAAAAAAGATCCGCAAAGATTTAGAAAAAGAAACATGGGAAAGAGAGAGAAGAACTAATTTGGATAATTGCAAGCCTCAACTTCAAGTGAGAATAAAGATCCACAAAGATTTAGAAAAAGAAACATGGGAAAGAGAGAGAAGAACTAACTTGGATAAGAAAAAGTTAAGGAAGAAAGTTTGTAATAGGAGAGTTTTACATTCTAGTGGTTTTTTTTTTTAAATCTGAAAATGTAGTAGTACTTGTACTTTTTATTTAAGCAGTTAAGTTAAAAATGTTTTATAAACCAGAAGGAAAGTTCTATGGAAAATAATTTGGGGAAGAAATCTTATCATATGAGTTGGCGAGATTTGGGCGGAAAGCACGAGACAGATGACTTTCTCAGCTCTAAATAAAGATCCGTGTGTCATAGGGGCTTTTGTGTAGTACTTTCACTTAATTGAGGTTTAATTGCTATTTGTTGATATTGTCTGAGCCATGCATTTGTTCTCTTCACGCCTTTGCAAGGTAGGTATCATTAACCCATTTTACAGATGAGACATAGAAGTCTAATGAACTCTCCTCCAACCACTTACTTCTCCAATGGCAAAGCCCTCATTCACCCAAGTTTTGAGTTTATTCCCACATCTCCAGATACTTCCCATCAGAGCAATTGATTCCATTGTGTTTCTGGATATTCAGCCTATTGGATTTCTCTGAAGAAAATCCTTGTTAAATAATAGTAGTCAACTTATAAATATCACCCCCAGGGCATGTTTTAGCCAAAGAAGACATCTCAGCTACCCAGGTATGGGTTCAGAGTCTGTGCACTGTGCCCTTCAGACCTTATCTGGAGTTTGGTATTTTTAAGTTTAGTTCTTTTATACTTTTACATTTTATTTGGTTTCCAAAATTGTAGCGGACTTGAGAAAGGGAAAGGTTCCTACTCTGACCACAGTGAGACTTGACTCTCGAGGACAAGGGCAGGGAGGGAAAGCATCTCCTCAAGCAGAGTGGTCAGCGACCTTTGAGCGGAAGAGCGAACAGCCCTCTGGGCGTCGGAGGCTTGTCTCGCCACTGGCCTTTCTTTATAGGCAGGTCTAGTCTAGTTACCAGCAGTGCACACTTTCTTTTATTAGTTTCTTTTTTAAAATTTTTTAAAAAGATTTCATTTATTTGAGAGAGAGAAACCGATACAGAGAGAGCATGAGCAGCGGGGAGGGGATGGGGGAGGGGAGAGGGAGGAGGAGAAGCAGACTCTGTGCTGAGCAGGGAGCCCGATGCGGGACTCAATCTGAGGAGCTTGGGATTGTGACCTGAGCTGAAGGCAGACGTTTAACCAACTGATCCACCCAGGCACCCCCCAGCTGTGCACACTTGAAGCCAGTCTTACTCCTGTCCGTCTGCACCATCGATTTATCTTCCACTAGGATCTGGGCTCGGCTTGGCTCTAGACCTGATCTGTAACTTGGAGTTCACCTTTAGCTCTCCAGAGTGGTTTTATACCTGTGCTTTCCTTGCTGTTTGAACGTCAACAGTATCTTACTTTTGATTCTGAGTGTTCTGTTGCTTTGGTAGGAACTCTGCCCCTGCCAGCTCTGGTCATGGTGGTAGAAACTCAACTTCTGCCTACTTTCCGCTGGACCAGCTCCCTTACCTCAGTGTTCTTCTCTCTTCCAACACAGGAAGATAATTGGTAGTCATACTGATGATCCCATGTCACCCAAGATTAATTATATTCTGAATGCTGCAAGAAAGCATGACATTTTAGAAAAAAAAAATTAATCCAGTATGGTTGAAATTAAACCCATTTTATTACTTAGATGGGTAGTCCTTCAACTATTATGAAAATCTTGATCATTCTCAATATCTTCTTATTCCTTGAGGTTTCTAAAAAGCAGAAATTACATAGTATTATATTACAATGGCATAGTGAGGCAGAGAATTATAATTTAATGAGTTACAGAATATATCATTTTTGAAGAACATAACCGATTTTTTTAGTAGCTTGTACCAGCTTTCGTATCAAAAAATGGTTCATTAAACAAAGTCTTTCTTTTTTTTAACACTTTGTTTACAAACTTCTCTTTTAGGTCAATAGCAGCAAATACCTGAGTACAGATATTACGATATTATAAAATAGTTAAAAAGGGAGCTAGTCGCACAAGTGGTTGTTGACATGAAATGTTTATTTTGGAGAGAATGCTTGGCGTTTTTGCATAATAAGAATTTGTAGGAGAGGTGGGAAGCATTAATGTAATTGTTTAGGATTAATGTCCTTGTAGAGCATTTGTGTTTGTGAATATGTTATGGATAGTACCATAAATATAGTAATTAAAAGTTGCACACTAAACATTTTGTGGACTGGCATAAATATCCCTCTCCTCCCCTTTGATGGCCTGCCTTCAAGTGAATAGTGCTTTGTTCATCTTGGTTTCTTAGCATTCTGAATCAAGCATAGGAGGAAGTATGGTGGTCTCGAAGATTTATTTCCTTCTTGGGGTATTGCTGAGCAGGTGGGCAGAAACAGATTTGATGTTTTCAGGACTGAGTTATTTTTTTACAGTACAGAAAAATGTCACCTGATACATACTAAAAAAACCAAACCAAAACAAAACACAGCAACAACCCACTCTTCCTCACTTCGGGAAATTTTATCATTAAAGTTATTTCCAGACAGTACCACAGTGTGCTGCTGGGTAAGGTGTCAGATGTGTTCCGTAGGATCGGTGATACCTCTTACGTGCTGTGAAAGAAGTGTAATGATGAATAATATAAGTATATATTAGGACGAGAACAGAGACCCGTACTGAGTGAATTTTCTGAATTTTCAAGGAAGCGAGACTTGCTTATCTCATTACTATCTGTTGCCCGGGTGGGTTGAGCTTAAGCAGGTTGCTGTTGCATGAGCATCTGGGAGGAGAGGCGCCCTGCTGTGAGAGTAATGGCGTCCTGTCCTTCACACAGGAGGAGAACAAAGAAGGCAGACAGATGTAAAGTGGGCAATTTCTATTCCTTTGTATGCTCAGAATGTGCGTACCTACCAATTTTCCCATTTACGAGGCATTCTGGTTTTCATAATTTCATTATTTCTGAATCCTCTTACTTAGCACACAATATGCATTTATGAGTTCATGAAGAGTTTCTTCCGTGAGGAGGAAAGGAGAAGCAGTTGAGTGTGATTTGCAGCTTGGCTTTGAGTCGATTAGGTTGGGAAGGGAAGGAATAGACTATTTCTATTCTCATCGTTTAATTGGCCTCTTACCTCCTAGTTGTGAGAACTCTTCACTTATGTATCGGTTTATTGACTGATTCCATATTGATTGACTGCTTACTAGGTCTCCTATGAGCTGGGAATGCAAAGAAGGATGGCCCAGTTGGTAGTAGGTCTCCAGTGGCTTTGGAACCATCTCCATCCTGGCTGACTTCAATGTCGGTGACATGTTTATCTAGAATTCTGAAATTCTGCCATCTCCCAAAAATGGCCTGGAGATGTTCGTGGTAACGGAATAGACAAACTGTGGAGTGGCCGCACAGCTTTTGAGATCGCAGAGTCTGCCTGGAGAACATAGAATCTACTTTCCAAGGTGTTTTCTGTTGCATTAGACTTTCTAATGAACCTTGCTGTTTTGTCGTTATTGGAACGCTTTCCAAGAACTAAGTCACTTTACCGACTTCTGGGTTTTCCAGAACCCAAGATGGAAGAGGGGACAGGAACCCAAGGGGGCTGACAGTGCAGCTGTCTGAAGAGGCAAGGCATCTGGGCCCTCCCGGGGGGCGGTGCTGCTGCCAGTTCCGCTCCCCTCTCCTTGACTTCATTTGCATTAGGTTAGTCGTGCTGGGAGGGGTCTTTGTATTGAAGCATCTTCAAAAGCATTGTGAGATGGTGGGGCGTGGCTTCACTTAATGAAATATAACTTATATAAACGTTTGGAAAGGTTGGCACCACAAACCAAAGATCATTTTGAGAGCCTTCTTCTGAATGTTTTACTTATACGATTTTTTTTGATACTATTAAGTTCTACTATGGGTGTGCTCACCTCACAATGCCCCTTACCCCCTTGACAGGCACTGGCGTGTATGTTTATTTACCTTAAAACAGGGTTGGGCTATTTCAATTTTGGAGGGAAGCATGTGTAAGAAACCAAGATTGTCAAGATCTAAGTTGTCAAACTGCGTACACGTCAGCCCATGCTCAGTAAAGAGCCTTGCCGGCTATTTTAGCTACAATATTGTTATCATTTCCCCTGTTGCCTCCAAAATCCCCATGCTCTTACCTGTAGACTGGCTCTAACTAGATTTGTCTCTATTCCTCTAATTCTCGTATTCTCTAATATCAGAGGTTGTGGGTTTCCCTTCCTGCTCAAGGTCAGCCCCTTCATCTGTACTCCTGACCCTTTCCACTACCTCCATAGGGATCTTATTCCATCTTTCCCTTCTCCCTCTTGTATTCTCAGCCTTCCTGTCTCTACTGATTCCTTCAGCTCATCAATATGGATTTCTGTTAGCACCTGCCCCTTCCAACAACTGTCCATTCTCCCTCCTCTTCTCTTCTGCTCGCTCTCTTTTCTTGGCTGCCACCATGTCACTGAAACTACACTCAACCACAGTGGCCAGTGACTACTTACGTGGCAAATCCAAAGGTATGTTTTTCATTTCTTATCTTTATTCATCTTTTTGTATCCTGTTGTACCTCTCTGCCTTTCTTCTTCGGTCTTCTTCCTTTGCCCGTTCTATCCTTATTCCGTTCTCAAGGGGTCTGCTTTTCAGCCCTCGTCCTTTCTCCTCGCTCTACCCACATTCCTTCAGGGTCGTCACCCACTAACCTAATTTCTGCTCTCTCTGTGTAATGATCACGTAGATGCCTTTACATTTTGCTCAGCTTTCTTCCCCAAGCTTCAGGCTCAAGAATATGTGGGGGGCCCCACCCGAATATTCTGCACCTCAATTTCTAATGCCCCAAACAAACCCCCTTGTCTTCCTTATTAAACTTGTTCATCCTTCTGTATTTTCTACTCAGTCGTCACTCCCACCGCCTACATGTAGCTAATCACCAACTTATTCTGCTGTTTAGTGTCTGGATGTTTCCCAAGTACTAATTCTTCTCTCCTCCCCCTCCTCCCCACTTTCCTAATGCCCACCCCTCCTCTCATACCAAGCAGGCAGACTGGCTTAGCTGGCCTCTGTGTCTCCACTCTGCGTCTTTGAATCCATCCAGAGAGAGTAATGCATCTGAAACCTAGATCTGGCCCATCAGTGGCTGTCTGCGACCAGAATAAAGTCAGAGTCTGGAGCGTGTGGACAGGTTAGGATGACGCTCCAGGCAAGAATCTTCCCTGGCCTTATCCTAGAGAGTCTAGCAGCACTAAATTTCACCATGCAGTTTCTTACCTCCGCCTTTTCCATTCTATTGTCTCCTGTTCCCAGCCTGGCTAAGCCCCACCCAGCCTGAGGACAGTTAGGCAATCGATTTACTTGGAAGCCTTCCCTACCTTCTCCATTTCTGGGCTCAGTGCCCCACTTGACGTGAGTCTGTCATCGCACCCATCCCACTGTCTTTTGGGGTGGGTTATGTGTATCTCTTGGCCCCACTGGATTTCACTTTCCTTCACGACGGAGACAGCGTCTCATTTCTGTTTGTAGGTCCAGTGCCTGGCCCAGGGCTTGGCATCTAGGGGGTGTTCAGTGTATGTTTTTCAAATGAGAAATTAATAACGACAGCAAATCAATGTGATGTCTACAAAAATGAGCAGAAGTAATTATGCATAATCGTTGCCTCTAGGAGGGGGCATGAACGGGGCTTCTGGGGCACTGAGAATGTTCTAGGTTTTGATCTGTGTTCAGTTTGGGAAAATTCATTGAGCTGTTCATGTACAGTATGTGTACTTTCTATATTTATGTTACGCTTCAATGGTAAGTTGTTTTGTTTTGTTTTGTTTTAAATCAGTCTGATGTCTTATCTACCCAGTACAGAAATTTTCTTTTTTCTTTCAAGCTCTTAGAGTTTTTACAGGATATTTGTTCGGACGTCACAGCAAAGAAGCAGGCTGGAGCTGTTCCTTGACTTTAGGGAGGAGTGAGATGAGCACCAACAAGATGTGGGTGGGATTGCCTGGTCTTCTGAAGTGGGCCAGCCCCCACGGCTAGACTTGCAGTGACCTGTGCTTCTGTCACCCCTGTTACAGGGGCCACACGCTAATCGTCAGCAAGCCCTGTGCCTGCCCGCAGTGACAGGGAGACTTCAGCTCGCATGTGACTATGAATAATTCATGAGTGTGCTTATCTGGAAATTTGTGGTCATCATTAGCATTTTAATGAAAAAAATGTAGTCATTATCCTAAATCTCTGTTTTGTTGACTTTTTTTTTTTTGGTCTCTCCCCCACCCCCCACCCCAGCAAACCATCTCCATCTTTCCTGAGTACTTGGAAACTGCCGAGGCCCCTGCTAATGTGCTGACTGGTCGCTATGGGCAGACAGTACCCGGAGGCTCCCTGTCACCCAGGCAGCTCATGTACGTATGGGATTGGATCTCCCTTTTTTCCCCTTTAACTTTCATTGTAGAATATTGCAGAGCACTGGTGAAGGTTCGTAAGATTTAAATGAGAGGGTTTAGAAATGCAGGAGGATGGATTGCTCTAGGGGACGTGTTTAATATTGAAAGATGAGAAATGTTATTGAAGTTCGGGTTTGTCTAATCCGGTGGCCATAGAAGGCCAGAAGTGTGTATGAGCAATCTCCCTCTTCTCTTTCAGTGCATTGGTTCATGGACAGGGTTTGTATTTTTTTTTTTTTTTAAGCTTTCCTCTTTTGCATCACCATATATAACATTTGAAACAGTAGCAATGCTATAAATTAAGATCATTTCCTACTGATTTTTACAATTCTCTTAAATAAAAGAATTCCTGGGCTCAGAAGAGAGGTCCTCTGGGGTATGTCATTGTTGAATACGCATTAAGGAGAGAGTCCCTGACTCTTGTCAGCATTCTCCAAAGGAGGAAACTCCTGATTCCCTCAGTGATGACTTTCAATGTCTCACAAAATTTGAATTTTTCCAATTATAGTTTTTTGGGAATGGCTACGGTTGTGGCCTACCCCTGATTGACTTAGGAGAGAAAGTATTATTGCCCTTTTAATCATCTCCCTTATTTCTGTAAAGGAGAGTTTGTCATAAACTTATTTTTTTGTTCCAGTGAGTCTTTTAGCTTTGGGCTGGCTGCTTAGATATTTATTTGCTTTTGTTGCTTCCTTTGGACCTTTGGAATTTTGGCTTCAAATCAGGGGTATGCTTGGGGTAGTTCCCCAGAGTGCCTTTGCTCCCATATTCTTTTCATCATTATGTTTATTCATATTCACCTTTAAGTCTTATTTCCTTGTACATCTCCATTTTTTTCTTCATAGGAAAGTTAGAACTGCCCTCAAACCCTCCCCCAGACAATCGCTTCTAAAATAAGCCAGGTGGTTAGAAGCAGCAGGGGAAGGGAAGGCTGACAACAGAGCGGAGATTCACCCGCCAGTGATGCCGCCCGCACGGGTGGGATAAACAGCTTCTATGCGGCTCCTTCAGTATCCCCCAGTGGCATGACTCCATTACCCTAAAATTAGCAGTTTTCATAGTGAACATCGGAAAAAATTTACCCTTGTATACTGTAAAACAGAGGTCAGCACACTGGCCCACGGGCCAAATCTAGCCCACGCCTGTTTTTGTAGGAGCTAACAATGGTTTTCATATTTTTAAATGGTTATGTAAGTACCTACAGAATCTACTTTGCCTCTTGGCCCTCAGAGCCAAAAATATCTACGATCTGTCCTGTTAAGAAAAAATTTGCCTCTTCCTGCTGTGGAAGACGTTGGAAGCCATGTGCTGTGATTGAAACATGGGACATTGTTATTTTTTGACCAGTTTCAACTGGCAGAAATGCTAATTTTATGTGGTTCAGTCTACTGTGTTTGGAAGAATATTCTTCTTTCAGAATGGTTAAAATGTTAAAGTTTGGGTTCTTAGGGTGTAGGAAGTACATTGACTTGGAAAATTCATGCCTGTGGACCTGCTCGTTGTTCACCGTCTTCATGAGTGACTCATTGTACGTCTTTGGAGTTTTCCAAGGGGCTCTGAGCTTCAAAGTCTGGGCTGTCAAGTAGTTGAAAGGGTGCCTTTCTTCTTCACTTGACTGACTGCTCATTAAGAGCTCTCTAGGAGAAAACTGTCCTCATTTTACCCTTCCTGGGTGCCAGGAACATGCTAGCCATTCCCAGAGGCCTCCACTGCGCACGTCACTGGTGCTTTTTTCCTGGTGGGAAGGAGGGGGCTGCGTTCTGCAGTGGGCGCACACGACGGTCCCTTGGCCTTCAGCATGTTTGCACAGCCCCTTGCTTGAAACGTCCTTCCCAGGAACTAGAACCTGGTGCCCACCCTTCAGTGCTTTTCATCTCCTTTTTACAGTGTTGTTGATCCCTTGGTTCAGTATGTTCAAACCGTCATTTATTTTATGGGGTATGTTTTTTGTTCTCCCCTTCCTCCCCCTTGTACCTTCCTCCTTCTAATCATTAAATAAGATTTGCTGGTTGAAACCTCCAGCTGACATTGTTTCATGGCTACTCTCAGTGGTAGGAAGCATTAACCTCAGCTGCTCTGTCTCCTGTCACCTAAGGCAAGAAAGTTAAGATGACTTGGAGCCTCTTGGCCAGGACTGGGCCTGAACAGGACCCCACCGTTCGTGGAGAAGAGAAAGTATTTCAGGAGAGAAAAAATTATCTCGAATTTATGATTTGTCCTTAAGTGCGATCAGAAGCATTGGCCAAGGGTGGATGGTACACAGTGCTGTGCTCTGAACCATTTTTGAGGCTCGTGGGGCAAATTAGAGTCTTTAGATTTTCTTTTTTTTCTGTTTCGGGATTATTATTTTCCCATTCAAGGCTATCTTCTTTCAGGACAGGATGCTGTTCTTTGGTGGAATGTGGAATGGCATCCATTGAACACCAAAAGAAGAAGTCAGAAACTAGAGTGGATCTCTTTAGTCTTTCCATGCTGATATCTGTGCTTGTGTTGAGACTAGTGTTTTGAACTTTTCCTGGAAGTTGCTAAGAAGATTGCACCCTTGTTTGCTTGTGTTTGCACCTAGCTGTTCCTCTGTGTGGCTACGGCTACTCTAACTCCAGCTGCTAGGGTCTGGACTGTGGCATTAGTCTCTTGACCTCTGGCCTGCAGTCTCTCGCCCTGCAAATTTGACTTGTGCATTTTTCCAGATTCATCAAACAGAAGCCTTGCTGCCATCCCTGCTGAGAATGTTTGGTGTGTCCCCACTGGTCCAGAAGGTCACCCTGACATTTGAGTCTTCCACATTGTCTTTCGCTGCCCCTTATTTTAGGACCCATTACTCATGGTTAATAATAGTTGTTGGTAGTGTTACTCCTTGGTGGATCTCTTACACTAGCCCAAGTGGCCTGCTCCTGCCAAGACACACTGTTGCCTTTGGGTCCCTGTGCCATTGCTCCTGCTGGTTCCTCTCTGTGATGCAGATCCGCCTTTTGACCGCCTGCTGGAACTCTACTCTGGCGCGAGGGCACAGCAGCATTGCCGTCTTTCCCAGGAAGCTGCCCTGGTTTCCCAAATAGAAGCACGCGTCCATGTAGCTCTTCAGTCTCCCCCTGAAGCTTGCGTCCCAAATTGCTTTCTGTATTTTGAAGTATGTGTATATTTTGTCTGGACTTTGACACTAAACTCCTTTTCACTTGCCTCTTCTGCTCCATGTGTGAGGACAGGGCTTTATCTGTGATGGATCCTCAAGTATTTGTGGCGTTACCTTGGGCTTGAGATGGGATCTGATCATTTCTTCAGGAAGCCCCTGTAAGGCATTTTCCAGAGCTCCTGGCAGAAGTGGTGCAGACGAAGGCCCCAGGGGCCGTAATTAGGGCCTCCAGGGCAACCCAGGTGCTGTACCCTGTGCTGCTCACCCACCCCTGGCCCTCCTTCCACCTGCCTTTCCCTTTCTCAGAGGTGGGGGTTTCCTCCTCTTCTGTACTTAAGAACTTGCCATTTAAAAAGTTTAAGCAGGGACATCCAGGTGGCTCAGTCGGCTAAGCATCTGACCCTTGATCTCAGCTCAGGTCTTGATCTCAGGGTCGCAAGTTCAAGTCCCGTGTTGGGCCTATTTAAAAAAATTCTTTTTTAAATAAATAAAATATAAAAAGTTTAAATAGTAATAGGCACATACGATTACTTCTTTGGGCCTTCCCTCCTTGACTCCCTTGCTGTTACTGATGAGAGGGATTGGTTTTGTTTGAGGCGCTACTACAGGCCACACACTGTGGCCTGAAGTTACTAGAAGTATCTCATTTTGAACTGGATAAACTTTTAAAGGTTCATTTTATTATCCCCATTTCACAGATAAGGAAAATGAGGCTTGAAACAGCAGAGTAACTTGTCCAAGCAGAGTTGCAATTTGAGCCTAGGCTTCTCTGCTCGCCTGCTCCCATCTGTATCCTTTCCTGCACTTGGGTTGTCGGGTGACCTGGTGACCACTTATTTAGGTGTTGTCCCCTCACCTGTTCTCCCCACCAGAGCTTTTGGAAATACAGGTCTTAAAGCCCTAAAAGATTCAGCATCAAAGGATGCTGACATCTGTCTTAGCTCCTCTCCTATCCAGTTAAATTCAGTAACCACAACTAACACAAAGGCCCTAGGAGAGAGCAGTTCCTATAGAAAGAGTAATAGTAATAAGTACAGTAAGGGTAATAACACTTTTAAAATCATACAGGTATACATGTGTAATATAGAAAATTTTAAAAATAAAGAAAAGGAGAACAAGCTCTCACAGCCCTGTGCACCAAGAGATAGCCATTTTATGCATTTTGTGGAATACCCCCCCTGCATGTCAAGTATTCTCTCTCAATATATTTCTCTTCTGTTTACCTACAGAATTGGGATCATGTTGCACATGGTGTTTACTCAGCAAGGTATCATAAGTATCTTTCTAGACTAGTACATATACTTTCCGGGCCACTCGAAAGCAGCCTTGGCCAGTGGTAGGCTTATCCGTGTGGTGTTTCAGAGGGAGGCAGTAAAGACAGTTGAATGTGGTGAGGCTGCTTCACCTGGACATGAAGAACTTCTGCTGTGGTCAAGCAGGTGCTGGTCAGGACCCATTAAATTGATATTCAGGGGCACCTGGGTGGCTGTCGGTTAAGCGTCTGCCTTTGGCTCAGGTCATGATCCCAGGGTCCTGGCATCGAGCCCCATGTGGGGCTCCCTGCTCAGTGGGGAGCCTGCTTCTCCCTCTCCCTCTGCTGCTCCCCCTCTCTTTCTGTGTCACATAAATCTTTAAAAAAATTGATTTCAGTGACCACTCATGGGTCTCAACTCCCCGTTTGAGAAGCACTACTCTATAGATCACATAATACTGGAAAGTGTGCTTGGGCAGAATCAGTTTTGGGGGAGTGGGGAGGGGTGGGGTTTCTCAGCTCAGCTGGGATGTGGGGAAACATTTGGAATTTGAGTTAAGACCAGGAGCCTGAGAGCAGTGCTCAAGATCATTAATAGCCAACTGGGTCTCACTGCCCAGGACTGGCAGGATATGATGCAGTATCCCAAGAGAAGGGCTTTCTGCTCTGGTTTTAATTGGTTTTCCTGGTGTGGGAGGAAGTCCTGCAGGATTGTCCAGACACTGGTGATCACAGCTGAGGAGTCCTTGGGGAGTCTCACAGTTTTAGTAATAAGATTCCCTGATGAGGAGTAGATGTTGGAGTTGGGGAAGGTTAAAGGAACAGGATTTTAAAAATTATACTGATTAGATTTTTCCTCTGTCCAAGGGGAAAAAAACAATCCATTTATTTTAGAAAATGTAGAAACAATTAAAAGCACAAAGGAAAAAAACCCCATCCTGAACGTGTTGCACGCGTTTTTATAGTCATTGTATGTGTACATTCATGCATCCGCCCCTTTATGTTAAACATTATCATGATCATACTGTATGTCTTATGACGTGCTTTTTGTCACTTAATTCATCATGGAAATTTCTGATCCTATTAAATCTTTTTCTAGTGTGTGATTTTTAACAATCTGACACATTATTACGTTGCACGGATATATCATGATAACAGTCACCCACTGTTGGGGCACCTGGGTGGCTCTGTTGGTTAAGCAGCTGCCTTCTGCTCAGGTCATGATCTCAGGGTCCTGAGATCGAGTCCCATGGCTGACTCTGCATAGCAGGGAGTCCGCCTTTCCCTGTCCTTCTGCCCCTCCCCCCACACATGCACTCTGTACTCTCTCTCTCTCAAACAAATAAAATCTTAAAAAAAAAAACAAAACAACAAAAAAAATCACCCACTAGTGAGCATTTAGGGTATTTCCAGTCTTTTAATGTCCTTCTGAATTAATCATCACTCATACTGTCTTTCTTCTTCTTAAGAAGTGTCCAGAAATGAAACTGCTGAGTTAAAGTGTTGCTTGCACGTTATAAAGGCATTGCCGTGCATGCCCAATCTGCCCTATGGAGAAGATTTGTCTATTTCCATCCCATCACCCTTGTGTGAGGACTGCACATTTCCTCCTACTCTGGAAACAGAGGGAGACAAAAAAAAAAAAAAAACCCAAAAACCCCAGAAAAACCACTTTCTGGTAGGAGAGGTGAAATATGCTATCCCCATTTTTGTAACTGGCATTCCCTTATTTTTTTCCAAATATTGAGGCTTAACTTTTTTTTATCTGTTTAGTGGCCAAAAATCAGCTGCGTGAAAATATGTGTGATGCAAATGTAAAAAAAATCTCAATTTGTTTTTGTGCAATTAATGTGACTTGTTTTCATTATATGTGGTTTGTCTTGGTTTTAAGCTTCAAGTCTAGTTCTTTAAAGAGACAGGTTGCCAGGCTTTTCATATGGCAATAGCCTGAGGAGCTTAAGATCTGAAACACAGTCCCTGGGCGTAGGAGTCTGGATTCAAAGGCAGGCAGCCTGTGGTTGCTGCAGAGCCTTGGATGGGGAGACAGGAGGCCTGAGCGCCAGTCCCGGCCCTGCCAACTAGGGCTAAAGGCGTAGACAAGTTATTAGAACCAATTGAATCTCACTTCTGACAGCTGTAAATTGAGGAGCTGGACTGGATAATATTTAGGCAATATCCGGTTTAAAAATTTTATTATATTTGTTTTCCAAAGACAGAATTGCAAGCGAGGCTTGGCTGTGGGGAGAACCAAGTCCAAGTCAGAGCAAATATATTCAAAACATAGAACTCAGAAAATTTATGGGTAGTGAAGTATTATTTAAACTTGGATATTTAACTGCTTAACATATCTACAGATAGGCCATGCCAAAGCTTTTAAAGGAGAGCAATCGCATCCAAATAAGTAAAGGTAATCCGCTTTACTGCATAATAGCAGTGACAAAAACAAAAGTGCTTTTACGGGGTAATGTTTTGGTTTATCTAGTTAGCTCACACTGTGGGCTAGCACCCACTTTCTCGTGCAATTATATGAGCGCTTCGCATAGGAAAAGTTTGGAGTAAGCATTATGAATGTAATGACCTACAGGGCCTGACACATAGTAAGTGCTCAGTAAGTATATATTGAATGAATGAACAAATAACTTACTCGAAAACTTACTTAGCACTGATGGGGGGGAGAGTTCCTTGCACATTACAAGTTTTTCCAAATCCTGTTTTCGAACACACTTGGTTGTCTAGCTTTGGTTGTGGTGGGTAGCTTCTGTCTGTACACGACAGCCCCTATTGTTTGCACCCGCCTGACTCATCATCCTTCTTACCCATAGCTCCTTAGTTTCCTTCTCTGCCGGCTGGGAAGCAGCTCTGAATGCCCTGGTATTCCTTATTTTCCGTCAAGGCTGAACTACAACATCTTCCTGGCCTCCCACTTACCTCCTGTCTTAATTTTCTTTTGCTGCTGTAACAAGTTCCTGCAGACATAGTGACTTAAAACAACACAGATGTATTGTGTTACCATTTTGGAGACCCGAAGTCTGAAAGGAGTCTTCCTGGGCTACCCAGGTGTCCGCAGGGCTGGTTCGGCTTGGAGACTCTAGGGGAGAATCTGCCTTCCGCTGTTTCAGCTCCTGGGAATTCCTGTATTCCTTGGTCTTGGGGCTCATTCCTTGGTCTTGGGGCCCCTTTCTCTGTCTTCAAAGTGGATCACTCCAGTCTCTGGTCACACCTCCTTCGCCTCTTCTGTAGTAAAATCCAGCTCTGCTCCTCTTAGAAAGACCATTGTAATTACATTTAGTGCACCCGAAATATCTGGAATCTCTCCTCCCGTGGAGACTTTAGTCTGAGCACACCTGCAGAGTCTGTTTTGCCCATATAAGGTAGCTTCAGAGGTTCCAGGGGTCAGGATGTGAATATCTTTGATGGGACGGGGGGGGGGGGGTTGGGGGGGGGTGGGGGGGGGGACAGCATTATTCATTTTACTGCATCTTCCTTCTCTTCCCATCCTGAAGTTTTCCCTTTTCTATTTACTACCAAGTATTTGCTATTGTATGAACTTTCACACACGCACACACACACGTTTGTGTATGAAGTTATTTATCTACTTAGATAATTCTTAGTTTCCTCTCAAAACAATTCATCTCTGAATTGCTATGCCAGGTACTCTAGCCAAGGGTAGGACTCCTGTTACCTGATAGGAGTAAGAGGCAAGGTGCAGGACGAAGGAGGATATAAAGAGATGCTAAATTCCAAGACACTGTTCTGTTGACAACTCTCCAAACTCTGTTGGAGTAAACTCTGCTTGGTAGCTGAGTCATAACATCCACCCAAACTACCTTCCAATTCATGAATTCGCTCTTTGGCTGTTTTTAATCTTTTTTTTTTTTTTTTAAAGATTTTATTTATTTATTCATTCGACAGAGATTGAGACAGCCAGCGAGAGAGGGAACACAAGCAGGGGGAGTGGGAGAGGAAGAAGCAGGCTCATAGCGGAAGAGCCTGATGTGGGGCTCGATCCCATAACGCTAGGATCACGCCCTGAGCCGAAGGCAGATGCTTAACCACTGTGCCACCCAGGCGCCCCAGCTGTTTCTAATCTTACTATTGAATTTGTCCATTGAGTTTTTCCCCCTAGATAAGATATAATTCACATTCTATAAAATCTGCCTTATAAAATTCAGTAGTGTTTAGTATATTCACAAAGATACATAACCATCACCACTGCCTAATTCCAGAACATTTTCACCACTCTGAAAAGAAAACCTGAACCCATCATTAGTTATCACCACACGTGCCCATCCTTCTCCCTGGGAAACCATGAACTGACTTTGTGTCTCTAGCGTAATGTTTTCAAGGTTCGCCCATGTTGTAGTAGTTACTGGTACCTCATTCTTTTTATTGTTGAATCATATTCTATTGTAGAGATAAACCACATTTGGTTTTTCTATTCATCCATTTATGGACATTTGAGTTGTTTTTACTTTTTGGTATCGTAAATAATGTTGCTATGAACATTCACGTATGAGTTTTTTTTTTTTTTTTAAGATTTTATTTATTTATTTGACAGAGATAGAGACAGCCAGTGAGAGAGGGAACACAAGCAGGGGGAGTGGGAGAGGAAGAAGCAGACTCATAGCAGAGGAGCCTGATGTGGGGCTCGATCCCATCACGCCGGGATCACGCCCTGAGCGGAAGGCAGACGCTTAACCGCTATGCCACCCAGGCGCCCCACATATGAGTTTTTGAGTGGAAATATTTCATTTCTTTGGGTACATACATGAGAGCATAGTTGCTGGGTCATATGGTAACTGCTTTTTAACTTTTTGAGGAACCGCCAAACTGGTTTACAAAGTAGCTGGACCCTTTTTCAGTCCCACTAATAACGTATGGGCATTCCATTTTTTTTTTTTTTTGACATCCTTACCACCCTTTTTATTGTGTGTCTTTTTGATTATAGCTATCCTAGTGGGCACGAGGTCGTATCTCATTCTGGGTTTGATTTGCGTCTTCCTAATGATTTATGATGTTGAGCATCTTTTCAAATCCTTTTTCCACTTTTAACTTGGGTTATTTATTCTTTTCTTCTTTGTATATTCTGGATATTTCACCCTTATACAATTCGTAAAGATTTTCTCCTATCCTGTGAATTGTATTTTTATGTTCTTGATAGTGTCCTTTGAAGCACAAAGGTTTTACATTTTGATGCAGTTCAATATATCTGTTTTTTGTTGTTTGTACTTTTGACATCATACCTGAGATACCATTGCCTGATCAATTTATAATTTTGGTGCTTACGTTTTAGGTGTTTGATTCAGCTGAGTTAATACATTCTGGAACAGTGGTTCACTTCGTTCCTTTGCACGTGCAGATCTAGTTGTCCTGGCACTGTTTGTTAAAAGACTATACTTTGCCTTTTTAGGATAAGTTTTTCAATTTCTGCAGAGAAGCCAGATGGGTTTTGATAAGGATTGTGTTTAATTTGTAGATCATTTGGGGAGGTACTGCCATCTTAATAGTATTGCCTTCCAAATCCATGTGCAGGGCTATCTTTTCATTTCTTTAGGTCTCCTTTAATTTCTTTCAGTGATGTGTTGTAGTTTTCAGTGTACAAGTCTTACACTTACTTGTTAAAATTTATTTTTAAGTATTCTTTTTGATATTATAAACAATTGTTTTCTTAATTTCATTTTCAGATTGTTCTTTGCTAGTGTTTGGAAGTAGAATTGATTTGTGTGCGTGTGTGTTTGTGTGCGTGCGTATGCTGTATACATAATAGGCAGCGTGTGTGTGTGTGTGTGTGTGTGTGTGTGTGTATCTTTTTTCCTTACTTCATTTACTCTTGGAATTTCTAGTACATTTTTTTTCAAAATCACCTGCTGTCCTTTCTTGCTCTCCTGTTTTTGCTTTCTTCAGTTGTTTAAATATAAAGCCTCTTTCAGACTTTCTACTATTTTTAGCTCTTGGATGCAGATTTTGCCATTTATGTTGGCCGTCTCTTTTTTTCTTGTTTAGTCTTAAACTGTGATACTGAGGGCCTCATTAATGGGAGTTATTTGCCGTGGGAATCCAGTGTGAATAGGAATGTGGAAAGCCAGAGCATTTTCTCATTTCCTCAGTTAGTCGTGCTCCGTGGTATCATTGCTTCCAGACCAGTTTTTGTATTACTTTCTGGGCCAGGGAATCTGATACTACATGGATGTTACGAATTTGGATACCATACTTTCATGTGAGCGTCGTCTTGGGATTTTGATTTTATATTGGTGAGGCTTTTAAAATTCCCTTCCTTCCTCCCTTCCTCCCTTCCTCCCTTCCTCCCTTCCTCCCTCCCTCCCTCCCTCCCTCCCTCCCTCCCTTCCTTCCTTCCTTCCTTCCTTCCTTCCTTCCTTCCTTCCTTCCTTCCTTCTTCATTCCGAAACAAAAGCTTCCTTGCAAAGCTTAGAGGGCAGGGAATGAATATTTTCTAGACTTGGTTTTACTGAGGGGCAGCCGTGTGACTGCCAGCACAGAGCAGATAGCTCAGCTCTGGCTAGCCAGTTTCATGGGCCCCATGGTCTATGTGTCCCTTTCTTCTCCTTAGGTCATCAGAATCTTAGATGTTAAGACCATACCATGCTCTGATATCCTTCTAAGTCTTCAAGCTTAAACTGTCTTTACTGACTTTGAGTTCTGTCTTCAGTTATGGCCCAGGGATTTACTTCTCATGATTTTGACTTTTTCTTTGTAGAAAAAGTTGTTCTATGTTATTCAGGTTTTCCAGATATTTGAAATAGGCAGAGTCCATCTTTGTCATCTTGACTCATATATGGACTGTCAGCATAGTATGATTACAGGATTTTAAGACCTTGGAATCACTGGATTGTAATCTCTAATTTCCAGAGAACCTTAAACATAACTGAGTGTGAAGTAAATATTAATTCAGTGAATGAGTGCTTTGCAAAGACACTTGCACCTGAGTAACCCCAGTTTGGGAGTGTGGTGAAGTACAGTCTCCTCCACGAACAGCAGACCACTTATAGAACACCACTCTCTGGGCATGTCTCAGCATTGGCAAGCTAGATTCTAGATTTTACGTGGCATGTGAACCAAAGCTCTGAAGTTGCTAATCGGAGGCCTATCTACTGCCTCTATTTTTAGATACTCATAAAATAGAGCTTGTTTTCATGTCTATTAAATAAGGTTATATCTTGATGTTAACAGTAATAAAGAAAGGTGATATTTCTGTCTCTCTGGAGAGAGAAATTAAGGTTCAGCAGTCCAAATGAAAATCCCTTCTTTGTAAATTTTTACTTTTTTTTTTTTTTTTTTTGGTTTGTTTTAAAATTCCCTCTGCAGTCTGCTTCTTCTCTGGTGGAGAGTTGAAGTGTTATATCAAAACTCTTTTCATTATGGTAATGAAAACATCTTCTCTTCACGTGGATGCTCTGGGTCCAGGGTCTCCCTGCAGTAACAAAAGAGAAAGCAGAACCAAGAGGCCCTGTGTCCAGTGTTCAGTCACAGGAACGGACATCCTGGAAGGATGCCTGTTTGGTGTCTGCTTTTGCCGTAGAATGAGCCTTGAAGACGTGGCAGAACAGTCCTTGGAGGAAACGAAGCGTGGCTTCCCTTTTTATTTTCCATAGACTAGCCCCGGGGAACCTGTTTGCAGAGCGGTGAGCACCTGCCAACCTCATGCCCAGCAATTTGGGGATCACAACTATAGGGACTTCCGAACAGCCTGTGCCCCACATTTCATGACAAGAAGGTTTGGATGGCGGGATGAATTAGCCTTCTGTGTATGTGGATAGGTTTTGACTCAGAGAGAGATGAGAAGAGATTGTTGTTCTCAGGAGAAGTGGCCACAGGACTTCCTGCCAAGGGAGTAATTGAGAAGACATGTTCCAGCCAAACTTTAGGAGCTTAAGAGCATCTTCTGGGAGCAGCCTCTGGAAAGGGAAAAAGAGAAATATGCAACTTTATGGGGCAGTTTTGAAAACAAAGCAGATAGAGTTATTTTTCCAGGTTTCCTGGACACTTGTTCATTTATGCAAACCTGAAATTGTTCTCAGGGGAAGTGAACTCTGATGACCTGAATGAAAGACACAAAAATCCTTGCAAGATGAAACCCATGGAATTCTGAAAGGAATGACTTGGCATATTTCAGAGTCACCAGATAGGTCAGTTTGTTGTTAGCCTCTGTACCTTCTAGAATTTTCTAGAGAGAGAAGGATAGAGAGAAACAGAAAAAAGCAAGCATGTACTATTGCATATTCTAGAGAGAATGCTTTGTTAAACCACATCTAGACTTTTAGGTCATTTTCTCCCTTTCAGTTTTATGGAAAATACATAAATCCTTGGAATTACATTTGTTTTCTCTTCAGAATTCTCCCTTAGGAGTATCCAATCACGGGAAGTGTTGATCCCCATCTCCCAGGGTACAAGAAAATTCCCCCAAATGGCTTAAGTTGCATATTGCTCATTTGGAACTTGATACCAATAAATCCAACATGACTTGGCTAACTCATGCATATCTGCTACCATTCTATCCTTGTGACTGGGGCTTACTTAGGGGAAAAGAGGATTTTCTGTTGTTTTTGAACGTCAGGAGATAGAAGCCTTTTGTTTTTGAAATCAGTGTTTCTTCCACTGAAGGGTCCAGTTTAAGCAAGGCTGCCCTTTTTTCTGGTTGAGGGACAGGGTGGAGTTGAGGCTGGAGGGGTGGTCAGGGCCAGTCAATAGACGGATCAATCCTGCATCTGCTCTACTTATAATGCTGTGTTGGTCCCTCTGGGGGATTGAGAAGACTTACATAGTGTCCTCAAAGAGTTTATGTTTTCAATGTAGACATGGCCAAAGGTGGCAATTATTAGAATCAAATCATGTGGCGTAGCAGCTTAGAGGAGGGGAAGGCCAGTAAAGATCTGTGTAATCAGTGAAGTTCAAGGACTAAAACCCGAGTTTTGTGAGCTTCCTCCTCCAGTAGGACAAGGGTCTGGGAATAGATGTGATCCAGATCACGGAGCTGGCAGAGCTACTATGGGATTGCAGGTGCACCTGAAGTGGTGGGGTGTCTTGGAGGGACGTATTGAAATGGGGTTGCATGGGAAGAATATATCCTGGTGGAAACAAGGAACGTGTTCATGATCATAAGCTATTTATGTTATTAACTATGGTCTTATTAATGACTAACACTTTCAAGCCAGATGCTGTTCTAAGCTCTTCCTGTGTATTCTTCCAGTCCTCCTAGCAACTGTCTGTGACATGAGTGCTACTGTTACCACTCAGTTACAGAGGAGGACACTGAGGCACAGAGGAGATAAGTAACTTCTTTCGGGCTCTATAGTAAGTGGTGTGGTTGGCATTTGAGCCCAGGCTGTCTGGCTTCAGGCTCTGTGCTCCCGACTGCTCTGCTGCCTGCTTCAGCAGCCGTGAGAGGAGTAGGAAGGGGTTACAAGCAAGAGACGCTGCTGGGAGAGAGGAGATTCCCAGCTCGGGGATTGCGGGGGGCAGGTCCTGGGGATACAGTGCCTATTTGGTGGCTACCTCGAGGCGTTAGTACCTACAGGGGAGTTGGAGATCGGCTGCACCAAGCCTGTCCCAGAAGCAGATGGCAGAAGGGTCTAGAGCCTTCCTGTGTGCCGGGCTCCGGGGATGGAGCAGTGAATAAAGTAGGTAAGGGGGCTGCTACCTTGGAACTTACATTCATTCTGGTGATGGAGACAGACAAGAGGAAGGCCACCCGAACAGAGAGGATCATTACATATTCGTGGTCCGTACTGTGGAGGAGTCAGTAGCATGATGGAGAGTGACTGGGCAGGGCCCCCATGTCGTCGGGTGGCATAGGGAGGATGCCCCTGACGAAGTGCTGTCTGATCTGTGACCTGAAGCATGGGAAGAGCCTGGCCCTGTGAAGAAGTGAGGAAAGCTCATTGCAGTCTGTGGTAATAGGGACAGTTGAAGGGATGGAAAGGAGGCCAGGATGTCCAGGGTGTACCGGGCATGGTAGGGCTTGGTGAGAGGTGGGGATGGAGAAGGAGGCTGGGCTGAACAGACTTGGAGTCTTGGAAAGGGATTTGATAGTTTCCTAAGAACAGTGGGAAGCCATTGAATGTCAAGTAGGGAGGGCAACATGATTCCAGGGGAGATCCAGGGTGCTAAAGAGATGTGCCTGTTTGATCCGGCAGGCTCAGGGGAGGTGGATCAGGGAAGGGGGAGAACAGAGTGGGGGAAATACAGACAGGATGCTTCACCCCCATCTGTATCTCACGCGGCCTTCCTGCCTCACGAAAGGTGAAACTCACCTCACATAGAACCTTGTAGAATCCATTCAGGTTGTGATGAGGATTCATAGCACCAAGAACTTCACACCCACCTTTCCACCACCTGACTGTCAATTTTTATGTTTATATAGAGAGAGAAAAACTAGAGCATACGACCCTAAAGGTTAACCAGTTTTTGCCTGGTTTTATAGGCATTGGAATTTGTAAAACATTACTCTATACGGAGTAGATGCCTTTGAGTTGGGGAAGCAAAAAACACTTTGGAAATACTGTAATTATCTTTTCTACTTATTGGATAACTTTCTTATTCTGAAGATGGAGACTCAAAATAGAGACAAATAATTGCCTGCCCAGTGCCTGCATCCTGCTCCGTTTTTGCTAACAGGCTCTGCGTTTGATTCAGAGTGGCCCAATGATCAGCCTCAGACAGTGGTTGTGATGGTCCAAGCCCACCTGTCGGGCCTGACCGCTGACTTCCCAGGATTCTTTGCAGCTAATGTGGTCATGTGACCTGGTTCTGGTCAGGGGTGGAGGACCTGAGACTAAGTCCACTGGGGTGTGGGGGTGGGGTTTCCAGGAAAGCATTTAAGGTCCTGACAAAACCTGACAGGTGAGCCTGTCTGTGCCCTCACTTGCTTTCCCGTGCAGTATTCCGCCTTGAATACTGATACGCTGTCTGAGTGCACAGCAGCCCTCCTGTCACCGTGAGGTCACAAGCATGAAGGAAAAGCCAAGAGCATCCCCGAGATATCTGCTCTGACATTGTTCCCGTCTCACTGACACCGGCAGGCTTGAGCCTTCCAGTTTATTGAATCTCCTGTTAGTTAGGTTTTCTGATATGTCCTGTTTACTGAATCTCCTGTTAGTTAGGTTTTCTGATATGTACAGCTGAATGCAATGATAACTGAAACAAATGTGAAGATACAGATGTTATGAGCTTTTCCCCGTATGCTGTGATTGCCTCTAACTGTCCCCTGATGTTCAGTATGACCTTTAGCTGGTGTGAAAACCGTGTCTGAGAAGGACATTCTAACTTGTATTAAAAGTTGTTCACAGTTGAAAGCAATGAGTTGTGGACTCAGAAATGTAATTTTCAAAATAGATGAACTCGTGTGCACGAACCTGCTCTGGCAAGTACCACGGAGCCAGGCTTCATGGCCGGGATCTTCCTTATGGCCTTTTTTATGGTAGTCTTAGTCAGTGCGCTGGTGAACGGTATTGTGTGTATTTATGGCTTCTTAGGAAGTACTGGGGGTAATAGCATAAATAGTCTGATTTCTTAAAAATGTGAAGCTCCAACAGGCTTTATTGGATTTCAGGGTAATGGTATTATTAAATTTTCTACTTCTTTTCAAACTTTTTATGACTAAGTTCCACCCTGGGGATTTCAAGAAATCTCAGGGCTAATTCTATGCTTTTATGGAAAACAATTTATCCTGGAATTCTGCATTGCTGAAAATAGAGGTAGGGGGGAAAATAACCCAAATTAGGGTTTTCTTTTTTTACTCTCTCGGACTTAGTGTATATACTCAGTGCATCGTTTTCCACGTGGAAGGTAGAAGTAGTGCTATGGGGGCTTCTGGGGAGCTCAGTCAGTTGAGCATCCGACTCTTGGTTTCTGCTCAGGTCATGATCTCGGGGTCATGCCATCGAGTCCCACATCGGGCTCCCCACTCAGTGGGGAGTCTGCTTGAGATTCTTTCCCTCTACTCTCCTCCACTCTCTCTCTCTGTCTCTCAAGTAATAAATAAATCTTAAAAAAATAATAAAGTGGTGCTATGGCATGTATTATGAGATCATTTAAGGTATAAAATCAAAATTGTCTTCTAAGCTGTTAGAAAAAAAAGGAATTATAAGTCCCAGCACCATCAAATTATAAAGAGAGATTTTAGACATCATCTAGTAAAATTACACTTTTTTCATAACCTTGAAACTTAGATGTAAAACAATTTCAGTCATTCATTTATAAAACAAAAATATATGTGGTTAATCTAGGCATCCTCTTTTTTGTTAATGAAGGATTATTCTGAAGGAACGAGGAAACATTGTGTAACCCCTAGGGCCTTCAAAAGAAGGCCACAAAAGCCATTTATTCTGACTGAGTCCCAAGAGGACAAAGTTTATTTCTTTGAGGTGAAGCAGAAAGATGGCTCTTGGGCAGGTAGGGGCAGGACCACAAAACCTTCTAGATGCATTAACACCTTCAGTGCTGTCCACTGGAATTCTTGATGGCAGTGTCTTGGCTGGGATCAGTGTTTGGGCTCATCCTTGGGACAGGGTACGGGTTCGACAGGCCCTGATGGGACATCCAGGCAGAGTGAATAGCAGAAGCAGATGAGTGGGAAACTTCGGCAGTTTCAGTAAGGAGTGTGGGGCCCAGTCCGGTGCACCCTTGGGGGTCAGCTGGTAGAGGAAGGGCTTATGTCCGTAGAAACTAGAGGCAAGTTGGGCCTACTTTGGGCTCATACATGGAGGGTCTTGAGAGCGTCTCGATGGAATGGGGCATTTTATTTGGTAGCCAGTGGGGAGCTCTTAGGAGAGTCACATTGATGATGATGGTAGCTGAGACTCACATCACACTGACTGTCCCACACTCACCTAATTCCTGCAACAAGCTTTCGACGTAGGTACCCTCATTTTATAGTTGACGACACTGAGACACAGAGGTTAGGTGACTTACCAAAGACAGTCAGAGGAGGTGAGGGAGACAGAATTCCCACCCAAGTGCTCTGGCCCTAGAGTCCCACTTTTAATGGTCTGGGGTGTGGGCGTGGTGGCAAGAAGGGGGGCGGATTCCCTTGGGAAGACAAATCTGCAGAAGTGTGCAGGAGGCTGGAGTGAGGGCAGACGGGCGATCAGGAGGTGGACTGTGGGCCTCCGAGAGAGTCCGCAGAACCCCGGCTTAGGTGGTGCAGGGACAATGAAGGGAGGAGAATTCAGGTGCCCTTAGTTCCTGAGCAGGGATCGCCGGTGCCACATCCCCAAATGGACACAGGGGCTGGGGCGGGATGACGTCAGAGGTGGCCGGGATCTTGCTTGGATGTCTGCCTCACTGAACTAGGGAGGTTGAGAAGGAGACTTCGTGGGAGGGTGATGGTTTCTTTTTCCATGAGCCCTGTTTTCTCCCTGTGATCAACTAGGGCAGTGGTTCTTAACCTGGGAAACTGTCTTCAAGAAAGATCCACATAAGTGTGTCCAAAATATTTCTGAGTTTATGGACCCTCTCAAGCTCATCTGCCAATGTGATATTGGGCCCACGGTGGGTCTAAACAGTTTTTTAAGTCTGTTTTAAGACAATTAATATGGCGGTGTGTCCTTTTCCCAGCTTGAGAATAGTGGGTGAGAGCACAGGCGAGGCGATGGGTGTGGTTCTGGACTCGGGGCCACCTTTGTCCCAGCTTCCCTGGCAGCCACACTGGCCTTCCGCTTTCCCGTCTGCCCTTATGTTCTGACGAGGAGGGCTGATGGGGGCCAGAGATAGAGGAGGACCTTGGTGTGTGTTTGCGAATGGGCATCCTGTGTTGAGAGGAACGCCCTGTTCCTGGTGGCGGCCTCGGCCTGGCCTGCGGGTCAGGGCTGAGCCCTTTTCTTCCCTCCTGCTGCCTTCCTGAGAAGAGCGTTCCTGGGAGGCCCGTCTTCTCTGAGGCCTCTAACTGGAGGCCCCAGCCGAAGGGCCAAGAAGGAAGAGCAGGTTGTTCTAAGATCAGTCCCTGACGCTCTTGTGGGAAAAAAATCCTGAAGCGGATGAGAATACAGAGATTCTACTTTGGGTTTATGTTTCATTGTCATCTGCGGCCAGGGATGGTTTCCTCTTTCTCTCCGTCCTTCCTCTTTGCCTCCTTCCTTTCATCATTTCTTCACCCGCCCTCCCTCCTTCCCTTCCTCCCTCCCTCCTTTCTTTTCTTCTTATCAGAGGAGTTGGGCATCATGCAGGGTCAGTAAGTGTGACTGCACCTATTTTTATCTTTGATGGTGGTTTTCCATCTTGATTTCTCCAGGAAAGGTAACGCCGGCCCTCACAGACACACTGGTTGCTTGTGAGATTTATACAGCCGTCCTCTGCTGGGTAGGGCTTCGTGAGGAAGCTGGGGAACCAGCAGGCTGGGCCGTCCCCTTAAAAAACAAGGGAGAGAAAATATGCAGATGTGTATTTGAATTCTGGTTCAAGTCACTAGCAGAACGTCCGCACACGAGTTCTCGAATCGCTCCTCTGTAAAACGGGGTTGGTAGTATTTACTTCAAAGGGGTGTATGACTCACACATGAGACGGCATGTCCGAAAGACACTGAGCGCTTCTCTTATCTCCCTGTTCTCATCTAATTGAAAGTTTCTGGATTGTACCTTAGGACGATCCCAGATATCATAGAGGAAGAAGGGCGAATCTAAGTATTATCTGAAACTGCTCTAGGTATGTTTTTTCCATTTTTGCCTAGGAACCACGTGAATAAATATTTTTATGTTTGAGAGGAGAGAACTGAAGTTCAGAGAGACTGAAACAAAGTGGCTTTACCACCTGCTAGATGTGTGACCTCGGGCGGTTACTTGGTATCTTGCTGCCTCTTACTTCATCTGTATGATGAGGACAGTAATAGTTCCTGACTCACAGTGTGGTTCTAAGGCTTGAAATGGTTAATACCTATGAAGTCTTAAGAGAACGTGTGGTAAGTAGTCAATGTGATGTAAATGTTAGAGATTATTATCGTTAAGAAAATTGCCCAGTGTCTCCAAGCCACTACATGGTGAAATCAGGATCGATTCATATGCATTATGTGTAGAAATGAGATTTAACTGTAATTTTTGAAACATAGACTGGATTTGGTTTTCATGAAGAGGGATGGGGGAAGTGGTATGAGAAGTATCAGGAAAAGTCCCAAGGAGAGAGGAGGAAGGATTTCAAGAATGCAGGGAGAAGAGGAGAGATCCAGACGTTATTATACAGGTCTGAAGGGAAGTTCAGTGTTGATTTTGTGATGTGATTGAAGAAAAACCATTTCCTAATTGCTGGCTTGGGACACTCAACTTCTCCTAGAACCAGTAAGTGAGGGACTGATAATCTCTGCAGATGGGATCTTTGGAGGCTCTGTTTTGCCAGTCCCATCCCTCTTTCTGCTTTCTGGGAGAGGCAGTAGAGTGAATACTAAACTGACGATTATGGAATCGTAGACCGGGTGTGGGGCTTGGGCTCTGCTGCCTATCAGCCATCTGACGTTTTGCAAGTTTCTTAACCTTGCTGTAGGTCTGTGTCTGTAAAATGAGAATAATGGTGCCTATTTCTTAGGGCTTGTCAGACCTGAGAGACATTATGCACACCATTTATGTTTATTTAGCTCAGAGGAAACCCTCAACAATAGTTACTTAATGCTATCCAGGGCTTAATATTATTCCCTGGGCTTTGGTTGAAAATTCAGGCTCAGTAGTCATTATGTCAGATGAGGAAACATTTGGGGGCAGTGCCCTTTCTTAGATGAATCCCAGTCAAGACCATAAAAGATTCCTGGCTCCTATCACTGTCTCGATCAAAAATCTGGCATGGAATTTTGAGTTGCTTTTGTTGGCATATTTTCATCTGCTTCTCCTTTTCCTCAAGAAAGTGTCTTAGAGCTGAGGGAACAGACATGGACATAGTCTTCCTCTATTGGGCTCAGAATACCTGGACCCTCGTTTCCCTTCCCTCTGATTTTTGATTCACAATAATATTGCACGATGGGACTTTTCTATCTAGCAAAGAAAATTCTCTTATAATCTAACAGTCTTGCACTTACAGTCTTTGATATAGAGATTTTTCTCATTACTTCATTTATTCTTACTACCAAGATAGGCTAGGGGAATGAATAATGGGTCTAAGAAAAATTAAAAGGGGACAAAGTGAAGTTGGTTCATTAGACTCATGGATCAAGAAGCCCAGTCTCCTCTGTCTGACTCCCTGTCCAGTGCTCTTTCAACAAGGCCATGTTACCCCTCGGCCTTCCTTTCTGCGTCTGTAAATAGGGTCTGCCAGGGTGTTCCATGCTATCTACGAGGTTCTTGCCCTCGGAGTGGCTTCCCTTTCTGATGTAGCCCTCGCCGAATGACCTGCATCAGCTTGGGGGGGGGAAACTTGAAATCCTTCCTCCAGAAACGCAGGCATTCTACTTCAGATGAAATCATTTTCCTTAGCCAATTTAACAAGATCCTTACTCTTTCGTTTCCCTTAATTATCTTGTTTAAAAAAAAAAAAAAAAGAAACTGGAGAAGACCATCTGTTTTATGAGGCAGTTCATCTCGTATGTTTTCTCTAATAGATAGATGAAGGCCCAGTGAAGCAAATTAAGGCTTCATCTCGTTCTTGTTTGGGATTGTTCTGTTTGGTGCTTTTGCGTCACTGCCGTCGGCATTTCTCGGTTGTATATTTGGGACGTCTTGGAGTGCAGATTTTATGAAAAGATGTTATCTTTGTTCCATGAATTGCAGGCCCTGTGAGCCATTTTCGATATAGTGCCAAACTATCACAACAAGGTTCTTTGCTTTTTTAATCCCTTCCTCTCAACCACGAGAAGTCCTATTAACATGTTTTCTGAGCTACGGAGTAAAATCTGTCAAATATAGCATGGAAGGCAGATGGGTGGTTGCTGTCTTCCTTTTCACAAACTCTGAGCCTAGTCTTCCTTAGTAAAACTCAGCCTTATCACCTCTTACCCCAGAGCTTCCTTTATGAATAGAAGACAGACGTAGTGAGGGTGGGGAATGGGGAGATGGGGGCTTCCTTCCTTCCTTCCTTCCTTCCTTCCTTCCTTCCTTCCTTCCTTCCTTCCTTCCTCCTTCCCTTCCTTCCTCCCTCCCTCCCCTTCCTTCCTCCCTCCCTTCCTTCCTTCCTTCCTTCCTTCCTTCCTTCCTTCCTTCCTTCCTTCCTTCCTTCCTTCCTGGAGATATATAGTATGTACATAGATAGTTTCATGTACAAACTTTCTTTCACATTGAAAATAACTCTTTGCTCTGAATATGAAAATACTTCATACTCATTATAAAAGGATTTACACAAATCAGGAGCATACAAAGAATTGGAAGACATTTTTCTAAATCCTGCCACCCAGAGCTTACTGCTGTTAACATTTTAGTAACATTTCTATACATTCCTTTATGGACTATTTATTGAACGTCTGCCCCATGCCAGACACTGGGAATATGCTGATGAGCGAAATAGATGGGGTTCCTGCTCTCACAAGAGCTTTCCAAATAAGGGAGAGAAAGGTAATAAAGAGACTATGTAAATCGTAGCTAAATTTTCTAATTCAGATATATACTGTTCTTTCACGTCTTGTATAATTTTGAAAATAATCTTTTACCTTTTTTTGAAATAGTAGATCATATTTTAATTTTTTAAGCACATGTTTTTGGCATGTTCTCATTGTCTGTAAGGATATCACTCTGTTCCATATTCTTTTCTCTTTTCACAGTAAGTTTATGGGATGTAACATGGTTGGTGTTCTGTACTTTTATAAAATTTCATGTAAGTACAGAACACTAACAAGATTACATCCCATACAGGGGCGCCTGGGTGGCACAGCGGTTAAGCGTCTGCCTTTGGCTCGGGGCGTGATCCCGGCGTTATGGGATTGAGCCCCACGTCAGGCTCCTCTGCTATGAGCCTGCTTCTTCCTCTCCCGCTCCCCCTGCTTGTGTTCCCTCTCTCGCTGGCTATCTCTATCTCTGTCAATAAATAAATAAAATCTTTAAAAAAAAAAAGATTACATCCCATACAAACATACTATTTAAAAAAAAAAAAAGGAACAGAGTAATCTCTAGATAATAGAGATGAGCCTGGAACATCTCTAGATAATAGCTATCAAAGATTAGGGCCATGTCAGAAGGGCTCAGGAGCCAACCTGAGGACACTTCTAGTGCCCCAAAATGGGACAGTATGAGATTCAAAAATAGGAGTTGCAAATATGTTTAAATCTATGACATCTGATTATATGAAAAAAACTGGTTACCGCCTGGGGTTAATGGAACACCAGTTCGTTATCTTGAAAGTAGGCAGGAAAGAATCAAATATTTATCCTGCCTCTCTTATATGAACTGACCACCGGGGAACCACGTAGTAGACGATGGGAGGCATCGCCTAAAATTTTCCCACTTAATAAATGAAAATGAAATGGCAGAATCCAAGTACCATCACTTTGCAGTCCCTGTTGATTTAATGGATCCAGAGAATGAGTGACAATGGCTGCGAACATTAGGAACCAGTGAAAACCAGATATTATGTGCTTCCTGATAAAATTTTTAGGAAAATAGAAAAGAATTAACTTTATTGACTAATGTACAGTGAGGTAATGAAGTCATAAAGAAAATCAAGGAAGTGATTGCTGTAAGTTCAAGATAAGTTTGTTTACTTTTGGAAGAAAGGAAGTTCATGGAGGGCCTTCTGGGGTGGCTAGAAAAGTCTGTTTCTGGATCCGGGTGGTAGTTATAAGAGTGTTTTCTTTATAATAACTAATAAGTTGCTTGTTTTGTGTAATTTTCTAAATCTGTGTTTTATATTACCACAGATTTTTAAAAATAAATTTTATGAAACAATGACACTCTACATGCTACCTTTATTTTAACTTTTCATTATGATCATTTTCAGACGTAGGGAAAAGTGGAATGTACCGTGTATGTAATGCAGTGTACTCATCGCACTGTTCTATAGCTTGTTTGTTCAATAATACTTAGTAGAGATGCCTGTGTAACTAAATGTGGAACATCGTCACTTTTAAATAATGCATAATATTCCATTGTATAGATGTGATGCTTTAATCAGTTTCCTGTTGATGAGAATTTAACTCGTTTCTGATTTTGTTCCTAGTAGAAATAATGCTGCTTAATATGTCCTTATGACACAGTCCTAAACTTTGCCATCATGGGCTGTTCTAATGTGCAGAGTGTAAGTGGTTGTGTGTTTTGAACGAACGATGGGAGAAACCAGAGATGCAGCCTATACTGATCATGACATCCCTGTGTAACCTAGGGAGAGCATTAGTCCAGGGAAGAACTTGATTCCCCGCAGTGGGATCTTCACATGGCATCCTGCCTCCCCTGGATCGAGATTCAGGTTTAATCCCAGCGGTTCTCCTATTATCTCATTTTGGTCCTGGTGGGTATAATTAGTGTCTCATTTACCTATTGCCATGATAATGTTGCATAAGAACCACCTGAGAATTCAGTAGCTTTGGCAATAGCCATTAGTATCTACAGGATGGCCGAGGGATACTTACAGTCTCTGCTGCGTTCTTTCATGTGCTTCTGGTCAGCCGCAGGTACAGTGTGCAGCCCTTTGCAGTAGTCTCCCATGTGCTTGAGGTCAGCTGGCTGAGGCCCGTCTGAGATGGCCTTGGCCAAGAGGATTCAGCTACCCAAGTCTCCAGCATCCTTCCAAGAGGCCAGCCCACGTGTGTCCTCGTACTGCGTGAGGCAGTAGCACAGATCATGATCTTTTTCAGGGGGCTGGGAATGGGCCATGCTTTTCCATCTTCTGTGTCATCCCATTGGCTAACCTCTAAATGACCAAAGCAAGCCCCACAGCTACACGTCAGAGGCAGTGGGAAGGGACGACAACGTTATGGAGCAGAGGGCGAAGATACAGAGACGTGTTGATTGAGGCCATTAGTGCAGTCCGCCCTTCAAAGCCATCGACAACGTATTTTAAACTGACTTCTTAGAAGCATTAAACATTGCGATTATTTCTAAACTGCAGCCATCCTGCTTTTGAAGTATGAAAAATGGGGATCAAATATATTTGTGGGAGAATCATCAAGCTTTTGCTTCATTTAAAAAAATTCTTGTTAAGGGTTATAAAGGCAATTCATAAATGGAAAAGTCTACCTTTATTCTGTCTTAAAAATATTTCTTTTTCAGTTTCGGTATTTTCCCCTGGGATACATGTCAGGAAATAGAATTTTCCCTGTCTGTGCATATTTTCCTTTGTTTGATAATGTTCTTGGAATTGGTTTTAAAATCTGGCTCTGAGAACACTGAATCAAGTAAGATCAAGAGCTAGAATCACAAATCAACATCCTTATTGCATAAGATACGGATATTAGAGATAGGATTAGTCCCTGTACCTTTACTGCTGGAACTTTCTTCTCTCTATTTTAAGTTATATAAGTGGCAAATTTAGGCTTTTCCAGAACAGTGGTTCTCAACAGCAGATATGTAGCACCCTGGTTTGTGGATGGCAAGAAATGGTTACTAGTAATTATATCTCAAGATTTTTTTTAAAAAAATCAGGTTTATTCCTATAGAGTGCAATATTATATGCCACACCTCTACTTTCTTCTCTGTGCAAAAACAAGATACTGAAATAAAATTTACATATGTGTATACTTATTAAATGCTCTTCATTATGTATGCATCATAAAATTTTAAGCACTTTAGTTGTTTAACGGAAACTGTGTATTGTACCAAGTAGGCAATTTAAAGGACTTTTCACCGTAAGTTTGACTATTGTGGAGTCATATGCAGCTGCTCCAAGTTAGAGATCTGAAAATACAGATTAAATTCTTTAGGGGAAAATATTTAAAACCTTAAAGGATGACTGAATCAGTAGAATTTGAAGATAGGCTGCATCCTAGAGTGTGATGTCTACTTTAAAAGTACTAATCAGCTAATACAACCCTGTAGATTTTCAAAAGGGTAAGGCGACAGTTTTTTGACAGCCCTTCCTATGCTTGGCAGGTTATAATAATGATTTCAGGAATGGCAGAAAGAAAGTTCCCATTGTAATTGTAGTTCTTTGTTCCATTCTTGGACTTAGTTTATTATTTGTGAATCCTTTCAGAGTGCAGGACAGGGCGGGGAGAAAAGAAGGGAGATGTGTGCCACCGAAGTTACCGAGTACTTGTGATGGGTGTGCAAAGATCTCCAGGACACCTCACTTTCCTTCAGAAAGCTTACAACCTCCTTGAGAAAACAGGTCATATGTGTTGGAAAAAATAGTATCTGCCAGGCAGTTAGCAAAGCAAGCAAGCAACCTGTTGTATCTCGTTTGATCCTCTGGTCACGGTCAGATGGTTGGTAATCATGAGTTGCAGTTGAATTAGATGTGCCTCAGATGTTAAGTGTTGGTTCAGGATCAGACAGGACCTCAGTGTTGAATGAATTAGGAAGCGGAGAGAGAACTCTGGGCTGATGTTATAACTTTCAAAGCAGGGAACTTGGAAATGTCTAGAGCACTGCTGTGGGAGTGTGGGAGGGGGCCCACTACTTGCCATTCTGGGTGGAGACCAGAGATGATAGATGTCTTGCAATACCCAGGACAACCCTATATAACAAAGAATGTCTTCTTCTGCAAAGCTTATAAACACCCTACCACATATTCATGTAGGCAAACAGCATGTTTCTCATCATCTGAGCTTCCAAGTTCTAAACATAAAGTATTTTTATGGCTTTAATATACACTATATTTTCCAGAAGTAGAAACTCCTTCTAATTGTAAGATAACTTGTATTTAACATTTTTTTTTGAAATTTCTTAGCGTTCAGGATTTTGAAATTGCCATTCTTGACAACAGTGCAAATCATAATTTCTGGGTTGACAACACAACACGTGCCTCTGTGACTTTGCATTCATAGTCATTGCACTCACAGCGAATCTACCCATAGAGGCAGACGTCTGATGACTGTTCGTTATGACTGCTAGTATGGCTGCGTCTGAGAATTTGCTTATTGAAATGTATCTCTCCTTTTATTTCTCCTTTTCTGGAATTCATGTGTATAGATAGGTTGTTTATCTATGAATTTCACTCAAGATAGTAAAGGGATGTTATAAAATACTTGTTATAGCCAGGGAGTGCTATTTTTCTGATAGGATTACACTGGGTTAAATTTTTTGGGAAAGCAACTATTTGAATGTAATGAAGGATTTAAGTAAATGAGAGGTTAGAGTCAATTGGGTATTAGATTGTCAGTGGCTGAAAGAACTTTATTCTGGAGGTTTGGAGATAAGAGTGTGAACACAGCAGTGTTTATCTGGTATTACGGAACTAGGATACAACTGGGAGGAGGTGTCAGGAGGAGTTAGGCTGAGGCTGGGCCAGAAGTTCTGGAACTTTGTGAAGGTTGCATAACTAAAGGTCTAAAGAGGGAGTGGACAGAACAGAGAGTGAGGTAAACTGAGAAGAATTGGTCAAACTTTTTGGGGAATATTCAAGAAAGACAGGTAAAGTGAAATTCCTTGATTTTAATTTATTTCTTTGGTCCCTCTTTGGCTCCTCTTTGGCATCATTTAAAATTGCATAGAAAGTTCTCATCACAAGAACAAAAGTTTTATAACTATGTATGTTGACAGATGTTAACTGGACTTACTGTGGTGATCATTTTGCAATAATACAAATCTTTTAATTCATAACATTGTACAACTGAAACTAAATAATTTTATGTGAATTATACCTCAATGAAAAATAATAAAGTAAAAATAAGTGAGGCAGCTCTTTCTTCAAGGAACTTACCCTCTGTTAGGAAAAAAGATAAAAATAAAAACTTAATGTTATGTGTTAAGTGTAATAATAGAAATATGTAAAAGTTTAGTGTGGGATAATAGTGAATAAAATAACTAGGTAGGGGCACCTGGATGGCTCAGTTAGTTAATAAGCGTCTGCCTTGGGCTCAGGTCAGGATCCCAGGATCCTGGGCCCGCCTCCTTGGGCTCCCTGCTTGGTGGGGAGTCTGCTTCTTCCTCCCCCGCTGCCCCTTCCCCCGGTCATGCACACACACACTCTCTCTCTCTCTCTCTTTCTCTTTCCAGTAAGTAAATAAAATCTTTTAAAAAATAATTAGGTAGTTCAAAGAAGATCTTATCAAGGACACAGTACTTGACCTGTATCTAAATGGGTGAACACATGTGAGTTTTCATCCATTTCTTGGAAAGAGAAGAATGAGGCACAACTTTACCTTACTCGGGTGTAGTTTCTCAACCTTACAGTCAAAGGATCAGGCAGTGAGAGCAGGAGAAGATGGCAGTTTTGTGCAGGGTTTTTGAGAGCTGGCTGTGACCCTGCGCCACAGGTGATGGCCGTGTAGGGCAGTGCCCTCTCTGCACACAGCTTTCCCGGCCCCCAGACCAGGGGGTGGTCACGTGCTTCTGCGGCTCCTGGAGGCTGCATTATCCCTTGTGGTTTTCCTGCCAACCTTTTTTTTTTTCAATAGTCCCTTAATTAAACCCACCTCAAATTATTCAGTTTGATTGTGTCATCTGTTCCTATTCAAAACCTTATGGGTACAGCGTGTAATTACACACTGAAAAAAAAACAACACAATAAAAATAAGAGGAAAAAGTCTTTATTCTAAATTACAAATACAGTATCACAAAAAGAATAATCAGCACACGTAGGGCACGATTATAGTGAGATATTCTTGGTCAGGGATACCATATTGACAAAAATAAAGCCATTGAGGTTAGATGGTTATAATAGAAAAAATTAAATTGATAATATATAAAATTTTGAATTTACATATTTATATCCGATGGGGGGAAAAACACAAAGGATCTTATACTGAACCAAATACAAGTGGGCATTTAATTTATTCACTTATTCATTTGTGTAGGAGTGCTTACGTGATTTCTGCTTGGGGACGACGCTCTTCTGTGGTCCTGTTGGACGTTTAATGAGCTTTAATGGCATTATCACAAGGCATACAAGCAGTATGGATTTTCATTAATGGGACACATGAAAATGCTGCTGGAAGGAAACTATTGTTACTAGATTGTTTCACTTACACAGTTTTTATGGTTTGTTTTAAAATCAGCTGTTAGGTCATGATCTCAGGGTTCTGAGATCAAGCCCCCCATGGGCTCCGTGCTCAGTACAGAGTCTGCTTGAGATTCTCTTCCTCTCCTGCATGCTCTCGTGCGCTTGCACTCTCTCTCTCAAATAAATAAATAAATGATATCTTTATTAAAAAATAAAATAAAATCACAGCTATATTCTCAGGGCACCTGGTTGGCTCAGTTGATTAAGCATCTGACTCCTGATTTTGGCTCAGGTCATGATCTCAGGGTTGTGAGATCGAGCCCCGGTTGGGCTCCATGCTCAGTGGGGAGTCTGCTGGAGATTTCTCTCTCTGCCCCTCCTGCCACTTGCACTCTCTTTCTCTCAAAAATAAATTAATAAAAAATAAACTTAAAAAAATAAAATCACAGCTGTATTCTTAACGTGGAGCTTGTAGTGGCCTATGTGAGTCTCTGGTGTCTTTGAACTCAGTGTGTGATTTCACGGAATCAGATACCTGTTCTGAATGCTGGCAGACCGTCCCGAGCTTTACATCTGAGGGAGCGGCTCTGCCTGTCTTTGCTTTTATGGAAAAGGTAAATAATATTTTGATGAGGGTAAAGTTTCAGACTCTGTCTGCACTCCCTAGATCAGCGCTTCTCCCAACAGAAAAGTAGTATGAGCCATAAATATAATTTGAAGTTTTCTAGTAACCACATTACCGAAAAAAAAGGGTGAAATTAATTTTAACAGTATGTTTTACTTAACTCAATATATCCAAAATATCATCATTTCAACATGCAATCAATATTTTAAAATTATTAATGAGATATTTTACTTTTTTTCATGCAAAGTCTTCGAAATCGGTGTGGTTTGCAGTTCTAAGCACTCAACATGGGTGCAGAATTTTCATTAGAAATACTTGATCTCGATTTAGATTTCATAAAATGTGTAGTTGAAAAAATTGATTTTACCTATCCATGAAGTTCCCCCAAAGAGTCAGGTATCAGTTTATAAATTTAGATTTTTTTCCTATAAATTTAAATTTAAATTAATTACAATGAAATAAAGTGAGAAATTCCGTTCCTTAGTTGCACTAGTCACCTTTCAAGTGTTAGTAGCTCCAGTTGTGCCTAGTGGCTACCATATTGGACCGCCATGGCTACAGAGTCTTCTTTTTTTTTTTTCCTTTAAGATTTATTGATTTATTTGGGGCAGAGAACATGGGTGCATGGGGGGGAGGGGCAGAGGGAGAGGGAGAGAGGGAATCTCAGGCAGATTCCCTGCAATGTGGAGAGCCCAACTCGGGGCTTGATACCAGAACCCTGAGATCACTACCTAGGCCAAAATCAAGAGTCCATCACTTAACTGACTGAGCCACCCAGGCACCCCAGCTACAGATTATTCTTAAAACCATACTTGAGTGCTTTTGTATTTCTCAGGTTACTTTTTATGCAGAATTAGCCCATGCCACAAGGTCCTTAGAAACTTTTTACCAGATTAGATTCCTCAAGGAGGTAAATGCCTAGGGAAAAATAGCTCTGCGTGTTTGTGCTTTATTCCTGGGGCCAGGGAGTGCCTTGCACATAGTAGGTATTTAATAATGTTTACCTAGCTAAATGCTGTTTTGTACTCAAATTGCAACTTAAATTGCACTTTCTCCAGGAAGTAAGTGTATCCTGACTCTCCAGTCTGTCCCATGTTGCTTCATTCCATTTTTTCAGAGAAGTGAGTTCTTTTCCTCCAGGTCATATACCCTTACACACTGATATGAATAATTTTGTGATTAATGTCCAACTCCCTGACTAGTCTGTCTATAAGTTCCATGAGAAGGGGGGATGTGTTTTTGTTCACTGAAATATCGCCTGTTCCTAGCATCACGCATGGCACGTATGGAATAAGTATTGGTCCTAGAATAATAGCACAGAACCATTTAAAATAGGAAATGATTAGCAGAATGTCAGTTCTTAACTTCATAGAAGTCGGCGTTTCTTTCATGTTGGGGAGAAGGAATTTTTTTTAAAGATTAGATGCACTGAAAAATTAGATTCGTAGTGTTTGTTCAAACCTTTTTACTCCTGTAAGTATGCCTCTTCTTAGCTTTCTCTCTGTTTATTAATATTCATTGTCTCGAAATAGCTATCACGTCACATCTATCTCTGCTTATAACTTAAGGTACACTGAAGACAAAAACTTAAAAAAACAAAAAAGAAAACTGAATTGTAAAGTACTTTTCAGGAGCTGAGAAAGGTATAGGGCAAAAGCAAAGGTGCATAAAGGAAGCATCTTTTGCTGTTTCAGGACAATTTAAAATAAACCCACCCTTTTAATTATAGCAGAGTAATGAGCCTTACCCACCATATGTGGAAATATAATTAAAAATGTATTGTGGGTCAGTAGACCAAGTTGTCAGGTCATTATCTGAATCATAAAGTTGGGAGTAATGCCCATTAAAGGTTACTAGTTTGGAAAGGTTAGAATAGAATTTAGTCTCCACAAATATAAAGTTATGCAGTTTGAATAATGCTTTAGAAAACTGCCAACATTTGACTTAAAAAAAAAAAACTTCTCACATAAACATACAGAAATGTGCACGTGAGGGTCCAGCTTGGTGAATTTCCATATCTAGATCAAGAAACAGTGCATTTACCATCATAATGTCCCCGAGTCTACGCTCTTGCTGCTCCCCCTTTCCTGGCCTCCAGTGTAAACCACTATCCTGACATAGATAAGGTTTTCCTGTTTTTGTACTTCATATAAATGGAATCATGCAGTATCTGCATTTGAATTATTATAATAGATTATCATTCTAATTGACATTCCTGATAGCAGCTCGTTGAAAATATGGTCTGTTTTCAGTTTCCTTATTATGTATCTAATTGGGTAAACTGGCAATTTACCACTGTGTCTGGTTCTTTATTATTCCTTCAAGAGATTCCCTGTGTAGGCGTATGTGTATACGTGTGTGCACGCACTTACGTGCATGTACATGTGTATGCGCTTTTCAAAATCTTGCTCAAATTCGATTTGGCCCTGCTGTGCATGTTGTTCACCTCTTAGTGATATGTCTTAAAGCCCTTTTCATATCAGTTCATGTAGCTCCACTCTGTTTTTCCTAATAGCTCACAGTACTCCATTGTATGGATGTATCAGAATTTAATGAACCAGCTGTCCACCGAAGAACAGTTCGTTACTGATCTTTTGCTTTTAGAACAAGAGACCACATACGTTTATCTGTAAAATAAATTCTCAGAAATGGAATTCCTGGGATGCCTGCGTGGCTCAGATGGTGAAACGTCTGCTTTCAGCTCAGGTCATGATCCCAGGATCCTGGGATTGAGTCCTGCATCAGGCTCACTGCTCAGCGGGGAGCCTGCTTCTCTCTCTGCCTGCCATTCCCCCTGCTTGTTCTCTCTGTCTGTCTCTCTCGCACGCTTTCTGACAAATAAATAAATAAAATCTTAAAAAAAAGAAAAAGAAATGGAATTGCCGAGCAGTGGGTCCGTGCATTTTAAATTTGCTCAGATATTTCTTTTTTTTAATAATAATATTTTTTATTATATTATGTTAGTCACCATACAGTACATCCCTGGTTTTTGATGTAAAGTTCGATGTTTCATTAGTTGCGTATAACACCCAGTGCCCAGATATTTCTAAATGGCCCTTCAAAAAGTTGTGCCAACTTTTACTCCCATTAGCAAGTTTTGAAAATTGCTATTTCCAGTGTTGTTGCTTGAGGTCATGTGCTATCAAGTTTGTTAATCTTTGCAGTGATAGAGGAAAACAGTGAGTCATTGTTATTTAAATTTGCATTTTCTTTAGTTTTGAATGAGGTTAGCTATTTATATGTTTCTTGGACATTTGTGTTTCTCTTGGGACTCATCCTGTACTTTGCTCATTTTCCTATAGGCTTGCTCATATTTTTCTTAATAACTTCAAGGAAATTCTGAATGACTTCAAGGAGCTGTTTCTATATAAATGAAATTAACTCTTTTATGTCATTGCAGTGTTAAATTTTTTTTCAGCTTGTTTTTTTCTCTCTACGGTGTTTATAGTCATTTTGTATTCCCAAACATAATGTTTACATTTTTATCTGGTGAAATGCACCAGTTTTTTCGTTACTGCCTTCTGAATTGTGTGTTTTTAATGAGAAAAAGCATTGGAAAGTTGAGACACATAGATAAATAGACAGACAGACAGTAGGACAGATAGATAGATAACTGCGGCCCGGCATGGAAAAAAAATCTCAAGAAATGTTTGTGGGAAATGTGGTTAAGCAGAAATTCAAATTTCAGTCAAATGTGTTGTGACCAACTATAAATAAACAAAAATTTGGATATTATCTGCCAAAAATTGTTTTAACATTTTTGACAGCTTTTGGAAGATTGTTGATGCTATGCTTTTTTTTTTTCCTTTTATGCTTTGTTATTTGGGGTTTTAATCTCTCCAATGATCCCTCTTTTCAGATTTCAAATTATAACCTAGTTCCTGCACCACTGCTGGCGTCCACTGACCCATGTCCGAAGTACTTCCAGGTCAGACATATTTTCTCATGTTTCAATGCAGAGAAGCAGATGAATATTAAAACTTGAACAAATAGAGATGATGGATGATTGTATTGATGTTAAACATGGTGTGCTAAAATGACATGTGTTTGTTTTTTCTTGTTCACTAATGTAGTAGAAAAGTAGATGGTTAAATAGAAGAATCAGTTGGACTTACCTGTATTCGTGTAATAATTGCATGACTCTAGTAATAGCATAATGTAAAAATATTTTTGTTGATTATAACAGGAAACTAAAGATATGTCAAATTTTGCCATCTAGCATTGCATATGGTAGCCTGTAAACACTTACGTATGAACAATGAGGTGTTCGTGGTCAGCCATTTTTGGGTTTGTCTAGAGTAGAACTCCCCAATTCAGTATTCTCCCTGATCAAGTGTTGATTACATTCAGGCCTTAAGAAAACCACCTTAATTTTATTGTATATCCCTTTCTTTGTGTCATGACGGATGCTAATCCATACATGATGTGGTGTGGGATTTATTTCTTTGCCTCACAGTAATATAATAAGGAAGAAGTTATTGCAGTAATATTTTGAATTAAACATAGGATAGGACTGCAAGTGAAAAATGAATCTGGTGGGGGCGCCTGGGTAACGCAGTCGACTGTTAGGCGTCTGCCTTCGGCTCAGGGCCTGATCCCGGCGTTCGGGGATCGAGTCCCACATCGGGCTCCTCCGCTGGGAGCCTGCTTCTTCCTCTCCCACTCCCCCTGCTTGTGTTCCCTCTCTCGCTGGCTGTCTATCTCTGTCAAATATATAAATTAAAAAAAAAAATCTTTAAAATAAAAAAAAAAAAATGAATCTGGTGGTATCCATATTTGTTAGGATACAAACCACTCAGCAAATTCTGAGTTTTTTAGTAAGTAGTTTTGAACCATGGGCAAATAGGTATTAAAATCTCTCAGTTCTGTAATTAAACTCCTGAAGTACGTCCAAGCTGTTTTCTCCTTTATATAATACTGCATGTTCCATTTCAACAGAAAACTAAATAAAACAATAAATACTAAGCTCAGTAGAGATACGTGAATGACAGGTAATATCCTTTTTATACAAAACAGCTGAAAACAGTGTGACAAGCCTAAATTCACGCAGGAAAATTAGGAACTTAGGGCTGATTCTTAGAGACCATCTGATCACACTGTGATAATTTAGGGGCAGGGAGTAGATTTTCTTTGTAAATACATATTTGAACAGTCATATTAATTTTGGTAAATCAAGGCAAATACATGTGTTCTTTTAAAAAACACAGTTTAAGTTGTTGAGAATGATTTCTTTTAGGAATTCTTTAGTGTTTAAAATTTTTTATTACATGGCAAGATAGGCTCTGTATGGAAGCTAAGAATAAAGCTGGGCAAGTATATAAAGTATGTTTTCCTCTAAATGGAAGTGAACTAATCATTAACTTCTAGGAATTTCTTACTGTCACTTATATTTTATTATGCTAATGTATTCCTTCTTCTGAATGGTTCTCAAGTGTCTTATTCTCTGGTAGTTATATTAAGAGAGAATGACACTGTTATCTAGCAGGGTTTTTCAATGACAGCTACTACTATCGTATATTGGTATAGGATGCAACATATTTTACACGGAAAGCAGTATTATCTCAGTGGAGTGTATATTCCAATCATTTTTTACTTGAAAATTTAGGTGGCAGCTAGTGCAGGAGAGTCTGGACCAATAACTGAGATAAAGTAGCCTGCTGTCCCATTTTCCGACTCCTGGGAGCTGTGACTACAGGCAGCCTTTTAAAAAACAAACATACCCCAGAACATACATCATTATCCGCCTAGAAGATTCCTCTTGAATCTTCAAGATTCAACTCAGGAGTCCCTTCCAAGCCAGTCTCAGCCTGTCACATAGTCTGGTAGTTACCCTATTTCAAGGATTCTGCCATTGTGTTATATTCCCTGTTGGAACTGACCTGAGGCCCAGCCTGTCAGTTACTCAGGAAAACCTGTGTCATTACTTGATCGCTCACCTGCTTTTGCCCACCTCAACCAGTATTCTCAAGCTTGATCATTGACCGTATTCATCAGACTTGGTCATAAAAGTCTAGAGCTGTATTTAAAACACACCTTAATCTTCTGAAGATGTTAAGGCTCTTCTAAACGATGAAAATGGCTTAGAGATTGATCAGAAGAAATATCCTTGGGATAAGCATGTACTGTCCCAAGGTGACTGCTTTGAAGGCCTTCATTCTTATTTGAATACACAAATTCTGACTTGGGTTTCCAAAACAGCTGATCTTCACATTTGCCACGGGTGATTTTGGAATGCCAGGTTCCCTCCTCTGGCGTGCTTTTCTCATCTTGGCCCGCTGCTGGACTCCTACCTACCCGTCAAGACCCAGCTCAGCTGTGCTTTTTCCAGAGTGCCTTCCCTAAACTGCTTTCCTCATCCCAAATACCTTTTCCTCATAAGACTCTCTGCCTCCTTGAGCCATGGTGAGTTTGTTTAATAACTGTTCCTTCTCATTGCCCACTCTGACTGAGTTTCTTGAAGAAAAGTTTCTGGTACATCTCTCTTGAGTCTCCTCAGCTCCCCTTGGGATGTTTATTAACAAAGTGAGTCCTCAGGCAATTAAGTCGAGTGGGCATGGGAAACCCTTAGATGGGTGAGACCCAGCTGTTGAAATCACCCTCTTCCCATAAAGCCTGGGAAGTTGCCCTGTGAATCAGCTGTGTGAAGCTGCTCTCCTCTAGCTTTAGAAACTTCCAAGGTTAGGGACGCCCGGGTGGCTCAGTTCGATGAGCGTCTGACTCCTGGTTTCAGCTCAGGTCATGATCTCAGGGTCCTGGGATCCAGCCCCACGGTGCAGGGAGTCTGTTTGAGGATTCTTTCTCCCTCTCTCCCTCTGCCCCTACCCCCCCCCCCCCCACTCACATGCAAGTGTGCTTTCTCTCTAAAATAAATACATAAATCTTTAAAAAAAAGGAAAAGAAAAGAAACTTCCAAGGTTCTAATCCTGTGATCTGTCTCAGTGACCCATAACCTTTGCCGCTTTTGTTCAGAAAGAAGTTCTTATCGTTTTCGTCACATTGAGAGTTTACTTTCATGAGTAATTTCAGGAAACCGGCCTTATTTTGCTTCTCCTTCCTAAAAGAAAAAAAAAATCTGAGTTATTTCATTTCCTTAATACTTTGAGGTCTAGTTCAAAAGGCAACATTCCTCAGGGTAGAAGTTTGGCTGTTAACTCCTCAGTGGAAATAAAACTGTGTAGCAGAAAAATGAAAATGAAGAAACTGTGAAGTTTCACTGACAAGCAGGGCAAACATGGAGCTTCCCTGAGCCATTTGTCAATTTCCAGTTTTGTCACCGTGTCACGGGAGCACTCGGAGAGCAGCAGGGTATGGAGAGAAGAGTTTCCCGTCGTTGCTGACAAAAATTTTTCTTTGACAGATGCCTAGAGGTCTCAGAAAAGAGAAACTGAGGGGGCAGGTTTAAGTACAGGTTCCAGCCTGGGTTTATATTAGGATGCCATCCGAATTATAAGGGTCACATCTCCGTGCTGGGATCTTTGTGACTCTGGGTTTCTGGAAGGCCTTGTTGGTCATGGAATTTAAGTAAGCCTGGCTTACTTCATTTTGTTTAGACCTCATAAAAAGTACTCCATTTATTAACAAAGCCTTTTTTTTTTTCAGTTGCTAAAAGAAGACTCAGTTTAAAGTGGTTTAAGCACACACACACACACACACACACACACACACACACACAATCAATTGACTTTAATAACCGAGAAATCTAGGGGTTATCACATTTCAGGTGTGGCTTGTTTTAGGGATTCCAACAACGTCACTAAGAGCTTCCTCCTCTCTCTCTGTCTCGTGGCTCTGCTTGCTCATAGGTCCGTGTTAACTCCGGTTGCCTCTTCATGGTGACCCGTCAAAGTTCTAGGCTAATATCTTCTAGTTCAAGAAAAAGAGAAAAGAGAGCACCCCTTTTCTGATCATTCCAGCAACAGTCTTAGGACTGGCTTTGCCTGGGTCGCTTGCTTTTCCTTGGGCCGGTCACCATAGCCATGGGGATTTGCTACTCTGACTGGCTGGGCCTGGGCCATGTCCTCCACAAAGCAAGGGGCAGTGTCATCTCTACCTGGACCCCTAGAATGTGAGCTGTGCAAGAGGAGGTATTATTATTTTGTCAGTTTTGTTCACTGCTATAACCATAGCAGTTAGAACTGTATCTTTTGCGCACACACCAGAGAATCTGTTGAATGAAGGAATAAGAATGCAGAAAGGTTGATTCCCCAAGAAAAATTGTGGAGCTGTTACCAGTTGAAGAGGAAACTCATGCCAGACTATAACAGATGTTTCCCGTGGGCATGCAGGAGAGCGATGGCCATAGTAATACGAGCTCTTGTCACACTCTTAACTTACACCCAGCTCTGCAATCGGAATTGGTCCTCCCGAATTGATGTTGGAGCTTCCTAACAGCGTGATGAATAGCTGCGGAGGTAATGGCAAAGTCTTGGGGCCCCATTGCACCCCCCGAAATCCAGGAGCAGAACCACCTCTGTACCGAAGACTCTCAGGGTTGCTGGCATGTGCTTACCCATTCCTCATTCGTTTTGCTTATTTTGTGTACTGTCATGTTCTTGGCCTTGAGAAGAGCAACAGCACATAGCAGATGCTTGACGGATATTTAGGTAATGAATGAGTGAACGGATGACTGAATCAAACATTTATCGAGTACTCTTCTATGCCAGGCTGTGTAGAAGGCCCTGGAAATTCTGGGAATATAAAAATGAGAGGGAAATGCAAATCAAAATGACAGTGAGATGCCACTTCATACCTCCTTGGGTGGCTATCATAAAAAAGACATAATAACAAGTGTTGGGGAGCATGTGGAGAAATTGGAACTTTCATCCACTGCTGGTGGGAATGTAAAATGGTACAACTGCTTTATAAAACCTCCTGCAGGTCCCCAAAGGTCATATGTATTTAATTATATAACTTTATATATAATATGATATAATCATATAAATACATATAACCAAATATATATAAAATATGTAATATCATATGTTAATTATATATATAATTAGCAATTCCACTCCTGGGTGTGGACCCAAGAGAATTGAAAACGTGTCCACACAAAACTTTGTACATGAGTGTTCATAGCAGCACGATTTATAATAACTAAAACGTGGAAACATCCTAAATGTTCATTAACTGATGAACAGTTAAATAAAATGTGGTCTGTCTATACAATGGAATATGATTTGGCCATAAAAAGGAATAAAGTAAGGATACATACTACAACATGGATGAACCCCGACGGTACACTAAGCGAGGAAAGCCAGTCACAAAAGATCACATGTTCTATGACTGTGTTTCTGTGGAATGTCTAGAATGGGCAAGTCCGGAAGGACAGAAAGTAGATTAGTGGTTGCCAGGGGCTTGGGCATGGGAGGAATAGAGGGTGACTGCGAACGAGTGTAGGGTTTCTTTTTGGGGTGATGATAGCGTTCTGTCATTGGATCGTAGTAATGGATGGACAACTCTGAGAATATGCTAAACACCCCTGAACTGTACATTAAAAGCGAGCTTTATGATATGTAAATTGTATCTCGATGAAACGGTCCTAAAAAATGAATAAAACAGTCATCAAGAATTTAGAGTTTAGAAGGGGAGATAGACATCTCAGTTGATATTTATGGTATAGTATAGCAGTGCTGGTATGAACAGCCTGCCACATACCTAGCGTGGAGGAGGGGGCAGCCTTCATTGTGTATAGGAGTCAGAGGAAGGCTAAAGGGGCTGGGTTTTGAAGGAGTTTTCAGGCAGGGTGTAGGGGAGATGAGGGCAAAGGATATTCCTGGGCAGAGAAAACAAACTCCTTGTGCAGAGGAAAAGAGTTGAGAAGGGGCTTGGCATTGGCAGGAAAGTTGATTGTGGCTTCAATGTAGAGAACATGGTGGGGAGCAGTGACAGGAGATGTGACTAGAAGGGTCGATTGAGACTAGCATAGGGGGATTTGAAGTGGCTGTAGAGTGAGCTGAATTTGAACAACAGGGGGCTAGTAGATGGTTTTAAGCAGGGGAGATACACGATCAGTTTGTTTTTAGAATGATACAGGGCAAAATGTGACAGGCTAGACTGCAGACCCATTACGCTTGCAGATTTAGAAAGAAACTGATAAGTGATGCGGGTCTGAAAGCAGGTGTGGAGGAGGTGGGAAGGGGAAACTGGATTTACTAGAGGATTTTACTAAAACTGGATTTTCAAGGAAAATCGAGAGAATTCAGGAGGATAAACTCACAAAGGGCTATTCCGATGCTTCTAGTCTGGGAAACGTAGGGTGGCAATGCCATGAGTTCTCACTTAGGGTCTAGCCCATGTGTCAGTGGATTTAACTCCCTCCATCCCCACAGTTTATAGGGAGTATTAGAGCAAGTGGTCTTTGAGCTCAAATCTGTAGTAAGCTCATGGGGCACAGAGACACGGAAGTGGCTTGAACGCACCATCTTCTGAGTCTCAATCTAGTACTAGTATTGGGGAAAGCAGTGGAGAAGAGTGAAAGCAAAAGGTGACCGAGAGGGAGTGGTCTTCGGGCAGAAGAGGAAGATCGTCATCCTTACATTTTTATGTCCACAGAGCATTAGTTTTTCTCCATAATTTTTAGTATTTGTATTATTGCTGTGTTGCTCTTTCCCATCATATGTAATTCTCTTTTGTTGATTGTTACTAACGATGCCGGTGGTAAATATGAGGAAGGAGGGGAAAGAGGAAGGCCCGGAATTGGGTGCTGGGGGGCACGGTGGGGACAGCAGCGTTGTGCTGTGTGCACCAGAGCCTCTGCTCAGCCTTCCGTGCTGTTTGTAGCAGAGCTTGGAAGACTTGGAGCTGGTAGGATGACAGCTGATGAGAAATCAGGTATGGTAGAGAAGTATACTGGTCTGTTCTGGGTCACAACACATGTACTTTTGACTCTAAATAGCCTTTTCTTCTTTAGGGAATTATGGCAGAATTGAACAAGAATTTTCTTGAGCCGAGGCAGAGGAGCAAAATAAATTGGTCTGGATAGTCTCTTGAAAGGTTTTATTTTAAATCTTGCTCAGATGCTACATGGGATAAAAGCTTGAGAAAAGCTAGACTTTTATTTTTATTTTTTTCCCAACTAGATTTTATTTTATCTTTTTATTTTAATTTTTTTATAATAATATTTTTTATTATATTATGTTAGTCACCATACAGTACATCCCTAATTTTTGATGTAAAGTTCCATGATTCATTAGTTGCGTATAACACCCAGTGCTCCATGCAATACGTGCCCTCCTTAATACCCATCACCAGCCTATCCCAGTCCCCCACCCCCCTCCCCTCTGAAGCCGTCAGTTTGTTTCCCAGAGTCCATAGTCTCTCATGCTTCATTCCCCCTTCTGATTACCCCCCCCTTTCTTCTTCCCTTTCTTCTCTTACGAAATAAGTCAAGCAGAGAAAGACAATTATCATATGGTTTCACTCATTTATGGAACATAAGAAGTAGGAAGATCGGGAGGAGGAGAAGAAGAAAAGCTAGACTTTCAATGTAAACATTTCTTGAGATGTTAATGAAACACTTGGTTTTTTTTTTTTTTTTCATTGTATTCAATGATTTGTTCTGCAAACATGCATTGAGTACCTACTGTGTGCTGTGCTCCTGTTTTGGTTGCTGGAGGTCACAGTCTAATGGGAATCTCCAACAGGGCAAAAACAACACAATGGGAATGATGCTGTCAGAGATAAGTGTATGGAGGTTTGGGAGTATAGAAAGAAGGAGCCTTGGAGTCTGCCTAGAGGGGCAAGAAGACAGTCCACAACTGGGTGATATCTACCTTGAATCTTAAAGCTGAAGTAGAAATTTGCCAGATAGGAGGGAAGGATGCTGAGACTGTGTGCAAAGACAGGGAATGGGACATGCGTGATCAGAATGTTCCAAGTGCCTCTGAAATCATTATCTGGTTCTAGTGGTTCTCAGCCTTGGCCACACATTGGAATCACCCTGAAGAGGCCCAATCCCAGGCTGATTGAATCAGAATCTTTGGGGGTGTCTTTAGGAGTGGGTCTTAGCCTTCTGTACTTTTTTTTTTTTAAAGTTCCTCAAGGGATACATGCAGCTGGGGTTGCAAACGTTTCCTTGTACCTGTGACACCTGTTGTTGACCTTTTGGAGACCTTTGATCCCTTGGCCTTATCTTCCCAGTTCTCTATCCCCTTCCCGGCTCCATTCCCTGCCCTCTCTAGGCCATACCCAGAATGCATTCCTCATCTGTTCACTTTCCCACATGACACCTTAATCCTGTCCCCCTCTGTGACTATGTCTTTGTTTTCCCCTCCCATTCAGTAGGTTGCCTTTTCATTTTTGTGGATGGTTTCCTTTGCCGTGCGGAAATTTTTTGGGTCGATGTAGTCCTGCTTGTTTATTTTTGCTTTTGTTGCCTTTCCTTTTGGTGTCAAATCCAAAAAAATGATTGCCAAGACCCATGTCAAGGGGTTTACTGCCGGTGTTTTCTTCTAGGAATTTTATGGTTTCAAACCTTACGTTCAAGTCTTTAATCCATTTTGAGTTAATGTTTGTGTGGGGGATAAGGGCCGGGTCCACTTTCATTCTTTTGCATGTGGCTGTCCGGTTTTCCCAGCACCCTTTATGGATGAGACTGTCCTTTCTCAGTTGTATATTCTTGGCTCCTTTGTCATAAGTTAATTGGCCATACATGCATGGGTTTATTTCTGGGCTCTCTGTTCCATTGATCTGTGTGTCTGTTCTTATGCCATCAAACTTCACATTTCTTTTAGAAACAGTCACCAACTCTGTGTTTCTCCCACGTGACTATTTCTGGACTTTGTTCCTCCCATTATGTTCCCCTAGCCAGCTTCCCCTCATGGGAAGACTTTCCTTTCACAGAGAAAATTGAGTCAGTTCCGCTTTTCCTCGGCTTGGTGTTCTGCTGTGGGATATGTGCCTGTCCCCACCCTTCCTCCCTCTCCTTCCTTCCCTCCTGAAGAAGTATCCCTTGTCTTGGGCAAGGCTGACACTCTCATATCTGCTGTGGTCCCTCCTCTCATCACCTGGATTTTACCCTATTCCTCTGTCCCTCTTTTGTGTTTCCATTTGTCCCTTCTCTGTTGCCTTCTGCGTTTCCAGCTTATAAAATAAAGCATCACTAATCTAATCTTTAAAGAAAAATGCCTTCCTGTAACCCCAAATCATCCTCCAGCTGCTTTCTCTCCCCATACTTTGTGTATAGTGAAGTTCCTTGAAGGTCACTCTCTGCCCACCTCTGCCATTCTCCCAACGTTGTTAGGGACAGAAGCCACCCATGTTCTTATAATCAGCCAGTGCTGCTTAATGGAGGCCCTATCTTCATGCCTTGGTCAAGAGATCGATGACTAGAGTCAGCACAAAGGCAGTGAGAGGGAAAGACACCCCCCACCCCCCACCCCATGCCTAAGTCTCTCATGCTCACCTTGTTCTTTCCCTGCTGTCTTGATTGGACTATTTGCAGTAGCTTTCCAGGTAGTCTCCATGCCTGGGTTTGGCTTCCCTTCGATCAATGGCAGAGTCAGACACTAACACCAAATGGAAGGGCATGGACATGGGGCTAGCCTGCCGCTTTGGTTAGGGAGGCACCCTCTGTCTACCTCATTCTGCTCTTTCCCTGATGACCTCTGATGTTTTCATTGCCTAATTTACATTGCTTCTTTAATTCCTGTTCCCCAGAGTCATCTTGGAGAACATGCTAGAGGAAAGATGCCCTTTCCTATAAAGGAATACAACACACACACACACACACACACACACACACACACACACACACACCTCTCCCTCTCCCTCTGTTTCTTTCTCTTCAGCCTCAGATTCATTCTTCATGCTATTGAAGTGCTTGGTCTTCTTCTCTGCCTCAGGGTCAAGTGCAGACCCTTGAAGCATGTCTTGTAGGACTCTGCCTGACTCTTCCTCCCCTTTTCCATATCTCCTTTTGTGTTTTGATTTTCTAAGACTCCCCCAATGCTGATCCACCCTCTCTTACCATCAGATCCTCTCCAGACTGAGGTGGGAAGACCACTTACTCCTTTGCACCTCCCCCCAACTCCCATCCTGGTGGATTTTTATCACATTATTGTGTTTTCTTCTTCAACAAGGCTGAAAGCACTTAGCAGGTGGGACCTTGGGTGTCTTGGTCTCCCAGTTCCCGGCGTGGTGCCTGGCAAGAAGAAAGTGCTCAATAAATATGGTGGCTGAGGTATGTGATCAGAGACAAAAGTGTGTGGGGAAGGACGGATCTCTAAAATAATATTAATCCCTAACAGTATGCCAGGCATTAGGTTAAATACTTGACAGCCATCCCTCTTAGTTTTCGACAAAACTCGGTGAGGTGAAGATACTATTACTATCCTGATTTTACAGCAAAGAAATGGAGAATTTAACTTATCTGTTATATCAGGGAATTTGGACTTATTCTGAAGCTTTTGGACTCCAAAGAAAACAGCTAAATAGAAGATTTAAAGAGACATTGTAAGATTTTCTTTGGTTTAAAAAAGAAGCACAAACCTCCTTCCTCTTACACTGAGGAATTTTTTTTCCCTATTATTAAACCCTTCTGGACCCAATTTCTTTATCCCATCTTGTTAGTCTTTCTGTGTATCCATACAACAGGACCATTTCTATCGCTTGGAGCAATCAGGTGGTAAATTTGGGGGTTCTGGCAGGCAGCCCCGTGCCCTGTCCCTTGGATGTAAAGGGGTGAGGGTTGCTTACATTTATTGTTACATGTGTGCTAAACCCTCTGCATGCATTTCTCATTTTAATCCTCACAACAACCAGGTGCTACGAATGTCCCCATTTTTCAGGCAAGGACCCTGAAGGTCTGGTGTCCTAGGTCACTCAGCTAGTAAGTAGCCTTGTCTCCCTGGCCCTGAGTTCTGTGTTCTTACTCTCACGGGCACTGCCTCCCACTTTCAGGGGCCTCCTTCTTTGAAGCCTTGGTCCTTTTAGGAATTTGCTAACTTCTACCTACTTCTTTTGACCCCAAGTGACCGCCTAGCTGATAGTTAACTCCTAGAGCCATCTGTATACTTCATAACATTAACTTGGCTGCCTTAGTTCTAGATGTGAACCTTTGATTTTGCTACCAGATGATACCATCATCTAATATCTAAAGCACACTCGAACTGTGTTCAGGCTTCGATCTACAGAAACAGCACCGAGCTGTTTTCTACAGGATGGTCCTGTTGTTCTAATGCGCCCAAACCTCTCCTTCGTGATTTCTAGCATACAGAAGAGTTACGAAGGGCATAGGGAGGACAGTGGGATCCAGAAGGCTGATGAGAACATGGATAAAAGTTTTTATCTGTCACATTCAGGATATAAAAGCTATTTAATCACCTAGAAATTTTGATAATATTCTTTCTGAAAATGTTTATGGTTATGAACAAAGTAAGTAAAACTTTTTCCCTGATAACATTGCTAGAATATAGTACCTGACGTCGTAAAATAGCCTCATAGAAATTTTTTTGCCACGTCTTTAAAAAAGCCAAAGATTTCCTACTTTCTCCTAGTGATGTCATTCTAAATACCCAAGAGTTTTCTCTTGTGCACCCATGTTATAGATGTGTGTGTCAGGGAAAAGACTCCATGTGGGTTCAAGGTGGGCCCTTTCATACCAAGTGCTACTCTTGAGTGGGGGTGACTTCTAAATTGGAATACATGAAAATGGTAGTAATAGTTAAAACAGTATAATTTTTAAAATTTTAGTCATCAGGGTATCGTTTAAAAGGGAGAAACAAACTAGATTCTCTCTTCCTGTAAAATGAAGCCCAGGTGCTTAGCTGTGTTGCTGGGTAAGCAGGAATCCCGATAAATAGTACTTCTAAAGAATGGGGTCCAGAGTCTAACCACTTTGGGTTACAGCCCTTAACTCTGTCTCTAGGCCACACAGTCATTGCGTTATAAAGGTGGGCGATGTCTACAGGGTATGTTGCTTACCTTTCTAGAAGCACACAGACTCCAGGATGAGTGGGTGACTCTTCCCTAAAGTAGGTAATCCTGAGTATTTGACAATAGAAAGGAGTACCTCTAAGCTCCCAAACAGTGGAATATTCTTACCTTCTCTCCTGTGGAGGTCCCTGTTTTGCCTGGGGGTGGAAGAGGGAGTTGTCACAATACAATTTTAGGAATGTTAGGAGCTGTGCTTCAGTTCATTTGCTGGTTAACCTCACTGAGGTCTCTGTAGAGGGCAAAGGATCAGATAAGAAAGGGGTCATTCTTCATAGACTGAGAAATGTGAAACCTTAGGAATTCTTGCTGATGAATTATATTCCCTTCTAGTCTGCGAAACCTTTCTTTCTTCCTAGCAAGAGACACATGGAATAAATCACTGATGGTATGAACAATATTTGAGATAAATGCAACTGTCAGGTAGTTTCCTAGAGTCCTGCAAGGGCATGTGGGGACTGCGAACAGCTGAGTCTGTATTTTAATTCAGTGGAATATATTCAGACTCCTTTGGGGGCTCTAACACAGCAGTAGCCAAGGGCTCAAGGCTGCGTTATTAGTAATAATTTTTTTTTAAAGATTTATTTATTTATTTATTTGACAGAGAGGGAGACAGCCAGTGAGAGAGGGAACACAGGCTGGGGGAGTGGGAGAGGAAGAAGCAGGCTCCCAGCGGAGCAGGGAGCCCGACACGGGGCTCCATCCCAGGACCCTGGGATCATGCCCTGAGCTGAAGGCAGATGCTTAATGACTGAGCCACCCAGGCGCCCCTAGTAATAGTTTTGTGTGTGTGTGTGTGTGTGTGTGTGTGTGTGTGTGTGTACACGTTCTCGAGTAACTGAGCCATTTCTCCAAAATGTCTGTTTCATACAAATACTAAACCTAGGTCAAAAATGTTCACCAAGATATTAGCAAACTTTAATGGAGATTGGTTTTTCCAGGCATTCGGAGCACAATTTCTAAACATGGTTGAGAAAAATTACCTTGGATGTGTGGTACATCAGTGAACAGTGACCTTTCAGGTTAATTAAGAAAGCCGGAGCCCCAGAGGATGTTTGAACAACTTTTTTCTTACCCAAAGGAACTGCAGAATAGAAATGTGGTGTGAATGTTTAGAAAGGGGGTGATTTTCAAGGTTGTGAATAATGACCAGAAGAAAGTGCTTTTATATGGATGCAAAAGGGAGATTCTAAATAAACTTTGGACGCTTAGACCTCTTAACTTTTCTATAAATTGACTTTTGTGTATGCACATTAAGCCTTTTATTTGTTCCTATTCAATTTTTGAGTGAGCAGTGAAAATAGAAAGGAAAATGGGTCAATTCTTTAAGAATGTATACGATGGAAGCATTAACTCTTTAAATTTTTTTGTATAAAGATGTTGGCTCACTGTATACTAAGCGGTTTAATCACATCAGGCAGCTAATGACTAATGACGAGTTTCTTTTTTCCAGCTGACTCAGGTGTAGACACTGTGGCAGTGTTTATGGCCAGCAGCGGAGCCACAGACATCACGAATCGAAACAACCCGGCCACACCACCAAACACCCTTCATCTCCGCTCCTCCCACAATGAACTGTTGAATGCTGAGATAAAGCACACTGAAACCAAGAACAGCACGCCCCCCAAATGCAGGAAAAAATATGCACTAACTAACATCCAGGTGGCGATGGGCCTCTCTGATCCGGCCGCGCAGCCCCTGCTGGGAAGTGGCTCTGCCAACATCAAGCTGGTGAAAAATGGGGAGAACGAGCTCCGGAAGGCTGCAGAACAGGGACAGCAGGACCCCAACAAGAACGTCAGCCCCACTGCAGTCCTCAACACAACTTCTGAGAAGTTAGAGGGCAAAGAGCCCCACCCACGCGATTCCTCAGGCTGTGAAATTTTACCCTCCCAACCCAGGAGAACCAAGAGCTTCCTAAATTACTATGCAGACCTGGAAACCTCCACCAGGGAACTAGAGCAGAACTTGGGCAACCAGCACGGGGTTGTGGAAGAGAAGTCCCAGCCAGGCCAGGGCCAGGGCCAGGCCTCCACCCTCATTGGGAACAGCGAGGGGCTGCCACAGAAACCAAACAAAGCCCAGTTCAGCCCTGAAGATGGCCATGCGGCCACAGTGTCATCCAGCCCAGAGACCAAGAAGGATCATCCTAAAACGGGGGCCAAAACCGATTGCGCCCTACACCGGATCCAGAACCTAGCACCGAGTGATGAGGAGTCCAGCTGGACAACGTTGTCCCAAGACAGCGCCTCGCCCAGTTCCCCGGATGAAACAGGTACCCCTGGGAAATGGTATAGACTCGTGGCCGCGCTTCCTTTTGGTGTTTTCAGTTATTGATGGACTTAATCTCTAGCCTGACCAAAAAAAAAGTCCATTTGCGGGCAGAGGAGAACGTAAGCCTCTTGCAGTAAAATTAGGCAGTTGGTGTGGAAAATATTGTTAGATTTCTCGGTGGTTTCATTTTGGTTCTTACATCAGTTGCTTGTCCCGGTAAGCATTTTTGTGAAAGAAATGGGTCCTCGGTGTTAAGTATAGTAAAACATCATCTGTTTAGAAATTACACTGCCAGTGCTTAGGTGAACTCTTTCAATATACCAGCTAGAAATACTGGGTTTTGTTAAGCAAAATAATAAAAGAAATAGAGTTGCAGGGGACAGCCTCTAGCTTGATTAAAAGAACCAACTATTTTAAAGTTCTTGGAACGTATTTATGCTCAAACTAATGAAAAGTTGGAAGTTTAAAAAGTTTAAAAGTCTACTCATTATCGACTTTTCCCTTTGACCTTTCCTGGAGAACATTTTATTGGCCTTGTTCATGTGATATTTGAAAGTAAGAAAGTGGTGTTTCTTCTTTTTAATCTATTCAGCAGTTCAGGATTTTAACTAGTCTGATTGAGACCAGTCTTTCTTGACTTCTGTCTGTATCTGTAACGTCTTCGGATTTGTCAGAGGAAAAATGAACAGGGTTCTAGAAGCCAGCCACTTTCAACTGCGTCTTCTCATTGCTCCCCCATTATACTGATGATAAGGTTAAAACACGAGGAGCGCTTTGTTGTGTCTAATACAGTGTAAGCAAGCACTCACAAAGGCTTATTTCGCTAACGTATCCCAGTAACCCGGCAACCACCGTAGTGGGTTCCAAGGCTCTGTTAATGTGCTGTAAATATAACAGGACCACCACGGAAGGAAATAACATTGCTGCAACCTATAAGGCAGAGAAATTACAAGGACTCTAGATAAGGAAAAGAGAAGGAGAAAGTGAAGACATTGACTTGTTTAAAAAAAAAAAAGCAGTGTTTTTGAAGTGCCCTTTAAAATCACAGTACTGTAGATGATGGATTTCATCAGCCCGCTGTGGCTGGATGTGGCGGTAGGGAGGTTGAGATGAGTCCATTTCATCTCATAAATGTCTGCACCTGCACATTACTGGAAGCATAATTATGTTTAGTGATGTTACTGAGTTCACAGCTATTACCTTTTACCCATTGAGAGGATTCATATCCTACAGCTGATGGACGCTGTCACCTGCTCGTGCTGGAATCTACATCAAGGACTCCTTGAGTATCTCACAGCCAGACTCCACTTCCTGTGTTCAGCAGCACCACTAAGACCTCACTGTCTTCCTCCCGTCCTGACAGCCTTCCCCGCTGCTCTGCCAGGCATGGCACTTTCTGTTGTAGGCACATTTCAAATTTTACTGCATGGTATTAAATGAGCAGTAAAGTCTCCCCTGTTCCTCACTCTAGCCCCTTTCCCCAGTGATGGCTGCTGTCTTTTTTTTTTTTTTTTAACATTTCCTTTCAGAAAACATTTTAGGCCTATACCCACCTTTATAATAAATTTTAAGATTTACCCAGATTTTATGATAACAATATTTATTTACAGAGTCCTTATCTTTTAGAGATATATACTAATATATAATAGTATAATAGATATAAAGTAGTATAATATCTACCAATATAAATAATATCGCGTATGGGATTTTCTCCAAAATAATTGAGGTAGAGATTAAAAAAAAAAGAAACCAAACTGCCCGTATGCTGATAATTGTTAAAGATGGGTACATAAGGGTCGTTTATTCTGTTCTCTCTAATTTTATATCTTTAAAAATTCTCCACAATAAAAAGTTAAAACAAGAAAAAAATTACATTAGATAGTTTTAGGAATGGTTTGCTTTTTCCTCTTAAGTATGTATTTTGTAGAGCCGTGCATATGAGAACATACTGCTTTTCTACCTCAGGTTTTTTAAGTATCAGGCATGCTATTCCACCCTATTTGAGCCCATGGTTTATTTAACGATTCCCTCACTGCTGCGTGTTTGGATTATTTCTGTCCACAGCCCCTTCTCTTGTTGCGTGCAGGTGTCAGGAAGGGCCCGTGGAGAGCACGGAATTCAGGCCGCACACATGCACTGTGTTCGGTCTGCTCCGACTCTCTCCAGGAAACCTTCCTGGGGTCCCCTCTGCTCACTGCTCCTTCACTCGGTGTCCTGGCATCACTTTCTGTTGTTTTCACATAACGTGAACTGAGTTAGGGTTTTCTTGACACGAGAGGATATGTTCGTTTTTCTCTCTCGAAGTCAGTTTTGAAGCCCTTCAGATTTTAAAGGAAGATTGACAATATGGTGAAGTCCTTTAATGGGTGGCTAAGGATAGGCACTTTTATTATGTTCTGTTAGCCAGCAGATAGTCCATCATTAGGTTTTGATGTAGTGTTCAACGGTTCGTTAGTTGCGTACAGCACCCAGGGCTCACTTTGAATCAAATATGCTCAAAAGAATGTTTTAGCTGTGACTCTAAAAGCAGCGAGATTGAGTTTTTTAAAAACGTGCTTAAGAACCAAACCTGTGCTATTTTTATTTTTTAAAGATTCATTGATTTTAGAGAGAGAGAAAGCATGCAGGTTGAAGGGGAGAGGAAGAGGGAGAGAATCCCAAGCGGACTCCCCGCCGAGTGCAGAGCCCGACGCAGGGCTTGATCCCATGACCCTGAGCCATGCCCTGAGCTCAAATCAAGAGTTGGCCACTTAACCAACTGAGCCATCCAGGCACCCCCAAACCTGTGCTGTTGTTCAACATATGGTCACTTTGGGATCTCTGTACTTATTTCTGCATGCTGCAAGGTCTCAAAATATTGTCAGTAGTTTGGGGGAATTCTTTTGGAATGTCCTCAGAGCCAGTTGTAAACTCCTACTGAAACGAAACCTCTTTACTTCATGATCACACTTCCAAGTTTAAGGTAGTGACCGCCACATAAATTAGTGAGTAAAATAAAATCAACGGATTTTCAGCATTTGTATTTCTTTTGATTTTGTGCGTCCAGTGAAACGTACTGTTAGCATTTACAATGATCACGAGCAGTTTAAATGAAACATTGTATGTTTCACTTACAATGGTAAAATCAGTGTTTATTATACGTTCCATATAGTGTATATATGTTTATATATGTAATAAACACAAATACTAACTGTTGAAAGAAAAGAAGAAATAAGAGCAAATTTTTGTAAGGTACTGGTTACATCACTGTAACACATAGTACACGCATACTAGTCTGCATTGCTGAGTGTATGTATGTGCTTATCTGCTGTGAGTTAAGTAAATACTCATCACAGTGGTGTGTGTTTTATGACTAAATCATGATACAATTATCTTTGGATCGCAGGCTGTGCTTTGGGGAGCCGAGAAAAATAGAACAGACTCATTTCTACCTTCGGGGCATCCTTTCCAAGTTAGACTGCTATTTATAAAATAAAATGCACTGCCTAACCCAGAGATTGACTACTTTCTCTTTCCCTTTCTTTCTGAATTGCCCCCTCCAGCATTTTGGTAACTTTTTTTTTGCACGATCAATCATGTATACAATATGTTGCTCCTCTTTTCCTCCTGTGTAGTCTGTCCTCTGAGAAAACAAGAGCCTCTTAGGGAAAAGAAAAGCATCTGTGTAATTACTGAGTTTCTTAGGAGTTTACCGAAGTTCAAAAAAATGCCTTGACCCTGATTCTAAAAGAAAGGGTTGCATCCCAATTTGGTTCTTGAAGGTGAGAACTTGTAATTAGCATTTTGCCAGAAATACAGGTCCCTCCGTGGCCCCAGGTAAGTGCAATGACTCAGATGAGTATAGGTTGGTCAGATTGTGTGTAGTCTGTTAGTCACCTGGTGGTTTATGTTTGTTTCATGAAAACTTTTAAAAGATACAACATATTGTTGTACCTGGGTACAGGTTTCAGTGCCTGTTGGTACCAACATGTAACCTAGGTTTAATTTGGGGCTTCATAAAAATCAAAGATACAGAGTATGAAACTGGGTGGACCTTGGGGACTAGACACGCCAACATTAGGTTCCTTACTAATGTGTACAAAGGCAGGATATACACAGAGAAAACAAAATCTAGATGGTGTGGCTTTGGGCCTAATGCTTCATTAACTTAACCATTGAGAGCATGGGCTCTAGAGTCAACTTCCTGAGTTCGAATCTCAGCTCGGTTAGAGGCAGGCAGTTCACATAGCCTCTCGTGTGTAAAGTGGGCATGGTAATGGGGTCTGGAATAGATCGATTGTGAGGATTAAGTGAGAGCATCTTCAAAGGGCTCTTAGAACAATGTCTGGCATATAGCAAGAGTTTAATAAATATTAGTGCTTATTATTATTAGTGATCACCATTATCACTACAGCAGTGGGATGTAAAAGTTTGCTTCTTCCTTAATTATGAGTTGCCTATATTTTGAACTCTAATTTTAGTTAGGACTTTCTGCACCCTAAGGGCAGGGATTGGTCTGTCTTCATCTTTCTATTTGTGTTGTCAATGCCTGAAATACGGCAGGTGAACTTAGTAAATAAATAATGATTAACTGAATAAAACTGGAGGTCATCTACACATCCCCAAATGACCCAGATGTATTCAGTAAATCATTTCATGTTACAGCTCAATCAACATCTGATTTTGATGTTGGGTACGTATTTTATAACGTAATTGATAAAGTTGCCTCATAATAGGTGAGGCTGAAAAACTAGGCACAGTGAAATTCTGTGGACCTACTATGTGTCTGTAGAATCTTGTTCATGCTACTTTCTCATACTCAGGTGGCCACAGTGAGACTTGAACCAATGTGTTCAGACACAGCATCCAGTGTTGTCCCACTGTACCATAGTCTTGAGACAGAGGTATGTGACCTCCGGAGCCTGAATATGTGAGATTTAATCTTCAACTGGGTGTGTATGGTAGTTTTCTTGAGAGTCTAGAAAATGGAAAATTATATTTTAGAGGATCTTTCCATTCTTTTTTTTTTTTTTTTAAGATTTTATTTATTTATTCGACAGAGATAGAGACAGCCAGCGAGAGAGGGAACACAAGCAGGGGGAGTGGGAGAGGAAGAAGCAGCCTCCTAGTGGAGGAGCCTGATGTGGGGCTCGATCCCACAACACCGGGATCACGCCCTGAGCCGAAGGCAGACGCCCAACCGCTGTGCCACGCAGGCGCCCCGGATCTTTCCATTCTTATAAACAATTGAGATCTAGCCCAAATGTTATCTCCTCTGTGAAACCTTTCAAGACCCTCTGACTTATTGCCAGTCCTTTCTCTCTCTCTCTCTCTATACCGCAAAGAAATGTTTTCAGATTTCTTTTATCATGTTCGCCTCAGCAGTTTGTAACCTTCCTTGAAACTTTCCGTTTAGACATAGAGCTCCAGGAAAGCAGGAGCCAAGTCTTCATTCTGTGTGGATATGGACCTCTTCAAAGAGCACTTAGTACATGATAAAAGGCTGCATGCGTGTTAGCTCGTTGCGGGTTGGGTCGCTGGAGCTGGAGGATAGACGTGCGTGGTGTCTGAGGGCTGCCACACCAAGCACACCCACAGAAACAGAAAATGCAAGCATGGCTTGTAAACGTGATTGTGAGGAGCACCTGGATAGGATGATTTATATTCCAGGCTCCTAGGAGCCGTGGAGAGTGGGGGCTGGTCATTCAGTCTGCCACACCATTGCTTGTATTGGAGTCTACAGGTCTGCAAGTCAGAAAGGCCAGCGCCAAGGGAAAGGGCTGTTTCGATTACATTTGCCTTTACACGTCACCTTGCGTTGCAGATCGATCCCTGTGGCTCGAGAGTTTGAATCCTTGGATGTCATGCATTGATTGGTTTCTAGTGTGAAGGCAAGCAAAGCGGACCTCTTCGGCAAGCTGAGTAGTTGGTGAGGGGGAAAGCCAAGGCACAAACCCGTCGAGCTGCCTCGGCATAATTGGCAGCTCTTCTTATTTCTGGCTTTAGCTAGCTTGAGAGTGCTAGAATTTTGGGTAAGTTTATACTTTTAACTCTTGCAGAAACTTCGTTTAAATGTTCATTCTTCGTTGCTTGTTTTCTGGTAACTTCAACTATAAATGATTTGTAAATCGCTTTTCAAAAGCTCCGATCCCTTAAAAAATAATTCCAGGATATAGGAAAGGCCTCATTTTCAGCTGGTTTGCCCTGCTGGATTAATTTTAATCTCTTAAATACCCTTTGGTGATTTGCTAGCCTTCCTGTCTTGTCTTCTCAGTTGAGAGTTTCATGATGTGACAGGAGGAATTCAAGAAGACAGATGTGAGATGTTTCCAGAATAGCTCGGACACACAGTGTTCTGGGGTAGATGATGTGATTTCCAAATTAGATTTTCTTACCCTGGGGGTAAGATATATAAAAATATTTCTTAGCTCACCCCATGAACTTAGGGAAGAAAATGATTTTGCTCAATTAAGTATTTTTGGAAGGTTCTAGACAAACAAACAAACAAACAAACAAAAAAAACCAAAGTAGTCCCTTAAATGTTCAAGATTGTTTTTGGTTGCTCTTCCATTTTAAAGTATTATAATTTAGGAAACAAAAAGATAAACACAATGACATGAGTGGTAGCAAAAGTCTAACAGTCTGGTAGTGAGCACAAGACAACAGATACATTCAAATGGACCAGGGAGGGACTGTGAGGGCCAGAGGGCTGTGGGGTAGAGGGTGCTCAGAGGAGGAAACTTCAGTGGATAGGGGTGTGGATGGTCAGGTACTTGAAGTTACCTGTGCTGGGGACTAAACTGGCATCAGAGGGAGATCGGAGGAAGGCATTGCCCTTTTGTTTTTTTCTTTTCAATTAATTACTAAAGAAGTTTAATTTGTAATTCCCCCCCCCCCCGCTCTTTTCTCTGCTTTCCTGGCATTTTGAAAATTAAAATTGGGACACCTGGGTGCTGTAGTCAGTTAAGCATCCGACTCTTGGTTTCAGCTCAGGTTGTGATCTCTGTGTCATGAGATCGAGCCCCACATCAGGCTCCATGCTCAGCGTGGAGTCTGTTTGAGATTCTCTCTCCCTCTGCCCCTCCTGCTCATGCTCTCTCTCTCTCTAAAATAAATAAATCTTTTAAAAAAAGAAAAAAAAGGGAAAACTTTGTTTTCTAGTTTTGGAGAGAGTAGTGTGAGCAGAGTGGCTACTTAGAAAGCGAAGGGCTGGAGTCCTCTGGTTGTTCTGAGTAACGTGCTCCCAGAGGTGCCAGGAGATGCTCTCCTGCCCTCGATGGAGGGCAGGTAGCCCCTGAGAGTGTGACTCAGTGGGCCCCTAGAGACAAAAAGTACTACTGGTGACTTGAAGAATTTTGGTCAGATTTCATCATGAACTATCTGCCCAAATTCATTATCCTCACAGAAGAACCTTAATTAATAAATACACAGAGAGGGGCGCCTGGGTGGCTCAGTTGGTTAAGTGTCTGCCTTCAGCTCAGGTCATGATCTCAGGGTCCTGGGATCCAGCCCCGTGTCAGGCTCTGTGCTCAGAGGGCAGCCTACTTCTTCCTCTCCCTCTGCCCCTCTCCCCACTGCTTATGCTTGTCTCTCTCAAATAAATAAAATCTTCAAAAAATAAATACATAGAGGCCTATGATTTTTTTTTTTTTTAAAGATTCTATTTGAGGAGAGACAGAGTGAGAGAGCAAGAGTGTGTGTACCAGCAGGGGGAGGGGCAGAGGGAGGAACAGACTCCCCACTGAGCAGGGAGCCCAATGTGGGACTGGATCCTGGGTCTCTGGGATCATGACCTGAGCCGAAGGCAGATGCTTCACCAACTGAGCCACCCAGGCGCCCCGAGGCTTATGATTTTAAAAGCCAAGATGCTACAGAAACATCCAGAGCGTCAGCAAGCTTGAACTGAACTGAAATAGATCTGTTACTTTACCTTGATTTTCCCTGAGCAGTATTGTACATGTAAGGTAACAACAGTTCAGGGGTTTGTGAGTTTGCTCATCATAATTTTGTTCATTATTTCGCCCATTTTTTCTTTAATTGGTTACTTCATATATATGTACATACACCAGTCATTTTTTTAACAGCCTGCTCTGTGTCCTGCAGTAGGTGCCCGAGACCTAGAAATCAACGAGAACCAGTCTGTGACCTCAGGTAGCTCCCATACGGTTTCTTGTTGCCACGGACGCGGCCACCACCCTACGAAGAGTGCCTTTTCCATGTGTCTGTGTATCCTTTGTTTCATTTTGCACATGTCAGTACCTCAGTGAGTGTGAAACGATAAGGCCCACCCCAGGTCTCAGGCAGCCTTAAGTTTACAAGCAAAGGAGATGAGTAGATGTTTAGATGTTTTATTCGTTTCTTAGGGCTGCTGTAACAAATTGCTGTGTGCTTGGTGGCTTAGAACATCGGAAATTTATTCTCATGGTCCTAAAAGTCCAAAATCAAAGTGTCAGCTCAGGCTGCTTCTGAAGCTTCCCGTGGTTCCTGCCGGTACCTGGTATGCCGTGGCCTGTCGCCACAGCACCGCAGCCTCTCCTGTGTCTTCCCGTGGCCTTCTTATTAGGACACCGGTCCTTGGGTTTAAGGTCCCCCTAATCCAGTATGACCTCACCTTAGCTGACTATATCTACGAAGACTATTTCCAAATAAGGTCACATCCTGAGGTTCTGGGTGGGGATAAATGGGAAGGGATAGGACTCAACCCAGCACAGGTGTCTTCATAGGTAATTCCTTAATATATGTAACACAGAGGAGATGTGAGAAGATATTTGCAGAAATTACCAGGCTCAGATTTTTCAAGAAGGAAATCTTACATTTGCAGGTATCGTGAGAATCGATAAATGAACAGAATATGCTGCCAGGGGGGACCTCAAGATGGTTTGGGGGTTGCCTTCGTCCAAATTGTTTATTGTAGAGATGAGGAAACCTAGATGTGGGCCTGACCCTGGGGAAGTCTGAAATCACAAACCCAGCTGAGACGGGGAATTAGTGTGGAAAGGGAGGGAAAACATGATGAAGACACAGTTAAGCTTAACATTTAGCAGTGTGGCTCAGCTCTGAAGGGTAGGGTAGTTCAGAGAACTTGGCAGATGGAGATGGGGTTATTCCTTTTGCTCAAAGCTTAGGAACAGACAGGCAGGGATATTGGTAATCACCATGTTTTTCTTACCTGTGTTTAAACGAGAGACATTGCTTACCAAACACACAGGATTTTCTTAGGAGCTATGCCAAATATGAGAGAAAACGATATGATCTTAACTTTAGGGCATTGCAAAGGCCATAAGATGCCATGAAATCTTCAGAGATCACACATGGGCAGTGGCAGAGAGCATACAGACAACCCACAGACAGGTTTGGTCCTGTAAACAATGTTTTAGAGAACTTTGAATTAGATGCCAGTGCTTAGAAATTGGGAGCTTTTTTTACTTAAAAATACAGGTTTCTCATTTCTCTCGTAAATCCAGGAATCTCACAACACTGAGCTTGAGTGCCAAAGAGGCCATAGTCAGCGGCTGCCATTTAGGTGGGTCCTATCCTTCCCAGCGCAAGGCACCGGACTTGGGGACTCCTGCTCTCTGTGTCAGTGGACTCAGCTGCTATATTCACCTGAAACTTATGGTAGAAGTAACTCACGTAATGTTGGTCTTATCTGTTACAACCACTTGCAAAGGCAGTGCCCTAGTGGCAACATCCTGGGGTCATCGTCGTTCCAGTCTCAGTCCCAGGCCTTCTGCTAGAATTATAAAGTGTGACATGAGCTGTTAAGGAAAACATGCTCAAAATTTTCAAAAAGGTCTTTAGATGACTTCTCAGTGTTCTCCATCTGTTAATCTGGTTAGAGGAGGGGAAACATTAGCTTTTTGAAAGATAGAATGTGGGTGGTTCATAAATGTTGTGCCTGAAATCTGACACAGGTAACGTACTCCATTCGCTTTCGTAAATATGAAGGTAGTCAACAACTGTCCTGATCATTTATATATTGCATTTCCCTGTCAAAACCCTTAGATGCAAAACAGCGAAATAAAAGCTTCATTTTCAAACACTTCATTGGAAAAATTGAATCATTTGACTGTTAGAAAATCACACATGGTTGGGGCACCTGAGGGGCTCATTTGATTAAGCATCCCATCCTTGACCTCAGCTCAGGTCTTGGTCTCAGGGTTGTGAGTTCAAGCCCTGCATTGGGCTCTATGCTGGGCATGGAGCCTACTTAAAAAAAAAAAAAGAAAAAGTCACACATGGACAGCATTCCATGTGGAATGGTCAGAAAGCAAGAGAACAGGATAACTCCAACTCCAGAACATTCCTCTTGGTACCTAAGAGGGGAGGTGATACTTACTGTGTGTGAACTTTCATTTTTTGCTTTTTGTTTAGCTTTCCATAGATTTCCTCTTGAATATGATTGAATTTAAACCTCAGAAGGATTCTTGATCAGTATCATGAGGAACATTATTAGTTGATTATTTTTCTCCTTCAGTGTTGCTTGAAGAAGTCTTCATATAAAACTGAATTGGTACCTCTGAAAAATAATAAAGGTAGATCTCCATCCTGTAAATGGCTAGTTTGGAAAACTGGTTTTGGTCTGTTGTTGCTTTGTTATCAGGACTCTTTTTTTCATATAAATGATAGTATATGTGAGGGTTGTACAAGGTCTACAAGATGGTTGGCTCATGAAACCATATTTAATCCCTAATAGGTATGTAGAGTCGTGTTAATAGAACCATAGAACTTTTTATAGAAGTTCTAGAAGAAAATGTGGTCATAGCTCCATGTCAAGTTGTCAGAAAGCGAGAGAATGGAGATGACCCCAACTCTAAATCATTGGGAAGGGACTGATGGGAGGTGTAGCAGGGGAAGTTCAAGGACTGGAGGTGGCAAGACACCTGGTGATGGAAGCCTCCAAGCTCAGTAATGGGCTGACTCTCCAGTTCCTACTTTGCTTTTCTCTATCTTCTCCAGGTGCGTGTCCTGTGGGGGTACCTCTGACCAGCATTCCTTTCATCCCTTGCTCATTGTGGACAAAGGAGACATGCCATGACTTCCTTTCTTTACCCAGAGCAAGCATCAGCTTCTTTCAGGATTTCCAAGTGGCTTTCACCATTTTAGTTCATGTCTTGTCCGTCTGTCTCCTGATGACCTTTCCTCTGTGTGCTATGGAATAAGAGCCCTGGGTCAGAGAATGGACTCCTTATATAACATACCGGAGAGAAGCATTTTTAACCCAGGTCTCATATCTTTAATGGAATTAAGGATTCTTGGATTGGTAAAATCTAAAGTAAAAATTAAATTATTTTAATTGTAAATAAAAATTTATTTTTAGGATACTCGTAGTAAGATCGATAGGTTACTCTTACTCCACTCACATGTTTTCAGTCTGATGAATGCCTCCTGAGTTCCTAAAACATGCAAGGTACTGAGCTAGTGCTCTGGGTGAGTCCCAGATTGAGACGTAATCTTTCCCTCAGAGAACTCACAGGGTCCTTCCTCAAGATTCTTTTAAATCTCTTTATCCATCTCATGGCATTCATCACTTCCTGGGTGTTAGGGGCGGACATCCTGGCTTATCCTACTTTATCACTTTCTTAACCTCTGAGCCTCAGCTGTCTTATCTCTAGAGTGGGAATAAAAATAGTAGGCCCTACCTTATAAGATTGTTACATAAAGTCCTCAGCACAATCCCGGGCCCACAGAACGCATGTTTTGAAATGTTAGCTACCATTACTGTTACTGTCTTACTATCTTTGCTGTGAGGTGGAAAATTTCTTCCGGGCATAGGCTGTTCTGCTTTTGTTGTTTTGTTAATCCCGAGAAACAAGTTCATACAATGGGTGAGCATGTTTCAGTGAATGATTATTATAAGAAGTAAGTTCGTTTGTTTTTTTAAAGTTTTTATTTAAATTCCAGTTAGTTAACCTGCAGTATAATATTAGTTCTAGGAGAACAGTGTGCTCATTCAACACTTCCATACAACATCCCGTACTCATCACAAGTGCCCTCCTTACGAGCCGCACAATAGATTAAAGGTAATAGTTTACTTCCGAGAAATTCACAATAATCAGGGAGATGCATAAATCCCCTGCTTCTCCAATGTGAATGTGTAGGAAAATCTCCTGGGAGTCTTGTTGAAATGCAGATTCTCATTTAGTGAAGCTGGGGCCCAAGATTCTGCATTTTTTTAAAGAAAATTTTTTAATTGTGGAGATTCTACATTTGGTAAAACTTTTTCAAGTGATACTGATACGTACTTGTGCTTGACCACATTCGGAGTGGTAACTCTGGACCGTGGGCTGCAGGAGGAAGAGGGTGCCAGATAGAGGTTTGCCAAGGATGTAGAACAGATAAGGGTCGGAAAGCTCCAGATAAGGCATTCCTTAACTGGGAGAAAAGGACAGAATTGAAAAATAAATGGGGTGTAGAGAAGTAAAGACGTGGGGGCACACACACACACACACACATACACACACAAAGAAAGAAAGAAACTGGAAGAAAACAAAAGATTACTCTAAGGCAGTGTCCTCAGATTTTCTGGTCTTTGGGACCCCTTCATGTCTTCAGAAATGATCGAGAGCCCCAAAGATCTTTTTTTGTGGATTATACCTATCAATATTTATTGTATTAAAAATTAAAATGGCGATTTTTTAAAAAAAGTTACCCATTTAAAAAAAGAATAAGAAACTCATTAATGTTAACAAAGTAGAAAATGTTTTATGAAACATAAACTTTTTTTTTCAAAGCCAACAACAGTTTAGTGAGAAGAGTGGTGGTGTTTTATTTATTCGAAAATCTCCTTCACGACTTTATCGAAGGCCGCTGGATTATCTGAGTCTGTCTTTACTGTGTCTCCATAAATTGTTTTGGTTGAAGTAGATGAAGAAAATTGTGCCAGCCTCATACAGACGTAAAGGTGGAAAAGAGAGGAATATTTTAATAGCTTTTTCAGGTAATTGTGGATATTCTTTTTGGATGTTACACCAAAACTCGATAATTGAGAGTTCCTTAAAGGTTACACTGCAGAATCTGAAACCACAATGGTAAACTTCGTTGTAGTGTATTAAAATCCATTGGCGTGTCATACATTTTGAATGGATATTTTACCCATGCATAATTTTGTAACGTCATGGTTTTGGTGCTTTGGAAAATACTGGTTCAGTGAGTTGTGACGGTCTTCCAAATGTTGACACTTTTCATTATATAGTAGGAAAACATTACATTCGTTAATCTCACCACCTATCTCATCAGACAAGTCAGTAATTATTGGGAAGTTGTCAAGCTCTCTGTGGCAGATACAAGTTTTCCCAAACTCTCATTTTTGCTTGAAAGCTTCCATTTTATCTTTGGCAACAAATACTGTCAGTTGTTTTCCTTGAAGTGACAGGCTCACCTCATTCATTTCTGAGACAATGTCTGCCTCGTACCTGAATTTGAATAACCATGGGTTGTCTGTCAGTCCTTCTTTTAAGAAGAAAGGATGTCCCATGTGCCTTTTCCCTCAAACAACGATCATGCCTCCATCTACAGAAGTACTTTATGCATGTTTACATTCAAAAGATATGCTCAAGGATGAAGATTTAATGAAGTTGGTAATTTTCACTGCTTCAACAAGGAATTCTTAGGTGACATTAGCATTGTTTTCGGTGGGAGCATATATATAGTATGGGGGGGGGCAGTGATTGCACGTACAGTCTGTGTCCTTGTCTTGCTCCGCGCTGAAAAAGCCAGCAATTTGAGCCATTATTTTTGTGTGTGTGTGCCCTATCAATTAAATGTCAACACAGTGGAAAAGGCTGTAAATAACATCTTAGAATTATGAAACTCATTTCGACCTCAGAGACCCCTGAAACTCTCTCCAGAATTTTGCTCTCAGTGTGAGGATCTGTGCTTCCAGCCTGGTGGATGGAGAGGAGGGTCCGTGGAGGATAATTGTGAGAGAGATCAGGTAGGTAGATGGAGGCCAGATTGGGGAATGCTAATGCTTAAGTGTGAACTTGTTTTTGTGAGCGAAAAATGGTTGACGGTTACGAGAAAGGGGTGTCATTAGTAAGGTGGAGTTTGAAGAAAGCGTATCTGACATGGGTGCCAGAGTACGTGGCAGGGCTGAAGGAGGCAGGCTGGTCGGGGCCTCTCACGGCAGAGTGTGGGAGACGAGGATGATCAGAGGAGACCGCAGCTTTAAAAATAGCGCAGGTGTAGCGGCAAGGCATCTCTAGGATTTAGGGGTTGATCGAATGTAGGTGGTGAGGGCGAGGGTCGAAGCAAAGACGTGAGAGCTTCCGTGTGTGGACTAAGAACGGGCTGGTTTTCAGAAGAAGGAGATCGGGAGGAGGAGGTGGAGGAGGTTTCTGATTTGAGATAAGAGTTTGAGATAATGTGGAGGGGGGGGGTGTGTGGGGGGGGTGATGTCCTGAAGTGGTGGCTTTACTCCAACGCCAAATTCTTCCACTATGTCTGGGACGTTTTTTACCGACGCAAAACACTTCTGACGCTAAATGTACGGGTTTACCACACCATCAATTCTCCAGTTCTCTGCAGACGCCAACTGGACATCAGTCCCGATCCTAACTCCCCGGAGTTAGCACTTACCCCAGAGGTTAAGGTTTCTGGGCTGTAAGACTGCCCCCTCCCCCACTTCAGGTGCCAGTCACAAGTAGTGGGCCATCAGGTTACCCACAGTTCTGTCCAACTTGAGTACAAATCAGGAGTTTTCAGTACCCTCTCCTCAGAATGGTAATTTACTGTCATGGTTCATAGAACTCGGGGGAGCACTTTATACTTACTGGTTTCGTATCAATTCTATTATAAAGGATACAAATGGACAGCTGAAGAGGGATGCAGGGCGAGATCCAAAAGAGTCCTGAGTGCAGGAGTTTCTCTCCCAGTGGAGCTGACCCATGGATGTGTTCACCAACCCAGAAACTCTCCAGACCATTTTCGTTTAAAGTTTTTCTGGAGGTCCCATTACATGGGCACGATTGATTAAATCACTGGCGAATGGTGATTAACTGAGCTTACAGCCTCTCTCCCCTCCCTGAAGGACAAAACTGAGGGTTCCAACCCTCTGATTTCCCTCTCTGGCAACCAGCCCCATGCTGAAGCTGACTCTGGAGTCCCATCTAGATGCATCTGATTAGTGTAGACTCAGCTCTGCTGGATGGAGTCTTGTTGTGAATAACAGAAGATGCTCTCTGACCTACATCACTCAGGAAAATATAGGGGTTTTAGGACCTTTTCAAATATATATCTGAGACCAAATATATATTTTTATAATATCACAAGGTGATAGTCATACCATGTTTGGGAGCTGTCTTATCTCCTTCTTATCCCATTTCTTGGCTTTGATCTATTGGCTGACTCAATTGTTGCTTGATCACTCCAAGCACAGTCTTACCTCCTTCGTTTTTCAAGTCTTGAAGGAATCTCATTGCAGCTATTAAGTCACTGTTTCCTCCAGGTTTGGCCTATGGTCCACCTGCGTCTGACTCCCCTCGACGTGTCTCATAATGCAGATGCCCGGGCCTCACTGGGCCTTCCAGAATCAGACCCAGGAGCTGGGTCTCAGGAATCTGCATTCTCACTAGCTCTTCAAGGATGTCTGTACATGCCTGCATGAAAAGCACAACTCCGGTCCTGACGTTTGATTGGCTCCAGTCGGGGATTTCCACGGTGTTGTAAAGGGCTGTGTTCTCATTAAAGTCCATGCTGATCTGGCCAGAGTTTAATAGGAATTACAGTCATGATGAAAAACATGTGTAAAACATTCATTTTCTTAAAAAACAAGGAAAAAACCAACCAAACATAAGGAGTGCTTTGTTTTGGTTTTATTAGGGGCAAGAAGGGTTTTTCATTGTTAGAGGCTCCAGAAATTAAAACTGCTGGATGTCTTTTTCTCTGGTTCCTGACCCCAAAATGGGATCTGTGGCATAAACGTTGATGCAGCATAAAGATGGAATATTTGAAATCCCAGCTCAGACATTACCGAATGTATACTTGTGGCTGAGTCACTTACCATCATGCGTTTTCCCCTCTGTGAAATGCGCTAAGGATAAAACTGCCTCACGGGGCGGTCGGGAGGCCGAACTGAAGGAAGGTCCACGGAGCACTCAGTATCGGGCTGGGCATGTGGCAAGGGCTCCATGGACATTTGATTTTACAAATATTTCCAAATGGGAAATTAACTCTCTCACTAAAGGACAGGCACAGAAAGAGTAAAAGAGGGACTGTGATTGTGTACACAAAATACCTTCAGATAAGCAGCAGAATAGACTAGAATGTGTAGATACGGAGACAATAGAGCAGAGACCTTGCAGATGGAATGCTGCCCTGCTTTCCATCCGTACCTATTGAAGTTTGGTTTGTAGGTCAGATCAGCCTTAACTGAAAGGGTGGAGAAGAGGAGGGTGGGTCCCCAGGGCAGTGCAGTCCCCTGGGTCTGGCCACCCGAGGTCTGGGTTCTGCTCTTGAGACTGACTTGAGAGCCTCCCTCAGGCTGACTTGCAGAGTCCCCGCACTTCATGCAGTCATCCCACACCACATCTGCAAATTTTCCAGCTGTCAGTTCTCTTCCCTGCACCACACTTAGGAGGCACCCAAGAATACTGTCCAGGAATATATCTAAAATGCTCTTTAATTACATCAGAAAACGAATCTATAGCTGTTAAAGTAAACTAAACCGGTCAGCCGAGGTGTCCGTTTCCATTCTCAACAAGTTCTGAGCATTAACTCCAGAGTGTGTTAGCAAAGATGCTTTGCTCTTCAGTATTTTTAGCCTTAATGGACAATTTTCACTCAATCTGAGTTGGCGGGGGGCAGAGAGAGAGAGAGAGAGAGAGAGAGAGAGAGACATGGGATAAGATTGAGTATTCGGATTGTAGAGGCTGTAGCTGGTAGGATTTTTATAACTTTGTGGTTTCAGACCATTCTGAGCATTCTCAGAGACAATTCTTTAGAGACATCTCAGCCCACCTTCTCTAAGGGTAAGGCGAGTAACATCCTCAGCTAAAATACTGTTTGGTTTTCTGCAGATTCTAAAAGAAACGTAGAAGAACAGAGGGATAAGCCGAATCAGGGAAGGAGCATTTTCCAAGCTGTAAATTAAAAAGTGTGTCTATTTTGGGAGGCGGGGTTAAAACATCTAGAGCTTGTCTGTACTTTTTGCTGCTTTTCTCTGCTCATTTGCCAAAAACAAACAACAAAATCACCTCACTTCAAGCTCAGGACCAAGAAGCAGGTGGAAATTGCTCTAGTTAGAACTCCATCTGTATTTTTTTGTGTGTTCTTTGCATATGTTTTAAAAATATAAACAGAGTCACTTGGTATTTACCATATTTCATCAGAAGCATTTTGTATGTTATATTCTTAGTTTGAAGGATAGGATAGGTTCACATCAGTAGGAGGGGGTGAAAGTTTCAAAATGCATGGCAGTCTTCAGGTGGACTTTTTATCAATACCAAGAAGCCAAATAAGAAATTTAACAACCAAAACCCTGTCTAAAATGACCAGAAGTCTGTGTACTCAATCAGACTAAATCTTCTGCCCTCCCCTCACTATTCTGGATTTTCTCTGCTTCTCTTTTCCTCCACTTGCCTCCACAGAGCACACAAACCCAATTTAAACCGTCAGGAGCTGAATCCCAGAGTCTTTGCTTTTCTTGGCAGAAGGGGAAGAGAAGATGCCATATACAGTTTGGAGTAGCATGGTGAAACATAGTTTTGAAACGATAGATATAGTTTGGGATGAAATAAATCACTGTTTAATCTGTATTACTTTGCCCATATGGGTACACTTGGACCCACCACGAACTTCCTGCATGATGGTGAAGCGTTTCCCCCAGGAGCTTGCCATAGTTCTGTCAAGAGCCTTCTGGAAGTCTGAAAGCTTTGGAATGGTAGGCTAATGAAATGCTGAGCCATTTGCAGAGTTCTTCTCTTTCTTTTGGATAAAAAGTGGTTATGGCACGAGTGCTTTCATGAGAAATGATCAGCCTTGGAATCTTGCCTAGCTTTTGGCACTTTTGTAGGAAAGGACCCTTTTTCTCAGGTTAGACACCTGATACAGCTGGTTCGTTCCCATGATGTTGGGCAACAAACTAGGCATAGTCTGTCAGTTTAGGTTAAGTATTATTTTATGAAACAGTTTTTACAGTTGGATAAATACGTGTGTGTTTACTGGATCATGATGACAAAATGTATTTCTTACACACATGGCATTCCAGTATACAGTGGAAAAAGAGTGGTGTTTGGAGTCAGGTACACCTCGGTTTCGAATCCCAGATCTGCTTTACTGCTCTGTGTCCTTGGGCAAGTTACTAAGTAGCCCTAAGCCTCCACTTCATCATTGATCAAACAGGCTCCTATTACCTTCCTCGTAAGATTTCTGAGATTTTGAATGCGCTAATAATGTATGGAAAGTATCTGTGCTGAAATCCGTGCAAAGTGTGCATATATGTATGTATGTAAAGTATATTCCTGGCACATGGCAGGAATCAATAAATAGGTTTGCTTTCCCTACTTTCATTTTATCTAGTTTCCTAAAAAAATCTAGTGATTCTTGGTGGTGGTTCCTTTGATTTGGTGTTAACATTGGTCTAAGTTATTAGCTCCGAGCCAGCAGGAGGGAGCTTGCACTGAAGTACATCTTACGGATCCCGATCCAACCGCCCACTCTGCCAACGGAATGTCTACGCTGGGCAGGTTGCCTGTGCGTTGTAGCGTCTCCTTCCTCTGCTCGCCCTCCCGTGTCCCAGTCTGTAAACTTGATTCTGTTTAATGATGACCTGTGTTTCAGGTCCCCCTTCTAAGGTTGGCCTTAGGATCCACATTTCTTTCTAGGAAATACAGTATTGTACGAACTCGTCCTTGTTCCTTCTGATATTTGAGTATACATCCTGGCATATGTGTATTTGTTTATAAATCATACACATTTGCAACATACTAATGTGTTCTGTGCATAGATACAACATAGAAAAGTAGAAATAAATGGATAAGGGGCACCTGCCGGGGTGGCGCAGGGGGTTGAGAGTCCAACTCTTGGTTTCGGCTCAGGTCGTGATCACACGGTCATGAGATGGAGCCCCGCATCGGGCTCTGCGCTCAGTGTGGGGTCTGCCTGAGACTCTCTCCCTCTCCCTCTGCCCCTCTCTTGCTGTGCTTGCTCTCGTGTGCTCTCTCTCTTCCTTTCTCTAAAATAAATTATTTTCAAAAAGAAATAAATGGACAAAATAACAATAAAAGTATAAGTAGAAGATATACTTTCTTCATATCCCACTGGACCATCTTGTGCTACTCCCATTTTTTAAAAAAAATTGTGGTAAAATACACATAAACCAAAAAATACCCTCATAGCCATTTTTTAAAAATTTAAATTCATGTTAGTTAACATAGTATAGTATTGGTTTCAGGAGTAGAATTTAGTGATTCATCATTTGCATATAACACCCAGTGCTCATTACATCATGTGCCCTCCTTAATGCCCACTGCCCATGTAGCACATCCCCCACCCACCTCCCCTCCAGCAGCCCTCAGTGCGTTTCCTATAGTTAAGAGTCTCTTGCTGGTTTGCCTCCTTCTCTGTTTTTATCTTATTTTATTTTTCCCTCCCTTCCCCCATGTTCATCTGTTTTGTTTCTTAAATTCCACATATGAGTGAAATCATGATATTTATCTTTCTCTGACTTATTTCACTTAGCATAATACATGCTAGGTCCATCCATGTTGTTGCAAATGGTGAGATTTCATACTTTTTGATGGCTGAGTAATATATATTTTATATATAATACATAGACATATTGTATGTTATATATATATGTGTGTATATATTCTGCATCTTCTTTATCCATTCATTAGTCGGTGGACATTTGGGCTCTTTCCATAATTTGGCTACTGTTGATAATTTAGCCATTTTACAGTGTACAATTCAGTTATATTAAGTACATTGAAATCGTTTTGTGCCTATCACTAGCACCCATTCTTAAAATTCTTTTCATGTTGTGAAACTGAAACTCCGTATGCATCAGACAATAACTCCCCAATCTCCCCTCCCTCCAGCCACTGGTAACCATCATTCTACTTTTTGTCTCTGATTTTGGCTACTCTAGATACCTCCTATAAGTGGAATCATACAATATGTATCTTCCTGTGACTGGCTTTTTTCACTTGGCGTAATGTCCTCAAGGTTCATCTATGCTGTTGCATGTGTCAGAGTTTCCTTCCTCTTTAAGTCTGAGTCATACGCCATCGTGTGTATATGCCACATTGTGCTTATCCAGACATCTCTCGAGGGACACTCGGGTTGCTTCCATGTTACGCCACTCCCACTTTTGAGACTACTGGTGTAGCAGGTGGGCCAAAGAACTATGGTAGATAAGCATACGATGGGTCATAAGAAAAAAGGCAGGACTGCCCTTGGCTAAGCATTCAACCCTGTGGTTCTCACTGGCTGTACATTAAAATCTCCTAGAGAGCTTTGAAGAATGATCTACGTTGAGGTTAGTCCCACCACGGACTCTGATTTGACTGGTCCGTGATAAGAATAGTATTTATTTAAAGCTTTGGTATCAGTGTTTTTTAAAGCTCTTCACATGGTTCCTTTGTGCAGCCAGGGTTGAGAATCATTGATGACCCTTTCAGAAATCCACTCTCTAAATTTGTAAACTGCCATTGACAATACTCACTTTACGGGAATGATCATTGTCACCCTTTTCTGAATCTCTGCTGTGTGTTAGGCTCTCTACAAGCATGAGGGAGTTTAGTCTTTACCACCGTCCTGCAGAGTAGATGCTATCATTTTCTTCCTTCATTTTTTTAAAGAGATGAGTTTGTTGAGGCTCAGAAAGCTGTAAGAATTACGACTCAAGTTACATAGCTAAGCAACCCAAAGGATCAAGATTCACACCCAACATCTGCCTCATTTCAGAGCCCATATTTGTTTGTTCATTCATTCTTTTTTTTCTCTCTCTTTCCTTCTTGCCTCTCTCCTTCCATCTCCCTCCTCCCTCCCACCCTCCCTTCCTTCCTCCTTCCTTCTTCTTTCCTTCCTTCCTTCCTTCCTTCCTTCCTTCCTTCCTTCCTTCCTTCCTTCCTTCCCCCTTTCCCTCCCTCTCCTCCCATCGCCTCCTCCCTCCCCTCCTCCTTCCCCTCCTCTCTCTCTATTTATTTTTTTGAAAAGGTGAATGAAAGTCCGATGTGTGAAGACAAAGCAATAAATGGGAAGGAATCTGTTTCCAAAGCACTAAGTAAGGATCTAAACTCTTCTTTGATGACGTAGTTTTAGCATTTTGTGTGTTCTTTCATTTCATCTTTTCTTTCCTACTTGAACAGACAGTCCACTGAAGATCTCTTTGAGGCCAGGACTTGGTCTTCATGAATACCCAGTGATTGTTATCTTTGTTGCCATTGGATTTGAGAGTTTGGTTGCGTGATATTTAATCTGTGAATGTGGCGTCTGTGACACCACCCCCTGGAGCAAACACATTCCCCTTCAGACGAAGCTCTTCTGACACAGTGATCACTCTAAAGCTTAGCTGAACAGAGACCAAAATGCAGTAGGAGGTTTTATGACAGTTGGTGTGATGCTTGTGCTTCTGTAAGTCACTATAAATTGTTTATTATAGTAATCAGAGAATAAACAGGGAAACAAGCAAATTAAGAAACGAAGTAAATGTGTAGCTAGTTTGAAAAACCAACACATTTAGGATGGCTTTGGAAAAAAAAATGTACTTTCTAGTCTACTCAAGGGAAATTAAAAACTCTTGTGTTATTATCGATTTCCACTAAGCTCCTCTGCACATTGTTTACGTAAAAGCTAAGTGATGAAAGAAAGGCCATAATTTTTGGAAGCATGGATTTTAGATGCAGAGATTTTGGTTTTGTTTCCAGGAAATGAACCCTTTCTGCAGACAAGTGTTCACCTCTGGAAAACATTTTTCATGTCCAATCTGGTGCGCATCAGTGAATAGTCGAGGGGAGAAAGCATCCTGTCTGAGCTGAGCTGGGCTCTCCTTCTGCCTCTGACTCCTGAAAAGTACCGGAAGAGGCAAGGCATCACGGGACAGCTGCCTCCTTTGAGAGTCCAAGCAAGTAATAATGATCACCTGACTCTTACTATTATGCATTGATAAACGAGGTAGAAAAGTAGGCTGCGTTTTTCAGCCTTCTCTGTGTTCTGTACTCCACTGAAAATCTGCTTGTTTCTCACCCACTCTGTGAACACTGAAAAGTCCAGAAAAGGACTTTGGCCAGCAGGAGAAAGCTCCTTCATTTATTAGCATTCATTACAGTAATATTAATTGCATATATACCATGTCCTAGCCCCTGGCATCTTAAAACAAAAGGGTGGGTTGTTGATAAGAATTAAACTTTAATCATGTGCATTCAAGTATAGTGTGTTTCGAAATAAGGGCTTTCGGCACAAGGGCAATGGAATAACACATCTTGGGGCCAGTCCGATTGTGTAGCTGTTGGGATTATGTGAATAGTGTAATATGGCTTTGAAATTCTTGTGTCAGAACTGGCTTCGAGTCATCGTTGGGGCACAGTCACTTAGTCATGGTGACTGTTTCTTGCCCACTGCATGAATGATCTGTTCGCATTCATTATCTCATTCAGTTCACAGAATATTCCTGGGTATAATTATTCATGCTTTTCAGACTTGGACACTGAGGTTTGGAGAGATTGATTTTGTTTGATGAATGCTAATGTTTGAATGTAAAATCTCATTTTACTTTAGTGGAAGACCACAAGATCTTGGGATTTGAAGGGACCTTAGATTTTGTCTATTCCAATTCCCTTCTAATTCCCTTTTATTATATCCTAAAAAGTTGGTCATTCAGCATAGGTTCAGGGTGAATCCACTAGGTTCTTAGGGAAATGCTTGATGGCTCACAGAATCATTCTTTGTAAAGAGTTGCAGAAACAGGGAAGTCACAAACGTGGAGGTTCTTCTACTTTTTCTGTTTTGTGATCACCGCCCAGAAACATCATGGGGATTTTCACACCCTGGTTATAAATTATACACACAGAGACTTTGTTCAGTCCTTCATTTTGAGAAAAGATGACTATCTAATTTTAAATACATTTCAAAGAATTAGTCATTGAATTGAAATGTCAAATCTAAAAAAAAAAAGTCCTATGAAATATTAAATAGACCTTCTTATCCCTCAGGGTACAAATCATTACCTAAAGAGAACAAGGCACATGAAAATAGAAAACTGGTTCAGTATAATTTATAATCAAACGATCAAAGCTTCCTGCTGATTGTTTTGTAACTTGAGATTAAGAAATTTGCTGAGCTGAGGAAGAAAACAACTTTTTACAATTATATTGTCAAGTTCTGAGGTATGTTTTGTGCCTGTCAAGTTCTAAATCAATCTTTTAAACTTTGACAGCAAGTCAAAAACTGTGTAATAAAAAGGATAAATTTATTATTCTTTTGATACATATGCTTGGTACCATGTTGTCTAACACTGAGCTTTTCTTCTCAAGTGAATATATTGGCAAGCTGTGGAAAAGCTGTTAGTTTTCACCTAATCTCTTAAGAGTGATAATTTCTTAACAGATGTGAATTTAATTTTCCTCCTATACTGTACGAGAAACACAAAAGTTTTCGTGGTCATTTTGACTGATGTGATTTTTGGCACTGCTTGAAATTATTGATTATGGTTAAAAAGGGGAGGGACTTTCTGATGAGCACAGCACTCTCTTTAATAGCCTTTCACAAAATCAATTTCTACCATTCCTGCCGTGCTCGTACGGAGTGCTGAAGGTTAGGAACCTTGGGGAGAATCTGTGTCTCCTAAATCTGTCTTTTAATTTTTCATTATTTGCCCTTTTCAACCTCTCCATGTTTCGCTAAACAATTTACAATAAAGCTCTTTTTGTATGGTTTCTTTTGTGCTTGGAAGAGGGGGATGTGTGTGTGGGGATTTTGCTATTGAGGTGACTACTTAGTATCCGTCGTGGGTGATGGATTCATACCATAGATTCACGGCCCCAGCGCCCTGTTTCTGGATCTCATTTCGACTGGAATAAGTCAGATCGTATTATCCGTATCTTTTACACTGGGAGCAGTTTGGTGGTGGATGCAGCTTTCCTATCTGCTTGGTTTTCAGCTCATCTGGACAAGGAGGTGTGGATGCCATTTGCATGTGGGGGCTTCAGCAACGTGATGTCTGAGCAAATGTGCCTGGGAGAGGGGCTTTCGTTCACCAGGACATCTGATCCTACCTGGGCTAATTAACTAGATTCTTGCTTACACACAAAACCATTCACCTGGCTTCAAATAGGGAGTTGATTTGGACGCAGGTAAAGAAGGATAGGCAACTGTTGAGAAATGTAGCTCAGGAACCTCAAGGATGCTGGTAACCGATCAGCTGAGGCTGGATTGCACCGTCTCGTCGAGAGATTGTGAGTAATCTCTTATTACCTACCGTATTTCGTTGGGCATAGCACCCCTTCTGGATTTCTTTGGGCCTTTATTTTTTGCTTTCTTATTTTGTTAGGCTGGCGGGGAGGAGGAAGATCATAAAAAGGGGAAATGAAAAATTTTGAATTGATGGAGTGGCTTGGAAAGAGTCCTCCCAAATTGAAGTTGTTGACTTTCCTGTGGCCCAAGTGGTGAAGTTTGGAAATGTGATCCGTGGAACTTGAAGATGTTCAAAGAGAACTGGAATCTGTTACAAAACTTCTGTTTTCTCCTTCATGTGTCACTAATTTCTTCTCTGGGACAACCTATTAAGTTATTCAATTAGAAAAGTCTATACTCAAAAGAATATGAGTCAGCAAGTTAGTTCATCCCAGGCAAATGCTTCAGTGCAGGGCAAAGGAACTACCATGAAATATAAACTGGATCTGAAGGCTTGGAATTCTTACCAGTGGTGCTTTTCTCACGCAGCTTGACTTCTATGTAGAAATGCTGCTTTGCTCAACTTTCCAGAAATTACTGATGTTCATCTTGTTCTCCAGCTTCACTCTAACTCAGATTAATTAATTTTGGAACATTATCTTTTTACTGTTTTAATACTTAGAGATTTAATGTGGTTAGACTGCAACAGAATGAAAAAAATATTACTTTAATTTCAGCATATCTGGTGAGAAGTCTGCCTTTAACAGTGACTACAATCGCCATGGTTTTTTCTCTTTTCCTGTGTTATGGTTTGTGGATTAGTCAATATATTGAACATGAAATTCAGTGTAACTAAAGGGGATTTTGTGAGGTAATGAAATCAGGACTCACCTGAAAAGACCTGTCCTTGTCGTCTCACCATTACCTCACAGTGGCCATTGTGCTTACCATCAGGTGTATACTTGGTTCTAGAGTTTTTTTATATAGCCTCCTGAAAAGTTCTGCCTTTTCTTCTAGGATTAATCCTGCTGGAATGGACCTGAGGTAACTCAGTTAAACATAGCTTACCTCCTGTGGGTTGTTTAATTAGTTTTGAAAATAATTAAGCAGATAGTTTGCAATTTTATTAATTTATTAATTGCATACGTCAAGGCATATTCACTGAAGGCGAGGTTGGGCAACATAGGTAGATAGACTGTTCTAAATCTTCTCCTGCTCTGCTGCCCAGAGGTGAAAACCGTGACGTAGTCTATGAATATCCTCTCAGACCTTGTCCTGTGGCACTGTCTCTCTCTTCATACGTTTATACATCTGTTTTTTCTTCTTATTAAAAATGTAATTGCTGAGCATGTACTTGGTTAACTTGGCCTTTTCACTTAGTATTACGGTAACTATGAGATATATTGATACATTTTCATATCAGCAAATATACTTTTATTGCACAGTTATTAATGGTTGTCTGTAACTTAGGTGTGTAATACCATTATTTATTTAAGTTCCATTGTTGGACATTGAGATTGTTTTTTTCTTTCAACTCATTAGTTTGACAAATGTTAGCTGATTTCCTAGCATGAGTCAGCAGTAGAATAGATCCAAAGCCCTTATGGTTCCTGCCTCATGGAGGTGGTAGCTCCACAGAGGAGAGTTGATTACCAGTCGTGAAAAGTGCTATGAGGACAAAGTTCTCTAAGTTCTGAGGGGAGAGCCAAGATAAGGGATGGCCTTGAGGTCCTGGAAGGACCCCCCCTGAGGAGATGTTTACAAGAAGGTGTGAAGATTGGAAAAGGGTTAGCTGTGTCAACAGGTAGAGGTAGGGATGAGTGGGCAGAGATGAGCATGAAAAAGTCCTGGGGGTGGCAGTGGGGGGATGGGAAGCTTGGATTGCTGAGAGATGGTTGGTGTAGATACTACCTAGGGAACAAGGGATTGAGGGTGCCAGGGGAAGCTGGAGAGGCAGGCAGGAACCAGATGATTAAGTACTTTGGTCTTAATTAGCAAGAACAGTGAGCAGCCATGTGGGAGTGACATCAGGGTTGTGCTTTGAGAAAATCACTGTGACAGTGGTGTGAAGAATCAGCTCCCAGGGATTCTTGACCTTTAATGTGCCACTGACCTCTCTGGCTGTCTGCTGAAGCCTAGGGGACACCTTCTAAGAATAATATTTTTGAATCTATAAAATAAAGCACATAGGATAACAAAGGAGACCAATTATATTGAAATACAGTTGCCAAAATATTAAACTCACATATGTGACATGGTGTGTGCACTTCCTTATTTAATACATCAAATAATAAGACTTAGTGGGGAGTCTGGTAGCTCCCCAAAGGAGTGATTGGAGTAAACAATATATCTGACAACTGTCACGTGATGTGAAGATACCTGATTTCTCTTGGCGGCAATATCACAGTAGTATTTGGAGTATTAGTACTCTCCTAATACTAGTATGTTTGTTCATTCATGATTGAGTGAAATGGTAAATTTCAGTTTGAGATGAAGGAAAATTAGGCTGTACTATTTTCCCCCACCCAGGTTCATGGGCCACATAAATTCTATCCACAAGACTCCTTGGGAGTCCGTGGACTCTGGGCTAATAACTCTGAGGGGAAGACGAGTAAAAGCCGGAAGCCGGTTAGGAGACAATTGTAGATGAGAGATTGGGTTAGCCCGAAGAAGGCTCAGTAGAGATGGGGGAAGGGAAGGAGACGGATGCAAGACGGATAGATACACTAACTACTCTAGGGTTAGATTTAGGGCTCTGAGAAAGAGAGATTTGTCAGGAGGAGCCCTAAGTATGTGGCTTCCATCACCAGATGGTTGAGATGGGAACAATGGGAGCAGGAAGCCAGACCTTCCCACGGTAAGTTTAAAGTATCCCAGTGGCACTGCCAGGCAGACAGCAGATGTCAGGAGCTCAGAGGAGTGATCTGGAATGGGGTCTAAGTGTGCGAGGCATGTCCTAGAGATTAGATTGTAGCTGGAGCCCTGGGCATTGATGAGGTTGCCTAGAAGTTTAATTGAGTGAGCAGAGAAAGAGCCCAGGAATCAGCCTTCAACACTGAAGGCCCAGGGGGAGGGCAGGAGATGGTTGAGGACACTGAGGAATCTGAGAGAGGTAGCAGAATAGCCAGGAGGGGGTGGTTTCCTGGAAGCCATTTTAAGGTGAGTGTTGTCAGTGATGTTGAAAGACACTCAGAGGTGATGTAAAATGAGAATTGAAAAATATATCTTGAATTTACCATCAAGAGGTTATGAATGGCTTGGAGAGAGTGAATTTGGAGATGTGGTGTAGGCGAATGCAGTTTGCTGTAGCAGTAGGAGGGGGTAGGAGGGGAGAGCTTGGAGAAAACCAGGGTAGGTGATTCAGGTTTGAAAAGATTCACACAGTTCTGGGGAATAGGCTTGTAAGTCAGAATTCCCTCTCATACCCTTTACCTGTTCACCGTGTCTCTTCTCCACAGAAAAAATCTTGGTGGGGGAGGGGGGAAGATGTGGTTGCAGTTTCTTGGTCTTATTTTATATAAATGGGATAAGCTATATGTATTTTTTTTTTCTATACACACGGGAGACATGTTTTGGGGACAATAGTGCTAAGAGGTAACATTCTATGGCCGTTACTCCATAGCAGGCAGTGTTCCGAGCACTTGACTCACAAACCTCACGTGGGCCCTGTAAGACTGCTGTTATTAGCTGCATTTCACAGCAGCAGGAAGCTGAGTCCCAGAGAGGTTACAAAGTTTTCATCAGGTCATGTAGCCAGACCCTTAAGCAGGGAAACAGCCGTCCACGAACCACTGTTTGTTGTAGCCTTATTTACAGCAGTGAACCTCGGAAGGGGCATCTGTCAAACATCGTGGAGCTGGGATTAGGACACAGGAAGTCTAGTTCAACACCTCCTCGTTCTGCTGCGTCCTAGGAGTATTGTCTTTATTTTACTGGTCCTTGTTTCGGGGCCTGTAGGTGGTTTCTTCTTTTTCTCCTAACTAGTCTTCTGTGAACATTCATCTATATCTCATGAATATGTCCCGGTATCTTTCTGGAGTAATTATGAAGATAAAGAATTTTTGACAGATACTCTGCCAAGAAAGTTATGATTGTAATCAGAGCTGTGAGGAACAGTGGGCTCGCGAATGGCTTTCCTTGTGTAAGGGTCCCGGCAAGAATATTAGATATGGTACTCATCAAGAGTGTATAGTTAATTTTTTAAAAAACATCTAGTAAAGTGTACTGTATTATTTCATATATTCCCCATAAGATGAATACTGCATTACGTCAACATCTTTACAGCAAAGTATTCTTTACCCAAGAAAATAAGTCAATAAAATAAGCAACACACTGAATTCCCAGCTTTCTCTGGGCAGATTTTCTCTGCCTCTTTGCTGTTTGTTAGCTGTCCTTCTACCTCATGGGACGCCAGGGGTCTGGATGGTGCTCTTAAAACCCATTCATCCACAATGAACCAAATGACTGTTTCTGGCCTGGAGTGTTTTACAGAGAAAGGTGCTCTTCAGCGGGGATGGAAGGAAGCTGTGCCTCCCTGACTCCCACCTGTGGCTCAGCCCTTGGCTTCCTTGGTAGAAGAGTTCATTTGGCCAGTGACCACAGACTTTATTTCAAAATCCCCAAATCCATGCTTATTTTTACCTCATCAACCTTTTTCCTCCCTTATCTCAGAAATGAATCCTGAAAAGGAAGAAAGACCGCTCTGAACTCACGCAAAGATAACCAGTTCTCGGCTCGTTTACATGAACTTTTTTTTTTATAAGATCTTATTTATTTATTTCTCAGAGAGAGAGAGAGCATGAGCAGGGGGAGTGGGAGCGGCAGGCAGAGGGAGAGGGAGAAGCAGACTCCCTGCCAAGCAAGGAGCCCGATGTGGGACTCGATCCCAGGACCCTGGGATCATGACTGGAGCCGAAGGCAAATGCTTAACCGAATGAGCCACCCAGGCGCCTGTACATGTACTTTTATAAGGCAACATGAACGCTGACCATCTGGAGATGGGCCAGTCTTCCAAGAGGTCAGCTCACTCTGGGTTCCACGCGTGACCACTGTCCTAGTGCTACAGAGAAAGGCTTCCTGTGTCTGTGATTTATGGAGACTGACGAACCATCAGTGTTTCAACCTTACCCAGCAATTCCTTGCACCAGTAGCATGCACTGCTGCCTTCTTTTGCCTCCCAGGGTCAAAATCAACTTACAAACCTGTGGAATAGTCTGCCCCCCAGCATTTTAACCAGATGGTTGCTGATCCAGGGCTTTCTTTGGACCATTGAGTTAATCAGTGAACTCACCAGCAGTGTAGCAAATAAGAATTTTTTTTTTCTTCTCCCACAAGAGACTTCATGATTCAGGGATCAGAAAATCATAGTAAACAAGACTCCGGATTTAAGGATTCGGACTTGCTGTGACATTGTACCAAGTCAGCTTTATCTCTTGTCCATTACTTAGAGAAATTATATTTACCTACCTCCTAGAATGATTGGGAAGAGGCTGTCTGTGAAATGTTTGCTAGTTCCCAATATTGTTACATTGAAATTATCAGAATGTGTGTTTCGTTCTTTTCAAGATGTGGCGGGAGGGTAGATTATTGAAAGAATGGTTTTTAAATCATCTTTGCTTTAGCATTAGTTCTTAGGATTGAGCAAATAGTGTAATTCATGGCTAAGAACACAAGCCATGGAACACAAGGCTGTCTGGGGTTCAATCCCAGCACCACCATTTATTAACTGTGTGACCTTAGGCAAGCCACTTAACATCTCTGTTCCTTGTTTTCCTGGTCTGTGAAATGGGAAGTGTTGAGAATTTAATGAGTAATATATAAAAAGCACTTAGAACAGTCTCTGGCTCATGGTGAGTGCTCAGTAAATGTCACCCACTCTTGTTATTTTTGTAACCCGATACTGCTAATGTGTCTACCTTGTCTGCTTCCATCCTTCTCTTCCCCAGTCTGTATGGTGACTCCCACTAGAAAGGCATGGCAAGGTCCCCAGGGAGGATCAAGTCAGGTACTTGTCAGGGATCTGTCACCTGTTGGTTCCCAAAGGGGGACAGTTTGCTACTTTTATACTTGCTGCATTTGAATAAATGGGAGGACTTTTGGAACTTTGAGGTTTCATCTCCGGGGGAGAGGAGGACACCCTGATGGTCGGTGTCCTCATGGGGTCTAGGTGGGAAGGAAATCTGCACATATGGTTTGCTCCATTCTTTGTGTGTGTTCACATGGGTACTGAAGTCCATTCTGGAGAAGAGGGAGCGTAGTTTTATTTTTTTCTCCATTGAATTAATCTCCTGTGTATATTTAGATTTAATTGTTTAAAATTAAGATTTGTGTAGGGGCACCTGGGTGGCTCAGTTGGTTAGGCGTCCTGCTCTTCATCTCGGCTCAGGTCTTGATCTCAGGGTTGTGAGTTCAAGCCCCATATTGGGCTCCACACTGGGTATGGAGCCTACTAAAAAAATTAAATAAAGATTTATCTTTAAGGGATAAGCAGAAGTGACCAGTATGCATTATTTTTATTGATTCTTTGTTACTTCATGACCAAAGAAATACCCACATTTGGATACTTGCAGGGAAAATATGATTTAATTCATTGAATAAATGAATATTTTCTTTTTTTAAGATTTTATTTATTTATTTGAGATAGATTGAGAGAGACAGAGAGAGTGCACAAGTGGGGGTGAGGGACAGAGGAAGAGGCAGACTCCCCGCTGAGCAGGGAATCAGATGTGGGGCTCGATCCCACCTATCCCGGGATCATGACCTGAGCCGAAGGCAGATGCTTAAACCAACTGAGCCACCCAGGTGCCCCTAAATGAATATTTTCTAATCTTGAATAAAGGGGGGAGGGTAGTTTATAATCAGAAGCACCATCACCCTTGTCTGAAGAGAAGGATGGTTAGAATGCAGTCTCAAAAGGTAATTTATTAACTGGGTGTCATGCAAGGGATTTTATATTTTGTGAGAATTATTACTGTAAGTAGGTATATTCGTGTGCTAGGACTGCCAGAGCAAAATACCTCAGGCTGGGTGGCTTCAACAGCAGAAATTTATTTTCTCATGGTTCTGGGGGCTGGAAGTCCAAAATCAAGGTGCCAGTAGGATTGGTTTCTTCTGGGGCCTCTCTCCTTGGCTTGCACATAGGTCTTCCCTAGTACATACATACCTCGTGTCCTTCCTCATAAAGCCCTTATCTAGCAGGACTGCGTATGTCCTGCTAGATAAGGGCCCACCTTAAAGCCTCCTGTAAACCTTAGGTATGTCTTTAAAGGCCCTGTCTCCAAATACAGTCACATGCTAAGGAACTGGGGGTTATTCTTTCAATATATGTGAAAGGACATGTTTAATCTACAACAATAGGGGTTTGTTAGAAATCGAGTGAACCCGAGGGGTTATTTTAAGGCAGATTCAACTTTATGGAATGCTCTGGACATGAGCAGCACAGTCCCAAAGAAGAATGAAAGTGCTGCAGGAGGAGAATTACCAGGGCTGCAGCTGGAGGAGGGGGGACAGCCGACACACATCATCATGGTGGCCTCTTTGTCTGCAGGGAGCAGAGCCCACACCTGCAGCCAGGTGGACACTCATCGTTTGCAGCTGGTGGGTGGTGGGAAGGGGGCGTTCAGTGAGGGACCTTCCTCACAAGCCATCCCACTGATAACTTCGTGTACTGTCAAATTTTGCACTAACCAGAAAATGCTAACAGTCACAGACCTTGGTGAAATGTCATTTTTTTCCCCCTAATGTGTTTACATATTTCTGTCACTACAAAGTCATTTTATCTTCAGTGCTTAATTATCTGTACTAACTAATGGGGGGGAATATTAGTGTGGAAAGCACAAAGACTGATTTCATTTCCAGCTTCCTGGTCTGTGTCAGGAGGTTTTACATTCTGGATTCTAATGCTAGCTCCCTTCCCTGCGAGCCGAGTCTCTGTAAAGCAAGTTGTTTAAGCTCACACTCCTCACCCGTAAGACAATGGCATCGGCCACGTTGGGGATTCTTGGTTTGCAGAGTGAGTGTGCAAAAGACTCAACGTGTTAACAAGGGCACGTTCCCTGGGCCCTTCCCCGTTGAGAATCCGATTTGGTAGGGTCTACACGAGGCCCAGGAATCTCCATCGTCAGCAAGCATCACTAAGTGACTCTGACCTGGTCTGAGATCTCTCCTAGTCAGGAAAAGAGATTGGGAGCTAACAGGCTTGAGAACAAGCCCAAGTTTGAGAAATAGCAAGTTTTGGATACTTCTTACTGCCTTTTTTGGTCTTTGTCCCCAAAGCTACACAATTTTAATTTTATTTGGTGCCCAAATATAACTATTAAGCCATGAGACTATAAACACAGGTCGCACAAAATGGTCAAGGGATCTCACTTCAGGGCTACAGTTTCTACTGTCTTTGATACTCTCCCAAACTTTCCCCTCTCCAGTATTATGTGTCTTTGAGCTAAATGGTCATACCTTTATCGGACACTTACTGGCTCTACCGTATCCCTTCGTGGATCATAGATGGACGTTCTGTCATGGATCTCATGCCCACAGTGGAAGGGCTGCTGCCTCCTAGGCCTGGGTTGAAGAAGAGTAAATGAATCCATAATGAATGCAGAAGAAAAAAAGTCATCAGGAGGCAGAGTGCTAGCCGGGATCTTGTGGAGTGGAGATGGCAGAAGAAGGTCTACCTAGTGGTGAAAGGGGGAAACAGCCCCCTACTTTTATTCCAAAAAATCTCAGTGCCCTATGTTAGTTTTCTTTCTCTGAGTAACAAATTACCACGAAGGTACAATTTAAAACAACATCTGTAGTTACATAGATCTGGATTCTGAGTATGGGTTAGCTTGGTCCTCTGCCGAGAGCCTCACCAGCCAAAGGCAAAGTGTCAGCCGGGGCTGCAGTCTCATCTGAGGCTCGGGGTTCTCTCCGAAGCTCACTGGTTATTGGTTCTCTCCGAAGCTCAGAGTTTATTTCCTCGTGGTTGTGTTACCAGTGTTCTCATTTTCTTGCGAGCTTTTGACCAGGACCATTTTCAGCTCTAGAGACTATCCTTGGGTCCTTGCCCTGTGTCTCCTCCTTTTACACATGGCAGCTTACTTCTTCAAGGCCAGCATCTGCCTGATTAGGTAAGGCTCACTCAGGAGAAACTTCCTTTTAATTAACCCAAAGTTAACTGATTAAGGACCTTCTGTAAATCTGCAAAATCACTTCACCTTACAATGTGACGTAATCACAGGAGTGATAACCCATCATGTTCCTAGATCTTTCCCCTACTCAGGGGAGAAACTATTCAGAGTGTGCATATCAGGAGGCAGGAATCTCAGGACCATCTAAGAATTCTGCCTACCACCTGTCAAAGATTGTTTATTGTATGTTGGGCACCAAATCCTAACTGTTAATTTGTTAGAAACTCCTAGGGATCTCTAATTGTATAGATTCTAATCTGTGATTTTTTGAGAAAATGTTGTTAAGCAGAATAAAGCATCTAGCCTTTCCTTTCAGAATTTGAAATCACAGAGTGCTAGAAAAAACCCAGAGCTCATCCAGTTACCTTACTCCTTGTGCAGAAGAGAAAACAGTCTCAGTGGGAAAGACTTCCCAAGGTCATGGAGCAAGGCTGGGGGTTGGCTGGCCCTTTCCATCATTGCTTTTCCTGTGTGTCTCTTAGTTTTCTTTAAAGATGAGCTCTAAGTACTCATATTAATCTGGAGCTCATTGACGTTAATGAGCAGTGTTCTTTGTTTCCCATTATTGTCCTGAATTAGAACATTTTTCTTATAATGTGCTTGTGAATTAGTTACTAAATGAAATGGAATCTTAATAAAATGAGCTTTTGGTTGTTTATTTGTATTTGTATAATCTTTATAATTTTCAGGATGACTCATACTGTTAAGGAATTGTAGAGCCGAGGGTGAAGATAGCAACCAGAGAACGTTTTTGTGATCCAAAAAACCCTTTTTTTTTGTGATTGGCAGTTGAATTGACATTCATCAAGTAATTTTCCATGTTTTTTTCCCTATATTCAGTGATACGGGTATTTTTTAAAAAATTTCTATTCAAGAAGAAATATGATTGAATGTGTTTTCCATTTCTTCTTGTGGAATAGAATGTTACCATTGACAAGACCGCGTTTTTCTATAGCGCTGTGTATTAAAGCTTCTGCTCTGGGCTGTCTACCAGTACATGGCCTCACAGGTAGACAGACTCACGCTTAGCTTGAAAAGTGCTACTGAGTAAGAAGCTAGTTATTATCCCAACATGGACACAGTGGCTGTGTCAAGTAGGAGCAGAATGTCCTTAGTGTGTGTGGCCGGAATAATGCGTGACTTAGCCCAGCCTTGGGGCTGCCTGATTTGGGGTGAACAATGGACTGAATGCAGGCTTGGATCTGGGCACACGTCTTTGGCAGTTGGCAAGGTGTGTTTGTGGGCCGAATCCGCAAGATCGAGAAAATATTGCAGCCAAAGGCTCTTCCTGAGTCCTATCCCTTGCGTCTTCCTATGTATCAGCGCTTAGTTACAAGCACAGGCAAGGACATCTCTCACATTCCCGTGAGAATGGCTGGACCATTCCACCACTGCTTCTGCCAGGAAGCCCTTCATTGTCTGCCTCACCACCGTATCACACCCGCCTGTGCCCTGGAGCATGGCGTTTGTGTTTTAGACTCTACCCTATATGAAATGCATTTGTAGGGGTGCCTGGGTGGCTCAGTCGGTCAAGCGTCTGCCTTTGGCTCAGGTCATGATTCCAGAGTCCTGGGATCGAGTCCCATGTAGGGCTCCCTGCCCAGTGGGGAGTCTGTTTCTCTGCCTCTCCCCTGGCTTATGCTCTTTCTCTTCTCTCACTCACTCTCTCTCTCAAATAAACAAAGAAAATCTTAAAAAAAAAATAGAAATTCTTTGTACATTTGTTTGGAGATTCGTTAAATCTCCATTAGAACATAAGTTCCTTGAGGTCAGGGACAGCATCTCTGGTGTGTTCTTGGCCGTCATCTTTGTATCTGTCACATACTGTAGAAATTCCTCATCTGTGGGCCTCAGACCTCTGGGGAAAAAAGATATTTCAGAGGCTGAGTTTCTGTATGTGTACCCAGCATTTCATATGTATTGAAATATATTTGGATTCTCTTGGGTTGAATACACAAGTTTAAGAGTGCACTTTCTCTGTTACAACGCGGGTCTGTTCTCAGCTAGTCCTCACTGAGCATACATTAAAAGATGCCTTTGAGGGGCGCCTGGGTGGCACAGCGGTTGGGCGTCTGCCTTCAGCTCAGGGCGTGATCCCGGCGTTATGGGATCGAGCCCCACATCAGGCTCTTCCGCTATGAGCCTGCTTCTTCCTCTCCCACTCCCCCTGCTTGTGTTCCCTCTCTCGCTGGCTGTCTCTATCTCTGTCAAATAAATAAATAAAATCTTTAAAAAAAAAAAAAAGATGCCTTTGGCTGGTGTGTTCAGAGTCACTGCCCTTCAGCATCTAGCAAAGTGCTCTGCGTTTTGAAGTATTTGGGGTATTTCCCTGTCTCAGGCGTTGTGCCCCCCCCATTTCTCCTGTGAGGTATGCAAAGAAAGCTGACCGCGCTTCCCCTTTGTAGACTAATAACCACTTTGGTTCTTTAATTCTTCGAATGAATATTTGGTGAATGTCCACCTCCACCCCTAGACTGAAAGCTCCCGATCCCCAGGACTGTATGTCTATGACCTATTGCCTAATAGAATGACCTCCCATGGTGGGGTCAATACATATGTTAGTGGGCAGAGGCTCTGTGATCACAACTGCGAGTGTTTTTAGTACCCACTCTTTAATATGTAGACACGTTTGTGTTTTTTAAAAGTTGGGAATTCTTATGATAAATGACATGGTCCCCAAAGGTGCCCCGTCTCCAGATCACAGGATTTAGAGGAACACCGTAGCTGATTTTAATGTTAAAGCTGAATGTCTGCCACCTGGTGTCAGATTAAGAATTAGCATCTCGGCTGATTCTCACACTGAGTGAATCCCATTAATTTTACTGTTTAGTTGTTAAAGTACATTATACATTTCACATAAAATTATAATAAGCACTGTTCCGAAATTACTCCTGACTTGCTACCTATGGATTTGTATTTAACATTGTTGGGTTTTCCCGAGTCTAAAAACGAATTTGGAATTAAAGTCTAATTTTAGTAAATTTTCTCTATACTGCTGACTCTGTAGCATTCAGTTTTATAGAGGAGAGAAATAATAACCTTTATGTGAAACAGAAATAGCCTTAAACATTATCAAAATTTTATGAGTTTGTATAAACCTTATTACTGCTGGTAGTTTTTCTAATAGTTTTAGTCAGAAGGAAGGATAAAAATTCGTTTTTAACAAACCTTTGAGTAGCTTACATTGGTTTCGATTAAATGAAAATTCAGGTATTCATGAGGTTCCCTAGAATTAGAGTCAATCCAAGTCTGGGTTTGAGAAATAAGAGGTAAGTAAAGAATGTGTGTCTCCATTTTGTAAAGACTGAGGTCTACGTAGGGGAACGTTCTTTTCCTCCTTACTGCATCCACATCCCTTACGTACCTGAAAGCTGTTCCTTTGCAGTGTGCAGGAGACCTTATGGCATAATGTCCTGCTTTCTAGACCAACAGTAAGATGATACGAGATAACGTGGACGTTCCAGGAGTAGCGAGGAGTCTCCAGTGTTAGAAGATGGTTCTATTTATCAACCACGTGTAGCATCTGGTGTCAAGATGCTCGAGATCCGCCATGATGTCCAGCCATTCCATGGATAGCCTCAAGGAGCTGAACTTCTATTGCAGGAGCCAGATAATAATTAAACACATAGTTAGACCAAATTAGGTGTGATTACTTACTGGTCAACATAGAAAACTACCCTGGTACAGGAGGGTAGGGTGGAACTAGGCCAGTGAGGAGATGTTGAAACAGGGCAAAAGCCTCTTGAGGGGCCTAAAATGGATGCCTCATTGTCCCTGTACCACCCGCTTTGACTTGAGTTACTGAAGGGCCTCCAGGCCCTTGCTCAAAGCCTGCTTAACTCCACTTCAGCGTGTCCCTAACCCAGCTGCATAGCAGATAAGGGATGAGGTTTAGTGAGTTAGAAGAGAGCTGGGTGGAAGGAGAAGCTGGATCAGGAGAGAAAAGAAGCTGGTAGAGCCAAGCCTTCCAGTATTAGCAAGGGGACAGCTTAGCACTGGCAGGGTAGGAGGGCAGCGGACCCAGACCAAATCGCAAGGGCTCAGAAAACATGCCAGCAGTGGCAGACGTAAGGTACGTGTCTCTCGTTGACAGTTGATAGCAGTTGATATTTGGAGTCCTGGTCTTAAGTCACCAAAAAGAAGTAAAATTATGCTCTGGGCACTTTAATAAAACAGAGACAGGAGCAGCAGGCACAGGGCCCGCAGTTCTGTGTAACGGTGTTGGCCCTACGGGAATGTGAGTTCTTCGAAGGCAGGGACTGTATTTCGTTCCCATCTGTATCCTGGGAATGTAGCTGAGTGTAGTCTAAAGCAGTGAGTTGTTCAGTAGGTGTTCTCTGATTGTGTTAGATTGAAGGGGATTACCTCTCTAGACGAGTCTTCACGGAGATGTTAGAATTAGATATGCCCGAGACGAGATGTGCAGGCAAACTGTACGTCCAGCATCCCTACATACAATTCTGTAGCAGAGAAGTGGTTTAGGCAGCTTCTGTTCTTTTCATCTCTACTGATATATTTTTAACTATAACAAAACCACAAATCTTTTTTTTTTTAATAGCTGTATGTGCCATTCACTTAATGATTTATGGTTTGGTGTGTGTCTGAGCGCCTTCTGTGTGCGTGGCCTTGGGCTACATCCTGTGGGTACAGATTGGTAAAGATTTCTCCCTGCCCTTAAATAATTCTGCAGATAGACAGTATCTCTATATTGTTATGGGTTGATGTGTGTCCCCCAGAAAGATACGTTGAAGTCCTAACTCCTGGTACCTGTGTGTGTGATCTTATTTGGAAATTAGGGTCATTGCTGATGTGATCAAGTTAAAATGAGGTCAGACTGGAATAAGGTGGGCACTTAATCCATTATGACTGGTGACCTTATACCAGGAGGGAGATGTGGACACAGACCAAAGGGAGAATGCCCTGTAATGACAGAGGTACTCAGAGGAGGAAGGAAGGGGCCGTGTGAAGGTGGGAGCAGACTAGAGTTACGTTGGTACAAACCAAGGAATGCCCAGGGCCTCTAGCAGCCAGAAGGGGCAGGGAAGGACCCTCTCCCGGCAGCTTTGGAGAGAGTAGGGGCCTGCCAATACCTTGATTTTGGATTGCTAGGCTCTAGTACTATGAGACAATACATTTCTGTTATTATGAGCCATCCAGTTTGTGGCACTTCGTTGTGGCAGCCCAAGGAAAGGAGTACAACTGTAGTCCATTTCTTTATGAATCAGGGTTCTGGAGGGAAATAGATGATCACTCCAATGGGGTAACGAGGAGAGTTTAAAGAAGGCACCATGTACAGAAGCTTGGGCAAGATAAAGAACCTCCAGGGGCCAGGGAAACCTTCTGCGGTTGACAGCAGCAAGTTCCCATTGGCATATCTGACCCCGAAGGGCCAAGAAGAGGGGAGGTTCCTGGAACCTAGGCAGAGCTAGATTTGCAACTGTGAGTACAGGAAAGGGGTGGCCTGACTGTAGCCTCAGCCAGCCTGTGCTCTTGCAGAGAGGAGCTGGGGAATTCATAGCCAGACCTCATTCTCCTCCCACGTTCCTATCACCTGCTGAGCCTCTCATTGATGAAACCTGCCAAGGGTTTAATCTCTGGACTGGAAAGGGTGGAGAGTAGATTGAAAAGGGAAACTGGAGAATATCCCACACATTTGGGATAAGGAGTATATGTCATTCAAAGGTGTCTTTATGAGAAGGAAAGAATCCGATGTCTAGTATTGTTCATACCACTGGTTCTCAACAAATACTGTGATTGCCAACATAGGCAACCCAGAAGTGTTTATTTTGGAGTCCAAGATTCAAGGCAGTGGAATTCATTCAACAAATTCTTATTAAGCACTTACTGTAGTGCCGGATACCAGACAGCCTCTAGGGATAAGCACCAAGTAAAACAGACTATTCTTACTCTCACAGAACTTAACTCCTAGAACTCAGAGTTCTAGGCACCAACTATGTGAAAAAAGGGTTAAAACTCCTACAGGTCTCTAGTCTCTCATATTATTCAGTGTAATTTTAAGTTACTAACTAAATGTCACTCTTCCCCCTGTGGACTGCAAGCTTCATGCAGCCAGTTGATGGGGTGTGTCGTGTTTATTGCCAGGTCCCAACACCTAGCCCAATGCCTGTCTCCTGGCATATGTTCGCTGAATGAATTGATGAATGAATAAATGACAGAGTGCCTTGATTTGCCAGAGAGGAAAAGCTTTTCTTCTATACTTTCAAGTTCGGTTGTTGGGGACTGCAAATTAAATTGACCTAAGACAGATTAGCAAGAGGAAGAAACCCAGATTTAATTATATACTTACGCATGAGAGTTCACAAAGAAATGTGACTCAGGGAGGCTGTTAGAATTGGGGCTTATATATGATCTTAATAAGAGATGGGTGGGGCAGAGGGCACTTCAGGGAGAACCCACGACTTTTTAGAAGATTGTGGGAGGAAGGTCACTATGAAAAATCAGATGATTTTTTTGGAAAGCTAAGTGTGCTCTTAGGAGAATAGATAGGAGAGGTGATAATTTGGTGACTGTGTGTTTGAGTGTTGACTTCTCATCTCCCAAAAGAGATTATAGTTGCTCCCAGGGGGAGGGAATTTATGACATTTGAGTTCTTTTGGGAAGTTCTGCTTTTAGGCAGGTGAGGGATTTCAGGAACTCAGATACCTTTAGCTCAAGATAATTTCTGTACGACAGTGGCTTATTCTAGATACTTTTGTCTTACTATTTAGGAGTTTCTGAAAATTAGTGGCTTAAAAATATTTAAAATTGGACAGAGTCACTACATGAGAAAATATTTGAGAGGATTATTTGAGTGAATCCTTTACAAAGCAAGCATGTTAAAATAGTCTACAATTTATCTACATTGTAACTCTATAGATTTAACTTTGGGGAGTTTTGAGGGTTTGACTTTTGTTCAGCTTTAGAGATTAAAACCAAATATTATCTTTTTGTTTTCCCTGGTCATTGTTCTCCTAAACTGATTGGCCCATGAGAATATGCACTGAAGTTAAGTGAAAGCCTGAATGGGAATTTGACTGGATTTGTTATGCACGATAGCCTTTTCACGTCTAAGTCGGTGATTTATATCTAGACCAAGCATTTGGGGAAATAGTTTTACTAATTTAATATTAAAGCAAAATATCTGCCACTTGGTGTCAGGTTAAGAACCAAAAGGTACCAGAGGGAGCAGTTATATGATAGACTTGGTTCCGTGCTCTGAAGCCATTGGCTAGTGTTAAATGAGGGGTTTTAAGTCCGTTAGGCTTCCAGAGTACCATCACTAAACAGAAACCAGCAACTCCTTTGCTGACCATATAAGGAACGTATTTCTAGGAAAAAATGTCACAGAATCCATGAGCAACTATGTTGTCTAATAGCCTCAGGATGGGGAGATTTAAAGAGAGTGAAAAGCAGCTGACTTAACCATTTTCCCAGAGAAAGTTCCTGCTATTTCTGCATAAAGATGTATGATGTGATCCTTAGAGAGTCTCACTCCAATTATTGTGTCCTCTATCTGAGTAAGTAGAGGATATAGTTTTTATACTTGTCAGTGGTATAAAATGCTTTCTTAGCTTAAGAGTAATTGAGTAGAATCACTTGTGGGGAAAAAGGGGGGGATGGAAACGAAAGAAAGAGAAGGCGGGTTCAAAAAGCCGCTGGTCTGTTTCTCAAAATGTCGTTTGAGTTTTAGATTTAAAATGCTTCCTTCCTCCTCGAGTTTGAGTCTCACAAGGAGGAATGGCGTTAGTAGCCCCACATTATTAGATTTTGCTGGAGTTTCTCAGTCAATACAAATATGCTGAGCGATAAGAAGATGTTTCATAGTCTTGATGTAGGAATTATTCTCACAAAAGCTGGCTGGAGGGTTCACCCATGCTAGGAACATCTAAGGGCCAAGTATGTATGAGGAGAATTGCTTTCCCTCTTGAGATCACAACTGTAAATAGCACAGTCAGAAGGGACTGAAGAGTTATGGAACCATAAGGAATTTTTAGAAGACAGAGGGGCAGATGTATTTTTCCTGTCCATGAGAAAAACCTCTTCGGTGCTTGGCAGAGACGATCTTTCATTTGTGCCGGACTTAAGGTGACAGTTGGCCCGGGACTGGGAGTGCTAAAATCAAGAGAGTCCCAGGAAAATCAAGACGCTCTGTTCGGGCTAGACTGCCTTACACATTGCACGACATTTAGCATCCCTGGCTCCTTGTCACCCGTGGTACCCCCTAGCCATCGTGAGAACCCCAGCCACTCCCAGACATTTCCAAATGCCCCTAGGAGTAGGAACTGTCCCTGGTGTGAACCATTCTGAGTCTAGCCCTTGGTCTTGGGGCATGGTGGTCCTACTGACAGGATCGGTCCTGAAATAAGGTGAATGGATGTGGGAGGCGATCTTCAGTCTCCAAACAAGTAGACAAAAACCCAAATGCAGTTAGTTTAAATGCCTTTGGCACACACACAAAAAGAGTGGGAATGGGTGGCAGTCTTAATCTAAAGTCCAGGTTGTGGGAAAAAAAAGAAGATAATAAATTAATTCAGTTTTTAAACTTTCAGTATTCATCCATTTGTGGCTCTTATTCGCAAAGAATTACTGGTTCACACAGGATTTTCAAATTCATTTGTATAGTCATCTGAGATGTTCAACATTCATGTAATTCAGAAGGCAGAAGAGGTAATGGACCGCTACCTCACCGCCTCCCCCCCCCCCCCACCAGCCCATCTCCTTGGAAGCAAAGAATCCGTTCCTAATGAGAGTCCATCCTTCAGAAGGAATGAGACCAAAGAAAGATGGGCGGCTTCTGACTTAAGAAGATTTAGGATAATGTCAGTAATTGTAAGGGCGGAATATGTTTTGAAAAATCCCTCACTAATTACAGGTCTAGTGTGTAGAACTTCAGTACCTGTTGTCATTATATGTGCAGAATAGAGATGCGAAAGCACAATTTTATTGATTAAAAAAGCTCAGCCTACTTCTAACACTTAATGGGGATTTAGAGAGATCATACTGGGTAACCTTGGGCTGAGAGATGTTTTCTTACATTCCAAAACTGGTCAGTGTATTCTTTATTTAACCCAATTGATCCTCACCTTCTCCCTTTAAACATAAGCTTGTGCACAGAGATATGGCCGGAAGTCATGTTGTCATGACAACAGTTACACGCTGGGAGGAAGGAGTCTTTCAAATGGCCAGTGACTGGGTTTTTAATCACTGATTTATGTTGATAGCAAATTTCGGTCGGGATGTCGAATTTGTAATTATGTGCTATTTTGGCTTGCTATTTTCACTTCTGTTACTGACGTGTAATTCTTGAGCATGTATTATGATACATAATTTTTACACTAATGCAATCCATTTCATCTGTTTTCTCTCTTGTCAGTAATAATATTCTCCAAACATATACAGTCCCTGCTCAAAACTGTTTAGTATTTGGTTGCCTGTATAAGAAATTCTGAACTTAGGAGTGTGGTTGTACTTAGGGGGGGCCCTGTAAATAGTAGCTTCCACTCCCAGTCACCTTCCTCTCTCAACAGCATGCATATGGTTCCCAGCACATACACCGCAGTCCGTGACTCCAGTCATTAGGAGCTGAGGGAGGTGGGTGTCTCATATTGGAAACTATACTACTAGGGGAAAATTGCCCTAAATAATTTGTATCTAAAAGGAGGTAGTACAGGGAAGAACAGGTTAATTTTTTTAAATGGGCGATTAGGAAAAATTTTATGGAGGGAGCAACCTTTGAAGTTTTCGTTTGAGGGCAGTAGAGAAGGAGGGGATTCCAGTCCAGGGAAACAGCCTGAGCAAAGGCACGGGGGTGCCGAACTGCACGGCATGTTGGGAGACCAGGGAGTGTGCAGCTGGCCTGGATTGGAAGGGGCGTAAGGGAGCGAGGTGGCGAAGGGGCGGACACCGTCGAAGAGGGGGTTGAGGGCATTGCCGTGCTACGGGAAGTCTCCTTATTTTGTACGGGAGGAGCGGCAGGGAGTGGTTGAAAGGGGTGTTCTCTGGGAAATTACTAGCGGCGGTGTGATTACAGGGAGCAGGAGAGTCGCAGTCACTGATTATGAGCCCTTTCAAATCCAGGTGAGGCTCTTCAGAGCTTAGCATGAAGCAGGGCTGTGGAGGCTGAAAAGCAGGGCACGAATATGAGAGCCTTGTACTGTTCTGGATCCACTCCTGAAATGGGTAATTTTGTTTCTCGACTAACGTGTGCGTGGGGGCATGGAGTCTGGTGTGGGACTGCCTGCTTTGACTCCCGGTTCTACCGTTACTAGTTCTGGGACCAGGAGTCCGTTGCTTCTCCTCTCTATGCGTCATCTACAGACTGGAGTAAGATAACACCACCCTTCAAGGGTTCTTGTAAGGAGTGAATGAATTGATACGCAAAGTGTTTACAGCAGTGGCTGGCACGTGGAAAGCACCTCAGCAACGCGTTCACGTGGAGGCTGATGTTGATGAAACGTGGAAACATCGTGGAGCATTTGGTCCTTTCTAATAATTTTCTTAAATAATCCCAAAAGAGTAACGTATTGGACTCTATTCCTCCCCCAAACATCTCAATCCGCCCCTCTAGAAATACTCACTTCTGGTTAATTTGATGGATTGTTGTGGACCATCCATGTGTGCCAGGCATTCTACGCCGTGCTAGTGGCAGAAAAATGAAAATTCAAGGTCTTGTCATAAAGGGGCCTAGTGGTCTTCAGTAGGTGGCCGTTGGACCATACAAGAGAGTGTCGGAAAAATAGTCTACCTGTGACAAAGGACCACATGTGACAGAGAGAGTACAAACAAGAAAGGGGTAATTACTGTGAATACATAATCTCTAAATCGTTCGTGCCATTTTGATTTTAAAAGTACCTCCCAGTAGCAGATACTGACATCATACCTTTGTGTATCTGTATTGATAAATTATATCAGATTTTTCCAATTATATCTTATTTTAAATAACTTCAGGGTGAGCTGCAGTAGAAGTTTTCCTTTAGTCAGATTTCACGGACTACACTTGAATTCCTGAAAAGCAGCATTTATCCTGGGAAGTTTTAAGATAAGAGCAAAGGAAGGTGGCAGATGCTTCAAATTGTTGGCAAGTCATGATCTAGAATTTTAATAGTTAATGCTGAGCCATTTTTACATCCTTCCAGTCAGGGAGCCACATTTATGTTTTTTTTTCAGGACTCCCACCAAAGGAATTTTTACAAAAAGGATCCCGCTTGAACCCCTGGCTCACTGGGGCCTCTAGACCAATGGGTCCATCAGAAATACAGTGTGAGCCACATAGGTGATGTTAAATATTCTAACAGCCACAGTGAGTAAGAAGAAACAGGTGAAATTAATTTTAATCATGGATTTTATTTAACCCAGTATATCTAAGGCACTCTCATTTCAACATAGAACTCATATAAAAATTATTAATAAAATCTTTTCTAGGGGCACCCAGGTGGCTCAGTCAGTTAAGTGTCTGCCTTCGGTTCAGGTCATGATCCCTGGGGTCCTGGATTTGAGCCGCATATCGGGCTCCCTGCTCAGCGGGGAGCCTGCTTGTCCCTCTCCCTCTGCCCCTCTCACCTACTGATGCTCTCTCTCTCTCCCCCCTCTCTCTCAAATAGATACAATCTATAAAAAAATAATTTAAAAAATAAAATCTTTTCTATTCTTATTATACTAAGTTGTCCACATCCATGTGTATTTCTCCCTGGCGGCCCATCTCCATTCAGACGAGCTGCGTTGCATGTGCTCAGTAGACCATGGGGCCAGTGGCTTCCATATTGGACCACCTCAGCTCATCTCTACAACTTTGGGCTTTTCAGAGCCCTGCGTCACTTCTGTAGCTACCGAAACGATGTCTGTCTCTGGTAATTTTTCATTTGTATTTTTATTGCTTAGAAAAAAATATGTAAATGTGAAAACGTGAGTTTATTTTGAATCTTGGTTGCCGACAGTTGAGTTAATCCTATGCCCTACTTCATGATGTATTTTCATCACTGGTACATACAAAAATCTCTCATTTTATGCACTTTCTTATTTACTCCCTGTTATTCCCTACCCTCCCTCCCCTTCTCCACCCATAGACAATCATCTAATGTGTTTAATGGGTCACTTTTGTTCAAAAGCATACTTGTGATGTGCTTTGTTGTTTTGTGTGTACGTTTGTAATTTTTAAAGGGTATTTTTTTCATGTGCTGTGTTTTAAAAATCTATCCATAAGACTGTGTGTACAGCTAATGCCTAGTTTCTCACTGCCTCGTGGTGCCGCATGGTGTGAATCCAACACACTTTCCCTTTCCCCTCATAGAGTGATGGGCTCCTAGCATGCTTCCCTGTCGCCAACACGACAGTTAACCCCACAGGGAATACCCTCACACACATCTTCCATTGGGACTGTGTGAGAGAGTATGTGGGATAGACACTTAGTATTGCTGGCTCATAGGGTATATATTATTTACTTGTTGTGAAAAAAATATTTCTTTTTCATATTTTTATTGATGGATATACTTTTATATAATTTCGGTCAGTGAAAAATACAGGATTGCAGGTATTTGTCGAATCAGATCCTTTTGACCAGTAGAGTGAATCCAGTTATGGCTTATTTTTTTTTTAGGAGTAACTAACCAAGTCCGTTCTCACACATGTATTTCTCAGACAGACCCAGTATCCGTGAAGGAGGCCAAGCCTTCCTAGGGTGACCAGTTTGAAATCGGGGCCAAGTACAAGTGTAATCTTTTTTTGCAAGTCTTGTTCCATCAGCAGAGTAGAAAATGAATTCGTCATTGACACAGAAAGTGGAAGAAAAAAGTTATTACCCTGAAGGAAAAACCCCATAGAAAATTTAGACAGAAAGTGTACTTTTGTTTTTTAAAAGTAATTTATACTGTTTGTTTTTTCAAAGGGAATTTCAAAAAATAAAAAACAAACAAACAGAAAAGCCCAGGATTGTCTTTCACTCAACTTTTTTCCACTCCACTGTAGTGTTTTCTAAAGGGAGGGGTCCGTGCTCTCAGTTCATTCATCCAAGCATATCTGAAACACAGGAAGACACACAGAGTTTGTTTCTACAAGGAAGGAAGCACAAACAGCCAGCTGGGACGAACATCTTGATATAGTCGGACCCTTGTCCCCAGTGACACCTGCCTGTTTTGCGTGCAACAAAGAAGACTTTGACACAGCATCAGATTCGTCTGCTTCCAAAGAATGTTCTTCTCTACCTGCTTCTGAGATCTAAGCATCATTTGTGTGCTCTTAACAGCCTTTGGGTTCTAGTAATTTCTTTCAGAGGAAAAGTAGTGGGGAAAGCTGAGGGGGAAGATGCTTAGAACATACCAGAATTCAAGACTGGATAGACCGTCCTTACAAATGGACACTACCAACAGATCTAGAAAGAAGGAAATGGAGCTAACCCAGAACAAAAACTTCGCATGAATCAGAGTTTTCACAAGTGAGAGCTTAGAATTTGAGACAAAAAAGAAAAAATCCTATTTCTGTTGCATATAAATTTGAAATTCTTCCCAGACAGCCTGCAGATGAGAACTTTTAATGCTTCAAGAGCGTTTTTCTAGAAGGAAATAACTTTAGCCTATTGGCTGAACCTCAAGGCCTAGTGGGTTAACCAGTGCATTTGTGGGTGAATAAAAACTAGCTAACAGTTATTCTAGTTCCTTTTTGGATGTCTTACAAAATAGAACTCAACTCAGACTCAGCAGGCAAAATGCTTAGTGGTATATACCCCTACTCCCTTCTCCCTCCCACGCTTCTTTCCTCCCTCCCTTCCTACCTTCCTTCCTCTCCCTCCCTCCCTTCTTTCCTTCCTCTCCTTTGTCCTCCTCTTTCCTGTGGTTGTCATTCATATAGATATTATCTAGGTAGCATCTTTAAAAAAAAGAGATTTTATTTATTCATTTGAGAGAGAGAGAGTGCACACGAGTGAAGGGGCAGAGGGAGAAGGAGAATCAGACTCCCTGCTGAGCAGAGAGCCCGAAGCGGGGCTTGATCCCAGGACCCTGGGATCATGACCTGAGCCAAAGACAGATGCTTAACCAACTGAGCCACCCAGGCGTCCCTAGGTATCTTCTTAGTTTCAGAGAATGAGATATGACAGAAAGCCACCTCCAACTACATTCATTTACCTCCAGAAAACTTACATTGCATACCTACTGTGTGTGAGGCATACTTGTAGTACCTTGGTTGATTAAAATAAAAAGAGAAACAGGCCTAACCTTTTCATTGAGGAACTTAGATCTGCTTAATTTGTGATTGATAGCATCTCTGTGACACTGTTTCTGAGCATTTTGCTCTTGGGGGCCCACAGTTGAAACACCAAATAGGTCTGTATCCTAATCTTTACAGACAGGAAGTGCTTCTAAACTTTGAGCACTTTTTATTGTTTGCAATTTTTGAGAATATTCCATTTACTTATCCTTTCCTGGAATTTTGGCTCAATTACCTAATATTGTCTTATGCTAGATTCTATTTTGAGACGCACAAAGAAATGACACTTTCTACACGTGCATCTCTGGCAGATGGGATCCACAAATACCCCTGCCTCTTTTCTGCCAATAGCCTCAGCATCTTTGAAAAACTCAGAGCTCTGCACATCATCACTCTTTCATTGCTGGAAAAGAAAAACGAAGCTATCACACAGGTGTGGAGCTGCTAATTGGTTTTGCCATTTTGTTTTCCACTGGAGAATCTTTGCTTTTCTCTCCTGACCTAGATTTGGAGAGGGTGGCGGGGGAGGAACATGGTACAGATAAAGAATTCAAGCCTTGAATCGAACAAATGGATCAGTGTTGCTTGTGGTTGGTTGTATCCTGGTAGATACTTCCTGAGGTTTGTAAAAAACAAGGCCCAGCACAGTTTCTATATTTTTTTTTAAGATTTATTTATTTATTTGAGAGAGAGAGAAAGCAAACATGAGCGGGGGAGGGGTGGAGGGAGAGGGAGAGTCCTCAAGCAGACTCCCCACTGAGCGCAGAGCCCGACGCAGGGCTCAACCCCAAGACCCTGAGATCATGACCTGAGCTGAAATCAAGAGTCAGACACTTAATCGACTGAGCCACCCAGGCGCCCCCGCATTTGGTATTTTTGGCTAGAGTTGGGAGTGAGGTGAAGATGCTTGGCTTGGTGGGTGGTAGCAAATGAATGAATATCGGTAGAAAATAACCGATGAAGTCACATTCCAACAATATGCTGTTTTAGAAAAGGGTTTGGGAGTTTGGGAGTCAGGAACCTGGGTTTCTTAACCCTACAATTAAGATGCCTATGGGTTTGGGTTTGAATAGAAGATTACAAAGCTAATCCATTAGAAGCTGTTTCTTTCCTAGGCGCTAATTCGGTTTCCCACCATTATATAAATGAGTTAGGATCAATTTCACCTGCTAGTATTGCAAGACTCTAAAAAAACAGTGGCTCGTGACAATAGACGTTGATTTCCCTTTCACATGGAAGCCTGGCAGTAGCGATTCACCAACCCCAGGAACCCAAATTCCTTGGCTGTACTGCTCCACCATCCCTAGGGTGTAGTCTGCATCCCGTGGTCCAAGGCAGCGTATCTCTTCCAGACAGCAAGAGTACCTGTGCCTGCCAGCTAGTCAATAAGGAAGATTCTCGGAAACTGCCACATAGTTCTTATACTTACACCCCAATGATTAGAATGTTTTCTGCCTGGTCACACTGAGCTGCAGGAGAGGCTGGGAAGTGTATTCTGTATTCTAAATGGCCAGGTGTCCAATCAAAAGTTTTTATTACTTTGGAAGAAGACACTGGATATTGAAGAACAACTTTTAGTGTCTCCTGCAGATGCCTTATTTATGAGACCCCGACACCGTGCTTCTCATAGACAAAAGGAAGAGTACCGAAAGGTTTGCCCAGCTAACTTTACTATTAAAAAAAAAAAGTTTACATTTAATAACCTATTGTACAACACAATTACAATTTAGAACAGAATTTATAAAATAAAACCTCTGAGATGCAATGTAAAACCATTATTATCAGTTTACTGCCTTTTTGCTCCCAGTGCTGTTTCCAGCATACTACGATTTGATGCTTAGGAAAAAGTTTCTTTTTGATAAACTATGTTTATTAGATAACTAAAACTTTGTAAATTTTTGGAGCAAGAAATTAAATTTCATCTCAACTCCATGGCTCTTATCTCATGTTCTATTATTGGTTGAAATATCTTTACCTTGATATATAAGCTGCTTCAAGTTTTCTTTTTGAGTTAGGTAGAAAATAAACATCACAAGGAGTAATAAAAAAAAATAGCTTTTACCCTGATCCTTTTAATTGTGTTTTTAAAAGGTAGTTTCAGGAAAACATTTTTCTCTGAACTCCTCTACCCCATCCATAGTCTAGGAATCCTATTTTACATCAAATATTAAAGCTTGTCCAATAACCACCTTGGCAGATGAAGCAGATTAGTTCAGTTATGCTAATTTTTTTTTCCACTGTGGGGTGTGGAGGGGTAGAGGGAGGGGGGGAGAGAGAGAGAGAATCTTAAGCAGGCTGCATGCCTAGCACCCCGATGCGGGGCTGGAACTCACGACTCTGAGATCATGACCTGAGCTGACATCAAGAGATGGACACTTGACCAACCAAGGCACCCAGGCATCTCTATGTTGATATTTTTAAGGGTACTTAACCTTTAAAAATGCACTTAACAAATAGAATGGTTCCCAGACAAAAATACACAGAGATTTCTCCACAGCCAGCAAGGTTTCCCAACCTCATCGAGCTAGTTCACATCGTTGAAATCTGTTTCTTCACCTGTAAAGTGGGTGATCTCTTCTACCTGTGTTGCAGGATTTGGTGGTATCAAATGAGTTTGGATAAATTATAGCACTTTAAAAGTCCTGTAGTGCTCTAGAAATACCTGTTTTTGTTTGTGTATCAGAAAGAAAATATATACATTTAATCTATGGCATTATAGTTCTGTGTCTCCCACAGGTAGATTTTGATTTTGGAGAACGTGCCATCCATTCACAGCACTCTTTTAATGCACTGATAAAAGACCAAATTGTAGCTTGTTGTAGAATACTCTATTTCCTAGATTCTCAATAATCATCTTTTGTTCTAGTATTTAACACAGATGAGAAGTCAGGTCCTAGTATGCCACCATTTAGAATAATAATGACCTTGAAGTTAGTAAGGCAACCCCTGGAATAGCTTCCACCTTGTCATCTTGGCTACTGTGTGTCGGTGTGAGGAGGTTCACTGAAGACCCTGCCAAAATAATGGGGGGAAATGGGCTCTATTTAATCTACTTTCAAAGCCGTCTGCCTTGAAAGAGTATGGTGCCAGTAGTAATTCTATCCATCTAATTGTTTGGAAGCCAAAGAAAGGTTCCTACCTACAGTGGTATTTTGTCTTCTCTTCCCCAAATGCTCACTGTAAAATAATAATCAAATCAGAAAGTTTGTGTGGTTGGGTTGACTGAGGATATGGCAGCTGGACACATTCTCTGAATACTGTGCAGTTACATTTGCCTAATTTCCATATAATCATAGATCTTTCTAGAACACTGTGTGTAGGAGTAAGCACTAACTACCCAAACATCCAAGCAAGGGGTATTAGGTCTGATTTGTTGATCTTCTTGCCAAACGTAATAATCCCGTCTGATATTGAGTAAGACGCGTTGCTGATATTCAGAAGGTGAGTGGTGTACTCAGACGACTGGAGAAAAAACTCATAAACCTGCCTAACAATTTTATATAAATATGTTGTGATCTTTACTTTTTAAAATGATCAAAAAATTGGGGCACCTGGCTGGCTTAATTGGAAGAGCATGTGGCTCTTGATCTCAGGGTCGTGGGTTTGAGCCACATGTTGGGTGTAGACATTACTAAAAACAATAAACATTTAAAAAAATAAAAAATAAATTTATCAAAAGAATGCTGATTTCAAGAGCATGCCTACCTGCATTCATTCTCTGTTCATTATTGTGATTAGACTTTTGGATTTTGGAGATTTATTGTTTCAATACACATTTTCTCAGCTCTTCTTAGAAAAATAAAATTGAGGTTACTGAAATGGTCTGTAGCTTTCTTAAAGTAAAATATGAGTCTCCACTCAAGTGTTAAGTTTTTATTTATAAGGTCTTTTTGCGGGGGGGGGGTGTGTGGCCATTAAGCCTATGGTTTCTCAAAGGTGTTTGCAAATTGTGCTACTTTGTACTTTGCACACACTTTAAAAGGAAATCGTGTTCTCTTTTTTTTTCTTTAAGATTTTATTTATTTATTTGACAGAGAGACAGCCAGCGAGAGAGGGAACACAGGTAGGGGGAGTGGGAGAGGAAGAAGCAGGCTCCCAGCAGAGGAGCCCGACGTGGGGCTCGATCCCAGAACGCCGGGATCACGCCCTGAGCCGAAGGCAGACACTTAACGACTGAACCACCCAGGCGCCCCTGGGAAATCGTGTTCTTAAATTATATTTCATATCATCTTAAGATTTTAATATCTCCTTTCATAACTTGTAGGAAAGTGCATGTTTTAATGTATGTTTGGTTATTTAGAATAACATAGTCTTCAGCCAGGTCATATGAGTAACGTCCATTATATGTAGGTTTGTACAGGTGAGTGGATATTTACAAACACCAGTTTTTCTTCCAGAAAATTTGAAGCTACTTTTATCTTATGCCATTTCGCTTTTAAATTTGTCTTTGCAGAGTCCCCGACTCATGTATTGTGTTTTGGTTTGGGGGTAACAGTCTGTGAACAGAGAAGCATAGTTTCCTCTTCTCTTCCACCCCCAGTTCCTGTATACATACCTTCTTGAGGACTTGACGTAGAATAGAAGCAGTCCCAAAAGAAGGGTGTCTTCACTAATAAAGCACACTTAACACACTCTTTGGGTCTGATTTCACTTCTGCTTCTTTAATGACGTAGAACAGCCACGTGCTGATTAAAGAGGTGCCACATACTCAAACCAGCCGTGTTCTCATGTGATACATTGTTTCTAAATTGATATGTGGGTGGCCGGTATTATCATCTAGTTGTCTTGATCTAAATAAAAACAGTCTTTTTAGTAAAAACCCCGTTTGGTTGCTGCAAACTCGGAAATCTTAGTTCATTTTTAAGTGAGCTGTGGTTGATGCCATTTCAGAAACTTTGTGCCGCAGCAGGCTGTTTTTTCCCCAAAGCCGCATTTGAATGAAGCAATGAAGAGCCATTAACAAACAATTACTTAGTGATTGCTGTGTGCCTAACTTTGTGCTCGGTGCTTTGCTCCACATCAAGCCTGTCGGGTAGGAGCTGTCATGGCTCTGCCGAGAGCAGGCAGGCCGTTAGCAATGAAGCCGTTTGTCACCAGTCTCGCAGCCAGCCCGCAGGGGAGCTGGCTGACTGCAGGGCGCCTGTCTGTGATAGTAACCTGGCCCTGCAGCAATTTTAGTAGACTAAGCCCTGCAAAGACCCTGTCTCCAGTGAGTTTAAATTAAGAAATTTTGTGTTGATCTTATACCAAAATACTTGATAAAAATATACAAAGCATGTAATGTTACAAGGCCCAAATTTAAGGACTATTTAAATAGTGAGTTCTTGGAATATTTGCTCAAGAATCTTTAATGGAAAAATCCTCAGCCAAGAATAGCTTCCCATTTCAAGGACATTCCAAAATTTTAATATTAGTATTTTAAAAGAAAAATATGAGAAAAAGCATGAGGAAATGAACGCTCCTAAAATTGATAAGAATTTTATTATAACTGTTAAAAGAATGCTCTGCAGGAGACTGGTGGGTCAGACTTCTGAGAGCTCACAGATTTGGGACACTTTGAGGTTCATTCCCTTGTTTCCATAGTCATTGTTTTCCAGGTCCTTGGACTGAGGACAGTTTCCCACCATATTCTAAGCAGCCTCCGTATGCTGCTTGGAACCCCTAGCAAATCTATAATAAATTATCTAGTCCTGGAGTCCTGGCTCCGTGCTGTTGTCTTCGGAATTTGGTGATGAAGCTGGAGGGAATCAAGAGTCTTGCTTGCTTTATTCTGACCAGGAAGTTCTGGGTCCAGAGAAAAATAAAGGGTCTAAGTAGTGAGCGAGAGAGAGAGAGAGAGAGAGAGAGAGAGAGGAAGAGGAAGAAGAAGAAGAAGAAAAGGAGGAGGGGGAGGGGGAGGGGGAGGCAAAGGAAGCTGACCACGAGGTGATCAAAAAGTTTTAAATTCAAATACAGTTGTCCCCCGCTTTTCAAAAGTTTGTGCAATGCCACTTTGCTTTCTCAAAACACTTGCATTAGTACCTGTTGGCGCTAAGCAAAAGAAATCAAAGAGGATTTTCGCTTTTATTCAAAAAGGTGAAAAGTGTTCAGCGTTTGTTTTGCAGTGAGCTGTTACAGAGGCAGTGTGCACCCCCAGCAGCGAGAGTGGCCCCACCAAGCCCCTTCCTGGGGACCTAGACTCAGCAGCTCAGCATCAGTTTGCCATAGCTCTGAACTGTGTCTGTGAGCATCTGTGCTTTATCTCGATTTATCGTGTGCATTTATCGTGGGCAAGATGTGTCCTGAGCTATCAGAAAAGCCTAAGAGAAGTTGTTTTTTTAGGTCTGGGAACTCTCAAAAATGTTTCCATATAAATTAATGGGTGGCTCGGTCGGTTAAGCATCTGCCTTCTGCTCAGGTCATGATCCCAGGGTTCTGGGATTGACTCCCGCATGGGGCTTCTTGCTCAGTGGGGAGTCTGCTTCTCCCTCGCCCTCTGCCCCCTGCTTGGTTCTCTCTCTCTCTCTCTTTCTCAAATAAATGAATAAAAATCTTTAAAAATGTAATGGTAATTGCTTCTTAGCTTTATGCCATTTTGGCTTATGAAAGGTTTCATCTACTTTCAGATAGCAAGGGAAACCTGTAGTTTGTATTAAGGCATCTGGCTCCTTCAGGAATAATATCGTTCCAGAGATTAGCTAGGAGCAGCTGCAACTAAGACTTTGGAAGAAAGAGTTTTTTCTTCTCCAAGAATGGAAGCATTGTACAGAATACTCTTTTGATTTGATTTTTTTTTTTTTTTTTTTTTTTTTAAGAGAGAGGTTGAGGGGAATTGCAGAGAGAATCTTAAGAATCTGCACTGGGCATAGAGCCTGATGTGGGGCCCGATCTCACGACGTTGAGATCATGACCTGAGCCTAACCCAAGAGTCAGACGTTTAACCGACTGAGCCACCCAGGTGCCCCCCTTTTGGGTTTAAAAACACAGATCACACAAGACCTTGAAGAGTTCCTTGCACACAAGACCTTGAAGAGTTCCTTCCACTCAACCCTCACTAGAGTGACTTTTTGGTTGTAATGACATGTCAGGTTCTTTCCTGCCACAAGGGCCTTGCACTGTATTCCCTCTGCTGGGAATGCTGTTCTCTTGTATCTTCACAAGCCTGGCCCGCTTGTAGTTTAGGGATACATTGTTCCTCACAGACCTTCCCAGACCGTCCTGTCCAAATAGCCCACCCCATCCCCAGACATGATTGATGGCATTACCCATTGATTCCTGACCATATGCCCAGCTTCTAGAATAGTACTTGGCATTTATAGGAGGCCCTCAATATGAAAAGTGAGTGAATAAGTGGATGAGTGAATCACCAAATGAATATACATTCACATTTTTTATTTTGTGGAACTAGTAGTTGGATGGAGTCTGATGGGAAAGAATTGCTACCTTTTCTGTTTTCTTAGGCCAGCGGTTCTTAAAAGCATGGTCCCACACCAGCGGCACGGACTCAGCGTCACCTGGGAATTCTTAGGTTCTACCCCAGACCTGCTGAGCCAGAAACTCTGGGGGTGGTACCCAGTGATGGCTTCTAGCAGGTTCTCTAGCAGGTGACTCTGATGCTTGAGAATGACTGCCCCAGGTCACTCGTGCAGGACTGGATCCATCTGATGTCCCCACATATCCCCAGCCCTAAAACAATGCCTGGCACAGAGTAGACGGGAAATATTGTTCGATGAATTACACTATGTCCTCTTTCCTCGAGGCCCCTCACCCCATGCCTTGCACATCGAAGGTGCTGGGTACGCAAATGTTGAGGGAAGGGAGTGAGTGCCATTCTGAGGACCCGAGGGAATCCTTTTGTGCTCTGCACTGCAGACCTTGCCAAATTTAGAATCTCAGCTCATCCATTCCTTCTTCCTGTGGCCTCTGGAGCAGCAGAGGAAATTTCCAGCTGCTGCTCCATGCTAATTTGTTCTCATTTGACCCTTGGGTTCCTGCAAGTTAGCCCAGGGGAGGGTATAATTAGAGGTGGGCTTACTTCACATACAGCTCCACTGGGAAGGGGAAAGGGGAGTGGGGAGTGGTCCCTGCAAAGATGAAGAGGAGGCCAAAGTGCAGCCAGGCCCAGGGCTCTGGCTCTGGTGCCTGAGGTGGCTGGAAGGGGTGGGTCTTTGCTGCTCACAGATGGGCTCCTTGTTCCCACGCCAAGTATTGCTCTTGGCCCAGGAGGCTCTCAGCACAAGAGGGACTTTCTGGGGCTCTCAGCCTTGGCTATTTTTATACTCTGACTTCCAGGCCCTGCTTCCAGAACAAAACCACAAATGATGAAGGGCCACAGAGCCACTTTGAAAGGACACCTATGGCTTTTAGCCCCTACTGCCAAACCGTCCTGTGAGCCTGTGACAGTGCTTTGGCCAGATGCCGTGATGACAGATCCGAGACCCTATTAGGTGCAGGATCCTGTAGGGAGGGACGGAGGGGCAGATAGGTGGGATCTTAGTGTCTGCAGTGTGCCCGAGGTTGGAATTTGATCCTGAGGCTGCTGATGGTGGGGGGGGTAGATCTGTGGGCCAGCTGGAGTGGTTGCCTGGATTACTGAAAGCAGAATTCAGGAGGGAGGCCCAGAAAGAAGGCTCCTACAGAAAGTCTACACTGGCAGTGTCCTCCTGTGGACTGACCCAGCCACGGGGGTGGTTCAGGGCTCAGGGCCAGTCCCCGGGGGCAAATCTTTGTGCTCTTGCTTAGTAGCTGTTTGACCTTGGTCAAGTCAGCAGGCTGGTCTCAGAGCCCCAGACTTAGGGCCATTGTGTTCTTTTGTTTTCACCACTGTTTATTCACTTTCTCAATTCCCTCAAGCTGTCCATTACTGATTTTTCTCGGGTGTCTGAAAAAGTAACATCCATGTATACATGGAGACATAGTCTCCCCCCCTTGGCTTTAAACCTAACAGCTGTCCTCCCTGAGCCTTAGAAAGGGGATGACATTACTGTGTTCTTCATGGGGTAGCTGTGGACACTCCACGAGCTCCTGCAGTAAAGAAATAATAAAGAGTCTGGGTACTTCAGCCTGCAGTCAGTGTCGGGACCCTTGTTACTTTTTCTGTTAACAGCAGGATTGTTACTTGCTCTTAGAACCTTCTGGCAACGCTAATAGCACGCGGGTTTCAGCCTTGAAAGGCCTGATTCTTGTCCTGGCTTGCTAATATTCCCTCCCTTGCCTCCGTGCTGGCATTGATGTGAGCATTAATGTGGTAACGTATGTGAAGATGTGCTTTACTTTATGGGTAGGGAACTTTTTTTGGTAATGAAAGCCCTAGACCCACAGTGGGAGAAAATATTCAGGAATCATACAACAACAAGACAAATTTATTCATTTGGGGTTGGTTTGTGTTTGAGAGAAACCTAGGAAAAGTTTAGTAAATCTGCTTTTTTTATATATATAAAGATTTTATTCCGTTATTAGATAGAGAGAGAGAGAGAGAGGGAGCACGAGTAGGAGGAGAGGAGCAGAAGGAGAGGGAGAAGCAGACTCCCCTGCAGAGCAGGGAGCCAGATTTGGGGCTCAATCCCAGGACCCTGAAATCATGACCTGAGCTGAAGGCAGACACTTAACTGACTGAGCCACTCAGGCGCCCTGCAAATCTGATTTAAAGGAGACAATAGGGGACATGAATCTTTACTTTTTAAGTTATGAAATATTTATTTTTTTACTTATACATTAATTGAGAGACAGACATTTGAAGAAAGAGAAGGTATCGACAGAGTCACGGCCAGCCAAGGAAGAAGCCCAGCAGGGCGTGGTGGGTAGAATCTGGTCTAACCTGACCTGCTCAGGTCCTCAAAGCCCAGCCCTGCTAAGGGAATCTGTTGGACCTTCTGCTCCAGAGAAAGAGTCACCTTAAGATTATCTTCTCTTTATTCTTTGAACCATGATGATCCCATAATCCCATAAATTCTGTAGTGAGCGTTTTCCTTTGGATATATGAAAATATTTTTTCATGGTGGGTTTAGTGAACACAATATATTATATTGTTGGCTTTGGAGACCTATGATATATAATAATAATAGCAATAACTGAACATTTTTTTAAAAAGATTTATTTATTTATTTGAGAGAGAGAGAGCTAGTGGGGGGGAGAGGGAGAGAGAGAATCTCAAGCAGACTCCCCACTGAGTGCGGAGCCCAACACAGGGCTTGATCCCAGGATCCTGAGATCATGACCTGAGCCGAAACCAAGAATTGGACGCTCAAATAACTGAGCCCAGGCGCCCCTAACAGTGAACGTTTATGTGGGAAATATGCCTATTAAATGTCAACCTTTATTCTGAGCGTTTTACACAATACCTGCTGATGTAGAGTTTTGATCCCCATTTTACAGGTTAGCACCTGAATCCCAAAGAGATGGAGTCACTTGTCGGAGGTCATTCAGACAACGAGTGGCTGAGCCAGAATACCAAGGCCCCATACAGAGCTCCCACTGGCTTGCCATGCCGGGCTGCCTAAGGCCGTATTCAGAGTCTTTGCTGACTCCCCTCACGTCTAGGGTTTTTTTTTGTTGTTGTTGTTCTGTTTTGTTTTTTGTTTTTTCTAAGATTTTATTTATTTATTTGAGAGAGAGAGAGTGAGAGAGAGAGAGCATGAGCAGGGGGAGGGGGAGAAGCAGACTCCCCACTGAGCAGGGAGCACGATGTGGGGCTCAATCCCAGGACCCTGGGGTCATGACCTGAGCTGAAGGCAGACACTTAACCGACTGAGCCACCCAGGCGCCCCTCCTCATATCTAGATTTACTGGAGTATTTAAAAATACTCTTCAGGCTTTCTATCGATTTCTCTTATAATCTTTCCTTACGTAACCCCCCTCCCCACCAACGGTTGGTCTGCGTTCTAGTCCTGAGGTTGGGTAACTGGGGTGAAATCCTGTGATTTGCTTCCTGCTATCCAGTGCTGAGCGGGTCTTCTGAAGGTGACTCCACAGTGACTCACCCAAAAAGAAAAGAGTTCTCCAGGATGGAGGTCTTTTAGGATATTCCCGGTGAAAACGAGGAATGGCAAGACTTCGTAGCTCTAGGCAGATCTGTCAAGAAGGGGTGCGTGACAGACAACTCGGTGTGAGAAAACTGCTGAGGATCAGAAGGGCGATGAAGCCATCAGACATCATTTCCTTTCTGCAACGCCCGCTCCTTTGTCGTCAGCAAAGCTTCACTAAGTAATTTTCTGAGAATCAAAAGGGCTTGGAACTTTCTCCTCTTATCACCTGGTGTTTATAGATTTGATTGAGTTATAGTTCTATGGATTTGATTGAGTTTATAGTTCTATTGATTGAGTTTATAGATCTATTGATTGAGTCTGTGTGCCCTTCTTTATGCCATATGCACTGTGGTACTCATAGGAGAGCAACCATTTTAAGCTGCTTTGCAATATTTTGAATAATCTTTTGACAAAAGCAACTTCTGGGATTTAGATGTCTTGGCGCCACTGTACTTTTGCTTTAGCTGTGGTTTCAAACTTAATTTTAAACACTAATAATAATAATAATAATAATAATAATAATAAACCTGATCCCTGTTTTCAAGGAACATCGTGCCTACAAGACCAGTATTGGAAACAGATAAAGATGGTGCTGCTGTGGTCAGAAGGGTCTGGAATTCCACCTGCCTGTACCACTGTCTTCCTCCCAATTTGATAACAGTTGAAAACCACTAACCTGTTGAATAAGGTCCAAAGTACTTATTTAAATATGTACATAATTTTATATAGGAAAACAAAGGATATTGGGGCCATTTAGGTTAAACAAAATGAACTGTAATGAGGCTGAAGGCATATTTCTTACATTCCCTATGGAACCTATTAATAAAAAAAGAACCAAAATCTCAACTTAAAGTATCTTGGCCACCAGCCCAGGACTCTTTCCAGTTTGTCATATTATGTTTCCTTTTATCCATAAGAACATTCACATACACCATCAAAGGAAAGTAGACATTGCTGTTCTTGGGGGTTGTGAAATTGCTCTGTTTTGTGAAACTGCACGGAACTGATTTCTTCAGAATTCTTTTGCCAAGATCTAGTTCCCATCATTCAAAGACTTCATTCATTCATTCATGCCTCCCTCCTTGTTTATTTACTCTTTCTTCCTTCCTTCCATCCATCCATCCATCCATCCATCCATCCATCCACCCCCCCCATCCAACTCATTATTTTTGAACACTTGCCATGCTGGGTGTTGGGAATATGAGAATGTACAAGACAGATATGATGTCTCCGCTCTCACAGGGCTCACATCCCTTAAAACCCAGTGTGGGATGATGCAGAAGGGATTCTGTAAATGTTTCTGGAACTGTTAATAATATTGGAGATGTGCCGACCTCACTTTCTCCATCCTAATCATCACCATCTTCAGTTTTTCGCAATGGAACACATTCCCCTTTTAATTTTTATTCCAACAGAATCTCAGCAGAGATCTTGGTTTCTGTCCTTGGTCTGACATGATTCCGTATTCTGATACATGCTCGTGTCCCAGCTGTGGAGACAACTAGGATAAATGTATAAAACTCAGGCCCTCAGGCCTCAAAAACCACAGAAATGGCAACTAGCATCCTCTTTATGTCCTTTCAAGTCCCAAAGCTTGGTTCTGTAAGCCACTAGAATGGGACAAGGCAAACCCTTGGTAGGAGTTTCTCCATCTTAATCCAGACACCCATGTATTTTATATTTCCTGTCCCACTTGAGATGCAAAAAACCGAAACAACCCCTCCACCCCCTAAAAAGGAGACAGAACAAAGGAGTGTATACATGTTTGTTTCGAGTGGTTTCTGAAAATTTGGGGTAAGTTGAGATTATTTAATCATGGTTGATTTCCTGTGGGGGGAGGGGAAATTTCCATCATAATTTGAGACAAGTGGCAGTTTTGCCTCTGGCAGATTTAAATGAGGAAAGTGAATGCTGGGATGCCAAACTCACGCATGAATGCACATCTGTGCCCTTAGTCTTAATCAGCCTCTTTGTTTGGTTCCTCTTCTCCCTGTTGCCGCTGTAACAGCGTCAGTGACGCCTGCCCACGTGACACAATGACATTTGCACAGACCAAGGCCCACGTGCTTCTCCCTTGAATTACTGTGACGCACCCCCGGCTCTCGCGAATGCCCCCACGGGAAGGGGCCTGGTCTGTAGAAAAAAGTGATTCCCGATTGAAACACAAGTTTCTTAAGTTTTCCTGTCTATGTGCACAGGTTGACGCAGCTGCCTCTGATTTCCCCACGTGCCTCTGTCTCTGTGGATTTCCTCCACTCTTCCTCCTCTCTCCTCTTTCCACTTGCACTTCAACTCATCTCATATTCAACTCAAAGTAGGCCAAAATGAGATTCTGAAAAGCAAAGAAATATCTACTAAACTGATAAAATATTGATACAGGCCAGGGATTGCTGAAATTGCCCTGCACATGTATTTTATTCTCCCCCCCCCACACATGGTATTTAAACATTATTTTTTTGAATTTGAACACCTTCGGACTTTTGCACCTGCTTTCCAGTTTGCCGCAATCCCCACCATTCTCTGTTGTATTCCTCACCCCCCCTCCTTCATGTATTTACGTTACTAGTCTTGAATTCCAAGGCTTTTCCCGGTCTGCCTTCCTTAGGAATCTTCTGTGTGCAATTTAGAATTCTAGAGTATTACAAAAGGCGTTGCTGCTTTGTAGATGTTTACAATCAAATGGGAGGAGTCGTGAGAGCAAAGGGAAGCTATAAATACAGTGCTCATTTACAGAAAGCGGTGAAAGAAAACGAGAGGTAGACTGCTGAGAACGGTATAAGATGCCAACCAGTAAGTCTTACTGATTTATAAAGGGGTCAGTGGATTTTGCGTGAGGCTTGCAAATTTTGCTTGGGCAGTTGATTTTGGCTAATGGAGCTTTAGCTTGTTCATAGGGTTCTTGAAGCTGTAAAATGACTTGATCATGGGTCCTTTATGTCTGTGTTCTCAAGTGGCAGTCGTCCTTTCCAGTTCTCTCATTTCTTTCCATATTGTCCCCTTTACCGTACTTTGTGTCTGCAGGATGGCTTTAGTTCTCATTAGTGCTACGGACCTATCTGCCTGTGGAATTCTCCAGACTACTAGTACCAAAATTGGAACACTGTGATTGTTTCCTCTTTTAAGAAAACGCTCTTGTTTTCCATTTCCCAGCAGACATTTGGAGTGATCACTCCTTTCAGACTGATCCGGATTTGCCGCCTGGCTGGAAGAGAATCAGCGACATCGCTGGGACCTATTACTGGCACATACCAACAGGGACGACTCAGTGGGAACGCCCCGTCTCCATCCCAGCCGACCTTCACGGTTCTAGGAAAGGGTCACTTAGTTCTGTAACGCCATCTCCCACCCCAGAGCACGAGGTAAAATGGAGTGTCTTTTTAACAGCTTGGTAGAGTGGATGTGATTTGTGATTTCTCTTTAGACTTGTTGCTTCTGCCCCAACAGGTCATCAAGGTAAGTGTTTTGATTATCATGCATGCTGCATTTGAAACCCCAAAATGCTTCCTCTTAGTGTAAATAACATTAATACCATCGTTCAGGGGTGTTTTCATTTTGTCGTGGCTTTTGATCTTTTGAAAACAGCATTCTAGGGATGGAAAGTAAGGGAGGCTGATTCATGAGAAGTGGTTAAGAGTCCCTGGGGCTCACCGAACCGACACTTTACTGCAGGGGCCTTCGCAGGGTGCTATAAAATATTTACACACGGAAGAACGGCTCCTGGCCAGACGCGTTATAATGACTACATGTCTTGTTAGCCTTGGGTCCATCTGAGTGCATGGAGGGGATGTCTGCAAGAACAACCCTCGAGAGCCCTTCGATGCATAATTTCTATTTTTTTTTTAAAGGATCTGTTTATTTAGCAGAAGTGACATGGTTTTAGACATAAATAGCAGCATAAATTTCTGCTATCCCTAAGGAGGAAATGTGATGTTTAAACAAAGAATTGAGGCATGAAAAAAATTCCACTGTGGTATTTATCAGTACAGAGATCCTTGCGGCAAACCTTTGTGAATCCCAGTAACAAAATATTCAAGACAATGGCTGTTAGAAAAGGTCACGATTAAGCAATGGCTTTTTCCAGAAAAGTAGTTGGAACCCTAACACACAGGCACACCTGCCTGTCTGACCACAGTCTTTTGTTCTTTCAACAACCCGTGTTCTTTGACGTTGAGGCCTTGGAGGGAGTCAACTGGGTCTCTCCCCGGTAGAGCTCCTCCGCGTCCTTGCGACCATTCTCACCCTTCCTGGCTTTGAAAGTAGACAATGTCTTGTTTCTTACATCTGTGCTGATTGACTTGCTCTTCTCTGGGAGGCAGTAAGACCCATTCCAGACCCATTCCTCCTAGTACAGGGCTTCAGTATCTCCCTTCCCCATCCTGGGCCCCGAATCTTCGTCTCCCGAGTGACGGGTCGGGGTGAGCTATTCCCGCAGTGAGAGACAAGGGCTTTGGTTGGTTGGTGTTTGAGCCTGATAATCAGGCACGTGCTTCCGTCCTACTGAACCACATAGGATTTTGTTGCTTACCACCGGGCAACTTTGATAACTTTTTATTGAAGTATCATGTTCTTCTTGGCTAAGCAAATCCCGTTCAGTTATTCATCTTGTATTAGGAGTGTTGGGGGACAAAGATGAACCTCAAGAAGCTTCGCATGACGTGGCACCTCCTCCCATCCCAACCTGTCTGCGTCTTGGCATTTCTCCCTGGACCGCCAAGCGGCCTCCCGGAAGCCGAGCCAGCCAGGGCAGAGCCTCTGCTCTCACTAAGGAGCGGATACCCTCTGTCTTGCTCACCTGTACATCTTCTCCCTTGGCATCCTTGTTAGACTCTCCTTCTCCATTGCAGGGCTTCATCCCCCTATTATAACCCTTTGGCCAACTTCACGTGGGAGTGCCCTACGACCAGGGAAGGCTAAGATGGGAAAGGGTCAGCTGATACCATGCATCACAGACAGGGAAGCTGAGGTGCAGAGAGGTCGGTGACCGGCAGCACCACTGGGTCTAGAACTCAGAGATCCTGAATGCTCCTCGAGGTTGTTCTTGCTCAGCTTTGCTGGCTTTGAGATTCCAGCCCACGGTGCTTTCTCATTGTCCCAGAAGTTAGATCAGACTCACTTTGAGATGTTGCTTTTGTCCCGGGAACCTCTTGTCCTCTGTAGGTAGAAGAAATGAAGTTCTTAAAGCCTGCCTCCTGAGGCCAAGGTGTGGATGTGGTAAAGTCCAAGGAGGGCAGCCCAAGGTTTGTGGGACTCAGATTTTTATTTCTTCGATGAATATGGCGGTGTCCGTTTCCATGTTTTCTGTAGAAAATCTTGGGAAGAATGCATCACAGGTAGGCAGCTGGCTCTGGGGAGAATGGTCAGGTAGGAGAGTCCACCTCTAATTCCTGAGCCTCCTTCTGATGCCCATGTGGGCCTGTTCTTCCCCTTGTCTACACCCACTTCCCATTCCCATCCTAACTACCTCTCAGGGCCCCTTCCCAGGCTCCGATTGTGTCCCATGGCCCTCGCTTCCTGCTGCTTCTTCTAGAGTTCAGTGTTCCCCTAATGTATCCACAGCGCTTAGGGTCCCTGCTGCTATTCGTGATTTATTGTGGCTTTCAGTGTATTTTCGTAAGTGTCATCTCATTTGTTCCCTTCAAGACAGAGAGGACAGCTAATATGTTCCTTATGTAAGAAACGAGTTATCTGAAGCTCAGTGAGTTCAGTAACCCTGCAGCTGGTGTAGGAGTGGCACGTGTCCAGTTCTTGGACTCTGGATGCTACGCTCTGCCTGCCCCCCGTACTATGTGAATTTCTACCGTGCGGTCCGTCTCATGCCTCTCTTCTGCTCTTGACCATACCATTGTGTTGACTCTCATCCCTCCAAGGAACTTTGTTAACAGATGCATCATTGTAGGTTTCAGAGAGAGAGAGAGCACGCGCCACTCCTGTCCAGCACTTTCATAGACCCGTGGAATGGATATTCCTCAGATCAGCCTTTGGGTTGTTCACTTCACACACATTTTCCCCTGTACGTCAAAGAACTGACCACATTTAAAGGGCAGTATGTTAAAATCCTAGAAGCAGAGGTATGAACAGATAGAGAGACGAGGAAGGGGAGTAGGGGAAAGTGCCAGCCTGCGGTATACCCAGGACATGCAGACGCTGAAGTGGATGTTAAACCAGAGGCACCAAGGGTAATGGAGTGTTTATGGTGCCGAGCTCACGCCTTATCTCATGACTCCTAATGGAACCCGATGCATCTGGTGACAACACTAAGACTGAGAGGCGAAGCTTGCCCGAGGTCACACACCTATTAGTAGGGGAGCCAAGCTTCAATGAAGGTCTGCTGCCCCCCACCCTACTCCAGCCTTCACGGTTCTCTTTATCGGGGGCTTGGCGAGTCTCACAGCTCTTTATCTCAACCCAAGGGCAGGTGTTGTCCTATGCAGAGCCTTCTAGAAAAATGACTTCTCTTGATAACATTGTCTCAGGTGCTAATGACAGTGGAAGAGAAATGATTATTTCTCTGACACCATTTCTTTGATCCTTAAATAGAATCTATTTCAACTAATTTGGAACCATGAGAGAAAGCAAAATGTTAAGGACGAGAAGAAACTTGTAATAGGTCATGTTAGAAATGCATATTTTATTCAGCTTTTTCCTGAGCTTGTTTAGGGGGAAAAAAAAAACAAGTAAGTGCCAAATCTGTTGACTCTGCTTCACAAAAGTTTAGTACTGAAAGCTTCCTCACAATTTGAAAATTCTACATTTCATATTCCGCAGTTCACTGGGGAAGTGCTAAGTGCAGTGGATAATGTTTCCTCTGTGTACGCCAGCAGTGTTTTCTTAAGTTTATAAACTGGCCAGGAAGCATTTGCTATTGAAATTTGGCCCCCAGTGATCTCCCCACCCCACAATCCATCGATTTGTTCCAAATTACTTGGATGTTGAATTTTAGAAGAAGGGAGCTACACAAAATATTTTTATGAATCACTGTTGGCCTGTAGGCAAGTCTTGCCTTATAATGTTTCCAACTGAAGGTGTTTCCTGGTTCCTTAAGAAGAGAAGTATGGAGGAGAAAGTGTGTCTGAAAGCAAGGGGAGGTGGAATTGTTTCTCAGAACTGTGATCTTGATCATAATTCACTCTGTTTTTGCTGCATTGCTCCTGGGGTCTGAAAGCCTTGAGCCACCAACCCCCTAGGAGGGGAAAATCTGTGTATTACTAGAACCTGAGGAATTTCATATACACTTAGAAATAAGATGACAACACTATTCTGTCATCATTTTACTGAACTTTTGACCCGATCAAGTAATTATGACTGGCGAGAACCTTCAAGAAGGGCCTAGTGAATGCTGTGGCAGTGTTTCTCAGCCTGTGAGCCAAGGACAGTGGCCAAGCTGATCGCTGAGGCTTGTAGAATATTTTGATTCCTTGGTCCTACCTGAGGCCACTGAGCTAGACTCTCTAGGGGTGGGACCTGGAAATCCGCCTTTATCATAAGCTTTCCAGGTGGTTCTATGCTGAGTAAGTAGAAGAGCTGGCCCTCTAATGAATCTAGTCTCCCTGTCCTTGTTTATATGTCACTTCCTCTTTGGACTCATCTCATCTTCTGCGAATTACTGCTCTCATACCTCCACTTTGAAAGCCCTTTATTCCATAGTGTCTTTTTGTAGCATTATTACTTGTGGCATGTCAGTCTCCCTCCTTGGGGGAAGGTGTGAAGACCTGTCCCGCCTCATCTTGTGTCCCCAGCACCTGGCACCATGTCCGGTACATGGTGAAGCTCATTACGTGCTTGCTGAATGCAGGAATGAACCAGTTTCATAGCTGAGCGAGTTCTTGGTCGGCTTGCTACAGCAGCAAAGCCAGCACTAGAGCCCCGGGTCTCCTGACCCACCTCTGGCTCACAAAGACGCATTTAATTGCACATCTATTTGTCAATCTGTTTACTAGTTTGATTCTTTTTTTTTCTAACTTCTCTGGGTTATGTTGCGTGGTAAGCCATAACTCTATTCTTCTGAGAGCGTTGCATCCAATGAAACACAGAAAGCATTTTAAAAAGAAGTTTAAAAATGTGCACACATGTATGGATTCAGTGCTCATGAACATCGCCTGGCCTGTTCCTTAGAGTTCCAAGATTCCAGGTGCTTTGCCGTTTATCATCAAGGCCACACGTACCGAGGCTCAAGTCTTGACAGAAGAGGATTAAGAAGCATAATTCATAACACTTTATAATCCATAGGTCCCCTGATTTTTTATTCTTGCCAATGGCCTTCTTTTTTTTTCTCCCTGGAAAGAGCAGAGGCTTGGGGAACTGTCATGTCTTGGGCACCTTCAGGCAGGTGGTCCGTATGCTAAGGGCTAACGCTCATGATCTTAGTTTGTCCACACTCTGATGTGAGGTCTTCTTAGCCCTGTTTTCCTAGACAAGGAACTGAGGTCACAGAGCAGATGAGAGCAGAGGCAGGATTTGAAGCTGGGCTTTGCAGCAGAACTTCTGAAGTGCACGCACGTGGAAGTGATGATTGTAGCTTCCATCAGAGTCACTAGGGAACATTCTTTTGCTTTCCCCGCTGCGTGGTTCTCAGCAGGTTCACCTTCCACGCTTGCTCTCCCGGTTCCATTTTGATACCACTTCTTAGAGGCTTTCTCATTCCCTTGGGCCCCAGCCTCAAGAACAGGCTCTTGACACTGTCCCCTCCAATGTTAGCTTTTTCCAGCAGAAGATACAATGCATTGTTTTTGTTTCGTTTGTAGAACTGCTTTCTGAGATCCCAGAGGAGAAATAAGGAAGAAGAAAACCCTCAGTAGTCGAGGTTATACCACTGGATTCCCTTAATGGGTCCACCCTCACACAGATTCTACTGTGTGGTCATGAAGGGCACCACGCTGAAAGGTCATGAAGGGTCATGATAGGCACCAGGCTCCAGGGGCTGGCTTGGTCCCCAGGGACACCACTGCCTCTGAGGAGCTAAGGCTCCAAGGCTCTCCCAGAACTCAGCATGGTCACTTTGCTCAGGGGGAGGAAGGGGTGCTTCACCTGGTCAAGGTCAAGAAAAGCACCAGGAGAATTTGTCCGCCCCCCCCCCCACCTATAACTCTGGCCCCAGGACATTCCACTGTGCAAAGATTTAGCTGCATTGCCTGAAAAATTATCAGTTGGGAGGTCATTGCTCATGGTACACGGTCTCTGTTCTTCCCTCACTAGCCTTTTCCCTGTCCGTCATCTTTGTCCTTCCCGAGGCCCAGAGCCCACCTGCCTTTCCCTCTCTCACTGTCTTTCTCTTTGTCTCATCTCTTCTTTCATCTCTCACTCCTCCTATGCTGACTACAGACTTTCTGTAGAACCAATCTCTTTGCGGTGTCTTAAAAAAAAAAGATTAACTAAAACGTTGTATTCTCTCTTCTTAAAAAAAATTTAGATGAACAGAATATGTGGTTCTTAAAACTCACAACCGATTGTTTTTGTCTTTTTTTGCCCTTAATTTTTAAAAAAAGAAAAATTATGGTCACTTCAATAGGAGAGAGAATTTCGAAAAATGAGTGCTTTTAGATATAGGAGGGAAAAGGGCCTTTTGTCCTAGTCATAACATAGGTTCTTTTAGTCCTTACTTGAGTTTTGTACTAAAAGGTTTCTTTAAGAGTCCCCATGTTATTTTAGCTTTTGAAAAATTGCTGTATACGACCTTTGTTTATTTAAATCTGTAAAAGGTGATTGTTGGAAGTTTGCCAACTGACTCATGTCTCCGTTGCATAAGAGCTGGATTCATAGAGTTTTAGAATTACAATCAACTTTTACATTATAGGGACCCAACACCCAAAGAGTAAATACATTTAAAAAAATTTTTTTAAACCATACACACATACAGAGAACTATTTTAATTAAATGCTAAAGACTTTTCTGAATACTTGTTTTGAAAAAATACTCTTTATATCCTGTTCCCACACAGTGCCTGTTGAGGATAATTTGATTTCAGATTCCTATTGTCAGACACCCACTCTTTTTTTAAAATTTCTCTACAAGAACATAATTACCTGGAGTCTTACTAAGTGACCATCTGATATCCTTTTTCAGCATTCAACTTCAATGAGAAAACAAATATTACTCACATGTAAACTGCGATGATGGTTTGGGATCAAATAAGCTTATTTTCCCTTAAAAAAAAAAAAAGAAAAGAAAAAGAAATTTCTAGCTTAAAATTCTTGGCATTTCAAGTCCTTATCGTGAGTCCACCTTTAAGGGTAATTCTAAACCTTTCTTGGTCGCCAGCCCCTCTGGAAATATGAGAAAAGTGAGGGATCTTCTCCCCCAGAAAAACGTACACGCATGAAACCCACCCTGATTTCAGGGGGCTCACAGGTCTCCTTGGCTAACAAGTTAAGACCCTCCTGTGTTGGGAATTTTCTTGTCAGTGAAAACTGAGCACTGCTTTGGGGGATGGGGTAAGGATACAGGCGAAGGGCTAGGCAGCATTCCTGCTCTTTTGCTCAATAAAAGAGATTGTTTTTTAAAAAGTAGATATAGTCGTGTAAGTTCCAATCTATTTTGAAAAACCGCAGTTTGGGTGCTTAGTCCAAAAAGGAAAGCGACAGTGACACCCTCTGTGCATTGATGACGATGGATCTGTATTTGCAGTGACTGTGCTTGTCTTGTCCTGGCCAGTTAAACGAGCACATCTTTCAACACTCGACACATTCTCACTTCACTGCCTCTGCTCTGAGTGCGTTTAAAAATTACACTAATGTCGTGAGCAGGAATCATGGGTCACTATTCCCTTCTCATTTTCAAAGCACTTGAGTTGAAAAGCGACTTGAGCAAAAGGTTTCCATTGCTGATTTATTGTCCGAGGAAAGGGGTGATTCACCTGGCACATCAGTGGAACACATTCAGAAGGATGTCCCTGGGTTTTGTTCGCTTCATTTATTTCCCCAAATGTTACATGAAAAATGTTTGGATATTCACTCAATATGGTAGGAAGGGAAAAAAACAACAACATTGCCTGTTGTCTGAGGGCAATGGAAGGGCTGTTTAGATTCAAAGCTCTCTTCTGAGCGGGTCTCCCAACAAGGCAAGGCTTCGTGCTTTGTTCTAGGATTCTGTTTACAGAATCACTTCGTGATCAAACACTAATTTGTGAAGAAGCTTGTGTGGCAAGGAAGCAGAGCTTTCTATGAATTGGAAGAATTTACATTAGACTGTGGAGAGCTGCTTTGGGTCAGTTAAATCTCAGGCTATGTTCCTTACTATCCCTCCTACCCTTTCATTGTCCTTTTTTCTTTTACATGAAAATAATTTGAGCCCCAGATTTTTATGCCCTTGATGGGGGACATTCCCCCATTTTCAAACCCTCACGGTGACAGGCACCATTCCTAATTCCACCCCCATCCCCAGAAGACAGTTCTGTTTGGTCACCGGGAGAGAAAAAGTTTCCTGTGGTATTAGGTCCACTAGGCATTGAATCCTTCAAAGCATATTCTGTGCTTAAGGCCACGTTTAGAAGATCTAACACTGACTGCTAGTGACGGTCAGTCGTTTCTGTGGTAAGTAACGTGAGCGCCATCTCTCTCCTCCCACCCTAGGCTTCAGGTGATAAACTAGATCTAGAACCAGCTAACAAGTGGCTGGTAGAGTGAATTTGTTCCCTAACCCGTCCTGTGAATATCAATGCTAACAAGTGTCTTGTGTTTTTTTTTTCTTTTTTTTCTTTCCTTTTTTTTTTTTTTAAATCAATGTGCTTTTTCCTATGTGAATAACTATATGTCTAGAAACAGCCATGGAGTGATTTTGCTGTTCTGAATGGGGGAAAGATTAATAGTGACATTTGGAAGGCAAGTATATTGTCAGACCCTAGATCATTTAATATTTTGTCCTTTCTGCATGGCTGTGGCTGTATCTTTTTCTTCTTCATGAATGTCATCCATTCTGCAGGGACGCAGTGATGGGGCTTCTTGCTAGGGTTGCCCAGCTCACACACATGTTGCCTTTTTTTTTTTTTTTTTTTTTTTGATGTGTCCCGTTGTGAATGACTTCCAGCTGACTGCCCCAGGTCCCCTGTTGTCTTGTAAGAACCGGGGCTTGCACCGAGCCAACACCCGGCAGCCCTTGCATGCCCCTTTCCTGCCTAAGCTCACCTAACGCTCTCTGCCTCATGCCGGGAGGACTTTTCTCCCCTTTGATATTTGAGGCCATGTCAGGGGCCCTCCCCCTTTCTCCATTAACAGGGATCTGTTTTCCCCTAGGATTTGCATGCGGCCACAGTTAACCCGGACCCCAGTTTAAAAGAGTTTGAAGGAGCAACACTGCGCTATGCATCTTTGAAACTCAGGTAGGGCATGGGAAGGACCTGCCATAATGTGTGACCTCGTGCAGCTAGAGTTTGCAGTAGAATTCTAAGTCCAATTTTCTGTTTTTCTTTCTAGAAATCCTCCACATGCTGATGATGACGATTCTTGCAGTATCAATAGTGACCCAGAAGCCAAGGTTTGTAAGAAACGTGCTTTCAGCGGCCAGGTTATGTTCTTGCATTAAAGTAATGACTTTGGAAATGGCTCAGTTTTTATAAACTGTCAACCGAGGGCCACTGACTAAGGAATCATTCCTCGATCCTCTCTCTTCCCTGATCTCCCCAATACTTGAGATAGATCCCTAGGCCAAATTAGGTTTGGGAAGATTTCCATAATCATCAAGACGGTGCCCGTATGTCACTACGTCAGTTCTTTGCACAACGTAATAAGTTAGAATTATTGTTCGAGTGAGTGGGCTTCGGAAGCCTTGCAGAGCACTGGCAGGGGCCATTGAGAGGTGGTACAAGGCTCCTCATGCCCACCTCTTCCAGAACAGCCTCACCCTTCACCATCTCTCTCATAAACACAGGCCTGATTTATGATGGAAAACGAGGGTGCACTTTTGCTTCTGGACTTCCGGCGGGGGGCCAGCAAGGCCAGCACGGGCACGTGGCCAGTGTCATCGCACAGGGTCCCGGGCCTGGGCTTTCGTGTGGTGTGGTCGCCATCTTGAAAATTTTAACAATCTTATCTTTGCATTTGTATTTTTGTAAGTGACGTCCAAAGGGACGATGCAGCAGGGAGTTGGAGCCTTGGTTTAGGAACAGTCCTGCTACCTCCCTACCTTTCTGAGAGGTGCTCGACTGCCTGTGCCCCTCCTCCTCGGCACCTCAGGTCTTGCCACACAAACCCCTCCCTGCCCCCATCCAACAATCACTACTGTCTTCCACCCCAGTAGGGGCCTCCCTGGGAGCAAGGGGACAGTTGGCTTTGGGCACACGTGTTCGTGTGGCATCTCGAGAAGGGGCAAAGTAGTGGCCTCCCCAGCCCAGGCTGACGGCACGGTGGTGTGTTCAGGGGGTAGTTCAGTGCGGGTGAGGCCCTGCCCACTCCCCATCCGGGTACCTGGTATGTTCTCGCACAGATGTTGCGGTACCCTTGAGGGTCACCTCTCTGCTGCGCTTCAGGGTAGGGGAGATGAATCCACGGGAAAGGGGGATTCCTGACTCAGTTTCCCCATTCCTGGCCAGGGCGTGGGCACATCGGTCCTGCAGCTCGCAGGATGGGGAACCCAGAAGGTGTTGATCCGTGGGGGTGGGCAGGGCCCCTGGGCATTTATGAGGGTCTGCACTTACCCTGCAGGTATCCTTTGCCCAAGAGAGCATGACTTTAAATACCAAGGGAAACACCATAATGAGTGAAGAGGGAGAATGCGGAAGAAAGGCAGCTGTTTTGTTTCAGCACTTTTTACGGCATCCCCCCCCCCCTTGAACAGGGCTTCTGCATTTTCATTCTGCATATTACATTTCCATTTGCAAATTATGTAGCTGGTCCTCGATATCTTTTCTTACTCCCAAAGCAGATCTGTGTGTGTGAATAAAACAGCCAATAAGCTCCCTTAGTAGTAGCGAAGTGGGGAAACACCACGCACGTTTCAAAACCTTGACTCCTTGACTAGAAACTGCCATACCGCCATCAGTGCTGTGCAAATCAGGGCTAGCAGGAGAAACCCCCGCCGCTCCTCGTCCGCTCGGCTCCGTGCTCAGCACAGCGTCGTATGATGAAGCCCACTCCTGAGCCAGGGGCATTCTGAACAGGTCCTTGCTAACATGCTGGCCCTTAAAGATAAATTTTATGGCAGGGAGCGGATGCGGTAAAACCGGAAGGCGGGCTGGGAATCATTTGCTCTGCGCCCAGGTGTTTTACAAGCGTTATCAGTGGAGGCTGGAGGTGGAGGGGGGGAAGGGCTGGGGAGTGATGGCCGGGTAAAATTGACGAGAGTGGGTGGGGAGGGTGAGGCGGGAGGGGAGATGAAATTGGTACCAGGAACAGGAGGCCTGGTTGAAATACGACCCAAGTTGTGCTTTCGGTTTTTACCTCCCAGTGGTCCTGTTCACTGAATTCTTTATCTGCCCCGTGCTAGTGCCCACGTGTCTGTTCCCATACCTATTATGAATTTGTTCATGTTAATAAGGAGGTTCCGTGTTACCATAAGTTACTGAAGCTGGACTGGGTTCTAAACAGAAAAGTACATGTAGCAGATTATTTATTTTATTTCCTACTTTGTTTTATTTAAAGTCTTGGAAAACTTACAAGAACAAATGTGTTTTTTTTAAAGGCACGGAAAATGTAAAGGTATAATCAGTGCATCTATCTGTACTGGGATAATAGACAGGAGTCAGAAAAGATCAGATCAGCGGGATGCCTGGGTGGCTCAGTCCGTTAACTGTCTGCCTTTGGCTCAGGTCACGGTCCCAGGGTCCTGGGATCAAGCCCCATATCAGGCTCAGTGGGGAGCCTGCTTCTCCCTCTGCCTCCCACTCCCGCTGCTTGTGCTGTCCCCACCCTCGAAACAATAAATAAATAAAATTTTTTAAAAAATGTTAAAAAGAAAAGATCAGACTAGGGAGAAGAAAAAACGTGGCTTTTTAGATTATAGGACTCTATGCAGTTGGAAATTGACCGACAGGTTCATTTTTGTGCCTCTTGGTGATTATTTACATCGAGGATTCTTAGGGTGAATCTCACAAATCCCTAGGACAACTCAGAATCCTGAAAAGATGTTGGCAAACTACACGTGCTTCTCACCAACCCCGCCTGCCCTGGATTCGAAGGTCGCCAGGCTGTAGAAAGTCACTGTCATTGTTGAAGATGCCCAGCACAGTGGGAGGGCAGAGGGTTTGAGAACCCTACTTTATGTGAATCACACTGTGCATGAGGCAGAAACCTCCCAATCCTGATGGTGTGTAACCGTTTTTCTAGTGCTTCTTTATAAAGTCACTGTAATAACAAGTATTTATTGTTAACTGTTTGCCAGGCATTGTCCTTAAGACTTTATTTCTGCTGGCTCTCGCCCTCACAAAAATTCAGTGGCCTAAGTATCATTATCTCTATGTTGCAGATGGAGAAACTGAGTCATAGAAGGTTAAACAGCTAGTAAGTAAATAGCATCAGGATCTGAATCCAGGCCATGTAGCTACAGAGCCCAGGCTCATGAGACTTTGAGAGAAGAAAATTCCCTACACGTGGCAAATTTGAAAGTTGCTAAGAGAATAGATGTTTAAAGTCCTTATCACAAGAAAAAAAATTTTTGTAACTATGTATGGTGATGGATGTTAACTAGACTTATTTTGGTGATCATTTTGCAAAATATGTGAATATTGAATCATTGTGTTGTACACCTGAAACTAATGTTACATGTCAGTTACACCTCAATTTAAAAAAAAAAAGAAAGAAAATTCTCACTTAGAGCTTTATTTAGGGGCAACCACCAAATGATGTGTCCTCAATAATATTCCAACTATACGTAGATAGATGGAAATCTGGGTTTTGTCAGTTGGTATTTCATAGCATTACTCATTGGAAGCAAAGGACAAACACCCAAGCAAAACTCATTTCAAGTAAATTGATGGAAGATTACGACAGTGTGGCCTTGCTTGCTGGTCTGACCCGAGGCAGTGATGAACTGGACTCTAGAAGTGGAAGGGATGGGCTGCAGGACTGTTTAAACCCTGCCTTAGTAGTACGATTTCTACGAGGCTTATGGTCAAGGTTGGGCCTAGAACAGGAGGAAGCCAAGGGGGCTGGAGTGGAGACCGGCTGCATCACTGACTATGGGCAGATCCACACACTTTCACTCACCAGGGACACAGTGGGATTGACGTTCCTTTGAGGACGTTGAGGAGTCTGGCTGTTCTGCTCCGGATGGATGCATGGTGACACTACCCCCAGTGGAAATGGGCATGGGAAGCCTTGCAGGGAAGGCCAAGCTGTTCTCTCAGAATTACAACTATTTTAAAATCCAGCAGCCCTAAATGAAATTCTTATTTACCAATTTTGAAAAAGCCAATGAATTTAGAACTGACTATACTGAAGTCACTTTGGAGGCGTCCCCCCATAACACACATGTACCTTCTGTCCTCTGCCACCTGCCCCCTTCCTGCCTGTTTTATGTCACCGAGGGCACCTAAGAAGGGAGGAGTGGCAAGGACCTAGATTTTCTAGATGTTCAAGTTCTTTTGTGGAAAAATGTTATTTCTTTTGGTAACCCTGCACATTCCTTCAGTCTGCCAAAAACTAGAAAACTGAGTGCCCCCCCAGATAAGCAGAAAGTATCCTTTCTTTAGGAAAAAAAATTAATTTCATGTGCCATGGAATTATAAATTTAGCCCCTAAGGACTGATTACTAAAAGGTTATTATAGAAAATGTCTTCCTTTCTAAGTGAAACTTACATGCTAAAAAAATTAAAATCATTTTCAGGCTATCAGGATGTGGGTGTTTCGAACCCTCTCCAGCCACTGTAAGTCTGGGCACCTTGACAGTCAGTTGTTCAGTAAAACCTCAAAATAGCAATGGCAACATAAAATGACCACACCACCCCCCCACACCCGTGCGCAGGCACCTCCTTAACCCCCTCCCCAAAGAGCAAAGTATTTTTAAAACTCTGAAGATGTTTTTTGAGCCTACCTACTTTTTTGTACAGTAAATTTGTTTGTAGTTGATAGTAATGGGTGTATGTGTATAATTCCGAGGTCTTCATTTTTTTTATTTAAAAATGATTCTAAATTTACGGAAGTGTCACAGGGACTGTGTTCCCATATACCTACTTCACTAGCTTTCCCTAATAACCTCTTCATAATCATAGTACAATGATCAAAATTAATAAATGACTATTAATACCATATTTTTAATCATAGACCTTCAGTTTTTCTTTTCTTTTTTTCTTCTGCTAATGTCCTTTTTTGGTCCAGGACCCAGTCTAGGATACTATATGTCATGAGCTGAGCTCTTTAAAAATTATTTCAGGGGCGCCTGGGTGGCTCAGTAGGTTGAGCTCCCGACTCTAGATTTCGGCTCAGGTCATGATCTCAGGGTCATGGGATGGAGCCCCACATCAGGCTCCACGCTCAAGAGGGGTCTATTTGTTCCTCTCCCTGTTCTGCTGCTCCTCCCCCCATTTGCACTCGTGCTCTCTCTCACTCTTAAATAATAAATAAATAAATAATAAATAAATAAATACAATCTTTAAAAAATTTATTTCATGTATTCCTTTGCATAGTTCTCAGATTTGTCTGAGATATAATTGATATAATTAATATTGCATTGATTGATATATAATACTGCATTGATATATTGATATATACCGCATTTAATTAATAGCACCATAATCCATGTAGGCACCCAGTGGCCACAGGAGCAACGTCTTGCCCTGCAGAGCACAGCTACAACTTCATAAAACTAGGTGACGTTTTTCCTTCTAACTCACTGCTTTGGTATAGGTTGCTAAAACTGGTACTACCGGGTCAGAGGCTATGGGTTTATGGCTCTGTTACCTATGGCAAAATTGCTTTACAGAAAGGATATAGCAGCATGGAATTCTACCAGTGATGTCCTAGAATACGCCTGTTTGTTCACCGCACACTTCACTCTTGGCTTTGTCATTTTAGTGTATTCAGCCTAGTTTCCTTGCACCTGAGCGACTATGTCCTCCTCTAAAATGTCTCCTTCTTAAATTATCGAGACAGGACGTTGCTTTATGAAACTCTCTGTTACTGTCCATTCTTGGCTGTTTCTTCCTCGATGTGTATTTTTCTATGAAAGTTTTAGATACAGTTTTTATTTAGGAATAATTTTAAATATACGGAAAAGTTGCAGAGACAGTACGGAGAGTTCTCAAACCCCCTTCACCCAGCTTCCCCTAATGTCCTGTCTTCCATAACCATAGTACATCTGTCAAAACTGAGAAATTAACAGTAGCACAAAATGATTAACTAAACACTTTGTTCTGATGTTACCGTTTTTTCTTCCAGTGTCCTTTTTCTGTTCCAAGTCTAATTCAGGGTTACCATGTTGTTTCATTTCTGTGCATTTTAAATTCAAAATTTTATTCATTATTGTAATCTCAAATATTTTTCTCTATTCATTTTTTCTCTTTGTCTCTTTTGTGTTACTTTTCCATGTGAAAGTGTGTTTTTTAAGATTTATTTGAGAGAGAGCAAGCAGGGGGAGGGGCAGAGAGAGAAGCAGACTCCCCACCGAGCAGGGAGCCCTATGTGGGACTCTTTCCCTGGACTCCAGGACCATGACCGGAGCCGAAGGCAGCCACTTTACCAACTGAACCACCCAGGCACCCTTTAAAATTCCCGTACACACGAACCTTTGGTAGATAATTGCCTCTTGTGCTTCATTTGTCAAGAAGGCAACTCCTTGCCCTGTTTGGGCTGTCAGGTAGCTTGCATTTCTAAATTCCCATTAATTTGCTGTCTGACCTTTGCTCATCCTACTGTAATACCGTAAAATCCAAACTTAGCCCCATAAAACTGTCCTTTTCTAATGACAGGTAGCACATTGCTGGCCAATGGCATGTAGCACATTGCTGGCCAAACTCTTGATGATAATGATCAACACTAAAATAAAATGTTATAGTTAAATTGTAGAAAACTTAATGCTTTGAAAAATGTGTGCTAGTTTCTTAGAGTTCTTTCTCATCCTTTGTGTCACTCTGCCTGGACTTCTGTAAAGGAGGGGTTCTGCCACCTTGTGGACAATATCAAAAATTACATCTTTAAAGAAATTGGCAAAGACCACCTTTCATTTGGAATCATTGAATTGCTTTTGGCTGAAAGTGACCCTGGAGATGATCCAAAGGGCCTCCTTTACAGGCAAAAAACGGTCCCAGAAAAGTTGAGTAAATAACTTTCCTAGGGTCACACAATTAGCTCATGGTGGAGATGGCACTCAAAGTTGGGGGTCTCCTGGGCCTTGGACCACTCCATTTTAGTGTATAACAAATCATTTCCAGGATATTTATGAAGAGAGGTTTTTAGAACTACCTGTAGAACTCTCTCCTCTGAAATCCATAATAAAGGACCTGCGTACGGAAGATGATTTTGTACCAAGCACTTAATTCTCCACCTTTCAGCTTCCTCATCTGTGAAATGAATGTGTGGTCATCTCAGAAGTCACTCTGGTTCTGAGAAATGTCAAGATGCCAGATGAAATGTAGCAGTCCTGACCTATGGCACTGGAGATGGAATAGTGCAGTCTGACTGCTCTTCAAAGCTGGGGAAGGGAAGAAAGCGTGCCTGGCTCTGTAGTGCTCTCCAGGGCTGGAGACAGGCTGCTGGCGCCCCTTTTCCAAACACGCTCAGCCTGTGTTCGGCACACAGGAACTCACGGGCAGTTTTCCTGCAAACGTGAGGCATCATGTTTATTTCCCCAGATTATAGAGAAGAGACTGATGTTTCAAACAGGTTACATAATTTATCACAGCTAGTGACTGGTGGAAGTAGGACTTGAACCCAGATGCTTTTGACTCGAAAGCCCAAGAAAGTGTCAGGCCCACCCACTCCCGATTATTGGTTCCCTAAGCTGAAAGGGTAAAGCTGAGGCTCCCCGGGTGTTTTGGATGGAGGTAGCAGAGATGCCAGAGGTGAGTATGGGTGAGAGAACTGCAGGGTCATCGCTTGAGGTCAGACCCCTCCCCCCTTTCTTTTCACCATCATCCAGACTCACGTGGTGCAGACCTTTGCAGTGCTTTCAGACTTCCCTGCTTGTGTTGGCAAATTCAGGTTCCGTTGTTGTGGGGTGAGACAAGGGGCTGTATCTCTGTTAGGCTCCCAGCTGCTGCTGCTGCTGGTGGTCTACCCACAACACTTCGAGTAGTAACACTAAAAAGACATAGCCTTTCTGCACAGTGCTTGCCCGCTCTGTGATGGCCCATTTGCAACCAGTTCTCTGCTGCTTGGGGATTTTTTAACCAGGCATTAGATTTTGTGTAAGCTCTGCTTGTCTGCTTCCTCTTTTGTTACAACCTGCCCCAGAAAGGGGGGAAGAAGAGGTGATGGAGATGATGCAAATCAGTCTGATCGTGGGTTTGGTGAAGGAATTTTCTAAAGTGGATGATGAATGAACATGAAATTCTGATATTCCTCTGTGAGCTTTATTTATCTGTGCCCTCCCTTGGTTCCTATTAGCATAGACTTTCATGAAGTAATTATGTTAGTGGCTACTGACCAGATTAGCACAAATAGATAAACAGGAAGGGGTAGGGAGTATCTACGCATTCAGATTTATTTCTGGTCTGCGTAGCAAATTCATTATCATTACTTAGCATTAGTATGGGATTCTGTGTCTGTGTATAGTTCTTATAATTGACTTTTATTCATGTGGCACAGGTTTTTCTTTCCGGTATGGAAAGGTTGGAGTTGATTTCTGTTGTTGACGCCTTAATTGCATCAAAGACATTTATTGAGTGCACAATGCTAACGGAGAAGCTGTATGATAAACGGTGAAGGACATTCTGGGATTTTGGACCCAGACTGAGTGGGTTTAAAGCCAGACTCTACTGTTGACTCACTGGGTGACCTTGGGCAAGCTGCTTAGCCTCTCTGTACCTCAGTTTCCTCTTTTGTAGAGTGGGGATGATAAGAATACCCACCTCACACGAAATGGGGTAAACAATTGGGTTGATATATTATAAACATACGATGTATGTCAAGTGCCTGGAACCATCCCTGGCACGTATAAGCATTCTTTATGTATTAGCCATCTTTACTCTTTTTACACAAAGAGGAATAGATACGTTCCCTGCTTCAAGGGCCAGACTACAAACAGGCAAATTCGATGCATTGTTCTCAGTGCTGACGTATCATGTCATGAATGGAGACTGTGCCAGGGGCATCTACCCTGGCCGACAGTAAAGGGCGGCTCACATGGTTTTCCAGAAGGAGAGGATACCTAAGCTGATGCTAAGCCTAAGGGTACTTGCATTGCCACAGGACTGAGTGATTCTTCCCCATTCGGTAAATGTAAATGCAGAAGACTTGAAAATAATTTTATATGTACATTTGTGTTCATTTCAGCAAATGCTTTTAGGAACAGATCTATTACTATGAAGTTCATCATCAGGGCGCCCGAGTGGCTCAGTCGGTGAAGCATCGGACTCTTGATTTCGGCTCAGATCGTGGTCTCGAGATTGTGAGAGCGAGCCCCGCGTTGGGCTCCATGCCAGGTGTGGAGTCTGCTTAGGATTCTCGCTCCCTCCGCCTCACCCCCATCCCCACTCGCTCGGGGGCACACACGCACTATCTCACTCAAAAAAAAAAAAGTTCATCGTATTTGTCCAGGGCTACAGATAACATTTTCCTGTTATCTATCCCTGCCTACCTATGTAACAAACCATGCCAAAACTTGGGAGCGTAAAACCACCATTTGTTTTGCTCATGATTTTTGTGGAATTTGGGAAAGATTCAGTAGTGCAGTTCCTTTCTGATCCACGTGGAGGCAGCTGGGCCTGGAGGCTCTGCTCCCAAGATGGCTTCTCCTCGCAGGCCTGGCAGCTCGGTGCTCCTAGGCTTCTCTCGCTCTTCACCTGGTACCTCGTCTTTCACGGCTTCTCCACATGGCTTGGGTTTCTCACAGCATGGTGTCTGGGTAGGCGGGTGTCTGGCTTCTAAGAAGCAGGCCGCTAAGGGCACCAGGTGAGACAAGGCTAGTCCTCGAACTGACCCCACATTGCCACCATAGTCTGTTGATCAGGGCAGTCCTGGCCCGGACTGAAGGTGGAGACATGGACTCTGCCTCTTGACGGAGGGTGGCAAGGTCACACTGCAAGGGTACAGAGGATGGGAGGCTTTGTCGCCACCATCTTTGGAACATACAAGCTGCGGTAAATGTCATTCCCACATTTCAGTCGTTCAACAAAAATGTCTTTAGTGAAGGGCATTATCAACACAGTTGAATCAAGAAACCAAGGCACAGAGCCAATGATGAACATATCAAGTCTTGGCAGAATAAGATTCATCCTCTCGTGTATGGCTTTTAGGTTGACATTCACAAAGAGAAAATACAGACTATCTCATTCAAGCCTAAGGAGGAATGGGAGGAGCATAGAGAGGCAGCGTGATCTGCCCAAGAGTGCGTGGCTTGTCTGGGAAGAACGGAACTCAAATTCGGTCTTCCTGACCCTCGTTTGGCACGGTTTTCCACTGAGCAGAGCTGACACTTATTCTCGGACATTGAGCCATCGATCGGCCTTGGATGTTCACTTAGTCTCCTAGCCCAGAGGACAGCTTTTGTGTTTCTAAAACTGTTTTCCTCCCTTTATTTGCCAACACGGCCAAACATAATGCTGTGTTTCTGGCAGAACCTCGGCTTCCTTTCCCTTATTAACTTCTGGTCACTACAGTTGCATGAATGAGCAGTCAAGGAATTGGCAGCCATGTGAGCCCCCAAGTTTTGAAGGGCGCTGTGGAAATGAGATGCATTGTTATCCATCGTTGGCAGCCGCGCCTTATGGCAAATGCCCGGAAAGGCTAATTAAGGAAAGGCAGGCTTCCTCTTCCCCTGAAGGAAGGCGGCAGGAGACAGGTGAGGTGAACGGGCAGCAGCCGGCGGAGAGGAGCAGCCCGAGAACGCTGGGGCAGCAGGTGTGTGAACCTGGCCCTGTGGGATCCTGGCAGAGGACTGGGGCCATGGCTAGTCACAGAACGGAGCAGCCTCGGGCAGAAGCAGCAGCAGGGCATTCATCCAGCAGAGCTGGGTCCTCCAGGAAGGGCCAGCTGGTCAAGATGGGGGTCCTGATGCTGGCATGTCAAGGCTACCTGGAACATTGCCAACAGAGAGATATCAGACCTTGTTCCCTTAGAGCCGTAGACTGAGAATTAATACCAGCACCAGCCCTGAGGTAGTAATGCAAACATTACTCATTTATTTGCAGTTAATAAAATTTATAGAGAACTGCTGGCTCCTCCTATAGGACTGTCAAAGTTATTCAGATGCTGAGTCATTTTAGCTGAGCCCTACCTTGCCCTCACTCCCAGGACTCATCAAAGTGTGAAGCCGCAAAGTTCGGAGATCAGAGTGTAGTTCTTCCTCCATTCCTGGCTCTGCTACTTATCAGGAAAGCTTATTTTCAGTCTCTGATACCGAGAGTGACAGCTCTCAACAGTTGTCTGCGGTGGACTCATCCATTGATTTATTCAACAGCTGTTACGTGCCAGCTGGGATGAGGTCCATCAGACTGGGGAGGGGAGCAAAAGAAAACAATACAGCAGAGAAAATGGTGGTCTTGTATAAGAATGACAGTGACAGTGTTGCTGGAAGAGAGAACTTGCAATGTCCATGGGATTCCAGTTGTTGAAGGCTATGTTTGAGATCAGTTCACGGAGCAATAACACATGAATAATTTTAATTGACAATTTAAGCGTCAGTAGGTGAATGGATAAAGAATATGCAGTGTACATATGTCTGTATACGTGATACACACACACACACACACACACACACACACACACACACACTGGAGTATTCAGCCATGAGAAAGAAGGAAATCCTGCTATTTGCGACAACATGGATGGACCTTGAGGGCATCATGCTAAATGAGATAGGTCACGCAGAGAAAGACAAATACCATATGATATCACTTACATGTGGAATCTAAAAAAGCCAAGCTCATAGAAACAGAGTGGTTACCAGGAGCTCAGGGGTGGAGGAAATGGGGAGATGTTGGTCAAAGGGTACAAACTTTCAGCTGTAAGATAGAAGTTCTGGGGATCTGATGCACAAAATGGTGGTCATAGGCAATGATACTGTATTATAAACTCCCAAGTTGCTAAGAGACTAGATCTTAATTGTTCTCATCACACGCACACACACACCCACAGATAATCATGTGTGATACCGTTATTAACTAATGTTATGATAGTATTCATATTACAATATATAAATGTATCAAACCAACATGTTTGTATAGATTAAACCTACACAATGTTATATGTCAATTGTATCTTTAAAAATAATTAGTTTAAAAGATAATTTCCATTGACCTTGAGACCCTGGGACTAAAAATAACTTCATTGAGACTATGGTTAGCTATTGAGCCAACATGATCTCTAGCCAAATGATGCTTTAGTTCACCTTCCGTTGGCACAAGCAGAGAGGTGTCCCTTTGGATTCTATTATAGTCTCTCATTCTTTTAGCAGATTTGCTGCTTAGAAAGGAGCAGACAGGTTCCTACCTGGGGCCCACTTTTCTGCTCCAGCTGCATTACAATGGTCAGTCTGAGCAGCAGTGACCCCCATCGTTAGCAAAGCTGAGAAGTTGGCCCATGTAAATGACACATGGAACCTAGAGCCAAGAATATATGATTTCTCAAAAAGCCCTTCCCGTGATAGCCGTGATTTTTTTTAGAGCTGTGAGTTCAGATGAGGTCTGTAGCAACCTAGAGCTTATTTATAGATGGGGCTCAGTTTTTTCCGTCTACACTAGTGCTGTAGACTGGTGTTAAGGAACATAAAATGCCACATGAAGTTCATCTCCCTTACTTCAGATATTCTTATACATCTTCGCCATATTTTAGTTGAGATCTAGAAGCGACGACATGAATGGACATCCGGCATCGACTGTCATCATTTGGGAATGGTAGAGTGTGGGTGGGGAAGGAAACTCGCGTTACTCTGATGCCATCCGCGTGCTGAGCACCCTGTTGGGTGTGTGACGTGCTGCGGGCTCATGTGATTCTCTACAGAACCCCACACGGAAGGCAATACTATTATTCCATTTTACAGATGAGGAAATTGAGATTTACAGAATCTAAGTCACTTTCCTAAAATCACAAATCTATTGTGTAGACAAACTAAAATTTGAACCTGAGTGAGACAGACTCTCAAGCCCATGTTCTTTCTGATAATCAGATGATCATGACAATAGGTGACGTCCATTGCGCATTTCGTATTTGCGAGGCACAAATACACCAAGGGTTTGGGGCCGTTCTCGTCTGCTCGGTTTTCTGTCTTTGGGGCACATCTCTGTAACCGCGGTGACAGACACCCACCTAGTGCTACCGCTGTCTGTTCTCTCACAAGCTCTGTGAGGTGTGTTCTTGTGTTTCTTCTATATTTAGTTGGTGCTGAGGGATAGACTCTTAGGTGACTGGCCCACAGTTCCACGGCTGGTGAACAGCAGAGCTGCGATGTGCACCCCGGCAGCCCCGCTTCCCGGCCCGAGCTTTTCGTCTTCGGACTCTTGTCTGTCATGTCGGTGGGCCTTCCGGTGGCCTCGCGAGCATGTCTGGTTGGTTGCTCTCATTTCCTGTGTGATTGTTGTAGGAATTCCTTACCACTGGCTCAAGTTTACCTGAAGATGTGTGACTGTTTCAAAGGTTGAGAGGAAATATACAATACTCTTTGTGTGCGTGTTTTGGTTTTGCTTTCGGTTGCTTGCTTTGTAGTGGTGATCCCAGGCAGTTGACTCCCACTGAAGGACAAAAGAGGAGAACCCAGCCACTGTTTCTGTCCCTCCTGCAGGGCCATGCTCCAAGTGGACTGTATGAAGTAGGAGCTGGAATACCTGGGTTCTAGCTGTAGTTCTGTGGGTGATGAGCTGTGTGACTTTGAAGGAGTCACTTAACCTCTCTGGACATTGCTGGTCTCATCTGTAGAATAGGATGACGCTAAGGCATATGCTGGGAACCTCACAGTGTTCCTGTGAGGACCAGAGAAGATGCTATAGAAATGTCTAAAGAAATGGTATAGAGGATGTTATGGAAACGCTTGGATGGCTCAGTCGGTGAAGCGTCCAACCTGTGATTTTGGCTTAGGTCATGATCTCAAGGTCATGAGATCGAGCCCTGCGTCGAGCCTGGGTCAGGCTCCGAGCTCAGCAGGGAGTCTGCTTGACAGTTCTCTCTCTCTCCTTCTCCCTCTGCCCCTCGCCCTGTGTGCACGTGCTCGCTGTCTCTCTCTAAAATAAATCTTCAGAAAGAAAAAAAAGAAGAAGAAGAAGAAATGCTGTGATAACCTGCAGCTCTAGCTAAACATAATGTATAATTTTGGTCTTCCAACAATTTCTTCACAAAATGGCGCTGTAGTGGGGTTCCCGTAGTCCCCTCAGCCATGATGAGTTAGGGGTTTTTGCTGCTGTGTGGACGAAGTCAGCTGGAGGCCAGTCTCAGGCATGCTCACTGGAAAGCACCTGCCCTCTCTCTAAACCCTGAGCTTGGGAATCATTGTAGCAAATGGAGCTTTAGAACGTGTCCTAGCTTAACAAAAGCAACAGAAATTTGTTTTCCAGGCCTTAGGAAAAAATTAAAATGGGAAATGTCTGGTAACACAATGGTTGTTAATGGAAATGCAGTTTCTGTATGTGAAGAGTTTCCATCTAATTTACAGGAAGGAGACAGTGATGATATGTATAATTTCCTCTATGTCAGTGGGATTGTTGGTTGCCTCATTTTATTGACAAGACAAGCCTTGAAACAATTTTTTGATTGGTTGCATTCCCTGTGTGTGTGTGTGTGTGTGTGTGTGTGTGTTGTGATTTTTCACTTACATAGAATAAATCATTCTTCCCTTTTCCTTTATGTTAGAGGAGTTATGGTAAGCATTTATCAATTCAGAATTCCTCGCTGCTTCAGCCAGAGTCCAGTCAAACACGCCTTCCTTTCCTGGTACCCCTCGTTTAAGCCCAGGCTGGGCTTAGCCTCCAGAGCCCTCATTGAAAAGATTGGGGCTTTAGCCAGCAGGGGCTTTATGCTAGCTTAAAAAAAGAAAAAACAAAACAAAAAACCATCAGAGTTCTATGTAAATATTAATTGACCTCAAAGTTGCCCCTGTGTTGCAGGGAACTGTGGGTGGTTTGCTTGCTCCTTGGCCCGGCTGGTGCTCCCTCCCCCCCAGCCTTTGCAGGGGGCTCAGGGACTTACAAGGATCGCCAAAGAATGAAGGACTGCAGCATTATCTGGCCTGCTGCCTTGAGAAGCATTAAAGCACGCTTACCGTCGCAGAGATAAATAATGTAGCACCTGTAAAACATTTTCCCAAAACTCTTTCTTTTTTTTTGCTAATTATAAAGTTAACATGGAGGGCAGAAATTGGCACAGGAAGCTGAGAGACTTCCCAGTGGCCCACAGTGTATTTGGGCTTCCATTAAAAGTACAGCACCTTCCCATGGCTCTCGAGTTGTTTGAGGATCTCTCTGGTGGATGGAAGTCTACAGGGGGGAGCGTGTGGTCATGCCAGTGCCGAGTCCCCACGTGTTAGCAGGGGCGATGCCATGCTGGTTGAAGCTAGTCTCTGTCCCACTAGAGTCAGCTGTGTCGAATCAAGATAATGTGGTCCGGCCAGCCCTGGGGCACATCCCATCGTTAACATGTGAAGATATTCTGAAGACGTAAAAACAAGTACTATTTGGTGTCCTGTATGTACTCAGGTGTGAACTGCCGTTCTCTCCTTGGAAGTGTAAAGGCTCTTCCCAAAGCACTCTTAACAATGGCGTGGTCAGCGCTCCAGTGTGTGGTCGTGGAATATTCACTCAGCATACTGTCTTTAAAGCTTTGCTGGACAAAGAAGGGCTCACAGCCCTTTTGGTAGCGGGTTCCTCACTTTAGTATCGGTTCCTTAAGAAGCTCGGTATTAGCGCTATCCAGATTCTCCTCGCAATTCCCCGCCTCTTTCTCGATATGTTGTGTGGAAGGACAGCTTTAGGTTGGTGTTTTCCCCACACTCATTCAAATACTTCAAGAAACTTCTCTGAGAAAATTAATCTGGATTCCCTCCACTGTTCTTTGTAATTCACAGGGCTCATGTGGCTTTGATGAGTTTTGCTGATTTTTCTCTGGATACACTGCATTTGCTCAGAAGAAAAAATTACTCAACAGATATTAAGTGCTGATGATGTGCTTGGCACTTACCTAAGCCTTGTAGGATATTAAAAAAAATGCTCAGTGTTTTTCTAACCTCAAGTGGCTCTTGGGGGATCTGCAGGGGACAGTGGAAGAGGTACTGTGTTGAGATCCAAGAGACCTCCCCCCATCCCCGGGGCGCCTGGGTGGCTCAGTCATTAAGCATCTACCTTTGGCTCAGGTTATAGTCCCAGGGTCCTGGGATTGAGCCCCACATAGGGCTTCCTGCTCAGCGGGAAGCCTGCTTCTCCCTCTCCCACTTTTGAGTTCAGCTCTGTAAACAAGGCTCAGAGGCTAACTGGGGAGCTGGAATTAATTTGAATAGAGCATCACAAGATGAGCTACCATAGGAGTTTACCGTCTACCATAGGAGTTTAGGAAAACAGTTTGGGAATGAGGCTTCTCCTTGAACTTGAGCCAGCTGTCTCGGGCCAAATCACTAGACCCACCCCAGCTCCATTCTGGGGATAGAAGCCCAGTTGTCCCCCAGCTGATTTGGTCCCTGCCTGGGAACCCTGTCCTGGGGAGGGAGCCTACAGAATCCAGAATACTAAATTCTCCCTCCTTCCTTCTGGCCCTTCCCACCACGTTCTCCACACCCTGTCTCTGTCCAGACTTACCTCACTAAGTGCTTACTCCCTCGTGCCTCATTACCATCCCAAGGCTTTGTGACAGGATCCAATCTGTAGAGTCACATCGCCTCTTGAACTTTTGGGAAGCCATTGCTTTGCAGCCCTCTCCGGGTCCCTCCTCTCCTTGGTGATTTTGAGTGATCACCAAGGTTGGTCACAGTCATGCTTGCTCTTAGAACAGTTTTCAGTTTCTGAGCTCCTTCTACCCATCTTTCCTTGTGTCCACACAGACGCAAGTTAAAACATGATTGTATTTGAGACACAGGTATATTGCCTATCTGGAACAGAAACCCAGCATGTAAGTTGACATGGACCAAGATGTTTTGTTCAAACAGAAGCCCATCTTCTTGCATTCGGAAACCCTGTATAACCCTAATTCAGGGTGAGAGCTGCCAATCTCCATGTGAAGAACAGGGTGGGACGTTACCACCTCGGGAACTTGGCATGTATTTCTTAAATAAGCTTGCTAAATGGCAGTGCCTGCTCGTACAAAGAAGCCACAACGTGTCTTTGGTCAGATAAAGTCGAAGGTAGGTCTATTCCTCAGACACCTTGTCATCTCTAGGATTACCTCTTTAGCCTTTATTGCTAAAGTCTATTGCTGAAAATGCCCTCCTTTTTAATATCTCATCCCTACCCTAAGAATGCAGTATATCTAATTTAAAGTAAATTCTTTTAAAACAACTACTTGAAATTCTTCTTCTTCTTGTATTGCCATAAATGTCTTGGAAGAGCCCCTATTCACGTTCACTCCATCTTTGCATTTACGGCTAAGTGCTGGTTGGTCAGTGACTCTTTCCGTTAGTGGGGTTCCTGAGGAAACCCCTGGAAGACAGCCTTCCGTGCCTGCTCTGCTCCCTGCAGGCAGATATGCATTCTTGTTAGTGGGTGATGCTCTCGGGACTTGGGTTTACTCATTTGTGAAATGAGGTGGTTGGGTTCCAGGTCCCCCAGAGCCCTTGTGTTCTGGGTCTCTGTGCCGTGGTTAAGTGCTTTTCCTGTGTGAGTACTTACAGACTTCTAGGAGTCAGCTCCAAGAAGTAAAACATCGTAAATACTCTCTTTAGGCTTGGTAACAGCAGTGCTTATAATTAAGGTCTTTGGAGGTCTTTGTACTTTATGAGCTCAATGAGTTCATCTCAAGCGCTTAGTAAAAAGTGCAGATTTTTCGTTTCTTGGTGAGTCGTGCAATAAAACCTTTCTTATAAACCAACAACAAAAATGCGGTCAGTCCTGATGATGATGATAAGTATAGCTCACTTTTACCACGTATCAGGTACTGCCCAAAGTCTACTTTACATATATGAACTTATTTAATTAACTCTTATAGTGGTCAGGTCCTATGCTTAGGCGTGGGGGACATGGCAGACCAACTCCCTGCCTTGGCGTGATTTACAGTCCAGTGTGCGGAGGGAGATAAACAGCACAACACAGAAGTGGAATATAAGTACATTAGGTGAAAATATTTGCTATAGAGAAAAATAAAGTAGGGAAGACAGAGCTGGATCATGCTGGGAGGAGTTACGGTTTTATGTAGTCAGGAAAGGCCTCCTGAGAAGGGGACATCAAGTGAGATGTGAGGGGGAGGGCACTGGGTGGATGGGGGACAGGCCAAGGTGAGCATGTGCCTGGCGGTGGAGGGATCGGCCTGGAGGCCAGCGTGGCTGGAGCTGAGTGAGTGACCCCTGGGGACAGGAGTGGGATAAGATGTTTGAGAGGTATCACAGTTGGAAATGTCCTGAGAGATCTTTTAGCCCAAACCCTTTCCCTCCTCAGCTCCCCTTCTCTCTGACTTGTTCAGTTAGATAATCAGGGGACATCCTGAAGGTCACATTTACTAACAGCACCAGGATAAGAACTCATGGTTTCATGGCTGTGAATCCCACCTGCGCCCTGCTACCGCCAGATCCAGAAAGCTAAAGAGGAAGTAAGCTCCTTTCCCTACCCCAGGCCCCTCCATCCTTGTCTGGGATGAAGGGCAGATACGCTTGATGCTCATCATTTGCGGTGGTTCAAAATCCTATCAAAGCACTGCTGGTGTTGAGCGTAGCGAATACTGAAGCCTTGCTCCTCAGAGAAGTACAGAGCTAGGTTCCTGGGAGTCTGCGGTCACAACATCTTCATCAGCCTGTCAATACACAACCTTGTTTTATGTGTGTTTCTGTGTAAAGACACCTTATTTAATGTACATTGTTGATGCATTAACACTGAATTTACACCAGCAGCACTATAACTCCGGCCTGAATGGGCTTATCTAGCACACCTGTTCCCTTCGTAAGGCACTTCACAGCCTTCTTGTGCTTGCGAACCCTGGACAGCACCTTATCACTTTGCTTCAGGGCCATGTTACCAGTGAAATCATCAAGAAAAAGTACAAAAATGCAAAAACTGAGACACTATATAATCACATAAAGAACACTTGACAGTACGAGAGCTAAAACAAGAAGGCAAAGCGTTGCCTTGTTCAGCCTCAGCTGGGAACGTGCACGTCAAGCACCCCGAATTTTTTGCCACTGTTACCTGTCCATGAGTGACCACAGAAGTGCGACAAGAATTGATTTGGGGGTTACAGATAAAATTCAGCGAGTAGGTGAATTTGTGAATATGGAATCCGCAAATAGTGAGGATGGCCTGTATTTGCACTTGAGCCATTCCGGGGAAGAACTTTATTCAAGGCCAAGCAACTTCATTCTTTGTGGAGTCATCCATTGGCCACGTTTTAGAGTAGGGTCAAATCACTTCTGAATGGCCTCACATACTGCCTGTAAAGCATGCTTTTGCCTAACTGCTATTAAGACTGATACTCTGTTTATTTGAGGATTGCATTTTCCATATTGCAAGTAGACTTGTTTTTAGTCGAGATGGTAGATGTAACTTCCTCATCTCCCTAGTGTCCCGGCTCTGACTATTCCCTGTTTCCCCAGGTCCCCAGCCTCCATCCCCGGGGGAATAGCCTGTCTCCTGACTTCAGGCTCTCTCTGCTCCTTTCTTTGGATCAGCATCTGCTCTAAAGCTCACATGGCCATCCTGCTTTCCCTAGCAAAATAAAGTGGCCTACTTTATGTGCAGAACTTGGATATTCATTATGGTTTTACTCTGTGCTTACTCTGCAAATAACATTTCTCAACTTTACAGCAGCAGAAATATAATCTATAGTGTAAATCAGCCATGTGCATCATAGAACTTGCCTCCCAGTCTTTTCCAAGACTCCTGTAGGGGAAAATTAAAATACCATTCACACTTTCAGGGAGTAAGAGTGGTTTCCCAGTAGTGCAGACATCTGCTGCTTATCAGCAGGAATAGAAGCGGGATCCTGCCAGCCTAGCTCCTTGGCCTGGACTCGCACGGGCTCTTACTCCAGCTCGGGGAGTGTGGGCCGTGAATCTGGTGTTTACTGCCACAGACTCAGCTTCTGCTGGCATTCGAATGTCTCCAGCAAAGTTCCCTTCTGTCTAACATGGTCCCTGTCCCACCAGGAGAAGTTTCTGTGGTTACCGTCAGATCATGATTCTTGGGAGATGTTTTGTGGGGACTCTGAGTTGTCCTGGGCTGTGGATTATGGGTTGTGGCAGGTTGGAGCCATCCAGGAAGGTAATGATTGGATGTTTGGCTGGGGAATGGGGGGTCGACAGGCACCCTAGTGGGACATGTGAGCTGTCAGTTTTCAGAAGTCCCTCTTGCCCCCAGTCTTCTGCCCTTTGTGAGAGTGACCATTTCACATCATATAAAAAACAGTCTTTTGCAGATGCTTTTGACCTTGCTTTGCAAGGGTGGGGTTATACCTCCAAGGATGCAGAAACTGAGGACAATTAACTTGCCGAAGCCACAGCCGGAGAGCAGTGGCCCTGGATTCCTGATCAGATCTGATCTGTTCTTGCCATGTTACCTGAGCCTGTCTCCAGTTTGAGTGTCTTCATGTGACAAATACTTACCGAGCATGTAGTATATGCTGGGCCCTCTTTTGGGTGGTGAGCATTCAGTGGTCCACAGAACAGGCCTGATCTCCAAGAACATTCGTGCTTATAGAACAGCTAAGGTGGAACAAAAGACTAGGCTTAGAATCTGTCCGGTCCTCTGCTCCAGCACTTTGCTGAACTTCACTGAGCTGGCCTCCTCTGAGAGAATAATCCACCTTGAGGGCTAAGCCTTCTATCAGATTCTAGCAGGTGGTTATTTCCTGTGTGACCTTGGGCAGTTCAGCTATTCATTCCAAACCTGAGCCTCTGACCTGGAAAACAAGAAAGGTGGCTTCTGCCTTGCAGGGCCTTGAGCACCTGTCCTGCTACTCGTTGTAAAGCATGTGGCATTTACAACGTGACCTGTAAATGGCAGTGCTCTCCTTCATGCTTCTCCACAAGTCCAGACTCTCAATTTTGTTTGTCAGAGAGCACAGAGTAAGCACTTGGTAAATGGTCACCGCTAGAAAGATGACGATGGTTATATGGGAAGATGTCTAATGTGATCGGCCTGCAGGTTAATGTTTAAATACGCACATGCACATAATTTGTTCCTTGACATTCTGGAAACACGGGGCTCCGTCTCTTCTTTGAATCCATTCTGCTCAACTTTTTCACTGATAAAAATTGGCCTCAGAATGCCGGTGTGGTTCCTGGGCAGGACATGACTAACACGATGAACGGTGTGCTCACTGAGGCACAACCCAGCGGCCTGTCTCTGGCACCGGTGATGAGTCTCTGAAGGTCCCGGCGGTTAAGACGTGGAAGTGGGCTCCTTGGGCAGCATCTTTGCGCATGCGCCTGCCTTGGGCTGGTGATTAAACACCAGACTGGATTTCTTCCAGAGAACGAATCCTCTGGTCCGCCAAGTGGAGCATCCGGTTAGACTTCCCTTTCTTTCTGTAAATTAATAAATTGGCATTCTGGTTTTTATTTTTAAATGCATGTAAATGTCTCATAATGTGATCTCGGTTCACCCTACCCTGCGGATTAGCAAGAGGCCCCGTGGACCAGCATCGTAAATGCTTTTGGATTGCCATGGAACCCTGGCCTTTCGTTAGCTGCAGAAAGCCTTTCAGGGAAGAGAAAGAGCTGGACCCTGGCTGAGGGGGCCCAGAGGCCTCAGCTCCGCGCTGGGCTGCCCTGTTGTTCCAGAGCCTGACAGCCCTAGGCCTTCTCACACCACGACAGTGCTCTGGCCTGCCGGGATGAGCACAGGCCTCAGACAGCTGATTGCCCGTGTATTTCCTTTGCCTCCATGGAGACTCCTTGCCTCCAGTGATGTGTTACCAGGAGGTGGGGGTTGGGGGAGGTGGCAGCGAGGGAGAGGGGGAGGGAAGGGAGGAAAGTAGGAAGGGTAATGGCGCCCTCCGGTGGACGGTCTGTGCAAGGGCACCAAGACCGCCTCGGGGCTAGTTAATGCCTCAGAGAAGTCTCAGAGCCCCCCTGAAGCAGTAAGTACTGTGAGTACTTTGACGTGCTCGTTCATTCCCTATTGGGGGGTGTTTCCTTTTCCTCAGTGCACTTGTGGACGGGAATTCTCGGGAATTCTCTGGGGCGTCTTCAGAATGGGAGCCGGTCTGCCTGACCTCTGGTATCCGCGTGCGCTCGCTGTTGAGTAGTTAGGACGTGTGCGTTGTACGTTGGGTGAGGGGTTATAGGTTCTCTCTGGGGTCCCTGGGTGTAGAGCGAGGTATGCCTGCCTGGCTCCCCCTCCTTTAGGAAAACCAGCGTCGTGTGGCTCCTGGGAGGCGGCATGGCAAGCTGGGCTTGAAGGCCCCCGCACTGCGGGCCGGCTGGTGACCTTTAGCTTATATACCACCGCATTCGTCAGCTCAGGCTGCGTGATGAATACCACAGGTTGGGTGGTTTAAACAACAGGATTTTTTTCCCTCTGTTCTGGGGTCTGGAAGTCCAAGATCAAGGTGCTGGCAGGTTTGGTTTCTCCCACAGCCTCTTTCCTTGGCGTGCAGATGGCATCTTCCCTTGTGCCCTCTCTCGGCCTCTTCTCTCTGTGCACACATTCCTGGTATCTCTCTCTCTTCTCTAAGGACATCAGTCCTATTAGATTCAGACCCACTCTTATGACCCCCTTTAGCCTTAATTACCTCTTTAAAGTCCCTGTCTCCAAATATAACCACATTGCGGGTTAGGGCTTTAACATGAATTCAGAAGGGGGCACGATTCAGTCTGTTACAGCCAACCACCCTATGCCTCGGTTTCCTCATCTGTAAAATAGACATAATAGTAACAGCTTTCTCATATGTTGTCATACAGATTAAGTCAGTTACATATGTGAAGACAGTGTCTGGCATCTGGCCCTGGCCCTGGCTCCTAGCACAGAGCTCCTAAAACCCGCAGGATTTCCTATGTGGTAAGAGCACTAGGAGCCTCTTCTGTTCTAACGTTTAGTCTTCGATCCTGGTTCCTGAAATAGAGTTCCTAAACCTGTTGGAATTTCCTGGGTGACAGCAGTGCCTTTTGTTCTAATGAGGCGACTCTTGTTGGGCTCCCAGATGGGAAGCTGGTCTCAGAAACACTAAGCCATGATTAAAAGGTTGGAATTTTCAGCCTTACTCCCCATTCTCCAGAGAGGGGAGAGGGATAGACATGGAATTAGTTGTAGATTGTGTCTATGTGATGAACCCCCATAAAAATCCCCAAAGTACGGGGTTCATACAGCTTCTGAGGTAGTGAATTCATGCAGGGGCTGGGGAGCGGTGTGGTCAGAGAGGGCTCGGACTCTCAGTGCTGTCCCCACACCTCGCGCTCTGCAGCTGTCCTATCTGGCTGTTCTCAAGCTACATCCTTTTATGACGAACTGGTAATCTAGTAAGGAAACTGGTTTCCTGAGTTCTGTGAGCTGCTCTAGCAAGTTAAACCCAAAGAGGAGGTTGTGGGAACCTCCAGTTTATGGCCAGTCAGTCAGAAGCACAGGGGACAACCCGGGCTTGCCTTTGGCATCTGAGGTGGGGGAAGGGACAGACTTGTGGGACTGAGCCCTGAACCCGTGGGATCTGGCACTATCTCCAGGTACATAGGGTCAGAATTGAGTTAAATTATGGGACACCCAGCGGCATTATAGAGGACCGCTTGATGTGAGAAAAAAAACCCCACATATTTGGTGACCAAAAATGTCATAGCCAAGTGTTCTGTCAGTACTGAAGGTGAAACACAGGAGAAATGACTTCATCTACTCCGTATGTTGTGCACAGACACACACACTCCTAATTAGTGTGTGTGTGTGTGACCCTGCTGTCTCCACCTCAGCCTTCTCCCACCTCCTGCCTCCTCCTCACCACCATATGAACAAATGGTAGGGTTAAGTATGATGACCGCGGTACCCCAAGTCACACCCTTCATGATGGTTTATGCAGCCTCGAACTGGCCAGAGTTCCCTTAGGGAGTCTGTTTTCTCCTTCCCAACGTGGGGGATCAGCTCTTTCACTTGGTTGTAAGAATGCTGCCAAATTAAATGGAAAAACGAATAAAGCGCCTCTCTCATAGGAGCTCAGTAAATGGAAACTCCATCCCTCTTCATTCTACTTCTGGAATCCCCTCACCTAAGTACAAGTGAGAATATTGCTTTTAAGATCATAATAAATACTTAGAAATATGCTTATGACATACTGACGTGAGGATTTCCTTGTCGCACAGAAATATGTATCTTGTGTCTTAAATGAAAAAACACACTGATGTCAGGATTTCAGTGCTGCACAAGCGTGTGTCAGAATCTAGTGAGGTGGCACCGTCCCGCTCTCCAGCATGGCCTCAGCTCCATGTCACCACCCTCCCTGGCCACGGGTAGCAAGGAGCCCGGGCTGCTGTCTGTGCAGCTGGACTGTCTCATCCTTACCGAAGAGATCTCTCAGTGAGAAGGAATGCGAGTTTTGTTTCCTCTGAATGAGAGTAGGGCAGCAAGGACTCCCCAGCGACAGTTAAATATTTAAAGTACATGCAGAATCACATCTCTGTCCACTCCCGCGTGACCGCCTTTGCGCATTCTTTTCAGTACATCACTGGTTCAAACCTCGGTTTCTATAAATCTCAAGATGATTGCGTTTCTCAGCGTTGTGTGGTGTTAAGTCAGCAGGCACTTCTTAGAGAACAGTTGAGGAAGTGTCCCCCGCGGCCAGGGGCTGCCTTGGGAATGGCACAGAGCGGGAGAAATAAAGACACATCTGCTGGGGGAGAATTCTTATATATTCATTTAAGGATTTAAAATCACCGAAGCCTGAAATCTTGGGAACCCACATGGCTCCACGTTGTGCATGAGGGGGAATTGGAAACTCTGCTCCTTAACTCCTGAACGCATCTTTCCTCTAATTGTCTTAAATAGCTTTGATTCCCCGTCATTGCGCGTGCTCTGGGGCGTTTCCCAAATATGGAGACTGTGGTCGGTATTCCTGCCTCTTGACTTGCATGTTTCCAGAACATTTACTAGGGACAGAGCCTCTTGTTTGCTGGTGGCTGCGGTAAAGCCAGGCTGGGAACGACCCTCCATGAACCGACCAGGCAGGAAGGAGCAAGCAAACGAGCCCGGAGATGGCTATTGTAGACAACAGTTCAATTACACATCCATCCTCCGTGCCTGGCACGTTGTAAGCAGTGTGTGCGTGTTATCTGTTATTATGGGTGGTACCTATTATTAGGACTGTCCTCTTTGTAGAAAGCCCTGTCAGATGTTAACAACGGGTGTACTTTTCCAGCAGGGTTGTCTTGTTCTGAAAGGTAGGAAGGGGGGAAATTCAGTAAGTGGTCCTGGTGGGCCTAGGGCCCCCAAGGGCCAGGCGTCTTGTTTTGTGCCTCATTGCTCACCATGTTGTCAGTAGTCAGGGAGAAACAGCAGGAACGGCTGAAGTGCTCATTGGGGTCAGCATAGAAATGCTCTCTGGTCCTCCCTGGCTGCCTGGGTCATGCTGAATAATTAATCAGGCTCATTCCTTGCTTCGGCCGGATGGAGAAGTGGGTCAGGCTCCACTCCAGAGTCCCCAGGCACCTCTCGAGCAGAGCCCACCGGGATGCTGGACTTGGAAAGCATTTCAGTGTTTCAAAGAAAAGCAATAGCAAATAAAGCCTCATTATATTAAAAACAGTGTCCATGATGACAATGATTCCTCCATGTAATGACCACGAACACCGATTAACTAAAGATTTCCCTAGTATGGAGGCAGTGTCCAAGGAAGGTATGTTGAATCTTGAAAAGCCTGTGCTTTTTTTTTTTTTTAAGATTTTTATCTGTTTATTTTTGAGAGAGAAGGCGTGCGCACACGTGCAAGCAGGGGAAGGGGCAGAGGGAGAGAGAGAGAGAGGCAGAGAATCTCAAGCAGACTCTGCACTGAGTGAGGAGCCCAGTGCAGGGCTTGATCCCATGACCCTGAGATCATGACCTGAGCCGAAATCGAGTCGGACACTTAACCCACTGAGCCACCCAGGTGCCCACACCTGTGCTTCTTGGAATAGGCTCTGAAAGTCATTTGAAGTCACAGCCGTTTGCTTCCCGAGGGCTGTTCTTAACTCTTCGAGAAACATCCCAGAACATGGGACGTCAAATGTCATGTGCCCTAAATGGCTGTGTTAATCTGGCTACCAGGGTGGGAAAAAAAAGGAAAAAAAGGATAGTCTCACTGGTCAGATGTGGGCTGTATGATTATTTGAAAGATTCTTTTTCAAGGGGCCTACGTGGCTCAGTCGGTGAAGTGTCTGCCTTCGGCTCAGGTCATGATCTTGGGTCCCAGGATCGAGCCCCACATCAGGCTCCCTGCACGGTGGGGAGCCTGCTTCTCCTTTTGCCCCTCCCCCTGCTTGTGTGCGTGTGCTCTGTTTTGCTCTCCTTGCTCACTCTCTCTCTAAGTAAGATCTTAAAAATAAAAAAGGTTCTTCTTCATAGTCACGTGTAGCAAGAATACGTGTTTTCCTTCCCCCTGGCCCCACCAGCACGGATAGGAAAGGGCTCCGCAGAACAGCTCTGCTTCACCCAGGCAGCAGCTGGGATCACCGGATCACTGGGATCACCGGATCACCGTGCTCTTGGGCTCCAGGGGAGAATGCCAGTCTCACGCCCTCAGGAAGTCCGGGTGCCCTTCCCAAAGTTCCGCCTGCTCCCTGGGGCTTGCATTCACTTCCGCGTCTCCACTCTAAGGCCTTTGCCAGTTGCCCTTTCTCTGCCCAGCATCTCCCCGGGGGAGGGGACACCCTTCTCTTTTAATTCCTCCTGCACAGCAGCCGGCTCTTTGTAGCAGGCTTTTCCGGAGCGCCGAGGATAATCGAGGGGCTCACGGTGCATCAAAAACGGGGCATTGGGCTTCCCTCCTCTTTACAAGCCACCCGCTCAGAGACTGTGTTTCCTTCCCTAGGGTTGTGCAGCCCTTTCTCCTGACCCCCAGTTTCCTTCGTGCCCATTTCTTCCGTTCTCCTCTAAATGCCTGGTCATTTCTTATGTAGAGCCATTGAACCATTCTCCTCCTCCTCCACTTCTCAAAAAAGAGCTCTGCTGCCACCCGGCAAGCTCCTTCTACCACCCCACCCCCCACCGTACGTGGGTCTTCACGGATGTCTTGCTGACTAAGTGCTCTGGTATCTAACTCCCTTGGAATTCTTTTAAAGTACTTCATATTCTCAGAGCCTTTGGGAAGTTAGTGAAAGCTTTGGGCCCTTTCCCATAATATGGAAACACACAAATAATTGGGGATATATTTTCAGGAGGTTTAGAAGCCCATCCGTGGATCCCCCCACCCAGGGCCTTGCACTCTTGGTCAAACCCTCTGACGTAGGCTGAGGAGATGAAGCCTGCCCTTCTGAAGAGGACAGAGCCTCCTCCGCTCCTCCCCAGGCCCTGTGGTCTCTCCCCACCCCCAGCCACTGAGGTATGTCCTTAGTCCTGCTTGTATCATTAGTTGGAAAAACAAAACAGGCTGGCTGTTGGTGGCATTCCCCAATCTCAACACATTTGACAAGGACCAAAGACCGTGAGGAAATAGTGGTCACCTTTTCTCAACCAGCCCCTTCGGACCAGACCTTATAAAGGTACTTAGCACAGGCAATCCTGTTTAATCATGCCAGTTACCCCCAGGAGGTCCGTACCATGTCCTCACTGCAGCAGACATGGAAACTGAGGCTCACCAAGATTAAGTAACTTGGCTCAGATCACCCAACTTGGGATTTGTTCCTTGAAAACTTGGGGCTTAAACCACTATGCTCATGCCCCTTGCCTCCACACTTTGTACCGTATTCATCTTGTTCACGTCCCTGGAGCTGTGTGACCTTTGGTGTCATAGCCAAATGAGTTCGTCCTTCCAGTTTTTAATTTTTTTTACTTTTTTTTGAAGATTTATTCATGTATTTGAGAGCGAGAGAGTAGGGGGAGGGCAGAGGGAGAGAGAGAATCTCCAGCAGACCCCGTGCTGAGCACAGAGCCTGATGTGGGGCTCGATCCTATGACCCCGAGATCGTGACCCAAGCCAATATCAAGAGTTGGATGCTTCAGCACCTGAGCCACCCAGGCGCCCACCTCCAGTTTTTTAAACTATTACATAGAGCAGAGCCTTTGGTCTCTTTGGTTCCTTGATGTGTCTCCAGTACCTGGCTTATGTGTCAGTGTTTGTTCACTGAATGAATCCATCCATTCTACAAAGCTCAGCTCAATACCACATCCCTCAAGTAGCTGTCCAGGGCCACCTGGGTGGCTCCGTCTTTAATCATCTGACTTTGGCTCAGGTCATGATCTCAGGGTCCTGGGATCGAGTCCTGTGTCAAGCCCCACAGGGCAGGCTCCACGTTCAGCGGGGAGTCTGCTTCTCCCTCTCCCTCTCCCTCTGCCCCTCCCCTGACTCGTGTGCATGCACGTGTTCTCTCTCAAATAAAATCTTAAAAAAAAAAAAAAGTTATCCAAAATGCCCTCCTCTCTGAGTTAAAAAAACAAAACTGCCTTTCCATGAGCAAGCAACACATGTGTGTGTCTCTGTGTCCCCTTATTTCACGTTGCCGTGTTATGGATTCCCCCTTGGTGTCTGCTCGAGAGTGGAGCTGTGTGTGACTCATTTCTCTCTGTCTCCAGGAACTAATAGGCACTCAATAAATGTTTATTGACTTGAATACACAGTTGTTATTATGCTGCGGGGTAATTAGGCTTAAATGGTAAGTCACTCCCATAAATGAGTGTTAATGAGGATTACATGTGTAATGCTAGACGAAATTGTAGCTTTCCTCTATGCACTTTTCTGGTTTTTTAATATCTATAATTTAGTGTTGCTGTTGACTCGAGTATCGTTTCCCTCTTTGTCATTGTTCCTCGGTAGTCACAGAGCACTGACCTTGATGCGGGCATTGAAGCTGCCGCTTTGTGCACGTGGGCCCGTGGAAGCACCATGTTCCCAGGTGCTGTGCGCTGGGGCTGGCCCACCTGGGTGGAGGCGAGGCTGGACCCTCCACTCCAGCAGCTCCAGTTCCCTCATCTTTCCCCTCCCCCATCCCTGTCCCACCGAGTGGTCCCGGGACAGGCCCCCCAGTCCTCTGCCCACATGGTCTCATCTTGCTTGTCCTCATTAAAGCTCCAGGAAAGGAAATACAGACCACCTCCGAGAGAACAAAGAACGAAATAAGAGAGCCTCCTGGATCCAGAGACAGAAGAAAGTGAACATTTGCTGCGGGCCTATAGTGTGCCAGCCGCTTTCCCTTTCTGATTTCCTTTGGATCTCCTGGAAACTCTGGGAGCCTCTATTAACACCATTTTTCACCCGAGAAAACCTAAATTCACGGAGGCTGAGCACCCACTGATGGGGGTGTAGGAATTCAAACCCAGAATTGTCTGGCCTGTAGAAACCAAGGCTTTGTGCTGTGTTCTGTTCCTCCACACGTGTGTTTGGAAGAGGTTTTCCCCAGGTGTGTGTCTGTATTAATATAGGACTCAAGAGAAAATGAAGTTGAAACACGACATGTGTTTCCAACCAAGATATGACAACTTGATTCCAGTGCAGAGAAAGAGAACAGATGGGAGAGGAGGACGCCTCAGGCCAAGAGCTGTGTCCCTTCTCATTCAGCCACAACGCTCATTCCCCTAATGCCAGTGATGACTAATGGGAGCAGGAGCAAACTCTGCCCAGTTAATCCTCACAACACGTGACAGGTGGTTGGGGGATGGGGATTTTTAGTATCAGATGAAGAAACTGAGGCACAGAGATTTTAACTAACTTGCTCAAGATCACGAATACTAAGTGGCAGTCTTGGGATTTCCACCCACATTTTACTTTCAGGACCAGTCTTAGGGACAGCATGACTTCGGGTGAGGAAAGAGGTCTTCTGTCTACAGCAGGGGCTCTCAAAGTGTGGACCCCAAAACTTAGAGACCGGAAGTGACTTCCCCAAAGTCATCACTTAAATCCAGATTCGTCTGATGACACTGTCCATTCTCTGAACCACTACTCATTTTTGCGCTTTTGGTAAAGAGCTCTTGAAAAGTGAACATTGGGAAGCCTGCCTGACTGGTTTGGTCAGTGGAGCATGTGACTCTTGATCTCGGGTTGTGAGTTCGAGCCCCACATTGAATGTAGATTAAGAACAAAATCTTGAAAAATAAACATCAATCAAAGGGCAAATGTTGGGAGGTTTTTTTAAATTTTGGAAAAAAGTATTTTAAAAGTAAGGTTGATTAAATATTTGATTTTTTTAATTGAATATTTTGGGCTCTTCGCATACTCTGAAACAAATGTTTATTCCCAGAGCTGATTGCACAGGACGTCAGGATTTCCAAGCTTAAGGAGAAGTGATGTGGTTGTAAACCTTCCTCGCCACACGGGGGCAGCACCAAACAGCACGGGTTGCTCTTTGTGGCTTGGTTCTTTGGGAGGACGAATTCGTCTCCTGGTGGATTTTAGTTATTCCCCTTACACCTGTTTCCTCTTACTAAAGCCATGGGGACCGGCAGTGAAGCTTTATAGATCAGAAACCAAATTACCACAGCAGCAAAATTGCACAAGGAAAATTACTTAAATTCGTGGTAATAATATAGTTAGGGCTCTTGTTTTCTTTTAATTAGTGTGACAAACAATGTATTTCATGTACCATTTGCATTTCTTAGCCAAGAAAAATACCTTTGGATTTTAGTGAGCTTGTTTAAATCGAAATCCATGTATTCTTGAACTCAAGGGACAAGAGGCAGCCGATATTCTTTTTTACCTTCATTGTTGTTAATAAATTCTTTTGAGTATTTACAGGCTGTAGGATTTTGTAGCAGGCAATAAAAGAGAGTGGGAAAATGTGTTCCTGGCTTCTAGTTTTAAGGGCATATGACCACCCCACAGTGTTTACCATTCACCTCTGCTGGGGTCACCAGATGCTCGGACTGATAGCAGCTTTTATCGATCTTGACCTCTGTTTCCACTTGGGCATATCACAGTAGCCTATCCACACCTCAGTTTCCACTCCAGAGGCTGAATTCACTGGAATTTGACCAGAGGGACTACAGTAATTTATTATCCAAACTGGGACCCTTTTGAGAGCAAAAGGAGCCACTCAGTCATTTTGCTAGAACAACAAACATAAACCAGAGCTGTCCTGGGGACAGTTGGAACATGTGGTCACACTGACTACAAATCATATCTTTTCATTTTCTCCCCTTTGATGACTCCAGCTAAGATTTATTGTGGCACTCTGTTCATTTGCTCTTTCCATTCAACAAATGTTCACTGACTGTTCTTTCCATTTTTATAAATGAAAAAAAGATTGGGATTTTATAAATCACTTGGCAAGATCACAGTACCAGTAAATCAGAGCTAAGATTTTAATCCAGGCTGTCCCTGCTCTGGGCCATATACATTCAAAACTGTACTGATGTTGCTGACTGTTCTTGAGCCTTTCTGCGGACGTAGCCCCGTCTGACCCTGTCCCTCCAGTAGAATCTCGGGCATATAGAGAGTAGTTAAGAGTGGGAGCCCAGAACCCTGGGTTCTCCACTTCCTAGCCTTGTGCTTCATTCTCTTTCCTCACCTATAAAATGGGTACAGTTAACTTAGTATTGACCTCAAAGGGTTGAAATAAGGAGTAAATGAATTAATACCTTTGACATTTGAGCAATGTCTTATTTATTGTGTCAGATGATACAACTATGCTGTGCTTATTTTCCGGTATCAAAGTAGGTTGGGATGATACACATGTTCTCCAAACTGGGAGAGTTTCCATTTCGTTTTTGACGCCGGAGGAGAGCACGAGAGGTGTGTGATACTGCGATTTATAAGAAAAATATATATTTGGTTGTTGAGGTATATTTCTCTTGTGTTTGGTCTTTGGTTCCTGGCTCATAGCTCCTAAAACCCTTGGAATTTCCCAAGTGCTGAGAGTGAGTAAGGGTCTTTTATGTGAATGATGTAAGAGCACCGAAGGCTGGGCGCTGATTGCCAGTGGAGCCTACCAGGTGTTTAGAGGGTTCAACTTTCAGTCCCACCCCCAGACCCCTGGGGAGGGGTGGAGAAGGCTAGAGATTGAGTTCCATCACCAATGACCAATCATGCCCTTGTTTTGTTGTTTGTTTTTTTTTAAGATTTTTATTTGTTTATTTGAGAGAGAGGGAGAGAGTATGAGCAGGGGTAAGGGGCAGAGGGAGAAGGAGAAGCAGACTCCCCATTGAGCAGGGAGCCCGATGTGGGACTCGATCTCAGGACCCCAGGATCGTGACCTGAGCTGAAGGCAGATGCTTAACCAACTGAGCCACCCAGGCGTCCCAGAGGGAGAAGCAGGCTCCCTGCTGGGCAAGGAGCCTGCTGCGGGGCTCCATCCCAGGACCCTGGGACCATGACCTGAGCCAAAGGCAGACACTTCAGCGACTGAGCCACCCAGGTGTCCCTCAGTCATGCCCTTCTAATGAAGCCTCCATACAAACCCAAAAAGATTGTTGAGCTGCTCTAGCAAATTAATTGAATCCGGGGAGCGAGTTGTTGGAACCTCCAGCCTATAACCTGGAATCGTGAGTAGCATCTGAAGTGGCGGGGGGAGAGGGGGGCCGGTCTTGTAGGACCAGCCCCTTAACCTGTGGGATCTGATGCTATCTGCGGGCAGTGTCAGAACTGAGTCGAACTGTAGGACCCCCCGTCTGAGAACTGCCTGTTGGTGTGTGGACAAACCACACACTTTCGGCAAAGGTGGCAAAGCTGAGGTCATTAGAAGGCGGACTGTAACAAGATCAGAATGGCAGGCTGGGGTAGGTTGTGGCCCTGTGCTTTCACTGCCGAGGAGGGAGGTTGGCGAGCTACACGTGCTTCCTGCAGGAGGCAGAAAGGGAACCTTCGGCATAGCCCCCGGGGGTTGTGAACCGGGGAGGGTGTGCTGTGTTACATCGGAGCGGACATAGCCACCGGGAGAAACACAGCTCGGTCTCGGGCGAAGGGAGCAGAGCTGCCGACGGGGCTGCTCACCGAGGCCGCCCCGCAGCGGGTCCCCAGCCGGCCCTTGTGCCCGTGGGCATCCTCTTCACCTCGGGCTGGTTTCCCTGCGGCGGACACACAGGCACGGACGAAAGGTGAGGGCATCTCCAGGAAACTTCCCTCGGGACACGGAGTGCTGAGTAGCTTTTGCGGCTGTCCCAGGGACCTTCTCTTTTTGGTGTATTTGTTTTGTTTTATTTTATATTAAGTTAGCCACTGTAGAGTACGTCATTAGTTTTTGACGTAGTGTTCAGTAATTCATTAGTTGCTTATAACACCAGTGCTCATCACAGCACGTGCCCTCCTTAATGCCCATCACTCTGTTACCCCTTCCCCCCACGCCCCTCCTCTCTGAAACCCTCAGTTTGTTTCCTGGGGTCCATGTCTCTCATGGTTTGTCTGATTTCTCCCCCTTCAGATTTCCCTCCCTTCCCCTGTGATCCTCTGTGCTATTGCTTATGTTCCACATATGAATGAAACCGTGTGATAATTGTCTTTCTCTGCTTACTTCACTTAGCAAAAATCACAATGAGATACCACCTTACACCAGTTAGAATGGCAAAAATTAAAACAGAAAACAACAAATGTTGGCAAGGATGTGGGCAAAGGGGAGCCCTCTTACACTGTTGGTGGGAATGCAGGCTGGTACAGCTACTCTGGAAAACAGTATGGAAGTTCCTCAAGATGTTAAAAATAGAGCTACCCTATGACCCAGCAATTGCACTACTGGGTATTTACCCCAAAGTTACAGATGTAGTGAAAAGAAGGGGCACATGCACCCCAATGTTCATAGCAGCAATGTCCACAATAGCCAAACTGTGGAAGGAGCCGAGATGCCCGTCAGCAGACGACTGGATAAAGAAGATGTGGTAGATATATACAATGGAATATTACTCAGCCATCAGAAAGGATGAGGACCCACCATTTTTTAGTGTCTTTGTAGAAGGCATAGTATCCCCCATCAGCTCAGGGCTGCTGTTCTGTTCCCGGTGGTCATGCAGATACTCCCTGCGTCCCCTCTAGGACAGGAGGAATCTATGTGCTATTTCCTTAAACAGATCGTGTTTGGTATTTTGGTGGGTTTTTTCCCCTTGAATGTGTGGTTAGCAACTCAGGCAGGAGGTAGTCGGTCAGGGCATGGGCGTGAGACAGGGAAGGTTGAACCGAAGGAATGTGGTCACTTTGGGACAATGTGTGGCATTTCTTCCTTTTGTTAGTGGCGAGTCCTGTTCCCCGGCCTTGGTTCTTGAGTTTGGCCAAGAAGGAATTCAGAGCCAAACTCACGCAACCAAGCATTTAATAGCGTTCAAAGTGGAAGTACACTCTAGGTGGGGTAGCAGGTGGGCCCAGAACTGGCTACTGCACGGGGGGTCAGGGTTGACTGGGTTTATAGACTTGCATGAGTTATGAGGTCAGAGTGACGGCCGTGGGACTCCTCCCACTTGTGGAGAAGGGGAAGTTTTGGTCCTACATGGTCCCTGTTGTAATTGCCAGGGTAGCCATGCCCTGCAAGGGAGGAGAGGTCAACACCTCAATGTAAATATAGTATAATGAAGCCAGAAGTTACTTGAGGACAGTAGTTTTAGGAAAGAAGAATTCATGTTCCTGGGGGTTTGCTCCCTGTCTGCATTCCAGAAATGGTTGGCACTTTCTGCCTTTTTCAACAGTCGGACAGTCCTGTTCCATGCTCCTATCTAGCCAGCTGCCTCCTCTATCAGTCTGATTATGAAGCTCACTCTGGAAACCTTACAAGATACTCTGAGAGCCAGCCTGCCGGCTCCCGCGGACTTGTGGCCCCTTGTCTGACCCGCCTATGCTGGGAAGGTGGGCGGCTGCTTCAGCCGTTGTGAAGCTGGGGAGGGACCCCCATTCCGGCCACCTGGCATCCCTGGCAATTGGCAGCAAGCAGATCTGTAGCCGAATTAGCCCTCGCAGGTCCCATGCGTTTTCTTTTTTTAATACATCTTTGAATTTTCTTGTTGCAACATGCATATAATACTTTTTTATATTTTGAAACAATTGAATAACTAAACTTTAGAAAGGAAGACAAGGAGTGCGACCTCAAAATATCTCGAAAGGATAAAAGAATAAAAGGAGCTTGTGCTGTTTGGTATCTCACAGCTCATGTGTTGTGTGGGCTTTCGGGATTTGGTGCTAATTACAGATGCTGTGGGACCTGAGACCTGTTATCACAAAAGCACATTTTCCCCCCATCTTCCCTCATTTCTGGGTACTAGAGAATATGTTTTGCTTCATCATTATTAGAAACAAGTGCCAAACATGTGTTTAATTCTTTCTCTCTCCTGTTGTCTTTTTCTGGGTGTTTAACAAGTAACAGATCTCATGGGTGTTGCATTTCTTACTATTTAAAAAAAAAGAAAAAAAACCCTACCTTATTGTAGATAAAGGAGCTTAAAAATCCTCATACTCATCAGCCCTATAATTCTACTTCTAGTCATCTACTCCAAGAAAAAAATCTGAGCACACATACATATACAGAAAAGTAGGCAAAAAGATATTTATTACTACATTTTTTAAAGATGTTATTTATTTAACAGAGAGAGAGAGCACAAGTAGGGGGAGTGGCCGAGGGAGAGGGAGAAGCAGGCTCCACGCTGAGCAGGGTACCCGCTGCGGGGCTCGATCCCAGGACTCTGGGATCATGACCTGAGCCAAAGGCAGATGCTTAACTCACTGAGCCACCCAGACGCCCCATCACTACATTTTTTTAATAGCAAAAGGCAGTCAAGGTTTAATTTTCTAGAGGATTCGTTTGTTGCATTCAATGACCGGACGTTATGGAGTGATTGGAGGTGCATTGGGCATAGCCTGCAGGGAATTTGTAAGGTGGTGCAGATCGGCTGCGGTCGGTGCGTGCCTTCATGCCCTGTGCTTTGTCTCGCAGTGTTTCGCCGTGCGCTCCCTGGGATGGGTGGAAATGGCAGAGGAGGACCTCGCCCCTGGCAAAAGTAGCGTTGCTGTCAACAACTGCATCAGACAGCTTTCTTACTGCAAAAACGACATCCGGGACACAGTCGGCATCTGGGGAGAGGTGAGTAACACGGGGAGAGAATTAACAGCAGGCTCACTCACGCTCTGCTGTGCTTCCCAAACCCCCAGAGCTCTGCGAGATGTGATCCTGAGGGTATCTATCAGGTGCATTTGCCCAGAAAGACAGGGAATGTGGGCATGGTGTACCCTTTGATTTAGCTGTTCGCCCTGCTAGGTCCGGTGAAGACTGGGCCCTGCGAGAGAACATTTGTCTGTGTCTACATGACGGGGTCTGACCGGTATCCCCGAGTCCCAGGGATGTATGGATGGGTGCTAGGGCCCAGAAACCCCTAAGCTTGCATGCAAAACTGGACACACCATTATATAAGCAGGAAAAGAGATGTTCTCTAAAAGTATGTCCTCAAAGGGGAATGTGACCCCTACACATACACACAAAAACGCTGATGTCCCTGTACGCTGAAAGTTGACCCACTATCCTTTTATAACGCACTCTGCTTTATGTATAATCGGAAAATCAATATTATACCTGAGTTTTTAGAATAGATCACTGTATAATCTTTCTCACTTTGAACAAGGTAATTCTGTTTTTGAAATGTTGTTGACATCATTTCAAAAGGAGAGTAATAAGTAAAAATACCAAGTTCGTATAAAATTCATGTCAAACAGGAAAAGCTGTATGCCTGCCATGCTCTGAGACCTGTAGAACAGGTGTTTCGGGAGCGTCTTGAAATAGTGCCTGCTACATGAGTCCCCTGCTCCCGAACCATGCCCAGTTCATACAGAGCATTGACAGTTCTTTGATGGGGCTGTTTGGAGCCCCGAGCAGCACGTCAAAATGGGAGGGACGTTCCCAAGGCTGTCCATGGAAGAGTCTACACCTTAGAATGGGGCTGAGCTGTATTGCCATCCAGACTTTTAGATCTCAAGCACAGGGAGAAAGAAGGAAGAATTTTCTCCTGTCCAAGGAAAGGACGTCTGTTTGGTGTCTGCCTTTACCGTGCTTTCACTGCATTGCTCCCCCTCCCACCCAAATACCCGGACATGTCTTTCCCACCATATTATCTACCTGCCTTCACTCTCCTTCAGTCAAAATGCTCTTCCACCAAAAGAACAAATCTCAGCTAGGATTTAGAAGAAGGGTTGGCATAATTCATACTAATGTGTGAATGGCTGATGAATACCACCGAGGACTTGCCACCAGGTACTTGGAAGAGCTTAGTAAGACTCTAAAGGAATCTACAATTGGCAGGATACCTACAGGAGAGAGAACATCGTATGGAAATATAGGGCAAAGTGACAGCCATGCCTGAAAATCCTCCGTGTCTTCCCCCTAGTTAGCCCCTCTAAGCCATTCCTGTTTTTCTCAATTCTTCCTTCTGGACAATGAATTCTCCATTCTTCAGGCAGTGCTTCTAGCTCGTAGTGTATAAGTAGAGCTCAACACTGAGGGTGATGAGCTCTGCCTTTTTGCCAAGCCCACCACGTACAACACAACTCCTTAAATATCTGTTGAGTGGCTGACTGAAGATAAAGTCATGACTGTCGGATGAGTGTCTCATCTGTGGATGACAGCTGCGTAAGCGTCGCTATTTTGGTAACAAAAACCAATTAGCAAGACTTTACGATGGTCAACCAGGAGCTGCTGTGTGTTGACGAGAAAAGCGATAGGATGTGCTGGGAAGACATGTGTGTGTGCTGAATGACTCCACGGAAGCCATGCCGTATTTTCATTCAGGGACACTCCACACTCAACCAGCCGTTCTCATTTTGGACTACCGGCTGGAAGTCGTCCTTGGTTCCGTCCAACAATGCAGAGGGGGTCAGTAGAATTAACCAATGAAGACAGTCTCCGTGACCTTTGGGAGGACCAGCGGGGGTTTCTAAGCGGAGTTAGCCCAAAGGAAGTGCATCACTCCACTCAGTGAGGGGGCCCAGGCCTCCCCATGGGTAACGTCCCATAAAGCATTAAAACAAGGGCTTTCGGAGCCTGTTAGTATCTGCAAGGTGTTTGCCGTGGAGCAGCTGCACGGAGATGGGGTGGCGGTGACCAGATGGGAGTTGTCCTGGGGGCCACTCACTCGCGGGTCTAGAGGAAGATCCCTTAGGCTGCGGTCAATACTTCATTCCTGGGGGAAGGGCAGAGAGAGGGGAAAAGGCACCAGACATCTATCAGTTCACCCAAACAGCTCTCAGTTATTCCAGAGCGCATCACCTGCTTGGCACTGGCGGGACCTGGGACCTGCCCTCTCCCCTGTTCCCAGCTCTCTGGGGCTCAACGATCTTACATCTCCTGAAGACCACCGAGCTGCTGGCCTCAGCTAAGGCCGGAGGAAAGGAGACACTGTCCTTTGGTGAACAGCAGATGTTTAATCATTTCTCAAATTATGCCCGAGGAATCACAAGGAGAATAAAGTTGAATAGTCTAGCGTTCTTGTCCCCAGAGAGCCAACCTATGTGGGGAGACGAGAGCCACGCAAGCAGTGAGAAGCCGCGGCCTCCCCCGCACTGGTATTACGATAGGGTCCATGTCACTAAAGGCCTCCCAGCCTCTGGGTCAGACCTGACACAAGTTGCCTAACCTCGAAGCCTCAGTTTCCCTATCTGCTAATCGGAGATAATGACTACACCAAGCTCTCAGAACAAGTTGGAAAGATCACGAACCAGTGTGTCCCCAGCCCGTGGCATAATATCTGAGAAGTGATCAGGTCCTAGAAACATTAGCTGCTGTAATACCGCGCGAGTCACAAATGCGATTTGTCAGCCAGGTCACATAGATGCGAGGTGCTGCAAATGCCGAGGAGGAATGGGACGGTCGTGGTTGTGGGAAGGCCGTCGGGGGCATGCCTGGCAGGGTCTAACTGGAGAGGAAGGGACAGAGACACGGGTTATGAAAAGGACAGGCCTGGCGTTAGCAAAGGACCAGATTCTCCAGGGAACCTCCCATTAGCCTTTTTTCTCAGAGTCAAGATTCAGAATTGTAAATAATTAAAAACAAGAGCCAGCTGGAAGGCAGGCTAGGGACACATTTCAGAGGACGCAGAGAGGGAGAGAGGAATTGGATATGTGCGAGGCATATGAAAGATTTATGCATATTTTCGTCAGGAGAGGATGTTGCTCTCTTAGGAAAACAAATCACAGACTGGAAGGGTGGCTTCTTTTGATCATTGCAACGATGTCCCTAGAAAGCTGTGTTACCAAGTGTAGCTTCCTGAGGAAGAAACCATGTTTTCTCGTTGAATCCCAGGGGAAAGACATGTACCTGATCCTGGAGAACGACACGCTCAGCCTGGTGGACCCCATGGACCGCACTGTGCTCCACTCTCAGCCCATCGCCAGCATCCGCGTGTGGGGTGTGGGTCGCGACAACGGCCGGTGAGTACCCGGGGGTGCTACCGCCTCCTGTCACCTCAGCACCGAAGCATGGTCTCGCTGCTGTTGCGTGTCACGGAATGTCAAAGGGGACAATAGACTGTCCTTAGAAGTGTAGAGAATGAAAGCACATCTCTCTCCTTGCCTCCTAATCCCTCCAAAATGCTTCCCTTCTTGGTTTCTGAACCTCAGACCTGTTGTGAGCTCTGGATCCTGTCTTCGAGTTCTGCGTATTTCTCCTCCTGCTCATGCTCCTCATCTGAGTTGCCAATTCACCCATGCTCTCTGGACCCCTGCCCATTTCCCCCCTCTTCTCTGCAGTCTGGGTTCATCTTAGCCATTTCAGAAGCCCTCCTCGCGGTGCTTCCTTCTTAGACGGCTTGCTCGAAGGGAGAGGTTGTGCCACAACCTTTAGGTCATTAAACCACGGTGAGCAGGAACTTCCAGCGTTTGGGGTTGGCCGAACTTTGTTAACATTTGAAATGCCCAGTCATGTCAAAATTCCATTCAATGTGTGTTTTTCTGAAATTCTACTGAAAATGTGTTATTTAGAGCAAGTACTTCTTAGATGTGTAGTGAATTGTCTGTTCTCCAGGATGTCTGGAAATAAGGAAGTTCAAATACATATATATTCTAAATAATAAAATGGCAGTTATTGCAGACATCATACTTAGATACCACTGTTAAATAATTGGGCTACACTGAATGCATTTAGCTCTTGAATTACAGTTCGTTTTTGGCAACTCTTAAAGTACCCAGGGATCAGGTATAGGATAATTACTTATTGCTTTGTTGAAAATGGACAAAAACAGGTGAAAATCCCAGACGACAGAGAGATGACTCTGCTGGGCTTGTGGTTCCATTCCTGGGCATTCTAGTTTATTGGGTCATGTGGTCCTCTCTCGGGGGCTGTGCCTTGGCTTATCCCACCCAGCCTTTGTCTACCAAGGCTGGACATTTGTGGGTTCAGCAGTCTTTTAATGGAGTTCCAAGTCCCAAGCCAGAAAGGAAAATGGTTATGCACTCCTCAATCTCAGAACCAGCATTTTTGCTATAGCCAGACTTAAGAAACAGTCTGCAAAAGAGAAGGCTGAAGTGTCTTCTGGCTGCTGATTGGATAAACCTTCCTGGAGGCACAGTTGTGTCTTTGAGCTTTTGTCGCAGAGTGATGGACAGTGACAGCTGGGCCAGGTGCACAGGGGCGGGCGCGGGGGGGGGGGGGGGCAGGAATGAGTGGATAATTTATGCGTACACACCTGTCATTCACTTGCTTGGCAGAGCTATAGCACTGCAGTTGACGAGTTGACATGAATTGATGAACTTTACAAGGAAAATACCCAATGATGATGTTTGCTCATCATTAAAAGCGTTTAGCCTTAATGGAAGGGTAAGATGCTCAATCCTTCCCTGGTCTGTGTCCCCTAGGGTTGCTTTTAAGACAGGAGCCACAGTGAAGATCATTATATACATGCACAACTAGATGGAGTTGTGTTCTCTTAAGTTTAGGCTGTGAGCGGATTTCACTGATGACATTTTCAGCCTCCCCCGTTTTTTAAAGTGAGGCCAAGTGCCACAAGTTCAGAGAGGAAAAGATTCGAACTCCAGCTGACAAAAGTATTCAAGCTCTGAGCCTCAGTTTCTCTCATCTGTGAAATGGGGATCATAAGAGGGACCACAAAGCATGTGTCTATATGCGCCCTTGTGTATCTATGGTAACTGGCACGGGGATGGAGACGTGGCAAATGCCTAACAAATGTTAGCTCTTGGTTCGCGAAGGGAATGTACACGAGCAGATACTGCTAATTACACGGCTTCCTTTCAAAGACAGGGTGAATGTGGGAGGGGTCAGACCTCGGGGAGGGTTCAAGGACAGTTTATCATTTGATACAGTTATCCTACAAGGCAAGAAGGGCCCCCCACACCTGCCTCCCAGGGGTAGCAGTGTAAATTCGGTTACATTGTCTTGCTTATGTTTTTGAAATGTGGGCTGGGTTAGCCATGTTTTTGAAACCACTTCTTATTCTTTCTCAGTGTTAACAGAGAAGTGTAATTTCGAAATTCCCTCAGGGTTCCACACTGGCTGTCAGGACCTCAAGTTCCTGCAGTGGGTTGGGGGGCCCTTGAGTTGGATTGCTTTTAGAAGCAGTAAATTAAAAAAGTATGTTTGCTAGTGCAAGGTTCTATTTCTCCCCATTGGTCCCCTGAGTTTTCCTTCCCTAGAAGAAGGGGCCTTTGTATTCCTGCTTTTGTTTTTTTAACTTTCTTTTGGTTTTGATTCTTTTTTTTTTTTTTACAGCAATTTACAAGAGCAAATTCAATTTGTAATGCTGCAAAGGAAAGGGGTTTTCACTTTGCATGAATAAAACATAAAAGTGTTTCATTTTGCTTGCGAAAATGAGCCCATTTTGCATTCCTTTGTAACTTTCCTTACTGAGAAAATGGAATCTCTTAGGGGATTTCTTTTTTTCCCCTCCCTCCCCCCCTCCCTCCCTCTCTCTCTCTCTCTCTCTCAATTCTAAAAAGATATATTTAATGAAACATGAGGAAAAGACATTGTGACAAACGCAGCCCTTAACATGACCAGCCCAGCCCCGCCCAGCCGTCTAGGTGCCCAGGAAAGACTTGCTGATTTTATTTTTAGCAAGGAGCCCCTGGGTCTTGGGCTGTATGTTCTGGTGAATATCAAGGTAACCGCTGTCACGGTAATGCTAGTAACGAGCCCTTACATTACCTGACCCTCTGCTATGTGCTTTGCAAGCAGGCGCTCCTGAGATTCCATTCTCCTTCTTCCCCTCTAACCCGGTAATAATCGGCTTGTCAGTTAGTGGTGTCAGGTGCACGCCAAAAATCAAACCAGGGCAGTGTATTAGTTTGCCGGGGTTCTTAAGGGATTTCTTGATGTGGTTCACATGAAGTATGTATACTGAAGGCTCGAAGTAATTTCAGAATTTATAGTTATTTTGGGTTTAGCACTATCTGAAGGCGTTCAAGTGGTTTTGATTTGCTCTGAAGAGATTGCTTATGGGGAGAGTTTACTTTGGGTGAGGAGGGGATCTGGCTGTAACTCCCCACACTGATCCCCAAGGGTGGTTTAGAGAAGCCTCTTCTTATGGAGGCGTAAAGGGTTGCAATCACTTCAGGTGTTGGTTCTCCGTGGGGTGTTGGGCGTTGCTGGACTGGGCTGAAGTTTCTGCCTGGATCTTGAGGGTTGTGCCTGCCTCGATGGTGGTGTTTTTTAGAGCACATTGGCATTATTGCCCAGCAGAGAGAGCTACCTTTTCTCTCTTGGCTGTTCTGTACCCGGACTCCTTTTCATCACAGTGGGAGAAATGTCAAGGGTCCCAGACATGGAAATCGGTAAAAGGAGTTTCATAGGCCTGGTACTCCCAATCTAAGGCAGCACCGGGGAGTACCCAAATTGACCTTCTCTGCTGCCTCCCACTATGGAAAGGAGGGCATCCTCACAGGTACAAATGGCGCCGGGACTCAGAGCTGCCATTTTGCCCCCGGTGACTGGGACAGACAACCGGAGTGCCACCCTCTTGTCTCTGTGAGCCTGCCAGGCTGCCATTCCAAGGATGGGAGGAGGATTTCATGAGCCTGTTTTGGAAGCCCATGCTGACTGCTGGCCACAGCTCTCTTCTAACTCATTCAGACCAGGGGAAACAGCTTTCTCCCTGTTTTTTAATAGAGGGTATCCAAAGCAAGCAAACGTAATTTCTGAACATGGGGAACTTTAACAGGGCCTCTCCCCTCCCTTGTGGCAGATATGGACCCGTCTTCTGGAAAGGATCTGGGCACACAGATCCCTGTGTACGTTGCCAACATGCAGTAGTATCTGCTGATTCCATCTGTTTCGCATGAGAAAGGGAAGTGGTGGGTGGGATCGTCAGAGGGTTTCAGACCCCATAAGTGGCATTTTCCCGAGTGACTTCCGTAGCGGTGTTCCAGGGGGCACTAGTGAAGTAAGACGTTGATACGCTTTCCTTGAGAAAAAAAAAAAGATTCCAGGGTCAGTTGGAACACTGGGTTAAACAAAGTGCCACAGGCTGCTTTACTCTGGACCCTCTTCGAGGTTTTCCTGTGCTGATGTTCACTGGAGCCCTTTTCTTCCTGGAAATGCAGTCACGTGGAACACACTTAGGAAACCGCTGCTCTGGTCAGTAAACGCGTTCATTCAATCAGTGGCCGCACTAGATTGCTATCCTTGTTTTTAAGAAAAATTGGAATTACTTTTAATTAGTAACTATTAATAAATGGGGACCTGTGGGGCCTGCTAGAACGAAGATAAAATCCCTTCATAATTAATAGCAGCTACCACGGCCATTGGGCATAAGTGCTTTTTAAAAAGTACTTTCTCAGGGTAAATGCTGATTCTGTGATATTATTGGTGCTTATAGTTATCACAAAACCACTCTTTCTAGAGAATACTTTATACATCTCTTTTCTGTTTTTGATGAATAATGTCTAATAAAAACGGTGTCATAGATTATTTGTAAATTTCCAAATGAGTTTATCTTTGACAATTATTTTATCTGGTCAAGATCTTGAGGAACCTTTATATAAAGAATATATTGAGTCTCGAGTATACTGATTTTTTTTTTTTTTAACATTTTCATCTCTTAGGATAGTCCCACCTGGTCTTGGCCACCAGGACCCTGGTTTAAGTTGTTTTAGAAGACTGTTGTTACACATAGTTCTTGCTCTTGTTTTCCTGCCATTGTTGTCTTTTGATTTCCTTTGAACACACTGGTTAGGGGCTCCTGGGTGGCTCAGTCTGTTAAGCGTCTACCTTCAGCTCAGGCCATGTTCCCGGTCCTGGGATCGAGCCCCTGTGTCGGGCTCCCTGCTCAGCATGGAGTCTGCTCCCTCTGCCCCTCCCTCCCACTTGTGTGCTCTCCTTTCTCTCTGTCTTCCTCTCTCTCTCACTCCCTCTCGCAAATAAACAAAATCTTAAAAAAGAAAAGAAAAAGCAGTGTAATACCAATGTCTTCCAACCTCTTTATTTAGAGATTAGGAAACTAAGGACAGAGGGTGGGACTTACCTCAGATGAGCCTTCTGGTTCTGACAGGGCAAGGACCAGACTCCTGAGATTTTCATCTGTCCGAATAGGAGACTCCTCTGTGAATCCTGCCAAGAGATGACAGATGGTCTAAAATAACCGGGGGTCAGCAGGGAGACCCTTGAATGCTATGGCCTGGTCCCTGTCCTTAGAGATCTGGCTTCTTAATTGAAGAGATAAGACCACAGCTGTGAATTGAAAGCAAACTGTGGCCCTGAGACCTCTTTTTGTATGGCTTTGAGCTAGGAATGTGTTTTATATCTTTAGCGGGTTGTTTAGAAAAAGAATAGAGACTCAGGCATAAGGGCCCCAGGATGCTCTCTTCCCCTTTAGAGAAAAAGCAATACATGCAGGGCAGAATCAGGATCTTCGTGGCTGCCATAAGAGGTCGTTGTAAGAAAGGCAAGGTCCTTTTTGACAGTCTCTCCTTCCCTACCTGTACCCCAGTTCCACCAGCGTTCCTCGGGGGTACTCGTAAGCATTGCCCAGCCCTGATACTGTTCCTAGAGCTAAACCTCTGTATATCAGATAGGATATGGCTGGACTGCTGCACCAGGTGTTCTCAAGTCCATTGTCTGAAACACTAGAGACACGGTCTCCTGTAGCAGTCTACAACGAGCGACACCGCCCCCCGGCGCAGCGCTGTGCCGTGCAGGCTCAGGCTCTTTCTAGGTCGTTGCTGGGCCATCCTCCAGTGCTGTCCTCGTTGGACCAGGCCAGGGGACTTGTCTTTAAGTTAAAAAATGACCTGGTACTTGCACACCTCACATAGGTTCACACATTCCATTCGTATCCCATTGGCCACACACAGCTGCAAGGGACTCTGGGAAATGGAGCTGGGCTGGCGATCGCCAAGTGAAAACCAACTACTCCTGAAAGAGAAGAGGTGACACAAGCAGCATTCTGATGGGGTCTGAAGACAAGTCACCTCAGCCTTCCCAGCCCACGGCCTGCTGCTCCCGCAAGCCAGCTGTTACACTGCTGTCTCTCAGCTCCAAGGCCACCCTCAGTGGGGGGCTCTGCTTTCTGAGGCCCGGCCCCTGCAGAACACGTTTGTGTTCTTGTCTAGTTCGCCACCTGTTAAGCTCCGGCTAGGAGGACACTGCAGGGCTGGAGGAGGAAGAAGAGCCGTGCTCCCTACTTCGCGCCCCGTTTCTGTGAGCGTTGCCCTAGAAAAGCCGTTGCGTCCGTTCTGACTCTGCTTGGCAGTTTTTCCAACATTCACAGACGTGCAGAACGGGCTTTGTCGCACCTGCAGAGCCACCAGCACAACCGGCTGGAGCGCCTCTTTGAGGGTCCGGGTGCCCGGCCCTGGGGCCCCTCCTTCCAGCCTGGAGCCGCCAGCAGAGCCTGGCAACGCGCTTCCGCCGGCCAGACACTCTGCTCCGTGGGGCCCTCCACGTTCCAAGTCGGTGCTTCGTTCCGTCAGCCCTGCAGGTCGCAGTCCCCGGCCCCCCAGTGCAGTGTTGCCTCATTAATCACCTCTTCCTGTTTCCTCCTTTCCTTTTTGCCTTCGTGGTTACCTACGGACAATTCTTTACATGACATTCTCTTTGTCCAGCTCTCTGGGGTGGTTTCTGACTCCAGCCTACACCCTCCCTCGTTGACCCTCAACATGAATTAGCACTGGCTAAAGGAGGCAGCCCCTTCCACACGGAAGACGTGTCTGCCGCAGGGAGGGCGTGAGAGAGAGAGAGCACACTTTTGTGAGCAAGCGGGTGAGTGTGCTGTCAGCTCCCTCACACTGTGGGCGACAGCAGCACTTGGGCCAAGGAGGCGTCCTTCCTCAATTGGTAGCAGTTGTCAGTGATAAAGGGCCCTTCTGTTCTAGGTGGCAAGGATTTAGAAGGAGTGGGCCTATTGGTTTTTTGAGCTAATCTGAAAGCTATCTCTCTTCCCTTGGCCGTTGTCTCTTCCCCTGGGAGTAATTGGAGGGTCTCCGTAGGGAGGATGGAGAGCTTCCCAATGACATCTAGTCAGAGGGTTCTCTGAGCCAGACCATAATGATAGATTGATAGACTTCCAAGATCTGCTGATGGAACTTTAATCTGGGGTATGTGCTGTCTTGCCTCAGGGAGAAAAGTCTTCAGGGAGAGCAATAATTCTCTCCCAACGCCATAGTATTATCTTGACCTCTAGAGTTAATTTCTTTTTAATACAGCCCCATGATAAGCAGAGGCATCGGGATTTACTTGACCGTTGTGCTGACTTACACTGTAGTTATATTTTATCTCTTTAGAAGTGGCTTCCTTTCCTTCTATTAATCATGCTAGGATGCTTGTTAATACCTTCAGCTTAGAATAACCTTTAAGAAAAGACATTGTAAGTGATTGTCCAAAGATTCCCTCAAGGAATGTGTGAGGGCATTTTCGAGCAGAACTTTCTGGCAGCGCTGTCCCTGTTGGTGACCATATGAAGACAAGAGTTTCTCCTCCGGAACGCGTCATCCGTTTTGCTAACTGGTTCAGTGCATCATCCAGCATTTCTCATAAGCATGTTTCGACACCAGCCGGTGAGGTGGGTGCTTGAGGTTCTCATGTCAAGAGAGCGTGGAAGATTCTGGCGATGATCCCTGAACAACTTTCATCTCATGCTTTCCCTGAGTCCCAGGCCGGATGAGGAATGGGCCTTTCTGGATGTAGTGTGAGGGTGATCGATCATGCTTGGCCTCACTAATTCTCTGTGTCGGTCCTCAAAGCACCATCATCTCCTTGGAATACTTGGAGCATTCCAAGAACAGAAGGAAGAGTAGTTTTAGTGGAGAAATAGCCTAACAACCCATATAAAGACGAATTAATGTCTTATAGAGCAGAGGAAGTTAACTATTATGACCCAGAGCCTAGCTTGGTCTCTAGCCTATTGTATATTCTCCATATATGATTAGGTGGTTATAAATTTGTAAAAGACTACTGTTACTGCAGATGAATGGGCAGTCGCTGCTTTTCATACACAAGTCATCACATTATACGCTTTGACTCAAATATAATCATCCAAGATTTTTGGCTTCGTGATAAATCCAGTGATTGAGAACATAACGTAGCACCTATGATCTGTTACTACTCACAGGACACTTCTGACGCCGAATGTGCGGGTTTTTCACACCAAGCAATTCCCCAGCTCTCCACAGATACCAATTCTGGGTGTCCTACAATTGAATTCAACTCTGACAGTAACTACCTGGAGTTAGTACAGACCCCCCCCCCCAGGTTAAGGGCTGAGCCCCTCAAGACTGCCCCGACTTCAGATGCCAGTCACAACTGGAGGGCATTCATATACTCCTGACCACCAGCTATAATTCAGAGGTTCCCCCAACCCCTTCTCGGGTTTGATAATTTGCTAGAATGGCTCACAGAACTCAGGGAGATACTTTACTTACTACTGCCAGTTGCTTATGAAAGATATACATGAACAGCCAGATGAAGAGGCATATAGGGTAAGGTCCAGAAGCTCTGTGAACACAGGACTTTGAGCTTCTGTCCCTGGAGAGTTTGAGACATGTGACCCTCTTGTCACCTGGGATGCATTTAACAACGCAGAAGCTGTCTAAGCTGTGTTGTTTAGGGTTTTTTATGGGAGTTCCATTATGTAGGTATGATAGATTTAATCACTGGCCATTGGTGATTAACTCAGTCTCCAGCCCTGTCCTCTCCCTGGGGTTGGGAGTGGGGCTGAAAGTTCAGCCCTTTATTCACACCTTGGTCTTTCCGGTGACCAGCCCCCCCCCCCCCAAAGCTGCCTTGGGAGAGAGGGAAGGCAGCCGTATCATTAACATACAAAGCCATACCCTCTGGAGATTAGGAAGGTTTTAAAAGTTCTTGTGTCGGGAACCAAGGACTAAGGCCAGATATCATAACAAAAGATGCTCCTATCATTCAGGAAATTACACGAGTTTTAGGAGTTTGTCCCATATTGGTTTCCTGGGAGTCTTGACGGATGAGTTGAAGCGTCCTCAGAGGCTAACATCGATGTTTAGACACTACCCCCACCCATGGCTTTCTGGTCTTCTAGCTCTCTTATTAAGCTAGCCTTGGTATTTAAATATCACAGCTTTGAATTAAATCCTGGGAATGAATTGTGTTTGGTGGAGTTAGTTCTTAATAGAGAAGAGTGAGAATGGATGAAATTATCCTGTAATGAGTAATGGGTTCAGAGACTTCCTGCTGCTGTCATACGTGTCAGCGTGAGCTGCACCAGCTTCCCACTGGGACAGGTGCCTGCTCTCCTCCTGCTCACTAGCCTCTGTCTTTAGGCAAGAAGACAGTCAAGTTATGTTCCCTGCTTTCCCTCTTACAGCACCGAGCCCGTGGGCGTGGGCACCGTGTGCTACGTTTCATTATAACTTCAGCTGGAAGTTCCTACCCTCTAAGCTGTTCCCCAAAGAGCACCCTGGGGAACCGCTCTTTAGAAAAGAGAAGAGACAGGGAATCAAAAACAGGAATTAAGAATTAAACTCAGGGGGCGCCTGGGTGGCTCAGTTGGTTAAGCGGCTGCCTTCGGCTTAGGTCATGATCGCGGGGTCCTGGGATCCAGCCCCGCATCAGGCTCCCTGCTCAGCTCCCTCTCCCTTTGCTGCTCCCCCTGCTTGTGCTTTCCCTCGCTTTCTCTTCTGCTGTCTGTCAAATAAATAAATAAAATCTTTAAAAAAAAAAAAAAAGAATTAAACTCAGGGACCTCAAGCAAGGACCCAGCCTCGGAGGGTAAAATGTCCCAGGAGCAGACTCCGGCTGGCATGGACACAGGGGCCAGAGAGTGGAAATACTAAATCAGACTTTAGGCCAAATATAAAGACATGAGCCAGATACTTCATTCAGAGCAGAAAGGCTCAATCTCTCTAAACATGGGAACGATCATTTTGACTATAAATAAAAGAACGCAGCGTGGGTGACAGACCTGATGTGGCACCGCTGACATATCCGGGGGAATCAGGCGGCAGAGAGAGGAGATAGGAAAAATAAAACCTAGAAAACGTCGCTCAGTCCGATATTTTACACCGGAATCATGTCACAGGGGAAGATGTTTGGAAGTCCTGGGGTGGGGAGGTTGGGGTGGGATGCACAGTTAGAGGCTCTAAGGAAATTGGGGTTGCGGGGGTGCGGAGTAGGGGGCTTGCCGACATGAAGAACAGACTGGCTGAGGGCTGGGAGAAGGCGGCCATGAGTAGAAAGCAGCTGGGCACGGGCTGCCTTTCCCTCTCTGCGGGAGATTGCTTCTCTTGGCCCTGTCACCACCCCGTGTCGCCACCTCTGCCCCTGCACTGGCAGGGGCTCATTGTTTCTGCACAGAGCACCCTGGCCTGCTGGAGATCGTTCTTCAGCAGAGCTCATGGGCCCTCGCTCAGCACCCTGAGCTGCCCAGCCCAGGAGGGAGCAGGGCACGATGCAGTGAAATGTCCCTTTGTTTACTGGAAAATCATTCATGGCTCCTGCCTCCTGATCCCTTAATCCTTTCTTGCCACCCCCCCCCCCAAGGGAGAACTCCTAAGTGCAGACTTGTTGGAGATAAAGCCGGAAAAATCTAAGTCTCCATCTTAAACTTGGTAGAACCAAACATTTCTCTGTGGGCACTGAAAGCAGGTCTGTCCCAGGAGGCGAACTAACCAGGCAGTGACCGTGTGGGAGAAGTTGTGTAGGAATTTCACCTGGAGCGCCACAGCAGAGGTATTGATATCATTTTTTAAAAAGAGTTAACCCCTCTTTGATTACAAAATGTCCGAGATAGATATTTAGTTCAGATCAAAAGTATCCCCTCCCCTCTGGCTCTGGCCCCTCAGCAGCCCTCCCACCCTGTCTTTGCATGTAACTGGAATGGGGATCAGGATAAGAATAGGAAGGCTCAAGTCACTCCTGAATCTATAAACAGCTGTCTGAACTCGAAAAATTCAGCTGTCCATTTCAGGTCCCTCTGAAAGAAGCTTCTCTCCTAACTGGATACATACCACAAGCTATGTATGCTTGGGCCCTACTTAGCTAACCTAGGGCTAGGGCACCCTTGCTCTTAGTTTAATAACAGCTGCTGCTGGAATACCAAACCATATCCGTTCAACTGCATGTGGTCAGAACTGAGAGTGTCATCCACACACCTAGCCCCATGTTCAAAGTTATCCATGCTCCTCTGTTTTCTAGGTTCACGCATTCATTCACTTGTTTGAGTGTGTACGCATGCATTGATTCACTCCACTCCTCCTGAGTCCACTCTGGTTAAGGGTCTGCCATCAGCTGCATGAGTCAACAACTTGGGGTCCTCTTCCCTTCCCCACCTGCAGGGAGTGGCTAAGCCCTAACGATTATGTCTCCGTAGTGCTTAGATCCAAGTATAATTTTCAGAAAGTTAAAAACAGGCTCTCGTATGTGCAGTAAGTAATAACTGACGCTGGGACAATTCAAATATCCAGCAGCAGGTGCATAGATAAACAAATGATGGCATAGCCATACAACCAGTATCCCCTCAGCAGTACAAAAGAATCAACTACAGGCCGGGGAAGCAAAAGTGAACTATGGAGGGGCGCCTGGGTGGCACAGCGGTTAAGCGTCTGCCTTCGGCTCAGGGCGTGATCCCAGAGTTCTGGGATCGAGTCCCACATCAGGCTGCTCCACTGGGAGCCTGCTTCTTCCTCTCCCACTCCCCCTGCTTGTGTTCCCTCTCTCGCTGACTGTCTCTCTCTCTGTTAAATAAATAAATAAAATCTTTTAAAAAAAGAAAAAAAAAGTGAACTATGGAGACCTTTCGTCGAAATAGAAAGCTTTTGCACAGCAAAGGAAACAGTCAACTGAACTCAAAGAGAACCGACTGAATGGGAGAAGATATTTGTAAATGTCTTATCAGGTAAAGGGCTAGTATCCAAAATCTATAAAGAACTTATCAAACTCAACACCCAAAAAACAAAAAGTCCAGTTAAGAAATGGGCAGGAGACATGAACAGACATTTCTGCAAAGAAGACCTCCAAGTGTCCAACAGACACGTGAAAAAATGCTCAACATCACCCAGCATCAGGGAAATGCAAATCAAAACTGCAATGAGATACCAGCCGTTTGAGATGATTTCTGTAGGCTCAGTAGGTCAGTAAATAATTTCACTGGCAGCCAAAAAAAAGGAATTATTGATATGTATAACTACGTGGCTAAATCTCAAAAGAATTGTGCTGAGTGAAAGAAGCCAGACCCTCTCCCCCCTCCAAGAAGAGTATATACTCTGATTTCATTTATATAAATTTCTAAAAAATGCAAGGTCAACTTATCTATAGTGACAGACAGCGGGTCAGCAGTTACCTGGAGAGGGCAGAAGGCAAAGGATTATAAAGGGCAAGAGGAATCTTTAGGAGTTACGGATCCACTGTCTTGATTATGGTGATGTTTCACTAGTGTATACCTATATCAAAACTTATCAAATTACGTATTTAAATATGTGCAGTTTATTGTATGCCAGTTATACCTCGACAAGGCTGTCTTAAATATAAGTTTTAAAAAATACAGTGAGTAACATGTCAAAGATTTATTTAACTCAGGATTGAGGGAACCAGCAGGACACCAAAGCCAGTTCAAAGGAATATAAGAAATGCTGAGAATCTTCAAAATTGCTAATTAAGCCACCAGGAAGCAGAGGTGCTTTTAAGAGACACAAAGAACCTCAAGCAGGATGAATTAAATACACACACTCACTCACTCCTTTCTACCCAGGCACATCTTACTCAAATGGCTGAAACTAAAGCCAGCAAGAAAATCCTAACAGCAGCCAGAGAAAAGAAAATGTTAAAATAGATGGCCAGATTAGACACCAAATGGATTAATGTTCTACTGGCAATAAAATTGGTACCATCGGGGTCATCTGGATTTTTTTTTTTTGGCATAAATTTGCAGAAATTAATTGCAGCTGATTAATCTTCTATAAATTAACAGCTAACCTCCCAGAGTCTGAGCCCTAGTCACTAGCAAAAAGTAAGTCAAAGATAACATTTCCCTGGAGCTGGGCATCGCAGTTGGCTCTTGAGCCCTTGAAATACTGCCAGTCTGAATTGAGATGTGCTATGAAGTATAAAATACACACCAGGATTTTGCAAAAAAGAATGTAAAATATCTTACAACAACATTTTATGTTGATTACATGTTGAAGGATAATTCTTTGGACATATGAAATCAAAATATATTATTAAAATTAATTTCACTTGCTTCTCTTTCCTTTTCTTGAAAGAATGTGACTACAGCTAAAATCACCTGCGTGGCTTGCCTCACATTCCTAGCAGACAGCGCGGCACTAGAGAAAGAAGCAACCCTTAGGCGGGCCTATTACATGTTGGTCCACTGTGATGCTGAAAAGGCCCACAGCCCTCCTTTTCCTTTATTTCTAAGTTTGGGCTAATTTTTCTTACCACTTCTTACACCCATCACTCCACCCCCATCCCTGACCCCCAGTTTTCCCTCTGTGTTGCCTGGTACTCCCCTCCAGATAACCTGCCAACTGCGGCCCCAGTCGCCTTTCTGACAGGTGGAGACGTGTTCTCTTGCTGCTTACATGATGGAATCCGGACTCCATGGGGGGACATGTGGTCTGACCCCTGCCTGCTACTCCAGCTGCCTCTCTCCAGGCTCCCCCAGCCTCTCCTCCAGCACAGTGGGCGAGAGCACATTCCCAGCCTTAGCCCTGTAGCTCCCTTGCCCTAGGCTGCCCTGTCCTGCCTGTTCACTTTCTACAGCCTCTTCGTGAAACCTTTCTGCTTCCTTCTGTTGAAGCAGGCTTTCCCTCCTCTGGGACACACCAGAACCTACGGAGCCTTATAGCCCAGCATTCTGAAGGAAGCTTTATTTCACTTGCCGATCGTGTGTGCATTTACCCACAGGAAATATAAATTTTGCAAGGACAGTTATTAGATTTTTAAAAATTATTGTGTGAATCCCCACATTTTTTATAGGCATCAGTTTTTCTCTGTCATTGGCTTTCAGTGTCTTTGTTGTAACCCATAAGAAATGTAGCTGATGGCATGACCTCATTCCCCCTCTTTATTCACATTTAATTAACAGAAGTTTCACACAATGCTCGTCTTTATTGTGTGTTCTGTTCTTTTATCTTTTTTTTTTCCTTGCTACTCTATTTATTTAACTTTTGTGTGTGCCAGGGGGGTGGTGGGGGTGGCGGGCGGTGCCCCTCTCTCTCCTCTTTTAGCCTCTCCATCCCTCCCTAGTCTATCTCACTCCTGGCTCACCCTCCCCATCTGTCCCTCTCAAGTCTCAGGCTCCCAGAATCTCTGTCTGCATCTCTCACCCCCTTCCCCCTCCCCACTTCGCCCTTCCATTTCTCCAGAACCCTCCACCCCAGCCCAGACAGGCTCCGAGACTCTGGGGGACGGCTCTGCCCCTTCTCCTGGGGAAGGAGGAGGTGAGAGGGGCCAGCCCCTCACCTGGCCCTGGCCTGGTTGCCCCCCTCCCCACCAGCCCCTATTTAACTTTTAAAATGCTATCTGTTACCACCAGCTAATGCTAGTTTGAATAACACTGATCTTGGTTAACTTTTCCAGAAAGTATTTGAACTGAGCAACACTCTACCAGCTTAATAACTGTCATTTAATTTTTTAAAAATTCCATGGACAAATCATTTTGGGAAATAGTATTTGCAATGTCTTGCTCTCAGAGAGAGGCCCAAATACACAGCTTAGCTGTTGAAGGCTTCGGGCTATCTTGAACTTAACACTTTGTGAGCATAAAATGCATTATTTGCTTCATACCAATGAACTTGAAGAAGATCAGCATTTCTGGGGCCTGCCAGGTTAGAAGTACCCTAGTGATCTAGGGATTCTCAATGATAACTATCAATTTTAACAAAGCTGTATTTTAACACAGTTTAGCATGCCACCCCCCATGACTTCACTGAAAAGTGTTATATTCTTATGACTGTAGCTTTTTTTGCAGTCAGTGAATATTGTCTCTCTTAAAGAATTTGGTTAATGGTAAAAATTGCATAGTTTGTCATGTTTGCTTTTTTGCCAGGAAGTTTCAAGTTAAATTAAATCCTTAACTGCACTAATAATATTAGACTGAACCATATGACTGCCGTTTTTTCTGTGGATCAGAAATGGTTGAATGCGGTTCAAATTAATATTTAACCTAATTGATTTACAGAACTACTTCTTCCTTCTATTTGGTTTTAAGTTTCACTTTTCTAATTTAAGAGCCTGATACAATGTTTGCCTTTTATTGTAAACCACTTAATCTTTTCCTGAAGCACGTGGGATATAAATTTTAATAATTAAGAGTCCAGTTGAAGTGCTCCATTAACCAATAGGGTGTTTAAAATACAGATTTTTTTTTCCTGGCTTCCCTCTTTTTCAGTAATTGGTAAATGCTATGCATTCTGCAACAGGAGAATTTTGAGGGTTTTTTTCCCCCTATGTAAAATCCCAGAGCAGCTAAAAGAACAGCAAAGTTAAAAATATATCTCTACAGTCACTTAAAATTTATTGGCCAATCCAAATGACATTTGTGGCTTTTGACATGAATTAGAGAAGAATGGTATCACAGAAACCACCTCAGCCCTAAAGGTACTTGCTTGCCAGACTTAGTTTTCTTACCACCAAGGATCTCATTACACAGATAAGTGGTGATTACTAAAAGCATTACATCTAATGGATGGTGTGGAATTTCTTAATATATTGTCCCCACAAATTCGGTGGCCTTGAGTAATTGTCTGTGCCCCTTTCTTGCCGAAAGGAAATGTCTTGGTTTATCTCTATATGGCTTCTAGCTAAAGACTTGCTTTGTCTTTTTTATTGACACAAGAGAAGCTGTAGAAGATATTTATTAAGGAAGATAAAACCTAATCCTATTCATTAAATTCACTAAGTCAAAGGTTGCAAATAAAAAGGAGGGAAAAATTTTTTTTAGAAGCTAAGGTTTTAGTATGTCTATCTTGTAGAAATTAGAGTGACTCTTTAAAAAAAAGAAAGAAAGAAAGATGGTATAATCTTAAGTCTTTAAATCTTGGGTCACTTTTAATCATAATGTTGTTAATCATCCTCTTAGACCTTGGAACCATGCTATTAGAACAGATTATACCAAAGAAGAATGTTAATCAGGACAGGAGGAGAATAGAAATGGCTGTCATCATCCAGAAGGGGCACCATCTTTTTTTTTAAGATTTACAATTATAATTTAACCGTAATCGTACCTGTATATTTTTCAGTGGTCTGTGTTGGCTTTCTTCATGCCCAAGGCCACATCGTCCTCATTCCTACCTTGAGGTATCAAGCTATGGAATTTCTTTTCTCCCTCCTTCCTGTGTTGTATGGTCCCATCTACCTTTCTGGGGATTTATTAGACACTCATTTATTATCCCCACTATGTGTCAGCCACTGTGCTTGGCACAGGGATTTGGCTGTGAACGAGATCTTCACAGTCACTGCCCTCATAGGGTGTATTAAGTAGAACAGTAAGTTATTACGTGAGTCCTTGAGACCCATGAATCACTTTGTAACATACCTGTCAAGCATTATATGATATGGATATCCTCAGAGCCTAGTCTGGGTCCCGCCTCTTCTGTCAGCCTCTCTGTTACCTTTTGTAGCAGTCAGCACTGGTTAGGTTATGCTACAGTAACAACCAAAGGGCTCAGTGGCTTAAAACAACTCATTCTGCTAAATGTCTGAGGAATATTGCTGGAGGCATTGCTTCTGGTAGTCGGTGACTCATGCTGCATCCCAGGCTGATGATACAGTCACTACTGGACTAGAGCATTGCCAGCCATGGTCACGGGAAGAAAAGATGCACTGACTCTTTAAACTTCTGCCTGGAAACAACCTTTAACACGTTTGCTCACGTTTCATTGGCCAAAGCAAGTCACATAACCAAGCATGACTTCCGGAGGGTGGAGAAGTACACTCCTGCCCTAGGAAGGGGACTGGATATTCACAGCACTGCAGTGCTCTAAGGTCTCTTTTATCTCTGTAGTCATGTTGATGTTATTGGCACCTAACCTTTTCAACCTTGGATTATTACTTCACGTTGTAGATGCGATGTCTCCCCAGGAAGATTACAAATCCTTGACAGCCAGCATTGTGTCTTCCTTTTCCCTGTGGGTGACTTAACATGATGCTCTCCTTATACTAGGTGCTTAAGGATGCTTTTGGTTGTACAAAGGAGAGAATGAAGGGAGAATAATCAGAATTCTTCCCGTGTATTAATATAATGCCTTATAGTTTACTGAGGGTCTGTGCACACTATCTCCTTTCATCTTTCCAAAGACTAGAGGACATATCATGATGTTTTTTACAGATCAGGAAAGGGAGACCTAGAATTTTCACGTGACTTGCTCAGTGTTGCACCCCAAAAAAAGTGATGGAGCTGTGTCTGAATCCATGAACCCCAAATCCTGGACCCGTGCTTTTTGCTTTTAATGCGAACACCCCAATTTTTTTCTTATGCTGAGGATCACACAGGGGGAGGGAGAAGGAAGCTTCAGAGAAAGATTCGGGGTATTATCTCCTGGCATTCGGATGCCAGCCAGGCTGAGGAGCACACAGCAACGACTCTCAGCTTGTATTCAGCAGGTTGTGTGTTCGTTTCCTGTGGCTGTCATAACGGATTGCCACGCACTTGCTGCCTTACAACAGAAATGAAGTCTCTCACCGTCTGGAAGCCAGACGTTGACATTCATTTCAGTGGGCAAAATGCAGGTGTTGGCAAGACCCCGCTCCCTCCGGAGGCCCTGGAAAGAATCCGTTCCTTGCCTCTCCCAACTTCTGGCTGCTGTGGCATTCTCTGCCTGTGGCCATCACTCCAGTCCCTGCGTCCTCTTCACATAGCCTTCTCTTCTGCGTGTGTGATCTCTCTGCCCCTCCCTTATGGGGACATTTGTGGCTGGATTTAGAACCCACCCAGATAATCCAGGATAATGCCCCCATCTCAAAATCTTCAACTTCATCATATCTGCAAAGATCCTTTTTCCTTATCAGGTAATATCTACAAGTTCCAGGGATGGGGACCTGATACTTTGGGGACCATTTTTTAACCTACCACAGTCAAGATGGTGGGAACCCCCTCTGTGGCCCCAGCTCTTTTCTCCCCTGCTGTGTGCCTCCATCCTCCTCCTTCAGCTCTTCCCCCCTCTGGGTCGTCCAGATTATATGATATCATATCTACATGATATCTTGGAAGGACCTTTAGTGTTCAGCACACCCCAGCAGATTCCCGGATCTGCCTCTTCTTGGGAATGTGACTCTGGGCTAGTTACTCACATGGAGACTTGGTGACCTCCTGGGTAAGGATGGGGCTTTACAACCTCCATGCAGCATGGCGTGAGATAACACATGAGAGGGCCATGGGCCCCTGGCAGAGAACCCCATCCTCTGCACCTACAGTGTGGGGCTTGGTGGGCTGGAGGCAGATGATGCTGCCCATTGAGATTCCTAGGGCACCTCCTCCCATTTATTTTTCACGGGGAAGTCAAAAACACACAATGTTTATTAAATAATTAATCATCCTTTCCGAGAAGGGTTATTTCATTTCATGGGTGAGCAGTTTATTGCCAGACAACTATGTCTTCCTCCAAAATGATGTATAACATGATTTGGTGTCTACGTTTCTAGACACTGGAATGTTTTTTCTCTCTACCATTTAAACTCGAAGGTAGTGTGGTGCATATTCATTCGTACTTTGTTCATTTTGAGAGATACATGTGCATAGTGGAGTGACCTCCTATTTTTCCATTTCTGAAGTAGTATGTAGAACCTGATAGGCCAATGCACATAAATTCCAGTAAGTTTTAGTATTTACTAAGTATTTTAGTAATACCACAGACAGTAAACCTTTACGGCACGAAACCTATATAATTTGCAAGGAAACTAACAGCATGGTATAAACCAAAAAATGTCAAAGCCATTTTTTTTTCTTGGAAGCCTTTATGGTTTTGTATACATTCCTCATTTGCCTTCAGAATCTAAAATTCTGGCCTGTTTTGTTTAGAAAGCAGTCCTTCAGACATGCCATATTTTTGGGAAATGTTTATCCTAATGCTAGAATAGTAAGTAGGGCTTATTGGCCATCTTTGACCTAATGACATTAGGGACCTGAACTGCTGGAGTGAGAAGAGCCAGGAGACCCAAACCGGCTGACTGAGGAGGCTGCTATCTGTTGGTCACACCTGCCATGGACATGGAGCAGGAGGGCGTAGGCTGACGCAGCCTAACTGTTGGATCAGTAATTCATGATAGGAATGTACTTCATCTAGGCCTTACCCAGATTGTCCCAAGTCCTCATATAACAATAACTTTTTTAAAAATATTTTATTTATTTATTTGTTTGTTTGTTTGAGAGAGAGAGAGAAGGGGGGAGAAAGCACCTGAGAAGGAGGAGGGGCAGAGGGAGAAGCAGGCAGGGAGCCCAACGCAGGGCTCAATCCCAGGACCCTGGGATCATGACCTGAGTCGAAGGCAGACACTTAACCGACTGAGCCACCCAGGCACCCCTCCCTTGTAAACAATAACTTTTAGGCATAATCAGACCTATAAATACAGAGAACAAACTGATAGTTGCCAGAGGAAGGGGGGAGGGTTGAAGGGGATTAGGAGATGCAGGCTTTCAATTGTGGAATGAATAAGTCATGGGGGTAACAGGTACAGCACGGGGAGTATAGTCAATGGTGTTATAATAGTGTTGTGTGGGGGACAGATGGTAGCTACACTTGGGGTGAGCAGAGCATAATGTATTAACTTGTTGAATCACTGTGTTGTACACCTGAAACTAATGTTACATGGTGTGTTAACCGTACTCAAATTAAAAAAAGATTAGAGGCTTGCCTGGGTGGCTCAGTAGGTTAAGCAGACGGACTGTTGATTTCGGCTCAGGTCTTGATCTCAGGGTCGTGAGATCAAGCCCGGGTCCCGTGTTGGGCTCTGCACTGAGCATGGAATTTGCTTAAGATTCTCTCTCTGCCCTTCTCCCCCTCACCCCCTGTCTTTCTCTGTCTCTCTCTCCACCCCGTTCTCTCTCAAAAAAAAAAAAAAAAAAAAAAAAAGAGAGGGAGAGAGAGAAAAGAAGAAAAACCAGCCAGTAACTTTTATACAGGAAAAGTAAAAACTGGGGGGGGGGGTGTCAAATATTGGATACTCTCAATACCTACCATCATATCTGAAATTTAGTAGTTTATTGATAAATACCTATTGAAGGACAAAAGAGAGAATTGTTTGCCTGGAAAACTGACCATGTTTGCAAAGGGAGAACTTGTTTTTAGGACGGATTGTGAATCAGGAGGGCTGAGTTTGTCGCGGCTCCCGGCACAGAGCGGTCTACAGTGTTCAGAACCACCAAGAACACCCCGTACATTTGTTTGCGGAGAAACAGCATAGATGCAGTGTTGGAACATTAAGTGTTTAAAGCGTTGGCATCTTCTAACAGCAGACATACAGCACTTGCAACAATGTGGCCTTTTGTTTTTGTTTGCCCCACCTCTGGAAGAAATCACACGGATGTTCGAGATTTGAATCCCAGCCCTGCCGCTTACTATGTCTGTGGTCTTGGCCAAGTGACATCAGCTTCTCTGTAGCTCAGTGTCCTCGTTGGATAACATTGCCTGCCTCCTGGGAGTAAATGGGTCACTCCTAAGAGTTAAGGACAGTGTCTAGCACATACGCAGTGAGTGCACTAGTCCCCATGCAGGCTGTGCCTGGGTTTGGCCACTGGGAGGCGCTGAAGGAAGGAAGAGCCTGCCCAGGTTCCTCTCCCCTCACTGGGCCTCCTGGCTGTCTCCTCATCGCCCCAGCCACCTCTGCACAGCCACCATGACAGTGGCTCCTCTGGGTAGCCTTGACCCCTGGGCCCTTCAGCTGGGATGTGGTAAGTTGTGTCCTGCTGTTGCTCATGTCTGAGTGCCCGCCTCCCCTTTGCTTTTCAACTCCTCCATGACGCGTGTCACCAATTCTATTAGATTGCCCGTTTCGACCATTCAGAGCGGTTTTTGTTTTCCTGCTTGCGCCCTGACTGGTAAAGACTAGGTGCACACTTACCGCCACTATGAGTGTTGTGGTTGTTGGGGCTGCTGTTGCTGCCTCGTACACTTAAGAGGAAAGTCTGAGGAAACTGAGACGCGGAGGCAAAGTGAATTAACCAGAACAGAAACAATTCGAGTGATCTTAAGCAAAGGACGATATGGTTGTCTTTTGGAGCCCAGAGTCTGTGGTAATGTCAGGATGCACTTCTATTTTTTACTCTCCTCTTGGCTTCATTCTTTTCTCTGCTTCATATGATAAAAAAAAAATGACCATTTCTTTTCTAGCCAGTCTAAGAGTGTAGACTCTCAATTCCAAATTCCTGAAGGAAGAGACTCTCACCCAGCACAGACCAGGCGCCCACTCTAGTCTCGATTCCCCAGCCAGGTTCATTTCACGCAAGGTGTCAAGCAGGAACCTGCCATTCACCTGGGTTTGCGTGGTGTGGTATTTCCCAGAAAGGCGGGCCAGGATGCATCAGCTAACAAGTGTGCATTGTAGAGCTCAGTTCAGGATCTCAGACAGCTTAATCCTGGGCATAGCTGTGTCCATATTTGGATGCCAAATAAGAGGCTAAATACATTATATCTGATTTTGTTTGTTTTATTTTAATCCTTACAGCAGCTTTAGAGGTGGGTTTTATATGCCTTTTATAGATGAGGAGAAGCCACAGGGAAAATTATGCATCTGTATTATATAAAGCTGCCCAGGACAGCCAAAACATTAAGGGTCTTTGCTTCTGGTGGGAATTAAAATATATCAACTTAGAGGGGCAACATTGATTAGCTAATGCTGATCAGAAGTTGTGATTAGTGGTTAAGTATGCCTTTGACAGGAAAAGCAGTGTGGGTACAGGTCAAAGTAGTTTAATATTTCTGTGAGAAATACATTTTAAAATAAGAGGTCCTTGGTGGCTTAAAATAAGAAGATGGCCCTTTGATGGTTAACAGGATCGATTTGGTCCAGCCCCCAACCTTTGAAAATAAGGAATTTTACTTGAAGTAATAGTTGAAGTTCTTTGTGAGAAGTGCCTTCAACTTCCAAGATGATTCAGAGTTTGGAATTACTGATTCAGTCTAACTATATCAGGAGTGTTTAAATATACATTTTCCACTCAATTAATAAGTCATGAGTTCATTTAATTTGTCATCAGTGCACTCAGGAATCATCGAAGTAGACTTTGAGCTGTGAGCATTTGCTTGTCTCCTTCTGGTGAATCCTGACATGTCTCACATGTCATACTTTCCTAAAATTCTAAAAATGGGATGCTTACTGTTGAAATTGGCCATTGGATTCTTGTGTTCCTAAAGAAAAATTAAAGAACTTGCTTAAGTGATGTCGTTTCCCCTCTTTTCCTCAAAATTGTTTTCCGCATGAGTGGAGAGAGTAGAATCCACAATCTAGAGGACCAGCGATGCTCGAACTTGAGCCATGTCACAATCAGCTGTAGGTCTGGAGAAAGCACCCACCGCCGAGTCCCATCCTCAAAGTTTCTGATTCGGATTGTCTGGGGGAGGGCCTGAGAACTTGCATTTCTAACAAGTTCCCATGTGAGGCTGATTTTATCTGTGGCCCACACTTTCAAAACCACCGCGCTAGGCTGAGATTAGGCTTGGATGATTTCAGTCTTGCAGCTTTCAGAGGAAGCAATGGGGATGGCAGATTTAAATAACCAGTCTGTTCAGTCAAGAGGAAGGGGCTCTATCTGGAACATAGGAGTTCCTGTTCTTCCAGGGGGACAGATAATGCACAGAGGAGGGTTTACTATTAGGATAATGAAGCTTAACATTTAGGGCTCCTTTCAAGGCCCTGGGAGGGGGTTTCACAATGAGTTCACATGGTTTTTGTAAAATTTGCAAAAGGAAAGTATTTTTGTATTCTTTTCCCAGAAGTTAGCTGAGCTTTAACTTCCATGAAACCTGAATCAGCTGTCTGATAATTAATTAGTATAATTAACTCATATATAGGAAAAGACTATAGTTTGTAAGAAAGAGAAGGTTTTTTTGTTTTGTTTTGTTTTGTTTTGTTTTGTTTGGCAGGTGAAGCAATCTATAAGTGCCGGAAATAAAAATAAAAGGGGCATCATCTCAGAGGACATGAGCCTCACATGTGAACTTTGTGTGGCACGAATTTCATTGAGTGAGCTCAGTGGGGCATTTAGGCAGATGAAAATCCAGGTTGATCTTAGCTGGCCCACTAAAGGACCAGCTTGCTGTATGTGCTCTATGCTTAATTTCTTTTCTGTTTATTTGTTTAATTTGTTAAAAAAGAGCAGAAGATTTGGAGAATGAGATGGGCTTGAGTTCTGGTTTCACCTCTTATAAATAAATTCGCTCATTCTCTCTGAGCCTGTTTTGTTTGTGAAAAGGAAATGGTAATAATTTGCCAACTTAATACAGCTCGTAGGATAATGAAATGATGGATATGAACAGACATTTGTTCCTATCTGAAGATACAGAACTGTTCGTACATGAAGATATAAAGTGCTGCACAAATGTTAGTAATTAGTAGTTATATCAGTCTACACAAACAGGACACGAATAGTTCATATTAATTGCATGACCAAAGGGCCATTCTGGTAGATCAAAGATCCACAAAATTTTCCTGTAAATATTTTAGCTTTTGCGGATCATTCTGTCTGTCTTGACTACTCAACTCTGCCACTGTTAGGCAAAAGCAGGCCCAGACAAGATCTAAATGAAGGGCTATGGTCGTGTTCCAGTAAGGTCTTATTTATGAAAACAAGCAGAGCTATGCTAGATAATGTATAAAATTCCTCTGAAATGCCATTCTCTTTCACCATTAGGGACTCCGGCTGAGCACGAAGATAAGACAGATATGAGCATGTATGGACAATGTTTTTATTTAAACTCAACACCAAAGGATCAGAATGCTGGCAAATTTCATCCGTTTTAACTTTCCGTAGTTCCCTGACATCGCTGACCTCTCTTTGGCAGATGAGGGCACCTAAGTGGAACAGGGGAGGCAAAGTGTGGAGAAGGAGGAATTCAAGGTTAAGTAAGGTTACGGATCAAAACATGCTTCCTGGCCCTGGAAGTGGTGATAACAGGGTAGACTCCTGTTTAAACTCTTCTCTGGGATTCAGCCTCAACAGCGAGCTCCTACGAGCAGAGTTTTGTGACCACAAGAAATTAAGTGGTTCTCTTTAGTTATTTCTTGAAGATCACTGGTATGCTCAGGTCTGTGAACATTGGAAAACTGAATTAAACCATCAGAGTTTTAGGAAACCCATCAAAAGACAGTTGTCTGTTCATCTTAAAAGGGAACTTAAGGGACACCCGGGTGGCTCAGTCAGTTAAGCGTCTGCCTTTGGCTCGAGTCATGATCCCAGGGTCCTGGAATCAAGTCCCACATCAGGCTCCCCACTCAGCAGGAGTCTGCTTCTCCCCCTGCCTCTGTCCGCACCCTGCTCGTACTCTCTCTCTCTTTTTTTCTCTCTCTCAAATAAATAAATCTTTTTTTTTTAAAGAGGAAGTTAATCATAAGCCATGAATAAAATCTATAAGCATTCACATGTAGGTTTTTGTGTGAACATGAGGTTCCACTTCTTTTGGGCAAATACCTAGGAGGGGGGCTGCTGAGTTGTATGGGAACAGTACGTTTAGCTTTGTAAGAAACTGCCAGACCACTCTTTGAAGTAACCGCCGTTTTGCATCCCCAGCAACAGTGTAAGAGTTCCAGTTGTCCGGCGTCCTCAGCAGTACTTGGTGCGGCCAGGGTTTTGTGGGGCTTTGTTGCTGTTATTCAGCATTCTAAAATGTGTGATCTGGTAACCCACATACTTTGAATCTGCATCTCCTTAATGAATAATGATAGTCAGCATCGTTCACGTGCTTAATGAAAACCATGTGTCTTCTTTGGCGATGTAGCTGCTGAAATTTTTGCCCGTTTAAAATATTGGGTTGTTTTTCTTACTGCTTTATTCATAATTGCCCCAAACTGGCAACAACACAAGTATCCATCACTGGTAGACGGATAAACACACTGTGTAGTACGTCCCTGCAAGGAAATTCTCAGCAATAAAAAGGATTGAACCACTGATACACTCAACATTTGTGCTAAGTGAAAGCAGCAAGATTCTAAAGCTATGTGTGATTCCATGTATGGTATTTGCAAAAAGGCAAAACGATAGGGACAACTCCAGGGAAAGTGCAGTTGATTTCAGGAACTTCTTTTTGCCTCACTCTACCAGTCCCTACCCTCTGATCCCTGCGCCCACTTTCTCAGCCCTGGATTTATTATCAGTTTAAGCTTGAGTTTCTAATGCAGAAACACAAACGTGATTTTTTTGGTAATTTTAATCATCGAAATTGCCAGACAGTAGGCATGTTGCATGGCCCTCCGATTTCATTCCTGAGTGGACATGGAGACACCCTGGCTATCTTTATCCTCACACTTTCAGGCTCCCTGCACCTCCCTGCAATTCTACCTGCCAGGGGGTTGCATAGGGAGATGGTTGAACAGATGCGTTTTAAGACCTGAGTGCTGAACTGGTTCTGATAGGATTCTGAATCATAGTAACGGTGTATGCTCACCTCCCACCACCTAGCAGTTGGGAACAGGAAAACTAGTGGGTGAGGTGGGGGGAAAAGGGATAAGTCTGATTTCTTCATAGTACAGTGAATGCCAGGGAAATGCCCACTGTCTTCGGTCTAGTGGGAGGTTGTGTCTGCTGAATCTTGCATGCAGGAAATGAGCTCTGCTCCCTGACTAGGGTTTGGAAATGATTTCCACTTACAAAAACTTTCTGTTGTACACATCTGTTATAAATCACCCTTGCAATTTATGGGGCAGAATGTGAAGTCTTCGGGCCATCAGACAGGAGGATTTTTTTTCTTTTCAAAATTTTCATTAGAGCATACTATAGTCAAACCTGGAGGGGTTTTATTTTTTATTTATCTTTTAGAAGATTTTATTTATTTATTAGAGGAGCACGAGCTGGTAGAGCGGCAGAAGGAGAGGGAGAAGCAGACTCCCTGCTGAGCAGGAAGCCCGATGCGGGGCTTGATCCCAGGACCTTGGGATCATGACCTCAGCTGAAGGCAGAGGCTTAACTGACTGAGTCACCCAGGCGCCCCAAACCTGGAGGGGTTTTAGAATAAAGGTCCCATCCTTTCTGTGAGTGCAAGTGAAGCTTCTGCTATATCTGATGTTCTGTGGGACGATGGGGGTTTTCTTTTATAAAGTCATGTTGCAGCGTGCTCTAAGAGCAGCCATCCGTGGTACACAGTCCTTTATAATAAGTCGGGAAGTATTACTCTCCGTGCACAACTCCCTGGCTTTTGTTGTTCGAGTTCATTGTAGGTCTGAGTTTGCATTCCTTTTTGCTGTTTATTTGCCTTTGTGGCCATTTGGGGGCTAATTGACATCGGGGTTCTTGCAGTGCGAAGTGAAGTCTCTGGGCTAGAGCATCCACATCACCTGGGAGCTTTTTAGAAATGCAGGTCCCACCCCAAACCTACTGAATCAGACGTGGCATTTGAACAAATCCCCAGAGGATGCATTTGCACACTGCAGTTTGAAAGGCACTGATCTAGGTCAGGGGCCTGCCCAAACATCCCACCTGCTCTATTGATAACCTTGTTGGGATCATGTGTGACCCCCAGAATTGCATCCTTGGTGATCCTACATCCAGGTAGGTGTGAGTGTGGGGGCATGCCACTTTACTACAATGGGATTAATTTAGTAAGTGCTCCCTGCTGAGCTGGGCACTGAAGATACCAAAACCAACTAAGGCATGGTTGAGTTTCCAGGAGCTCAGAGTCTAGTCAGGGACACAGAAGCAGCCACAATATTGCACTGGCCGTTGACTTTATCTGTGTCATTTGACTGCCTTCATCCACACAGGTCCAGTCCCTTGTCTGGAAACATTTCTCAGTGTACAGTCCACTGGCCACCTGCCTCCAAATCCTTCAGGTGCATATATGAAAAGAGTTGGGGGGCGTTCGCCCCGGACCTACCAAGTCATACTTTTGGACTGAGCCCTGACATCTTCATTTTAATGATTATTATGCACATTATAATTTGAGAACCACTGACCTGGGTGCTGCCTTGATATCCTTAGTGATTATGCAAGGTGATACAAAGGAATGTTTAAATACAACTTCCAATATTTAAGGAATCATTTGGAGTTTTCCTCATCCTAAATTCAGGGATAGTTTCCAGTGGCCTCCAAGTTCAAAGCTGCTTTTATCTTTGGGTGAGACGATGCACAGATCTTTGTGGATGGTATTCAAGGATTGTTTGAATTCATATTTATATATTTTCTAGCAGCATGTTTTCTAGGAGCAAATGAAAATGCTTTTGTTCTATAATGAGTTAACAGTGTGAACATTGTTATGACAGTCCTGTGACTTTCTTGTTTAATGTTTATACTCATCTAATCAAACAAATTGAAATTGGATTATGGCTGTTGCACATTATAGCAGTTATTATCCAGTTTAAATGCAGGTCTGAAGGAAATAAAATTGATTTTTCTATGCTACTTGGGGACATCATAGGTTATGAGTGTGCTGGTTGAATTTTCAATTAGGTTTGTGTGGAGGAGAGAAAGATTAGTGGTTGTGGTTTTTATTTTATTTTCTTAATGTATTATGTAAATAAACTATAATCTTTCATTCTAATTAGGGAATCAGATGACTTTTAAAAGTTTGGCGATCTGCTTCCACACTTTTATTTAAAGCATGTCAGGTTTAAAGCGGATAATAATTTTGAGGAACATTTTTATTTTTAAAAAGAAAGTAATGGAATCGTACACCATTATAACAGTTACTGCAGTAACAGGTACCTTATTTTTCAGGGAATCAACTGTAATATGTACCAGAATTTCATAGATGGCTGAACGTATCTATTTCTCTTAAGATTTTATTTATTTATTTTGAGAGAGAGAGAGAGAGAGAACATGAGTAGGGGGCAGGGGCAGAAGGGGAAGGAGAGGCAGGTTCCCCTGCCTGAGTAGGGGGCCTGACACAGGGACGTGGGGCTTAATCCCGGGACTTGGAGATCACAACCTGAGCCAAAGGCAGATGCTTAACTGACTGAGCCACCCGGGCGCCCCTGAACCTTTCTTTCTATGAACCAAATCTTTTTTTTTTTTTATTTGCCTTCATTCTGCAAATGCCTTCTGCGTACTTGCTCTATGGAAGCACTGTGCCCTGCACGGGGGCTTCAGAGTTTATCTAGCATAGGTCGTTCACAAAGACGTTTCAATGCCACTGACTGCTGGGAAAGCAGAGTGATAGGCCAGAGAACACAACAGCAAGAAAGAATGGCGAGCCCTGATGAGCAGGAAAAGGCTTCACGGAAGAGGTGACTTTTGATCTGGGCCTGGACTCAGAAGTAGGAGTTGGCAAAATGAAAATGTATTCTTTAAATTGTAAAGGCACTGCATGTTCTTTACATGCTCATTTGAAAAGGACCTACAGAAAAAAAATATTAATTTATTAAATTTGATCCTTATTCAAATATGTATCAAGCACTAACTGTGTGTCAGGAAATGTGGCTGATGCTGAAAATACAGTGGGGAATCGTCCACAAGCACAGTCTTCAGTTCACTAATTCACTGGAAAGACAGAACCCACTGCAAGCTATTACACTCACAGTTATGGTTTATCACAGCTAAAAGATACAGCAGGACCTAGGGCACAGTCCAGGAAATTTCCAGACATGGAGCTTCGGTTGTCCTCTCCCTGTGGAGTCATGGACAGCATAACTTTTCCAGGATCGATGTGTGACGATATGCACAGAGTATTGCCAACCAGGGAGGCTCATCTGAGCCTTGGGGCTCCATCACATAGGCATGGTTGATGACCCATGTGGTTGACCTTAGTCTCTAGCCCCTCCAGAGGTGGAATTGATGCCAAATAACCTGAAGTCCCTACCTTAAATCACATCGTTAGACTATCTAGTGTGACCCAAGACCTGCAGGCAAACAAAACACTAGTGTTGGGCATGACATTCCATGGTCTTGGAGATTACCTCCAGAAGCCAAGCAGAAAAGGCCCGACCTCTCTTTGGCCAAGGTTGACTTCTTTACAGGAACAAAACCAAGTGTATAAAACTCAACATAAAATGAAGGAGAAGAGGACTATAAAGAAAAAAAATCCCAGATCCTGGGGAATGGAGGGTGTGGGGGGCGTGGAACTGCAGGTAGGAAGATTTTTCTCAAGGAAGTGGACGGAGATACGAAGGAGGAAAGGGATCAGCCAGGTGAGCAGTGCAGTGAAGAGCATTTCAGAAGAAGGAAACAGATGGTGCCAAGGCTGAGGTGGGAAGTAGCTGGGCACGTTCCAGAAACTGGAAGATGAGGCTGGTGCAGAGAGAAGTAAGAGGGACCATGATTGCCGCATTGATTAGAGAGAGAATAAGGACCAGATCTTGGGTGGCCTCAGAGACCCTGGAAATGATTATGGACTGCATCTCCAGTCAGTGAGAAGCCATTGTAGGGTTTTAAAGGCTGAGCGTGGATGCTCAGGTTGGTGATTTGTGACACACGGGTCGCCGCTGTGAGAATCGCCAGTCGGGAATGAAAATGGAACGAGGGAGACTGCTGGAAGACTGTTTCAGCCATCTTGATGAGAGAGGACGGTGGCGGGATGTAGGGTGGAGGCAGCGGAGTTGGAGAGAGGGGGAGGAGTTGGAGAGAACAGTGGAAGGTAGAGTTGGCAGGACTTGTCCAGCATGCCGTCCCTGCCAGCAGAGGCCCAGCTGTCACATGGCGCTGTCACCTCTAGGCATCTGGCAGCTCTGTCTGATTTGTTGCTTCCACCCTGCTGTAGGCAGCCAGGCTCACTAGAATTATGGGTAAGGAAGGAAGGGCACCCTCTGAAGGGGTGACAGGTGGGATTCTGTGAAATCAGTTCACATCTCCAGATTTGCCTCTTCGGACTGCTGAACCCCAAGCCCCAAATTCACCCCCCACTTCCAGCGTAGGTTGCGTTCCGAACAGTGGTGGTTGCCAGCAGTGAACTGTAAACAGCTTTTCTGAATAGCGGAGGTATAGATTCAGATATACCCTAAGCTAAAACATGTCCCCCTTGAAAAACAACTGATAGCCAGAAAAGCCTAATACAGAGTTGTCAGCACAGAGCCCAGCCTTTAGAAGAGCTTAGTAAATGTTGAACAAATGAGTAGATGTTTAATCTGCTTTTAAAACATGAACATTGAAAGAGTTTCCAGTACACCTGTGGTGTGTTTTACTAAACTCAGACAAAGGGGCGCCTGGGTGGCTCAGTCAGTTAAGCGTCTGCCTTTGGCTCAGGTCATGATCCCGGGGTGCTGGGATCAAGCCCCGAGTCAGGCTCCCTGCTCAGTGGAGCGTCTGCTTCTCCCTCTCCTTCTGCTCTTCCCCTCTGCTCATGCTCACACTCTCTCTCACGCTGTATCCCTCTCTCAAATAAATAAAATCTTTTAAAAAAAAAGAAAAAAAGACAAGACCTCCTAGTTGCATACTCCCTTGAATTTCTATGTGTATTTCGTAAATACTGTGTATGGTACTTTGAAGATAGCAGAAAACATGACTGATGTCCCCTTCTATTTTAGTCAGTGACTGGCCAGCACTCATTTAAAACGCTGTCACTTAGCCAACTGGACACTTTCCTGCTTCTATGTATGAGTGTTTCTCACCTAGAGAAGACAGTGTTGGGACGCCAGTGTCATCTTAGCTCCAAGTCAGCACTAAACAAAAGGTGCTTTGAGAGAGCCAGGATTGGAAAGGTGTGTAGGGGTGAACTACTTGCTGTTAAGTGTTTCGTATAAATTGGCAGGGAATCTGCGAAAAATACCTTTCAGCTCCGTTCAAAACTTGCTGCCTTAACAAACTACAGTTTGCTGCTGCTTTGTCTTGACATCGCAAAGGCTTTCTGGCTGTGGGTTGCAGTGCCCCTCCCCTCCCGCCCCTGCCACCTGCTCCACCCCCGCACCCTCCAGCATGGATCGGGCTGGGTCTGTTAGGAACCAGAAACCAAGTCCAGGTCGTCAACTTTCTAAAGCGGTTCAACAGGATTTGAACGAACTTTCCAAGTCCTGAGAGTCCCAAATGGGAGATGTTCGTCCTATAATTTGGGGTTTGTTGGGGATGACGGGATTCTACCCGGCTCTTTGCTCGCCTTGGGCCAGGTCTCTGGCAGCTGGGAGCACCTGGCGGGGGCACCTGAGGGGCACACCTGGCGGGGGGCGGGGCGGGCGGGGCGGGTCCGCCGCAACAGCCAATGGCGGCGGCGGCGGCGGGCGGAGAGCTGAGAGCGCCCGCGGGCCCGCGCGGACGCCGGGAGGCGCGGACGCCTCTCGCTTCAACTTGAGACGGAAGGAAAGCTTGGCTGCTGGTGCGAGCGAGCGGCCGCGGCGGGCGGGCTGGCGTGGTCACCGCTGTCCTCGTCCCAGCGCCGGGGCGGCCCGGGAGGTGAGAGACGTGGGGAGGGGCGGCGGGCCTTTGTCTGCAGGTGCGTGCGGAGGGGACGAGCGGGGTCCGAGCCCGAGCCGGCTCGCGGGCACAGCGAGGCGGGCCCGGGAGACCCGCGGGACAAAGGCTGCGTCCTCCCTTTCCCCGGAGTCGGCGCTTAGCGAAGTGCCGGGTCGTGGGCGACTGGAAGGGCTGAGGAGGAGTCTTTCTGCCTCGCTGGAGAGAAGGGTGATGGTTGGAGGGATTGGAGGGGTGGGGTTGGGTAGGGTGGGATGCAGGAATCTTTTGATCCCAGTTGACCAGCGCAGCAGGAGGCTGCTCAGTGGTGGGCTGTTCCGATGCTCTGCACTGGGCATTTCTCTTGCGGCCAGTGTTACAATTGAGTAAATGAGTGCATTCATCTCACATGCCCTCTGGTGAATCCACATTTATGTCTTCTTGTCTATTAGGAGTGAAAAACAATTGCAGGATCTTGGTAATCCAATTTTTGGATTAAAAGCAATGTTCTTTGGTGTAGAGAGGCTGTGCATTTACAAATAACTGTAGCCATAGGATTTAGAATATCTGTGTGGCTTCCATGTGAGAAAATGTTTCAGATTCCCAAAATGTAGAAAATCAGCCAACCTATCACCTCCTTGCTCTTGGCAATCAAAAGGGAGTTTTTTTTAAAAAAAAGAAAAAAGGGGTGCTTGGGTGGCTCAGTCGTTAAGCGTCTGCCTTCCACTCAGATCATGATCCCAGGGTCCTGGGATTGAGCCCCACATTAGGCTCCTTGCTCAGCGGGGAGCCTGCTTCTCCCTCTGCCTGCTGCTCCCCTGGTCATGCTTGCTGTCTCTCTCTGTCTGTCAAATAAGTAAATAAAACCTTTTAAAAAAGAAAAACAGGATGGAAATATTGCATACAACATTCAATTGGCTTCTCGGGGAATCTGTGCCTTCTCTCTCCATTATCTGTTTCCCTGTACCAGTATTGTAACCAGGCACGTTTATTGATTCCCTAATTAATGTGTGGCTGTGAATCTTCATTACTGCCTTGGGTAGGAGAAGGCGGAGGAGCAGGCAATCCCATTAGTCTTTTTCTTTCTTTTTGTAACTGCAGCGGCAGCCTGGCTTGGACTAGAATCCGGAATGGTGGGTTGTGTTTGCTTTCCTCATATTCTCATTTTGGTTTCCTTAGATCATTGCTCAGTTTCTCCTCCAGCCTTACTCTGACACAAAAGCAGTTTGCAAGTGTTCTTCCTAAAGTTCAGATCTTTGCCACTGCCTGTCAGTTGGTGCTGGTTTGTGAAAGGAGTTTTTTGGTGTCCTGAAGCCTCTCCCAGGGACTTAGAAGCATAACGTATTGTGAGGAAAACAGCCTTAAATCCTTATTTTGTCCATCATTTTGTAAAAGTTTTTGGTGGCTGCGTTGGCCAGAATGAAATGTGAATAAAAAGATGAATGGGGGAAAGACTTTCCACAAAGCATCAGCCATTATGGTCGAAGAAGGCCCTGTGGTTCTCGGCTCAGCAGGGAATGAGGCTGAGAGTGAAGGCATGGGCTCTGTGCTGGGTGGGTCAGGAACCCCACCTTTCTGACACTTGGTGCGTTAATGAGTTCCTCCATCATTGTAGCAAGTCCTAGCTTTTGAGCAATGGGAATAATTTATTTAATAAGTATTTATTGAACAGCTGCTACGTGCTGGGCATTGGCAGTAGTGATTAAAATGGGAAATGCAACAAGTACCCATTTAATTTCTTGGAGCTCACATAATGCTGTCAGAGGACCCGTTTCAGATCTTTTGAACTGGAACACACCTGCGAAAGCGAATGGATAACACTGAGGTGAGGCAAGAGGGTGTTGCTGCTGACTGCTGCCTTGGAGGCCCGCTGAGCCCAAGACTGTAGGTGCACACAGGTGGGGCCAAGGTCACCTCCTCTCCAAGGGTGGAGGAAGTAATCAGACCATTGTGTCAGTTTTTTTGCACCTGCATCCCTTGATGATGGATACCTCTCAGAGGAGTCTGGGACTGCAAGGAGGGCCAGAAGTTGAGTTCTAAAAGTGTTTGAACAGGGACGTTGTTTATTTGGATGTGGTCATTCCAGTCTGTTTCAAAAACTATCAGTCACGCAGTCTCCTGGTCTCACTTCAACAGCTTTCATCTTGAACAACTCCCCAGGGAAATAAATTCCATTCTGTACCACTGACTGAGCAGAGCTTTCCATCTGTCCACAGTCTCCCGAGTGTGAAGAGGTGACTCCTAGATTTAGAGACCTGGAGCACAGTTGAAAAACACCTGTTTACTCTCTCTGTAGTTTTCATGGGGTGGTATTTTTGGTTTGTTTTGCCTTTTTTTTTTTTAAGAGTGTATTGATGATATAACTTCTTACTCATCTGGGTTTCCAGACTTTTCCACAAATCCCTAGGGTTACATGAAAACATACTAAATAGTAGTGTAACTTAATCTTTTCTAAATGCCTATTTTACTCACAGACTATAACATTTTTGAGAAATCCTTAGACCTTTGGGTTCTTCTGGCCCTAATATAATACCTGGCATAGGATGCTGTCCATACATAATTCAGTTTGTTGAATGGGCAGATGAATTAATACAGATGAAAATACTTCATTTTCTATTTGGAGGGTTTAACTGTGGCCATCCCAAGTACTTGACATTTATTTTGATCTATAGATTCTTTTGCTGTTCAGCGGGTGTTCCACATCTGCGTGCCAGGTGTCCTGTGAGGCACATGATGGAATGAGACAGACAAGGTGCACAGAGGCAGGACAGAAGCCAGAAGGACCATAGGGAGCATGATGATCTAGGGTGCCATGAAGTGCCATGAAGATGCTCGGTGGCGTGGAGAATGCAACAGAGTAGTTCAATGGGGAAAGGGGCCACCAAGAGGCGGTCCATCCAAGGAGGTGATATTTGAGCTGAACCAGAAGGCTGAGAAGAAGCCAGTGGGGAGCAAGTAGGAAGCTCTGAGGCAGAGGAGCACACAGCACGTTCTAGGATCGGAGAGGAGGCTGGCATGGTTGGAGGCAGGAGCGAGGGGGCCAGTGGTCTGCACTGGGGTGGACGAGGCAGGTGGGGACAAGATTCTGTGGGGCTTTTTGGCTGTGGTTGAAGGTTTGGGTTTTCTTTTTAATGCCATGAGAAGCCTTTGAAGGGTGGTAACCAGGGAAATGCCGTGATCTAATTTATTTCATAAAAAAAGATCTCCGTGAATGCTGTGAAGGAGGGTGGATGTCAGGAGTGGAAGCTAAGGGACCCACTAGCAAGTCCCAGTCCAGGAAAGATCAAAGCTGTGGCAGAGGGGAGGAAGGGAAGTGGGTCGTGGAGATGGAGTGGGCAAAACTGACTACGGTAGATGCAAGAAGGGGTGTAGTCTAGGACCGCCCCTGGATGTTTAGATTCCTTGTTGATTTCTGTTTGAAATACAGATGAAAGGAAATAATGCCTGTTTAAGGACAAAGTTATCAAACAATGAAGCAGCTCAGTTTCAGTTTATGTTGTAGCAAGACCTTGACTTAATTTTGTTTTAGTCTCCATCGTGGGTGAGCGGACCTGTCCCGTGGAGTGCTGTGCGTATGGCCATCTTTCCAGGACATTTGCACCCTTCATTGCCCTGCCTCGCCTTCTCAACTGGTAGCAGACCTTTGAGCATTGTCTTTGTTCTGTCATAAAAATAAAGGATCAGCGTAAGAAAGAAGACAGGTTTAAGCTTTAATCCATATAGAATTACTCCACCTTTGTTCCCCTTTTATAAGAAACCATTGATAATTGCATTTTAAGTCATTTATTTCACATGGGACATTCTTTAGAGTCCCAACAACTGATATATTGTCACAAACAAAATTTGTTCCGTATGTATCTCAAATCAGAGTAAAATTCCTTGGTAACCTTGTGGGAAAATCACTGAGCAATCTGTGAGCTAGAAAAGGCCTTTCCTTGTGCCTGTAAAGTATGGAAATGAAGTCTGTGGTTTCTGATGGGATTTGTGTGCACCCTCCCACCTTCAGAAGTATGAACTTGAAAGCTTACAGTGTCTTTGCCAGTTAACTTTGGTTTTGAAACCAACTCTGGTTTCATTTTGCCCAAAAAAAAAAAAAAAAAATACTGCTGCTGAAGATACTCCTTCTGTAGTCAGAATTTTAGGCTCGAGGAGAGATAAAAGTGACGGGGCTGCCAGCCCTTCTGACCTGGGTGCCTGGACTAGTTACCCTGGAACATAGAAGCTTGTCTGGGGATGAATAAATTATGACAGTTGAAATAATTATGATCGAGGAAAAGCAGCTGCAGAGAGCACAGTTGACAATCGGGGCTGATTTGGCCTGATTCTGTCAGGTCGAAGCATGCATCTGTTTGTCAGGTTACATGAAAATGCTGTTTGCAAGAAGTCTAGTGTGGTCTCCGGCCCCCTACCCCCCCTCCCCCCACCCAAGAAAAACATTCATAGCCTGCGTGTGACCTTTTTGAAATAAAATGGTTGAGGCAGAGCTCCATACTGACTCTGACTCTCATGTCGGACGTACGTGCAAGATTTCAGTTGAGCAAAAGGTGTTTTTGGTTCTGAAGAAGCTACAAACTGGAAGCTCTCTTATTCCCTCGTCTGGATGGAATCGTTTCTAGCTGGCTTTGCAGTCTGTCACCCGTCGCAAGGATCATTCCAGCAGCTCAGGCTGCCGTACGGTTTAGTGTGCACCCGGTTGAATGCTCTGCTCTTCCCATCTCGCAGTTCTTCCTTCTTCACACAGACCCCCAGTTTCATCTTGCACTGGGCGTCACCAGTTCTTTAGTTGCTGCGAATCTCAGTGTTTGTCTGCCTTGTATGTTGTACCCCTGAATCAGGGTGTCGTCTAAGGGTTTTGGCACTTTCTCTGGAAAAGGCCTGATATTAAATAGCGGGGCTCTGGGGTCATGTCATCTTTGTTGCAGATACTGTTTTCCAAGTTCTGTCCTCCGAGCACAAGAGCAGCCATAGATGGTAGGAAACGAATGGGCGTGGCCATGTTCAGTGATACTTTATAAAAACAGACAGACGGGGCAGATGGCCTGGGGCCCTGGGGCCATGGTTTTTCACCCCTGATTTAAAGGACCCGAGTGGAACCCACAGCGACAGCTGAAAGAGGGACCTTGTCCTTCGAAAGGAAGAAGGTTCAGTCACTTTTGGCCAGCCATGCAGTTTTCTGAAAACCAGCCTCCAAAACGGATTCCCGGAGAAGGTCAGGCTGTTTGGGGTACTTCTGTGACAAACCATTATTCAAACACCCCAAGCCCACCCTTAAGCTTCTTCAAGGTGATATCTTTATTCTGTTTGTCAAATATGAACACATATGGACAATAAGAGGAAGGTAAATTCAGATAGTAAAAACAGAATGCTACTGTAAGGGGATTGTGGTTTTTGTTTTTTAAAGATTTCTTATATTCATCGGAAAAGAAAAAGGCTGGAATAAAGAGACTAGCTGCATAGAAAAGTAACCTTACTGAACAGGAAGGATGGGTGTTCTTTCAAATTGTATTATAAAGTTAACTGCTGTTAAGACAGCCTGGTCCCTCTGGAATGCTCTGTGATGCTTCACGATGCAGTTCTTCATACTTCCTCTGCCTCGGCGGATATGGAAATGTGTTGTCCGGCGTGTTTTCCCTAAATGATAAGCAAAGGTTTATTTCTTTTAGAGTACAGATATAAAGAAAATTATCCGGGGAGTTGATAAGTCTTGATAGAAATCAATATACAATAGAAATTTATATATTGATTTCCTCAGGAGCAGAGGAGCCGTTTTTCATTTAGACAAATGTTCTGAAGAAGGAATCTAGTTAGGGGCTCTGGAAACATTATTGTTGTTTCTGCTGGAGATGATCAAAGTATAGATTTGCTTCACTTCAGATAGAGTCACAAGAGATTGATAATCTTTTCAGAACTCTCCTCCTGCCCATTCACATGAAATATGTTTTATTAACATAGTTTCAGATGACATGAAAAAGGAATGTGAGCTGAAGTCATTTTTAAAGTGCCATCTGTGTAAACAACAGCGGGAGAAAACGAAATCCAGCCAACTCCCTATTATTCCCAGCATCACTGCCTTAGGTTCTTACCAATGTGATCAGGAGTAAGGAGGGGGGAGTTCTTTGTTTACCCTAGTTAGTTATTCTTTCATTCATTCAAAAATATGTATTGATTATGCGACACCATGTGCCAGGCAGTGGTGAGTGAATACTGAGGGTGGTGAGTCAACACAGCAGGAAAAGTTCCTGCTCCCACAGATTTCTCCTTTTTTGTGAGGTAGAAGGAAGAACAATAGAAAAGCAGATTAGTTTTAGTTGGCTGCAGGGGTTGGCAATGACTGGGTGGCCCAGAGGGGTTTTCTGGAGGTGATAACAAAAAGGAGGAATCCTCCCTAGGAGATGTGGGGGCAGACGGGATCCAGGCAGTGGGAAGACTGAGCACAGAAGTTCCAAGGCAGAAACAGGCACATGTGTTTTGAGAACAGAAGGATGGGAGTGTGGCTGGAGCCCAGCAGGCTTTGGGTGAGGTGGAAAGTGAGGTCAGAGAGAGACAGGTGGGGAGTTTGGGAGGGGATCATAAACAGGGTAGCAACAGGATAATTGGCTGCTGTGTAAAGGATGAAACCCTCAGCCTTTGCCTGGGAAGGTTGTTTTGACCGAACAGATAACTTTTTGTCACCTGGTCCAGCGGTGGTGGAACCAAAAATCCAATAGGATAGAGATAGGAGCAGAGAGCTGAGACCACCTCTTTTCGTTGAGGGGTGGGTCCTGAGGAGAGCCCATTAACTGGGAGACAGGTGGGCGCAGTCAGGTGCCAGGTGCTCTAGAACCACACAGTGACGGAGAAGAGACCAGGCAAGTGGACCTGCTGGTTCCTGCTGGACGTCCACCACTGTCTCTTGGTGGGGGTGTTGAGCAATTTAAACTCCTTGCCATCTTGGATTCCTTGTTTGTAAAATGAGTTGTGATGCTCGCCTGCAGGGTTGTGGTGTGGCTTGGCCATAATGTGTGCCAAGAACAAGCCTGGGTGGGCAGCAGATTCAATAAAACGGGAGGGTCGTTGTGGTGATTTTGTTATTAGTCAGTCATGCTGGTGTTGAGTCTATTTTTGTTGAGGTATTACCAAGTTTACAGAATATCAGGAATACTTGTATCCGGATGGAAGTTTCCAGAATTCAAATGATCAAATGTCTTGTCTCTTTGTGTTGGCTACACTAGCACTCCTGTCTGCTCAAAGAAACGGGGATTGGCTATATAGCGATGATCCTAAATCCTCTTGAAAATTTAGAAACAGATCTAAGAATGTGCCTTTCCCGAAAGAGGCCCTCCACATGGCTGGGTGCGTGGGATTGAAGAGAATCCACCCACAGATTCACCATGGTTTTACCTGGGAGTCTTGTCTATATCTTGCTGGTACTTTGTGTCCCATTGAAGAGAATCCACCCACAGATTCACCATGGTTTTACCTGGGAGTCTTGTCTATATCTTGCTGGTACTTTGTGTCCCAGGGGTACTTCTTGCATGGAAATCACTTCTCCAGTGTAGACCTGTCTTCTTCCCTCTTCTGTATCAAAGTCAAAGAGGAGCCTTCTGGGTCTCAAGTAGTTTTTTGTTTTTCCACCCCTATTTTCAGGAAGGAAGCCAGCCCATGGTTTCACAATTCAGATATAATTTACATAATTTCGTCCTTTGATTATGCCCTAAACTTTATACCTTGAAACCGTAGCGTGGCATGACTTATTTCTCACTTGAGACCTAAATGTAAGTTGTATGTGTATTCTCTTTTCACGGATATTCAGAGAAGGACGGATGTGTTGTTGTTGTTGTTGTTTTACTGTAATACAGCCCAGATGAAAGCAGACACTTGTTAATTCTTGTTCTCTTCAAACATGGACTTAAAAAAAAAACAAACCACCTCATTTCCTGGTTGCTCTCAAATATCCCTTTTTCCCTCATTAGTAAGCTGACTGGTAACTATTGTGTCTTCTCTCCAGCGGCATGAGAAAGTCCTTTGTTTAGAAGAATGTGCCTTGAATTTCAATAACCTTATACCACTTTAGATCCTCATCTTCACACTTACTCCTGTTGGAACTCTGACTCCCTGCGTCTGCAAGTTAACAGGCTATGTGGTGCTGGGGGTCAAGAGCAAGGAGGTGGGAAAGGAACTAGCTTGCAAAATAAGGTACACTCCTCAAAGGTGCTTCTGTCACCGTTTGGTCCTGGGAAGGACAGAACGTTTTCCTGAGCTGAATTCTCTGAAACTCCAGACACCAGATGGTAAATTTGCATAAATCCAGAATTCAGTTCAGAGATCTTTTACCTGCAGGAAATGGATCCGAAGGGGGTCCGTTAATGAGTTCCAGGCATTATTGAACCTTTCCCCATCCTGCTAAGGTTGTGCATAAAATTGTGGGTTCATGCATATTTCTTTCTAGGCTATTTTTTTTTTTAAGATTTTATTTATTTATTCGACAGAGATAGAGACAGCCAGCGAGAGAGGGAACACAAGCAGGGGGAGTGGGAGAGGAAGAAGCAGGCTCATAGCGGAGGAGCCTGATGTGGGGCTCGATCCCATAACGCCGGGATCACGCCCTGAGCCGAAAGCAGACGCTTAACCACTGTGCCACCCAGGCGCCCCTCTAGGCTATTTTTATCAGATTCCAAAAGATTCCAGGATCCAAAACAGTTCAGGAAACTTCCTTGCGGCAGACCTCCTTGTTTCACAATTGTTTGGCACACGAGTGGCTCAGCACACACATCGAGCCCACGTCGTGTGCCATCACACCGTGAGCCCTATGGATTAACAGGTGTAATCCCCGTGGCACTCTTAGGGGGTTAGTGCCACTATTACTCCCATTTTACAGATGAATAAACCGAAGAACAAAGAGGCTAAGGGCCTTGACCAAGGGCAAACAACTAAGACAAGTCAGGAATAAGAAACAAAAAACCTTGAAGCGAGGGGAGAAAATAGACCGTGAGTTTCGGGAGTGGGTGTGAGAGCTTTCATGACATAAAGTTTCGTAGTGTTTGCTTCATTGTCGTGTGGAGAGCGCTGGTCTGTGCTGGTGCTCCAAAGACTCAAAGGACCCCCCAGTGATGAAAGACAGGCATCAAAAAGGAGCATGAAACAGAGTTGTGCAAAACTGGAGTGAGAAGCACATTGGCAAGTCTTGGCTCTACTTGGTCGGTTTCTGAGACGTGGAAGGTCGAGTGCCGCATATGAAGTAGGTGGCCGTGCCGGGGAAGAGGGGCCGCGTCCTCCTCCAAAAAGCTGGAACAGACATCGTCATTCTGGCGTGCTATTTATTTTGAGGAATTTCCTATTCATTTGGATGCCCAGCTGCACATGCCAAGTACTTCTGTTATTTCAGGCTTATTTTAATGAAAATTGCCAATTACTCCCACGTTCATTTTCCCAAGACATAGTCGCCGAGAGCATACTGACCAGGCGGCCCTTGGGCATGCAGCTGGTGTGGAATTAATCCTGGAGTTTAATTCTTCCCACTGCATTTACGGTGAGAGGGGAGCGAGCTCTTGGAAGGGTGGGCCTCCTGCAGGAGCCCAGCTTTGGGCTGATGTTTTCTTCCCGGCAAATTTATAAGATGTTCAATCAGTGAAGGAGCTGCCACTTTGACTCTTGTGCATTTTCTGAAAGGCATTTCAAAGATTGCTCTGAAGTCCCTATTTATGGCTGGCTTTTACTGCCACACGCAAATCAAGCAGTGTCTATTAACCCCAAAAGAAAGAACCTTGTTAAAAGTTTGCAGTACCATTTTTCCAAGTTCTGCCTTCAAGGGAAAAACACTATGGCTATGTATCGAGGCTCTTTCCTTAAGTGGATCACTAGTAATGGATCTGATTTAAAATATCCAAGGCTTCAATAATAATTATACTCCAAAGAAGCAGGCTATAGTCTCAGGTCTCTAGATTGACGGTTATCAGGCAAAGTTTTTGCCATACACTAGGCATAGGCTTTTTATTAAGAGTAAAAAATTAAAAGCATCTGGTATAAATGGAAAGCTCGCCAAAGAAATGCTACCAGCTCATTCTTTTTTGTTGTGAGAGTCAAGGCGTTTCAACAGATTCTTTTCTGATAAAAATCTGAGCACTCGGCAATTCCTAAACCGTCTAAAATGAGAAACCAAGATTCGGGTTAAGAGACTTACCTCGCGTTCATTCAACGTGGGACTAGGATCCAGGTCTTTGGATCCTTTGGTGGTGATCTGAAATTGCATCCGTAGACTAACTTTGACAGAAGGGCGTGAGCAGGTGACTTCCCCTCATCCTGCGGTAAACGGTGCCCAGCAAATCTGAAGAGAGGGCCACAGTATTTCCCCCGGTGACCTCCCATCCAACAGAGACATTTCTCTTCCAGTGCCGCCCAGCATGACGCAGCTGAACCCAAAACTGTCAGCTGACTTAGTGATGATAACTGAAACGAGGTGGTTCACCACACGGTGTTACGTGCCGGGTACTCTTTCCACACACCGTCTCATTGAATTTAATTCTCACAATTACCCTGAGCTAGGTGTCCTTATCCCTTTTTCACTGACGAGGAAGCAGGTTTGAAGGGTCACACCACATAACACAGTCTGCCCGGCCCATAGAGGGGGCCCGGGAGAAAGAGAGGGCAAGGAACGCACCCAAGGGAACATGGCTCCCAACAGGCTTGGAACACAGCTCTGTCTACATACTCAGCCTAAAGGACCTCTTTGGGAATTGTCAGCCACCTTCTTCCCCTACAATAGTTCACAGCCCAAAGAAAGGGAGGGAGGTCCCCCTCTACATCTAAAGCCACATCCTTTGCCCCTGTCTTGAACACCTGTGCACAACACCTGTGTAACCGACCGGGTCATTCAGTAGACAAACCATGAGGTGATTCTGCCGGACTGTGAAGGAATATGGGGTGCCCATCATGGGTGCATTGTAAGAAGACTAGGAGTAGAGAGTCCTGCAGACCTACAGTCAAACCTTGACCTCACTGTGTAATGGCTGTGTGACCTTCATGAAATTCTTCAACCTCTCTGAACTTGGTTTCTTTTTTATCAGTGAGAACAGTAAAACTTACTTCATTGGGTTGTTGTTTGGGTGACACAGAGCCAGAGCTCAAGAAAGGGTGGTTTGTTGGGAGTGTCACTGTAGTAGTTGTGTATGTTCGAGTGTTGTCACCTGTGCTGGGGTGCGCTTATCACAGTGGTGTCCCTGAAATAGCAAGGTGGATGTTTGCAAATTTTGGTACAGAAGTCACACGCGCTTATTGTATAATATTCAAACAAATGTATTAAGTAAGATCCTCCATAAGCTCCTCCTCCAGATAACGGTTGACAATCTGAATGTTATATTGTTCCAGATGTTTTACTATGCAGATATTAAAATCCCCCAAACTTTTGTCATGAGTCCATATATCTGCGATTTGGGTTGTTTGCCTGTTTGGTTCCCCCCTTAATAATAGTCATTGAAAGTACCGAGATGCTAATGTTGCGGCTCCAATAATAGGATGTCAGAAGTTAGTAAAAACAGGTAAGGCTGTGTCCGTGTCATCGTTTCTGTACGTTTTTTAGTGGGAGCAGGTGGAGCTGGAAAATGAAGATACAGGCTTTGCCAGTGTTTACTGCAAACAGTTTCCTGTATTTGCCTGCGATATTTTAAGCTTGATTACCTCCCCCGGTTGATATGTTGCCTCTAAACTCAGCTGGCATCTCTTGGCTCCATCGTAACGTGGCTCAAAATACACACTTCTGTGTGACAGAGCTCAGCTAAAATAAGCACCGAAAGGCTACTCATTGCAGCAAAGTTGGGGAATAAGATGGGATGTCCGTGCTCAGCGTTGCTGTTAACGGGACTGTTTCATTTCCTGGATGCCGTGTGAATGCTAACTGTTGTTTCTGCTCTGTTCCCTCATGCCTGCCCGGATTCAGAGAGAGGTAACCAACCGATTTTCACTTCTCCTTCCTCATTGGTGTCTTAAGTGTCTGGCCAAGCTCCCTTGCTTTCTTCACGCCGTATTGCCACCGCCACAACCATCATTGTCTTTGAGAGGCAGAACTTGGTTCTGTTTAACCTTTTATCATCATCATTCTTACGTGTCCTCATTTATCATTTAAAACAGAGTATGGAATTGCATCTGAGTCCCTGACCCTGCGTTGCTTTTGACCCTGTTTGGGGACAGGGACGGGGACGGGCAGGGTGATGAGGTGTAGCAGGAACCAGGCCACTCTCACTAACGGCTGGGAGGCGTCGAATCCAGATGCTGGGGAGGAAACGTGATTAGAAATATTGAAGTTGTGTCCCATGTTGCGTGAGGCTTTTCGTGTTTCTTGAAGAGTCACTATTAGGACTTGATTAAGTTTTATATTCTCTAGAGTTTCATTGGGGAGGGTTGACTCTAGGCTAACAGCCGGCAGGACTGACTCCATTTCAGTCTCGATTATTAACCAAAAAATATGAAATGTGTCTCCTTTCCCACATCTAGATAGACGTAACGGTGGAAAGGATACGACTCTGAAGCGAAAGGCAGGCATTTGTACCTCAGACGTATGTGTTTCCGGTGCTCTGAATGTCAGCCTGTCCGTTTGGCTGACTGGGGGCTTTAAGCTCCACTCTTCCACAGCTTTATCCCTTAAGTAAAGCTCCATTCTTGATGGAAGAAGAAAGTTTTGAAACTCCTCTTTTTGAAAGAACTGTCATGGTTACTGCTTGGCGACGTGAAGAGAGACAAGCAATCGCCTGTTTGTGTTGGGATCCATTTCGGGTGAACTTCTGCCTGGTTGGGGTCGACCTGTCTCCATTGGTGGTGGCCATTTTCCCTCCTCAGGATGAGCTGCTGTCTGTGCTCGGTGCTGAGGAGGGGAAAGGGAGACAGTGTTGGCTGCGTAGGTAACACTTCCAGGATCAGTCTTCCCAAGGGTATGGTTGGGAGAATTTGCAAACTTGACTGACTCTTTCATTACCTTAGAGGAGGCTTTAGCCTCTGGAGGTGGTGGAAGCGTCCAGAGGATGGGGAATGTGAGCTCCCTCATCTTAAATAATGAGAGGTCCTGTCTGAGCCAATGGTGGGGATATTTTCAGGTATTTGCCAATTCCTCCCCTCTGTATTTATTCCGGTCTCCCCCCTGGGGAAAGGTTGCTCTAAATATTAAATTAACAGCAAGACTCTGTTCTTGAGAGGGCTACGAATTCTGGTCTGCCAAGGCCACCTGGATTATTTGCAGGTAGAATTTCAAATCTGTTTACACAGCTTATGTGTCTCACGGAAGTGCCTGGAGAAGGAGTCCCTGTGGAGAATGTGTGTTTACACAGGTGATGAGTTACTGGGATGCCCTCTGAAGGGGACTTAGCATGTGCTTAAGCTTGCAAAGGAGAGAGTAAGTTGAGTTGACGAAGCTGGAGCATGAGCTTTGTGAGGCTAGGACCTGCTGAGGTGCCACTGGGTAAAATTTAAAAAACAAAAGCAGAACAAAACATCATGTGTGTGTATCACATTCTGGATTGACCATCTAGGAAGATGACTTTCTCATCTCCTTTCTTCCTCTTCCCTCCTCCCACCCCCAAAAAGGCATTTTCAGAGTGCAGTCAGAAGGTCAGAGCAGTTAGGCAAAGAAGAGCAAACAGTCTCGAGAACAGGAGTCCTTCTCCCCGCAGGCCCTGTGCAGGTAAAACAAAGTGGAGATCAAGCCCTTTGTCAGGAAGGGCTAGAAACGTACATGTTTGGATCAGATCTCTGTTGCTGTTTGTCCTGATTTGCGTGTGGGTCCTGTCCTCTGCAGGAGCGACTGCTCCGGTGGCTTATAGCTTCCACAGAAAGAGAAGCCAGGAGGACAGGGTCTTTAGGTGCATTTCAGCGAGTCTTACTGTAATTCGTTCGAATGCAGATATTTACTAAACCATCTGTCATGGATAAGGAGACAGAATTTGAAAGGGGGCCTTTTCTTTGACTTGTTCCTCATTTATAATGACAACTACCATCTATTGAACGTCTATCATGTGCCACCCTTCACAAATTCCCAGCATCAAACAGCATGGATTTGACCGGAGCAAACACGGATTATGTGGAAGACATTGCCTGTTTGTGGTGCCCAGGTAAGGAACGCTAAGCAGAGGAGATTTGGTGAGAGTCTGAATGGAAGGGAATCTCCTAGAAAGGAGGGGACAGAGTTCCTCCCAGGCAAGCCTGGGCTGTCCTGCAGCTTACAGGGTCCCCGCATTCCGGGCTGCTTCAGAAGGCAAAGCTCGATCCCACAAGCCAAAGTTGCAGGGAGGGAAGTTTCAGTTCATCATTTAGAAAACAATATATATTTTGGCTCACCAGGGGCACTCCTGCCGTAGAACAGGCTGATTCGTTAAGTAAGATTTCATATCGCAGAACTGTTCTAGGTACCACCTCTCTGGGCTTCTGTAGACAGGGCTTTGAAATGTTAGCCTGGCTAACCCCACTAAGAGGTCTGTAGGTGCCACATAAATTCCTTTTGAGGAGAGAGAACCAAAAGCAAATTCCATTTATGTAAGGGGGTTGCAAGGGAAGAGAGCTAGGGAAAGGGTGAATAGTTCTGTCTTGGCTCTTTTTTAATAGAACCCATTTGAATAAAGAATAGTTTCTTCATTCATTCCATAAAGACGGATTAAGCCCCTACAGGGCTGTTAAAATGCTGTTCAGCTGAGAACAATGAAAGCATTCTTTTGTCCTTTTTCCTTGCCATTAAGAAATTTGAGGCTGTCATGTAAGATGTCTTAGCGCTGACATTTTCCCTGGCAGAACTGGAGGCTGGTCCTCTGGGGCAATAATTACCACAGAGAACAGCGAAAGGATAGGAACAGAGAGAGTGGGAAACACAAGGGCTCGGTAAACAAATGGTGAAAGGTGGTTGATTCCTGGTGCTCACTTCTGTGAGAGTTTAAGGAAGGGACACAGATAGGTCCAGCTAGTAACCTTCCACTTCCTGGTTTTTAAAGGAGACACGGCAAGTCCCATGACTGCAAGAAATAAATGGGGCACAGCTCCGAGTGGGGCTGGGGTGGGGGTACTGGGCCAAGAGCCTCTTTTAGCAAATGGCTCTTCATCCAGCGTTGTGAAGGGAGCAAGCCGGAGCAAAGGACAAACGTTCTTGCTGCTGAGTGCCAGGCAGAATGTCTCAGACAGACAGACATCTAGAAGAATCTGTTGAAAAAAGTAGGAGCTGTGTTCTGATTGGACTTCAGAGATCATTTGGGCCAGCTTTGTGGATTTAAAGGAGCACACTGAAGCCTGGGAGGATGTGTGACCACTGGGAAGCCTGGTCAACCCTGGGGGACCGGGGAGGGGGGGCAGGCATAGAAGCCCATCTGAGCCCATCTCTGCTGAGCTGTGGGAGCCAGGTAGCTGCAGCCCCAGGGCTCCTGGCGGCGCTGAGGAAAGAAGTAGGGGGCAGGAGAGCCGTGGAGGCCTCTGTAGGCGAAGGTTCCTAAAATGCCCCAGCAGCAGGCTGACCCTCACCCCCACACAGTTTCAGAGCCACCGTGGGCCCCGCCTGGCTGTGTGACACCCTGTGGCCCCACGTGTGGCCCTCGGCGGGTCGCAGCCTTTTAGGTTTGCAGTTTACCAGGAACACGGTAGCTATGGAGGTTTCTCGTCCCCTCTCAGAATACAAGAAGATCTCTAGAAAAGGTCAGATTGCTCTTATGCGTGAGCCTGCGGTCTTTCAGAATCCTGACACTGTTTGGAAAAAGTCTCTCTGAAAGGCTGAGTTGGGCAGCTTCTTGATGTTGAAACTGGATGATGGGACACGGGGACTGTCCTCTCTACTCCTGTGTGTGTTTGAAAGGTCCCAGAATGAGAAGTTTAAGGGGGTAAAATAGGCAAATGTGCTGTGTTCTTTTAACTCACACACTCTTCAGTCTCCTAAAGCTGGGACCCAAGCTCCCTTCTCCGGGGAAGAGGCCCGGGAGGCCAGGGTCACCACAGACCTCCCTCCCTTCCTGTAGCTAAGACCGAATGGCCGGTTTCCTGTTGCACAGCCTCCACAGCCCTGGAGATTTCTCCTAAAACCATCTTATTTTGATGCCTTTGGAACCAGCCTGTCCCCAACGCTCTTTCTCTACCTTTTCATTGGGCCTCTGCCTCTACTAGGCCTTTAAATGCCTTTCTTTTCCAGTCCAGGCCTCATTTTGTCTTTTCTCATTCTCTGCGCTCTCATCTGCTGCCCTGACTTCAGCTGCCCCCAGGTCCATGTCGCCAGCCCAGACCACAGGCCCAGGCTCAGGGACTAAGTGTCCACCTCCTTGGTGGTCCTGGCCACTGGGTGGCCCTCAGGCACCTCCCACTTCCTGTCCAACCTGGCGCTTGTGAGCTTCCTTCACCAAATCCTTCCCCTCTCCCGGCCCGGCACTTAGCGACGGCACTTAGCTGGCCCAGCAGGGACCCGAGAGTTATTCTGGGTTCTCCCCCTCATCGCCACAGCCATCCTTCCAATACCTGCTTTCCCTCTGCCTCCTCTACCCTTTTCTTACTAACTTAGATGCTAACTTAGCCTGCCTTGCGCTCATCTCCTCACCTGGACATGGAGCCGCAGCCCCTGGTGGGCGCCTCCCTTGACCCACGTTATCCCACCCAAAGAAACTTTTTAAAACACGTGTTGTACGGGGTCACATGCCATATTACAAGGCTCGGAGGGCCAGGCTGCTGGCAGCACACAGGTACAACCTCCCTGTGGTCCCGCCTTGGCCCCTCACCACAGTGCCTAGGCGTCCTCCTAGGACCGCAGTTCTTCCGAACACTCTGGACTTTCTTACCTCCGTGCCTTTGCTCCTACTCACCGAACCTTCTGTGGACCATCCACTGCCCTTCTCACCCTGATCAGGTCCCTGTGATACTTAAAGATGCCCCTCCAGTCTCACTGGACACCTGTATCCTTAGACAGTGGGCTTCCCAGGCTGAACCTTGTCTGTGTTTGCCTGGCACATAATCGTGGCTTAGAAGGCATTTGTGGAAGGGAAGGGAATATTTTTTTTAAATTTAAGTCTTTAATTATATCCTAATTCAGTGAGAATATGAAGCCCACTGGCAGCTATATTAGTCCGATTGCTGTTTTAACAAATTACGACAAACAGTGCCAGAAAGCAACACCGATTTATTCTTCTCCAGTTCTGAGATCAGAAATCTAAAATGAGTGTTCCAGGCATAATCACAGCATCAGCAGGGCTGAAGGCTCCCCGAGAAACTCCATTTCCTGGCCTTTCCCAGCTTTTAGAGGCTGCCTGCTTTCCGTGGCTGGTGGCCCCTGCTCCCGTTTTGTCCCTTAGAAGCCAGGCCCTCCTTTCCCTTGTAGTTGTGTTGGGCCCAACCAGAGAATTCAGGATAGCAGTCCCATCTCAAGATCTTTAATGTAATCATCTTTTGCCATGTGAGGTAACCCATTCACAAATTCTGGGAATTACGCTGTGAACTTCTTAGAGGGGTCCTTACTCTGTCTCCTGGAGCAGCCTTTTTCAGAAATGAGGTGCCGAGCTTCTGAAACCACCAGTCAAGCCATGTTTGGGTTTCATTCTGAATAAGGATGAAATTAGATCAGCCATGCATTTCATTGCACACAAAGGAAGTTGTTGAGCTTGTCTCTGCCCCAGGTCTGAAAGAGAGGACTCGCTGCCTCTTCCACAGCCCCGTGTGTGGGGCCTGCGGGTATTTAGCATGGCTCGGGACGGGTCTCAGGGGAATCACGTAGGAGAGACGTGCCAATCTCTTGACCTCCACGGTGAGGCAAGAACTGCTGTTTTTTCCTGGGAAGCCGATGAAACCCCTGGAGGGCTTGTTGCGGGACTCACTCGCTGTCAGGAACTGACAGATTCCTGCCTCCCTGATCTCTGAGCCTGGTACCTGAGCGGGGACAGGAAAAGACAAAGCTGTAAAAAAGAATTGTCAGAATCCCCCAGACAAAGCCTGCGGTCGCTGAGCTTCTCCTTCGGGAAGATGTGGGTTCCAGATGGTTGCCTTAGGCATTAATCGCTTTCCCTGGAGCCAGAAGAAAATGAAGATTAATAATAATAATTTTTAAAAAAATTACTCTTCAGGGGCTGCATATGAAAGAACAGAGGGCACAGAGCTGCGGTGTGATAGGACGGTCCATGCTTCTTGATCAGGGCTCTTTCCAGCCTCCCGGATGGTAACCTTGCAGTTGCTACCCTTGTAAGCCGGCCGGCGGGCCCGAAGGGCAGGCTGAGTCTTGGAAGCTTACCTCATTGAATATCAGAGCCGGACAGGAACCTTGGAAATCATGTTTCTCAACTCTCTCACTTAAAGAGGGGGTTAGATTCCATGCCAAGGTTGTGTAGCTCCGTGGACTCAGGAGTGAGACTAGAATTGGGGTTGCCTGAATCCCAGTTCATTGCTCTCTGGCTGTTCCTCACTGTCTCTGAGAGAGAATAGACACGTTGAGATCTGTACAATAACTACAAAAAGGAGGATGTGACAAACTCTTACTTATCCTTTTTGCTACAGAATTTAAATACTGTAAGTGTTTAGACACAAGCAAGGTCCTGGGGCTCAGAGGGCCAAGTGGGCTTCTGAGCTGGATGGACCGTACAGAGGGGAGTGTCCCCCAGACAGTATGGGGAGGCCAGGGGTCGCCAAGCGAGGGGAGATACCATGAGTGGAGACTGCCTTTCCAGAACAGAGGGAGAGCTCCGTGGTTGGAATAAGGGTGCTGGAAGAGTAAGTGGGACAAATTCTAGAATCTAGAAATCCAGACAGGTTTTGGACTTCATGTGGGTGATCATAGAACCAAGAGATTTGGCCTCAGAGAAATGGCAGCTGAACATAGAATTTTGAAGGAAGACAGTTGTGTATGGTGAGACACCACATAGAATTTTCTAGGATCCATCTAGGAAAGAGAAGAACCCAGAGAGTTGGGAGCCAGAGACATGGCTTTCCTTGAGCGTGGTCTCCAGAAGGGAGGCCTTCTCTCATTTCTTTTTTAAATAACATGTTGTCTTGGTGGTGGTTGAGACTAGAACGGGGAGGCCTCGGGAACACAGTGTAAAACAAGACTGTGCTCACCCCTGAGTCTGGGCCCAGCTCCTCGCCCAGACCCACCCCCCTCAGCCCACGAGGGCCAGCTTACTGGGCTGCAGGCCCTATTCCTAAAGGAGGAAGGAGCATTCGGTTAGTGCCTATATGGCCAGGCCTGGACCGGGTATTGGAGCATCTTCACAGAGCTTCAGGGCGTTGTGGGGAATGCAAACTCCTAAAGATCCTGACGTACCCGGTGGTAGGGCCGCGTGTCCGAGTTGCCGTGGCGGCGCTGGGAGGATGCTCGCCCAGTCTGAGTCCCACACCATGCACGACAAGGGCATAGAGTCAGTGTGAGCAGATGTAGGGAGAACGCCCCAGAGGTGGTAGGGCTGGCAAGGGAGCATGAGTTCAGGACATTTCCAGGAGATAAAAGGCCAGATGTGGGGAGTTGGGGGAAGGGGTGGGGGAGGCAGGAAGGCCTCTGGGTTCTAGCCTGGAGGACACCACCTGAGACAGAAGATGAGGAAGGAGTAGGCTGGGGAGAGCAGGTGTTGAAGCAGGTGTGGACAGGCTGCGGCTGAAGTGCCTCTGACCCTCAGCCCGGGCTCGGGGAGCCCCACCGCACAGGGCACGCGGTACAGGGCAGGCTGCCTCCAGCAGGGAGATCCCTGTGGCTTCCCAAACAAGCCAAGGATGCCTTGAGGAAAGTGGTTATCAATGTCTGAACAGACTGCCAGTTCTTACATTTAGAGGAGTCCTTAAAAGTGCGTTCATCCGCGGTGATGTTTACAGACTGTGTCCTTGGCTTAAGCGACATCTACAAAGAAATCCTTGTGATCCCGAAGGAGCTGGGGTTTTTATATTTTTCTTAAACACTTTGATCTTTCCAACCACTGTCCTCCGATAATAACGGTGAGAGTTGCATTGTACTGCCCGTTTCTTTTGAAGGCAGGTACCGTCCCAGTCCTTAGCCCCGTCATCAGTCAGATGCTCAAATCCAGCGCAGCCGCTCGCTCCCCGAGGCGTGTGAGCTCCCAGCAGAGAGGGAGCCGCCGCCGTCCCCCTGAGCTTGGAGTGTGAGCGCCGCTGGACGGAGCCAGATGCCTCGGACAGGCTCTTAGTCTCTGCTGTGTCCTTGTGGGGCAGGCCGCCCAGGGAGCACCCGTCACCTTGCTCCAGCGGCTGGGGGTCTGCTGGTTTCTCGGGTTTATACATCAGAGCCTCTCGTTCTGCACCCACTGCACCACCGTGTCCGTCATATTTCTCTTCTATAATCATAATATTTCTTGTTATTCTAGATAGAAGGCTCATAAAAAATTCGGTTTTCATTAGGGGCCGTAAGAGATTCCAGGAGCTCAAGACCCTGACTTAGGGAAACATTGTAGTTACTTTACGCAGAAACGAACTGTTAAATCCACGAAGTTGTTCCCTCTGTGTTAGGTAGCTGTTGAAGTTTAAATGTTTTTAACCATTGCATACATACTCTGTTTACCGCTGACCTGCTGGCTGCTCGCTCAGCTAACACTCGTGACCAGAGCATGTGCTGGTAGAGGCTTCTTTTCTAATGCACTGATAACTGTTGTTTGCACAGAGATTTTGCTTATGTAGCAAGAGACAAAGATACAAGAATTTTGAAATGTCATGTGTTTCGATGTGACACACCAGCCAAAGCCATCGCCACAAGTCTCCACGAAATCTGTTCCAAGGTAAGGTGGGTCAGGACGCAGTAGTCCGTCCTTCTGTCTTTTCTCACTGTCTGATCAGGGAAGGGGGTGTGGTCAGGGTCTCACCCTGGTGACGTCCCGATGCTTTAGCCAGAGTCACAGAGCCTCAGAGTCTCAGAATGAGGACAGGCAGGTGGGCATCGCCGGACCAGCCCCCACTCCTTCCCTCCAGCAGAGCAGTCCTGATAGAAACATCCTCATCCTGTGCCTGGGACCTCTGTTGACCTCTGTTAACAGGGTCTTATACTTTTCAGGAGACTGTTCTATCATTGAGCAGCTCTGGCTGGCACAGAGTTCTTCCTTGCGTACACCTGAAATCATCCTCTCTAGAACCTCCACGTAGCTACGTGAGATGTGTGGTCTGTAGCACAGAGAAAGAGTCCTCCATCTTGTCTCTTTGCCTGGGCAGCCCGTTACTGTTTGAAGACCTGTGACGCTGTCAGCTGTACCTGTATGTTTGGAGGTGCTGGACAGGTATCTGTCCAGTCTTCCTGCCCCTGTCTTCCTCCTTTCTCCAGAATCCCCACCCCCATCTCTTTTGGGTCCCAAGGTTTCGAGGCTCCTGCCCCTCTTCTTCTGCATACTTTAGTTGGTTCCCCTGAACGAGCACAGTGTTCCAAGGGCGAGCCAGTAGAGAAAAGACCACGGGCCTTTCTGTCCCTTGACCTCCGAGCCGTACAGTACTCGGATGATTGATGTTTTTAGCGACCACGCCACTTGCCGGCTTGTGTTCAAATAGTGGTGGGCAGATCCCCAGGGCGCTGTGTTCACGGATGGCCTGCAGCCAGGCCTTTCCACTCCCCAGACTGACTGACTCTAAACATGGCACTGGGTCATCACCTCTGCTGAGCGTCACCTTTCTGGTTTGAGGCGATGTCAAGAGCCGGCCTCGTGACCGTGCTCCCTCAGCTAGCCGTGCCCGGGCTGTAGCCTGGTGTCTGAGCGGCAGGAGAAAGCAGGTGCCCGCCACATTCCCTAAGGGAGGGGAAGGAGCTGGGGCTCTGATCCCGCTGACCAGGGCGGGCAGGGTGGGAGGTGGTCTGGCGATCACCATCACTCCAGCATCGACAGGCCCGGGCACAGCCTGCAGCTTTGCAGCACGCTCCCTCCTTGGCACTGTCTTCGTTCAGTCATGCAGCAGATAGCACGAGCACCACTTATGTGCCAGGTGCTGTTCTAAGAACACAGCAGAGACTGAAACAGAAAAGAAAATCCTGGTCCTTGTGGAGCTTGTGTTCTCTTGTCAGGCCCCCAGAACCTGGCCTAGCACAGAGGAAGTGCTCAGTAAAAATGTGCTGTTGTTACTGGTAGCAGCGCTCTGGCCCGCCGTCCCAGGCACATACCGGGAGAGGGCTGGCGGGGAGCTCTGGGGCCGAAGCGACTTCTGTTCCACCTGGAATGCAAAGCTTGGGCTGGGAATGAAGATATGAGTGGGATCACTGAAGGGGGGGGGCGGTTTCAGTCCCCAAACCAACAGCACTGTGTGAACAGGAGCGAAAAGTGAGGCTTGCGCCCCTCGCAGCAAGCCACCAATTTGGTAGATAGCTGACAGAGTTGAGAGGAGCAGTCGTGATAGCAGTGAATATTTCCGAGCGCTGACACTGAATCCTCAGAACTGGCATGGCGTTATCACTGGGGATGGAAATACTAGGATACCCATGTGTGAAGAGGAAATGAGGCACGAGAGGTCAGGTGACTGGCCCGAGGTCACACAGCTAGTAAGTAGCGCAGGTGGGATTTGAACCCACAAACACTATCCCCAGAGCCCTGAAAAGAGTGCTTAGAAGCCAGCACTCAGAAGCAATGGGGAAAGTCCGTTGCCATGGGTCCCACTGACTGCCGTGGGCCAGCAGAGAGTATTTGTTTGGGTTGTTTCTCTAGAGGCGGGAGCCTGGTGAATGGAGGAATCATTTCTGAGCAATCAGGAGACGGCTCCTCGGAGGCGTAGGCCTTCACCTGTTGCCCCTGGGGAAAACTAGCACAATTCTCAAAGCCGCTCAGCGATACAGGGGTGGGAAGTCAGCGTAGGCTGAAGCCCGTTTGACTTGGAAGCTAGGTCAGCTCAGACCCGTTACTGGCGGGACTAGCTGAAGACCTGGGCTCTGTAGCCACGGACCACAGGCGTATTTTCTCTTCTTCAGATTATGGCCGAACGGAAGAATGCCAAAGCCCTGGCCTGCAGTTCCTTACAGGAAAGAGCCAATGTGAACCTCGACGTGCCCTTGCAAGGTAGGTCAGCGGCAGCTGTCTGTCCCCATCAGAGCCAGAGGCTCTTCCCTGGTTCCGGAGAAAGCATGCTCAACCCAGCAGATGCTCGCTGAGCAAGCACCAGGCGTCCTCCTGGACACAGAGTTAATTTTGTGTCAATAGGATGAGCACAAAAGGCCAGGGTGAGCTTTGCTGTTATCAGACAAGATGAAAGAATATTGTCTTTAGTGGTTTCATAACTCACATACAGCATGGGATAAGAGCCAGCTAGTTTAAAAATTTGTGGGTTGATGTGAAAAAAAAAATTTGTTTCCTAATATAATGATGATTGTTTTTTTTTTTCAAAGATTTTATTTTTTTATTCGACAGAGAGAGAGACAGCCAGCAAGAGAGGGAACACAAGCAGGGGGAGTGGGAGAGGAAGAAGCAGGCTCCGAGCGGAGGAGCCTGATATGGGGCTCGATCCCATAACGCCGGGATCACGCCCTGAGCCGAAGGCAGATGCTTAACCGCTGTGCCACCCAGGCGCCCCATTAATATAATGATGATTGTTAAGCAGACTTATTGTGGTGATTGTTTTTGCAATATATACAAATATCAAGTCACGGTGTTCTGCACCTGAAACCAACATAATGCGCTGTGTCAGTTACACCTCAATGAAATAAAAATCTGGGTATTTGGGGGGATTCTGTTTAGTTACTTCTCCTGTCCCTGTGCCCTGTGTGATTAAATCTCCTTGGGCATCAGCCACACCTCACAATAGGCCATCGGAAGCTGTTATTTAGCAGATACGAGAACGACAGTCGCAGCCTTAACGCACCCATTGCACTTCGTGCTTTCAAATGCTTCCCCGCCTAGAAATGCAAGTTGGGTGGGATTTGGGTTGGCGCAGCCCCGGTGTCTGCTGGGAGAGAGGCTCTCCTCCCAGAACAGGTGCTGCATCTTCCTCTGCGAACAGGGCGCTGTGGCACAGGTGGTGCTCTGGGCACTCCAGAGCAGACGCAGAGCAGTGCCTGCGTTGCTGCGTATGTTGGAACCGCTGTGAAAGATCTCTCGCTTTTGTTCTCTGTAGTAGATTTTCCAACGCCAAAGACTGAGCTGGTGCAGAAGTTCCACGTGCAGTACTTGGGCATGTTACCTGTAGACAAGCCGGTCGGTACGTGCAACACTTATGTCCTTTCTCTGTGCGAGTGTTCGGGAGCCCCTGGGAGGAGCCCCCCCCCCCCCGGAGGGTGGGGGCTGCTCTTCTACCCCCTTTCCTGGTGTCGAATCAGGCCCCTGCACTGTCACCAGCCACAGCACCTAAACGGTCCTTATCAAAAGAGCAGTAGGGGACAGGCTAAGCTGCTCTGTCCCGTTGTCCCCAGAATAGAGGGACTTCAACAAGGCAGGCACGTAGTTCTCATTCGCGCAGCAGTCCGGAGACGCGTGGTCCAGGGCTGTGGAGGGCCCTGCTGTTCCCAGAGGGAGCCTCCGTCTCTGGGGCCAGATGCGTGGCCCAGGGCTGTGGAGGGCCCTGCTGTTCCCAGAGGGGAACAGGGTCTCTGGGCCCAGGGTACCTGCTTCTGTCCTTCTAGACCCCTGGGCAGGGAGAAAGGGCTGAGGGAGCCCTCATGCTTTCCAGCTATGACCCCAAAGCACCACGCACCACAGTCAGCTCCCATCCCAGGGGCCGAACTCAGTCGCTCGGCCACACCACGCTGACAGGAGGCTGGGAGATGGAGCCTTTCCCTGGGTAGAAAAGGCTGAGGAGAAATCAGACCCCTCATGCCCTGCTTGGGAGAAATGGTACAGCCGCTTTGGAAAAAAGTCCGGCAGTTCCTCAAAAGGTCAAACACAGAGTTACCGTTGGACTCAGCCCTTGCGCTCCTGGGCGTATACCCAAGCCGAGCGAAAACATCTGTCCGCACAAACACTCGCAGCCGCGTTAGTCATCATAGTCGGAAAGTGGAAACAAATGTCCGTTGACTGACGAACGGATTTATAAAATGTGATACTGCAAAACAGAACAAAACACCGTGATGCCACCATACCGTGTAATTTTATTCAGGGGTAAAAAGGCATCAGGGACTGACACGTGCTCCAACATGGGTCAGCCTGGAAGGCAGGACGCCAGACGAAAGCAGCCAGATACAAAGAACCACGTACTGTGTGGTTCCATGTGTACGAAACATCCAGCAGAGACAACCCTCTGGAGATAGAAATTAGATCAGAAATTGCTTAAGACCAGGGGTCGGGGAAGAACTAGATGGTCACCCCTAAAGTTTACAGGGTTTCTTTTCGGGGTGATGAGAATGTTCTAAAATGGATTGTGGTGACGGTCGTGCCGCTCTGACTATACTACAAACTCTTGCATCGTACACTTGATACCTCAGGAGAGTCGCTGTCCCACCTCCCCGCTCCGCTGCCACAGAAAACGGCCGCGCCAATGCCCAGCCAAAGGGCCCCCTTGCACAGTGCATCCTCCTCACGTACAAGGCCTTACACACTTGGCCTCATTTAAGTAGCAGAGTCAGGTGGAGGAAGATCGGGATGTTCTGGCAAGTGCTGCCTGGCTTCCGTTCCGTTCCTTTTCCCAAGGCTCCTTGCTTAGGAAGAAATAGCATTTGCCTAACTACTAGTTATATAGTCAGGACTAGGGCCTCTTCGGAAAGAGAGTAGTACCGTGGTCCAGTTAGACAGGACATCACCCACTCCACCTCTCCGGGGGTTCTCATGACGCTTCTTTCTGTTGAAAAGGCTGGCATTTTTTTTTTCTTTCAAGCAATGAAATGATCAAATGAAGTGTCTTCTAGGGCTAAAAAACAAAAATCAAATAAACAAAAAAACAGATCAGTTTGGGTGTAGCTGTGACTGAGTGGTTTGGGCCCGCGTTGGGGAGTGACAGATGGCTTTAGGACCTTGTTCAGCGATCTGTTCCTTCCACAGGAATGGATACCCTGAACAATGCCATAGAAAATCTTATGACCTCATCCAACAAGGAGGACTGGCCGTCGGTGAACATGAATGTGGCCGATGCTACTGTGACCGCCACCAGTGACAAGGTGAGCAGGCTCCGACGCGCGGTTACAGTGACACTTTGGGTGCAGTAGTCTCCCGAGAGACACAGACACATAGCCAGGGCTTGACCTCTGGGGGGTTGGGGCGGTGGGGGATAACACTTAATTGTGATTAAAATAGCCTGCATTTTTAAAGAAAACCTTTCTTTTTCTGTCCTTTGTGTCTGGATCTCAGCACCACTTTGCTTTTCTTTGAACTAAGAAGCTTCTCTTCCCCGTGTGCCCGAGAGATTGAAATCATTTGCTAGAGGCACCCGTGTGCTGCCGACAGTCACTCCTTGTGGGCTCTGGTTTTCTGGGTCCTCTCCCGGCTTCAGTGTGGACGGGCTGTTTGTCTGGAGTTGGGGCACAGGAGCTGGTTCGGTTGTGGAAGTTCCTGGGGTTGGTTCTGTCCGCAGTAGCAGGGGCCGTTGGTCATTGAGAGAGGCCAGCATTAGTCTCAGAACAAATTATCCCAGTTTTTATGGTTGAGGAAACTGAGGCACAAGGAGATCGAATAAGCCTGTGGTCACAAGAGCTAGAAGCAGCAGGCTCAGGATTCGGTCCAGGCAGTCTGCTCCAGACTCCTGACCACTTTTCAGTTCTCCCTCTGTGAGGCACCTGTCGAGGAAAGACCCCAAGGTGTTGGCCTGCTCTTGATTCTGTCCACTGGGAGCTCACCTTCGAGCCCAGAAGGACTTAGGAGTAAGAAGATGCTCCCTGGCCCTGCCTCTCCAGCCTGCCAGGCTGCGTCTTCTTAAGTCTTTAAACGTGTCACGCCCTTTTCTCCCTCAGCATCTGCAGGTGCTGCCCCCTCTGTGCCGCACCCCTTTGCCCACCCGCCCTGACCCGGATCGCAACCTAAACATCATTTCTCCCAAGAAAACTTCATGGCGTCTCAGGTTCTTTTCATTTGCCTCTGAAAGAATTCCATAGCACCTGAATGAATATTTAGTAAGTCGAGATGTTAATGGTCCAGAAGTCAACATTCTGGATGTGTTTACTAATTCAAAAATTGCATATGGTTCCTGCAGAGGATGTGGTGTTCATAAGAATGAATTCTGAACATTTCTTTACCCTGCATCATATGGATACCATATGGACACCAGTTTGTGGGGGGAAGGAAGTTATTTGGCAGCTTTTCTACACAGTTTTAGCTAGAAATAGGATTCAGTGTGCTATTTAGCATGGGAAGGAGAACTGGATGGAAAGAGATCCCATGCTCCTTTTCTCTCGGTGCTGTGAGGTTTCCAGCGGGTTCTCCTGGGCAGAAGGGTTTCAAGCCGCTGGGTGCCTTGGATGAGCAAAGCCTAAGAAGTTTTCTTGACCCCGTGCCTACCTACCCACAGTGAATGCACAGGCTTGGAGTGTGGTAGCCAGAGAGCAGAACACACGTGACCACAGGCAAGTTCAGAGCAGGACCAAATGTCAGGGAGACACCCACATAGCAGGGATGGCCTCCCCAGACACATTTAGAAACTCGCCTTTCTAGAAAAATACAAGCCCTTGCTAAATCCAGCCTAGCTATATATTGTCTCTGTGTGGCCACTCCAGGCTTGATTCTGTGGTTCAAGAAATGAACCCGTTTAGGACCGTGGCCAGGCTTCACGGCAAGCAGGCTGCTGAACGGCGTGTCTTGCAGGATGAAGAGGAGGTCTTGGTGGAGTGCCGCGTGCGATTCCTGTCCTTCATGGGCGTCGGGAAGGATGTCCATACGTTCGCCTTCATCATGGACACCGGGAACCAGCGCTTCGAGTGCCATGTTTTCTGGTGCGAGCCAAACGCGGGTAACGTGTCGGAGGCGGTGCAGGCCGCCTGCATGGTGAGTGCCTCTCCCCCCGCCGCTGCTTCTGTGCTGCGGGCAGGTCGGTGCCGAGCTCCTCGGTGAGCGGAAAGTAGGTCTCCTCTCTGAAGTGACGCTCTGCCGTGTCACGCCCTCATTCCTGCGGACACGACCCGTGGTGACGCGCAGTTTGCCGTCTCAGTGGCCAAAGGCGCCGACCGGAAGCCGGGCTGCGTGGAGCCCCGTTCTGTAGAGACCACTGAAAGCAGCGATCTTCAGAACTACAGATTGGAGGATTTTTAGTCTTGGTCCCTAATTAATTTCCGTATATTCAGGAAGTGTTGGGCATGTATGAGTGGGTGCTGTTTAGAACCAACTTAGTACTTAAAAAATGCAGTGTGTCGAATGAGTTTTAGTTCAGGTACTTGGTTTAAGCACGTTGGTCTCCCATATTTCATTTGTGTCTGTGAACTCAGTCCTTATAACAACATTTGTACGGTGGTGGTTCTGTTTTACGTGTAAATGAGAAACCAGGCTCAGGAAAGGACGGGCCTCAGGGCACAGAGGCGGTAAGTGACAAAGCCCGCGTTCAACCCCGAGTGTTTCGGGTGACACAGCTGTGCTCTTTGTACCATGGAGAGGATTTCAAACAAACAAAAATACCTCATCCTTCATTCTGCAAATATCCTTTGAACACCTATGATGCCGGGCACTGAAAAAGTTCTAGAGAAACTGAGGGAACAGTATGAATGTAGGCATCCAAACCTAGGGTGGGTGGTAACCCTTAGCAACAGCAGGCCGGGCAGCTGCCGAGTAAAGGAGGGGAGGTCCGTATCACAAAGGGCCTATGAGGTCATGCCAAGGTGTTTGTCTTCAGCAAACATTGTTAAGTAGGAGCGATGAATTGATATTGGGTTTAAAAAGCATACTCCCCCAAAAAAAGAAACCAAAAGAGAGGATGGGTTGAAAGGACAAGGCTGAGGTGGGGCGCTCGGCCAGGACGCCATTGTACTGGTCCACAGGAGGGTTTCGAAGGGTCTAAACCAGGAGCGTGGCGGTGGGGAAGGATGTCCCCTAAAGCAGGGGCAGACGACTTGGGATGTTCTAGAGGACCGCCTGGCGGGAGGTGAGCAATACTGAATCTGAAGCACCTCTTCTTCATTTCATTCAACCCCCCCATTTATGGGCTGGACTCCGGGAAGTTCAAGTAGGGCTAAGATACAATCCTTGCATTACAGAGCTTAGCTACAGGGGGAGACACATAACCCACATGCCGGTGTAGTGTCACCGGTGCTGTAAGCCAAAGTGCAAGACCACACTGGACTGAGAAGTGGCCAGGAGGGAAAAGACGCACAGACCCTGAAAGTTGACCAAGGCCTGACAGGGAAGGGGTAGCTCGAAGCTTGAAGTAAGGGGTTTGCCTCTTGTTTTACCCGTGGGGGGGGCAGGGGGAGTCGCACATATTTTAGGCTGAGGGAAATGAGCTCCAAAGCTGGATTGAAATGAGGATTCTAGGGGCGCCTGGGTGGCTCCGTCGGTTAAGTGTTTGCCTTCGGCTCAGGTCATGATCCCAGAGTCCTGGGATCGAGTCCCACATCAGGCTCCCTGCTCAGTGGGGAGCCTGCTTCTCCCTCTCTCTCAAATAATCAAAAGCTTAAAAATAAAAAAAAGAAATGAGGATCATATATACAGTTGGGGCAAGGTCTTGGTGGTCGATTAAGAGCCTAAGGCTGGGGTTTAGTGTCCTCATTGGGTCACAGTGACTTCGAGGCTAGCCAGATGCTGACAGTCCAAGAGGAACAGGGGCGTTGTGGGCGGTTGCTAGAGCTCTCTGTCGTTCATACGTGGTAAACACGCAGTTGCTGGGTGAAGGCTGAAGCTGAGGATGAGGTGGGCTGTCGATGGCGAAGCTTAGGCACAAGAAAAGGGAGCCAGCTGACTTTTCCCTTAAAAGATGCCTTTGATTGGAGAGGGAAGGAGGGAGGAGGGAGGGGAAGAGCTGGTGCCGTTTGCTCATGAGCCGGCGTCACTGTGACCACAGACCTTTGACAGGTGCTGTGGAGCTCATAACTTAGATCTGCCTGCCAGTGAAGGGCAGGGCAGGGCCGGGGGCGGGGGCAGAGCTGATGGAGGGGTGCAGAGGAACCCCCAGACCCGGCACAGGAGACTGAGACGGGATGAAGACAAGAGGAAATGAAAGCACCCAGTCAAGGAAAAATGGAGGATGACAATTTAGGTATTTCAGGAAATTGAGAAAGGATCATAACAGATGGTTTTCGTCGTGAAATGAATGGCTTTTAGCCTTAATTGTACAATTTAAATGCTGGTGACAATTAAATAATTAGCTTTATCACTGGTTGCAGTTTGTTTCCTGATTCCTAGACTCATTTTCTCTCTGAGACAGTTTTTACTCATTTGCTTGCGATTTTAACTGTAATAGGGCGACCAGCTGAAGCGGCCCGGCCAATCCAGTGCAGGGCGCACTGACAGTGTCACACTCTTCTTCACACTCAGATCCCAGCACTTCCGACCCAGTGGCTTTCCTCTCGTGCAGTCAGATCTGCATGGATCTCTGAACTGTCTGCGTGTGAATTTATACCATCTGGAATATTGTGGTCTTGACACACTCTTTTGAATCGACTTAATTTTTAGGCATGTTTTGCAGCTATGCGTTATAGGCCCAGCTGAAGATATTCGGGTGCAATCTAGGAGGAGAGAGGGAGCCTGCCTGAAATTCATCAGGTGCAGTTTTGACTCGCACGGGACCCACGTCCCGGTAGAGATTCCTAGCCCCGTGTACCGTGATGCCACCCCCACCCGCTGACAGATCTGCGCTTTGGAAATGGGGGGGTTGGGTTGTGATGCAGACCCAGCAAAGTGCCTTACACAGAGGGAGCGAGAAATCCCTTCTCGGAGGATTGGGTCGAGAGGGGCTGGTTCTGTAGCGTCTGGGCACGGTGACTCGGAGCCCTTCCTGGAGGTAGCCTGTTCCCCGTTCTACTAAAGAACCTATTGATATTTCTGTAGAGTTTTAAAAAAATTAGCCATGGAGTTAATTGTTTTAAAGTGCTTGGATTAGGAAAAAACATACTTGGTAAATTTTAACCTTATCTAATTTTGAAGATTTATCTTTTCATTAATATAAAAGTGGATGGATTGTGTTATATTTCTGAGGGAGAGGAACGGTGTTCCCAGCAGTACTAATGAACACGTAAAAATCCATGAGGATTTGGGGGCACCTGGCCGACTCGGTCAGTGGCGCGTGCAGCTCTTGATCTTGGGGTCGTGAGTTTGAGCCCCACGTTGGGTATAGAGATTACTTAAAATTTTAAAATCCATTAGGATTTAGACTTGCAGATAAAATGTACCTGAAATCTTTACACATCATTCTTTTTTATTAAAGCTGGAACCAGGAAGGGGAACGAACATTTATGAATGCCTTCGATGCTGCCAGGCCTGTTTGCAGCATTCTGCAAGGACTCCTTAATCCTAGCACCCTCTGTAAAGGTCCCAGTTTCGTGCCATTTTACATGGAGGGAACCAAGGCTGGGAGACTGAATAGCTTGCCTGGCCGTACAGTTCACATGGGTGATGGAGCCAGGACCCGGACTGTGCCTCTTCTACCGTGTTGTCGCCCGGTCAGCCCTGACACTTACCTCGAGCACAGAGTTGTACCGTCTCCGACAAAGCCCGGATACCGCCTCTCCTGATCCTTTTCCTTTTCATTAGCTCGTTGACTGTTAGGTATATTAATTACGGCCTACCCACATAGAGAACAAGTAGAAGGTGGAGACGGATGGCAAAAGCCATAACACCTTTGTTGAGCTGAATGATTTTTTTTTTTTTTTTAAGTAGGCTTCATGCCCAGCATGGAGCCCGATGTGGGGCTCGATCTCACAAACCTGAGATCAAGACCTGAGCTGAGACCAAGAGTCAGATGCTTAACCGACTGAGCCACCCAGGCGCCCCAAGCGTAATGATCTTTTCAGAACGTTTCAAATACCCACATGAAGAAATAAGCTCTTGGGTTTACGTTTAGGAGCCAGGTTATTATGTTTTGGAAGTAAATGTGTTGGTGAATTAAAATCAAATTAAACAAGGAGGGATGACATGTCATTAACGACCATAAAACACTTTTGTTCTATTTCAGTTACGATACCAGAAATGCTTGGTAGCCAGGCCGCCTTCACAGAAAGTTCGACCACCTCCTCCGCCAGCAGACTCAGTGACCAGAAGAGTCACAACCAATGTAAAACGAGGGGTCTTATCCCTCATTGACACTTTGAAACAGAAACGCCCTGTCACAGAGACGCCATAGCTGCACATGTGAAAGGATTCTGGAATATGTACCTGAAGATTGAATAGCTACACTAAAGAAGACGAACTGATACCTGGCCTTCCATTCAGTTGCTGATGCTTTGTCTTCAGAGAATTTATCCTTAACCAAACAGTGTTAGACAAGCATGTTCCTCGTCTTGCCACCATCATGTGATATGAAAAGAAGCATGACTAATTTTTTTCCTATCAGTCAGATACATCATGAGCAGTGGAAGGTCTTTTTCTTACTGTAAATATCGTGAACATTACTTGACTTCACACACACAAAGAATGTGGCCACACCCCTCCTAGTGAACTAATGCTGAGTCCTTGGAGCGAATGACGCCTGAGTTAGTTTCACTGTCTTCTTGACTGGATCTGTCACAAGCAATGTTTAAGTCCTACAGCACTTTGCCCTGTTTCCAACATTGGAGTTGCCACTGCATACCAGATACCATTGAATTGCTGTAAAAATAGGATGATGAGTTTTGCTTCAGTCTTTCATGAAATCAAACTTTTTGGTTGACAACATTGGCTGTTGGCATCAGTACAGAAACCAACTGGCAGCTTTCCTTGACGAGCTCTTTGACACACGGACACCATTTCATGTCTACAGCTGTTTGTGAGATGTTGGGGAAAAAGTGAAACTTCAAAATTGAAAAACAAACCAAATTTGAGAAATTAAAATCGAACAAAAGATAGCCTTTCTTTCTAGATGGTTTGCAAACCGATTATTAAAAAAAAGAAAGATGAAAGAAAATCATAATGCATTCCGGGTGGGACATATTTCAAACTTCTGCCTTATATTGTACAATGCAGCTAGAGAATTATAGTTCACGATGGCCATTCTACATGAACAACATTAAAATGAAATATTCCTCGTACGCCTTTCATCCTTAGTTTGATAATTAGCCAATATGCAATTTGGAGTTGAGGAAATGTCATTTATATTTTGGATCGCCACCACCACATTATTATGTTGGTCCTCCTAGTGAAACGTTCTGCTAGGATTCTGTATCCAGCTCAGTCTTACCCTCATGCTTTGTGCCCAGAAAGCTGTCTGTCCATCATGTATTGTCCATGGCAACAAATTACATTAAATCGAACCTTTCTGAATTTATGTATTTAATATTAGAATTTGTTAGACTTTACTAGATATATTTTTAAATTTATATTTTTTTCAAGATTTAAAAATTTCATATCAGAGCAAAATATACATAGCAACAATGGACTGCTTACAAGTTTCCCCAAAATAGCATTTTCCTGCTTCTCTTTTCTCACCTCTAAAGATACACAGATTTAGGCTCTTGTTGACATTGTTGTCGTAAAAGGAAGTTGCTAAGGAGACCAATCTAAATATTAGTCTTATTTACTTTTTAATGTCAAAATTAACATTTTAAGGCATCCAGTTATAAAAAGTAACATTGTTTATCCACTGGGATGTACTTGTTAAAACGGTTTCCACATTCTTATCCCATTTGAGTCTGACGAGGTAGAGAAAGGTACTGAACACATGTGAGAAATAAAAATATATATAAAGTACCAAGAGGCTCAGTCACGTAGCCTACGATCTCTCAGAAGTTTCGAGAGCCAGGACGAGAACCCACGCCTCCCAGCTCCGTTGTCAGTCACACTGCTTCCGCATCGGTGAGGTAGGGTCTCTCCACAGTTACTCCGGGCACATCCGGTTATTGTCAGGAAATCTGAAGTCCCTGTAGAAGGAGGGGGTACATCCAGGTTCCTCACACAGTGGTCTTAATCATAAAACCATTGCCCCTCAGTCCAGGCCTCTCCCCCTGCAGTGTGCCTCAGCCGTGTTGTAGAGAGCAGGCTCCTACCTGCCGTACAGCCTGTTCGACGGCCGAGATTTTCCAGAGACGGTGTTACTTGTGGTAGAGATAGTCCTAGCTCATGGTACTTAGCCACCAGAGAACGTAATGGAGGAGGTGGCCTCCTGCCTCTTCCCTCAGAATTCTGGAACTGTTCGCTAGCACTCTAGTGTTAAGAACAAAAACGATGCCACCCTAGAAATGAACTCTCCTTCTCACCAGCCCGTGTGCTATTCTATCTGAAGTAACTGGTGCCATCGTAAGAAATTATTGTGTTAAGAAAATCCTTACTGTGCCCTTTGAAAAGCTGTTCACAATTCAATCTCGATGGTCTTTCATCTCGATCTCCACAGCGAAAGGTTTTCGTGTGATAAAAATTCTGAATAAGTCACCCGCTTTTATATCGGAAATCTCTACCAGAACCCGCTGTTCGTTTTTAAGGCATACCTTTGTTTGTTTTCAGGATCAAGAACACTGAGCTAGCTTTAAGTAGCAAACTGATTGATATATGCAATTATGGGATGTGTTAAGATGAATGATAGTCTTACCTACCGAAAACTTTACTGCAGATGTTCTGTTTTGGAAATAGCTTTGCGTACTAAATGCAATTAATTTTGTAAAATTCATTACGTTACACAGAGCGTTCAGACACTTTCTGCCATGGCCAAAAAGTACGTGTGACAGTATGTGTGTATTTGTCTGTGAGAGGGCGCGGTGTTTCACCCGACGCTGTGGTGACACTTGAGTTATCTATGCATCTTCTTTAGACCTGCGACGCGGTGAACTGGCGGCCGTGTCCGCCATGCCTCGTACGTCTTACCATTGTTTTAATTAACCTGTTAAATACGGCTTGAAATATTTTTATTTTATTTATTCTATTTTTACTGAAATATACTGCATTATTGTGTTAATGTATTATCTTTACTGGATAGTATCTCACAGCGTATCCAGGCCTAAGTAATCTCAGTGAACTATATACATCGCCTAAAAGGTGGTTTTGTAATGATTTGTAGTCACATTTTTATTGGAATATGTAGAAGAAATGGCAAAATGCTTACAGGTCCTTTTATTTTTTAAAAGCAGCTAGATAGACGCAGACTCGCCACCTCATCTATGTGCTCCTTGGCAGCGTCAAGGGCAAGAGCCAACATGCCTGTGGCAGAACTTCCCTTTGCAAACCGAAAGTACTGCTCGGTGCTTTGTTTTTATATCCTTCACAGCACATGTGATCTCGCCTACAAGACACAGGTCCACAAGCCCTTTGTTTCCACCTGGATAGAAGGTCACCCGCAGCTACTTAGGACCATTGTTTTTGTTTGTGTCTGATTGCATGAAGGGACATTAGACTCACTTCCATTAAAGTAAGTTCTTCCTGATAAACTGTTGGCACTGCTACTTTTTAAAAAATCCACTCTGATTTCATGATGGAGATTTGTAAGACAATTCGTCACAAGGTCACTTGCTAGAACGCCAGAAATCTTTCCTCCTTTTCTCGTATGACACACTCATTTCATAAGCATCGCAGTACACATTCAAGATTTCACAAGCAACATGAAAAACATATCCCTGATACTAGCACAATTTAACTAGTAAAACCGTCAGCTCTCTAGTTTGCCAGGCTTCCTTAACCTAATACCCAGCTGACGTGTGTGTTATACAGCCAGGAAAACGAAGTTTAATTTATTTCCGCTTCAGAGGAAAGATTCCGCTCACACTTTATCAATGAGAGCACTCCCTGCCATCCAAAGCACCTTGTTTATCCTGAAAGAACGTTTGCTTTTGCTTTCTGCCCCGTTTGCTGTTGACCACTTTTACACATTTTAATGTAATATGTTGTGAGAATAAACTTAGCTGCATAAAATGTCTGGCTCATTTATCTGACATCTCAATCCTATCGATCCAGGAATGGAAATACAAGTGTAGTGTCTCCACGCTAGTCATTTTATTTTCAAATGATTCTTACTGCAAATTAAAAATCATTTTAGTAATGAAAGGTTCTGCTTTGATTGTTATTACAGATTGCCACTGGGTAAGAACTAGAAAGTAACTTTGAGTAATTTATCACATTGCCCTTATTTGGCGATCGGGAAGGACAGCTGGCATCCTTGGTCACCAACTCAAGACTTGCGTAAGCAGTCTTTCTCGTATTAAGCTAGTCTAGCTTTCGTTCCTTTCAAGAACCTGATGTCAGAGAATGAAGAATAGGCGCACGTGGGTGGCTCAGTCAGTTAAACGGCTGCCTTCAGCTCAGGTCATGATCCCAGGGTCCTGGGATCGATCCAGCCCCGCATTGGGCTCCCTGCTCAGCAGGGAGTCTGCTTCTCCCACTCCCTCTCCCTCTGCCACTCCCCCTGCTTGTGCGCACTCTCTCTCTCTAATAAAATCTTAAAAAAAAAAAAAAAAGGAAGATAAGTGGAATTTAGAGTATGTACCCATTTTTTTGGTTCATCTTGCATCTCCCCCGCCCCCAGCCCAGTTTCTTCTTATTCTTTCAAAGGCAGTTACTCTGAAGGAAAAAATTTCATTTTGGTTTCAGGTATTATATCAGTGGTAAGTAATTCAGATAAAATTTGCTATTGGAGAATCTACCGGTAAATTCGTTATTTTAGATTTTTGCAGCACTTTAAGAAGCTGAAGAAAGGAAAATGTGAGTGTAATCAATATTCTCCTTCACTAGAATTCTCACGCTGTTTTTATCCAAAGTCTTTTTCCTTTTTTACTCTACAAACTTAAATAATTGATCATGTCCTTCTTAGAAGACCCTCAGAGAAGAACACTATAGGCTTAATGAATCATTCAGAATCTCCGTCTATTTCTAAAGAGAAAAATAGTGACAAGATGCATGCTGAGATATTGAAAATAAGGGGCTTAAGTTGTGACAGGACGTGAATCATAAGCATACCAGAAAAATATCCTGAACTAGTCCTCCACAATGAGAGTTCTTATAACATCACAGAAAAGAAGTATCTCAGACCTGCTACTTTGGACGATGGAATACTTTTCAGCCTGGGGCAGGAGGGATAAGTGCTTCCAGGGATAAAATACCAGCTCTTGACCCAACAAAGTTCAATTCTGCGGCACTAGCTAGTGCTCCAGAGGCCTGGAGTGCTCAAGGCCAGACAGTAGGGAGTATGAGGAAAGACCTAATCTTTGAAACAAGGTCTCTATCATTTTTGATTTTTGAAATCAGTAAATTAAGCTAGGCATTTAAAACATTTCTGTGCTTTTTGAGAATCATAACTGAGAATTCCTTGGGGATTTAAAACAGAAGTTCAAGTATTAAAAGGCCTGTTTCCTTTCCTCACTGACACATTCTGATAAATGTAAATTTTCGCGAAAATAAAGATTACTACTAAAATGAAATTCACCATTTTGTTTATCCTCACTTCAAGGGAGAAAAGAAAGACTAGAATATTGAGCTAAAGTAGACCTAGAAATTCATCTTGAAGAGGATAATATTCTACTGAAATCATGCCACGTGAATTGAACATTTAGGAATTTACATAACACTGTTCAACACAACTGGATTCTGAAAATAGAACTTTATATTCAAACTTTGTGTCTATGAACATTTTTTAAACAATAGGTTTCATAGTTGTAACTTGCTTGATTTAGTGTCAATTTCTGTTTCCATGATGAAAAAAGAATCAATAGACCCAGAAATGATAATCATACCAATTCTTGGTAGGCAATTGGTAATACATTCAAGATGAACTGACTTTTAATATAATTAATATAGTGCTACAATATATTTTAATTGTGCATCAGAAGTGATTTACCAAAGTCTAATCACCGTGTGCCATTCGGAATGACTTGTAGATTTGACCATTTTACCTGATCTTGGAACGGAATCAGACATTTTTATGGATTTCTTCAATAACAGGTGTCACTTGTATTCAGTTTTGCCTCTTCGTTAGAATTACTACTATGTAGATGGTAATCTGTGTACAGTCACTTTTTTACAACCGTATCTGGCACGGGCAGCAGGAGAGCCATGTTCCATCCGCTCGGGATCCTGGAAGCTCAACGAGGAACTCTTCGCTCTGGTACTAAACGCGCAGCTGAACTACCCACACCGGGGACTTCGGGCCCGCCTGTTCTTCCCGCTCCTACTCAATCTCAGCCACAGCACGAAAACTCCCGCCGTCCCACGTTTAAAGAATGTTTTGATATTTAAGACGAAAAATCAACCTCCATAGTGATTGAAAATGTCAAAACACAATGAATAGATACGGAAAAGCAAGCTAAAGTCGGTGTGAGAGGCCAGCATCTTTGCCCCAACCGCGCTGCCCAATAAACCGCCTCAAGTCTGTTATAAGGCAGACCGTGTTTCCCTTCAGGAAAAATTGTGGCAGCTTTCTCTTAAAACAGTGTCCTGAGTCCCGACTGAAAGTTAGCAAGAGGGAGACAAGTTCTAACAGCTGATACTGAGTCTGCAGCTGGACGTTCTAGAACAGATCAGCACTGAGCTGCTGAAGTGCGGGACTTTGGCTTGTGCTGAATCACCTACATTATTGTTTCTCACTTGTCTTAATTCTCTTGAAGGTAATATCACATCTAGAAGATACTAAGTGACCAAAAGAGTGAGTATCTTGTGTGGGGTTATCTAACCTTCAGAGAAATACCAGACTTTGAAAAAAAATCAACTGCTCTTGACCCCTGTAAAAAAACACAAGACAGTCAAAGCCATGGTCGAGGACGCCTGAGTAGGGAGGAAGGTAAGTTTTCTTTAGGCTTTTCCCCTCTTCTGCTTATTAATGGTGAGGGAAAGTAACCGGTCTTGGGTCCAGCCCAATGATAGTAAAAATGTTGAGTTGGTATCTGAGATTTGATCCCGTGGGGACTTGAAAATGGTAACATGACTGGAGGTAAAACAATCTCTATAGGCTTCAGGGCAATCACTCTGTCTGCCGGGCGAGGCCTTACGAAGTTTGTCTGCCGCTCATGCGGGCTGGGGTGCGGTGTGTTCTTCAAGAACGTTGGCACTAAGGGATTGGCGGCAGGCTTGCTGGGTTTTCTGACCTGCGAGGAAGAACCGGCGGAAGTCGCGTTTTTCTGAGGAAGAGATGCTTTTGTTGTTAATGTCTCTGACCGATTAGCATTTGCGTTAGTTTCCCGACTCAGGAACTCTGCGATTTTCATCTGGATGCCGTTATTGTCATTAGTGGGAGCTTTCGGCAACGATATTTTTGATTTTTTCTTCTTCTTCTCCCGTTTCGAAGATTTACCCAACTCAATTCCATCCAGGAGACCCTTTGCTGCCGCACGGGCCAAAACGTCTTTCACAGACACTGTCTCCGATGGGTCTCGCTACGATTAAAAGAAGCAATTACTAAATGTCAGCATTAACTATTAATGTGTATATTACAGATTCTCTCAGTTTCAGTAAAAATACACGAGTATCTTTATTACTATAGAAGAAATGGTTTTTAGGCCTTAGTCCGGAATATATCTCATAAACCTCAGCAAATGACTTTTTTTTTGTACTTTAACTTCCCCATTTGTAAATCTGATAGAAAAAAAATTCTAGAGCTTATTTCTTCCATGTAAGCTAAGATGAACTAGATGCTGGCAAAGTGCTTGGAAAGTAGGGGTGGAGCGCAGGCAAGGCAGGAACGCTCAGGAGGAATAGGAAGATAAAACGGGATTTGGGGGCGCCTGGCGGGCTCAGTCGGAGGAGTGAGCAAGTGTCGATCTCAGGGTCGTGGGTTCGAGCTTGGGCGTAGCACTTCCTAAAAAAGTTGGGTGTAGAGCTTACTAAAAAAAATAAATACACACCAAAAATAGGGATTTTTGTGCCACACAGTAGTAACTCTTCCTCCTGTCTTTTAGCTGTTTATTTTTTTTATTATGCTCAGTTAGCCAGCATATAGTATATCATTAGTTTTTGATGTAGTGCTCAGTGATTCATTAGTTGCATATAACACCCAGTGCTCATCACCACACATGCCGTCCTTAATACCCATCACTTGGTTACCCCATCCCTCCACCCCCCTCCCTTCTGTAACCCTCAGTTTGTTCCCCGGAGTTTAGAGTCTCTCATGGTTTGTCTCCCTCTCTGATTTCTCCCCCTTCAGATTTCCCTCCCTTCCCCTGTGGTCCTCTGTGCTATTGCTTATGTTCCACATATGCGTGAAACCGTGTGATAACTGACTTCTTCTGCTTGACTTATTTCACTTGGCACAATCCCCTCTAGTCCCATCCATGTCGATGCAAATGGTGGGTATTCATAAATAAGCACATTACAAAATGTTCACAGAGTACCTAGGTTCCTCTTTATGAGGTTTGTTGTTTCTTAATTCCAAAGTATGACATGGATTGGAATTTTTCCCCTTACCTCCCTTGTTAGAACAGAAAGAAAACAACCATTGGTAATTCCAGATGGCTCCATTCTGAAAAATTTATCAGTAGACAGATGTATTTCCTTTAAGGAGCACAGTGGAAGGACAGGAGGACTCAGCCTGCAATAGATGTGAGCAAACACGAAATGGTTAGAATGGCTTGTCTGCCAATTGAGAGAGACAGTAAATTGCAACAATTTTTCCTCTATTATGTTTTCTTTCTTTTTTTTTTTAATTATGTCACCATACAGTATATCCTTAGTTTTTGATGTAGTGTTCCATGATTCATTATTTGCGTATAAGACCCAGTGCACCATGCAATATGTGCCCTCCTTAATACCCATCACCAGCCTATCCCAGTCCCCCACCCCCTCCCCTCTGAAGCCCTCAGTTTGTTTCCCAGAGTCCACAGTCTCTCATGGTTCATTCCCCCTTCTGTTTACCCCCCCCTTCATTCTTCCCTTCCTTCTCCTACCAATCTTCCTATTTCTTATGTTCCATAAATGAGTGAAACCATATGATAATTGTCTTTCTCTGCTTGACTTATTTCACTTAGCATAATCTCCTCCAGTCCCGTCATTGTTGCTGCAAATGTTGTGTAATCGTTCTGATGGCTGAGTAATATTCCATTGTATATATGGACCACATCATCTTAATCCAGTCATCTGTTGAAGGGCATCTCGGCTCCTTCCACAATTTAGCTATTGTGGACAATGCTGCTATGAACATTGGGGTGCATATGGCCCTTCTACAGAACCCAGAAATGGACCCTCGGCTCTTTGGGCAACTAACCTTTGACAAAGCAGGAAAAAACATCCAGTGGAAAAAAGACAGTCTCTTCAATAAATGGTGCTGGGAAAATTGGTCAGCTACATGCAAAAGAATGAAACTTGACCACTCTCTCACACCATACACAAAGATAAACTCCAAATGGATGAAAGACCTCGATGTGAGACAGGGATCCTTCAAAATCCTAGAGGAGAACATAGGCTGCAACCTCTTTGATATCGGCCACAGCAACTTTTTTCATGACACATCTCCAAAGGCAAGAGAAATGAAAGAAAAAATGAACTTGTGGGACTTCATCAAGATAAAAAGCTTCTGCACAGCCAAGGAAACAGTCAAAAAAACTAAGAGGCAGCCCACGGAATGGGAGAAGATATTTGCAAATGACACTACAGATAAAAGACTAGTATCCAAGATCTACAAAGAACTTCTCAAACTAAATACACGGGAAACAAATAATCGAATCAAAAAATGGGCAGAAGATATGAACAGACACTTTTCCAATGAAGACATACAAATGGCTAACAGACACATGAAAAAATGTTCAAAATCATTAGCCATCAGGGAAATTCAAATCAAAACCACACTGAGATACCACCTTACGCCAGTTAGAATGGCAAAAATAGACAAGGCAAGAAACAACAATTGTTGGAGAGGATGTGGAGAAAGGGGATCCCTCCTACATTGTTGGTGGGAATGCAAGTTGGTACAGCCACTCTGGAAAACAGTGTGGAGGTCCCTTAAAAAGTTAAAAATTGAGCTACCCTATGATCCAGCCATTGCACTACTGGGTGTTTACCCCAAAGATACAGACGTAGTGAAGAGAAGGGCCATATGCACCCCAATGTTCATAGCAGCAATGTCCACAATAGCTAAATCATGGAAGGAGCCGAGATGCCCTTCAACAGATGACTGGATTAAGAAGATGTGGTCCATATATACAATGGAATATTACTCAGCCATCAAAAGGAACGGTTTCTCAACATTTGCTGCAACATGGACGGCACTGGAGGAGATAATGCTAAGTGAAATAAGTCAAGCAGAGAAAGACAACTATCATATGGTTTCTCTCATCTATGGAACATAAGAACTAGGATGATCGGTAGGGGAAGAAAGGGATAAAGAAAGGGGGGGGTAATCAGAAGGGGGAATGAAACATGAGAGACTATGGACTATGAGAAACAAACTGAGGGCAGGGGATGGGAGGGGGGTGGGGGAATGGGATAGACCGGTGATGGGTAGTAAGGAGGGCACGTATTGCATGGTGCACTGGGTGTTATACGCAACTAATGAATCATCGAGCTTTACATCGGAAACCGGGGATGTACTGTAGGTGACTAACATAATATAATAAAAAATCGTTAAAAAATTAAATAAATAAATAAATTCCAGTTAGTTAACAGTGTAATATCAGTTTCAGGTATAGAATTCAATGGTTCAAAAATATTTTAATTGTATATTTATTCATTCACTATTTGCCTACTATGCACAAGGCACATAAATATTAATTCTCTAAAATAGTTTACAATTTAGTTGGAGAAACTAATCAGTTTATAATAATATAAAGAAGACCCAATAAGGATGCTGAGCCAAGTAGAGATAAAATCACGTAGGAATGTAGAATAAGGTACAATTAACTCTGGCCATGGGATAGCAGATATGAAGACTCCACAGAAGGAGTACCATGGGTGCTGTGTCTTGAAGAACAAGTAAGTTTCCAATAACATAAAGCATTTCTAGGCAGAAAGAAGAACATGAACAAAAGCACAGTGTGTCATAAAAAGGTGTGTTCATATCCTACGATCCAGCAATTGCACTACTAGATATTTACCCGCAGGATACAAAAATACAGATTCGAAGGGATACATGCACCCTGATGTTTATAGCAGCGTTATCTTCAATAGCCAAACTACGGAGAGAGCCCAAACAGCCACTGACTGATGAATGGATAAAGAAAGTGTGGTGTACACAATGGAGTATTACTCAGCCATCCAAAAGAATGAAATCTTGCCATTTGCAAGGACATGGATGGAGCTAGAGAGTATTATGCTAAGTGAAATAAATCACAGAAATATAAATACCATATGATCTCACTCATATGTGGAATTTAAGAAAATACATGAACATACGGGAAGGGGGAAAAGAAAAAAAGGAGAGAGGGAAACAATCCATAAAAGACTCTTAACAACAGAGAACAAACTGGGTTGATGGAGGGAAGTGGGTGTGGGATGGGCTAGATGCAGCCATCTAGCCCATGGGTATTAGGAGGGCACCTGTTATAATGGGCACTGGGTGTTGTATGTAAGTGATGAATTGCTGAATTCTACTCCAGAAACCAGTATTGCACTGTATGTTAACTACCCAGAATTTAAATTTTAGGTAGTTAATTTAATTTAATTTTAATTTATTTAAATTTATTTTAAATTAAATTTAAAAAATAACAATTTTTAAAAATGCATTCAGGGTACAGCAAGTATTTCCACGTGGCTGGGACATAAGGTAAGTAAGGGGATGTAGAGGTCGCTTAGGATGCAGACAGACACATATGACCTCAAATGACATGCCGAAGAGTGACGCAAATGGTGGTTCTTAGTAAATGTTTATGTTGAACTAAGCTGAAATATAATAGCTGTGTAGGTTCTAAAGGCAAGAGAGCCAGTCATTCCTCTCACCAACATTATAACCAACAAATTGAATTTCTGAGGCCTATTCATATATGTGCTCTACCCAAATAGAAATCACCAAAAAAAATTTATTCATGTAAGGTAAAGAATACTCTCTGAAAATAATGATTTCTTACCAATTTGGAACATATTTAGTTCCAGAAGTAAATATGAAGGCTGGGGTTTTGTCGATTTTAATTTATCATATATTCCTAGCACCTTAAAGAGTGCCTGGTACATAACAAATATTCAGTGTTTAATGCATGTGATATATCTTAGCTATATATGCTGTCTTTTTTAATGGTAATAGTAATCGTAATTAAGATTGGTTAAGTTACCTTATATAAATTGTCCCCACAAAACAAAATTATTTCTAAACTCCAATTTACAGGCCATTTCTTCAAATAATAAGTTAATACCCAGTCTCACACATACCTGACTTAGATGATGACATTTGGGATCTGTGGGTTGATATTTAGCTGAGATTCTGGATTTAGAATTGATCCTGGAGTGGGTGAGGACTTGAGGATATTGAGGTGAATTGGATATATTTCATGCATGAGACAGACATCAATTTTAGGGAGCCATCGTGGACTGTTAGGGGTTGAATAGTGTTCCCCCCAAATTCATGCCCACCCAAAACGCAGAATGTGACCTTATTTGGGAAATGGCGTCTTTGCAGATATCATTAGTTAAGATGAGGTAATACCGGAGTAGAGTAGACCTAAATTCAATATTAGTGTCCTTATAAGTAGGGCGGATACAAAGACACACAGGGGAAAGGGGCCATGTGAAGATGGAGAGAAAGCTACAAGCTAAGGACACCACAGATTGCTACCAAACACCACTAGCTGGGAGAGGCATAAAACAGATTCTCCCTCAGAGGCTCCAGAAGCCAACCAACCTCCCAACACCTTGATATTCGGACTTTTGGTCTCCAAAACTGTGAGACAATAAATTTCTCTTGTTATAAGTCATCACGTTTGGGATAATTTGTTGTGCAGCCCAGGAAAATAAGAGCTGGGAAAAGGAATTTTGCAGATGTAATTAAGTTCTCAAATTAGTTAACCTTAAGCTATGCATTTTATCAGGGTGGACTGACCTAATCACATGAACCCTTTAAATCCAGGTTTACAGGAGTTCTTGGAAGGTGGAGGCAGAGTAGGAGGGTCCTAGGCTCACCGTGTCCCACGGATACAACTTAGTAACTATCAAATCATCCTAAATACCCCAGAAATCGATCTGAAGACTAGCGGAACAAACTCCACAATTCAAGGTAGAGAGAAGGCCACATTGAAGAATGTAGGAAGTGTGGAGACTCAGCTTGGGAGAGAAATAGATTGTGGAGCTGCAATGGGGAGGGAGCTGCAGTCCCAGAGACAGGCGAGAGATACTCTACACACAGGAGAACACACAGGAAAGATGAATCCCCATAGCAATGGCCTTGGAAAGTGAGGTGAGTTTTTTGAGTTCTTTTAACCAACAGGGCTTAAAGCCTGGAGTTTTAAAGGTCAGGCTTGGATCTGGGAGAGCTCAGAGGACGTTGGGACTGCTTTTGGAGAGAAGGCAAGCAAACAGCCTCCAGACATACAGTGTGGAAACAGCAATCTGAAGAGTGCCTAGAACACAAAGTGGGGAGGTTATTTGCTCATCTTGGATGAGGAAGCATTCAACAGAGAGAATCCTCCAGGAACAAAGGAACTAACTGGCATCATTTCCCTTCCCTGCCCCTCAGCATAAGCACAGGGCTGACACTCACTGTCTAACTTGCTTACACCAAGCCCTGCCCCCTCACCCTGTCCCTAGAAAGGAAGAACTGCCCTTTCTAGTCACCCTTGCCTCAAGCTCAGTGTGTGCTTTCCCAGAAGACTGGCCCAAATCCCTGCCAATACCATAGCTCCTGACCCAGGAGTTTTGGTGAGGCCTCAGTTCTGGTGACAGTGGAGACGTGTCATTTCACAAGCAGACCAGAGCACACTTAGTTAATTAAAATGTACCACATTTAGGCCAGAGACCAAACACTGCCCACAACAGACAAAAAGAGCCTCTGCAGATGACTGGCCTGAAGGATAAAGTGGCCAGGCCACAACAGCAGAGCACACACTGGAGACACTCTGAGAAGTGCCAGGCCCTGGGGAACAGGGGACACTACACTGCAGGGCACTACAGGACCTCTTCTTCATAAAGCCATTACCCTCAAGAACAGGAGACATAGGTGGCTTTCCTACACAGAGACTTAGACAAAATGAGAAGACAGAGGAATTTGTTCCAAATAAAAGAACAGGACAAGGTCACAGCTGGAGATCTAAGTAAAACAGATATAAGTCACATGCCTGATGGAGAGCTTAAAGCAATGATCATGCTTGAGAGGAGGGTTGAGGCCCCGGTGCAGGCCAGGTATTCATTAGCCACTGGCCTCAGATCTCTCCGAGGCAGTGGTCGCCCTATGATCCTTCTGGCACCATGTCATTCTGTGGCTTCTCTGGGGGTGAGGTTTTCCAGAACCACTTTGAGCCACTTGTCTATGTATGCACCAAGTATGACTATGAGCTTTTCTTTAGCTGCTCAAAGTATGAACACACAGCCACTTTCACTGAGACCATGCATGCTGAGAGTGTGGCCAAGCATCAGGAACACAATACACCTGAAGCCTTAAAAGTGTCCTGTGGCAGGTGTGGTCCTGGGCTGGGCCATGAGTTGCTGAATGATGGCCCCAACCCACAGCAGTCCTGCTTCTGAATATTTAGTCACTTGCTGAAGTTCAACCGGAAAGGCAAAGGAACTTCTGTCCTCAGAGCCACAGGCGGGCAGTGAGTGCTCATTCCAGCTGGACTGTGCCCTGTGCCACACTCCAACCATCTCACTGTGGAACTGGAGGACCAGACATTCTGACAGGGGAGAGGGGTAGCTGAAGAATCAGGAAGTCATGGCTTACACAGGTTCTTCTTGGGAAAAACACTGGTTTGCAACAATGGCCCATAACCTGCTGCCAGGATGGGCCTAGAGGGCCCAGCTGTGGGCTTACCTCAGCCTCCTGCTCAGTCTCAAGGAGGTGGGCTCTACGCCTAGATTGTCCTTGAATGGTGCTGCATCCCCACCTTCTCCTCAACCCACTGTCCCCCTCCTTACCTGTCTGAACTCACCCCTGTGGGACCTGATTCTGAGACAGGCTCTAGCCCTCACTAAAGCTTGTGTCCATCTTCCCCAGGCTGTGCTGGGAGACAGAATGCAAAGGGAGGCAGCTCTCACCAGCTGCTCTGGCATCAGTCACTACATGATTCACCCTGGTTAAACCCTTCCAAGCAGCCAGAGTGGTGATGCTCTTTAACCCGCTGGAGGAGTGGGCCAAGGGTACAGACCTCTGGTCTCTCAGTTATGAGGAGAAGTCCTGAACCCTGTTTCACAATCTGTGCGGGTGCACCCTGCCTCACTCGGGCTTAGGAAAGTGGCTGTTGCTCCATTACCTTGATTGCCCAAGGCTGGGGCCAGGGAGCTCACAGCCCCCAGCTCACACCTTCGCAGGAAGCGGTGACTGTACTATTGTGCATGAGCTTTGAAGCTCTTGCCATCTGGGAAGGTGGGTGATGCTGAAGCTCCCTCCCATCTTAACTCCCCTGTGAAGATCAATAAACAAATGGAAACCAAAAAATAATAATAAAAAAATAAAGCAATGATCATAAAGATACTCACTAGACTTGAGAAAAGGGGGGAAGACATCAGTGAGACCATTAACACAGGGACAAGGAATAACATAGCAGAGATAAAGGGCTCAATAAATAAAATGAGAATCAATGCTTGATGGAATGAACAGCAGGCTGGAAGAAGCACAGGAACAAATTAATGACCGAGAAGACAGAGTAATGGAAAGTAATCAAGCTAAACAAAAGAGAGAAAAAAGAATTATGCAAAACAAGAATAGACTTAGGGAACTCAGTGACTCCATCAAACGTAACAGCATTCTTATTATAGGAGTCCCAGAAGAGGAAGAGAGAGAAAAAGGGGGCAGAAAATTGAAGAAGTAATAGCTAAAAACTTCACTCATCTGGAAAAGGAAACAGATATCCAGATCTAGGAGGCACAGAGAACCCCCAAAAAAATCAACAGAAGCAGATCCACAAGACATATTGTTGTTGTGTTTTTTTTTAATTTTAAGTAGGCTCCACACCCAACACAGGGCTCAAGCTCACAACCTTGAGATCAAGAGTCTCATGCTCGACTGACAGGGCCAGCCTGGTGCCCCACAAAGACATATTATAATTAAAATGGCAAAATATAGTGATAAAGAAAAAATATTAAAAGCAACAATACAAAAGAAGACAGTTACATACAATGGAAACCCCTTAAAAGTATCGATGGATTTTTCATTAGAAACTTTCCAAGCCAGAAAGAAGTGGGGTGATATATTCAAAGGCAAGAATATTCTATCCAGCAAGGCTATCATTTGGAATAGGAGAGATAACAAATTTCCCAAACAAAAACTAAAGGAGTTCATGACCACTAAACCAGCCCAGCAAGAAATATTAAAGGAGACTCTTTGAGCAGAAAGGAAAGACCAAAAATGAAGGTATGAAGGTAGGAAACACAAGAGCAACAAAAATGAATATTTCTGTAAAATCAGTCAAGGAACTAACAAAATAGATGGCTATAAAGTATGACACCATATACCTAAAACATGGGGAAGAAAAGAGTAAAGAATGAGTTCAAACTTAGATAACCATCAACTTAATATAGACTGCTATATGTAGATGTTACATACAAACCTAATGGTAACCACAAATCAAAAACTACTAATAAACAGGCAAAGAATAAAGAGAAAGAAATCCAAATATATCATGTAAGAAAACTAGCAATCCATGAAAGAACAAGAAAGGATCAGAGAAAATCTTCAGAAACAACCACAAAACAAGTAATAAAATGGCAATAAATACATATCTATCAATAATTACTTTGAATGTAAATGGACTAAATGTACCAATCATAAGACATAGGGTGTCAGAATGGATAAAAAAACCAAGACCAATCTGTACGCTGCCTACAAGAGACTCATTTCAGACCTAAAAATATCTGCCGATTGAGAATGAGGGGATGGAAAAACATTTATCATGCAAATGGTGTCAAAAGAAAGCCGGAGTAGCAATACTTAGATCAGACAAAACAGGCTTTAAAACAAAGACTGTAACAACAAACAAAGAAGGACACTATATAATAATAAAGGGGACAATCCAATAAGAGGTAACAATTGTAAATGCTTATGCACCAAGCACCCAAATACATAAAACAGTTAATAACAAACTTAAAGGAACTAATTCATAATAACACAATAATAGTAGGGACTTTAACACCCCACTTATATCAATGGATAGATCATCTAAACAGAAAGTCAACAAGGAAACAATGGCTTTGAATGACACACTGGACCAGATGGCTAACAGAAATATTCAGAACAGTCCACTCTGAAACAACAGAATACACATTCTTTTCAAGTGCACATGGAACATTCTCCAGCATGAAGATCACATGTTAGGCCACAAAACAGGTCTCAACAAATTCAAAGAGAATGAAGTCATCCTATGCATCTTTTCTGACCACAATGCTATGAAACTAGAAGTCAACCACAAGAAAAAATCTGGAAAGACCACGAATACATGGAGGTTAAATAACATGCTACTAAACAATGAATGGTTTATCTAAGAAACAAAAGAAAAAACTAAAAAGTACATGAAAAGAAATGAAAATGAAAACACAATTGTTTGAAACCTTCAGGACACAGCAAAAGCAGTTCTAAGAGGGAAGTTAATAGCAATACAGGCCTACCTCAAGAACATGAAAAATCTCAAATAAATAACCTAACTTTACACCCAAAGGAGCTAGAAAAAGAATAACAAACAAAACCTAAAACTAACAGAAGGAAGGAAATAATAAAGATTAGAGCATAGAAATGAATGTTACAGAAACTTAAAAATACAACAGAACAGATCAATGAAACCAGGAGCTGGTTCACTGAAAAAACAAAAAACAAAACAAAACCACAAATAAACTGATAAACCTCTAACCAGACTTACCAAGAAAAAAAGAGAAAGGATCCAGATAAATAAAATCACAAATGAGAGAGGAGAAATAATAACCAACACCCCAGAAATACAAACTCTTATAAGGGAATATTATGAAAAACTATATGCCAACCAATTCAACAACCTGGAAGAAACGGATAAATTCCTAGAAACATATAACCTACCAAAACTGCAAGAGGAAGAAATAGAAAATTTGAACAGACCAATTACCAGCAAAGAAATTGAATCCGTAACCAAAAAGCTCCTAACAAACAAAAGTCCAAGACCAGGTGGCTTCCCATGGGAATTCCACCAACCATTTAAAGAAGAATTAATACTTATGAAACTATTTTAAAACAATACAAGAAGAAGTAAAACTTCCAAACTCATTCTATGAGGCCAACATTACCCTGATGCCAAAACCAGATAAAGATGCCTCAAAAAAAGAGACCTAGAGGTCAGGATCACTGAGGAACATAGATGCAAAAATTCTCAACAAAATACTAGCAAATCTAATCCAATAATATATTTTAAAAATCATTCACCATGATCAAGTGGGATTTATTCCTGGATTTTAAGAGTGGTTCAATATTCCCAAATCAATCAATGTGATACATCACATCAATATGAGAAATGATAAGAACCATATGATCATTTCAATAGATGCAGAAAAAGCATTTGAGGGGCACCTGGGTGGCTCAGTTGGTTAAGCATCCGACTCTTGATCTCAGCTCAGGTCTTGATCTCAGGGTCGTAAGTTCAAGCCCCATGCTGGGCTCTACATTGGGTGTGGAGCCCACTTAAAAAAAAGAGAGAGAGAAAGCATTTGCCAAACACAATAGCCATTCATGATAAAAACCCTCAACAAAGTAGGTTTAGATGGAACATACTTCAACATAATAAAGGCCATATATGAAAAACCCACACTAATATCATCCTTAGTGGGGAAAAACTGAAAATCTTTTTTTTCCCTTAACATCAGAAATAAGACAAGGATGTGTGGGGCGCCTGGGTGGCTCAGTCGTTAAGCATCTGCCTTCGGCTAAGGGTGTGATCCTGGAGTCCTGGGATCGAGCCCCACATCAGGCTCCTCCGCTGGGAGCCTGCTTCTTCCTCTCCCACTCCCCCTGCCTGTGTTCCCTCTCTTGCTGGCTGTCTCTGTCAAATAAATAAATAAAATCTTAAAAAAAAAAAAAAAGATGTGCACTCTCACCGCTTTTATTCAACATGGTACTGGAAGTCCTAGCCACAGCAATCAGACAACAACAATGACAACATAAAAGGCATCCAAATCAGGAAGGAAGAAGTAAAACTTTCACTGTTCACAGATGACATACTACTATATATAGAAAACCCACAAGACTCCAACAAAAAACTGCTAGAACTGATACATGATCCCATTTACAATTGCACAAAAATAATGATGCCTAGGAATAAACCCAACCAAAGAGGTGAAAGACCTGTATTGTGAAAACTACAAAATACTGATAAAGGAAATTCAAGATGACAAAAAGAAATGGAAATATATACTGTGCTCATGGATTGGGAGAACAAATATTGTCAAAACGTCTATACTACCCAAAGCAATCTACACATTTAATGCAATCCCTATCAAAATACCAACAGCATTTTTCACAGAAAAAGTACAAACAATCCTAAAATTTGTAGGGAACCACAAAAGACCCCAAACAGCCACAGCAATCTTGAAAAGAAAAAAAAAAAAAAAAGCAAGGCTGGAGGCGTCACAATTCCGGACTTCAAGTTATAGTACAAAGCTGTAGTGGGGCACCTGGGTGGCTCAGTCAGTTAAGCCTCTGTCTCTGGCTCAGGTCATGATCTCAGGGTCCTGGGATCGAGCCCCACATCGGGCTACCTGCTCAGCAGGGAGTCTGCTTCTCCCTCTCTCTCTCTCCACCCCCCCCCCGTGTCCTCTCACTCTCTCTCTCCAATAAATAAATAAAATCCTAAAAAAAAAAAAAAAAGCTGTAGTGATCAAAACAGTATGGTACTGGCACAAAAACAGACATAAAGATCAACAGAACAGAACAGAAAATGCAGAAATAACCCCACAATTATATGGACAGTTTATCTTTGACAAAGCAGGAAAGAATATCCAATGGGAAAAAGAAAGTCTCTTCAACAAATGGTGTTGAGAAAACTGGATAGCAACATGCAAAAGAATGAAACTGGACTACTTTCTTACACCATACACAAAAATAAATTCAAAATGGATTAAAGACCTAACTATGAGACCTGAAACCATAAAAATTCTAGAAAAGAGCACAGGCACTAATTTCTCTGACATCAGGGGTAGCAAGTTTTTTCTAGATAGATCCCCTAAGTCAAGGGAAGCAAAAGCAAAAGTAAACTATTGAGACTACATCAAAGTAAAAACTTCTGCACGGCAAAGGAAATAATCAACAAAATTAAAAGGCAACCTGAGGAATGGGAGAAGATATTTGCAAATGACATATTCAGTAAAGGGTTAGTATCCAAGATTATATAAAGAACTTATAAAACCCAACACCCCGAATCCAAATAGTCCAATTTAAAAATGGGCAGAAAACATGAACAGACATTTCTCCAAAGAAGGCATCCAGATGGCCAACAGACACATGAAAAGATGCTCATCATCACTCATCATCAGAGAAATGCAAATCAAAACTACAATGAGATATCACCTCATACCTGTCGGAACGGCTAAAAATCAACAACACAAGAAACAACAAGTGTTAGCGAGGATGTGGAGAAAAGGAATTCCTCATGCACTGTTGGTGGAAATGCAAACTGATGCAGCCACTCTGGAAAACAGCATGGAGGTACCTCAAAAAGTTAAAAATAGAACTTCCCTAGGATCCAGCAATTACACTACTGGGTATTTACCCAAAGAATACAAAAACACTAATTCCAAGGGATCCATGCACCCCTCTTTTTATAGCAGCACTATTTACAGTAGCCAAGATATGGAAACAGTCCAAGTGTCCATTGTTTGAGTTATAGATAAAGAAGTTGTAGTACACACACACACATACACACACACACACACACACACACACAGAGAGGAATATTAGTCAGCCATAAAAAGAATGACATCTTGCCATTTGCAACGACATGGATAGAGCTAGAGAGTATAATGCTAAGTGAAGTAAGTCAGTCAGAGAAAGACAAATACCATATGAATTCACTCATATGTGGAATTTAAGAAACAAAACAAACAAGCAAAGGGAAAAAGAAAGAGGCAAGCCAAGAAACAGACTCTTAACTATAGAGAACAAACTGGTGGTTACTAGAGGGGAAGTAGGTGGGAGAAAGGGGGAAGTAGGTGAAGGGTATTAAGAGTACACTTATCATCATGAGCACTGAGTAATGGATAGAATTGTTGAATCACTCTATTGTACACCCGAAACTAATATAACACTACATGTTTACTATACTGGAATTAAAATTTTTTTAATATTTAAAACATAAACAATCAAAAAAATATTTGTGATTCACATGAAAACAGCTAATATCCCTAATATACAATAAGACATATAAAAAGAAGAAAAAGATGAATAATGCAGTTGAAAAAGTGGTAAAGAACACAAGCAGACAACTTATAAATTAATAGCAATAACCATAATAATGAAATTTATTGAACACTTATGTGTCAGGTGATGTTGATGTATGAATATATTCAATCCCCACAAAGATCCACTGAGGTAGATAATATGGGAACCCATGTTAGAGCCACTTCTCTTCCTCTCCTCTCACAAAACCTTTCTCCCACAACAAAAACAGGCACCTATGTCATGTTAGTGCACTGTCCTGGGATGTTACAATCCTAGGGTGCTAAACAAAAGGACTACTCAAGACTATGGCTCTCCTCTCCCGTGGCAAAACGGAGCTCAGGTAAGAAATCTTTAGGAGGGTGCCAAACTCTTAACAAAGCTCTGTCCTTGAACTAACTTCTTTGTTCTTTTTCCCCCTAACTTTCTCACTCCCTTCCTGTCCTCCCTCTCCTTCCCTCTCCTTCCTTATTTCTATCTCTCTTTGAATTTTAATTTGAAGTAAATGACAGGGGCATATTAACATGTTTACTTGAATTAAAGAATAAAGTCAGACTTCTCCTGACAAGGTCAATCTGTTCTTAACAATGAGAACTAGTTTTGTAAACAGGTAACGAATTCAACATTTTTCCATAAGTTAAATAAGATAAATGTGCAGATCCAAAGATTTAACAAAAATATATTTAAATCACATGTAATATAATATTCCAGAAATATTCTGCAACAATTTAAAAATATGATAAAAAATATTAGATGCCAACTTTCAAATATAGAGAAAGATCAGAGTTATTTAAAAAAAAATGGTAGGGAAAGGCGTGCCTGGGTGGCTCAGTCCGTAAAGTGTCTGCCTTCAGCTCAGGTCATGATCTCAGGGTCCTGAGATCGAGTCCCACACTGGGCTCCCTACTCAGCGGGAAGTCTGCTTTTCCCTTTCCCTCTGCCCCCAACTTGTACGTGCATGCTCTCTCTCTCTCTCTCTCTCTCTCTCTCTCAAATAAATAAATAAATAAATAAATAAATAAATAAATAAAGTAAGTAAGTAAGTAAGTAAGTAAGAAGTATTTAAACAAAAATGTTTGAAGACTACTGCTCTGGAACCTCCAACATTATACTGTCCAGTCAGTAACTGCAAAAGTGCCCAACCTCATACATGGAGAAATGGAAATTTAGTCTACAACTAGCTCTCATCTTATCCCTCAGACTGGTAAAGATTTAAAAGTCTGATAAAACCCAGCATTGGTAAAGCTATGGAGAAATAGGTTAATAAGAGTGTATATTTTGGCGAGTAATTTGACAAGACCAATTACAACTTAAAATGTGCACAACCTTTGGTTCCTGAAAACCTGAAAGACTACACATCAAACTGTTAACAATGGTTATATCTAAGGGGATGAAATTTGGAAAAATTCATTCTTTTTAAAGTTGGTATTTCTGTAATATTTGAAGTTTTTATAGTAGAGAACAAGGAAGAAAAAGTAGCATAAACCTAAGGTAAGTATCATGATGGCTAAAGTCCAAAAATTAGCTGTTTATGGAATTTAGAAGGAAATTTAAACAACAGGTGATTAGATTGGATGGCATATAATATTGCTTTCAAATGTAAATTCTACTTCGGTAATTAAGAAATGATTCTTAGAAGCCATACAGTATACTTCCCTAAAAATTCACAAGTTCTTTCAACAGCATCCTTAGCAAGTAGTTAAACCTCTTAAATATATACACTCTCCAATTTTAGCCCAAATCCCACATTATTCTGTCTTTATGTCTTTTAATATTACTTATATCTTTTATACCATATTGTGGATTAATCATTCACCGTGGCTTACCTGAAATAAAATCTAATGAAATTAAATGTAGATGTTTCTCCATTTTTGCCACATATTATAATCTTAGAAAACATCCCTGACAGACAAATCAAATCGTTCACTTTGATGAATTTGGTTATATACCCGCAATAATTCTCTTTGCCACTAGATGGTGATTTAGCTAATGCTGTGCTGAGGAGCTCTCAGAACAGGAGGTTGGCCATTAGCCACCAGTAGGAGCTACTAAATAAGAAAGTAAAGTAAGAAGAAGGGAAATACAAGTGTAATGAACATATCCACTTGCGAGCAGCAAAGGAGAAAATATCAAGTTAAAAGGTGGGAGCAAACCATATGCATATTAAGAGCCTTCTATAAGAATTATAGGGAAAGTTCAACAAGAGAAATAAGTGAAAAATAAAAGAGATGTTTTAAAATACCTACTGAACAGTCTTGAAGAACTAATTGGTGCCATGTATCTTTAGATCCACTCCTTATTTTGATGTCCACAGTTCAGATGGAATATTAATCCTCTGCCGTCTACCCCTATTTTACCGAGGCATTTTACCCAGAAGCTACTTGAATTATTTAGGCTAGGAATTATTTAGGAATTATTACCTCAGTCCTTGTGAGGGACAAAGGCTACCAGGGGCTAAGAAATGTGTTTTCAGATGATAAACATCCAATTAAATACTTTTCTCTCTCCTTGCTAAGGTTATTTTAAATACTTACTTTTCTTATACTGTACTGAGGCATAAATGTATATAAAACTCGGGATATAAAATTTAGACCCAATTTATCCCAAACCCAATCACCTCAAAGCCAAAATACCTTTAGCTTTACTAATGATACCAACAAAAAGACTGTTTCGTGGTACAAGAGAATGCTTGTGCCAAGCCACCTGTAAAGGCGCTACCGAATCTACATTACAGTTGTAAGAACTTAGGTTATTTGGTCATGTTAACGTATAACAAAAGGGACATGGAATGTCTTCACACAACTTAGAAAATCACATTCACTCTTAGAAACATCTGATTGAGTTCAAAATGATCCTTTCCTTTCTTACCTGTAAGGCTGTACTTTAATACCGAGGTCTTGGAACTCCAGTGCTTTCTTAACAACAGCTTCGTTTTCTTCTGGATAAACTGAACATGTGCAATAAACGACCGCTTGAGCTTTAGCAACTATAAAGGAGGTGTAATTAATAATAATGACTCCACTGACAATTCTCAACAGATTATGTTTCCAAACATCTCTATGATACTAATAGCACGTGGTTGTAATGGGAATGATTTCCATAAATGCTTTCACGACTCCCCTTTAAAACACTGATTAGTAATGTAAATCTGTGGCCAATCAGTAAAGTAAGTCCAATTGGATTGTATGGAAACTGAAAATTCTTTTCTTTTTCTTCAAGTTTTTATTTAAATTCCAGTTAGTTAACATACAGTGTAATATTAGCTTCAGGTGAAGAATTTAGTGATTCATCACTTACATACAATACCCAGTGCTCATCACAACAAGTGCACTCCTTAATACCCATCACCCATTTAACCCATCCCCCATCTACCTCCCCTCCAGCAACCCTCAGTTTGTTCTCTATAGTTAAGAGTCAACTTTCTGGTTTGCCTCCCCCCCCCCCCCACCATGTTCATCTGTTTTGTTTCTTAAATTCCACATATGAGTGAAATCTATGGTATTTGTCTTTCTCTGACTCAGAGAATTTCTACCTCATTTATGTGTTACCTTTATGTACTGAATTATCTATACCCGTATATTTATCTTTGAGCCTTTGGAGATCAGGATTTATTCACACGTGGATTCCTAACATCCAGCCTGACCCAGAGTACACACTTGATAAACACGCACTGCATTAATAATAGTTTATGTCATTTCTCAGAGACTTCTCAATTTTCCATATCCATATCCATTTAAGGGCAATGCTCCTCAAAATCTAAATGGTACTCAAATCTAAATGAAGTGATTGAAACAACAAAATAAATACCTAAAGAGCTTAGTTACTCAGAATTCAAATCAAGAAATCTAGGCTTTATTTGTAATTGCATTTCTCTATTCTCTATTTAGCAGAAGAGACATAAGAGTTTGATTAAAATTTGGATTGTAGAATAGTTATTATGGGCAGGCACAATGACAACAGAAAAATTACATCAAGTAAGAAGCCAAAGAAAGAAAGAAAGAAAAGAAAATGGTTCCATAATGGATGTATGTAATTATTTTACTTCGGCATTAGGAAACTGTTCATTATGCTTGCTAACCTATGCTACAAATGATAGCACAGCATCTATTTTTAAAAGACAGACTAAATTGGTAAAAAGAAATATTTTGATATTGGAAGGCACTAATTTTGGAAAATTCACTTATGGTTCACAACTCATTGCCCGATTGTAATTGATAAATGAAGTATTAATGTTTCTAAGATTTACAACATATTTTAAGATTGCACTGATAATAAACTTACATTTCATTGCATGTGTTAGCTGTTCATATTGCTGTTGAGCAAGAATGTGAAGTTTATCTTCTGATGTGCCTCCTTGAGAGAAATCTTTAAGTAAACCTGTATCTAAAAGCAAACAAACCCTTTAAAATATATCACTAGTGGGTGTTTTTCATATATTGCTATAATCATATAGTTTAATTTTTCAATCATTTTTCCTATTAATGAGAGTTTGCATGGAAAATATTTATTAAAACTAAATAAGTAGTATTATAAAAATGCTGAGTTAAAATTTAAAAACTAAATAAAAGTAATTTGTTTAGTTTTAATACTGTTTTTCTTTCTTCTCCAGGTTCTTATGAGATTGTCATCCTACTAGGCAACTAAGTCATTTAGGTACAGAAGAGAGAATGCTGTAAGTCAGGAGGCTAATAGAGGAAAAGAAAAGAGAGATTTATAGTCAGATCTGAGAAAGAAAGAACACCAAAAAAGATACAGTTAAAAACATTAACTTACTGAAAGAAATTCTGGAAGAAAAAAATTCAGAGAAGTAAACATATATCTTCATAGATTAAGAAACAAATCAAGATTAAGTAACTTTAAAATTTTTTTAAATGAATTTTCTTGATAATATTAACTAAGATATATTGAATACTACTTTATATACATTATTTTATTTATCAACCCCCCTTTTTAAAAATATTTATTTATTTGAGAGAGAGAGAGTGGGCATGAGCACGAGCGGGGGTGGTGGCGGAAAAGGGGGAGAGGGAGAAAGAGAAACAGGCTCCCCACTGAGTGGGGAGCCCTACACAGGGCTCTATCCCAGGACCCTGAGATCATGATCTGAGCCAAAGGCAGCAGCTTAACAGACTGAGCCACCCAGGTGCCCCATGACCCCCTTTATTATCCCTTTGAACATTAAGAAAACTGTTCAAACATACATTAAACCACTTACCTAAGTCACATAGCTACTAGGTGTAGAACCATGATTCTAGCTCAGAAATCTGACCAGAGAGTCCAAACTCCTAACTTCTGTTTATTCTGACTCTCAGTAACTCCCTGGAGTATGAGAGCCAATTATTTATGCCATATATTGGCTGTTCTCCATTCCAGTAATATCACTCAAGGTTAATTAAACTCCATTTCTTTCAATTTAGTTTCACACTTCACATTTTTCTATTTCTATTCACCACTTTTAAAAGGACCATTTACACATTATTATACTATAAAACCATATCAATTTACCTCTTTCACCCCATTTTAAAATAATTCCAAGTTATTAGTGAAGAACAATTTCATATATTCCTCAATGGTTCTAATATTTTTCAATGTTAAAATGTTTTTCAAACTAAGTCATGATTTCTCCCTTCCACCTAGTATCTAAGTCTTTTGGACTCATCCCCACTAAGTTTATTACTAATATTTCTACCTTAGGCACTAGGTCAGCAGCTCCTTGTTTGCTCTGGCTATTACCTCCTCAGAGGAAACCCTTCTTTTTTTCCAGGTTTGCCAAAGACTACTTCTTGGCTTATCCTGTTGCCTCTTGATCAAAGTTATCAGAATGTTGCGAATACCTAGGAAACTTTTTACTTTCTCCCTTTTCATCACTTGTTCCCTATGGGCTTTCCCCACACCCCCACCCACCAGCCTCTAGTTCATTTTTACCTATGGTTTGTTTTTTTCTGCTTTCCCACTTCAAGATGGCCCAGAATAAGGCCAGAGTCTCTCAGCTAGAAGCTCTAAATCTCTTAACAGCAATGTTTATTATAGCTGCTGCTATTTCTTCCCCTCTTTTCCCAGGGTCTACTAATTCTTACTTATTTCCCAGTTAATGTAGGACATTTCTCAGCTTACCATTCTCCCATCTGAGTTGGTTATTCTTCTGTTTTACTGTCACTGGGAAGAAATTTTCTATAGCAAGTCAAAATTCCACGTGGAACAATGTAAGCCCAGTTAGTATTGTGTAGTATCATGAAATGTGCTAATTTGAATTTGAATCCCAGCTTCTCGGTTTACTAGCTACATGGCCTTGGGCAACTTGTGAGATTTCTCTGAGTCTTGTTTCCCCCCCCCCCCTATAAAATAGAAATAATAAAAGAACACTATCCTCAAAAAGTGATTGTGAATATTAAGTGATAGTGCATGCGTACCACCTAGAATATTGACCGGCGCGTAGTTGTGCGCAATAAATATTAGTTTCTTTCCTTGCATTTTTCTCATTTTTGATTCTGTCCTCGCTAGAAACAGAAAATAGGTACTCACTCCATGCCGAATGTTGGTAAAATGTCTTTATCTAATATTCCAGTTAATCTTATCTAACTAGGGCTTTCAATATGAAGAGATTAGAGTAAGGATCCGTTTCAGGTAATGCACGTCAATACACTGATTAAAAAGGGGGCTCACGGTGTCAGCCTCAAAGTCAGAGCCGTTGCGTTTGAATCTGGGCTCTGACACTAGTCAAACGGCTCTAGGGAGCTTCAACCTCTCTGAGCCTCAGATTCCGTACTCATAAAATGTAGAAAGTAAGAGTTCAGCATCCACGGTTTTGCTTTCTGCAGTTTCGTTACTGAAGGTCAACCTCGGTCCGGAAGCAGATGATGCTTTTTTCTGGCGAATCGGCGGAAGGTCAATAGTAAGCTAACGCTACGTCGCAGTGCTTACGTCACTCACCTCGCTTCACCTTCTCACATAGACATTTTGTCATCTTGAATCGTCACAAGCAGGGTGAGTACAGTACAATAAGATGTTTTGAAAGAGAAACCACATTCGCATAACTTCTATTTCAGAATACTGTTATAATTGCTCCATTTTATCATTAGTTATTAATCTATTCCTGTGCCCGATTTATAAATTGAACCTTATCATAGGTGCATAGGTATAGGGAAAAACATAGTATATATATATATGGTTCAGTATTACCCATGGTTTCAGGCATCCACTGGGGGTCTTGGAATGAATCCTCATAGATAATGGGGGACTACTGTAACTGATTTACTGAGTTCTTGTGAGGACTTGATAAAATAATTGAAGCAAAGTGCTTAGCTCACTGCCTTATATACAAATGCTCAATAAATGGTAATGTTAAATAATATTTTATGATTTATTAAAGAAGCAGAATATTCCTAAAATTAATATTTAATCTGAGGTATTCATATCATAAAACATACATACTGAGGGTTAAAGAAGTCTTGAGTTTGAAATAATGTGATAATGATTTAATTAGGATCATTTTAGAACACAGTCTGTAGAGTCTGGCTGATCTAAATTTGAATTCTAGCTCTGTTACTAACTAGATCCTTTATGACCTTATTCAAATGAATTAATCTTTCTGAGTCTCAGTTTTTTCATCTATAAAATGCTGATAAATTTTAATGCCTATATCTTGAGTTCTGGTATATACCAGAAGAGCATACTGGCCAACATCTGTTCTGATGGCCTACATCATTCCAATTATTATTTTTAATATTCCCCCTTGTGCATATCATAAAGGACTGCTATAAGGATTAAATGAGACAATGAATGTAAAGTACTTTATTTTATTTTTCTAAGACTTTATTTATTTGAGAGAGAGAGAGAGAGCACGAGTGAGCAAGCAGGGGAAGGGGCAGAGGGAGAGTGAGAGGGAGAGAAGCAGACTACCAGCCTAGCACAGAGCCCAACACAGGGCTCAGTCTCAGGATCCTGAGATCATGACCTGAGCCAAAATCAACAATCAGCCACTTAACCGCCTGAGCCACTCAGGTGACCTGTAAAGTACTTTATACATTGTAAGTGCTCTATGCATGGTAGCTATTCATTAATCAGATACATTTCATGTGTCATTTTAATGATTTTAAATAATTTTATTTTTGAAATTATTATCAAGTTTCAATAGTTTATGAATTAAAAAATTTTAAAAGTACCTTCATGCTCATTTAGTATAAATTCTACTGGATTACTAACACCCAGTCCTGAACAGCGAGGTAGCAGCAGAATCACTTTAACTTTCTGTAATCTATGATCCTTTGATTCAATGTTAAGAAATGTCTCATGAAGGATTTCAATATCTTGGAGAAAAAAACAGAAAAATTAATGCAAAAATATTAATTAAAAATCTTAATACAGTATGTAATTAGATTGATTTATCATTGTTCATTTTTAAATCCTCAACGTCACAAAAAGTCATCTTAACATAGTCAGAAAAGAGGGCTATTCTTCTCTGATAACTTCCTAAAGTTAATACATGACTTCTCTTTCTCCTTTACTTAAGAGAACAATTTTGAAATTTAAATACCTTGTACATAAGCTATAATTTAATTTTTCATTGTGAACGTCAGGTTCCTTTAAAACAGTGTGATGTAGTGGAGGAAAATGGGCATTGGAGGCAGAAATATCCAAGTGTGACTCCCAACTTCACTGTTTACTAGCTGTGTGACTTAATCTCTTTGAGCCTCTATTTCTCCATTTCCTTACTCATAAGATTGGATAGTAGTGCCTACTTCATCTAATCGTGGTGAAGACAAAGCAGTTTAGTATGGTGCCTAGTACATAGTAAATGCTCAGTATTGGTTATTTCCCTTTGCTATTTGTAATCCCCTTTTATATTTTATCTTCCCCTGAGAGAAATGGGTATCAGTAGCATTTATGAGGCAGTCTTAAGTCCCTTAAGGATCTTATAATTTAGTCTAAGAAAGTCTGCCCTCCCTCAGAGTGTAATGATCTGTGTCCCTATCTTCAGGCCACCCCTCCACTTCTGCAATGGCTCCCATTCCCCTCACCTGCTGAGGAGTCACCCCTGAAACTGATCACCCATCCCCTTTCTCTTGTGTGATCACCTTATTTGTCTTCCTATATTGTCTGTTTTGAAATTGTTGTTGTTTTTTAATCAGTGGGACTTTTCCTTTTTTCCCCTCTATTTTTAACTTTCTATCAGAAACATTCAAACATATACAAAAACAGACATAAAAATATAATAAATTCTCAAGTACCCATCATGGAGATTCAACAGTGAACCATTCATGCCCACTTCTGTTTCATCTGTATCTCTACCCACTTCCACCCTACCCATATTATTTTGAATCTATAAATATTTCACATATATCTCTAAAAGACAAGACCTCCTTTAAAAATATAACCACACAAATTAAAAAATAATAATTCCTTATTATCACTGAATAATAATGGCATCCAATCATGGCTTAAATTTCTCAATACTCTCACACATGTCAAAAATTTTTTACAGTTTGTTTGAATCCGGATTTTAATAAGATACATACATTGCAATTAGTTGATAAGACTTGTTTTAAATTTCTTTTTGATAGGTTCCCTTTCCATTTTTTCTTACGATTTATTTCCTAATGCAGCATGGTTATTTGTACTACTAAGAGTTTCCACAGTCTGGATTTCGCTAATTGCTTCCCTAGAGTGTACTTCATAACATGTTCCTGTCTTCTGTGCTTCCTATAACTTAGTAGTTGAATCTTTAGAAGCTTAATTACATCAGGCTCTTTTTTTTTCCTTTCTTTTTTTCGGGGGGTGGGTGGAGAGGATAGAGAGGGAAGCAAAACTACTCCACAAGTCGCGTCATATTCATTCATTTAGTTGCCTTTCTGGCACCAGCAAAGGGGTTGCAAAATAGTCACATTTTAATTCTGTCATCCCTTTTTCACTTATTAGTTGGAATACTTCTAAAAGGAGAAACTTCCTTTCCTCTACTGTGTGGTTACCTAGTGGTTCCTATTCTCTCTTGTTAACTAGGTAAAAATTCAGATGGGGAACTGGAAGTGAAATGCTGGCTCACAGGGTATGTACATATTCAATTTTTAGTGATTAATGCTAGTTTTCTAGAGAGTTTGTACAAGTTTACAGTCCCACCAGCTGTGTTTGAGTATTCCCGTGCTCTTTACCTTGCCAGTACCTGGTACTGCCAGTCTTTCTTTTTTTTTAAAGTAGGCTCCATGCCCAGCCCGGAGCCCAATACAGGGTTTGAACTCACAACCCTGAAATCAAGATCTGAGCTGAGATCAAGAGTCAGATGCTTAACCAACTGAGCCATCCAGGCACCCCTGCCAATCTTGAAAATTTTAATCATTCTGTGGATATGTGGTGATTTTAATTGTATTTCCCTGATTAGTAATGGGATAGACTACTTTTACATAAGCTTTTTGGCATCTGGATATCCCCTTTGTGAAATAACTGGTCACGGATCTTGCACATTTTCCAATTGGGTTGTCGGTCTTTTCATTGTTAATTTGTAAGAATTTTTTTTTAAAGATTTTATTTATTTGACAGAGACAGTCAGCGAGAGAGGGAACACAGCAGGGGGAGTGGGAGAGGAAGAAGCAGGCTCACAGCAGAGGAGCCTGATGTGGGGCTCGATCCCATAACGCCGGGATCACGCCCTGAGCCGAAGGCAGACGCTTAACCGCTGTGCCACCCAGGCGCCCCAAATTTGTAAGAATTTTTTATACACTGTGGGTAAAACTCTGTGTCAGTTCATGTGCTCCCTCTCCGCAGTTTGCCTTAGCACTCTCTTTATGTACAGAAGTTTTAAATTTTTAAAAAACTTTACTGTAGTCCAATTTATCAATCTTTTCTTTTATGGTTAGTGCTTTGTGTGTCCTGTTTAAGAAATCTTTACCAATCCCAGTCATTAAGTGTTTCTCCTATAATAAATTCTAGGAGATTCTAGATTTGTGTTGATGGTGTGAAGTACGTATGGGTTTCACTTTTTCTAGCACTATTGACTAGAAAAAAAAAAAATCTCCTCAGTACTCTGCAGTGTCATGTGGATTGAATTGAATCCATACAGATCAACTTGGGGAAAAAGGGCATCTTAATGACATTGAGTTTTTCAGTTCATGAATGTGATCTATTCTTGGGTTTACTCAGGTCTTCTGTCTTTCAATAATGGTCCATAGTTTGAGGATGTCTTACATCTCTCTTATTAGATGTACTCCTAAATGTGTTATGGTTTGGGGTACTGTTGTAAAAGATCTCTGCTTCGTTTTCAAACTTCTTTTATTGGTATGCAGAAATTGGATTTGTATGCTGACCTTGTATCTAGCAACCTTGCAAAAATCCTTTGCGAAATCTATAGTTTAGTTATATTTGAGATTATGTTAGTAAGTACGTATTTCTTTTGTACTGTTTCATTTTCCTGATGAACATGTTATAATTATATTTCTAGTAATGTTTCTTGACTTAAATCTACTTTGTCAGTTGCTCTTTTGTTAGTATATATAATGTATATCTTTTTCTGTGTTTCTGAGTTTTTTATGTAAGGGGTTTCTCTTATAAATCGCATATAGTTGATCTTAAAAATCTAATACTGGTGTTCTTTGTCTTTTATTTCAAGTATTAGTCATGCATACTTAATGTTTACATATATATTTTTTAAAGTTTAATCTACTTATTTGCTTTCTATTTGTCTTACCTTTTCTATGTTAATATGGAATATTCCATATTCCATTTTCCACCCCTCCTAGCTATTAGTTAAACATTCTTTTATTATTTATTTATTCCCTGCCCCAGAAATAACACACACCACTACTTAATAATTTACTACTTTACCATTTCTTGGACAAAGCAAAGATGACAAAACGCATTAATTCCATTTCCTTCTAATTTATGTACCATTGTTGTAATTTAATTATAGATAACATTTAAATTTTAACCCCACATTAGTTTACAATCCCACAAGACATTAAATTATATTTAGTTTACTTATATACTTACCTTTTACATTATTCTTCATTTATTCCAGCATCTACAGCTTTCTATATGAGATAATATTCCTTCTATCAAAAAAAAACTTTTAGTATATCCTCCATTGTGTCTGCTGATGACAAACTCTCAGATTTCATTTGTCTAAGAATATCTTTATTTTATTTCAAAGGAAATTTCTGCTGAGTTTAGAAATCTACTTGGCAGTTTCTTTCTGCACTATGAAGATATTAATAGTTTTCTGGTTTCAGTTATTTCTGTTAAAAAGTTAGTTTTTAGTTTTATTGCTTTTCCATTAAAAATAATATATATTATCACCTGGGCTGTTTTGTCTTTGGTTTTCAGCAGTTATGCCACAATGTACCTAATGTGTTTTCTATATATTTATTCTTATTGGAGTTCATAGAGCTTCTTGAATCTGTGGCTTAATTTACTTCATCTATTTTGAAAAATTCCCAGCCTTAATTTCAAATAATTAATTTGTTTCTTCTCAATTCTTTTTCTCCTCTCTTTCTGTGTTCCCAATCACAGCATATGGAAGATCACTGGATCACTGAGTCTCATGTGTGTTTTATGATCTTTTCCATATTATTAATCCTTTTGTCTCTCCTTGCTTCAGTCTGCATATTTTCTTGTGGCTTGTCAGTTCACTTATTCTTTCCTTAGCTCTGTCTAATCTACTGTCAAATCTATCTATTTACTTCTTAATTCACATGTTGTATTTTTTAGTTCTAGAATTTTTTTGACTTAAAAAAATTATAGTTTCCAGTGCTCTGCTGAAATTCTACAACTTGGCATTTAGTCTTTACAGCATACTAATCATAGTTAGTTTGAAGTCCACATCTGATATCTCTAATATCTGGACCATCTATTGGTTTGCTCCTACTTTAGTGTTTTTCTCTTTATATCAGTCATAGCTTTTGTTCTTGTTTGCCTTGTTCTGGTTTTTTTGTGTGTGTGTTTTTTTTCTTAATTGAGTGCCAGACATTGTAGTTGAAAAAATTTAGGAGATAATATGAGACCTAGGATGATGTTATCTTCTTCCAGAGAAAATTTGCTTTTGCTTCTGATAGGCAGCTAAATCTGGACACTAATAATCCCAGATCACCTTAATCCAATTGGGAATGAGATGACTGGAATTTGGGCTTCAATTTGTTAGACAACTGATCACTATCCACCATATACTTCTTCTGTCTCCAAGTGAAATCCTAGGTATTTACCAGTCTACCTCTCCAGGTCAAGCTTTAAATTCTACTTTTTGTCTCCCTAACCCTATGAACGTGTCAAAAGTTTTGTTTAGTTTTTGAGCCTCACTCAACCTATAATAAAATGTTATCTTTAGTCACAGAATGATCCAATGAAAAAGATTTTGAAAATAAGAAGTCTAAGGAATGTAGCTTCTAGTCCTAGGTATGAACATTGTCATGCACTCTTTTAGTTGTATTCTTATTTATTAAAGGATGACAATTTCTACTACCTACTTTAATTATTGATTGAATTTCAAATTATATAGTAGCTAATACCAAGCAATATAACAAAGTGCCAATATATTCATTAATTTAAACTACAGTTATTTAACCAATATTAAACAATGAGAAGAGCCTGGCGTAATATGTATTAGTGAAGATTTTAAGAGTATAGTATATAGAGAGTTTTTATATTAAAAAATAACAAATTCAAACATTTTTGACATTTCTAAATTTTGTAGAACATTAATCACCAAACAAATAAATATTTATACATACTTTTACATCCCATTTTTGTAAAAAGTTTCTTCAGGTCAGGATCCTTGGCTTGTGATTTTACTCCACACACAAATATTTTTGAAGTATTATTATTTGTTAAGATTGACATATGGGCAACTGTGTACCATGAACCTGTATTGACCATTAAGATATCATCATCCATATTTAATAAAGCCCTTACAGAATGGACAGCAAGACTTCGAGATTTATCCTACAAGATAATGATATGATTAGAATTTCAGTTTGACTAGAAGCATGAACTGACTTCTTTTTGGTTAAGTAAAAAAAAAAAAAAAAAGTACTTGGTAGAACACCTGAGATACCTAATCCATTTGACTTTAAAACATCTTAATATATTTTAGAAGATAAAATTAACAAAAATAACTGATAGAAAGATTTAAAACAAAGACCTTAACTTTGCTTAGCCTAAATTATGAATGTTATCATTTAACTTTTATATAGTGATCAGACAATGTCAAAATCCCCAAAATGTGATTAATAGATTAGTGATGTCCTACTACAGCATTCATTCTTACCCCTTCATGAAAACTCATTCATCAGCTATTGCCATTCTTTCTTCCCCATTACACTGTCATTGAAATCACTGCTAATTCACAGATATTAAAAGTAAGATGGTTGACAAGCTTATAAAAGGGGACTAGACAGATGGGTTTCTGCAGTTGATCTCTGGGCTCAATAGGGTATCACTGCAAGTTAAGGCCAAGAGATTCTACCCAAGAATATGAGTGCTGTGAAGGAATAAACTTTAGAAGACCAAGGTAAATCTGAGGCAAGAATTGGAATCTAAGGACATAAAAATTAATATAACCTATTTTTTTGGACAATTTATTTTTCATTCTGTTGAAACCACATTATACTTCACATTCTTTTCCTGCAGCAATAGCCATTATACACCTCTTACAAATCAAGGCTGTAACACCGTATTAAGGAGGTAATGGGAAAGTATTACATACAGGATTTTCAAATTCAGGGTGGTACTAGCATCTTCCCCAGAAGTAGAAGTTAGAAAAGGTACTATTGCACTTTTTTTGAATACACCCTTGGAAAAGAAAAATACAGCCTTTCAGCTTCTAGCAGTACAAGTATCCCCATTTATAGGGTTTGGAAGGAAAACATGTTCTTTATAACTTCACATGGGACAAAGATGCTGAAGTACAATAGAAATACTGATTGTAGGGGTATTGATTTTATTCAATAAAATAGTCAAAAATTAGCTTTTGTAAATCTCCTTGATAATCTATAAAAATATAATCAATTTGTTAGATTTTATTTTTTAAGTGCATTCTTTGAGTGAGCAGGCTTATTGAGAATCACAATGAAAGTAAATGTTTGTTTACCTGAAATATAAGTTTATAATCTTTGAAAAGATCTATATTTAGAAGATCATTTTTGAGATGAGATGGAAAAATTAAGACATCATAGCAATGTTGGTCCACAGCATAGACTTTATCATCAATATGCAATACAGATTTGACTTTATTATAGCCTTTTTTCTTCAAACTATAATGAACTTCTTCAGGGCTGTAAATATGCAATACTAAGTTGTAATTGAAAATATAATATATTGAAAATGCATTTAACACTAGCATCTTTTCCCTAAAATAAATAAAAATATCACTGCATATATTGCATCTAATGAAACTTACAATTTTAGCCAACAGTAAGTTAAAAGATAATTAAAGACAGAAAAGTTAACATATTTATGTAAGTACCTTTGGTAATTTGGTGACAAAATCCTGAACTAAACTATGATTGCCTAATTACTCCCCTAGATAGTATTTCTTATCATATTATTTTGACAGGCTAGCAAATTGAAAAATGAATAATGAATTTGATTAAAACTCTTACCTGATTTTACAAGTATTTATCCAAGCATAAAGTGGCAAAGTGGAGGCCCTTAGTTCCTGGTTCCTAACTGTTTCTGGAAGAATGTGGTAAATTGAAAGGGCGTCGTGTTTGATTCGACATCTGGCCAATGCTGCAGCCAATTTTGTCTTAAAACTAGAGACAGAAAATCCATTCTTGATGACTACCGCATTGAAGACAAGACTATCAATTTTCCATTAAAAAATTCACAAATTAGATTTAGAATTCTAACAAACTTCTATAATTCTGCTTCAGATTTTCATGTATAAAATCATATTTGAAAATAGAAATCCAATAATGCTGCTTCTTTTTTTCAGTTTTTGCTGCCCCTGTATAAATATGCATCTCCCCAAATATTTATATCAATTGCCAATTGAAAGAAATTTTATGTAGCGAAAGGTGGATGGAATATAGTCAGACAAATTTGAAGTTAAATTCAGTTTCTGTCACTTACTAGCTGTGTGACCTCAGGTATTAATGAATCTCTTTTCTCAGCCTGTTTTCTCATCTGTAGAATGTGGTCAACTTACCTTGTTATTAATGTGGTGATTACCAACCATGTGTGCAAAATACTTAGCACAGTGCCTGGCACATGGCAGACACTCACTATAGGCTAGTTATTGTCATAGTTGCCAACAGTACAGTCTTGATAAGATTAAGGAACTTTCATGAATCTGTATCAAGTCCTTCCCAGTTCTGATTATCCCATAACAGAAAAGAAAAGCAAGAATTGGTTAGCATCACCATGAAGATCCAATGATTTTTCTTGATCTCATAGAAAATGTTTAATAAATGAGAATACAGGACTTATTCTTGATCCATAATCAGCATTTTCACAGTAGTAATCTAATTGAATAATAAATCTCAAGGATAACCTTGAATGTGAGAAATGGGTAAAAGATACCATAGAAGAGTCAAGTACAACTGGAGTGGTGTATGTGGCACAGAAAGCTTAATAAAATCAAGATTCTTATTTATTCAGGGGCGCCTGGGTGGCTCAGTCATTTAAGCATCTGATTCTTGATTTCAATTCAGGTCACGATCTCAGGGTTGTGAGATTGAGCCCCACATCTGGCTCCACACTGAGTGTGGAGCCTGCTTGAGATTCTCTCTCTCCCTCTCCCTTTGCCCCCCCACCCGCATGCACGCTGTCTCTCAAAAAAAAAAAAAAAAAAAAAAAAAACAAGATTCTTATTTACTCAGTAGAATGAGAACTTTTCACCTAACAATGTGTTTGTGTGTGAACATGTGTACCTGCATGAGGAAGGGAGAGATAGAGGAAGGAAGGGATGGGGGTGGGGTGGAGAGAGAGAGGGAGAGGGAAACAGAGAGGTAGAACATAGATGGGGCACTTGGGGGAGGAGAGGGAAGGATTATCAAACATTAAGACTTCTAGGGCTATAATAAAATTAGATTTGTGTAGTGCTATCTCCTAATGTCACAGAACTACAGCAAGGGACACAAAAACAATTACATAATACATTAATGCACACCAAAAAATAATATAAAGGGGTGAATTACTGTTCTATATCACACATGTAAGATGTTTCTGAGTACACACGACTTTTGATTAAATAGCCTTTCCAAATACCTATATGGTTCAAATTTGCCGTAAGTGCTATCAACTGAATTATTCAATCAATACACATAAAAATTAGAGCTATGAAGCCTAGAAAAATATATGTGTTGTATAAATGGGGGGAATAAGTACACAGAGAAATAATTTTCCAAATTTCCACATAGCAAACATTTCAGACTGTGAATTTTAATATATTTCAATCACATAAAAAGTAATTTAAAGTATATATACAGTTATAAAGTTTTTTTTATAAATATACAATATCAGATTGAGTATAAAGACCAAATCCAAATGCTGTTGGGATAACCAGACACATATTTCTTCTGTAAATGGAATGCCCTGTGGCTACTAATAACTTCTTCCATAGCTGTAAGATGGACCGCAGTGATGAAAATGGAAGCAAAAATGGCCTTTCCTCAGCATTCTTGATACAGAAGTCCACCCCCTGCTATAATTTGAACACTATCACAGAGAGTTGCTCAATCACCTGTTTGCCAGCAACCTGTTGTATACACAGCCAGAGCTATTTCTATATGTTAAATTGTAGTTCTATAATTCCTAAGCTTAAATCTAAAATGAACCCATTAGATACAGGACAGAACCCAAACTCCTTATCATGAAACACTAGGGTATTAATAATTTAACCTGACCCAACTCCTCAGTCTTCAATTCCCACCACTCCCATACACAAATCTATGTCTGGCCACACACGAAACTATTTCTGCCCCTCCTGATATCACACCACATCCCCCCTCCTGCTGCCTTCTCTCACTCTGTCTCTCCAGCTAGTATGGTTTGGGCTCTGCAATCAGATTATCTGCGTTCAAATTCTGCTTCCACCAATTACTAGCTATGTGACATTAGACAGGTTATTTAGCTTTTCTAAGCTCTAGGAATTAGAAACTAATTACTTGTTGCAAAGATACTTTTGAAAATGTATTTCAAAGTCAGGCTGTTCAAGAAGTGATAATTTTTAAAAAGAAGTGATAATAATTATTAGACCTATTCTTTTACTATTGTTAACTAGGAACTGTTATCAGACCTGGGCTATAGAGATTAAAAGAGAGCTTCCACCCTTAAGTAACTTATAATTTGGTGGTATAATAGACATATAAACAACCAGTTATAGCACACGCACATGATGAATGCTGTAAGATACACAGATAAAGAAGAAAGTAAATGTATCAGAAAAAGAACAAGAATTAGCCTTCTAAGAGACTTCTAAGAGGAGGAGAAACTTAAACTGTTAAAAGAGGAGCAAGAATTTTCCAGACCACAAGAAAAGACACAGACAGCATGAGTTTTCCAGACCACAAAGGGAAAAAAGACACACAGACAGAGGGCAGAGAACCGTGAAGAGACGGAGATGTTAAACAGCAAAGCATATTTTAGAGTATGGGGTGGTGAGAGATCTAGGACTCACGTCACAAAAAATCTTATATACCATGCATAGGAAGTGGGAATTTTTTTTCTGCGCAAAATGGAAGGCTATTTAAGCATAGAGAAATATCAATTTATTCGTGAACAAATATTTGTATTCTTATTATATTCCAGGCACTGTTTTAGGTGCCAGAAACAAAGGGATAAGCAAGGAAGATGCTGTTCCTGACATTACAAAGTATAGATGTATTTGGTAAGGCGAGACAAAGCAATTATTTTTAAATGTCGTAAGTATTCATGACAAGGGAAGGCAGGATCCTGTCGTGGCACAAGGAAGGGGCACTGCTATGGGAGTCAAGGTACGTTTCCCAGGAGTTACATTTAGGCTAAGCCATAAGGGTAGAAGTAGGAGTTAGCCAGGAGTAAGGGAGGGGTGTGAGATGAGTTATCCAGTGTTCTGAGTAGAAGAAGCATCATATATGAAAGTATCTGCCAATTCTGAAATATGTGCCTAAGAACCTGAGAGATAGGCAGAGTTTACCATGACTCATGGGGAACAAAAATGGAAATTTGGGGCATGCCAATTTTATGAGTGGGGGGCTTTGATAAAGTTCCCAGGCTTTGGACGGGGTTACCAAAAGACAACCCTAGGAATAAAGTAAAAAGGATTAGCTGGCAGGACGCCTGGGTGGCTCAGTCAGTTAAGCGTCTGCCTTCAGCTCAGGTCATGATCTCAGAGTCCTGGGATCAAGTCCCACATCGGGCTCTCTGCTCAGCGGGGAGCCTGCTTCTCCTGCTCCCCTTGCTTGTTCTCTCTCTCCCCCCCCTCCCCCGCTGACAAATAAAAAAATAAAAATCTTAAAAAAATTTAAAAAGGACTAACTGGCCTTCATGAGGACTGAAGCACAGCTTCCAATCATTTCAATCCCAGATTAGACTAAGTCACCTGGGTTTGTCAGTGCCCCAGGTCTAGCTGTGGCCTTCTAGCAGCAAAGTAAGTGCCACCTCTAAAGGAAGATAACAATATCCTGGGCCTCAAATGAAATAAACTAATATACAATATAAAATTATACCTAATAAGTGTGTGCCAAGAAACTTTACATCTATAAATAATGGCAAAAATAATTATTCCCAATGTTTCTATTAATCATTTTATGTAATTAGAAGTTTGATTTCTAAATATAATAAAGGAGTTGCAGTTCTTTTACAGAAAAAAGGAAGAAAATTTTCATATTTATTCCTATAGAGCATTGGAAAAACATAATTGAGAGAAAAAGTGGATAGAAAGTAAATAGAAATATGTTTTAATGTAATTAGATAATACATTAAAACAAAAGAAAATATCCAAATCACTTGCTTATAATAGGTTTTATTCTCTTATTTTCATAAGGAACCATGTGGTTTATTTTGCATAAGTCAGTGATGGTTCATGATGTAGTGGAGAAATGCAATTTGCTAAGAATAAAAAAACAAAGAGAAACCTATATTTTAAGAATATTGTGGCTCCGTCACAACCACACATGTGAAAAAAGGCATATTTCCTATATGTTTTTGTGTTGCTTTCCTTAAGTCAGGGAATGTTATTCTGACTAGCAACTGATCATGGCGGGCTGACTGTACCTAGGTAATGGGAAGTTCTTGCTCTTGGTTGACACATTTAGCATACCAATGTTTCCATTTATAGTAGAAACCTAGGGTTTGCCTTCTAAGCACTGCTTCCCTTCTGGGAATAGAAATCCCTCTCTCCTGAAAAATGTTCCTCTCCTCCCTCTATTCATATAATTTTCTTGGAAGGGGTCCCTGACTGACTCAGTCTCCTTGGCCACAGCTGGTCAATAGAGGGTGGGCACTTGACTCAAGGCAGGGTCAAGCAATTTTTAGGTGTAGGAAGAGAGAATCAAACCAGTCTGTCTAGTGTTGGTGCTGTAAGATGTAAAGCTCCTGAGTATTTCAGCAGCCAAGTTTCCCATTCTGGGAACAAAGAAAGAAAAGAATGAAGCCAAAGCACAGAGAAGCAGAGACTAGAGTCAGAGAATCCTGATGATACTTAAGTCATAGGACTTAGGAGAAGCATAGCCACATCACTGTCCTTCCTGTCATCTTGATGTTCAATCTTCCATGAAATACCTTATAATAAATTCTTTCTTTTGCCTAATCTTGTTTGAGTTGGGGTACTGTTGGTTGCCAGAATAGAATCCTAATACACCATTTTCCTTCAGTTTATTTTCTTCTTATTTTTTAATTGATGTATAATTGACATATAATATCCTTTTAGTTTCAGGTATTTATCATAGTCAATATTTTCAGACATTATGAAATGATCCCCACGTTAAGTCTAGTTCATCTGTCACTGAAGTTATTAGAATATTATTGACTATATTCCCTATATTGTGTACTACATCCCAATGACTTATTTATTTTGTAACTGGAAGTTTGTGCTTCTTAACCCCCTTCACCCATTTTACTCATCCCAACCCTTCACACTCTGGTAACCAACAGTTTGTTTCCTGTTTCTATGAATCTATTTCTGTCTTGTTTGTTCATTTGTTTTGTTTTTTAGATTCCACATATAAGTGAAATCATATGCTATTTGTCTTTCTCTGACTTATTTCACTTAGCATAACACACTCTAGGTCCATTCATGTAATTGCAAATGGCAAGATTTCATTCTTTTCTATGGCTGAGTTTTATGTGTATATCTGTATGTATCTCGTACATATTTGTGTGTATATATATATCCCATCTTCATCCATTGATCTATTGCTTCCACATCGTGACTATTGTAAATAATGCTGCCATGAACACAGGGGTGCATATATCTCTTCGAATTGGTGTTTTCATTTTCATTGGATAAGTATCCAGCAGTGAATTGCTGGATCATACAGTAGTACTATTTTTACTTTTTGAGGACCCTCCATACTGTTTTCCGTAGTGGCTGCACTAATTTATATTCCCACCAACAGCATACAAGGATTCTCTTTTCTCCACTTCTCATGTCCTTGCCAACACTTGTTATTTTTTGGTTTTGATAATAGCCAATCTGACAGGTGTCAGGTATCTCATTATGGTTTTGAATTACATCTCCCTGATAAGTAGTGATGTTGAACACATTTTCATGTGCCTGCTGGCCATCTATATGCCTTCTTTGGAAAAATGTCTATTCAAGTCCTTTCCCCTTTTTTAATTGGTTGTGTTTTTTTATATTAAGTTGTTTAAGTTCTTTATATATTTTGGACATTAACCCTTTATTGGATGTATGACTTGCAAATATCGTCTCCCATTCAGTAGATTGCCTTTTTGTTTCGTTGGTGATTTCTTTCTCTGTGCAAAAGCATTTATATATTAATATATATATAATAAATATAATATATAATAAATAAATATATATATAAAGCTATATGTATATATATGTGTGTGTGTGTGTGTATATATATATATATATAGCTTTTGTTGCCCGTGCCTGAGGAGACTGGTGCAAACAAATATTGCTGATGCCAAAGACCTATTGCCTATGTTTTTTTCTAGTTTTATGGTTTCCAGTCTTAACATTCAAGTCTTCAATCCATTTCAAATTTATTTCCGTATATTGTGTATATATGGTCCCCTTAAACATAAATTGAATATTTTCTTAAGATTTTATTTATTTATTTTAGAGAGAGAGGGTGAGTGCACACATGTGAGCAAGGGGAGGGGCAGAGGGAGAGGAAGAGAATAGCAAGCAGACTCTGTGCTGAGCGCAGAGCCTAACATGGGCTCCATCCCAGCATGCCAAGATCACAACCCCCACAGAACCCAGGAGTCGGGCACCCAACCAACTGAGCCACCCGGGCACCCCTAAATTGAATATTTTTTAATGCCAAAATATAATCTTCAGTCAATTACTTGAATTTCTCATACAAATATAAAATCAGACATCATACTGACAACTGTTTCGGAATATTCACTAATTAGGGGCTCCTGGGTGGCACAGCGGTTGAGCGTCTGCCCTTGGCTCAGGGCGTGATCCCGGCGTTACGGGATCGAGCCCCACATCAGGCTCCTCCGCTATGAGCCTGCTTCTTCCTCTCCCACTCCCCCTGCTTGTGTTCCCTCTCTCGCTGGCTGTCTCTATCTCTGTCAAATAAATAAATAAAATCTTAAAAAAAAAAAAAAGAATATTCACTAATTAAGTAAAATAGGCTAAGAGTTTCCAAAGAAGAGGTGGAAAGAATATGAGATATAAAAACCCATGAATAAGTATTTGGGGACCATTTTGGCAAATGAGAAACTGGAGCATTATAGGAAATGAGATAATTGGGGAAGACAAGAAAAGAGACAATATCTGAACAAATATAATGAATCCCTAAAGTGCCTGATTGGTTTTAACACTTAAAAAATCATTCAATATAAATTACCTTACCACTTTAATAGAATAAAAAACAAAAGACAAATTATCATTCAGCCTTCCAAAATTCTGATCTCTGTTTTCTTAGTGCGACTACCGTTTTCCTCTGGGGCTCCCTGCCTTCCCGTACTGCAGTTGGAAAGTACCTCAGGCATAAAGCCAGGACTGTCCTAATGCTCACTTCATCTGTTTTCATTCTCTCAGGGATCAAGTCTTTGTGCTGTATCTTGTCTAATACCCCAAATCTTTGCCTCATATATTTTGTCCAGTTTTCTACTTGTTACAGTAGGAGATAAGCCAAATTTAAGACACTCTCTTATGACCACACAATTACATTTAAAAAATACTGCTCTACCTGCCATGTAGAAAAGAGTGTGGGAAAGTATGAGTTATAGGCAGGGAAATCAATAAGGAAGCTAGTGTAGCAAGCTGGTGGCTTGGATTTGGAAGATAGTAGTGGAAATGGAAAGTAGACAGATGAAGCATGTTTTCCAGTTGGAGTTACCGCATTAGGTATGGTATGGGCACAGGAAAGGGGAGGCGAGAAGTATCAAGGATGATGTCCAGGTTGATGTGGGTGCTGTAATGTAATGCGGAAGACCTCAGGAGGAATAGTTTTGGGTGGTTTGGAAGGATGGACTACTAACTCTTTCCCCTCCGGCTCTCTCTCTAGTCTTTCACTGCTTGTTCTCCAATTCTGCCTCACAAAATTCCAACATTATTTGGTAGAAACTGATTTTTGGGCTAGTGTGAGGGCATGGAGAGTGAGAAAGGAAATGGCTATGGTATCTTTTTATTTAACCCATGCACACAGTATTAAAAACATACTTGATTTATATAAGGAATGAGTTCTTAAGCACCCTGCATATGTTCAAAATGGTAATAGGTATCATCTTAGATTGTATCTCTAAAGCCATGAACAAACAAAAGGAAAAGACACAAGTTGGTATCTAGAGTATAAACCACAAGGATCTCTGGTAGAGACATAACAACAACAAAGATCAAACAGAATTTTCATAAGAAGGAAATCATTCGTATTCAGTTTCTTGCTAACTAATTACTTCTGTCACGTCTTAAAATTGGTTTTTATCCTCTCAGTAGAAACAAACAGACTAAGATATACTTCAAGCTTACAATGATTCTACCTCCCTGGGGACAACAGCACCCAGCCCTAAGCCCCTGGAGATCTACAGAGGTTGATCTACAAGTCAACATTCTGTCTGAGCTCAGAATCCCACTCTACTGGCTATGAGGGATTGGCCCAAAGGAATGCACCCAAACCCCGTGGAGCCAAATTTCCAGGAAACCTAGAATTTAGAATTGGGGTATGGAGGTGATAAAATAAGTTAGTCTAAATGAAGAAACTAAAGCACAATTGTAACCTGTAAGCTCAGGAACTTAGGTGCAAGAATAGGGCTTTTTTCCATATAGACTAGAGAAGCAGAGAAGGCAGATATGCAGAGAAAAAGAGAATGGAGCAGATACTAAGAGAGAGGCAGAGATAAAAAGATTAAAAAGCAGAAATAAAGTCCTAACATCTTTCCAATTCTTGACTTCATTCCCTTTCTGAGTCTTTGAGTTGCATGAGACATCCCAGTATCTTTGTAAGAACACTTTCCATTTTTGCTCAAGCTACCTGAAGATGGCTTCTATTACTTGAAAGCTACAACTCTTGATTAAAACACATTTTGATTAAACACATTAAAACACATCTTGATTAAAATACGTTTCTCCTGTTTAGCGTCTGCCTTTGGCTCAGGGCGTGATCCCAGGGTCCTGGGATCGAGCCCTGCATTGGGGTCCCTGATCCACTGGGAGCCTGCTTCTTCCTCTTCCACTCCCCCTGCTTATGTTCCTCTCTCGCTGGTTGTCTCTCTCTCTGTGTCAAATAAATAAATAAATAAATCTTAAAAAAAACAAACAAACAACCATTTCTCCTGGGATGCCTGGTGGCTCAGTTGGTTGAGCATCTGCCTTCAGCTGGGATCATGATCCCAGAGTCCTGGGATAGAGTCCCGCATTGGGCTCCTTGCTCAGTGGGGAGTCTTCTTCTCCCTCTGCCTGCTGCTTCCACTCCTTATGCTCCTCCCTCTCTCACAAATAAATAAATAAAGTCTTTAAAAATAAATAAAATAAAATACATTTCTTCTATAGCATATTATGAATTGAGTAGAGTACAAATTGGTTAATTTGATTGGTTCACTGATGAATTTGAGAATAATATTTGCATTATATAAACCTTTATTGGTTTCTGTAAGGGGAAAAACTCTTGCACTGACAAGAATGTAACCAATATGTGTTAAGGCAGGAGGTAGCATGGTTATTTGGAGAAAGGGAAAAATCTGGGGAGTCAGGAATCCTTAGACAGTAATGTCTTCTGGCTCTTTTGGCCTCCTGAGCCATGGCCCTTGCTTGACCTATTCTCTGCCTTGCTAGCACTTAACTAAAAACCTGCTGCTTATGAAAGCATAGTCTGGTCTTTCTTATTTAGTTAGAGACCCGTGGCTTTCCTGGCTGACTCAGGCTAACCTCAGTTCTCATTAGGCTCAGTGAGACTAAGCGGGGACTTCCTTCAATGTCTCTTGAGTCCTGACTAAGTCAAACAGAACTAAGGGAAGCTCAGCAAAGCTGAACCTCTGCCAAGATTTAGGCTAAAAAGAAAACAAATTTAAAACTTGTTAGTTTGTTCTTAACTACGTAGAAGTTTTTTAGTTTTTTTTTTTTTAATTTGTCAAAGTAGCGGGTTCTTATCTCCTGTTGGAATTTTCTCATTTGATACATGTTAGATTTTTTTTAAGAGCTATAAACAGAGCTAAGTAAATAAGTAATAGCCGTTTCAAATGAAGTTTAATTTATGTATATGCTAACACATTATTAGGAATTTTTCATGATTTTTCAAATACAAGCTGGATCTTACAATTCAAGCTTTCAAAAACAACTTGATTTTAAACAGAATATTTAACCTGTTCGAGACCGTTTGTAAAGTAACTCATGAAACATGAACTTTTATTTTTTTCTCTGTAAATTTTTGATAGTTATCTTACATTATGTGGTACAATTTTACCAATGAAAATACTAATAATTATTTCATATAAAATATCCTTTGCACTTTAACAATTACCTGTTAAGAAGGTTCTCTACTTCTTGAACTTCTGCTATGGGCTCTTCATTATCAGAAAAGAGACGAGCTTGAAATTTTCTATCTTGGAAATCATACAGCATCACAATAATAAGACTGTTCAAATGGTCTGGCTACCAAGGGGAAACACACATAAAGGAAAGTATACAAACAATATCTAATAGCAATATTTTTCATCCCACTATTTTTTGATAAGAGAGCAGAAATATGACTAGTTTTACATAGTCTGGTTGTATTGGGAAGTAGAGAAGGACTTCCAAATGGAAAAAAGTCCAGTAAAAAAATAAACCTTTTTAGACAGTGTCTGCTATGTTCATCACAATGAAAGGACTAGGATCAGTATTAGAAGTAGGAAAGAGTTCAGGATGTGTTTTGAAGAGGTCTCAGCATTAAGCAAACTAGTTTTGATTTAAATCTAAAGGCTTTTTAGGACTTTCTAAATAATAATCATGAGACAGCTAATTATATAAAAGTTGTCTACTTACTATTGTGGTACTTGGGAAGATATAGCTGTCTATTAATATAGTTTCCAAAATATCTTGAACTGCAAGACAAGTAAAATTTCTGTTACTCAAAAATACCAAAACTGAAAATGAAAACTTTGGAATCAAAGCACACTTTAGACAATACTACCAAATATTTTTACTTTCATATCTAAAATATACCTCAATTCTTGACAAAGACTCAAATTACAGTTACATGATGAATACTTGTCATCTTTATGATTCCTGGACCCTTAGGACCCAGGTTCCACATGAAATCCTAGTCAAAGGAGCATTATCTGAATAGCTAAAGTAATAATAAAAGAATTTCGACCTCCAATTTATGTCCTTTGAAAAACATTAAACAGGATCTAATTTAAGTGTCTTATCATTTTTATGTATTGTTGGATTCAATTTGCTAATATTTTACTTAGAAGTTTGTTCTATGTTTATGCTCATGAGGAATATTGGTCTATCATTTGCTTTTCTTGTAATATCCTTGTCAGTGTTGGGATCAGGGTTACGCTGGCCCTGTAAAGTAAGTGGGAAGTGTTCCCTCTTCCTATATTCTTTGGAAGAGTTTATGTTAGATCAGTATTACTTCTTACTGAAATATTTGGTAGGACTCACTAGTGAAGACACTGATAATATTTAATCTAAGACCCAAATGACAAGGAGTTAGCCATGTCAAGATCTGGGAGGAGAGAACATTCTAGGCAGAGAATTGCAAAGGTACTAGGTGGATGTACTGAAAGTGGATGTACTGAAAAAACTCCACAGAGTACATGAGTGTTCCTTTTGTTACAACTACTTAAACTATATATACATCATGTAACAAATGCTTTAATCAGTTGACCAGAAAGCTAGGCTAGCTAGCTTCAATTCACTCAACATTTGTGGAGAACCTACTATATGCACAGCACATGCTGAATTTGCTTTTATTTGGAGATGGGAAAACTAAAAAGAAGTAACTAATGGGAGCACAGACTCCAATTTTCATAGGAAATCCTTTGGAATCGTGATCCATATTTGAGCCACCAGTTATGGCTGCATTATACAAGGCAATATCCCCATTTCACTTTCAAGGAAAATAAAGTTTAGTTTTACAACCTCAATACTTGCAAACCAATTCCTATCTATTTCATAGGTTTTCAGCATGGGTCCCAATTTTTATCACAGAAAATACAGTCATCATAAAAATGAAGGAGTTCTAAGGAAGCAGACCTGCACAGGTCACGGAATTTTGAGCAATGGAGATGCTTAACTCTTAAGAAATAGGAGAGACAGAATGAAAAAATGATGATTTTGCCAATATTGCATTTTTCTTTTGGGGGCTTTCATCAAAACTGGTAGCATCTTTGGGCTGCCTTTGATACTGTGCAGAATGCATTACCTTTGTGTATCTACAATTTACATAACATTCTCACATAGTAGTATCAACATTAATAGTAACTGTACACTTCAGACAGTGCTTTCTATGTGCTACACCCTGTTCTAAGTGCTTTCCATATGTTCACTAAACTCTCGTAACAACCTTGTGAATTAGATCTTTCTTATCCCTATTTTATAGGAAATGAGGAAAATATAGTTAAGTAAGATGTTTGTAGTCACACAGCAAGTGGCAAATCAGGGCTTCAAACCCAGACAGTCTGGCACCAAAGTGCATGTTCTTTACCACAACATTATGCTGCCTTTCTTCACCTTCCTCTTAATAACAAACCAGAGTGGCTAAATAAAACACAGCCAGTGACTAACTTGAGTTGTCAGGATTTACTTGAAGATTGTAAACTTGCCTATCCTACCTGGTTTGGCACAATAACTTGAATTATTACTCCCTGTTCCCCACTAATTAACGCCTGTTCTCTTTAGTCTGTTGAAGAGAACGCTTAATCCCCATTCCTCAGGTTTTCAGCATGGAGGGGTCTTCCCTAGAGAAACACCCTCTGCCAGTGTGTCTGCAGGACATGCAGTAGAGAGGGCTACACTTCAGCTGAGTCATGGATCAGATGAGAAGTCTCTAATTCAATAGTAAACTATTTGCAAGCCACTTGGCTGGAGATCTAAAGCCATGTCACCAAACACCTTTTTTCCTCTCAGTTCATTCCAAAATCAAGTGTAAAGGAGGAGTGCTATTTATTGGACCCCTAAAATTCACATAGCCCATCTTGTCATCCCTCCATCCATTCTTTTGACTCTCCTCTAGGTTTTCCCTCTTTATTTTCCTTCATGTGAGGGATCTCTAGAATCTTCATTCAAGAATGTCAATTGTAATTATACAATACAGATAAATGCAGTTTGTATGTGTGTGGAAGGAGGGAAACAATAAAATTATTTAAGTCTTTTTTGGCAAAACTAGTAAGAATATCCATTAACATTCTGAAAGAATATTTGAGAGATGTAAACACCAGGGAAAGGAAGCTAGCATCACCAAACACAAAATCATTATACAATTAAAATAAAACAACATGAACCATAAAAAACTAGGATTTAGGGATGGGGTTGCTACTCTACCACCCTTTCCAACCAGATGAAATACTTCCTCTTTTTAACCTTATTCCTGCTAGTTCCTTAGATACATCATTTAATCTCTTCTTGAGCCTCCTTCAGTTTTTCATCTGCAAAATGAGAATCTTGCATCTCAAAGGACTCATTATATCAAATGATATAAACTGTTTTTTGAATTACAAAGAACTATGTAAATATAAGGTATTATTATTGTCAGTCAAGAAAATTGCTTTAACCTCTTACATGAAACCAGATCTTATGAGGTTATTGATCTAAATCATTTTCCTAATGAATCACTATGCAATCAAGAATTAACTCAGCAGGCAGGGCACCTGGGTTTCACCTCAGGTCCTGATCTCAGGGTCATGGGATCAAGCCCTAGCCCTGGGTCAAGCTCCATGCTCCTTGGGGAGTCTGCTTCTCCCCCTCTGCCCCTCCCCTCACATGCGCACATGCATGCATGCTTGCTCTCTTAAATAAATAAATAAATAAATAAATAAATAAATAAATAAATAAATAAATATCTTTAAGAAAAAAAGAATTAACTGAGCAGGCCGGGGTGGCCAAACCCTGAATATTCCGAGGAAAGAGTTGGCCCTCCAAGCTCCTGGGCGATAATCTCTATAAGCCTTTGGAATATCTTGCCTAATACAAATGTCCTTGTTTACATGGGCATTGAGCAACACTATCAGCATGGCCTCTGAAAGAGCTTGAGACTGAGTAAGGTCAGCTACTAGTGCACTCCTATCTACATGACTGATCCCAATAAACACCCTGGACAGCAAGGCTTAGATGAGGTTCCCTATACTTCAATACTTCCTTCTACATACTACAGTACTTCATTTGTGTTGCCATACATTGTTGCTAAGAGAATTAAGCATTGCCCAAGGACTCCATTGGAAAAGGACAATAGGAAACTTGTACCAGGTCTCTCCTGGACTCTCTCCTATGTACCTTTTTTCTGGTGTTGATTTTATTATTTTTATTTATTTATTTATTTATTTATTTATTTATTTTTAAAGATTTTTATTTATTTATTTGACAGAGAAAGACAGCCAGCGAGAGAGGGAACACAGGCAGGGGAGTGGGAGAGGAAGAAGCAGGCTCCCAGTGGAGGAGCCTGATGTGGGGCTCGATCCCAGGACTCTGGGATCACGCCCTGAGCCAAAGGCAGACGCTTAACGACTGTGCCACCCAGGTGCCCCTGGTGTTGATTTTAAATAACCTTTCACTGTAATAAACTACAACCATGAGTATAATAGCTTTGCTGAGTTCTGTGAGTCCTTCCAGTGAATCATTGACCCTGAGGGTGGTCTTGGGCACCTCAACTACAATTACTAATTTCCAAAGCCATAACCAAACCATACATTAAGCATTTACTAGGTTTTTCACTGACAGGTTTAGAAGATGCTGAAACGAGCAGGTTAATGCCATATCAATTCCTGGAACTGAAAGTTCACCAACTACTATATATACCCAGAGAGGCTAGAGAAAGAATTAAGCCAGGAATAAGATGAACAATTTCAGGGAAATCTTTTTCTTCAAGTGTTCTTTTTTTCTTTATTTGTGGTTCATTAGTTTATTTCTTAAGAAATCATTTTCCAGATTTTCTTCTTTTTTAATATTTAGAATTCCTTGAAACATCCAGAGATTCTTTGAAAAAACAAACTGGCTGCCAGTACTCTACTTCTTTGATAGAAATAAAACTTAAAAGGAATAGGCTCCTCTTCATTAACTTCTTTAACAGAAAATTGACATTGGGGCTATTTAATAAAGCAAGAGTAGCGGTTGTCTTCATCTTAAAAAAACATACTGAACTCTTTCAATCTTTAAAAGGTTAATCAGATAAATACTCTCTCTGCTTTGAAAGAGCTTATACACAAAGGACATCAACAAAAGAGCAAAAAACAACACAACCAAATGAATATACTTAACATTTACATAATTAAGGACTTTCCTCTGTCATTTTTTCCTCCTCCTTGTACTTCCACAGAAAAAAAAAGGTAATATGACCTAATTACCTATTCATAAATTCGCCAATAAAAGGTACCATTACCCAAGCTCTCTTTAGTTTGTACATTAACCTTTTCAGCATTATTGCTCCTATAAAACCACAGAGGAAAAATCCAGAATTTTCTTTTCCGAACTGTGATTCCCTGAACCTATAAATGTGAATTTATAAAATATCATGTGAAAGTATTGGTAGAACACTGATAAATACAGAAGATAAAAGTGAAATGCACAGAGCATCCCATATTTTAAAGCAAAATATCAGGCTCTTAATTACCTTGGAAACCTAATGCATTTAGAAACTCTGGTTTTATTCTATTTGAACATTCATAAATTATTCAGATAATAATTTTAAAAAGATATTATTATTATAAGAATATAATACTTGTACCAAGTAAACAACCAAAGACATTCTAGTATTTGAACTTATTTTAGAATTAGAATTTAAAATATGAACATTTCAAGCAAAAGCAGGTTTGTAAAGGCCTATGACAATACTTTGTCTGAATGGGATTTTCTGGGTCATTAAAAAATATCAAATAGTCACAAGGCCCTTTCATAAAACAGAAATAAAGACCGAGAGAAAGAAAAAGATAATCTAGTACACATATCATATGGCATGACCATTTAGTTAATGTGTTAATTTTACCTAGAATAATTTCAGGCTTTTAGTAGATTTCTAAAGGTAGGATTCAATGTTCCATTAGGAAAACAAATTGTCTATAATAGAATTTTGGCATTAACATTAAATACCAACTAATTAACATAGATGCCCAGTCCGCATTTCATTGTTACAAGGAGAAAATGTAAAAATGTTCATTTGGCTCATTATTTAAAGTGCAACAGCTGCATCTTTAAAACTACATTTTTTTAAAGCAGGTGGAAGGAATGGATGAAACAATCTGAAAGATTACACTGGAAAAGAAAAAATGGTTAAGACAGATTCAAAAAGAAAAAAAAAACCTCAAGCAGGAGAAAACAAATGAAAACTAAAGAGAAGTTGCCTCTTAACATCAAATTTTTCTCTATGCTGACAAATTTCTGGCTTCAGAGTTGAGCTGCGTCATGTCTGCAGACTACCGAAATACATATATTCACATGTAAGTAATTAATGGAATATTTTAGCTCAACTGAACAATTTTTTTTTTTTGTTTGTTTGTTTTGTTTTTTTTTTTTTAAGATTTTATTTCTTTATTTGACAGAGATAGAGATAGCCAGCGAGAGAGGGAACACAAGCAGGGGGAGTGGGAGAGGAGGAAGCAGGCTCACAGCAGAAGAGCCTGATGTGGGGCTCGATCCCATAACGCCGGGATCACGCCCTGAGCCGAAGGCAGACGCTTAACCGCTGTGCCACCCAGGCGCCCCGCAACTGAACAATTGTTAACTGCCTATGTGCAAGGATGTAGAAGACCCAGTAAGTACTAACACTAAGGAAATACATGAAAATTAGTGTTGCCTTTTAAGTTGTCTCTTTAAGAAGGGCACATGCTCATCCTTTCAGCCATGCTGCTAATAATCTAAATATTTCTGGAACTTCTTTTCTGGAGTTGTATTCAGTCAGTTTACAAACCAATATAAACATAAAAATAATATAGCACAACGTGTTGTAATATAAACTCTAAAGTTCATAGCTAGTCCAAAAACAAACATCTCCAGACACTTTGACTGCTTGCTCTCATAGTATCAGTATCTGGTTCCATCCTAGAGTCAGCTCCATACTCAGAAGCTGATAATTAACCACAACTGAGGGAATCTGAAACATTGCATCTCAAATTCTGGAGGCAAATTGGAAAGGGGCATTCTACAGAAGCTTGGAGGAATAAATTTACAAGCTCCCAAAATTAAGGCACTGGCTATGAATGGGATCACTTTAATTGGGGTTGATTTAATTTTCATATTCATTTTGGATATATTGCATCTTTTCTTCTTACTCCATCTCTGTTCCTTTCCCCAACCCTCTTACTGGCTTTTATATTTGTGAAAGTTCATACGCTAATATACAAGATGTCAACACAGAAAATGCAAAGAGATAACCCAAGGAGAGGGAACCTGTACTTGGGATACTTCAGTGGATTCTTAATTCTTCCTGTCAGTGGAATTGTTTCCTTGTTCAATTTCATGACTGTGCATGACATCTGTCTAAGGCCAGGCACGGTGCTGGGCCCAGGCAGATCTGCAGGGAAAAAAACAGTTCCGGCCTGAAAGAGCTTATTTTACCTCAACTCTCCTAATTCCTTAACATTTGCAACTGACCAAAGATAGGCTTATGCCTAAAAACAAAACCTGGTGTGCAGGAGGGGGCGGGAGTGGGGGACTGCACTCCACAAATTCTCTCCTTATTTTCTTTCAGTGCTGATCTTTAGGGCCAGTACTACTCACACTTCAGGGCACTGAAAGCCAGCTCATAGGAGGACCGCTGAAAGGCTTCATCCTCAGACTCCGGCAAGGACCGCAAAGGTTCATTCCCATACTTTATTAAGACTTGCTCTGGTGACTTTTCGAATCGAATACCCTGAAAAATGTTTGCTGCCATAACGTAAACGGAGTCCGGATAGCCCGTTTTTTCGGGTAAACCAGGTGAATTTTTTTCGCTGGGCGATGGGTCACTTGACAGTGCCAGGGAAGCGAGTTGGGCGATATTCTCCGTATTTTTTTCGTTCGAAAACTCCAGTTCACTTGTGGCATGAAGCATGTTTGCTCCTTGACTGTGGTCGCTAAGTCAAGGCTGAATTACAACTCAGATGTTCCAGGAAATGGCCTTCCTTGTACCTTAAGCATCGTCTCTGTGAAAAGAAAAGGTTATCTCGGTAAACCACTATTTATTTTATGCAGGACCCACTTGGTGGCCCATTTCGTTGTGGCGTTCAAGACTAAGAGGCGGCGTCTCCTGGCAGATCCAAGCGTCCCATACTTGGGGCCGGGCAAGACCCAACCAAACGTCCACACACTCAGAAAGGGAGGGGAGTGGGGAGGAGGCTGGGGACTCGTCTCCCAAGCGACCATTCCCGAGGCCTGTTTGGGGGTAGCGCTCCCCACGAGCCGCGTCTGTGGCCCCACGGCCGCCCCTTACCCGAGAGGCCGGATGTTTCCCGAGGCTTTGGGGACGGAGACGCGGCGGCCACTGAACTTGGGGCACCGGAGCCTGGGATCTGAACAGTGCCCTCGGGAGCCCGGGGACGGCGGCGGCAGTTTGGTTCTAATGCCGCCTCTCCCACCCGCTCGGTTTGGGACGGGGGTCGCTACCTCCCGTGCTCGCTCCGGTTCCCGAAAGCAGAGCGCGCCTCCTGGCCTCTCCGGGTCACGCACAATGGCCCTTGGCCGGACGCGGCGCCGGTGGACCCGCGGTTCAGGCCCGGCAAGGGTCCGCCTCTCGCGGTCGGCCGGCCGGCCGGGACCCAGGTCTCCATGGCAACCGGGAGCCGGCCGGACGCCGCTGGAGAGCTGTTCCCGCGGGATTTGGCGGGTGCCGCCTTTCCCCCCGGCTAGTTGTTCTTCCTTCCGAGTTCCGTGACTCCTGTTCCAGCCCCTCCTTGAAACCGAAGACCCCTTGCACAGTCGGACCGCTGGGTTCCCGAGGGTCGTCGATCTCCCCAGAACCACAAGTGGCCGCCTCTTTCCCGGCACGTCCCGGGCGGTCTCCTAGAAAGCAAGAATTTTGTGTCGCTGACAGCACCTGCCTTGGCGCGTGTAGCAGGAGAGCAAGAAATGTTAAAACAGATGAATGTAGAGAGCTACTGAAAAAAAGGGGGAAAGACGAGCCTACTTTATTTCCATACTTTTTAGAAGAATGGCTATCACATTAGACGGACTCTTCCAGGGCAAGTTGGATAAAGGTCTTTGCCAACTTAAGACCAAGTCCCTCCTTTCCAGGAATTGCCTGCAAAGAAGGACTTGGCTGAAACGATCAAACGATCAAATTTGCCTCCCTCCAACCCCTAATTATAGCATGGAACTGGGAACAAATATAAACCTCCCCAAAGGGTTTTAATATGGCTACTTTAATTTTTGTGTCCACCTGGTGAACTCCTCCTACTCAATCTCAAACTCAGTGCAAACATTGCCTCTATAAATCCTTCCTGATGCTCGTATTAGGATATGAATTTAGCCACTGTGACAGAGACCCAAAATAACCGTTGGCTTCAACAGAGCAAGTTTATTTCTTACATAAAGTCCTGTTGGCATAGGGGCTCTCCTCTACACTCCTATTTTATGCTGCATATAAGGGCTTTGCCCTTGTCAACTTAGTCCAGGGTGGCTTACCATCATTGCCAGCTAGGGGTTGGGAGAATTAAGAGGAAAGGGAGGGCATACCCATTCCTTTCAAGGACATAACCTGAAAAGTACACACATCACGTGGCCAGAACTTAGTCACATGGCATACCTAGCAGCAAAGAGGGTTGGTATATGTGTCCAACTAGAAATCAAGGCAACTATTGCTATGGAAGAAGGGGAGAATGGCTAGTGGGGAACGATTAGTAGTCTCTGCTACAAACCTCTGTCTCCCAACCCCTTATCCACTAATCCACTTGCTTCAATTATTCCCAGAATGTCAAGCATTGCCTCTTCTATGCTCCCATAACATTTTCTACATGCATGCATGCATTCCATCCATAAATTTAACAAAGAAATGTTAAATTCTTACCATGTATCTGGTACTATGCTCAGCCCTGGAAGTAAAGATGAATGTATGGAAATGATCAGGCATCTTACCCTCAAGAAATTAATGAATAGATACATGTGTGCTTTGACACCATTCAATTTTTATAAATATTTGTGAACATACTGTATTCCTCCTCCTTCTGCTATCTTGGTATCATGTAGCCCATAAAACACACACTCTTAGTTTTATTATCTCTTTTTATTTTTATTATATGTAATATCATTTTATTCCCAGATATTAGTAAAATAATCACTGTCTTTCACACACACACATGCACAGAAGATTACAAATATGAAGATGCCTTAGGGGTCATGATACATTTTATTATGCATCACACGGTACATAGTAAAACCTGCTGAAAATGTGAGGCACTAGCTAGCTACAAACTTTAAAATACTTTTGTCTTTCAAAATATAATTTGAGTAGCTTTTTATTTCTCCGCGATAGGTCAATGTAAGTGACAATTTACTATATTGAAAATGAGATTTAATGAGAGCCTCTATCCTCAAAGTGAAGCTTAAGCAAACAGTTGTTGGTGAGTGAATGCATGGTTACTATTTACTCTAATCATGTGCATAATCCTCCTTACCTCTCACTTCTGATTAGTGGTCTCATTGTGGACTTAAATCTCAGGGAAGACAGTACAAAAGTCTCCATAGAGATAGGTGTGTGGATTCAACTGTTGTGAAAGCAGGGCAGTAAAAAATGTGGTCTTTGTTTAAGTCACTCTGTAATATAATCAGAACATTAAATCAGAGGTAGTGTAGAAAATTAAAGAGTTAGTTACCTGGAGCTTTCTACCAAAAGAACTTAAAAGAATGATTTTCTTTCCCCAGGGGGTAGAGTATTTGAAATATTTGTAAATTAACCTTCCTTGCATTTCACTCAGAGTAGCCAGTGTATATTAGCAAAGTAGATATTCAAAATACATTTCTTAACTGATTCAAGTTACTCTGGGCATATAAACTGTGCTCAGTTCCATTGAAGCTTGTTATAGAAATGTAAAAAGCATATGAAACATAAAGAATTTTAATTTGTGTTTTTAAACCTCAAGGCTCAATTTATAATTATTGCCATTTAGAAATAATAGTCTAATAGTCTATTTTTGCAACAATCCTTTTCCTTATTCTTTTATATTTTATAAAGTTACCTAGTGTTCCATCGTGGACCTAAACTATTTCTAACTAGGAACTTTGGGGCACTAAGGCAGCTATCAGGAGCCCTATTTGTCTGAGGATTTTCAGGGCTTAGTGGGTAAGCTACATCTGGAGACGGATGATCAGGTACTGAGATATTCCATCCCAGAGGAGAAGAGGGTGATAGATGCCCAAGAAGGCAGGAAACTCACTCTGAGATGGGCAAACATCATCCTCCGATGCTGGGTGAGAGTTGGTGTAAAGGAATACTTTGCATATCATAGCGGATAGCATTACTCAAGTGTCCTCTTGCCCAGTCTCTGTGGAAACTTGTTCCAAACCCACACTTGAAAAGGAAATGGTAAGATGATACTGCAAAGATCCCTTTGGGAAAATAAAAATATGATTGTGGGTTTTAACACAAGCCCATCAAAGATTAACCAAAAGAGCTATAACCACTTGCAAAGGCGGGGAAAAAAATCTTAATTTGGAAGCAGCAGACAAGTGGTATGGAGCAGAGTCCTGAAGGGTGAGGCAAGTGGAGAGGAACAAAAGTCCAGACCATAGCAGTTCACAGCATCTTTAGAAACAATATTCAGAAATTTTGAAGCCAAATATGACAACAGCAACTAAGGAAGAGTTTGAGTGACCTGGGATGCAATAGGGAAAGAGGTTCAAGAGGTTTATTATCCATTCCGTGACTGTCTTTCGTGGCCCAGGAAAAAAGAGGTTACAATAGACAACGCTTGTAATAGATTGAACCAACAAGTAGATTCCCAGGGTTGGTGATTCAAGCACCACCTTTATGGATTAGTTTTCCATATCCACATACTACCATTTATACTATTTACTCAATATTTTATTTTAAATCAGGATCACAGTTCTATGTAAATAGAAAACTATAAAAGGAAAATCAGCATCATTTGTCATAAATGAAAATAACCACAACAAAAGAAAAATAATACTATTAAATTATAGCTACAAACAGTGTACCAAGGCTCCAGGCTTAACGTTGACTACTCTCAGTTAAAAAGGAACATGGGCAATGTTAGAGAGGTGTTAAACACCAGTACAAAAATGAGGATTTCTCCTTGTCAGAAGGATCAAAAGAGCCTTGATAAAGCAGCTTTCTCATTATGTATTTGTTATTCAATACTAATTCAGCTTATCACTTCACATCGTCTCCTGTACCTTTGATGGTGCTGGCTCTGCACTTAAGGAAACACTGTTAAGAGATTTGAATTCAAGAGTTAGAGAAAACATGCTTCCTCTGAAATAGGGAGAAAATACAAGAAATTCAAAACTGGCAAGAAAGACATTAGAAAGATCTTGTGTCACAGATGAACTCAGTCCATTTACATTGCATGGTGGTAGTGGGAACTTTGAAACTAGATAGAATCAGAAGACCTGTTTTTTAGTCCTAATATTGTCATGAATTAGTTGCACAACCCCAGGCAAGTATTTTTGCTTTTTGTATTTGTTTCTTGATGTGTTGAAGTCTATGATTTATTTACTAAGAAAAAAGTGAGTGGAGAAAAAACTGAGAAAGATTGACGGTCAATAGGGGAAGTATATTTAAATATCTGTTTTAATATTTATTTACCAATGTCTACTTAAAATTTCTGTTCAAAAGTTTATTTTAGCAAAAGGGCAGAAATGGAGGAATAAAAGGACAAAAACATAAGCCATACAGAAAAAAAAATAGAAAAATGGTAAATATAAATCCTACCTAATCTGTAATTGAATTAAATGTAAGTGGATTAAATAACCAAAAAGCAGAGGTTAGTAGAATGGATTTAAAAATCTAACTATATGCTGGCTGCAACAGACATGTTTTAGATTCAAAGACACAGATAGGTTGAAGGTGAAAGGATGGAAAACTATAGCCATGCAAACTAGAACCAAAAGACAGCTTGAATGGCTATACTATTATCAGACAAAATAGACTTTAAAACAACATTCGTTCTAGAATACTTTTGCTTAGAAAATAAGTCCTAGAACTGAACACATCAAGATATTTTGGCATTGGCAAAGGGTTAGTAAAATTGTGGCAGGTCTAAAAATTCTGTTGAATCATTGATTTCATTGGGAGCTCTGGATGTGTGTTTTGGGCCAAAACAAATGGCACATGCCTCAATGTTAGACTATCATAGCAAATCAGACTGCATCAAAGAGGTAAAGGTATGTTTTTTATATGGAGATCCCTGAACTAATGCTCAGAATACATAATCTAATAGTCATGGAATTCCTTTGTGAAATGTCAGAGTCACTTTACCCTGAAATTACACCAATTGCCTTAGCATTTAAATGCTTGAGCAAATATAAAAGAAACAAATATTAAAAATTTAATTATTATTTCCTTTTCATATTCTAAAGTTAAGGATCATGAAGAGTCATATGAAATGGTGTAAAAGGTTATCTTATGCTTTTATATAACTAAATAAAAACTTCCCACTCCCCCACAAAACTAACCCAATCACACCAGACCAATCAAACACTCAAAACAACAAAAACCCTGAGACAATAAGGACTTCTCACTAGGTTTGAGTATACTATCTTATTCTAAACTAGATTCAGGGAGCCATCTGCTGGTAAATTGATGAGTTGTCTATGATTTTTTTTTTTTTTTTTTTTTTTTTTTTTTAGTGGATGTACAGTTAGGGTTGCCAGATAATATACAGGATGTTTAATTAAATGTTTACTTAAACAAATAATTTTTAAAAGATTTATTTATTTGTTTTAGAGAGAAACAGACAGTGCTAACTGGGGGAAGGGCAGAGGGAGAGGTAGAGAATCTCCAGCAGAGTCCCCACTGAGCACAGAGCCCAACGTGGGGCTTGATCTCAGACCCTAAGATCATGATCTGATCTGAAATCAAGAGTCAGATGCCTAACCAACTGAGCCACCCAGGTGCCCCCCCAACAAAAAATTGTTTAGCATAAGTATGTCAGTACAATACTTGCTCCGTATACCAATGGTATCTTGTCTTAAATTTTCAATTACACTCTTTCAAACGACTTAGAAAAGGTTTTCTTGAAATTCAGATAGTATAATTATTTAGGAATGTACTCACTGCAATATTCACATGCTCCAGCATGAACTGTTTGTCTTCCCTTCTTCTATCTGTGTCCTTGTCATTTTTTCCAGAGTGGAGCCCAACATGGGGCTTGAACTCACAATCCTGAGATCAAGACCTGAGCTGAGACCAAGAGTCAGATGCTTAACTGACTGAGACACTCAGGTGCCTCTCCTTATCATTTTTTAATTGGGCTCTTCTTCCTAGTTCTTTCCTGCTGCTACAGTCTCATATTTAAGGAATCTGAGTTACCACTAATGAATGAAAAACCAGATAATTCATTTTATTTTCTGTAGTACCTTAGTTGCAGATACTACTTATCTTTAAAAAGTAAAGGGGTATATCTGTATATTTTATTTTTGACCTTTAAAACGTTAACTTACATTTTGAGCTAGTAATATATTCACATGGTTTTAAATTTAATACAAAATACAAAAGAATATCCAGTGAAAAGTCTCCCACCCTTATCCTTCAGTAACCCAAAAGTTTCTTCATGTAGAGGCAACCAATCTACTCTATGTGATCTTTAGCCACCTTAAAGACATTATTTTGAAGTGAAAGCATTCAATGGGGTCATCTCTCAGGAAAAAAAAAAGTACCACAGATGACAATGAAAAACATTTCTTTCCTCATTAGTTGTGGTTTTAATTGAATGGCTTAATTTTATTTTGCCTATGGAGCAACTAATAGCAAAATGTATTCTCAAATCTTGGTTGCATCTAAGTGATTGACGTAGTTGTAAAATCCAATTAATTACAAACCTGCATTATAAAATATCACAAGATGGAGATGTTGCTCCATGAAAGTGACAGTGAAAGAGCACGAGCAAAAAAAATCTTTTGTTTCTTTTGGAACATCTTTACTTTCTTCTTTATCTTGCTCCCTGTCTTCTGCCATTCAAGGTAGTGAGGAACATTCAAGGAGCCTGTATTCAAATCCCTGATTTGTCTCTTTCTGAAATAAATTAACCTCTAGGAGCCTTAAAATATCTATAAATTCAGCCTTATGCTCTTGTTATGGAGATTACATTAAATAATATATTTGAAATGGCAAAGCCCTCCAGTGAAAGCCACCAACAGTTGAACAAGTTGGGTTTATCATTCATTGCAGTGAGGGAGAATGCACACCATGGGGAAGAGGGCTTCTCATTAAGAGGGTGTTAGAAAGGACCTATTATAGGATTGGGGCTGTGGTTGGGTGATTTGTGGTAGGGCCCAAGGAAGTAGGGTTCACTCTGGATTAGGTGCTGTCAGAATGCAAGGACAGCCTATGGCTGGGTATGTCACCATCTATTTACAGCAGTCTGCCCTTTTCCATTGTTTCTCTTTCGGCAGTTTCATTACCCTTGGTCAACCAAGGTCTGGAAGCAGATGATGCTCCTGATATATTGTCAGAAGGTCAATAGTAGCCTACTACTACGTCATAGTGCCTACATCACTCACCTTGCTTCATCTCATCACGTAGACATTTTATCATCTCACATCATCACCAGAAGGGTGAGTACAGTTCAATAAGATATTTTGAAAGAGAAACCACATTCAAGTAACTTTTCTTGCAGTACATTTTTATATTTGTTCTATTTTATTGTTGTTAATCTCTTACTGTGCCTAATTTATAAATTAAACTTTATCATAGGTAAGTATGTATAGGGGAAAAGATATTGAAAACAGATCCTTTCAGATCTAACTTTTTTTTTTTTTAAGAATTTACTTATTCATTTGAGAGAGAGAGCACAAGTATGGGGAGTGGAAGCGAGCGAGGGAGAAGCGGGCTCCCTGCTGAGCAGGTTGCCCGATGCCATGCAGGGTTCAATTCCAGAACCCTGAGATCATGACCTAAGATGAAGGCAGACAGGTAACCGACTGAGCCACCCAGATGCCTGTCAGATCTAACTTTTATGTTCATTTAGCATTTGGCCTAGGAATAATTCCTCCCCATTACTGAGGCAAGTGAGTCTTAGTATTCTAAAAAGTATCTGTGAATTCTGAAGTTTTCCACTCTAGCCGTTAGGAGCAGGGACTATCTCTGGCCTTTGGTGAGCTCCAAGAACTGTTTACTCTTTCCTGTAATCTTTTCAGGTGGTTCTTTCCCTGGCCTTGCGTAACTTCCTCACATACATATACTGAGCAGCACTCAGCTGAATATTAAAGGGGCCCCTCTGCACATCTCCAGATTTGTCTCTCTGATTCTCTGCTTTACTGTGTGCATGCTGTTGACCTTGGCTCCCTTGGACTTGCAACTCCATCTCCTCAACTTGGAGAGGTGGCTGGGCTCCGCTTGGGCTCCCAGCTCATGAAGTCCTGGAAATTTACTCTAGACAGTAAGCTGGAGGCAACTGGAGTCTTACCTCATTTGTTTCCCATCTCTCACAGATGTCCTTGGTTGCCTAGTGTCAGTATCTTGAATGCTCCTGTCTCCTACATTTTGTTCAATTTTTCAGTTGTTTCAGGTGGGAGAGTAAATCAGATCCTTGTTATTCCATATTGACTAGAAGCAGAAGCTGTCTGAAAAAACACACATCGTGTACTAAATCATTAGGTTAGAGTGTCTTAAACAACAATAACAAACAAACAAACAAATAAATAAACACTAAGATAACACTTGTCTTAGTTCAGGCTGCTATAACAGAGTACCATAGACTGGGTGGGTGAGAAATTTCTTTCTCACAGTCTGGAGGCTAGAATGCCCAGATCAGAGTGCCAGAATGGCCATGTTCTGGTGAAAGCCCTCATCTGGGTTGCAGACTGCTGATTTCTTATGTTACAGTAATCTAGCTTTCTGTCCTCTTCTTACACAGGCTCTAATTCCATTCATGAGGGCCCGCCCTCATGAGTTAGTTGTCTCCCAAAGGTCTCTCCTCCAAATACCCTCACATAGGGGATTAGACCTCAACATATAATTTTTGGGGAAAAACATTCAGTCCATAATAACACCAAAAGCAGATTTTTTAATTCAATATACAAAAATGCCTTTCTATAACCACAGTTAAACAAAAATGGAATAGTTTTCCCTTGAAAAGAAGTGTGTTCCCTGCCATGCAGATATAGACAGAGGTTATAAGTATTGTCTGAATATTGTAGAAAATATGCAGGTATGGTCAATAACTACAGCCTGCTGGCCAAATCTGTCCCACCACCAGTTTTTTTAAATAACATTTTATTGGCACACAGCCATACACATTTTTTTTCAACATATTGTGTATGTGTATGGTCCTCTCCTGCTAAAATGGCATAATGGAGCAGTTGTGACAGAGACTATGCCCTTCAAAGCCTAAAATTTCTTATCCTCTTCAGAAAAAAACGTGCCAACCCTGGATTAAAGCATCAGATACGGCTGCTGTGATAAAACGACTTTGATCCCTTCCCAACTTGAGATTCTGAGTCTGTGAAGGCAGGGAATAAGTTTATTGCCTAATGCAAACTTTGCATCTTCCTCCATCACATATCTATATTTATTTTAATATAATTCTCCTCCCCATCTCACTTCTTTGGGTACAGTTGACCCTCCCCAAATATCCCTGTGTTTGTCCTTTAGCTTTAAATCCCCCCACCATACATATATTCCTTGTGATGTGGTATCATTCATTCCCTTTCCCCTACTAGTTCTTCTAATTCTGCTTCTTTTTTCTTTCCTCCTTACCTTCCCTCTTACTCTTTTCCCTTCCTCTCTCTTCCCTTCTTCTTTGTCCTCCTTTCTCTTTTCCTCCCTCTTCCTTCTTCCTCTTCTCTTTTATTCATTAATTATTAATCGAGCACCATACAAGACAGTATTCTAGACATTGGGGCTATAGCAGTAACAAGATAATCTCTGCCATCACAAAGCTTACATTGGTACCCTAATTTGAAAAGCACAACCATAGTATGTTTTCAAGTTAAAAACAAATGACTGTCACCAAAAAGCATTTCAGAGAATCCAAGGAAAGACACACTCACCAACTTTCATGATGCAACAAAACACTGAGCGATTGATTATTCCCTAGGAAGGCGGGCTTGCTTCCACAGCCTTGCCGACCTACTGTCAATCTTAAGTGGAAAAACCTTCTGATAACAAAACATTTTAAATTTCAACCAGAGGGGCGCCTGGGTGGCTCAGTCGTTAAGCATCTGCCTTTGGCTCAGGTCATGATCCTAGGGTCCTGGGATCAAGCCCTGCATCGGGCTCCCTGCTCAGTGGGAAGTCTGCTTTTCCCTCTCCCACTCCCCCTGCTTGTGTTCTCTCTCTCACTGTGTCTCTCTCTGTCAAATAAATAAAAAATCTTTAAAAAAAAATAAATTTCAACCAGAATGAGAGTGGGAAAAGATTGGGTACCACTGTCCCCAAAGAATAATCTCAATGGCACATGTGATTCTGTATACGGGCCACCTCAAAATGTTCTCACCTGAAGTTGCTGAAAGAGAGTTTCTTTTTAGCATGAAACGTACAGTTACTGAAGGGCATTTGACAACGTGAAATAAATGATATTTCAGGAGCCAGCAGTGCCCCACAGCCAATCTTCCACATTTTATTAAAAACTAAAAATAACTTATATTTCAATCTCTATGGAAAATCTCCCCAACTCTAGTTTTTAATTAATTAAAAAAAAAAACACCTCTCCTTTAGGAGAATGTACTTTTTTTTTAAATCATTGTCAATTTTTTTTTTCTCAGCAACTTGAACTTAATAGAGAATTAATATAAAGCATGATTCTGGAAAATAAGCAATGCTAATTTTAGAGAATCCATAACTGTGATACATTTAACCCCAGTAAGTTAACAGTGACTTCATCTCTAAAATGAATTTTGTGCTTTGAACTTCAAACTCTGGTTTACAGAAAACTTCTCAGATGGGAATTGCTGCAAAGCCCTCAACTCGTTTCAAACACAAGGACCCACTGTTTGGCAAACCTGCTTGATCTTTGCCTCTTTGTTCTGTTCTTGAATCCTGCTGCTGTCTGTTCCATTTCTCTGGGCATGCAGTTTATACTGTTGTTAAAATTCTTTCAAATTGAAATGTCTGTTCAGGAAAGGTATTCAGGAGGTCTGATGAATTGATACCTTGACATGACTCTGCTTCAGATAAACATTCCAATATCAGCTACTGAATAAGGAAATAGTTCTAAGCTTGCTCATTATTTCTTTCTACTTCCTTTGAACAGAACATCTTAAATTTAGCTATTTTTCTGAAAATATATGATACTGTATAAGTTTATCAAAACTTCTCTTACCTGTTGGAAATGGAATATCTGCTGATAAAGATTAAACAAATGCTATGAAAAAGTTACTGAATTTAATGTAATATACAAACGAGTTTTGTTACTATGATTACACTTCTTACTCTCAAGACAGGAAAATTTCTGATTAATTTTTTTGTTAAGATTAAGTATATTTGCTGTAAATGCTTATTTAATAAGCTTGATTGCTTGAAAACTGTCATTTCCCACTACTTAAATCTATAATCTTTTGTACAATTTCTGCATAAACGTCTATAGTGTATATGATTACACATGGAAAATTTAAAATGTTACTGCATGTGTTCTATGCAAAAATTAACCCCAGATGGATCAAAAACCTAAATGTAAGAGCTAAAACAAGGAAACACTGAGAAGAAAACGCATGAGTAAGTATTGGTGGCCTTGTATTACGTAATGATTTCATAGTATGACACCAAAAGCACAAGCAGCAGAAGAAAAAATAGATAAATTGGACTTCATCAAAAGTTTAAATATACAACATAAAGAGTAAAAACTTTTTAAAAAGACAGTAAAAATGTAAGTGATTTAAAGGACACTATCAAGAAAATGAAAAGATTACCCACAGAATAGGCTAGAATATTTACAATTATATATCTGATAAGGGACTTGTATCCAGTTATAAAGAACCCTTACAACTCAAAAATAAAGAAAGACAAATAACCCAATTAAAAAATAGGCAAAGGATCTGAAGACATTTCTCCAAAGAAAATAGACAAATGGCCAATGAACACATGAAAAGATGTTCAACATCAGTAGTCATTGGGGAAATGCAAATCAAAACCATAGCGAGAAACATTTCACACTGCTAGGGTGATTAGAATTAAAAAAAAAAACAGAAATAGTAAGTGTTAGTGAGGACATAGAGAAATTGGAACCCTTAGACACCGTTGGCGGGGATGTAAGATGACACAGTGCTTTGGAAAACAGATTAGTATTTCCTCAAAAACGTAAACATAAAATTACCATTTTACTCAGCAATTCCTTTCCTACCCAAAAGAACTGAAAAAAGGTGTTCAAACAAAAACTTGTACATGAATGTCCGTAGCGCACTATTCGCAATAGCCCAAAGGTAGAAACAATCTAAATGTCCATCAACTGATGATTAGATAAACAGAATGTGGTTTATCTGTACCATGGCGCACCTGATCACAAAAAAGAATGAAGAACTGATACATGATACAACATAATGAACCTTGAAAACATCACACCGAGTGAAAGAAATCAGACATAAAAGGCTGCCTATTGTATAATTCAACTTATGCAAAATGTCCAAAATAGGCAAATCCATAGAAACAAAAAGTAGATTAGTGGTTGCTGGAGTGGGGGGGAGGGGCAGGAAGAATGACTGCTAATGGATATGGGATTTCTTTTTGGGGTGATGAAAATGTTCTGTAATTAGGTAGTGGTGATGGATGGACAGCTTTGTGAATATACTAAGAACTGCTGAGTTGTGGTTTACTTTTAAAAAGTTGAATTTTAAGCATTCCAATTATATCTCAGTAAAAAAGTTGTATAAAAAAAGTGGTAGACTATGACTAAGATCAAACCCATATAGACCATGCAATCAAATTAATTTGGTCTGGTTTATAGACATCAAGATGACAGGAGAGTAATTCTTTTTTTTTTTTAAGATTTATTTATTAATTCGAGAGAGAGCATGTGCCAGTGTGTGTTTGGGGGGAGAGACAGAAGGGGAGAATGTCAAGCAGACTTTCCGCTGAGCAGGGACCCATGAGATCATGACCTGAGCTGAAATCACAAGTCGGATGCTTAACCGACTGAGCCACCCAGGCGCCCTGGCACAGTAATTCTTTATAATGCTGTTATATTGTATATATTTACCTAGCTTAAAATTTTAAGTATAAAATTATAATTTGTTCACTAAACTCACATTAACCTGGGGGGAAAAATGAAGTTGCAATTTATGAGAATTAGAAGGAAAGAGGCTGTTGGTGGTTCCAGCAAAATTCATCAACTTGAAAATAATTTTCATAACATATTAACAAGTATTTTTTATGCCTTTGCCATTTGTAACACAAATGTGATGCTCATTTTGATAGGTTCCCTACTATAAGACCAGCACTGCGCGAGGCTCCATGGGGCTTATATAAGAACTGAATGACAGTCATTGCTTGAAATCTATTTAAGGAAACAGGCTAACATATCTGAAGCAGTTAGGGAGCAAGTGTGGCATATATTTTAGGACTGAATGGAACGTACAAACTCCTAGAATAACAACGCTGAGTGTTCCTTTGGACTCTTCTATTTCAAACTTCTCTTTTTGCAGGTCCTGACTTTAGGAAGTAAGTACCCTAGAGTTCCAAAAAGGAGAAAACACATCAATTCATTCAATGGCTATTTAGTGAGTGCCTACTATGTGCCAGGCATCTAAATCCCAATAACTGAAATTATTACAAAAATGAAAATAAGACAGTTTAGCTCTGTGCATCTAGCATTGTGTATGGGAAGGAAATAAGAGGGATAATCATATTAATAGCTGGTCTTTTTCACTGTTGAACCTCGTCAGTTCAGTCCTATCCTGTGATAGCATGTGAACACTCCAAATGGAGAAACAATGAAATTGTTGATTAGGAAGTACAAGTGTTTCTCAAGGAGCCCATGTTTAAATATACATACATATTTATATTTTTCTATTATCAAAGAGATATTCAAATTGGATGCTATAAACATTTAAATGAGAATTTAATGCTATTTTCCAGGGTAGACAGCATGAGATTAAACTACCATTTAACTTTACAATTATTGTTTTCCCCCAGAAAGAACATAATGGATTCGGGTAAGAGACCGACCAAGGTCCTCATCTTCAGTTACTGGCTGTCTGACCTTGGGTGAGTCATTTAATCTCTCAGTTTTAGTTTCCTTACCTGTAAAAGCGTGGTAGCAATATTTCCTATTTTGTTGGGTTGCCCTGAGTTTAAATAAAGTAATGTAAATAAAGGTTTTAGCATTGTCCCTGGTATGTCATAGTCTTTGATTAATGTTAAATATGATCCTTGGGGAACAGATGGATGAATCAGCCTTTCTCTCCAGTTACAATTCACAAGCCGCCATGGGGTTCTTGGAAATGGTAGATGTATTTTCCCCTTAAAACGATATCTATTATAATTTTTTCACTATTATTTTTCATTACTTATTTCTGAAAACAAAAACTAAGAACCTAAAAAAGTCTTAATTGAAAGATAGGATTTGAATGAGAACAATACAACATTATATGTAAGACAAGTTTTAAAATGTTAACTTGCAGGTACCCAAATTCCTTGAGATCAGAGCAGAAGAAACTCCTGTTAGAGAGCAGAGAGGACACTAAGCAGAAGGCAGGGGTCTGAGGAGCCAGCTGTGGTGGAATGGGAGGGTCTTCAAAGCATAATGAGACGCTTTGCTTCTAGTAACAGAAACCAACACTCATGAAATTGAAAATTCTGTGAATTGACCAAAACAAGAGCTAAGAAACTGAGCGATACAAAATTTTATAAGAAGTCAAGTGATACATAGGCAGCTTATTAAACACTGCAGGCCGTCTTATGGGCTTTGCTCTTCAATGAGTAGGCATCCTTTCAAAGTTAAGGAAAAGAAGGCACAAGAGGGTTTAATAATTTACCATGAATCACTAACTTAATATTTTAATTTTAAAAGTTAGTAGTAGGTCCAGGCTGAATATTTCTCACCATCAACTTGCTGAGGGGGATGAATTCCATAGAGACAGAAAGTAGATTAGCAGTTGCCAGGGACTGAGGGTGGGTGAGATGTGGAGTGATGCTAATGGATATGGGGTTTCTTGATTAAAATCAATGAGGATACAGTAGTGAAGAGCATAGGCAGGATTTCTGTCCTCAAGGAGATTAGTATCTATGAAGGAGACAAGACAGCAAAACAATCATTGTGTTAGGGGCACCTGGGTGGCTCAGATGGTTAAGCGTCTGCCTTTGGCTCAGGTCATGATCTCCAAGTCCTGGGATTGAGTCCTGCATTGGGCTCCCAGCTCAGCAGGGAGTCTACTTCTCCCTCTGCCTCTCCCCCTGCTCATGTGCTCTCTCTGTATCTCTCTGTCTCAAATGAATAAATAAAATCTTTTAAAAAAATTATTTAAAAAATCAACCATTGTGTTAAATGCAATGGTTAAATGCAATGGTTGCAGAAGTGAAGGGATCTGGGTCAGTGAAACTTATGCAGGAAGTAACTTGTAAGAATGAGTAAGATCAGAGGAAGAGGGATGGGAAGCAGCAGGGAGTAAATTATGGTATTCCTGACAAAGTAAACAGTATATTCAAACAGATGAAATAGCACATGGCATATTTAGGACCCGAAAAGAATTTAGATCAATGGGAATAAGGTGGGAAGAAAGGAGAGGCTTAGAAATGGAGGTCAGACCACACAGGGGCTCATAGATCATATTAGAGTTTGGTCTCTGTCCCAGAAACAATCGAGAACCATCAAAAGTTGTTAAGGAGGCAAGTGACATGATCTAATTTGTTTTTGAGAGATCACTGCAGAATAGGGAATGATTAGGATGAGGCAAGCCTGGATACAGGGAGACTAGTTAGGAGGGATAATCTTAGTGGAGAGATAATGTGACTGAACCAGGCTGGTAACCCTGTGGATGATGAGGGGTAGAGAGAGGGGCGAGATATTTTGGAAGTTGAATCAGCAGGACTTTGTGATTAATAGGAATGAGATATTAGAGGGATTCAAGGATTATTCCAAGGTTTCTGGCATGGGCAACTTGGACTCATTCACTGAGCTGAGAGCACAGAAGGGGAGGAGATTTGGAGAGATTTCAGTTTTAGAAATGTTAAGTTTGACGTGCCTCTGAAGATATCCAAATGAATATGCCTGGTGGGTAGGACCTATCTAAAGCTCAAGAGAAGGACTAGCCTGGAGCCATGCACCAGTGAGTCATCTTCAACCTAGAGATGGTAATTGAAGCCATGGCAGGATGAGGTCCCGAGAAAGTAGAATGAGAAGTGAGGGGATCTCAGGTTAAAATCATGAGGAGCACCAACAAGTAAGAAAAGGACAGGAGGGAGGAGCCTGCATAGGAGACCAAAGCCAAGAGGAAGGAGAAGAATCAGAGAACCATTGTGTCCCAGAAGCCAAGGAGAGGAAGAAGTAGTCATATGTGTCAAATACTGAAGACAAATCAGTAGAATAAGGACTGAGAATTCTCTGTTGAATCCAGTAACAAGGAACTTTGAGATTTCAGTGGAAACCCAGATTCCAGTAAGCAGATGAGTGATCTGAAGATAAGGCAGGGAAACAATTCTTAGAAGAAATGAGTCTGTGACATAGCTGGACAGAAATATGGAATCAAATGGAGTTTTCTTAAAATAAACAAAAAGGGTAGGAGAGAATTAGGTAAGTAAATGCCAAAAAGACAAAAAAGAATTAGTCAATACAGAGGGGGAAGTTGAAGATGCAAGAGAGAGGGACTTTAATAGATGGAAAAAGATATTTATAGAAGACAGGAGGGAGTCTTTCACTTTAAATGGGAGAATAAGAGAGACATCTCTTCCTTTGTAACAGAGGGTGAAGGAGGATAAGATGTTCCGGACCTATTTAAGTTTCTGGGTTTCATACAGCATGTGCTGAAACCAACTCCTACTAGTTCACGGGAGCCCATTGTTAAATTTTCAGAAATTTTGAGAACTGGCTAATATACATTATAAGCTTGAATTAAGCCAGGGTGGGAATATTTATACCATGGAAACTGAAAAACACTACAAATCAGAACTTCCTCACACCCCAGCCTCCAGAGAGTCAGTTATGAGGCATTTACCAGTACACCACTGGCCAGGGTAGTAAAGGAGTGCCTAACTCAATAGCATTGTCCCGTCTGTTGGGTAGAAAGGAAGACTGTACGCTGGTGTCAGAGGTTGGAGGAAGGTGAGGAGAGGGTGAATTCTGTGAAGCATGGCAGAGAGAACCACCCAGGGAAATACTGAGTGACTACCAGGATGTACTAAGGGACCAGTTGAGGTCGGAGACTACTGGTCTATGATGGAATCAATGTGTGCAGTTGAGGGGCGCCTGGGTGGCTCAGTCAGTGAAGTGTCAGCCTTTAGCCCAGGTTGTGATCCCAGGGTCCTGGGATCAAGTCCCACATCCGCGTTGGGCTTTCTGCTCAGCAGGAAGCCTGCTTCTCCCTCTGCCCCTTCCCCTGCTTCTGCCCTCTCTTTCTCTCTCTCTCTCTGTCAAATAAATACAATATTTAAACATTTTTTTAAATAAACGTGTGCAGTTCTATGATTTCCCACAAGCACTGGGGAATCTCAGCAGAGAAGTAGATAGGTGGTTTGATCCAGAGCCGTTCCCTTGCCTGGCAGTTGTGATGGAAGGAGAGCAAGGATAATGAAGCTGTTTGCAGGAACGTGGCTGCAGTCATGGGCCATGGGACCTAAGCTGTGAAGGGAAAGAGGTGAAGATAGGAGAAGGTGATAGGTAAGGACAAGGTGAAGGCATCATGTGTTGCTGGCATTGTATGCTTTGAGCGCCCTTACTATCCTGATCTCAGGTTAGGCCCTCCCACTTGGCAATGCCACTTGGAATATGACATGATCCCAGCCCCTCAGTGTTAGACGATGCTCCAGCCTGGTCTGACCATCAAAAACTATATTGTTGTCCTTATTTTAGACATCATATGTTTCAATGCCCAATGTCACAGAAGAGCTTAACATTAATGCCCAATGTCATCAGAAGAGTTTAACATCATTATTAACCATGCAGCATAAATAAGGTAAAGCAGTGAAAGACAGGTTTTTTAGCATTTTAATGGGAATGATCTGATATTTGAAAATATTTTGCTCAGCACTAGCTAACTGATCAAGCATCACCAATGAATATCATTGCTATCCAGTAATATATACAGTTAACTGTAGATCATCAATAGCAAATATAATTGCCATTAGAATATCATTTTGCTGGGCGCCTGGGTGGCCCAGTCAGTCAAGCATTAGACTCTTAGTTTCAGCTCAGGTCTTGATCTCAAAGTCGTGGATTGAGCCACATGTCAGGCTCCACGCTCAGCGTAAGAGTCTGCTTGAGACTCTCTCTCCCTCTCTAAAATATATAAATAAATCTCTAAAAAAAGAAAGAATATCATTTTGCAAATTATTTCAAGAACTTAGAAGTACCAAGTAACACAGGGAAACTTCAGAGAGTTAATGTAAAATCTCAAAATGACCTTCAAACACACGTATTTTCTGGAGTAGTTTACCACCAGGAGGAGTACTCTGGATGATACAGACTTCGTGGGCATCATCAGAAGCTGACCTAGAGAGGGGATTGTCACTGAGGGCAGAACAGCAAGAACGAACAGATCTACTATTATGAGAAAAGACTCTGGGGCACTGGAACTATTACTTGAGTTTCAAACAACAATCAGTTTTTATACCTGATACCTGCTTATATCTTCCCAAACATTTGTAACGGTACAGCTGTCAGAAATCCGCACATTCAGTGGACTATCTTCCCCATGTCACCTTTCCCTAAGATTAGGTCAATTGAGTATAGGGCCATTGTTGAATTTCTTTTTTTGTTTGTGTTTGTTTTTTAAACATTTTGAAACATTTTAAATGTTTAATTTCCTTTTTTTTTTTAAAGATTTTATTTATTTATTTGACAGAGATAGAGACAGCCAGCGAGAGAGGGAACACAAGCAGGGGGAGTGGGAGAGGAAGAAGCCGGCTCCTAGCGGAGGAGCCCGATGTGGGGCTCGATCCCATAACGCCAGGATCACGCCCTGAGCCGAAGGCAGACGCTCAACCGCTGTGCCACCCAGGTGCCCCTAAATGTTTAATTTCTTAATACATAGAAATTGCAAGAATTTTTCTTTCTGAATGAAAAATGGCATTTCAGCAACATAACTGAATTGATGGTCCTCTTGTGTTCGCAATTCATCATGATTAGAGCCAGATTCAACAAATACAATTCATTTTCACACACTACCCTGAGATTAGCCGTGTGTCACGGCTTTGAAATAACTAGATTCCCTGGTGCTGTGGGCATAAACCTTGCCCGCGTAACTTAGGTTCTTTCTTGCGAGATAAGTGAAGGTGAATGGCATGCAGTGTTCACACTGGGGAGGACACTTTTTTCTTCATCAAAGTAATTACATCCTTGCATTTCCCACTCGAATAGCTGATCCATCAAAAACATAACAAATGAAAAAATTGATTTTAGTCCCTTCACACTAGATTTTTGTCTTACTATTTTTTTCCCTAACCTTGAGGTATTTGGATATGCAGTAAGAGGGAGAGGTATGAGAGAGAGCAGGAAGTACACAGGTATTGTGTGTGTGTGTGTGTGTGTGTGTGTGTGTGTGTGTGTGTGTGTCACTCTTCCTTCTGGCCAGCAAGGGGAGTTATAGGAACACTTTCAGTTGTTCGAGCTGAGACACTTGTGGGCAGACCTCCTCCCGTGGATGATCAGTCCCTGAGTCTCTTGCACTGGCCTTTCTGTGTAAGCCAGCTAGTATTTTACTGTTATGGACCAGTGTCGCTGTCTCCCTTTCATCTAGTAGTTTGCTGCCCCAACATTAATTGTGAACTTCAAAGTAAAAACTCTACCGGACTGGTGGCACATTGGAAATGAAGGGAGCTTCTATGCGCAGGTGGCATAAAACTCTAATTGTAGCCGGGAGCAGCCCAAGCCCCCTTAATGCGGATAAGACAGCATTCAACTGGCTTCAATAAAAAGGGACTTAAATGGAAAGGAGGTGGCCTTGAGGAGAGCCGCCAGGACCGCCAGGACTGAGAAGACCATTGTTCTGCGTTCTGCTGGGGCTTACGGAGATTGACAAGGCACCTGCTGCTTTCCAGAGCGGACCATTCTCAGGTCAGCCCTGAACACCCAGGGCCGGGACATTCCCCCAGCCTCTGGCCCCTAGCCATCCAGGTGGTGGAGACTCGAAGATGTAGGTGGAAGGTGTGGGAAGAGCCCTCAGGAGGAATCTGGAGAGACTGTTGCCACTCTGTGAACCCAGGACAGCTTTCTCCCATTTCAATAGTATTTCATGCTTCTTAGCTCCAGCCGAGGTTTTCTGTGGTCGTCTGTAGAGTTCCTCTGCTAGTAACATTTAATCACTGACCACTTTCACAGTTAATGGTTCACTTCATTCACTTAGTTTGGGACCAGAATTGATGATTATGTAGCCTACTTAGTGCCATGATCCTGCTTTCCCGGTCCCCACGCTAGCTGCTAAACATGTTATGCTGCTCTTAATGGCAAAATAGACTAAAAAAATCAGTAATCACTGGTTTTCTTCATTGAAGGTCAAGTTTTAATTTCAGTGATTTAAAAAATATATTTTGAATAAATTACGGGCCCCATGCTTTGCTTATGGACAGACTGTGCTGTATAAAGGAGAGAATCTGGCCCTGAGAACAGGGGATGTGGATTTTAGTTCTCACTCTGCCACTTATGTACCACATGATCTTGGATGAATCACGTAATCTTGTGGGGGTTTAAGTATTCTCACTACAAAACTGGGGAGGGTGGACTAACTGAATGGACAAGATTCCAGACTCAAGAGTCAGACAGACCAGGGTTTTATCCTGGCTCTATCACGTATTGGCTGGATGACTGTAAGCAGGTGACTGTCAGCATTACTTTAAGGCTTTAATGAAATAATGTACACAAAACCCTTAGCATCATTCTTAGAATATAATAAGCATTCAACAAAGAATAGTTATTATAATAATCGTGATAATGATCTTAATTATTAAAGTTCTATTGGGGCTTTAAAAAAAAATCCAAAAGGCAATGACTTCACTCTAAAATGTTGTGACCAGTTGTTATGAATGCACCTACTCATCTGATCCTGTCCTTCGGGGAGTTATGAAACAGGCTGAAATTATACAGAACTTTGCAAAATATTTGGATTTATTGTATAATACTACAGTAACATATTTAGCAAAAAATGTGGCTATAGTCATGGTAATAAATACAGTCATGGGTTGATTTTTTTTGTTGTTGTCACAGTCTAATGCCTATTAGAAGATCTTTAAAGGTTAAAGTTGATATTCAGTAGTAGCGCTAGGAGTGTGAAACAAGAAGTGATTGGCTCCTTTTAATTTTTTAAAGGATTTTATTTATTCATTTGAGAGAGAGAGAGAGCACGCATGCATGCATACAAGTTGGGGGAGGGGCTGAGGGAGAGGGAGAAGCAGACTCCCTGCTGAGTGGGGAGCCCAGTGCTGGATCCCAGTACCCAGAGATCATGACCCAAAGGCAGATGTTTAACCATCTGAGCCACCTAGGTGCCCCATAATTTTAGAACTGATTTAGGATTTTTAGGATTTTCTTTTAATTCATAAGTTTTGAAGATGTTCTCCCTATAATGTTTAGGCTTAATTTAAAATTATTCTCAGATAATAATAGTTACTAGAAATAAGCTGTGTTTACTAGCTCTTCAGCTAGGATGGCAGACTGATATAATTCATGGAATAAGTGGATATCCAGTGCTCATTATGTTCCAGGCACTGCTCTAGGTGTTGGGATATAGCAGTGAATAGAACAGACCAAAGCCCTGTCCTCATAAAACTGACCTTCTCCTGGGGCTTACCTTCTGTCAGGATGCCAGCCCTCACAGAGGGCCCATCTGCCAGGCTCTGGTAACAGGAATTGGGAGACCACAACAGGACTCATTAAAAAAGAATGCCGTAGCTGACTGGTGATTTCCACCAAGGGTGAGGGGTGGGAGAACCCGGGACTGTGCTGAATTTACCAACATCACCAAAGAGCACTGCTGTCCCATCAAATAGCCACTGGCTACATGTGGCTATTGAGCACTTGAACTGTGGCCAGTCGAAATTAAGATATGTATAAAGTATCAAATACACACTGGATTTTGAAGACTTAGTAGGAAAACAAGATGTGAAATATCTCATTAAAAATTTCATGCTGATGGCATGTTGAAATAATATTATAAATACATTAAGTTAAATAAAATACATTTTAAAGATTAATTTCATATTTCTTTTTAGCTTTTAAAATGTGGCTACTAGAACATTTTAATATTATACATGTGGCTCTCGTATTCCTGTATGACGGCGCCGGTAGAGCGTCTGTCCTGGCTGGAGTCCGTGTAATGCCATGAACTTCTTAGCCAATGCAGACAGGAGACAACACTGTCAGAAAGCCAGAATGTGCTGGCGGCTGCTGCTGCTGCTGCTTCTTCTTCTTCTTCTTCTTCTTCTTCTTCTTCTTCCTCTTTTTTTTCTTTGGCTTCTTTTACCTTCTCTTCTTTTAGGTACTGCCTGATCCCTCAGTTTTCTGTCTGCAATTCCTCCTTTCAGATACCTTCCTTGGAGCTCTTCGCAGGCAGTTTGCCAGGCTTCAAAACTGGCCCATCCTATCAGAACCCTCCAGTTCAGAGTCCCTTTCCTGCAAAGTAGTCTGTTTCTAAGATGTTACTAGATTCTGAGAGCTTAGGATATCATCCTTTAAGATGCATCCATTAAATGCATGTATCCTGTAATAAAATACCTTAGCTGAGAGAAGTCAATCTCAAGTAGTGGTGGGTTTGTGCCTAATAACAAAGCTGGAGCACTTTTCCTTCATGACACAGAAGCCACAGAAGCGTAGAGACGATAATCCCACCTTGTCCACAATGGTCTGTTGAGATCAAGATAGGCCAAGTCCTCCCTACAAATAGTCTTCCCTGGCATTTGTAGACCATTTCACAGTCTACAAAGTGCTTTCACAGCTTTCCCATTTTCGCCTCCAACTTGAAATAGGTAAGGTTGAACTTATTAGTTGCTTTATAGAGAAGATTTTTAAAAATGAGGCCAAGAGGCAATAGGTCTTCTGGTTAGTGAGGCCTGTGGAGGAGGGAGATCCTAGATGATCATAGGGAAGTAGAGAACAGTGGGAAAAACAAAGTGACTAGGAATGTCCTAAAGATTTTACCTAGCTTAGATTAGATTAGAACATCATGGTGGGGAATATACTGCATTCAGGGGGTGACTGATTTAGATAATGCTACTGACATATATTCTGATACAGAAGGCAGAGAAAAGGAAGTAACCATTAATGGAACAGGAAAAAATACAGAAGACACTCCCAATTAACAAAGGGGAAAATGGAACATATATTAAGTTGTTGAAATGAGCAAAAATAGAGTAAAAGAAAAAGAGGAAACCAAAATCTAAATTAAATTGATTAATAGAGGGGTACCTCGGTGGCTCAGTAGGTTAAGTATCTGCCTTTAGCTCAGGTCAGGACTGGGATTGAGCCCTGTGTTGTTGTTGTCTTCAGGCTTCCTGCTCAGCAGGGAGCCTGCTTCTCACTCTCCCTCTGCCACCACCACTGCACCCCCCTACCCCCACCCCCACCCCGGGCCTCGTGCTCTCTTTTGCTATCTCTCTCTCTCTCTCAAATAAATAAATAAACCTATCTTTAAAAAATAAATTGATCAATAGAGAATAAGATAAGAACAATAGATGTGATGAACTGAATGTACCCATTAAAAAACAGAAACTGCCAGATTTGGTTAAAAAAGAAAAATTCAGCTGTGTGATAGTTACAAGGAACATGCCTACACAAAGTAGCAAAGAAAGGGTATGCAAAGATAAAGAAGTTAGAGTTGGTGATATTAATATTAGACAAGTGACATTAAGTTGAAAGCACCAAACAAGATGAAGAATATCATGCAAGGACGTAAAATTATGCAAATAAATTTACAAAATTTATTTATAAGAATGAAAATAAAAAAGTTTAACACAGACTTAACCTTCATTAGAGAAAAAAATTTACATTAAAGGAACTAAGTATCTTAAATCTAAAATCTAGTTCTTTGACAAGATCAGTGAAATAGCTACCTCACCCTCCTCACACACACTGTGAGGAGAGAAGAGGTGAAATGAGGAATGAGAAATAAGTCATGTACCCACACATAGGAGAGATTAAAGGAATAGTTAATGACTTCTTGCAATTCTATGTCAGCAATTTGAAAATTTAGAGGAAATGAATGATTTCCCGATTAAAAAAAAAAAAACACAGTAAGTAAAATTCACCCCCAAAAGAAGTAGAAATGTGAACAGATCAATCATTAGAAATCGAGAAGGTGATTAAAAAAAAAATTTATCAAAAAAAGTCACCAAAACCATATGGATGGCTTCCCAGCTAAGTTTATCCGACTTTAAAAGAAGAGATAATTACAAGGTTATTTACCATTCCAGATGAAAGTTTCCTAATTCATTGTAAAAAACAGCAAACTTTAATATCAAAACCTGGAAAATGAAGGATAACAACATAAAGAAAAGTACAGAACAATCTTACTTATGAATATAAATCCAAAAACTCAAAATAAAATATTAGCAAACAAAATCCACATAGCAAAAGAATAATACGTTATGACCAAACAGGATTTGTTTCAGAAATACAAGAACGCTTCATTACTATATAATCTATTGCATCAATAAAGGGGAAAATATAAGCATTTCAATAAATGCTAAGAACTTATTTGTCGGAATTCAGCAGCCATTCCTGATAAAATCTCTTAGAAAAATAAGAATAGAAGGAAATTATTTAAATATCCTTGAGACTAACAAAGCCCAGCAAGCAAATATGCAATGGCAAATCACAAAAACCATTTCAATAAAAAATAGAATAACTACCAGCACGAATATTCTTTACATTGCCTTATAAGTTTTGGCAGACAAAGAAATTAAAATAGCTGTCATCTGTCTAGGCAAAAAATGTAAAAGACCCCCCACTTTACACCAATATAAAACAAATTCCAGAAAGATTAAAAGCTTAAACATGAAAATGTAACTCAATAAAGATATTACACAAAAAGGTCTAGGTTAGTATATGTTCAGTCAAAAGGCTGAGGGGATATCAACTTTTCTAACCATGGCTGAAAAACTCCAAAACTCTAAAAGGAAAGATAGGTATATTTGACTATGTAACGATGCCAGTCTCTGTATGACAGAAGATATAAATGAAACAATAAACAGGCAAAAGACTTGGAATCATACTTTCATTCTTTGGGATTTTTTCCTAGATGCAGTATTTACACACTCTGGGAGAAAAATGGCTACTTTCTCTGTGGAAAACAAATATGATTAGAGCTAAAGAATATCTGGGGGAAAACCAATCCACATACATATACAATTTTAGTATGGGGGTCTTCGTGACGGTTTAAAGCCCATCCATTCACACCAGGTGTGGTCCGTGTACCCTAAATTAAGAATTCCTCAATGACAACAACAAAAACAATAATTCCATTAAAAATGGACAAACAGCTTGAATAGACATTTCTCCAAAGAAGATATAAAAATGGCCAATGGCATATAAAACAGAATGCTCAACATCACTAATTATCAAGAAAATGCAAATTAAAACCACAATGAAATATCACCTCAACTCCATTAGGATAGTTACTATTTAAAAAAAATAACACACAAGCAGAAAATAACAAGTGTGAGCAAGGATATGTCAAAATTGGAACTCTAGTGCACCGTTGGTGGGAATTCAGAATGGTGTAGTTGCTATGGAAAGCAGTATGCCAGTTTCTTAAAAAATTAAAAATGGAATTACCATATGATCCAGCAATTTCACTTCAGGGTATATACCAAAAGGATTGCAAACAGATATTTGTACATCTACGTTCATAATAGTATTATTCACCATAGCCAAGAGGTGGAAGCAACCCAAGGGTCCCTCAAAGGATGAATGGATAAACAAAATGTGGTGTATATATACAATTCAAAATTATATAGCCTTAAAAAGGCAGGAAATTCTCACACATGCTATAGTGTGGATAAACCTTGAAAATATTACACCAAGTGAAATAAGTCAGTCATAAAAAGACAAATGTTCATATGAGATATCTATTTGTTTAAAAACACTGTCCTTCTGGTCTTGATGACCTTGTCAAAAACCAATTCACCATAGATATATGAGTTTATTTTTGGACTCTTAGTTCTATTCCATTGATCTACATGTATATCTTATGCGAGTATCGCACTATCTTGAATACTGTTGCTTTTGTAGTAAGTTTTCAATTTGAGAGATGTGAGTCCTCCAGTTTTGTTTATCCTTTTTTAAGATTGTTTTAGCTATTCTAGGTACTCTGAGTTTACGTAGGAGTTTTAGGATAAACTTATCAATTTCAAGAAAGAAACCAGTGGGGTTTTTATAAGGATTTGTGTTGCATCTGTTGAATTAATTTGACATTTTATGAGTTGTGGCTTTCATATCAAATGTTATTTCTGCTACTGTTTTCAGGGAAATTCATTGGCTTTTCAATTAATTGAAAGCAAACAAGTGTGCAGAATAATACTAAAAAGGAAAATAAAATTTGTAAAGCTTATTTTGTCACAATTTTAAATGAAATCAAGAGTTTTGCACTTAACTAACAAATTACTTATGAAATAAGCAGTTTCTCAATGGTTTGGTTTGTCAGAAACCTTGTAGATATCTGGTAACTTGTTTGCGTATGATTCTGGACAGCTATAGCTAGAATTCAGATTGCCCCAGTCTAAATGTCAAGGTTTATATCAAGCACAATTTTTTATAATTTCTTTAACTTTTCAAATTAAGCAAGATATTATTTTCAAAGAACAAGGCCCCAGTTTACATCAGTACCTTAAAAAAAATAAAGCTTTATTTACATGGGTAATAATTATTGTGAAAGCATTTTTTTGATATGAGCTAACTTTCTGGATTTGCGCTTTGCTTTAGAAGAAATCACAGTACTCTCTTTGTCTACCTAAGCAGTGTGTCCTTGAAAACTATTAAAATCATTTACACATTCTTTGCAGCATTATGCACTCATATGTAAAGGTCATTCTGCTAGCAACACTAACTGTACTGATCATTTATAAAAGTATTTACACATTATACTTTTATATAACTATTCCTTTTGACTAGTATATTTTAGTGTCTCTTTTTAAATCAGGAGTATGAATGAAATTATGCTTCCTGATCTATTAATTGAGATTTTTGAACTCACATTGATGCCCCTCCCAAATCACTGCCTAAATTTAGGACTTAAAAGTCCCTCTTACTAACCTTTGTGGTAATATTCTCATTGTATGAGGATAGTGGCTTAATTGATATTATTATTGTTGTTAATGCTGCTATTATTTCTGGGAATAATAACAGTTGTCTTGGGGCACCTAGGTGGCTCAGTCGGTTAAGCATCTGCCTTTGGCTCAGGTCATGATCTTGGGGTCCTGGGATCGAGCCCCAGTCCCACATCACATTGGGCTCCCTGCTCAACGGAGAGTCTGCCTTCTCCCTCTCCCTCTGCTCCTCCCCCTGCTCATGTTCTCTGTATCTCAAAAAAAAAAAAAAAAAAAAAAAGAGTAACAGTTGTCTTGACTGTACTTTGTTTCGTTTCTGCTGATAAGATAAATTTAAAAAGAAAACTGATATTGAAGATAACTCCAGATTGTAATCCTCAGGACTTTTCCTTTTGCCTAATCTTAATCATCTCCAAACTAGGCTTTTCTAGAACATCATCTTTTGACCTCTAATTATAGGTTCATCAAAAGAGTATTTGACTGGGGTACAAAGAGCTTTTAACCGAGGTATTTTCCCACAATTAAAGGAGCTGAAAAGAGAATCATTTATGAGGTTAATCAGTAAGATAAGTGTCCTATTTTTCCTAAATTTTCAGGGAGATTTTGTAGTAAATCATCTGAATGATTATCTTTGCGTGGCATGTCTCTTTTAGAGAGGGATCTACTCTGACGGTGCTTTCTAGTGCTCAGAAACACCAGCACACACCTGCAGCCCACAGCAACGCACTGGAAGACAAAACGGGTAGGAATAATCTCTCACCAGAAACTAGGACTGGGATTCGCAAATGAAATGGTTGGTAGAGAAGGAGCACCCCCAACTTGGAAATTTTTTTATGAGGCAGCAGCTGGGTCTTTAACTCTGTTAGTTGGTTGTTTGTTTTCCACTTTTCAGGGATTGTTAGTCTGAGGTCCACTGATAGAATTCAGGGTGATCTTGGATGAAAAAATTCAACTTTTGTTTTCACTAACCTCTAAATTAAAGTTAGCATTTCCTTCAATAATGAACGTAGGCAGTACATCACACAAGTATTAGCAAAATCTGTGACCTTTTTACTAAAAGAAATCACAGAGATGTTCATATCCCATTATGATTGTTGTAGATATCTTGGAAATATCGTTTAAGCTGCTTCAAATTTATATAGTTATTGGAGCCCAGATCTTGTTATTTAATGTGTTAATATGGAAGCACATACATTACTTTCTTAAAAAAATTTTTGATAGCAATATTTCAATGTAATTTACTTTAAAATCATATATATTTTATTTTATTTTATTTATTTAAAGGTATTACTCTCAGACAAGTAAAGAGATTGGTGGTACAAAAAAAAAAAAGAAGCAGCAGCAGCAGCCAGGCTTAGGTGCAGCAGGACTTGAAATGTGTCTTGAGGAGGGTGCTGCCCATGTGTGACCACTGAACATGCCCCTTCTCTTTGCTCCCTGGGTCTGGATGGAACGATGCCAGCTTCAGTATCCAGTAGCATGTAAGGTCCCAGTTAGCTCCAGTCCAGAAGCTGATCTTGACAAGAGAATTCCTTGTGCCAACCTGTAGCCAACTTGAAAACTGACATGAAAACACAGCTTCTCACGATCTGCCAAAACTAGATTTGAATTTGAAGGTGGCCCTCGGCCAGCCCTGGATCATCTTGATTTCAGATTTTCACTTTGAGGTAAGTGCTGATGTTGTTGGATAAGCCAGGACATGGTGAATGGGGTCCCCCCCCCACCACCACCACCACCGCTGGATTTATCCCTTCATTTGCCACAAAATGCTTTGGGAAAAGTATACAAGTAGTGGCCACCCAAAGCCATAAGTCAGAAGTGGAAAAAATACACTGATAAAGACATGAGTCTTATGAAACAATGTCATGTCAGTGGTTGGACCAGGAGATGGGAAATGGACAAAATGGAAAGACAAAGTGATAGTTTATTCAAGGAGCAGTCAACCGTCTAACCCAGTGGCCTGGTTAAATCATTACATTTCAGTTGTAGCTATTTCTCGCACATATAAGGTGATATTTCAGGTAAAGAGTTCAGCTTGCTCGCATTAGTTACCTCCGGGTCCATCTGGTATTTCTAGTTTTTTATGTTTGTATTGTGAGAGTGAAAAGGGGAAGAAAAAGTTCCCTTGTTTTCGTTCACTTTAAACAAATACTGTGTGTGACTAACAGGGTTTGCTCTATAGCTGGGGCTACCTTCCTGATTAATGGTTTATTTAAATTTTTAATGAGTAAAGGAGGATTCTTAAAAATAGAAGCCCTGGGTTTTAACCTCGATACTTCCTCTGTTTCATCTGGTTATGTTCCGTATAGGGCCTGAATTTTGCCGAGCTCAGATTTCCTCAATCTATTCGACGTAGAAACTGGGAAGAAATGACAGAGGTGGGAGAGAGAAAAAGTTGGTGCGCAGTTCTTTGAGTCTATTAAAAAGCTGAGCAGATAGATTGTTGCGAAATGTTTTTCCAATTTCTGCTACAGGCATACCTCATTTTATTGCCCTTTGCTTTATTGTGCGCCACAGATACTCTGTTTCTAAATTGAAGTTTTGTGGTAACCCTGCATCAAGCAAGTCTATGGGTGCCATTTTCCCAATAGCATTTGTTCATTTTGGGTCTCTGTGTCACATTTCAAACTTTCTCTGTATTTATTATGTATTTATTATGGCGATCTGTGACCAGTGATCTTTGATGCTAGTATTGGAATTGTTTTGGGGGACCATGAACTGCACCCATATACGATGGTGAACTTAATCGATAAATGTTGTGTGTGTCTTGACTGCTCCATCAACGGGCCATTCCCTTGTCTCTCTCCCTCTCCTCAGGCCTCCCTATTTTCTGAGACACAACAATATTGAAATTGGGCCAGTTACTGACCCTACAATGGCCTCTAAGTGTTCAAGTGAAAGGAGGCGTCACATGTCTCTCACTTTAAGTCAAAAGCCAGAAATGATTCAGCTTAGTGAGGAAGGCAAGTTGAAAGCAAGATAGGCTGAAAGATAGACCTCTTGTACCCACAGTTACTCAGTCAAGTTGTGAACACAAAAGAAAAGTTCTTGAGGGAAAATAACAGTGCTGCCCCAGTGAACACACAAATGATAAGAAAGTGAAACAGACTTATTGCTAATATGGAGAAAATTTTAGTGGTCTGAGTAGACTGATCTAACCAGCTACAACATTCTCCTAATCCAGAATAGGGCCCTAACTCTCTTCGATTGTGTGAAGGCTGAGAGAGGTGAGGAAGTTGCAGAAGAAAATCTGAAGCTAGCAGAGGTTGGTTCATGAGATTTAAGGACAGAAGCTGTAACATAAAAGGGCAAGTTGAGTCAGCAAGTGCTGCTGGAGAAGCTGTAGCAAGTCGTCTAGGAGACCTAGCTAAGATAATGGATGAAGGTAGCCGCACTAAACGATTTTCAGTGTAGACTAAACAGCCTTCTATTGGAAGAAGATGCCCTCTAGGACTTTCATAGCTAGGGAGGAGAAGTCAATGCTTGGCTTCAAAGCTTCAAAGGACAGGCTGACTCTTTTGTTAAGAGCTAATCCAGCTGGTGACTTGAAGTTGAAGCCAGTGGTCATTTACCATTCTGAAAATCCTAGGGTCCTTAAGAAGTATGCTATGTCTGCTCTGCCTGTGCCCTATAAATGGAGCAACAAAGCCTAGATGACAGAACATCTGTTTACAGCATGGTTTACTGAATATTTTAAGCCCATCACTGAGGCTGACTGCTCAGAAAAAAAAAAAAAATTCCTTTCAAAATATGACTACTCACAGTGTATCTGGTCAGCCAAGAGCTCTGATGGAGATGGACAAGATGAATGTTGTGTTCATGCCTGCTAACACAACATCCATTCTGCAGCCCATGGATCATGGAGTCATTTTGACTTTCAAGTCTTATTACTTAAAAATACATTTTGTAAGGCTATAGCAGCCTTAGATGGTGAGTCCTCTGATGGATCTGCACAAAGTAAATTTGAAAACCTTCTGGAAAGGATTTACCATTCTAGATGCCATTAAGAACATTTGTGATTCTTGGGAGGAGTTTGAATATCAGGATTAAGTGGAATTTGGAAGAAGTTGATTCCAAACCCTCATGGATGACTTTGAGGAGTTCAAGACTTCAATGGAGGACGTAAGGAGGACGTAACTACAGATTTGGTGGAAACAGCAAAAGAACTAGAATTTTAAGTGCAGCCTGAAGATGTGATTAAATTAGCACAATCTCATGATAAAACTAACCAGTGAGGAGTTGGTTCCTTACGTTTCAAAGCACATTATAATAAAAAATAATCAGGCTACTTATTAGTAATTTTTATTCATTTTGTTGATTGTCATATAAAGAGCATGATGGTAGTGAACTGTCGCTGAAATTTGTCAATGTAAAGAACCTTATATTGAACATTCCTCTGAAAGAGGATATAAAAGAATTCGTGTATTACAATATACTCAGAGCTTCGAATAGTGTCTGGTACATAGTAAACCCTCAATAAATATTGAGTGATGTAAGAGAAGAGCCCAATAAGCAGATCTTCAAAGTAATGATATGTTAATTATATAGGGGTTATACATAAATTATCCATTAATGGAAAAGAATAAAGCAGATGTTTCCTTTAAATCCATTCATTCCAGATTGAGAGAACAAATACTGTAGTTTAAACATTTAATCTATTTCTCTCCTCCCCCTGTTGCCCTTCAGCATAATATTTGCAGTTTACATTTAATAAGAATATACAAGGTTTTGGCAGAGGGAAGGAAACATTACTAATATTGTGATTTTGCCATTATAGAGAAGGCATGTGGGATAATAATGGCAAACATTCTGACTTTGCTTTTATGAAAGATGTTGCAGAGCAGTCTTGGTTCATGGTCTTAATATGACCCTTCCTCACATAGAATTAAATTATCTGCTAGTGGCCTTCATCTTTTTTATTTCTTTATGATAAGATACAACCCATTAAGCCGTGTAAGCAGAAAAAATATAGCCCAGTCCTTGGTTCTTCTCTATTCTTAAACAAGTTTCTTCATTTCTCCAGGCTTTGATTTCATGTTCTAAATGAGGGGTTGACAAACCATGAACCAGGAGCCAAATCTGGCCTACCGTGTATTTTTACATAACCCATGACCTAAGAGTAGTTTTTATATTCACAAGTGGTTCAAGAAAATCAAAAGAAGAATATTTCATGGCATAAAAAATTTTATATAAAATTTAAATTTCAGAGTGCACAAAGTTTTATTGGAACACAGCTGGGCTGATTTGTTTGTGTATGTTCTGGAGCTGCTTTCATGCTGCAATGGCAGACTTGAGTTCTGACAGAGACCACACGGGGCTCAAAGCCTAAAATAGTTACCAACTGGCCCTTTACAGAAGAAGTTTGCTGACCCCTGCTTTGGATTTTTGAATGGATGAAAAACTTTATTAAAGTATATAAAAATGAAAATATATGTAGACTTTTAAATAAAGAAAAACAATTCCAGATATTTCCCATGGGCTGAAGCATCATCTTCAAAATAAATTCAGTAAGATAAAAGAATATTCTGAATCAAAAGCTAAGCCAGTCTTGTGTTGAAAATGTCCTGGATGCTTCCTTCAAGTATTATTTCGCTTTGTTGTTGTTGTTTTTAAAAGATTTTATTTATTTATTTGACAGAGAGAGAGACAGAGACTGCACAAGCAGGGAGAGAGTCAGGCAGAGGGGAGGGAGAAACGGGCTCCCCACTGAGCGGGGAGCCCGACACAGGGCTCCATCCCAGGACCTCAGATCATGACCTGAGCTGAAGGCAGATGCCCAACCCACTGAGCCACCTAGGCGCCCCAGTATTATTTTGATTTTTAAAAATGATGTTCTATTATTCCAGTTTCATTCAGAATTTAACCACAAAAATCGAAGAAAAAAATGGGTCAGAGTCGATTCTGCTTGGGAGGGAGTCGGTATGGAGTTCTTGAGTTGATGAGACTCGGGTTTCAATTTTGGCTCCACCACTTATTACCCAGGAAATACAGTACTTAACTTCTTTAAGCCTCAGTTTTCCTATCTATAAAATGGCAATAAGCATATTTAGCTCTAATGCTAAGCCAAGACACTAGGGCACCACAGGTATCAATATAGTGACTTTGCTTCAAGCCAATATTCTTTACATATTTGATTACTGATTGTTAGTGGGAGTGAAGAGAAACTGATTTGCTTTTAAAAAAATGAACTGTTCACTGTTTTTCGATGTTCAAAACAAGGGATTTCTTACAGTGAGTTATTTGGAATGGCCTTCCACTTTGCAGTTTTTCATCACTTAAAGCCCTGTCGGTTACTCTCAGCTACCAAGTTTTCGGCTAATTTACATGAGTATATTTATTAAGTATCACTCAAAATACATTTTAAAGGTCTCTGTTACTTGCAAAACATCTCCCATCTTGTTCTTGCCTTTGTCTGTGTGTCTGTGTGCTCACATTAGTGGATATAATTCTCAAAAGCAGACTATTTCTGGGGGACATATTGTAAGGTCTATAATTTAGATGATAAAGGATGAATTGATCTTTCTCAGTAAAGAATGCTATACCCATGTATTGTTTGGTTCCAGTTTTGAATGTCCCCTGGCTGTCTCGTTCTCAGGTTCATGCCCATGGTGCTTGAACTTGTAAGCCCCGTAGATTCTGAAAAGACACAGATCCACACAGGCATGAATTGTCTTTTATTTGCACTAGCGGTCTCCATGATCTGATGGGGTCGGGGCCAATTTACATTTTGCCTGTTGATTAAAGAGTTGAGTATGGAAACGTGAGTCAACGGCATCAAATTTCTGGTTTATTACAGTGATATTATAAAATGGCCTCCCTGAGCTGGCTCAAGGTTTACTCCTATGAGGAATAAATAACACTTTATATTTATATACATATAATGTACTTATATATAATGTAATATGCTTTCATAAATATACTTATATGTATATACTAGATAGATAGATAGATAGATAGATAGATAGATAGATAGATATGTATATCTATAAAGTACTCTCCTACCACACTGCTTGGCACAAAGTAGGCACTGAAAAAAAAAAACAACTGATAGAGTTACTGTCACCCCGTTGCAGATATCTCCTTAGAAAGAGAAGATAGATCAAACACTAGGGAGGTCGGGGGGGAGGGGGCGGCTCTAGAACAACGCTGTCCAACAGAACTTTCTTCAATGATAGAAATGTTCTATATCTGGGCTGTTCAAGGTGGTAGCCACCAACCACATGGGAGCTGAGGAAAGGATTTTTAAAAATTTAATTTTAATTCATTAAAAATTTTACAACGCCAGGATTTAAAAAGACATCAACAAAGAATTAGACAAAATAATATAGTTCTGGTAACAAAGGGAGAATGAGCCACTCAGATTGTTAATAAGATACCCAAACAGGGAAATCCATAATAAATCAAGAGCCACACTACGATTTATGACAAACAAGTCTTCATTTAACAAGATATTTCATGTGATTTACCATGCTGCAATGATGTGGGAAGGTGAATTAGAATGATAATATCTAGGAAAGTTATTCCAAAATGTGAGCATGTAATTTATTAATATCACATGTTTTTATTCCAAAATATATTCACATAATCTAAAATAATACTGAATGGGGTGACTGGCTGGCTCAGTTGGAGGAGCACGGGACTCTTGATCTCGGGGTCATGAGTTCAAGCCCCACATAGGGTGTAGAGATTACTTGAATAAATAAATCTTTATAGGGGCGCCTGGGTGGCTCAGTCGTTAAGCGTCTGCCTTCGGCTCAGGGCGTGATCCCAGAGTCCTGGGATCGAGCCCCACATCAGGCTCCTCCACTGGGAGCCTGCTTCTTCTGCTCCCACTCTGCCTGTGTTCCCTCTCTCGCTGGCTGTCTTCCTGTCAAATAAATAAATCTTTAAAAATAATAATAAAATAAAAATAAATAAATAAATAAATCTTTATAAAATCATACTGTATGGAATTTTAGTGATAGTAAATCCTGAGCTTCCTTCCAAAACAGAAGTAACTCCAAACAGTGGATTCAGAGGTGACTTCATTTTATTTGGTACCACATTTGATTGATAAATTATCCCACAAATTGCCGGAGCATAGGATATGAAAGGATGAGCCATGCAGCCGTAGGGAGAACATATCAGGATGAAGAACTGATCTGGGGGAAGGCCTTGAACTAGAAGGAACTGAAAGAGAGCCACTGTGACTACAGAGGAAGAGGAAGACAGAGGAGAGTGCACAAGGAGAGACGTGGGCAAGGACTCAATCTTACAGGACCTTTGACGCCAGGCGGATGGAGTTTGAACTTTCCCTAAGTGCAAATGAAAACCATTTGGAAAGTTTTAAGTTGGGGTTTGAAAGGGGATGATGGCGAGATCAGATGATTTTAAAGAATCCAATGATTGGAAACAAAACAAATGATGAAAACCTGGCTAGAGAGAGGCATAGCAAACAAGCTGGAAAACATGAAGGCAATTGAGTAACGTACAGGGTCTTTAAAGAATAAAATAGATTTTCATCATGTTTCATGGGTTAACCCCAAGATGGGTTCCAACATAACAGCCAGAAGGATACTTTAAAAAGTCAGATCCTATCATTTCCCTGCTTAAGGGTCCCTGTCTCACTCAAGCTTAACACTGGCCTCCAAGACCCCATATGGTCTGGGCCCCACAATGTCTCTGACCACATCTCCTACAATTTTTCCCCTCATGCCTCTCCAGCAACCCCACTAGCATCCTAGCTGTTCCTTAAACATGCCAATCATTCTCTGTAGCAGAGCCTTTGCACTTGCTGTCCCCTCTGCCTGGAATTCTCTTTCCATCAGATGTCCCCTTGGCTTCTTTCCTCATTTTCTCTAAGTTTCTGTTCAAAGGTCATTATCGTCCCTAACAAACATACATAAGATAGTACTCCCTGCCCCCCACAAGGGTCCATTTTCCTCTTATCCTGCTTTGCCGTTGTTCACAGCATTTATCACCAGCTGACGTACTATTTATTTATTTGCTTACTGTTTCACTCCCCACGAAAATGTAAACTCGGTGAAGGCAGGGACTTTGATGTGTTCCCTGCTTTATCCTCAGCACTGTAGATGTTCAGTGATGACTTATGGAATGAACAGAAGCATGAACGAGTGAAGGGTGGACTTGATGGCCTCTCTAACTTCTTTCCTAGCTCACTGACCAGAGTCTGGGGAACCAGGACCAGCGTTTCATGTCCTGCTACTTTGTGCAAAAGCTTCCTGTCACCCTCCCTTGAGGAAAGTTCCAAGAATTATGGCACTCTCTCCGATCTTCTGTTTCCTTCCTCACCTTGAGTACCTCCAAGGTGCTGTGCCAACCCTTCAGCCAGGACCAGCTCTTTCCAGTGCTAACCACCTTCTCCCCTACTCTTGTGCTGTGCTAGGGGATGGGGGAGCGGACCAGGATGGCTGGGAGCCATGAGCTGGATGGGGGGCGGGGGCCATTTGGTGGCTGCAGCCCCACTGCAGAGCTTTGGAACTCCTCCAAGGATGTACAGAGGGCAGCAGGTGCATGACCATAAAACTGTCCCCCATATACTCTGTCCCGGTCATTCGGTGCATAGACTGCCAGGCCTCTGGATGAGTGTCCCTACCTTGGTTGTAACATGGAAGTGTCACCTATGTCAAATTCACCTGGTGAGCTATTTGTTGGTTTTTAAGATTTTAAAGGAGGTTTTTAAGATTTTAAAGGAGGAACCAGGCAAATGAGATTTTTAGTCTGGCTCAAAAGCACCAGTATTTATTTTTTTTCCAAGAACGAAGTAAAGAAAAGAATGTGGATTAGGACTCAGAAGGTCTGGGTTTGAATCCCAGTTTGTGCTGTAGCCTCAGACAAGTAACTTAAACTTCGACGGGCTTCAGTTTCCCATCTGTCAACAGAAATAACAATTCCTGCTCTGCCCAACCTTACGGATGTTGTGGGATCATGAGGCAATAATGCATACTTTGTGGACCGTATAATACGCTGCCCGTGTGGAGATTGTCATGAACAGAAACATAATGGCAGCGTCTCTCAAATGCCTGACAGAATGAAAGAGTGATCTCTCTTCACCCAGTAATGAAAAGGAAAGTTCAGAGGCGAGGAAAGGAACTTCAATGCATTTTTGGACTTTGCATTTCTATGGAAACCATCAGCACACTATTGTCTGTAGAGAGATATTCAATTATAGATGTGTTTTATGGCATGACAAACTGACTACCTTTAGTCATTTAAATTATCTTCCCTGAAAAAAAGATGATTCACACAATCATGGTGGCTCGTTGAAATTATGGCTCTCAAAAAGAATTTACTTTAAAAAAAATGATTGCTTTGATTTTATGTGTGCGTATGTGCGTGTGTAAGCATATATATATACATGTAATGCTTACTTTAAATGTGTGCATCCAGAAATGCTCTTAAATGTACTTCATATAATTTTACCCTAAGCAAATAGGTTAATTAAGATTGACATGCAGAGTTCAATGTTATGAAAGAAAATGTCACCATCTTTGTTGAAGAGTATGAGAGAGACTTTAACCTAGTGTTCGTTTGGCATTTGCAAGCATGAGGCTTCTGTGTAGATTAAGAGACATGGCAAGACTGGTCTCCCATTTCTGGGAGAAAGTGTAGCTGGCCTCAGGTGAAAGCCCAAAAAAAATCCTCTATAGCTGTGCACCTGGCTGGCTCAGTTGGTGAAGAGTGTGACTCTTGACCTCAGGGTTGTGGGTTTGCGCCCCATGTTGGGTGTGGAGATGACTTAAAAATAAAAATAAATGAAAAAAAACCCAAAACTCTATAGCAAGTAGAATGAAATGATTTATATGTCTCCCTCATATCGTAACAGGACTTGAGACAAAGAAAAAAAATCTAAAATTGCCTTGGGTGGTTGATTCTGAGAATCAGGCAAACCTGTCATGCTGTGTGCCGCTGAACTGAAATCTTATTGGGCCCCAGGGTTCAGTTTCCAAATGGTGGCTGTTCCGTCTGGGGCTTGGCTACCAGCCTTGGCATCTTTATTCACACACTCCATGATTCCGTGGCTCCTCTGCAGGACAGGGGCGGGGAAGAGGGTCAAGTCCTGCCTCCGGCGGAGGCCTTGAGTACGACTCTGCTTTGGTGACGGAGGAGTAAACCTGAGTTGCTGAAATAAGGGCTTGGAGTTTATGTATGAATTTCAAGTGTCTGTGATCTTCCTACTTGCATAGCAGGGAATTCGAATGGGGCACATCCCACGGAAACTGGCACCTGGGTCAGGATTTCTGAGCAGCAAGATGGAGTTAATGGGTTTCTCCCATTTTACTCGTTAACGTTTGCTCTGTTTGGGAAGGGATGGGTGTGTGTCTGGTGGTTCTGTCTCTGTCACCTAAGGTCACCATTCTGTCCTCTCAGGAGCAGAAAACACCCCACTTCGAACCTGCCCCTTGACTACTGGTTGTTCATATGCTTGGCCGCCTAGAGAGTGCATTGTTTTAATCTTGCAACACATGAAGCCTGTGGAATGAAATAGCCACATAATATAAATGGCAATAATCAGCTCTTGACAGATTTCTGCAAAAGGTTTGTGGCTAACTTCCTCGAATGTCCTGAGGCACTCTACAAAGAATCATTGTCCATGTTTCAGAGAGAAAGAAAAATGAGATAGTTATCTATACTATTTCTTCATTCTAGTATTGCATGTGCTTGGAAGCTAACCAGATTTCTAACAGGGTCTAAAATGTCAGCCAGAATGTACTGAATATATAGTAGAGGCTAAGATTAAATTTCCTCTGGTTTACTCAGATAAGCTGGGTTTGGGGGGTGGGAAGGAGTCACTGGCCTAATAATATAATTCATAGCCCTTGAATAAATCTTTTCTTACTTTCTTCATTTTGTGCCGATCTATACTTTTTGTCATTCCAGAGAGTTAGGCAATATTCAAGTCTACTAAATGGCATCTGGTTTGAATATGTTCTAAAAAAATTACCATGGGAAAAAAAGTCACATAAACTTCTCTATACCATGAGAAAAGATAAACGAAGCAATTCGAACAATTCCTTTATACTCTCCTGAAATTGTACAAAGTTGTGGACTCCCTAATGCGAATGAATTTTCTTACATCAGTCCCCAAACAGCATTATTTTGTTTGAAATTCAAACAAAGATATTTTCTGTTTAATGAAAAACAGTCTCTACCCCGCAGTTGCAAACAAAGCTGCTGAGTTCCCATGTCATTCCTAGACCCATTTGAGTATACCTGGAAACACTCCAGATTTAGCCCAGCTTGTCAAGGAGCATGGGCTTCTGGGACATTTCTTGGGCCATGACTAAGGCTCGGAGAGCTCTTCAGAGCTCTCTGCACCTGTCTCCCTGCCGATATTGGCAGAAGCAGAGCCATTATTACTGAGACTCTATGACTCTTTTTTCTTTTTTAAACAAGGGCTGTTGGCAATGTCCAGGCTCCTTCTCTTCTGCCATGAGCCTCTCTTAACATCAAGGAAGCGCCAGCGGTCACTGGCCCAGCCCCCTCCCTTGGCATCGGCTTCAGGATCAAAATCCTGCCACCAAGGAATTCATGTTTCCTCAGCTCAGGGTAAAGAATCACCATGATCACGTGCTTTTAGCTCTTAAGGAATTCCAACTACCTTCTTATATTCATGGCTTAATTACAGGGACAAAATTTTATATGTGATTGGGGTGCTGTGACTTTACCATCGTACCTTGGACCTAAACAATTATAGTTTATTGTTTAATTCATGAAACTAAGATGATGTAAGTTTCATGATTGTAGATACCTGGACCTGGATAGGGTACTCGAGGTAAGTCTTCAGCCTCAAACCAGAAATGTACATTTGTTATCTTTCAAAGATAGTGTTTGTCTATCCTTATCAACCTTGGAAAACACATAAACAAACAAAAAACTGGACTCACTTTTTTCTTTTCTTTTTTTTTTTTAAGATTTATTTATTTATTTGTCAGAGAGAGGAAGAGAAAGAGCTCACTAGCAGGGGGAACAGCAGGCAGGTGGAGAAGCAGGCTCCCCATTGAGCAAGGAGCCCAATGCAGGACTCAACCCCAGGGTTCTGGGATCATGTCCTGAGCAGAAGGCAGACGCTTAACTGACTGAGCCACCCAGACATCCCAGACTCACCTTTTTTTCAAAAGAGAGACTGACTTTCCCTCTGCATTCCCTATCCTAGTGCCCCTCCTGGAGGAGGCAGTGACTTAAATCTTATCAGCATTCCTTCTCTTGGTTGAAAACTTTCCCTAAAGATAATTTAGTCTGATCATCCCTCTTGCTAGAGATGGGGGAATGAAGCGCAGAAAATCTCAAGGAATTACAGGCGTTTGATGGAGAACAGAGGGTGGAACCTCGATTTCCCTGACTAATCCAGCCCTTTTAGACTCGCATCGCCATGGCTCCGTGTCATAAAATCAGCCTGGGCGTAAGGCAAAATCTGACACACAACAAATTCCACCGTTCCAAACCAGCCTCTAGAGTGTTGACCTTGTGCTAAAATGACACCTGTCTCTTTACTACTGTTTGCGCTAGGCCAGTGCAGGTAGACCGGCTACGGTTCCCCTACAGACTGCAGAAGGCTTCTGCACTCTGAGGAAGGCCATGGCCAGGAAAGAACTGGGATAGGGCAATGATTTTCAAGCATTCACACCATGGTAAGAAATACATTTCATATTGTGACCCAAATCCCAAATAACATGACTACGAAGATGCAAGTATGTGTATACAATATTACAGAAATAAATTCCTCAGAAAAACACTTGCCCTTACTACTTCGATGAATTCTGCTCTATTTCATTTAAAAAATATATATAGCTTGTGACCCACTGAATTGATTTATGAATGGGCATGAGTCTGCAGCTTTACTCAATGGGGACATATCTGGCTTGTCTCGTCATGCTATTCCTGCCCAAAATATAGCCAGGCGTATTTGTTTCTTAATGTAGGACCCAGCCACACTCTACAAAACATTTCATTGGGAGCCATCTTGGTTGGTAGTCAGCACGATCAAAGGATTCTCCTGTGGGCATATTCATGGGTGTGTCCCAGGCGAGCAGATGTTGTTTGAGGACCAGGCTTGTGTCTCCTTTTTCAAGCTCCTGAATTGTCTTTTGGGTGCCCCCACCCCACTCTCCCTTACCCAGCAGGAGTGGTCAATAAATGGTTGCAGACCAACCTGTTCTATCTATGCTGTGACCTTGAGCAAGTCACTTAAGCCTTTTGATCCTCAGTTCCCTGATCTATAAAAGGAAAAAAAATGAATTCTACCTCCAAGGCTGTTGTGAAAGGCAAATGATACATGAAGTGTGAAACTGCCTTCTCAACTTTAAAGTAAATGTTAGGTATAATTATAATTTTACCTATAACACTATAGGCCATGACGCATTAGAATTACATGTACAAAAGGGACAGCAAAATGGAGCTCTGGGAGGGTTCCTGATGCTTCTACAACTCTCTGGTTTTTAATAAACTAAAACACATTAATACATTCTAAAAGCAGATGATTAAGTCTGTCAGTATCTCTATGAAGTTATATGTTGCTGCCTTAAAACCTATTGACTTAAATTCACAGAGACAGAAAGTAGAATAGTGGTTACCCGGGGCTTGAAGGAGGAAGGAATAGTGTTTCATGGGGACAGAGTTTCAGTCCGAGATGATGAAAAAGTCCTGGAGATGGATGGTGTGATGGTTGCACACCAAGGAAAATGTACTTAGTGCCATAGAACTATACACTTAGAATGGCTAAAATGATGAATTTTATGTTATGTATGTTTCACCAAAATAAAAAAGAAACAGTGGCTTAAAACCACAGCCCTTTTAGAGTTAGGATTTGGCTCATCAAAAAAATACCTTCACAGAAACATCTACAATAATGTTTGAAACTGTTTTCAAACTGTAAAAAAAACCAAATAAACAAAACCCCCCAAAAACAAAAGGCTAGAGTTAGGATTTGGGCAGGGCTCAGCAGCTTCAGCCCATCTTTGCCCTGCGTGGTATCTCCTGGGACAGTCCAGCTGGGACTAGAGGATCCAAGATGGCTTCATTTGCCACTTTGGTGCTGACTCTTAGCTGAGGTGCCGCTGTTCTTCTCCACATGGCTTCTCAGCCTCCAAGTCTTCTCTCCACATCTGTCCTCTCTATAGGTAGACAGACTGTACTTCTTCATAAGACAGAGAGAGTAGAAGCTCCAGACCTCTTAAGGCCTGGGTTTGAAGTCCCAGAGAGTTGTTTCCATCACATGCTATTGGCCAAGCAAGTCACTGGGACGGCACAGACTCAGTGTGGAAGGGGACTACACATGGGCAAAAATTCGGGGAGGCGTGGATCAGTTAGGGTCATTTCGTCATGATCTACTATAGCCTCCATGCCCAATTGCTGGCTAGCCTTTCTCCCTGCTCTGCCTGATACTGAATTCCGTTCTAGAGCCATACATACCGAAGAGCAGTATAGGGGAGTGGTGAAGAGGATGGACTTTGGCATAAGGCTTGAAATGCTGGCTCTCCCATTTATTGGCTGTATGACCTTTGGCAAGTTATGCACCCTGTATCTCAGTTTTCATACCTGTAAAATGGGGATTACAATAGTACTTATCTCATCGTGTCGTTGTGAGAAGTGAATATGAGTAAAAACCTTAATAACAGGGCCTGGCATGAAATAAGAACAACATAAGAATTTGCTGTTATTGTTTTTGTCTCATCGTCAGGAAACAGAGGAAGAGGTGGTATGGTGCAGAGGGGAACACTTAGGGCTAACTAAGAAAGGCTGGAAATGGGGCGCCTGGGTGGCACAGCGGTTAAGCGTCTGCCTTCGGCTCAGGGCGTGATCCCGGCGTTATGGGATCGAGTCCCACATCAGGCTCCTCCCCTATGAGCCTGCTTCTTCCTCTCCCACTCCCCCTGCTTGTGTTCCCTCTCTCGCTGGCTGTCTCTCTCTCTGTCAAATAAATAAATAAAATCTTTAAAAAAAAAAAAAAAAGAAAGGCTGGAAACACTTGCTTGGGTACGCAGGACCTCCCTGCCTCACAGAGTTCTCACTTACATCTAAATCCCTTGCTGACATTTAAGCCTCTTTTCTTTTGTTCTGCCCACAGGAGCCGTGGAGAACAGCTGATCAACATCTCCCTGTAATAATCCCTTGAACACCTGAAGACAGCTGTGAGAGCTTAAAGAATTGCTAAGGCTAATCTGAGCACAGGTAATTGAGTTGATGATATGTTCAAATGCATGTAAATCTGTGCCTGGGCACAGTCAGTGAGTTATAAATCATCACCGCCCACTTCTCTTCACCCCCTTAGGAGGCTGGAGCACGGGTCTCGCCTTCCCTGAATGCAGCTAGGGAGTGAGTCTCCTCTATCCTAGCAGAAGCCTGGAGCAGGTTTCTGAGGAGGAAGATAAGGCAAGCAGGGGCTGGGAGATGCCATGTGTATGGCACTCTGCTGGCTCAAATAAGGGGTTAAGCCCAGGAACGGATAAAACTGAACAGTTAATTAGCACCTACTGTTTACTACAGCAAGTTCTTACTGAGCTCACCAGTGGGGTCCTAGTACCTAATCCCATGGTCACTTTTCCATCCTCAGCTTCATGGGCAACCCAATGGCATTTGTCATCCTCTCCTGTTTTGGAACCAGCCAGAACACTGTGGTGTTTCTGAGTCTCGGAGCCCGAATTCATGGATTCAAATCCTGCTCGGCCACTTACCCACTGCATGACGTTATGCAAGTTACTTCACCGGTCAGGTTCTTCCTCTTCACCCTCATCCTTATCTATAAAGTGGGATTGATAATAGTACTGTATTATTGGGTTGCTTGAAATATATTTAAAAAAAGTTTTTTGGTAAAGCTCTTAGCACATGGGGGAGACATAGTAAGAATTCAAAATATTTTTTAAGAACTTTTCTCCATTGACTTCCAAGACATGGCTCTTCTTCTGCCTCTTGGACCACTCCTGATATGCCTCTTTCATCCACCCATGAAAAATTGGCAATGTGTCCAAGATTCTATCTTTGATCCTCTATTCTTCTGATTTTGTATAACCTCCTATGTGATTCATGCCCCTGTTCTCAATGACTGTCTATACATTGGTACCTTGTAAACCTTTATCTCTAGAGGCTAACTTTCTGTTGTTGATATCTCTATCTAAATAGTCCAAGGCTCCTCAAATTCAAAAGATCTAAAACTGGGACTGCTAACCTGGGCTATGATGGAGTAGAAACTGGTACCAATCTAGCCACCCAGTGTTATTTTGAAAGTATTTAACTGGACAAAATACATGAGTCAGTTGTTCCAGGCCACACAAGTCTGTGGTCCCTAAGTGAAGAGAAACTCAAGAAGTGAGGCCCAGAATCACCCTGGCTCTTTATCTGAGGGCAGTTGCACAACCAGGAAGCAGTGAGCTGAGGGACTGGCCGAGTTTCGAGGTAGAGAGCAGAGTTTGGGGCAGCTGCGCGGCTGGAGTCTTTAAGGTAGGACACTGGAGAGGGGGAGGCTTTGTAGAGGGAGGGCTCCAAAAATCTTGGGGGAGGTCATTGCCTGTGAGTACTTGGCCAAGACCTGGGTTGCACATGGGTAAGATGAGACTATCCAAGGATTACCAAATGCCAGCTTCTATGGGGTTGAAGGCTGAGCAGGGATATTAGAGTTTGAGCAGTAATAGGGGTCATCAGAGTTTTGGCTCAGCCTAACTGGAAAGCCATATTAGTACTTTGTTAATAACACCTTAGGCATCCAGCTAGGACACTAGAAAAAACACATTTTAAAAATAAGGACCCTATTCTAGAGCAATAGTTATTGGATGGTTGTTCCTTGACCAGCCGCAGCAGCACCTGCAAGTTTGTTAGAGACCCTGCTGCAAATGCAAATTCTGGGACCCCACCTCTGATCTTCTGGATCAGAAACTCAGGGGAAGAAGCCCAGAAGTCTGTGTTTTATCAGGCCCTTTGGATGATTCCGACACATGCTATAGTTCAAGAGTCACTGTCCTGGAGGAAGACGTACACTAGCCCTGACCTAATAAAGCCTAAAACCTTGATGAGATCCACAGGGGAAACAGTTTGAAGATTGAGTGCACTACATTACAGGGGCTTGGGAGGATATCTGAGGCTTTTCCAATGATCTGCACTAACAAAGTGGGGGAAAAAAAAGAAAAAAAAGAAAAACCTGTACAAGTTCAAAGTGGCCAATCAATAACTGAACTGCTTACTAGAACAAAAATTAAAACTTTCCCAAGGAAGACAACAAAATCCAGAGTCTAAAATTTCTACAATTACCTGTATCCTCCAGTATTACCATAAAAAATTATTATACATGTGGGGCACCTGGGGGGCTCAGTCGGTTAAGCATCTACCTTCGTTCAGGTGAGGTCATGATCCCAGGGTCCTGGGATCAACTGCATTGGGCTTCTTGCTCGGCAGGGAGCCTGCTTCTCCCTCTGCCTGCCACTCCCCCTGCTTGTGCTCCCTCTCTCATAAGTGAATGAATGAATGAATGAATGAATGAATGAATGAATGAATAAAATCTTTTAAAAAATTATTATACATTTGTAAAAGTAAGAAAACAAAAAATTAAGAAATTAGAAATTCTCCAAAAAAAATAAATAAAACAATTAGAAATTGAACCTAAATTTACTCAGATATTGGATTTAGTAAAGACACTATGGCAGCTATTGTAGAGCTTTTCAAAGAATTAAAGGCAAATATGTTCAAAATAAAGAAAAATGTGATCTTAATGAGTAAATAAACAGGGGATAGGGAACCTCAGCAGAAAAATAGAAACTATAAAAAATAAGCAAATGCAAATTCTAGAACTTTCCAAAATAAAATAAAAAAACAAAATTCAGGTTTTATTTTATTTATTTTTAAATAATTTTATTTATTTGAGCAAGAGAGAGAGCACAAGTGGGGGGGGGCAGAGGGAGAGGGAGAAGCCACTCCCCGCTGAGTAGGGAGCTGCAGGCCCGCTCAATCCCAGGACTCCAGGATTATAACCTGAGGCAAAGGCAGACACCCAACCAACTGAGCCACCCAGGCATCCCTCAGAAAAGGTTGTTTTTTTGTTTTTTTTTTTTAAGATTTTATTTATTTATTCGACAGAGATAGAGACAGCCAGCGAGAGAGGGAACACAAGCAGGGGGAGTGGGAGAGGAAGAAGCAGGCTCATAGTGGAGGAGCCCGATGTGGGGCTCGATCCCACAACGCCGGGATCACACCCTGAGCCGAAGGCAGACACTTAACCGCTGTGCCACCCAGGTGCCCCCCTCAGTAAAGGTTTTAACAGGAGAAGGAAGATGCCAGAAAAATCAGCAAATGTAAAGATCAATTGATAAAAATTATCCAATGTGAACAGGAAAAAAAACAAAAGAAAAATGAACTGATCCTCAGAAACCTGTGGTACAGTATCAGACATGATGTAATTGGTGTTCCAAAGGACAAACCAGTGAGAATAGGACAGAAAAATAATTGAAGAAATAATGGTCAACGATATCCCAAAGTTGATGAAACTGTCAACTTCACACATCCGAAAAGTGAGCCCCAGGCAATATAAATACAAAGAAAAACATACGTAGGTCCATTGTCAGATTGCCAGAAAATAAAAAAATAAAGAGGAAAAATTTAAAGACAGACAGAGCTAAATGACACGTAACATATAGGGCAACAGCTATGTGGAGATGACCAACTTCCTATCAGAAACCAGAGAGAACAGAAGACAAGGAAAGGACTGCTTCAAAGTGCTGAAAGAGTCTAATTCCAAGTTTAATACCGTCCCACCCCTCGATGAATTCATCAGCCTCTGAGTGAGGAGAAACTCAAGAGATGAGGCCCACTAATTTCTCCATTTGAATTGCTGGTCACCACACCTCTGCTTTTCCAAGTCAGAAAACTGGGAATCATTCTAGACACCTGTTTCTCCCGCATCCTTTTATCATCATCCATCAGGTCTTCTTGATACTACTTTTTTTTTTAATTTAAAGATTTTATTTATTTATTTATTTATTTATTTATTTATTTATTTGACAGAGAGAGGCAGTGAGAGACGGAACACAAGCGGGGGAGTGGGAGAAGGAGAAGCAGGCTTCCCGCTGAGCAGGGAGCCCGATGTAGGGCTCGATCCCAGAACACTGGGATCATGACCTAAGCCGAAGGCAGACACTTAACGACTGAGTCACCCAGGTGCCCCTTGATACTACTTTTTAAGTGTCATTAAACTAGTCCCGCCTATTCATGCCCACTTCTGCATTAAGTCAGGGTCCTGCTAGCTATAGTGTGAAGCTCAGATTCAGGGGTCAGATTGCCCTGGTTTGAATTTCGACTTTACACCACTTCTGAGGTGCAACTTTGGGCACATTCTTTGACTTTCCTGAATCTCAGTTTCCTGATCTGTAAAATGGGAACCATCATCATCATCATCATCATCATCATCATCCTATCTGTGGAGACTTTTAAGAACGCTCCAGTTGGCACGGGGTGGGGGACCATGCCCAAGGCATGTGGGTGGGTGTCTTCGTGATAATCACCTGTGACCAGCAAAGAATAACCAGCCCCTAAAAAGGAAGTAAGCCATTAAAGGTGTTATCAATAGAGATGTTAAAAGGATTTAAGTTCCCTGGGGCGCCTGGGTGGCACAACGGTCAAGCGTCTGCCTTTGGCTCCGGGCGTGGTCCTGGCGTTGTGGGATCGAGCCCCACATCAGGCTCCTCTGCTATGAGCCTGCTTCTTCCTCTCCCACTCCCCCAGCTTGTGTTCCCTCTCTCACTGGCTTTCTCTATCTCTGTCGAATAAATAAATAAAATCTTAAAAAAAAAAAAAGGATTTAAGTTCCCTGGTTAGCTTTCTATAGAAGACCAACACTGAAGGCCCTTGTTGGCAACCCTGTTGGAGGCCCTCTCACTCTTGAGAGCTTTTTCTGTATCTGTACTTAATAAACTTTGATTGCTTTATTTAAAAAAAAAAAAAGAATGCTCCAGTTATAAACGTTCTCCACGTCTCGGTGATCAACAACTACAGTTCATACTATATGCACACCGGAAGTCGATGGGGCTCTGTGTCTATTGTCTTGCCCTGGAACCCAGGCTAAAGGAGCAGCCACTATCTGGAATATTGCCAGTCACCCATGGTAGAGGAAAAGTAAGAATCTGACAAACTATATTCTAGTGCTTAGTTCTTAAAGGCCCCTAGTTCTGAAAGCTTCCACCATTTCATTGGCTACATTAGCTCACACTGTCGCATTAAAAGAAGGTCAGCTGTGTGCAATTTTACACTCTACTCAGAACTAGGCTATGGTAGGAACAACTGCTGGTGTCTAAATATTCCCAATTCTCGGGGCGCCTGGGTGGCTCAGTCAGTTAAGCGTCCGACTCTTGATTTGGGCTCAGGTCATGATCTCAGGGTCGTGAGATTGAGCCCCACATCAGTGTCTGTGCTTAGGCCGGAGTCTGCTTCTCTCCTTCTCCCTCTCCTCCTCTCCTCACGCATGCGTGCATGCTCTAAGATAAATAAATCTTTAAAAAAATAAAATTAATAAATATTCCTGATTCTCCTTTTGGGCACATGGTAGGATTGCACTTCCCTGCCTCTCTGGACTTGACTGTGGCTGTGTGACACTTGGGCAAAAGCTTTCAGAGCCCAGAGACAATGAGCCACATAGACTTCCCACGGCTGTGATGGTCCTTTCTCAAAGCTGTGAAGTACATATTGGGATGAAATCTCCATTATCCTGGGTTTCTATGTGACTATGAGGAGCGTTGCCCCCTGGCCAACCTACATGGGACATGTGGCATGAGCAAACAATTATTTTGGTCGTTTTAATTATTTTGGTTAATTATTTGGGCGTGGTTTCTTGTCACAGCCTAACCTAACCCATCCTGACTAATACTTTACCCTATAGGATCATCGTGAGGATTAAATCAGATAACATAAAGGGGCACCTGCGTGGCTCAGTTGGTTAAACATCTGACTCTTGATTTCAGCTCAGGTCATAATCTCAGGGTTGTGAGATGAAGCCTGGCGTTGGGCTCTGTGCTGGGTGTGGAGCCTGCTTAAGATTCTCTCTCTCTCCCTCTCTCTTAAAAAAAAAATTAGATAACATATGTCAACTGCTTAACACATGGGTTAGCACTCAGTATGTGTGAATAATCATCATTCTTGCTCAAACCCTTGTAGTAACCTCCTAACCACTGGTCTCCAGCCCTGCCCCATTTACTCCAACTACATTGCCACCAAAGCCATCTTCCTAAAATGCAAATCTGATAATTCCACTTCCTTATTTAAAATCCTTCAGTTTCTCCTGACTTTGATAAAGCCTGAATTCCCTAGCAGGGATCAAGACCTTCCATGGCCTGGAGCCTGCCTGCCTGTCCAGCCTCAGCTCCCAAAGGTCCCCTGGATCCAGCCACATTAAGCAATTATTGTTGCCTGTGCTTATGCTCTTTCTCACCCTCTAGTATCATTGCAAATACTGTTCCTTCTGCCTGGAGTACCCTTCCTTCTCTTGTCCGTCAGGCAAACTGCTTATCATCCTTTAGGACAGCTCAAAAGTAATCTACACTGATACACTCAGTAAGAATTAGCTACAGTCCTCTATTGTGCAGTAATTATTTGTTTGCTTGTCTATTTTCATTAGACTGTGACCCTCAATGACAAGGACTGTGCCCCCTTCATCTTTGTAATCCCAGTGCCTAGTACTCTGCCTGGCATGAGCCAAATATGTGCCTAGTGCCTGTTTATTGAAAGAATGAATAAATGAATATTTGTTGAAATTCTGTTTCTAATACAATTCACTAATTGGGACATAGCAAGCTGGGCAAAGTTTCCAATTTTTCTTCTTAGACATGGCAGAATCTAAATAGAGAAAAGTTTTTCAAAATAAAATTAGTGCAAACTAATTTGTAATTCAGTATTTTTTATTCTGAGATTTCACTACTGATCCCCAAATTCATAATATGTTGTCACATCAGCAGTAGCATAATTTAATAAGTAGAGTTAATAGCTGTTGCATAAAATGCTTATTTTTTGACATTTTGACTACCTGAGATACTTTATATGACAATATTTTTGATGGAATGAAAAAATGAACCATCAATAGGTAAAACATCTCAGGAATATATCTCTTATTTGTATTTTATGAGAGTACTTTCTTTTAGAAAATGTGGTTTTAAAATCCTTGAACACCTGCAGTCACTTTTCTGGATTAGTAAAATGTGGAATATTTTTACTATTCCTTTAATCCGCGGTGTTCTTGAGAGATCTTTATTATCTCTCTTGCTGAGAATGGTAGCCTTTTTTTCTGTGGAGTTTTCAGAATCTTTTACCTCTATTTCTACCATAAAATCCATAACCGTTACAAAGGGTAGAGACTGAGATTTTTCCAACAAAGCTTTCCCTTTACGAGTCCATGATCTGATTTTTGTGGATCATCATAAATTCTAGAACACTTATATTGCCCACTGCTTATCAAACTACCATGGTTCAACAAGGCTGATGTATCCAATAGCAAAATTTCTAAATAAGAGAACTCTAAAATCCTAAGAAATGTATTTTCAAAGATTTATAAATATCAGAGGGCGCCTGGGTGGTACAGTCAGTTAAGTGTCTGACTCTTAGTTCCAGCTCAGGTCCAGCCAGGCTTGTGCACAGAGCAGAGCCTCCTTGAGGTTCTGTCTCCCTCTCCCACTGCCCCTCCCCACCAAATAAATAAATCTTAAAAAAAAAAAAAAAGATCAGATGGAGCAGAGGTTGATGAGGTGGGAAGGGCATACAATAATTAATAAGAAAAGGAATCTTGAAATCCGGATATAAACTGACCTGCGTACATCGTGTGTACTGAAGTACAGGGACCCAGAGTGACTTGGAGAAGGTATTCACATAGAAAACTGCAGGTTAAGTCTTCAGAAAAAAGAAAACATGGCTAATGAAGAGATAAGTCTAGCTCCCAGTTAAGGAAGGGCATGACTCAGAACTTTAAAACTTCTGAGAAAGAACTACGTGCAGCACCTCCCACGTGGACTAGCCCTTAGATCTGGGAGGCGGGGTGACTGCACTTGGCAGAGGGGAGGAAAGAGAAGAGCGGAAACCTAGTTCTGGGAAGGGAAAAGGACACCTCCAAAAATATTCTCTCTTCTCAGACACCAAGACAAAAATGGCTTCAGCCGTCGTTGGTGATTTCCAAAAAGGAAATTGAAAATTCCGCAAAAGAAAGAGTTTGAGCAATAGCACAGTCATGTCGACATTGGTTGGAAAACACATTATGTGAGGTGGCAATTGCGTTGACATTTTAGGTTTAAATAGTCGATGGCATGATCAGGGGGACCTGTCCAGTGCTCAGTGTTCTGTGTCTGTAAGAAAACACACTCCCAGTTGAAAATGAGGCTGGAGTATCGGCTGTTTTTTCAATGGTGGTGACTTGTAATCAAGCAGCCACTTCTTTTGAGTGCATAATACCTTCAGCAGAATCTGGCTAGCCACACAGTGAAGAGGGGCTGGCAAGGTAAACATTTAATGGTCACTGAACGGAAATGTCCATTTTTATTTTTATAAAACGAACTGAATAGATACAAGGGAACAACAAAAGGAATACAGTTTCTGAGGTCAGCTCTTGCTTGGATGGTGTCTCAAACACTCTGAACCTATGGATTGTTTATTGTTAGCATGTACTTTAGAAAGAGGCCACATCAGAACACATTAATAAAATTGAATCTTATTAGCAAGGTGTTCCCAATGTTGATGGATCCAGATTGAAACCGTAGTCATTGCTCTTCCATTTTCTAGACTTGTTTCAGGTAATAGACCAGGGGATATAATCGCTGTATATATTATTTCAGATGAAAAATGAACAAAAGTAGAAATGATGGGCTCTGTGGAATTATTTGCTAATACTGTTAGGATTTCAGAGACTGGGAGAGCCTGGGTGACTCAGCTGGCTAAGTGTCCGACTCTTGATTTCGGCTCAGGTCATGATCTCAGGGTCATGGGATCGAGCCCTGAGTTGGGCTCCACGCAGGGTGTGGAGCCTGCTTAAGATTCTCTCTCAACCCTCTCCCCCACCCTTGTGCGCTCTCTCTCTCTCTTAAGAAAAAAAAAGGGATTTCAGAGATTAGATAGATTGGATGTGCTCTCTCCTGGTGATGAGCCATCTTCCATCTGTTGGTTCTGTGATAGCTTGAAAAACAAATCAAATATCAGTCTGGTCGAGACATACATTTCTCCAACTGAGTATCTTTGCATTTTCCAGTTAAAACCTGAATAACTTCTCCAATTTTAGAAAGAGATGAAAGGCTATCTGAGTTTTGAGTAATATCCAAAAACAACAGTTTTTTTCCAATGATGAAGAGTTCCCTAATTGTTTCAGAGAATGTCTGAAACACCAAAAACTGGATTAGCTTGGGATTTAGGAGTCCTCTGTGACAGAGAACTAGGCCAAGTTGAAATTTTGTTTGCACAAAAGACCAGAGATAAAGGAAATCCATCTTCAAAATACACTTGAAAAACAGTATGCCTTAAGAGCATGCCAACATAAGGAGTCAGCAATTTGGTGAGACTGAGGATTAACAGCTATACAGGATGGTTTCTATGATTGGCTAATAATGCTCCTAAATTGAGAGAGTATTTTTTACTCTGACTCATGTGGGTCAAGCAGAGGGCAGTGTATGGTTAGGGGTGGGGGTGGGGCTGGTGGCATGTAGCTGCTAATACCATATTCTAAAATTATTATTGACTTTATATACTTCTAATGATAATGCATAATGTATCTTAAAATTTCAAGTAATCCTGAGATTTTTATGTTGATTAAATAGATGTATTGGTTAAAATGTACCACATGTTGCATAAGGACCATTGGGGTCCCTCATTTAGACTGTTTTTTTTGAAGGAGTCCAGGGTAGTCCGTTTTGAATAGATTGATCATAATTCATAATAGCTATAACATTTAAAACTACACTCTCAAGAGAAATTATATAATTGAAATCTTCCCATCCAATCACTAGTGACTCTCAAGTTTTACTCTATAAGGGTGTCTGCTCTTTCTTCCAAGTATCCACCTTTATTAGCAAAACAGACATAGACAACATCCCAGTGATCCTTGTCTATGGGGAGGTAAATTCTTTCTGCTTTCGGAGTGTAGCTACTTCTATCACCACCCATCGAACTGTGTTCAAAAGGAAGTGTGGTCAAAATAAGCTCCCAGAATACACAGACCCTCATAGGAAGTGCTCAGCTGGTACACAGACCCTTTCAAGTAGATTGAACAGCCCCACAGTGGCTTCTCTGAATCCTCCACTCAAAGCTTACCTTGGACGGTAGGGTCAGATTGGGAAGTCAGTTGTTGAAAATATGTCTGCGAGAATAGCCACCCAAAACTTGCCCCGAGCCAATGCACTTGCTCTGGTTAGAGCACCAGACTTTGAGCAGGTACCAGTGACTTTCTGCCTTAAATCCAGGCCCATCAGTCTTTTAGATTTCATTGCCATTACCTCACAAAGAGGCCCAGTATATTATCAGAACGTTCTAGATCAGTGGTTCCCAACTTTCTTCTTTATTGGAAACTCCTTGTTAATATCAACACATTTTTACTGGCAAATAAAGAAAAAGAAAGAAAAAACTTTCAGATTTAAAGTTCTAGCAAACTTACAACCAACTTGGACTAGATTCAAAACAAATATATGAACTCTCAGCTTGAAGACAAATTTTCCAAAAACTGCTAGGTTCTTATCAGACAAGGCTGATGTACAAAAAGATCTAAACTATGGCTGTACATAATTCCAAAATGTAAGATCTTTTTTTTAAAGATAGATAGATAGATTGATTGATTTGAAAGAGAGAGAGAGAGAGGAGAGAGACAGAGAGAGCACTCACACAACGGAGGGGGCAGCAGGCAGAAGGAGAGGGAGAAGCAGGCTTCCTGCTGAGCAGGGAGTCCAATGCAGGGCTCGATCTCAGGACCCTGGGATCATGACCTGAGCTGAAGGCAGACGCTTAACTGACTGAGCCACGTAGGTGCCCCTAAGATCTTTAATTCAAACCTGATAACTTAAAAAAAAAAAAAAGGCAAAGTTTCATCTAGGCTTGTTGTTTCCCTCCCCTGTAATTATGTCCCAAAATAAACAAAATTGTTCATATTCTGGTACATAAATCACCCTTTTAGTATTGCATACTGTTAATTATCACATGGATAATCTCATACAGTATAATATTACCGGGATTGAGTAGCTTTGAGTATTAGCCCAAGGAAGAAAACCTCTTTCACTAGCTGACTGTATGGGCAGCCAGTGGCGCCTCCTGGGCACAGACACATGCTGCTTCTCAGTAGGAAAGAGTTAGTCCCAGAGGTGCCCTGTTGTTGAATGCAGATAGCTCTTCACCGACTTCAGCATCTTCCTGGTTGGCTCTGCACACTGTTGATAGGTGATGCTCAAGCAGCTTGGTATTGTCATTGCTCTGGCTTCTGAACCCAAAGAGCTCTGTTGTATCTGTTGAGAGGATTCTTTGGAAGGAGAGGGCCCAAAGTCTGTGATCAAAAGTAGCAAATGCTCTACCCTTCACATGTCCCAATACCATGTGAACCTTAGGGGATCCACACAAGCCCCCAGAACAGAAAGTATATTGTTTGTCTTTGGAAGATCTTTTCATTCCTAGCTGAATCTGTCCTCATAAAGTCCTTGCAATCTTGCACTGACTGCTAGCCTGTTACCACAGAGAATGGGACAGAAGCCAGATTTAGCCTCTGCCTTAAAGAATCCTGGTTTCCAGAGGTCCATTCATCTCTACTACCATGACTATGAGTAAGAACATCCCTACTTATTTCTGTTGCTATCTTTGCTAGTAAATGCAAATGACCATATTGATACCAGAGTGTCAAAGCCGAGCTTAAACTCCATAGCAAAGATAAAAACTTTAGAATAACACAGTCTTTTGGTGAAAGGGTAGGAGAACAGGCACTCCTATACTGTTGGAAGGAAAATGAATTGGTGCAACTTCCATGGAAGACAACTTGGCGATAGGTGTTAACACTGCACATACTTTTTTTTTTTTTTTGCACATACTTTTTAGCCAAGCAATTTTACTTCTAGAAATTTATCCTACAGATATCCTCAGAGATGTGCAAAATGACATGTACAAAGGTATTAATCACAAGATTACTTATAATAGAAAAGTTTGAAAATGAAAATGTTCATCAACAGAGGACTGGTTGAATAAATATGGTGTACCCACCCAGTGGAATACTCTACAGCCATCAAAAAGAATGAGGCTATGTGCTAATATGGAAGGATCTCCAAGAGGCATTGCTGAGTGGCAAGGTTCTGAACAGAATACAATATTATTATCTATGTTAAAAACATATCTGTGGAAAATGTCTATATGATATATTATCACATAAGTATTTATACTGTAGTTTATGTATAGACAATCTCTGGAAGATATATAAGAGACCAGCTCCACTTCTGGAAGCTGAGTGTCTGGAACCTAGGATAGGAGAAAAACTTGCTTTTTATTGTTTATCTTTTTGAACCCTTTTAAGTTTTGCAGGATATGCAAATTTTGCTAATTCGGTAAATAAACAAATAAAACACAATTTGAAAAATCCATGTGAGTCTTATAAGAGAGTAGGTTAGGCCAAGGAAGAAGAAAGAAGCCTTTATGTGACTCACTTTTGCTACTTCTTAGCAGCTCTGATGAAAATGGAGATGTGGCAAATATATTTGCCTAACAGATACTTAATATAGTACTTCTCCCCACCAGGCCTTGTTGTGAGCACTTTATAAATATTTAATTCAATCCTTACAACAACCCTATGAAGTAGATGCTCTATAGATGAGAAAACTAAGCACAGAGAGATTCAGTAACTTGCCCAAGGCCACACAGAAAGCAAGTGTCAGAGACAGGATTTGAACCCTAGCAGTGTGGCTCTAGGATTTATGCTTTTTATAGATGCTGTGTTGTGCTTCATAATGTCATGGTGTGAAAACCATGGCCTTGATCGTCTCTAATACAGTCAACCAAAATAGTTATATCTGAAATTAATTCATTGTGGGCATAACATGCAGAGGCCATTCCTTCCCCATTTTAAGGTGATGGAACTTCAGCCAATTCTCAGAATTCAGCTGATATCTATAGTATAAAAGCCTGAGCTTAAAGTCTTATGGTGATGAACTCACCAAAGTACATGAGAAGGAAGAGGAAGGGGCAGCTTTGCCAAAATGAGTTGATAAGGCAGAGAGATGTATGGACTCAGAAGAAAAAGCAGGAACTCAATCTTTGTCTTCGTTAAATTAGGTCAAACAGAATTTCCAAATCGAGTCATCAAATCAATGCTCCAATTAAAACCGAGATCACTTGGGGGCACCTGGGTGGCTCAGTCGATTAAGCGATTAAGCATTCAAGTCTATTTCAGCTCAGGTCATGATCTCAGAGTTGTGAGATTGAGCCCCACATCCTGGGTCAGGCTCTGTCCTGAGCATTATTATGTTCAAAATACTATTTTAACATTTATAAATAGGAGAAAGTGGGAGTCTGGGCGGCTCAATCGGTAAGCATCTGCCTTCCGCTCAGGTCATGATCCCAGGGTCCTGGAATTGAGTCCCGAACAGGGAGCCCGCTTCTCCCTCTGCCTGCTGCTCCCCCCGCTTGTGCTCTCTCAATCTGACAAATAAATAAATAAGTAAATAAGTAAGTAAATAAATAAATAAATAAGTAAAAAATACATAAGAAAGATAATAGATATTTACCATGGACAGTTTAGAATCTTATACTTGATTCACTCAGTAGCTGAGAAACTTATCTGCCTCTTCCTCGGAAGGGGTCCTTACGTGTCACAGTGGCGAGATTGATTGTCAATTATTTTACACATTATCTCTAATTCTCTAATTCTCAGGGAAGTTTTCTGAGGAAGGCATTTGTCATAGGCAGTAATTTTAAGATAGCCCCAAAGGTGTCTTGCCCCAATCCCTGGCACTTGTGAATATGCTGTGCTTTCTCTGGTGATTACAGTAGTTATGGGGCACAGGTGACCTAGGAAATGGAGATTATGTGGGTGGGCCCGATCTAAAGACAGGAGCTCTGAAAAGCGGATAACCCTTCAATGGCTGAGAGCAGAAGTTCCAGACACTCCACGTGTGAGGAGGACCTGATGTGTAGGTCCTGGTTTGACGATGGAGGGGCCCCGGGAAGAGGAACGTGGGCCATCTGAAAGAGCTGAGCGCAACCCCCGGCTGACAGCCAGCAAGGCAACGGGGACCGCAGTCTTACAGGCACCTGCAAGAACTGAATTCTGCCAAGAGCAGGAATGCACTTAGAAGAGGGCCCTGAGCTCTCGGCAAGAACACAGCCCACGTACCTGACTTCAACCCGTGAGACTCAGACCCAGTTACGCCACCTGGGACTTCTGACCTGCGCAGCTGTGAGGTAATAAATGGGGGTTGTTCCAATCCTCTAGATGTGTGCTCATTTGTTACACAGCGGTAGAAAAACGAATGAAGCATTAATGCGCCCCCACCCCCCCGCCTTGACAGGAGGAAACTGAAACTCAGAGAGTTAAGTCAGTTGGTTAAAACGATCTCTCTCGAATGTGGTGAGGGCAGGCTTTGACTTAGGTCTGACTTCAGACCCAGTTGGCTTTTTTTCCCTCACAGCCACACCACCTATGACAACCTGCCCGCACGGCTGCTAAGAAATGAGTTAACCAACCAGGAGCCGCAGGGGAAAAGGAATAAGCTCTCTCTGCCTGAGGAAAGGATGAGTCAGATCCTTATTTTTAGAAACCAACCTGAAACTTTGGCGGAACAATTGCTTGGGTTTCTGCAATGATCTGGGTCTGAGGGAGTGGCCCCCTCCTACCTGCTTGCTTGAGATGTATTAGTGGGTCTCCTGTTTCAGCCACAAGCACTGGGTGATTGATTCCCAAACATCTGAAGCTGAGTGGATTTAGTCAGATTAACATTCTAACAGCGAGAAGCAGTTGGGGGAAGAAAAAGCAAATCCCGTGTGGCGCTTGTTAACGTATTGAAACACACATCCACAAAGGCCTTCAAGAAAACCCTTCTCTCCAAGGCCTGGCTTTGTAAATATTAGCCTTATAAAGACAAGTCCGTTTAAAAAGGAGGCGTTTTGAAGCGCAGTTACCATCAGGATCTGGCCCCAGCTCCCTGTATGACCTTTCCTTCCTCTTTCCAGTTTACTCCACTCCAACCACAGGGCCCCTGGGCATTCTCTAGAGAGTGCCACGCCCTACACTGCCCCAGGGCCATTGCGCTTCTGTTCCCCCAGCCGAGAATATTCTTCCTCCAGTCGCTGCCCATAGTTCACTCAGACCACTCAATGCTCAAATGGCATCTTAGAGTCTTCACCTGAACACCTTCTTTCTTTTTTTTTTTTTTTTAAGATTTTATTTATTTGACAGAGAGAGAGAGACAGCCAGTGAGAGAGGGAACACAGGCAGGGGGAGTGGGAGAGGAAGAAGCAGGCTCCCAGTGGAGGAGCCCGATGTGGGGCTCGATCCCAGAGCTCTGGGATCACGCCCTGAGCCGAAGGCAGACGCTTAACGGCTGAGCCGCCCAGGTGTCCCTGAACACCTTATTTCACACAGCTGTATTCCCCGCCTGTCACTTGCTTCTCACCCTGCCTTATTTTTCTGTACAGGACTTACATACCCTGTTAGACTGAACACATAAAAATATACTCGTTTGTTATGATGTCTCTCACACTAGAATGTAAGCTCAAGGAGGGCGGAGAGCCTTTGTTTTATTCTTTGTTGTATCCCCAATGTCCAGAACAATTCATGGCACATAGCAGGGCCTCAAATATTTGTTGGATGAATTAGTAAATCAGGAACAAGAGCATTGCATCTGTTTAAATAATTTGTCAGTCCTGAAATATCCCTGCATCCATTTTTTTCCTCTTTTTTAATAGCATTTGCTAACCTCTTCAATATGGAAAAGATACTTGATTGCATAGTTGTACAAAAACCAGAATAAAAAAAGATGAAAAGCTAGAGACAAAGGGGGACCTGGCTGGCTCAGTCCGTACAATGTGTGACTCTTGATCTTGGGGTTGTGAGTTTGAGTCCCACATTAGTGTAGAGGCCACTTTTAGGTAAACAGGCTTGAGTGATGGAATGTAGAAAGGGTGCGCAGCGACCCCCAGGCTGAATACAGACGGCCCCATCAGGTGACCCACTTCAGAATATCCATAGGCCCTGACTACCCAACGGGCGACTTACAACCAGGCACAGTTACCATATGTCACCATACCTCCTTATTTTCCCCCTTTATTTTTATTTTTTTAAAAGATTTTATTCATTTGACAGACAGAGAGCATGAGCAGGGGTGAGGGGCAGAGAGAGAAGGACAAGTAGACTCTGTGCTGAGCAGGGAGCCCAGTGCAGGCTCCATCCCAGGACCCTGAGATCATGACCTGAGCCGAAGGCAGATGCTTAACCGACTGAGCCCCCCAGGTGCCCCACATTCCCCCTTTAAATCTAGCCCCCACCCATTGTCTCATGGCAGACAGCCTCTCCTCTGCAGTCCTGCCCATGGCTCCCTTGCAGTGTAGTCGTTAAATTTCTGTCTCCTTTGTTCTGCCTCAAGTGAGTTCTTTCACCTCCCATACCACTGGCTTCCACTAGATTATCACCCCACATTTGGGAGCCCCCATGCAGTTGATGGGACACCCTCTTTATTTATTTAGAGAGGGAGGGGCAGAGTGAGAGGGGAAGAGAGAGAATCTTAAGCAGGCTCCTCACCAGCACAGAGCCCAATGGAGGGCTCGATCTCACAACCTTGAGATCATGACCTGAGCAGAAATCCATAATGGGATGCTTAACCCTCTGGGCCACCCAGGCGCCCCAAGAGACACCCCATTTAGACACCACAGTTAGGTGAAGAGAGCACTTAAAAATAAAATATTTAAGTAAATAAATAATAAAAACTAGAGATAGAGTGGTCTAAGAATGAAATCCTTACTTGCTTTTCAACAGTCATGTGACCTTGGCTCCAGATGTCTTGTCTTTTAAATGAGGATAATGACAGAGTCTGATGCGAAGAGAGGTTTATTCCTGCCCTAAGATCCTTTGAAATTAGAATTCTGTTGGTAGGGAATCAGGAAATATCAGTTTTAACCCTGCCTGTGTTAAATGTAAACTGAGCATGTAACTTTAGGCAAGTCCTTTAAACCTCTCTAGGCCTCCAAGAAACCAAAATTTCTCTGAGTCCTTTTGAGGTCAGGTCTTAGTCACTGGCAGGGCTGGGGGTTGGGAAGGAGCTGGGTCAACCAGATATTCTGGTGTTTGTACGATCTTAATCTCTGTCCCTACAGGGCCTAGGTCCACCTGTTGTTTGGTACGGGCGAGGCTCAAGACTTAAAATTTTGGTGCAGCAAATATTTTCAGAGCACTTGCTATGAGCTGTATGCTGGGGGATACCACACAGAACACTGCAGACAAGGTCCTTGCCCTTTTATGTTCTAATGGTAGAAACATGATAAACAGGTCAATGGAAAATGAATCCAGACTAATGATAAGTGCTGGGAAGGAAGTAGAAGAAGGCTCTAAGAGAATAGCAGGTAGGAACCATTGAGTTCACTTGGATCAGGGAAGGCCTTTCTGACTGAGCCTTAAACCATAGGAAAATGCAGCCATGGGAAGAGCATTCCAGGCCAAGGGAGAGGCAAGTACAACCATCAAGGCCTGAGAATGGAAGGGGTTAGGACATTCTATAACCTGACAAAGGCCGTTGTGCAAAGGGTATAGTGATTAAGGGGACAGTGGCAAGAGGTGAGGCCGTGAGGCAGGAGCTCCTATTGTGAGTGAGGCCAGACAGGCCATAGATAAAGTAACCAGTAGTCCCTTTTTGCCCGTAACTGAGGAGTTTCCTGGGATGTGGGACTTTCAGTGCTTAAATCAGGAAGTCTTGGGCAAGAGCAGATAAGTTGGTCACCCTAGCCATGGTAGGGGGTTACACTTTACCCTGTCTACAGTAGGCAGTCACTGAAAGGTTTTAAATAGGGAAATGGTACGTCTTGATTTCTGTTTTCCGACATCACTCTAGGCTTTTGTGTGGCAAATGCACTGGAGAGGAACAAGATGGAAAAGGAGGCGGTCATTTAGTCAATTACTGCAATCCTTGTGAGAGGGGATGGTGGTTTGAAATAGACTGGCGACATTGAAGCTGCAGCACTGTGGATGGGTATAAGTTGCATTTCGGAGGTAGAATGAACCAGACTTGGGAATGTATGTAGCAAAGAAAAAGAAATTAGAGATGACTCCTGGACTTCGGGTTTTAGGAACTGGGTGATTAGTTTTGCCGACAGAGGGAAATCTAAAAAGGACCGGATGTAGAAATTGGGGGAGGACAGGGAGGGAGGTATCTGGAGTTCAACTGGGAGGAAAATGTGACGCCAGAGTGAAGGCACTCTGATTGTTACATGTTCAAAGCATTTTGTAAGCACTAGCTAATTAGTTCTTATAACAGTTGTTCTGAGTTGTTAATTACCTGAACCCCATTTTACAGGTTCTGGAGAAGAGCAAGTGTCTGTAATTTGCCCAAGGCTAAAGTGAATTATAGAACAAACAGCAGCACCAATTAATTCCTGGTAGTCCTGTGCTCTGCCAATCTTTTAAAGAGTAACTCTTTGGTTAGGATGAGTAAATCGAATGGTATTTTGGAAGAGGAAGGCATGGATTTTGAGGTCAACAGACCTGGAGTCATGTTTTGGTTTTCCCCCTTATTACTTATGTGACATGACCACATACATAAAAGTAATATCCTTGGACCTTCAGTTTCCTATAAAACAATAATTATCGAGTCAAATACTTAACGTGTTCTTACTTTCTGCTGTATCCTCTGTCTAGAAACAATTTTGCCCGGAAAACCAACTGTCCTCTGATTAGAGAGACCATCTCTGATCACTCTATAACGAATTAGCAGTATCCCCTACGCAAAGACACTCTCCACTCCCCCTTTAGCCTGGTTTGATTTCTCTTTATAGCACTTATTTCCACCTGACCTACAATATATCCATTTCCATAAGTTCAAGGATTTTGTCTGTCTTGTTCCCTGCTATATTCCCAGAGTCTAGAACAATGTCTGGCACAATGAGTGCTCAGTAATATTTATTGAAATGAGTGAATAAGTGAAATTATACACATAAAATGGCACACAATATGGACACATGGTAGGAACTTAAGCAGTTACTATATCAGAATAGGAATTGAGCAACATACCCAGTTTTATACGTTCCTTGTCTGAGAAGCTGTTCTAGCGGTACTTCTTTATGTGTTTAATATTAAAAACAGGTTGGGGCACCTGGCTGGCTCAGTGTGTAGAGCATGCAACTCTTGATCTTGGGTGATGAGTTCAAGTCCCACTTTGGGCCTTGAGCCTACTCAAAAAAAAAAAAAAATTAGGGGCACCTGGGTGGCTCAGTCGGTTAAGCATCTGACTCTTGATTTCGGCTCAGGTCATGATGTCAGGGTCCTGAGATCAAGCCCCATGCAGAGCCTGCTTAAGATTTTCTCTCTTCCTCTGCCCCTCCCCACCCTCTAAAAAAAATTAAAACAAGTCTTCAGGGTATTATTGAAAAGATGTTCACCAGTTTTATACTTCATTTGATGCATGAACAGAAAGATAGTCTTTGCTATTTCATGGTGATTCTCCTCATCATCTTGTGAATTAGTTTTGTGGTCATGAGAACAAACCACTAATGCACAAACTCATGAATAATATGTGTATGAACAAACAAAACTGACTGAGTTCAAAAGCATGCTACCACCACTTAGGGATGGAAATTGTATTTTTCAACAATTGAGATAAAATTTGAGTTATAGATGTTTTGTCACCTCTCAGACCTCTTAGGGAAGAATGGAAAAGCTACAAGTAACTTCACCTCTATTAAAATAGTCAAACTCAAGAAAAAGTCTCAACCTCTCAGTAGTAATTTTATTATAAAACATTCATTCTTAATTTCTATAACCCAGGAATATGGGTCTTACTATTCTTATTACTATCTTTCTTTTAACCCCATCTCCTTTAAATATTTGCTCAAATGCCACCCTATAGGAGAGGCCAGTTCTGACCACTCACACTCCAGCCCCAGCCTTCCTGGTCTCACTTACATCTACTCTTTTTTTAAACCACAGCACTTGCCACCTTAAAGCTATTATATAATTCACTTATTTATCATGTTTATTGTTTATATCCACTTGGTTAAAGTGTAAGCTTCATGAGGGCAGATATCTTAATCTATTTTGCTCACTATGTATCCCTAAGACCTAGAACATAGTCTGCCACCTCATAGATGAATGAACGAAACTTACACTCCAACACTTAACAAAATATAAGGTTGTTGGAGGTTAGGGAGGTGAGACAGAAACTGTAGTCCCTGGTCTCAGGTCATATCAGGATGACAGATGGAGCAGCATAGCACCTGGGTGATGCCCGTGTGACTTCCAGGCACAACATCAGCATGGCTGTCACTGTCTTGGTTCCCTCCGATATGTCCTTTCTGTTTCTCCCTCGCCTTCCCCAGCATTAGTTTCTACTTGGCCCCTAGTCTTCAGCTCAGTTATTTTCCCTGCCACTTCCATGTATTAACTGTCTTTTCCCCATCTCCCCGATTCTGCATCTTCCCTCCCTCACTGAGAATAGGAGAATAAACAAATGAATGAGCCATCAATCAGTTAACTGTCAACAAGCATTTACCGCATGTCTGCTATATAATTAGCACTAGCGGGCATATAGTATATCCTAGTCGTTGAGACAGCGGCTCTGGGATTGGACAGACTTTGGTGGAAATCTTGCCTTTGCCTCCTATTAGCTGGTTGGCTAGGGACAGTCACTTAACTCCAGTCTCTTCCTCTGTGAAATGAGAATGATAATATGCACGCCTCAGAGGCTATTCTGAGGAATGAGTGAGATGAGTATGAAATACTTAGATTATTGCCAGATACAAATTAAGTGGTCATAACTAATAGCGTTTAAGATTAATTCTGTCTTGGGGCACCTGGGTGGCTCTGTCGGTTAAGCCTCTGACTCTTGACTTTCACTCGGGTCCTGATCTCCCGGTCAGGAGATCCCGGTCATGAGATCAAGCCCCACCTCAGGCTCCATGCTTAGCCTGGAGTCTCCTCAGGATTCTCTCTCTCTTTCTCCGTCTCCCTCTGCCCCTCTCCCCAACTCTCACACTCATGCATGTGCTCTCTCTCTCTCTAAAATAAATAAATAAATCTTAAGAAAAAGATTAATTCTGACTTAAGGCTCTGTGTGGAATTGGCTATATGTCCAAGCCTTGATCCTTGTCTCCCTAGAACTTCCCAACCCATGAGTAAATTAGAAAACAATCCAGGGCTGGATATATGACCTAGGATTAATTTGTGTGGTTTAGACTGTATAAAGATGTAATGATATTGAAAGGAGTAAAAAGAGAAAGTAAATGCCAGAAATACTGATATGTAGTGTATTTAAGGGGCAGAAAATATATATTATTAGATTTGTGGTATATTAAAAAAAAACACTTGATATATAGTATATTTAAAATATACATATTGGATTCACAGTATATTTAAGAGAAAAAAAAATGTATGAATTGCAAGGGTTAGCAGCCCATCGAGGTGCAATGTATGGGAATAGTCCAGAACTTCAGTATTCTGGAGTCACACGACCTGGTTCAAATCCCAGCTCTACACTTACTAGCTGTGCGACGTTGGTCAAGTTACTTAATCATTTAGTCTCTCTGTGCCTGTTTCCCCCTCTGTAACATGGAGGTGATAATAATAGTAAATATCTCATAAAATTGTTATGAAAATTAGGCTAATGAATATATGCAAAGTACTGAGAACAGTGCCTAGCGTAACAGCAAGTACCTGAGTGTCAGCTACTATTATCCCACATTTATTTTCTTTTTCTCCTTAAGTCTTCATTAAAGAATAGTTTAAAATCCCATAATTACATTCTTCTATTGACTCCAATATTAAGTATGTGTTGCTTTCACTTGATTACCAATGTAACATGTTGGTAGCAAACAAAACAAAGAAAACACAACCCTCCTTAAGAGTAGTCTAATAGGGCGTCTGGGTGGCTCAGTGGTTAAGCGTCTGCGTTCGGCCCAGGGTCCTGCTTCTCCCTCTCCCACTCCCCTGCTTGTGTTCCCTCTCTCACTGGCTGTCTCTCTCTCTGTCAAATAAATAAAATCATAAAAAAAAAAAAAGAAAAAGTAGTCTTAATGCAGTGTTGCTGGGTCAGCATCCTGTGGTCTGCTGGGAGGACCAAGTCTTGAATTCTGAAAATGAATTAGACCATGTGTGAAGATGGTATGGGCTTAGATTATATATTGAAAGGGGGAGCTATTATATTGCTTCATATGCCCAAAATATTAAGCTCTGAAATTTTTTAGGTACAATATTACTCTTCTTCCTTATGGATTTTCAAACTCTTTCATTGGCTTAATATTTTTTCCACCCAAAGAATTACCCTTTAATTCATATATGTGGCCCACACCTAAAGCGTGGCCTCAGTGTTATTTTTTTTCCATGTCTCATGTTCATTACAGTCCAAATTTATTTATATATGTTACCTTAAGTTTACAATCTTAAGTGTTCTATTGGTCTACTACCCCTGGTAAAGCTTTTAGGCCCTATTTGAATGAGCACTGCATAGAAGTAACCAAAATCATTTTTCATAGGAAAATGTTTTAAGGTAGTTCCGTCTCTCTTCAAATAATCAAGTACACTGTGATGTTGGGGAATATGTATAAAATCTTTCATAGAGCAGGAGGTAAATGCAAAGCCTTATTACAGACTCTGGATGTCCAAAAAAATCTTCCTTTATTCTGAGGTTACTGATAATACCTTTTTTCCCCCACTAACAATACCTTCTATTCGGAAGAATAGGCACATTTAGGCACATTAGCTTTGCAGTGGAGAAACTTTAACCAAGTAACCAAGGCTAATACCATCATCACTAATAAGATATATCAGCACGCTGCTCCCCCTGAAGGGATGCACCAAGAACATATCACTTCTGTGGAACTCCTACCAAAAGGATCAGTGATTAGTCTAATCTCGAGTAAATATCAGACGAACCCAAACTGTGAGGCATTCTATAAAATAATTAGCTGGTATTCGTCAATAGTGTCAAGGTCAGGAAAGAAACGCAAAAACTGAGTGAAGGTTGCAGGTTGGAGGAAACCAAAAAGACACAGAGACTAAGGGCAATCAGTGGAAGAGCCTGTGTTGGGTCCTGTGTTTAGTGGGAAACTGGTGAAATTCAAATAAGGTTTATAGTTTACTTAATAGACTTGTATCTATGTGAACTCTCTGGCTGTCATAGTTGTACTAGAGGCATGAAAGCTAACATCATGGGAAGCGGGGGCGGGGCAGTCGTGAACTCCGTACTCTTTCTGCTACTTTTCTCTAAGTCCTCAACTCTTTAAAAGTGAAAAGCAAACAAACAAAAGAACTCTCCATGTCTGACTTTAAAACCCTGACTCTCAACCACCAGAAGGTACTACGAATTCTAGGTTCAAGCTGCAGAGGGGCTGTTTGAAGTTTGGCTGCAAGACACCTGCCTGGTGTCTCAGAGCTAGGTCCTGTGTTTGGGACACCAGGAAATAAATAAATAGGAAAAAGAATAAATAATAAATAGTAGCTCAGCTTCAATTAACCTATGTACAAATTTTCAATCCAAAAATGATTAGAAAGCATGTCAGCATTCAAATATTAGCTAACATTTATATGGCAGGCTCTTCTCTCAGCATGTTACAAAATATTTTTTTAAAGACTTTATTTTTATTTTTTTGACACAGAGAGAGAACATGCAGGGGGAGCAGCAGATGGAGAAGGAGAAGCAGGCTTCCTGCTGAGCAGGGAGCCCGTACGGGGCTTGTTCCCAAGGACCCCGGGATCATGACCTGAGCCAAATGCAGACGCTTAACCGACTGAGCCACCCACACGCCCCCATGTTGCAAATTTTAATATATTTAATCCTCATGCCAACCCTAGGAGGGTAGGTAGTATTACTTATCCCTTTTCTACAGATGATGGATTTGAGACAGATTTTAAGTGACTTGTCCAAAGCTACAAAACTGATAAATGGGAAAATCAGAATTCAAGCCCAAGCTTTCTAGCTCTGGAGTCCATGCTCTTATCCAAGATACAACACTGCCCTCCACATAGGTTTTGTGCTATTAGAAATTTAATTTTGAATTACCTGTGATTCGGGGAGCACCAACGTCTGTCAGCATGTAGGGTCTTGAGGCCTGGACCGCTTAGGCCCTAAGCTATGTCCAATTACAGGCTGGTACGCAGCTCAGACCCACCCTGGAGGGTCCTGGGTCTGCAGAGAGGGTACTGAAACCTCAGCCAGTTTGGCTCATCTAGCTTTGTTCCAGAAACCTGAAGAGAAAGGGTCCTCTTCCCAAACCCAGGGCTCAGTTCTCTACCTTAGCGGTGGGTTTCATTTTCTCTATACAAAAACATAATCAAATTTATGCTACATAATCGGTGAGTTTGTGCAGCAAGAATTCCATCTCCCTCTGATATATTCAAAACTGAACATGAAAACCAACAGGCTCCTAAAACTGTGGGTGAGTCAATTCAACCAGAAAAACAAAATATGCTAATTGGCATGGCTGGGCCAGAGAGGGTGGAAGAAAGCTAAATTTCTATTCATAAAGTCTGATTCATTTAGAAAAAGAAAAAGTCACATGCCATCAGATTGGGATTTGTGTTCACTGCACTGAGGAGAAGTACAGAGCCTTCATACTCGCAGGGGTGACTAAGCCATTATTTCACCGGAACACAAAGAACTGTTGCTTTGCACACCCCCTCACTGTAATTAGCTCTTGCAGACAGGATGAAGAATCGAACACAAGAGGTCCTTGGCTGTGCGCCAAGCACTCAGAATTATTTATTTTATTTCATTTAAGGACACAGAGAAGAGGACCATGTCTAGTAGCTTCTTCGTGGGCCCTTGCATGACATGCAATGAGGAGATAATTATGCTCTCTTCTGTTTTGAGAGCAATGGGAGGGTCCTCCCCAGAGACCCAAGACTGCACATGCTCGTCTGAGCCAGTGGTGGGCTGGTAAATGTTTAACAACCAGTTTGGGGGCAAGTTGAAGGCTTGTAGTGTTTACCGATTTCTATAGTGTAAACACAACAACTTTGGCTGATTTCAAGCTATTAATCTGACATTACTGAAGAGATGTGGGCTAGCACTCCACTGTATGCCCTGTCCACTCTCCAAACAGGGGCTCTGAGTAGGCTTAAAAAGAGATAATAGTAAAATGTAATGAGCTAGTTAGGAAATGGTAAGGTTTATGTATCTGTTACTTCATTTTCAATGTAAGTTATTTCATTTAAGTATATATCATTTAATTTTAATACTGGCTGTTAACATGTGATCCACCAGTGGTGAGAGCCAGACAAGGCAGGTCCAACACTCCTCTGAGCCCTGTTCTCCAGGCCCCCAGCGGGGCACCAAGGTTCTCAAATAGATCTGTCACTTCAAAATGGAGCTCAGCTGTTCTCATCCATGGCTGCTGTCTTCTTGTTGGGTGAGAACAGCCATTGCGGCCCACCTTGCCCTGCTTTACTCACTGACAAGACAGAGAGAAGACCACCTCCATTCCTGGTTACGGTGCCTGGGGGCCATCTAATTCAAGCATCTGACTTTACAAAAGAGGAAAGTAAGTCTCAGAAGAGTCATGTAATAGCAATGATCATAGCGGCATTGATTGAACTTCTACAGTATGGCAGCTGCTGGGCTAGGTGAATGTGAACCTAGGTTCTTTTGAACCTCACAAAAATCATATGAAAGTGCCCCTTTGGGGCCATTGGCCTCGTGGTTCACCAAAAAGCAGCCCCTCCTCTTGACTTTGTATTTTCAGCACCCGAGCTGCTTTTCATTTGTCCTTTGGGACTTAAAGACTTCTTGAAGTCTATGGCCTTATCATTTTTATGTACCTGCCATACCTGGCACAGAGCCTTATATGCAGTAGGTGTACAATACATGTTTCCTGAATTTCAATATTGAGGTGTTTAGGCTCCAGACCCAAATATGCTGCTTGAACTGTCTCAGTATTCCCTGTCATTGCCAAAAAGGCTTTTGGAACTATTTTGGTAGTAAAATATAAATATTCTAAAATTTACTGTTTTAACCATTTTTAAACGTACAATTCAGTGGTGTTAAGTACATCCACAGTGCTGTATAACTTTCACCACTGTCTATTTTAGAACTATTTAAAAAAGACATCCAGAATAGTTTTTCCTTTTTTTGTTGTTTATTGATTAAGTAACATATGCATATGACAAAATGTAAATAGTCTGTGAGGGTTTGCAGGACAAAGAAGGTCTTCCATCTCAAGACCCCATAGCCCTCCATTTCTCCTTCTCTAGAGGCCGTGAGTAACCATTTCTATACATCTTTGTGTGGGATGAAAACACAAACCCTCGAGCTAGCTGGCCTGGGTTTAAATGCTGTCTCTACCACTGACCAGCTGTGTGACCTTGGGCAAGTCATTTAACCTCTCTGTGTCTCTGTGAAATAGAGATAATAGTATCTACCTCCGGGTTATTGTAAGGATTCATGAATTCATATGTTTAAAGGGCTTAGAATTGTGCATCTAGAAAGTACTATTTAATTCTTAAGAATATTACTTTGGGACTATTATCCTCCCAAAGAGGATAGCGCATATATGAGTGATGTACCAGCGTGTATGGGTCAAAAGTCAGTGTGGGAGCACTGAAGGGTGAAGGCGGGGATGAGGCAGCATTTTATTACTAGAACATCCTCTGGGGAGTAGGAGATTCATGTTCTGCCTGGGCCACAGACTCAGCTTTGGAGCCTTCAGACTCTACCTCTCTGGGCTTTTGTTTATTCACCTGTGAAATGAGAACATTCGACCAGATGAGTTCTAAGGTCCCTTTCACGTTGAACATTCTGTATCTGTCTCTAAAAGGTTTGAAAAGTGCCAGCGTTCTCTCAGGGAGCTGAAGAAGGAATTAGTCAGTAGGGAGGCGAGTTCCTCAGGCGTCGATACCTCAGTGGGACTGAGACTCCCAGGTCAACTGTGCCACCTGCTTGAGTCATCCGGTTTCCCACATCCTCTTTTAAAGGAGCTGTGCACTGTCCCTCTACATGAAGATTTGATTTCAAGTTAACGTGGTCTGTTTTGAAAGGCCAGAGGGATTCTCTGTTGGCCTTGATGACTCATAGGGACAGTTTGCCACCTATTATATTCTGACTGCAATCCAGAATTACTGCACTGATAGGTTATGGAGACTTCTGCTTGGTTTTTTAAAAGGTAAAATTTGCCAGCTGGAAATCTGCGGTTACTTTCTGGTATGCCTGGCCAGATGGCACTTTCAGTGATAAAACTGTATAGCACAAAGAGGTTTCGCTACGTTCTAAATCTTCTCTGCACTGTTTCTCAGATATCAACATTTCTGCTCAAGCAAACTGTTTTTCTGAGCCCCGAAACTTAGGCACAATGAAAACAGATGAGGGAAGCTCCCAGGGTCTGATTAGCCTGGGGCCATCATTTAGATCCTTTTTGATGAGACATTCAAATAAGATGATACAGATTTCTGTTTGGAAACTCACTTTGATGGCGAACATGTAAAAATTCATTGTTACTGTTGTTGTTACTACTGTTATTTATACTATATATATATATATATATATATATATACTATACATATATAGTATATAAATATACTAACGGTATATTTATACCGTTATAATACTACCGCATTATTACCGTTATCATTTTATTGATAATGAATGTTGCAGAGAACACTTGTATATTGCCATTTGCAAAGTATATTTCAAATATTACCTTATTTGGTCTATATTATTATCCTCTGGGGAAGTTTGGGTAGGTAGGTAAGAGAATAAGTTTTACCAAACTGGGTTTGAATCCCAGCTCTGTTCTTAGATTTGGTTAGACTCCATGTCTGTACCTATAAATCAGGATAGCAATATCTAATTTGTACGGTATAGAGTGGGTGGATTTGGAGACATAATACAAACAGCCCGGCTCAGTGCCTGGCACAGAAGCACCCAATAAATGATCGCTATTCCTACTGTTGTTTAAATTAGTCTCCTTTTTTAAAAAATATTTTTTAAAAAGATTATTTTTATTTATTTTAGAGTGAGAGAGAAAGAGAGAGCATGAGTGGAAGGGACAAACAGAGAGAGAATCTTAAGCAGACTCCGCGCTGAGTACGAAGCCCGTTGAGGGGCTCGATCTCATGACCCTGAGATCATGACCTGAGCCGAAACCAAGAGTCAGATGCTTAACTGACTGTGTCACCCTGGCACCCCTAAGATTTTATTTTTAAGTAATCTCTACACGCAGTGTGGGGCTTGAACACTCAGCCCTGAGACCAGGAGTTGTATGTTTTACCAACTGAACCAGCCAGACACCCCTAGACTCCTTTTCTACAAGGAATTTGAGGCTCAAAAAGATGACTCTTCATCTTTTCAGTCACAGCCTTTATGATGAAAACGATGACATCTTCATCAGCAACAGCCTTTACTCCAGGCTGTTTATGCCACTAGTGAGAAAGCTATGATTCAACTGTAGGTCTTCTAGAGTCAAACCCCATCTGTGTTCTTTCCACAGTGTGACACTGCCACTCAAAAGGACCCTTTCCCTACACCAAAAATGCCTAGCTTAGTTATTTGACTTGTTGAACAGATTTTTTTTGTTTTTTTTTTTTTGTTTTTGTTGTTGTTTTGTTTTTTTCCTTTTTTTCTGAGTACCTTTTGATAGCTTTCTTTCCCCCCACCCCCCGCTCTCTTTCTCTTTCATTTCATAGAACCCAAATAAGGAATTGGAAATGAAGAACAGTAAAAACAGTCCTTGGATTGGTTTCTGACTCATCATCGGATCTCCAAACAGCTCGAAATTGCATTCAGTGGCCTACCTCTTTGAAAGCCTCCGAATGTTCCCTGTGATCTTTGGAGCTGGAAGTTCTCTGCTGTGTCATTTAGCACAGCTCTTCCATGACAGCAGAGGACAGTACCCAGGAGAGGTTACTGCAGGACTTTCAAACTAGTGGAAGGAGCCAGAACAGGAGCCCACATGCCCAGGATTCCAGTCCAGGTTTCTTTCTTCTTCATTTTGCTTTTCAAGGAAAGTTCTCTCTCCTGTCCCCTTGTCCTCAAACTAAGTACATTATCTTCCTAATCCTATGTGATGGACTCCGGGATCATTTTAAACATCAGCGGGTTACACAACTGTGACACTTGAGACATCGCAATCATAAGACTAAAAAGGTTTCTTTGGAATCACGCTGTCAAGATGGGAGTCGCCTCCCAAAGGTTTTGTTCTGGTCTTAGGGTGTAACAAGAGGCTTTCTCGTGACAAACCTAAGCCTTCCTGCTTGGGGCTGGATTGAAAGTAGGGCAGTATTTGCCAATCCTGTGGTATTTCTGTGTCTCCCTTTGGTCCTCACCAATATTAGGAAGGGTGAAAATTTAAATCCTATACTTGCAGCCTGCCTCCCTCCCTTCCTTCTTTCTTCCTTCCTTCCTTTCTTTTTAAGCCAAGTACACTGCTAAACCCAAATTTGGAGATTTTCCAAAAGTTAGGCCCCTTTATACCTGGTCCTCTGAAAGATCCTTTCCCTTTTTTCTCCCACAGCCGTGGTGCCTACCTCACAGTGCACCCAAAGGCAGTGAATTCACAAACACACAGAGGAGGAAAAAAGCTGTGCCCATGATTTTGAGTTATGGTTCCTGACAATTTCGAGCACGTGGCCTAACCCAGACAGCAATGGTCATCTTGTGTTTTGAACTGGGTATGAATTATATTTAAATTCTTCTTGGCATTGAGACCTAGATTTCATTCCTTATCATTGGTGAGACCTTGGGCAAGTCATTTAACCTCTCTGAGCTTCTGTTTTTCCATCTGCAGAATGGCAATAGTAATAGCTCAAGGCTATTGAAATCAAGTTTATAATAATCCTAATACTGATAATAGTAACAGCTCAAATGTCTCTGATACGAAAAATAAGTAAGCGCCACCTGCCTGGCCCATGACAGCCCTTAAGCACTGCTGATACCCCTTCCTTCCTTGCCTACTGAGTCCTCGGCTACCCTTTCCTCATTTTTGCTCCCCTTCTTCGAATCCTCCTCGGTTCTATCCTGGTTTCCATGGACAACATGGCGGAGCACGGGTTCATTTTCCCGTGCCAACTCCCGTTTCTTACACTTCAGGCTGCTCAGTTCATTTCCATTTCTGCTCAGCAGGGAAGACCCAACTTTCCTTCTCGTGGCTCTGGAATTTGTGTTTCTGTTTGTTTGTTTGAAGTCTCACATCACAGGGGATGAGCCTGCGTCTTCCATCCTTGCTCCTCCTGGTTCTTCAGAGGGGTCAGGTCTTCCTTGGCAGTGAGATTTTAAAATAACACTGCTGGCAAAGCACAGAAAGTCAGCTGAAACCAGCCTTCCCCAAAGACCGGCTATTTGCTCAACCAACAGTTTTGGATTCCTCTCTAGGATTATATCTCCTTTTGGGCTATTTATTCAGCCCCCAGCTTACCGCAGGGTAGGCTTTTACCCTGTGATTAAAAAAAAGAAGAAGAAAAGAAAAGAAACTACAAAGATAGCAGCTGTCTTAGGGACTGATGGCATCTTTGAGTTGCCCTAGGCTTATCTGCAGCAATTTTTATGTGGCCATTGCACCAGCCCTCAGGCTTCCCAGTCCCTGGTTTTTCACACCCTTGGAATTTACTCCATGGGTTTCTAATGGCCTGGCCGAGTCTGCTTGGAGACCTGCCCTACATTGAAAGGGAGCCCCTTCTTGGCAATAAGATCAAAACCAGAGTAAGTACCTTGGGCAATGAGAGGTTCCCTAACCTCCCTCTCGAGGCACAGTAAGAATCCCCTTTACCCAGAAGTGCTGGGTCAGGAACGTGGCTTCCAACATCTTTCTGTGTACACAAGGATTAGAGCCAGAAAACCAGAGCAGAAGGGTCACGTATTCGTTCATCAGATATCTGTTGGGCATCTTCTCTGTACAATGTGCTCTGCTGGGGCCTGCGCTGATTAAGGAGGAAGTCGTGGTTCCTAGTGAGCAGAGTCAAGTGTGCCTACACAGAATGACAATGCCACATGACGCACATCATAAGAGAGGTCTGTGTAAAGGGTCAGGGATCTCAGGGGCAGGAGGCCCTCACGCTGTACATGGAGTGCGGTGGATGGGAAATGGCATCACAGAAGGGGCGACTGTCCGGCAGAACCTTTAAGAGCTCAACCAACTGGAGACTAATGGTCTAAGGGCTGAGATGGGGAGGAGACTGAAGACGCTGGTATCCATCCGTCCAAAGGCCCTAGACCAGGACTTGAATGCAACAGCTAATCTGGGAGATGATTCCAGGAAACAGTGATAGGGGAATGGGGAATGCAACAAGGGGTGGAAGAAAGGTTGTTATCAAGATAGTTGCTGCTCTGGGTGGTTGGAGCTCAATGCTTTTGGGCAGCTCTGGAATTCAGTGTAGTGTAAAGCATGTCTCAGAGGTATGTCAACAGAAGGCAAAGAAGCTGAGATGGAGGGAATGGTTTCCAGAAACATGCCCTGTTCGCCCCGCTGAGGGTGCTCCTGCAGCCAAGGGAAAGCTACAGACAGAGAGAAGCAGGTGTTTGCAGCAACTTTTTATGGACAGGCAAACGTGGCCTGATGTGAGGCCCCCATAGCATCTGTTAGTGGGGACCAAAGGCATATGAAAAGAGCATCATGAATTATGGACCATTCAGCGAAGAGATGAAACTGCAGAGGAAAGTGGGAGTCAGATTGTATGCCTTGCTGGGAGGGTGGATCTTTATTCAATAGGGGATGGGAGTCACTGAAGGATCTGGGCAGCAGAGTGCTCTGACAGATGAGCCATGTGCCCCATCAGCAGGCCAGGTTGACTCTGGGAAAGCAGAGTCACATAGACACCAGCCCCGCCAGCATACAGTTGGATGAATCCGCAGCATTTACGGGGATGCGAATAAACTGTTCCCTTTTCTGTATTCCCAGGCAAAGCAGGGGCCTTATGCTATTGTAATGATTAGTTGTGCATATCTATGCTTACACAACCAGACCCTCAGTCTATGGGTTGTGATTTCATGCACCATCCTGAGCCCAACGGCTAGTGCAGGGTCTAGCACATGGCAAAGACTCAGGAAGTATTTGACTGATGGACAACTCGGTTGCTTTATACTCACAGCTCTCCCCAGAGCTATTCACTGTGCTTGTAGCAGGATCCTCCTTGATCCCAAAGGAGCCAGATTATCTCATGTGTGCATTTTGGAAGTGGGCCAGAAAGGTGGTGAGGATGGGGCGCTCTGGAGTATTTTGGAACTCCTTCCCTGTTAAGCCCAGAGCTGGTCACAGAACGTACTTCCTTCTAATCTTTGCTGCTCCAGCAAGACCTCGGTGGAACTTTGCCTAATTGTCACTTCCACAGAAGACATTTTGCCACGATCCCAGTATCATCACGGGAGGCTGGACTTTCCCTCTGGCTTTGGCCAACTAAGGGATGTAGGCCCTGCTTTCTGCCCAGATCTGACAGCAGTTGCTTCTGGTTGCCAACCAGAGAAAGAGGCTATCATTGTCATTCAACAAGAGGATGGTTTTCTGAAGTGGCTGTGTGACCTTTTCAGAAAATCCCCATGGAAAGGGGAAGTATCCTGATGGTAAACAAGAGGAAAATAGAAAGCATTCAGTAGCCAAACTAATTTCTGGAATGGTGTTCCACACCCAGTGATTCTGACCCAGATCTTAAGGTAGAGGAGAATTAATAGGATCCCACCATCAACAGAACTCATAAGGAACTTCTGGAAGTCACATTTAATCCATCCGCCTGCTGTAGGTACAACCAAACTGAATTCATTAAACTGTTGTCCTTCAAACATTTTAGGGAAGGAGATTCTGGATCTTTTCCCATTAAGGATCCAAAAAACATTTTATGGGTAAGAAGCCCTTCGAAGAAGTAATAAAACCTATGACCCGAAAACTCATTTCATAGCTGAGGAAACTGAAGCAGAGCCAGTACTAAAACCTCGTCCCTTGACCCCCTCATTTGGAAACTTCCTTCAGTCACTCATGGAGTATTCCTTGAGTGCCTACCATGAGGACCTCTACTTAGAACTGGAGAAACATAGCTCAACAAGACAGTTTCTGCACCCTGAGGATGGGGCTCATAATCCCGTAGAACAGAAATATTTGCATTTAATTAACTATAACTAAATGTCACCATTGTTATCATAAAGACATGATCAAATGCATGTTGAAGTCTTACCACGGGTCTTTTCTGTTTGTTTAAAACAACAGTTGCTAATATTTATAACAGATTGCACAAGCTTCTACTTCTACCTCCTGCTTCCAATCCTCGTGTCTATTAAGAAACGTATTCACTTAGGCACACATTTAATGAGAATTGTGTAAATCCCTGAATTTTATTGTAAAAACAGAATACATATGTTCCCATCTCAAATTTGCAGTGTCAGGCTGTTATTTGTCTAAAGAGTTCAGAGGAGCTGAGCTGAGGTCCATTTACTTCTCCTGCCTACAACCTTAGAAACATGGCCAGTGTGCTAAGAAGAAAAAAAAAACCTTCCTACTTGTCCAGATTTGTTGTTAAAAAAAACAAAAAAACAAAAACACAATGAAATACTTAATATGAATGGAGGAGTCATGTGGGTCACTGGCCCATGGGGCTTGTTGTCATTGCCAAAATAATCGGTTGAGGTTAGAATGTGATTTTATTTGAACAATACTGTGTCAATGAGGCCCTGAAAGAAACATGTTGGTACTCACCATTCGAAAAAGAAAAAATACACTAGTCTTCCGAAAGTTAAGAAAGGAGATACTACCCAGAAGGTAGCTTTCTGAACAGTAAAACATGAGAGAGAAAACCTGCTAGGTACAGACAAGTAAGAGTGTATGACATTCATTAACTCCACCGTCGCTGTTTTATATGACTCTTCACTCAAGAATTGAACTTGAGGGTGTGGGTCAGTGATGCATTGCAGTAAAAATCCACTGAGGTTCAATCTTAAACCTCCTTCCACTCCCCTATTACATAGTCAGTAACAACTTAATTTCAACTGTCTGCCCCATAGCTGGACAGTGTGGAGCACCTGCTCCAATGGACTTGTGAGATGGCCCAGCCTCCTACCTGCAGATCTCCAACTCTCTCCACCTATCCCTGTTTCAATTGATGACCACATGAAACTAGAAAACTCACAAATTATTGCCTCCTCTTCCTCTCACCACCATCCACTCCCTTCTTCTTTACTACATTCAATGTGTCATCAAATTCTCTCAGTTCTTTTTATTCAATGTATCAGGCAGGGTTCAACTGCAGTCAATAGAACTCACTCTAGCTCTTTTAAGCAGAAAGGGATTTCATCTATACAATCCAGCACTGACCCAATTATTGGAAGTGTAGGCACTCAGCTGGACCTGGATGTCTGACTTCCATAGGAACACCGCAGAGCTGGCCTGCCAGGGACGCTATTGCGTGTGCCACCATCAGGAAGGTGGGGAATCAGAAAACCACCACCAGTACTGGTGAGTTCACACCACTTTTGTTGCAATTGGGGATTGGAGAGCTACCACTGCCATGTTTGCAACAGAGCCGTGGTATGTTTGCTGGTTCCGTACCAGCAAAAAGTAGGTGCCCTGTACCCTCTGCCCCACCCTGGGATGTTGCCATAGGAATACTCTGCATGTTTATAACTGTGCTTGCTATGAACTGGCCTCTTCCTCACTTTCACCTTTCAGATCTTGCACAGATGGATCTGTTTGTCAGAACTCACATTCCATTTGGAACTTTAACTGCAAAGGAGTCTGGGAAATACAGTGTTTTGCCTTCCAGCCTCTCAGTGCAGAAAGGCACACTGGGAGGAGAGTGGGATGAGATAATCCACAGTATCTACCACTAGGTAGATAACTCTCCAACAGCCATGGCCCTGTGGACCTTGTCATCACTCACCTGAACCATTGCAGTCTTCTCATTCCTAGTCTCTCTCTCCTTTCAAGTTGTCCCCCCTTCAATCCATGCTGTGTTGTACTCGAGTTTTCTTTCTAAAACACAGTGGCTATTGTGTCAATTTCCTGCTCAAAATCTTGTCACCCATACTAAAAGCCATTCTCTTTTCAAGTCTCTTAACCATCTGGCCCCAAACCCCCTTGCCAGCTGCAAAATCCTGCCCCCTCTCCACACCTCCAGGCTTCGGTCACACCAGATGCTAAATGTTTTCACCACCCCTCCCCCATCTTTCCGTTGTTCATGAAGTTCCCCTTCATGTTCTCATTTTTAATTCAAATGTTACCCTCCTCCTCCTCCACGCACACAGAATTAATGGGTTCTTCCTGGTTTTTTTGCATCCACCTCTACTGCCCTTCTGCCTTTATATTATGCAGAGTTATATATATATGGCTGCCTTTCTAATGTGAGGGCGTGGACCATGTTTCTATTCATCTGTGCATCTCCATTGCATGATTCTTGGTAGAGACTCAGTAAACTGTTGTTGAACAAGTCCAAGTTAGACTGCCACTAACTTCCTGGGCTTACACATGGTAAGGCCACTGGCTGGTGGCTTACCTATCACTATGGAACATTAGGTCCTTGAAGATAAGGACTATACCTCATTTATTTTTCTAAATTCAGCTTGGTGCGCAGAACCTGACACATAGGAGATACTTGATAAATATTTGTTAGATAAAACAATGGCTGGATGGTTGGATGAATAATCGTAACAATACTTGCACGGGGCTTATAATGGTCTAGTGCTGTTTCCATCACCCCAATTACAGTAACATATGGGATCTTCCAAACACTCCTAATGAGAAGTGTTAAGACCCTGGATAGTCAAGTTGTTTGCCCACAGTCGCAGAGTTAGTAAGTGGCAGAAATAGGATTCAGACCCAGGCAGCTGGTTCCAGACTGTGTTCTTAGTTGCTATGCTTATACTGGTGATGGGTGGATGAATGGATGGATCTCTAGGGGTATTCCAAGCAGAGAAACAACAGAAACAAAGGTAGGAATATTCCCTTTATTTGTACATGGCTTTTATGGTCAGTAAATTTAGCCACATCTGCAATTAATTCTGTCCTATGAAATAGGCACCCCCTGCGCTGTAGGTCAAAATAAAACTTTAACCATGTTTTTGAAAACTTACTTGCTTTCATTCTCTAATATGACCCTACATCTCAGATTCTCAATGAGTTAAACCCTACCTCTCTTGACACATGCTTCTAAATATATGAATGATAACATTCAAATGTACTTCCACATTCACTCTTTCATTCAACAAACACTTTTTGAGTGCCTACCATGTGCCAGACAATCTCTTTAGGCTGGCACTACCACTCCCAGAATGCACATGTGTGTAAACTAATCGTAGACACATATAGAGTCTTTCTTAAGTCCATAGAGCATAACGGTGAGGATCACAGGCCCTGGAGCTACGCGCTCTGCCACTTTCTAGCTGTGGGATTTCAGCAGCGTCACATACCGCGCTGGTGTCTTCATACATGAAGTGGGTGTAACAACAGTCTCTATCTCATGGGATTATTGTGAGGATTAAATAGTTAATACACGTCAAGTGCTTAACACTGTGTCTGGCAAATACGCTAGTAAGCGCTTAATAAATGTTAGTAATTTCATGTTGACAATCATTTCTGGTAAGTTATTGCTGAATGATTGAGCTTCATATGTGAGGCTGTTTTCCATTATAAAATGAAAAGAGGTCTGGAGATCTCTGGTGGGGAATCAGTCTTAAAGGGATATAAAGGAATTAACAGCATCTGTTGCCATAACAAAACCATTTCTTGGTCTCGAGTGGGCCTTTAAGGGGCCTATAATTGACTTTAGTGTTCCTTCCATCGCAGCGGGCAGGTGGGGGTGGGAAAAGCCTTCCATCTAAGCAGGCGGGCTCTGGCAGAGCTCTTTGTGCCGGAAGGACGAAGGTCAAGGGACTCCTCGTATTGAAGGCCTTTCTCAAAATGAAGGATTTGGCTTCTGAGAGTAATGTGTGGAGTGAACCCCTGCTATACTTAATTCCCTTTTTTGTGAACTCAGTACATTTTTAAAATTCAGTGAGGGGCCCTCCTGTAGTGTGGCATGGAGACTGCAAACCCAGATGCCCTTCTGACAGAGTCCTCAGGGGCCCTCCCTCAGCCTTTGACCTATGAGCTGACGACTGTGTTCTAGACTTAGTGGCTGGGCCAAATCATTTGCATTCAAGTGTGCCCAGGAATTATATGTCTTAAATTTGCACACGTTAGATCCAGTGTGGATTTGATATAAAAATTAGAAAATAAAAGATTAAACAAAAATTCTCCTATGGGTAGGGGCACCTGGGTGGCACAGCAGTTGGGCGTCTGCCTTCGGCTCAGGGCGTGATCCCAGCATTATGGGATCGAGCCCCACATCAGGCTCCTCCGCTGGGAGCCTGCTTCTTCCTCTCCCACTCCCCCTGCTTGTGTTCCCTCTCTTGCTGGCTGTCTCTATCTCTGTCAAATAAATAAATAAAATCTTAAAAAAAAAAAAAATTCTCCTATGGGTAGCCGGTGGGCACCATATTAAGGAGAGGCTGTGGAAACTGTGGTGTCTCTGGGTCTCTCTGGGTCAGGTTGCACGTTCTAGGTAAAAAATAGGGTTTTTTTTCTATTGGGAAAAATAGCAGCAGCCTCAGTAGAAAGTTTGGGTTCAGGTCAGTGATTGTATCCCATCCAACAATAATTTTTCTGTTTCAGGGAAAATTAGGGGAAATTAAGGAAACTGGTAGAAAGTAAAACCATTGAAAAGATATTACCCTTTTTCATACTGTAAAAGGGTACCTAGAAGGTCAGCTCTTATAAGAAATAGATAATAGAAGCTCCCCTCTCCCCAAAAGTCAGTTGCTTACTATGACCTCACCACGATCACAAGGAATTGGTTTACGAAGAAATAATAATAGCAAGAACAGTGAACAGCATCACTACGTGCAGGGATTATTCTCAGCTGTTTCCATTTATTTATTGCCTGCATCAGTTAGGTCTCACCTGTACTGCTTTGAGTACAGAGTCTTTGGTCTTTAAGAAACACACATTGGGACGCCTGGGTGGCTCAGTCAGTTAAGTGTGTGCCTTTGGCTCAGGTCATGATCCCGGGGTTCTGGGATCCAGTCCTGCATCGGGCTCCTTGCTCAGCAGGGAGCCTACTTCTGCCTGCAGCTCCCCCTGCTTGTGTTCTCGCTCTCTGACAAAGAAATAAAGTCTTAAGAAAAAAAGAAAAGAAACATATTGAGGGGCACCTGGGGGGCTCAGTTGGTTAAGTTTATTTTCACAATTCTAGTAGTAGGGAAAAGTAAAAAGCAGTAAAAAACCTAACTCTACTACTTATCAGCAACTTGAAACAACTGCTAAGAACCTCAGTTTCCTCATCTGAGCAATAGGGCAATGCAAATGATTTGTGCTTTGCTCATGCTTCCCTTACATAGTCGTGATGGTCAAAGATGATAATATGTCATGGAGATGCTATGGAGATGAGTGGTTATTATTATGCCTTCATTTTGCCTCTGTTGATGAGAGCCTCTTGAAATAGTGTCATTTGATCTGAGATTTAAACATGGGCAGGAAGATTCTTTGTGAGCCTTGGAGTAGTTTTTTTCCGGGTACAAAGGGTAATACCATTTTTTGAGTACCGACCTGTGTCAGGAACTGTGCCAAGACTGCGCCTCTCATTTAACTCTTAAAGAAATCTGGGGAAGTAGCAGCTATTACTTTATAAATGAAGCTGTGAAGCTCAGAGCAGTTAACCCATTTGCCCAGCATCACATAGCTGGGATAAAACTGAGATTCAAACTCAAAACTGCGAAACCAAGCTCTATGCTGTTTGCATTCACTCTAGCACTTTGCATTACAGGCAGAAGGGAAAGAAGGAAGCAGAAAGCAGGGGTCTGCAAACCTAAAATGCCCCAGGATCATGGGATTTGCCTGAGAATGAAAATAATAGAAACAGGCATCAAGGCTCAGCCACAAAGAAGAAATGATGTTGGCGGACATTTCTTTGTTACAGCCTGCTGCTTGACAAGTCAGTTTGATTTTCACATATTCCTGGGGACGACAGTGGGAAGTAGTTAGAAACAAAGATTATAACCGTTTAATAGGTGGCAGTGGGCAAACCTGAGAAAGAAGCAGAAGTGCCAGGCAACATTCGAGAGAAAGGAATGGACTCAGAACTGCCATCCGGACTTCCTTCCAGGGGCTTGTGCCCCCATCAAGGGCCATCTTCTCTGACTCCAGACCCAGGTCACCTGGAGTCACAGACCTCCACACTTTCACACTCACGGTATGATTCCTGATCATTATTCTCCAGGCTTTGGCCCAGGGCTTCCTATGGAAAATCCTGTCCTCAGGTGGAAAAATCAGTAAGCTGGAGAATGGCCTCTCTCGAATCCTTTAACTCAAAGAATCCCTGACAGTGAAAGGTTCTGGAGACCACAAACCAGATACTTCTGAAAAAGAAAAGAAAAATCTGAAAAATGCGTATGTTGCCTTAAGGTTGCGGAGCCCTTGTTCACGCCTGGCAGTGCGAATCCTTAGACGGTACCAGAACCTCAGTATATCCTCACTGCCTGCTGCGGCTACTTTGCTCTCACCTGAATTGTTGAGGAATGAACCCAGAAAGGTGTTTAATTGATCTGAGTTAAATCTTGCCCCCATTAGGGAAGATTGAAAAACCCAAAGGGATCTAAAATGCTTGAGAATTCTCTACTGGTTTTGAGGGATCATTTTTTCCTAAAGCTGGCAAATGATGCTTTTAGATTTAACTAGAACCTGCAACTAGTCCTGGTCTCACTATGCAGCGAAACTTGAACTAATGGACCTGAGTGTCTTCATCTGTAAAATGGGGGTAAAGTAGCTCACAGGATTGATTTGTAAGATCAGATAAGATGAGGTGGGTGAAAGTGCTTGGTTAAAGCACCAAGGGCTCATTAATGTAAAAGGGAGGGCGATTTCTTTCTTTCAAGGTGAAGCTAAGTGGAGGAAAAAGAGTGCTCTGTTAGCACTGATCACATTTTTTAGCCTCCAATAACCCCCTTTTAATATTTATGAGGGGTTTAAGAATTATTTTCCCCTATTTCACACCGTTTTTCAAATGGCAAAGACCATTATTTGGCCTGGGTCAGCTTCTAACTAAATAGGATAAATAACTTTCCCAGGGTCAGGCAGCAAGCAAATGGAGTTACCTAAATTCAATTTAGCATGAAACACCCATCTAAGGTTGATTGCTGGTCCTGAGTTTCCTATTACTGAACTTCATGGAATGCACAGGCCAATTTATCGCCATGTATTTTGTCAATCTTGCAACTTTTAAGTGAGATGAAAATCAGCTAGACACTCCTTTACAGGAACTTTGCTTTCCATTGTATTCAAAACTGTCTACAATGTAGACTGTGAGCAAAAATCTCATCTTTGGAATCTTCTAGAAACTGAGCAAAAGTCTCATCCTTGAGATCTTCTGGAAGCTGGGAGATCAAAAAACCCCTGCTCCTGGCCTTAAAGCTAGTGAGCAGCAGCGGTAGGTCTAGAGTCCACTTCTAACTCTGATCATACCCTGTCGTCTTCAGAGAAAAGCCATAGTACAAATACAAATAATAATGATAATGATGATGATAATAATAATAATGGCTGCTAACTATGTATCAGGAACTGTTCTAAGCTCTTCCTATGTACTAACTCTTCTAACCAGCAGAAAAACATTTTTGGACTAGTCCTTCACTAAAATAGCCCAGTGAGAAACAGTACTTTTTTTTTTTTCTCAGTTGGTGACATTGCAACCCGAAATCACAACTCCGTTTTAGGTTCCTGGTGGTGCCTGCTTCCTCTTCTAGTTTGTTTAGTCACAGAATTCGATTCCTGTTGGCCGGTTACGCGCCTACAAACAGGCTTAGCGCTCTATTGAAATGCGTGAGGCTCCTTAACTCTTGTATAAACAGGTAACGCGAAGGGGTGGGGCACAGATTGCGGGTTTCTTTGGGATGGGGATGGGGTGGGGGTTCGAGCCAAGTCCCCAGAGATCAGGCCAGGTTAAGGGAGGGCTTGGCTGCTGTTGTTAAAGGCAGTGTTTTTTGTTCCCTTTCTAGAAACCAGCTGTAACTTTAGGTCAGGGCGCATTAAAACGAGCCACTTCTGAACGAGCAGCGCCCAGGCCCCAGGCCCTGCTGCGAAGGCCCCGGCAAAGGTCAGGGTTTCGGCCGCGTGACGTTCCTGCCTGCGTCCGTCCGAGCGCTGCTGTGCCTCAGGTAAGGACACTCTGGGAGGTCCCCCCTTCCTCCAGGCCCGCCGCGGGGCCGGCTGTGAGACTACCTGGTTAAACGGCTCGTGTACCCGGGGGAAGAACCGGGCTGGGGGGGGGGGTTACTGATCCGCTCGTGATTCAACAGCAGGTTCCTTATTCCTCCAACATGGTTCTGCTTCGTTTCTCCAAACAGCCCAAAGGGGGCCAGACGTCTGAGGACAGATGTCCTCAGGTGAAGCAGGTGCCACTTCTGGGGCCGTGTCTGGATGTCAGAAATGGATGTGACTTTTGGAGCGGGCGAGAAGTCTGTTTGGTGAAGTCCCCAAATCTCTGCCATCCGGGCAGATCCCCCCCGCCCCCCTTAACCTTCAGCAAAGGTATCCGAGCTCCTAAAACAACAGGAATGTTGCACTGGCCTTTAGCCAGCGGAGGCTCAGCGAGCAGGATAAAATTTCAGTGCAGATTTACGGGAAGTTGCTGGTGTTGGGAGTAAAAATCTGGTTTGGTGAGTTTAAGGGAAGGGAGTAGACGAGAGACAACCTTGCTACTGTGAGGCGAATGGCCTCGGCTGGGGGAGGGCGGCGGGAGGAGGGAGGAGGGGAACAGGGAAGAGCTCGGAGAGCAGACACGGAGCGCTCCCCGTGCGCAGCGCCCGCCGCAGCCGGGCTCCCGGGGCCACTCGTCTCCCCCGGGCTGCGGACCCGGCGTCGCTCGGCCAGTGGAGTCGCCGCGCTTTCCAGTTCTCTCTCCCGCCAGGAATTTAGCCCCCGAAAGCTGTCTTCTAGTTATCGCTCCCGCTTCCCACTTTGGAATGTGCAGTTTGGGACAGTGAGAAGCCAGGGCTTGGGGAGTTGTCCTCGTTGAGAGAGTTTCTCTCCGCAGGTTTCCAAGGTTAAGACATTCTGACAAACTGGAATTCCCAGAGCCTGGGAGTTAAGCCTAAAACGATCTGTTGCTTTAAGCGGCGCAGTGGGGAGTAGCTGGACACTCCTTATTTTGGTTTTACATTAAAAAGAGGGAGGCCGAGAAGATGTTGTAGGTTACTTCCTAGCTGTGTAATTTGCTACCGGGCTGTGAATGGTGTTAATTTCTGAAGTGGGCGACTCCAAATACATAACAAAGGTAAGGTGGTTTTTGGCAATCCTTCTAAAGACCTTCCCTTAATCTTACATCTGGGTCCCAGTTTTCAAAAAAAATTTTTTTTCTTTTTCTCTCTTTAGCCCTGATCTCCCTCATTGTAACACTTTCCTTCCAACTCTGGTATATTTAGTGGGAAAGAAATGGTTTATAAAAAGATTTTAAAAACGTCAGCTTCTGGAAAAGCAGAAAATCATACACAGTCAGACTCATCATGTTTCCTCTGGTGATGAAACCTTTCCCACAAGAAACAGATTTCTTTTTTCGCCCTTGAGAAGACATGACTGGGCCATCCAGAGGCACAGGTGACTTTTAGAATCAGATTATTAAAGTGATATTGAGGAAATACTCATGACAGGCATCTATCTCATTTAAATGTTAAGGTGGGGGGAATGAAGAGGGATGTCTTGTTGCACAAATTTACGTCCAAAGGTAACACTGAGCGAAGCAAGTTTAGTTGTTTAAAGTTACAAATTCAATCTGTGTTAAAGTGTAGGGCTGATGAATTATGACAGCTGACAAATCACCAGTCATCGGATATTTAAGAAATCAGTTAAAATAAATGACGTGGAATTTTTCAAATAAGTGATTCATTTTTTAAAATTAGGTAACTAAGTTCATCTACTCTTGGGTACTGTCCCAAGACATTTGGGATGTGGCTTCTTTCTTGAGGCTTATCAAAGTGATAGAAAGGTAGTGTCCTTAAGGTATTTACTTATAGGCCGTACTGGTTTTTATGAAAAATCAAGCAATTTTTTTCTAGTGGCATCTGAATGACTCACTCATTTGTCTTTGGCAGGAATGCAGATTAGAAATGTGTTCTTTATTTCTCTGACTGACTTATTTCACTTAGCAAAAAAAGAAAAAAGAAATGTGTTCCATGCTGGAATCACACATATTTTTCAGGAGAAAGAAAGCGGAGGGTTGACAACCCAGACGTGAAGAAGTTTTAAGCACAGTTGCACTTAGACCAAGAGCATTTGCGAACTGCAGGTGCCCATTCAGTTCTAACAGGTGAAAGGTTGTCAGTGGCCTCTGGACGCGGCAATGAGATAGCACTTTGTGGGAGTTTGTGTTGCTGTTAATTTAAAGAACGATTTTGGTCAGATTGATGGTCAGAAATCTTGGAGGGAAACAAAACCAACTCAGTCTGAAAGGGAAACAGGAGGCGAAAGAGAGAAATGTGGGTTTCTGTATCCTTTCTTGTCCACCTTACCCCTCATTCACCCTGTTCTGATAGGAATACAGTTGGCCTCCTTGTCTTAATAACTGCATACGGGAGAATGAGGAATCAGAAATTTCACAAAAGCCTAGCTTCATTATTAACGTTCAAGATCTGCTAAATGAGGAAATAAGCAGAGGGCAACAAAGCTACTAGCCTCCCTGTCATGCTTCTTTACCTGACTAGGCTGCTCGTAAATTCATATGTTCAAGAGTGTTTCTTCATGTACATGGAAAACAAATCAAATTTTGAGGATACTTCAGCTTCCTCTTGGTTCGCGAGTTTTCTGAAGCTTGTAGGATTGAAAATCTGGCATCATCCTTATACTCCAATCTCTACAGTTTTAATAGTCAACGTATTTGTTTTTGATTCCCTACTGCGCTGCTCTCGGCTACATTTTGAAAGGATTGTGACCAAAACAGTTGGTGACAAGGATAGAATCAAGATAGAAAGCAAGGAAACTGTGCTTCTGGACACGTGTCCTATATACTTGCTCTAACTAGTGTTTAAACTACTCACATTTTTTTTTCTTCCTCACATGATAAGAACATTCAGATTAGACTGTTCTCTTTGGTTTATTAGTAATGGAACCTGTTCTAGGTAGTTTAAGATTAGAAGGTTAAAGTAGATAAATTATTATTGTTTTATTTTACAAAATGTGTTTGCTTTCCAAATTCTACTCCTGATCTGAAGATTAAGATCAAGAGTCCCAAATGATTGAGCTTCTACTGCTATAGGAAAGTATTTGCCTGTTTCAGACATGACTCCACCTCCACATTTCCCGTTCCTTCTGATTTTTCAGGAACAGGCAAAAGAGTAGATAGATGTAGGGGTGCTGGTAGGAGGAAGGAGATCCCAAACTTGGACACGAGGTTCAAGAGAAACTGTGATGAGGTTTTCCCAGAGGGTGCATAATCCTAGAAAAAACTTTGCAGAGGGCTTAAGTTTGGCATTCATAAGATTTAGGAAAAGGATGTGTTTTGCCTGAATCTAGAATTTGTGTGCCAAACATTTAAGCTCCAATGAAGACGTGCATGCAGCTGAAAAAGTGGTTGTCAGAATGGTTCCAGGTTAAAGGTTACTGGAACATTTCAACCGCTGGCCTGATGAAGAGAGAGATTTTTCCTGTTGGGAGCAGTTTCTGTGTCTTATGATGGTGTGGATTTTCTGGTTTGGTGTTGTAAGAGGTACAGGTTAGTCCCACAACCACCTGCTCAGAGTAATTGCTTCAAAGAACAACTGGAAAAAAGACTTTGAAGAAGGGCAATGCGGGAATGACTTGGGTTGTGAGGTAGGAGGCCTTTTCGTTCTCCGGCAAAGGACTGTCGTGGGAATGACAGTAAGTAATTGTTCAGTGCCACCTCACGTTGTTGGAGACATCACAGGCTAGAGGGATTTAGGGGGAAATGGCACCCTGCCACTTATATGTGTGTGGTCTGAATCATCTTGTCAGGAGAACTCTCCTGAGGGGGTCTGCACTGGATTTCTGATGGTTTCTGCTTCTCTCATAGTTGTTTCCCCTTCGTTTCTGAAAGCATCTGTATGGGGGAGAGGAGACAGAGGGACAGGATAGTCTCTCCCCTGGCAGTTGACGTGCCCCTGCTTTTTAGGACCTTTTATATTTTGTCCTGAAAAAGGGGTGAGGGAGGAATTCTCCAGTGAAAGTAGAAGGGGAGAGAGTGTCTGGAGGAGTACGTGGCCGAGAAACAGGTGAGTTCCAAATACTGTTAGTGATGTGGAATGCACTGGCAAGCTCCCGTGGAGATTTATTAATGCCCTCAAACTGTTGCAGGTGGACTGGCAACTGTAGGATTTAGAGGCTCACCCTGCCCCCCCACCTTTTGTAATTCAAATGCTCCTCGTATACTGTGATAGATGGCTAATTTGAGTGGGTTCAAGATACCGTCCCTTGGTAGGACCAGAAGGAAACTGATAACAAAAGAAGACTTTCAGCTGCGTTACCGCCTTCCACTCTGTCTTTTCTCCTGTGGTTTAAGGACACCTAAAAAAAATAAAAATAAAAAATCACAGCTCGGTTTCTGTGTATAATACGAGCATTCGGTTTCGTTGCTGTGAATATTCCGTTGTTGTCATCACAGGAACTTCATTTGTGCAAAAATGATTTGTAGGTTTGTTTAGACACACGCGGTTTCTATGTTTGTAAAACACAAAACATAAGTAAACGGCTACTGTCCCAGAATTGACAGTAGTTTATGGTTGCTCTTTTGATAAACACTATCATGTTTTAAGAGTGAAGTCATTCTAGAAATCAGAAGTACAGTCTCTACCTTTCTGAAGGCCATTTAAGAGAGATGACATCAGGAGAAGACAAAGGGCTGGTGTAACCCTGAATACCCTTTGTGATTTTGGGAAAATGTGAATCCTTTGGTCTTAGCAGAGTCCTGATAGTGCAAAATACATCTCTTATTTATAAGTTACAGCCGTTCATATTAATCAAGAAAACCATCTCCAGTCTCTGCAAATCATGCTATTTGTCTTTGAGGATACTGTTTCTGTGGTTCTTAGGAACATGATGGCCCAATACGAGGACCATGGTAGGTGCCAGGTGTGTATATGTTGAATGAAAGGGGAGTTGCTGATAGTTCTAGCTTCTTGATTGTGCTTTGCTTTGGCTAGTAGTCAATTTTGCTCCTATTCCTCCACCAACTGGGGAGAAAGACAGCATGGTCCCAGAAACTATGGATAATTGTATAATCCATATGTGGGTGAGCAAGAGTTAACTGTATGTGCCAATGGGCAGTGGTTGGGGTATGATGAATGTGGGGCATTGTGCACCAAAACAGGAACAGGATGCCTCTCCACCTGACCAAGGAAATGCCAACCTGTAAAAATTAGAATAAAAATATTTACCTTTCAGAGCCCTGAGACCTGGCTCAATCATTTTTGTAAAGCATTTCACATCATGCCAAAAGAAAAAAAAAAGTATTTAAAAAAATGAAGAAGATTTTTTTTTCAGGTGCTTCTTCTCTGAGATCAGTTTGATTGCCATTCTGAAAATATTTATTTGAGCCTTTCACCCTCAGGTCAGATATTCATGTTTCTATAAGTAGGGATCCATGTGCGTGATGATAATAGTGCTGTGATTCTCGAAAAGATGGCTTAACTAATATTTCTTTCTGTTTGTTGTCATTTATTTTTAAAAATAATAGCATGGTTCTTGGTACACCAAGCTCTTGCCAAGATTAGGCCCATCTTCTCAGTAGGCTTCCCAGGACAAAGTTGCCTTTGTGTAACTGTAACTGGAAGGATTTGGTGGCACAGGAAACTCAATGGGGCACTGCAACTTATTATTAACAGAAAATTCAATGGCCTGATATGTGTGTGTGTGTGTGTGTGTGTGTGTGTGTGTGTGTGTGTTTACTCTACCAGCTGATATCTATGATATATATCTCCATGCAGATGATCTCACTAGTGTAGGCTTTCCCAGGGAAGAATGTGGTGGTTGGGGATTTTCCTTGGAGTTCAGTTAAATTATAGAACACAAAAGCTGTAGCGTGCTGACGCAGAGGAGAGCTTACGTCTGTGGACTACATTGTTCTCAGAGTAATCAGCAAAATTTGGTCACACGTGGAAAGAAAGAAAAGGTGGTTAGCCAGAGTGAAAACAACAGTTTGGGGAAAAGGGATGACAGTTGGGCTAAATTGAAACTCCTTGGTAGAGTGGCTAAAGGTATGGATTGCCTTGATTCACCTCCTGGTTGTGTCACTTATGAGTGAGGGGACTTTAGGTGGTTACCTAAAAAACAAAACAAAAACCAGAAAAACTCTCTGTGACTCGATTTTCCCAACTGTAAAATGTCCGCCTTATGGGGCTGTTCTGAGGAATAAGTAGATTGCTGTATGAGCAGAGCTTGGCATGGCGCTGGGCACGAGGTCAGTAGAATGTGGCGCATAGTCAACGTGATAGGCACGTGTACCATGTTTTGATATATTTCTGTGTTTGAATTCTTGTCTCACTACCCTCCTTCCTGTAAGAGTTTTCTTTCATGACCTCTTCTGCTGGTTGGAATCCAGGATTCTCTTTCTAACCTTGCTGTTCGGCGTTGACCAAGTGGCCATTGCCTTTGCACACAAGCACTGCTTTGCTAAGTTACTTTTGGTTTTTGTATTTTAGTTGTGTGGAGAAAATGTTACTTAGAATCACCAAGGTACCCTTTTATTCTTTCTCTAGGTGAATCAAAGATGTCGATTAGAAACAAAAAGAATAATAACTGTTATATCTGTTGGTGAGAGACCACCAGGTGTCCTGCTGAAAACTGAGTAGAGATGCTCAGAAATGGTGGGTCGCCTGGCTGGCTCAGTCGGTAGAGCATGTGACTTTTGACCTTGGGGTTGTAGGTTCAAGCCCCACATTGGGTGTCCGGGTTACTTAAAAAAAATAAGATCTCTAAAAAAAAAAATTTCTCGGAAAGGGCTAATGCAAAGTAGAAATATTCTGTGTAAAAGACCCTAACTACATCAAACTTCAATAGGTGCTATTACAACTTTTGTTGGTTAGTATTAGTCATAACATAATAAATAATATGGGCCTTTCTTAGACCTGCCACAGGCCTTATCTGTGTATTTCCCATAGCATTTTATATCACTTCTTACTTTTGTACATTCACTGTTTTCCCTACCAAACACAAATTAAGTTCCTTGGAGATAGGATTTGTGTCTGAATAATATTTGTATTCCTCAGTGTCTCTGGTATATAGTTGAGTGCCTAATAAATAAGAATTCTTAGCCTGGGGACACCTGGGTGCTCAGTCGGTTAAGCATCTGCCTTCGGCTCAGGTTGTGATCCCAGGGTCCTGGGATTGAGCCCCGCATTGGGCTCCCTGCTTGGTGGGGAGCCTGCTTCTCCCGCTCCCTCTGCCTCCTCCTCCCCCTGGTTGTGCTTTCTCTCTCTCTCTGACAAATAAATAAATAAATAAATACAATCTTAAAAAAAAAATTTCTTAGCCCAGATACATTGCCATCTAAAATAATGGCATTTTTGCATTCCATGGGTATGTATTGTACTGTTTTTTTCTTCTTTAAGTAAGCTCTACCCTCAATGTGGGGCTTGAACTCAGGACTCTGAGATCAAGAGTTATATGCTCTATGGACTGAACCAGCCAGGCACCCTGATTGTACATATTTATTTGCATGACTTCTCCCCCCCCCAACAAGCATTTTACCCCAAATTATTAAATAAAGGAAATATGATGGAGCTGTAGTGAACTCAGGCAGGGCTGAGCCAGAACAGAAGTCCTATCCACAGTCCAGCCTCTGAAGGCATGGCAGGGTGGGGGAGGCCAGGGGTAGAGAGGGGGTAAATTTTTATGGTGTGCCCATTGCATTGTTGAAAATTTCATACCTCTTTTTTCTGCTCTTTAATATCCTTTAAAAAGCTCAGACCTGTTACTAGGTAACTATGAGAAGCTGAAGAAATGCATTTTCTCAAAATTAGGAGGAATTTATTAGATAATTTATTAGGAAAAAGAGCATTTTCTCCAAATTAGGGGAGATGAACAGAGAGATCCAAGAGAGGAAATAATGTCAGGTGAACACGCAGATCTGTGAGCCACAGTGGTGTGGTTCTGTCCGTGGGCTGGCGCTGTACCCTTGGCCAAGGAAAGTGGTGAGGAAGGCGGTCAGATGATCAAGAAGTGTTGAGAGAATCGCTTCTAGTGAAATCCTATTTGCAGAGCAAAGGGATTCTACCCACTTAGTGCAAACAATAGTTTGGCTCAGGCACCTCCTCTGCTCTTTGCCCTTCATTGTGGGTTCCAGGATCCACCTCAGGTTATGTGTAGATTTGCCAGTGAGTAAACAGAACCTACCAGCTCGGATTTGTGCTGTGTCTTTGCAGTTTCTCTGCTGTCTGTCGTTTCTCCATAGAGACGGCCCTCCCAGCGCTGAGACCAAGCCTGGGAAGGCAGGGATCTTGGAATATCCTCCCAGCACAGCACCCTTCCCAGAGGAACACAGGAGGAATCACTCTCCAGTAGTTTCTGTAGGAGGCACACAGACCCTGAAATTAGTCGTAACACCCAGGTTCTCACAGGGCCTACTAATTTGTTGTGGGTCTTGCCCTTTCTCTACTGACTAGAGCTAGTCCCTGAGCTAACTAGTCATTAGAACTGCAGAATCTGCTTTTCTGTTCTCCTTGCTTCCACCTTTGCCCTCACCCCTAAACTGTTCTTGACATGGTATCTAGAGGAATTATTATTTTTTCAAGATGTTATTTATTTGAGAGAGTGCAAGTGGGCGTGTGAGTGCAGGGGGAGGGGCGGAGGGAAAGGGAGAGAGAGAATCTCTCTGCACTCACTGTGCTGAGTGCAGATTCCACCACAGGGCTGCATCTCACTGGACCCTGAAATCATGACCAAATTCAAGAGTCAGTGTTTGACTGAGCCACCAGGCACCCCTAGAAGGATTGTTTTATTTTATTTCATTATTAAGATTTTATTTATTTGAGACACCAAGAGAGAGAGATCACGAGCAGGAGGGAGGGGTAGAGGCAGAAGCAGACTCCCCGCTGAGCAGGGAGCCGATGCAGGGACTCGATCCTGTCCTGGGATCATGACCTGAGCGGAAGGCAGACACTTAGCCGATTGAGCCACCCAGGCACCCTAGAAAGATTATTTTAAAACAGAAGTCAGATCATGTCAATCCCCTGCTGAGATGCCCCCTCCATCTCACTCAAAGCCAGTGAGGCACTCTGTTTCTAGTCCCATTACCTCTTTAACTTCATCTCCTATCACTCATTCCCTTACTCACTCTGCTTTAGCCACTGTTTCATGCCTCAGGGCCTTTGCACTGGCTGTTCCCTGTCTCTGAACCATTTTCCCCAAATATCTGCCTGGCTCACTTTTTCACCTCTTTCAAGTCTTTGTTCCTCCTTCCTTTATCTAAAATAGTACTTCCTCCTTCCTGTTGGCTCTCTCTATCTCCCTACCCTGCTCTATTTTTCTATTTGGTACTTCTTAGCATGCTATATAATGATACAGTTCATTGTCTCTTTCATTTGTTGATGTATCCCGAGAACCTTAGGGTGGAATCTGCCACAAAGTAGGTACTCAGTAAATATTTGTCGAATGAATGAATAAAACCCAGAGGCTTTTGCACAGCACAGGTATGACTGGAATTGTAGTATGATTTGAGTGTTCTACTCAAAATACAACCACAAACACATCTTTCAGAATAAGCATGATTTTCTCCCCGACCTCCTGTAGGAAGCTGCCATATTTTCTCTAGTTTCCTTGTTTTCTGTGCCACCAGGAGCCCTAGATGGAGGCTGATGACTAAGTAAGGAGCAAGGCAGGGCTGAGTGTGGGGATGGCGCAATCATTTCAGCACTCTGCTGTTTCCAAATCAAAGCCTTGTCTTTGGCAATCTTTTTGTGATTTCCATCTAATTCTTACAGCCCTGTTTTGAACCAGTCTTGTGAATTGCATGCCCTACAGATACACTTGTCTAACTCATGGTACTATACACTTTATTACTTTTTCTATTGTCATTTAATTATAATTAATGATTGTTCTGGAAGTAACTGTCAAGTTTTGTTTTTTGTTTTTTAAATAATCCCTTTTGACCTTTGAGATTTTGCCAAATGCTTATTGCTATTACAGGACTCCATCTAGATTTTTCTTGATTGCAGAGCTCACTTAGGTATTTTGCCTTGACATGGCATGGAGCGAGTGGTGGTGTCATTGTCTGTGTCTTTAATATTTCCCCATCACTTTTGCACAAAACCTCGGTCTTGCCTTTTACTGAGTGGCGTAACACCTCTCTGATCTGTTATACTTGAGCTCTGGCCCTGTTGTCTCCCTTTCCACGGTTGACTTGGTTTGGCAAAACTGGACTTCTTGGTCCTTGGTGGCACAGCTCTCTGTGTGTCCACCTGCCTTTTCTTAGGGTTATAACATAGCCCTGGAAAGAGCTTCTCCAATGGCTGGTAGAATCCTGTGGCTCCTAGGCTTGAAAGCGGTAGAACTGGGCTTGAAGGTGGGTATATACTCCATCCAGCAAGGTTCTTTGCAGCAACTAAAAAAAAAAAAGGCAAAATATATAAATTCTGCTTAAGGTACATGAAGATCCTGGATTTAGTTACTTTTGACTTTCGTCGATCATGGCTTGTGGCCAAGTGAGAATTATTTGGATTTTTTTCACTTCCAAGTTGATTTGGAAGCTATCATCACAATTGATAGTCACTGGAAAATTGGCTGAAGAATTTAAAAAAATGAAGTATACCTAATAAACAGCTAATAATGATAGTCCTTCCTGTAAATCATTTTATTACTAACTATATGTACAGAATGGGACATTAAAAATGAACAGCACATAAATGTTAAATTAGACTTATCTTTAACAGTATACTATGTAGACAGCCCTGGCGTTGTTACTTATGAGTTAGAAAAATTTATCAAAATACAGACCTGGGAAATAGGTACACTTGAAAAAAAAAGATGAATATGAACTGAACTGGCTTAAACCAGACATTGAAAGACCTATTTTTCTTATGTGGGCACAGACTCAGCTGTTACTTAGTGAGTAGCTGCTGTGTGCTGGTCACTGGGTACCAGGTATGCAGGGGAGAATAAAAGTTCTCTGCCTCATGGGCTTTCTTCAGGCGTGGAGATGGGATTCAGGACAGAGGGAACTACTGGGAATTAGATGGTAGTAGGTGGGACTCCCCTAGCTGGGTAGTCCAAGAAGGCTCCTCTGGGAGCATGGATGCTGAAGTTATCTGATGGATAGGAGGATCCTTGGATGGATTTATGACAGTCCTAAGGCTGGAAAAAGCTCGACATGTTGGGGGTCTTAAAGAAGGCCGATGTTGCTGCGGTGCTGGGGTGAAGGGCCGAGGGGCATAAGATAGGGCATAAGATGCCGAGGGGCATAAGATAGGGGTTGCTGAGTATGTAGGCTTTTCAAGACCATGGGAAAGAGTTTGCATTTTCTTCCTCTTGAGCCCAATGGAAAGCCATGAAAGGGGGTTTGCTAGTTAAAAGATAAGTGACTGCTGGGTGAAGGGGGGATTGGAGGGAGGTTGTCCCAGCAGTCGGGCAAGAAAGGCTAACAGTGGAGGTGGAGAGAAGCCAGTTGACTGCGTCCGATTCTTCTGTGCCTCCTCCTGCCTTTTTTACAGTGTCTGTTCAGCAATGGCAGGAGTTTCAGCAACTGGTGAAAATAGCAAGATTTGGTGATGGCCTGGCCATCCAATCCATCGAGGATTCGGGCTTGAGTTACCAGCTGCAGGGGGGAGACTGAAGGAGAGCAGGTTTGAGGGGGCAGAGGGAATCAAGCGCTCTGGTTTGGCGTGTTTACTGGGATGCCTGTTAAACTTGCCAGGGAGATGTTCAGTTTCCCTTTGTATCCAGCGCCATCAACAAAAAGGGAGGCACCTCTTCTAGGCAGCTCTTTTGTATTTTAGTATTTCTCTTTCTCACTAGGGCCACATTTACAAATACAGGTTAGGTGCATGACCTTTATTTATATATCCCAAATGACAAAATAATATTCTAACACTGAGTATCTGCTGTGAATGGAAAACTGATGGTGGGGCTGGTGGGTTAACATTAATCTTGGGGCTTCTGGCTGGCTCAATGGGTAGAGCAGGCGACTCTCGATCTCAGGGTTGTGAGTTTGAGCCCCATGTTGGGTGTAGAGATTACTTTAAAATCTTTAAAAAAACAAACAAACCATGAAAAAATCTTAAGTATAGTTTCAACCATCGAAGATCTCTTCTAATTCAAATTAATCCTATTTATATTTAATATTTCAATATGGAATGTTTGACATTTGCATTATATAGTTAACATATGTTAATGTATGGTAAATATATATGCCAAGATAATTAAATATATGTTTAATATAGAAAACATATTTAATTCACATTACATACCAATCCTTATTAATAACATTTAATATTGAAAACCAAGTGTAAATCATGCATAAACAAAGATTCATCCCATATTATAAAAGATAAAAATATTACAAGATGAAACTGGATTTCCTTGTGAGTTACAACCACTTAGGGGCATGCAAATTCATGCTGTAAATGTTGACCCTTAAAAATGGAGCCATTAAAAAAAATTGGATCCATTTAGAACATGCACATATATTTGTCTCTTCCTTGCCTAATGTTACAAAGGGTCCTCTGCACTTCTGCATATTATGTAAGTGGAAACTGGAAGCCAGTGTAGACATACTTTAAACTACATTGTGGAAAGCTGATTTGTATCTCTAGGAAACCCATATTTTGGACTTGTAGAGCAAGTACTGGGGGTTTGTTTGCAAATAAGGCATACGGCTTTTGGAACTTAGAGGAATGGAAGCTTTATCTGTTTTAGTACCACCACTGCAAGCCCTTCTCCCCCACCAGTGGTTTTTCCAAAAAAAAAAAAAAAAAAAAAAAACCAAAAAAACAAACAAAAAAACCCCCCAGCATATATTTTTAAATCTGTAGAAATAAAATGCTATTAAAAAGCACTTAAAAACTTAAGTCCAAAAAAGTAATGTTTCAAAAAGTCATCAGTAATTAGGGGTGGGTGGGTGGAGGTGGGAGAAGAGTTAAAATGGATAATGTTTGGTAATCATGGCTATAGAAACCATCAATGGCTGCAGTCTTGCATTCTGGTTTGTCAACACCCGTGGAGCCCACGAGGCATGATCAAATTTATTATTGCTTAATTGGGCCAAGTGGTGTGGTTTGGGTTTATGCACAAGATGGGTCACTTTCCAAAAGGATATGTAGTATCATTTAAATTCTGTTTTTAATAAGAAAGACTTTGGTGAGGAACTTCTATAATGTGTACTCTCAGTAGTCACATAGAGAAAGGAGGTGAGGCTTGTGCTGGGTAATTGCTGAACAGCTATCTGTTACTAAATATTTGAAGTTGAAAGTTAAAAACAAAGTAATAGCAGCTAATAATGAAGACTGACATTGAATGAGCACTTACTGTATGGTAGGCATGACTTTATTCAATCAACAGAACTACCACTAAGAAAGTAGGTCCTATTGTTACCCTCATTTGACAAATGTGGAAATGAGGCACTGCAGGGTCAGGCAACTTGCCCAGAGTAAAGAGTGGTCAGGATTCAGACTGTTGCAAAGCTGCCTACATGAGGTCAGGTTTGGGAAAACCAGTGCACCAGGACCCAGGCTTCTTACCAAGATCTGCCCCTGGCTTAGCAGATAAGTGACCTTGGACATGGCACTTCACCTTACTGGCTTTCAATTTCCTTGCCTTTAAAATTGGATAGAAGGGAGGGGAGATTGGGGCTAGTCATGCTTTGCACGATGCCAAATTTCTCTAAGTCCTTTTACTAGCATGGTTCATATCTGTAAAAGGTGTCTAAAGGGAAGATCAAGGTGGTAGGGGTAAATGGGGGGAAGAGAGTTGAATTAGAAGGGCAGGCAGTCTGGTCTTGAATCCCAGGAGGAAAATTGCTAGGTTAGATGGCTTGTCCACATCTCGCAAAGTTCTTACAGACTTGATTCTTGATTCCTAAATCCCATTTGGGATAGAGATTATTGCTGGCATATAGGGTGGTTCGAGACCAGTGCTTCTCTTCTGGGAAAGACTGTCCTCCAGGGGACTTCTGCCAATGTCTGGAGACATTATTGGTTGCCACCATCGGGGAAAGGTGGGGTGCTACTGGCATTTATGAGCAGAGGCCAGGGATGCTGCTGAACAACTTGCACAGGACAGCCCCTCATAACAATTACTGGTCCCCAAATGTCAATAGTGCCAAGGTTGGAAAATGCTATTTTGGACAAGTCTTTGCTTGCCACAACCACTACAGTCCCATGCAACTTGAACAGATAGTGTTTTTTCCTCTAGTTTTCCTTCCTTCCTTCATTCCTTCCTCTTTCTTCCTTCCTTCCTTCCTTTCTTCCTTCCTTTCTTCCTTTCTTTCTTTCTTTTCTTTTCTTTTCTTTCTTTCTTTCTTTCTTTCTTTCTTTCTTTCTTTCTTTCTTTCTTTCTGGAGAGAGAGAGCACCTGCAAATGGGGTGGTAGGGAGGGGCAGAGGAAGACGGAGAGAATATGAAGCAGGCTCCATGCCCAGCTCTATCTCACAACCCTGAGATGATCTGAGCAGAAATCAAGAGTTGGCTGCTTAACCAACTGAGCCACCCAGGCATCCCCTGTTTCTTCCTTTAGTTTTTAACACCCATCTCCTTTCTGAAGATTCAGGGTCAGAGAAGGGATTTGGGGGAGAAGGTTAGGGCAAAGTTGAACTGAACTCTGTTCTTAGGATGCAAGTGTTTGCCAGCACCCCAATTAGCAGTTTGGAAAAATCCCCAATTAGCAGTTTATTTTTCTCTTTGCCATGGATTCAGTGCTTAATATTAGTCACTGCACTCCCTTTCCAGGTTCTGAGAATTTTTCCTTGGGTCCTCCTAATGTCACTGAAATACATACTTTTGTTAGGCTTTTTTTTTTTTTTTTTTAAGAGGTGTCTTGGCATTTGTACATTTCTAACAAAGCCGGGCTTTGAGAAAGTTTGTTAGAATCTTTTCAGACCTAAAGATGCCTTCAGCTGAAAGTTCTAGGTTAAGTAGAATGAAAGTGCCCTATGTTTTATCAAGTCTGGATCTTAAATTCATTTAAAATGGAAAATCCTTATACGATGCTTTAAAATCCATGAAGAGTGAAGGTATCTATTAACTAAATACATGCTGGTATATAGGCACACTGTCAATGGCTTTGGAAAGACAACAAACATTAAAAGATGACTAGAAATGAACTCTGTGTGCTAGGCTGACATTTTCCTGTGAAGACACATGTTTGGCGATAGATGATGCCCTGTAGATTTGAGGAAGAAAGATAAATGAGGGAAGCTTCGTTCACCTAGTTACCATAAGAAATTAATTACAATCGTGGAACACCCTTGGTGTTATGCCAAGTCAGGTCATTTAGGGTAATTCCTGGAATTTCTAGTTACAGCTCTTTGAATGTCAGACACAAGACCCCAGATACCATTATCTCTTCACACCCACACTTTATCAGCCCATGATGAGTGAATTCATTCAAATTCTGGGGAACTTCTCTCCATTTCCCTGTCTTCTATCTTTAGGAACAGCTGGTTCTACAATTTACTACCCTCTAAGGGCAATTTTCAGGCTTCTAGATGTAGCTAATTTAACTGCACCCTGGCCCTCTTTTCCCTTCATGCTTTTGACGTTTGACCTTTTTTTTTGTTAAGTATGCCCCATGCCCAGTGTGGGGCTTGAACTCATGACCCTGAGATTGAGAGTCACAAGCTCTACTGACTGAGCCAGCCAGGCGCCCCTTGAGTTCTATTTTATCTCAGTCTTCGTTTTCTGTTTTGAAGAGGCATGTGTCTTACATGGAAAACTAACACCCAATGCTTGATTATTTTAGTTGCTCCTCATGATATTTTATATAGTCATATATACGTATACTGTATATACATATTATATGTATACATATATACACATATGTAATATACACGAGTATACATATATACACATATGTGCATATTATGTGCATATATACACATTATACACACATATATACATGTATGTGTATGTATATTATATACATATGTATATATAAAATTCATGATATCTTTATGCTGGACAATTTAAGATGTTCTGTGGCTTTTCCCAAGTCTTGAATAATGCTTTAAAGTTTGCTTGCAAAACTACTCTTGAAAATTCAATATGTTTTGTTGGCCTTCTTGGTAGTAATAGCTCCAGCCATTTATTGACTGAGTGCATGTAGGTGTTATACCAGGCACTGGAGATACGAAATGGGTAAGAAATGCTCTGGGTTCTTAAGGAGCTCACAGACAAGGTGAGACATATAAAGCAACAAAAAAAGTTCTTTTGTTCTTTTTAGAATAGAGAGGTACTTATTTATTCAGTGATTCACTGGAAACTGTTTTGTGCCTACATTTATCTTCTAGAAATAAGAAAAGGTCTGTTTTCAAGATGCTTATGGTCTGGTACAGACAGACGGACACATTAAAAATGAAGTATTCTAGATACTACTGGAGTCAGTAGCATCAGTTTCACCTGAAGAGGCATAGCAGGGAAAGAGGGAGATATTTAGGGAACTCCTCGTAAAAATAAGACCTGTAATATATTTAACATTTACGTAGCATGTCTTAAGTGCCTGGTCCTCTTCCAAGCACTTTACAGAGATTAACTCATTTTTAATACGCATAAAAACACTATGAGGTATATACAATTATTATCCCCATTTCACAGACCAGAACACTGAAGAACACAGAGGTCACGTGACTTGCCTCAGTTTACATAGCTTAGGACAGAACCGAATTTGAAACCTGGCAATTTGGCTCCAGAATTAGAGGAGATTCTTGAATGAGTCTTGATAGAGACTCAGAGATATGGAAACAGGTAGGTAGTTGCCATTTGGGGGGAATCCCTGAGCCCAGAGAGAGATGAGGCGGAGTGGGAAGAAACCAGATCACAAGGACTTTGTGTCATGGGCAAAGCGTGTACTTTACTTTATAGAAGGGGGGAGGGGGAGGAAACTAAAAAAGGAAGAAAGGAAGAAAAATCACCTGAGTTCTTACTTCTTAAATTTTGTGTGCTTTTTCTTTAAGTTGTTTTGTGATGTGGTTGCCTTTTTCCACATAGCTGTCCTACGCCAGCCCGCAGTGCCGTATGCGACGGTCCCTCGCTTTAACTCACTCAGTCCTCACGCCATCCCTGTGATACTGAGAGTCCCGTTTTACAGAGGTGGCATCGAGGCTCCTTGAGGAAACTATTGAGTTCACAGGGGACCCACAGTTGCACCCAGGTGTAAATTGACGTTCTCGTTGCTTCACACCTGCCTCCCCAGGCAAAGTGGATCTAAAAAGAAAAGGGTGGAAGTGTATCCAAACATTGCAGGTAGCTCACATGTTTCGTGTCATCTTGTTTTTCCAAATCAGCGATGACAGCAGGATTAGCAGACTGACTCTGAGGGATGTACCCGTACGACGCTCGCCTTCGCGCAAAGGTGCTGTTTTTGTGGGATTCCTGCTGCGTATATTTACCTCATACCACGTGTGCGCCTGGAGTGCGGCTTCTGAGCCAGGGTCTTGGATTGGACCCGTCTTGCTAACAGTGGCTTTGGTGGGTCAGTGATTATCAGAGCAGAGATCGTAACCGCTCCAACAGTCTCCAGATTCAGGATTTGCATGTTTGCCCGGCACAAACAAGCCTGGTTGACAGGAGAGAAAAAGAAATCCAAGTCTAAGCTTGTTTCAATCTCAATGGCGAAAGAAAGAGCTTTTTATACTGTTTTGTACATAATCTTAATACTCCCCAGGGTTGGCCCCTGTGCAGGGCATGCGATCTTTTTGCTACTGGGTTGGAACTTTAGAGCCTGCACGCTTGAGGAAATAAGTTATTCCCCAAACCTGCTCTTCCCTCAAGTGTGACGTCCTGCTTGTTATATTGACCAGCATTTACCGGAGCAGCAACGAGGGACTGGTCATTCTGCTAAGTTCTTGGGCGCTGTGGACGAACAGGACACTCTTCCTTCCCTCAAGCTGCTCATACTCCGGTGGGAATAACTGACCTGTCCCAGCTTACAGGCCTATAACAAGGCACGTGATCCGTGCAGGAGACCTGGAGGAAAGGGCAGTCAGAGAGGAGAGGCGGTCTTTTAGCTGGATTGTTGTTGTTTGGAGATAATTCACATAACCATGAATGTCTCCATTTTGAAGTGTAAAATTCAGTGGTTTTTGGTATATTCACAAAGTTGTGCAACCATTACCACATCTAATTCCAGAACATTTTCATTACCCCAAAAAGAAACCCCATATCTGTTAAGCAGTCACTCGCCATTTCCCTCTCCTGGACCCCCTGGCAACCACTAACCCACTTTCTGTCTCTATGGATTTGCTTATTCTGGACATTTCTTATAAACAGACTCCTACAATATGTGGCGTTTGGATCTGGCTTGTTTCACTTAGCATATATATTGTCAAGGTTCATCCATGTTTGCAGCAGGCATCTACTCTGCATTCCTGTTTATGGCTGAAAATATTTCGTTGTATGGATATACCACATTTTATTGATACGTTCATCAGTTGGTGGGCATTTGGTTTCAGCTGAATTTTGAATACATAGAAGGGTTTCTTTTGAGGCATAGAAGGGAGGTTGGATTTTCGGGTGGTTAAAACCCATCATTTTAATGAACGCATACGCATGTGGTACATGACTTGTTGAATGCTGGGCACCTTTACAAATACTAACTTTCTGAGTTCTTGTTACGGCCCAGTGAGGTGGCATATGAGGGGCAAAGATGCACAATTTACGCGGGTTGCGAGCTAGTCAATGGAGAGCCGAATCCAGGCAGTCTGGCTCTGGAGTTCATTGCTCAACCACCACCCGGCTGGGCCACAAAGGCGGGGCCGTGCGGCCAGGCAGCCCCAGTCTGTGGAACTGTCTTGGTGGGGTTAAAGGGCACAGGGGTGCAGGAGAGAGTGCTAGATGAGGCCAGAGACTGGGTGTCCTCCACTCAGCAGCTGTCCTTGTGAAAGACTCATCTGACGTGTCATTCTCCAATTTAAAAACTGCTCCCTGTTCTTCATCTTTCTTTCTTTTTCCTTTTTAAAGATTTTATTTATTTATTTATTTATTTGGGGGGGGGTGGTAGGGACAGCAGAGAGGGAGGGAGAGAGACAAGCAGACTCCGCTGAGCGAGGAGCTCCCGTGTGGGGCTCAGTCTCATGACGCTGAGATCATGACCTGAGTCAAAACCAAGAGTCAGACACTTAATCTGTTGAGCCACCCGGGTGGCCCTCCTTCCCCATCTTTCTCCATATTAGTTTCCTAGTACCAACCATTTCCTACTACCTTTCCAACTTTTCCCATACCCATATTTCACCTATATCATCATTTAATTAATTCATATTTTTCTTTAAGTCAGCTCACTTTTGTTTTGCTTAAATACATTTATTTATTTACTATTTTTTAAAAAAGATTTTATTTATTTGAGAGAGAGAGTGCTTAAGACAGAGAGCACAAGCTGGGGGGGTGTGGTGGGGGAAGGGACAGAGGGAGAGGGACCGGCAGACTCCTCGCTGAGCAGGGAGCCGGACTTGATGCAGGGCTCGATCCCAGGACCCCGGGATCATGACCTGAGCTAAAGGCGGACGCTTAACTGACTGAGCCACCCAGGTGCCCCTGAATACATTTATTTAAAGTGGAACTTTATCTCACTACCTTAAAAGAAAACCCAGTACTTTTCTAATTTGTGGTTCAGTGAACCAAACCATTAAAATGAAATGCTTGTACTCATTAGCACCAAAGCAACTTGCACACCAGTACATGGGTCATGTTTATTGAGATATTAAGGCTTGCAGGATAAGGTTCAAACACCCTGCTGGGCCTTCAAAACTCCATTTCAGTCTATACTCCAGCTCCATATCTAGCATTGGTACCCCATGTGGCTGTCACATCAAACATGCTTTCCTCCTGCCTGGACTCATCATGCTTTTTCATTACAATATGTTGTTTCTGGGGCATCTGGCCGGCGCAGTTGGTTAAGGAACCGACTCTTGATTTTGGCTCTGGTGATGATCTCAGGGTCTTGAGATGGAGCCCCGCGTTGTCCTCCATGGTCAGTGGGGAGTCTGTTTGATATTCTTTTCCTCTCCCTCTTCTTCCACCCCCCCACCCCTGCTTGCACACACACGCCTCTCTCTCTCTCAAATAAGTAAATAAATCTTTAAAAAAAATATGTCGTTCCTTTGACTGTCCTTCTTGCTCTTTCCCCTGTCTTCTTCCTTGTTCCTTTCTTACGACTAGCTCAAATAACTTTTCCTCTCTAAATCATTTCCGATCATCTGGATTCCTCCAGAAGTTGGCTCTGAGATGTCTTGTCTTACATTGCTATCACTTGTTTAGTGTGTCCCTAAGATTGTATGGTGCCTCAAGGCTGGGAACATTATTTGTTGTATGTTTAAATGATTGGTTAGGGCCAATGAGTGGAGACCTTGAATGTGATAGTATTATGAACTACAGCATTCCTAAATCATAGAATGTTTCAAAACAACCAACAGGATTAGTGCTCTTTTTAACAAAGCCAAGTGGGGTTGGTTGTGTGTGGAAGTCAAATGAAGGAGTGAGATCCAGGGAACAGGGAGAGAAATAGAAAATAAGCACAGATTAAAATGCCTGGTGCCCAAAAGGGGATCCACGAAATCTGAAAATATACGTACTTCATGGACCAGGTATATTCCCAATAGAAAACTGTACGTATGTTCACCAAAAGATAAGTTTAACAATGTCCTTTGCATCATTAAAAATATTTCCAAACAGGACGCAGACCAGATACCCATCAATAGTAGAATGACTTAAAAAACCATGGTCTCTTCATTCAATGGGATACTATATATAAAGAGAACAAACACCTATTATTGCATACAAAAATATGCTAAGACTCACAAACACGATGGCGAAAGAAGCCAGACTCCAAAATATAAGATCCCCTTTTGCATAAATCTCAAAAATAAACAAACAAATCTTTGGTGTTGGAAATCAGGGTAGCAGGTCCGCCTTGTGTGGATGGTAACTAGGAGGGGACATGAGGGGGACTTCTGGTGTGTTGGTGACACAAATGTGTTCAGTTGGTGAAAATTCAGTTAAGTACTCTCTTAACCTGTACATTTCCTTTATATATGTTGTACTTCAATGAAAAGTCTGTATTTTAAGAAATGGAAAGAAAATAAAAGTAACTTGCAAAAAAAAAAATTTAAATTAAAGAGCCTTGTTCCAGAAAGAAATAAACAGCAGTTACGAAAAATAAGCAGAGAAGCTAGTGATGAATCTAAGATCCGAAGCTGCTTCTTTCAGTTTCCATTCGGCTCAGTTGTCTTGGGATTTATTATTGCCCTGTTTGGCTATGCAATTGACAATTGCATTTTGTTTTGCAATATTTGAATCATTTAGAGTCATTATAAAGATCCGTTTCATCTTTAGAACATCTTATGAGATTTCATTATTACCCGCATTCTCCAGATGGGGAAACTGAGACCCAGAGAGATTTCTTAATGTCCTCACTTACACATTTGGTAAGTGACTGAGCTGAAGCTATTACCTCTGTCTTGTCCGTGACTCTGGGCCACCTGGGGTTGGAGGTTGTACTTGGACTTAGAGACTCCAGGAACAGAGGGGAGCAGAAGGGGGCTGGCACTAATGGAGGGAAGGGTGGTGAACGGTCTACATGATAAATCCACAATGGAAGCCTTGGAATTAATGATGTCAAGCCAACAAACAAGCAAGCAAGGCTTTTTTGACATGTGAGTTAAATCCATTGTTCTTTTGCTGCTTTTCTGCTTAAATAATTAGGGGTCTTAAGTACAAATTAAATGATCTCAGGTTAACAAAAAGAGAATGCCATTGACTTGATTGAGTTGTAATTGAAAATGTTTTTGGCTGCTTTCATTTAGCTTTCAGCAAACACAAACTTTCCATGAGTGGTCATGGAATCATCTAGCATGTTTTCAGTTGGACAAGACCACAGGGGCTTTCTGGTTCAACATTCCATCCAATGCAGAAATACTTCTGAAGCATTAGTGATGATCATGATCTGATAAATACATGCATCCAGAGCTTCCCATGGGCCAGGCACTCATTACAGTTGTCTGAGGTTGCTGTTATTAATATCTCTGTTTGACAGGTGAGCAAACTGACTGAGAGAAGTTAAGCAACTTGCCGTAAAACACACAGGTAATTACAGCAAAACAGATCTTGACACAGTCTTCTTGATTCCAAACTTGGAGGGTTTTGTTGTTGTGTTACTTCACTGCTTCCATCTTGGCCTTGAATTCCTACAATGATCATTGCATCATCGTTTCCATGAGACACTCCAGGCTGGGAATGGAAAACCCTACTGGGAAGTTCTTTCTTATATTTAGGTGGAATCTTCTTTCTCTTAACTTTCATCTATGGGATTTAGTTTTACTCTTGAGAGTAATACCACTTAAGATCCCTCCTTTCCAGTGAAAGCCATATGTCCAGAAATTAAAGGTGAGGGGTTACATTAGTTCCAGAAGAGCTCTGATGATCTCTTGGGGGACAACAAACTACCCCATATCTTATCTTAGTAAGTCAAAAAACCACCAATGAGTACCTAGCATCTCTCATGACTGGGCATGATTTGAACAGGGCTCAGCTGGAAGATTCTTCGGATATATGCATGTCAATAGGAATCTGTTGGTAGTATTCAGCTTGCGTCTAGTGTGGCCCTAGAATCCAAGGTGGCTTCACTCATGCCTGGCATCTTGGCAGGGATGGTCTCAAGCCTCTCCATCATGTCTCTCCTACAAGGTAGTTGAACTTCTTACATGTCAGCCAGGGTGAGTGTTCAAGAGAGGATATCAAAGCTGCCAGTCTCTTCAGGCCCGAGCTTGGAAGCTGGAACAATTGTCACTTTCAGGTTAGAGCAGGCACAGAGCCCACCCAAGTTCAAGTGGAGGGACAAAAACTCCACCTCTCAGTGGGAGGAGTGTGTCAGAGTTTCACAGCCATTCTTAATCTGCCACACTGAGGATCAGCCGAGCTTAATCCCCATTTTCCTGGGTTGGAGGTGGTACTACCTATTTGGGTTTGAAAGTTTCCCTCCTGAAGTTACTATTTTCTCTATTTTGGGGCATTTGAACTTTAGGCATGGTAGGCCATAGAGTTTCACTTCCAACTACTCAAATCTGCCACTTTGTACTCTTTTTCTTTTTTCAAGACATTTATTTATTTGAGAGAAAGGGGGAGGGTTGGGATAAGCAGAGGGGGAGGAACAGAGGGAGAGGGAGAAGCAGACTCCACAGGGAGCCTGACGCAGGGCTCGATCCCAGGACCCTGTGATCATGACCTGAGCCGAAGGCAACTGCTCAATCGACTGAGTCACCCAGGAGCCCCAGGGGCTTCTTTTTCTAATAATTATTTTAGTTATTGAGCACAGTCTTTATCAGTTCTGATTGTTTGCTGGACTTCAAGATGGTGAGCCCATTAGTATTACAGTTCAATAGAGACAGATCCTCTTCAGGCCATCAGACAAAGGACTTTGTGATAGAATTCGTTTACAGCTTAAACACATGGGAGTAGAGGACAGAAGGATGTTGGAGATTGGGTAGAAAAAGAATGTAGAAACCCTAAATCAAAAGATTTTTATAAATAGCTTAATTTATACTCTTATCCCATTACATCATTTTCTGTTTTTCATTCCCGCAGAGCATTTGTGATGTTTTGACTCTTTAAAACAGCATTTTAAAATTCTGTAATTTTGGTCAATGATATGTATACTTTGTTTTCCATTGGAAATTGAGGCAAAATTAAATGGTTATTCCTCTACCTATATTAGCAGAAGGAATTAATTGAAATTATTTCTAATCTTTTGATCCTTGTCACACTACTCTGCTATGCAATAATACACTAAAGAATTTCCAGAAAGCAACTGCTGGGGACCTAGCATAACTGTCTGCCTTAAAAATAGGCTGTTTTGTAGAGTTCTGCTAGCAGCTGGGATGCTAAATTGATCCAAAGGTGCCATTACAGAAAACAGAAAATGCTTTATGCAGAAGTAAAACCAAGATACTCTGGCTAAGTGATGTGAATTCATTGTTGCTAGGTGCCTTGTTCTTTATTGCTTGAGATCCTGAGGAAAATCTTGTATGGGGATTCAAAAGCTGAAATAATAGGTTTTTCCTGGACAAATGCTGTTTAGTTTATTTTTTACCGACATAGTCATGACTGCGAAAACAGAAACGGACTTGCGCACACATGTTCAGTGAGTCTCTACTCTGTTTTATTGAAGTATTTCAGACCTACTGAAAATGACAAACACCCTGTGTCCGCAGTCCAACATAAGGAAGACACATGGGAGAAATATCTGAAGCCCCTTGTGACCTTCACCCCAACCCTCTTCCCCTCTTCACAGCAGTGGCGTCTACCCTAAGTTCAGGATTACCATTTCCTGGCATGACTTCTTGTCTTTGCTCTATATGATATATACACGCAAATAATACTTAGGCTTTTACATTCTCAGTGGTTGGGGAAAAAAAGCAAAAGAAGACCAGTCTTTTGTGACACTTGAAAATTATGTGAAATTCAAATTTCAGTGTCCATAAATAAAGTTTTTTTGGCATACAGCATTAAGATGTATCATCCAGGGTTGCTTTTGTGCAAAGTAGCAGATTTGAGTAGTTGGAAGTGAAACTCTATGGCCTACCATGCCTAAAATATTTGCTATTGGGCCCTTTGCAAAAAAAGTGTTTGCTAACCCCTCGTCTACCATATTCACACACACACAGAGTAAAGAATCTGGCTGGGGAAAGATTGGTATGTAGGTATACGTGGCTTGGCCAGGAGCAGGCTCAAATGGACAAAAGGCTTTTTTTTTTTTTTTAATAACCTAGAATTTTTTTTCCTTTTCTCTTGTCTCAGGAGACCAGCAATGATTGACCTTTCCCCTGTCATCTCCCATCCCTGAATGATGATATCTTATTCCTCTGCCTTAAGATTTTCCCCTTGTTCTCACTTTTCCCACCCTCGTGCATACAAAACCAACAAATTCCATTTGTCCTGTGACAGAAAGAACTGCTCCAAGGATAGTCACATCCCCCCTCCTGCAAGTTCTCAGCTTAGCAGTATGCTTTGCCTGTGCCTCTCATTTGGCACATTGCGTTCCCTTGCACTTGCCTTGTCTTCTGTGTCTTAGAATTCTGGCTTACGCACATCAAGAGATCACATCTACACTGGCTACAGAGAGGCAAAAGTCAGCAAAGAGTGATGAACAAATGCTCTTTTAAACATAAACTATATAAAGAATTGATGAGAATATTTCAGTTTCTTTTGGAGAAAGAGAAACGATAGTAATGATACTTCTTCCTTGTTTCTTTAGTGATGAATCTTCCCCTTTCCCAAGCCAGAATTATGCAGATATTTGTCCCAACTGATTATTTCCTCTTCCAGTAATAGCTGAATAGTGCTTGATAGTGTAGTGGTGAGTTTCTGATCTTTGAAGTCAGGCAGTCCATCTATTAGCTGAGAGACCTTGGAGTTCTCTTAGCAAAGGATTGGGGGATAGCAATCTGTGGTGAGAAATGTCAATAAAGATAGAATACAAGGTAATGATGCTTCAGTCTCAAGGTGCTTGTAAGTGAGTTAGTGAAATAAAAGATGAATGATAGAAAATGAAAAATACAACAGGGTAAAAAAATCAAACTAGAGTGTCAGAAAGGCCATCAAAGAGGTACAGAAAAGGTATTGGAAGGGAAATGCAGGAGAGGTGATTTCCCTCTGGGGTCAATCTGAAGGGCTTCTTGAAGGAGGTGGCAGGGGAAGACAAGGATTTGAATCAATGGAATTTAGAGCAAGAACATTTGAGGCCACTGGACAGCATGAGGAAAGGCACTGAGAAAGAGACACCAGGTGAAAAATAGAGAAAAGAAATAGTTCAGTTTGCCCATGTATGAAGGGACGTAAGGGAGAGATGAGAATGGAGAGGAGTATTAAGGTCTGGCTAGGCAAGGCTTTGAATGCCAAGGAGAGGAGTTTAGTAGCAATGACAGTTGATATACTCCTTCCAGTAATATGTGTACCCGTGTAATGATGGCTTTTGCGTCTGAGCTCTGTCCTCAGCTGTAGAAGACTGCCGTCCCACAAGGCCTTGACTTTTCCTATCTTAGTCCAATGTCACTCCATGCAGATTTGCTATCTCAGTACAAAAAATGTGAAAGACACTGGAACATGCTGTTTTACAAAACATCTCTGAAAGAACCAATCTGAGAAGCGTTGCGCAATGGCCCTCATCTCTCCATTATCACTCTCAAATCAGGAGAAATATCTCTGACTATAGCAGAATATGCCATCTCTTGTGTTCCTTACTTTGTCACAGTTCTGGCTGAGAAAAGAAGCCAGAGTGGAAAGTTTCGTATTTGAAGTGGGCGGCCTTGGGGAAGGGGTGGGGAAGAAAAATGATTTTCTAAGGTATTCCCTTGGATCAGTGGGAATATACATTTATCAGGGTTTTGGGCACATCTGAAGTGGCCTTCCATGGGTCTCTTTCCTGTAGTCAGGTATTATTTAAGGCTCCCTTTTATGAAGATGGGTCATTGAGAATAAAAAGATCATTTAATGTTTTTTAATAAAGTGTGTTCCAAATTGTTTTCATTGAAGTTAAATTGAATAGGGAGGTTAGTAAACCAAACTAAAGCTCAGAATGCCATTTCGGTATTGACATGAAGGGTGGGGCACCTGGGTGGCTCAGTCAGCTAAGCGTCTGACTCTTGATTTCAGCTCAGATCATGATCTCAGGGTCCTGGGATCAAGCCCCGCATTGGGCTCTGCACTCACAGGGAAGTCTGCTTGAGGTTCTTTCTCTCCCTTTGCTCCTGCCCTTCCCCTTGCTCGCACACTCATGCTCTCTCTATCTCAAATAAATAAATAAACCTTAAAAAAAATGTATTGACATGAAGGGGGCAGGGGTTCTCTTGAGTGTGTGTGGCCTGAGTCCTGCATCAGAGTCACTCTGGGTGTGAGCTGGGGATCTGCATTTGGGCTGCCATCTGAAATGAAAGATGATTTTTTAAAAATTTGTTATTGTAAAATAGACATGATGTAAAATTTACCATTTTAACTGTCTATCTCTGGGACTTTCTCATTTTCCCAGACTGAAATTCATTAACCCAGAACTCCCCATTCTCCTTCCTCCAGTGGCTGGCAACCACCATTTTGCTTTCTGTGTCTGTAAATTGACTGGTGTAGATACCTCATAAAAATGGAATTGTATGGTATTTGTCTTTTTGTGACTGGCTTATTTCACTTTGCATAATGTCCTCAAGGTTCATTTGTGTCATAGCATGTGTCAGAATTTCATTCCTTTTTAAGACTGAATAATACCCCACTGCAGGTGTATATACCACGTTTTGTTCATCTCCTTATCAGGCGCTAACACTCGGCTTGAGGAACCGTCTGGCTATTGTGAATAACGCTGCAATGAATATTCGTGCACAAATATCTGTTGAGTCCCTGCTTTCAATTCTTTTGGGGTATATACCTAGGACTGCAATTGCCGGGTTATATAGTAATTCCATGTTTAAGTTTTTGAGGAACCGCCATACTGTTTTTCCATAGCAACTGCACCATTTACATTCCCAGGAACAGTGCACGTTCTAATTTCACCACATCCTCACCAACACTTGCTATATCCTGTTAATTTTTTTTAAAATAATAGCCAGCCTCATGGGTGTGAAGTGATTTGATGGAGATGATTCTTTTTTTGTACCAAGTTTGGTAAGAAAATGTTAATTCACAAAGTTGTAAAAATTTCCTCACAGTTGCCAATGAATAGTCAGAAAGACCTTGAAGGACACAGTCCAGCTGTGCATTATCAAGTAGTTCCTTAAACGTAAGTGTGATCCAGGTGGTGCACAGCTAATGGTTGTGAAACGGCGCCTCCCCTGTGTTCCGCATTGATGCTAGGTTTTGCGGACTCCCTGCAACTGAAATCTCAGTCCAGGGAAGAGCCAAGAAAAAAGAGATTTTCTAAACTATTCCCATGGACCAGTAGGGATATACGTTTATCCTATGTATAGGGGAAAAAAAGAGATGAAGTATTTGAGGGAAAAACTGGACTTTTAAAGCAAAGGGTAAGATTCTGCATCTAAAATCTGAATGGGAAATGGTGAAGTGAGGAGATATTATTAAGAACAAGTGTAGCACCAGTTGGTTTACGAACAGGCACTTCTCTTGAGTTGTAAACCGTATTTTTGGAAGTGATTCTCTCTGGGATTACTGTAGTGAATCTCTCCTAGGCATCCAGTGTATATATAAACTTTGAGAGATTCAGTTTCCATACACGTTTATCTCATACCAAATTCTTGTCAGTGTGTGAACATTGTGTGCTCTTTCTGCCATATGTCTTCCAATGCAATGTGTCTCCGACCTGGAGAACCCCCTCCAATGTCTCCACTGGGCAACTCTTCTGGTGTCACAGGTAGAACCCATCACCTGCCAAGATAATTGTGAAAAATTGCCCCCACACAGCTGCTACTCCTTGATTTTCTTACCCAGATGCTCTTGCCTTTTTTTTTTTTAATTGAGGTGATATTCACATAACATAAACGTAACTATTTTAACGTATACAGATCAGTGGCATTTTTCAGTGTTAGGCAACCATCACGTCTGTCTAATTCCAAAACATTTTCATCACCCCAAAGGAGACCCCATATCCATTTAAGAAATCACCCCCATTCTATCTTCCTCTTGCCCCTGGCAACCACTAATCTGCCTTCTGCCTCTCTGGATTTGACCTATTCTGGATATTTCATATAAATGGAATATACAATATATGGTCTTCTGTACCTTTTTTTCAGGTACCATGATGTATTTGAGGTCCATCCATGTTATGACATGGATCAGTACTTCATGCCCTTTTAAGACATGCCCTTTCCATTATATGGCTATACCACATATTGTTTATCCATTCGTTCCTTGATGGACATTTGGGTTCTTTCTACCCTTTGGGCTGTTGCTTTTTAAGGTACTCACAACTAAGCTCAATGGTAATCACCAGAGTGAGGCAGTGTGTCTTCAGTCTGGAAACCAGGGCCCTCGTCCAGGAAAGAGGGACCTCTACTAGGACTGTTTAGTGACCCTAGATGAAAGGTTGCAAATGGGCAGTTCTCAGGCAAAATGAGGGCTCCAAGATGTGTTTGATTTTACAGGCACTGTTGTCCTGCTCAATCTTTAAAACTTGATTTTTTTTTAATTAAGTAGATGCCACCCCCAGTAGGGGGCTTGAACTCACAACCCTGAGATCAAGAGTCGCAACTGTATTGACTGAGCCAGCCAGGAGACTCCTGTTTGTTTTGTTTTGTTTTTCAATTTTCAATCTTTAAAACTTGAATCAGTTGTCCACATTTAAATGTGAAGGATTTCCCCTGACTCCCTCTCCCTCCCTCTTTCTCTCTTTGTCTCTCTCACACACACATTAGAATATTTGTCTTTTTGGGGGGGGGGGATTTTTTTTTTTTTTTTTTTTAGTAATCTCTACACCCAATGTGGGGCTCAGACTCACAGCCCCGAGATCAAGAGTTGCACGTTCTGCCGACTCAGCCAGCCAGCGCCCCCAAATGTTTGTCTTGTAACAAAACAAAAAACAAAACAAAGCTTTGTTAGTACCTGAGCTGTTTCCACCTGCCAGCTGGAGTCGGATGCGGGCTTGTACTTGGGAAAGTCCTCTCTAGTTTGTCACAGCCCTGGCCCCTTGTGAGGCCAACTGTCAGGACGTTTGCGTTACTGCTCTTTTCTGATAATGGAGTTAGAGGAATGTGAAAGATGGGCTCAGTCTCTATCAAAAAATGAAATTCGTCTGAAAAGAGATACAAGTGGCTGCTTCCCCCACCGCCCCACTTGGCACTGCAGGCACGGAGGATGGTGTCCTCCATTTTACCAAGCGTTCATCATCTGCTGAGGACCAGGATTTTTTTTTTTTTTTTGAAGATATTATTTATTTATTTGACACACAGAGAGAGAACAAGCAGAGGGAGCTGCAGGCAGAGGGAGAGGGAGAAGCAGACTCCCTGCTGAACGGAGAGCCTGACGTGAGGCTTGATCCCAGGATCCTGGGATCATGACCTGAGCCGAAGGCAGACGCTAAGCAACTGAGCCACCCAGGTGTCCCCCTAGTACCAGGATTTTAAAACCTGTCTTACTGAGATATAATTCATGTTCAGTACAATTCACCTGTTTGAAGTGTGCATTTCAGTGGATTTTGGCATATTCACTTGTACATATAATCATCACCACAGTCAATTTTATAACATTTAAACAAAATAGTCATTTAACATTAAGCAGTCATTTTATCACAGTCAATTTAGAACCTTTTCATCATCTCAAAAAGAAACCCTTTGGCTATTACTCCTCTATTCCCCTTCCCCTCAGACCTAAGCAACCACAAATCAAATATCAGAATTTTCTATGGCATTGACCAAGAAGGGATTGGAAGGGAACACAACACCAAACATGTCAGCCAAAGTTCCAACCCAGCTGCTGTTGGAGTGTGACAGTTGTTGGAGTATGACGATGTCTCTCTCCCATTGCCAATGGCGGGGGGGTAGAGAGAGAGGGAGAAAGAGGGAAGGAGGGAGGGAGAGATTGAGATTATAGACTTCATTATTGCTTCTCCTTGTCCCCCAGAAGCCCTGGTTTCGGCCCTGCCCACTCTTTTTATAAATTAATGGTGCAGTCTCCTCCCTTGGGCCAGTGAATACAGGAGCTTTCTTTGGAGTCTTAATTGTAGCACAGTAATGTATACCTGTAAGCAGCTCACCACTGCATTTCAAGACCAACGCAGGCAGCTCTCTCTGACCAACAGCCGGGAGAATAGACATAGTTGAAACAAAAATAATTTTGTCTTTTTGATCACAGTCTAACTACTGTCACACCTAACAAGATTCTAGGCTCTCATCCCAGTCAGTGAATTTTAGGAACAAAATCATTTAGGTTTTCTCTGCTATGCTGTAGTGTTTTTAAGGGAGTGTCTCGGCTTCCTCTCCTACCCTAACATTTCTTGATATAGTTAGTTGTTCGTTCTTTGAGGAGAGTGTCAGTTTGAATTAGACAACATAAGGACCTTCCAGGTGTTGTCATTATTCTCATTGAATCTTTGCTTGTAAAGGGAAGCCACCCCAGAAATAATTACCTTGGTGGAGAAGCATTGAATTTTAAATGACGAAGCCTCTGGGAAGCTGGAATGTTCCGCCACAAAGCCTGCACGACTCACCGTCCAGGCAGTCTTGAGCTTCCTCTTGGCCCTATTTAGCAAAGAAAAATGATTGACTGTTTATCTGCCATTCAGGCTGAACCGTGTTTTTTCTTGCAGCCCTCTCTGCCTGCGCTCCAATGCCTCCTGAGGCTTAGTCCTTACTCTGCATCACCTGTCCTCACCTGTCCTCACCTGTCCCTGCCTGTCCTTTGAGCTGCAGGTCCTTAGATCAGGTCTGGAAGAGCTTTGTACACCTCAAAGAAGTGGGAACTCAGAGGAGCAGGCACGGGGCTGGGGGCCCTTCCGAGCCAACACAGCCAGGCCCCACGAACAGGCCAGGCAAAAGAGAGATTCTGGCAAGCCTGACAGATGGGAAACACATAGATGGTGGTGCTAGTCAGGGTGCTGTTTGGTAGAGGGCAGCTAGAGGCTCAGTTTAGGTCCTGGCTTTGTCACCTTGATCCTGAGCAAGTCACGGTAATTCTTTGGAACTGTAATTGCCACCTTTTTACTTCCCTGAAATGAAAAGAGTGAAAATACCAGTAACCAGCATTTGTTCAGGCACTACCTTTGACTTCTCTAATTTAATTAGCAGTCTTAATCACGAAGGCATCCCTCCTCATTCCCTGCCCTGGGAATTTCTTCCTCACAGTGACCTTCGAAGGGTGTCATTATGCCCATAATATAGACCCAGAGACCAAAGCTCTGAAGGTTTAAGGAATGTGTGCCACCCCAGGCCCTCCAATATTTTATTTAGTGAAATCAAGTTGAAGAATTCATAGAAGTGGAAGGAAAGGACAGATCCACTTATTTTGTCCTAATAGGTATGGTATCTGCTCCCACCCCCCGCATCTAGTGCCTGGCATATGGTCTTAATACATATCTATTGGAACCACAGGGAAGGGCGAGGGGAGTCAGGGCCTCTGGTCTCTTCTCAGTGTCACCGCACACCCTGCCCCCTCCTTGAGTACTGCCTGTGGCCGCCTGAGTCTCAGCCCCAGCCCTAGCCCCTAACGCCTTAGTACCCTCCTCCTAACTCAGCTCTGATGGTTTCTCCACTCGCCACGAGTATTCCCACATCCAAGGCTCTTAGTCTTTGTTCTGCTCTTCCCTTTTCCCCTTTCCCTCTGCTTGTCTCTCCTGATGCCCGAATCCTCTTCATCCTCAGTCCCAGTTGAAGCCCTGCCTCCTCCACAAAGCCCTTTCCAACGCCTGCAGTGCAGGTGGAATCCTCCATTCTCAGTTCTTCAAGCACTTGGTGTATATCACACATTTTAGTACTTAGGATGGTAGCTCATGTCGGAGTAGAAATTTCCTGTTGGTCCTATACAGACCCCTCATTTTATGGATACGGATGCTGATGCCCAAGGAAGTGGTGATATGTCCAAGATCACACCTTTATCTAAAATATTGTTTATTGCCTGTGCACAGCCATTCTGAAACACCCATCCCATTATCTTGTAGGGACCGGCAGCAGGGGCGTTTGTACTGTCTTCTGTAAGGAAACCCGCAAGGCACCCTTAAAAGGGAATTCAGATCTTCCCAGTTGGCAATGGAGAGGGTAACCAGTGAAGAGGCATGCCTGGTCCTCCTAGCTGTGACTTTTATTTCCAAGGACCACCTTCTCCTTGGCTCATCAGTTACATTACCCCCACCAGGCTATTCTCAGGAGCAACTTCTGACTTTAAAACTTGAGTCTAGGCTGGATATAGGGTGCTTGAAGGGACAGAATGAACGCAGGAAGTTATATGCAACTAGATATTCTGATTAATAAGATAAGGCTTTTCCACTGTGGCTGGTGGTTGGGCCTCTGCTCCCTGTCTCCTTCCCTCTCATTTCCACAAAATGGGGGTTGCCATTAGTCTACTTACCAGGAGCACCCTCCCAAAGTCTGACTCTACACCCAAGAGAAAACCCTAAATGGCAGTTTCTGTTCCTGGTGTTCCTGGTGTTCGAAGTCTCATCTTCCGGATCCTTTCTGGATTTGAGAAGCCTCTTATATTTCCGGGTGTGTAACATTGGGAACAATCACAGTCTTTAGGGAAGATGCCCACCACTGCCACCACTCAACAAGGTTCTTTACCCCAAACCTCAACAGGGCAGACCTGTCAGGTTACAGCAAGGTTATCTCCACATTCAACACGAGCTGCAGAGGAGTGAGAGGTGGGGGATGGGCATTTATGGCATCTCCCTAACAGGTTAATTCTCTGGGATGTGTACCCTCTCTTCTCTTTCTTTTGGTTTTCTGCCCTGTGGCGTTTAGCACAGTGCTGGGCGTTCAGTGAACCCTTGTTGTACTGGGTGGATTGGATGCATCAAGAGTACTTCAGGGAGGGAGCTTGGGTTGGGGGCCAGGGATGTGAGTCGAGTGGGAAGAGATAAAGGGTCCCGTCCTGCTTACCACCTTCCAGACTACCAAAGAATGCCTGCTCCACTTCTGTTCCCCAGCATGTATTCATTCACTCACTCATTCAGCAAATATTTCTAGATTGTTTGCCAGCCATTGCATTTGGTGCTGGGCATCAGCAACGAATAAAAACAGCCTCTGTGTCTGCCCTAAAGAGCTGTATTTTTTGTGTAATGGTTGATGGATGACCTGTCACAATCTCATTAGTAACAGTAGGAACGTGGCTAATAAACCATGCTTGACCACGTGCTGAGCCACCTCTGTCTTCCGGAGATGCTTGGATTTGCTTTGATTTTGTTGGGAAGTATGGATGCGAAGACAGGTTTTGCCCCAGAGGCCCCGCCAATGCAGTTACTCCTGTTAACCAAGACTGTCAGTATGAGGCAAGGAAATAATAGGCAGTTGTGTAATGTATGCACTTTTTCTTTACACAAGACCTTTAAAGGTCAGTTTATTAGAGCCTAATGAAACAATTAGGTATATATATGGGGTAATTTAGTTCCTTCGTTACTTCTGCAATAAAAGTCGCAGTTCTTGACGATTGCAGACTTGCTCTGGGTCTCTGAAATGAAAAGGATACGTAAGAATTAGGCTCAAAGGAACTTGATCTTATTTTCCCCTTTTCATTTTTATTTGGCACATGAATTTCATTCCATACAATTTTTTTTCCTGTGCACAGAAAAATTTTAAAATAAACAGCAGCAACTCTGTTTTCCTAGTTTTTGCTAACATGGAAACACCTAATCCTCTTAGTTTTTCTTGATTTTGCAAACAAGGATTTATTGGGATAAAATCTTTAAGTAGTCGGGTCACATGGACGAGGTATTCATTTAATGACCCCAAGTACAACCTGTTAGAAAAGCAAAGCAATGAATTAATAGTGTTCCTCACAGTTATTTTCTGTGCCTTGTTTTTCAACCACAGGTTGTACAACTTGAAGGGAAGAGTGAGTGCAAAGGTATTCACCCCATAAGTAGGGGTGACTCATACTGACAGTCTTGGTTAACAGGAGTAACTGCATTGGCGGGGCCTCTGGGGCAAAACCTGTCTTCGCATCCATACTTCCCAACAAAATCACCCTGTAGCCAGCACTCCTTTCAGCTTTCTGACCTTTCCATTTTGAGCAGGCCGGGGGGGGGGGGGGGGGGGGGGGGGAAGGAAAACCCGAGCAACCCTATGATCTACAGCTATGCTGTCCAACACAAGAGCCACTGGGTCCTGGTGGCCTCTGAAATGTGGCTAGTGTGACTGAGCTGAATTTTTTAATTAGCTTAAATCTAAAAACAGAAGCAGTGTATTTAAAAAAAAAAGATTTACTTATTTATTTGAGAGAGAGATGCATAATCGACTCAGCCACCCAGGTGCTCCAGTGTAAAGTATTTTTTTGTTATATGCAACTTTATTGGGAAGCTTGTAAGTATGTTTGGAGCAACTTGGGTATGTGAATCTACCTTTTCAACTGTAAATTTTATGTAATAGAGATTATTTCTCATGATAATTTTGCTTGCAAATTGGGATGTGCTATCCCCGTGAAATACACACCCAGATTTTGAAGACTTTGTTAAGAATGAATGTGAAATATCTCATTTAGTAATTACTAATTATATTTTAAAGACTTTATTTTTAAGTAATCTCTACACCTAATGTGGGACTCGAACTCACAACCCCGAGATCGAGAGTTGCTTGCTCTATGGACTGAGCCAGCCAGGCTCCCCTTAATAATTTTTTATATTGATTACACGTTGAAATAATAATGTTTTGGATATGTTGGGTTAAAGAAAATATATTAAAATTAATATGCCTGGTTTTTGTACTTCTTAAGTGTGGTTACCACAAAATTTAAAACATGTAAGTGTCTTCCATGATATTAATACAGAACAGCACTGGTCTGTTGGATTGGAACGAAAGGTTCCATGCCATGGTTCACAGAGTTCTCACCCGTTTACTTTGTGAGAACATCACAACGAGCTCTGTTAAAAATATGAACAACAAATTCTATGCCATAGCAAATCACAAAATAGATTTAATAATTCTGTTTGTTTTGTTTTTTTAAGCTTGTCAAACCCTGGTGGTCTTAGATACTTTTTAATTGCAAAACTACATCACATATTTAATTCCACTTACCACCGGGGAAATCTCATCATTTAAACTTCGAAATTTTAAATAACTCAGCTGGTTAAGAGAGCCATTCAGCAGTATGGTTTAATCAATCAAGTCATAGATAACTTTACAAAGCACTTAAATAATATTTGATGTGATAAGCACCATAGTAATTGTGGTTAAAAGCTCAGGTTTTGGGAGTCAGGCAGACCTGAACTTGATTTCTACATCTGTATTGTCTAGTTGTGTGACCTTGAACTAGTGTTTTTAAACGTGCTAAGCCTTAGTTTCCTCATCGATAAAATGGGACACTAATGGGCCCTACATGATAGCATTGTTATGAGGATTAAAAGTTATAACCCGCGTAAAGTGCCTGGCACATGAATAGTGCTCAGTTGTTAATTGTTGTTGATTATGAAGTTGTGTTATTGTTGTGGTTATTATTATTGGCCTTATAAAGTAGCCACCTTTGTCTGCAAAGACCCTACCTGCCATTTTGTGTTGGATCTGAAAGACTGTGTCAGAGCTGCCAGTCATTCGCAAGTAGTATTTTATGAAAATTACTTGCTCTTCTTGTACTTATTGTTGACCTTACTTAGTTCTTTTCTCCTTTCTTGTTCTTTGCCCCACTCTGCAATCTCACTTTGATCCTGAAGTTCCTCTTCTCTTTGTGTTTTCTGTACTTGGCACACTCCGTATCTCTACTAAGGTTTTATTCACGTATTGAGCACTTACTATGTGCCAAGTTCTCTGCTAGGGGCCGGGAATACGAAGATGAGTGACAAAGCTCCTGCGTTCAAGGTGCTGACTAAATAGTCAAGGGAGAGAGTTTATAAATCAGGATGATAAACGTCACAGGTGTCCCAGCGGAAGTTGGCAGAGAGTCCTGTGTGGGCAGGGCTGGGACCGAGATGGTGGCTGCTACCAGGGTGACGGTTAGAAGAGACGGACGTGACAAGTGATTTGTTGATAAATGAGCAGGTGTTGAGAGTTGGGCATCCTGTTGGGGAAGAAACAGCTTGGGGGCCTGAGATAGACACACGGCACAGCCTGCGGCCAGAACAGTGTGCGGAATAGCTGGGTCACCGTGCGGAAAGATGAAGTTGAGATGGGACGTCAGCCCGCGTGGAGAACTGATCCCGGACGAACTCGGTGTGCTTTGCTGACTAGTTGGTATTAAGTGATAAAACCAGGTCCCAGTTTTGGCAAGATCACTTCGGCAACGAGGACTAGAGTCAGGGGCAGAATCCTGTAAGGTACCATAGCGAGAGTCTGAGTGAAGAACCTGAAGCAAGAGGTTGGCTTTGGGACGGAGAGGAAAGGCCAGATCTGGGAAGTCAAGGTCACTCTGCAGCAGAGGCTGAAATTAACCAGCCTTCTTGTGGTGATCATTTTGAAACATATACAACTGTCAAATCATTATGCTGTACACCTTAAACGAATACAGTGTTATATGTCAACTCTATCACAATCCAGGAGCGAGGAGGGGAGTGGGCTCAGAAGCCAGGGTGGTTGACGGGGGTGGGGTGGGGGGGTGGAGGCAGGAAGGGAACGGGCGGCAGATGCCAGCCCGGATTCCCGCAGGGTGAGTCTGGGGGATGGTGATCCTCTTGCTGAGGTGGACCCCTCTTGCTGAGGGGAAGGGAGGCAGGCCTGGGGGATAGAGGGCGAGGTCCGTGCAGGCTGCGGTGAGGACGGTTGCTCTGTGGCCTGGCGCTGGGGAGTGAGGCCAGGCTGACGGCTGGGGCAGAGCTGCTCTTGCTCCCTCCTATGCTTTTCCCTCTTGTAGGACTGTTCCCGTGGATGCCACCGCCAGCCCTCTCTACCCGGACACGCTCTCAGAATGCTTTCAGGGTTCTCCTTTAAAGGACTTTCCTTTGGGGGGTGCGGTGGGGGGGCATCTGGCTGGCTCAGTCGGTAGAGCATGAGGCTCTTGATCTCAGGGCTGGAAGTTTAAGCCCCACGTGGGCCGTGGAGGGAGGGAGGGAGGAAGGACTTTCTGAAATAAATAAATAAAGCACTTTCTGTCAGGGGTTATGGGCTCTCTTCTGACAAGGGACAGCTTAATCTCACTGCACTCACTGTAAGATGGACTTACAGTCATCAGCAAGAAAGGGAGATTCAGGAAGCCGAAGGCCAGGGTCTTGCTGCGTGCTGAGATGCGCTCAGACTAAGACAGCTGGGATTGCCATTTAAAGTCTGTTGTGGAGTAAAGATGGGACTGCGGAGCTGGTCAAAGGAGGACAGGACTGAGGGTGGTCATGAGTCATTCTGCTTGGCTATGCCGTGGGAAGTAAGCCACTACAGAGAAGGATGAGAGAAAGACACGGAGAAGCAAGCACAAGGCAGCTGACACTGGCAGGGAGTGCCAGTGAATGCATCCCCCAGTTGTTGACTCCCTGGGGGTTGCTGGCAACCACGATCTCAAGTGCCTTCTCCATCCAACTTGGAGATCACCTGTCATTGTACTTCTGGTCCTAAGGCTTCTACCATGTGTCTGAGGTTCCTCATTTGGGATCCAAAAGGTTATCCTGTGGTGTTCTGAGGAATCCTTGGAACCCTGAAACCAGGAAGAGGATGTAGAGTTTAGGTTCCAAATGAGGAACCTCAACTTATTTAACGTCGTGCAATTTGATTACCTTCCGCAGCTAACAGAATGAGTTGGGAACTTGGAGGAGGAAAACGAGGAAGGGAAAGGGATTCAGGCACACAGATAAGTCACCTGGATTCTAAGATTTTTTTTTAGATAGATGTAGTGGAGGTAAACAAATTTAGAAAATATCCATGAAATGGAATTATTCGATTTGGCTAACTAAATTAAGTTTAGTTGGAGAAAGAGTTCCTAGTAGAGAGAGGCCCATAATGTTTGATATGTTGGAGTTCAGACAGAATTAGAATTTGCTAGTACTTTAGAAGTATTTCTGGTTTCAAAAAAAAAATTTTTTTTAAAATTTTGCATAAGATTTTCTGTATAGTGATGGTCAGTGTGGGAGAAAATGCTTTGTATTTCTGCCGGTCAGTAATTACCCTAAAGTCCACTTTCCCAACATAGTAACTCCAAGACCATTGGAGATTATGGCTCAAATAAGGATCCCCAGGGGAAAGTGCTTCAGAGGGTTCCCCCAGAGCTGCTCGTTAATGTGGCTCTACCCACGTGTGTGGAGAAGTGCTCTGGTGGATTATGGAGTTCTTCCTGAAGGCAGATCTTAGTTCTCCTAATTACTTTTAAGTTATAAACAGGATTTTACCTACATAGACAATCTCAACTAGCAAGAAAAAAAATGGAGGGTTTTTGTTCATTGATGGTAGCCATTATGTTTTGAGTGCCTACTGTGTACCAGGCATTGTGCCGAGTACTTTATGAACCTTCCCTCCATCAATCCTCACAGCGAATATTGTCCTAGCACTGTGTCCGGGTGGAGGAACTGAAGCTCAGAAGTTAAGTCTCTTGTCCTCTTGATAGCCTAAGTGATATGGTAACTCTAGAAGTGAAGGTGGAAGAGAAAATTCTAGAAAAGCTTAACGAAGTTAAGCTTTCCCGTATAAGAACAATGAAATTTAAGTAAGCTCTGACACTAGGTAAGGCTACAGAAAGGTAAAGCTCAGAAAACTGAAAATGGATAAAAGTAGAAAATGGATTGAGAGGGAGATCATTTATTCAAGTATCTTTTCAGTGCCAACTAAGTGTGTGTGTGTTGGTTTCTTTACCAGGGAATAACACAATGGCACTACATCTGTCTAATCATAAGATTTTTGCAGGAGCAGGAGAAAACCCCTGAGTTTGAAAGTGTCTGTGATAAGGCAGAGGTTTGGGGCTTTTGGTTTCTTGTCTGGCTGCATTCCTGTCTTTCTGTAACTATCAGGTTATCCCAGACATCTTGTTTGAAAGCGTGAGACACCATAGAGAGGACCAGGGAAGGGAACACAGGATTTTTTAAAACTTGGGACACAGGAGGAAAGAATACATGGCAGAAGGGGACATCTTTATTTTTTCAAGGAATCTGACCCAGGTGCCTAGTATACTGTCTGCGTTTGTTTGGACTGACGCATGAGCTGTTTCCAGAACTAGCTTCATGTCACTATTCACTCTGTGATCTCTCTGAGGCGGTCTGCGAGGTGGTTCGTCTGCAAACCTGCTGTTGGCCAAGGACTCTTGTGAGCAGGCATGTCCCAGGTTGAGGAAGTCCCTGTGGCCAGTGTGAGACTGAGGTCACTAGCATGCAGAGGGCTGGAGCGAGGACTCAGAGATTGGCTAGCTGGAATTTAGCCTTTTTCCCAGAACTGAAACTGGTCCCAATCCATTTGTTGGCTCAGCACTCGAGGAAGGCTATTTCAGGAAGCAAAGCCAGAAGGAACTAAGAACACGGTCATGTGTTCGTGAGTGACTCACTCAGGGTTTCTGCTGCAGCATGTGACCTTCAGCCCACCGAATGCATGGAGTGGGCTGAAAGTTAATGATTCGTTGTGGGAGGGGGATGCCCTTTATCTGAGCAACTCCCTTCCATCTCCTGGAATGGCTTGAGTGACAGGTAGCATCCAGCAAGAACTTTGGAGCCAGCCTGCCTGAGTCTGCTCTGTCAGTGCCACCAGCTCTGTGACCCTAGGAAAGTTATTTCATATTGTCCTACCTCAGTTTTTGCATCTATGAAGTGGGCATCATCATAATAATACTTCACAGGGTTGTGAATATTGTATAAGGTAACGCATGCATGGTGTTTAGCACAGTGCCTGCCACATGGCAGTTATAAGGGTTTAGCAAGAAAGGGAAACAGCCATCAATTGCTAACCTCAAACACCAATAGTTTCTCAATATGACCTTAATATGTTACATTTATTTTGTATTGGACAGTTTGTGAAATGCCTTCGTATATTTTATGTCCATTGATCAGAGAAGATAGATCAGAGGATAGTAGTTAAAATGTTTCACATTTAGAAGTAATAGGCTGCTGAGAGTCTAATTTAGGAACGATAAGGAGAAAGGAATGCATTGCATTGCCTGGTCCCACCCAGAAGGAGTTTAGGAAAGGTGGCCCCACCAATGCGGATTGCATAGCCTGCCCCCTCAGCAAGCTCTGTGGGCCTCCAGGGTAGGAGTGTTTTCCCCAAGGACCCTAGCCAGAGGAGAACCTGGACCACAGACCTGGGTGGGGGTGAAATGAGGTGAACTACTGACAAACAGAGGCCCCATGAAGTTCTAGCCTGCCCACAGGGCCTGTTTGCCAAGAGGCAGCCATTGGCGCTCAGAGCATCTGAGAAGTCAAACACTTTCCTTCCTGGAGCCAGGCCATGGAAGCTTGTTATGTGTGAGAAAAGGCACAGAGAAAACCATGAAGAAACCAGATTTTTCTCTTCAAGAGGGAGAAATTACAGATGACCACATGGCACCACGCTCTTGGTCAACAGAATAGCTTCCTTTGCCCCCTCAGTGCTAATAGCAGGACAATCCCGGGCAAACCCGCAGGGGTTGGTCACCCTCAGCACACAGTAGGCCTGGATCAATGTGACCCGAGGGGGATTAAGGACAAAGCCATAACTCAAATTTCAAAGCCGGATAACTTGGTGAGACTTCTTTGTAGGTAAGCTGCTCAGGGGATACTTCCTTGTAGGCAGCGATGGTAATAATTTCCCTTTGTGAACAATAGTGTTTGTTGAGTGTTTCTGTGGGGCCAGTAGCCTCCCCCCAGGTCAGGGTTTCTCAACCCTGGGCAAAGTTGGTATTTTGGATTGTTCTGGGATGTTGTCCTGCACGTTGTAGGATGTCTAGCAGCATCCCTGGCCTCTACCCACCAGATGCAGTAGCACCTGCCGCCAGAAATGTCTTCAGGCTTTGCCCAGTAACTTCCGGGGAGGGGCTGGGGACAGAACGGCTGCAGCTGAGAAGCGTTGCTCCGAGGTCCACAACAGCTCTCCTGTATGAGGAAAATGACCACCTGATCATCTTTGTAACCTGTCTGTCTCTTGATTTTTTGCCCTTTCCCTCCAGTTTTGCCCCTCCTAATACTTGGATAGCTGTCTCACTCTCCTCTCCTCCTGTCGTCCACGATCATGGGTCATCGTAAGTTGATGACATTCTAAAACAGACCCACAGAACACAAGTTTGTCTAACGGTCTGGAAGAAGTCATTTCACTGAGTTTTTTTGAGTCTGGGGAAATTCCTTCTTGCCTTAACTTCTTCATTTGTCTCAGTAGGGGGTCCTCTGAGGTTCACTGGAATTAAGCAAATGAAAGTCTTCAAGGTTTCTTAAAAAACCATAATTAAATTCTGTCCTCTTACTGGAAAGCTGGTGTCTTCTCATGGTAGTAGTGTTGCTCAGGGTGCTTCTGAAATTATGATATTATAATGTGCATAAAATCTTTAAAAGGGGCTCCTTTCCTTCTTGGAGAAGATTCTACATCTTCAAAGTCTAATGACCCGGAACACCTGCAGAGAGGCTGTGGACCCAAAGACTGCTTGCACCACCTGGAGTCTCCTACCTGCTGGGTCAGCCCCTCTGTCCTCCTAACTACTTAAATGGAAAAATATTCTGAACACTGCTCTGTAGTGGCTGTACCACCTTTGTGGCAAAAGGTCATCCAATCCACCTTTTGACCTTCACCAAATGAATATTTAAACCAGAGATGTCTAATACTATTTATAAAGTTTTGCAGAAATGGAAATTTTGATTATCTTCATTAGCAAACTGTTCTAGTTTTTACATACCTCAAAGGCCAAGTTTCTTCCTTTTCTTACCCGCTGAAGACAATTCCTCTTTATAATATTTATTTTATTAGGACAAAAAATTGAATCACAAAAATAACACAGGCCACTAGAGAAGAAGAACACAAAGGTGAAAATAAAAATCATTGGTAAACCCACAGCCCAGAGATAATGCAGATCATGTTTTTGGAATTAAGCATCTTTAAAAAATGGATATAATATGTGCTTATCGGATTAACTTTCCTCCTGTTCAGTTCTCACTAGGGATAGAAAACATTTCCACAATTTTGTGGTGAATTTTAATATATTGTACTTTTACATGCATAAACAAGGAGTTTCATAGAATTAAATTGACAAGAATGCATAATGATGAAGACAGGACTTTCTCATCAAGTTTTTTTATTCAGCTATTTTAGGTATGGATATCAGCTGTTCTTAGTTTTTTATCTGTCCTTCAGGAATTTATTCTATGCAAGTAGGTACATTTATATCTTCTAATCCCCTCTTCCTTTTTCCACAAAAAGTAGACTCTTAGGTGAATGGTCTTGAACTGTTTTTCTTCACTTGGCCATACATTTTGGGGACCCCTCAATCTCAGTGTATTGAGGGCTTCCACATTGATTTTTAAAAAAATAACCACACTGGGGGCACCTGGGTGGCTCAGCCGGTTGGGCATCTGCCTTTGGCTCAGGTTGTGATCCTGGGGTCCTGGGATCAAGCCCTGCATCAGGCTCCCTGCTCAGCGGGGAGTCTGCTTCTCCCTCTGCCTCTGCTGCTCCCCCTGCTTGTGCTCTCTCTCTCAATCACTCTGTCTCAAATAAATAAATAATCTTTAAAAGAAGTATAAATAAGAGCCACGTTGTATTCCATTGTATGGATTTACCCTAGTTTGTTTAACTAGTCCTCTGTTGATGAATATTTGGTTATTTTCCAGTCTTCTATTAAAAATGATGCTGAAATAAATTATCATGTACACATGTCATTTCATAAGCCAAAAATATATCTGTAGGTTAAATTCTCTGAAGTAGAGGGATGCCTGGGTGGCTCAGTTAAGCGTCTGCCTTTGGCTCAGGTCATGATCCCAGAGCCCTGGGATCAAGTCCCACATGGGGCTCCTTGCAGGGAGCCTGCTTCTGCTCCCCCTGCTTGTGCATGCTCTCTCTCTCTCTCTCTCTCTCTGACAGATAAATAAAATTAAAAAAAAAAATTCTCTGAAGTAGAATTGCTAGACTAATGAGTATATGCAGTAGTAATTATAATAGATATAATGGATGTATAATAGATATAGTAAGTATAATAGACATATAATATAGATAAGTGTCCTCCATGGGGGTAGTACCAAGATAAACTCCTATTGGAAATGTATGAGAGTATGAGTTTCCCCACAGCCTCCAATATATTATGCTAATATGTTACTGTCGAACTTTTGGATTTTTTTGCCAATCTCTTAATAGATGAGAAATATTTCAGTGTACTTTCAGTTAGCGTATTTTCATCAAGATTATTTGTACTCTGCCAACTATCTGATCATCTCCTTTGCCCATTTTTCTGTTGCCTTATTGATTATTTTTTTCATTGATTTGTACGATCGTTTTATATATTACCAAAACGAGCTCTTTGTGATATGAGTTGTGGATATTTTCCTTTATTTTTTGATTTTGTTTGTGGTTTAAAAAATTTTTGTGTATAGTTCAATTTATTGGTCTTTCATTATGGCGTTTGGTTGATGAGTCATAATAGAAAGAACTTTCTCATTTCAAGGTTATGAAAGAATTTTCCCATATTTTCATGCAGAATTTTTGTGGTTTAGTTTTTCACATTTATATATTTGATCCATTTGAAATTTATCCTGGTATGAGATAGGACGTAGAGATTCAACTTTGTTTTTTCTTTTTCTTTTTTTTTTTTAATTGTTTTCCACCAGGGAAACAATTTATTTTATTTTTTTAATTTTTTATTATCTTATGTTAGTCACCCTACAGTACATCCTTAGTTTTTGATGTAGTGTTCCATGATTCATTGTTTGCGTATAACACCTAGTGGTCCATGCAATACATGCCCTCCTTACTACCCATCACCGGCCTAGCCCAATCCCCCACCCCCCCTCCCCTCTGAAACCCTCAGTTTGTTTCCCAGAGTCCACAGTCTCTCGTGGTTCATTCCCCCTTCTGTTTACCCCCCCTTCATTCTTCCCTTCCTTCCCCTGCCGATCTCCCTGCAACTTTGTTTTTTCTAAATGAATATCTAGATGTCCCAGCAATATTTATTGAATAGTCCCGGTCACTATTGGCATGAGACGGTCTTTCACTGTCTCCTAAATTCTCGTATGTTCTTGAATATATTTCTGGATTTTCTATTCCATTCTATTGCTCTGGCTACGTATGTACCAGTATTTGAATTTTTATACAGCTCTCTGTTTTATCATTCTATGTATCCCTCTATTAATTGGGAATCTTGTTTTTAAAAAAATAGTTTTAGCATTTACTCTATTTGTGACTAGATTGTCTTTAAGTCCATTACCCCCTCTCTGGCTTTTGCTACTCTCGTCATGCATTTTAATTCTCTTTATAGTATTTAAATTTTATTAAATATTTATTTGTTTATATTAAAACCCTTAAGACATGATTGTTTTATATAAACAATGTTTGTTCAGATTTACCATCTTTCTTGTTCTTCATTCTAGCCCATGTTCCCCGACTTGCCATCTTGGGCCACTTTGCTTCTGTTAAAGGGTGTTCTGTAGTGGCAGTCTACTTGTGACACACTCTATTCATTTGGCTGAATATGTCATTATTCATTTTTGAAAGATATTTTCAATGAAAATAGCATTCTTAATTTGTAGTTTTGGTTTGTTTTCCAGCACACCAAAGATTAACATTTTACTGTTTTCTGGCTTCCATTGTTGGTGCTAAGAAGGCAGCTGTCAGTCTCAACTATTAATCCTTTGAAGGTGACTGCATTTTGTATAATAAGTATAGTGTACATTCTGTCTAATAACTTTCTTGTGAGTTTAGTTTTGTTTCCTGTATTTCTGTGAGTTCTCACTCATGTTGTCTTGATGCACCTGTTTCTCCTTGATCGGATGCTGGATCTTATGTTTGAAACTGTTGCGAGGTCTAGCATTTAGTTATGCTCCTGTTAGATGACACTAATTTATTAAGGCTTTATACTTTGTTTAATTTCTGATAGTGCTGTTTACCCTCTGTCAGAATTTTCCTGGTTATGAACCTTAGGATCAACTTTTATCAACTCAGTTCCAAACCTCCCCTCCTTAAAAAAACACTCCATTAGGGGCGCCTGAGTGGCTCAATTGGTTAAGCGTCCTACTCTTGATTTTGGTTCCGGTCATGATCTCAGGGTTGTGAGGTTGAGACCTGCATCGGGCTCCTCGCTGGGTGTTGAGCCTGCTTAAGATTCTCTCTCCATCCCTCCCCCAGCTTGCATGTGCATGTGCTCTCAATCTCTCTCCAAAAAAAAAGCCACAATAGTCCATTATTATTTTACTAAAGGGGAACATGCTAAATTTACACACCAGTTCAAAATGGCATCTTCCAATGTTGCATAGTCTCATCCCAGAATATGGTAGAGACAGCACTTAAAAAAATGTTGCTGGCATTCTTGGGTATTTTATTCATGGACTTTAGAACTATCCTTTGAGATCATAATAGAAGTCAGTATAGGGGCGCCTGGGTGGCACAGCGGTTAAGCGTCTGCCTTCGGCTCAGGGCGTGATCCCGGCGTTCTGGGATCGAGCCCCACATCAGGCTCCTCTGCTATGAGCCTGCTTCCTCTCCCACTCCCCCTGCTTGTGTTCCCTCTCTCGCTGGCTGTCTCTATCTCTGTCGAATAAATAAATAAAATCTTAAAAAAAAAAAAAAAGAAGTCAGTATAAAGGTATGGTTTAATGTATAAATACTTATTTTAGATTGCCTCATTTATAAAGCATGATAACTTTATAAATGATACTGTGGTATTAGACTTGCAGCCTCTTGATTCTCCAGCATTAGCTTTAATTTTTGTGCCTCTTTCATCTTGTCTCATACTGAGTCATGTTGGACAACCAAAAACTTTGACCTTTATCTTAATTCTGTTAGGCTAGGCTGCATTTCTTTGGTTTTGTCGGACACTGGATTGCAATCCTTTCTTCAGATGTTTTTGCTGTGCTGTTCACAATTGTCTGTGTTACCCAACAAGCATGCTTGCTATGCTTTTACAGTCTTGGAAGCAGAGACCATAGAGCACAGGGCTTAAGAGAGCAGGATCTGGTGTCTCGCTGAACTGGCTTGAAGTCATGGCTGGGCCTCTTTATGAACTTGGGTTAGATATTTAACCTTTCAAAGACATAGTTTCTTCTTCTGGGAAATGGATACAATTTCATCAAAGAAACGGAGTCTTCATCAAAGTCTTGTGATGGTTAAACGAGAGAACTTACAGTACGGAGAGTCATGTCTTCAGTGCTCGCTGAATGTTAGCTCTAGTGCAGCGTCGTATGGAGCGATTCCCCCAGAAGTGGCAGAGCTTTTCATGGTGCCACCAGTGAATACTAGAAGAACTAAGTTGTATGGCCCGTACCAGGTAGGCACCATTCTTAGCACTTTACCTCTGGGGGTTCTTTGGGTTTTTTGGGTTTTTGTGGTTGTTTGCACTTTCCCTCTGTTAACTCAGTTGATCCTTATTAGTCAGAAGGTAGATACTATGATTATCTCCATTGTGCAAATGAAGAAACTGAGTTACAGAGGCTGATTTACGTACAGTTAGTAATGACGGCTAGGATTTGAACCAAGGCAGCCAAAGACCCTTAAATGCTGTTGGCCTCAGAACAGTCTCCGTAGTGAGATTTCCACAAGAACATCTAGGAGGAACTATTCCAAGAATGAGCCCACAGCTAACCCAAAGGTCTAATTGAATGTGTAGCAAACACTCCAGGTTCCTGTTTGCTCTTTCTTCCTCTTCCCTCGTCGCTCCTTCAGTCCTATCCTTTTCATTCTAGGTTTGTATTATTTATCCTCTACTTTTCCTTTATCCTAAGCCTGTGCCGTGGGCTTGCTCTGCAGACACTGTGAGCTGGGGAGGGGGTTAGGGGAACTAGCAGCTACTAAATCTCAGGCATTGCGTCCGTGCCCTCATATCCATGTTCTCACCCTCATTTTGCAGTTGAGAAAACAAAGGCCCAGAGAGTAGGAGTAGTAAGTTACCCACAGTCACACCATTGGATTGTACCAGAATTACTGTTTGAGACCAGATCTGTTTCCAGAGCTTGCCCTCTTCACCAGGGCTCATCAGTAGTTGTATGCACTGGTATAGCCATGCTGGTTGTTAAAATACTGAAATCTCTCTGTACCTTTTGGTGGATAGCTGCTCTTCCAAGCCTCCCGCATGAGCTCTTCTCCTCCCCGCTGCCCCCCAGCCTGGCCTCCCTGGATGTGCCCATAAGCCAGCAAGTAAAAGGTTGACGCCTGCTTGAGCAGGGGCATCAGGGCCACCACCAGGCTGGCTGGTAGATGCGTGTCAGTGCCCTTGAGGTACTCTTGCTCTGAACCACGCTCCTGTGGAGTATCGAGTATCATGCTGAGTACTGCTTAGCGTCACTGGGGCAGCTCAGGATGAATGACAAAATAACTTCACAGCTCATTAATGAAACTGCCATTTGGTATCAAATCAGAAACGCTGTGAAGGCTTAGCTGAATTCATTGCCTCCTTTGACCAAGCACAGAATGAGGAATGTTGCATCTGTGGGCAGATGAATTTTGTGTTCTCACCAAGACTGAGGTTGCTAGAGGAAGTGCTTCCAGCGCTGTCTCCACTCCCAGTACCCAACCTACACAAGCCACTCAGGCCAGGGCCAGCCCTCCTTCTAGGCATTCAGCCTCTGGGCCCCTTGCTTAGAAGCGCTTCTGCCCCTTCTTCCGCAGCCTCCTTTGCCTGTTGAGAGGATCCTAGGCCTCAGAGACCCACAAGTCTGGTGTTACTTTTAGAATCATTTCCATTGCACTTGGGCAAAAGAGATTTTTTGGTTGAACTTTTGAACATCATTCCTAACATTCTTTCTTTGGAAAACGCATTCTGTGTTTCAAAAAGCAACTTATAAATGAACTTTTCTGAAAAAAATCAGGTAGGGATTTTTCTAGTATTCTAGATGGAAACGAAGTATGGAAGATTTTACTCTTCCCCAAATGCTGTTGATACCTTCTTGTTGTTTTGTGGTTGAAGATAAACCCACAGGTGTGTTACCTGGACTGTTTATTTCTCCTGCTTTGAAGCCACACTTTTCCCAATCTTCAGAGATTCCCTGTGTACTTGTTAGGAGAGTCTAAGTAGCAGTAACATATGGATCCCAAAATATCAGTGGCTTACTCAATCGAAATATATTTCTTGCAGTCCTGGTGGTATGCGGGCTGGCAGGGTGGCTTAAATCCATGAGCTCATTTGGAGATCCAGACCCAGAGTGGCTTTGCCTTTTCCAACACACGATGTCCAGAGTTGCTTGGGCCTTGCTATCCCAGTTCGCTAGAGGAGGAAGGAGCCTAGAAGGGAGTGTGTGGTAGATTTTAGGGCCAGGCATCATTGCACACACACATCATTTCCTCTCTGTCCATTGGCTCGAGCTAAGCCAAATGGTCATACCCAGCTGCAGTGTGGGAACTGTGGTCTTGCTGTGGTCCATAGAAGGGAATGACCTCTATACCTGGTATTTTTCATAACTTTCAGGTAGTTCTAGTTGTAAATGTGCCCTCCTGAAGCTTGTGCTTAGGGGACGTACCACTGTGATGCCATCTCTCTTTTGTTCTAATTTTAAGAAGTAGCCTTGAGGTGGAGCTAGAGAGTATAATGCTGAGTGAAATAAGTCAGTCAGAGAAAGACAAATACCATATGATGTCACTCATATGTGGAGTTTAAGAAACAAAACAAATGGACAAAGGAAAAAAGAGAAAGAGACAAACCAAGAAACAGACTTTATAGAGAACAAACTGATGGTTACTTGAGGGGAGGTGGGTGGGGGGATGGGTGAAACAGGCGACGAGGATTAAGGAGTGCTCTTGTCATGATGAGCACAGGGTAATGTATAGAATTGCTGAATCACTATATTGTATACCTGAAACTAATGTAAGACTATATGCTAACCATACTGGAATTAAAATAAAAACTTAATAAAAAAAAAAAAAAAAAAAGAAGGGGCCTTGGTAACAGAGCCACACTGGGAGCAGTGTTTGTTACCTCTCTGGATTAGGCAAGTTCAGACAGTGGACCAGGGAGAAGGTTAGCATGTTGCTGAGTCCACCCAGATTCTGCCTGCTGGACACCACCTTCTCTGAGTACCGTCATGTGTGCAGTGGGAGAGGCCTCCGTTCTGGGCCCAGCTGAATGCTGACTGGCCATGTGACCTTGGGCAAGTCACCTGCCTGAATCACAGTTTTCTTATCTAGATCAGGTAGTAGATAGCTGAGGTATTTCACTGGTTTAAGATGGCATAATTCTAAGAATTTGGCCTCTGGAGATCCTACAGGATAATTACAGCAAGCCCCAAAGTTTAGAGAGCATTTTATAGCTGTTACAGTCATTCAATCTCTAGGAAAAAAAAAAAAGAAAGAAAACTCCACAGATCATCTGAGTGTTCATTGTTTAAATGCTGTTTATGAAGCAAAAGGATTTATTTAGAGTCAGCCTCATTGGGTGGTGAACAGCACAGAGGTCAGCAACCACATTAAAATGAACTTTTGATTTTTAGGAAGGGCTAAAGAGGGGGCTCCTGGCTCAGTTGGTTGAGCGTCGGACTCTTGATTTCGGCTCAGGTCATGATCTCAGGGTCCTACGATTGAGCCCCATGTGGGGCTCTGTGCTCAGTGGGGAGTCTGCTTGAGAATTCTCTCTCCCTCTCCCTTTGCCCCTCCCCGCTGCTTGCATGCGCTCTCCCTCTCTCTCTCTAAAATAATAAATAAATAAATAAATAAATAAATAAATAAATAAATAAATAAATAAATCTTTTTTTTTTAATAAAAAAGGAAGGGCTAAAGAATGCCAGTCTAATATAACACATGAACCCATTCACTCTGGATAATTTAAAACTGCCTTCTTATGCTGCCTTATCGTTGAACTTCTCCTTCTTTGGAATATGCATTTGGACCTTCACATGCACCAAATATGATTCTTACTCCTTGCAGTGAATTCTTCATCGATGTTGCCTTGTCTAAGAATAATATTGTTTCTGAGGAGTCCTATATATTGAGCCAATACTATTCCATATGGAGAAAATATATCTGTGAAACCAGTTTTAGTTTCTAGGGAGTAGTCATAAGTAGAAAGAAGGTATTTTGTGGGCAAGTTATATGTCTGTGTATATATTATCCACTATATTGTAAGGAGCACTGTATTGTGCACATAAAAACTTCTGTAGGCTTTGGCCTAGAAAGGGCCATGCCTGGCTGTTGAAAAAAATACCAAGAGCTCATTTGCTCAAAGCAGTGGGCTAAGCATTGTGTTAGCATTGAGAATATTATCATTAGCTTGGGCTACCTAACACTAGCTGATCTTCTGAATATTATGCCATGTGGGCTTTCAGTGGGACAGGATGTAAGCTTCTGATACTACACTTGGTAGGATTTGGGGCAAAGAAATGAAGCAAAATGGGCCTTGGTTATAATAAAAGCTGTTGTATGTTATTTATCAAGACACTGGCTTAAAAACTCTGAATCCCCAGTGTATCACATTGAATACATTGCCTCTTTCACAGTAGCCAGAGAACTGGGCCAACAAACTTGTCCAATGAGTAGAATTACTGGAACACTGTTTAAAATGAGAGATTTCCAGACCCTTCTTTTGGTGGTGCTGGTGCAGAAAGTCCAAAGCAAGGTCCAGGAATCTGATTTGGACAAGCTCCTCAGGTGATAGGCAAGCTTGAGAAACTGTTGCAGTACAGCGGTCCCCAACTTTTCAGAAGAGGGGTCCCATGGGAATAAGAAATTCTCCCGATGTAACGCCCTGGGGCAGAAGATCTGGCTGATCATCTAGGCCAGTGATGGCTTGGAGCAGGCCCTCCATCAGTATGTGTTGTCAGTTGAAAATAAGATTACTTTTGGGAAATGAGTATGTTCTCTCTCAACCTGAGGTGTACAGGGAGAGTCAAACCATGCCCAGAAGACCGCTGGGTGAGCATGGAATTACAGCTGAAGGAGAGGGATCTCAGATTTAATGGCACCCACCTCCTTGACCCGGTGCAGCCTCAGTCTGTTTCACAATTAGGCTCATGTTATCTTTGGGACTGGGAACCTCCTGAAATCTAGTGACTTTAGAAGTTCCTCTCTTGATCTGTGCTCCAGTGGGCGCTGTGAGCTTCTACCTGTCCAGCATTTTCTGGACTTCCAAAGGGGAACCACCCCTCCCTCTGATAGTTACAATTTTTCTTTAATTATGTGAGTCTTAACAGTCACGGAGCCAGGCAGACCAGGTGGTCTCTTTCTAGTTCATTTTGCCTATCTTTAAATCTGGTGGGTTTTGAAGATAGTCTCTCAGGGGGCTTGTTCCCTGCTTTGTAATCTGATGGTGTAGATGGTAAAACATAAAATTGCCTTAATAATAGCTTTTAAAGTGAGAAAATATATACACTGGCTAGTTGAGAGATGTTAAAATGTAAAATTTGGTGTATTGTAGAGTGGGAGAAAGGGGTTTCAAGCTATCAAGTGGACCATGCATTGTGGACTACTCATAAATGTTACTGACGGGTTGGGATGAATGGCAGAGATTTCTGGTCTCCTAATGGGAGGCTCTCTCATTTTAAGACAATGGAATAATGCCAGAAAGACCAAGCTTTAAGTCTCAGCCTACCTCTGAGGAGACCTTTTTAAACAAGAGAATCTCTCTACTAAGATTCAGTTTCCTTCACTGAAAGTGAGCTTCACAGTTCCCACCTCACCTGGTTGTTGGGAGGATTAAAACCAGACACAGGGTCTGCTTTTTTTTTTTTTTTTAAGATTTTTATTTTTTAAAGTAATTGCTACTACACCCAACATGGGGTTCAAACCTACAACCCCGAGATTGAGAGTCTCACTCTACTGACTGAGCCAACCAGGCGCCTGAGACTTAATGCAGTGTCCAGCGCATAGCCAGTGTTAAACATATGGCAAATGATGAAAGAAACGGGAATGGCATCAACTTTTGATTTGTTATAGTGGTCCGCAAAGAGAACATAGATCATTACAAGGCACAAAATATATTCAAACTTGAGATGCGCGAGGTAGGGGAGGGGTGGGTGGCTACAACTGGGAGGCTACAACTGGGAGCCGGGAAACCCAGGGCATGTGTCATTCCGTCTGAGAAATTGGTCATATCATGAGCTCCGGTTAGTTTTAAAAATTCAGCCCAGCCAAGTACGCTTTGAGCTCTGTTTGTCCAATGAGGGTGGGAAGAGAGTGCGGGGCCATGTGAAATCTCACGCCTGTGGAACACCTGTGCCCGGGGAAAATGGAGACAGCCACAGTGCAGAATTTCCATGCCCTTTCACTTTAAAGTCTGACCTTAATGAGCGCTTCATGCATTTTAGGGGTTTTCTGCACTTTTCATGGAGGGGATTCAGATTCTGCAGGTGATGTTGGTGAAACCTTCCACTGTCAGTGACTCTGGCCATGCTAGGAAATTCCAGGCAACTCTGAAAATTCTCAGTGGTTGGGTTGTATTTTGACAACGTCGTTTTAGCTGACTGGTCTGGTTTTTAACTGTTGTGCCTCTCTGAGAGCCGAGGTAGAAAATGAGAACGGGGTACTGCCAGAGTAGAGTGCCTGGCTATGGGTGAATGATTCACAGACCTACTTGCTAATCCATCTAACATCTATCATAAATTTGACCAGAAAGAAAGTAAACATTAAAGACTGCTTGAAATACGGTTGACCCTTGAACAACACGGGTTTGAACTGCATGGGTCCACTTACACGTTAATTTTTTCCCATAACACAGTACGGTACTGTAAATTTCTTTTCTCTAGCTTACTTGATTGTAGGAGTGTAATATACATAACATACAAAGTATGTGTTAATTGACCGTATGTTATTGGTAAGTTTTAGTTCAACAGTAGGCTTTTAGTAGTTAAGTTTGGGGGGAGTCAAAAGTTATACCTGGATTGTTGGCCTTGTAGGGGTCAACACCTAACTCCTGCCTTGTTCAAGCGTGAGCTGTATATATATAGATTGAAGGAACACTGAGTTATCTCTTTCATTTGTGGTTTGGTGTGCTTGAGAATTGGAGCTAGGGCGTATTTTGTGCTGCTAGCAGGAATGAGGAATTGAGAAATCAGGAACAAGTGTTCTTTCTACCCAGTAATAAAGGGCCTGACTTAGCGAAACAACAGAAATCCTGCATTTGCGCCACCAACCGTTTTCCTGATTTGGGTGGGACCTGAAGGGTGGCAGAGGGGATATTTCATGAAACTAAAAAGAACTTCGCTGAATTAAGAGTTTCTGTGCTCTTGTGTTGGTCACTTGCACGAGCAGAGTTAGAACCTGTATTTTATAGTTAATCAACTTCGGTCTTCCTGGGCACTCTTGACACATTAAAAAAATTTTTCTTAGATAAAATTTTCAGTGTTCTCACTTGACACTCTCCTGTACTTTGGGGGCTCAGTTTAACCTTTTAAACAGGTTAAAAGTTAAATAACAATGTTAAAGTGAGACAACAACCCAAAATCAGAGAGAGAACATTGTCACAGGGCAGAGTGTACGATGAACTGCCAAATAGAACTGTTCGGGCAGTAAGGCATTCACAATTCACAAGTGACAGAAGACCTTGTTTATGTCTGCTGGTGAAGTGCTGGCCAACTCCTGGTTTTCCGTTGTGAAATTCTGGACTCACTCATTCATTCAACAAATATACCTTGAGCTACTAGGACGTGTCAGGTGCTGTGCTACATGCTAGGGATACAGAAGTGAGCAAACGGGCGCCTGGGGGGCTCAGTTGGTTGAGCATCCGACTCTTGGTTTCAGCTTAGGTCGTGGGATCGAGCCCCAAGCCAGGCTCTGTGGTCAGTGGAAGGCCTCTTGAGGATTTTCTCTCTGCCCGTCCCCCACTGTGCGTTTTCTTTCTTTCTCTCTCTCAAATAAATAAATAAATCTTAAAAAAAAAAAAAAAAGTAATCACACGAGCAAGGATCCTGCCGTCATGGAGATTACAATGAATAAATAAACTCATTAGTATTTAATTACAGATCATGATGAGCCCTAGGAGAGAAATCTTACACCAAGAAGTAAGAGAGAATGGGGCAGAGGGGAACAATCAATTTGGGAAAGGCTCCCCTGAGGAAGCAGTATTTGAACTGAGATGTGAAAAATGGAGTTTACCCCAAGTACTTGTTGAAATAAGACTACCTCTGGCCCACATTAAGTAGCCTCTTTTCATTTCCATAAATAATTAGAGATGAAAGCTGAAACACAATTTATACTTGTTTTGCATTTTGGACATTAGGAAGAAGTCATTTTGTAATGGACATATGCTTCCATGCATGCACACACACACACACACACACACACACACACGCCCTTCCTACTTACACGTTCTCCTGCTCACACCCCACCCACAGCTCTGCCATCCCTCTTCATAGAGTAATTTTACAAAAGAATGTAGGAAAATCATCCCAGATCCCTAGCAGGTCTACCTCAACGTTTCTCGGAAGCTCCTGGGGAGGCTTTCAGAGAGGCGAAACTTTTGATCGCCAGAAGCTTTGAATGTCCTCTTCCTGGATGTGGCCGTGACTTCCTAAGAAGTCCACAGTGCTCAGGTGACCGTCCCTGAACCGTCATTAGCTGGAGTCTTGGCTAGTCCAAGTCAGATTTGATGTTCACCCCAGCCCTTTGCCTTGCTGAATCCTGTTTCCTGGAGCTCTATCAGGAAATAGTAGAGGTAATAATTACTTTTCAGCTCACACTGACATCATCGATTAGAGACAGGATAATACGTGGCCACGAGCAGGACCTGCAGAATTAGACTGCCTGTGTTGGAGTCTTGTCTTCGCCACTGCCTACCTATGTGGCCGTAGACAGCTCACTTCTCTGCGTGAGTGTAAGTCTGAGACAGCGTTGCCTGACACCTACCAGGTCAGATGTGTTTTTGGAATGCAGACTATTTCAGATTCTAGATAGATAATATATTGCATGTACTCTGTTTTGCTTAATGCTACTAGCTGGGTCTGGGGCAACATCCTATCAGCAGAACACATCGCTGTTTCTCCAGCAAAGCCTGTGGGTACTCAGACATATTGGAAGAAGGGAAGTCCGTAGAGTCTTGTTCGAGTCTGGAGAGTCTAGATTTGGCTGCTAGGTGACTTCTAAAACACACTTGGTTTTCAGAGTTGTAGTATCTCCCTTACAGGTGATGTGTGTGTCTTGGGGAGGATTCAGTGAGAAGACACAGGTAAAGTGCTGAGACCAGCAGGCCCCCAGCAGGTGTGGACTGTTATTATAAAGCCCACTGACTGTTATTTATAAAGCCATTGTAGACTGAGTAGAAATTCAGCCTACGTGTCATTTTCTTCTCTTCTCCCTCCCAACCAGTGGGCACGGTGCTAGGTGCTGCAAGAAGACAGATGGCGAGCAGACAGGATCCCTGCCTTGCACTGCAGTCATGGCACCTGTGGCCTCATACATGGCCCTGCTCTTTGTCCTTTTTTTTTTTTTTTTTTTAACGACTGCTTTGCATATCCTACTTTTTCCTAGGTATTTTCCATGCTGGGCTATTTGAATTCTGTTAGCATCAAACCATCCCCCAGATACACTGTTGTGCCTGGTATGTTGTCAAACTGCATTTTAAAAGGAGAGAGGACAGGAAATCATGACACGTGACCCATGTAACTGGAAATGGTCCTCGAGCAGGAAATTAAGAGTTGAGACAGTCACGAGAGGAAGTACAGTTCTGTTGAATGAGCACTGACGGCAGGACTGAGGGCAGTTGGTACTCAGGCACACTTCTGCTGAGCGTATTCCCTGTGCCAGGCACTCTGTGGGGGGCCTGAGATTATAGAGATAAATAAGGCTGGCTCTGTGCATCCTTTAAGTGAGCTGGTGTTTGCTGATGTTCGTGGTTTCTGTGTGAACCTGGAGAATCCAGCCAACCTCTCTGAGCCTGTGTACTTACCTTCAGAACAAAGGCTGGAAGGGCACCTGGCTGGCTCAGTCAGTAGAGCATGTGACTCTTGATCTTGGGGTTGTAAGTTCGAGCCCTACACTGGGTTTAGAGATTACCTAAAAATAAGATCTTAAAAAAAAAAAAAAAAAAAAAGGCTGGGGTAGGTTATAAGTTTTTTTAAGGCCCCATCTTACCTTCAAAAGTCTGTGGTCCTAAAGAAATACCGAACTGGCTTGCTGGTCAACCACTGTCCATCACTCTGGGATTCAAGTAAAGGATAGGGACTTTTGTCACAATAAGAGAGGCTTCATTCAGGTAGACCTTAAGGATTTGTTGACAGTGACAACGTGTAGGAAGATGTTTCATTCGGGTTTATTACCTCTGCAAGTGGGGATATTTCATTTCTCAAATAATGAGTTTTGACTAGTTTCAGACTCTGTTTTAGGAGAGAAAGCCCCTTCTTTCATGGAGCTTATATTTCATTAGGGCACAGAGATAATTAAAAGTGATAAAAATGAATACATAATGTAATTTCAGATAATTACAAGTACAAAAAAAAAAATTAAGATAGAAAAAGGAGAGAGAGTGCAGGGCCGGTGAGTGGAGGGCTGTTTTCAAAGAGTGGTCAGGGAGGACTTCTTGGAGGAGGTGATACTAGAGCAGATACCTGAATCGAGTCACAGAGAAAAGAAAGCCAGACAGGGAAGGCTGAGAGAGGAAATCCCTTTCTTTCTCATGGGGGGTGACCATGAGTGCTAAGGCAGAGAGGGAGAAAGAGTTGGCAAGTTGAAACAACAGCCAGGAGGCTGGTGGTATGCCTAGAGGGAATCTGGGAGTGGGAGAGGGGCAGAAGGGAAGTAGAGAGAGCCATGCAAGCTCCTGGAGGAGAGCCCTGGGAAGGACTTTTGATTTTATTCCAAGTGTAAGGAGAAGCCATTGGAAGGTTTTGAGAAGGGAAGTGACGTGATAGGATTTTTTTAAAAAGATCTCTCTACTAGAATATGAATTCAGCAGTCATTTATCAGGAGTTAGTGTAACTCTGGTGTAAGTTCATTTAGTCCAACCTGATACTACTACTGTATATGGATTCGAACTTTTAACAGTTGAGGTAACAGCATCTATATCTGTTATATTTTCTCTCTATATTCCTTTTACAAAAGGTCTTGTGTGAAGATGGATTGCTTTCTAAAGGGAAAATGTTGCCATTTTTTAGTTAATGCTTGTACTATCTTTTATCTTATTTATTTATTGAGAGAGAAAGTGGGGGAGGAGGGACAGACATAAGGAAGAAAACCTTAAGCAGGCTCCACTCTCAGTGTGGATCCCGATGCGGGGCTTGATCTCACAACCCTGAGGTCATGACCTGAGCCGAAATCAAGAGTCGGACATTTAACTGACAGAGCCACCCAGGCACCCCATCTTTTATCGTTTCTGGTGAGACTTTTGAAAAGATACTCTATACAGTCCTCCTTCCCTTCCTTCTTTCCTTCCTGTCTACTTCTTTCTTCCCTCCCTTCTTTCTTTGAAACAGATCCTTAGTATTTCCTGAGACATCTGGATTCCCTGCAAGCCCGTGTTAATAGAAGCTCATGTTTGGGTAGGGTGGCTTGGCGGTGGCAGCGGTTTTCTTTCATTGTGCAGAGATACCTGGGGAATACTGGACAAAGGTGGTAGAACTGAAATTTTCAGTTCTGTTTTCTTGACTCCCATCTTGTTTGAGACGGACGCTTGCTTCTGGTACACTGATTCCATGTTGCAAAAGTGAAAGTGTGTACTGGAGTATGTTAAAGTGAAGCAACAATTTCAGCTGCGACAAACAGTCTTTTGAACTGGCCAGCCTCAAACCATATGTATTTTGTGGTAACCCTGTTTTCTTAGGTATTTCACGCTCGGCTGTGACGCAAGCCTGTGATACCCCGTGGACACTCTCGTGGCAGAAGCAGGCTCGCACACCCACCCTCAGTTGCTCTGAGAAATATCTGTGGGCAGGCTGGGATTGCTACCTAAGTCAGTAACTGTTCAGTTTGTGTTCAGGAAATATATGTCAGAGCCACAAGAGGGCAGCTTGTGCAGTGAAGCTGGGGGTAAAAAGTGCTGCTCTTCAGACAGGGAATACCGAGGGGGAAGACTTCTGAATTGTTAAAAATGTTTCTTGCATAAGGAAGCTTTTTTTACGTTATTCGCCAACTTTGTCTTTTCAAAGAAATGGTGTTTTTGGAAATTAAAAGTTTTAAGGCAAGTTCTTCCACACAAATCTATTTTCTCCTCTTTGGAATAGGTATGTTTCCCCTTGAATGCCCCCTTTCTTTCCTGGTATTCCAGTCCTCTAACTTGACTGAAATATAATTTACATATAATAAAATCCACACATTTTTAGTGATATGTGGAACAGATACAGCCATGAATCCACTGCCCCAGTTAAGATTAAAAAATTAAAGTCCATCTCTCTAGAAAGTTCTCTCATGCCCCTTTGCAGTCAGTCTCCTTTTGCAGGTCCCACATCCCCTTGAGTCTTTAATCTCTGAAAAATGTTTACCAAGACAAAGCATTTTTATAAATTTAAAGTAATAGTCACGCACAAATATTCACTTTTCTAAGAGGTTGTGTGAGAGTTCTGAGGAGACGGAAATCAGAGGCAGCTCCTTTCCAAGGCAGTTATACAAGTTCTTAGTCTGCGGTTGTGGTTGTTGTTTTAATCTGGCTCATATTCACTGACAGGGAGCACTGTCCTTCGTTGCACAAACATCAATTATCCATTTGTTCTTTAAAGCTTATTTATGCTTTCATAATAGCTAACATTTATTGTACTTAAATACTTACTCGTATTAATGAGCTCAAGAAATCCTCCCTCTAAGGGAAGTACCATTATCACCCATATTTACAGATGTGGAAACTGAGGTACAGTCATACGTGGCTTTGACAGGTAAATAGGAGTGGAGTTAGTTTCCTGATGTGAAATGTAAGATAAATGAAATTCAAAGTTTCTTAAGAATTGTGTGATCTCATTGATCAAAGCCATTCCTGGCTTAAAAAACAACAGCAACAACAAAAACAGCGCTTCTCTTTAGATAGTGTCCTGGGCAGTGTCACCCATGGTCACAGTTGAACACCATGATGATTCCAGTTCTGCCTCCCTGACCTTGACCACCAAGTATCCTGGTGTCTGTTTCCTTAGTTCTTGCTTTGATGGGTCACCTTGCCTGAGCCTCTTCTGCGCTGTGGTCAGAGCGATCTTTCCAATGTGCAGTTCTAGTAATGTCACCTTCCTGATTTAAATTCTCCAGTGGTTCACTGTGCAATAAAATCGGAACTTCTGGTTCCAGGCCTTGTTCAGCTGCACGCCCTGCTGCTCTCCGTGGCCCACCTGCAGTCCAGCTAGTTGTCATTCTCCAAAGATGCTGTGCTCTCCTGTCCCCACAACCCAGGGACTGGCTGTTCCTTCTGTCTGGAAAATGCCCTCTCCTCCTCCATCATCTCTGTCTGCCAGACCCTCAGAACTTGGCTCTTACCTTCCTCAATTAACCTTGATGGAGTTGGAATCTCTTCTTCCCCCTCTTACCTTGCCCCTGTGTGTTATAGCCAGGGTCACCTTAGTTTATAATGGTCTCTCTCCACCTCTGTGCATTTCGAGCCTAGCTCAGTATCTGGATCCCCCATCCAGACCATTCTATACCATAGAGGCAGAGAAGACGCCTATTTTATTCACCACTGCTATGCCTGGCGTCTGGCAAAGAGCCTGCCCTGTAGTAGATGTTCAACAAATATTTATTGACAGCATGAATAGTGGGTGTTTTTAAATATCAGATTGCACTGGGTTAGCCTAGGGATTGCATACTGAAGCGTCACCGGCCGTGGACATATTTTGTATGGCCTCCCAGTGTTTTTATACCTGTAGAGAGAGGCTGCTGTCTCCTGTTTACCACTGTCTACCCTATTCCTATTTCTTGCTCTTAGTTTACTTCTCTTACCTGTTACCTGCCTGGTCCTGCGACATAAGGTGGAGGGGTGCGGGGGGCGGGGGGGTATTAGTTTGCTAGCTGCTGTAACGAAATACCACAGACTGGGTGGCTCAAACAACAGAAGTTTATTTTCTCACAGTTCTGGAGTTCTGAGGCTGGAAGTCCAAGATCAAGGTGTCGGCACGTTCGGTTTCTTCTCTTCTTGGCCTTCTTGCTGTGTCCTCACGTGGTCGTCCCTTGGTCTGTGTGAATGTGTCCTAATCTTCTCTTATAAGGACATATTGCATTTGGGTCCACCCATATGCACTCGTTTAACCTTAATTACCTCTTTAAAGGCCCTGTCTCCAAGTAGTCACCTTCTGACATACTGGGGGCCAGGACTTCATATGAATTTGGGCGGGGGGTGGGGGGCACTTCATCTCCTAACAGGCAGAAACGCAAACTCTCAGTACTGTGTCTTCGCCTGCTGTCTGATGCGCGTTTTATAACCAGTTAGTAAAGGCGAAGGCGGGCCCGTCAGAGAGCAATTTGCTCACCAAGGCGGAATCGGGCCGGACACATCGAGCACCTGCTCAGACACCTGATCCTCCGGGATGAGCACTTTGATCTTGGGACCGTATTCGTGTTTCTTCAAACAACTGACCTTCAGTTAACACAAGTAGAATTTAGGTGCTTTTCGGTTTGGAAATATATATCCTTTCATTCTGTGCACTCCAAAAACCGACATCTGGCCTGCAACCCTTTTCTTTGCTCCGGGTTCCGTGGACGGTAGCGGTAAAAGCCGCGTAATGACATGGCACCGCCTCCGTTTGCTGTGAGCAAACAGCCAGGCCCTTTATTACCCTTGAAACCAGCACTCGTGACACAGATTGGACTCAGAGAAGCAAGTCAAACGCCAAGTTTCTGTGGGTCAAAGTTCCTTCAAACACTGTATGTTAATCAAAAGCTCAACCTTAATTAGGCCGTTTTGTTGGGAAGAACTTTGGAACAAACGATTACTGAGTTGGAAGAGTTGGACAGCAGGAGTGAGGGGGGCTCAGTCTTTTGTTTCTCAGCTCGAGGCTGTGGACTCGTGGTCTTTCTCGGAGGGCGCGGGAGGGAGACTCTTGGTGGGTATTCCTCCTCCTTGGTGGCATGATAGCCTAATAAAATCTGTGTAGATTTTATCTAGCCAATCAGCCTTTACTTAAGGCTGAAACTGAATAGTTACAGAATATTCTAGGGCTTTCAAAGGTAAAGGAACATTTAAAACACTACCAGCTCACAGCGCTTTCAGATGTTTTGAGTGTTTGGTGATTTACCCTCCAAGGCCACAAGTGAACGCGCCTCTGTGGAAGGGGATTTCAATGACTGTAATAATCATAGCCGTCCTTCGCTGAGTTTACTCTGGTATGGGGCCCTAAGGACTTCTTATCTGTCGTCTTATCCATTGTCACAATGTCCTTAATAGGTGGGTGATATTAGACCCATGTTAGATGAGAAAAAGAAGGCTCAGAGAAGTTGAGTGAAATGTGTGGGATCACCCAGCCAGCAGGCAGTAGATCTCAGTTTTGAGCATGTGGGCAAACCTTGGAGCTTCCCTTCCCTGTTACACCACCTTTCTCGACATTTCCCCCTGTTCACCAGAGTCAGATTTTCTTCCTTGAATGTCCTTTTAGTTAATATGAACCCAAATAGCCTTGCAGAATTGGCAAAAGTACGAGTCCTTTTTTCTCTGTGTGGCCCAAATGGGCCAGTGGAAATTTCCTGTAGGGCCTGGTTACGTGGCTTTCCTTGTACCATGCACACACAAAGGGTGTGTGATGATAATTAAACCCTGCATTTCTTCTTATCCCCCCCCCCCATTACACTTAGCGGCCACTAGTTGCATACTCCTCATTAGCCGTCTCTGGGTCGGTAATGTTATAATGTTATCCTTTCCATTTCCCAGTTCAGGTAACAGGCGTTTGGGGGACACCTTGCATCGGGTCACCCGAAAGAGATCAGCCCTTCCTGGGCTCACTGAGGAGGTTTGGTAAGTCAGGCTGGCTTCATTTCACCATGGCTCAAATGAACATAATCCAGGGGTGGAAAAAAGTAGGTGACTATTACATAGTGACATTCAAATGCTAATCCTTTATTATTATTATTATTATTTTAAACCAGCGCGTATTGTTTCTGCTTCTGGGTGTTTGCTTCGTGTAACTAGGCCAGAGTGCTCTCTGTGTGTATAGGCACGAATGGCCCAGAGGACTCCCACAATCACAAAGAATGACAGGAGCTGCATTTGAATGACTTTGCTTAAACTCTTTTAATACTGACTTTTTTCCTGTAGCTTTTGCTGCATTTCATCACCTCTAGCATGCATTTGTCCTCCACCATTTAACACGTCTGAAGTTGGGATGCATCTTATGGAGACTTAGAATCAGTGAAATACAGCACTCCTCTGAATAATCCCCAAATGACCAACATTATGTGTTCTCTACCTTCTATTTTTCACAGAATACAAGATTTTTGGTTTTTTTGTTTTTTGTTTTTTTAGGTAGGGTATGAATATTTTCCTGTTGAAGAGCAAATCAATAGGAACTTTGTCTCAAAGAATTTATGATTCTAATGCTGAAAGAGGAACTAATTGTTTTGGTGACTTCATACAATGGTTTTGAGCCCTGGGACCTCATAAGCAGTGGTGCTGGACCTCAGGACAGCCCATGTGAGATCCTGGAGCAGCCTCCGAGGCAGCCAGTCGCCAAATCAGACACTCTTATCCAAAGCCAGGTTCCCCTCCAGCAATCAACACTGTAGGATTTGCAGCTAACACTTCATGCCGTGCTCCCAGAATGATTTGTCAGCATCCGTGTATCTGTGAATGAGTCCAAATGCACATTCATGTTAAATGCATGGGAAAATACATCTTTCTAGAGTCAGTGTCATAGAATGAGGAGGATTCCTCCAGCCACGTGAATTTGGTTTATATAAGCTTTAAGATGTGCATATCCTCTGTATTATAGGGCCCCACAAGTGATAGTACACTAATCCTGAAATCAGTATGGATACAGGAAAATTGATTAATAAACATTTTCTGAGCACCTACTATGTGCCAGGCTCTGTGCTAGGTATTGGGTAATTAAGAGATTAAGACAGAAAGATTAGATTTCTGCTCCTCATTAGCCGTCTCTGGGTCGGTAATGTAGTCTAGTAGTCAAGGCAAACATTAAGTCTAGTAATGTAGTCTAGCTGGTCTAGTAGTCAAGGCAAACATTAAGTAAAAAAGAGTCGGGGCGCCTGGGTGACTCATTTGGTTGAGCACCAGCTCTTGATTTTGGCTCAGGTCGTGATCTCAGGGTTGTGGAATCGAGCTCCACATCAGGCTCCACACTCAGTGGGGAGTCGGCTTGAGATTTTCTCTCTTCCTCTGCCCCTCCCCCTCTCTAATAAATAAATCTTTTTTTTAAAAAAAGAGTCATGAGTGGGCTGAAGAATTGTAAGGAGTTCAGGGAGTTTAAAACCAGAGGACCCCTAACTTAAGTAGGAGGTGTGACCACCAGGGAAAGTTCCTTGGAATCTAAGTGATGTTTTAATTGAGTCCCAAAAAAGAAGGAATGGCTTGCTAGGCAGAGGGAGCTTGGGGGCAGGTGGTAGTGACTGTCCCAGATGAGAAACAACCTTTGTGAGGGTCTCAGCTTAGGACAGTGTCAGCTTCAAGGAGTAAGCGTGAACCTAACTGGGCAAGAGGGAGAGGGAGAGAGAGGGTTTCAGAAGAACAGATGTCTGTTGCAAAATAAGGACTTAGTCAAGTTTGTGGACGGATCTTTAAAGCCCCTTAGAGATCGATTTCAGACTGATCAGATTTTTTGTTTTTGTGCTTCAGACATAAGTTCTTCCTTCCCTATCAGCATTATTTCTAAAGCTGGATCCCAAGTCCTGTTTTCTTGCCAAGCCTTTGAATTCTCTCCAGATCTATGTTCTTAATTTCCCTCACCACCCTCCCACAGGAAGGTGATCAGGGAAGGGGGATCATTGGCATTGTATATGATTCCCTCCCACCCAAATGCCAGATTAAAAAAAATAAATAAAAGATAGTTTAAATAGAACAGACAGAGGCCAGCTACTTGACCCTGCTTCCATTTTGGACCACGATGAGAGTCTCAGGTTTCAAGTCTTTTTTTTTTTTATAATAATATTTTTTATTGTATTATGTTAGTCACCATACAGTACATCCCTGGTTTTTGATGTAAAGTTCCATGGTTCATTAGTTGTGTATAACACCCAGTGCACCATGCAATACATGCCCTCCTTACTACCTGTCACCAGCCTATCCCATTCCCCCACCCCCTCCCCTCTGAAGCCCTCAGTTTGTTTCTCAGAGTCCATAGTCTCTCATGCTTCATTCCCCCTTCTGATTACCCCCCCTTTCTTTATCCCTTTCTTCTTCTACCGATCTTCCTAGTTCTTATGTTCCATAGATGAGAGAAACCATATGATAAAATTAGCATTCGGTATTGACATTTCTATCAAGAGTACTGCCGAGCTGAGGCACTTTGGTCAGTAAACTAAACTGGAAGATGCAGAAACCCATACATGTACGTGTACAAACACACATATATTCACACACAGAACCCCATTTCTATTGAATTGGCCATATCAAGCTTGCTTATTTCTTAATCATGGGTGAATTTGATGTGGTCATTTTTCGAGAGTTCTGTTTAGTACAGGGGGTGACCAGAGCCAGATAGATCTTTTTTAACAGGCCTATAATCTTTTTTGGATATATATATATATATATATATATATATATATATATATATTTTTTTTTTTTTTTTTTTTTTTTACCTCAGTCTGAGATAAGATTGGTCTCTTTTCTCCATACAGAAGGAAAGAGAATCACTGGCCATGATTGATATAAAGAAATTTGAACTTTTAGTATGAACTTCTGGTGACCTCTTAGGCCGATCCTCTTAAAAAGGTAGCATCTAGATTATTACCTAATTTTTCTCAAGCCACAGGAAGTTTGTGTTCCCCCATCAAGATACGGGCATCAGAGGTTAAATGGCAGAGATCCCCAGGAAAGGTAAAGAGGGAGAAGATCATGGAGTTCCCAGTGGAAACTTGACATAAAATAGTAAGACATTTTGAGTACCAGCCCTTTCCTACACATCGTAGCCTAGCTTCCCCTTCCAAGTAAGTTAATAAATTAAGAAGTACATATTGTTTAACCTACAACTTGAAAATGCACGTTGCTTTTGAAAAGGAGAAGATGGGTTGCAAAAAACATTGTTTTCTGTGGTAACATGCTGTTCATATTTCTGAATTGTAGCTCTCATTTAGTTAGGAACAGATTTCTTAGCAACGCTTCTTCCAAAATCCCAGAAAATGATTTTCCCGTTATTATTATTTTCCAAGAAGGCAGACTGTAATTCCAGTAGAACCTAGGTCATCTCCTAACTGTTACGCAGCTCATGTGGTCCATATGAAGAAAACTTGCTGAAAAACATATACACACAAGTCCAGCAAATGAGTTGAAATAGATTCTCTTTCATTTAATCAGCTACTAATAGGGACCTGTCAGAACGTGACCCCATGCTGCTGCAGTGTCTAAACACAGCTTTCCTGCTTCCTTACCTGAAAACAGAAGGGATGTTTTCCTCTTACGTATTACTTCTTACTATTTGCTTTGTGCCATATAACTTACTACTATACAGAGGGGGAAAAAGGCCTGGAATTTAATTTGATTCAAATTAATAAACCTACAAACGACCCCCACAAGAAAGATACTGGGGCAGGTGCATGGGGGATGCAAAGATGCTCAGACATGATCCTTGGTCCAGGAGAGTTGAAGAATGAAAGTTTAGAGGTGCCTGGCTGACTTAGACATGCGACTCTAGTTCTCGGGGTCGTGAGTTCAAGCCCCACATTGGGCGTAGAGCTTCCTGGGGTGGGGGGGAATGAAAGTTTAACCATTTAGTTAAGAAGAAATATTAACAATAAAAGAGTGCATTAGAACAAGCAACATCGTAACTCAAATATTTAATGGCATTTTTTAAAATGCAGTAGAAATTAGTGGATCTCTTTTCTCATCTATATCCAGATATACCAGAGAGTAAACTCCTTGCCCTCTCATCTGGATCTCTTACTCTCCTTTTCTTTGGTTCGATCTCTGACCCAGTTCAGTGTCAGTGCTAATTCAGGTATGAGGCCTGCTGGTGTTGAGAACTTACGCAGAAGTAACCCTGAAGTCCTTTACAGTTTATAATTATCAGTGTGTAATTACCATGATGATATAAGCTGAAAAATTTTCCAAGACTTGGTGTCACAGTATTTGGGCCCAACTCATGCTTAGCCTCTTGTAGATACAGTCAATCTGGGACTTCATAACAAGACATCCCTTTAACCAAGATGATACTGGGATCTGTTTCCTGGACCCAAACAAACATATGTTTGGAAAAACTGGCTTTCAAAGGGAAAAACTGGTTTCCACAGGGAGTTTGTGGTTAATCCCAAACTGGACAATTTCCCCTTTTAAAATTATTTCATTCATATGGGCAAAAGTTTCATAGAGCCAGTGTTCCTTTGGCAACCTGCTCCTTGGTGACTTGTTATTTGCAAAACAAGGTGACCCGTTTTCAAGACTGAAAAGGTAGAAAGGGGATGTGGGCTGTGACTCAGCCAATAACAGACGGCAGACAAGCGGATGTTTGCTGACAAAAGGAGGACTGTCTTCCTAAAAGGAAGACATTTGTTCCCACCATGGACAACGAAAAAGAAAACTGGGCATCAACAAGATGTGTGTGTCTTTTGGCAGAATAACAGGTCGATGGTGGTGTTACGCTTTGTGGGAGGGTATTTGGTGCTCTGAAAAGCAAAGAGAAAGAATACTCCAAGGTCATGGGGCTGACGTCTGTGGCTAACAACAGCATCGGGCCCTTAGGCAAATTTCATGGGTGACAATGAAATGTCAGCCCTGAAGTGTCCAAGAACAAGGTTTTCAGACCAGTCATTAGACACGCTTCACAGTTACGTTGAGCTGGAGCCTCATCGGAGGCCGCGTGTTGGTTCAGACAGGTTTCCCGCAGCTGTGTGCATGGTTGCCATGGCAAGGGCAGGCGGGAATAGAATATCTGACGGTCACTTCAGCCATACGGGGCAGGGTGGGAGGGTGGCGGTGGTTCTGTGCTACCCAAAAAACCCAGAAAAGCAAAACAAAAAAACAAACAGTAACGGAATAACTACATTGATTTCATCAAGAATGGCAGAAGTCCAGTGTCTGCAAAATAAGCAAGGTCCTCTTGGAACTAAGACCAAGATCAGCAAAATGCAAGGGACATCTCAAGCAAAGCATGGCGTGGTGATGGAGAAGTCAGGCCGGCACGAAGGGGGGCCAGACACAGACCGAGTCTTCAAATCTAGGGGTGTCATGTCGGTGGTACCTTCTGATTTTTGTTCATTTGCACATATGCAGTCACCGAGGGATTCTTGAGGTCATAAATCATTGTAGTTAGAAGGAACCCTAGAGGTGATGATGAGAATCAGAATGACAATGAACATTTCTTGAGTGCTTACACGTGCTCCAGACACAAAAGAAATCTTCTCCTTATGTTGTTACTCTTATGGCCTCATTTCATTTCCACGAAAATCCTGTGAAACATGTGTTAGGATACCTATTTGGCAAATGAGGAAACGGAGGTATAAAAGAGAATGTGTAACTTGCACAAGATCACACAGTTAGGCAGGGGGCAAAGATGGCCCACACACCTAGGTCGGTCTCGTGGCTCCTCGGAGGGCTGAGGGCGCAGGCTGGTTGACCAGAGCTCGCTTCTCTAACACATGCTGAAGGGCAAATGACAAGGGGATGTCTTGAAAATGACAGGTGCTGTACTCTGAGTTTACGATGCAAATGATCAAGTGTCCCAGTGGGGACTAGGCTGCCTCTACCTCCCCCTCACTAAGGAACTGGCTCCAGCTCTTAACCAGTCAGTCAGATCTGGATCCCAGACTGTTCCTCTGTCCCTTGGATGGTGTTTGCTCGGGGACACCTGCTTGTACTTCAGGTTTCAGTCATTTTGAGAACTTAAAAAAAAACTCCCCACACTAATGCTCCAGTCCCATTCACTGAGACTCTGATTCAACCATCATCAGTATTTTTGGAAAGATTTGCCATCGGCTCTCATGTCTGTCCATTGTGGACAGGCAGTGCTTTAGACTTGCTTCTCAGCCTGGCGGATGGTGGTATATTACTTTTTCGGGAGAAAATAATCCGTGTTCTCCAGCAGCTGTTTTTGTTTTCCCTATATGGTCTGGGAAGATGGATGGGGCTTTAAAAATCCTTTGATTCCTAGGAAGACAGCCGTCGCTACTCAGTGCAGTCCTAGCTGAGCATGGGTCCCCTGTTCACACCACCCCGTTAGGAGTCCTATGAACCACACCTGTACTTCCTCCCTACCACACTGCTCCGCATATATGGCCTAATACCTTCACATCTAAAATCTTATAGACCGCAGCAGGCTCCACACTGTTCATATGGTTTCAAGAACGAGGGAACATTTTTGTCTTATGACCGCTCCTGCCATCTCTAGGTGATAGTCACTTAAAATATACACAGACTTACATATATACATATTTTAGTTCCCATTTTATGTCTGGGGGAGATTCTCAAAAATCTCATCTGACCCTTAATGAGACACCAAAAAGAATAGGTTAAAAGATTGTTCTAGACTAGTACCTTGATTCTTCTTTTTTTTAAGAGAGGGGGAGAATGCACACGCGGGCGTGCAAGTAGGGGTAGGGGGCTAGAGGGAGAGGGAGAGAGAGAGAGAGAATCTTAAGCAGACTCCACCCCCAGTTTGCAGCCCAACACAGGGCTCAATCCCATGACCCTGAGAGCACGACCTGAGTCGAAATCAAGAGTCGAACGCTTAACCGACTGAGCCATCCAGGCACCCCGAGACCAGTACCTTGATTCTAAAGTGAGGAAATCAAGTCTGGAATTTGAGACGAGGCCCATGGAAATAGCCAGGCCTACAACTCAGGTCCCTTGCTACGAATGCTCTTTCCCCTGCATCCTGCTGCCTCACTTAAAACTTTCTTCTGTAGCCTGTCCTCTTCGTTCACCCTACCATCTTTCTAGTTGTAGTCATAACTGTGTTCCTGAATTATTGCAATAGCCAGGGAAGGATAAAAACCAACCTGGAAGAAACTACAGCAAAATGCCAACTGTGGCTGAGTTGGGAAAGTAGAGGTCTGATTTTCATTTTGTATCTGCTTTTCTGTGAGTTACGCATTTTCTTTAATAAACAAGTATGACTTTCCTAAAGGAAACCCAAAACCATCAGAGGAATAGCCTTCTTTCTGGTCTCTGAATGTATGTATTATCAGGCAGCCCACTCTCTGGTGTGCTCTCAGAGTTGCCTTCCTAAAACATGGGTTTTCCCCAGTCATTGTCCTGCTTAAAGCTTCCAGGGCACCTCTTCCTCTTGAGAAAAGTCCAAACTCCTAGAATCCGAAGGTCTCCTTGTCTAGCCCCACCCTCTACCTGTCCCCTTATCTCCCACCGCACCCAACCCAATCCTGCCAGCCGGCATCCTCCCTGTCCGAGAGCCTGGAGAACTCTGTCCAGTTGCTCTGCTCCGCTGTGCTGCTCATGGAGCTCACGCTCTGTCCTTGCCTCTTTCCCTGTTCAAATCCATCTTTCTAGGCTCAGCTCAAGCCTTTCCTCCTCCAGCTCACCTTTGTCACCCTTCTGTATCAGGAGTGGCACATAGGCTTCATTATAGATGACCAGGTACAGGCCGTTGACAGTAGCCGGAGAGCCTCAGAGGGCTCAGAGGGAAAGAGTTCTAGGATCAGTTGTGGTTCCTGTCATAGACACCAGAGGGGAAAATGACAGAATGTATGTTACATATTTTCCATCCAGACCTAGAACCTTTTTTTTAGATCTGTGATGTCCAGCGGAATAGCCACTAGCGACACGTGGCTATTTAAATGTCGATTAATTAAAATGAAATGCAACTTGAAGTTCACTTTCTTAGTCACATTACCCACATTTCAAGTGCCTCAGTAGTGGCTACTGGCTGTCATATTGAACAGCCAGTGTGTTGCCCGTAGAGTTACGTGACAATGTTAAGACAGAACGTATTTGTTTCGTGTGTGCTTTGTTTTCTCAGTGAGGCCAAAAGCCTTTTATGGGCAGGAATCCTCTTTTTTGTATCCCTAAAGCACCTAGCCAGTGCTGGGCACATTGGAAGTGCATTGTATTTGTCGAGTTGAATTTTTAGTACTGATCTGGCAATGTGCCGTAAAGTAGAACAGTAAAGAGAGAACTGATTTGGAAATCAGGAGTTTGTGGCCCCAGTTCCTTGGCCAATTGGTATGTGACTCGAAATATCTCATTTAACTGAATTAGGTCCATTTCCTCAAGCATAAACAGTTAAATCAGAGGATTTTTCCGGGCTTGCAATTTTGTGATACATACAGAGTGTTCACTTTTATTTTTTTTTCATTTTTTAAAAGATTTATTTATTTATTTGAAAGAGCAAGAGAGAGAGCGCGTGCATGTGCGCACACACGTGTGCACGCGTGTGACGAGGGTGAGGGCACAGGGAGAGAGTCTTCACGCAGACTCCCCAGTGAGGGCAGAGCCCAGTGTGGGCCTCAATATGGGGCTCGATCTCATGACCCGCAAGATCATGACCCTGAGCCGAAACCAAGAGTCAGACACTTAACAAACTGAGCCACCCAGGCGCCTGAGTGTTCACTTTTAAACAAAACATGTATATACACATACACACACACAGAGAGAATGAAAACTTTTAAAATATTCTAGCTTATTTTAAAACTTGTTTATCTCATTTTGCAAATGTCTAAAACTAGCGTTTCAGGGTTTAATTCCTGCCAGATCTACAAATTCTTTTCTGAAGGGAATCACAGTAGAGGCGAGATGACCCCCTAAGTAGAGCATGTCAGGACGAGATAGCCTTTGTCAGCAAGACAGTGACAGACATGGACGTTCTGACATAACGCTTGACACTATTCATCCCAACTGTACGCAGAAGTCACCAGTTGACCCCGCTGGCCCTTTGCTGTCGCTCTAAGTAAGGAATCAGCCCCCTAGGCCGCTCCACTGTCTGTTCTTGTATGTTTTGTAGGTAGCTAAGAATGTTTTTTACATTTTAAGGGTGAGAGAGAGAGAGAGAGAAATATACGTAACAGAAACTGTATGACGTGCGAAGCCTAAAATATTTACTATCTGGCCACACTAACGACTAGTGGCCTTCATGTACAATCCCACCGCTTTTCAAGGCCAATTACTTCCAGAAATGTCATAAGGGCCTGTGTCTCAAACAAAATGGAAAAAAAAATTCATGTTCTCTGTGCTGTAGTGAACCTGGAAGACGGGAAGGGCAGCCAGCCGGGCTGGGACAGAGTAGTAGGTGGGCCGCTCAGCTCTGTCACCTTTGTGTCCAAAGCAGGCTGGACCCTTGACTCCCTTCTGATGTGGAAAGCTAGTCCTGGGGTCCGGAAACTGGTCCTGAGTTTGGAAAGTTGATGAGTCACAGTTTCTGGCTGTGTCCTCCTTGGCATTCAGCGGTCATGAGAATGAATTCTGAAGGCCCCTTGAAGGGAGAGCTTCGAGAATACTTCCCCCTCCCCCACAAGCTCATCCAAGGAGAGAGCCCAGGCCTGCCTCTCATTTTGTTCTTTTTCTCTTGCCCCTTGCCCTTTCAGCGCTTGGGGGATCTAGATTGAGTGAACAGATAAAGGGGCGAGTGGGGCTGGGCCAGGGTCTGAACTCAGGCAGCAGCCCAGCCCGGTGGGCCTGAGGCGAACCGTAAAGCAGAGAGTTTTAAAAGTAAAACAAGGACCTTTTTCTCTGGATGTCCGTTGGGTTTCCCAAAACCTTCTTTCCACCTAGGCCTGTCCTCTAGGCTTTCGCCAAGTCTTGGTTTCTAAAATGCACCTCTTCTTAATTATCCAACACTCAAGCTTGGGCATTTTTCCTTTTCTGATCTACCCATTTTTTTCTTTTCCCCTGTCCCATTTTCTCCTCTGGGCTCATTTTCAGAGTTCTCTCACCCTTGGCTTCTGCACCCTTGGCTTCTGTGTACAACTGCCCCTAGTATAATCCGGTTTGCCTCACATCTAATAAAAATCCAAATTTACAAAACAAAAAAAAAATTTGAAACGTAAATCTTCCCTTTGTTAAAGAAATTTCCCTCATATGAAAGACTGGTATCTGTCTCCCTCCCTTTATGTTTACCAATTTCTACATTACATTATAGCCTTTGGTGATTGGGGCAGGGCCTCTGGTTGGCTGCAGGCAAATTCACTTTTGTATTTGCAGATCACGTGGCACCGTGAGTGCATACTCTTGCCCCCATGCTGGATCGTAAAAAAAATTTACTTTCCCTCGTTTGTTTACTGTCGAGCCTGAGCTCATTAAATATATCCAGTGGCCTGGGTCATGATCATACAAAAAACAGGACCTTGGCTTGCTTATAACAAAGGTTTGCATTTGCTTCGCTTGGTACAGATTCATCTGGAGAAATTCCCAGCTTATTCTCAAGGATGATTCTAGCTCAGCACCAAATCCCAGTGGCTTCCAATTAATAGCGATGAGCAGTGCCTATGCACCGTTGCTCCATTCTAGAATTCCCAGCCCGGAACAACGCCGCTGTCATGCCCAGGGGAGTGTCCATTAGAGAAGTTGGCTCTGGGTCAAAATGCTGATGGCCAGTTCCGGATAGGACTCCCTGCCTCGCAGCCTTGGGTTTCACCATTGCTCTGATAGCCGAACACACAGCTGTGTGAGAGCTGAGAGAGAGAGAGCAAGAGCAAGAGAGAGAGAGAGAGGAGAGAAGCATCAGAGATTGAATTGCAAATATGCAGAAAAACCATCATCTTTGGGAATCTCCCATTATTCAGAGTTCAGTCTGAGCCTCATACTTAGTTACAAGCTGAGATTTTAGCGACTGAGGGGGTGGGTTCTACTCCTGTCTTCCACCAGTAATTAGCTTCACTTGACTTCTTTGGGTTTTTGTTTCCTCATTTGTAAAATAGGAATCCTAAGAGTATGTGCCACATAGAACTGGGCGGAGACTGAAGAGGTAGTGTATGTCAAGAAGTTAGAGCTGGATCTTGTATACAGTGGATGCCTAATAAATGTTGGTATTAGTGTTTCAGCACAGATGCGGAGGGCGTGGTCTGGTGCAGTGTTTCTCAAACTTCTGGGGCTCAGTACATCTTAATAGGCAAAGAAAATTTTAAAAATGCTCAGTTAACTTCAGATAAGCTTCAGGTAAGCAATAAGTAATTTTTAAAATGTAAGTATGTCCCAAATATTTCATGGGTACTCTTACTAAATTATCATCCCTTATTTATCTGAAACCCAAACTTAACTGGGTGCCCTGCATTTTTACTTGCTAATTTGGGGGCAGCCTCATCTTTGCATTCTTAAAAATTATGGGGGACCCAAAGTGCTCTTATGTGGGTTGTACCTGCTGCTGGTGACCACATTAGAAATTCAAACTGAGAAATTAAATATATTTGTTTAATTCCTTCAAAAATAACAATAGTGAACTTTTATGTTAAAAACATTAACAACATCTTTATGAAAAGAACCTGCACTTCCAAAAACAAGTAAATGCTGAGAAGAGTGCATTGTTTATGTTTTTGCAGATATCTTTCATGACTGGCTTGATACAAATGAGCTATGTTTTTATATTTGGTTCTGTCTTCAATCTGTTGATATGTTATTTTCACAAAATTTTATAAAGAAAAGTCAGCTTCACAAAAAGATGTAGTTGGAAGGGGGAAGAGTTTTTTAGTAGCCTTTTCAGATAATCATAAACATTCTTCTTTGATACAAAATCCAAACTCTCAAGAAGAGATGGGTTCTTTAAAGTTAGTTGCAGTATGGAATCTGAAACAGTATCAGTGAACTTTCCACACTCTGTAACATTGAAGTCTGCCCATTTGTCTTGTACTTTGAATGGCTCTTTTACCCATGCCTGATTCTGTAACATTATGAATTGGTCATTTGGAAAAATTGGTTTACTGAGTTGTGAAGATCTAAATATTCACACATTTCATTACATGATATTTAAAAAAAAAATCACATTTGTTAACATTACAACTAATTTCATCCAAAAAGCTTTTAATTATTGGTGAGCCATCCAGTGCATGGTCACAATTGCAGGTTCTGCAATTTTAACTTCTGACTTGAGAAATTAACTTTTAATTTTAACTTTTGACTTGAGAGCTCGAGGTTTATCATTGGAAACAAATGCTGTCAGTTATGTTCTTTGAAGTGACAGGCACATTTCATTCCTTTTCCAGAAATTGTCTGCCAAATATCCAAGGCTGAATAACTGTGGTTTTGTCTATCAGTCATTCATTCAGGTAAAAATGGTGTTCTGTGACAACAGCTATAATTCACTCTGTACCCCACAAAAGTGATTTTCCTTGACACTATCATCATCATTCGGCATGCAGCAAGAGAGCTTTGTGCATACTGCCCATTTCATCACACAGGATGACAAAGATACACACACACATGCACATACTTAGGAGGTAAGGTATAATAAAACGAATATTTTCTTGCATCTTCAAGTACATTCTTGAGGAAAATGGGCTCTAAAAAAACAAAACAAAGACAAACTTTTGAGGGCCTGGTGATGAAAAAGGTACCGCTGCCTTATTCTATGCTGCTATACCCACCACTGCCTTTATATCATCAGCGCAAATGTCAACTCCGTGAAAAAGGCAAAAGTATTAGAATTATTATGAAAATAGTTATGACCTTATAGACTTCTTATTTATTTACTTATTTTATGATTTATTTATTTATCTATTTGAGAGAGAGAGAGAAAGGAGCGGAGGGACAGAGGGAAAGGGAGAAAGAATCCCAAACAGACTCTGCACTGAGCATGGAGCCCTACATGGGGCTCGGTCCCACAACCCTGAGACCATGACCTGAGCCAAAACCAAGTGTTGGGCGCTCAGCTTACTGCACCACCCAGGCATCCCTGACTTAGAGACTTCTGAAAGGTCTTAGGGTCCTTCAGAGTGTCCAGGGACCTCAGTTTGAGAACTGCTAGTGTAGTGGATAATGTCCCAGTGAAAGACAGTGTTGGACAGAGAAGATTCATCATGTGTTCTTCTCACTTGTTCCAGCCTCTCCTTCCTTGGACAACTTGGGAAGTCATCAAGAGCTGTTGGGACACCTTGCTTGGGGTCTGAGTTTAGGCTGGAGTGGGTGAAGAGCAGTTTCTGAGGCCACACATGTAAGGTTCTTTGAAGTCCCCCTTCCAGAGAACTGAACAGGCCTGGGTGATTCAGGAGAGTGCCAAGGCCTTTGGCAAATTCTAGCAGTCTTGGCAGCTCCAAATACAATCTTCATCTTCTGCTGCTTCCTCCTCTGCTATCCCCTAGTGTCCAGGGGAACTCAAAATCCCTTCCAGAATCTGGAGCCATCCTGCCGGACAAATATATGCTAGACTCAAGCATATCTAGGCTAGGAGGGGGCCTCTAGAACTGACAGATGCTTTGGAACAGTCCCGGGGTAATAGAGTAGCACTTGCCAGAGTTTGATTATTCTGTCCTTTTGGAACTTTGGAGTTAAAAATTTCAGGGGTAGACCTGCACACTGGCATACATGATAGAGCAAAAACTTGACTTGAAAGTGGATGGCTGGAAATGGGGAAGTGTTATTATGAGACGTTTGTATTTTGGAGAAGGCGTCGTTCTTTCTCAGGAACACAGATTTTGGTCTCTAGGCAGCATAAAATATAATATTTGAACACAATAGCACACCAAGTGCTGTATATCGCACAGGGTGTTTTAACCCAGCCTGCAGTGTCTGAAGTCACATATCAAATATGAAGCCACAGAAGAAATGAATATAAAAGGCCTCCTGAGGTGGGACAACCCAAACTGTCTGTTTGGTTAGGTTTTGTGGTCAAATGAGGGCCCCTCTATTAGAGTTTGCAGTAGATTGCAAAGTGGACAGGACACATTGTCTTTGGGATAAGAAGAAAAGGTGGAGGGAGGGGGGTGGGGAGGCCAAGGAGCAGCAGTGGAGTAGAAGAACAGGGTCAAGCAGGTTCTGAGCACAGAGTGGCAGAAGACACCAGCAAGGTGGCTCTTGTTGGGGACAATAGTCACGTCCTTGGAGCGGGCAGGCTGCGGTGTGCTTGTGGCACGAGGACAGCTCAGGCGAAGAGTGAGGATGGAGATCTGCTCTGTGTTCAGTTCGGTCTTCTATCAGCTGCCTGCCCAGGGCCAGTCTCTCTGAACCCGTCTCTTCCTGTCTGATGACTGTAAATGAGGTAACATATGTCACGGGCCGGGTCACTGCAGACATTTAGTAAATGATGCTTGTTTCGTGGCAGAGTTTGGTGGTTAGTTTATATGCTATCTTGTCTTTATAACCCACTTTTCTTATCCTTATTGGAATCCAAGAAGAAAAAAAAAGTGCAAAGCAAGGACATTAAAACCCAAACTCAGGTCTCCGCTTCTACCTGAAGTGTTCTCCGTTCAGGCCCTGCTTTAGATTTAGATAATGTGTCTTTACTTTTTTTTTTTTCATCAAAATTCCAATATGTTCCTTAACACTAAGCCCCGGACTCCATGCCTGGGTGCAGAGATGGGTGTTCGGCGCTCTAGAAGACAGGTGACATACACATAGTGGGGTGCATGGTGGCATGGGCCACATGACCCAAAAGGAGCCCTAGTAAGGAAGGTCTCCTAGGAAGTGAATAATTATCCCCCAGACTTACAGCCTTGTCACTTTGGAGATTTGCTCCTGTTGGGTTTGCCTAAAGAAAAGCACGTGGGGATAGCAATAATCAGAAGTGGTTATAGGGGTTCAGTGAGATAGACCTTAAAAGCAGAGTAAGAGGTTGACCAGCCAAGAGGGAAGAAGGAAGGAGACAAGGAGATGAGTGATCCAAGGGGGAAATAGGCACAATGGGCAGGAAGAACCGACTAGACCAGGTGGGGACTTTGGGGTGCTGAGGGGCATCTGCCACTGTGCGTCGGCCCCCCTATAGCAGCAGCAGGGAAGCCCTGACCTGTGAGGAAAGCCGAGCTGCAGGGTGCCATCAGCAGTTGGCCTGAGACCAGCTGAGTCTCTGGATCTCAGGGCTCTTGTCAGTAGAATCTGGATGGTAAAAACATCTGACTTCCTTCCCTCACGGGGTGTTTGATATGACACATAAAATAATGGAAGAAATAGGATGAGGAGAGTGAATGTTCTCTACAACATCCCCATCCTCCCTCTCAGGGCCAGGGAGGGGGGGGTTGGGGTAGGGGCGAGGCAGGGAGGGAAGGAGGGAAGAAAAGAAAGAAAATGAGAAAAAAGCAAGAGGGAAGGAAAGGGAAGGTGAGGACAGGATAAGACTTTACAAGGCAGGTAGCTGGATGTGTTCAAGGGAAGGTGGATTCATGAAGAGAGGAAATGTGAAAACGGAAGGACAGGACAGCTCTGGCTGAGGGCTGGGAGGCCCCTCAAGGTTGCCCTTGGGAGGCAGATAAACCACCATTTAGGACACCCACCCAAGGTAGATTAGTCAGACCAAAGAGAAGTGAAGTCAGTTGCCCTTAGTCATAGCACTAACCTGAGGCATCTGTAATATTAGGAAACTGAAAATAGAATGGGACGTATATACATAAGGTAGGGGGACAAAATAAATTGCAACAGCCTTTAAGATTTGAAGACCTTAAGTTCTGAAAATGTAAAGAACTGCCCTTTGCTGTTGTCTAGGCTCTCAGATTGGGAGAGCTGTCAGTACTTTGGGATATATTTCCTGGTTCTAGATTTTTTTATTACCTAGATGAAGAAACAGGCTCAGAGAGGTTAAATGATTTGCTCAAGGTCACACAGCTGGTCTATAGAAAAGCCATGATCTCAGTTCTGTGTTCGGTTTTCTTTCTACCCACTAGACGTCCTAAAAGTATGAAATGCAAACTTTGAATATTCCTAGAGACTGGGGTATACAATGGGGATAAGAGAATGGCTTTTCTTATTTGCCTAACCTAGCTGTGTGTGATTTCAGAGCCAAAGTTAATTTTTTTTCCTCCTCTAGACAGCCTTGGTCTCCTTTTAACGCGTAGGCTTGACAGTTGCTAAATAATTCTACTTTGTCATTTCTGACTGTCCTACTCGGAGCTCCAAGAACAGGTAGGTGCGTGCTGCCCACACGGACTCCGGATTCCAGCAGTCTCCGTACGGAGTGTCAGTAAAACTAGGCAGATGATCCCTGAGCACCTTCTCTTTATCGTGTTAACCCTGGTGGTACCAAGAGGCACCTGACATTCTGGGTATGCTAACAATTCAGTGCCAGCAAGTTTCTGTTATCCTCCAGTTGTAATTGTTAACTTGAATGGAATGCAAAACTTCTGGTTTGGAGCAGTTGGTTTTTAGCTATGAATTACTTGAGGAATATAGAAAACGGGGAGTATGTTTTGTTTATTGTGCAAGATGGTTTAGGAAAGATTTTCAAGTTGCATTTTCTCTAATAAATAGAAATAGGTGGTAAATGTGTAGTTGCTACTGTGTCTACAGGCTCACTGGTGAACTCTACCCTTTATTAGCTCTTGCCTTTGACACTTTTTCAGTTTAGCAAGCCAAGACTCGCTTGTGTTAGAACAATGGCTTATCCTAATGCGGCTTTAACACACACACACACACACACACACACACACACACACCCCCTTGTAATGCTTCTGGTGTCCAGGTTTATTTCAGCAAGCCCTTCCTGCTAGCTTACCCCCGCCCCCCTCCAAGTTTGGAATTTATTTCCCCCTTAAGGGGAAGTGTGGAAATAGAGCCTGCCTGTTCATTTGCATTATTGTACATCACACAGTATCTTTGCAACCATTATACTGTGTTCTCTCAATGGTGTTTGCTCTGAGGGTGGGACACAAGGCTGTTTAGTGTCTCGTAAAACATTTACCAAAAGCACTGAGCCATGGTTTTGAAGGGCATTCCGTTGCCAGAGTGTGGGAGGAGAGAAGCAGGGGAAAGAGAGCTCCAGGTGCTTGGCAGGTACTTCTTTCGTACTTTCGTATTTATAAATATTTAAAATTTCAGATTACATAGAATTTGGGTTGCCTTTGCCCGAAGGGACGGGAGTAGGGAGGGGAGGAGGGGGGCAAAAATCGTGTCTTTGCAAACTGTTTTTCAGTGGCTCGGAGTCCCGGATCACTGTAATCTTCACTTTCGGTCAAACATTGTTTTCGGTTTTGCTCGAGGGACTTGGGTGTCATGGAGAGTGAGGTGAAATCTTCCCGGGCTTGAGCTTTTCCAGCTCTCTGAATCAAATGTTAGCATTTGCTTTAGCAAGGATTTCGGAACCAGGTGTGGTGTTTCTAGGAGGCGACCTGTAACCTTGTGACTTGTACTTCGGTGTGCCCCGTGACTCATGCCATGAACAGCTTTTGCTAAACAGTGGTTCTGGTTTCATGAAAATACTTTTAAGCTTTCTTTCTTCCCCACCTTTTCTGTTGAATTTTGACAAGAAACCAAAGTAAAGGTCAGCTTGTAAGACTGCTTCTTTTCCTCAAATCTGTGTTTTTAGAACACAGTCCCTAGGAATGACTGTGTACTGTTCGTAGATCATTTTTGGAAAACTAATGACTAAATACTTCTTGGAAATACTGAGTATTTATATTCTAGCTTTTTTTTTTTTTTTTTGTAAAAAAAAAAAAATAAGGTGAGTACATATGATAAACCTAGAGCCTTAACCGAATATTTAACATTTGATCAATTGTAATAATGGTTTCCTGGATACAGATACCTGCAACCATGTTATTAGTGACTAAAACCCAAACAATAAATAGGAGAAATCTAGAAAAAGATTAGCTGTGAAAGATCTCTGTAATGCCCAGTTCTTGGGGAAAGGAATCTCAGTATAATACATACAGTATAACCAACATGGGATCTTTGGTCCGTTTACCCATGTAGTGGGAGACATAAGTATGAAGACGGTACTAAAGTGAAGAGCCCACTAATTATGAAGGAAAAAATGTGACTTGACATTTTTGCCCAGTGACACTGGCAGTAAGAAGCCAACAGCCATTCTTCTGACAAGTGCCCAGTCATTGCAAAATGGCTGGAAGAAATGATTGTTTCAAAATTAGAGAGAACTTCCTCCATAGGGAAAACTTCACTGTGTCTTTGTGTATTTAGGCAAATAGGTCTAAATCTGAAAGACCTCGAGTTCACTCGAGGGATAGCAGATTTGATTATTTGTGTACACGTATCAGAAAATCGGGTTTAGCGGTGAGTTGTTTCACTGCCCTGACGGCTGAAAGTTTATGTAACTTTCAGCAAGTGGTTTAACTTTTTCTTACCATTCTTTTAAGATTCCAAAACAGGGAAGAATGCTAGCTCTCTACTCGTCTGTCCCATAGTTGCACTTAGATGCGTAAGAGTCTGTGAAACTTCCGCCCAGCTGTGATGCCAGAAAAATCTACATAGACCCCCACCAGTGAAGGAGCTCATGCATTCATTCCACTGTATCTAAACTAGATTGGTGAAGTTGTTTCGAATCTTATCAGGCGAACCGAAAGACTCTGAGAAAAAGTCTAAAAATGTACCATTTCCAGATACTTGTCATTCCTTGTTTCCCTTTAGTTCACTGGGAAAATCCTTGTTTGGTGTAGTTCCTTTGTTTAGTTGTTTCAGGTTTTGAGTCCCAAAGACCTACCCAGAATTGTAAGGAACTATGATCACCAAAGGCTACATTTGTGCCTCTTTCTGGGAGTTCTTACAGTTACATGATCGTTTGTTGATGGGTCAACTCATACATCAGATTAAGCCCTGAATAAATTGGCTCATATCTCTGTCACTGTAAACGTGGCTGCTATTATGTGTGACATGGTAATAGTGCTTCTGGATCAGGTTGGCTTTTAAAAGGTATATCATTATGTAGTCTCTCCACAAAGGGTGTTGTTATCCCGTCCTTCTATCCCTTAGCATGCAAGTTCTTGATTTGTAATAAGTCATTAAGGTGAACTCTTCAGGGACAATAACAGGCCCTAAATTAGGTGGCAGGTTGCAACATCCAATAAAGCCCGAGGAATTGGGACTGTTTTGGCTTGCTTGGACAGAGCTGTCACACAGAAGTGTGCGTGGGTGACAACTACCTTTCGAGACGATTTTGGGTGACTATACCAGAAAAGTCACATTCATAGGAGCTAGGGGTCAGAACTTTGGCAGGCAAGCCAAAGGAATCATTGTAAAGATTTGGGCTGGGGTGCCTGGGTGGCTCAGTTGGTTAAACGACTGCCTTCAGCTCAGGTCATGACCCTGGATCCCGGGATTGAGTCCCAAATCGGGCTCCCTGCTCAGTGGGGAGTCTGCTTCTCCCTCTGATCCTCCTCCCTCACATGCTTTCTCTCTCTCTCAAATAAATAAATAAAATCTTTAAAAAAAAAAAAGATTTGGGCTATTTGGGGCTGGTTTTGTTTTGGTAACATGAAAACTGAATATGTATAGGTTAGTTGAGCAATGAGTAAAAATTCTTCACTTGTCCAGTAATTAAGTGTCTTCAAGCAAAAAACAGTCCTCACTGCATTAAATTCATCAGGGCCTCACTCAGTACCCTTTGACTCTTTTTTTTTTTAAAGATTTTATTTATTTATTCTACAGAGAGAGAGACAGCCAGCGAGAGAGGGAACACAAGCAGGGGGAGAGGGAGAGGAAGAAGCAGGCTCATAGCGGAGGAGCCCGATGTGGGGCTCGATCCCATAACGCCGGGATCACGCCCTGAGCCGAAGGCAGACGCCCAACCGCTGTGCCACCCAGGCGCCCCTACCCTTTGACTCTTGATTTCGGCATCTTTTGGTGAAATTCCTAGCTTCTCAGTGCACAGTAATTGAGAACTCCGGCTTCTCTGTTGGCGTATACATTCATTAATTTAGCTGATACTTACTAAGGTCTCACTCTTGGCTTGTTTTTCCTCTCTCAGTTCTTAAATGTCACTCTGGACCTCCTAAATTAGGTCCTATACTTCCCTGTTTAAGATAGTCGTCACATTTATTTTATACTTGACTCCATTGCTGAAATGTAAGTTCTCTTAGGTCATGGATCATGAATGTCTTATCCGCTACAGTTAATCTCCAGGGCTTAGTACATACTAAGCATTCAAAAAACAGGTACCAACTGTGTGAATAAATGCATGAAAGAAAGCAAATGAGAAGATCGGGATCCTCAGGGACAGGCAGGGGACAGTAAGAAATAGCCCCAGATACCAGGGAAGGGGCAGAGACTCCTGCCATCGGTGTAGAAGCAGTGGCCCCTGAAGTTATTACTTAATCTCAGCCTAGCTTGACCATGTAAGTTTCTAAGGATAACCTTGGCTCACCAAGAGGAATGTGCCGAGTCGTGTCTGTTTAAAACAATAGCGAGGACTACAAATCATTTTATAAAGATTTTCATCCAAGAAAGTACTGGTTTTCTTGCCTAAGTGGATAAATTCAGTTATTTGTAAAATTTCATAGATCAGTAATTCCATATTTCTACCATGACAGAGGTACCAGTGAATACATTTATCACCCATGTAAATGTAAAATGAGCCTGCAAGACTCTTCCAGGGAAGAGAGAAACTGCCCTATGATAAGCTTACGTCCAATAAATGCTTTGAAAAAATATTACTTTAGGGGCACCTGGCTGGCTCGGTCAGTGGAGCAGGCAACTCTTGATCTTGAAGTTAAGGGTTTGAGCCCCATGTTGGGTGTAGAGATTACTTAAAAAATAAAATCTTTAAAAAATATTTTAAACATTAATTATTGAGGTATAACAAAGGCAGTAAAATGCACCCCACTTACAGCTTGATGAGTTTTTACACGTCTATGCACCTGTGTAGCCAACACTCAGATCACGGTACAGAACATTTTCAGGGTCCAGAAGGCTCCTTTGTGCTTCTCCTCTGTCAACCCCGTGGCTCAAGATCGCCATTATTTTAATTTCTTTCACTGTCGATTAGCTTTGGCTGTTCTTGAACTTCATAAAAGTGGGATCGTATGTGCTCTTCTGTATCTGGCATCTTCCATTCAGTATTATGTCTGGGGCATTCGTCCCCATTGTTCCACGCAGCTGGGCTGTATTTCCTCACCACCGCATAGGATTCTGTTGTGAGAATGGACCACCATTTAATGCATTTGGGGGGAATTAAAAACATGGCTATATGGGCTGAAAATCATTCCGTGTGTGCTCCAGTGCATTTGAGTGAAGGGATCTCAGAAAGGGTGGGGTGGAAATGTTATCACCCGAAAGGGGTGGAGAGAGAAAAGTCTGTTTCGGGGAGTCTGTTTGTTAAGTGCTCTGCATGGGCTGTTTACTTAACTGACTCCATCATCCTGGGAGACGACCGCCACTTTTGCACAGATGAGGAAACTGAGCTGGAGAAAAGTTTCATGACCTCACAGTTGGTCTGAACTGAACACGCACATTGTTGATTACCTGGGGGCAGCCCCGTCCTGGCAGAGACCACGCCCGATGTGCCATCTCGTTATTGAAGACTTGGCTTTCGTGCAATAGGGCGGGCTGTGTATCTCCTGTTGGAAAGCTGGCCACTCACCTGACTTCTCTTAGGTCATTTTCTCTGTCTTTCCCCCCTCAAAGTTTGTTTCGTTTTCAAAAAGGGCTCTCTTGTGTATTTTTCATTCTCACCTTTGTTTTGAATACATTTTTTCCCTTATGAATAGTTTTTATTTTCAAATGCTCATGGTGCATTCTAAAATCTGCATATAGCAACTTTTGAGGGTTTTTTTTTAAGATCAGGTTTTAATATTTATGCATAAAGAAACATTCAGTCACCATAAGAAAGGTAGGTGAGTTTCAAGTCAGACTTGCTGAGAAATTTCCTGGGAGACAAAGTTCATGTCTTTCAAAATGGGGTTAGAAGTGCTTTACTTGCTAACTCACACAGGGCTCTGCGTGCTGATCTCGTGGGTGTCAAAGTCTCTGATTCAACTGAGTATGTTGGAGATGAATAAAGTTTCCAAATTTCCTTCCTCCATGTCCTATCCTACAAATACATGCATTCACAAATATTCCATTCTTACTTCAAAAGTTACTGGAGATTTGCTCAGAATGTCCTTCACTTAGAAGAACAAAAGGAGGCAAGACGCCCTTTACATACACTTTCTTTTAGTTGTGGCTGAGAGCGGTTAGGTTTTTAACTTTGCATTAAGATGATAGGTGCCTCCGTGCAGTCAGGTCATCCTTTCGGCAAGGCACCCTTGCCCCAGGGAAGAAAAAGAAACACCATGATAGTGTCTCAGTCACTTCTAGAAAGAGCTGTAGATGCCCAGATTCCTTGCTTTATTATTCTCACATTTAATGGACAGCCCCTTTCATGCGGGATACTTGAGAGCAGTCATCAGAGATTTGAACATAATCCCCAATCTTACAACAGCTCTGCTAGCTCAGACTCATTAATCCCTTTTACAAGTGGGGAAACTGAGGCACAGAGGGCTCGTGGGCCTTGAACAAAGACACGTCATTTAGTAAATGCTGGAGTCTGCCTTCACACTCAGATTAGTCTGACCCCAAAGCACATTCAGTTCTGCATGCCATCCTACCTCCCTTCAGAAGAAAATGTCTTTGAATTATCTTCTGTTATAATTGACGCGCAGGAGCCCTAAAACAAGTTGTTGATGGATCTTAACTCACTTCAACGCACCCTTCTGACAAATGGGCATTTACTTTCTTTCTTTTTTTTGTAACCTTTTTTTTTTTTTTTTTGAGATTTATTCATTTATTTGCGAGAGGGAGAGCAGGGGGAGGAACAGAGGGAGAAGACAAGAAAGTGTCAAGCAGACTCCATGCTGATCGCAGAGCCCAACGAAGGGCTTGATGCACGGCTCAATCTCATGACCCTGAGATCATGATCTGAGCCAAAACCAAGAATCGGACGCTTAACTGAGCCACCCAGGAGCCTCGGGCATTTTCTTTTAGAACTGAACAAAAACATGTCTTTGGTTGGACTCAGTTTAAAAATTATTATGTTTTAACCCTTGGAGTTGTAGGAAAAGCAGACTAGGTTGCCATGGGGTCAGGCCATGTGTACCGGGGGTCCTAGCCATCAGTGAGACTGTGGAACCCTCTGATGGAGAAAGGGCAGCTGTCTGGAACGGAGATGAGTCCAGGTGGGGTCGCCTTTCCCCCCATTTTGCACTGCCACCCTCCCTGCTTATTTATATATCCATTCAACAAGTATTTATTGAGTACCTACTGTTAGCATAAGGTGTGAGATGGTAATGCCATAGAGAACTATAAACTAACTGAATCGGACTTATCTGAAGCTAATTGCAATGTCCCTGGTTTGTATAAATGTACCAAATCACAGTCACATTCATACATTGTGTTAGAAGTGAAAACCTGGGGCGCCTGGGTGGCTCAGTTGTTAAGCATCTGCCTTCGGCTCAGGGCATGATCCCGGCGTTCCGGAATCAAGTCCCACATTGGGCTCCTCTGCTGGGAGCCTGCTTCTTCCTCTCCCACTCCCCCTGCTTGTGTTCCCACTCTCGCTGGCTGTCTCTCTCTCTCTGTCAAATAAATAAATAAAATCTTAAAAAAAAAAAAAAAGTGAAAACCTGCCTTATGTTTTCTAGCAATTAGAAGCTATCATATCATACCAACTGTCAAACTAATCAATTTTAATAGAGTGTTGCACTATAGTTTGCTTTCCTGCAATCCCTAAGGGTGAATTCCCAGATTTACCGGTATTTTTTTTTAGGAAAGGGAATTTAAAGGAGCATCGGTGTTTGATTACAGGTGTCCTGGTGCCCTTTACTAATAGATTCACTGATTATGTGACCCAAACCAATTGTATATTTACCAAACTGAGCAAAACTAACTTGCTCAATGAAGTAACTTCACATTGTAAATGCCCTTAGGGTTTTGAAGGTAGGCTGGTAACAGCTCTTGACATTTGTCTCTGCTTTCTAGAATTGGAGAATTTTTAAAAAATGATAAGCATTAACAGTTGATAATGTAAAATGAAGGAAGCTTGTTTTGAATTTGTAAGTATTTCTCTGAGTCTCACTAGTTTTTAAATGGCATATTGTGTATGGGTTGGATGTTGTAGGATATCAACTTTGGATTGTGTCAAAAGCAAAAAAAAAAAAAAAGAGAGAGAGAGAGAGAGAGAAAAGAAAAAAAAGTAAAGCCAGGAGTAAAGATACTCAGTGATGAGGGGCTGTCTTATAGTGGAGAGAGGGCAAGCTTGGATACAGATCTGCCTGTGCCACTTGCTGTGCAGTGTTGGGTAAATTCCTTTCCCTCTTCACGTCTCTATTTCTTGTGCTAAAAATGGGAATGGTACCGTTTTCCAGGGTAGTTGTAAAGATTAGAGATGATGTATGTAAGGTGCTTAGTTCAGGCTACTACTCAGTCAAGACTTCGTAAGTGACACCTTAATCATCTGCTTGTGGAGAAGAAAGGAGAACACCCTAGGCTTTGTTAGTAGCCATTTTGGTTATAGCCCAAACCACGCAGAACAATTGACATGGTTGGAGAAAGAGTTTCTTTGGAGATGTATAAACCAGTGGTTTTTGACCTTGGCTACATACTAGAATCAGCTGCAGGAGCTTTAAAAAAAACTAGGAACGCCCAGGACCCTCCCAAAATTCTAGCTGTGGCGGTGTTTTTGTTTTTCATTTGTTTTAGTTCTCCCACCGAGATTGGTATATAATAGTGTAGACTGAGTGAGTGTTTGGAAACCATCCTTCCTGCTGGTAGCCTTGCTTGGCACTGTGCACAGCGGATTTATGGGCGAGCGGCTGCTTAGCCCACACAGCTGCTGATCCGGCTCAGCCCTGCTCAGAAATTCCCTTAATGGGTTTTCCGTGGTTTCCTGTCAGAGTTGCCTCCCCATAGGTCTTGTTCTTTATTCTTATCGACACTCTTGTCTTTTTCTGAGAGGGAAGCAGGAGAAGGCAGATAAAATGAAGGTCACGGGAGAAGTGAGGATGATCAATTGTTTGCGAGTTCTTTGAGCAATCCCAGTTACCACTGCTCGGGGCAGCAGACAGACCCCAGACCGGCCTTTGAGGGGCTGCCCTTCAGTGCCATTCAGGTGTAGTCATTGCAAAAAGGCTCTCTCCACGAACATGAGAATTTTCTGTAAGATTCTACTACAGAGAGAGAGAGAAAGAGATCTGACCACTTTTCAGAAGTTAAAAATAAGGAACTTCTAGGAGAAGTCCTCTTTTATCAGAATGTCCTTTGTCATTTTTTCTGTTTGAATTCTAGCACTTCTCTTCAAAGATACATGAGATTAACACCATTCTTCCGTTAGACCCAAAATGATGAACTGCCCTCTTCAATAAGGGTGAAGAGGCATAGACTAAAATTCTACTGAAGGAATTAAGGAGGGAAAATGGCAGCTTTTCCTGGCACCTGGAGAGTACGTTTCCTAAACTGGAAAAAGGCGTGGAAAGAGTGGATGGGTCAGGTGGGATTACCACGTCACCTTCTTGGTCACATAATAAGATACACTGAGGATGAGCAGTGCAGGAGACCCTTTGTTAATGGGGACCCTCTTGGTTGCAAGTGACAGAATTCCAATCCCCAAGAGCGTCAGGAATCAATCAACAAACAAATATATCAAACTAAATTCTATATGTGAAGTTCTGTGTATACCTAGATTTACTTAACTAATAATTCCAAAGGGTGGCACCTGACAGGATCAAAGGGTTCAGAATAGGTCATCAGATTGTTTTTCTCTCTCGATCTCTCTGTTGTTCTCTGCGTTGGTTTCATTTTTTGGCAGTTTCAGGCTTATAGTGTCCTTACATTTGGGCAGGACAGAGGAGGCATTGGCTGTGTCCTCACTGCAGATGTTTCACGGTTCAGGCGTCCCCACATCTTATGCCACAGACTCCAGAGTTGGGTTACACCATGTTCCTTGTACTACCGTAGATTTACTCACCCTCAAGGTTGTTTATCTGCACAGCTAAGCCTCTTGATAACCAGTGGAGGTTTTATCATTTCAGCAAGATTTTGCCCTGAGAACACTGAGTACTTGATTTGTCTCTATTGAGAAACTATCATGTCTTTTTTTCACCCAAGGGAAGCCCATTTGCAAATATCTAGTTCTCGAAATTAGAATAGAAGTACAGGTCTGGTCAGGAAGAACCCATTATTATCAGCATTATTTCTCTGCTTTGTTTCAAGAGCAAGTAAACCTCCTGAGCAATTATTGTGGGTGAATAAAAACAACGTGTTGTTCTGCCCTATATTACAATTGTTAAGGATTTGTTTTATCTGCCACAGTCATTTGTAAGCTTGTTGTAAATTCAATTTTATGTCTCTGTTGCCTGGTGCCACATGATAGGGGGTCAGTAAATATGCATCTAATAATTGAAGGAAGAGTCAAGAATTTTTTTTGAACATTTTACTGGATGTTCTAATTTGGCAAAGTTAGAATTAATAGGTTAAAATACGCAGTATTCACCCCAGGACATCTGCATTTATTTGTTATGATATAAGTGTATTATAATTGATATCTTTCTAGGTATTATATTTTGGGCAGGAAGAAATAAAAAAATGAGGCCCAGCTTTCTTTAGTTAAATTAGCCCTTGATAATACCCTGGCCAGAGTAGAAAACAGTCCTGTCCAGTTTTTTACTTCTTGACAAAACCTATTTTTTTCTTCTAAATTCCTAGGGCCCTTAGTGGGGAAAGAACTTCACACTCTCTGAGCATCTGCTATGTGCAAGGGTTCTGTGGACACATTGTCTTGCTGAAGTCTCACAGCCACACCAAAAAGCCTTCTTCCTCCTTTTCCACCGTTAGGAGAATTAATCACTCCCTCCTTCATGATACTATCATGGCATTTCTCACACTGCCTGGTAATAATTATTTGTGTATATTTCTTTTTTTTTTTTTTTAAAGATTTATTTATTTGTCAGAGAGAGAGCACAAGCATGGGGAGCAGCAGGCAGAGGGAGAAGCAAGCTCCCCGCTGAGCAGGGAGCCCGATGCGGGAGTTCGATTCCAGGACCCTGGGATCATGACCTGAGCTGAAGGCAGATGCTTAACTGACTGAGCCACCCAGGCGTCCCTTTGTGTATATTTCTATGTCTCCTACTAGACCATGAGTTTTCCAGCTACTGAGTCTGTGTTTTACTTATGTGTGTATTCTCAGTACCCAGCTCATAGTGGAAATCTAGAGAAAAAAAAGTTTTTTTTTAAAGTAGGCTCCACACGGGCATGGAGCCCACCGTGGGGCTTGAACTCATGGCCCTGGGTTCAAGACCTGAGCTGAGCTCCAGGGTTGGATGCTTAACGGACTGAGACACCCAGGTGCCCCGACAAACAGTTTTTAACAATTTGGAGACTATGTGATCTTCATTTTACAAATTTGACATCTGAGGCTTGCCTAAGGTTACTAATTGGAAAGTGGTAAGGTTAGTTTTCGCCCTCTTGTCTGCAACACTCTAAAGCTTGTTTTCTTTCTCCTAAACCATTCTGGGATATTAGAAAGCAGGATTGGCTGGAATGATGAAGATGATCCAGGAGGAAGATAGAAGGGGAAGGAAAATCATCATTTCCTGAGGCTGGGAAGGGAGGTTAATTATACATTGCTCAGTTTAGCAGTGCTCTGACCCCACACTCCCCTCTCCAACAAAGCACACACCCACGTGCTCACGCAGGCACCATCGGGGACTTTGGTCCCAGAGGGAGTGCTGAGTGAGTGGGGACCAGAGAGAAAGCATGTTCTTGGAAAGCTATTCCCTATGAGAATAACATAGAGCTGGAGTACTAAGCCATCCACCAGGGCATAAAAATACCGTCATCCTAACCTCCTCCGTAATTTTATTCTGTGTGGTGCGATTTTACCTGAAGTTCTAGTTGGAAATGAAATAGGGGATATCATGTAACATGAACATCGTGGTTACCACAGCTGCATGCCCAGGTTTTGTTTCTTGGCTACGATGGTTGGAATGGGAGAAATCTGGGGTGAGCTTCTGAAATACATCTTTCTGAAGGGGGCATGGTGCGTGGCAGCGTTTGCCATATTTCCACAGTGACAAGCATGGTCGGTCTTTCTTTTCTGAACAGCTTTATTCGGGATAAAATTCACATATCATATAATTCCCCTATTTAAAGTGTACAATTCATCTGGTTTTAGTGTGTTCACAGTGTTGTGTAAGCATCATTATAATCAATTTTAGAACATTCCATCCCCTCCCTGACAAATCCCCGGTACCCATTACCAGTCACTTCCGCTTTTTTCCCCACCTCTTTAGCTCCTGCCCCCCATACCAGCCTATACAACCACTAACCTATTTTTTTGTCTTCATAGATTTGCCCATTATGAACCTTTCATGTAAATGGAATCAATACAATATGTGGTCTTTGTGACTCACTTCCTTCACTTAATTTAATGTTTTCAGGGTTCATCCATGTTGTAGAAAGTATCAATACTTCATTCCTTTTCAGTGCTGAATAGTATTCTGTCGCGCGAATAGATCACATTTTATTTATGAATTTATTTATTCATCGGTTGGTGGACATTTGCGCTGTCTCTGCTTTGGGGCTGTTATAATGCCGCTAGGATTATTCGTGCACAGATTTTTGTGTGGTCACAAGTATTCATTTCTCTCGTATATATTTAGGGGTAGAATTGCTGGGTCATATGGTGACTCTGTGTTCAACCTGAGGAATTGCCAGGCAGTTTTCTAAAGTGGCTGCACCATTTTACATTCCCACCAGCTGTATGTGAGGGTTCCAGTTTTTTCCCATCCATGCCAACCCTTGTTATCCCCCCCACTTTTTTTTTTTTATAGCCATCCTAGTGGCTGTGAAGTGGTATCTCACTGGGGTTTTAGTTTGCATTTCCCTGTTGGCTAATTATGTTGGACATTTTTCATGTGATTTGTGGTTATTTGTATACCTTCTTTGAAGCAATGTTTAATTCAGATCCTTTGCCTATCCTCTAATTGGGTTATTTGTGTCTTTTGAGTTGTAGGAGTTCTGTCAACACCATTTTTCCAACACCATTTGCTGACTTCATGTCTCTTTGTGTCACATTTTGGTAATTCTTGCAATATGTCAGACTTTGTCCTTACATTTGTCACGGTGATCTGTGATCAGGGATCTTTGATGTTACTATGGTAATTATTTTGGGGCACCCTGAGCCACACCCATATAAGGTAGCAAACTTAGTTGATAAATGTGGTGTGTGTTCTGACTGCTTCGCTGACTGGCTGTTCCCCATCTCTCGCCCTTTCCTTGGGCCTCCCTATTTCCTGAGACACAATATTGAAGCTAGGCCAGTAAATAATACTGCAGTGACCTCTTAGTGTTCAAATGAAAGGAAGAGTCCATCGATGTGGCAAACTTCATTGTCTTATTTTAAGAAATGGACACAGCCTCCCCAGCCTTCAGCAACCCCCACCCTGATCAGTCAGCAGCCGTCGACATCGAGGCAAGACCTCCACCAGCAAAAAATTATGACTCAATGAAAACTCAGATAATGATTAGCATGTTTTAGCAATAAAGTATATTTAAATTAAGATATGTACATTGTTTTCTCAGACATAATGCTATTGCACACTTAAGAGACTACAGTATAGCATAAACATGACTTTTATATGCACTGGGAAACCAAAAAATTCATTTGACTCGCTTTACTGCGATACTCGCTTTACTGTGGTGGTGGTGATCTGAACCCGCAGTATCGCCGAGGTATGCCTGTAGTGATGTCTCTCTTATTTCTGAGTTTGCTAAGTTGAGTCTTTTTATTTTCTTAGTCATTCTAACTAAAGGTTTGCCGATGTTGTCGATCTTTTCAAAAGAACCAACTTCTGGTTTCGTGGATTTTCTTTGTTCTTTTTCTATTCCCCATTTCCTTTACTTCCATTTGAATCTTTATTCTTACTGATTTCCATTCTTACACCGTTTCAGATTTTGTTGGCACTTCTTTTTTAAAGTGGGAGGTTAGGTTGTTTACTGCCTTTGAACTACTGTCTTCATTCTTCATCTCGCAAGACAATTTGTAAGTGTGAATGACCAGTGCTGGAGCTGACGTCCCCTGTGGGGATAGAGTGACAAGGCCACTGAATCCGTGAGGCGAGTACACAGGACAGCTGATGAAGCAGCGACTTCTCCCTGGTGGAGTCCATGTGGCACTGCGGTTTGGGGCTCAAAGCCGGGCTCCGGAGTCTGGCCGCCTGGTTGCGAATTCTGTCTCTGCCACTTAGCGGCTGTGAGATTTGGGACAGCTGTTTCCGTTCTGTAAACGTCAGTTCCCACAGGTGTAAAATCAGCGTAAAGGAGGTTAGGTTACTACTTCATACTGTTGTGGCGAGGGTTAGCTGAGCTACGTGCGAAGTCCTTAGCTCGGTCGGTACGCGGCCCATGCTCAGTGAGGGTCAGCTGTTCTCCCTTGGTTGATGTTGCTGTCAGGTCACACGGGCCTAGGCCGGGCCGACACCATGGCAAGTAGCTACAGAGCCTGGAGTGGTGTTTCCATTAGCTGCTGCTGCTTTGCCGGTCATCCGTGACCTCACCCGCGAGGCTACCGGGATGGCCCTCACCTGCATTTGCTGCCAGGTGCTGAGACACATTTCCTCCTGGGCTGTGGCAGCTCGGGGTGTTACTTCAAGCAAGAGATTTTTCCTTCTCAGAAAGATTGCAGGCTTGACTCCACGCAGATCATCATGATGATATAAGAACAAAGGCAGGGAATGCATTTTCCTGAACAAGTTGGAAGCAAGCTCAGGATGGGAGTACCAGAAATTATGAAAATGGTATCACTGAAAAATTCAAATTTAGGTTTGCTAGTACTCTAAGTTCTCCTCTTGAGGTGGGGATAGAAGTGCCCTTCTCTCAGCTCCCCAGAGGAGCTTAGTATTAAGTCCTGTTACCTGAGCTCCATGGGGGCAGTGTGTTCTCATTGCAGCCTCAAGGCATGTGCTGTGGCTGCTGTTCAGGTGTCTAAAGATGTTATTTGTCAGAGAGGGAGGGAAAGAGCACAAGCAGGGGGAGCAGCAGGCAGAGGGAGAAGCAGACTCCCCGGAGAGCAGGGAGCCCGATGCGGGGCTCAATCCCAGGACCCTGGGATCGTGACCTGAGCCAAAGGCCAATGCGTAACCCACTGAGCCACCCAGGCGCCCCCTGTTTCTGTGTCTAACAAGCATTTTTCAGGGATTAAAAAAAATACATACATTGCTAGTCTAATTCTTCAGCCAAAGAATGGCCATTAATTTTACTAGAAGAAAAAAGGTATGGATCAATCCTCACTATGAAACTTTCAGTTAGCATCCTAGAAAATGAAAATATAACCAACCTCTAGTTATTTATAAATAGTATTAACTGAGATTATCCTCAAACCTTCAAGAAAAGTAGTATTTTAATACAAATATTTTATTAACTATAGCTAGATAATAGTTTTAGGTTGTTAACCACTTGAATATAAGTATTCATATTTACTATTAAAACAATAGGCAAGCATTATTTTAATAATATATATTCTTTCCCTGAAAATGCAGAACGTTTTCATTCATACTATATATTTTTCCCCTCACAGCATCTCTGAGATTGTTATGGAGAAATAATTATTTCCATTTTAGCCATAGGAAGAAGAAATAAAATGTTCTAAAGGGATTTTTCCCAATATCTAATTAGTAGAATCCATACAACCAGTATTCAGTTACTCGGTATTCTCCCTCCCTCCCTCTCTGTCCCTTTCTTTCTGTCTTTTCCCATTAAACCTTTTTATCAAGAGCATCACTAAATAGTAGAAAGGATGTGGATTCTTCTTTTCTCTCTCCCTGTAGGTGAAGAAAAATGAGAAAATGCTAGGCTATACATTGAGAAAAAGTGAAAAAAATAACTCATGAGCCTACAAATTGATAATCAGCTTTTTAAACTGTATATATATCAAGAAGATGAATTTTATCCAACGACAGATGAAAGTAGGTAGTTTTTTTGGAAGACTGAATTTAGTATGAATACATGGAGCTTGTTCTTTGTGTAGCCATGCTTACAAGTAATTATACGAGAACATGACAGATGGGGCACATGGGGCACACGGGGTGCTCAGGAGACTGGCTGGCTGCAGGTTCTAAATTAGACAGTTAGAGTGGCCAGGGATCAGCAGCACAAATACTTCTCCAGGGTTTTGTTTCTTTCTTTCTTTCTTTCTTTCTTTTTTTTAAATAACTACAACACTTTAGAGAGAGAGCAAGTGAGTGTGTATGTGGGGAGCGGAGGGATGCAGAGGAAGAGGAAGAGAGAGAATCCTAAGCAGGCTCCATGCTTAGCACAGAGCCCAAGGAGCTCAATCTCACAACCCTGAGATCATGACCTGAGCTGAAATCAAGAGTCGGACACTTAACCGACTGAGCCACCCAGGCGCCCCTCCAGGTTTTGGGTTCTTAAACACTTAAAAATACAAGAGAAGTTTCTATGATCTGCTGAGAATATAGTGTTGAGAATTGTCAGGTTAAATGCATTTTTCAGCTCTAAAATTATCAGTCAGTAAATTTTATTGGCTGTCTGTTGTTTTCCAAAACTTTTAGACCAGCAGAGATCACTAGCACATTAAATAATTATCAGGGTGCCAAGATATCAAGATAAGCTGCACACACTGAGGCAGATGTAAAGGTGTGTGTGTGTGTGTGTGTGTATGTGAGAAAGAGAGAGAGAGAGTATATTTATTATTTATCAAATTTGGGCACTGCATTTTGGATAGGAAGGAAATAGATGATACAGAGGTGAAATCACTCATATCATCAGATGGTAGAGACCATAAGGAACATCTCAGTTCTTAAGACACTGATTTATTGTTTTCTTTTTTTGTATCATTCAGTTGCATCTGCTAATCCTTGGTAAAAGCTCCACTATGGTGTAAAAGAGCTAATAAATGAATCTTGACTGTTCCAACGTTGCTCCTGGTATATTTCCCTCTTGGTGGGGGGGTGGGGAGCAGGGAATAATTCCTGGTGGCTCTTAAGATCTTAGGACCCTTCCACTCCAGTGAGCTCTTAAAGATGTACTTGGCATAAATTTCTGGGGTACAAAATGGACCCAAATCCGTGTTCATTGTTTAGATTTCCATTTATTTAATGGAACAAAGTTCAGTTTGAATAAAGTTGAACATATTTTTATGTTTATTGGCCATATAATTTTTTTTGTAAGCTGCCTGTTCATATCTTTGCTCATATTTATTGGGTTATATTTTCTTATGGACTTGTAGCTCCTGCAGTTGAAGGAGATTGATTCTTCATTATATATGTTGTAACCCACTCCATTTGTAGTCTGTCTCTGATTTCATCTTAATAAATACTTCTAAATTCCATTTAATATTCAGTTCTTGGTAGAAAGAAAAGTAATGAGATCAGTTTTTAGTTCAGTTTGAAATTTAGATAAATTATTAGTTTCAGCTTGAGCTATTATGTTTAGCTGTTTAATCCTCCAGCTCAGGGTCAATTATTAACTGATTTGTCTTCTGGCACACGTATCTGTGCACATAAGGAGTCTAGTATGGAGATTTCTTATATCATAATTTTTCCTTGCTCATTTCTGGAAGAGAACTGAGTACTATTAATGGTATTCTTTTTTTTTTTTCAGTTAACCATTATTATTGTTTTATAGTTTTACTTCCAATAAATGCATTCGTTGACAGCCATTCCTAACAAATGTAATAAGCTGTGACTGTAAATCATGTGTTTGTATGTTTGAGGCATGTATCCACTTCCTCTTCGCAAGAGTAGGTTTCCACAGCAATGTGTTTTCTCAATTAAAAAATTTGTCCATCTGAGTGACTATCAGGAGTCACGACTGACACTGTCATTTTTATTAACACTTCAGATCAGAGTGATTCTCATACAGTTCTTACCGTGGTTTCACTTGGAAATCAGGAACTGGTCATTTCAGTGTCGGCATGTCCGAAACATGCTACGTTCAGCTGCTCCATGGCCATTTCTTTGCTTTCCTTGTTTGTAAAACAGAGCTGGAGAAATGAGATGTTTGTCAAAGCAGTGAGGTGTCAGGGACTCAGGTGGATTTCACATCAGAAGGCTGAAGCAAATATGGTAGGAGGTCTGAAGAGGCAGCCAAGTGCATGTTTTTACCACTCAGAGACAACAACTGTTCATGTGACTTTCCTTCTTCCTGTTTTCCATAGTTGTTCACCAAACAGCTAAAGAGATTGAGCTGTGAGTGCTGTGTTTCACAATGATCTTTTAATAAAGTTTTCCATGTTGTAAGTCAAAAATATTTTACCAATAGTTCGGAATTTTTGTGAGGAATGATTCTTGAGCACCCAGACTGGCGAATTTCTGCGTGTCTGCACTGGGCAGGGGATAGAGATTGAAAGCAAATGCCTTAGATATACTTCATAAGGAACTACCATCTTGTCATGCAAGCAGATGACAGCTTTGTAAGCAAACAAAAAACCTGGCTCTTGGTGTATCTCATTTCTCATAAGAGATGATCTTAAATTTTGTGTTCAAGTTTTTGATTTTCGAAAGTGGAATTATAGTTTATGTACGCTAGGAGAATTTGCTCTTTAGGCAATGTTGTGCTAGAACAGGAATTTCTTTCCATTTTGCAAGTCTGATTGCAAATGACAAACATCCAGTTGCTTAGTGTATGTATATAAAAAAGGGATGAGGAAGCAGTGTGGGAGCAAAGTTGTTTGGAAAACAGTAGATACCTGGATAAGAAGCCTTCCTAGATAATTCTAGAGAAGAGTGAGGAAAGAAAACAAGGATATATTAGAGAAGTTCGTAGAAAGGTAGTCTTGGGGATTTTGTGTGTGGGTGTATGTCTATGGAGGTTGAGAGGAACAAAGGGAAATTATGCAGTGGGTTGTAGTCAGAAGTTAACCAAAGATTTGCAGTTCATGATCAAAAGCTTGGAGTGTTATGGATGACCAAGGATCACATCAAATTCCCTTCATGGGGGTAACATGATCCCAGCCATACTTCAGGTAGACAGTTCTTGCTTCTGCTCTCAGGATGGTCAGCAGAGAAAGTGATTGTCAGGGAGGGAAGCAGAAGGGTGGAGGTGGGAGGTTGTGCATGGTTAGTGCTGAGCAAAATCAGTGAGAAAGGAAAGGAAAAAAATTGGCAGAACTTAATGATGGGCTGAAAAGGGGAGAATGGGCTAGAACAAAGAGATTTGTTTGATCAAACCATTTAAATTTTTCTGATGATCAAAGTTATATATATCAAAGATATATAACATAAATGTATGTGTGTATAATGTTAAAATACAGAAGTACATAAAAAGAAAATTTTAAATCATCCATATTCAATACTCTTACTAGCGAGAGACAAACCACTGTCAATATTTTGTTATGTGTCTAGCTTTCATTTCCCTAGTTTCAGCTGAGAGTGTGCTGTACATTCACTTATCCATACTGTCTGTTTTCTTAAACCCACATGTCATAAACCTTTAGTCATGACACTAAAATTCTTCATAAATATATTTTTTAGTAACTGCATAATTAATATAATCTTTAGTTGTGATTGCAATATAATATAATTTTTTTATTTAATCACTTCCGGGTCAAGCATTGGGTAGTTCCTAAATTTATTATAAAGAATTCTGAGATAAACATCTTTGTGTGTAAACTTCATTTTTTATTCTTTCTTTAGGATAAATTCTTAATGACATTGCTAAGTGAAGACAATGAACATTCTCAAGGCTTTTCATGTAGATTATAAACTATTATTTTTTTTAAAAGTTTTGATCAATTGACACTTGGATTACTGAAGAGTGATGTAGTAGCACCATGCTAGAAATATCTGCTTATTTTATTGGTTAAAAGTGATATTGTTTATTTTATTTTTCCTTAATTTACATTTATTTGCTTACCAATGGGGTTGAACATTTTGTTGGGTTTAAGAGTCATTTTAATTTATAGAAGTGAGAGATTAAAAAAATACATATCTTGCATATACGATATATAAGTTAATTGGCATACTTCCTATTGTTAGCCAAATGGGACATCTGGATAGATTGTAGCATTTTCTTTTTAAATGAAAAATGGAAAGCAAGGGTCAAGTGATGTGATTGTGAGGAGGGGATGTAGGACGAGGGAAGAAAATGGTAGGTCGCAGTCAGTGTTGGCGGACAGAGGGAAGAGAAGTCAGTCATGGAAAATCTACAAAAACAGATGATAGTCATGAGTGGAGCTACGTAAGAACTGGGTCATGAAGCCCAAGAGAGAAAGAGTATGGAATAATCAAAGAGCAGAACACTAAGGAGGGGGGAGTCAGGTGGAATTGAAGGCCAGATGGTGGGCGCCGGAGAAGGAGGCCTTGGAACTGGAGAATGAGAGGAGTACCCACTCATTAGTCCCCCAACTCCATCTTCCATAGGCCTTGGGAGCTTCCCGAGAATTTTCTAGGCAGGTGCTTTTTAATGCAAGTCTTTATTTCCCTGAAGTTTGGCAGAGTTTCCAGAATATGGACCTTTTGTATACCTCCTCTCCCCACCCACCTACCCAGTGTGTTTCTTAAATTTGTGGTTTATTGCTTTAAATAACGGAGGTCACTGAGACTATTTTGTGTATTTTTTTGTTTCTTGGCCCTGCGGTCCGTTTCCCATAGTACATACATTCTTTTGAATTAAAGAACCATAAAAGTGCCAGAGAAAACTAGAAACAGAGAGGACTGCAGAGTTCATGCCCAATATATTAAGCAGCGAAGTTAAGGACTGAGGGCGCTGGTTGGCTAAAACCTAGATTTTTAAAAATAATATTCCAATATGCTGCCTGTTGATTAATGGCACTCACTATATATTTGTGTCTTTACTGCTTATGAGTGGATGCCATGCCATAAAAAAGGTTTTGCCCCATGTTACTGAGATGGTAGTATGGCACGACCCTTTTCTTGATTGCTCAGGCTGGAAAAATGTTCGTCATCCTGGCCCCTGCCATTGCTCGGGCTGGAAAAACGTTCGTCGTCCTGGCCCCTGCTATCATCCAGGTCGTCCGTTAGCCAGTTCTGTCCGCTCTGCCTGTAGGATATGACTCAAGGTCAGCTTCTCTTCTTACCACTGCAGGCTTACCACTCTAGTGTAAACCACTGTCATCCCATTCCTGGAGGACCAGAACAGTCTCCAGCCTGTCCCTCTGCTTCCTCCTTGGCTCACCCGTGATCTCTTCTCCACGCCAGAGTGATGTTAAGGAAAGAAAAATCAGATCACGTTGCTTCTCTGCTTAGAATCCTCCATTCGGTCCAATAGAACCCAGAGTCCTCACGTGACCCTTGCCTGCTTTGCTCACCCTGTGTCATCAGCCGTTGCCCCTTTCTTGCTCTTCAGATACCCCAAAGTTGTTACCCTTCTGTAGCCCTTCCTTCCTTCTTCTGGAGTGCTTTCTCTCTTCAGACTGTTTGTTCCTTACTCCATCAGGTCTCTGCCCGGGGGAGAAAGGACTTCCCCGGCCACCCTAAGCAATAGGCCCCTCTGTTCCTCCTAATCCTGCTTCCTTCTCTCTCATTGCATTTTTCTGTGCCCCTCCCCCTAACATACATATACACATGACATTCAAAAGATGGTTAGCTCTTTCTTAGTTAATAGAGACCACATCAGGTCTTAGTTAATAGAGACCACATCAGGGTCTTTGACTGCAGTTCCCACCCCCCCGCAACCCTCCACCCCCCAGTACTTGAGCCCATCTTGGAGTTTTATTGAAAGTGCTCAGGAAATACCTGTTGAAATGGAAAAGCATAGTACTCGGTGAATCCAGAATGGTAGGGGATTTCTGCGGTAATTTGGAGGAAATTATTAAAACTCCAGTAATTATTAAAGAGCAAAACTCACATAATACTTGGCAAAACCACACACTTCCTGAGCACTTGTTAACCTGACTGCACATTCTAAACGGGAGGAAATCTACTTTTTACATCATGACTTAATATAACTGGCTTTTCTCTAGCAAAAGATAAACACAGGGCTTGGATTTTACACGTTATTTATGACTTTGTAATAGGTATCTCCTTTCCACCCACATTCAATGTTTATTCTGAACTTCCTCTTTTAAAAAGAAAAAGTCTGTGACCATGACCACAGGATATATAGGGTAAAGACAGATCATTTCTTAGCTTACAAGACACCACAATTTGCTATGTTACAGGGTCAGGAAGAGATCACTATAAAATCTGGCAGGTTTCTATGTGTTAATGAAGAATGCTGCCTAGGTCAGAGGAAGAGTTTAGGGAGAAAATGCAAAGAGGATTGTCTTTAGATTTAAATGAGATTCTGTGGCTTTTATAAGTTGCGGTTTCGCTCACCGAGTATTAAAGTTTCTTCCCCTGGCTTCAGAGATACCGTCTCCAAAGTTCCAAAGCATTTTCCTCTTAAGTACAGAAATGCCTGTCACTGTCAGGGTCAGAGCAGCAGGGTGAAGGATGTGTGGGTAGATAGAGGGGCAGGTGATTAGGAAGAAGGAAAGAAGAGAGGGAGGGAGGGAGGGAGGGAGGGAGGAATACTATCTATTTATCCAGAGGCGGAAAAAAGTGTGATCCCTACAAGCCAGAGTGCGTGGGTTCAAATCCTCACTCCACTGCTGCCAGCTTGTCTGTCTTGGGCAAGTTACTTTATTTCTTGTGTCTTGGTTTTCTCATCTGTACAATGGGGATAATACTAGTCCCTAACCTCAAAATATATTTATAGGACTATATGTGTTAATGTATGTGAAACACTTAGAACAGTGCCTGGTGTATGACAAGGGCTATAGAGAGGAGTTAGCTACCATTATTTTATTACAGATGGAGGTGATGAATTTCAGTGAAAATTAGACAGGGGAAGGGTGATGATTCCATCTTGTTATATGTCTTCGTTGGCTGCCTCACCAGATGTCCTCTTGCCTGTAATAAACACAGGTGCTTGAAGCCTCTGGGCTCTTCCCTGACTGCCTATTCAGGAAAGTAGAGAATGCAAGAGGGGCTGTGCTTTTGTGACATATTTAAAATTAAAAGTAACAAATGCAATGTCCTTGCTTGAGTAAAGCTTCGGAGGGAAGGAGTTGGTTGGATATGGGGTGGGGTGATTTGATTTAATTGGCTAATCTCTCCTTCGAGTTGCGTAAGAAGTCACAGAGAGGCTCTGTGATAGACATAGTCATGTATGATGTGACAAGGCTCACAGATGCCCCCAAATCAGTAGTGGATGCTGGAACCCTCGACTCTGAAGAAAAGTGAGTAGTCCCGATCTTCTGTCATCTTCCTCTCTCTGAGTGGTGTCTCTGTCATGGTGAACATTTCTAAGGGACAGGGACTCAGTCAAGCATGTCCACAGTCAGGGGGTGGGAATGAGCCAGAGCGAGGGTGTGTGATCTCTGAGCAGCCCAGCCTGGTCTATTTAAATCCTTGGAAGTTCTTGGTAAGCCGAGAAAGTAGTGCAGAATTAGTTTTACTTCAAAACAATCCTGCGAATACATGGCGTTCCCTCTCGGATTTCTTTCCACAGCACCGTGCACCTGGCACCTAAGCACTGCATTTAAGATGTCTGCTGCCTTGCCTGTGTCCACATTAAATAGCTACTACTATGTAAACAGGAACTACTTGACATATGATTTAAAGGAGTTTAGCTATATGCTTAGATTAAAAGCGTATCCCACTAGAACACTAATGGAGTCACATGCTTAAATTTTTAAAATAATTAATAGTAAATATACTTGTAAGTTAGAGACCAGGCGGGACACTGCCCCCCTCCCCCACCACACACTCCCGGGCTCCTTCCCTCCTGTTTTTTCTCCTTAGCTCTTTCACAGTCTAACATACTGTATATTTTACTGACTTACTTATTAAATGTCTTTTGCCCCGTAGGACTCGAAGGCTCAGGGCAAGGATTTTTGTCTGTTTTGTTCACCGCTAAAGCCTTAGTAACCTAGAACAGTGCCTGACACTTAGAAGGTACTTGATAAATATTGAGTGACTGAAATATGTACGTAGGTTACTATTATCATTTTACTCTTTAAAGCAATTGTACTGAGAGGATACCATACCTTTAAAGGCCTTTCCTAATGTCTACATAAGATAAGCTCTTTATCCCCAACATGGCAATATCCACTATTTAATTCTTCCTGTTGGTATCACAACAGGCTATTTGGCAAACTAACCAAAAGGGAACCCTATGGTGCTTTTGATCATACACGTTTGTGGATACTGGTCTATAAAAGCAGAAGACTTTTTGATCCACGGCGGTGGTAGGAGAGGGCAGGTAAAGGGATTTTAACAATGCCCAACTGAGACCGAGCCCATGTGTATGTTGTGTGTGTGTGTGAAACCAAAAGCTGTCTTGAAGGAGTGAATCCTTGCTATCATATTGCTGTCCTTAGAGGGAGTTCTGTGTGTCGCATCCGTTCTTTAGAACGGCTCTCGTATATACACAGGCATGCCCTTACCTCTCTGAGCTCGCTTTTCCAGTGCTGGTTCCTTAGCTTCACAGCCCGTTATTATTGCTGACACCAACACAGTGATACGGCTTCCGTGCCACTGGTTGATACCTTTTCTCGTGGAAGCTAGTACTTTAATGTGTGCGTGTGCATGTGAACACTGTCTTCTTCTGCCTTAGTCATGTGTTAATACAGCAAAGATTTTGAAATTCTAAATGGTGTAACTCTAAGTAGTGTAAAATCTACTTCTGGAAAACTATATACTACTGTGTTATACAAAGCAAATACACATTCACTTGATCTTTGGCTAAATCTTAGCCTTTATTTAGAAATTTTTTTTAATTAAAGATTTTATTTATTTATTTGAGAGAGCATGAGCATGGGAGTGGCAGACAGAGGGTGAAGCAGACTCCCTGCTCACACAGGGCTCAATCCCAGGACCCTGGGATCATGACCCAAGCTGAAGGCAGACGCTTAATCGACTGAGCCACCCAGGCGCCCCTATCTTAGTCTTTAGCTAAATTAAAATAAAATATAATGCTCTCTAGTGGCATGTAAAAATGACCTTAGTAAGTATTTCCTATATTTAAAACAATAGCCCCACATAATAGTTTCCTGGCTTCACATCACGTCTTTACCTGTACTCCACTTCTTGCTCTCCCAAGACCTGTCTGCGACCTTGTTTCTTGTTCCTTTTTCCAAATTACCTTAGAGCTCGTCTTTGTCTCAAGTGTCTATTTGGCTTGTGTCCTTTTCCCCTCTTCTCTCCAGTCTCGGACCTCAGATCTGCCTGCTGTCACTCCACTCTGAAAACAAAGGTGTTTTGTTGAGACAAAGATCACTCCTCCTGGGATGACTTCAGCTTGTTGCAAGCCCGACGTATCAGAAGTTAACACAGCGAAGGTAGCACGATATGTCTACCATGATGGCCTTAACCTACAGTTTTACACATTTGCCTCCATTGAGGGCTCCGTAGTAGCAGTCCATGCCAGTGGCAATGGGAGAAGGATGGCTTTTACTTTTTCTGTGTACTTTTCTATATTGTTTCAATGTGTTATAACTAGTATGCATTGTTTTTACAAAGACCATAAATATCTGTGTGCATGTTTGCCTGTATTTTTAAAATTAACTTTGTTCAACGCAAAAGCAGGAAAATATTGCTGTTTTGTTTGTTTAGTGCAGGCTGTAATTGTGATTCGGGTTTTCAGGTATTCAGTGAAAAGCTGCCCCATCCTTACCACCTTACTTCTAAAATGTATCTTCTTGAGGTGGTTTGTCTCCTGAGTCTTTGCCTCTTTGATAATGTTCGGTATAAGAACGCATACTAGCGTCCGTGCATACACACAGGCACACACACACCCACTCACACACCAAAAATATTCTCTTTCTAACGCTTAAAGCATGCCACACACCCAGAATTTGTAAAAATTCTTGTATGAAATATTCAGTTGTTCATATAAAAGACAGATTTCCTGGGTCCCATTTGTAGTCAAGAGGAATTTGGTCTAAAATCAGTTTTTTGGAAACACTGCCTTAGTGTTGTATAAAGATTGCTTCAATTCTTCTCCATTCAGAACCTATCAATTTAGTTTCACATAATATTTAACCTGATGATAATCTTAGACTTGTTCTGGATTTGGGCCCTTTACTAACCTGCTAGTGTTTTCTAGTCTCTATTGATAGTTTTAGATTATTTTATTTAGGAGTAATAATGCTGTTTCTATTTTTTTTTTCTCCCAAAGGTAGGTAAATGGCCAGTTACCTGGGTTTAGAACTTTCTTGTCACTCTGGACTTCTTACTTCCTGTCCTGGCGACTTCAAATCGCTAAGGTGTTCTGGAATTTAGTGAGATTGACAATTACAGAATAACCACTAAGGGAAAACTGGAACCCACAACTTTGAAATCACAGATTTGTTTCTCTCTGTATATGCTGTGGAGCTTATTTTCATCCTTGTTCAGGACACTTTGGGTCCCAGATGTCACCTCACTTTCAGGACACCCTCCCCGCCGCTCCCCTTCCTATTCTGTTCCCGGTTCCCCTGATCTCCCAACGGCCAGAACTTACAAACCCAGCTTCCAAGGAGAGACTTACAATGAGGTTCCACCTCTGAACTTCTTGAAAAGGAGCATATTTACTCTGCCTGGGTGCTTCCGGTCTTTCTGGTCCGTTGTTCTGTACGAACTGTCTTCATTACCATGAATCATGTTTTACCACTCCCGTCTCTTCTGTGGCCCTTCTGTTTCTCTCCACTTCTTAACCGGAAAATCCCTTGCCAGCTCCAGATTGGAAGTGAAGTAAAATCAAATGAGGGTTTAATTCCCGGGTAATTTTTGGTTTTATCTAAGCACGTACGTGTATTCACTCATTTAATTCTCACAACAACCTGGATGGAGTAGCAATTACTCTGTGTCTTGTCTGCATCACGCAGTACAAGCTAACGGGCACCTGTCTTATTCCAGGAAGGTGGATTTAAAAGATAGTTTGTTTACTTTTAGTCAGTAGTGGCGTTTGAGTAAAAGAGTTCGGTTAAATGTTTTTCTCTATGAAATGCCGGAGCTTTTGTCTTCTTGGGCCTTCCCCGAACCCATTTGTTACAGTAGGTGTTCATTCAGTTTTCAGGCTGCTGTTGAGCGGTCTGTATCTGGCAATTTTAACACCTCCCTTCGTTCTGTGCCACCCACTCACAGCTCATTCCAGGTGCCCTTAGCAAATGACTCCCAAGGCATTTAAATGGCCAAAGCTCGCTGACCAATGAGGAGACGTGTGCTGTGTAAAACAGAGTTACGCAGTTCCCCAGATCAGGAGCGAAGGTTGCTTAAGCAAAGCTTTTGTTACTGTTAGCCTGTCGCATCCAGATTTCAAGACTGGAAAGGTAGGGGACACCCTTATTTGTTTTAATTGGAAGAGAGGACGAGATGGTCGTGTTTGGTTAGAGTGATTCAGATCAGGTTGAACAAGCAAGGGATCCCTTTTTTAATTGAAGGCCAAAAAGGAAAATTAGAGCTTGGTAATAGTTTCAATTACTGCGGTTTGCCTTACCAATAGCAAAACCAAAATTCTTAAGTTATGAACTTTTTTTTGTTTTTTGTTTTTTTAAATCAGTTCTTCCAGAAGCTCTTCACTTTGCATACTTGAAAAAGCCAGGCCTTCACAGAGTAATTTTTTCCCAGATCACTGCTACTTTAACCATGGGGTAAGAAGCAGGAATTTATCGGTAATGTCCACCTTTGTTTCCAAAGTCATTTTCAGTCAGTCTTTAGAGAGGGTTTGTGATTTTAAGAAATGTGATCATGAAAGATAAGAAAAATAAGCATAATTAGCATTATGATAATTGCTACATATTTTTAGCAGTCATGACATTTCCTCTATGAAAAAAGGTCTCGTGTAAGACTTGTAGCACCGTTTTTTCAAACCCGTAGTAAAGTTTATGAAGTGGAATTAGTTAAGTGTAGATTGTATGCTTTAAAGACTACAAGTAAGTTTCACTTTCATTATAAAGAATAGTTGCATTTTATGCAGTATTTGTTCTAATATTAAAGAAACCAGAGAAATACAATATTCTCTGCTTTCTACCTGGAAATGGAGCAATTTGAATAGCATTTGAAGCTAATTCTCAAAAGAAAAACCTTCCTCATTATGAATAAAATGTGATGGATCAGTGTTATCACAAAATGTATACATAAGAAATGTATATTATTATACTTATTCATTCCTCTTCATTTAATGCTAAGTATCAGAAGCTAAGTTTGGGTTCAAGGAATGGTCTAACTGATTTCCCATGGTTGGTTTTTTTTTCCCCCAGAGATGGCTTAATATGGATTTGTATTTTATAATAGGAATTAGATAATATATTTGTTTAGAATTTTAACATATGAGAGATGGCGCCGTTTGGCAAAAGTTTTTAAAGTATTTAATTAAAACTCTTTATGTCCAGCTTGTAAGGAGAATTTTTTTTTACTGTACTAGTATAAATGCCCAGTAATTCAAGTTATCTCAGATTCCCCCCTTTCTTTCCGTTTTTACATATTTATTTATAAATTTTCATCCCGAAACTCTCCACTTTTATTAGATTTATTAAAATGCCGTTTTATGAGACGTAGACTCTTCAGGGGAGTCGACCAACAGTCACAGAGTTAACTATTCACAGCAGAGAATACTTGCTCGCCGTCTTCTCCGGTACAAGTCAGTGCTGCTTCTCAATTCCACACTGAGGTTCAAAGGTTTAGACCAACTTCGCAGATCAGAGGTCAGGCACGAATTGCTGCAATTTGTAGTTCAATTCTGCCGATATGACAGAATTTCCCAGCGATGATGATTGCTTTTTTCCACTTCTGCACACAGGCCAGACTGGGCAGTTAACAGCGTAATTTGTACAAGTCAGCCCTTGGCACCCAAGTTTAATGAGTAACTAGCTGGTGCCTTAGATTTCACTGGTACAAGGTGCATATTATAAAAAGGGTCAAATGTCAATGCAGAAAGACGGAGGGGAGTGGGGAGTCACATCGCAGTAACCACCACCTATGAATCCTACGTCAAGAATTAGTCATTTGTGATTATTTTTTTAAAAATCATATTTCTATGGTGTGAATGTTAGTATGTTCATTTTCTTTGCTACTGAAAGAGGTTATTTTTAAAAATGTTAGCAAGAAAGAACTGTCGGATTAGAGATTGTTGACTGAGCGGTAGAAAGTGAAATGGCAGGCTCTTGACTCCTTTTATGGAGTCTCTGATTTCTCAAAAACCTTCCAAAGTGTAATGCTTTCTTTTTCTTTTTCTTTTTTTAAGATTTTATTTATTTATTTGAGAGAGAGAGAGAGAGATTGAGAGAACAAGTGTGAGGAGGGGCAGAGAAACACTGGATCCCAGGACCCTGGGATCATGACCTGAGGCAAAGGCAGACGCTTAACCTGTAGAGCCACCCAGGGGCCCAAGTGTTACACTTTCAAAAGCATAACAGCCTTTCAAGAATCTAGGGAGCACATTGGATAACCAGGTTTTCTAAGCCCGTGATATTTATGAGTATCTGACATTCTCTACTTGTCATCCAAAAAGTTACACTTCTATCCTTATTTCTAAGCCAGGTTGAAAATATTGGAACTCTTGAAAAAATTCTCACACGGTTGTCTTTGACAAATCATGGACTTGCCATTCCCAGGTTTGACTCATAAATGACTCCAAAGCGGCAATATAGTCATTTGTCATTTTCATTATAGCGCAAATTTTAATTTTCTGCTCTCCCAGACTAGGATGCAATTGGAAGCAACTGGATTCTGCCATGGAGCAGAATAATTAAGAGTGCAGATTCTGGTCTCAGGCCTCTTGGGTTTGAATTCCAGCTTCATCACTTACAGCTGAGGGACCTGAGCCAACGGGCGGTCTCAGGATGAGTATTACCAGAGAATTCGCTTCATGGGGTTGCAGTAATGATTAAATAAGACAACGTACACAGAATGCTTAGCTCAGTACCTGATGCATTATAAGCACTCCATGAATGTTAGCTGTTATTAACATTATGAATTTTCTTAAGTTACATCGCTTGTGCATAAGCGTAGCCTACCCTGTACGTCATCCAACCTTGGTTTAGACTTGGTCTTTGCTCTGTTCGTTTCATAAAGGACATAAGCCATGCTATAGTTGGATGAAGTGATCTGGGAACATGGTAGGGTGCATTCCTTTTGAATATCATGGGGAAGTATATTTTAAAATTCCTCAGTTTCAAGTCTAGCACTCTCATAGATGCTATCCCCCCCCCCCCAGCTGATGTGCTATCGCGTGGCAAAAGCTGTAAAAAGAAATAAATGCAAATCTTCTGGTTTCCTTTGAGAATTGTTTTCATTCTGCCCTTCGGTGAGAAGCATTTGAGTGAAAAAACACAGATCCGTAAATGGTACCACACCAGTGGGCTAAATTCTATCCCTGATGAGGTATATTACACATACAAGGAACCTGTGCTTTCCCGAAATGCCAGACATGACGATCTTAAAAAATAAGTTTTTTTCATTCCATTTCTTCATTTCATTCCTATAGAAGGTCGAAGTAGCATTTGAAAACATGGTTTTTACTGCCAGTGACAATATATAAATGATGCACTTAGCATTAAAAAGGTAGTGACAACATCTCACACTAAACAGTTAAGCACCTACTATGTGCTAGGATTCGTTGTAGGGCACTGGGATTATAGGAGTAGATTCTGCCCCAGTAAAGTTCACAACCAACTAGGGAAGACCATTATTATACCAGTAACAACTGTAAGCTTAAACCATATAAATTTGCCGATATTCTACTGTTTTTGTCCTTCAAAATGGCAATCTCATATAGTTCAATTTAGTGTTATGAGGAGTACAAGGAGAGATTATATGGTGTTGTGGGAACGTATCTTAGGGGATCCAGAGATGGCTTCTGAAAGTGACATTAAGGATGAGAACAAGCTGGCTGAGCAGGGGGCTTGGCGAGGGTTTGAAGCATTGGAAACAGCATGTGTAAGGAGGAAAGTGACGCACGATGAGGTCGGAAGAGGAACCCAAGTCTTCCTTATGGGCTGTGCTAAGGATATTGACTTTATTATAAGGGCATATTGTAAGAAAGGGTCGAGGTTAAGCAGGAGGGTGTCAAGACCTGCTCAAATTGTGGTTGTGGTTGTGGTTTTGTTTTGCTTTGCTTTGTTTTTAAAGATCACCTGGCCTGCCATGAGACCTAGTGTTTGCAGTGGGCAAGAGTGGATAAAACGAGAGTCAGTTGGGGGGATAATGCAATCATCCAGGTAGAAGCTGATGGAGAGCAGTTTACAAGATGCTTTCAAATGTAGTATCTCACTTTATCCTTATAACAGCTCTCACGTGAGGTGTTAATATCAGCTTCCCTACACCAGGGAGGATGCTGAGGCCCAGAAAGTTAAATGGCACACCCCGTGGTCAAACACTGCTGGTGGCCGAGTAAGGATTCTGTTATCTGAACTCTTATCTGACTCTTGCCCTGGTGGTCTCCTGGTAGCATTAGGCCCTGTACTAGCATCCTGAGTGTGGGCAATTGGCTTATCCTCAGAAAGGATGAGAGAGTTATTTTTAGCCTAGGTTTATGACGGAGTCGAGAAGCAGAAGATGAACATGGAAAGTGATATTAGACTGGGGTGTCCTTTTGGGAAAAATACATTTATTATTTCATGTATTTATCATTCCAAAAATAGATTTGGAACAGCTTTCAAAACTACATATGGTATGACAAGATTAAGAAGAAGGGGTAAAAATCAGGTTTGGGTAAGCAGATGGTGCCATAGGCGTCATAAATCCAGCGAACATTCGCCCCCAGACCCACCATTTGTCGAAGCAGGAGAAGCAACTCTAAGATTCACATTCCCCAAACTTAAAACAAACCAAGTGTTCTGCTGAGAATAGCTTTTCCTTCTTCCGGAATCTAGGAAGATTTCCCGACGAGGGCTTCATAAAGACTCCAGAATACAGTGAGCAATAACCATAGCTGTTCATAGAATGAGGAGCGGGTGAGGGGATTGAAGTGAATGGATCAACCCAATTAATGTCTGGAAACCATTGCTTTCCTCTAGGAACTGCCCTGCAAATCTTATTAACATACAGAATTATGTGACCTTCAGTAAGACAGTTCCCTCCACACTAAAATCTAGGAATTGTACTAGAGACGGACTTTTCAAACTGGATTCCCTGGGGTACCCAATATCGTGTCAGGAGGAATGTGAAGCCATAGGACACAAGTGGCATATGGGTTTTGCTTGAAGATTTTTGCAAAAGAATATTAAATTTTTAGTGAAATGGGTTGTGTTTGGAGTCGGTCTGGAAAATCTTTTTTTTTTCTTTTTTTTTTCTGGAAATGAACAGTTGAGCCTAAGTATTTTATTTGGGAGAAATTTTCTGTTACTTGAATACCCATGAGAGGCACATTGATAATCTTTCTTTCATTCATTAAGATATAGCACAAAACTGTATAAAGCCTATAATTTCATTTATAGGTTGATGATTTGCTTTTAATTCATAAAGTTTACCTGTCCTTTACCATGATATTATTTTAAAAAATAAGGGGGAAATTTTGTTATTATAGAAAGAAAACTCACAATTCTACACAGCTAATGTGTGCCAGGAATGGTACTTTATATTCTTTATTCTCCATGCAGTCCTTCCTCTGTTCTCATACGGTCTCTGTTTTCCATGAAATCTCCACTTTATAGATAAGGAACCCAAGACTCAGAAAAGTTAAATAAATTTGTCTGGACTCACTTAGCTAGTAAATGAACAGGGCAGGAATCTAAATTGTATTCTGTTACTTTGACAGGACACACTTTGTAATTTGCGCATTTATTTCAATTTATCAAATACTGTGATGTTGATCATTAAGTGTTATCCAGGATAACAGCATTTAGGAAGTTGTCCTCACAGATTGGGGTAAGGATTATATGCTTCCAGAACCAGTTTAACAGCTATTACTCTATGATTTATTTGAGGGTATAGCTGTTCCTTCCTTCCTTCCTTCCTTCCTTCCTTCCTCTCCCTCCCCCCTCCCCTCCTCCTCCTCCTCCTCTCCCTTCTTCTTCCCCCTCTTTCTTTCTTTCATAGATCATTGACAATAAGGATGAAAACCAGCTTATGGCTTAGTTTTACTGCTTGTATTCCCATAAGGTTATGGATCCCATTGAAAGCTTTTGTCACTCTTGGCAATATGCAGTATATTTCAAGGCAAAATAATTTGGAACTGTAACTGGCTTTAGAGGCCACTTAATTGGCAGGTTCCAAACTGTGCCCTCTGTAGGCCTACAGGTCCCATAGGCTCCCCACCTGCCCCCAGTGGACAAGGGAGCGGAATGGATGAGGATGCCTCCCTTGCCTGCACTTCAGCCAGCTTCCTTGTATCAGTTCTGGTTTTGCACCCAAATAAATTTTTGATGGAAGAAAGGGTGCTACATCTTTAAAAAAACAAAAAACAAAAAAAAACGAAAACAAAACAAAAAACCCAAAAAACAAAAAACGAAACAATACAAAACAAAAAATTAAAAACCGTTTTGAACACTGCTGGTAATCCAACTCCTTTAATTTTCTTCAGGGGAGCAAACTTCATATTTCCAAATGTGAAATAAAGGTAAAAGTTTGGTGCTTAGTATATATTTTAATGTCTCATCTTAACTGTCTTTAATTTGAATGTTTTCTGTATTGCGACTTTAAAGATGATCCTAGGATCCGAAATCCTGTTTTTTGTGGGACTCCATGTAAAGAACATTCTCAGAAGAGCCTAACTACACATTTTAGGGCAGAATAGGAAGTGGCCTTCATGGCGACTCTAATCAGTTGGTAGTAGATGGCTACAACTCTTGTTTCAGTGGGTTCTGAGACCCTGTCTGGGTTCGTCAGGGAAGAGTGTAACGATCTGTTGGTGGTGTGTGTAGCCTAAGTCCCTCAATGGGGAGAGGCAGCCTGTCAGCTAGATAGTATCATCTCTGTGAAGGACACCAGCCTCTTCTTTTTAAGAGCCTAGAAGCATAAAATAGAGGCTATTTCTTCCTAAACCTTGTGTTGTTCATCTTAAAGTCACAGATGCTCTAAAGAAGGCAGAAGGAAAAGTACGAAAGATGGACGAAGTTGGACAGTTTCTTCTTCCTTGTTCCCTGCTTCTTCAAGAACAGGGGAAAGAAGAAATGGTTGCATTTCTTGGTTTGTAGAGAACATGATAGAGTAACGGTAGTCCTTTTTTTTTTTTTTTTTAAGAAAATGGCCCCCAATTTTTAACACACTTACGAAAATGATACTGAAATTGAAAACATTAATAGCATTTTTTTTTTCCATCCCTCAGGATTTGGCTCAAAGGGCATGCCAAAAATTGAACTGAACAATCCCAAGCAAGCTGCCTGAATTTCCCTGTATATTCTTCTTCTACATCCTATAACGGACCGGGCAAACCAAATCAGTGGGTTTTTGGTGAGTACACTCCCAGTGTTCTTTTCTTCTTCACTTAAAGAAAACTTTAAATTTCCATTCCTGTCAACCAAGATATCTGCTGCTTATGTATCTGGTGTATGTTTATGTGACAATCTTGGTGGTTTATAGGACATGATAAGTCATCTTAAACCCACAATACAAATCCTTATTTCTCTGTTCAGTTTACGTCTTTGTGACCCAAGAGGAAAAATTACTACCTCTCTCTGTATGTGTGAGCATCTTTGGAGTTAAGAGACAAGGAATAATTATGTATTGCTCATAACTTCCCTCTTAACCTCACCCAAAAAAGAGGTCAAGGGTATTTCCATCAGAGTGGTCTTTTGAAAGTGTTGGACACAAGTAAGGGTCCTTTGCACGAGCTAGAAGAGACACTTGTATGTTCTCTCCTGTATGATCCTCATGGCATTCTCTAAATTTGTTTCCTCACCTTCGTATAAGGTAAAAATAACTGTCACATCACACCCTTCAAACCTGGCAATCCAGTGAATTACAACCCATGTAAATGCCAAGGATGTAATTCTCTACAGATAGATGGTATTAGTGTTATATGGGTGATGGTCCTACATGTGCGAGGAGCATGGAAGAGGCTGAACCTTGGACAGACGGCCCTCCCCAGCCCCCGCCCCAGCCCTCACTAAGCTCCAAAAGGTAGAGACAGAAAATCCTTGTATGTCAGGGAGATGGTGCTGGGGTGACACTGATCTACCCAACAACGTCCCTCCCCTGCCTGCCCCCCACCCCAAGTCCCTTATTTTCTTACCCTCTAGGTTGGATTCTGGACTTAATCTACTGAATTCAGGGACTCAGAGAGCTAACTTTTTTTTTTTTTTGTAATAAAAGTGTTTTCATTAAAGAAAACCTGGAAATTTAAAGTATGAAATTGCTTATAGGGGTGTCTGGGTGGCTCAGTCAGTTAAGCGTCTGCCTTTGGCTCAGGTCATGATCTCAGGGTCCTGGGATCAAGCCCCTCAGCAGGGAGTCTGCTTCTCCCTCTCCCTCTGCCCCTCCCCCTGCTCATGCTCCCTCTCTCTCTCTCTCAAATAAATAAATAAAAATCTTTTAAAAAAAGAAAAATTTATTATAATCTCACAATCCAAAGATAACCACAATTAACATTATGGTATATTTATTCCTTTTCTGTTTTTTAAAAATATTTCATATATATTCTAAAATAGTACTTAACAAGTTTAAGATAGTTGAGAACATGAGATCGATATTTTAGCCTACAACTATGCCATAATTTATTTAGCCATTTCTATACCGCTGTACATTACGTTTGTTGTATTCACATATAAATTCGTACTATTATGTTCATTACATTATAAATATCACTGTAGTGAACATACTTGACTATAAATTTTATTTGTGTCTCTGATTATTTTCTTGAGGTACATTTCTATCAGTGGAATCATTGGGCTAATGAAAATGAACTATTTTTAATGAACACTGTAAAGCTCTTAATATTGTCCAACTGTCTTCCAGAAACATCTCAAATTATACTTGTCCTCCCATTTCTCTTTACCCATTATATATAACAATGTTCATTTCATGCATGCATGTAAAGATTGAGTTCTATCACTTTAAGGTTTAAAATCATAAGTATTTCTGCAGAAGCTCAGGAAATAAAAGCCTCTTCCCTCCCCCCAGCCCTACCCCAGTCCTAACCAGTACCAGGTTTCTAAAGTAGAAGATAACGCCATCCAATTGCCTCTTTGTACCAACCTCCACGTCTTGGATCTGTTTATGGGGAAAAGCATATACGAGGCTTGTATTCATTCACTTGGTATTTGTTGTCCCCACTTCTGTTCATTTCTGTACTATGTACCTCAGGAGAACAAGAGAAGATCTTTTCATTGTCCGAGAAGCCTAATTCAGTTGATGAGTCCAAACAAACAACAAACTCAAAAATACTTAACCTTGGACAGGTCACCTAACTTCTCAAGTCCTGTTTCTTCTTCTTTAAAGTGAGAGGCTCAGTTTGTCTGTATCTGATGAGTGTCTGAGGTGGTTTTTAGTAAACATGTGTGAGCACACAAGGTGGCGGCAACAACGATGAAGATGATTATGTAGATGACCTAAACTTACCTGAACGACATGATGCGCTGTATAACTTCCATTACCCAGCCAGGAAAGCACATCTGCTCTTTAAAAGAGAAATGTTTCCCTGCATTTTAAGTACTAGGAAAATTTTTCAAGTTAATCATTTCTTTTTTATGTAAAAAAGTGCAGGGAAACTCCTTCAAGATGGCCTCCACAATTTCTTTTCGCTCTAACATCTATAATTTAGGAGTAGTGAATAAAATACCGAAAGCTGAGGACTCCTAAAGCAAAGGAATGGTCAGCGGGCCTTACAGAGAGCTTTGTAGAATCAGGACTAGAATTTTAAAGTGATAGAATCTACAGATCATTTCTGTCTAATCTTCATCCTCACCCTGGCACCAGTTGCCCCCAAACACACACCCAAAGGAGACGTCTGCACTTGCACCGTTCATGGATTTTTATCAGATTTTTCAAACTCTGGAACACACCAGAAAGTTTCAGGAGTAACTGGGTTCATGAATATTTGGCTATCCTTCACCACTACCAGAAATGTGAATATTGTATGACTATACTTGTCCTGGGCTACACTGAACAATTTCAGGAGACCGAGCCAAAGTTTGGCAAGGAAGTTTGCCACTGACCAGTTGATCTTGCTCTCTGATGTAGATTGTCCTTTGCATATTAACATAGAGTAGATACTTTATAAATATTTGTTGGATTCCTCTCTACTCAGATTTTGTGCCACTTTGTAATACTGGTTTGTTTCGTATTTTAAAAACTTATTTTTACATCTGTGTTGAAACAAACGTCCAAAATCTAAAAGCATGAAGAGATTATAATACTCCCTCAGACTAGCTCTAATCTTAACCTTGGAATAAGGACACTTTCTGACTAGATTGCATGGAGTTAAAAAGTCCCATTAGGTAGAAAGCTAATATATTGGTCATTTGTCTCTCTTTGCAATTTGAATTGTAAACATGAAAATTGTAAATATGGGGAACCTAGAACATAATTTTTCTAATTATTTTCCCATTTTCTCTTAAAAATCTGCTTTCCTTCCTCCTTTTTTTCCATATACTAAATCTGCTGGTTTTCCATGACTCTTTTTTTTTTCCCAAACTGGAACCTTGTACCCCTTAAACAATAACTCCCATTCCTCCCTCTCCGCCAGCTCTTGTCAGCCACCATTCTACTTTCTGTCTCTGTGAATTTCACTATTCCAGGTAACTCGTATAAGTTATTATGTAATACAATACTTGTCCTTTGGGGTCTGACTTATTTCACTTAGCAATGTCTTTATAGTTCATCCATGTGATAGCATGTGCTGGAATTTCCTTCCTTTTAAAGGCTCATGATACTCCATTGTCTATATATGCCACATTGTGCTTATCCATGCATCAATGAACATTTGGGTTATTTCCATCTTTTGGCTATGTGAGTAGTACTTCCATGATCATGGGTGTACCTTTATCTGTTTGAATTCCTGCTTTCAATTCTTTTGGGTATATAGCTAGTAGTGAATTGGTGGGTCATATGCTAATTCTGTGTTTAAGCTTTTGAGGAACCCCCATACTGTTTCCCATAGCAGCTGTACTATTTTACAGTCCCACCAGCAACATGTCCAGTCCACATCCGTGCCAACATTTATTTTCTCTGTGTGTGTGTGTGTGTTTTTATAATAGCCATCCTATGAGTGGTAGGTCCTCGTGGTTTTGATTTGCATTTCCCTAATGACTACTGGTGTTGAGCATCTTTCGTATGCTTGCTGACTATTTTTTGTATCATCTTTGGAGAAATATGCCTAGTTAGCCATTTGCCCGTTTTAAAATTGGTTGGTTTTATTGTTGCTGCATTGTAGGAGTTCTTTATATCTTGTGGGTATTAATTCCTTAATATTTTAAATATTTTAAGGGATTTCCCCCCATTCCATGGGTTGCCTTTTCACTCTGCTAATAGTGTCCTTTAATTCATAAAAGTTTTCCATTTTGATGGAGTCCAATTTATCTATTTTTCTTCTGCTGCCTGCGCTTTTGGGGTCCGATCCAAGAAATTAAGGCCAAATTAATGTCATGATTTTCTATATTTTATAGAAATGTAAAACTATATTATATATATTTTTCTTCTAAGAGTTGAATAGTTTTAGAACTTACAGTTAGGCCTTTGATCCATTTGGAGTCAATTTTTGTACATGGTGTATGGTGACCAGGGTTCTTTTTAAAGAGGTGCTTTTCGATCCCATTGAGTCGGTCTGAGTAGATGTGTGTCAGCCCCTGAGGCAGATGACGCACATATTCCCACCTCACGCTCATCCTCACTCACTTCGCTTCCTAGTGTCGGCTTAGGTGGTTTCCCCACAGACAGGTGAGAGAAAGCTGAAGCTATCAGGGGCCTAACAGCTCAGCGGGCTCAGCTCTGGTAACTAGGATATAGCTGTGAGGTGGCGGCTGGGATCAGCGAGCGTTTTGATGTAAACATGCTTGATGAAATCCCTGGCGAAAGAACAGCAGAGCTAGACAGCATTTTAGGCTAAGAGAAAGGATGTGTGTGTGTCTGTGTGTGGGTGGGGGTGTGTTTTGCGTGTGTGTATATATTTGGCAGCACAGGGAAAGAGAGAGGACACTCCACACTGAATCTGGCTGTGAATTGTGAGCTACAGGAAATATTTATTTATTTTTGTACAAAAATAGATCTCTCTCCGTGTTGCTTTAGAGAAACAAAACTAGATTTAGACACAGTTATGTGGGCAAACCGTGTTTCCAGTTATCCTAGTTCTGTTTTATTGTGCGCAGAACCTACGTGTGCTTACGATAGAAAATGTGAAGGTCTGCTTCGCCTTCACTTGCAGAATCTTGAGAAGGAAGAAGAAAGTCCCAGGCTGTGTAAGCTGACTCACCTGGTATCACCAAGACCAAAGGTCTGGGCTGGACTGGCTCCTCTCTCACGGGCTTGGAGATCAGAACGCCACGCTAAGCCACACTAATGTAACTCACTGTGGCCGGATTCTCCGCACGGTTTCGATTCTTAGCCTTAGAACACAGTATTGGCAGTTGGGTGTCCAGATTGCAAATAAATTCTTGTTAAATCTACTAAGGCTCTGGCTTCAGAAACTATGAGAAACACCCTGTCACCCAGTCTGCCCTCTCTCTTGGTTTTCACGGGGACTGATGTATGAGGGATAAACTGTTTGCTGTTGTAGGTCCTCATTTTCTCTTTGCCATAAAAGTGGATTTGGAGCAAAAGGAAATAAGCTAATTAAATTTTCTGATGTAGGGTGGGATAAGATAAGCCATGCTTTCTAAAACAGTCTGCAAGACTGGTATACTGTATTTCCCTTGAAGCATTAAAGTCATTTCACACTTTATTAACTCAAAGAATATCTACTATTTCTCTGTGAGACTGGGAATAAATGACTAGCTCAAATTGGGGCATTTTTACCAATATGTTCGTTTTTCAATTGAAATATTAACTCCAAGTGCACACAGTGAAATTACAGAGTATGGGAGACATGAACAGCAATTATGTCTACGAAAATGATCCCAGGGAGTTTAATACACCGGGAAAATATAAGCTTCCTCACGCTTGAAAATTTCATTCTAAATGCTCTAGGCTCAGTAAAACTCCAGATATATATTTTCTGTTCATTTCTATTCTTAAAGTCTAAGTCTAAATTTTATTAATTTCTTTAACTAATACGGTTGTGCTTCTATAGAATTTTTATAGCCTATGCAACGTTTATGTGAATTTCCAACTAACTTTAACTGCCTAGTTAAATTATAGAGACTGGGAAAACTGGTTCTTCTTCCCCTCGCTCTCTTTCTCTTCTTCCTTCTTTTAATATCTTTCCTCAGAATAGAGCAACACTGTCTTTCCAAACATCTACAAATTTCTACCTCAAAAAATTATAAATTTAGCATTTAAATAATTTATAATTGACAATCTCTCTTCTCCTCCCTAGTCTTAAACCATATATTCCTATATATTGTTCAAATGGTGAATACTCATTAAAAAGTAGGGTGTGTGTGTGTGTGTGCACGTGTGTGTTACTTAAACAAGGATTAAAGCAAATAGCTAATCACACAGTAGCATTGCTGTATCCCTGTATGTTACTCTGGGGTATTTATTAACCGAGGCGATTACATTTGAAAACCAGGGCTATTAAATGAGCATTTAAGATGAGAATGAGAGGAAAATAATTTTTTAAAAATGGTGAGAGAAATATGAAAGAGGAGGAACAGTGGCAGGCAGTAGTGATCCCCGCTCCCCCCCACTGAATCTAGAGGTCTCTGTGTTGCTTCCCCACCCTTGGCCCTCTGCAGTAAGAGGTGTCCCTGCGTGGCACATTCTCGTGGAAAGTAGAAAAACAGATGAGCGAGTGACACTATTGCATCTCGAGCCTTGGGTTTCACATATAAACATTTGTGAACTTCTGTGTTATATTCAGTATCAGATTAATTTCTGATCTGTTTTCCAATTCATCAAGGCTCCCTACTGTATGGCAAAAAACTGCCCTGAAGCAGAGCAGTACCAGGGAGAAAAGGACCGTCTCCCAGCCAGTGTTCATGAGCTCAACACTGTAATACCCAGCCTCTCAAAATACCTGCACATAAAGGAGCGTTTGGAAACTGCCTTCATGGTCAGGCATGGTCTGCGCCTATTTCCCTGTGGCATAAAATCTCTACCAGGTCCCTGAAATAATATAGTAGAAGCTAAGCATATCGGCTAATGCAGGAAAACAAGGTCATTTAAGTTCTACAGCTATCTGACCAGTGCCTACTTTACTAAGAAGTTTCTTTTTCTTTTCTTTTTTAAAGAGTTTATGTATTTAAAAGAATATATTTTATTTATTTGTCAGAGAGAGAGAGAGAGCACAAGCAGGGGGAGCAGCAGGCAGAAGGAGAAGCAGGCTCGCTGCTGAGCAAGGAGCCCAATGTGGGACTTGATCCCAGGACCCTGGGATCATGACCTGAGCCGAAGACAGACGCTTAACCGACAGAGCCACCCAGGAGCCCTTACCAAGAAGTTTCTAAGGAGGTTAACATGTGCATCCAGTGTCATCCATCCATGAGTTCCATGTAGTTTTGCCCCTTGAAGCTACTGTTTTCTGAGCTGTGTATCAGAAATGTCAGCTCCCGTCCCAAAGCTGGCTTACCCGTTCTTTAATGGGCTCCTTTTGGTCATGTAGAGCACTGCACAATACTTGGTATGGCTATTTGTACACGGTTCGGGATGTAGGTAAACCACAGAAGTTAAATATAAATAGATAAATGGAAAAAATGACCAAAGCAATTTGCTGGTAATTATATATGATAGTAAAATTCTCTTTGTAGCTTTATTTTACCATGTTTCTTATAAAAGACAGTGTGCATGTGCTCATTCATTGGTTCTTTCATTCGTTCATGCCTTTACTGGAACATCCCTCCATTCAGTGCTGGGTGCCAAGGATACCACAATAAGCCTCCCTGCCTCTGGAAAGCTTCAATTATAGCTAATGAAATAAACCATATTGTTTTGACTTTTCTAATACATTTCGAATAGTATAGATAAAAGTAGAAATAGCCTAAAATATCTAAAATCCCTCCATAATTGAAAGTGAATTTTACTTTTTCTGTTATTAAAGGACCTCTCTCAGATGGTTCCTTTTCTCATTGAGTCTTTTTGAAAACTGAAAACCAAATGAAGTTGATAAAACATACCACAGTATTCACAAATACCCACCCAGAATGACGCAGGGTCCTTCACACCAATGACCTCATGGTTCTTCCTTTCTTTTCCAAGATTTTAATCTATTGGGCATTAGGGTATGACTTTGGCCATCCTTTTGCTGGAAGGACCTATTCAATAATCTATCATTTTTGTTTCCCACTGAATGCAAAATAATAATAATTTAATAATAATAATAATGATAAATCCAACCATCACCAGAGGTAAAGTGAAGCTAGAAAGCTGAGTAAAGGAAAAACAACATTAAACACTTAATGAATAAAGAGAAAAAATATTTTTTTGATTATAGATACATTCTAATGCTGTCTTTGTCTCCCACTAGGAAGTTCACTTCCTTATATATGTTTTTCTCACAAAGAGCCATTACGGTCATATTGTCAAGAAACAGTGTTGTGGTATTTGAAAATGGTTTTAACTTCAAAAATACCCCGCATTCAACTTAAACATTGAGGAGATAGTGATCCATGGCTTACTCATGTTGAGAGTATTCCTGGCCAAATGCGAGTGCACCGCAACTATTGCCTTGAGATGCCGCTCAGTGAACTACAAGGACATCCACGTTAAACAGGATCTGTTTTTTTTTTTTTTTTCTCCTGTGGGAGCAGATAATGTTTCATAGTCACAACCGAAATGACTAATGTTAACCAAATAAATCAGAAGGTCACACCTAACACTGAAGCTAATGTTTGACTGTGTCACTCTGTTTCAGAGTCTTTGTTCTAGGGCAGGCAGTATGTCTGTGACTTTCCTTACAAAGAGACCTGGGATATTTGTGTTTTGTCCCATCTGGTATACCACCAGGAGGTAAGAAAAGAGCACATCCTGTAGAGCTTGTACTCTGGTATGATACGACGTAGCAATAATAGACCATACTATTACTCTGTAACTATTACTTGCAAACCACCAATACCATTTGCAGCTGGGGGGAAAGAATAGCATTTACACATCATTATAAAGATTGTGTAAGCTTATGTTTGAGAAAAGTTCACTTTCTAAATCTGAGATAAATTCAAGAAACTAAATGAACAAAAAATATCCTTTGCACACAAATTTTAGAATTTTTTAAAAGCCCATATATGTATCTCGAACTCTGCTGTATTTCACTGCCTGGGTTTGGTTTGGTTTTGAATATAAACAGACTGCTGTCAAATAGAAGTTAAACTAGAGACTATCACCCCAAAGATAAAGGCTTCTCTATTAAATTATAATCCTGAATTGAGCACTGTCTAATTGTGATTTTGGGCTTCAGCACATGGTCACCCTTGTTCTCAGTCTCTCCATGAGGAAAATGGGACTGACCCTTTTACACAGTATTGTAGGTATATATGGATACATAGGGAAGGATATGTAGGGAGAAATCAATTTTTCAATAACTTCCATCATATTCTAAATGACATAGAGGACTTCCTTTCTAGAGGAACTCTAGTATTAATCCTTTTGTGAATTAAAGAATATTTTTATAATAAAAATGACCATGCCTTAAGTGACCAGTTCTTATATTCAAATGCTGGCATGTAAGAGTTTTTCTAAGAATATTGTGCCCAGGTTACTTTCTTAAACTTGTGTTAGTGATTTTAATATCCCATAGTTAGCAAACAATATTTAGGGCCTATTACCTTCAATGAGTGGGCACAGAGCATTAGTGTAGGTATACTTAGTGGTAATAAAAAAATATAATACTACACAATTGAACAAATATCAAAAAAGAACACCTTTACCTTTTACATTATCATTAGCTTTAAAAATGCATCATTATAACCACATATTTCACGTGTAGTGCCTTTTGTTTTTAAGATTTTATTTGACAGAGAGCGAGCGTGCACGCGCATGAGCAAGGGGGAAGGGCAAAGGGAGAGGGAGAAGCAGATTCCTGGAGGAGCAGGGAGCCCAATGCGGGGCTCGATCCCAGGACCCTGAGATCATGACCTGAGCCAAAGGCAGACTCTCAACCGACTGAGCCCCCCAGGTGCCCCTCACATGCAGGTCTTAAAGCACTTTCCCATATAAGTAGAGAAGGCAATATCTATATAAGTTCCTTTCCAGTATGTCCACACAAATTTGGGAGCAAAGTCCCTCAAATTCTTCAGCTTTTAAAATTACATTATCAAGCAGAAAATGTGTGATTCTAAACTGTGGCTGTATAGTTTCTCTACGAAGAGAACATCCTTGAAACACATCCACTGCTTTGCCCAACTGAAACAACGATGATGATGATGATGGGATCTGAGCATTTACCTCAGCTAGGTACCTTTCCAGGTGCTTGTATGTGTATCTCAATTAACCCTCATGGCATCAGGGGGTCTGTTATCGCCCTTTCATAGCTGGTGAGACTGAGGCTCGGGGAGACGAAGTGACTTGTGTGATGGCACTTGTTTCTCAAGTTGGTGGAGCCAGATTATAAAGCCGGGCAGTCTGGCTCCAGAGCCTGGCGGTGTCACCACCGTCCCCACTGCCTCATCGCAGTCCCAGCTTCTTACTGAAGCATCTGGATTATGTGAATTCTAGTCCTTATACATTTCCACTTAAGAACTTAATTTGATAGATTTTTAAGTCTAGAAATAGAATTTGAACATGCTTACTACTTTGCAAAGGGCCAGCAACAGGCTATGGAACAGACTGTGGGAATCTGAAAGTGCAGGGGAGGGGTGGAGAGGGTGGGGAGGTGCGCTGAGGCATACGGTGGAAGGGGTCTGGGCTTGGGCCTCCTTGAACCAATGTCCATTTTGCACCGATCATGGGTTTATGCTGGTAACACTGGCTATCCAGCAGCTAACCTGGCTATCACTGAGGAAATCGCAAAAACACACAGAGTAACAGAGTACCATGGTAGAAAGAGCTTGGGTGTGTCATCAGCTAAGTTTCAATTCTGAGTAATCTTAGGTGAGCTATTTGATCTGAGCCTCGAGCGCCTGGTCTTTCAAAGGGGGCAGCTAACAGTTAAATGACTTACCATCATAAGCAGGTGTAGAGCTGGTGCTCAAAACCAGGAAATCTGACCCTAGAGCAGGGAGGGGGCTTTTGCTGTAAGGGGCCGGACAGTAAATATTTCAGGTTTGCAGGCCGTACTGTCTCTGCTACAGCAGTTCAGCTCTGCCACTGTAGCATGAAGCAGCCCCAGGCAGTATCTAAACAAATGGGCATGGCCGTGTGCCAACAAAACTTAGTAAGAACAGCCGCAGGGTTGAATTTGGCCCATGGGCTGTGCTTTGCCAATCCGCCCTGCTCTAGAGCCCACATTGTAAACTTCAACTCCTAGAAGTGTCACGGAAAATCAAATATCTTCCTTAAGGTGTATTATGCGTGTAATAGGTGCTCAAAATGGCAGCTGTTGGTAACTCGGGAGTCTTTAAGCGGTACGGAAATTCCTTGAGATGTTATTTCTAGTCCATCTCTTTCCCTCTTTCCCATCTAAGTCCTGTTTCTCTCTTAGTGCTGCTCTCTTCTTGGCATGTAAGTGAAGCACACTCTGCAACCACTTTTCTGGAAATACCAGAATGCTGTAGAGTGGTGTCCAGCTCCAAAATCCCCACTGTGCTAAAGAACAGCATTCCACAGAGGGCGTGTGTCACCAAGATGCTCGATAAATGGATTTTGGTTTTTATGATTTTAATGAATGTACTGGATTACAACGTCCTTGTGTATATATTAGATTTGTAATAGGTAATATATGCTACTGTGTGAGTTCTAAGTATAGGAGGATAAGGAGAACTTCACTCTTGCAGAATTTCCAACGGTCTCTAAATAAAAGTAAAGCAGATACATGCAGAGTTTCAGTCCTGTTACAGCTGGGCGACTCCCTGGGTGCTGTTTTGACCCATGGTCTTTCTTGCTGGTACACTTGATTAAGCCATTGTCGTAGCTTTGGCACTCAGTAAAATGTTGAAAGGACATATGTGACCTCCTAGGGTTGAATCCTCTTATGTGGCCACCCCATCTTTGCTCTTGGTTTCACTCAGCCCTCTTTCCTCTTTTTTCCTTCTTCACTAGGAACCCCAAGGGCTGTGCAGTAGTCACCACCGTATCCCCAAGACCTAGCCCAGCCTGGCACACAGCCACATGTCCAATCATCGTTTGAATGAATGAGTGAATGAATGAATGCATACATAAGTATTGCTGAATTATCTATTCCATCAGATCATTGCCTCTTGCCTAAAGGGTACAGATGTTGATTGTAGTTTCAGAAGAACATTTTTAGCGATTGTTCATGGTATGTCTTTAAAAAAAAAAACAAAACTCTGGATCTTAAGTAAGGCTTTCTACATTATTAGAGAAACCAGCAGTGACACTTGAGAATGGTCCGGGTCTTAAAAACCAGGTGCCAGCAGTTTTCTCGGGCCGTGTACCAGAGAGGTCTGGATTTAAATGAGGCACTGCTATAGCTTGGCAGATCCTTAGGCTGATTTGTGTGGCCCACGCCTGTTGGTTTGCCTGTGAGGACAAATCCGTTTGACGAAAGAATCCATCTGATAGGGTGGCATGGTGGTAGTTGCTTAGTTTGAAGAATTAAATTGAGAGAATTTCAAACAAATTAAATGAGTAGTTTGGTGTTGGAGATACACTGGACCTGTGAAAGCTGTTGCACATTTCTCAGTCTTGACAGCTTTGACAGTAAGAGCCAGATGAAGATGCCAAGTCCGTGCCGGGAGTGGCAAGTATAAAATAACAACTTCTTCTCCTACTATTTAATTAATACCTGCCATGTGCAAGTTATATAATCTGGTTATCACTCCAACATAGTCAGACTTGGGGATCCTGGGTGGCTCAGTTGGTTAGGAGTCTGTCTTCGGCTCAGGTCATGATCTCAGGGACCTGGGATCGAGTCCTGCATTGGGCTCTTTGCTCAGCAGGGAGTCTGCTTCTCCCTCTCCCTCTGTCTCTCTTTCTCTCTCTCAAATGAACAAATAAGATCTTTAGGGAAAAAAAAGACAGACTTAATCTGGAATTCTCAACAGGGAGCAATTTTGCCTGCCCCCCCCCAGGGGACATTTTGGGGGGGGTCACACATGGAGGGTACTGGGCATCAATTCAGTGGAGGTCGGGGATGCTAGGACATGGTACAGTGCCCTGGACAGCACCCCGCAACAAAAACTTAGCACATCCCAAATGTCAACAGGGAACAAGGTTGAGAAACTTTGAATTAAACGGGGTCCGTTTGCAGCTCAGAGTCTGGGATTTTGTGAAATTAGATGATCTCTGGGAAAGAATTTTACAAAATGCAGAACACAACACACTATTATATGATATCAGCCATTGCTGCTTCTCCTTCGTCCTTTTCCTCTCTGTCTCTGCCAGTCAGCCCTTCTGTTCCTTGCCAGATCCCTCAAAGGTTTGGGTCAAAGGAGCCAAGATAAGGGGTGAGACTAGAAGTCCCCTATGCTGCTTGTTTACAGTTTGGAAAACATTAATCCAGGAGAAGGTATGTGCCAACTTTGGGATTCATATTTTTCGGCATTACCCCATCAACCTGTTGAGAAAAAATATGTTAAGTGTGCACTGCCTATTTAAAGGAAACCTGATAACAGATTCTTAACAGGTATTTGTGGGCCAAACACCCGTAGAAAACTCACTCCCACCCGAAAGCGGGTGGCTTTTCCCCTCTCGTGGCGTACAGCCAGCTCCCCTGGGAACCCGCAACAAAATGCCTCATTTTTGGCAATGTGTTGATAGAACTGCCTGGGAAAAGTGAGTCTCTTGGCTTTTTGTTTATCAAACACAGTCATTCAATGAATGGTGTGCTTTGCCATAACAAAATCTGCACAAGCATCAACGCAGTTTAAGACCCTTTGAGAATGAACTCTTCTCCTATTAGCCGGAAGCTGACAGAGGTATGGCCCAGAATATCACTGTTCTACTGCCTCTTTACCCTTTTGGGATTTTACCTAAATAAAAGAGAGTCATGGAAGGATTTTACTGTGTTGCAAGGGCCATGCCTTCAAATAGCATGAGGTTGCTGGTGGAGATGGGGGTGGGAGACCTGTGCTAGAATCTTCCACTTATTATTTGGGCCTCCAGGTAAATTCCACATAGTCTGCCTCCATTTTGAGTGGAACTCCTTCAGCGCTTTCCAAACTCTGAGGTAACAGAAATGTCCCCGTGCCAGAGGCCTGCCGGGTGGTGGGAGTGTTCTCTGCTGTTTACTCTACTGGGTGGTGGTAACGTGGGCCAGGTCAGTACGATAACCACTCAGGGCGAGGCCAGATCTTGGAAGCTTTCTGCAGAAGCTGGCCTTCGATATTTTTTCCCCCTTGACTTGTTGAATTAAATGTTACTTAATCCTGGAACCAAGCCTCTGAAATGGGTGCTATCCCTAGAACCATCCTAGACCTATGGCCATGGAGCTGAGGTAATTTGCCTCATATGACAGTGGTACAGTCATGATTTGAACTCCTATTTCTTTGACTCCAAAGTCTTCACTGTCCCAAAGTCTCTCAGTACGTTATGTATTTTATCATCTTGTGCAGTTTATTTTACCTGTCTGCTAGGCCATGTCTAAGAAGTGACTATTAGTAAAGACAAAAATTTGATGGTATAAATAAGGGACATCAAAGTAGAAATCTAACCACAAAGAGAGACAGAATTACCTCTTGGATAAATGCATTCTAAAACCTTCTGCTGAACTGAGTTCCAGCTGGTGCTGGAAGACACTGCTTTTACCCCTGTATAGATCTTCAAATTGCAGTGTGTCCATTCGTCAGCAAATAAAACTCTTCCGTGAATTCCAAATTGCATATTAATCTCAAGTTCGTGACGTACGTGCACGCACACACATCCCTACAGCTGTGAACCAGAGTTAACTAGTAGTTTGGATAATTCTAGAGTATGCTCGTGCTGTTTTTAAATCCTGCGTAAAGACTGGTTGGCAAACATTGGAAATGTTTTCCCAGTACAGTTGGTATTCCTTGCCCTCTAAAATGTCCCAGTTCAAAGTTAAAATCCTACTGAAAGAGGTTCTGAACCAGTACTAAGAAGAGAATTTAAATCCTTGATTTAAGTCTGCTTTAAGTCTGAGTTAGCCCTGAAATTTTATTTTACCCTGACAAGCTCAAACTTGGCTGAAAACAAAGACAACAAAAACTCTAGCTAATAGTTCAGAATAATCGCTGGATTTGAAAATATATTTTTCACTGTTCTAAATGCCAAACTATGAATAAACGTTTCACAGATATTGCCACGTTTGTGAGCCAGCGGCCTTCCGTGAAGACAGATGCATTTTTAGCGTGTGCAGGGATGGGGTTGTGTGGGGAGGGTCCTGCCTCAGGGGACCTGGCATCCATGCAGATGACTGGGCCTTTTGCATCCAGTGCAAGTCTCTTCGGGTTCCTTCTGGAAGAGCGTCTGCAAACTGCTGTAGCCAAAGTTGAGGTGATAAACAGGCTTACGCTTGGATGCCTGCACCCCATTGCCAGTGGAGAATTACACTGCCAGACAGCTTACCTGCGAGGAATGGAATCTGGGAGACCGGTGCACCAGTCCACGCCAGAACGCACAGGCGAGGCTTCTCATGCTGACTGGCTTGAGGTTGGCCGGGATGACCACTTGTTTCCCGATAAACACAAGAACCCTACACAGGAGCAGGATTCTTACCTCAAGTTCAAATACCCCTTTTTTTTAAGTTCAGACTTCTTCCGCGAACAGTTTTTGAGCACTTAGTGCGAGGTTCTGTGCTAGGAGAATGTGGATTTTATGTGGATCATTTCATGTCCTCCTCCCCACAGCCCGGCCGTGAGAATCACTGCGGGACGGCTGTGGTGCAGAGTCTAAGCCAGGCGGTCAGCGCTCACATAGCAGCTCTGAGGCTCAGGAACTGAGAATCTGCTTAATCTCTCTGTGCCTCAGTTTCCTTATCTATAAGGTGGAGAGCGTAATAATATCCCATACAGACTTGGTGAGGATTGGAGCGAGTAATGCATTTTACAAAAAGTGTAGCACACTGCCTGGCCCATAATGGGCATTCAGTAAACATGAGCCATTACTGTCACCATTTTAAAGATGAGCATATTGAGGCTTTAGGAGGTTAAGTGGCTTTCCCCAGGGTTCACAACTGGTAAGCAGAGGAGGCAAGTTTTGGCCCTGGGTCTCTGACTCCAGAGACTGTGCGTTTATTCAGCATGCTGGGCCGCCTAAATCAGACTCTCCAGTCTACTTTAAAACTATCTTATATTGGGGCACTGGGGTGGCTCAGTCGGTTAAACATCTGACTCTTGATTTCGGCTCAGGTCACAATCTCAGGGTCATGAGATTGAGCGCTTGTTGGTCTCAGCATGGAGTCGGCTTGAGATTCTTTCCCTCTGCCCCTCCCTCCACCCGCTCTCTCTCTCTCTCTCCCTCCCTCTTTTTCTCTAAATTAAATCTTTAAAAAAAATCCACTATCTTATATTGAATGGATAATTCTGTGCCATGTATCCAAATTGTTGTTGTTTTTTACTCACAATGTTCAGCTTATGAAGTGTACTTACTACTCATTGTGTCCACACTCCTACTACAAGAAGAATCTTGTTATTCAAAAGATAGTATTTCTCACTACTCAGACACCCCCCACTTGGAACACACACACGCATATGAAGAGGGTATTCTAAACTGATTTTTTAAAGCACAGTAGTGATGGTGGTTACACTTTCAACCTGGGAAACTAGAGTCTTATCAAAAACAAACTGTTGGTAATATTGAGTTACGACTCTTTCGAAGCAGTCTCTGGTGATTGGGCACAATACAAGATGCCTTAATTCTCAGGTTTTTAGAATTTGAAGTATAATTCTCTAGTTACAGTGTACTCCAAGGTGGGCTCCGTGAGAACGAGGTCCACCGGTATCTGGCACATAGTAGGCGCTCAATAAATATTTGCAGAATGAGTGAATATAAATGAACAGTGCCTTCCACTCAGCTCCTGATCTCAGGGTCCTGGCATCAAGCCCCACGTTGTGCTCCCTGCTCAGCGAGGGGTCTGCTTCTTCCTCTCCCTCTGCCCCTCCCCCTGCCTGTGCTCTCTCTTGCGCGCTCACTCTCTCTCAAATAAATAAATAATGAAATCTTAAAAAAAAAAAGTATTATTGTGCACATGTAAGTGTTAGAAGCTGAGCCAGCCACCTTCACCAGATATCTCTCCTTCCAGGTCTCCTAAATTTAACTCCACACTTAGCTGGCAAACAGCTTAACTGAGAAGGGGAGAAGGCAGATCAAGAAGACTGTCTTTAAAATATGTTAGAACTTAAAAGTTGGCCCTGAAATAAAGTCGTTGCTCAGCGTAGGCAGCCGAGAACAAAGTGACCGTAAGACTTAGCAGGAGCAATCTATGCTGCTTAGTCCTGTTGATGTTCTGTGCACATCTCCTGGAGCAGAGGTCAGCCGACTTGGTCTATACCTAGCCAGACAGCAAATATTTTAGGCTTTGCGGGCCATATAATGTGAACTATATGACTCTGCCATTGAGCTACAAAAGCAACCAGAGATAATATATTTTTGAAGGGTATGACTGTGTTCTGATAAAACTTTATTTATAAAAGAAATTGGCTCATGGCCATAGTTGCCAAGCCCTTGGTCTAAAGCTTGTCTAATTATAATAAGTTAGGTATTCTGTTACATCTCTGGGAGAAGGGTCATATTAGCTATATAGTGCCCTTTTTTAAGGCATTAAATAAATCATATATCTCTTTTAGATGTCTAAGCCTTTGGCCTTAAAATTCATTGAGCAACACACCATATAATTTATTTAACTATAGTATATTAGACATGAAGATAAGGAGAATGGAGTTTGTAGACCCTAAGTTTTTCTCGAATGTTTGGAAACCTCCTCATTGTACCATTTTTTAATGGCTTCTAATGAAATCCTAATTTTATGGGATTACGTTTTTTTTTTTAATTGTGGTAAAATATACATAACGAAATTAACCATTTTAACTATTTTTAAGTATACAGTTCAGTGGCATCAAGTACATTCACATTGTTGCATAACCATCACCACCATCCAAAGCTCCAGAACTTTCTCAGCATCCCTGATTGAAACTCCATAAACAGTAATGCTCTATTCTCCCCTTCCCCATCTCCCAGCAACCATGATTCTACTTCCTAGCTCTATGAATTTGTCTATTCGAGGTACTTCATATAAGTGGAATCATACAATATTTTTCCTTTTGTGTCTGGGTTAATTCACTTAGCACAATGTCTTCATGGTGCATCCAAGTTGTAACACGTGTAATAATTCCCTTCCTTTTTAAGGCTGAATAATATCCCACATTTTGTTTGTCCTTCCATGCATCATTGGATGTTTGGGTTGCTTCCACTTTTTGATTATTGTGAATGATACTGTTTGGATAATTGGTGTACAAATATCTGTTTGAGTCCTTGTTTTCAGTTCTTTTGGGTATATAACGAGCCATATTGTTTTCCACAGTAGCTGAACCATTTTACAGTTCTACTAGCAATGCGGAAGGATTCCAATTTTCTTCACATTCTTGCTAGTGCTTATTTTGTGTTTTGTTTTGTTTTTATAATAACCATGCTAATAAGCATGAAGTGGTATCTCACTGTGGTTCTCATTTGTTTTTATGTCAATGTTTTTAGTTAGTATAAAAGACAGTTCATTTAGACACTACATTCATCAATGTCTGGTGCATATTAGGGTGTGTGTGGATAGATGCTTTTATTCCTCTCGTAGTTCCAAAATTTTGTGAGATGACTTCCAGGAACATATGAACAATAAGATGAACAATATAAATAGCTAAATTCATGGCATCGGGTATGTAGAAGACTAAAAAAATGAAACTATAGGCAAAATTAGATAAACTTGAGACTGTGTTGTAATGTCTTAGATAATTACTAAAATTGAAGTGGCAGATTTAATCCTGAACTTCCTAGTGGCCTAAGAAAAAAGGGAAAGAGGGCCAATAACATGATACATTTATTCCAGATGTTGAAAGCTCAGGAAAAAAAGACTTTTTTTTTTGGCTTATAGATGTAAAAAAATAAGCTATAACAATTTTAAAAGAAGTGATTAAAACAAAAAGAAGTGATTATATTACTCACCCCAGCAGATTTCAGATTGAAAGCAAACAAAAATTTTGATAAAATTAATGGAGTTGAAACTGGAAATGACTCCCATAGCCTGACCATTATAAGACTTCTCTTCGTGTAAAATGGTAATTTCAGAGTACAATTAGGAAAGACAAAGTCAACTCTGCTTATCTCAGCAGAGCAATAAGGTGTCGTCCTTTGGACTTCAGTTAATGTTTTATGTAGCACAACATGTGAGATCTTGAATTGCCTCACACATGTTTATATATGTCCTGGCATTTCCTTTCCAGGTCACAGATTATAAACACATACATGTTTGTACAAATAGTCTTCTTAAGAATATATCCTTATCTCCCTTTTGGAAGGAAGGGAAGAGCTTCATGTTCAAATCTGACATTGAAATTTCTGTTTCAGTGTAAAACTACAGGAACAAACGTATCCTTTTCAAATTTATAACAGAAAAAAAGACTTCATGATAAGTGGATATGTTGTCAAACTAGTCTCAAGCACTTAAAGAGCAAAAGAAATAAGAATAGAAGCCATATGAAACATGTTTTTAAAGAACTGAGAAAGTGTCAAAATTACCCTAACATTGAAAGACTTGGTCTGAAGTTTTACCCTGAAGTTTGGATTAAAGATAGTAATAACAACGGAGGTTTCTTGAATGTTTACAATGTTCTAGGCACAATTCAAAGTGCTTTGTGTGTATTAACTCACTTGTTCCTCTACACTTAATACTATCATTCTCATCATTCCCGTTTTATAGAGAGGGAAACTGAGGCATGGGACAGCTAAATATCCTTGCTCTAATTCATACAACTAGGAAGCTTTAGAGCTGGGATTCACACATAACAGTACAGTCTGGCCCCAGTGGCCATTCGCTTCCCCACTAAATCATACTGCCCCTTGATGTTATGGCAAATGAACCAAGGAAGGACTGGTTTAGCCGGCTGGCAAATAAACATCTCAGATTTCTGTTGTGTCCCTACAATTTCTTTTGTGGTTTTTTTTTTCTTTAGAAGATCAAATTTACCTTGATTATTCTTGAAATTTCCCTTAATATTCTATACAATTCCTACTGGTAAATTTTTACATATAATGCTCCAGATTCCAGTTTGAATGATGAAACTTTATGCCATTAAAAATTACGTTTTTACAAAGAGTTTTTAAGAATGTGGAGGAATGCTTAAAAAATGAAGCAAAGCAGCAAGATGTAAATTTGTTGGAAGCCAAGTTCCCCCCCCAAAAAAATCCTATTAAAAAAAAAAAAGATGGGAAAGTTTAATTGTGGCTAACAGTGGGTAGGAATAATAGGAATGATTTCTTTTCCTATTTTTCTTAATTTTCCGTAAAATTTACCTGAATACTTTTATAGCCCAAAAAATGAAATAAACTGTTTTTTAAAGGACCTTTTTACAAAAGCACAGTACAAAGCTCCTAGTGATAACCTTATTGTATATATAAAATCATCTCCACAGAGCCCATACTGTATGAGTGAAGGTGACATGGTTTAGACTTGCACTGCTGTATATGGATTTTTTTAAAGATTTATTTATTTATTTTAGAGAGACAGAGCCAGTGGGGGAGGGACAAGGGGAGCGAATCTCAAGCAACCTCCCCTCTGAGTGCGGAGCCCAAGGCAGGCTAGGTACCCCACCCTTGAGATCGTGACCTGAGCCAAAATCCAGGGTGGGACATTTAACCGACCTAGCTACCCAGTGCCCTATGACTATTTAATTTTAAGTTAATTAAAATGAAATAAAATACTCAGTTCAGCAGTTACAGTAGCCCCATGTTAAGTGTTCAGTAGCTATAAGTGGCTAGTCACAGCTTTTCCATCCTCACGGAAAGTTCCGTCGCCCAGCACTACTTTCCAAGAAAGAACATGGAATCTGGAGCCAGGTGACTTGGAATCAAGTCCTGGTAGAAGATGACACTTGCTGTTTGAAATGGGCAGTTTACTCAAATTCTCTGAGCCTATAGACAAATTAGGAGTAATAATAATATCACTTTTCATGTAAGGAAATTAAGAAGATCGAGTAAGATAATGCATGTAACAGTTCTCCCTAAACTGTACTGTGGCTTACCAGGTAGTAGCTGCTTCATAAACCCCCCAGTTGAACTTAGTCTAGCTCTTTGTGGACCGATTCGGGATCCATGCATGGTTCCCACCGAGACTGTTGCCTAAATGACACCGTAAAAATCAGACTTACCAGCTCTTACCACAGTTCTAGGCCAAGTCCTTGGCCATGTGGATGTTCCGTTTCTCTCTCGTAAAAAGCTTCAGCACACAGCTCTATCGATCTTGTATAATAGCACCTCCTCGAAGTCTTCCTTGACAACTTAAATACACTGCTCTAGTTCCATTCCTAAATGGACAAGACTGTCTTTAAAAAGAAAGCAAAGAGGCTTTGTCTGCCCAAGAAATTAAGTGGGGTAAAATGCTATGACTAAAAGGAAATCAATCTGAGTTGACAGTGCAGGAATTGAGCAAAAGATGTTGCCATTTGCTGCAAGAATGTGAGGTTTTCGCTAACGATTACAACAGGTTCCCTGTGCTTCAAAGCTGTTGGGGTACTGATTAAGCGGAAGTACTTGCTCATTCTGATTTTTTTCCCGAGTCACTTCTGGTTTTTCCTGCAAAACAACTTGACTCATTTGGACTCTGTTCGAGCTGCTGTATTATTTATTTCTCATCTAACCACCTGCTAGTTACGCGTGAGTCTCTCATGTCTTAAAAGAATGAAGTAGCCAGGTGTAGGCTCGACGCGGTGCGGACTCCACGCTCACCCTCCCTTCTGCCTCCCCCAGGTCTCCTCCAGCCGTGGATGCCTTTGACATTATGACCGCAGAGGATTCCACCGCAGCCATGAGCAGCGACTCGGCCGCCGCGGCCTCGGCCAAGGTGCCGGAGGGCGTGGCCGGCGCGCCCAACGAGGCGGCGCTGCTGGCGCTGATGGAGCGCACGGGCTACAGCATGGTGCAGGAGAACGGGCAGCGCAAGTACGGCGGCCCGCCGCCCGGCTGGGAGGGTCCGCACCCGCAGCGCGGCTGCGAGGTCTTCGTGGGCAAGATCCCGCGCGACGTGTACGAGGATGAGCTGGTGCCTGTGTTCGAGGCGGTGGGCCGCATCTACGAGCTGCGCCTCATGATGGACTTCGACGGCAAGAACCGCGGCTACGCCTTCGTCATGTACTGCCACAAGAGCGAGGCCAAGCGCGCCGTGCGCGAGCTCAACAACTACGAGATCCGCCCGGGCCGCCTGCTCGGCGTGTGCTGCAGCGTGGACAACTGCCGCCTCTTCATCGGCGGCATCCCCAAGATGAAGAAGCGCGAGGAGATCCTGGAGGAGATCGCCAAGGTCACCGAGGGCGTGCTGGACGTGATCGTCTACGCCAGCGCGGCCGACAAGATGAAGAACCGCGGCTTCGCCTTCGTCGAGTACGAGAGCCACCGTGCCGCTGCCATGGCGCGCCGCAAGCTCATGCCCGGCCGCATCCAGCTGTGGGGCCACCAGATCGCCGTGGACTGGGCCGAGCCCGAGATCGACGTGGACGAGGACGTGATGGAGACTGTGAAGATCCTCTACGTGCGCAACCTCATGATCGAGACCACGGAGGACACCATCAAGAAGAGCTTTGGCCAGTTCAACCCGGGCTGCGTGGAGCGCGTCAAGAAGATCCGCGACTACGCCTTCGTGCACTTTGTCAGCCGCGAGGACGCCGTGCACGCCATGAACAACCTCAACGGCACCGAGCTGGAGGGCTCGTGCCTCGAGGTGACGCTGGCCAAGCCCGTGGACAAGGAGCAGTACTCCCGCTACCAGAAGGCGGCCAAGGGCGGCGGCGCGGCCGAGGCGGCGGTGCAGCAGCCCAGCTACGTGTACTCTTGTGACCCCTATACGCTCGCCTACTACGGCTACCCCTACAACGCGCTCATCGGGCCCAACAGAGACTACTTTGTGAAAGGTTAGTGGGGGCTGGTCTGCAGGGGAGGCCCCCGAGAGCCGCGCGGCCCGGGCAGCGTCAGGGGTGTTGGGGCTGTGATTTGCTGAGCTGGTAGATGGGCTCCTCCCCCCACTTCCCCACCCTCCTTTGGGGGTCGGTTCGGGGGTCTGTTCTTCACCGGCACTTTCGGGCGTTCGCTTCCATAGCATTGAGGGAAATACAGGTCGTTCCTGCACATGGGGTGAGCGGTGAAATCACGGGGGCATGCAAGCGTTTCCTGCATATTGTCTCTGCAGGGCCTACCCAGTTTGGGGCTAGTCTGCCAGTCTCTGGGTACTTAGGTTAAAGCCCCCTTGTGGAATTAAATCTTCAGGATGTTGGGGAGTAGGAAGCAGGATGTTGTTGGCATGGTGATGGTGGTGAACTTACTGGCTAGGGTGTCATGAAACCAGGCATTACACCGGGAAACCAATACGTAGGGTCTGCGTCCTGCTGTCATGAGATTAACTGGCCCTGTGACTTTCATCAGTCTCTTTAACCTCCTTCCGCCAGTTTTCTCACGCATAAAATGAGGAAGGTGCACCAGCAGATCCCCTTCCAGATGGAACTTTCTTACAGCCCTTGAAGGTGGTTCTTCATTGCAGTTGCACTCGCAGTCCTGGGAACTCACCATGCCAGTTCCTCTCTTGCGTTAAGCAGACGTACTCAGGGTAGGAACCTGGGCTGGAACAGAATGTTGGAAGCATCTTACCAGCTCACTGAAGAGCACCTACACACCACCTGCAACTTAGACTCAGGGCAAACACCTGAACACCAAGAAGCTTGAGTAAGATCTGCGTCTTGCACAGTCACTGTCGGATGCTCATCATGTTTTGTGTTGTTATTATAAGCAGGCAGCATAAGAGGCCGGGGTCGAGGTGCGGCTGGCAACAGAGCCCCAGGGCCCAGGGGCTCCTACCTCGGGGGATACTCAGCCGGCCGTGGTATATATAGCCGATATCATGAAGGGAAAGGAAAGCAGCAAGAAAAAGGATATGAACTTGTACCGAATTTGGAAATCTCTGCCGTCAATCCAGTTGCCATTAAACCTGGTACAGGTCAGTATAAACCAGAGATAGAATGCATCCATTCAGCCGAAACCCCAGCGCTCTCTCTGAAGCGACCCCAAGGTTTTCTCAGGCTCTTTCATTGACACTTGCCTTCCTCTTCTCACAGGCAGCCAGAGGTGAGGCAAAGACTATGGCCTCCTGAGTCCTCTTCTCTAGAGCTTAAGGGGATGGTCTAGCCCTGATCATGTTCAAGTCGAACTTCCCAGTAGTGGGTTTTTCAAGTGGGTGTCACCAGTTGTTAGGCTCTTTCTCCATCTGTGACCAAGTAGGCAGAGTTGGAGTGGTGGGGGAGAGGCAGAGGAAGACAACAGAAGACTGGGGGGGGGGTCTTCTGTATCTTCTGCCAGCTCAAACTATCTTCTCCCTCCTCGAGCAGTCAGCGGCCAGAGGGTATAGCTGAGCGCCGGTTCCGAGAGTTGGTGGAAAGGGTAGAAAATTCCCTTTCGGGAGCATGAAACACAAGTGTCCCTTGTCATGGTCTTAGAACAAACCAGAACACCTGGGAACAAGACAGCAATGAAAGTTTTTGCAGCTGCTCACTTCCTGGATTCTGATTTCGAGCACTTCTCTCTCTCCCTTTCGCTGGATCAGTAGATTGGGGGAAGGGACACTCAAGTAATTCAAGCCAGAAACCTTGAACTTTGCTTTCAACTCCAGGCCCCACAGACCAGTTTGCCAGTATTAATAGTGCCCATTGGTCACCTAACACGAGGCAGGTCTTTCTGATCCTAACTTGCGAGGAACTCCGTCAAGAGAGCGTCAGTGCACCAGCTCCCTATTAGCACACATCACACAGGCATCCAAACACAGGGAAAATCCATTCGTGGACAATCACAGCAGTCCTCCTCCAGCCCTCTTCCTGCTTCCAGGGAGGGTAGATTGACGAGCTCTTGGAGAGAATCCTCCCCTTGAAGCTCAGCTGCTCTGTTTTTCTTCTGGTTGAGGATTGTACACTCCTTCCCCTAGCTAAAAGATTCAAGGAATCTGGGTTTGGGGCATAGGTTTGCATTGCCACGTAGGGCTTAAAAAGCATTTTCCCAGTAGAGCTTCCTTTTGATAATCCAGTGAGATAGATAGATAGATATATAGATATATAGATATATATATAGATATATATATATATATATATAAAATCATTTATTATTTATTTATTTTGCTTTTTGCCTGTGAAAAAATGTTGCAAATTCTCAGTCAAGTGACTCCTTACATTGGATTTCTTTATAAATGCCGTTGACACTGTAAGCAGTGTTAAACTGATCGTGTATTTCTCTGTAATGCCATAAAACAGAGCCTGGATATGGGAGTTGTCACTTCTGCTTGTTAGAAAAGGGACTCCTGTTGGCAAGTTGCAGTAGTTTAAGATTTAACTAGACAAAAGAACTCTTAAACCATCTTTAAGTGTATAGTCGTGTCCTGGGGCCTGACATAGAAATTCCTGTGGGCTGACAGCCAAAACAGTCCAGAGTTACTCAGTACAACCCCAGTGTAGCTGAAACTCCTGATCACCTCAGGTCCCCATCCCCTTGGCCTCAATTTCTCATTCATCCAGAAAATTAGAACTTCTGGTGAAGTATCTGGCCACAAGACCGTATGATTGCAAAGGCAGGTGAAGGATTTGGTTAAGGTTTTAGGTCCATCTTCTGAAAGGCCATCCCATTGTTTAGCCTGCAGTCATTTGTCTCTTCACCTCGTATCAAGCCTGCTTGTATTAGAGTAAATACACCTACACTTGTAGAAAAAACACAGATGAAAGCCCACTGTGTATACACTTTATATTCTTGCTTACCTTCAACACGCGCACACATACCACAGACTCACAGACTCCTCCAAAACCAGGGCTAGAATTTTGTCCTTGTTACCTCTGTCATATGTTGGCATTCATTAACTGCTGTCTGTTTGAGCCCCTGGTTAAAACAGAATCCCTTGGACTTACTCACAGAAGCACATCTTTGAGCTGGCAGGACCCATCCTAAAACCAGCCACTCTGCTGCTTCTCTACTATGAGTGGACATTAGAAAATGAGGGAATTTGCCATTTTTTATTAAGTATTTTTCCTTGAATCAGTAATGCTGAAATCTGAAACACAGAGTGGGGAAGTCGTGCACAGACCTCTGAGTTCCCAGAAGGAAACCCTCACCAGCACCTGCTTCTTAAAACCTGAAAGCGAAAGGGTGACGGGTCTGGTAATGGGCCAGGTGAATGATGGGGGCCGGCCTGCTCACTCTCGCTCGCACCTGGTGGGCCTTGAGCCTCTGATCTCACTTCTCACCGTGAGCCTCCCCTCTCAGTCAGAAGGCCCTTTCCTGGGGTGCCTGGGTGGCTCAGTCAGTTAAGCATCTGCCTTCAGCTGGGGACATGATCCCAGAGTCCTGGGATCGAGCCCCACATCGGGCTCCTTGCTCAGCAGAGAGCCTGCTTCTCCCTCTCCCTCTGCTGCTCCCCTGCTTATGCACACTCTCTCTTTCTCTCTCTCTGTCAAATAAATAAAATCTTAAAAAAAAAAAAAAAGGCCCTTTCCTGTGCTGCAGGACATCAAGAGAGGATTCAAGATGAGATTTCTCCTTAGAAGCAGTAGGAAAAACGTTGGTGCAGACACCTAAACTCTAGACATCTTCCCGTAAGCATCTGTTGGGAGACTCCATCCGTACCCATGTGGTTCTTTTTGTAGGAGGAACAGGGAGCAGGACGTCCCTGCCAGCTCCCCTCTCTCCCTCCTGGGTAGAGCCTTGTTGCCCAGACTGAGGGAGCACTAGTTAGCAGGGGAGGCCCATGACCGCCATACTTGGCTTTGAAAAATAGCAGGAAAGCGACGGATCTTCCTCGAGGACTTTCAAGCGTGTACGTTTCCCTGTCCCTTCTCTTGCAGTGGCCATCCCTGCCATCGGGGCCCAGTATTCCATGTTTCAGGCAGCACCAGCCCCTAAAATGATCGAAGACGGCAAAATCCACACAATGGAGCACATGATCAGCCCCATCGCCGTGCAGCCAGACCCCGCCAGCGCCGCCGCTGCCGCCGCTGCAGCCGCCGCCGCCGCCGCCGCCGTCATTCCTGCCGTGTCCACGCCTCCACCTTTCCAGGTAGAGCCCTTGCTGGGGTCCTCGACATCTGTGGGGGGGGGGGGGGGCCTCCCTTTATCATGGATTCCTCCCTCCCGCTCAGCAGGAGAATTAGCTGTGTGCCTAGCTCTCTGATGAAGCATGGGATGGGGCGACAGAAAAAATGGGTCCTATAAATCATGCCAGGACAGACGAGTTTAAAATAATAATTGTACTACCCTAATGTCATCACCGTATTAAAGATGGGAAGTGATATGCAAAAATGACACATGTAATTCTTCACAGTGTCACGATATTGTACATACGATTTTTTTTTATGACGCTGGATAATTTTTAACTCACGTTCTTACTGTTAAGGGGCAGATTCCCAAAGTCCAGGCAGATAGCTCACATTTTCACATTCCAAATTGCAGCTCTAGGAAGTTTTTGTTTTTGTTTTTTTTAAAGCTCTCTCTGTCAGGGCACCTGGGTTTCTCAGTCGGTTAAGCTTCTGACTCTTGATTTTCGTCTCAGGGTCGTGAGATTGGGCCCCACATCAGGCTCTGTGCTCCGAGCAGCGCCTGCTTGAGATTCTCTGTCTCCCTCTGCTCCTCCCTACCCCGAGCACGTGCTCGCTCGCTCTCTCTGTCTCTGTCTCTCAAATAAATAAATCTTAAAAAAAATAATAAAGTCCTCTCTCTCCCCCCCACCTGTGCATGAGTATTTCAACATGTATATCCATATACAGGTCTGTAAGAGCGTGCGTGGAGAGAGAACTCTGTAGAGATACAGGTATATGAAACTTCACAAAATCTGCCCTTAATCTTCTCCTCCAAGTAGACCCAGCTGTTCCCATTCCTTTTCATCCGGTCCAATCTTACTGTTCCAGCCTCTTCTATAGTTTCTCTTCTGAATGGTGTCTTCAGTCTCGTGGCTTCTGTAGAATCTTTCCCATCCACCCTAGCCTTGGAAATCCTGTGTCCTGTGTTTCTCATCACCCACATTATAACTGGGCATATGATTGCTAATATGTTCCATCTCCCCAGCTCATGAAGTTCCTCTAGACTGAGAGTTACATCTTACATTTCCTTGTTATCTTCAGTGCATAGCACGTAGAGAATACCTGTAGATGATATGTCATTCATCCGAACAAAACAAAACAAAAAATCGTGTTAAAGCTACTTTTTGTGAGGCAGTGAATCTCAAAATCCTTTCCAGTCAACAAGTACAGATACTCAGGCTGGGGGTCCCTTCCCTAACTGGATAAGAATTATCCAGGGAGTATGTTTACAAAACAGATTCTTAGACTCAGACCCCAGAAGATTCCCATTGGGCAGAACTCGGGGGGCGCCTGGGTGGCACAGCGGTTAAGCGTCTGCCTTCGGCTCAGGGCGTGATCCCAGCATTATGGGATCGAGCCCCACATCAGGCTCCTCCGCTATGAGCCTGCTTCTTCCTCTCCCACTCCCCCTGCTTGTGTTCCCTCTCTCGCTGGCTGTCTCTATCTCTGTCAAATAAATAAATAAAATCTTTAGAAAAAAAAAAAAAGAACTCGGCTGAGGTTCTAGAATCCATGTTTTGTATTGGCTCCTCAGTAATGCTGAAATAGAGCCAGACTTGTGAGCCACCTCACGGCAGTGCTGTCGCTTTGGCCCTCTCTGTGCCCATTCTTGACTGTGCTATTCAGAGGGGGTTATGCCGGTTGAAGTGTATTCATCTGTGAGTGTGTCATCAAGTATTCCTTCTGTCTGGACTTCCTAAAGCCAGGACGAGGGATAGGTTGTAAATGACTCACACTATGAAATGGCAACTGAGCATAGCTACTACTGTGGACTGACTGTAAGTATCTACAGTAACCTCCAGACAACACTGAGTGGAATTTGGGTAATAATCTCAAATTTCTCTTTACTAAGAAACTCGTGAACTTTTGTCCTTGGTGCGTAGTGTCCCAAATTCCAGTTCTCGTATTCATTTCTCTAGACCACAGGCTCTTTTCAGTCTTTTGTCAGTCTCCCCTCAATGTTGCCACCAGGGTCTCTGTTCAGAGTCTTTGCTTATGAATTTGTTCAGTAGACAGTCATTATCAGTTGATCCTGATGGAGATTTTCCCCCCTCCTTCTCAACATATCCTGCAGAATGCCTGGAGCTACTTACTTTTGAACTCAGGAATGACTTCTTTGAGTGTGTGTGGCCTTGGTGCTTACCCGCCATCTTGGTACTCTGCATGCTTCCTCTGAGTTCTTTGACCTTGGGCTCTCTGAATGTTCGGCTCTCTGCCCCCACCCCTATATTGTCTGCCAAACTGCAGCAGAGGAAGGAGCATTTAAGCACTACTGATTGGTGAATAGAACGCTTTTCCGAGTGGAGCCACACTAGAAATCCATTCTCAGCATTACTTCCAGAACCTTCCTGTGGAAACCTTCAGTCATACTCCTCTGTCTTGCACGTACTCAGGGATGTTCCTGCTTAGCCATTTTATAGCCTCAATTTCATAAAGCCTTTATAAGTAATTTAAGAAAATGTTTACTGGCATAGACTTTTTAAAAAATTTATTTTTCAAAGTGTTCTCAGTCTTCACAAATCTATGGTATAAGTAGAGCAGGGATAGCCATTCCCCTTGATGAGGTCTTTTCCTTTCCTCCCTCCTCCCCCATCTCCCCATGCTCAACCCTTCCAAGCCCAGGTATTGAGCTGGACCATAGCGCATGGAAAGGTTTTTCTCGAATGCCCCCTTCCCTGCAGTTTCATCCCCTTGTGCATTTGTCGCTAAATAATATATGTCCACGCATTTGGAAAAGATTGTGTCTCGCTGTAAGCCACCGTTTCCCAGTTGTGAAGTTTCTCTCTGGCCAATGAGATATTCGTTGCTTTAGTGTTGGAGGAGACAAGATAATACAAGGCTAAAAGTGCAGGCTCCACAGTCACCCATTCCATTGCTTAAAAGCTGTGTCACCTTGTGCAAGTCAGTTAACACATCCAGACCTCTCTGTATAATCATAGTACAAGTGTCATTGGTGATTGTGATGATTCTGTAACATCATACAAATAAGGCACTTAGAATAGTGCCTAGCAGACCACAGTCCCTCAGTTGTTATTATCATTTAGTATAATTATTATTTTGGTTACAGTGGAAAAAATGGCTCTTAGATGGTGACTTTCCTTTGAATGTCATTTTGTGACTCTCATTTGCAAATTTTGTAAAGGAATGATAACTAATTCCCTTATGAAAATCCAGGAAGAAACCATTTTTAAAAATCGAATTCTCCATGTCCTATATCCTGAATTGTTTATTTTGAAGATGCGTGAAGACCTAGAGGCCACAGCGGCCTGTGCTGCAGGGCATTCTGAGGAACAGAAGGAGCACTAGGTATTCTGTTCAGCGTGTGTTTTATTTTACCACAAATCCCCTCTCCATAAAGCATCTCCCAGAACTGGCTCCAGAGCAAACCCTTTGGGAAATACTGAACCACAAGCTTCACTCTTTACACCTGTTTGCTCAGAAAACATAGCATGTTAGGCTTTCAAGTAGAGAAGAGCGAGTAGCAGGGACTGTGATGAGCTCGAGGTGGCGTCTGCAGTGAGCTTGCCTGTCCCTACTTCCTTCTCCTGTGGAAGCTCCTCCCTACCCTTCAAGACCCCGCTCAAATGTCTCTACTTTCAAGATGCTTTCTCCAGCTTCCCAAGTGAGTTGGTTCCTTTTCTAAGCCTCTACAACCATCTGTACTGTTGACCCTTGAACAACCCAAGGGTTGTGCCAACCCCCTATGCAGTTATAAATCCACATATAACTTTTGACTCCACCAAAACTTTACTAACAGCCTACTGTTGACCAGAAGGCTTACTGATAACATAAACAGTCAATGAAACATACTCTGTATGTTGTATGTATTACATATTGTATTCTTACAGTAATCTAAAGAAAAGAAAATGGTTAAGAAAATCATAAGGAAGAGAAAATACATACATAATACTGTGCTGAACTTAGTGGAAAGAATCCGCATGAAAGTGGACCCACTCAGATCAAACCTGTGTTGTTCAAGGGTCAACTGTATATATCGCGGGTGTCGTATCTTAGGCGGGAGATGGTCGAAATCACCCATCACACTTGCTGAAGTATATGGTCACAGGGTTTTTAGGTCACAGCTTAAAAAGCTGCCCCGACGGAGATCGATCCAGTGGGTTCCATAACATTGTCACAGTCTGTCTTCCTCTCCTATTTTTGAAGCACCATGTTCCTTCAGTTAAGGAAGAGTTGAGGCGACAGCTGGCATGTATTTGAGGGACAATTTTTTTAATTACAGTGAGATCAACTGAGCAAAGGGTAGATTCTCAACTCCCTTTCCTAGAATGCTCTGGGGATATACCGCTGGAAAGGAATGACAAGGTAGAAGATCCCAGAGTGTTTAAACTCCCTTAGCTTGGCAGGTCTGGCGCTTTGACCAGCTGAACTCCAAGGAGCCTTGAGGACGCCACTCCGGCTTCCCTTAATGGCCCTTACCGCCTTCCCTTACAACAGTGACTGATTGTACCCGTCCGCCTCCCCGCCCCGAGAACGAAAACCTTGGCTTTCACCTCTTCCTGCCCCCACCTCGGCCCCCCAGGAACGGGAAGATGAGTGGGGTTGACTGCGCGGGAGAGGCCCGCGGGCGCGCTCAGTAAGGAGCCTTCTGTCTCCCCGCAGGGCCGCCCGATGACTCCGGTGTACACGGTGGCTCCGAACGTTCAGAGAATTCCCACTGCCGGCATCTACGGGGCCAGTTACGTGCCGTTCGCCGCTCCGGCCACCGCCACGCTCGCCACACTACAGAAGAACGCGGCCGCCGTGTACGGAGGCTACGCGGGCTACATACCTCAGGCCTTCCCCGCCGCTGCTATCCAGGTGCCCATCCACGACGTCTACCAGACGTACTGACGCTGGCCACCGGGGTGGCCGCCGACCACGAACTGCCCCCGAGGGAACACTTGACTATTTATGAAGAAAGAACGTGCGGGATTCGCACACTCGTGCGACCTGAAAGTGAAGAATGTTATCCAGTATCATCCTGAAAGATTTTATATTCATGAAGTTTTCACTCGTTTTTTTTTTGTGGTTTTTTTTTTTTAAAGACTGTTTTCAACTTAGCAGCCTGTGTTCATACATTTCTAAGAGACTTGCAATGGTTCCTGCCTTAATACCATCTCTCAAAAATTTGTACTCCATAGTATATTTGTATAGAGGTTTTTGTTTTTGTATTTTTAAGGATATATTTTCAGTATGAAGGTTATTTTCTTAACTTCTGCACTCCAGAGATTTCTATTTTGTAGTACCTTCGATAATATATCAACTATATATTGAAAAGCACACTTGAGCAGCTAGGGAACTATTTTGAAAAATATATTCAATATTTAAAGATACAAAACCATAGTGCTTTAAAATACTACATAAAATGTTATTTTAAAAGTTATACTGGAAAGTGCAATTTTAGAGTGAGTAAAATCTCTATTTCAGTTGGCATTAAGGGTTGATGGTGTTACCATGTGTTATCTATGACGGTTCTTTTTTTTTTTTTTTTTTAAAGGAAGGAAACACTCGATCTCTCCTTAAGCCCACGTTGAAAAGACTTGTCACACTTCTAAGTCCAAACACTGAAAAGCTCTCACCTGCCACCATTACCCTGTTTCCCTGTTTCTTCTCCATGTATCTTGCCCTCCCCATCCCCCTACTCATTCCTTCCCTCCTAGCCCCAGCCCCACCCCTGAGTTTGGCAAGTCTAGGGCAAATGAATTACTCTGATAGAACATTGGTGGCTTTTATACTTCTTCCTGGGTTTTTGTGGGGGTTTTTTGTGTTGTGGGGTTTTTTTGGTCTTGGTTGGGGAAGTATTTTCAATAGCTGAATATGCATAAGCACAAATTTTAATAGTTTCCATAAGATATCTTTGCATAGCTATTTAATGTCTTATATAAAACCTTAGTTCCTTTTCTAATGCTTTTATTTTATTCAGTTTTGAAGTATGAGTTTGTAGAGACAGTGAATGTTTTTGTTGACAAGACCCTCAGAGACTCTTGTCGTAGAAAGTTATGCTTCTATCTTCCTTATGTTTCAATGCAAAATATCTGTGGTTGTCAGGGGTGTTGGAAATACTATGTTTATTGAGCAGGGCTTTTCTCCATTGCTGTGCACGTGGTGGGGGTGAGCTGACGGGGCGTGCACATCCAGGAGGAGGAGGAGAGACCTGTAGAAGTTAAAAGATAGCTTGTAAATAGGTTTTTAGTTGTTTTCTGTGGCGTAAGTTCATGGTATATAGTTTAATGCAGAGTGAAACCATTTTATTTCAATGTTATTAAAAAGTTTTGTTTATTATTAGGAAGTAAATGTATTGTTGCAGTGTTGTGCCTGTCTCAAGGCTTTTGTTTAGCAGAGTGAATGTAAAATACAGTAAAATGTTAAGATTGTCATCTGCTTTATGAAATACATCAACATGGAACTTTTTTTTTAAAGGCTCCATCAAGGACTTGAGGTGTGCAATAGGTAGCAAGGACACAGTTGTGTGTTTATGTCACATTAGAGATCTAGAAAATCTTTCCACTCACTGAATTTTTGCTAATGGCTGAATTCTTATTTATGGATTAATGATAGGATCACGCCTTTAGCAAATACTTTAGTTTTGTTTTAAATTTTAAATTAAGAGAGTCCCAAATGCCTTTTCCCTCCCCCTCATCTTAGGGTGGGATGAATTTTTTATATATAAGCAATATTTATTTAACTATTCTATAAAATTATTGAGTGCCTACAAAGGCCTTTAAACATGTCTAATGTTTCTTTCCATCGTTCTTAAATGACATAAAATAATCGTGCAATGTTCCTGATGATGTACCCAGCAAGCTGCCTCCAGACTTGAATCTGGTGGAATGAGTAATCCAACAAAATGCAGTTTGGATCAGATCCTCGTCCCTTGACTTTGTGTGAAAGGACTCCTTCCAGTGAAGGGGTGTCGCAGAGGTTAACCGGATAAGACTCTGACCCAGCGGTCTTACTGTATTTTACATATGCCTGTAAATTATTTGCAAAAAAAAAAAAAAAAAAAAGTAATGAAAAGAAAAAGATAGATGTGTTAACATGGCAACTACCAGACTACCTTAAAAACAGATGTTGCTGAGCCTCTTCTCTATAGTCTGTCTCTTTCTGTTTCAAAACCATTTCACATACACTACTGAGATAAGTTTATAACTTGAAATGTGAACTTTTTTTTTTTTAGGGTTAAGAACAAACTATATAAATGTTAAAAAAAAAAAAGCTTTAGTGTTCTCTGTTTTCAAACATGCTAGAAGTTTAGTTATCTTTAGTTGCTTTGTATTTGAAAAGCTTTTAAATTTATTTAGGTCTTCATTTACAATACATTCTTAGGATGTATGTAGTAAATAAAGCTTTCTGTAAAGCAGTTTCCAGACCTTATTTTAAATTGTGTTTTCTTTATACTGATTTTTTTTCCTAACAAAATAAGAGAAACCCTTACAATGTGGAAGGAAGCAACTTGTTCAGTATTTTCAGCCAGAAAAACCAGCAAGTTACTGTCATATTTTGGCTTGGAATTACATTGAAGATGGGTTATATAGTAAAAACTGTGAATTATCAGTATCATCAGACTCGAGGTTAGGTGGTTGAAAGTTAAGCGCCCAAATTCTGCTCAACATCCGGACTGGAGTGGAATGTGGCTAAGCCTGTCTCTGCTGTCAGTACTGAAGTCTGTGATCCCAAGAGCGCCACACTCAGACCTCTAAATGGAGGCAGTTGATGTGACATTTTGTTTGGTGATCTCGGGAAAGTGCTGGGTGACCTGAAGGTCCATCATTGCATTCAGAAACCAAAGCCTTGTGTTCCTCGTTTTCACAGTGCACAGCAAGGTTAGCAGGACACTTCCTTCCCTCTTCTCTAGAGAGCATCACTACCTTCAGACAATGTCCATTAGCTAAGCCAATCAGGTGACTGAAGGGCAGGTGATGGGTAGTCACTGGAATTAATTCTAAAAAACTTGCCCCACATGGCTTTACCATTGACAAAAAATTTTACCTTTTAGTCTTGAGCAGTCTGGGTTACGGCCTTCCTTCTCACATTTCTTGGAATAGTAACTTCTTCCTCTTAAAAAGATAAAGCCCTTTTTTAGAGGCAGGAGGGGCCAGCAAACTTCCCAAGATGACAGATCATTAGGCAATATTTTCAAGGGCAACAAGATCTGCTGATTTCTTTTTGTTCTAGGAGGAGAGTACAGATGCCCTTCAAATTGCAGAATCACAGAGTTTGAAGTCTCATTAGAAAAAGAATAATCCCACAAAATGTGCATCACTCCTCTACGAGGTACTGGGGTTGGTTCTGTGTGCTGTAGCAACCACAGCTTGAATAAACCCACAACACCTCGTCCGAATAGAGCTTACATTCCGGGGGGAGAACATGGATTGAGCAGATAAACAGCATAGTGGGTAGGGACAAATGCTATGATGACGTCACTCATTAGGCTCTTTGGCTTCCCTAATTGCATGAGGACCTCACAATAACTCAGTGAAGTAAGCAGTGTGACTGGCCAAGGTCACACAGCTGGTAAGGACCTGGACTGAAATCTGTTCTCAGATTCCGAGTCCCAGATTCTTGCGAACAGTACACTGATCCTGGAAGTGGACAAAACCAGTCATGCTACCAACCTGCCTCAGAGCCCAGAGAAAGAAAAGAAAAGCTTCCTCTACCAGTGCACTTTTCCATTGGGTTCTAGTATGTGTCCATATGCAGCCTCTTTCCTTGGATGAGAACTTGGATGAGAACTGAAGGCCGAATGGCTGAAAATGCCTCTTCTCGGCCTGCAGGACCTCGCAGCTCTAAGTAGAGCCGCTCACAATGTCCACGCTGGGAGTTTTCAGGAGTTCTATCTACAAGGCTGTGCCAAACATGACAGAGAAGGCTAAAGAACTGTCTAGAAAGCCAGCTGTACCCTTCTGATTTCCCTAGAATAGGCGCCCCGCTTTTTTATTCCAAAAATACCTGTCATGACAATATACGTAAGCGATTATTTAGTTGAAAGAACAGTTAGAAAACAAAGTTTTGGTTTTTCTTTTCTAGTGAAGGATCCTCCCAAGACAGTCCAACACTCGCTGGATGCTGTTCTGCGGCACGCGCTGTGTGTGGCGTGTTTTGTTAGCTGTAATTGACCTTCCTGGCTTAGCAAACTCTGTTTTAAGGATGGGGTGCTTGACTATTTAATGGAAATGTATATTACCTCAGTTATTACATGATGTTATCTTTATTATAAAGTCTTCTGGGCACTCAGGTTCTATCAGAGTTGAAGTTTATTTACAGTTTTTTAACATGAAATGTGATATTTTGGCATGGCTTTTTTGATGAAATGACATTTTGACACCATGACTCTTAAAAAAAAATACATCTTCAGTTTTTTTAAAAAAATGACTGGGTAGGATGATACAGATGTACTCACTTTATCCTTGCCCGACCACTTTGTTGACACATTCCCCGTCTCTGACCCCCCAAGGTCAAGGGCAGGATTAGGCTTAAATACAAAATGAGGTTCAGGAGACCTCCACAAAGTGTTTGCTTCAAGTTCTAAGCTGTTGGACTGGGTACAGCCTTTTCTTTCTCCTCTTTCTCCCTCTTCAGTCATCCCTTTCTAGATACTCGGTATTCCTCTGTCTCCTAACTTCTCACACCAATATACCTGGAAAAAATCTGGTTGCCCAAAGACTCGCCCCTGTGGACAAGCACCGTGGCCTCATGGAACAAGGCTGGGTTTGTAGTCCACCTGCCTGGGGGGTAAAACCCCAGCTTTGCTACTTACCAGACACGTGACTTTAGAAAAGACGCCTCGCCTCTCTGAGCACCAGTTTCTTAACTGGTAAAATAGATAAAATAATCCGGACCTCACCAGGTTATTGTGAAAATCAGCTGAATTAGTGAATCCAAAAAAGCCTGGTATGTTGTAAGCACTCAAGAAACACATTTCCTTCCCCTTCCCTTGTAGTGTGAATGCGTTCTGCTAGCCTTTCCATTTTACCCCTTTTGATTCCTTTTTGTTTTCATTGGTTCGATAAATATTTATTGAATGTCGACTGTGTGCCAGCACAGCATGAGGCATTGGAGAGATAACGATCAACAAAACTGACCCTCTCTGCCCTCTAGAAACTCCCAGGCAGGATAAGATAGTGTTGCGTGCTATGAAATGGGAGGGGGCAGCCCCCGAGGCTTGGGCAGGGGGTTAAGAAGGACTAAGGGAAAGAAGTGGCATCTGAGCCAAGATCTACAGAATGAGTAGGAGTTAGGGCAGCTGAGCAGAGAGAAGAGGGGACAGGAAGTAGCCAGGTATAGAAGAAAAAAAGGTGGGGAATTGTCAGGTCTCCGGAACTAGCTGAGTACGGCTGTCTCAGAGAAAGGGTGTGCTGTGAAGAAACTCAACCTTTGTTCTGCTCAGCTTTAAACAGGGTTCATGGGCCTGTGTCAGCTGTAGAAGGAAGAGATTTGGTCCCTTTAACAAGGAAGTGGGAAGAACCTTAAATCATTCTTCCTTAGGGTTTTGAGTTCCAGAAAATGGCGGAGCCCTGCATTTACTAAACTGCAGAGGGAACAGCTTTCTCTCAGGCAACAGCATGGTGAATCTGAGCACTCCCCCTAGTGGGCAACTCCCACTGTTCTGTCTCCCTGGTCCCAGGTGATGCCCACCAACCTTGATCTTGTGGCGGAAAGTTTGGAGGGTCAGCCGGGGCTCTTAGGGTTCCCCACCCCTTCCCTCCTTAGGTCCACTTTCCAGCCTCTGGAACCTTCCTTCCTTTCCTCTCGGAAATCAGACTGCGGCTACACGTGCTGGCCAGGGCGTCCCCACTCTCCCCCTGGCAGCCCTACAGACATGCAGACTTCTCAGCAAAGATGAGGGGGGCCTATAGTCCTCCGCAGGACTGTGAGGGCAGAGGAGGGTTCCAGGTAAAATCTTTCGAGACTCACTGGCTCCCTCGGTGGGCTTATATTTTCCTGTGACTCTGTTCCACACAATTATACCCACGATCAAATGCAACACCAAACCCTGCATTTGCAAGAAATATGACCTTTCCTGAGCTAATTTTTAGCCATCCTTCTTGGCTTGTTCTACTTTGTTTGTCAAAAATCTTCATTAATGATTAACCAACCACGAGGCTTAAATAGGCCTTAGTCATTCTGAGGCAGGTAAGACAAGTTGCTGAAGTCCAGTTGTTTCTGAGATGACCTTGCTGGGGGCACTGGGTCCAGACATTATGAGCTTATGGTATTATGATAACACTGGGCCATGCCAGTTTGCTTTTTGCAGGGAATTTTCCTCTCTGTTTTCAGGACCTTTATTCTAAAGAGTGGTGGCACCAGGAAATGGTATTTCTATCAGCCTCACCAGCTTCACCCCAACCCTGATTCAAATATGGCCACTTGATACTTTCTGTCTTAAAGTGCTAAGCAAACCCCATCCTGACAGGCCCTTCATCTCCCCTTTCCAAATAAGATGTGCCTCTAAGAGGAGAAGTTCTGGAAACGTGGCTGAGTCTAAATGTGCTCTAGCATTTCTAGAAGGAAGCATTTGGAGCCTAAGAGACAACTGAGAAAATAATCTATTTCACATCATTTCCTGACACTGCAGTGCGAATATCCCCTGCCCTCTGTGAGTATTTCTTCTTTTTCCTCATTTTCCTTATGCCTGGGAATAATGTTAAAGACTTAGAGGGTGATCACTCAGCAGGAGGTAAGAATAATTGAACAGTATAATGAGCTAACAGTAACTCCTATGCTGATCGAATACTTACTATATGTTGTGTAGTTTACATGGATTTTTTAAAAAACTTTATTAAAAATAATGTAGATCTAGAATTGTGCACATATCACATATAGCTTGAAGAATGTTCAACAACAGTATATCCATGTCACCAGCATCCAGATTAGAGACATGACCACTATACTAGAAGCTTCCCTAATGGCCCCGTCCAGTCACTACCTCCTCCCCAAGGGTAACCACCCCTCTGACTTCTAACAGCATAGATTAGCTCCGCATGGGTCATTTTTCTCATGCTTGAAATCGCTGCTACTATTATCCCTTTTAGAGATAGAAAACAAGGAGGCAGAGAGGTTTAATAACTCCCCAAGGTCACATAGCTGGTAAGTGAAGAGCCTGAATTTGAACCCAGATTATCTAACTCCAGAGTTGGGACAAGGGTTTGTGTCTGGGTGGGTAGTGGGGGGGAGTAATTGTCGTATACCCATTTTGTAAGGACTTAATTTGTTTCTTCTAGAAGTTTACACTGCTCTCCTAACAGAGTCACTTCACCATAAATATCACTGGAAAGAAGAGAATAAAAACCCAGCACACATGGCGGAGGACGCGGCACAAAACCTTTAGAAGTTTCTGGGCCCTGTGGGATTGTCCTTTTATTCCCCATGGCTCCAAATCTCTTGCACTCCAGCATCCCTTGTATCAAACTCCACTTTCAGGAAGGGAAGGAATGAACTAATTTACTTGGAGTTATGCATTTTTCACTAAGGGCAAAGCCCTTGTTCAATAAACTGAGGAGTAAAGTTCTAAAGTTTGGCATTTAAGGCTATACCCAGTAGGATAAAGAGAATAACTTCAAGCATCGGGAGGTCCTCCAACTGCCACGTACCACAAAGGCAGCCCAGAGGGGAGCTCAGCCTAGGAATTCTGAGTTGTCAGGGGCCAAATAATTAGACCCTTGGAGAGTTCATTGAATAATGTTAAGGACCGATGGCCCAAATATAAGACATACTGAATAAAGTCCTGGAAAGACATGCCAATTGAGGGAACGTCTTTATTCTAAAATGGTAATATTATTATCAGCTTCCCTGTGAACAGCATTTCGGCTGGCCACAGAAGGCTGACTTCAGCTCTACCTCACTCGAGCCTCAGGACAATCCGTAAGACAGTTCCGGAGGACATTCTCCTTCCTGTTCTCCTCATTCATTCGTTTGTTTATTCAAGAAATGTATTTTTGGGGTTTTTTTTTTTTTTTTTTTGAGCATCTGTTGTGTGCCAGGCATTGTGGTGGGACCTAAAGAAACAATGGTGAACATTATCTCCATTTTTTTTAAGATTTTTTTTATTTACTCATTTTTAAAAAAGATTTTATTTATTTATTTGAGAGAGAGACGGAGAGCACAAGCAGGGGGAGGGGCAGGAGAAGCAGACTCCCCGCTGAGCAGGAACCCCCAACGCGGGGATCAATCCTGGGACTCCAGGATCATGACCTGAGCCGCAGGTAGACGCTTAACCGACTGAGCCACCCAGGCGTCACACATTATCTCTACCTTATCAAGGAAGAAATTGAGGCCCAAAGAGGATACAGGGCTTGCCCAAGATGACAGTGACACTCTAAATTAAATACTATGGCGTGACTGTTTGTGTGGTGCCAAAGGCTTTAAACACAGTGTTTCACTAAGATCTCATGACAACTCTATGAGGCAGTTACCCTTATTTTAAGTCCCATTTCATGAATGACAAACTGAGTGGCAGAGGGAAGTTAAATGACTACCAAGGCCTCACAGCTGTGGGTGGAAGAGCCACCATTCACACCCTAGTTGGGTCGACTCGGGAAATGAGCGCCTTTCAAAGGATAAGAGCGCTATGGTTCTGAGGGAATTCTGTAAGGTGACTTGGTTCGCTCAGCGTCAGCCCTCCTTCTCGGGTGAAAGATACCTCAGTGCATCTCTCAGAACAGCTTTTTCACCCAAATGTTAAATACGTCCAATTCAAATGGAACTTGGAATTTGAAGTTTTAAAAAACATACCACAATAGCTTGATGCTTTCATTTAAACACTCTGCCCCAAATAGAGCTAGGATATCCCACCAACAGGAGGGAGATTGGCCATTGAAAATTTTACTTCCGCTTTTCTGGAATGTTCCCCCTGGTAATCTGAGTGTTTGTGTACCTCTTTCCCCCCAAGGTTAATCTCACCATGGGGTAATCACATGAGGGAGTGCCTGGCTCCTTGTGTTTTGAGATTTTTGCAGTAAGAGACAGCATCCCATTTTCTCTACGGAGCACCAGCAGTACCTATCACCATGTGGCACAGACGGCCTCCTCATGGGTCTCCCCAGCTCCATCCTTACTCCCTTTCCACCTTCCATTCACCCTCCACACCACAGCCAGCGTGATCTTCCTAAAACCAAACCTGAATGACACGTCAAGAACCTTTACGTATCTGGCCTGGGTAATTGGGTGGGTAGTGGTGCAGTTTTATATGGCTAACATCACATAGCACTGTGCTAAGTACTTAACAGAAATTGGCCCGTGTAATCCTCTTAACTCCATGAAATATTCTTTTTATTAGTTTCAGGTTAGGGTTTGGGGTTATGGTATATGCCTGGTATCCTGCAGTTCAGAGACCTCTCCAGAGAATAAAACCCGGGCCTTCTGCCAGACGGAGAATAGACATGGCAGCCATCTACCCAGCTGAAGCAAGGAGGGGATTGGGGGCTCTAAATACTCTTTAAATAGAAATTCAATTGGTCCTCCTGTTTTTTACATGAGATATTATTCTTATTCCCATTTTGTAAACAAGGAACCTGAGTCATAGAGAGGTTAAGTGAGTTATCTGAGGTCACACAGCTAGTAAGTGACAGAATCAGGATTTAGACTCAGACAACCTGACTACAGAATCCACAATCTTTTTTTTATTTTTCTATTTTTAAAAAAGATTTTATTCATTTGACAGAGAGAGCACAAGCAGGGAGAATGGCAGACAGAGGGAGAGAGAGAAGCAGGCTCCCCACTGAGCAGAGAGCCTGATGTGGGGCTTAATACCAAGACCCCAGGATCATGACCTGAGCCAAAGGCAGACGCTGAACCAACGGAGCCACCCAGGCACCCCAACACATTCTTTTTTTTAATTTTTTAAATTTTTTTATTATTTTATTTTTTTTAAAGATTTTATTTATTTATCAGACAGAGACAGAGACAGCCAGTGAGAGAGGGAACACAAGCAGGGGGAGTGGGAGAGGAAGAAGCAGGCTCATAGCGGAAGAGCCTGATGTGGGGCTCGATCCCATAACACCGGGATCACGCCCTGAGCCGAAGGCAGACGCTTAACCGCTGTGCCACCCAGGCGCCCCTAAATTTTTTTATTTTTTGAGAGAGAATCTCAAGCAGACTCCACCGCTGAGTGCAAAGCCCAACGTGGGGCTCAATCTCACAATCCTAAGATCACAACCTGAGCTGAAACCAAGAGTCAGATGCTTAACCAACTGTACCACCCAGGTGCCCCCAGAATTCTTAACCAGATCCCTGGATTGCAATTTACTTAAAGGAAGAGTATAGAGGGTGTAGCAAATTCAATTAAGCACTTGACAAGCTCACTCTGGAGATGTACTGAACTTGAAACACCTGTAGAGAATTCAGGCAAAGTCCAGAAGGTAACTGGCTATTAAAAAGTGGGTTAAAACTATGGGTTTTAAAAGGATGACCCTTTATAACAAAATATCACTTCTGGAAATTTTCTTTTTTTTTTCAAGATTTTATTTATTTATTTGAGAGAGAGAGGGCGCACAAGAGAGCACAAGCAGGGGAGAGGGCTGTTCGATGGGCACAGATTCCATTGATCAGCAACAGGACCAAACCCCCAGTTAGCAGATTAAACAGCCCCCTGCATCAGAAACCAGCAAAGACTGCAGACCAACATGAAGATCCAGAGCTTCTCACCTCCTGCCATGATGTTACATGAGCTCCCAGCAAACCGCCATTTTGAAGGAGGAAGACCGAGAAGAGGAAAAGAGCTCTGGGGAGGTGAACTTTAAATGATTGACTATTTACTTGAGAGAGACTTTTTAATCTAAAATAGATTATCGTAAACCCAAGGAGCCTGAGGTACCTTTAACTGCAAGACTGAATGTTGCCGTTACTGGGTCTCCCCAGGAGCACAAAGGTGTCAACTGTTGTATTAAACTGTGAAAACTGTTTTCTACATCTGAGTGCATATAATGCACTCCTTGCCCCATTTTGCTTTTTACTCGTGGCATGATAGTTTCACGTGTGATTGATAAATTTTGGGGGGAAAAACCCAGCATCCCAGGCTAAATAATTCCCTCTTCCTCTGGGGAAGGAGCTTAATGGTAGATGAGCTCCTCTCTGTTGTTCCCTCTACTAAATCCTTCCAGGCCCGGGGTTGCCTGGGACTGGGTGGGGTAGGTCTGCCTGATTCAGGGGTTTATTTTACAGATCTGGCTCTCATACCAAGCCAAGTCCTCCAACATCCTCCAGTCTCCTCCATCAGTAATAAACATGATACTCCCACCTCTATTGTTTTTATTTTATTGAGGATAAAACTAACATAACATAATATTCACCATTTAAAGCATACAATTCAGCAGCTTTTATAATATTAACAACGTTGGGTAACTATCACTGCTATATAGTTCCAGAACATTTTCATCACTACTCCCTGCAAAAAAAAGAAGCCATCCCCATTAAGCAGTTACCCCCATACCCTGTGCCTCCAGCTCCCAGCAACCGCTGATCTGCTTGCTGTCTCTATGAACTTCTCCATTCTGGATATTTCATCGAAATGGACTCATATAACACGTGGCCATTTATGACTGGCTTCCTTCACTTAGAATGTTTTGAATGATTCATCCATATTACTGCCTGTATCTCTACTTCATTTCTTTTTAGGCTTCATTAATGTTCCATTGTTTGGATATACCGCATTTTGAAAAATTGAACTATTGAATGGATATTAAATAGTTGATGGACATTTGTATTGTTTCTACCTTTTGACCATTATGAATAATGTTGCTATGAATATACATGTTCAAGTTTTTGTTTGAACACTTGTTTTCGTTGCTCCTAGGAGTACCTACCTAGGAGGACAACTGCTGCGTCATATAAAAATTCTATGTTTCATTTTTGAGGAACCGCCAAACCGTTTTGCACGACAATTGCACTATTTTACATTAGCACCAGCAATGTACGAGGGTTGCAATTCCTCCATATCCTCGCCAATACTTTTTTATCTTTCTTTCTTTTTATTATAGCCATCCTAGTGGATGCGAAGTGGTATTTCATTGAGGTTTTGAGTTGCATTTCCCTGATGACTAACGATGTTGAGAATGTTTTCCTATGTTAAATGATCAAATTCTATATCTTCCTTGGAGAAATATGTATTCAGGTTCTTTACTCATTTTTAATTGGGTTGTCTTTTTGTTGTTGAGTTGTAAAAGCTCTTTATAGATTCGGGATACCAAGCCCATTTCAAATATATGATTTGCAAATATTTTCTCCCATTCTGTGGGTTATCTTTTCACTTTCTTAATGGTGTGCTGTGATGAAAAAATGTTTGATTGTGACAAAGTCCAATTTATCTATTTTTTGTCTTTTGTTGCTTGTGCTTTTGGTGTCATACCTAAGACTCCATTGCCAAATCCAAGATCGTAAAGATTTTTCTCTCTGATTTCTTCGGTGCTATCACCAAATGCCAAGTTGGTAGGAGAGTGCAATAATCCAGCATTTTTTGGTTATTTCCACCACACAGATAAAATAGGTGTAAATAACCTTATTCAGGTGTTGAGTATTTATTACCTTCTTATTTTGTTTTATTTTATTTATTTTTTTAGGATTTTATTTATTTATCAGAGAGAGAGAGAGAGAGCACGCCCTCGTGCACAAGCAGGGGGAGTGGCAGGCAGAGGGAGAAGCCGACTCCCCACTGAGCAAGGAGCCCGATGCAGGACACAATCCCAGGACCCTGAGATCATGACCTGAGCCGAAGGCAGACGCTTAACTGACTGCGCCACCCGGGAGTCCCTATATACTACCTTTTTTAATGTAATAGATTTCATTATAAGTTCATATAATTTGATTTTTAATAATGGCTGTATTTAACAATTTGTTCACAAAATTGCTGAAAATTTAACAATTAGCTCTCCTGAGGGAGCACCAGCCAGCTCGGGCCTGGGCTGGAGACCTGCTTTGAGCTAAGAGACACATCTCTTGCATAAACAAAAGAGCATGAGCGATGACGTCAGATGCACCTCTCTCAGACTTACTTCTTGTGAGGATTTAGGCAAGTCGCTGAATCTCAGTGTCTTCATCGATAACATGAGATGCTCATGTGAATCTCTCTCGTGTGCTTTACATACAGTCTCATCCACAAGAGAGCAACGCTGCTTGCTTAGTGTTACTTTGCCATCGCTTTAAGCATAGCTTCAACTTTCCTTTGTCGTCAGAGAGACACTTGAGCGTCCCCCAGGGTACAGTGCGGGTCCCCAGTCCCCCGTGAGGTCGGGCATTTGCTCAGGACGCAGATGCAAATGAATTCGCTCCTTACACACCTTGCAGGGGCGGAGCGGTGGAAATCTTGCCCCGGGCAGTTTGGGAGGCGGAGGGGGGCGGTGAGGGGGGAGCAGAGCGTCAGGCTCAGGGCTGCCCGAGAAATTAGAGAATCAGATTAGGATGATGTGCCTCCCTCCAAGGCCTTCGTGGCTCCTCAAATATATTCCTGACAGACGGCTCAGGAACTTGACAATTCCACCCTTTCCCTTCCCAGCGAGGGTTGGCCCTGCACGCATCACAGGGATCGGCTTATCAACCCGCCGGGGAGGGCGGGGCCCCGGGAAATGTCCACGGGCGGTAGGGCTTTAGGAATCAGAGGCAGGGAGGACTGGGGCAAAGTTTCTGGCATAGAGCAAGGCTTCGCAGGGTGCAGTCGGGACACGAAGGAAGGAAAAGATCCAAAGCAGTGGTGAAGGGGAGAGGGGCAAGTAGAGACACAAAGCCTGCTCCCCACCTCCCAGAGCTGCGGAGCCTCTGAGATCCCACCAGCCCGTGAGAAAGGGAACATCCCCTTGGCTTTTCTGCGTCCTCAAGGGCAAGTGCCAGGGACACAGCTCAGCAGGAAGCAAACACAGGGTGGCTGGCACTTCAACCGCCTTCAACTCGTTTGTCAACATCTCACAGCCTCTTTGGAGAGGCCTGTGGAAAGAGGAGCTGAGAAGTATAATCCTTTCGCCCCGGGGAGGCCAGGTGCTTTTCCCCCTAGTTACTGGTCACTTATGAAACAGCTGACGCCACCTGTCGCCACGTGGATTTGGAGAATCCAGCATTTCGCCAGCTCTGCCAGCAGGACACTAATTCAGAGAATGGTGGCCAAGAGAGGGTCCAGAAACCCGGGTTCGTTGTGCTTGGCTAGGGGCCCCTGAGCAAGTCACCTGGCGTCTCTAGGCTTCCTTATTCTTTCTGTCAGTTAGAGATAATAGTACCTCCCCCTGGTAAGGTTTACATAACTCGAGCAAAATGCTTTGCCCAATGGTAGGTCATGTCATGTGCATTCAATAAACTGGAGCAACGGGTGTTATTACTACTGCCTGTGTGACCTTGGGCAAGTTATTTCATCTATTTGGGTCTTAGTTTCCTCACTGGTGTACTGTGGGTTTGATGATCTTGGAGGCATCTCAGGTTCTAGCATTCTGTTATTCCATGACAAACAAGACTCCCGCTCTGGTGGGCAGGCCCATCCACGGCAAGAGATTAGGCCATTGGCTGTTGCTGTTGCAAGGCTCAGATAGCAAAGAACTTTGAGAGCAGAGAAGACTTGTTTACCCCTCCCCTTGAACAGAGTTTTAAGGCTCTGGGACAAGAGCTCTTTGGGGTGTTTCTCTAACCACAGGATTAGGAAAGGGGACAGGGTGCTAGGCAGCAGGATGTATTAAAATGCTGCCAAGAGGCAGGAATGCACGTGATCTCTGGCCCAGGTCATGGCAGACATGTCAACATTTGCCTGGGGTTCCAGCAACATCTCTTTGGATTCTACCCCCAAAACAGCTGGTGATAGAATGGGGATGAGACAGCTCTACACTTTCAGAATAAAATTCCCCCTCTGGACTCCAGATGAATGAGGCAAAGTCTTCCTTTTCTGAATGGGGCCCAGTGAATAATTACAATTGAGAGAGGGGGAGAGAGAGATGGGTGGGCGAAGTCAAGGCTGTGTCTCTGGGTTGGAGAGGACGAAGGGGTAGGTGGGAAGGACAGTGGAACCCTCTCAGTGAGCTCAGCCCCACCTAGTATTTTGAGTTGTCCTCATGTCCTTAACTCAGGGACATAATGGGATAAAGATTAATGACCTTGGACACAGAGCAGAGAGACAGGCTTCTTTTCCTCAGACCTGGGTCTCTAGGGCAGGATGCTAAGAATTTCAGGCTGATTTATTCCCAGGATGTCTTAGGTCAACCCTATCTCCATAAAAAAGAAAACACAAGGGGAAAAAAAAAAGTACAATTATGTGCAGGGCACATTTTCTACAATCTGTATTTTCCCAGAGCCTCATTTCTTTTGGGCCCCCCCTAATTTCCATTAGTGATTTCCGGGTGTCAGTTAAGGAGCTGGTTTCCAGCTGGTAGAAAGCATTGCTCATTAACAATATCCACGAGACCCCAGGCCTTTGGATAACAAGTCACAGGGTTTCTGTCACCCTCCCAGCTGGAAGGTCTCTGCTAAACAGCAAACTTCCTGAAGTTTTTCCCTACACGTCTTGGACTCTGATAACCTTTCAAGATCACACTTTGGTTTTTTTTACACCGTCTCGAATATTTGTGCCACTAATTCCCTGGCTCTCCGTCAGTATGAAAGAAGCATCTGTCACAGAAAAGTGACTTGAGTGAGCAAGGGGCACCCAGCTGCCATCCATGTGTGTCTCTGGCGCTCTGTCTCTGCCTGGCCCCGGAGGGGTGAGAGCTGCGAGTCATCTTAGCGTGAGTTCTTATTCACCCTCGCCTGCTCACTGACCCATCACCCATGATCGTGCCATGGCCACACTTTTATACTAAATGATGACAAGATATCCTCCAAGTCCTCAGAACAGGAGCCTCATTTTAACTTGCTCACCTCTTTAAAAGCCTTATCTCCAAATGCAGTCAGTCTTCTTCTGAGGCGCGGGGCTGGGCTTCAACGTATGCGCCACATTTTAGCCCAGAAGAGGTAGTGTTCCTTCTTCTTTTTGTTCTTGCTGATGTTGGTGAAAAGGAGGGAGAAGAGAACATACTCTAGAATTTCAGAGGAAATATCCAGAGGTTAGCAACTGGAACCAAGAATGTAAAATAAGAAGAAAAGTTAAGAGAACTCAAATCAGCCTGAAATAGAAAAGGCTGATTTTCTTTTATTGAAATATGCTTAATTGAAATATGCAGGCTTAAGTATGCTCACCAGACAACCTGGATGTGTAGGAAAAATATTTTCTTTGTGTTGCCATCTTATTTGTTGCTACTTGCTAAGTAAAGAGGAGAAATATAATCGAATGTCCAATCCAGCTTAAAATTTGGTTGGTTTTGTGGTTGTTGCTGTTGTTGTTGCTTTTTAAGAGAGAGATCACGGGGGAAGGGGATGGGCGGTAGAGGGAGAGAGAATCCCAAGCTGACTCCGCACTGAACATGGAGCCCAACACAGGGCTCTATCTCACGACACTGAGACCAGAACCTGAGCTGAAACCAAGAGTCAGATGCTCAACCGACTGCTCCACTCAGAAGCCCCTTAAAACTTAGCTTAAATAGCTCATTTAATTGGTCCCTCTTGGGTCTTGCTCAGGATCATTCTCGAGGGGGTGTCTGAGCCTTTGGCCCGTGGCACTGTTGTGGGAGGAGAGGGCACCTTGGCCTTATGCAAGCCTTAGGTGGGGGCTTGCTCCTGGATGTTCAGCTGGTGCCCTACTAATGTCTGCAGCTAGCGAGGCTCCTGGTCTGGGCTCCCCATCTCTTGTCCCTGGCTTCTCGCCTCACCTCAGCTCCTTCTGGAGCTGTGCACCCTTCAGAGCTCTGTCCCAGCCTCCCTCTGCCATCCTGGTGCAGTGGGCATCAGGGCTGGCTCACAGGCTCTCCAATGGGAGTGGAGGAGCCTTGGGACTAAAGCAGTAGGCTCTCTCTCTGCCCCCAATAAGCAGCCAACCTTTTGTACCACTTTGACTGCCCCCTCAACCCTTGGCTCCCATCCCAGAGCACAGCCTGCTACCAGAGTTCGCCTTCCAGAGTCCTAAACAAATAGGGAGTGGAGAAGAAACCTGTCTTCTAGGTGCCTCTCAGTGCGTTGAACACACCTTTTAAAGGGACATCAGAGCACGTATCTCACCACCTCCCCTCTTAACTTGCTTCAGTTCCTGGCATCCTCTTCCCACAATGCCCCAGGACAAGAAGAGGCAGCAGACTCATTTACTTACTCTGCTTTATAGTTTCCTGGCTTGAGCCTAAACAGAACCTACAGACTGCTGGTTAAACCCAAATCGTAAACAGCATTACTTTCTCTGTTCTATGAAAGAAACTCTGCGATCCTGACCAACTGGGAGCTGAAGTTATTTAGAAAAATCCTTTCTCAAACCTAGCATTCAAGTTACTGTCTTACTGTGAAATCTTATTTTGAATGTCAAAACTGAATACCACCTCTCTTTCGCTTTGAATTCCTTTAGGAACCATTCTAATCACTTCTCCAGATAAAAGGATTCCTCCAGGGGCGCCTGGGTGGCTCAGTCATTGGGCGTCTGCCTTCGGCTCAGGGCGTGATCCCGGAGTCCTGGGATCGAGCCCCACATCAGGCTCCTCTGCTGGGAGCCTGCTTCTTCCTCTCCCACTCCCCCTGCTTATCTCTCTCTCACTGGCTGTCTCTGTGTCAAATAAATGAATAAAATCTTAAAAAAAAAAAAAAAAGATTCCTCCAGCCAGTGGGGAAAAAGCAAAAAAGGAAAGTACATTAATCCCCCATTGACGACTCCCAGCGTGCGTACTCCTTGCTGGGCAAAGGTAATTCCCCCAAAGCGCTTACTTAATGTTTTTTTTCTAGGGAAGGGAAGGGAAAAGAAGGAAGGAAATCAATATTTTGAAAATAATCACTAATTTGCCCCTGTTTTGATAAGATAGAACAAGGAAAATTTGGGCTCAATCAAAATGGAAACTGTTTTGAGCAGTGCGAGAGAAGCTGAGCGTGTCACCCTACTTGGGAATTAGAGTACGAAAGGGGAATTGTGCCAAAGATGAAGAGATGAACTAAATGACCTCTGCAGATCTTTTCCAGATCACATACCTGCTCACCTAATCCCAAGAAGGCCTGGAGTTGATGTTAGAGCCATCTTTTCTGGAGTCCAGTGTACGTGCATGGTCAAAGGAGCCACACCCAGCATGGTAGCCTCTGTGAGAACAGGACCATTATGGGACCAGGAAGTCCTTGGTTCTGCAGAGTCTGTAAATCCTTTCCAGCCAGGGGACTGAAACTCTGTAAACCTCAGGGGAGTCAGAGGCTTCTGGAAAGAAGCACGTCAGAAAGGCAGCAGAGACTCCTTTACACCTGGAGATGGAGAAGTTGAGGGGACTTTGGGGACCGTGAAGCAACCCCACCAGAGGGCCTGCTTGTGACTCTATGAGGGCTGCTTAAACGGGGTTCTTGAGAAAAATGTCACTTGGTTTCTCCAAGCCTGTTTCCTCATCCATAGAAAGAGGGCATTGGTGGGTGCCTCCTGTATTTATTGAGCAAGTTGAGAGAGAACATAGATCCAGCCCCACGCCCAGGACCTGACACGTAGCAAGTTGTCAGTAAATGGTAGCTGGTTTTGGGACTACTATTCTCTTTGGGGAAACTCTAAAAACAAAAACAAAAACAAAAACAAAACAAAAAACAAAAAACCAATACAGGCAAGACAGAGTAGAAAAACCTGCACGAGGATCTTCTGGCATACAAAATAAACAAAAGATTGCTTTGTATGGATTTTTTTTTCCTCCTGGATAGAATCAAGGAGCAAAGAGATGATTCTGAAATTGCAGCCCATGTTGCCACAAAGAAATCTAATGTAACCCAGATCATCTGGGTTTCACTGGGAAAATGACAAGTATATGTGACCCCCACCGTGCAGGCGAAGGGTCAAATGCTGAGAACTCGGCCCCTCTACTGTTCTCTTGTGACCCCAGAAAAGTCAGAATCCTCAGGCTGAGTGATCTGGGGCAATGTATGCATGATACTGAGTGGGAGGACTCCGGGTTGAGTGGAGAATGGAAAATTCCTATTTTTATTGTGCTTCATAACTGGTGGGTTAAATATGAACAAAAGAAATAGAAATAAGGCACACCAGAATTAGGGGCGGGAGAACCGGGGAATTCAGGAATCCATGAAGTAAAATCAAGAATAAACGAAAAAAAAAAAGGTACTCAAGTGAGAACTGGAATCACCATGATTCAGCAGCTCTAGGAATCTTTACAGTCACCACCCCCATGATTTTCCAGATAAGGAAACTGAGGTTTGTAAAGTCAGATTACTTGCCCAAGTCTATGGTGAGCAAATCTGGGTCTCTCGACTTCAGTCTAGCACTCTTTCCACATCCGGGGATTGTAGAGAAGACCCTGAGAGGGCAGAGCCAAGAAGGGAAAAAACAGGTCATTTCTAGCCAAGTCCCAAGCTCTATGATTGGTTGGCTGGCAGCTTACAGCTTCATGAAAGGAAACTTGACTCCAAGAGCCACAGCCGGGAGAAGGCCCTGGGGATGGAGGCCCAATGTTAAAACAGCAAGAAGTTGGAGTTGGGCAATGGATGGCAGGACTCCAGGCCCCGGAAGGGAGCACATGCACCTGTTCAGGTACTGAAGCGTGACAGGACTTGGGCAGGCCCAACCCCAGTAGCAGAGAAGCCGGAGGAGGGCAGAGCAAAGGGCCTGGTTGAAAAAGTCACTTTATGACACTCTCCACATTTCAGTGGCCCTTCTTTCTTCCTTCCTTCCCCCTTCCTCTCTCTCATACTCCTTCCTTTCTTCCTTCCTTCCTTCCTTCCTTCCTTCCTTCCTTCCTTCCTTCCTTTTCTGCCCAGCATCTAAATCCCCTTCTGAATTTTGAGGAACCCCCCACTGTGAGTCAGAGCTGGTGCTCCTTGCACCAGTGTCTCAAGAGTCAACCAGAGGACAAGAACCCAGTGTAACCACACTGTAACTTCTGGTTGCTAGCCAATGCGTGCGTTGTACAGAAGCGAAAAAGCAGAAATCCTTGCCCTTCTTATTCTTGACCACCAAAGGAACCGCACAAGTTGTAGGACACCACCACCCAGGACTTTGAATGATGCGAAGTCACAGAAACAGTGGTGTTGGACCCATGATGGCAGCTGAGGTGGTCTAGCATTAAGATTCATGTCCAAAGATAGTGACCATGGTTGATGATGGTGGTGGTATCCTGGCCACATTGTCTGCTGCCCAGCCTCCCTGGCCTCCAGGCCTGCTTCTCCCACCTTCTTACAGATTCTGTGAGCAACCTTCCATGACTTCATTTTCCACCGTTGTTGGCCAGTACTTGACTGCAGATACCTGGCTGACACAGGCATCATTCCTCCCCTGTAACAGCAGAAGCCAAACGAGTTTAGACGGCTAGGACCCAGCTCAACTGTGACTCTTACAAAGGCAGGTGTGAGAGGCTGATGGAAGAGAAAAAGGCTCACAGTGGAACACATGTGGTGGAAACACATTTGCAAAACCATCTGTTATTCTTGCCAAAACCACTTACACGATGTTGGGGTGGAGATTGGCCTGACAGTCCTGACACTGCTGCTCTCCATGAGGGACAGACCCAACGTTCACATTCAAGGCTTAGAACCTCACCCAGAGTCACACAGGTAGCTAAGGGACAGAATGCATGGAAGCCGTTGGGTTCAATTGAACTTTGAAATGTCAGGAAGAAAAGAAGCTTTGGCTCCTTCTTAAAAGAGGCATTAGATGCTAAAGGTCTGGTCTGGATTATATAATCTGCACCAAGGACTTCCTCAGCTCCGTAAACAATGAGGCATTGATTGAGGGAGAAAGGGAGTTGAGAACTGTTTCCTGATTGAAACAAGGAAGACAACCCCAGGACCTGTAAAACACACAGAGAAAGTTACATAGCCACACTGTGTCCTTGCTTCTCCATGCTGTTCCTGAAAGAGGAAGAAGGGAGGAATCCATGCTGGATTTGGGGAAGCACCCTCTGATCTCCCACTGGGCTCTCATTGTCTACGTCCATGCCCTAGGTTCCTTTTTCCTTCTTTGCAACAAGCCCCAGGGACTGTTTCCATTTCCTACCTGCTCTTTCCTCTGGAGTTCTTATCAAAATGGCTACAGAGGAAGAACGTCTCATTCCAGCTGCCCCCAAAGACAAATGCTAGCCCTAATTCTCTTAAGGATTTTCTTCCTAAGAATTCAGGACAAACAGGGGACAAGAAAAAAAACAAAGAGATGGTTCGTTACAAAGCTTAAGAATCTTACAAGGTTCCCTCACGTGCTAAGCCAAGACTCTACTAACCACAGCTAACACGTCCCGGCCATTTCTTATTCACCAGGCACCGACTGCCTCAGCAGGTGTCACCCCCTTCATGTTCCCAACAGCCCTCTGCATGTTATTAATGGGACTGAAGCCAACAGAGATTAAATAACTTTTCCAAGTTCAACTGGTAGTTAGCTTCAGAATTGGAATTTGAACCCAAGCCTGTCTAACTCCATATCTGCTGCTTTTCTTTTACATTTTAGTTTTATAATGCCCACTTTCATCCTTGTGCCTTCTTCCCATCCTCTTCCCCCTTATAAATTAGTTCTGTTAATTTCTGATTTATCTTTCTAGTGTTTCTTTTTAAGAATAGACATACATACACATACACACACACACACACACACACACACAGATGAAAGCTGATACTGTTTATACCATGCCCAGTTGAATGCCCACTCTGTCCTTTTTAAAAAAAATCAATTTAGGGGCACCTGGGTGGCTCAATCAGTTAAGCATCTGACTTGATTTTGGCTCAGGTCATGACCTCAGGGTTGTGACAATGTGTCAGGCTCCACACTGAGCATGGAGTCTGCTTAAGATTCTCTCTCTCCCTCTCCCTCTGCCCCTCCCCACCCTCATGCTTGCACATGCTCTCTCCCTCTCTTAAAAAAAAATCAATTTACCCCCCAAAATCTCAATTTAATCAGAAGTAAAGGGTTTTCCAGTGCCAAATAAGAGGGGAACTGAAGGAAGTGAATGCTTTTTTAGGTGGTTGAAAACAGACACCTAAGAATCTTCCTACATAGCCTAAACCCCCACCCCCACGATAGTTTTTAAAAGTGTCTCAGCAATAATTTTAGCGTTTGGATATCAGAATCAGCAATAATATTAGTGTTTGGATATCAGAAACAAAAGTGTGAACAACTTGGAACTATCCCTAAAATAAAATAGAAATCAGGTATAATCCTAGTAAGTGCCAGGTGCCCATGTGGCCGAGCCTGTGCACAGAGCACAACTCAGGAAGCATGCTACCTTAACCAAAAGTAATAAAAACTAAATTGTAATATTTACTCATAGCCTTCAAAGAATATCAACAGAAACCTAATTCATAAGCCTCAGCAAATGTCTCCAATCTTAATTCTCTCCAGTTTTCAGTCCATACTTCGTCTTCCTCCCCCTACCTTTCTCTCTCTCCCTTAGCTCTTGAGTATGCAGATCAACTTGGCTCCTGGTGCTAAGTCTTCCATGGTCCCTTCCCACTTCTTAGATCCTGTCTATTCTACCTATCTCCTTATTCCTTCTAGAATCAAGCAAATTGAGCTGGCAATGATTCCTCTTCCATGGCAGGAGTGGGGCTACTTTCAGGAATACTTGTGTGCTGAGAAAGCAATTCCTTGTACACCACACAGCAATTCATCTTTGGTAATAGTTGCAGTTTAGTGGAGAAACCTACCAGGTATGTCTCTGATAAGGAAAAAGAAATTACATCAATTATTTCAACAAGGAAACTTTGATATAAAGAACTGTTGACTAATACTAATAAAAGGTGACTAACTACTAAAAGAGTAAGAGATGCCCCCAAGGGGTTCAGCAGTAACCAGTTGCAATAAAAAGAAGCTTCTAGGGGTGCCTGGGTAGCTCAACCGGTTGAGCACCTGGCTCTTGGTTTCAGCTCAGGTCATGTGTTGGGGTCATGAGATCAAGCCCCACATTGGGCTTGGCACTCAATGGGGAGTCAGCTGGGGATTCTCTTCTTCTCTCTCTCCCTCTGCCCCTCCCCCTGCTCATGCTCTCTCTCTCTCTCTCTCTCAAAAATTAAATAAATAAATAAATAAATAAATAAATAAATAAATAAATCTTTAAAAAAAAAAAGAAGTAGAATAGTAGAAGACACTTTCACCTTTAGGCTGAAGGAGCCTGGACAAAGAAGGGACTAAGGGCTTAGGAGACCTCTTGAAAGAGGCTGTGGCTGCTGCAGGAACACCAGCCTGACAGGGCCAAGAGACACAGGCTAGAGCTGCCCCTGGAAGAGGTTCTCTATTGTCAGACGTCGTGGGCGACCAAAGCTGCTTAAGTCACAGTAGGGAGAGCAAGGGGTTAGGGTGCAGCTGAAAGTTGTCTGCATGGGCAGTTGGGCTGCCATGTTGACTAATAACAATGGAAGGAACTAGAAGAAATAACAAGTGGAAGGGAACTCTCTTTCTGTGGCTATGTCCTTGCAATGTCACTCCAGTGCCTTATTGAAGAAACCTAACATTCTGCCAGCTGGCAAAAGAGACATGTTTACAGGGTCCGGCTCTGATAACACACAGCTGGGTAAAGAAGGTTGACTTGGAACAGAAAGACAATAAACTGGTAAAAGGCACAGGCCCTGGCCAATCAGAGGGGATGCCCATCTGTAAACAACCAGTAGAGACATACTGGTTTGTTTTAGGTGAGTACCCTGAGATGTGCAAAGATGGATTTCTCTAGTCTCTGTTTCAGCTTTCTGCTGTATCCCTAGAGACTGCATGGGCGGAAAACCTGGGATACAGGATATAGCCTGTTCTCAAAAATCAGAAAGATCCAGGGATGCTTGGGTGGCACAGCTGGTTAAGCCTCCCACTCTTGGTTTCAGCTCAGGTCATAATCTCGGGGTCCTGGGATCCACTGCTGTGTCGGGCTCGGCACTCAGTGCAGAGTCTGCATAAAATTCTCCCTATCCCATTGCTCCTCCCCCTTGTGCTCTTTCTCTCCTGCTCTCTCACTCTCTCTCTCTAAACTAAATAAATAAATCCTTTTTAAAACATTAGAAAGATCCAATATGAAGAGAGCAGGTGATGGGGGACAAGGTATACAAAGGATATTTTTTTAAAAAAGACTTCATTCATTTATTTGACAGAGACAGAGAGACAGAGAGGGAGAGAGCAAGCAAGCAAAAGCAGGGGGAGCAGCAGAGGAAGAAGGAGAAGCAGGCTCCCCACTGAGCAGGGAGCCCAATACGGGGCTTGACTTCAGGACTCTGGGATCATGACCTGAGCCGAAGACAGATGCTTAACCGACTGAGTCACCCAGGCGCCCCTCCAAAAGATAATTTTTATTGCAGACATTTATAAAGTGCCAATTACGAGCCAGACATTGTACTTGATAATTTATATGCATTATCTAATTTAGAGCATATACCAATCTTAGAAGGCTGGTGTTATTCCTGTCTTTTAGGTGAGAACACTGAGCTTCACAGATATTAGGTAAGTTCATGAAGTCATACAGCTCATGTGGTGGAGAAGGGATGTGAGCTCAGGTCAGCTTAATCACAACCAAAGCCTGTTGGATCTATCTTTTCTTAGAGGGCTGTGTTAAGCTGCTGTAGTTCTTAAGTCGTTGCTTTATATAGAGGAAGAGAGCATACTTGTTAATGATTGTTGATCAAGGCTTATAACCAGCATATAATGTCCTCCTTCACCCCTTATGATCATTTTCAGCTTACATTCTATTTTAACCATGACTGAAGTTACTATCCCACCTTTCCTTTGGCTTCCTTGTAGGTGTTTTTCCGTTCCTTATTTTCAAGTTCTCCATATCCTTTTAGTGCAAATGTGTCTCTGCAGACAACATATAACTGGATGGAGGAGAGGAGGATGTTTTGTCATCATCATTTTAAAAGTTCAATCTATGGGCCGCCTGGGTGGCTCAGTCATTAAGCGTCTGCCTTCAGTTCAGGGCGTGATCCCAGCATTCTGGGATCAAGCCCCGCATCAGGCTCCTCTGCTGGGAGCCTGCTTCTCCCTCTCCCACTCTCCCTGCTTGTGTTCCCTCTCTCGCTGGCTGTCTCTCTTTCTGTCAAACAAATAAATAAAATCTTAAAAAAAAATAAAAGTTCAATTTAAGAGTCTCTCACTTCTTATCTTTGATTCTAAAGCCTGTGCACTTTAGAATAAAGCACACACCATATGTCTGCTCAGAATAAGCTGGCAGGGGGTTGGGAAGATTCAGAAGCAAAGACAAAAAAAAAACCCAGACAGGAGACCAGTGGTCAGTATGTGGGTGCTAAGCCCTGCAAGGGCTGTGAGGAGTGGACCAGGGAGGACCTCAGCTTTCAGAGAACTGGGATAATAAGCAGGAAAATGATGTAGAAACATTAACCTCTTCTTAGAATAGGGGGTGCAGGGTGGGAGTCTGATCACGGAGTCACAAGCAAGTTTAGGGTTATCAGTACCAGAAATAAGCAAAATGAAATAAAAAATATGAAAAGACATGGTGTTTACAAATATTAAAATATTTATGACTCCATATCCCAATATCATGGGGAGGTTTTTTTTTTAGCAGATGTGCTAAATGACTTCTTCCAGCAATGCATCCCGAAAAAACTGCTTCCTTCTCTCAGTGTTTGTGTTTTTTCCATCTCTGTTGCTCTAGTGGGTATACTTGTGGGTAAACCAAATTCCTTCAAAAACAATTGAACAAAATAGTTTCTAACACAATATAAATCTGGCAATTACTCTTTTCTGAAAGATTGAATGACTTAACCACTTTCTCCTCCCAGTTCTGTGCCTCCTCCCTGCCATCAAAGGCACTCCTCTGCAAAAGGGAATAAAGGCATCAAACACCATACTTCTAGGTCTCTTCATCACAGAAAGAGAAGTGGAAAGATTGCCAACAGGACAGTCCCAAAGGGCCATCCGTTTGACTCATTTGTTATTTTCCTTTGATAGTCACCCAGATTATTCGATGTCCCAGAAATTGCAAGTTTGGGGTTTTATTGACTCTCCCTTTGGTTCACTAACTATGGAAACGTTATCGTGCCTCATTTGACCCACGGATAAAACCCCTTACATCCAGAGAGCATTTTCCAGGTATGAAACGCTTCCACATTTGGCTTGCCTTGGGAGGCCTCCCACGGCTCACTGAACTGAAATTTTACAGGCCGAGAATGCGGAATGGTGTTTTAAAGGTCACAGCTCGTTAGTGACAGAACCGAGATTCAAATCCAGTTTCTGACCTCAGGTTTAGTTCTCTTTTCACTTTTCATTGTTTCCTCCTCTCCTTCAATGATCTCGTTCTCTGCTCTATCTCAGCCACTGCCAGGGTCACACCTTAGACCTTGTCATTACTAAGAATCTACTTATAATGTTAGTTTTAAACATGGCACCTACCACCAACTTTTTTTTTTAAGATTTATTTAGTTATTTGAGAAACACAGAGAGCACAAGTGGGAGGGGCAGAGGGAGAGGGAGAGAGAATCCTAAGCAGACTCTGCGCTGAGAGTGGAGCCCGACGGCAGGGGCTCCATCTCACAACCTTGAGATCACGACCTGAGGCAAAACCAAGAGGCGGGCGCTTAACAGACTGCGCCACCCAGGCGCCTCGCCACCACCACCACCTTTTATTTTTCCAGCTCATTCCGTCCTGACAATGACCCCAACGTCTCTTTCATCCCACCGGGACCTATAATTCTTTAGTCTTGCCTCTTCCCCCCGTATTCTTGCTTTCCGGCATTCCCGGCTCAGATTCTGTGGTACGTCTCTGTCAGCATCGCCCTCAGCTCCCTTGCCCCATTTCATTCCTGGTAAAATATAATTTGCCACCAACTTGGCAGTTCCCCTCAGGCTGCTGAACGTGGCCAAAGACACACACGTGCACACACGTGCACATGCACACACGCACACCACAGATTCATTACCAATCTCTGAAGCTTTCCTTTAATAAATAGCATCTCTCCTCCCCATCAGGTTCTCAGCAAGTTGAGAAATAATGCTAAGTAAATGGGGAGGCCAAACATCGGCTTTATTATGAATAAAGACCAGATTAGAGGATAGGCATTTGGTCTGTTGGTCAAGGTACTAAGTCCCGGTACCCATCCAGCCCCAGCAGCAGCAGCAGCACTGAACTAGGCCTCTACCTTCAATTATTTCCATAATTCAGCTGCTCCTCTCCATCTTAATCACTACCACTGGGTCCAGGCCACCAGCATGTCTCTCCTGGAATCGTGCAGTAGTCTCCTAATTGTCTCCGGGCGTCCACCCTCGCCCCCACTCCTCTCTTCTCATCAAAACAGCCAGAGAAAGCCTTTTAACTCAGTAGTTCTCAACCTTGGCTTGACATTAAAATCACCTGGGCAAGTTTTAAAAGTCTGGCTACCCAATCCTCACCAAGTAATTCAGAGTTGGGGGTGAGACTTGGGCACGGTGATCTTGTAAAGCTCCCCAGGAGATCCCCTGGGCAGCCAAGGTTGAAAACCAGCGCAGTCAGACGTGTCAGTCCTCTGCTCTCACCACTCCCCACATGACTTCCCTTTCCACCCAGAGTAAGAAGCAAAGCCCTTTAAAAGGCCTGCAGAGCTGCTCATGAGCTGACTTTCCTGGAACCCCCCAAGCTCCTCTCCAGGACCACTGGCCTTCTTGTTATTCCTCAAACACACTGAGTGAGCTCTTCCCAGGGGTCTTTACACTTGCTAGTCTTTTCGGTCTAGAGAGCCTTTCCTCAAGATAGCCACGTGCCTCACTCCACTTCCTTTAGGTCTCTGTTCCAATATCTCTTTATTAAGAGCCCTTTTCCAAGTACTCGATTTAAAGAAACACACACACACTCCACCCCATCAGTCTCTGTTTCCATCTGCTTCATGCTTCCTCATGGCACTGTCGGCTCTCGCCCTCACTAGAATGGAAGCTCCTTCAAGGCAGGAATCTCCCCTGGTTTGTTCACAGATACATTTCCAGCACCTAGAATGGTGCGTGACACAGTGGGGGAACTTAATAAATAGCCACAAATGAAGAAATGAGTGAATGAGTGAACTCCTTTGCAAAACGTTGGCTCCACCACACTCTCTTCTTCTTGGTGTAGGAAACTAACCGGGTTACCACCAACCAAGACATATCCAACTGAGGATACCAGGTATGACTTTTAACTTGCTAAAGGGAAATATGAGTGGATAGGAAAAATACCCTCTCTCCTCTCTCTCCTTTTTATCTCCCCAGCCCTACCAATGTCTCTGAAACAAGACGAGCCCTCCGTAAAGTACGCTGAGTTCAGCCTGAGCATTTCCACTGGTGAGGTGCCCTGCCCAGTTTGGCTGTGAAGAGAAGCAGGGTGGCGGGGTGTCTGTGGATCAGTGCCACTGAAGACACATCCTGCAGAGCTTCTATCCACGTGGAGGAAGCCATACAATTGCAGTCCAAAGCCAATAGCAAAATCAACAAAGGAAGAAGGAAGGGTCAAAACCAGACTCCACGATGGGTCATCCTGTGCACGTCGTTACCAGAATAAGTAGGTTTTTGGTTTGCAAAGGGAGGGAGGCAGAGGAGGAATGGAAAGGAGGAAATAGATTTGTGTCTAATGCATTGATTTTTGAATACATTTTTCTTATAAGTAAATACTCAGAAATCTAGGAAAATCTTAAAAGTAAAATAAGGCAAATAACAAATTTTCATAATCCTACTACCCAAGTGCTCACATTTTTATGAGTTTCTTTACAGTCTCCTTCCTATGTTCTTTTTGTCACTCATGTAAGCAACATAATGGCCTCCCTTTCATTGGCCAAATTTCTGATCATTTCCATAGAGTACTGCTCCAAAGCTTGCACCCAAACAGATAATTAAAAAAAATTTTTAGTCAAGTATCATTAACATACAGTGTTATATTAGTCTCAGGTATACAGTATAATGATTCAATAATTCTATACATTACTCAATGTTCCTCATGATAAGTGTACTCTTAATCCCCTTCACTTATTTCACCCATCCCCCACCCACCTCCCTTCTGACAGCCACCATTTTGTTCTCTATAGTTAAGAGTCTGTTTTTTTGTTTGTCTCTTTTTCTTTTTGTTCATTGGTTTTGTTTTTTTAAAATCTACATATGGGTGAAACGATACGATATTGTCTTTCTCTGAGTGACTTACACCCTTTAGATCCATGCATGTTCTTGTGAATGGCAAGATTTCATTCTTTTTTTTATGGCTGCATCTTATCACATGGTTTATGAACAACACTTCTTTATCCAACGGATGATCATTTTTAAGTCATTCTGAGATGTGTGGCCTAATAGCTTTCCAAAGAGTTTACTAATTTACATTCCCTCCAACACGGCATGAGAATACCTGGCCTCACCTGGCCTCACCCCACCCGTGCTGACCAAAATCACCTTGAAAACATTTGAATCATGACACTGTGTAAAAGACCCAACCTACTGGCACTACTTCTGACTTTCCAGAGAGGCAGCAAAAAGGCAAGGGATAAAATCTGACAGGTTAAGGTGCCCCTTAGTCTCAAAAACAGTGCTGATCGTCCCCTGCCTTCGTCTTTTATACCCACAGTTAACCACCTCTCAGTTCTCTTATCAGATCGTGGCCCCCAGGACTTCTCTTCTCCCTAAAGTCATATTAAATTATCTCCGTCTTTTTTTTTTTTTTTTTTTTGCAATTTCCCTGCTTTCACGACCTAGGGGTCACCTGAGCCCAGAACCCACTGCCCTGCCCACAGCAACTGTGTTAATAGTTCTCACCTTTGGGGCTTCCCCTTCCTGGTTCTCAGCCCTGCTTCTCTTCCTGCCATTTGGAGATTAGGAGTAAATATGCCGGCATCCCTCACCCGGGTTTTTCTTCTGAGGGGTGTGTACGTGTGTGCTTGTGTTTAAGGGCTCAAAATACTTCAGAGATCACGGTGATGACGAAGGTGGTAAGGTCACTGCTCTCTGTAGCGACGCCTGGCCTCGACTCAACATTCCATTCACTGTGCTCAGCAACTGGATACGCTTGTCTTCTCAACCCTCACAGCTACCCTCTGGAGTGGGCACTACTATTACACCCGTTTTACAGGTTAAGGAGACTTAGGGAAAGAGGTTTGATTTAGATCACTTAACCTGTAAATACCAGAGCCGTGACTAGGGTGCCATCTCACTCCAAAGAGGGTGTTCCTACATCTGCCACGTTGGGTTTTCAACGTATCCAGGTCAAGCATTCACAGTGTTTTCACTCACCCATTCCTTTCATAACATAACATAACATAACATAACATAACATAACATAACATAACATAATAACAACAACGACGACGACAACGACATCTTGAAATCACATCTTATACATGTGTAGGAAATCTCTTTCCCTTCCAAAGGTTTCTCAAGATCTTGGGGAATGGGGAATGCTGTCACCCTCGGTATAGAGGGCTGCTCCAGGCTGTTTCGTGGATTGGTCCTGCCTTCTCATTACTTTGCCCCAGGCGGTGGGTCACCCTAAACACGACTTCTTTTCCCTCTGCCTTCTCCCTTCATGACTCCACTACAACCAGAGTTGAATGAATATGGATCGCTTTGCTGAAGGCTTGGGAGGAACAGGAGATTATGGAACAGAACAGGAGGGATTGAAATTGGCTATCAGACTTGATTGCTGAGAAGTCTGGCGATGAGACAGCATAGTGGAGTATATTCCAGTGTAGAGGCTCTGGAGCCCAAGTCCTGGCTCTACCACGAAAGAGAGAGTTCTCAGTGCTGGAGCCATCCTGATAGTTTACAGTGGCCTCTGTCCTGATTGGTTAGAATTCATCCCGGCATCTGTTCTGATTGGTCAGTTTCTGGGGCTGTCTATTCTGAGTATTTGCTGTCCGCGTCGGGCTGGTCGTTAAACGTTTTGAATATTGCTCTCTTAATGTATAAATTTGAGCCCTTTACCTAAGCATTTTTGTGCCTCAGTATCCTCACCTTTTTCCAGAGGCAAAAGTTGGGATTGGAATCGGGGAAGCTACTTATCTCAGTGACTGGCATCTAAAGATGGCTGGAAGGAAGCATAGAAAATAAGAGAGCTCTGCACATAGGTGCTGACATAGACCATCATTCATATAACTCAAGGCCAATGGAGTGGGACTGGGCCCTGGATGGCACCTTAAAAAAAAAAAAATCCTAAGCCCACGTGGCTGTTTGCTGACAATTGCAATCTTATGAGAGCAAAATCCCTTTGTGCTTGTTGCTATAAAAACTCCTTACAGTCTCTTCTTGCAGAAAAACAGCTTAATGTCATCTGACCAGGTGAGCAAGTTTCAAATAAAGGAGCCTCAGAGGGGTCTCTGGAAAAAAGATGAGGGGAGATTTCCTGGGAAACTGACAGAATTATGAAAACCTGCAGCTTTGAAACTAAACTTGCATCAGAGGAAGAATTCACAATAGATTTAACTACATAAAAATGTAAAAACTATTTTGTTTAAAAAATCATATAAAGACTAACCACAAACTAAAAATATATGTCACAACACATGGCAAAGAGTTTAATCTCTTTAATATATAACTCATACTCATTAGCAACATTTGAAGGAGAGGAAGTGTAGTAATATGGAGAAAACATTGTCTGTTGGACCTTAATTTTAAAAAATGGCCAAAAAATAAAAAATAAAAATGATGAAAGAACAGCTGGGAACTCTGAACCAGGTTCTCGTGTCCAGAGATTCTGTGTATTGATTCATTGGTCTTTCAATAAAGTAAAATTACTTAAGGGGATTGGTGGAGGGGGGCAAAATGCATGGAAGGTATCAAGAGATACAACTTCCAGTTATAAAATAATTAAGTCATGGGGATGTAATGTAGAGCGTGGGGAATACAGTCAATAAAATTGTATTAACTTTGTGTGGTGACAGATGTGAACTAGACTTACTGCGGTGATCAATTTGCAATGTATACAAATGTCAGATCATTATGCTGTATTCATGAAACTAATAGAATATTGTAAGTCAATTACCCATCGAGTAAAAAAGTAAAATTAATTTTTTAAAGTAAAAATTATTTTATTAATTAATTCTGTATAAATGAATCAGAGTTGGGGTTTTTGGCTCTGATACAAGAGCCATATATTTTTTTAAATCAGGTCTTTTGTGTGGTCATTCTAACCCCAAGAATCTATAATAAAGCTGTAGAAAATTCCAACTACTGTTGTATTTATTACCTTCTAACATACCAAATACGTGACTTCTCCCACAAGAACGTAAGCTGTGTGAGTTAAGGTTGTCTATTTTGTCCAGTGCTATTTCCACACGTAGGAGGCAGATTCGAAGATGTCCCCCAATGACCCCACACTCTGGTATTCTGCCCTTGGTAATCCCATCCCTTGAGTGTGGGCTGGATTTATTGACTTGCTTCTAACAAGCAGAATACAGCAGAAGTGTCTCTGTGACTTCTCTCTTGCATATTTCTCTTTCTGTGTCTGGGACTACTTGCTCTGAGAGAAGCTAACTGCCATGTTGTGAGGCCACCTGGTGAAGACATCCAAGTGGCAAGGAAGTGAAGGAGGCCTCCAGCCAACAAGGAACTGAGGTTCTCAGTCCAACTATGAGGAATAGAGGCCCATGTGAGTGAGCTTAGAAGTAGATACTTTTGTAACTGGGTCTTCAGATGAAACTATGGCCTATTGTGAGTACACCCTCATGAAAGACCTTAAATCCTAGGCACTTAAGCATGCCATGCCCAAATTTTTAGCCCACAGAAATTGTGAAATAATGCTTGGTGATTTAAGCTGCTATGTTTTAGAGTAATTTCTTACTCAGCAATAGATAAGTGATACATTCCAGCACTTAAAATGTGCTGTGTAAATAGTGGTTGAATGAATGAAATGAATGAATAACAACTACACAGCTATATGCAGAGGAAAAAGAAAGAAAATACCCAAATCATTGATGGTGATTGCCTCTGGATAAATTCGTAGGCCCATGGGTGATTATTTTTAAGAATTTATCACTCTCATACTTCATCCCATCCTGTTATTGTGAAATATAACACAAAGATATAAAATTGCATAAATGAACAGCTTGATGGAATATTATAAAATCAGCACCTATGTAACCAGGTGAAAGAACAAAATCTTGCCTATACCCCACAATCATGAGGTTCTTTTTAAAAACATTATTTTCTTATATGCAACTTATGAATCACTAAATTCTACCCCTGAAACTAATAATACACTATATGTTAACTAAATGGAATTTAAATAAAAATTTTAAAAAATAAATAAAAACACAGGTTGCCTTTGTGGCTCAGTCAGTTAAGTGTCTGCCTTTGGCTCAGGTCATGATCCCGGGGTGCTGGGATCGAGTCCTGCATTGGGCTCCTTGCTCAGTGGGGATCCTGCTTCTCCCTCTGCTGCTCCCCCTGCTTGTGCTTTCTCTCTCTCTGACAAATAAATAAAATCATTTTTTTAAAAATGAATAAAAATAGATAAATTAAAAAAACATTATTTTCTATATTATTCCACCCACCATCTATGTATTACGTTTTTCTATCATTCCCTTTTTTATTTTTTTATCGTGATAAAATACACATAGCATACAATTTACCATTTTAACCATTTTTTAAGTATACAGTTCAGTAACATTAAGTACATTCACACTGTTATGCAATCATCACCATCACTCATCTCTAGAACTTTTTTCATATTTTCCAAACTGAAACTCTGAACCCATTAAACACCCCATCCCCTCCCCTCCAGCCCCTGGTAACCGTCATTCTACTTTCCGTCTCTATGAATTTGACTACTCTAAGTAGGTCATATTCATAAGTGAAATCATACAGTATTTGTCCTTTGAATTATGAATTACTTCTTAAATTGAAAAAGCTTTTGCATTTGCTAAGATAAAATTAAACTCATAAGAACCAGTTCAACTTAGTTGAAACCCCATGATTCATAATAAACCATTCAGAAGTGGTTTAAACAGCTTACTGAATGTCTCAGCATGACAAGACTTAGCAATTTTTTGGCAAAGACGTATTTTTGGTATATTTCTACTATTCCCAAGTTTCCTCAAGCCACTTTGGGTGGGAGTGAAGCAGAAGCTAAGAACAGAGGGAAGGTGTTGGGACCCCAAAGCATGGTCACAGTATGCCTGCCACCTCACCCCAAATGACCCTTGACCTGGAAATGTCCATAGCAGAACAACAACTACAACAGAACTATTAACAATTAATTATACCAGCTGCCATCTATTAAATACTTACTGTGGGCTAGGTCCCATTTTAAGTACTTTACATGTATGAACTCATTCAATCCTTACAGCAGCTCTATGAGAAGACAGACATCACCATTATCCTCGTTTTGCATGAGGAAATTGAGGCATAGGGAAAGTTGAGTAACTTGCTGAAGAGGAAGTCAAAGTGGTTTCAACACCAGGAGACTGGCTTATTGCCCTTGCTCTTCAACCAGTGGTTCTCAGATGTGAATGCACATCGGAATCTAAGGAGCGACTGTTAAAACACTGATCACTGGGCCCATGCCCGAGTCTCTGATTCAGTAGTTCCTGTATAGAAACCAGAATTTGCATTTCGAGTACATTGCTAAGTATGCTATGCTGCTGGTCGGAGGACGACACATTGAAAACCACTGTTCCCAACATGGAGGTGAGGGTGACTACCGTGTTATGGGCGTTGACTCCGAAGCAAGCGCTTGACAAGAACAGCGGTACCATGAGTTGCTCCTGTTTTACACGTGAGCATTCGAGAGTCAACAAGATGGAGGACCTGCTCACGTTCACAGAGGTTTGGAAGTGTGGCAGCCTGCGTTCAAGTTCAACTTTCTGAGGGCCCGAGCTCCCGTCTCCTATATCCCACTGCCTCACTGACAGAAGTAGACTCGGTGCTTTGACAGGGTAACACTCGGACGCCTCCTCAAAACAATGCTCAGTAAACACTTGTCTGTTGTTTAATTCAGTGGAGGCAAGAGAAATTGATTTTCTGTTAATAGATCCATGCACATCACGCATGTATCTTTACGTTAAAAAATAGAATTAATTCCCTGTACTGAACGTCTCCTACCATTTTAACCTCTAGTGGCAGTGGCTTTCATTTTATATTATTCTGTCCCTCATCACTGGATAGTATTTGGTCATTTACAGGCATTAAGGATGACTTAATGGACGTAGTTCTAAAGTTTTGTTCAACACTTAAGTTTACTTCTTTTTTCTTCCCTAATGTTTGTACTGGGATAGTAGTTCTTTTGTTTCTAAAGTTCTTTTCCAATTTATCAAACCAGACAAATTTTGAGAGAAACTAGTAAAGGGTTTAAGTTTCATTCAGCGGGCTCTAGGAACCAACTTTCTATTATTATCAGCTGATTGTTCTCAGAGTTGGTGGGGTCTCTAATTGAGTTCCTTGCAACATACATGGATCCAGAGAAGAGTTTTTGCTTCTCATTCAAGGTCACCATCTACTTTGGCGAAATAGGGACAAATTTACATTTGTCCTGTTACATAAACAGTGGTAGGTAGATACCTTAACTGATTGGTACCCTACTTTATATTTTTCCCAATGTTATTGTGGGTCCATACTGTTGGCTACCCAGCCAAATTCTTCCTTGCCAACAGAGCCCTTCTATTGTTCAGATAGTGGGAGCACAAGAAAGTAGTGAGAAAAGTGGGCCACTTCCACAGCCCCAGAGAATAATCCTGATTGTTTTAAAACCAGTCTTGCAAAGGTGTGGACTAACCTTTGTCAGGGATTGGTCTAAAGGTGTACATGTGACCAAATTCTAGCCAATGAGATATAGAAGGAACAGCACTGGGGCCTCTGGGAAAAATGTCTCTCCCTGGTAAAAGTTGGGAAAGCTCTTCCACTTCTTATTCTTTCTCGTTATAAATCTTTTTTATAGCACTTGTTCCATTTGCAGAACGTTTTTTAGACTAGTATTAAGTTACTGATTCTCTTCGAGTTGAACCAAATGGTTCAACAGAGCTGGTCTCTGTAGCCTTGACCCAACAGCAGTTGCCCAAGATGGGGCAGGACTGGGAATGCTCAGAGTCCACTCCTAGGGACAGAGAACACCTGGATGTCAGCCAGCTCTCTGCCTGCTCGCTGGTCTCTGGACCTTGGCCCAGTTATCTGATGTGAGAATCTCAATTACTATATGTTCAACAGCTAAATTACATATGAAGCCTCAGATAGTCTTATGGTTTCAATAACTTCCCATAAAACCAGTCACTAAGAATTCAAGGTATCTGGTGCAGAACAAGACAAATCCGTATCTACAGCTTGGTTGTCTGGATTTCAGGGACACCGGTGGGCTCCTCTAGGTCCTTGTAACTGTTCAGTTGCTGCAACAGTCCTACACCACCAATGAATTGAATTAATTAAGAAAACAAGAGTCAATTTTGGCTTGGAATTGATTTCAACCCAGCCCAAGACTCTCAAGGGAGGGGGAGGAGCCCTCCTTCAAATCTCGAAGATTTTGAAACAAGGCAATTCCCTTGGCTTTGCGTGTATATCTATCAACCATCTAACCTGGGACCTGCGGGTGCAGTTCCTGGTCTGTAAATGACTGAAGTCGGCAGCCGCCAACCGCAGTCTTCCTGACCAAGCCAGGGCAATGCAAACCTTTCTTTCACTTATCGACAGAAAGGGGATCTTGCAGCCAGAGTTTGTCAAAATGCTGTTCCCCCAAACTCAAAGATGAACCCGACTCTCATTGTACCTGTAAAAATGTTGAATTGTTTTGCAGTTTATGTTTCTGAATTATGTTTCTTGTCTCTTCTCGCCTCGTGTTCCTCAATCTTTTCTTTCTTTCTTTTTTTTTTTAACTCAGCCCCCTTCAAAGCTTTCAAATGCTGAATTCTTTATACCCTTGCCAACCAAGATTTAGTCAGTTTTGCTTCCCATCGTCTGATTAATGAAAACGATAGCTTTGTGGAAAAATTGTTTTTAAAACAAAGACTCTTCTCCATTCTCCTGGATCTCCTGGAGGGGTCTTCCCCAATTTGAGAATGTGTGTCCTAGCCTTGCACTTTAAACCTGCGTAAGTCATTTCTTTCTTTCTTTTTCTTTCTTTCTTTCTTTTCCTTTTCCTTTTTTTTTTTTTTAAAGATTTTATTTATTTGAGAGAGGGAGAGAGCAAAAGGAGCACAGAGAGAGGGACAAGCAGACTCTATGCTGAGCACGGAGCCCCACACAGGACTCAATCTCATGACCCTGAGATCATGACCTGAGCTGAAACCGAGAGTCCGACACTCAACCGACTGAGCCACTCAGGTGCCCCGTGAGTCATCTATTTCTAAATGTGATTAAGGTACATACTGTGTCAAGTAGAAATTTTATTATGATTAAGTTTCTGTGATCTGGATAAGGAAATATGTACAAAAGAAAGAGATCTTTTATTACACCACTCACAATCCCCATCCCCATTCTTATTTTCCTCATATTTACTTATTTTTATTACTCCCCCCCCCCCAATTAGCATAAAGTATTGGCTACAAATCAGGGTACACTTTGCTTTTATTACACTTCCCTTTAGATCACTAAAACATAATTGCTTGTTCGATGAATTTTTCTTTCAATATGAAGATTCTATAACCCCAACTAAATTAAAAAATCACTTCATCACATGTCTCCTACATGCTTCTTATAGGTTGACTCATGTCCCCTCAAAAGATACATTGAAGTCCTAACCCTCAAACCTGTGAACATGATCTTATTTGGAAATGGGTTTTTGCAGATATAATCAAGTTAAGATGAAGTCATACTGGAGTAGGGTGGGCCCTAAATCCAATGACTGGTGTTCTTATGAGAAGTGAGAATTTTTTTTTTTAAAGGTTTAATTTATTTATTTGACAGAGATAGAGACAGCCAGCGAGAGAGGGAACACAAGCAGGGGGAGTGGGAGAGGAAGAAGCAGGCTCATAGCAGAGGAGCCTGATGTGGGGCTCGATCCCGTAACGCCAGGATCACGCCCTGAGCCGAAGGCAGACGCTTAACCGCTGTGCCACCCAGGCGCCCCGAGAAGTGAGAATTTTTAATATAGAGACAGAGACACTCATGGAGAACACCATGAGAAGACAGAGCCAGATTGGAGTTATAGAATTTCAAGTCAAGGAACACCAAAGACTGTGGGAACCACCAGAAGCTAGACGAGACAAGGAAGGATTCTCCCCTAGAAACTTTGGAGAGCATGACCCTACAGACACCTTGATTTTGGACTGCTAGACTCTGAATTGAGGGGCAATAAATTTCAGTTGTTTTAAGCCATCCACTTTGTAGGATTTTGTTACATCAGGCCATGAATTCAATGCCCAACTTGACAATGGGATATGAAGATAAGTAAGGGACACATCTTGTCATCAGGGGTCCTCACAATCTAAGAGAGGACATAGCCGTGGACATTTTTAAATTACAAATTTTTAGTGTGTTATAAGTGAGAATATATACATCTGTACACACAATAGAGACACCACAAAGGACGGAGTAATGAAACTGAAAGAACAGTAGAAGCTTTGCAAAATAATGTGAGTTTTTGGAATTCTTATATATTTTTTTTCTTTATATATAAAAACACTGGCCTTTTTTAGTGAATCCTTTCTCCCTTTTTTGTTGGCTTCCTTCCTTCTCTCCTCCCCTTTCAACTTATATCAATCAGCATACTTCACTTCAGTTAACATTGCTAATTTTATGTTACTTATTTTTCCATGTTTTTCTCCAAGCTTAGGTAATCAATCATACTCATATACATGTATATGTTGTCATTACTCATTTTACAAAAATCTGATCATATTGTAGATACTTTCTGGATCTTTCTGTTCTCAGCAATACCTTGTAGACACTCCTACATTTCAATCGGGGTAGCTATAAATTATTCCTTTTATTGACTGCATAATATTCCATCCTGTAAATATATCATATTTTATCCAACCATTTCCCTGTTGATGGATATTATATGCATTGTTGTAATAGACATCTTTGGACATATATTCTTAACTGCTGCTGCTTCTATTTCTATGGGCTAGATTCCTAGGAGAGAGAATTTTGTGGTAAAAGACATACTTTTAATATTTTAAAATGTTGTCAGTTTGCTTTTCAAAAATATTACAACACCTCACATTTTTACTTGTGTAAGAGAGAAAGTAGCCCTTCCTTCCCCCCCCCAACCCGGATTCCCACCAGCCATAGATGTCAAGATCTTTTTAAATATTTGCTAACAAGCTGGGTAAAAAGTGACATAGCTTTAACTTGGATTTCCTGAACTATTCATGTATTTTAACAACTTTTTAAAAGATTGATTTATTTATTTTAGAGAGAGAGAGAGCGCATGTGTGCATGTGCGTGTGCTTGTGTGTGTGTGTTCATGCATGTGCTCTCTCATGAACAGGAGAGGGGCAGAGGGAGAGAGAAAGAATCTCAAGCAGACTCCCCACTAAGTGTGGAGCCCTACATGGCGCTCAATCTCACAATCCTGAGATCATGACCTGAGTCGAAACCAAGAGTTGGACAGTTAACTGACTGAGCCACCCAGGAGCCCCTATTTTAGCAACTTTTAATATGCTTTTTAGCCATATCAATTTGTTTTTCTGGGAACTGTCTTTTCATATTGTTTGTTCATTGTTTTTGATTGGGTTGTTTACTCTTTTGATCAGTTTGTATGAGTGTTTTGAATGTTAACAGTACCACTGGTGTATCTATCATTTTTCATTCGACTTTTTCATTGACTATATTCATTGTATCTTTTGTCATATAAAATTTTTAGTATTTTTCTTGTTTTATTTTTTTATTTTTTTAAGATTTTACATATTTGAGAGAGAGCACATGCAGGAGGATGGATGGGAAGGGAGAAGTGGGCTCCCCAATAAGCAGGGAACCCAATGCGGGGCTCGATCCCAGGACCCCAGAATCATGACTTGAACCGAAGGCAGATGTTTAACCAACCGAGCCACCCAGGTGCCCATTTGTTTGTTTTTTAAATATTTATTTATTTATTTGAGAAAGAGAGAGCACGAAAATGGGGGCAGGATCAGAGAGAAAGAAAGAAGGAGAGAACAGACTGACCAGGGGCTCGATCTCACGACACTGAGATCATGACCTGAGCCAAAATCAAGAGTCAGAGCCTTAACCAACTGAGCCAGGTGCCCCTAAAATGTTTAGTTTTTATGTAATCAAATATGTTTATCTTTTTGTTTATAGCTTCCAATTTCTATTTTATCTTAAGAAGATCTCCATACATAATTTATGGGGCTATAATGTACAGTGACTATAGTTAATAATACTCTATTGCATATTTGGAAGTTGCTATGAGAGTAAGATCTTAAAAGTTCTCACCACAAGAAAAGAAATGTTTGTAACTGTGCACGTGGTGGATGTTAACTAGACTTATTGTGGTGATCATTTCACAATATATAAATATCAATCATACTGTTGTACACCTGAAACCAATATAATGTTATACGTCAATTATACCTCAATTAAAAAAAATCTCTGCTGCTGCTTATAGGTAGTCTCCTACATTTTCTTTCTTTTTTTTTCAGTTTTATTGAGGTATGATTGACAAATGAAAACTATACATATTTAGATAGTACAACAGGATTTTTTAAGGTGTAGCAAGTGATGATTTAATATATGTACACATTGTGGAATGATTACCACAATCAAGTTAATTAACACATTCGTCACTTCACACAGTCACCATTTTTTCTTGTGTTTGGTGGTGAGAACACTTAAGATGAAGATTTTAATCCTTCATCCTGTTCCCAGGGATTATCCCAGGGATAAATCCCACCTGATCATGGCACATGGTCCTTTTAATGTGCTGTTGAATACAGTTTGCTAATATTTTGTTGAGGATTTTTCCATCTTTGCTCATCAGGGATATTGCTCTGTAATTTTCTTTTCTTGTAGTATCATTATCTGGTTTGGTATGAAGGTAATGCTGGCCTTGTAAAATGAGTTTGGAAATGTTCTCTCCTCAGAGTTTGAGAAGGATTGGTATTAAATCTTCTTTAAATGTTTGGTAAAATTCACCAGTCAAGTCATCTGGTCCTAGGCTTTTCTTTCTTGGGAAGTTTTTGATTACTGATCAGTCCCCTTACTTGTAATTGATCATTTCAGATTATCTATTTCTCCAAGATTGGTGTTGGAAGATTGTATGTTTTTAGGAATTTATCCATTTTTGTCTAGGTTGTCCTATCCATTGGTGTCTTTGTTCGTAGTAGTCTCTTACTATCCTTTGTATTTCTGTGGCATTAGCTATAACGTCTCTTTCATTTAAAATTTTACTTATTTGAGTCCTCTGTTTTCTCTTGGTTAATCTAGCTTAAAGTCTGTCAATTTTGTTTCTCTTTTCCCCCCAAAATTCTTAATTTCAGTGATCTTTTCCACTCTCTTTCTAGTTTCTATTTCATTTATTTCTGCTCTAATCTTTATTGTTCCCTTCCTTCTGCTAACTTTGGGTTTGTTTATTCTTTTTTTTCCCCTAGTTCCTTAAAGTTTAAAGTTAAGTTGTTTATTTAAGATATTTCTTTTTTCTTCTTTTTTTCTTAATGTAGGCGTTTATTGCTATAAACTCTTATGCTGCATGCCATAAGGTTTGATATGTTGTATTTCTATTTTTGTTTGTCTCAAGGTACATTTCCATTTCTCTTTTGATTTATTTTTTGATCTGTTGGGTTTTCAGGAGTCCATTATTTAATTTCCATATATTTTTAAATTTTCCATTTGTCCTCCTGTTATTGATTTCTAGTTTCACACCATTGTGACCATAGAAGATAATATAATTTCAGTCTTCTTAAATCCATTAAGACTTGTTTTGGGGCCCAACACATGCTCTATCCTAGAGAATATTCCCTATATACTATATGCTTGAAGAATTTGTTTTCTATTGCTGTTGGATGGAATGTTCTGTATATGTCTGTTAAGTCTATTTGGTCTATAGTGTCACTCACGTCTACTATTTCCTTACTGATTTTCTGTATGGATAATCTATTCATCAATGAGGGTGTTGAAATCTTCTACTATTATTGTATTGTTGTCTAGTTTTCCCTTCAGTTCTGTTAAGATTTGCCTTATATATTTAGATACTCCAGTATTGTGTTCATATATGTTTATAGTTGTTATTCCTCTTGATGAATTGACCCCTTTACCATTATATAGTGACCTTATTTATTTCTTGTGACTGATTTTGACTAAAAATCTATTTCAGTCAATATATATAACTAAATATAACCATTCCTGCTCTCTTTTGGTTACCATTGATGGAGTATTTTTTCCCATCACTTCCCTTCAGTCAATGTGTATCTTAAAAGTTAAGGTGAGTCTCTAGGCAACATAATGTTAGATCCTGTTTTTTAAATTTATCCAGTCTTTCTTGTGTCTTTGATTACATAATTTAATCCATTTACATTTAAAGTAATTATTGATAACTAAGGACTTACTATTGCCATTTTGTTCATTGTTTTCTGACTATTTTATAATTCCTGTATTCCTTTCCTCCTCTCTTGCTGTCATCCTTTGTGATTTGTTGATTTTTTTTTTTTTTTTGTACTGGTGTGCTTTGATTTCTTTCCCTTTTGTATGTCTCATAGAGATTTCTTCTTTATGGTTACCATGAGATTTACCTGAAACATCTCAGTTATAACAGTCTATTTTAAGAGGATAACAACTTAACTTCAACCACATACAAAATCTCTACACTTTTACTTCTCCCCTGAATCCCACATTTTATGCTATTATGGCCCACTTTACATCTTTCTCATATTGTATATCCACTAACAAATTATTGTAGCTATAGTTATTTGAAATACATTTGTCTTTTAACTTTTATACTACAGTTAAAAGTGCTTTGCACACCATCAATACAATATTTGAGTATTCTGAATTTAACTGTATGTACCTTTACAAGTAAATTTTGTATTTTTCATATGTTTTCATGCTGTTACTTAGCCTCCTTTCAGTTCAGCTTGGAAAAAATCCATCTAGCATTTTTTATAAGGCAAGTCTAGTGGTGATGAACTCTTCAGCTTTTTATTTCTCTCTCCTTCAGTTCTGAAAGACAGACTTTTCAGGTATGGTATTGTTGGTTGGCAAGCTTTTTCTTTTACCACTTTGGCAATAACTTCCCACTTCCCTCTAGCCTATAAGATTTATATTGAGAAAACTGCTAGTAGCCTCTAGGTGGTCCCTTATATATCCCAAGTCTCTTTCTTTTGCTGCTTCCAAAATTCTCTTTGCCTTTCACTTTTGACACCTTGATTATCATGTGTCTTGGGGTAATTTTTCTTGGGTTGATCCTGCTTGGGGTATTTGAGCTTCATGTATCTGGATGCCCATATCCCTCCCAAGATTTGGGACATTTTCAACCACTATTTCTCTAAATAAACTTTCTGCCCTGTTCTTTCCCTCTTCCTCTGGTATTCCCATAATGCATATATTCATTCTTTTGATGGTATGTCATAAGTTCTGTATGCTTTCTTTACTTTTTTTCATTTTTATTCTCTAGCTGGCTAATTTCAAATGACTTACCTTTGAGTTTGCTGATTCTTCCTTACGCATGATCCAGTCTGTGTTGAGCTCTCTTTTGAATTTTTCAGTTCTGTCATTCTGTTACTATAGTCCTTAGCTCTAGGATTTTGGTTTGTTTTTGCTCTATGGATTTTTGGTGTATTTTTTATGGCTTCTATTTCTTTATAAAACCTCTCATTTTGTTCATGCATTGCTTTCCTGATTTTGTTTAGTTGTCTACCTGTGTTCTCTTACATTTCATTGATCTGTAAGATGATCATTTTGAATTCTTTGTCAGGCCATTTGCAGATCTCCATTTCTTTGGGGTCACTTATGGGTGCTTATTAGTTTCCTTTGGGTGTCACATTTGTCTGACTTTCTATAGTCCATGTAGCCTTATATTAGTATCTATGCATTTGAGGGAGGAAATACCTCTTCCAGTCTTTATAGACTGGTTTCAGCAAGTAGAGTCCTCCTGTGCCAGGTCCCTAGACTGATAATATTGCCTCCTGGATGGCAATTGAATGGAGTTGGAGCTGGGTCATGTGGCTCCTACTGGGTCTGCCATAGGGTTTACAGTTGGCAGGCCTGTTACCAGAATTTTAAGCAGATGTGGATTGACTGGTCCCTTGGGCTGGTGTGGATTCTGCCTGGCTCCTGGGTGGACAGGACTGCCTCTAGAACCTTGGTCAGTAGGCTGTCACTGGAACAAGTATCCGCTTCAGGATTCGTAGATGACAGCCCTGTTACTAGCATGTGGATGAATGTGGGTCCTGCCGGGTCATTAGGAGGGCTCTCCACTGGTCACTGGAGAGGAGGGGTCCCTGGGAAGACAGAATTTGCCCCAGACCACAAGTGATAGGGGCTGGAACCAAGTCACAGGGCTGCATTAGAATCCACATTGGACCAGAGTTGTTGGGCCTGCCTTTGGAAACATGAGAAGGATGTCTTCTACTGGGTCCCTGGCTGGTAAGACTACTCTTGGACTGCAACTGACAGGGGCTAGAACTGAGTCATAAGTCTGCTTTAACGTCATGGTCAGACTGAGGTCAGTGGGCCTACCTCGGGAAGCATGGTTGGTTATGTCTTTTCGTGGTTCTTTCGGTGGACAAGAATATTCTTGGCCCATGGCTGAGAGGAGATGGAGCCCAGATGCAGGACCATTTCAGGATATAAAGTCAAACTGAGTTTGGCAGTCTTACCTCTGGGGACATGGATGGGCATGTTTCCTTCTGGGTCTCTTGGCAGATGGTACTTGTGCAGGGTGGCCAAATGGGCTGTAGCCAAGTTCATGGGGACTGTTTCCAGGTCTGTAGCCAGGACCACAGTTGATGAGGTTGCTACCCAGACATGTGCCTGTCTTCTCAAAATGGCTCTCCTCAGTCTTCGGCTCCATTAGGGTTTCACAATCTCCTATCTGGATCTCACAGTATTACCACAAAGGCACTTTGGTCTGTGAATGGTTGCCAAATTGTTGTTGCTGATTGAGGGGACCTCTTAGTTCACCACCTTGCTGAAGTCCTCTTAGATTTTCTTACAGGATTGCTGTTGTTTGATTTTGTTTAATCCATCTTAAATTAGTATTTGTAGGGACACCTGGGTGTCTCAGTTAAGCATCTGCCATCAACTCGGTATGATCCCAGGGTCCTGGAATTGAGTTCCACATCAGGCTCCTTGCTCAGCAGGAGACTCTTCTCCCTCTGCCCCGCCCCCTGCTCATGCTCTCTCCCTCTCCCTCTCTCTCTCTCTCTGATAAATAAATAAATAAATAAATAAATAAATAAATAAATAAAATCTGTAAAAAGTTAGTATTTGTATCTTATTTAAGATTGAGGTGCATCTTTTTTTAACAGAGAGCCTTTCCTCTCTGATCTGAACTACCCTCATTGATGTATATTAAAGTCTCACATACACTGAGGTCCATTTCTAGATTCTCAATTCATTTCCACTGATTTTGTTTATTTGCATTTGTCTGTTTCTAGCCTAATCCTAATTTGACTTATTTATCATGACCTCCACTATCTCCTTAGGCACGTACCCCCACAGTCTTCTTTTGTATATTTTTCTTGACTGTCATATTTAGTATTCATTCTTCCATATAAGCTTTAAGATTCAATGTCTCAGGTAAGGGTATATATCTAGCTCAGTCTGAGTCACATGCAGAGAGTGAGAAGCCAGCTCTGCAACTCTTTTTTAAAACATCAAACACCAAAGGTCTTATTTCTAAACCCTTCTCATAATGAAGACCCAAATCAGTCCTGGGGTCTCAGACTCTCTCAACAAAAAAGGTCTGATTACTTCTCTTTTAAGACATAGTAGAGTGGTTACTTCCCATGCCAAGAAGATAATTTATATTCCCAGGGTGAACAAAGGAACACCTCTTACTAGAGCAGCAGAAAAGAAAACACATATGCACACATTTTTTAATTGCTGCTATATCATATTAAGGAAGTTGGAATTTATTCAACTTGTAGGTATTTGGTTAGCCATTTAAAAGTTTTAGGTGGAAGAGTCACAAGATCAATTTGGCAGTGGCAAAGAAGATGAAATAGAAGGGGAAGAAACTGGAAACAGGAGGCTCAGTCAAGGTACTACTGTTAGAGTCCAAGCAAAGATGACAAAGACCTTAAATAAGGCAACTGCCAGACATAGAGAGAAAAGAGGACAGCTTTGAAACCACTTAGCAGGTAGGATTGACAGGATCCATGATTGATTTGATATTGAGTTACATAAGAATCCATAATAACTGCCTGATTTCTAGCCTGGATGATAGAGTTGATGGTACAGATAAATGACACAGAAGCACAGAGGAGGAGACTTGGGTGAAATGTAGATAATGACCTTAGTTTGGAACATGTTGAATTTGAAGGTCTGTGAGACACTGACGTGGTGATACTCAGCTGACACAAAGATTATATTGGGTTTGGAACTAAAGGGAGTGCAAGACTGAATAAGTTGTTTTCAGGACCACCAGGATATATGTGGTAGTAAAAACCATGGAGGAGGAGAGCCGAGACGGAACACTGAGGAACAGCAACTTATACCAGAGGAGATAGGAATTGGAGGCAGCCAGGGTTTCTGAGAATTAGCCATTTAAGAAGCAGAAAGTGGTAACACAGAAGGCAAGAGAGAAGAGAGGTGAGAAGGAGGTCAGTTGTGTTGAAGGCAGCAGAGAGGCCTCGGAGGTCCAGTGGATTTGGCAATTACCAAATGGTGAACTTTGCGAGAGCAGTTTCAGTTGAGTGGGGTGAAAAGATGTCAGATTTTAAATGTAGAGTGAAGTCAAAGAATGAGAGAACGTGCCGGGTGTCTCCCCTTTGTCCCTCCAGATCCATGCTCTACCCTTTGCCACTCTGCTCTCTGTCCCAGATCAATGGCAACATCAACAGAATACCACTGAGTGACTCCATTGAGTTTGACTAATAGAGAGCCCTGGGGGGAGACTGGAGGGAAGAAGGAGTGGGGTGGGGATATATACTCCCCCAATTCCCTCCTTATGGAGTCTGCTACATTCACTCAACCAAAGGTCACAACTCTCCCCAGCTGGGTTCAGGTAACCACTCTCTCCTGGCTCCTCTCAAGCCTCACTGAGAGTGGTAATAGTTCTGCTTTTCCAGTCCTAGTGTTCTTTACCATGCTTTGTTTTCTCTACATCCTGTCTACACCTCTATTACTAGTCCTTTATTAAACCTTCCATGAATCATCCTGACTTGAGCACACCATCTGTATCCTGCTGGAGCCCTGAATGATGCAAGGAGGAAGCCTGGCTGGGAAGAGCAAGAGTTAGCGAGGGAAGGTTTTTGTCATGGGGCTTATTTTGTAAGGGCTAAAGAGGTTTGGCTATATTGACAAGCTTATGAAGTTTCCATAGCCAAGGCCTATTTCAATGGTGTGATCTGATAGGAAGGAAGAAATGGTCAGAGCTCTTATGCTAGCCTCTGGGCTGGATGACATTATTGGTGGCCTCACCACTATTTCCTAAGACATTCTAGAACCTGTGTTTCCAGTTTGACCAAGACAGCCCATTGCCAGGTTTGCCCACGGCTGTGTTGGCAAGTGTTGGTCTGAGTCATGAGCTCATGGAAAAGTAGACATGGAGACTAAAGGAGAAAGAACAAAGGTCAGGACCTTGACAAACCCAGGTACGCACCTCAGTGCACCAAGGCAGTTGGACAACAAACAAAGTCATTGGTGTTTTTTTAAACTTTGCAAGGCTCTGTAGGAACCAGCTCACCTTGCCAGTCTCCTCCCTTGCTCTCTTGTGGGTTTCTGATTTGATCGTATGGCTCTGCCTCATCGGCCTCCTTTTGCTTTCTCAAATAATAATCAAGCCCTGTTCTTCTCTTGACCCTGAATTCTGACCATTCCATTGCCTGTGACCTGGCACTTTCCCCAACTCCTATTCCGGCTAACTCCTTCTCATCCTCAGATTTCCTCTTAAATGCCACTTCCTCAGTAGGCTGACCACCCAATCCAAATTGGTCCCCTTTGTTCCTCTTCTTCAGTGAGCCCTGGACTCCTCTTTCTTGTAGTCACCACATTTGAAAATGTATTAAAGCGGTGGGACACGTGGGTGGCTCAGTCAGTTGAGCATCTTCCTTTGGCTCTGGTCATGATCCCAGATCCTGGGATCGAGTACCGCATAGGACTCCCTGCGCAGTGGGGAGTCTGCTTCTCCCTCTCCCTCTGCCTGCCACTCTCCCTGCTTGTGCTCTCTCTCTGTCAAATAAATAAATTTTTAAATAAAATAAAATGTATTAAAGTGGAGAATTTTATTTGGAAAGTCTCCTAGATCCTCTTACAAACCTTTCATTTTTGTTTGTTTTTACCTCTAAGTCTTTTATTCATCTGGGATTTGTTTTCAGTATATAGTCTAAGGTAGGGGCCTTTCACAGTCTGTGTTTCTAAAAGCACTTGGTTGGACCCTCTTACAGCTCTTCCTTTTACTCGCTCATCTGCTAACAATCGCTTCACAGCTGATGACCCCACACTAGGTCCATTATTGCATACAAAGAAGATATCCTTATCCCAAAGGATAAAAAGAGAATAATGACAGAACTTCTGGGCACGAGGCCCAGAGAGGATCTTGGTATACTTGGGAATGCAGACACATAAACTAAGAAATGACAGTAAAACAAGGTAAATGCTTTAAAGCCATGTAATGATTATAATCTCCTGGAATTCTGGTAAAGAATGTGTTTCTATTCATTTCAGTCTCTCAGTTTGTAGCACTGTGTCTTACCCACTGAAATCATTTAACAGATGTTTTAACAATTAACTGGAGTGTTAGATCTTTTCTTTTTTGAGCTTTTACTTTTTGCCGAATTTCCAAACTCATGTTCACTACTTCTAGACATCTCTACCAGTATGTCCTACAAGCATTTCCAATACAAGATGTCCTAAACAGAATTCTGTCCTCCAAAACCCAATTCTCTCTTACTCTTCACTTCAGTTTCCTGGATAGAATGCTCAGTATCACTCTCTCTCTGACCCCACATCCAACCTGTCACCATGTCTTGTCTATTTAGGCCATAGATACTTCATTTTAGATAATAAATGACTCATTTACTTATCCCCACCATCTTGGGTCATACCTTCATTATCACTTCCTTGAGCTGGTTAAAAAAAAAAAACAACAAAACATGCCAACAGATCTCTCTGCCTTTTCTCTCCTTTCTCTAAAATCTTCTAATTGCCATTACAGACTTGTTTCTTTTTTTTTTAAAGATTTTATTTATTTATTTATTTATTTATTTGAGAGAGAGAGAGAGAGAGAGCACCAGCGGGGTGGGGAAGGGGAGCACAGAGAGAGAGGGACAAGCAGACTCCCCGCTAAACAGGGAACCGGATGTGGGGCTTGATCCCAGGACCCTGGGATCATGACCTGAGGTGAAGGCAGATGCTTAACTGACTGAGCCACCCAGGTGCCCCCACAGTCTTATTTCTGAAACACAAATCTGACACTATCACTATCTTTCTTAAAATCCTTTTGTGGCTCCCCAATATTTTTGGGATAAAGTTCAAATTTTTAAAGCCTGGATCAATAGAAACGTCTTGATCTGGCTATAGACAAATCTATCCCAAACAAGTAATCTAAAACATGGAAAAAATTATATACACAGAGCTGTTCATTGAGTACTATATTAGCTTTTTATTGCTGTTCTAACAAATTACCACAAATGTAGTGCCTTAAGACATCACAGAAGAAAGACGAAAAGATCCCTGGACTTTACCTAGATTTACCTTTGTGTGGATGAATAACTTTTCTCTGCTTAAGTCATGCTACGTTGAGTTTTCTGTTATGTGTAGTCAGATGCAACTGTAACTAATCAAAGTACCTCTATAATTAAAATAAAGAAGAAAAAGTGGTCTGACTCCAAGTTATATTTCTCTAATTCCTCATCATCCATTCCATGAATAGGCCAAGGCCTCTGTTCTAAGCTCTGCTCACACTCTTTTCTTTTCCCTAATGCTTTCTAATCCCTAATGCCTTCTGATCTCTACCCTACTTCTTTCTCAGTTTAGCAAATTCCTGCTCATCCTTCAAAAGGCCAAATGTTAAACCCCCACAACGTTTTTCCCAACTTTTCCCTCAAAAAGATTCATCATCATTGTTCCCATGGCATTTTGTCAAACGTTCTACTCACTTGAGACACTATATTTTGTCTATTTTCTTGACTGTGTCCTCTGCTGAACTGTGAGCAACAGAAGGGTCAAAAACCCTGTTCTGTATTTGTTCCCTCCAAAGCTGACATGGCAGTCAGTATATAGTAGGTGCACAATAAATACTTTTCAAATAAGTAAACATAAGAATAAAAAATATCTACATATTTAAACCAAATATCATCCTCTCCTTCCTAGGTAAACCCCTGTCTTCTCCCCATTTCTGTTCCTTTTTTTGTTTATTCTATCGGTAAAAGAAGAGTTGAGTTGATAGGTAATGGTTATCAGTACTTGGATAATTGTCATCAAGGTGAAAGTGGGAGGAATTTGATGACACTTTGGAAGTAGGAAAAAAGTGGAGAAGCACAGGAAGTAATTTAGGGCAGAAATTCAGAATTAAGAATGAGAATCCCTCAGTCTCTCCTGTCCTAAATCATGATCTATCATGCTCAAAAGCAGTGACTTTAGCAGACCTGGCCCAAACTCAGAGCCACAGTGATGAGGGTCTGAATCCCAGCTCCACTTACCTCCTCGTTGACTGTTGAGGAGGTAGGTCACTTCCATCCACCTTCTTCTTCTTCTTCTTTTTTTTTTTTTAAAGGATGCATGGACCATCCTTTTTTTTTTTTTTTTAAGATTTTACTTATTTACTTGACAGAGAGAGAGAGAGACAGCCAGCGAGAGAGGGAACACAGGCAGGGGGAGTGGGAGAGGAAGAAGCAGGCTCATAGCGGAAGAGCCTGATGTGGGACTCGATCCCAGAACACTGGGATCACGCCCTGAGCTGAAGGCAGACGCTTAACGACTGAGCCACCCAGGCGCCCCCATCCACCTTCTTCTGACACAGTTTCCTTCTCTGAGAAAAAGGACTAGAGGTACCTGCCTGGCTGGCTCACAGAATTATTGGGAAGCCAAAAAGGATCAGACTTGTGTACAAGATTTGCTATGACACCAATGCCAATGTGAACCACGTAGCTTTATCTTATGTAGGACCAACCCAATAAATGCTTGGTGAATAATTGAATGAGCAAATGAATGAGCCCAGTTTCCTGATTATCTTGTTCAAGTCAAAGACTACATGCAGGAACAACTTCATCTTTAGGGTTTATATAAAATATAACCACTATATATGACATCATCATCATGAAGAAAGTTCTCTTACCCATTAAGTTGCTGATTCTTAGACTTTCTTTATATGGGACAAAACTTTTTATTTCATTATTTGAGAAATGACTGAAATGCACCAGTCCTGAGAAAGGTAACATTGCAACTTAAATCACACTAAGGAATCCATGATTCATTTTTTAAAAGCATGTTTTAATAGGGGCTAAGTGGTAGGATAGGGGGGCGCACCACCTGGGTGGCTCAGTCGGTTAAGCAACCAACTAGGTTTCAGCTCAGGTCGTGATCTTAGGGTTGTGAGATGGGGCTCGTGCTCAGCAGAGAATCTGCTTCAGAGTCTTTCCCTCTGCACCCCCCTCCCCGAACGCTCTCTCTTTTTCAAATAAATAAATAAAATCTTTTTAAAAATAGGGGCTAAGGGGAAAATGAGCTTTTGTTTTTGCTTTAAATTTTAAACAGTAATGTAAGGTACTGTGTTATCTGCCCTGTTAAAGGGGAAAATAATTGTGTGATCTAGAGGCTATAAAAAGGATCTTTTTTTATTTCCTTCATCTTCCTACCCTTGAAATTTTGGACCTCTTGTTTAACAATTTTTTTTCTGCTGAACTTAACAGGTAGCTATAATATTGATTTGAAATTAAAAATAAAAAGTAAACACAACAGGGATGATTGGGTGGCTCATTCGGTTGGATGGCCAACTCTTGATCTCAACACCAGTCTTGATCTTGGGATCGTGAGTTCAGGCCAGAGAAAGAAAGAAAGAAAGAAGAAAGAAAGAAAGAAAGAAAGAAAGAAAGAAAGAAAGAAAGAAAGAAAGAAAGAAGAAAGAAAGAAAGAAAACACAACATATCCCCTAACTTTTAGACATATATTCATTTATATATATAAATTATATATATGTATTTGCATGCATGTGAGTGTGTGTGTGTAAATCTGACTTGGAAAAATGTTAGAGTGGATCACAGGGAATTTTATTGATTTGTCTCCACACCAAATGCGCCCTAATCTGCTCTTGCGATGATCAAAACAGTCATCACGAACACCATGATGAAAAAAACCCACATGAAGAATCGGTCTATGACTTTTGCAACCTTCTTCCACTCGCTCCCCTTGGAATTGGTGGCCTTGTGGTCTTTGAGGCACTTGGCAATGTACTCAATATTCCTCGTCAGCACCTTGTACCGCGCACAGTAGCTGTCAGCATCCTGCGGGTTCTCACCATGGCACCCCAGGTCATTCTTTACCAGTTTGTTTATTTCCTTTCTGGAAAGGCCTTTGTTTCTGTCTGTCTTCAGATTTGGCTCTGGAAGTTTGCCATAAACCTTTGTGAGGTGGGTTCGCTCCCTGTCGTGGCGGGGGCTAAGGCAGCTCTCACCCACATCATAGACACACAAGACCCTGGACATGTATTTCAGGATGACGACCCTGGCCCAGTGTGGCACCGGCCGGGCCTCAGCCCCACAGAAGTGGATATTCATCACCATAATGGTCAAGGCGGTGGAGGCTGTGATCAAGGCCATTGTGGCTATATAGTATTTGCCTGGAAAATAACCACAACCAAGTTAGCTTAAAATTGTCCTCATGTTTGGCTCAAAAATACACAAACACCTTTTCTAGGGAAGCTGTATGCACTAATGGTTACCAGTATAAGCTTCTGAATCAAACTTTCTAGGTTCAGATCCCAGCTCTGTCACTCACTAGACTTGTAGCCTGGAGCAAGTTATATCATCCTGCTAAGCCTCAGCTTCCTTCTCTGTAAAATAAGTATAATAATCGGATCTAATTCATGGGACTAGGGTGAGGTTTAATTGAGATGGTACATGTAAAGTTCTCAGCACTGACTCTTCACTGAGTTAAAGGTTTCTAAATGTTTGCTGAGATCATGATGTGAAAAAATTCCACTTTCAACAAATAATCTTGGGCAACTCTCAGAATTGTCTTCAGACCTCATTAGTATTGGTTAAGGAAGGAGACACTGTGTCACTATTAGTCTTTAACGTATGATTGCATAAAGCAATATTCATGAAAAAGGAAAATTAAGGAAAGAAATAATAAAGATAAGGGTACAAATTATAAAATACAGAACAAAAAACCAAAAAGATGAACAAAAGCAAAAGCTATTTGAAAAAAAGAATAAGATTGATAAACCTTTGACAAAGCCACTCACAGAATAGAGGCAAGGTGGGGGGGGGTAGAGAGGGAGGGACAATGTAAAAGAAGAAATAACAGAATAGAAATTTAGAATACAATAAAATAATATTTACTGTATGGTAATATATTTGAAAACCTAGATGAAATTTCTAAAAATACATAAGACATCAAATTTAGTGTAAGAGAAACGAACATTGGAATAGAAAATCTCCAGAGTTGGTTTTATAGGTGAGTTTTACCAAACTTTTAAAAGGTAGATAACTCATACCATGCGAGTCAAGTTGTTCCAGAAGTAGAAAAATTGCCTAGCTTACGTTATGAAGTCAATTTAGCCTTTATTCCAAAAGTAACAAGAAAGGAAGTATTAGGGCCATTTTACTTATAGGCATGTTTGAGAAAGTCCTATAAAAAGTGTTAGCTAACTAAATCCAATAGAATGATAATTCATCACAATAAAAGAGGGTTTAACTCAACATCAGAAAACCTAATTCACTATATTAATGAAGTAAAAGAGAAAACCCAGATGTTAATCTCTATAGTTGAAAACAATGCATTTGATAATGTTTGTCATCCTCTTATTATTTGTTAAAAGCTCAAAGTAAACTAAGAATAAATGGGATCTTTCTTAATATAGTAAAGACTGTGGGTCAGAAGGTTAGACCAAATGCCTTGCTTACCCAGAACACTAAAGCACATTTCTATTAGATTGGAAGTGCATTTCATAGGTGCTGCAAATAACAAATTGTCATTGTTAATAGATATGCTCTGTGTGCCCCTTTTCTAAAAATATATATTTAAATTATCACAGAAACAGAATAAGTAATGTTTGCAAAATTTCTGAGACTTGTCCGAAGACAGCTCTCTTTAGAACTTTAGCCAGCTTGCTGTTGAATGTCACTCCTAAAGGAGAGAGATCTGCCCATTGTTTTGCCTCAAATAGGATTATAATTACAGGTCATCACTGTCAATCATTTCTGTCTCGGGAGAGGTCCTCGAAATGCCAATACACCTCTTTCTCTTTATTAGTGGTGGGGGGGGGGGTTGGAGAGAACTTCCTGTGTCTATTTCTCAAAAATGTGTGTCTGTGTGTATTTGGGTCCATATGTTGGTGTGTCTGTGTTTTTTTGCTTTGAGAGACATAACAAGGAAGAAATCTCCAAACAAGGAAACCAATGTAGTAATGTCTGAATATCAAGTCCTACCGGATTCAGTCAAGGATAAAAGGGCAGTACAGTATCCCTTTCATACTGGCGTCTAAGTCTCTGCACATTCTGAAATTCCTCCTCATTGTTTACTTTAAGGAACTAGAAATCAGGTCCAGCTTCTGCTTCTGGGAAGCATCTGTTATAAGAGCAAGTCGTGGAGGCAGAGGTGTTGGAGCTGAGTAGGTCCTCGGTGGGACGGGCCAGGTACGGAAGGTATTAGGAGACGTCTCAAAATGAGATAGGGAGGGGCAGCTGGGGGGCTCAGTCCATTAAGCCTCTGCCTTCAGCTCAGGTCATGACCCCAGAGTCCTGGGATCAAGCCCCGCGTCAGGTTCCCTGCTCAGAGGGGAGTCTGTTTCTCCCTCTTCCTCTACCCCTCTGCCCCCTTGTGCTCTCTCTCTCAAAAATAAATAAATAAAGGTTAAAGATTATTCTATTAAGGGTAGATGATGGGCTGAAAAATCCAGTCAACCATTTCTATCCTGTTTGCTGCTCTTTCCCAAGAAGAGATCCCATGTGCTGTGAAAAGATAACAGTCACTACTTACTTCATACTTACCATATGCCAGCTTCTGCACTAAGCAATCACACAATGAGTAGCAATTACACACACTTTCCAGGTGATGAGGTAGAAACTACAAGACTAAGTAACTTGCCTAAGATCAATCGTTAAGAAATGAGCGGTGAAGTCAGAGTTCAAAGGCAGATTTCTTTAACTTCAAAATCAGGACCATGACTTCTAAGCCAGTGCTAAAGAAAGTGCATCAAAATCACCCAGAAGTCTTGTTAATGCAGATTGCCAGGACTCGCCCCAGAGTTTCTAACTCAGCAGGTCTGGGGTGGGCCTTGAGAATCTGCATTTCAAAAACGATGCTGCGCGGTGGGTCCAAGGATCACTGTTTGAGAACCACTGCTCTAAACTATATTGACTCTCCTTCCTCTTTTGTGTAAACCCAGAGATCATAAGACCAGTTTTGGAGAATAGCCATCTCTGCATTCAAAGATGCCAACTGAAGACACAAATGAAGTATGTGACAGCCTGTGTTGAGTCTGCAGTTGACCTAATGGTTATGAGTTTAAAGGAACAGATACAATCCTACTCACTGCAAAGCTAGGCTCAAAGTGTAAGACGCTTGCACTCACCAATTAGAGGGACATTTTCTGAGGCCGGCATGATCTCTGCCACCATGAGCTGAAACACAGTCATGGCCAACAGGATGGTCACTCCCAAGGAGACCTTTTCCCCAGAGGCTGCTGGGAGATAAAAACTCAAGGGAGCCAGAAAAGATATGAGGACACAAGGGATGAGGAGGTTGACAATATAGAAGGAGGACCTCCTCTTCAGGAGGAGAGTGAATGTCACATCCGGGTAAGGCTCAGAGCAGCACCCATAGGAGATCACATTCTTCACAGCAGGCATGCCATGGACCTCCCACTCCACATCTTCGATGAAGTCAGAGAGGTCTCCACTGTCTAGGGCATTGAATATGTCCACCTGGTTGCCATTGTAGGTCCAGGAACCAAAGGTCAGGTTGCACCGCTGGTTATCAAAAGGGAAATAGGTGACATCCACGACACAGGAGCTCTTGGTGATGGCTGGTGCATCCCAGGTGATCAGCCCATCATACCGCAGGACCACATTGGTGTTCACAGGCTCAGAAGATTCATCATCAGCCCTGGAGGTCAGAGGAGGAAAACGAAAGCGCTTGTCGAGACAACTCATCAACTTCCTTCCTCCAGACAGCTCACCGACCTGTGCCCATCCTTTCAGTGTCTCTGGCAATGGATCATCATTCTCCCTATCATCCTGGCTGAAAGTCGGAATCAGCTCCCATTTGCCCTTCTCCTTCATCTCCTGTAACTACTCAGGGCCAAATTCTCTTGGATTCTTCCTTTAAAACATCTCTGCTCTATGTTCCTTCCTCTTCATTTCCAAAGCCCCTCTCTTAGTCCAGGTATAATGATTCAAACATCTAGATAAAAAGTAAATATGTTGAGGCTAAAATCTAACAAGGAGGCTCTGCTTACCTGATTTTGTTAACTTTGGGCACAAGAATATTAAAAGAGACTTTTGTTGCTGTTGGAAGAGTTATACATGTTTATTTGAAAAATGCAGACAAAAATTCATTTATCCAGGGGTGCTTGGGTGGCTCAGTCAGTTAAGCATCTGATTCTTGGTTTCAGCTCAGGTCCTGATCTCCCAGTTATGAGATCGAGCCCCATGTTGGGCTCTGCACTCAGTGTGGAGTCTGCTTCAGATTCTCTCTCCCTTTCCCTGCTGCTCACTCTCTCTCTCAAGTAATAAAATCTTTTTTAAAAATTCATTGACCCATAATCCAAGAGATAATAATTTATTCTAGATATATCTTCTCTTTGCTTTATCAACATTTATGCCTGGGTACAGAATTTCTATTTTCCTTTAGAGACTGACTTTCTCCGCCATCATTGCAAGGCAGATGAAATGTTGATCAAGGTGCCCCAGCCTCCCCTGGCCAGGGGCTGGCCATGTGACCCAAGCTATATCCAACGGATTCACTCTCCCTGGAGTTTAGATCTTAAGCAGAGTGACCCAAAAACCAGAAACGGTCACCCTGGTGATGCCTCCTTATAAAACAAATAGATAAACCAACTCAGTAGTCCCTGCTGTCTCAAACTGTAGAGCAATCCCAGTCTACCCAGTCTGTCCTTTCTAAGAACTGGTCATTGATTTTTTTTCTTTAATTCTGGTAGCTGTACCATACACTTCCAACAAAGTCCTTTTTTCAGAAGGTAGCCAAAGTCAGTTTCCAATGCTTACAGCCCTAACTGATAAGTTTTAATTAGCATTTAATGCATGTTTTCCAGTCTTACTTATTATTTTTTCCCTACAAAATGTATTATGGCTAAATATAATGTGTATCCTGGATTGGATTCTGGAACAGAAAAAGTACAGTAGTGGAAAAACTAATGAAATACAAATAGTCTATAGTTTAATTAATAATATTGTATTAGTTTTGACAAATGTACTGTCGTTTTGATGTAACACTAGATGTAACATTAGGGGAAGCTATGTTAAGGGTATATGGGAACACTCTGTACCATCTTTGCAACTTTCCTGGAAATCTAAAATTATCCTGAAATAAAAAAGTTAATTTACCCAAAAAGAGGATGATATAAAATTTAAAAGGTGGTTATTCATCCATATGCTCCCGCAACATTGTTTTCATGGCTGATAGTTTTCCTTTATATTCCATTATATAGATATGCCATACTTATTTAATCAATCCATCGATGTTCAACATTGTTGTTTCCAGGTTTTGCATTTACAAGCAATGCTGTAGTTGAATCTTTGCATTTTTCCCCTGACTCGTTCCTTAGATTAAATTGCCAGAAGAAGATGTGCTGGATCAAAGAACTGGCGTGTCTTTAAATTATTTTTTCCCACTTATTAAAAATTGGGTGCCACAACATTAACTGTAATGGTCTGCTTGAAGTGGACCAAATCAGACCATTACAGTTAATGTGTGGTGCTCGATTTTTAATGAGGATCATTAATGACAGTTTAAAGAGAAGGATCTTTAATATGGGTCTTTGTGAAGTTAACAAGATGAAGTTTTTTGAAAATCCCTGAACCTAACCTCTGTAATGATGAGAAATGTATACAGTTAGCGGTATGAGAAGTGAGCATTATGATGAACTGAGAATATCACTCACCCATCCTACCTTCCTTGGTCTAAGAGGAGAGATCTCAGGATCAGAGAGAATCTATTTGGACAATTCCATATTAAAAAGAAGTCCCCCTCTTTCTTTCCAAGGCTAACTTCCCTTCTGGTACATGATTCCTTTCCTCCCACGTCTCCTTCAGGATTTTGCATTTCTTGGTTCCTCTTATTCTCTCTGGCTCATCTAGACCCTTCCTAATGCTGCTGTTCCCCAGTATCTCCTACCAACTTCCCGTCTTCTCAGGAACTTCCCACGTCCTGCCTCTTTCCACACATTGGAAGTGATACACGATGCTGTCATTTCCCCATTTTGCTTTAATTCTTGCAATTTGGCTTCTTCCCAACATGTGCTTTTTCAAAGGGCATTCATGACTTGCAAACATACAAATCTAAAAACCTGTTCTAAGTCCCTATCCTGTTCAACTCTTCCCAAGCACTTCACACTGTAGGTTGTTCCTAGACATCCTTTCTTCCCATGGTTTCTATGACACAACTCTCTCTCTCATTTCTCCTTCTACCCCTTTAACCATTTCTTTTAAGTGTCTTCTGAAAATGTGTGTAGTGAAGAGTTTCACCAACTTTATCTGCAGCCATTTTCTCTCCTTCCTGAGTAGTTCTATAAGGACTCACAGGGCTTTTGATATCTCTTTCCCGACCTTCTTTCCAGGCTTGAGGATTGCCTTTTCAGTCCCTTCATTGGTTGCCTCCATGTGGATGTTCCTTTGGTCTTCCAGACTGAACAGGTCCCACAGCAAACTCATCATCTTCTTCAAACCTGTTCTCCTTCCCCTCCTTTACATCCAATCTCAACTAACAAGTCTGCCATTTTCTCAACCACTAGATGACTTAAGCAAACCCTAATGCTCAATTCTAGACAAATCTTTCTGAATATGATAGGGTACTCAATTCCTCACTAGTTCTAAAATCCAAATGTTAAGATGACCCATGAAAACCTAACCATTAGAACTCTCTCATAATAAATGCACATTCAGAACTTCTATAACCCAGTCTCTACTCAATCCAATGTCATGAATCCTTGCAGCCTCTTGGGCTAACCATGATATTGGCCAAACAACCTCACCAGAACTTTGAGCCCCAATATATTTATTCCTTAACTGATTCGGTAACAGAGCCAGTGTCTGCTTGAATAACTATATTGCTAAAGAGCTCACTACCTCTTGGGAATATCAATTGTTCAAGTTATTCATTATGATTATTTTTTAAATTATTTATCTTCCCTTTAACTTTTCATTGTCTTGGGTTTTATCCTCTAGAACAATTTCTCTCTTTTTCTCTATCTTATTTTCTCTTTGATTGCCTAACAATGCCATCAAATCTTCCCAAGGACTTCTGGCTTCCAAACTAAGCATCAACAAATTCAGCTGGTCCTCACATGAAGTAGCTCCCAGATCCATCACCAACCTGATCACACCCCAACATGTCCAACCCCATGGATTCAGGCATGAGCGGCAAATCTAGATGTGAAGCATCTTCCTGCCCAAACTATCTTTATCACACCTGACTGGATCACTACCACATAGCCCTCTTTCCTCTCCCCACCACCACTCAGAAAGCCCATTTTGTGGTCTACAAGGTTCAATGCCAGCTTCTGAGAAATAATGAGAATATTATATCTGGGATCAGATGAGTCTGTGGGACCAGGGATTCAGCTGGAAGGACCAGGGTCAGGGAAATTGTTATGACCGAGGTCCCTTCTTTGTCTGATCCTGTAACTCTCTTCTAGTCTCATTTTAGCTAGGTATAGGAATGCAAATGACATCCAACCATAGCCACATTTAGAGTTTCCTCTAAGTAATGAAAATTTGACATTACTGAGAAGGAGAATGCTAAGCAGAATAAAGTATCTGAAACAGAACTCGCTTAGACAGTAGGGAAGAGAAGACTAAAGAGTCAACCCAGAGGAACAGAAAAGAGTTGATTAATCAGTGTGATGAAAAGATTCTGTGTGTAAAAGGGACAGGGAACAGAACTCACACACCTCAAGGCCAATGATCTGGGGGAAAATGGGGACAGAATTTACCAAAGCCACAATAGGTGTGTGTGAGCTCACGAACACACAACTGGTTTCTGGAATAAGCAGGGCCTGGGGCAGGCTTAACTTAGGCGACCATGCAAGCTTGCAAAGAAGCATGTCAGTAAGAGTTAGTCATGGCTTCAGTCAACCAAAGCAGGAGGAAGAGGAGAACCAGAATTCTGTTTGTTTTCCCAGGAAGAACTGTCAGAACTGATAGAATGCTGTTAGTGATCTATGTCAACTATATTCTCTGATTACCTGCACCCTGTGAGTGAGAGGAGTTAATGGACAACATGGCTCATTCTCTTGCCTTCTGTGTGTGTGTGTGTGTGTGTGTGTGAGAGAGAGAGAGAGAGAGAGAGAGAGAGAGAAAGAGAGAGAGAGGGAGAGAGAGAAGGGGAAGTGAACCAGAATAATAAAGCACTAGCCTTGAGATGCTGTCTTGCTTGGAAAGGGATATGGAAGGGCCCTCTGGCCACCCAGAGTGGAGGACGGTCAGCAGGATCAGTGCCATGATTCAATAGGTCATGACCCTCGGATGAGCTCTCTGAGGAAGGAACAAGGCTAAAATCCAGGCTGCAACCCACCAGTGTTTCTTCCTGAAGAGACACTCATAGGGCTGAGCTCTCAGGAGAGTACCCCTGAACTGCCCCTTATTCACCCTGAGTCAAAGAGGAACCATTCCCAACCCACAGGAGCTTGGGTTCCTGAATAAAAGAGAGAAGCTCCTTTGACAATATGTGGAGCAACCGAACCTGAACTGTGACAGAGCTGTGTGGTTCCTCCTTGAAGTGCGGTCCACGAACCAGCGGCACCAACCTCTAGAGCTTACAGACATGCAGAACATCAAACTCCACCCCGACGTACTGGATCAGAATCTGCATTTTAACCAGCTCCTCGGGAGATTCATGTGCACTTCACAGTTTGAGAAACATAAACCTTCTACCCCTTCACTCAGAGCCCCTTGCTCTGAAACCAAGAAAGGGCAACTGATGATCTTATGATCTAGTTCCTCTTCCACTGCAGTGTTCAAAATCCATAGGCCAGCCGCTAGCTGGCCCATTCCGATTTCATCTTAGTAGTATTGTCGTCATTGATACATGGTCTTGGAGAAGGGAGCACCACTATTATGGGTTGAATTATGTCCCCCCCCAAATTTATATGTTGAAATCCTAGCCCCCTCAGAATGTAACCTTATTTGGAATAGGGTCATTGCAGATGTAATTAATTAAGACAAGGTCATACCAGAGTAGGGTGGGCCACTAATCCAACATGAGTTTCATTTTTATAAAAGGGAAAAAATGGACACAGATAACACACGGGGAGAATGCCAGGTGAAGAGGAAGGCAGAGATCAAGGTGATACTTCTACAAGTCCAGGGACAACAAAGGCTGCCAGCAACCACCAGAGGCCAGAGGAGAGTCATGGAACACACTCTCCCTTACAGCCCCAGAAGGAACCAACTTTGGAGAGCTAGCCTCCAGAACTGGAGAGAATACATTTCTGCTATTTGAGCCCCCCAGTTTGCAGTGCTTGTTACTGCAGCCCTAGTAAACTAGCACAGCCCACAATAGAGTCTCTCATCCAAAAGCAAATGTAGGTCTACGTTTTATGACCTATTATTTTATTATCTAAGATTTTATGATCATCATTCCAGGGCCTAGGTACATGAATTGGTACTTAACTTCAAGTATGTTTTAAACATTCTTCTTTCAGGGGAGTCTAGGTGGCCCAGTCAGTTGAGCATCTACCTTCGGCTCGGGTCATGGTCCTGGGGTCCTGGGGTCCTGGGGTCCTGGGATCGGGCCCTGGGTCTGGCTCCCTGCTCAGCTCTACCTCTCCCTCTGCTGTTCCCCCGGCTCGTGCTCTCGTGAGCACGAGCTCTCTCGCTCTCAAATAAATGAAATCTTAAAAAAAATTCCTTTTTCATTATGTTTAAATTCTGTTAAGTCAACAAGTTCATTCCTGAGAAATGACTGACTTGTACTTACTTGTTATATAGGACAATATCGGGTCTCCACACCAGGTCACTGGGGATCCTGATGGAGTCCAGTCCATCATACTGGTCTCGATCCCACGTGAGGTAGGCGTCATGCCAGATTTGGCGGATCCATAAATAGGCGGTCAGAATCTGGTTTCTTTCATCCTGTATGAGTAACCATGATATAACTCTGTCCAGGAGACACCTCAACCAAACGCCTTCCATCTCTAGAACGCTTGTTCTTCACAACAGACATTCCACGAGCACAAATCTTTCATTAAATAAAGGAGAGCTTTTCTAGTCTATCCCTTTGACTGACTGCCAAAACCATATTTTTTTTTCCTGCTTCATTTAGTGTTCTGAATAAAAAGTGGACAGGTGTTTAAGCCATCAATCAGATCTTTGCGTGGATCAACAACCCAAATTTCTCTGAAAATTGATCCACTGATGATTCACTTGAATGAGAAAGTCAGGAAATATCTACAATGTACAGAGGAAAGTCTTTCAAGTTTCATAACCTTGTGTAATTAAACACATATAAGCACGAAAGAAGATATGCCATCTTAACACACCACCTTTCTTTTTTAAAACAGGAATAAAATTCGTAAAACATAAAACTCACCCTTCAGCCGTGTTTAAGCGTATGGTTCAGTGGTTTGCAGTATGTTCATGATATTGTGCAACCATCACCACTATCCAATTCCAGAACATTTTTGTCAGCTCTATGACCATCAAGCCATCACCCACTATTCCCCCGTTCTTCCCACGGTCTCTGGCAACCACTATTCTGCTTTCTGTCTCCAGGATTCTGCCTATTTCGGACATTTCATAGAAAGGGAATCATCTGATGTGTGACACCATCTCTGTTTAGATGATCAAGATTGTTGCTGTTAACGGTCAGGATTAGGTAACATTTAGTGAAATTACTTTCGTAGAGCGCTTCCTTCCTTGGTATTCCCTTCCCCCACCAGCATGTACATGTTGCTGTCTGTTCTCATTTCCTCTCAAATTCCAGGTAAGACACCTCTTTGGAAAGCGTGGTTAGTTTCATCCTAAGCACTGTTTCAAAGAGTCACCACTTGATGTTACTCACCATGTCCTTAATCTGAGAAAGTGTAATCTGTAGGGTGACATTCAGGACTTTATCTGTATCTTCTACTGGACGGAGAGCATTGGAATAATCTTCAAAAAGGTCATTAAACAACTTCTGAGCATATTTTCCATCTGCTGTTTCTACAGCTGCTCAAAAAGAGGGACCTGGATCAACATTCAATCTTGTGTATATTTCAAGGCAAAGAACAGCAAACTGAAGACTAGAACTGGGCACAACCCAGCATCAGCTAGACACAAGCTTTGGGTATCTGAGAGTTATTTTTCTGGCTAGTCAATAAGAGGCACGAACATTTCCTTGCAGTTAGAGCATTGGTTCTGTTTGCTGGCCCACTCCCACGAAAGAAGTGGCCCCAAATGAGTTGAGGTGGTTACACACCCATCAGCCTCTTACCTCTCAGTCTGGAGACAGCAAAGTAAATCCAGCAAAAGAAGATGCAGGAATGGGGCCAGTTCATCTTTTTCCTGAGCCTCTAGAAATTCTTGGCTATGCAGCAGTCTTCCACTTCCCTCTGTGAATGGGAAGGGTCTGGGTACAAAGATCGCACTCTGCCACAGTCTTGCCAAAGCAGATGGAGAGCTCCGGCTGGCAGTGCACCTAGGGCCCGAGGTCCTGAGATCCAGACCCGCCCTCCCTCCCTCTGGTAATCCGAGACTGCCAGCTCGGCCACAGAGATATAGGAGCCTGGGTGGGCTAGGTCAGGCAGTGCTGATCCAAGGAAACTGTCTCAGCTGAGGGTCCCTAGCCACCTTCCCCAGGAACATCCAGACCAAGCTTTCAGAAGCAGCCAGGTAGGAGGTCAACACCCCCCAAGCCCCCAAGACTCTGCAGAAGGAAATAGACACTTTCTACACCTGCAGCAAGCAGATGGAGCCTGAGTCTAAGGACTAAGGGAAGCCAAGCAGACCCTGCCACAGGGCCTCCTCTGGAAAGGCTCTATCGATGTGCTTCAAGTGGCATTTGAAGAGGGAAAGAGAAGCAATTCCACGATCTCCAGAACAGATTACCTTCTGCTTCAGCTCCTTCAAGATCGGGCACAGATCTCGAGTGGTAATGTGTGTGAGTGTCGGGGGAGGGGATGGGAGAAGCATATTCACTCCCTTTGGAAGCAGCAGCACTGCGAGTAAGATTTGGAGTCCAAGACCTAGGTTTAACTGCAAGCCTGAACCCTTCCTAGCCCTATCATACTGAGCCTTCCTGAGCTGGAGACCAGGAATATATTATTCGCTGTCTCCCAGATCTACTGGGATATTTCATGCAAAAGCACCATGTAAACGTTAGTGATTTTTCCTCTGATTTTGCAGATCCAGAATGTCTATAATCACCAAGTCACCCAGGGTTTACTACCTCCAAAAAAAAAAAAAAAACATGGTTCAAAGGTTAACCAAATCAGCACGAAAATGATTCATAACTAATGGTGATATTACTAAGGATGCTGTTTCTTTGCATTTGAATGTCACCTTATTTAATTTCACAGTCATTTCTCACATGTGATCTAATTTTCCTCCCACAAAAGAATGTCAATTTCCAATTGCCATAACTTATCCCTCCTCTTACCTGGGGAAACTGCCTTGGAAAACCAAATTAAGATCATTTGGTTGCCTGGAATCAGAGCAAGGAAATTGGATAGTTCTATTTCATCAGGTTACAGCCGCCTGGTGAGTCACCCTGTCCCTCTTCAGGAATCTATCCTCCAAATGGAACAGACACTCAAGCCGTCAGCTAAGTGTGTTTCCTAATTGCCTATGCCCTGGTGTTGATTGGGAAGACATTATTTTCCCGATGCCCCCAGTCTGACTCACCCATCAAATGACACAGTTCCTGCTGCAAACCCTCGAGCCCTCCTTCAACAAACCATCTGCTCTGGCGTCTCAGAGGCTGAAGGTCCTTCTGAAATTGAGTTGAACACCGCGTTTTCACACGAGGACACCGAGGTCTGGGGAGGTGAATGGCTTGCCTCTAGCAGCGCTGGCCCAGGGACAGAATCCAAGCCCCCTGCCCCAACCCGGTGTGCTCCTCACGCTAACACCGCCCCTCTTCCTCGTCGTTCAGCCCCATGGCACCTGAGAGCCGCTGGGTGGTGCCTTCTCGTGGTTAGAGACTCTCGACCCACGTCTCTTTGACTGCTCATGACATTCAGAGCAGCCCCTGGTGATGGGTGCCCGGAACACTTGGTGCTGGTTACTTCGGCCCCTGCTTGGAAGGTAACCGTCCCTGGTGATCTTTGATTGCTTTTCACTAACTCAGTTCATTCATTGGGGTCACTTACAATTTTTTTTTTTAATAGTTAACAGTTGATGCTAACCTACCAATGTTAACACACTTCAGGTGAAATCAGTACATTCAAGGGGCCAGTTCTGCCTTTTAGGGCAAAGATACTAATGACTAAAAGCGAACTCCACCCAAATTCATTCTAAGAGAACAACACATGAACAAAACGGGAATTGCAACAGAGAGAAACTATGTTTAAAAATGCATTCTAAAAACAACTCCTAGGTGTTTTCTCAGATACCTGCTTATCTTTATACCCAGTCATTCGGCTCCCAGCTCTATAAAGAAAAGACCAGTTACACAGTGGTCCCAGAATTTATAGGACTGCCAGCTGGGATGCCAAGTCTTCCTCAAAGAGTTACTCACCACGACAGTGCTTTCCAAACATTTTCAGGTTTGTTTCTACGTTTTCGTATTTAAGAAACACAATTTTGGGGGGCGCCTGGGTGGCACAGCGGTTAGGCGTCTGCCTTCAGCTCAGGGCGTGATCCCGGCGTTCTGGGATCGAGCCCCACATCAGGCTCCTCCGCTATGAGCCTGCTTCTTCCTCTCTCACTCCCCCTGCTTGTGTTTCCTCTCTCGCTGGCTGTCTCTATCTCTGTCAAATAAATGAATAAAATCTTAAAAAAAAAAAACCACAATTTCGTGTAGAGTTTAAGCCAATATACTCTGGAGTCGAACTGCTTGGATTCAAGTCCTGCCCACCACCTACTAGCTGTGTAACTTTGGGCAGATTACTGAACCTCTCTGTGCCTTAGTCTCCTCTTCTATAAAATGGGGACGATTATCATAGTGCCTGCCCTCTAAGAACCGTGATTGGCCATAAAAAGGGCTAAATACGTGATAATGAAAGGGGTGAAATGAACTCCAGCATTTGTTTAAATTAGGCATGTAACCTGTAGCCACAATTCCTCTCTCTCTCTCTCTCTTTCTCTCATCTATCTTTCTTTCCATCCATTTCTTTGTCTGCCCACCCCCAACTTCTTGACAGACCTAATTAGAGGAGTCTCACTGTACTACAGGTGGGAAAAAACAGCCCTTCCCTTTTCTTGCTGTCCTTTTTTATTGCAACATGAATATTATTGACAATCCATGGTGGATTTATTTGTTTACTTTCTTATGTTTTGTAGTAGTCTTTTTAATCCCCTTATCCACTTGGTGAACGTTAGTTGACGTAAATCTATCACAGAGGCTGGCAAGCTCTTTCGGTAAAGGGCCAGATAGTAAATATTTTCAGCTTTGCGGGCCAGATGGTCTCTGCGGCAGCTACTCTTCTTCGCAGTCGGGCTGTGAAAGCAGCCACAGGCACGGTGTGAATGAATGAGCACGGCTGCATTCCAATAAAACTTTACTTACAAAAATAGATGGCCGGCCATTGTTTGCCGACCTTGGATACACATCACCAAATCCTTAAATCCACTTACCCAGGCTCAAGCAAACTGCAGTAGGGGTCAGCACCCCAGATGAGGAAGGGGCATGGCCTGAAAGGAAAAGGGCATCATGAAGCACGAGCTTGCCGTGGGCAGATGTGTGGTGAGGCCAGGGCTGACGCTGAACACCGCTCATCCAGTGACAGGCAAACCGTCTCCCAGGGCAGGCTCCCGAGGGCCCCGTACAAATTCCTAGAGAGAGGGAGCTCTCGCAGAAAACAAGCCTTTCCGTGGAAGAGGCAGAAACACTTGGGAACTAGAGAGCGCACAGCAGTCCTGTTTGACGTCTGGAGGCCGGGGAGGCTTCCTCATGGTGGCCATCAGAGTGTCATGGGCAGGCAATCAGAATCCCCAAATAAGGGCGACATAGCATGATGATGGAAACTGTGGCGACAGCCGGGCTAGGCGCTGAGAGCAGGGGAATGTTTCAGAAGTACGTGTGAGTCCCTCTCAGGTGCCCATGGACAAGCCAGACGGAGTCTGGAGGCAGGGCTGTGGCAATGTCACGGAGTCCCAGAGCACTGTCCTGTGTCTAGGATGGTGACCCCTATCCCTCAATCGTACCCACTCCATTTGGCTTGGGAAATGCAGATGAAATCATAACAAAAGAGATTCGGGAAAGGAAGGAAGGAGGACCGCCTAGAAAACAGGAACGCTGGGCTCTGTATCTCAGCGGGGTGCTAGTAGCAAAAGGGGCTCACGCTCTTGGGGGGCCGTTCCCCCATCTGTAAATGCACACGTCTGTGTCTCCCCCCTTCCCCGGGGCCTTCTGGCACTGCTGGAGGTGTGTGGTACGCTGGAAACTCTTCATAGCAAGAGCCAGCAGGACAATCGTTCTTGGTGCTTCTGAACGTCGTAAAGAAAATGGCCAGCACCCAAACTTTTGTAACCATGACATAAAACAGACCCCACTCCTGGGCATCGTCAGTGACTCTTCTCTCTCTCGTGTTCCACTTATTAGCGAGCTAGGGCTGCCACAACATAATACCACAGACTAAGTGAGGTGGCTGAAACAACAGAAATTTATTTTCTCACGGTTCTACAGGCCGGAAGTCCAAGATCAGGGTGCCAACAGCGTTGGGTTCTTCTGAGGCCTCTGTCTTTGGCTTGTACATGGCCGCTTTCTCCCTGTGTCCTCACACAGCCTTTCCTCTGAGTGTACCTGTGTCCTAATCTCCACTTCTTATAAACACACCAGTCACACTGGATTCGGAGCCACCCCAATGACCTCACTTCACATTAATCACCCCTTTCAAGATCCTATCTCCAAATTCTGAAGTACCAGGGGTTAGGACTTCAACATACAAACGTGGGGGAGACACAATTCAGACCCTAACACCCCACACCCCGTCTGTCCACAGACCCTGGCCGCTGCACCTTCACAGCATTTCTGGAAGCCAGCCATCTCTCTTCGCCTCACCACTGGGGTCCTGCGTCAAGCCGTCACTGACTCCCACCGCTTCCACCCGTTCCACTGGACTTGCCTCCTGGCGGCAAGCCGTGCCCCACGTTCCATTCTCCATGTAAGGCCCGCATCAGTCTGACCATGTCGGCCCTCTGCTCAGCCCTCCTAGTAGATTCTCATCGTGCCCAGAGTAGAAGCCCAAAGCCTTACCTGGGACTGCGGTGTCTCTGGTTTTCCATCTCTAACACTGTTCCCCTCGCTTCCTCTAACCCAGCCACACTGGTCTCCTTGCTATCCCACCAACACGCCGCTCCTGCTTGGGGCCTTTGCTCTCTTGGTTCCTTCTGCCTGGGGCACCCTGGGACATAGTGTCTCAACTCCTCCTCTCTCTTCTCTCTTGGTTCAGCTCAAATGCCAACTTACCAGGAAAGCCCTTCCCCAAAGTAACACTTCAGCCCTCTCTCTACCTCTTCCTTGCTCTACTTTCTCACGGCACTTATGACCAGCTAAGGCACGCGCACGTGTGCGTGTACTTGCTTGTTCATGGTCTGTCTCCCACTGGAAATTCAGTTCCATGAGCGTGGCCCAGTTCTGTGCTATACTCTCAGAATCAGAGAAGATATGTACTGATTGAAGGAGTAATAACTAAAATGAGAAAAGAAATCCAAGGAATTACAAAGTGGGGAGGAGGCCAGCTCTCAGACAAAGGATGGTGAAGCCTATGAATCATAAGCTTCCCAGAACCTCTTTCGCACTTACGGCCTAGGGGCTTATTTACAGCCTTACATGCCTACTCTGGTGCTGTGTCATATTTTAACCGAGGTCAAAGCAAAATTCCTTGAGAACATGGGTCATAATTTCTACTTCTCTATATGCTCACACATCGTGCTAGCTCGTGGGGAGCGAACGCCAAGACCAGTTAGCAGCATCTGCCCCGGAGGCAGGAGGCGGGAGTGAAGGCATCTCTCCCACGTCTCTGCTGACCTAACACAACAGCAAAAACGTGGAGACGTAGGAGGAGTCCTGTGGCCCAGGTTCAAGTCCTCGGCCCACCACTTCCTAGTCATACACGCTGGAGCAAGTCACGTAATTTCTTTGAGTCTCAGTTCTCTCATTTGTTAGAAATGATAATTATAATATTTACTCGAAAGGGTATTTTGAGGATTAAAGAGGAAACAGATGAAGTGCCAAGCACAGACTTGGCATAGAGCAGGCTCTCAATAAATGTTACTATGATTCCCCTGCTGAACCACGCGGGCTCCGGTCGTCGGCAAAACCTCCACTGGTAAAAAGAGACCCGTTACGTTGCCAACAGAAGAGCCAGGTTCATGCAGAGACGTGAGCGGGTGATAAGGGATATGCAGTTTTCTGGGTCAGGAGAATTGCTGATACATGAGACAGGGTATCCGATGTGTCCAGGTGAATGATCCGGAGACCGGGGCAGGCTCTGGTGACGGGGCTTTGTCAGAGGGCACACGCTATTCTCCCTGAAACCCCCTCAGGGAATATATTTGAAAGCCATGGGACTCTACGCAGTGGTTTAGGAGGAGTACCCCTTGGCCTCCTCTTATTGCTGGAGTCTTTCTTCACCACGTGCTGAGCAGCCCCTCTCTATGAGACCTATTGGGCCTCCTTGGTAGGCCACTTGCTTCTTGGGGCTTTCTGAAATTTTCCTTTGTTCTTGAGTTTCTGATCCCTTCCTGCCTCAGTATGTTCTTTCCCCGCTGGCTTTCCTTCCCCCTTTCATAGCAGCTCGTGTGGTTATCATTACACCATATTTTCCTGCTATTTCCAGGGACCATCTCTCTGATGACAGGGCAAGGGTTAGGTGAGAGACAAGCAGGGAGGAGGTGGGAGGGGTCACTTCTCCTATTAACTGTAGCCTGCCCATTCGGGGTGCCATCCTCATGAAGGGGAAGAGGAAGGGGAAGTGCAGAGGCAGCACCACACAGACCAAACTCACACTCTTCCCAGGCTATTTTGGGAGCTTCTGGCTCCCAACGTCTCACACAAATGTGCGCCCCTGAGAAGCAGCATGTGTTCGTGGGCCCACATCCTCACTCACCCCACCCGTACCCTGGTCCTGGCCAGCGGGAACTAAAGGCACGTATTAAAACAGAAAAGCTGTGACAAGGGCTTTCTCACCAGAGCAAACATCATTTTATTGACACGGGCACCTGCCCTCAGGGCCCTAGTGTCCTGGGCTCCGAGGCCTAGCAAAAAGCAGTGCAGTGGGTTTAAGACCCTGCCTCTGAGAAGCATCTGTGGGAGGAAGGTGGAGGAGAGAGGGTCCTGACAAATAAAACAGGAGAAATGGAAGATGGAATTCCCAGTTGTTTCCCCTCAGGGCCACCTGCTAACTTCCTATTCTTCATTTCTTCTTCTTGCCTATCACTGCCATTGGCCCAGGCTTCTTACCCTTGATGTGAATTGGAGGAGACCTGAAGAGCCACTGGAAGGACAAGGGAAACAATGGGTGGGGGGAGGGGTGGACCTACATCCACTGACCATGAATGAGCCAGGTGGGGGATGGGCTGTCAGGGAAGGCCATCAGACCCTCGCTCTTCTCAGAGCCTTTCAGAGCCATATTGGAGTCTGAGCTCAAAGAGAAAACCAGCAATACTGATCCTGCTATTTACAATTTTGACATTTTTTGTTGATAATGACTTTTTCGCATTAATGTTGACTTTCTAAAATATTGCATTAAAATGCTGTATGTATTCATTACTGAACGGCACCTGCTTACATTCGCTCTTGCCTCGCCCTCGTCCTAGCCTCCGCTAGATTTCGCCCAGCTGATGGTGTTGGTCAATTCACTTGGTTGATTGTTTCTTTTAGGAAAGAGAGGCTGGAGGCTACAAAAATCTTCTGTAAGAATCAAAGTCCATTTTTTAAATACGTGACTGCAATCTTACCAAAGATTTGAAAGAAAGAATGAAATTCTCAACCACAAAAATTACCCAAATTTTAGACGCAATTCAAATCCTTTCTAACAAAGCCAGGGTACTTCACCTTACCAGCCACCAGGTGTCTCTGCAAACTCCCTGCAGGGGCCCACAGGACACTCAAGATAACGTCATAAATAAAATCCGTGGTTTTTAACCAGCGCTAAGGAGATGGCAACACACACTCAGAACAGTTTGAAATGCAACAGCTTCACACACTAAATCTACAGGACTGCTGGCTAATAGCTAAATGCTTATGTAATACAATCTATTAACATATTCAAGCCATGAAATAGATTATAAATCAGTGTGTCCTAATCAATATCCTTTCTAGAATGTCCTTGCATTATTCTTTCCTCATCCCTTAGTCAGATCAATGCCTAGCAGAGCACAATTCTGCAAGACCAAAACAGCATTTCAGGAGGGTCTCAGAGAAATCAACTCTTCACCTGGGTTTCTAGGACTAGACCTCTCACTCCTATAGGGCAGGGGATTTTGAAAACTGCATTCAAACCATTTGCTTACGTTAAAAAAAAAAAAAAAGCTAGTAAATGCCTAGAGTGCTATGGTCAAAGTCCAGTAACCAGAGTGGGAGAAAAGCTGCAGCATTCTTTAAAAAGTAAGTTTACTTTATCATCCACCCTGCCCGCCAAAGGAAATGTAAACACTCTAGCGGATAGACTCTTTCCTCTGACCTTATTTTTTTCTGAGGTCATCCTGCAAATCAGCCCTTCTTCATTCAACACCAGAGAGGGACGAGGAAAATGGCTCTTGTGGGAAACCTAAGACAGCATCTGTTCTTCATTTTTAAATTACTACTATTAGGGCACCTGGGTGGCTCAGTCGGTTAAGTGGCTGCCTTCGGCTCAGGTCATGATCTCAAGGTTCTGGGATGGAGCCCCGCATTGGGCTCCTTGCTCTGCAGGGAGTCTGCTTCTCCCTCTCTGTCTGTTCCTCCCCCAGCTCATTCTCTTTCTTTCTCTCTCTCTCTCTCAAGTAAATAAATAAATAAATAAATCTTTAAAGGAAAAAAACTTAAATTACTACTACTAACCACAGCAGTAACAATGGCTAATATTTATGGAGTGCTCACTACATGCTTGTCGGCGTGGTAAGAGAAACTGACAAATATTATGTCCTTGAAAGGTCATTGCTCTGGGCTTCTGTTGGTTTTCTCCTAGCTTTCTGGGCAGGTCCTCCTCATCTATCCCCTTCTTCAATGCTGGATTTCTCCAATTCAGTCCCAGGCCCTCTTCTCTTGATCGGTGTAACAGAAAATCCTAGCGGTTAAAATACTATCTCAAACTATAAGAAAAGAAGAAGAAAAAGTGGGTTCGGAGATGATAAATTAATTGCATGCACTGAAAAGGGAGTGCGAACTGCAGGCTTGATCCCTCATCCTCAGGGAGATGAATTCATTGTATTAGCGCTTCTTGCCTTTAAAGTGCAGTCAAGTCACAGGGTGGGTGGATGTCTTGTTAAAATGCAGCTTCTGAGTTGGCTTGTCTGAGATGAAGCTGAGATTCTTCGTGAGATGTGCTGAGGCTGTCGGTCCCCGGACCACACTTTGAGTAGCAAGACTCCAGATGACTCTATAATGATAATGAGGTATTGATAAAGTATGCCTAAGTTAACCTGACAGACCAAATCAATATAGAATAATGGCTGAATTGTGGGATGGCGAACAGAGATTGTGAGAACTTTAAAGAATATGTGTTTCTGGTTTCTGAAGCTCAAAATCTCTTTGAACTGAAAAGGACTTAAAATTTCTGTGACACCAGAAATGAGACTTGATTATTTTTTAAAAGACTCAACCTAAAGACTAATTGTGCAGGTTTGAATTGCTAGCTTGGGTATCCCCAGCAAGAATCAACCATTTGAGAACGGAATCTGCGATTTTGGCTACTCTGAACTGGGGGGGGGAGGGTCTGTACGATTATTGTAACCATAAGTTGATGTAGAAATAGGAATCCCAGGAAAGTATAAAATAAAAATAAGAATTAAAATATGGATAACAAAGAAAGGGGGGGTAACCAGAAGGGGGAATGAAACATGAGAGACTATGGACTATGAGAAACAAACTGAGGGCCTCAGAGGGGAGGCGGGTGGGGGAATGGGATAGGCCGGTGATGGGTAGTAAGGAGGGCACGTATTGCATGGTGCACTGGGTGTTATACACAACTAATGAATCATCGAGCCTTACATCGGAAACCGGGGATGTACTGTATGGTGCCTAACATAATAAAATAAAAAATCATTATAAAAAAAAATAAAAATAAAAATAAACACCCTTTTTCAAGAAAAAAAAATAAAATATGGATAACAATGGAGATGATGAACAAACAACCTTAAATCCATGATATTAGCAATTTAAAAATAAATTTTTACACAATAATTTCTGTAATCATTGCAAAACTAGTGTGTGTTTTATCAGGTTTTTAAGACATTGGATGTATTTAAGAACATCCGGCCTGTTTGTGTAATGATTTTAGTTAAATGGATAGAAGAACTTAATTTAGGCTTGCTATCAACACTTAAATGTTTGGAGAAAATTATTTCCTTAAAATAATAAGCTTTGATTGATTGATTTATACGATTTTATTTATTTGAGAGAGAGTGAGCAAGGAGGGGGAGGGGCAGAGGGAGAGCGAGAGGCATACTCCTCACTGAGCTGGGAGCCTGACGCGGGGCTTGATCCCAGGACCCTGAGATCATGACCCAAGCCAAAACCAAGAGTTGGACACTTAACCGACTGAGCCACCCAGGCGCCCCAAGTTTTGCTTTATTAGTTATATATAAACTATCTAAAGAGAGAAATGCTGACTTTAAAGATGTAAAAAAAAATGCTAGTTGCTTAATAAGTTTATGAGATGGTCTCATTGACCTTCTTATAGTCTATCACATGCTCCAAGTTCCCTGCCAACAAGCCTTCCACGGTTCCTTTTTCCTAGAATGCACCTCCCCCATTTTCATACGCCTATTTGTATTAAACTTAGTGCACTCAGTGACTCTTACCCTGGACTGTGAACTCCTTACCACTGTGCCCTTTTACCTTCACAAAGTTATCATCTCATGTACAGATGAAAAAGCAGGCATGGAAAAGGGTTTTTTAAATTATTTTATTCATTTATTTAAAAGAGAGAGAGAGCATGCAAGCAGGGGGAGAGGCAGAGGGAGAGAGAGAATCTCAGGCAGACTCTGAGCTGAGCGCAGAGCCCGATGCGGGGCTCAATCTCACAACCCTGAGATCGTGACCTGAGCTCAAATCAAGAGTCAGACCCTCGACCAACTGAGCCACCCAGGCGCCCCAGCATGGAGAGTTTTAAGCAACATATCCAAGTGGCAGATCTGGGATAGAAGCAAGGTGTCTCTGACTCTGAGCCCATGATTAGTATTATTAGCCAAATTCCGTAAACAGCGATCTCTAATGCTGAGTGATAACGCTGCTCGTGTAGTCTGCTGTGATCTGCAAACACAAAGTCACATAATTACAGGAACTCCCAGAGCTTTCCCCAAAAAGGAGATTTGGGACAAATCTTTAAACACTGCTTCCTTGAAGGACTGATTATGGGAGAACACAATGAAAGTACACACCTATAATTTAGGCCTTAAGATAAATTATGCTACTTGCCCTTTACAAAATCCATACACTGATAAGAAATCAAAGGCCCAGCACAGTGAAATTTCCTAACTTTTTTACGTGAAGAGGCAGAATAGCACAGCAGTTAATTGCCTCTAAAAGGATTCTGGGCCCAGACTGTCTGGGTTTGAATCCTAGAGCTGACATTTTTCAGCTGAGTGGCCTTGGGTAGGTCACTTAAACTCTCCGTGCTCAGTTTTGCAAAGAAAGCGTAATAAAGGACATACCATGAGGTTGTTCTGAGGATTGAATGAGGTAATAATGCCCATAAAGAGCTTAAACCATGAGTATACCTCTAAAAGGAGCTAGCAAACATTTACTACACATCTATGAATATTATAGACACCCTGATGAGTCAGTTGAGGAATCAGGACTCGAACCCAAGACATTAGACTCTCATCTCTTTTCCACCAGATCAGATTACTACCTTATCCGTTTGGGCTGGAACTTGCTCACATTCTCACTCTGCAGGCATGCTAGGCCTTCCATGTGCCCCCCTTCCTCATTTCCACTGCTGCCTTTCTTTTCACTGTGCAATTGAAAACCCCGACTGCAGAAGATTTATTTATAGCAGGGAAAAATTAGTGTTATTTAGCTTGAGCTTTTCTGCAACCATCAGTCCATTACTGTAAGAGCATCCACATTTACACTGCAACATCGTTCTGTTTTCCCAGGGCCCTGTAATCATTAATTAGCTACTCAAAACAATGTTTATTGAATGTCTACAGAGAGAGAAGCCTGATCCAGCCTTCTTCCATCAGAATCCAGCATCTTCCTTGAGCTCAGACTCCCATATGGCAACCACTTACTAGATAGCTCTGCTTGGATGTCCCACATGCACTTTAGACATGGCCACAATTTAACTCACCAGCCCCGACCTTCTCCCCCAACTCTCCCACATGTTCCTGATTTTGGTGTATGGGGCCACCATTCCCATCTCCCCAGGCCTAAAGGAGTTGACCTAGCCTGCCCTCACAAACCACTACATCCCGTCTCTCAGCAGGCTTCATCGGAACCCATCTCCTAAGGCCATACCGCCCTACTCATCTTCCCTGACACACGACAAGGTAGTGAGTCAACCACTTCCTCTTCCAGCCCCTCCTTCACATCATACTTACACACTTACATAGATCTTTTGACATCTGACCATGACACAACCCCCTCCCCATTTAAAACCCTTCCATGTTCCCCCATCATCTGTAGGGCGGAGCTCCACTCTGAGACACAGCCCTTCCTATTGTTAGCCCCACCTTCCCCACGTAGCTTTAGCGCCAGGGAGGACTTGCCACACCCCCTCAGGCCACCATGCTGTTGTACCCCTTATTCCCTCAGCCTGGAGTACTCATCTTGCCTGGCCCAACCGGTGAACAATTGCTTCTCTTTTAAGATTTCTTTTGAGAGTTGCCTTATCCATAAAGCTTTTTTCCAACCTCTGCAGGCTGAATTCTGCACTTCCTCCTCTGTGATCTTGAGGTCTCTCGTACATGCTTCTATGATAATGTCTACCCTACTGTTTAATCGCTTACATGGTTGTTCCCCCAACCAGACTGAATACTTCCCCAAAGTTCTATTTGTCTTGGTATCCCCCGTGCCTGGCACACAAGAGGCGTCCAATAAATGCTCATGAAATACATGATTGTATTGTGGCAAGAACAAGAGTCTGTCAGGAGGTCTCCTAACTGCCCGTGCACCTCCTCCTCCCACACCACACTTCCCCAGGCAGCCCTGGTCAGCCTCCCTGGAGGAATGGCCCTGCCTGGTGTCCTCTGTGGAAGGATGGTGGGAGCTGAGCGCTTTGCTCTTAACCTTTCTATGCCTGTGCGCGCGCCGGCGAGGCTTCCTTAAGAGGAAGACGGAACCCGGATGTGAATGTACCTGGCAGAGAAGCCAGCTCCCTGTTCCCAGCTCCGTGAGCGTTCCAGCTTGTCAGAACGGAGCCCTGTTTCCGAAGCGAGCCTGCGGCGTTTGGCCTGGGAGCCAGCAGATTCCAGCCAGAACGGAAGGAGCGAAGTGCGTTTAGACTCCACCTTTGACCCAAATGCCAGTGCAGCTGCGGCAAAGCTACGTCTGTGCCCAAGATGCTAAGCTCCTCAAGAGAGATCTGCATTTAACTTACCTTAGGTAGCAAGCCCCTTGGCAAGGGGGGGAAGTCACTTAACTATGTTTGATGAGTATAAATATTTTTAGATAAAAACTGAAATCATTTGCTACTGGGGCGCGTGGGTGGCTCAGTCGGTGAAGCCTCCGCCTTCGGCTCAGGTCATGATCCCAGGGTGCCGGGATCGAGCCCGGAGCTGGGCAGAGAGGCTGCTTCTCCCTCTCCCTCTGCCCCTCCCCCTGCACTCATGAGCGTGGGTTTTCTCTTTCTCTCTCTCTAATAAATACATGAAATCATTAAAATAAAAACCGTTTGCTACTTTCCTAATACGAACAAGCCCTGGCAGGTAAGATCTGACCAGGACTCTGCTACTTAATTTAGTCTCACTGCAAATATTTACTAAATGCTGGGCAGAGAGTTTATGGAAGAATTAATCCATTGTCCCTTCCTTCAAGGTGCTTATGGAGAAAAAAGACAAACTTCTAAGAAAAGCTGAATAATAAATAAATAAACAAGAGTTAAACAAGTAATATAAGAAGAATATGCCTCAGAGGGGTGACTCAGTGTCAAAGGAGAAATTCAGAGAAGGGAGAAGACGTTGGCCCTCAGGGCGGACTGACTCAACGGGCAAGGAGACAGGGCTCTCACCCGATAGGTTGGACCAGCAAGCCCAGCCAGCCGGAGGGCTTGGGGTGGGAGCGGGGGACATCTTGGTAGAAAGAATAGATTCTTGGAACTTGGGCTTTGAGTTTCTGTTTGCTATTTATGAGCTTAGGCGTTTGTTAACCCCTCTGCCCCTCAGCCTTCTTGTGGCCTCCATATAGCATTCAAGACCGCAAACAATTAGCACACACACTTGTGCTAAGGCCTGCGCCCAAAGATGAAAAGAGAAGGGTTTTGCCTCAAGAGCTACCACGGGAGGAGGGTCAGTAAATACCAGTCTCCCTCTTCCTTTACCCTCCTGGTGTCCGTCCCCATCACGGAGGGTTGACCAGACCCAGGGGACTATTACTAAGTGGAATGCAGGATGTGGGTTCAGAAGGTTGGAGACAGGGGGAAAAAAAAGGTGTGGAGACAGATTAAGCTCCTGACCATCCACTTTGGAAGATTCCTGCGCCGCCCCCCCCCCCCTTCTATTGCGAAGTGGGTCTTTCCTCCCTGAGGCCAGGGCTCCTGATTTGCAGCCACTACCCACCCCCTCCCTTGTGCTTTGACAAAGTCTCGGAGCTGCCAAGGTCAAAGGCAGTAACCCTAGTCAAATGCTAACATTTTCCCAAAGGCCTGCTCTTTACCTACTCACTGAAATTTTTTAATTTCAAGAGACAACCACTAGGGGGCCTAGGAGCTAGAAGCTGAGCTCGGACCCTCTTCATCAGTCAGAACACCTGCCATGCTTGCTGGAAAATGTAGTCAGGGTCTACAAAACATACACTGTGAGCTTCTGTGTACCTTCTGTACCTTCTGCAATCTCTTGGTAAAGAACATGGCTCCCTTGAGGCTAAAAAGCATTCTTAACTCATCCCATCCTCCACAGCCCATCAGGTAGGACAAGGGTTTCTTAGCTCGGATTCCATTTTTCAATGTTTCCTCCTGATTAAAGCCCTTTGGCTCAGCAGGATTGTCTATAATGATAGTAAATGGTTCACATGATGATGAGGCAATCTTTTCACATCTTGAGCTGCCATCCGTCTTGTAAAGCCTTGCCACTGTCTGAATTCCCAGCCCCGGATTCTCAGAAAAGCTGTCAACCTGGGGTTATTGGTTTGGGTTCTTGTGCCTTCCCCCACCCCCACCCCCTACCCCAGTTTCTCACACACACCACAGGCAGAGACTTGAATAGCTATTGTATTCTACCTACCTATGGCAATCCTCATTAAAATCAATCACTCATTTGCCAACACACACACACACACACACACACACACACACACCACAAAAACCCCCACAAAACTCAGGTCCCTATGTGCCTCTGGGATCACGATAACTCAAGCTCCGTGACCGAAATGAGTAGCAAAGCTTGTGTTTCCTTAGCAGGAGTCAGCTTTCACAAGGGTTCATCTCTTACATTTTCTTTGAGACACTCACGCACACTCCAGCAACAAGGGAAAGGAGCATGATTTCCCAAGCAGGTTGCCTAGAAACCACTCCCGTGTTTCTGAAACTAATTTAAACATGAAAATTCAGCTCCTGACTCATGCCAGGAAGGCATGTGATGGTTTTCTCAGTATTTTACTTTCTTTTTCTTTCACATTACAAAATTATGCATGCTCGTTGCACAAAAATGGAAAAGAAGATGAAAATACACAGGTCCAGAAAGAGAAAAATCCCCCATCATCTCACTATCAGAGGCAACCACTAGTCAGTTGGGGATATTTTCTTCCAGGCTTTTTTTCCCCCATGTATTTTTAACATAGTTGATATTAATACTGAATTTACATAGCTCTTGCTTTTTTCACTTAGTATATTGCCAGCCTTTCCCATCTGGCTAAAATTCTCAGAATATTGATTTTTTTAAAAGACTGCATTATATTACAGTCAATTTTCCATTATTTACTTAACCATTCCCTTAATGCTACACATTTAAGTTATTTCCAACCTTACACCATTTTTTTTATTTAATGATTTTTTATTATATTATGTTAGTCACCACCAACCTTACACCATTTTAATCAATGTTCTCATGGCCATCTCACTACAAAATACTACGTATTTCCTTATTAAAAAATCATAAGAGGAATTTCAAAAAAACTGAATGTTTAGAAACTTTTTTAAAAAATTGAAACAATACATGTATATAATTTTTTTAAATTTAGACAGTATATTAAAAAGTAAATTAAAAGTAAAAGTAAAAGAGGGCTGTTCTGTTCAGTACCACTTCCTAGAGGTAACCACTGCTACCAGTTTTCTATGAATATAGAAGCACCTATCTATGTTTGTTTATTTGACACCATATACTCTTCTACCACTCGCTTTTTTCTCTTACTGCATCTTGGGCATCTTTCTACATCGATCCAAATTGATCAGCTCTTTTTAGAAGTTGTGAGATAGTGACATGCTATCACTTATACATCCTGGACGGAACTTCTCACTGCGCTCGCAGCGTACTCGGTGAGCTGGGTACCCAGCAGAGGGTCTCCACTGCTCCATCCACGCCGTACCTTTGGCAGAAAAGGGAGCAGGTGGTAGTACGGGCGACAGCATTACTGCTGCAACTAGCACTATAGTCTATAGAGGTCTCCAAATATGTCCCTTTGTTGTTCTTTTGTTATTGTGGTTTTCAAACAAAAAGTTTGTACCTTTTTACTAAGCCCCCCCCCACTTCCCCCTACTGCTACCCAGCCCCGGGGAACCACCATTCTACCTCTGTTTCTATGAGTTCAATGTTATTTATTTATGTATTTATTTATTTATAGATTCTCTACAAAAGTGATACCATGCAGTAATTGCCTTTTGCCAGCCGGCTTATTTCATTAAGCATCATGCCCTCCACATTCATCCCTATAAATCTGGAAATGGCAGGAGTTCCTTATTTTTTAAGGCTGAATAATACCATTCAATTACTATATATAATGCATTCATTTAATATATAATATATATTATACTTACATTGTGTGTGTATATATGTAATATTATATATACATCACATTTTCCTTTTTCCACTCATCCCTCAACACTTAGGTTGTTTCCATGACTTGACTATATGAACCAGACCGTAATGACCATGGAGTACAGATATCTCTTCAAGATAGTGAGTTCATTTCCTTTGGATAAAAACCCAGAAGTGGGATTACTGGATCATAGGGTAATTCTATTTTTAGTTTCTTGAGGAATCTCCATACTGTTTTTCACAGGGGCTGCACCAGTTTGCATTCCCACCAACAGTGCACGAGGGTTCCCTTTCCTCCACATCCTCACCAGCATTTGTTGTCTCTTGTCTTTTTAATCATAACCATCCTAACAGGTGTGAAGTGATATCTCTTTGTGGTTTTCATTTGCATTCCCCCACTCACTAGTCATGTCAAGCACCTTTTCATGTACCTGTTGGGCATTTGTCTGTCTTCTTTAGAAAAACGTCTATTCAGATCCTTTTTTAATTGGGTTATTTGGTTTTTTGCTGTATGAGTTCCTTGCACATTTTAGATATTACCCCTTATCAGATTTGTGGTTTGCAACTATTTTCTCCCATTCCATAGTTGCCTTTTAATTTTGTTAATGGTTTCCTTTGCTGTGCAGAAGCTTTTTAGTTTGATGTGGTCCCACCTGTGTATTTTTGCTTTTGTTGTTTTTACATCTGCAAACTTTCTGATCTCCACACTTGTTGATTTTTTGAGCATGTTCCTGCTGCCATTTATGTATATTTGTTTATTTATAAGTTATATATACATACTGCTTTATAAATATATTACTGTTTACATGATAGAACACACACTAAAGATGGACATTTGAATGGGTTGAATTAAAGATGAAATAGATAACATTAAATTTATTTGTCTAATAATAAATTATATAAAAATATATAATAAAGCCATTTTACTCTTTTTGATAAGAGCAATATGATTGCATATGCTTCATTATACTTAAAAATATCAGCTTAACATCCCGTATTGCTGTTATCCCGGGGTCTGATTCTAAGTTCAGCTTATTTCAATAGTTGATTATAAGGGACGTCATTGCTGGTCCCACTCGAGGTCCTGCCCACCAAAAATGCAAACTTGTTTTGAAAATTTGCTTTGTGCTCACATTAGTAAGTTTATCTTTGATTCATGGCTACTCTGGAAGAATCTTTTAAAGAGAGTTACCCATTTTATATGCTTTAGCTTACCAAAACTTCGGTACTATATTCCATAAATCCACTTACCCAGGTGCATGTCAAAACCAGACTCTTGATCTTCCCCTTTGAACCTGCTCTCCCCCTCCTCCGCGTCTCAGTTCCTGACAACTCCAGCCCCCCAGCTGGTCAGGCCAGAATCTTTGTGTCTCTCCATCAGCTTCCTTTCCTTCTCTCAACACCACACGGAATGCCTTAGCAAATCCTATTAGCTCTATCTTCGGGACATAGCCAGACCCCGAGCCCTTCCTGTACCTTCTCCAGTTACTGTCTTGGTGGAAGCCACAGTCTTCTCTCACCTACAGCTCTTGCAATGGTGCCCTAACCGTCCACCCTACTTCTGTCCTTTCCCTCCACAATCTCTGCTTCACAGCAACGTGGGTGAGCCTTTTAAAAGTTTCTGTTTGTTTGTTTGTTTGTTGGAAAAAATGTCAAACTTACAGAAAAGCAAGAAAAAGAATAGTACAAAGAACACTATTCCCTTACCCCATAGTCCTCTATAGTTAGTATTTTGCCCATCGGTTTACCTATCTACCCATCTAACGGGCGTATATGGTAGGCCATTTACTCCAAAACACTGGAGTGTATTGTATTGTCTCGCATGAACTTAGGATAGTTGCTGACCTTAGTAAATATAACACTGATACAGTGATTTTGTCTAACCTACCGTCTGTCTTCTAGCTTGTCAATTGACCCACTGATGTTCTGTATGACACTTTATTTTCTGTAGAACAGGATCCAGCCTGAGATCAGGATCAGGTATCAGAGTCAGTTGTGGGGACTCATGAGTCTCCTTTATTTTTTTTTTTTTTTTTTTTTTTTTTTTTTTTTTAAAAGTTGCAGCTGTTTTATTAACATTCTGAATGCTTCTTCTTTCTTTTTTTTTTTTTTTTTTTTTTTTTTTTTTTAAAGATTTTATTTATTTATTCGACAGAGACAGAGACAGCCAGCGAGAGAGGGAACACAAGCAGGGGGAGTGGGAGAGGAAGAAGCAGGCTCATAGCGGAAGAGCCTGATGTGGGGCTCGATCCCAGATCGCCGGGATCACGCCCTGAGCTGAAGGCAGACGCTTAACCGCTGTGCCACCCAGGCGCCCCCATGAGTCTCCTTTAATTTGAAACATTTTTCATAGTCTTTCTTTGTCTTTTATGCTATTGACGTTTTTGAAGAATACTAGTTCTCTCTCCCCCCTTTTTAAAAGAATTTTCTCACTTGGGGTTTTTGGATGTTTCCTCACCATTAAATTCAGGTTATGGATTCCTGACCAGAACACTGCAGTGATGCTGGGTCTTTGGCAGGGTATTGCATCTGGAAGCACACACAGTTCATCTGCCCCTTATTGGCAGCATAAATTGTAATCAGTCAAGGTGCAGTCTGCCTTCTCCATGTTACAGTGACTATTTTTTTCCCTTGCAATGAATAAGCAATCTTCGAGTAGGTACTTTAAGACTCTGCAAATACCCTGTTCCTCACCAAAATTTCCACTGAGATTTAGCAACCACTGATGATTCTTGCCTGAGCTGCTCTTTTACTGGATGACTGTAAATGGTAACTTGCAAACTCCAGCACGTGTGGCACACTGGCCAGCCAGCACGGACCATTCTATCGTAAGCAAGAGCCCTTTCTTCCCCCTCATCTATTTATTATCAGTGTGGATGAGTGGATTGCAATTTTTCAATAGCAGATAACCCATTGCTGTCTTTAATTCTTCTGATGCTCAAACTGGCCCCGATTTACCCAGAGGAAGCTGCCTGGGTCCCTGTGTCCTTCTTTTAAAATGAGATCACGTACAGGTACCCCCCACGTTTTGAAGGTTCAAGTTAGGCCACTTGGCTTTTACAACAGACCTACATTAGTACCTGTTTTCACCGTGTCCTATGCTCTGTCCAGAATAAACATGTCCATAGTCAAGACTCTGGATCTACCCAGCAGGTATCCAGGCTGCATATTTGTCCTAGTCCAGGCCAGAGTAGGAAAACCAGGTTTCCAACCCAGGATCATATGCAGTACCAAGCACAGTATCTGTACATAGTAGGTGCTCAATAAGTATTTGTTGAATGAAGGAGTAGCATGGTTAGAAGCATGGACTTCGGAGCTAGATGGCATTGGGCTAGAGTCTTGGCTATCCTGTGAACTGGCTGTGTGGTCTTGACAAGTTACTTAAATTCTCTGTGCTTAAGTGGGGATAACAGTAGTTGTGAGATTAAATAAGAAAAAAACAGGTTTGAACAGTGCCTAGCACACAGTAAGAACCCAACAAGTATTAGTTATCAATATCAGTTATCTATCATTCAAAAAAGAGGTGTGTTGGAAGATTCATGCCCAAGTGGGAGTCATTAAAGCTGACATAACGGGTCTAAGCCACTAGTCAGGCAGTCAAATAAATGTTGGCCAGCCCCGGGAAAGGGATTGCTGTCATTCAGCTGAAGCCAGGTACTTTTTGCTAGGGTTTCAGATATATTCTGCCATGCTCTAGAACTTTCTAGATCCTTTCCCCTTTGATTCTAGGCTTGGTCTTCCTGATCCTCAGGAGTCATCCTGGTAAAAAGGAAGATGGTATCCTGGATGCTACACTTGGGAGTGCCTGTCCTTGTTCACTGCCTCTGCCAGTCTCTGGGGAGCCACTGTCAAGTCAGAAGCAATGCTCAGCTGGGGCTGAAGGTGTGACAGGCATGTGGACCACTGCCTCATTTCCTGGTTGGATGTCCAATGTTGTCCTCTTCCTGCCACCACGCAGCTCATTCAGCAGGGCACATGGAGCTAGACAAGTTATATAGCCCTGGTGATTAACCAGAAAACTATTCACTATGTGGCCCCAAGAAGCAGACAAGGTGGTGTTTTTCTTTGCAGATTAGCTATTTATTAAGGCACCGACGCTAGTGTTTGTTGGGTATTTGTAAGGAAGTTAAGCAACGGTGACTTAATGTTTTCCACCTCTGGGTGGGAGTAGGAGGTGTTTTTCAAGCATCGTGTGCCTTAGCAACTGAAAGGAACTCTAAAAGGACTCCCTTCTGGTCTGCGGCTAATCCAGGTGACTTTGGGATCCCCATTTCCTCGAGATTAGCGTGCTCACAGCAGATATCCTCTTTATCAATTGGCTGCATATGCTTCCTGTCCCAGGGGTTTGACATGGGCAATTGCAGCCACGACTACCGGATATAAACAGGGACTTTACAACCACAAGCTTCCTGGTCTGTTGTTGCAGCCTTTCTGCTTCCAAAGTTCAATGGGAAAATAAAGTGCATCTCCTGGTCCTCAGCTCCATTTCTAGCTAGTTCCTGTAGGAAGGAGTCTTGCTGAAGGATGACAAGGTTGAATGGACATTTAGGGCCAGCAACTGGTTGTCTCTTCTTGATTATCCATAGCATTTAGTAGTCACGATGGAAAGGAAAAGCGATATGTTCATTTTCTATTTAACTGCTTGATTATAGAGGCCAAGATCGTGTTAGAAGAAGTCATAATAGGGGCGCCTGGGTGGCACAGCAGTTAAGCGTCTGCCTTCGGCTCAGGGCGTGATCCCGGTGTTGTGGGATCGAGCCCCACATCAGGCTCCTCCACTAGGAGCCTGCTTCTTCCTCTCCCACTCCCCCTGCTTGTGTTCCCTCTCTCGCTGGCTGTCTCTATCTCTGTCGAATAAATAAATAAAATCTTTAAAAATAAATAAATAAATAAATAAATAAATTAATTAATTAAAAGAAGTCATAATATTACAGCAGGAAGGGACCCTGGAGATCAAATAAAGTAACCTATTTTAGGGAAACTGAGGCCCTGGAACATTAGACTTCTCTCTCAAGGCCACCACATTGGCCAGCAGTAGAACCAAAACTAGAAGCTCAATATCCTAGCTGTAGATCTCAAGTATTTGGTATTTTCACAGCCGCAGGAGAAATATACAAGAGGCTGATGTTAGTCCTGGGATCCAAACCTACTCGGTCTGAGCTTTTCTCACAACCCTAGCAACAGGCTTGTGGAAGAGATCCTAATTGTGACCAGATCCATTCTCCCATTCTTCAGTAATGAAATGACCAAGGTTAGCAAGGCACAGGGCTGCTCGGGAAAAAAAAAAAAATGTTACACTTCCTAGTACGCCTTACAATGAACTCATGTCTGAGTCCTGGTCAGCAGGATGGAAAGGAAAGTAGTGAGTGCTTTAAAGGGCAAAAGTGTACACTTTCCTCCACAACAATGACTGGAACGCTGACCCAAGGTCTGGAGCTGGAGCAGTTATCTTGGGCCACGAGGTAGAAGCCAGGTGTTGAAGAGGATGGAACAAAAAGAGAGAAGGAACCAGGTGATCAAGGCATCACCATATCAGCCCTAGGTTGCCTCTGCTTATATGAGAGATAAATATTTTTGAATCATTTTAAAGTCACTGCCATTTGGGGTTTCAGTCTCAAGAAAAATAATGTAACTCTAACACCAGCCGCAAAACTATTTTGACGGTTTCTTGCAGAATTTCCTGGAAAGAAATACAAGAATTTCATTTCCTGTACCTAGCGCCTATGTAAAGAGAAGCGCCTATTTCATAGAGAAAGATGGGAGCCAAGGAAGGATCCCACCACAAAATATAGCCACTCTCTGCTGATTTGACTTCATTTGGTTTTTAAGCCAGTTCTTCCTTTAAAACAAACGTTCCCTGGGAATGAAACATGAGAGACTATGGACTATGAGAAACAAACTGAGGGCTACAGAGGGGAGGGGGTGGGGGAATGGGATAGGCCGGTGATGGGTAGTAAGGAGGGCCCGTATTGCATGGTGCACTGGGTGTTATACACAACTAATGAATCATCGAGCCTTACATCGGAAACCGGGGATGTACTGTATGGTGACTAACATAATATAATAAAAAATCATTAAAAAAAAAAAAAAAAAAAAACGTTCCCTGGAAGAGCTAAGCTCAACTGTTCACACCTGCAAATCAGAACATCCTCTACTGATGGGAAAGGAGTTTGGGGAACAGGTGTTTTTGTGTCTAGGCTTCCGGAGGAAGTGACACTTTGGGGAGGGTAGGCCATGTGGGACTGATGGGGTGGGAGTGCAGAAGGAAAGACAATGAAGGGGTGAAAAGGGGGCCAGGAAGGGAGGCGCACAGGGGCTGGCTGTTTCATCGCAATGGGTCTACTTGTGCTTGTTTTTGGGATGCTGGGACAGCACAAGATCACCAGAGGGCAGCAGCACGAGGTGAAATTCCAGGGGCCTCCACATAGGTCACTTCACCCCGGGTCCCCAGTGGAACCCAACTTGCTGGTCGTCTAGGACCCTCTGCTTCTCTTTGTCCAAAGTTGCCCTCCTTACCAGGAGGAGTGGGAAAGGAGTTGCTTCCCTAAGCAGAGGGGGCTGAGCCAGCCGCTTTCATAGTCATCAGTTGAGGGTTTCCTGACAATAATCATTCCCTTCCTCTACATCACACATTCAACATTTTATTAAAATAGACTTCACATTGGACTGCATTTTTTTTTTTTACTTAGTCTTGCCCTAAGCAATAAAACCTGTGAAATAATGGGTTTGGTGTGGCATAATTATTACATTAAAAAATGTCAGTATCACCAGAAAATCCTCTTGTTACCACCAGTGGTATGCTTAGAGAAACACTGTATTATTTCATCGATCCCCCCAATGACCCAACAAAGAAGGTAATAATATCATCCCCATTTTACAGATGAGGAGACTGAGGCTCAGTGAGATTAAATAGCTTCCTCAAGAGTTTTCACCAGAGCTGGGATTTGAGTCAAGGTCTCTTTGACTTAAAAGGCCTCGTTCTTGCTCTCTCCCAGGAGAAGGAAGGCAGAGACCTCTAAAGCTGAAGAAGAGGAGGAAAAAGAGCGAAGACTCCCAATCCCACCTGAAACCCGCCCTTCAGCTCTCCCTCACTTGCTCCCATTTCTTCTTTGCCCTCAGTTTCTAAGGATGTCTCCTCACTAAAACAGAACATTCCAGAATGCATTCCCTCATAAATAAAGGCTGCCAACTCCTCATCAGGAATAAAACGTCCTTTGGAATTTTCTCTCATTTCTAAAATGACGATAAAGAAATTCAGCTGTTTGTGGTTCTGGATACACTGGTAGGGAAGAAGAACTAAAGTTTCTGGAGGAGTCTCACCACATAGCTGTGGGAGGCTACGGAGCGTGTACTTATCACACTGAGCCTGGAGGACTTCCGGGAGAAGAAACCTTCACATCTATCTAAAGCTACTGCTCATTCCTGAGAATTATGGTGACAGGCGTGGTCGAAGAGAAAACCCCAGACTCTGCCACTTACCAGCCGTATGACCTTGGGCAAGCCACTATCCTCTCTGAGCTTCAATTTCGCCCTCAATCAAAGAGAATGACCCCTGTCTCAGAGGCTTATCCTAGCATTAAGTGGGGAGCCTGTAAGTTAGTATTAAAACATGCTACTATCATTGTTATTATTTTAAATTACTGTGAAAATAAAAAAGGGCTTTCATGTTCAGAACACAGTTAGCTTAAAGTAAATTACAGCACTTGGGAAATACTGCCTTGTCTTCTTGGTAACTTCACTTTTAAAAAGAAAGGAAAAAGGAAAGAAAAGAAGAGCTGAAAGAACATTTCCTAAAGCAGAAAAAAAAAATTGTTAAATTTTGAAGTACCCCTGACCCCAAAGTCTCGTTTCAGACATTATTTCCTCTTTCTTGAATATTCTAGCCCAGTATGCGTCACCTTTTGCCTCTGCCCCAGGGCCCCACAGAAAGAATGGGCAGGACAGACAGGACATGACTTGGCCCAAATTAGTTTCACTTTCTCCCAACCAGGCCATGGTCACAGCCATGGAGAACTGTTTCCCATGGCTCTGAGGGCATTTCTGTTTTTCTCAGTGCAAGGCAGGCAAGACTTAAGTCGGAGAACTTGGTGATGCAATGAATTTTCCAGCTGCCAATGACAGTAGTACCTCATCACATCTTTTTGTCTTCCTTTCTAACCTCAAAAGTAGCAGGCATCCGTGTTCTCAGTAACAAAGCCACCTATTACCACCTATGATGAGTGAAGCAACCTTTGTCTACTACTTATCTACCATCTGACCTCACAAGATGGAAGCTGCATACTGCAAGTAAGAGAGAAACAAAGATGGAAGGAAACTGGGTCCCCAACATCATGGAACCACATACCCGCTCTGGAGAGCTTATGGAAGATAAAATCACCAAAAGCCTTCTAAAAACCGGATGTCCCTATTCCTCTCAGGACTCCTACCATCCCCCATAGCTCTCTTGGAGCCTCGTCTCCACCCCACTCTGCTCCATCGCCCGCACAACCATTAGGCTCAGCAGATAGCCTTGGGAGCATTGTTCTCTTTGTCTGTCAGTGTTTCTCTGTCATACCCTATCTTGATTCTTTTGGAGAATGGTGTTCAGTCACGGGGGACTCATTCTGTAGAGCTTGACTGACCAAGGAGAGAGAACATCATGCTATTACAGCCTGAATGTAGATATCTGGGACCCCAGCCTGCCCCGCCCCCGCCAGATCAGTATATGCAAACGGCTACGTCTTAAACAACTTCTCTATTTCTGAGCGTTTTATCTGTCTCATCGGCTTAGTGTTGAGGGAGTTTGGAGCTGTCAGACGCTCGTCAATGGCTGAAAGAGAAAGAAACACATAAAAAGATTGGTTGGCAGTCACTTTGTACCGAACAGAACTCACATTTGTCTTCTGTCTAGAAAGCTGGTCATTGACTTTGAATGTGGTTTCATTGATGCCGTTAGAAATATTTTACCTCTAAATGAAAATAAAGATGAACGGCCTCCCCGAAGAAACAAAGGTAAGAGATAATTTTTTAAAAAAATTGAAAAGTTGATACAATTCTGTTTGATGTTTGATGACATTCAGGGTCCCAGAACAGTGCCTCGGGAATAATTTTCCCTTTTGATCTTATAATATGAACGGACACAGAGACCATGGATATAAAAGAATAACACGGCAGAAAAAAGAACTTGCCAGGAATGGGAAAAGCACCCACATATAAATAAGCAGAAACATTAACTCCCGTCTGACGATTAAGTTATAATTTCTTCTCCACTCCATATCATGCCAACAAATTACGCAGCAATACGCTTCAGTGTAAAGAGTATGGTAAAACTTATTTTTCAGATTTCTCTCACCTTGCCACCAGGTCAGCCCTCCCCATGCCTATCTGCCACCTGCCACCATCCCTCCTCCCTCAGGGACCAGAGAGTTGCACTCTTCTTGATTTGTTCTGTAGGCGGCAGGGCCCTAGGATGATCTGACACAGGTATAGCTTCTCAGCGTGTCTCTCTCTTCCACTTTCCTTTCTTGCTTTCCTGTGCCCGTGACAGACTACACTCCTCACCCAGATAATTCCATCCCCAGCAGTTTTGTCTGTGATCCCGCTTGCCTCCTCCATCGGATTCGGCCAGTCTGAGGGCATCTATGAGGCTGCATGACATGGACTGACCATAGGTCACCAGGATGTCAGAATCCTGGCTTTTTACTTCCTGGCTGTGTGATCTCTGTCAAATGACTTAACATTTCTGCTTTAGGAAAAAGTAGCTTGAATACTACCTCAGAGGAATTTTGAGGCAATTAAATGAGAAAACGTACATAATATTTCTGCACATGAAGTGCGTATTCACCAGCAGGGTTGTTTTCTTCCCCTGTTCCATGCCCCCACATCGTCTGGTTTAAAGGATTCTCTGTCCCTGGTTATACTGAATAGTGTGGCATTATTATTACTCAGATTTCATTCAATGTTTTCATTCATCATTCTAAGGAACACAATAACATGTCATTTTTGGCACCTGCCTCTAGGGAGGTAGGGACATCTTTTTTTAGTCATAGATCATTTTCATAACTGGCTCTTTACCTTCACAGAACACAGCGGGGTCTGCTCAGTTTGAAACTGTGAGGCTCCTCAATGGTTTCATGCTGAGCTCTGGGAAGCCTCTGCTGGCCCCTGGGGAGCCAGAAGAGCACCAACCGAGAAGTTTCTACTTCTCTTCCACTCAGAGGGCACTGCCGAGAAAAGGTGGGAGGGCTGCCTGCTCAAGTGTGGCCTTCAAAGACAAGGTGGAAATGAAAAAGAGGTGAGAATGTGGTGCAGTAGCCTGTGAGCCCGAGACACGTAGCTGTGGGGAGCAGTGGCCCGTAAGGAACCATTTACACAAACCAGTTCACAACCGGAAAATGGAACCACCCGAAAATGGAACCACCCGAAAACGGAGCCTGGAAGACAGGGACAGGGTTTTCCAGTATTGTTTTTACTGTAGAGAGGATCACACCTCATCTCAGCTCTCAGTGTAATTTGATTTGATGCTGTTCACACAGGTTTTTTTTATGAGGAAAAACTTGCAAAATCATTCATTTTCTCTTCCTTTACACCTCTGTTCCAATGAAGCCAGAGGCCAGACTCAATTGCAAACAGGGACATATCAGTTAAGATACAGGTGAGGCTGCTGTGTAAAAGAGATACAAAAATGGAATTTTATTTTTCTGATGTAACAGTTTAAGCACAAGTTTTCCAGAGCTGGAGAATGCTCTTTGGGGTTGGAGACCCGGTTTCCTATCTTTTTGCTCTGCTAGTCTCAATACATAACTTCCATCTTGTGATGTCAGATGGCTGCTCTGACTCCCACCATCACATCAACATTCCAGCTGGCAAGAAGAAGAAAAGAAATAAGGGAGGGCGTCTTTCCTTCACAAGAAGTCTGGAAGTTCAGGGGGCGCCTGGGTGGCTCAGTTCACTGAGTGTGGGACTCTTGATTTTGGCTCAGGTCCTGATCTCAGGGGTGGGAGGGAGCCCCCACAAGCAAAGCACTCAGCAGAGAGTCTGCTTGACATTCTCTCTCTCTCTCTCTCTCACCCTCCCTCCACCCCTCACCCCAGTCACATGCACACTTGCACTCTCTCTCTCTAAAATAAATAAATAAATCTTAAAAAAAAAAAAAGAAGAAGTCTGGAAGTTCCAAATATCAATTCCACTTTCATACCATTGGCTAGAAAGCCACATGATCATGCTAGCTGCAAGGGAGGTTGGGAAATGTAGTCTTAGATGGGCAGTCATGAGTCCGGCTAAAACATTACAAGGGCAGAATGTGATATTGGGGGACAGCTGCAGTTAGCACTCTGCCCAAAGGACCAAGCAGATGTATAAATCAGTGAAACCTGCTGGGTATAAGGACATCTGCATATTTTATATGGGTAGTGAAGCCTACAGGTGGAACAAAGAGGAGAGCTCCACTTTGAGGGGCAGCCATGATCGCCCTAGGTAATACTGTCATGCTGAAATTCGGGCTTAGTGTTCCAGATCTGCTGGTTTTCAAGAGAAACCAGAAACGATTTTTCAAAATATGATATCTCCCAATTTTAAAGTGTTGGCTCAAAAATATTTTAACATTGTACAGGCTGAACGTATCTGTAGATTGACATTTGGGCCCCTGTGTTAGATTCAATTTGCATGAATGTGTCAACTATGCTTAACTCTCTGCCTGAAATGCCAAACTTTAGAAATATAAAATTAGAGCTAAAAGGCAAATAGATTTAGTTTAAAAAGTTGATCAAGACAAACTCTTCAAAGTAAATAATTTCTTGGCTTGTGAGTCAGACATTGAAACAAGAAAATCATGAGTTGGCCATGAATTTCTTTCATCCTTCAAACATCCTATTTCACTTTTAGGTGTGAAATAATTTTACTCTCTCTCTCTAGTTTGCAATGACCAGGTAGTTACTTAACTAGATAAATGAATTGGAAGAAATGCTCAGGCTCCATTTTTCAGTGCAAGATGGAAATGGTAGTAGGCACAGCAGCCATGAGCGTGCCACTCAAATCCCCTGCTGTGGGGAGCATCACTGTCGTCCCCAAAGCTGCCTGCCCTTCTGGATCTGCCACCATGTTCACGTGAAGACCACATTTCCTGTGAGCTCCTCCCAAGTAGACCTCTCCTGTGGTCTACTTTGGCTCCCAGACTCCTGCGGCCTGGCCAAATCTTTCTTTTATTTAAGTTTTTACTTTTTTGAGAGAGAGAGAGAGAGAGAACACATATGCACGTTCATGGGCAGGGGGAGAGGCAGAGGGAGAGAGAATCTCAAGCAGGCTCCATCCACAACCCTGAGCTCATGACCTGAGCCAAAATCAACAGTCGGTGGCTTAACCACTTAACCGACTGAGCCACGGAGGCGCCCCCTGGCCAAACCTTTCTTCTAATTGGACTGCAGTCTGAGACTCCTCCAACCCTAACCTCCTTCCTTTCACAGGTGTCAGAACTCGCTCCGCTTTCCCCTGCCCCCTCCTCCTTTATCCTTCACAGGCTTTCCCCCTCAGAAATCCCTTGCATATCTAATCCCACCTTGACATCTGCTTCGAAGCAGATGTGAACTAACCCACGATGCTAATGACAGCAACGGTAATGACAGGAGGAATTACGTGACTGTGTGCTGGGTGCCGGGCATGGTGCTTACACGGTGTGTCAGAGGCCAGGGGTGGGGGCGGGGAATGGGCAAACTAGGTGAAGGGGAGTAAGAAGTACAAACTTCCAGAAAAAAAAAAATGATGGCTGACTTTATCGAGTATGTTCTAGGACCCTGCATTACAGCCTCACGTGCATTGTTTTCACAAAAATCCTGAGGTGGGTAGTGAACCGCCATTCTCCTGAGTTTACAGATGTGCAACTAGGTTCAAGAACTTGCTTAAGGTCATGTACCTAGCAGAGGTAGACGGGATTGAAACCCATGTTATTTAGACTCCAAAGCCCAGTTGTTCACGCGTCAGATATTTGTGTGTTCCCTCCCATTTCCCCCATATCCGAATATCACCACATCCCACCTCACGACTTACACGATGGATGAGTAGCACATGCACCATTATTTACTTAATATTTTTCTTCAGCTGATTTTTAAAACTTGACCATATTTATTTTAAAAAGAAACATCATATCCCTAAAATAAATGGTCATCTGCTATCCTTGCCAAAATATAATCACAATAAAAACGAAACAGGAGTATCGAATTTTAGCTAGACAATATGCTAACATTCAAGCAGACACTGTATCTAACTAAAGACTCAAAATCCGAGGTCTGCACGCATTTTGCTGGTGTTTTAAAGGGTAGAGGAGTAAGTGTTAGATGGTAAGGAAGTACTAGCATCACATGAAGATTTTTTTTTCTTGACAAAACCAGAAAGATCGAAAAAACTAAAAAGAGACTAACTTTCCCCGTCTGTGCCTCAACGCTCTTTAACGCTACATCTGCGTATCGCTGAAATCCTCTTGGGGGGAAGGATTTGGGAAATGATGACTGATGGAATGGGCAGAATGCTCATTTGGATGGAAAAACTACTTTATACCATGCTCCCTGGTCCCCAAAAGAAAGGAAAACTCCATCTCATGACTTTTCAGCCTCTGCCGGGTCTCAGCGCTCACAATTGTCCCCTCCGGTTTATCTGGAGGGTGTAATTTTTCAAAAGTAAAACAAACCCAGAGCCTGCAGCATGAGTGAACCCTGCTTTTTGGGCAGGTGTATCCGGTAGAGAAACAAAACACCGCTCTGTGGTTAGGCCGCCTGGTGCACTGGAGTTCAACACATTCACAAATCAGCCTGCCTGGGGGGCGGGGGGGTGCTGAACCACACACAGTGAGAACGTGGGGCCTGTGTAAAATCCTCCCAGCCTCTCTGGGTGAGATGACAGCACTGACCCAGAGCTGAGCAAATGGCAGCCCACAGCCCCTGCCACCTCCGAGTTGGGCCTTTCAGCCGCAGCCCCTGTGTCACTTAGGGTTGAAGTCCTCTTGTCACATGGCCACACAGCGTTGCTGCAGCACAAGCCCGTTCTGGCCACACTGTGAACTGGAGAGAGCTTTGAACCCAGCGAGGAGGTGGCGAGGGCTCCTCACCAGCCCTCCTTTCTGACTCGGAGCTCCTGAATTAGTTTTCATTTGGATTTGGTTTGGTAACTGGTTGGCAAATGTAGTTGGACCTGGGAGCAGAGGCAAGACAGGGATGCCACAGTGGAGAAGTGTTTCAGGCCTTCTGTTCACCATCACAGAACCCCAGCCTTGTGCCCACACTGCGGATGGGAACATAGAGTCAGGAGATACTGAAATGAGCGGCTTGAATGCTGAGATGGGACGGTGGGTCTAGGGCGGATTCCTCATTCTGTACCTCTTTAGGCTTCTGGATCTGTAGTATATTATTCTTTTGAATTAATCCCCATCCTAGCAGACAGAAGAAGTGGAGGAGGAGGAGGAGGAATAAGTAACATTTGTTGAATGCAAAACACCTTAAATGCCTCATACTGTTTAATGCTAAAAGCCCTATGAGGCATGTGTGTGTATATATACATATATATATATATTCCCCTCTCTGCCAAAGAGAAAATTTGAAATGCAAGAGGTTAATTGCCAAAGGTCACCCAAAGCAAGAATTCAAACCCAAATGGTCTGATCCCAATGACCAAACCCATAACCACTATACTGCCTTTTCAGGCAGACACACCTGAGTCCAAACCCAGACTCCATCTTCTGTATTACTTTGGGCAAGTCACCTGACCACTCTGACTACTGTTTTCTCATCTGTAGAGTAAGGATGAAAATAGTGACTATCATTTAAGGCTGTAAGTAAAGCAGCTAAGTGAGGTTATTCAAGTGATGTGCTTTGCATAGTGCCTAGTATGCAGGAAGAGCTCAATAAATGCGGAGTATTATTAGCAACAGAATCATGGCCCTCAGGATTGATCCACTTCCTCTTTCCTTCTCTAATGGCTATCCTCCTTCCAGTTTCTACCTGCCATTTACCTAAGCAGAGCCTTTCGTTTTGTCTCCGTCACTCAGTGAGGCTGATCTGGGGAGAGGCAGCTCACAAGACAGAGAGCTCATCCGTCCTCCTCATACAGCCTCTCCCCTTTGGAGCTGCACACATGGGACCATGGCAGGCCCACCAAGCACTTGGAGAACCATCAAAGATTTTGAAGGCAGTGATGAAATCCAGGAGATAGATGGCATCGTAGAGCTGTTGGTCACAAGAGATAATGTACCCACAGTGGGGCCCACTGAAAACTAGACGCCCGTGATCTTTGTGTGTCCCCAGGACATTTCAGAGAAGGAGTTCACTGTGAGGAGTGAACTGAGGAAGGACCATTCTGTGATGAGAAACATCGAGTTTGCAGAATCTCTACATATGAGGGTTTTAAAACACATCTGTGAATTCTCTGACACCCCTCACCTCAAGAGGTGAAGTCTCATCCCCTGACCCTTGAATGTGGGCTGGACTCAGTGACCCTGTGTGACTTCCAGGCTGGATTATAAAGGGTGTTTTTGGCCTGGCTCTCCGTCGGGATGCTTGCTCTTCAAACCTAGCAGCCATCACAAGGGAAGAGTCAATTCCAGGGATAGAAAGATGGGTGTTCCCAGACGCAGGAACAACATAAACAAAGGAAAAGAAGAGTGAAAGGACACCGGTGTGTGCAATAAACTATAAGAAGAGTCCTCTTCAAACTCTCCCACCTCACACACACAGAGTCCTTTCTTCAAACAAAAAAATCACATGTGGGAGCCTAAAAGCTAAAGTAGATAAAATTAGGTTGGCTGTGTAAAGGCCATAATGGACACCTCTCCCCAGAGGTGGCCCATAAAGCATGTCCTCACAAGGCCCAAGGCTCCAAGGGGGGGTGGGAGGTAGGACTGGAGATCCTGTAGCAGAGGACAGACAGACAGGCTGACTCTACTAGAGCAACCTGTTGGGGCCAGCTCTCGGACAGCCTGATTTCCTCAGCCTTTGTAGAAATGCAGCGGGGCACCACTAAGCGGGTAAGTAAACGCCTCACTAAGGGGTGAGGTGTTCCTCTGAGGAGTGTGTGCTCAGAGTTGTACTTTGGAAAAGGAAGTGGCCGTATATGAGGGAAGTGTCTTAATCTGGGGAAAAGATCATAAAGGCTGGAACTAGGACAGAGGCTGCGGCAAGAAGAGGGTAGGTCATTGGAGAACTTCACTAACACTGTTTTTCAGAAGATTATTTTCCACAAGGAGGTTTCCTAGAAGGAGGTCTGGCCACCTATATGGATGTCAGCCCCTATCAGCAATCTCCTGGCTCATCATTCATACCAACCTCTTTCCAGCAGCCATTTACTCATGCAGTCCCAATCACCCAGCTGAAAATATGCCTGGTTTTGTGCGTGTGTGTGTGTGTGTGTGTGTGTGTGTGTGTTAGAGAGAGATTAAGAGAGCACACACGAGTGACTGAGGAAGGAGCATAGCAAAAGAGAGAGGGAGAGAGAGAATCTCCAGTAGGCTCCAAGCTCAGCACAAAGCCCATCACGTGTCTCAATCTTACGACCCTGAGATCATGACCTGAGCTGAAATAAAGAGTTGGACGCTTAATTGACTGAGGCACCCAGGCACCTCAAGATGCCTGTTTGAAACATAAGGGCCGGGGTGCCTGGGTGGCTCACTTGTTAAGCATCTGCCTTCAGCTCAAGGTGTGATCCCAGGGTCCTGGGATAGAGCCCTGCATTGGACTCCCTGCTCCACTGGGAGCCTGCTTCTTCCTCTCCCACTCCCCCTTCTTGTGTTCCCTCTCTCACTGGCTGTCTCTTTCTCACTGTCAAATAAATAAATAAAATCTTTAAAAGAAAGAAAGAAAGAAAGAAAGAAACAAACAAACAAACCTAAGGGCAGAGAGGTTATGTAGCTGAGATGGTTAATTCTATGTGTCAACTTGGCCAGGATACTATCTAGCGGAATCCAAATATTTAGTCAAACACTAGTTTGAATGTTGCTGTGAGGTATATTTTTGATGATATTAACTTTTAAATCAGTGGACTTGAGGAAAGCAGATTACCCTTCATAATGTGGTGGGCCTTGTACAATCAGTTGAAGGAAATAGAGAAAAAAGAATGACTCCCCCAAGGAAGAGGAAATTCTGCCTGTAGTCTGCCACTCTTTCCTGGGTTCCCAACCTGCCTGCCCATGCTGCAGATTTTGGACATGCCAGACTGCACAATTGTGACAGCCAATTCCTTAAAATTAATCTCTTTCATATATATCTATGTATCTATGTACCTATGTATCTATGTATGTATCTATCTATCATCTATCTATCATCTATTTATACATATTGGTTCTGTTTCTCTGGATAACCCTGGAAAATACAGTGGCTTACCCCATTGTCCAGACAGAGGCAGGAATAAAATGCTGATTTGTAACAATTTATTAATTCAACTTTACCACCCTACCTTCCACAATGAGTCCAGAAGGTGGGGCAGGTCATGCTCTTATTCACCATTCCTAAAGCAGAGCTCTGATTACATCACCAGCCAGCTTAAAATCTTCAATGATTCTCTGTAGCTTTCCAATAAAGTCCCAATTACATGGTCTAATGGTCAGGGGTCTCTGTGCCCTGGATTCAATCTCCATTCCCTGACTTGCTTCCCATGACTCGTAAATTGATCATTGTGCACCAGAATTCACTCATTTCCCCCTAATAAGATTGTCCGTCCACATCCTTTGCCTTATGACTTGTAGTCCCCCACAGGAGAAGTATAGATTCCTGCTCCACTAATTTTGGGGCTTGTCCACATAACTTGTTTTGCCCAGTGAAATGTAATCGGACATGACAAATACCCAACCTAGCAGGAACTTTAAATGCTCGTGTGATTCAGCTGAACTAAGGGCAGGTGGCCCCTAAGAAGGTGGGGAAGAAGAGTGCAGAACTCTCTCACGAAGATCGTTTTGCTTTTCAAGTAAGAATAACAGCTGCCCTTTCTAAGACTTTCTCAGAAGTCCAGATTTTATACTCTGATGTAGTGTGAAATTGTTTCACTTTAACCAATGAGCAGCCTGTGTTTCTTGAAGGTTTATTAAGTCACTTATGATTTGGGATATTTGCATTATAAGCCAATAGATTTCTGTGACTCATAGTGTTTTTTGTGGAAAAAATCTCTTAAAATGATGCCTTGTTTTATATTTACTGTGTGGCAGGTAGGAAAAAATATCTCAACAGTAGACAGCAACTCCTAAATTGAATATAAAACATCTTTGTTTAGGACAATAGTTTTATAGGTCATTTGGGATAGAAAGTAAGACCCTGAGACATGGGAGAACAGGTGGGGGGAAAATGAGATGGCAAAACTCTTCTGCTTTAGAAATAAATAAGAATGGGGGCAAAAGTGGGAGGCAGAGAGAAAAAGCAGAGATTGAAGGAGAGTAGAAAGAGAGAAAGAAGAGAGAGAAGGAGATTAAGCAAAGATCAAGAGGCTGGAACCCAGATTGGTTGAAGAACAGACCTGCAGTCTCCAAAAATCTTTTCCCTATTTCTTGCAAAGTAGTAGAGTTCCAGCTGGGCACTCGACTGCCTGCTAAAGACTACATTTCCCAAGCTCCATTGCAACCAGCGTGATCACCTGACTGTGTGTTGCCAATGGAATGAGAATGGAAATGATGTACATCACCATTTGCTTCGAAGGAAATCTTTGGCCTCCAATTCCTCTTCTTCTCTACTTCCAACGGGCTATTTGTGGACATGGTTTGACTCAGCTTTGACCATGCAGATGAGGACACAGCCACTCCCAGGGGATGGCAAAGCAACAAGATAGAAGGAGCTGTGGTTGGAGTGACGGTAGAGAGCAAGGATGCCCTTCATTCTGACTGCTCTTCCTTTGGGCCAAAGGAAGAATCTCATTGTTTCAGCAGCTTAGCCTAAATCTTAACTGATAAAATGGCAAAATCACTAGGGGACCTCTGAAAAATAGAGAGAACGATTATTCAGTTTTTTTAAATTTGCATTTTTCTGTGTTCTAAATCCTCCATCTTTTGGCTTTTGGCAAAATGTGTTACACACATAAAGGCCTGTGTGAGTAAGAGGCTTGGTAGAAATCAAGGAGAGTCAGTGGGTCCTGTATCTGGGCTGACAGAACATGGCCAAGAGTGAGAACGTGTGCGAGATGGTCCATAGACCGAAATAACCCCGTAGAGGTAGGAGCTCTGAGCCAAAGGTCAACATGAAAATGTGAGCTCATCTGAATTCACAGACATCTCAGGGAAGGCCTGGATATGGAATGGAAGGATGTTTCAATGCAATCTAGATCTTAGGGGTCAGGATAACTCCAGTGAACCCCTGGACCAAAACAGTGATTAATCCAAGAAGACAGGAATATGTAGTGATTAAGAATATTGATTCTAGAGTCATATGGCATGTTTTCAATTTCTATTCTACTGCCTACAACTATGTGATTTCAAGGAAGTTACTTACAACCTAAGCCTCAGTTTCCTTATCTGTAAATTGGATATAATAGCTACCTCATAGTGATATCATAGGGAATTGAAAGGAATATTGTATTGTGTGACATATGATGAAGGGTCAATACATACTAGCTTTTATTATTAATAATCATTAATTTTTTTCAGAATATTCATATGAGACCCTAACTATTATTCACGCCTGACAGGAAAATCATTAACTTTGAGACTCCTTTAGCAAAATCAGAGGCTTAAATGTTTCTGACTTGACCCAAGAAAAGCGTGGGTGGGTGAAGAGTGTCACTCCAGCATTCGAGGTGTGCAGAACCAAATACCAGTAGCTCCATTGTGTCAATGAGAAAACAGAGAAGTTGAGAAAGGTTCCTAATTTGAGTTCAAAAGCATTTTAGCAAAGCCAGGCTGAGAAAATAAGAACACTTTTCCTGAAGTTTCGGCTACCCTGAAGCCTGCCCTGAAACCCCTCTTCCTTCTCACTCTGTCCCCCTTTCAGTAAGCCATCTACTGCCACTCAGGAACTCGGGCAGGAAAGCCACAGTCGTTCTATACTTCTTGTTGTCCCTCACCCCTACTTCTAATCAGTCCTCGCAGGGTGTCTATTTCATCTCCAGAATTGCTTTCAAATCCATCCATTTCTTTCTACGGCTTCTGCCCCCCGCCTCCTTCAAACCACCCACCGTGGCTTCTTCATTGCTGTCCACACTTGCTTTCTTCATTTTCCTCTCCTCTCAGCAGCCATAGAGATTTGTTTTTAATCCAAATATAATTACTCTTGTCCCTGCTTCCCATTGGCTTCCCATTGCCCTAGGATGAAGTTCAAGCAGCCTACCTTGTTCATGTCAGCATATTTCATCCAAGTAACTCATTCATCCAAAACCTTTTTATCAAGCTCCTACTACATGCCAAGCCCGTCATAGGCCACAGAGGTAAATAACCTTTTTTGTACTATGAACCCTATTGGCAATCTGGTGAAAACTATGGACCCCTTTCTTAGGCTAATGTTTTTCTCTTTTGTTTGTTTTTTTTTTTTTTTTAAGATTTTATTTATTTATTCGACAGAGATAGAGACAGCCAGCAAGGGAGGGAACACAAGCAGGGGGAGTGGGAGAGGAAGAAGCAGGATCAGAGCGGAGGAGCCTGATGTGGGGCTCGATCCCAGAACGCCGGGATCACGCCCTGAGCCGAAGGCAGACGCTTAACCGCTGTGCCACCCAGGCGCCCCACTTTTGTTTGTTTTTTAAGGATGATGGTATTTTATTTAATATCACTTCGTATCATTGGTTCCTTATTTCACTTGCACCTCCCCACAAGCCTATGGTTAGATACGGTAGATATTATTGTATGCCTCTTTCCCCCAACATATTACAAACAAGGTGGAAAAGGATATTACAGTGAACACTGGTAAGACAGGCAGAATAATACCCCTCCCCAGACATGTCTATGCTTTAACCTCTAGCCTGTGAATATGCTATGTTACATGGCAAAAAGACTTTACAAACAGAATGAAGGACTTTCATATAGGGAGATTATCCCTATAGGAAGATTATCCTGGATTATTCAGGTGGGTCCAATGTAATCACATGGGCCCTTAGAAGTGGGAGAAGAAGGAAGGCAGAAGAGTTAGTCAGAGAGGTGAGATGGAAGAAGAGGTAAAAGAGATTTGAAACTTGGAGGACCTGACCCACCATTGCTGTCTATGATGATGGAGAACAGAGCTGTTATGGTTGAATTGTGTCCCAGGCTAATGTTTTTTAGATGCATAAAATAAATATGGAGGGTTATAAAAGAAATGAAATCTACTGAAACAGTTACCAAAATCTTTTAAAATTGTGATATAATAACATATCTGTAATTTCACTATTGCATTAAATAACAAAATCTAACAGTGGGTTTAAATAATACTATAACTTCCTATCAGCGATCAGTGTAAATGATATTTCAAGATACGCGTAAAACTGTGTGTGACCAAGTCTCACGTACAGTTCCTACCACTGTGGTTTGTTGCTTACACTCACAATGGAAGGAAATGCTAAATTTCAGTAGATGTTGATGAAAATAAAGATGTCATTTTTTTCCTATCCAATTCATAGAGCCCAAATTCAAGCCACAGACATCAGAGGATCCCCAAGATTAGGTTAAATCTGAGGGATATAGTAGGAAACACAGGTGCTTACGTTCAAGTCGGGGGAGCCTGATAATCAACACAATAACTTCAGATTGTGATGAGTTGTTTAAAGACAACAGAATAATTTCAGATTATAATGAATTGTTTAAAGAAAATAAATAAAGTGATAGAGATTAACCGGCAATTGGGGTGGTTGATGAGAGTGGTTGGAAAAGGGCTTCGTTTTCAGCTGAACCCCAAAGAAGAGAAGGAGCTGGTCTGAGGAGAAGGCAGCAAGAAGTACCACAGAGAGAGTGGACAGGGAGAGCCCGGCCCCCCCAACCCCCCACCCCCGCCCCTCAGAGAAGCAGAAGCACGTACACACACACACGTCAGTCTTAGTCAGAAGTCCTTGAGCTCCCGCTTCCGTTCCCTTCTCTTGAAAATCAGGATGGCATGGAGACCAGCGTCTGGGGTTATTCTAGGAGCCCCTGTGATCACATGCACCTGGTGGCCCAGCACAACCTGGAAGTTTCCCATGGGTCCCACACCGTCTCATTCAACCCTATGAGTTCATACACTTCTCTGAGAGGTTGGTTAGATCATTTGCTCACAGTCACACAGGTGGTTTATGACAAAGCTGGCATTCAGATGAAGCTGTCTGACCCTTTCTTACCTCTTATCTATGGAAAAAGCATAAGTTCTTTCATATCAAGTTCACCCACCTCTCCAGTGGCTCCCAAGACACACCTGTTTGTGATCCTTCCCCCCCTCCCTGCAGAGCAGCGTCTCCCAGCAGGAGAGATTAAAAATCCAAATGCAGCAGCTAAAAGCTGCCAGGCCCAAGGGAAACCACTTAGCCCTAATTTCCTAACTGTTAAAACCAGCGTAACCATGGCAACCCACTCCAGAGCTTTTATTAAAGAGTCTAACAGTGAAAATCAGCCTAAATCAATGTAAGGAGGAGAGCCGCTCCATTCTCTCCATGCACGCAGGTTTCCATCAGCCTCAGTACCCTGAGGTGCTAAAAGCATCCTCCCTGCAGAGGGGCCACCAACCCACTTGGTGGTGGGGTGGGGGTGCTCCCATCCTTTTGTAAGAGCAGAAGTTCCAATGAGCACATCCTAAGAGAAGTTTCTCTCCCACAGTAGATAAGGGTCCGAATAAGGGGTCAGGCTTGTGCTGTATTCACCTTCCTAAAACAGTCCAAATGCGGCCAGGTAGTGTCTCCTGTCCAGCTTCCAGGAGGTGAGAGAAAGAGAGAGAATCAGGCAGAGGGTGAGGATTGGGTCAAACATTCTCTGTTTTCCTCTTGTTTTTCTCTGTCTTCTGCCATTTGTCCAACAACTTGACCTCAGAGCCTTCCTCTCACGATGCCTCTGGAGAGGTCTTTCCAGGCGGTGCTTTGGCCTCAAGTGTTTGGAATCCACATTCTTCCTGCTTCATCCAGGTATATCCGCGCAGAGGAGCCCTGCCTCCACCTGCTGCCTCTGGGATGAGAAAAGGCATCAGCAACTCTATGCCCTCCATCTGATTCACTAAGACCTTGCTGGACTGGGGAACATTCCAGTGCCCTGCAGGGGCAAAGCGCATGCCATGCACCATGGACGACCTATGATACACCAAGAGGAGCACCTTCCCACCCCTTTTATTTCACCATCACCAGCAAGTCAGAGGGTGCCCCAGAAATGACAGGTGGACTTCTCACGGAGCCTTCATATGGCCCACCCAAGTGCTAAGCGCATCACCTCATCACCTCATTTAAACTGAATTACATTCTGAGGTGGATACTATTATGAGCTCATCCAGGACAGGAAACCGATATTTAGAAAGTTTAATAACTTACCTGAGGTCACTCCGGGTTCTAAACTCAGGTCATTGGATGCCACAGTTTTTATTTCCGCAGACATTGTCCCCTGGTCAAAGGATGGGGCTAGATCGTGACAAGGTGATTAGACCAAAGTTTACTTTGGACCTAGAATTGATTTGTCAACATGAGATGACATGGGTGATGTCGTGTCATGGGGACTCTTACGCATATACTGTAAGGCCACAGATTTTTGTGTCTGGAAAGTATAAACTGCCCCTTGCTTGCCACAGCGCCTCATGGAAACGAGGGCTCTGACTGACTCATCCGGCTGGCGGATGCCTGCTCGTGGGGGCAGCCTCCTCTTCTGATGTGGCTTCCCTCTCAATGTTACCTTGCCGAACTGCTAGAGAGAAATAGAATGCTTCCACGGGACTAAATTCCTACTCGTCTCGGCGGCAGCACATAGGGAGGAGGGAAAGCCAAGGAAATTCAAGAGAGCAAGTGGGTGAGCTTGTAGCCGAGCTCACAAGGAAGCGGGGCTTCCCCAACCCGCACAACCTTACAATCTGCCTCTCATGCTTGACAGATGGAAACTGTGTCAGGAGGGGCAGGGTTCCCCTCAAGCTGTCTTGGCAACACAACAGACCCTGAGCCCTACCGGAAAAAAAAATAATAAAAACACTATGAAATAAGAAATATGCCAGAGGAAATGAGAGGACCACTCACTGAGTTTGCTTTCGTGGCCTCTCGCTAAGGACCTCAGGACCTGGAGCCTTCCTCAGCCTTCGGGCCTAGGCTGCTCACTTCCCTCTCTTGGCTTCACATCTCCCTCAGAGATGGCAGCTCCCCACCCCCCACATGCCGCTTCCTGTCCTTGCCTCCCCAGCACGCAGCACCTGCCACATAGTGGGGGCTCAGGACCCTTTTGGTGAATACGTTCATGAAATTTCAAGACCCAGAAGGCAGCTGAAAGAGTCCTTTGAAATCAAACACATTTTCTTCTGGGAAGCTTAGGCCCTCAGCTTAGGAAAGTACAGGTGCCACAATGTGGGACCAAAAGCTACCGTGGGATCAGAGCAGGTGATATCTGGAGAGACTCCTTTTTTTTTTTTTTAAAGATTTTATTTATTGATTTGACAGAGAGAGACAGCCAGCGAGAGAGGGAACACAGGCAGGGGGAGTGGCAGAGGAAGACACAGTCTCCAAGCGGAGGAGCCTGATGCGGGGCTCAATCCCAGAACGCTAGGATCACGCCCTGAGCCGAAGGCAGACACTTAATGACTGAGCCACCCAGGCGACCCTAGAAAGACTCCTAAAAGGAAACGTAGGTGTCAAAATATAGTGGGTAATTTTGTAACGTGATAGGAAGTGTTGTTCCACGGTTTCAGCTCCAGCTTTTATTTGGGTTAAAAACATTTCTGTTACCTTTGCTTGAATATGAGACTGACATTCCGGCTTAGGGATGCTCAGATGCGGGGTTGAGTTTTCTGGAAGGCAGCATGTCAAGACGTCGGAGCAGTCATATGCTCACAGCTCTGTGTATGTATGTGCACGTGTGTGTATAGGTCTGTATATATGCATATATGTACACTTTAATGCTGATCACAGCACTGTGGAGACCTCTGAGGTGTCTCCCAATAAATAACATTTTTCTTCCCTATCCTGCTTCTGAGCAAGTTAAGAAATAAATAGAAGAGAAAGCCAGAGGCCAAGATGTCACCTCTATTGCTGATAAAGCTAGATAGGAAGACATAGGTTGATGTAAGAGCTAAATGAGCTTGCTTCCTGAACCCCAGAATCAGGCAGATTTCCCTGCTGTTCTCAACAGTGCTCACCAGGGGCTGGGGGTGAGAGAGGGCAGTCCAGGGAGACCTGCTCTGGGAGGATTTTCAGCATGAAATATCAGAGGAGAACACACACCATCCTTGACAAGGCCTGGCCCCAAAAGAATAAAGAGAAGAACCGAACTGAACATACCCAGTTGTTTTCCCCAAATTTACTGATGAAAGAGAGAGAGACCCAGTTATAGTAATCAAGCTTCCTTCACGGGAAGGGAGCATCAGGAGTGGGTAAGAAGTGTCCCCCACTAAGATGCATCTGTAGCATTTAATCACATGAATTAAATGTCTGTTTACATATTGTCTCCCACTTATGACCATAAACTCCTTGAGGGAAGGGATTATGTTTCATTTATCTTCCTTTGTGGAAGCCTTGTACTTAGAAGGCATGCAAATGTTTGCTGAATGAATGTGGACCTAGAGTCCAAATAGGCCTATGTTCAAATCTCCTTCTTGGCCAATTACTATGAAAACTTTGCAATTTTTTACCCAGAAGTTGCAGACGGACAGCCCACAAACTACATCCAGCCAGACATGAGCTGTTTGGTCTACAGTGTTGGAACACCAGTGTCTTAAAAGTTTGTGAATCAGTTAACAATACTTAAAACTCAGGAGATTTCATATAAAGATCTGGATTTCTGGCTTCTCCTGAAAACTTGGAAGACTTGATGTGGTAGATTGATTGCAAAGATGGCCTTAATTCTTCACCCCTCCTCTTGTCCACACACTTTGCATTGCCATTTTATAGTTCTTCCCATAAAGGGTTGGAGTCTATATCCCCGCGCTTTTTCTCTGGATTAGCCTTGTGACTTAACCTTGGTCATAGAATATAACAGAAATGAAGTGAACCATTTCTGAGTTTAGACATAAAAGGACTTGTTTACTTCTCTCTTTTTCTTGGAAACCTGTTAAGACTCCATGTCAGCAAGCTTGGACTAGCCTACTGGCCTATGAGAGATCATATCGAACAAAGATAAGTTGTCTCCGTTGTCCCAGCCAAGGCCCGAGACATGGGAGAGGGCCTATCCAAGATCAGCAAATCAACCCACAGCTAACCCCCAGCTGACTGCACATGTATGAGTGTCTCCAGCCAAGACTAGAAGAATCACCCACCTGATCCACAGACTATAGACAATAATACATGCTTATTGTTTAAAGCCTCTGAGCTTTGGGGTAATTTGTTACATAGTGACAGCTAACTGGTATACCACGTTGGGCCTGCTGTCCCTCATGGCAATATGTAGCTGGGATGAGAAACGCCTTGAATGAGGCATGAGTTCTGCAGACCCCACCGTTCTGCCACTGTTCTCTATTGTCTCTTTGACCCAGTAGCTGTGTGACAGGTGACAGTAATTATCATTCTTGAGCGGTTGTTTTCCTCATCGTTGTGTTAAGACCAAACTAAAATAGTTCTTATAATCATGACTATCAATAGAAATTAAGAGAGCTATATGTTCTAAGCAAACCAACTCCATATATGAACCTCTCGGTGTGAGGCCTTGACTTAAGCCCTCTCAGCCTCAGTGTTCTCTGTAAAATGGAGTTAAGGAGACATCCCTCAGAGGGTTCTTTAAGAAGTGAGTTGAGTTGAGCAAAATAGCATAGTGGTTTAGTGCATAAACTCTGGAACTATATTGCCAGGGTTTAAATCCCAGATTTCCCATTTACTAACTAAATCTTTGCATAGTGCCCAGATGGATGCAAAGTGCTTCTGATAGATGTATAATAAAGCTGCTTTAGTCCCTTTCCCCTGTAAAAATTATTTCTAATCTGTACATTGTTCTAGTAAGTTCCTATCAATCAAAGCCAACTGTAAAGGTTATTACTTTAGAACTACCCTGAGAACTGATAGGGACCAAAACAATGTCAATTTGCTGAGTGTTAGATAACTTTTATAAGAATTATGAAATACGTATGCCTTTTGATCAAAGCATAAATGCCTTCTGAATATATCCCAAAGAAATAATGTAAAGGCAAAAACACATTGATATTTACCACATCCATTTAGTCAATGGAATATTTAGCTACAGAATGAATATCATCATGGGAAAATGTGGAAATTTGTGCAGAAAAAAATGTTAGGTAAAAAACATATGTACACAAAATAGTATACACATATTAATTACAATTTTACAAAAATTTAAGTGCACATTGAAAATGATTGGAAAAGAATATTGGATAATATAAGTGTCATCCTAAGTTCATAAGATTTTAATAATAGTTAATAATTTTAACCTGACGTTGGGGAGGGTATGTGCTACGGTGAGCGCAGTGAATTGTGTAAGACTGATGAATCACAGACCTGTACCCCTGAAACAAATAATACACTGAATGTTAATAAAAAATTTAAAAAAATTTAAAAAGTGATGTTTACCCACAAACGTTATATTCTAACTCAAATGTCCAAAGTGGAAAAAAAATTAGCAAGTACAATATAATTTTAAATTTTAGAAAGTGTAGATTATACACTACATTATCGTAAAAAGTGTATTTGCAAGCCATTACCCCAAATGAAGCACATTATTATATTAGTATTTATCAATAAATTTAAATGACTATTGGTAGACATAAGAACAAGTTATTACATAAGCAAATAATTCTGTTTTCTTTTTTTAAATTTTATTTATTTATCTGAGAGAGAGAGAGAAAGGGAACGTGCACACATGACCAGGGGAGGGGCAGAGGGAGAAGCAGACTCCCCACTGGGCAGGGAGCCCGATGCGGGACTTGATACCAAGTCCCTGAGATCATGACCTGAGCCCAAAGCAGACACTTAACCAACTGAGCCACCCAAGCTCCCCAATTTTGTTTTCTTCAAACCTGCAATCTGAATGCTTATACTCAGGGTCTTTCCCTCACTCCCACTCCCAAACCCACATTCATCCCTCCTTGTCGTTAAAAACCAAACGGAACAAAACACGATTCCAATACTTCTAGCTCCAGATCAGACTGTATGAGGGGAAGTGAGCACAGACTTCATCCTCGCCACTCACTCTGCAGTGAGGGCCGGACAGGGTGTTCAGCCAACCAGGCAGGACAGGATGACGCCAGTTCTCCCGGTTCTGAGTTGTCTGATAGAGCATTCCCTGCCAACGTGTCTCAGTCACACCCAGGCTCCAGCATATCCCACTGGCTCATGTCGAAAGGAAGATCTCCCTCTTTCTGGATGCTACCACTGAGCAGAAGCCCCTCCATCCACTCTGAAATTCTTCCAAAGGAGGGCTACAATGCTTTTGTGGTCTATGTAACAATGGAGGGAAGATGCTACTGACTAAAGACAGCTTCACTGATGAGCAAGGTGGGACTCTGCTCTCCTCCCGTATCTTGCCAGTTGCATGTGGACTCTGGCTTCCCTATCTGTAACATAGGTTGATTCTTTTTGCCCTTTCCTACTTCTCAGGTGGTGGTGGTAATGGTGGGAAAGCAGCTAATGAATGCCAACTGTGTCCCAGACCCTCTGCTAAGCTCTTAACATACATTTATCTCATTTAATCCCCACAAAAACCCATATGAGAGGTATTTGCATGATCCCCAATTTGTATTTGAAAAAACAAGGATTCTGAGAAGCTACACAATTTGCCTTTGGTCACACAGCTAACAAATGGCCGTGGAAGAACTTACACACAGCTCCATCTCTGATGCTAAAACCTGGCTTTTAAGCTCTGTTCCATGTCCTTGATGTACATTTATAAAACGTCGGACTCATAAACGCAGAGAACAAACTAGTGATTGCCAGAGGGATGGTGGGTGGGGGACGGGCGACATAGGTGAGGGGGATTAAGAGGTACAAACTTCCAGTTATAAAATATGCCTGTCACGGGCATGGAAACTCCAGCATAAAGAATATAGTCAACAATATTGTAATAACATCATATGGTGACAGATGGTGGCTACACGTGTCATGGTGAGCTTTGAGTCACGTATAGAATTGTCCGATCAATATTGTACACCTGAAACTAATATTGTATGTCAACTAGGGTTCAATAGTAAATGTTTAAAAATCATACAAGATCATGTTAAATACTCAAAAAGCCTGAGAAAGACATATTAGAAGAGTAATGAAAACACAGTTTCAGGTTATTATCCCTTGGTTGTAGTGTTGAGCTCCGAAATGAACTTCATTTCTGAAACATTCTTTCTTACTTATGGAGAAAAAAAAAAAAGTCTCAACCCACGGACCTTGCAGTGGTGTGATACCAGCTCAGAGCACCAGAAGGGACCTTCGCTGTCATAGAGACAAGTCACCTCCTTTGATAATTGAAGACGCAGCCCTGGGGAGAGCAGAGAGTTCATGGAAAGGCCAGAGAGGCTCCAGTCAAAGCCCGATTTTGCCAGGCCTCCGCTTAGTTCTCCCCTGGACCCCTCCCCTCCGTAGAGCTTTAATCTAATCTCTACTCAGATGGTTCTTGGAAGCACTGAAAAATGTACCTGGCCCCTCTCCCTGCCTGTCTCCCTCCCTTTTCCGCCTCCCCGCCATCAACCACATCCTTGGGCCCTTGGTCATCTCAAGCTGTCTGTTCTTGCTGGGCTGTCTGCTTCACAGAGCGCTGCAGACAGGTGCAGGAAGGGCTGCAGGTGTGAGCTTTAATTAAATGGTGAGAGACACCCCCCCAGACCCCAGCTATTCTCAGCTCACCACACCCCAGGTAGTCTTAGCACTCTGCTGCAGAGTGGCTGCCCACATAGGAAGACAACAGCAGCTGATGTCCGCAGAAGCATCTCCAGCCTTTGCATAGATTCGTGCAGTAGCAAAAACCCAAAATATAACCAAACAAAAGAACGAAATCTATGGAAATATAGCCTAGGAGAGTCCCATTCTCTAAACATCTCAGCTAGACCCTAATGGAAAATCCTCTATGGAACGCACTCCAATCGAGCTTTTGCCAACCCCTTTTGGATGGAGCTGCTGTTGATAAGGTCACTGCTACATTTAATATATCAGTGGACAATTCTCAGTTCTCTTCCACTTGAATATCAGTAGCATTTGACGCAACTGAAGAAGGATCAGTGCCCAGAAGATGATGTCACTTATCTGAGAGATTCGTCAATGCCTTGGTGACAAGGTTTTAGTAGTTAACACCAGAGGAGACCAGCATTTTTTGTAGCTGTTGAGTATATATTTGTGTTCAGGTTAACTGTGTATAGGTTCCTCTGTGAAATAAGTTCAGATCTTCTCAACTTAGCTTTTTTTTTTTTTTAGTAATCTCTACACCCAACGTGGGCCTTGAACTCACAACCCCGAGATCAAGAGTCATATGCTCTACCAATTGAGCCAGCCAGGTGCCCCTCGACTGAGCTTTTTTATGGTCTTTAGGAAGTACCAAATTTATCAAGTTGCATAAATCTGTTAGAAATCTATTAACCATAAGAGGATATAATATTATCAACTGCTATCCACCCCCCTGCAACTTGGTGAGTCCACAATGCATCAGGAATTGCAGTGTCTTGGGTTGTGGTCACAGATTTTACTGGAGCCTTCTAGAACCTCACTGCCCAGGTTCAAATTCTGGCCCTGAGGCTCCCCAGCTTAGAGAACAAGAGAAATAGAAAACATTCAAGGCTATCGGGAGCAGTTGCGTAAGATTCTCACTGCCTAAAAGTGCTCAGCCGAGGAAGCCGTAGCCACGTTCTTTCCATGCCCCTCTCACCAAGCCCTGTGTCCAGTGCAGGGTGATGTCCACCTGAAGGAAGGGCCTTTGCCTGCAGAGGTGTGTGCCCAAGAGATGTGTCTTTTCAGAGGAAGTGACTTTTTTTTCTAATTTGCACAAAGCTGCCACATGGCCCGGCAGCAGGTCTGAAACTGGGTTCTCTAGCAGCAACTCTGAAATTGGGCCTTTGTCTTCAATATAATGTGGTCATGAGAACAGTTAGATGCAGAATCCCAATGCCTAGAACACCACCTGGCATGTAACACTCAATAAATACTTGTTGAGTGAATCAATAGAAAACACTCTGGGAACAAGATGTAAGTGCTGAATGTTGTGGAATTTTGCAGTAGTTCTCAAAGTATGATCCAGGAGCCCTGAAGCTTTCCAAGACTCTTTCAGGGAACCAGAAGGTCAAAACTATTTCTATAATAATACCAAATAAATAATAAATAATAAATAATACCAAATAATAATACCAAATAAATAATAAATAATACCAAATAAATAATAATACCAAATAAATAATAAATAATAATACCAAATAAAGCTATTTGTCTATTTCACTCATTCTCTACAATGGACAGAGTTCACTGATACAGTTTCAGTGCAACTAACCTTGAAGAAACTATAACTTTTCCATTTTTAGAGTATTACCAAGGAAAACTAGCCACAATTATCTGGAAAGGCTATTAGAGTACTTCTCTTTGTGAAGCTGAATTTTGTCCACGGATTGCATCCAAAGCTATGCAATGCAAATGGCACTCAATTGAATGCAGAAGCAGATGGGAGATCCAGTTAAGTTAGACATTAAAGCAATTTTCAAAAACATAAAATAATGGTACTCTCCTCATTAAAATTTTACATTTAGGAGAATACAGTGATTTTTCATTTAAGAATGTGTCATTTATGTTAACACTTAATGTATTATTATTGTTATTTCAAATGAATTCTTAGATAAATATTTTTGTCATTTACCCATTGTAATTTTAATTTGGTTAATATTAATAGCTACCACGCATATCAAAAACAAACTCTTTAGGTTTTTATGATTTTTAGGAGTGTAAAGTGGGCCCAAGACCAGAAAGTTTGAGAACTACAGAAATGAAGCAAACTAGATGATCAGAATCACTTGGGGAACTTTGTGAAAATATAGATTCTGGGCCCCAACCCCTCGATTCTGATTCGGCTGAGCTGGGATAGAGTTCTAAGAATCTGTATTTTGTAAGAACCGCTCCCCTGTCCCCTGTAATTGTGATCATCAGTCTCTGGTAGAAATAATACACATAACAGAAGTTTGAGGAAACACAGCCCCTTGGTGAGTCTGTGCGACAGTTGTCCGAAAAGCCTTCAGTTATCCAACAAACATTTATCCAGCACACACTGAGTTCCAGGCAATGCTGGGAACACTGGCCAGACACCGGCCCTGTCCTGGAGAGACTCACTAACCAGTGGGAGAGACAGACAGGGCAGGCAAGGGGGTTATGATAGGGGAAACAGGGTGCTGTGGGAACACAGAGGCAGGGCACCCCACGTCAGAGAGCTGGCCTTACATGATGGGAGGATTCTGGTAAACTGATGGGGAAGGGTATCCGGACCTGGATCGTGAGTGATGATCTGGAAGCAGATGGTGATGATTCCCATGTGGTGGGCAGTACGTTGACCAACCTGGCTGCAGGGGGAGGGGGTCTGGCTGAAGAGCAGAGCAAGAGAAGGTCAGAGAGGCTGGGTGGGCCAGACAATGGAGAAGGTGAACCCCAATTTGCTGCTTGGAGTCTGGTGGAGAGAAGACACAAAACAGACTTTAGGATTACAACTTTGGTGACATCGTGGAGGGTGAGGGGCTGGAGAATGGGTTGCCTGCTAGCTGACAATTAGAATAATGGATTGTGGGGTCATCCAAACCAGGCAAGAAAATAAGCAACAGTGTTCATGATCATGGTCTATCAGAAATTAGATAATTTGCTGAAAATCAGACAGTGGGATAGAATAAGTTCAGTAAACCCTCCCCAAACATCCTCTGACCTTTTTTTTTTTTTTGGATTTCATGAATCATTTCCTAACAGCGGCTCTTGAAATTTTAGGGTCATGGACTTTTTCTTGCAAATCTGATGAAAATTTTAGATATTTTCTCCGGGGGAGGGAGGGTGGAATGAAATAAAGCAAAAAATTGTGTGTGACGAGGCAGGATTTTCTTCACTCTCATGTTTCTTTACCCTCTTCTTTTCTCTTTCTTTCTAAAAATAAGTGTCATTTGGCAAGAGGAAAAAAAGAAAAAAGAATGGTTTTTAGCAGAATAAGGCACCAGTTTTCCTCTAAGAGGTAGTGAACAGCAGCAGCAGAGAGGCTGGGGGTAGAAATTCCACTCTGAGGTTCAGGAAGCCTCTTCCTGGCGAGCCCAAAGGACGCAATATTGGGGGGAAACAAGTACTGAGTCTAAGCATGGTGGAAGGGGAGGGGCTAACGAGGTCAGGCAGGGTTTGACCCATACCTTGATGGAGAAAGTGCAGAGCCATACTTGATGAGTAGGAGTGATTGCCTAGTAATAAGGCTTTCTTTCTAGAAACGCACTGTACCTTTATACCCACCAGACCTTGTAGCCATAACCAAGTGCAGGTGTTACCTCTTCACTTATCTCAGCTCCTTAAGAGCCCTCATCTTCCACAGCATTTGGGACTGGTCTTCCACCAATCAGGGCTGCTTGTCACAGTTGCGAAGGCTGTTCACTGAACAAGGCCCTAGACCAAAGGGACAGGGGAGACTGAAATGCAGCTTGTGCTGGGCTTGCCTGGGCTCTGTGGCCTGGCCTGGGGCCATGTGCACCCAGAGCAGGAGCCATGCGTGAATTCTCACCAAGATGTCCTGCAGGCTATCAGCGCTCTTTCTGTTCCCCTGCCTCCTCCCCTTTCCCTTTACCGTAGGGGCCGTGGCAGACATCTGTTAGTTTGTAAGTCTCCAAAATATAATGGGGGCTGGGAACATGGACCAGACTCCCATCTCCCCTCGTCCCCCTCCTTACTCTGCTCCTCCCTCCCTTACCCTCCGCCCAGAGCCTCTTACACCTGGACTTCCCTGGCTCAACAAAGCAGATTGAGGTGGAAAGGGGAAAAATGACTAGCTACTTGACAAGCGTGCTTCTTCTACCAAGAGCAGAGAGAAGAAAATCGACCCAGACGGAATACAGCAGCCTCCTTCCTCCCCTTGGCCCAAGCCTCAAGCTGAGAGAAAGGTTGTGAGAAAGAGCAGCCCATAAATGGTACCTGAGTAGCAGCCACAGACCCGAAACCACAGGAGACTGCACGTTCTCCCACTGCCGTGGGGGGAGCAGGCTTGGCTGAGCTCCAGATCACACACCTGCGAGGCGCAGGCCCTGGGCTAAGTCTTTCGGCTGGAATTGCCCCAAGTTCAATCTAGCTGAATTCCCTCCCCTTCTACCTTAAGAGGAGCTTTGAAAGTGTGGGAAATGCGTGTGCTGCCCCACGTGCAAGCCCAGCTGCCTTACCGGCTTCAGGCAGCCCCCTGCTCCTCCCAGGGGACAAGGCTCCTGCTGCCACAGACGGTCGCCTCCCTGAGGCTCCACTCCTGCTAGTCCCATTCCCGCGAGAGCAAGTCACGGCCCAGAGCTTGATCTGGAGCCAGGCAGTAACCTGGTCCTACAAGGCTTTTACTTCAAGCTGTGCGCAGGGGTCCGTAGTCATCATCGTAACAATGGGGAGGATTTATGTCACACTTACTGGGTACCAAGCCCTTTCTATTCTATCTCTCACTGAATTTAAGGCCGCCTCCTGAGGAGTTATTCCTTCCATTTCGTGGAAGAGAAAACTGAGACTCAGAAATATTGTGAAGTTTGCTCAGGGTCCCACATCAGCTCCCACACACTCCAGGAACCCAGTCAACAGGACCTCCTCCTTTCTCCTTAGATACGGGCATCTGTCAAACTCTACTGCAGCCTTTCTTTGAGGAAAGAAGCCTCTAGGAGTCCATTTCAAAGATCCACCCTTGATAAAAATGGCCAGATAACCACTATTAGACTAGACACAGAAAGAAAAGAATGGCTGGTTAAAAGTCAACTAGACATTGTCTGACAGTCAACTGCGGATGGGGTTGGGGTGGGGGGTGCGAGGGTGACTGGTTTCTCAGAATAAGTCAATTCCATTAGAACCCCACCAGAAAATTACATAAGTGTTTTATCAGGAGTACTGATTTCCTTCCCAGGAGGAGGCTTTGAATTACATCACACACAGAAAAGGTCTGTCCCAGACCATCTCTGGGACAATTTTTCTTTTCAATGCTGTTATGGTGAACATATGTTATACTCATGTAGCCCACGACTGGTGCAATCTAATCATGTAGTAATAACATATAAGCATGGTGTCACTGTCATCCTCAGAAAGCAGCGACCCGCATGCCTGGCTTATAACAGGTGCTTACTAAATGTTTATTCAGAGAATGAAAAGCGAATGAATGAACTTGCCCAAACAGAGAAGAAATGAATGAACTAGATGGACACTGCTCCTTGTGTCGTCCAAAGGCCAGGCCTGGTAGGTTTGCAAACTACTACAAGACCACCACATGATACGCACAGAATCAAGAGGACATATTCAAAGCTGTGGAGCAATTGGATAATGTCTATTGAATCTAGTAATAAAACGATGGGACTTAACATTTTATATGTCCCTTTTCCACATTTTTTCCTGTTAATTCTGTCTTTTCTTCTTCTAGGAATTCAATTTGCTTTTAAACAGTATTGGTCCACAATGATTGGAAATTAAAAAAAAATAAGGGGGGCGTCTTTTACTACAGCAGTTAAATCAGACAATTACAGACCCGTTGGAAAGGCTGGATGACTCTGTCACATGAGAGGTTCCATTCTGAAAAAAAAATACCCTGGCAGAGAAAGAGACCTCGAGTCTGCCATACCCAAAGCTCTAGCCAAGGAGCTCTTACAGCAGCCTCACCTAAGATGACCAGTCATTTTTTTGGAGGGGAGAGAAATAGAAATGTCCATTCCACCCCCTCATCTATGGCTTCTTAGAGCCATACCGTAGCTTCGAAACTCAGCAGCTCTCACAATCTCCTCCCTCCCCTCCCCCCACACTTCAGAACGAACCAGGGAGAATCAGAGACGTTAGCATCAAAGCAGAGCAAAATCTGAGGTGCTGTGTTGTGGCAGGATGGGGGTTTTCTCCCCCCTCAACCCCCCTTCTTACCTCTCTCCCCAGCCCCCCTCCCAGCCCTTCCTGGGAGGAAGTCTAGTAAAATGGAGGAAAGTGACCATGAGAGCCTAAGGACGCATACAAGTTCTGTCTGACAGGTGTCAACAAAACAAAAGAAAGGTGTGTTTGTTTCACAGCTGTTCCGCTCTGAACAGTCTAAGCCTCCTCCAGAGGCTTCTACATGGAGGCCAACCTTGCGGGAAGGGCAGAGAAAATGGGCAAAAATGGGGGGACAGAAGAGGGGAGTATGGGCAGGAAACACCAGAGAGAGAGGAACTGGAGGGATGGCTGTCACAGCCTGTGATGAGCCTACAGGTGACTCTCTAGGAAAGTAAAGAAATCTCTGGACTTCACATCCGTCATACATTTCTTTTTGGGTCTGGATGTTCCCATAGCACCCCCCCCCAATTATGTAACTAAGGAGCTAGAGAGTGGAACCAAATAGCAGGAACCACTGTTGGAAGCATGGTGGTCAGGAGCAAGGGCTTGAGCCAGGCTGCCTGTACTGAACCCTGACTCGCACATGTGCTCAGTGTCTGTCCTTGGGTAGGTTTCCTTATCTGTAAGATAGAGATCATAACCGTCAGTACCTTTATCCTGGGTGGTTACAAGTGAATGAATTAATACACGTAAAGCATATCGGGCTGGATATATCTGTGATCGTTACTACGGCATTGAGCAAGGCCCCCAACCACGCACACACATTTCCAGTACCAGGTTTAGTAGACAGCCATAGATGCAGTGAACAAGCATGCGGCTGTAGGTTCCTCGGAAAACTCTGGGGTAGTTACCACCCTGCCTTTATACACAACAGAGTAGGAGTATGTGTGTTCATTAACACGCTAACATTGAAAGCTGTTCACAATATAGTAAGTGAAAAAAAAACAGATTGGAAATCAGATTATACCAGACAATCCTATTTTTGTAAAAATACACACGTACGTGTCTAAGAAAATTCTGGAAGGATAAATACAAAAAATGATCTAACCCTGATTATCAGAGTGATTTTTATTATTGTCTTTTTGCTTTGCTGTTTTTTTCTGATCTTTTCAACAGTAAGCATATGTTTGTGTAGTGTGGGGGAACAGATCTCTCTACATAGAGAGATCTATCTATCTATATAAAGAATTATTTCTTTATTTCCCTTATGATACCTTTAACCTGCCCCAACCAGGCTGGCTTACAGATTTCTCTTCTGAACACTTGGGTGGAGGGTTGGGAGAGTATCCTTCAGGATCCCCCTGGACCCCTCAATCCCCAGCCCTGAGTTGTTCTGGGCCCGTGGCTCTGGCTGTTGAGCTCGTTAGTAACAGACAGGGCAGAGCTGCTGTCTGGTCGTCATGTCCTGTGTCTTCCTGCCTCTCTAAAGTTGCTGGTTTCATGTGGGGGCCTTTGTCTCTGACATTTTCTTTTTTTTTTTTTTTTTAATCACCCGCCAATGCCCCTGACATTTTAAGTAAAGGGCAAACCTTTAAACGTCCGTCATTGCAACCTGAAACAAATAGACACAGAGTCCATAGCTCAAAGGTAGAGGCTAGAAGGCTGGAGGACTGAGGGAAGAGGGAAGAGCAGAGTCCTAGCTCTGCCTAAAACCAGCTGTCCTTGGGCAACCAGAAGACTCAGTCCCCTTATCTGTGAAGTGAGGAAGTTGGGCTCAATACTTCCTGATGTCCGTTCTACCTCCGAAAGTATGAGTCTGGTAATAGAAGAATAGTAATAACATATTACATATTATATTATAAATATTGCATAAATAATAATACTATATTGTATAACAGTAGTAATAATATAATAAAAATAATAGAGAAGCAGAAGATGTCCCAGCCCTGTTGATTTAAATATCAGACCCTTAATGGAAACGTACACTAACAGAAGGGGAGAAAAAAATTAATGTGTTTGCGTGCAGTATCCAGAAAATTAATGCAAATATGGTTTGGGGCTTGGATTAACAGATAATTTCCCTCTTTCAGACTTTTCCATTTGTTGAACAGAGATATAATCTATGTCTAGCTCACATAATGAGTGTTGAGCAGACAACCACACAATGGGGGGTTCAATTTTTTATTCAGAGGTGTTCTGATAGTAAGGAGGATAACAACGGCGGCCAGGGCTTGGAGATGGAGACCTCACTTCCAGTCAGTCACTGGGTATGCGGCCCAGACACGTCAACTCACCTTCCCGGGCCCCATCTCTCTCACTTCTGCATTCTTATGCGTGTAGATGAGGCATTAGCCTTCCCGAACCTTGGCTCCCTTGCCTGTAAAATGAGCCCAATAATAACCCACAGCACTGTTGCGAGGCCATGTGAGACAACGTCCACGAAGTACTTGGTAATGCACCCAGGGCTAAGTCAATAGGGGTAATCATCACAGTGAGACACGGAGAAGGGCCTTGGACATTTTTCAAGAGCTATGTAACGACTACGTGAGATGAGGATCGTGAGAAAGGAATGGAGTTCATCATCTACCCAGACAAGGGAGCAATCCGGGATGGGAGGGGGGAACCTGGCTGCGGAGAGAAAATGACGAAGAGGAAGAGGAGAAGAGAGGGGATAGATTTGAGAAGGACATCTGCGCAGTGATTATTAGGGCTTTCTGAAAGCTTTTTTTTTTTTTTTTTTTTAATACGTTCAGTCAAAACCCTCTGTAAATCTCCCAGTTCCCTGAGACCACAGCTCTGTCAGCCAGCAGCCGTCTTGGGCTAGCGCCGGTGACTCCCTTGTCAATTGGACCCTCGCCTGTTTCCCTCGGTGTCAAAGCTCCACAGGCAGACAGGTGGGACACCTGTTACGTTCTATCTAAAAGGGTGCGGGCTCCCGGGTGCGGGCACCTTGCTGCCTCTCAGGCCCACGCTGCCAGCTCCACGCAGGTGCTTGGGACCGCTCCATCAGGCCCAGCAGGCAAGCTCTGGGCTCTACTTCGAGTCCTGTCTCGACCCTGCGTTCTAGTCATTTCCTTCCTTGTTTTCGGAACCTGGGGGAAACCACTTGCCTGTGTCAGCCCCAGCACTACCCTGCTTCTGTAAATCGTGTCACTTTCTGCGCCAGCCTGTTTGTCAGTCCAGCCCGTCGAACAGTCCTCACCCAACAGCAGACGGGCTGGAATCCCCCGGGAAGTCAGTCGCTTCTGAAGGGAACTGGGTACTGAACACGGATCATTGCGAAAAGCCTGTGCATCCCTCTCTCGGGGACAACAGAGAAAAAGTTAAGCCTGCTTTCTTTTTCAGAGGCGTGGTTTATTTTTAAGTGATGCCAGATGCCTACACCATCTAGGCTTCTTCTCAATTAAAAAAAAATAAACTACTGAATATTCTCTCTCCCTTTTCCGATTTTCTTTACAGCACTGATCACCCACCCACATGTATCTGATTTGTTTACATAGTAATTATCTACACATACACACCTATCCCTGCCCAACTAGATTCTAAACTCCACAAAAGCAGAAACTTTACCTATTTGCAGTGTGATCCTAAGAAGGTCACGATCCAATGGGGGAAAGAACACATAATTATGAAACAACATGGGAAATGCAGTGCTGGAGATCTCTTATAGTGACGGGGTCTCCACTTTCTCTGATTCCCCCCCATAGAGAGGCTAAGGAGTTTAGTCAATGCTGAATGAATAAATAGTCAGAGGTCTGTTTCCACTTAGGGAACAGAGCTTCTGTTGATCCCTTCTGTAAGACACGAGAGGCACCTGCTTTGTGTTAAGAAACAATACTACAAATTATAAAGTACAGGAAACCTGGATTGAAAAGCAGATTTATGAGAAGTGAACAAGTGAAAGAAAATGTCTCTACTCATGAAGCTTAGAGAAAAGGGTACCCGAAAGGGCGGTAGGAAGAGTGAGGTAGTCTAGGTTTGCTGGAGCTCTGGGCAAGTATGGAACTGTCCCAAGATCTTAGTGTCTTCATTCACAAAACGGGAGGGTCCGCCCGGCTCTGGGGTAGGTAATGCGAGAGTTAAATGATACGGCTGCCATTACTGAGTAGTTACTCAGCCTTTACCTGTATGAATTCCTTTCCTCCTCCCTGCCCTATGATATTGTCTCCACTTTACAGATGAGGAAACTGATGCACAGGCAGGTTAGTTAACTTGAACAAGGCTGCAAAGCTGGTGAGTGGCAGGCCTGGAATTCAAATCCAAATTTGAAATCCAGTCTTGGAATTCAAGTCCAAATTTGACTGTAGAATCCGAACTTCTAGAAAACTTTTTAAATGATGAATAATATCACGCACATAAAAGAGCGTATAACACATAAGAATAATTTTGAAGACTAACAGAAAAATTAAATGATCACTCCTGTACCCACTTCTCAAACCTAAGAAATGAGACATTACCAATGCCTGTGACATCTCCGGGTGAACCTGCTCAGGTGTATTCCCTTCCCTGCCCCAAAAAGTAACCACTTATTATGCTGTGCTAATTGTTCCCATGCTTTAAAAGTATTTCTACTTTAAATATGATATTGTTAAGTTTTGCTTGTAAAAGTGTCTCTACTTTAAATATTATATTGTTAAGTTTTGCTTGCATTTGAATTTCATTAAATGGAATCTTATTATATATATTATTTTGCTACTTGGAGTTTTTTTCAACACTGTCTACAATTCACCAATATTGCTATATACAGCTACAGTTCATTCATTTTTATTGTTGCTTAGTATTCTGTGTGTGATATACCAACATTTATTTTTTTAAAGATTTTATTTATTTATTTTTGAGAGAGAGAGAACATGAGTGGGGGGGAGGGGCAGAGGAAGAGGGAGAAGCAGTTTCCCTGTTATTACCTAGAATGATGCTAAGAACATTCTCATACATGCTTCCCAGGAAATCTATGCAAGTGTATTTCTAGGGCATGGAATTTCTGGATCAAGGATATAAGCTATGCAGCACTACTAAGTGTTGCCAAATGTTATACTAATTGATACCCCCAAGAACATCGTATAAGATTTCTAATTGTTTCATATCCTTGCCAAGGCTTGATAGTGATACTTTTTAATTATTTGCCATTATAGTGGTGATGAAAATGATATCTCAATGTGGATTTTGTTTTCATTTCCCTGACTACTCATGAACTTGAGCGCCTTTTCTATTGTTTATTGGTCAACCCATGCATATTTTCTCTTCTGACACATGTCCATTTTAGATTAGGCTATTTTTTTCTTATTGATTCATAGTAGTTTCTTTATATATTATGGACAAGAGCAGAGCTTCGTAAATGTAAATATGTCATTAAAAGACACACAATTCTTGAACATCGTTACCCCAAAACTATTCTTTTGCTTATTCAGATTGATCAACATACTTTTCCTCTCTGCAGAGGAATCCACCAAAAACATAATGCCACCACCATTTGAACAATAGTTTATAAACATAAAGCACTTCCACAATCATTATTGTACTAATTCTTAGAGTCACCCAGGAATAAGTACCTTGTTTAAGACAGGGAGACTGAGGCTGAAAGACACAGGACCGAGACTTTCTGACTCCACAATAAACCACAATTGTCTAGCCCCTTACTCCTTCCCGATGGCTCTTTATCTACCATTAAGTATTAAGTTCCATGTCAGGTTATATTTTAGACTCAACCAAAAAAGTTAATGTGAACTTTAGGTTGAATCAAGTACTCTGTATGAACTTATATCACAAGTAAATTCTAGGGTTCATGTTATTTTTTCTGGTGAAAAACTGCTCAAGATCTTGGCCAGTGATTATGTTTTGCTTTAGCAGAAGAGATACAACCCGAGTAAAAGTAAGGCCCTACCCTTGAGCCATTATGATCCAACTCAATTCATAGGACAGCCTTCTCGGCGTTGGGGATGAACACTCACAGATGCCCCATCCCCTGCCGATCATGGCCCTGCAGATCTCATGCTGGGTCAATGCCCTTCCTTGCTACCAAATCCCTAAAAGGAAAGAACCAGGTTCTTCTCTCCCCTGTTACCCCCTCATTCAAAGGAAATATGTGACACCTGAGGGATAGAAAAATGAGATAAGAAAAAGAGAATATTTTCCAAGCTTTTATAGCATCATATCATAATGTATTTCATCTCCACCATGCTACATACAATCAACCCATGAAATTATACCTAAAAGCCAAGGGTTAGAGCAGGGGCTGTTTGCAAACGATGGTGCTCTCTTAATAAGAAGGATCTTGTTTGCATTACCAGGAAGGAAGATAAAAAGGGAGGACTAAGATCAGATTGGAATATTTTATTTAAAATGATGTTTAAAATACAAGCCACCTGACTGGTGGGGGTGGGGTCTGCAAGGCTTCATGAGATCGGATGTGGCAGGGCCATACACACGATCGGGCTGCTCTGGGAGGAAGTGGGGTGCAGCGGTTTTGAGCAGAGTTTCGTAGTCATACAGACCTGCCCAAGACTCCTGGTGCTGTCACTCATCTGCTCCCTGGCCTTAGACGTGTCACATCAACATGCCGAGCCTCAGTTTCCTCGTGTAAGATGGTACCTATTAGTGTGGCCACCTATACACCATATGATATGATAACGCATGCTCAGGTGCTTAGTATAGAGCCTGGCACATGGGAAGTGCTCAATGGACTTGAACCATTAGGATGCCTTTGGCTTTCTTACTGTTCAGCCCATTACTGCCCTTACTGTTTCATCATACTCGATTCTGCTGCCTTATTTATTTATTTATTTATTTATTTATTTATTTATTTATTGAGAGAGCATGAGTTGGGGGAGAAGGGCAGAGAGAATCTTCAGGTTCCAAGCTCAGCGGGCGGAGCCCAATCCAGGACTTGATCTCATTACCTCCAGATCATGACCTGAGCTGAAATCAAAGTCGGATGCTCGACCAATGAAGCCATCCATGCGCCCCTCTGCTGCCCTATTTAGATAGTCAGTATAAAGTAAAACCGAATAGGATGAATTACTTAAGCACTCAAATTGATTCTATAATGTAAACGAGCATATTTAACGTTGCTACTTGGAATAGTTAAGGGTCAGCATATAATAGTCTACAACATGGTACAGTGAGTTTTGAAGTGCAAGAAACATATGCCCAAATCTAGGCAGGCAAAACATACATACACTCATGTGGAACGTACACTGCATGGACTCCAACAAAATGACTTCTTTTCACTTCCTCCCCCACTAGGCTGGCAAGGGTCTGCTTCCCTCTCATAGCCACCTCGCAGCATAGCAGCCCAAATCCTGTCTTTCTTTCCAAGTCAGTGTGACACAACTTTGTTTAGCTACAGTTCCTTCCCTGCGCCGGGCCCTGGGGACACTAAGATGCATGGGAGGTGCCTCTGCCTTCGAGAACTCAGGGTCTAGCAAGGGAGACAGACACCAGTTGGCCTCAATTTCTGCCAGGTCTTTGGGGAGGACTTCTACATGGATTCCTGTTCTCACGTGCGAGAATACCCAGGGGGAGCCTTTAAGTTTGGTTCCTGCCCTGGTGAAGGCAAAGCCGTTTGTGCCCTCTCCGGCTTGCCCTTCTTCCTTCCCTTCCACCAGGGAATTACTTCCCTCACTTAGGATCAGGTACCCGAGCCCTCCCATGTTCAGACAATCCACCTCTCCCATCTCGCTTCAGCAAGAAAGAATGAAAAGCCTGGGGACAGCCAATTTTAGTAAGCAGAAATTCATTCCTGCCAACATGTTACATACCCCTCCACCCTAAAGACTGGCCCCTGAAGGAGAACCTACCTGAGGGCTTTAAGACTGTTCCTTATGTGGGAGGAGAGGGTCGGGATCGACAGGGAAATCAGAGAGATGAGCTGTCCTCGCCTCCCCTGCTTGGTTGGCTTTCAAGCCCTCCCACTCTCCGGATGTGCAGGGAAGAGAGCTGGAAGTAGCCACTCTCAAGCCAGGCACACGGGTGACACAGAGGTGAGGACAAGCCACAGGACTGGAGGGCTGGAGATGTCTAGGTGAAGGCAGAGACGTCAGCCCCAGGAAACTAAGGGAACCTTGGCCCCCAGAGACTAAGATCCAGGTCCCGAGCCGTTTCCTGGATGTAGGAAGGAGGAGAAAGGAGTCTGGAGATGAGTGCAAATCTGATCTTGACACTGATTATAGCTGTAAAGGACTGAGCACATAAGGAAACTAAAAAATCGGGTTGCTTATGTTTAACATAAGTTAGTCATTCATGCCCACTCTCTTACCATGTGTATGCGATTGGCTGTGTTGTGCAAAAACAATGACATACTTCAACAAATGTGGTTCAGAGTAGTTCTAAGTTTTATTCGATTAGGTGAGCAAATGCAATACCTGGGTGCCCACCTTCACAATTTCCCCCTCTGGTTACATAGTCCTCTATTCTCAACTTTAACAGCTGAGCGATATCGTTGTTTTAAGCTATTCAATAGAACGGGGTTGGAGGAGGGCGAGATGTGTCCTTCTGTATTCAGTCTTTCTCCCGATAACTTTTTATTATCTGAACAGTTGCTCTACAGTTTGCCGGGTCCCTGTGCTTGGAATCTGTGAATTCTTTTTTTTCACTCAGGTGTTTCATATTCATGAAATAGTAAAAATGATAAGTTCCCACCTTTTTCCCCCTTACACACATGCACACTATATATGTAGACGCCTTCCCAGTGATCTGGATTGAATCCTAACATTAATAACTTCTGTTGCCCTGCCAGCTCAGTTCAGCCCTCAAATAGCAAATCTGCTAAATTCCCATTGTACGGAAATTGGAGCCTGCTCTTCTCCAGAAGACATACAACCAGCTAGGAAGCATGGTGTTGGAAGAAGCAAGCAAAATGCACCGGTTCCTGAAATGAAGGTAAGACTTCCTCACTTCTGCTCCACTGGCACAGTCTGATTCCCTACCTGGTAGGCTTCCCTTCAGTCTATCTTGGTGAATGAGGGAGGAATGCTTACTGCACAATTGGACTTCTTTGGGTAAAAGGTAGTATCATAAACAAGAAATGCTTTTTTAAAAAAATATAACTATAGAGAAATCTAGTGACAGCTGTTTAAAATTTTAATTTTTAATTAGGCAGCATTAAAGAATCTTATGTTATTGAACCGTATTTTATGTACAACTCTGAATAACAGGCGGATGGAAAAGTAATTGCAAAGATCTGGCTATGGTCATTTTAAAATTTGATCACCTAGTAATATCTAGCAGGCAAGTGGTCTCCATAAAAATCACTACTACAGGGGAAAACACTACAAGCCTTTGGCAGAGCCCCCAGAGGGTTATGTCATTCATACAGCAGTTTGTGTGTGGGACCCTGTAGAACTTTCCAAATGTAAAAACTCATTACATATAAGAGCTATACATTGTGTTATCATTTAAATACAATATGTCTTTAAATATGGAATTCTTGAAAAAACTCACTTCTTTGTCCAAAATGATGGAGACTACTTTGTTTTTTAATCGAAGATGGAAATCTTCATTATAGAACCTTCTAATCGGACTGGGCAAGAAGTTCATTTGTAGAGTGTATTTCATAAAAACAGCCCGTGGCCAAGTCTCATCAACAACGGTAAGCACTTCCTAAGGGAAGTGCTGTGACGGACGTACCTAGAAAGAGCCTCAGTCCTTGCGGGCTTGCCTGCTCTCCCTGGCCCCGTGAGTCTTTGGGGGGAGTAAACGAGGATGGGTGGAGTCTCTGGGAGGCTAGAAAATCTTGCACTCATTAATGGAGAAGAACCTCCTTCTGTTGCGTCTCCTGGCTTGGTTGACGGCAGTCCGGACAGCACACTCGAACACCTGCTGAACCCCCCGGTTGCTGAGGGCCGAGCACTCCAGATAGCCCTTGGCTCTCACTTCCTGGGCCAGTTTTTTCCCATCTATGGCATTGATGCAGGAGGCCCTGTGGGGCCCCACCTCCCGCTGGTCCGTCTGGGTGGCCACCACCAGCACGGGGGTGCAGGGCAAGTTGCTCCTGATTTCGGCAATCCACTTGTTCTTCAGGCTCAAGAAAGAGTTATGGTTGGCCACGGAATAGCACATCAGCACCACATCTGCCTGCTGGTAGGACAGGGGGCGGATACTTCGGAAGGCATCGTTACCCGCTGTGTCCCAGAGGCCCAGGCTGATCTGGATGCCATCCATGAAGACGTCCACACCTGTGTTTTCATACACTGTGGGCTTGTAAGCTTCAGGAAAGGTCTCTGAAGTGAAGCGCACCAGCAGAGAGGTTTTCCCCACAGCAGAATCTCCCACCAACACACACTTGATGGAACTCAGCATCTTCCCAGCCTGGAGTCCTAGTTGCAAGTTCAGAATCCCAAGGGAAAGGGCCCTCAGTGGGCTGCTGAAGCAAAGGCCATTCAACTCAGGGAATGAAACCCGGAGGGGGTTGTGTTCTCAGCACCCCCGACAGCAATTCTCCCCGTCCATCCAAGGGAGACGCGCGATCTACATTGAAAAGTTCCAAAGGCCAGTCTTCAACTGCAACAGAAAGAAAAGGGGGGGGGGGGAGGGATTGAGTCTTTCTTTTTCCTTTTTTTTTTTTTTTTTTTTTTTTTTTTGAAGGAAGAGCTTGTGCAAGTGAAGGGGGAGGAGCAGAGGAGGAGAGAGAATCCCAAGCAGGAACCACGCTCAGCGCAGAGCCTGATGTGGAGTTCGATCCCATGACCCTGAGATCATGACCTGAGCCTAAATCAAGAGTCCGATGCTCAGCCAACTGAGCCACCAAGGTGCCTCTTTCCCTTTTTAAAGACGGGGAGCTTCCTCATTGGCACGCTGATTAAACACGGGGCTCACCTCGGTGTAGCCGTCCAACCCACTGTCCAATCACTCTCCCCTTTGGTGAGAAAAGCGGTGCACATACCCCAGCACAGACACCCACAACTCCACCCAGGCAAGAAGCAGAAGCTGGTTTTATCTCTAAATCAGCCTAGTGATAAAAACACTAGCAACTGCTCTGATATCAACATGAAAAAGACCTCAATAGCTACCTGATGTGTGAATGCTCGCTTTCCAACAGCTCTCTGTTGGCTTCTGCTCCACGAAGTGGGGAAGGCCACAGACAGCAGCTTCAGTTTCTAATGGATCCCGGCCACTTTGGGAACTGCGAGAAAGAGAAGCATAATGAGTGACAGTATAAGCACGTCCCTTCATGTATTGATTAATCGGCCAGTCCTCGCTTATCTGGGAATTCGTGCTGAGGTCAGAGAAAAGAAATCACCAGAACTCTAAAAATTTTCTGTGGTTTTTCTCTTTTGAGGTTTTGCCAAAAACCAGCTACAGATGTAATAGAAACAGCACCGCCCTTGGCATTTTCTGCATCTGAAATCCAGCTCCATCACCGACCCAATGACCTGGCTTTGAGCACGTGACTTCATCTCCAAACCTCTGTACACATCTGCAAGAATGCAATAAACTGAGGATCGGCTTCTCAGAGATGTTGTGAGGAGTAAATTAGCTCTTTCTCCCCTATGTTTCGAAACAGCTACGTATGTATCAGCAACTCTGCTGGGCCCTGGTGATACAAAATAACTTGCTTAGAAGCAACCCTATGCAGGGAGCATCACTTAAACTGAGCTGCATAAATATGACAGCAGCTGAATTTCGTGAAAGGGTCAAATAAATTCTCATTCACTGCAGGTGTGAGAGCTCCAGACGATGAGATCAGCCCTGGAGACGGTGTCCCGTCTGCGGAAGGACATCATGGCAGACCAGCCCAGCATCAGACAAAGGAAAGATCTTTCAGACCAAAATTCAGAGTCAAGGTTATTAATACAGTCTGGGCTTATAACCTTCCTCACTGGAGATATTCCTGACTTATCACATGTAAAGCAATGTATAGGTCTGCCTCAAAACATAATTTTTTAAAGATTTATTTGTTTGTTTATTTTAGAGGGGGCAGGTAGCAGCAGAGGGAGAAGGAGAGAGAGAATCCTCAAGCAGACTCCCCACTGAGCATGGAGCCCCATGTGGGGCTCGATCCCAGGACCCTGAGATCATGACCTGAGCTGAAACCAAGAGCTGGCCTCTTAACTGACTGAGCCACCTAGGCACCCCTCAAAACATTATTTTTTAAAAAAATCACTCCTCTAAATCCTGCCATTCGCTTCCAAGAACTGTTTATCCTTATCAACCCATAGTCTCTGTTTGTTTAATTTGACATAATAGCCTTTGCAATCAAATGCATAATTCACATGATTTTCACGTATTCATTTTTTAATGACATGTGAGCTGGGTGACCTTGGCTGAGTTACTTAACCTCTTGGAGCCCTGGTTCCTTCATAAAAATGAGAATAAGAAAAGTACGATTATTATAAGTATTCAGCGTGTAGAGAGTCTGTCTTAGCACAGAACCTGGTGCACGGGACCTATATGGAAGCATCCTGTTATGTATTTCCACTACTATTTATTTAAAATGCTAAATATTGAGGCGCCTGGGTGGTTCAGTCAGTTAAGCATCAGTCTCTTGATTTCAGCTCAGGTCATGATCTCAGGGTCCTGGGATCAAGCCCCATGTGAGGCTCCCTGCTTAGCAGGGAGCCTGCCTAAGATGCTCTCTCTCCCTCTGCTCCTCCCCCCACCACTCTCATGCTCGTGTGAGCGTTCTCTCTCTCTCTAACAAAAAAATAAAATGCCAATTATTGAATGTCCAGGGCACAGGAGCTGGGATGTCAAATGATTGGCTCGACTCTGTCTTAAGACTCACAATGGGTCACTTTCACACACCATCATCCAGGACACCTACCTCTTTGTCACCAGACCTTTGAGCAAGGTCTTCTTGGGGGGCTCTGTCAGGTCTCAGACTTTAGCTCTTTAGACCTACAGATGACTTAAATATATGCGTTTGTGACCGCCTCATTACTTGGTCCAGAGCCAAGACCTTTTAAGACATTTTTGAGTTTTATTTTGATGCCCCTGGAACAGGACTGGAACTAGGAAAAAATGTGCAGATGTCAGGCTTTCGGTTATTAAATAAAATCTTGCTAATAGATTGACTGAGCAAAAGCCAAACTTCCAGAGTAGGGACCTGCAACGAGAAGTCGATGAGGCAAGAACAAGGCAAGAACACCAACTTTAAAGTTGTGTGGATCTGGAATTGAATCCTGGCTCTCAGCCAACCACGGTGCAGCAACCTCAGCAGAGTTTCTTAACCTCCCTACGTCTCCGTTTCCTCCTCTGTAAATCGTGCATCTGCAATCTGTAAATCCACATCATCGGGGTTCTGAGACTAGTAAGTACGCTCAGATGTATAAAATCCCTAGCATCGTGCATAATGTAAACATACTGTATGTAAATAGTTAACACCTAGCAAACGTACAGTAAGTCATCCTTATTATTAGTATCATTGTTAGATAATAATCACTAAATACAATGCTAAACAATGATGGATTATAAGTGGGGAATTAGAAGTAGCCCTAGAGAGTCTTCTCTGTCAAAGACTGCTCTGTGTATCTCACACCAAGCCGTGATGAGCAAAAAAGGGGGGATTTCTTGTAACATGAAAACAAAAATATGGTGTGAACATACAAAGAAATTCCTATTTGAGCCTTGCCAATTACCAAGCTTCCAAAAGTCAGTGACCTTCATTCCCAGCCAGCTCTAGCACTAAGAGGCACATCAAATCAGCTCTCAGGGCCTCAGTTTCCCAAATTGCAAAGTGGTTGGACAAGATTAGCTTTCTCTGTGGTTCTGTTAAAACTGAGGCCAAAGGAGAAAGCTTCGTTACCTGCCTCAGTGGGTACAAGAACGTAAACCTCTGTATTGTTCTGTAGCAGTAAAGAAGATGATACACTTCGATGACACACGTAGCCTTCACAGATAGCTAAATATGGAGCTGGGAGAGGGGAAGGGGAGGGCCTCCGGTCCAGGTTAGAGCACTACCCTATATAGACATGACAGATCATCTCCAGTTGGCGTGTCACATGTACCCACAAAACCCATTGTGGGTCCCATCAGCAGTCTGGAAGCTGGATGGGCTTGCTTTCAGTGGAGTTTCTCCTAAAATGAGAAATTCTCTCTAAAAAGCCCTGTTGGTGAAAAACAGATGCGGTTTTTCCATGGTACTGCAAAGTGGCTAACCGGCTAGGGGGCCCCCATTCTATGTCTCTCCCTGCAGAAGAGTTACTGAGAGTGAATTCAAATGGCATCACGACGGAGGCCACTAAGTGACCCTGTGAGGATTCAGTCACACTGGAATCAATGCACCTTCAATCTCAGAATTTCTCAGTTCTCAGTAACTTGAGTTCTGTCTCCCTTTCTCCCTTTTCCACCGTTTTCACAGGAAGTACACCTTCAAGGGGCCTGGATGGGTCGCACACAGAGGGAAGGTGGGAACGAGGCTTCCTCTCCCAAAGGCAAGGGTGTAAGGAGGGAGCCTCTGCGCACCTCAGCAGCAGGACAAAGGCAGACGAGAGGGAGGGCGTAGGGACGAGGCGCCCTAATCCGCTTCATCTCCTGGAAAGCTGAGGGCTGGCCAGTAGGAAATCCAGGATTCACTCTGGCCTCCATTCCCATCCCAACTAACAGACCCGTTCTGCCCAACTGGTCTTTCTTCGGACATACTCTGTGCTTCTCTATTTGCCTGCAAAGACCTTTCCTTTCACTCACCCCCCAACATCCACCCCTTCTTGAAAATATTCTCTGATGACCTGGGCTGCTGCTACATTAGGCGTCCCCTCTGTGTTGTCATAATCTGTCCCCACAGACCCGTCACGTAGCCATCACCCCACCCTGATAAAGTCGTTGGCCCTCTTGTGCTAATTCCTCCTCTGTAAACCTGAAATAAGACCTGCTTTGCCTTCCTTGCAGGAAGCGGATAAGGATCAGGTGGAAGTTATAACAACCCAGCAACAACTTGTACTTGTACTCATCCACAGCTGTACGTTTAGAAATACTCTCTCGTTCATTCTGTGAGACAGACAGCCCCTTCAGAACAATAGGGCACCATATAAAACTAAGGTGCAATTATGACCATTACTAACTAATTATTATTGCAAGTTCTAGGTTATCCGGCCTTTGATTGAGGTGGCTTATTTCAAAATGCTGATGGAATCCTCAGCTATCTTTTTCAAAAAATATGAACCAAGGGTGGCCTCCCGAGTACAGAGGATACATCAAACAGTCATCCTCCTCAGAAGGGCTTTGGGCAAAGGACCTGCACTAGCAGCAGCCAATTCATTCATTAAGGAGCTGGATTCAGCCATGGATCTAACACAGTTGATTAAGAAAGCGTCACGCTCTTCAGCGACCCATCTCCCGCCAGGACCTTCCATTAGCGACCTGTCCACAGCCTAGCAGGGACACCACCGCGAAAGCTCCCTATCTGGCAACAGGGTTGGGGGCTTCATTTCCTTTCTTTTCCTTCATCGGGGGGGGGGGCGGTGGGAGGAGGGTCAGCTCAAAAACCCTTAAGCAACTTCACAGAAAAAAAGTGTAATTATCTCTAAATGTTATCACTCCAAACTCTTACTCAGTTTCCTTCTCTAGTAAATAAACACTTATATAGATCTTCTAAACGTTTTCTCTGATTTTTTTTAAATGTTGATTTTCAACAGTCTACACACTTGCCAGGTTTTAGCTAAATAGCTTCCCATCGCTTCAACAATTGTAAGTGTCCAGCCATTCTCCATGGTTCGCCGAGTCTTTGAGTTAGTTCCCCAGTATTTCACCATCATTAACAACCGTGCTATTTTACATGTAAAACATATCCATGCATATACACATATATATGTTACCTTTATGTGGGATGATTTCTTAGGGGATATAGTCCCAAATGTGGCACGGTTGGGTCAATGGTTGTTTTGTGACTTTTATTTACACTATTCAGCATCTTTCAGGGACTGTACCAAGTACTTTGTATTATTCATTAGTTGTTTTATTCATTTTAAAAAAACATTTGTTTAGGGCTTCCTGTGTGGCCGGCACCATAACATGTCCTGGGAGCATACTCGTAAACAAGATAGTTGCTGTCTGAGTAGAAATTACTATTTCACATCTGTAGAGACTCCAAGGGCGTTGAGAACCTTGCCCGCAGTCACACAGCAAGCAAATGGCAGAGGCAACGTGAGCCCTAACTGGAGTCTGACTCCAGAGAAGCAGCAGCCCCACATGTCCCCCTCAGCCTGTAATTCCCTCCAGCCCTCAGCCAAGCATCTCAAATACAACTATGCTTCCTATGCAAACCCAGTTTCAAGACGCTTTAAATAAGGTTACCGCCTTCGAGGCCGCCATCTTTTCAAGTAGTATCCTATCTTGAGTTTCATCTTACAAGAGTTCATTTCACTAATTCTCAGCCCTACTTTAGTAATTCCCCTTAGCCTGTTTCTAATTGTTACAAACAATGATTAAATTCCCCATCAAAATCAAAGAAGGAAATATCATTTTTTAAAAGATTTTATTTTAAGTGTTCTCTACACCCAACGTGGGGCTCGAACTCACAACCCCAAGATCAAGAATCGCATGCTTTACTGACTGAACCAGCCAGGCACCCCTCAGTTTATTTTCTTTTTAAAAATTTTTTAATTTAAATTCCATTTATTTAACACACACTGTACTATTATTTCAGAGGTAGAATTTAGTGACTCATCAGTTGCATGTAACACCCAGTGCTCATTACATCAAGTGCCCTCCTTCATGCCCCTCACCCAATTACCCCCAGTTTATTTGTATACAAAGATTACCCTGTTTCAAATGAATTTTGTTCTGAAACTTTGCTTGCAAGATGCTGGTTTGCAACTTTCAATATAAGATTTCCAAAATCAAGGTTCTAAGCAATATTTACAATCCTAATTGTAAACCCTATTTCATCCCGTCATACCTGAGTTAGAATGGAGCACCACCACGCACTGAGACTTCCCACTATCTCAGTGTCCTGAGCCTCGAAGCCTCTGAGCAAGAGCCCTCTTCCTCTGACCCACAGGCCAAGCAGGGAGCACACCCTTCCTCTCCTCTGTTCCAGCCACCCTGCTCAGACTGGTCCCTGCCACTCCCAGGAGCGCAATAATCAGATCGTAACCACGGTCTCAAGTTCCCAGCTTGATCCAAGTAAGGAACAAGGCCGGCCAGCCAGCCGCCCAGAGCACCATTAAGGAACACCAGAACCTCATCTCAGAACTAAGGCGGCTGGGAAAATGCAGCTACCACAGCTTTTCCCAGAGCAATGGAAGGCGTGTTTGGAAAAACCACTTGGAGCTGGGGGTGCAGTCCACACGGGGCATGCTCAAAGACGGTCACATGCTCTCTGAACTTCTTTCTAAAGAACGTGAATTTCATTTACCAAAGGACTCACATTTTCTCAGTTGGGCATGCATGTTCAGGGCCCTAAGCTGAATTGTTCAAGGAAAGAGAGAGCGAAGAGGCAGATTCATGCATATCTAACCATTCTATGATGTGATGTTGCTATGAAACAAGGTTGTCAAACTCCGGCTCACCGCGGGCCACACCCGCAACCTGTTTTTGTATGGTCCATGAATTAAGCATGGTTTTTACATTTCCTAATGATTGAAAAAAATTAAAAGATTATTTCATGTCATGTGAAAATTATATGACAATCGAATTTCAGTGTCCATTAATAATAACATTTTATCGGAACACGGTCATGCTCTTTCATTTAGCATTGGCTATGGCTGCTTTCTTGCTATAATGCAAAGTTGCAACAGAGGTGATAAACTCACAAAACCTAAAATATTTACTATTCAGCCCTTTACAGAAAAAGTTTGACGACCCCTGCTACGAAGAGAGGCGGTTCAGAGTAAAAAAAGAGAGCACAGACTCTGGGCTCAGGCAAGCTTGAGCTGGGCTCCAACATCTGACACTTACTGTGTGGTCTGGGGCAGATTACTTAACATCTCTGAGCTTCAGTTCCTTTATCAATAGAGGCAATAGAGCCTAATGATTAAGAATCCAGAGTCAGGAGTCATACCGCCACCTGCCTCTCCTAACCACAGGCTGTGTGATCTCATGAAAGGCACTTAACCCTTCTGAGCCTTAGTTTCCTCAATTGTAAATAAGCAACAATGGCAATGCCTCCCTTACAAAGGCTGTGGTAGGGAATTAAATGGGTTAATGAATGTGGGGCACATAAAATGGTACCTGGCACAGAGTGACTATTACAGAAGTATCTCCTTTTATTATTTACCTAGAAGGGTTGATGGAAGATTATTATAAACTAGTATGTGTCATGAGTGGGAAACAGCACCAGGAATAAAATAGGCAGGCACCAATAGCCACTGGTGTGATCATGGTGATATGAACCAGTCCTCTAAACCCCAGAAGAGGGAGCCATTAATTCTCTGGTGATCAGGAAACCCTACATTCAAAAGGGGACATCGGATGTGTAGGATGAATAAGATTGTGACAAACAAAGAAGAAGAAATGGCAGGGGGAGGAGGGAGGGAAGCATGTGCAAAGGCCCAGCAGCATGAAATACGGGTTTGGTTTGGGAAGTGGAAAGTGGTTCCGGGAGGCTGTTTCGAGGGTTGCTAGGTGGGGAGAGAGAAGCAGAGGGAATTGTGGGAAATGAGCCGATATTTGTTTTCATATAATCCAAAACTGCTTCTGGCCTGTCAGCATCGACAGCATATAGTATGAGCTCCACAGCCAACTCAAATCCCCGGGCCTTTGGCACATATACTCCAACCAATCCGTTCTCTTTTAACTCAGATAGTCCCTATTCACTGGACGTTTTGAGCACCTACTATGTGTCAGGCATCGTGCCATACAATGGAGCACATTCCAGGTTAAATGAGACCCAGTCCCTGCCCTCAGGACACTTAGAATCTAAAGGCAATGCAAGCCACAAACCTCCACCGTGTCCAAAGCAGGAATAAGCCAAGTGCTAACAAAGGAAAAAAGTGCTGCTTGCCATGGGCAGGAATCAAGAAAGGCTTTGTAGACACCAGGACATTAGAACGTGACCCTTCAAACAATAGAGTTGAGAAGCACAAAGACGAAAGTGAAAGAGAAACATGACCAGTGAAAGAAAGAAACGTGGGGCACGTGTCACGAGGCCGGCAAGCAGCTCAGCTGGGCTGACAGACAGAGGCCAGAATGGCAGACAAAGCAGGGTTCCACAAAGCTCATTCCTGTGGTATGTGTGGAGCGATCCAAGAGGGAAGAGCAGAGGGGCAAGTCTGGGGGCTCCTGGAGTAATACAGAGGTAAGAACAAGGAGGGCTTTGTCTAGAGTGCACACTACAGGGCTAGAAAGGAGGAGAGGGACCCCAGCAACATCCCTGAGGTAGAACTAACACCCAGGCCTTCAGTGAGAAGATTCTGAGGCCTGAGGCTGGGGGCCTGGGAGGAAGCCACTGGCAAACAGGAAACACTGAAGGAGACCAGGCAGAGCTTGGTATTTCAGATTGGGGTGCCTGCTGATGAGCCAGAGACATTTCCAGAGAGCCAAGGGAGGGGCTGTGGCCACATCACAAGGGATAAGAACGAGAGGGAAGAGAAGACGTGATGGCAGAAGGATAGTTCTTATTCTTCCATGAACTCTGAGCGAAATAATTAGTTACACACATGTTCTTATCTACGTTGTTTATAATGGAGAAAATTATGTAAGAACAGGTGGTTCTTGGGTAGATTAATTCGTTTATTCCTCTGATCAATATCCTTTAAAATAGCAGTGCACGAGAACGTCAACTGACCAGGGGAAAGTCTCGCTAAGCTGAATGGGGCAAAAGCAGGTTTCAAAATGGTATGTACAGTACGATTCCACAGGGATGAGAAAGCCCAGAGCACTATATACCAATGGTAAGGTGGATTGTCTATGGTCCTAGGAGAGTAGGTCATTCTCCTTTTCTTCTCCTTGTTTATGTGCTCTTTAAAATATTTCTACAATATGCCTGTGTTACTTGACCAATTTTGAAGTGCTTTGTATGTGCTGTGCCGTGGGGTTTTTTAAAGATTTATTTATTTAGAGAGAGAGCACCGGGGGCAGAGGGGCAGAGGAGGAGGGAGAGAGAGTCTCAAGCAGAATCCCCACTGAGCACGAAGCCCAACGTGGGGCTCAGTCTCATGACCCTGAGATCATGACCTGAGTCGAAATCAGATGTTCAAGCCAGGAGTCCCTGTATGTGTTGCTTTGTTTTTTAAATCTTGCCTGGAAGGGAAAGAAAAGGCTGATCTGAGTTCCTTTGAGGCTATAGAGAATTTCTGTGAGTCCCCAGCAGTGTCCAAAGATAAAACTTTTCTAGATCTAGACAGCCGAAATTGTTTAAAATTCCTAGAAGCACTCTCTCTGGCTTCTGGTTCCTATTTTGGAGAGAAGACAAGTAAAACTGATTAATTCGGCCTCCTCCCACAAATATCTCAAACTCATCTCTCTTCTTGTTCATGAGAGTTTTTTTTAAGTCTTTTTTCTGTTTTCTAGATATTCAAGAGAGTTCGAATATGGCCTGGGTATTAGATGACAGTAAGGAACTATTGCTGATTTTCTTAAGCGATAATCATATTGTGGTCATACATATTTTTTAAGTCCTATCTGACAGGTGAATTGAATATGTTGCCTGGGATTTTAGATTATTCCAGAAAAGACAGCAACAACAAGAAGTACGGATGATGACAAAATAAAAGTGGGAAAATGTTGAGAACTGTTGCAGTTGAATGACAGTTATATGGGGGGTATGTTAGTCTGTTCTCTCTGCTTTAAAGTATGTTCAAAATCTTTTATGATAAAAGTTTTTCAAGGTGAGATCTTTTGTTTTCTATAGCAATTTGTGCAAGCTATGGTTTTATTCCCATCTTTAGTTATACAGAAAATGCAAAAAATATCACCAAAACATAAGTATAGTTCATGCGATGATGACTTTTTCAAGTATTTGAAAGAATGCTTGTGTATCGAATGACAAGTGACATAGGGTAGACGGTGCAAAGGCTTGGTTGGAGCCTACCTCCCACGGGGATGGATCTGGGGGAAGAGAAGCCATGGCTCTGGGTTAGGATTCCCAGCCAAGCCATAAAAAGAGAAACGTGAGCTTCAAGTACAAGCTTTACCTGCATCTCAACAGGACATCATCATCTATCCCCGGGAAGTAAGGGCAAACTCTAGAAAATACACCAGCCAAAGGGTACTCGAAATTACTTTGAGATTATTTTAACACTTTACTTCCTAACCAGTATAATTACATTCACTGACTTCCCTTCTTCCTCTTTGCCCCAATTCTGCAGAATTAGCTCTTTGCAAAAGAGCAAAAAAGTCATAATGAAAATAACAAGAAAGAAAGAAGAAAGAAAGAAAGAAAGAAAGAAAGAAAGAAAGAAAGAAAGAAAGAAAGAGAAAGAAAGAAAGAAAGAAAGAAAAGAAAAGAAAAGAAAGTCTCAAGTGTGAAACTATATTACCCACACAAAACCAGATCCCAAATCAAAGCAACTCTGAGAATGAAGGAGACGTTCCTTCCGCCGTGGGGGTCCTTTTTGTCTGCAAAGGTGAGGGGGCAACAGGAAGTTCTGCTTTAGGATTTTGTTTTCCCCTCTCACCTAAAGTAGCTACTTACCTGATGATGTCTACTTGCTGTGAAAATATGCTATCTGCCTGACATCAGCGTAGACCTCCTCCAAGCCCAGCCCCCAGCTCTAAAGCACCATCTATGATGAAGAAAACCATCAGACCCCAGGGTTTCCCTACCGCCGATGGCCGCACCACCACCACCATCACTCAACACACACACACAAGCTATGGGTGCCGAACAGCAGTTCCTTTTTTTTTTTTTTTTTTAAGATTTATTTATTTAGTTAAGAGAGAGAGAGAGAGCGCACGCACACAGGTGGGGGGAGGGGCAGAGAGAGAGGGGAAGCAGACTCCCCGCTGAGCAGGGACCCTACATGGGACTCAATCCCAGGACCCTGAGATCATGACCTGAGCCAAAATCCAGAGTCAGACTCACAGTGACTGAGCCGCCCAGGCGCCCCAGCAGTTCCCTTTTTCTTTGCTGATCCAATGGGACTAGAGACGGCCCTCTCACGCTGGCTAACTTCTCATTTTCTCTGGATCCTTTTTATATATACTTTTTTTTTTAGATTATAAAAGTAGTACATACACATTCTACATTTCAAAATACTGAATGATCTAAAGGACCTAAAGGAGAAAACCAGCTGCCACCTAGAACCAAAAGCTGTAAGATATTAATGTACCTTTTCCTGTTTCTCTTTTTCAGTGCATTTTTCTTTTTTTTTTTTCTGAAACTAATACCATACTTTACATGTAGTTTGGTTTCTTGCTTTTTTTATTTAATATCTACATCGTTAATATTTCCTGTATCATTAAAATTCTTCAAACATAGTTTTGATTACTGCATAATGTTTCATTATATGAATATAGCATTATTTATTTAATCAATTGCCTGTTTTTGAACATTTAAATTGTTTCTGATTTTTACTGTAATAACAGTGGGTGAGCATTCTAAAAATAAATTTGTATAAATATACAACGATTTCTTTAGTATAAATAGATATGAGTGCAATTACTGGAACAAAAGAGATATAAAATTAGACCAGGTTCTACTCCATGAGAGTATTCACTTTATCATACTACCAGCGATCACTGGGTTTAGTATTTGCCAATTTGATTTGTTCTCATTTGCATTTCATTGATGACTAATAAAAATTAACATTCTCTCATCTGTTTACTAACCAGTTATATTTTTCTTCTGTGAGTCATCTGTTTTATCAACTTCTCCAACATTATTTCCTCATTTCTTAAAATCTCCCTCGATATTAAAGATATTAATCCTTTTTGCTTATATGTTACAAACTTTTAAAAATATATTTTTTACCCATGTATTCTGGGAATTCCCCCAAATTCCTGGTACTCCCCCACCACTGAGCAACCACTAAACAAAATGTAAAATAGCTTGTCCCTTGATGGGTAAAGAAACTTAGCACGATTTGATGCCCTGAAAGGTCATCTAGTTCAACCCACTCATTTCCCCCATGAGGAAGCCAAGGCTCAGAACAGTGGTTAGCTACTGGGGGCTGACTTGAGGCCCAGAAACCGGATCGGCTGAGTCAGCACTCTTTCCATCCACCCAGGAGTTTTTCAGATATATATGATATCTACATTCTACATCCCATACTTAATTTCCTTAATATTTTAAAGGCAATTACATCGGAAACCGGGGATGTACTGTATGGTGACTAACATAATATAATAAAAAATCATTATAAAAAATATTTTAAAGGCAAAGTACATATAGATAGCTTATAGATAGATGTTTCAAACTGATGGCTTTTTACTCACTCTTTTGAGCTCCCAGTTTTAATATAAAAATACTTTTCAAACAGGTGTTCCTTTTCTCATTAACTTCCTTCGAGATAGATCATCTCTCTTTAGGGGCACTCATTAAGCTTTTCAACATTCTCTAGAATTAGGGTAAACCCTTGCCATACAAATTGCTCAGACTGTAAAAGAAGTCAAGGTATTTTGTTCTGTTAACTGAGAGCACAGAATGGAGTGAGGTGACTTAGTGTCGGGTTCAACAGAAGAAACGGCCAATTTTCGATTGTGTACAAAGAGGTGAGATCGTGGAGTCAGGGTCTCAGATTCTCATCCCCGTTGCTGATTAGCAATATAACCTTGGGCTAACCACATAACCAGAACAACAAAATGTGGATCGTGATGCATAGTTCGTAGGATTTTTAAGGCAATGGAAAAGAATCCGTCTCCCGTGCTTAGTGGGGTATCTGACCCTTTGTAAAAAAGGATACCAGTAAACACTCACTATGGTACTTCCCAACAGCCAGACACTGTTTGGTGTGCTTGACGGAAATTAGCCCATCAGTCATTAAACAATACTATATGGTCAGTACCATTGTTGTCACGTTTTACAGCTGGGGAAACCAAGGCACAGAGAAATAAAGTAACTGTCCCAAGATGACAAGCTAGTCAGGAGGGCTGCAGGGGTTTGAACCCAGCAGTCTGGCCTCTGAGCCCATTCATAGCGCTGTGTCTACCTCCCCTCCCACTGCCTCATTTGGGGGAAGCCTACCGACCTTGCCACTTTGATGAAACAAAGCAATCTGCTATGGTCTGAATATTTGTGTCCCCCTAAAATTCATACATTGAAGTCTAACCCCCAAGGCGATGATTTTAGGAAGTAGGGCCTTTGGGGCAACAGGTCATGAGGGTGGGACCTTCATGAATGGGATTAGTGCCCTTATGAAAGAGACCCCAGAAAGCTCTTTCACCTCTTCCACCATGTGAGGACACAGTGAGGAGGTGCTATCTATGAGCCAGGAAGCAGGACCTCCCGAGACACCTGCTACCACCAGGATCTTGGACTCTCCATTCTCCAGAACTAAGGGAAATAAATTACTCTGGTATTCCGTTGCGGCAGACTAAACAGACTAAGACACAATCCTCAAATAAAGGTAGGAGAGGAGGAAGAATAGCTGGAAACACATTTTTCAGCTGGTAGGTAACTTCTTTCTTACTACATTCCTGATTTCTAACAGCATTTGGAAGTTTTCTCCCTTAAGCAGGTGCTCTCACCATTGGGAGATGTGCCATAGAGTGACATCAGCAACTTGACAGAATCCAGCATCTACTTCGTGTATGTGACACCTGGAGCTGGGCCCTTCTCAACCACTCTAGTCTGTAGGATAATATTAGTTTCAGTAATAATGTGTAAGAGTTAGGAATAATCATTTTCTTTATCCATTCTTTAGCCTTAAACCATGTAACAATTCAAAGAAAAACATATTTCAATTTTTAAATTATTCAAATGCAGCAAAATGTTTCACCTAGGAACTAAAACTTGCATTCATTGACCAAAAATATTATACTATGGAGTTTGGGCTCTGCCGCACTGTCTTAGACTTAAACATAAAACTCTAAGAGGTCACACAGAACAACACATTGAAGTAAATGAAGTCCTGTTTCATAGTCTCCCTAATCATGGTGCGACCACTCTTAAGTTCTAATCTACTATTCAGACTCAGGAATACGGAGCGCTGTCAGGGTGAGAATCACAGTCGGCCTCTGAAGGGAGCTCTACTGGAATCTCTACACACTCTAAGAACTTATTCTGACTTGAACACTGCCAGCACGTCATGATTATAGAAATCAGACCTACACTGGTTTTACTGTTGTGTCTAAGTTCCCAACAGACGATGCGCTCCCTTATTACCTGTTACCCCGGGGTAGACCCCTTCCACCACCCTCCCTTCGGTATGCCCTGCTACTAGCTATCAAAATTTTTTAAAATTTTAACCTGACAATTCCAATTCTTTAAATACGTTATCCTGCTGTCCCCACACACGTCACCAAGACATATGTTCAAGAACTTGCATTGCTGCGCTATTCATAACAGAATGAAAAGAACTGGGAAAAACTGAACGGTCCATCAAAAGGCAGTGGTTAAATTAATCCCGCCATATCCATGCAGCGCAGTCCAATACAGCATTGAGAAGAATTAGGTCAGCCCCTATGTCGTGCCCAAGAAGGATGCTCATGATACATTAGTAATTGAAAAAAATAAGCAGTTGAACAATTTGGTAAAGGGTCTCATTTATGCAGAAAAATAAAGGGCCAAGTTTGTTCTGGTGCCCCCGAGTGCCCGGAATGCTCAGAAGGGCATTGGTCCCGGCAAAGCCGAGGTCTCTCTGCCACAGTGAGTGAATCCCAGCTCACCATGGAGTCTCAGCTCCTCTCACACATGCCCCTCTGTAGATAAAGCTATCATGGGGGGACCGCAGCTATTCCCTCAATTGTCCTTAAAAGAAAGAGGAACAGAGAGGAATAACCTAAGAACACACATTTGTACAGCTTTTCCCAAGTTTTTGAAATCCCCTTTTGGAATATAGATGTATGTACTTTTATATGGATTATATTGCAGACATAATACATAATAGGAGGATTAAGTATCTCCCTAGATACTCAAGTTCTGATCAAGGACTTACAGACACTGGGAGAAACAAGCCTATAATGACCATGAAACTGTCAGGATACTCCAGAGCAAAATTCTTTTCTTTTTTAACTGTTTAATTCATCACTTATGCATATATAATGTTCCATTAACATTAAGTTCCAAATTCATAGAAGTCTGAAAAAAAATGACAGGATATCAGCCTTTAACTGGCTTTAAACTAGGCTATTTTAAAAGAGCCTACTGGGGACAAAGATAATAAAGAAAATGTTAATATAGTTTAGATGAGGCCTAGAGGTTTTTTTAAAAAACCTTTTTTCTTATTTAGTTAATAATGTCTCTCACCCTCACATTTTTTTTTCCTCTATAGGAGAAATGACTTCGCGGAGAGAGGTAATGTGAGAGCCATGGGAAGGCAGAAAGCTATGACTCTGCTTCCTCATAATAAGGTCCCATAAAGCTGGGACCTTAGAGAATAAAATCCTAAATTAGAGAGAAAAGAAGCAACGTTCTGCATACCAATGACCCCATGCTCAGCTTCAGCCCACAGAAAAATTAAAATCTCAGTGGACAAGTGCTATAATAAAAGTAAATTCGAAATGCCAAGAGAACACTGAGGACAGAGTGCTTACAATCTCCGGGGTGGCTGGGGTGGGAGGAGTGGAGAGGAGTGACATTTGAAATGGTCTTGGAAGAGGCAAAGAAAATAGGACTGGAAGACCGCAACCGCGCAGAGGAGGTGGCCAGTGCCCAGGGACGCGTGTGGGAAAGGTCTGTGCATTTGGAGCATAGAGAGTTGGCTTTTGTGGCTGGAGCACAGGAGGGAGGTGGGAAAGGAACACTGGGGCTAATTTACTCCATGTTAAGTATAAAATGACCTCCATCCAGCCCTCTCTCTCATTACCCTTCTCCTTTCACTGTCCCCAAGTCCCCTGGTCATTGGGGCAATTTCTCCAGACTATGTAGCATCCCCCAAACTCCCCCTGCCTTTCTTGCTGTGACAACCTTAAGTATCCTGTTCTCATCTCCTGAAATATGATCTTTCCTGCGCTGACTTTTCCTGGTAAACTCCTACCTGACCCAGAGCCCAGCTCAAACACCACGTCTCCATGAGACCTTCAGAGAAACTCCCGGTAAGCATTAGTTTTCTCTCTTATTTGAGCTCACATGTCATCTTTAAATGTGTTTACATTTACTCTTTTTAAATAGGTAATACATGCCTATCGCAAAATTCAAAGACTACAAGAGTGGGGCGCCTGGGTGGCTCTGTCAGTTGAGTGTCCAACTCTTGATTTCAGCTCAGGTCATGATCTCAGGGTCGTGAGGTCTAGCCCAGCGTCATGCTCCACGCTCAGCATGGAGTTTTCTTGCCCTTCTCGCCCTGCTCCTTCCCTGCTCACACACTCTTTTGGTCTCTCGCTTATATAAATAAATAAATAAATAAATAAATAAATAAATAAATAAATAATAAAAAATAAATTAAAAAAGAGTACAGGAGTGGAAAATATGTCTCCCTCCTATGCCTGCCCTCCATGACTCCCGGCCATTTTCCCAGAGGCAACCAATGTATTAAGTTTCTCATGCATTTTTCCAAAGCTATAACATTACAACAGGTACTCACCTGCATACATGTATGAATGCATAGGTGTAATTATCCTATACACACATTTTTTTTAATATGCAAACTACAACCTACTATACTATACTCCCTGCTGCTGTTCTCACCCGATAATATGTCACGAAACCTTTTCCTTACCCATAGATTTTGAGTTGCGGGATTCTGAATTCCTTTACTAGAGGACTAAGGAGTTCCTCCTCAGTTATGGATAAATCTGAGACTACAATACTAAATAGAAATGGAGACTCGGTGTGGTGCTTTAGACTTTGTCTCACTGTATTGTCTGGACAGGCAGCTTGCATTGGACAGAGCCCTGGACTGTGAGTCAGGCTCAAATCCTGGCTCTACCACTAACCATAGGACCTTGCTCACAGCAGTTGCTTCTCCAGACTTCAGCTGCCTCATCTGTAAAACTAGGCACTGAACTTAAATGGGCCTCAGCAGTTCTGGTATTTCATGCACTGATAACACACGCTACTTTGAGAGCAGATGTTAACAGAGAAGAAGGTAAGGGGGCATAGCTCAAAGTTCCTGCCGTGATGATCTTTCCCTGCTGCCAGGATTTCCTTTTTTGCCTGCCTTGCTTGTCCGTCCCCCGCCAGCCCCCAACCTTGACTCAGAGGCATGCATGTTAAGAAGGCCTCAGCAAGGGCACATCAGCCAAACTAAGCATAAAGGGCCCCAGGCCTCTGATTTCAGAACTGTGTTCAGCAGCAGCTGTCTTGGATTTCCACAAAATACAAACAAGATTTGGACCTTTTTTCCTGGAAACAGGAAACAGTACAATGGAGAATTCACTGGCCTAATCTGTGACAGAGAGAACTTGCAAATACTGAGTGCCTTAGAGAGTTTTCAGAGACTGATAGGAGAAAATACCCTGCCCATTTACAGACCTCAGCAGCAGAGCAACTTGGTGACCAAGGGCCCAAGGTAATTATCACATAGGCCCCACAAACTCCCTCAGTTCTCTAAGTTATCCTCGGGGTTTTCCTGAACAAAACAAAAACATATCACTCTGCCTCCCAAATGTCCACGTCAAGGGCAAAAGTTCTCAAGCCTTATAAAAGCATTCCCCACAAACTTAAAACAACCAAAAATTGAGGACCAGATGTCCATGGAGGAGCAACTAGTACAGGTCCTAGCAGGGAGAGAGATGCTGGAAAACCATCTGCTCTTGGCAAGTGCCTTGGAGCTCTTTCTACATTATCCTCGGCTCCTACCTAGAGTTTGATGGCCATCCTTGATGCCAGCTGTTGTACCTTCATACAGCTGTCATCAACATGCTTGGAACCAGAAGGCATAATCCTAAATCTGTTTCTAGCAGCAGGGACTTTCAGAAAACACATTCCCTGTGGAATTGACTTGCTATCTCTATTCATTTTTGCCCTCATTTTTCTCTACTCTTTAAATATAAGACAACTTGCCACACAGGATAACTTTTCAAAGTGGAAAAAAAGGCACACCTTCTTATCATTGAATTCCTTATTATTTTAGAGAAATACTTAGTAATGTGGAAAATGGTGTATGACAACAATAAAAAATTTTACACTCCATTGTCTTGGGACTGTCTTATTTCTGTTCTGAAAGCTGTCTGTTGTGGCCCTAACTTGTCAATAAAAGTGATATTTCTGTTTAAAAAAATTTTTTTAATTGTTACATTAAAAAAAAAGTAAGTTCAAAACACTATGCGCAACATGACCCTAATTTTTCAATAAAAATAGAATGAGGAGTAAGTAACCATATCAAGATGTTAACAATGTTCTAATTGGTACAATTAGAGATTTTTTCTTTTTTGTACTTATCTATAGTATCCAACTTTCCTTCATAAACATATACTGCTTCTGTAGCAAAAAAAAAAAAAAAGTGCAAAAATAGCTCATGATCCTTTGTAAAAGAAAATACAAACGTGTCCCACAGTTCCTTCCTGGGTAGAAGTAGCATTTGTTAGTATCCCTGGATAGTCACTTTTAAGAAAGCGTGGCATATGAGGACTGCATCCTGGGTCAGGATCAGCTTTGGACTAAAGAAATGACCTGAAAAGTCTCAGACCTCCTTCCCCCCACCCCCGCCCAGTCACCTTACTTGTCAGATGAGCAAGTCTCTCTGGGTCTGTAAGTCCTTTTCTTACTCAGTCTGGAACATCACTCAAGTTAAAACAAACAAACCTGAAATAATCCAGGAATTTGAACTGTGCCTAGACCAATCTGCTCAACATGCTAGAAAAATTCCTACAGAAACTAATATCCTAAGAAAAGAAGCTTCTTGTGTCATAGAGATCGGTACCACTGTTAAGATTTATGGGAATTTCTTTCCTTTTATCACTGAGTACCAGAATGGTCAAGAACAGGCTTAGCCTAAGGTTCACTTCCTCCCAATGGTCTTGTGAATGGGGTCAAAATACAGGAAGTCCATTAGCCAAGATTCTCTATTGACAATGCATGTATGGGCACTGCCAAAGTACAACTCTCAGACTTGCTGTTTCCAGGGATGACCAGCCATTTTCTTTCTGATTAATATCTTTTCATATAAATTCAACTTTTTAGGAGATGATTCTCCAGGCACCTCCATGTACTAGGCGACCCTAGTCTTGTCTTAGTGTTGCAAACCCACCTGAAATTACTTCCAAAAGACAGTAGGTAAGACTCTGAAAAGAACCACTCTGGACATCACCATTAGCCAACCTTCTTAAATCTTCAATCCCAAAGTGAACTGAAATGCACCAGAAAATAATCCCCTAACCTCATTCCATCCTCCTCTAACCACCTCTTCTCTTGCACATCATATGATACTTTGTAACACTCACAAATACCATGCAGACATCCATCTGCTTCCTTCCACTTTATCACCCTCAAAGTGCTTACCTAGTGAAATTAAATTTGAAAACCTCCCAGGAAACTCTTCAGTGTTCCATTTCCCATGAAGCTTTACTAGCCTGTCCCAAAGTGTGTGTGTGTGTGTGTGTGTGTGTGTGTGTGAGAGAGAGAGAGAGAGAGAGAGAGAGAGAGAGATCAGGAACTAAAAGAACGATACTCACACTTGCTATTGTTCTAAAATAAGTTCCCAAGAAACTTCACTACCATTGAGTCAACTATCAGTGGCTAAACTATGCACCGGCCTTTTTGCATCACAGGGCGTATGAGATAGAGAGCTCCCCTTCTCTATCACATGAAAAGTCTGTTATCTCATCTTCTCTCTTTAATGATATTCTCCTGCCTGAATTCCAGATCACTGCTATGCATGCATAGAACGGAGTATTCTAGACTCCTCATTTTGAAAAAGGACTGTAGATCAGAAGCCTCTGGTAAGATCCCCATAGGACAATTCTTGATCTGGGAGAATCAAGACACCCAGTTCTGGGGAATCTTTCCCATAGGAAGATGGCAAAGGAAGTAGCTTCCCAATCTATCAGCAGCAGCTGTCGTCCCTACTGAGAAGAATCCCCTGCAAGGAAGTCTTGACCCTCAGGGTTTCCAGCTGGCTGGCACAGGAGGCATGTTTTCTTTGGAACAGTCTTACCAGAAGGTACCCATCTACATGGGGTGACACCAAGGGTGATGAGAAGTTCCCACCCTACCGAACATCTCTCCCATCATTGGAGCAGCCCTTTCTCTAGAGGCTTGGTGCTTTTCTTTTTTTAAAAGATTCATTTATTTAGAGAGAAAGAGCGTGCACATGGGGAGAGGCACAGAGGGAGAAAGAAAGAATATCAAGCAGACTCCTCAATGAGCGGGGAGCCCGATACGGGGCTTGATCCTATGACCCTGAGTTCATAACCGGAGCCAAAATCAAGTCGGATGCTTAACTGACTGAGCCACCCAAGCGCCCCTGGAGTCTTGATGCCTTTTTCAAATGTGAGTCTCCTTGGAAGGTAAAGGCCTTGTTACCATTGTCACATTTATATGAATGTGCTTCAGTCTCATTATTTCCTCAAGGCCCATTTTGACTGGAAGAGGAGGAAGTTTTACAAAACACAAAAAGCGTATATATAGAGAGAGGTGAGACATTGGAAGATATATATTATTGGGCATTAATCCCATTCCCTAGGCCATTCCCATCTAAGTCTGGACCCCTCCTACATTAGAACAGCACTGGTGGCCTACCAGTTCCTTGTATTGTCTGTGGATGGGTAATTTGAAGTGTCGCTGATCTGAATTCTCAATAATATCATTCATGTATTCATTTCACCGATACGTACCGCACTCCAACTATGTGCTGGGCACCATACTAGATGGTACACAGGGAACAATGTAAGCCAAAGAATTCTAATCCACCCCAAGGTCAAGTGTCCAACATCTGGATAAGGATCACCTGGATTCATGATCCTGATCATGACAAAGGTGTCAAGGAAGCATTTGGTTTTATTCACAGCACTGTAAAGTACCATTAGCCCCAAGAAGTGTCATTATTCACAATTTATTGGTCAAGCGATCAAGGCGCAAGGAGGGTAAAGTCAGTGATCCCCATGTTTGATCATCAACACAATTACCCTAAAAGGTTGTTTTAAATGTTTTCCTGGGACCCTCATGGGGGACATTCTCGTTCAGTAGGTCTGGGAAGAACCAGAGAAACGATTTGTAAAGCACTAGATGACGCGGGAATAGTCAGATTGGAAAAACGCTGCTCCATGGCCAAGTGCAGCGTCCTCAGACAGATGGCTTTTCATCTGAGCTTCGCAAACTAGGAAGGAAGAATTATTATGTTATTCTCCCTATATGACATGTGAATCAGCTTCAACACACAAGAAGCAATCAGCCCAAAAGACAAGACAAAACAAAATATCTCTCCATTTTCTTTCTTTTTCATCTACTGTAAACAAAGCAATAGAACCAGCAGAATTGATGGCCTTATACACAATCATCTATGACATCCCTGTTTGCAAAACCTCTTTCGGTTTTGCCGTCTACATAAGAGCAATCTAGCAACTTGCTATGAGCTGGATAAAATTACCCCAACACATCAACCGGTGTCTTTCTCCATCGGTTCATTTTTGTCACTAAGAATTAGGAATATCAAAGCCACTTAAGAGACATAACACCTATATAATGGATGGACTCCTTCTGGATACCGAATTAAATAAACCAATTGTAAGAAGGTATATTTTTAAGACGGTCTGTGAAATATGATTATAGACTGGGTATTAGAAAATTTCAGGGCACCTGGGTGGCTCAATGGGTTAAGCATCTGCCTTCAGTTCAGATCATGATCTCAGGGTCCTGGGATCGAACCCCACATCAGGCTCTCTGCTCAGGGGGGAGTCTGCTTCTTCTTCTCACTCTCCCTTTGTGCTCTCTCTCTTTCTCTCTCAAATAAATGAATAAAATCCTTAAAAAAAAGAAATTCCAAACAATCATTGCTAATTTTGTTAGGTGGGATAATGACAGCATGGTAGTGTAAGAAAATATTCTCGATTTCAGAGATGTATAGCATAGGCGGATAAAGTAACATGATGTCTGGGATTCACTTTAAACTACGTCAGCAAAGGGGTAAAAGAGGTTGAAACAAATATGGCGATATCTTGACAATTGCTGAATTTGGGTGATGGGCATGGGGACTTTTAGATGTATTTGAATTTTCGTAATAAAACAACTTTTTAAAGAAATCAACACTCTCACTTCACCAAAGTACCCTTTTTCCCTTGTAAAGGCAAAGTCTCAATGCCTATTAAAACATCTTGACAATAAGTATAATTATGTACCAGATATTCCCTGCACATCTATTCTTTTCTCATTTGTTCTCCAAAAAAAAATTTTAATTTGGTTTTTTAAGCTTTAACTGATGGTCATGGAACATAACTTGTCCTAAAAAGTTATTTATCTGAAATTCAAAATCTAACTGGCGTTTCGGGGGGGTTTTATTTGCCAGATTGGCAACCCTAGACAAGGAGAAAAAGTTCCAAACATGAGTCAGGGTATCTGGGTTCAATTTCATCTCTGCCACTGGCCTTGTAAGGAGGAGGAAGCTGCTCTCTGTCTTGAAGTGTTTCTTTCATCATCCAGAACACAAGAGGGTTTCATTCCGGCTCAAAATGCTATGGAATGTGGCTACTACTCTTATGTCAATTCCTCAGATAGAAATACCCTTTTAAAAAGTACACACAAGTTACCACCTCTTTTCAAGGGAATATTGAGAGGGAAATTCAGTAAAGCAAAAACATGTTGCCCCACCCCAAAACATCAGGCTGACAAGCCAAAGGAGCCACACCGCCATTCATTCAGTGCCTAGAGGGAACCAGATCCTGAAGCAAACCCTTTCACATATGACCTCATGTTATCCTCACAACAATCCCACATGGTAAATCATACTATCCCCATTTCACAGATATGATGACTGAGGTCCAGAGAGATTAAATAACTTGTCTCTGGTTCACTTCAAAGCCCTGAGCTTTACACCACGTTTCCATGCCTCCAATTCTCTCACGCAGAGAGCATCAGTCACTGGAAGGCAGAACAGGGCAGGCGCCAGCTTCTAGCTCCTCAGTAAGGCCTTTAGATTTTTCTCTTGTGAACGGATCCCAATGATGCCTGGTATATTCATGTTAAAACACAAATACAGTGCGTTTTAGAACTGGAGAAAACAGAATTGCCAAGTACTTATTGGCTTTCATTTTATTGGTTGCTATTTATCAATTATATCTATCATTTCACCAAGTCTGACTAATTGTTTCCGGGATGCACAGCACGACACCGGACATTGTAGGAGTTGCTTTGCTCTCTTGGAATGTAGCCCATTGTGGAGACAAGATACAGATGCGTGAGTCAGGCAACAAGTAAAGACATTACGTACACTGAGTTATCTAATGAGGCACGTCCAAGAATGACACAGGGAGAAGCATGTGGGCTGGGGGCACCATCAAGAACACGGGGAGGAAGCAGGACTTAAACTAGGCTGTACCGGGAAGGGTTTGAAAGAGTTGGAGAGGAAGGAAAAGGCCTTCCAGGAAAGTGGAACCACCTCAGGACTCCCAGAGGAAGGGACTTTGAAGAGAGTCTCGAGGGAAAAGGAGTCAGATGATTAACAAGAGAGGGAAGTGCACGGGCAAAAGCACAGATGATCGAGACCAAAGACGTGTTTAGGGACCAAGCAGATCAGTGTGTGGGGACCCCAGGGAACAGTTGAGGAAGTGGTAGGAAATGAGAATGACAAGCAGACCTCATGCCTATAAGGAATGGGAAGCAGCTAAAGGCTTTTGAGTAGGCAGATGTGTTCAAATGAATGTTTGGGGGTACCTGGTCTAGCTGTGAAACATATGTTAGGTTCCATTCGATCTACAAAATATATATATGGAGGGTCTGGTGTACTAAGATACAAAGATGAATCAGACACAGTTCCTAAGCTTAAGAAATTCATAGTTCAACGAGAGAAGACTGCCAATTACAAGATCATGTAAGTTGCTCATTAATTTAATTTATGACATTATCTGTGGCAGGCATCATTAGTTTTCTATTCAATATCTATGCCTCTCTTTGTCATTAGTAATAGAATCCAATTTTGTCTGTAAGACTATGTGCAAAACCTCAGGAATGAATCACACTTCGTCGAGGCCAGTATTTCTCAACTCTTTTTTTAAAGATTTGATTTATTTATTTGAGAGAGAGAGAGCACAAGCAGGGTGGAGGGGCAGAGGGAGAAGGAGAAGCAGGCTCTCCTCTGAGCAGGGAGCCTGATGCGGGGTTCGACCTGAGGACCCTGGGATCATGACCTGCGCCAAAGTCAGACGCTTAACCGACTGAGCCACCCAGGTGCCCCTCAACCTTTTTTTGTAATCATCCCCAAGGGCATTTTTAAACACTTTTTTCTTAATCACCCCACCCATGAAATTTTAATACCATATATATGTCTGTTCATGTATTATATGTGTATCTGTGTATATCTGTGTATCTTTACCCATAAAAAGAGTAAGATTTTTTTCTGCCTCTTTTCTCCACTAAAAAACTCTATCTTCCGTTAGGGATGATATCAAAGCACCACCCTATCCCTATCCCACCACCTTATCCCACCCTCGCCCAGCCCCCGCCCCAACCCTCCCCATTATGGATGCCTTGTCTAAGGCAATTATAGCAATTCTGTTTCCTATTCCTCCACCTGCCTGGAAGCTGGGTTGGCCATGTTCCCCAGTTCCCGCAGCAACACTGAAGCTGTTACCTGTTTGAGAGATGTCTGGGCAACTTTTTGCTTTCCTAGAAAAAGAGAGAGCCCCTGCCAACTTCACCTCCCTCCATCTCCACCCAGCCCTACACGTCTAGATGCTTGATGAATACACAGGGTTCAAGGCTGCAGCAGCCATCTTGCAACCACAATGAAAGACAAGAGAACTGCAGACACAGTGTCACTGAGCCACTGAGCCACTGAGCCCGTGACAGAGACAGAGACGTCCAGACTTCTTGTTATATGGGAGACGTTATCGGGATTTTTGTTAAGTTACTGTTAGCCAGGTATGGTATAAGTTGCAGCTGAAATCGTTACGAACCTATATGATATGTCTCACGGACCACAGCTGTCCTGACGAGATCATGAGTTTTGTTAAACCAAAGCCAGAGACAACCACACACAAAAACAAAACATATAACCAAGAATATTACACAAATCAAACAGGAAACTGCACTCATGTTTAAAGGAAAATTCTCTCCTTTGCTAAACTAATCAACTATAAAATAATTTAAAAAGATTCCAATATTCAGCATTTAAAACTAATAGACTTTCAGATATATTATTGTGTAGAAAAATGCCTGAAAGGCTACAAGGTAATTTTCTTACATTATGCCAGAATGAATACATTTATGATTTGCCTAGTAGGTATGTCTTTCAAAATATTTAGATGTCAGTTATCTTTAAGTTAAATATTTAGATGCATCAGGAAAATGTGCCTCTTAAAGGATACCTTTGGGACTCTTTTCACATAAAAATTTTTAAATAGTCATCTATATGCATCAATTGCATGTTTTATACTTTCCTTAAATTCTTATTATAGCTAAAGCTATTTCTCTCTTATTTTAAAAACGTAAACCACTCACAAACCTATTTAATAACTCCAACATCTCCCATTAAAAGTGATTTTCGAAAGGCTTATCAAGTTTCAAGATATAAGAGACTTGAGATCCCTCTAAATCTCAAAAGATAAAATTTAATTATAGGTTTAGGGCTCTCAAAGCATTGGGTTGCCTTTAAAATGTCAAAATAATTCTCATATCAAAATCATTTTACTAGCTTCATTATTAGCATAACACCACAAATTGACTTTATTTTAATAAGGAGTGTTGGCCTTTTTATTATATAAGTAATACATGATAATTACAGGAAATACAGGAAAAATAAAAAACATTTAAAAATTATATGTAATCTTACCACACACTAGATGATAATTTTTAACATATTGGTTTATTTTCACATTCTGAATTCAAGTATAAAAAACATATAGAGGCCTTTTTAAGCAAAAATATATAATTTTATACTCTAACTTTATACTCATTAAACATCCCTCAAAAAATATTTTAATAAATATTTAGTAGGCTTAAATATAATTTATTTAATGATACCTTTCTGTTGGACATTTTAGCTGATTTTTAGGTTTCTTTATTATAAAAAAAATTATTGTGTTAAAAAGTTTTTGTTTTATAATAAAATACTTCTTCTTTTCTTACGAATAACTCTTAGAAGGGGTCAAAGGCTATAAACATTTTAAGGTTATTCATTCCTGCTGCCCAGTTCCTTGCAATTTTTCTGAAAAGAGGCCTTTCTACAGGCATCTAAAATAACTCAAAATAATAATTTAGGACAGAGCCTCCTGAGTAGTGAGAAAAAAAGATCATTCGACTCTTTTTCCCTGACTGGCTGGTGGTATTGTTTATAAATTGTACTTTGGCCAATATTTTACAGGAAAAGGAAAAACTTGATAATAATTTGAAAGTTCCTGATCAAGCTCTAAAAGACTGTGAAGGCAACTGAATTTGTTTTGTTATTTATCCTGCATTTTACCCCAGTAATTAACTTGTTAAAGATCTAGTATTTAGGGGCACCTGGGTGGCACAGTGGTTAAGCATCTGCCTTTGGCTCAGGGTGTGATCCCGGCATTCTGGGATCGAGCCCCGCATCAGGCTCCTCCGCTGGGAGCCTGCTTCTTCCTCTCCCACTCCCCCTGCTTGTGTTCCCTCTCTCGCTGGCTGTCTCTGTCAAATAAATAAGTCAAATCTTAAAAAAAAAAAAAAGATCTAGTATTTAAGAATTGTTCAGCACTCTCAAAATTGGCAAAAAAAAAAGAGAGAGAGAGAAGTAATTACACTTGACAGATAAAATAATGAGCACATACCTGTTGAGAAATAAAACCAGTCATGACCAAATCTATAACGGAAGGAACACCAACATTTAAATTCCAAGTAGCGTGAATGAATGTAGGAAAATTTTTTTAAGTCATGATCATTACGACCTCTAAAGAAAAGACCAGCTAACCAGGGGAAGCTTTAAAATCATATAACTTTGTAAGTTTGGCTGGTCTCAGGTCGAAAACAAAATTTTGAACATAAGCTAAAGCTGAAAGTGCTGGTGATTTTTTCTCATGAGTGCAATTGCACAATCTAGTTTCTACACTGAAAACCACAAGAGTCTAGCCCCTGTTGGAAGAGAAACTTCTATTTATCCTTCCATGTATCTGTGTGTTGGGTCTTTCCTGGATGACATATCAAATGGGTAGCCCTTGGGGAAATCCAGAACTATTGGTTTGGGTTTTGAAATTTTGATCCAGGTTTTATACAGAACTCCCCTGCTGTCCATGTGTTCTTATGGCTCTAGAATTGAATAGAAACATTGCCTCAATCCACATTTAGAAGTTGCTCTTCCTGAGACAGGGAGGATGAAAAGAAAGAAAAGGTAGTGATAGGACTCAGCAAAGAGACCACACTTTCCAGCCCTTCATTAATTCAAGGGATCCATTTCAGCATCGGCTGTGTTCTTACCACATTAGGAAGCAACGTTTCCTTTGAGATCCTTTCTGTATATTCTGCACATTTTGGAGGGAAAGCACTAGCGTGATGGCGTTTTAAATATGTAAAAAACTTCATTAAATACTTATGAATAAAATATAAACACCTATATTTAAATTATAAGTTACATGCCACATTTTCTAAGATGAACATGTATTGCTATTATAGTGGCAAAGTCCACATTGTTACAGATATTTCTCTGATATTACCAGATAGTCTACATATAGGAATATAGTGACAATATTATTTTAGCAGATGTAGGAAACTGTGGTACTGTCAACAAGTGAGATTTTTCTGCCTTTTCCCCTCCTATTTCCTGTATGTACGTCCAACACCCTCCTCTACTCCCTCATCACATCCAGAGGAAGAGAGAGAGAGAGACTTTGGATATAAATTTTGGCAAGTTACTGCCCAAGGATATTGGAGCTTAAGGAAAACCAGGTTTTATCCAAAGAAAGTATACCAAAGGGGATTTCTAAATCCTTCGAGCGTTTTCGTAGTTGATGGCAGTGACTTTACAGCATTTAAATTTGGATTGAACTATATGGCTTTCCTTTTCCTTGTTGGGAGGAATCATCACAGGCATTCTTACACGTCTCAATCATGGTGGAGATCACTTTCAGCTGGAGCAAAGACAGGAAAAAATTTGTGTGGCAACTGAGAAGAAGGCTTGGGTTGAGATTTGTATGTTCGGAAGAGCTTAAGAAGGCATCAGCTGGAATGGTAGTGGGGAAAGGAAAGGAAAGTCGGGGTCCTGTCCCAAAGAAAAGATCCTCTGAAAGAAAGCAAGGGCCTTAAGGAAGAGATACGTGCCGTCAGTTCTCCGCATTGGCAACTAGGTGAGCAGGCATAAGGACACAGCAGGGAGGGCAACGTCCAGGAGACAAGAGGGGTGGAGGGCTTGCTATTGGCCTTTGGCGAACAAGGACTATTTCTGTTTTGTGGGCTGAAACTGAATATTCTATGATGCAGTATCATTATTAAAATGTGTCGAATGTATGAAATTAAAATAAAATTGACTACATTGAACACACTGTATTGAAATGGGCAGGAGACCCAGTCATGGGTGTACAATACTTAAACTGGTTATAGAAGTTGAGCTGCACTAATTACTTGAATGTATTTGTCATACATTTTCTTTTTCTTTTTCTACCTTGAAAAAGATCTATAATCCTGGGTTGCTTTTGGCTCAGGTCATGATTTCAGGGTCCTGGGATCCCCGTGTCGGGCTCTCTGCTCAGTGGGGAGCCTGCTTCCCCCTCTCACTCTCCCTCTGTGCTTTCCCTCTCTCTCCCAAATAAATAAATAAAATCTTTTTTAAAAAAGAAAAAGATGTATAATCCTTACGCTATGGAAGACCAAGAGAAATCTGACTCATATTTCACAATTCATTTAGCCAATTGCACATATTTTTTTCTCTGGAGGGTTGAAGATGGGGTGCATTTCCACTCCCCATCCTGTATCTGCCCACTCTACTAACATGACACAATAACATGGTCTTATCACTTTTAACAGAATTGGCTAATTTAAACAGTTGGGTTTCGGGTAAATCTCCAGACCTTGCCTGAGCCCCTATCAAAGTACAAGCAGATAGGAGATTAATGAAGACGTGATCTTCCTACCAAAAACACCCAGTTCTCCAAATTGCAAGTCAGGTACCCACTAACAAAAGATGACCAACTGGGCTTCTGTGGTTTATGGCTACACAGGAAAAGGACTTATCTCCAAAGTTATACAGACGCTCAGCTTCAGATAGGAAAACCTATGCTTTATACTCAGAACCAAGCACATTACACACAGGCTGCAGCCTTTCCCCCCCAAAAAGCAGCCTGACTGAGTATCCAGTACTCACCGAGGGGCGACCGTTGGCCCCACACCTGTCGCTATCCTCTGGAGTTGGCCATATCTTTACAACTGCCTGCATTTCCAAAAGGAACCGCATGACCATAAATCAGACATTAAAGTAGAATTTTGAGAGACCTGCTTTCCCAAATGGGAACTCCGGCTTCACATAAGAGAATTCAGAATTAAGGACTTAGAGAATGAGTCACAGATACTCCGAAAACCAACTCCGCCCCACACGTCCACGCGTTTACTCAAGTGAAAGATCCAGTACAATAAAATTATACGTACATCTGCCATCTTGTCTTCATTTGAACCATCACCTGGAAAGTCAGCATTTCTCTTTGGCAGCTAAATCCAGCACCAGCAATAATCAGAACTTTTTTGTATTGACAATCTCTGAGCAGAAGCTCTTCATATGAGGACTCTGGACTAGTGGGAAGTCACGGGTGGGTTTCAGGGGCCCCCAAGTCCCTACTATTGTCTGGCGAATATGTATGTTCCTGCATTCCTGTGCTTTTTCCCAAGAAGGTTTTTGGTTCTCAACAGATTCTTAAAGGAACTTGTGAGCAAAAAAGAAAAAAAAAAAAGTGATTAGGAAACACTGCTCTGAAGTCTAAGCCAATCAGTCCATGAAAAACCCTTTCAAGCGGGTATTTCATGACTAGGAGAGTCAGGAGGTTCACCCTCACACGCCCAACAGACCCTGAGTGGAGCCTCTAGTGCTAAGAAGTGTTGTGATTTATTCTGGATGTATCATGCTATGTCCCAAGAGACTAGCGCCCCTGATGGTAGGGAATGTGAAACTTTTTTAAAGTAAAACATTCAACTTCAGGATAAAGTTGGAAGAACCCAAGACATGAAAAGCTGTTTGAAAGCTTATTACAATCACTAGAGTTCTTCTAAAGCCAGAGAAACAGATAATCTCAGTACCATGGCTCCTGGTACTGCAATATCATTCACTTTCATATGTTTACTTTGTGAGATGCTGTTGTTATGGCATATGTCTAAGTGTTATTACTATTTTGAGTGGTACAGTTCTATATAGAAAGTACTACATTTCATTAAAAAGTAGACTTTCTTTGCTTCTTTAATGTAATGTTATCATACACTGAGGCCCAAAATGTTTTCTGGACATAGCACGCTAATTACCACCTCCCGGTGGTCTGAAATAGAATGTTGATGGGACCTAGACTCCCCCCTGGCCTCCTCTCTATGCTACCACCATGTAGTTCCCTCATTCACAGCTACTTCCAGTTGGTCCAAAGGCCTCACAAGAGTCATTTCACGGTGAAAGGGAATTTGGTGGTACAACCAAATTTAGTTAAGGAGTGGCATAAGGATGGCCTCCTGTTTTTAGTTTGTTTCTATAGACTCAATACAGTGACTTGTCCCTTCTGGGCTTTCTCTGTTGTCATACCCCTTCACATCATAAGCCCTTAGATCCTAAGCCTCAAGGTCACAGCCTCACCCCCAACACACACACACACACACACACACACACACACACACACACACTCCTTGATACACATTCCCTCGGCCAATTCAAACTATTACCCTTAATCTGGCAGTGTTTCTCAAAGTATAATTTGCAGACCATTTGTATCAAAAAAACTTTATGGAGTGGGAAGACTTGTGAACAATGAATATTCCTGCCAACCGCCAGACCAACTGAACCAGAATCCACAGAGGCAGAGGCCGGAAGGTTGCATTTGTTAGCATGACCCCCATCCAACCTGATGACCCTTAAAAGCACTATAATTTGAGAACCCATGATTTAGAAGAATCATTTCCTCGCTGGTTTGAGTCCTATTGCTTTCAGATCTAAATGGAACTGCTTTCACATCCATCTTGCTCATCTCTGAGGTCAGCATTTCCCTGTCTTTTCCTACGAAATGTCCTCTCCTCTCTCTGGGCTTTGCCAGTTGCTTTTCTCTGGCTATTTTTCGGCCTCTACGTTAACAAGTCTTTAGTACCCAGCCAGTCACTCCTTCCTCCTTCCTGAGCTGCTCTAAAGACACCCCCTTTGTGGGGCACCTGGGTGTTAAGCTTCGGACTCTTGATTTCGGCTCAGGTCATGATCTCAGAGTCCTAGGATTGAGTACCTCATCGGGCTCCCAGCTCAACAGGGAGTCTGCTTGTCTCTCTCTCCCAACGTCCCTCCCCCTTCCCCTCCCCACCCTCCCCCTCTTCCTGTTCATGGGTGTACATGCAAACTTGCTCTCTCTCTCTCTCTCTCAATTAAATCAATCAACCAATCAATCAATCTTGAAGGAAAAAAAAAGAAAAAAAGAAAGAAAGAGACCCTCTTATCATCCACCGCTCCGGACTGCCTGGGTCCAAACTCCCTTTGCAATACCCCGCCCGGAGAGTCACATATCTGCATGTCATATCTGCATATCAAAGGCAAACCTCATCTGGACCACAAAACTCATAGTCTTCCCAGTTACATGTTAAAACCCCTTAAGGACACTTATTTACAGGCCCTCTCCATATTTGTTAAAAACACACACACCACTACTCCAATAAATGAAATAAAAACAAAATTCTATCATTTCACCGCACTAACCCACTAAATGCTTGCATTGTTCTACCCTCACATTTAATCTTCATTCATAACAAAATCAGAATATAAGTGAAAATTTTAATCCTGTGTTTCTAATTTAACACCATACCAAATATATTTTCATAACTACCACAAAGTCATTACCTTTAATGACTACAAAGTATTCCATGGAGTTAATGCTGTCAGAATCATTATTCCTTAGTCAGGTTATGAGGGACTATGTTCCTGCGTGTTATTTTTTCCTTCTTTGAATTATTTGTTTAGAATAAATTCCCAGAGATAGAATTAAGGAATCAAAATATATGAGCATTTTAATGGTTCTTAACACATATTGCCGAGTTGCCATATTTGTATTTTACATAGTTCCTTGGTGGTATACCGATAAGATGTTTAACAGCCTCTCCTCAAAAAAAGTGTGTGGAGGCTTCTTTATGATGTTTGCCAATTTCCGTGGTGTAAACTCTCCTACCAGGTCCAGGTTCAAGCTACGAACTTCAATGCGGAGTTGGAAAGAGATGCTTGGTAGCACACCATTATATAATGTTTCTATCAAACAGGTAAATTGAAGAGCATCGATAATAGTAAAATGTAGTAAATAGGAAGTAATGTGTTTTGAGTATTTACTATATTTATTTTTAACATAATTTATTGAACTGTAAGTTATAGAATTTAATTTTTAGTGTCAGCTGTGTTTAACAAAATTGCAAAATTTCTGGAAACATTACAATCAGCTCTTGCAAACAAGCACAGGCAGGCTCCTACACACCACTACAAATATCTCACTTGAATATTTCGCAAGAGCACGTCTTTTTTTTTTTTTTTTTTTTTTTTTTTTTTTTTTTTACTGGAGTCACTGAAAATTCACCCTATTCCCATCTGTTGTCACAAACAATAACCATGCTTTTAGGTTAGCAAGTTATGCAAATATATGATGAATAAAGCATAATGCAAAAAAAAAAAAATAGAGCAGGAGGTTTATCTGGGTCAATTAATTCCACCTGCCCTCCCCCAATTTGGACAATACTCTTCACGCACTTATCCACTAGTGTTTTTTCATGGGGTCACTTATAACAACTACTCAACTATTTACTAACTCAAACAATGACTGAATTACTGACTATGAGCAGTTCTCATGGCAAATGTGATTAGAACCATACTGCCTGTTACTTAACCACTCTCTTCTTTGGTTTTCTTTTCTACGAAATGGGGAAGAGGTCACTGCTGACTACAGTATTACAAGAAACTAAGCGTAGAGATAAGAAGGCTACAACTTAGGCTCTAAGAAGCAATTGAGTGTTCTGTAATGTTTTGAAATTTTCTTCCAAAAGTAATTCATTAGTATTCTGTTTTACTGGAAAAGAGAAATGGAAGGGTGATCTGGCACTTTCTCCCTTGAAAGCAAATTCGTTTCTTTGGGCTTTCCCTGAGTAAAAATGAACAGCCTCTACATGTATATAACAGAATTTTTAAAGTGGCGCCCTACCACTTGAGTGTTAAAATGTAAATAGTTGATGAAAACTCTAAACATGTCCACACCTTTAATTCCGTTATCCCACCCCCAGGAATTCTCCTAAGAAATAAATTCAAAACAAAGGAAAATACTTTTGTATGTCGATATTAATCACAACAAAGAGAAGATCAGTTGGCCTCATTTCAGCACTTACTCAACTTACCATCTTGGTGCCCTGTTAGAAGAGTTCTGAATTAATGGCTCTCAAAAGCTTACCTATAGAACAACTGTCTCCAAGCCACCTGGGGGAAAGGGTTTGTACTGATTATCACACAGATTCCTGGACCAAACCCCAGGGCTGCGATGTGATACATGGGAAGTGCTAGTTTTTAAAATTCCCCAAGTGGGTTTGATGTCCAGCCAACTCTAGGAACTAGGATTCCAGGCCAAAACCATATAAATCAAATCATCTCTGAACAACTGTCCACATCCAGAGAACAGTACATCTTCTTACACAAAGCACCAAAAGGGTGCTTGGGCTTCAAGCAGCTGCTCGAGTCAAATGACTGAAGAGCCACAGAGGAGAAGACTTTGTTTCTGGCACCCATCCGCCTGCCGCCATTCACCCTTTCCATCTCGGACACCCTCCTTGCTTGCTCCGCCCACCCCGGCACCCACTACTGTCGTGCTGACTTCTGTCATGCCCCACTTTGGCACCCCATCCTGACTTGGGCTCACCCCTTTGCATACACAAAGCCCCATCTTTCCTCCCTTCTATTATTAGTGGGGCTCTAGAAGGGAAACAATATTACTATTTGCCCAAGGCAAACCGCACATATAATTAAGAAATCCCTGTATAATGAACATTTTGGCCATATTTGCATTTTTTTAAAGGGTGCTTACTACCCCCCAAAAATCCCTAGTCTGGATAGTGGAACAGGAAGGCAAGACACTTTTCAATCTTGGGTCACCCAAGCATCTAGAACACAGATAAGCACTGTGGGCTCTCCTTGTCAACATGGTCAATGAATAGAAGTAGGTTTTTGGCTATGCCTTGCTAGCACTAAAATTAAAATACCATGCAATTAAATAATTTAATTTAAGCTGGCCAGGGAAGAAGAGTCACCGTCTGCCTCTGCCTCGAATGCCAAAAACACCTCTAACATTCCACCCAGAGCATTCAGAGAGCGACACAGCCCCGGGTGCTCACAAAAAACACAGCAGGCCCTCAGAGCGCCGTCTCGTAAGTCCGACAATCATATATGGAAAGACTAAAAATTCAGTTTCTAATCTTGTTTTCCTTTTTTCATATATATTATTGCTCTAAAATAGACAACCCTGTCCCCATTCCATACTTGGTGCTCAAAAAAATATTAATGTCCAGCCTTCACCCGTTAGCCCCATTTTCCTTTGAAAGGAACACTGGCATTAAAAGAGTTACTTACAGATATCTCTTTCCCAACTGGGGAGCACATCATCTTCATTCTCACGTCCCTACCAAGTCCTTAATAACAACCGTAATAGCCACATTTCTTGACAGTTTATTTTATGCCAGGCACTAGACTAAATGCTTTACATACTTTTATCTCATTTTTACCCTTACAACAATTCTCTGACATAGGTATTTACAGTTATCTGAGCTCCTTTACAAATACTTGTTTTTAATCTGAGGATTGAAGAATGTGTGTCCAAGGTTCCCACAGCTCGGAAGCAACAGCACCAGATTCAACACAAGGTGATCTGTCTTCAAAGTCTGGTTTCTTGCTCACCATACTATATTTCTGTTAGTAGGTGGATGCAAATTTTTCACAGTTCAGGAAAAATAAAAGGGCTCCGAATCATGGGAAAAAGTACCAGCTGATCCGTAACATCTCATTCAGGTATGCAAAGGAAGCAACACAGTTTCATGGAATGTTTGGACTGGCTTTTGAAGACTAGAGGCTCGCTTGGTCAACCAACTCATCCTCCGAAGAGGAAAGCCACTTTAATACTGGATGACAGACATGAAAGAAGCAGAAATGGAGGTCTTACAGGCACCCCCAGCTGCACAAACCTTTCTCGGCATCAGTGGTGTAGTAAGGGAAGCCAGTAGAGGGAAGGCAAGTGGTAGGTCACACACGTGGAGATGCATAAAGTAGCCTCACCATGAAGAGGCTGGGATCTCTGGGCTCCCTGTCACCTGGAATTTTGTGAGAGCTGTGAGAGCTGAGAAGAGGAGCCTGAGGGCCTAAGAAGACCAGAACACTATCAAAAGGCATCTGTTCTGCTCAGCAGCCTCTCAGGGTCCTCTGTAAACTGTCTACACCTGAATTTTCCAAGCTTATTTCCTGACTATGTGTAAAACAAACTTTCTTCTTTTGGGGGGCCGGTCTCTTCCACTGGACTGCTCATCTCATTAGTCTCACCTTTGTGCCTCTGCCCACACAGTTCTCCTGGACAAATTAACCTTCCCCTTCTCCACCTACTCAAATCTCACGTCTTTCCAAGACCATGTCTTCCAGACCGACTCTAGCTTACCCTTAAACCCCCTTCTTGGAACTCCTGTAACTTATAGCCCACATCACGCTGATATTCACACAATTCCCACCTTGTACTGCCTCCTGAATTTCACTTCTCACCATGACTACTAGATTATAAATTCCTCGGGTAGAGAATTCCTTATATTTCTCTTATATCTTCCACAGCACCAGCTTGGAATCATAAGTGATTATTGACTATTTATTGCTTGCCTGAATATTTCAATGGCAGCTTTAATTTAGGGAAGCACCTAAAACTAGTGATTTCCCTAGCTTTATTTAGCTACAACCCAGGCTATTGATGGTACCTCACAGCATGTCTCCAAATCAAACCACCTCAAAAACTAAATTTAATTTAAGTCAATTTAAAAATAAATACTTCTGCATCATATGCCACTTGTAGAAAGAGGACTTGAGCATTGGCAATCGGTGGAACAGACAGGCGAGGAATTCCTGATCCAGATCCTTCCTCATCGGGATTTTGGTTGGTTTCTTTTCTGATTAAGAAAATTTTAAAAATCTTATTCATACAGAGACACCTGGGTGGCTCAGTCAGTTAAGCATCTGCCTTCAGCTCGGGTCATGATCCCAGGGTCCTGGGATCAAGTCCCACATCGGGTTCCTTGCTCAACAGGGAGCCTGCTTCTCCCTCTGCCTGTTGCCGCTCCCACTGTTTATGCTGTCTCTCTCTCTCTCACAAATAAATAAGTCTAAAAAAAAAAAAACAAACCCTCTTATTTGTACAACTGAGAGGATCTTTATATTTACTTATCAAGCATAGAGTGATATTTAAACTACCCAAATATTTGAATTCAGTCATAGTCGATCACAAGCATTTGAATTCTCTAGAAGAATATCTGAAAAAACAAAAGCCAACTCTTATAACTTGTAACTTTTCAAAAGCTATACGCATCTTGTCAGGATGGCAGGGGGAGCTGGACACCAGAGCAACTCCACTTTCCCCCATAAAATGGTTTCATCCTTTACAACGGGTAGAACAAGATCATTACTGTGTGTAGCCTAGAGTAAAAGCTACATAAATTGGAGAGATTTCTTTTGACACTGAGGAAATATTTTCAAAGAAGCCAAAGTCTTACCTGTTGTAGAATGCTGAAGAAATTTCTTGACACCAAAATGACTGACTCCGGAAGTCAATCTGTTCAGTGCAGGTAAGGAAAAGCAAAAGCTGCCCGAGCCCTTTCACTATTAGGATTTCCTTCTGGAATCAACATATTCCTTCCTCCCCAAGAATATCCCTGATTCACACTGGAAGAACCAAAGATGTCAGAGCTGAGCTAGTAGAGAATCCAGCCCAAGATGGTTGGGTTTAGCGTGCGCGGTGACTGAGGTGGCAGGAACAATCCGAATGTGACGATAGAGATTAGCAAGTTCCTGTGCATAAGTCAGTTTCCTGTAGCTGGCTTCTCTGAAGAGGGGATTTCATCTGTGTGGGTTTACCCGTGTGTGTGTGTGTGTGTGTGTGTGTGTGTGTGTGTGTGCAGGCGCACGTGCGTGTCTCTCCGTGACAATATATTGAAAACTTTCCCAGAGAAGAGGCCCCTCTGATTCCCACCAACAAATCACCAGTGTAAAACTGAGGAAAGGAAGAGTGAAAAACCCAGATGATTCCTTAAGGAAGTGAAATAAAGCAGGGGAAAAAAAAGGAAAGAAAAAAAAAAGTCCACTCCTCTAACTGGTCTTAGTTCATTTCAGCTTAGGAAAAAAAACTCCTGAGAACGTACACGTCCGCTTGGTGAACATACTAACTGTGGAGGGAAAACAGTAGGTGGCTAGTTTGTTTTTCTTTGATTTATTAATAGCTATCAAGTAATAATTTAGAAAGAACTGACTCAGCCAGAGCGAGAGCTGAGGCAGCCCCACCATGAATTCACCCTTTTTTGGACCAGCACCTGCGTTATGAGGTAGGTGACTGAGTTGTTTTCAGACTCCTCACAGTTTCATTATTTGCCTCTAAACACAAATTTACTTTTTTTTTTCCTTCTGTGCAATGCAGGTGTAGAGACCATCTGCATCTAGGTTACGGTGAAGTTGCCTAGAACGATAAATTTCATGACGTGCTCACACTCCCCCATGCCTCAAATCCCTGAAAGCTACTGCCCCCAAATGCTACGGCCCAGGGTGAGATCGTAGTCAAAATATCTATGTGCCTTAAAGATCCAGTAAACTCCGTTCGAGTCGACAAACATCTATACAGCCCTTACTATGTGTAAGATCAGTGTGGGGTGCTGGAGTAGGGCTCCCACCACACAGAGATGAGATGCCATTTCTCACTCAGAATGGTTAAAATCAAGTAATGGAGAAGGACATGCTCATAAGGGAGATACTCCGAATCAGGATTTATTTACAGATCTCACTTGAAAAATCCTGGGACACAGGAGTCAGGTAAAAGGCAAGTGTGTGCAACCATTTTACCAGTTAAAATAGCCACTGAGCATTGACATGGATTCTCTCATAACATTCCAGGGGGCCTCACTGGCCTCCAGGAGGCCCCACAGACCAGTAGCATCATTTGAGGGCCATCCTTATCATTGTAGACTCAGAATCCTGTTATGCACCTGACACTGTGCACTGAAGAGAAGCACAAAGACCAAGACAGATCTATTTCCTGTCCTCACAGCACCTATGTCCTAGTTGGGTGGGGGGAGCGGGGAACAAACAAAACCATTCAAATACATGCACTAAGTACACATTGTAGCGATTATTACAAAGGAACCAGAAAAGAAGCTGAGCTAGACAGCAAGACAGTATCTATATCCTGGATGTGGTCCAGGAGGGCCTCTTTAAGAAGCTAACATTTAAGCTGAGACCTGTGATTCTCAGCCCTGGCTAAGAATTAGAATCATCTGGGAAGCTTTAAAAAAAAAATACCAGTAGCTAGGCTCCACCCCTAGAGATTCTAGTTTAATTTGTCTGGGTTGGAGCCTGGGTATTAATATACCCTCGCCCCCCACATCCCGATCATTCTCATGTACCACTACCACTACTGCTCTACTAACGGGAAAGAGAGGCCTGGAGAGAGCAGGAGGAAGGACCGTCCTATTGTATGTGCAAAGTCCCTGAGACAGGAAAGAGTTTGCCATGTTCTAGGGAGTGGAAGAGGATTACTATGTCTAGAGTGCAGCGGTGGTGGGCATAAAGGGTAGAAGACGAGCGTTCTCAGAGAGGGACACGCACTCACTAAGCCCATCAGACACACTTACAGGAACCCGAGTGTCAGTTTGTTAGTGTGCAGGAAGAACTCAATCTGCCAGGGGAGATCGTTGAGCTCACTGACAAGTATGTTATCTCCTTCTAGAAAATTCTCTACGGAAAGCCAGATCACCATCATGATATTATTAGGTAAGCCAAACACAGGGCTTGTGGATCCTTTAGTTGTTTACCTCTGGTTTTGCTCATCGAAAGATTTAGGGCAGCTTGTAAAGATACACACACCTTAGCAAGATCAAACCAATTAAAAATGGGAAATGAAAAGATGACACAGAGAGAAATGAAGACAGAAATTCTAAAACCAGGGGTGAGGTTACAGAAAAGAGGGGCCTTGTGGTTCTAAGCTTTTAAGCTACCATACGAAACAAAAAATTCTGCCGCATGAAAAATTGAGTGGTCCCTCAATAAAATCACTGGGTTATTGTTCGGGATGCCGAGACTAAAGCGAAACTCGGCCCTGGATTCTCACAGAGAGGACGGCACGGCTGAAACACTGTCCTGCACTAAACCCAGCCAGCGACTAGTTTTGGGCAGCGGTTCCTTGCCTTGTTTCTCCATGTAGGCTGATTTCCTCTCCCGAGAGAGTTGACTAAAGGTAATCCTGGGGTACAAGTAGGGGAGAGTGTGCCGGCCGGTGGTAGTTGATACAGGGTACACTGTCCCTCGCACTGCTGTGAGGGGCCAGTTTAGTGCAGAGATGGAGCTCAATGTCGATTTTGTTCAGAAAATGGGGGCTAGAAGAGTTTCCTCATCCAAGCTCCTAAAGATTGGGGGCGGCAAAGGGTTCAAAATTGGTCATACTTCCAGCAAGAGACCCAGGGGTTTTCTGTGTCCCAGCGTCCCTTGAGACAGCGGGGGAGTCGGGCAGGGACAGTGGCCTGCCTGGACAGCCCCCTCCACCTGCCATGGAAGGTGAGGCAAGACTCTGCCCTTCGAGACACAAAGCAAGAGGTGCCACAAGCAGGAGGCGTCAGGCCTTGTGCCTTTTCTCCACAAAAGGGCAGACATACTCCCAGGGCCAGGCCAGGTGGACTGTGTCCGGATGTCCAAGCACTCCCACCGCATCCTGGGTGGTGCTGGGAAGGGCGTTGCTGCATCCGGCTGAGAAATTCCCCTTTGTCCGTGGCACCCTGGCTGCGCCTCTTCTTCTGGTGGACTGGCTCGTTCTGTGTGCACGGTTGTCGTTTCTGGTGTTCTCATGTAGACTCTGTGCTTCCCCCTGCTCCTGACGTGAGCACCTCTCTCCTATGGCCTCTTCCACACCTCTACCCTTCACATACAGTTTAATCCTGGGGGGGTAGGGGGTTCTTGCTGGGGGTGGGAGCGGGTTGGGGCAGCGATCTAACTTTCTTCCTTTTCTGGAAATTTCTCTTTTTGGTTCTCTCCCAATCTCCCTCTCTGTGTCTCCCTGTCTCTGTCTCTGTCTCTCTCTCTCGCTTTTGCCCCACTCTGTTAATAGACAGGGGTCCTGTTGAGGGGCGGAAGCAAATGACTTAAAAATACACGTACCCACCACACGATCACAGATACACAAACCACACGAACCTTTTAGGGTGTCGTTCTGATGCCCCATAGTCTGGCCTTGGGACCAAGGTGGGGGGAAATCCTGGGGAATTCAGAGCGGTGGGCGGGAAGGAAGCTATGGGTATGGGGTTCCTAATAGGGACCTGACCCGGGTTATAAGCCATATTCTGGGAGCCCACCTCCCATGAGCTCCCACACCACCCATGTCGACACTGCCAAAGCTCCCACCAAGGAGCTCTGTGAAGCCCAGTTCCAAGGCCCTCGAGGCCCAGGGCCTGGCCTTGCTCACTGGAGTATCTCAGGCATTGACTCGTCAGTCACCCAAGAGCCACTTGCTGAACTAGACTGATTCTCTCATCTGAGCCTTGCAATAGCCTATGTGATAAACATTTAAAAATATGTTTTACAGCCAAGGAGACCTCAGCTGGTGGAATGAAACTCTACGGCCTATGAAAAGCAGAACAAAGATTTAGCCCATCGGCTGTCCTGGTTCTTCATGCCACTGTCTCCCAAAAGAGAGAGCTGAGCCGCTATGGGAAAGGGGGGCCGCCAGAGCCCCCGGGGCCACAAGTCCATTTTTTCTCTCCTGGGTGCCCCTCCTCTGAGATTCCCAGGCAAACACAATCCACTAAAGGTCAAGATTGGCTTTCTCAAAACGCCTTCCTTTGAAATGCCCTTTGCTATGGAAGAAGCACGGTTTATTTTCTCTTTAACAGTCTCCTAAGAACAAGGACCTCTTTTACGGAGGATTTTTATGTAAATAACAAGACAACCATCTGCGTACCCTGGACTTGTGCGTAAGTGGTATTCTTGCCCATTGCAAAGGCTCTCTGCCATTTATTCCAAAGAGAGCTCTTAATGACGATGGTAATCATATTGAATAGTAAAATCTTGGGAACCTTGCGATATCAGTCATTTACTAAATTATTTCTCCCCTGGGTTAGTAAGATGCCTCCTCCTTCTTCTTACTATTAACTTATTAACTGAAATGATTTAGATTTAGTGGGTAGCTTTTAATGTTTACACAGACCCTCATCTGTGATATGCCACCTAATAAGATAAAATATTGCAGTGGGTTCTGAAGATGGAAAATACATACCAAAACCTTGTCTGAATGCTTCAAAACCCAGGGCATTAGTCATACTGTAATTATTCTTACCCAGCTCCCCACTGCGTGATAACTGTATTAAGCCAAAACACACATTCCTTCTGATTGAGAGACTTCATGATGGGGATTGTAAAATGCTAGCCCTTTGTAAGAGAAAGAGCTTAATTCTGATGTATAATACGTCAGTGCAAAATACATTCGTGTAAAATGCCCTTAAATATTCTAAATATTAAGATGTCTTAGAAACGTCGCAGGCTTAGACATCACATGCACAATTTCTTCTTTACATGTTTTAACTCAGTATAAATAAGAGCCGTCCTCAGCAGATAAGAATATCGTTTCAAACATCTCCTCGCTTCCCTCTTATTGCCAGAACCATCATTTCCCCCGCTGTTCTTGTCATCATCTATCTTCTCTTCAACTGTTTTAATGTAACATGCTGCCTTTTGTCTTAGTGAATGTGAGGTTCTCAGAATTCTCAACTGCCACTTTTATCCGGGTGTGTTTGCTCTGTGTAACTGTGTGTCTCGAGCAAACATTGACATCCTGGTTCTTTTTAGTGCAGAGCCATCACTCACACCAACGCGGGCTCTCCTTGCAGAGGACGAGAGCACCCAAAGTAGTCATTCAAGCTGTGGCTCTGAAGTTATGGTACTTTTCTTGTTTTACTGTCAGAGCAGAGCTCCTGGGGTCAGATGACCATTACCCTTCAAAGAGGTCGCTCAGCAGCTGAGGCACTTTTCCAACACGGCAGGCATTCGTCAGAGAACTTGGAGAACCTTTTTACAATATCCTTCCAACCCAGCTTAATAAACCACAAAAGAAAACCGTAATCACCACACTCTCTTCACAACATGTTCTTAACTCCAAATATAATCTGGTTTAGTCACCCACCTTATTCACTGGATGAAGCTCCAAAGGGCCGTCTCCCAAAATCACGTCCACCCGAAAAGGACAACGATTTGCTATCATGGAAGTAAGGTAAAAGAACGTGCCTCGGGCTCAGAGCAAATCCAGAAGAGGAGCTCGAGACATGATGTCAGAGCAGCGTCTTTCGGTCAAGTGCATTAAACTCCCAGGAGACCCCTGCAAAGGGCACAACATTCACTCTGAGGCAGAAATGTTGGTTTGTTTAAAAAAGAGGAAGAAGAAGAAGAAGGCCATCACTGCTTCTTCTCACATTCATATTTTACTCGTTGCCTTGATAGGGATCTGTAGTTTGGGCGCAAACATCACAGGGTAACTGCAACTCAGCGCACCTGCTCGGAGCGGGGGTTGCAAACGTTTCAGTTGTAAGGCAGAGACCGGTGAGTGTTAACTTGCCATCTCTTCAAAATAACAGATCTCCTGCACAGTTCTGGAGGGAACAGGTTGAAGGCTGTACAATCTGAAATTTTGGAGAAAGCGTCCATGTGAATTAAGACAAAGAAAGATTCAAATCCCGTCTCCATCTAATTGCAAGGATAGGGCCCGGATCTTCCCATCTGGAAGATAGGTATAATAATATCTCTCTTGGAAGGATTTTACTTTAAAAGATCTGTAGAATCCTTGAAATACAGTAGATGCTCATTACATGGTGGCTATTAATAGCCACTCCTGTTTGGGACTTTTGCCTTCTGGGGTTTTTTTCCCTCTACCCCTATCCTCTCTTTGAATAACAAGTGTTTAATTTCATAATTTGAGAAGCTTTGCCAGTGCCCAGTGGTTGAATAAAGTGATACAAGCTTACATATCATGCATAGGATTCTAATGTCATGTGTTTATTGTCTCAACAGTTTAAAAGGATCTAGAATTTTATTAAAGTAATCTCTACTCCCACCATGGGCTCGAACCCACAACCCCAAGATCAAGAGTCACATGTTCTACCAACTGAGCCAGACAGTCATCCCAAAGATCTAGAAATTTTAAAATCAAGTTCTTTTTTTTTTTTTTTAATATTTTATTTATTTGTCAGAGAGAGAGAGAGAGAACGTGCATGAGCCAGGGGAGCAGAAGGCAGAGCGAGAAGCAGGCTTCCCACTGAGCAAGGGGCCTGATGTGGGACTTGATCCCAGGACCCTGGGAACAGGACCTGAGCCGAAAGCAGACGCTTAACCGACTGAGCCACCCAGGCGTCCCTAAAATCACGTTCTTAATGGCGCTTTATTTCTTATGCATAATCAGACAATCACAGAATCTCAGACATGCCTGAGGTCATCTGTTCAAACACTACAAACACCTTAAGATAAGTGAAATTTGTCCTTTCTCTTCTCCTCCAACAAATATTTCTTGAACACTTGCTATAATATTTATTAAGCACTGTGCTGGGCCCTGGAGAGACAGCAGTGAACATTAACAACCACAAAAATAAAACAGCCTGCTCTCATGAGTCTGCGTGTACTGGAGAGCAAGGCAATGGACACGATCATCTAGCAACAGAGCCTGTTACAGCATGAGAATTACAAAGAAGCGAAATAAAGCAGAAAAGAAGGATAGAAAGCTTGAGCAAGGTGCATATCTACATACGAAATTCAGGGAAATCTACACTGGGAAGAAGAGGGAGTTCAAGTCTGTTTTTCAAACACCCAGTAGCAATTTTAATGTTCACAGGCCCTTCACATCAGCGTCCCCAGGTTTAATGAGCGTGGGCCTTCTGCTCGGTGCTGGAAGCCCTGCTTCCTCATGTGCCCTCCGTGGGACAGGGGAGTTGACTGCCCATCTCTGGAGGTGGCCCTGCCCAGCTAGAAGGGGGAGGTCTGTGGGTGCTCACCCCTCGGCCCCAGCCCTCCACTATGCTTCCTTCTCCACCCTGAGTTTTTCTCTGAATCCTCGTAAGTCATTTCATGATGGACTGCTGACATCTAGAGAGAAATACGACCAAAGCTAAATACCTAGGGGAAAATTCCAGGGTGGTAGGAGCTTTTCAAGACAGTGCCTCAAAGCAGCCTTGTCCTTTAGCTCGCTCTTCTCTGCTCCCGCGCTCCTTTCAACCAACTCATGATCATAACTTAGTAAGAGCAGTGACACTGACCTACTCTTCCCTGAGCGTTAACATGCTCCAGTTAAACACTTTATATGATTTTTTTTTTTTTGCTTAATCATCCTAACAAGTATGAGGTAGGTACCATTGTTATCTCCATTTGCAGAGGAGGAAACTGAGGCACAGAAAACCTTAGTACGTGGTTCAAGATTGCTGAGGCAATAAATGGCCTGACCTGATTCCATAAATCATTTCTGCGATGGTGGCCAGTGGAATTTTGCCAGTATCTACAGTACCCTCAACTACAGGATACAGCTGTATCATTTAAATGTCAATTGTTAGGATGGTCTCCCACATCAGGTGGGTAGCCCAGGCTGGCACCCAGCCTGTTTGCCTGAACGCCACATGGCGTATTGGAGAAGACTGATCTTCCAGATTTTATTCTCATCCAAAAAAACAGAAATATTTTCCTCTGCCCTCTCCCTATTCCTTAGGTTTTTAAAGAATGGTTCTTTGCTGCTTTTGTCTTTTTCTAAGATGCCTCTCATTTCCTGCTTCTATGGATAGTCATGAATTTTAGACACATCCATTTTTAGATACTGGTTTTATTAGCTATTGCCACTATACAAATAGGCCAGAGGAATTTCAGCCACTACTGAATAGTGGCTCTGACAATGTGAAGGATGAGTGTAAAAATGGCTTCACATGCACTCCTCAATAAAGTTCTGGAAGCTGTTACAGATACACACTGATTTATAGAAGGGGCATGGTACTGTCTTCTGAAAATCACACAAACTAGAATTGATATGGTTTGTCAGTTCAAAATTTGAACAGGTGGTTCTCTTAAATGAATAAAATGCATCTTAAAGGAACAAATAAAGAACACAAGGAAGTCAGGATATGTTATAGGTTGAAAATAAAATGACCACTGGTGTTTTAATTACATATAGCAGTTAAAAAATTTTTTTGCACAAATACCCAGTTTGTATGTAGATTTTTAGCTTTGGATGAATGTAGTTTCATGTTTTTGTTTTTGTTTTAAGATTCCATTCTCTCATTAAAAATGGTTGAGGGGCGCCTGGGTGGCTCAGTCGGTTAAGTGTCTGCCTTCGGCTCAGGTCATGATCCGGGGTCCTGGGACGGAGCCCCACGTAGGGCTCCCTGCTCAGCGGGGAGTCTGCTTCCCCCTCTCCTCTGAACTTCCCCCTGCTTGTGCTCTTTCTCTCAAATGAATAAAGAATCTTAAAAAAAAAAAAAGTTGAAAAAATCAGTTGGGACCTCTTTAACCTCATCAGACAGTAGCATGTCCCTCAAGCTGGTGTTTACTTCAATAAAAAATTTTATACTTGATCTTTTAGCAAATATGGAATAATTTCGCCAGAGCCTTGGGAAGCCAAATTCAGATTAACATGTTCCTAGATTAACATATTCCTTCTTCCTTACCAATTAACTTCTTGTCTTAGAAATAGCCACTGCTCAAATGATAAATGTTGAGTCAACTAAGCAAAAACATGAATTCCATTCACTTTATTACTGATGCAACATTCAGGGAGAGAACTAGCTTGAAACATCTGTGTGAAAGTTTATACTCATTTATAAAGCACAATTAGGTCCACAGATTACAAAAAAAAAAAGGAGAAGAAGGAGGAGGAGGAGGAGGAGGAGGAGGAGGAGGAGGAGGAGGAGGAGAAGAAGAAGAAGAAGGAGAAGAAGAAGAAATCATGTCATCCAGCCGAGACTTGACGCCAGCTGGCATTGCTTATCAGGAAAAACAGTCATGGGCAGAATATGAGAGTCAGGTGTGGGCAGTAGAGGCAATAACTTTCTTCTGGAAGGTACTGATTTCATTTCTTTGCTACTGGTGGCTCAGTCTGAAGGAGCAGGCAATTTCAGGTCATTATAAATCAAAAAGTATTTAATCACATGGGAAGGTGCTCACAATATGCGGTTCAATGAAAGAAACACAATACAAAACTTGAATTTGAATTCAACTTATTATATGTACATATGCAAGTGTTAATTAGAGGTAACCTCTGGGTGACAAGACACAAGTGATTTTTATGTTTTCCTTTTTCCTTTTCTGTATATCCCAAATTTTCTATAATAAGCATTTATCATTAATGTAAACCAGATAGAAAAATCATTGTCGATTTTACCTGCTTTGAGCAAGTCTACCTAAGTTTTCTCCATAAACCCTTCTCACTGCTTCAGCCACAATGTATTTTGCATAATAACCAGTGATTTTATAGCAGTTGATTCTCAGAGGACAACTACCCCCGAACCACAGCGGAACCTTGCAAAGTCATCTTCCTCATCACTCCGACTTTACAGGGTTATTTTCAGATGATTCCAACCAGATGCAAATTCCACTCCCATGCAGCCTCCAAAAACAAGGGATTCCAGAGGTTTCTGCACTAAACCTCTCAGAAGTCCTGTCTTAAACTTCCTTTAAAATGCAAATCATGGCTGGGAAGGATATCCTAAGCTACCTAGGAGCTTTATCTTCTCATGGGAAAGATAAAGGACTACTCAGAAATAAAAGAGTGAGGTTTCCGGGAAACTTCTGCAGTGTCTGAGCTCAAAAAGAAAGAGGTAGTGGGAAATGCTTGATGCTTTATTAGAGGAAAACATGTTTGTGACAAGTGCAGTCAACGATTGCAACATTTGGTTTCAAACTAAACCTACTACTTTCTTCTTATTAGTAGTATTATGACCTAAATTATTATAGCTGTGCAGTGTTTTAATCATTTAGGAGAAAAGGAAGTATTTTTGTAAATTCTCCTTAATGAGCACTTCTGTTTAAATGATATCGAAAATTATACATAAAATTTCAAAATTAATCGTAAATATCTGTTCTTTTTGCTTTAACCACAGAAAGCTTTTAAAAAGCAAAACTTCTATTAAAACATTTTCAAAGTAAAAATTTATTAAAACATTTTCAAAGTAAAAATTTTAAGTTTTCGTATGTTCATCAAAAACAAAATTTTTTTTTTTAAAGATTTATTTATTTTAGAGAGAGGGAGTGCATGGCGGGGGGGGGGGATGGGCAGAGTGAGAGGGAGGGAAGCAGACTCCCCACCAAACAGGCGCCCAACTCTGGGCTCAGTCTCACGACCCTGAGACCAGGACCTGAGCCAAAATCAAGAGTTGGTCGCCCTATCGACTAAGCCACCCAGGTGCCCCCAAAACAAAATGGTTGATGCTAAAATGTTAACGTAATTTCTTCTGGATGATTAGATTATAAGGGATTTTCTTCTCTCCTTTTTTACTTACCTATCTACCTATTTTTAAAATTTTATCATAAGAATACTTATTGATTTTATTATAAGAAGATTCAAATAATATTATAAAAGTAAAAAAAACGGCAACTGGGTGACTCAGTCAGTCATGACCTCAGGGTCCTAGGATGGAGTCTGGCATGGGACTCTGCACTCAGTGGAGTCTGGTCTCCCTCTCCCTGTGCCCCTCCCCTTGCTAGTGCACACGTGCTCTCTCTCTCTTTCATATAAATAAATAAAATCTTTTTTTAAAAAAGATTAAAAATGGTTTTTATAATTGTGAGCAAACCTATCTCTATGGTATTTATATTTTTCCTATGGTGTTTATTATTCGATGTATAAAATAAGATTGTTTTTGTTCTCTGTATTTCCTTTCTTTTAAATTAATCTTCTAAATATAAAATATGAGTTTTTTAATGCTTTGGAAGGAAAACATTAAGTTACTAAGTTCTCTTTTAACTTTGAATTTTTGTCCTTCAGATTAATTTACAAAATACTTTATGTATATTATATTTGATCCTCGCAAGAATACTGTAAAATAGCAAAAACCAGTATTATTATTATTCTCAGCCACCTCATTTTATAAATAAGAAAACTGAAGTTCAGAAAGGTTAAGCAACTTACATAAGACCACACAGCCAGTGAATGAGAGAACTCTTTAGATCAATTAAATTCTAGAGCATTTCCCTACAAGAAAACATACATTTCCCAACTGATTCATAAACACAGAAAAAGGTACATATTGGAGAGAGACAAAAAATCAAGAAAATCTGTTATTTTAAAAGGACCATAGATTTATTAATATAAAAAAATACAAAACTAAAGTATCTGTACAATAAAATCCTAATTTTATATGAAAAGATGTATTTATATGTCTAAAAGGATCAAAAATAATTAGATCAAATAATAATAGTGATTGTCTCTGAATGGTGAAATTAAAGATAATTTTTTCACTTATTTTTCTTTAATCTTTTGTACTCTAAATTTTTAACAGGATTAATTCTTTAATCAGAAAAATAAACATTACAAGCTGTTGTTGATAAAATACTATAAACATACAGTTTATTCTCTTTAGTGATTCTATAATGTAATTGGTTTCACTTCCGTTTCTTGGTTTGCTGCAAATTTTTTATTTAAAAAAAAGGCAGATGTGGTTTCAATGTGAAAAAAAAAAAGTAATGAGAAATCACAGCCCTATATTTTGAGGACTTGGCTCTCTATCATAGCCTGTTTAGCAATACAGAGCTAGTTTTGAGAATATGACCAAAAAATCGTTTCTGTGGTTTAAAGAAATAAGTCCCAATGTTAACTGTTAATTTGGATGACTACCTGACCCATAGCCATTTCCTCTTCCTTGCTAAAAGAACCTGTATTTCGGGATGGGCAGAGAATCCCAAATCAGGGTGAACCATGATGTCCAGTCTAGGACAGTGAAAGAGAATCTTCTGGTTCCTGGCAGCTCTGGGTAGCCAAGTGACTCAGTCTACTTAATAAAACATTTGGAAAACTCTTCTTGAGTGTTCCTTCCTTTCATGCTTTGTGTGTTGTCACAGGGGAATGCTATGCTCTGAGAGCTATGGCAGCCATCTTAGGACAAGTGGGAAAGCCAAGAAAACTACAGAGACACACAACCAAAACATCGTTGACTCACTCACCACCTCTTAATTATTATCATGTGAGAAAATATCTGCCTGCATTATCTAATGCTTGCAACTGAATGTCCTCTAACAATGTAGTAACAAATAACAAGAACTTGAGGTTGAAGCTATCAACATGTTACAAAATGAAAAAAATATATATAGCCAATACCCAATCTAAATGGCCAACAGTGTGGAGTGTCATATAGAAATGGTTAGGTATACACAATATTATATGTCAAACATATCTCAATAAAGCTGGAAAATATAAAGAAATGGTTAGATTACTTAACTGGGGTGTTATACAGCCATTTTTAAATAATATTTAGGACCACATGAGGAGATGCTCATAGTATAAGATTATGTGAAAATAAAAGGAACAAGAAAAACAACTTGGGATTATAAATGCACTATGATTACAACAACGTTTTCAAAGACTGTGAGGAACAAACCCAAATCGTTAAGAGGAATTGTCTTAGGGGGGATAGGATTGACAATAAATTGTGTTTATCCATTCCTCTATTTTGTAAATATTGGACTTCACAGGTTACAATTTTTACATTAGGAAATATTAAATAAAGTAACTCGTATAGACAGGCAATAAAAATCCCTGGAAGAATTAATATCAAATATAAGACTACGGTTTGCTCCCTATGGGCAGACTCAAACTCCCCAGTTTGATTGTCAAAGCCCTCTTAACACCGCTCCTGCCTATCCTTCTAGCCCCGCCTCCCACCACACGTCCCGTTCCGGCCACAGCGAACACTCCTGAGTCCTCTGTGTGTGTTCTTGCCTCTGCCTGAAAAGCCTTTCCTTGTGTGCAAGACAAGCATCACTAGTCGTGCCAAGACTGATGGTTACTCTCCAAAATCCCTTTCCTCGGTAATAGAAAATAATTTGAAAATAATTTTCAACTGAGCCCACTGCAGCCCAGGATTAAGGCTATATAGCCCAGCCTTTCTTTCGGCCGGATGTGCTCATATGGGTTTGTTCTGGGGACCACGGTGTGAACGACATTCAGGCAATCTCCAGGGATGTCCTTAGTCCTTTCCTTCTCTTTGTCCTTTCCTTCTCAGATGCTCAAGTTTGAAGAGCCAACTTGGACCATGAGATGAAGGCCATGAGTTGAGCTTGGAGGAACGAGATAGAAGGAGGCTGGGTCCCTGGTGATTGCATTGCTGCCACACCAGCCCTGGAACACCTATCTCTGGGTTTCGTCCGCACAGAACAGAGAGATGGATAACTATCTTGGCCACCCCGCTATTGTTTTGGGGGTTTTCTGTCATACACAATTAAACCGAATGCAAACTAACGTATTAATTTATGAGCCAAGCTAATAGCAAAAATAGCTTTTAGAAAACGAATGACCACAGTATTACTGAATTGCTATCCAGAAGAAATGGACAGAAAGTTGGCAGTCTGGGGCTGACATGCAAAGGGAAACAGAAAGGCTGAAGAAGAGAAAGGGCTAGAAATGTGGTGAGAGGCCAGGGCCACCAATGACTATTTGGGGAGGAGATGGGAGCTAAGATTTGACCAAAGAAGTTTTAAGAATAAAGATGACTAGTGTGAAATATTAAATCACCTATTATACTCTGCTACAATGTAGTCCCCTGATGTTACCAAATTCTCGGTAAAAATCTAATAGACACAACAGCCTGTCATGAGCAGGTTTTTTTGGAAAATCAAGAAAAAAGAGTCAAGACAGAGTAAAACAACAGCATAAGTGAAACATCAAATGGGTGTACATTCAGGGGAAGCTGAACACAGAGCTTATAATAAGCAAAAGCTTCCCCCAATCCCCAGAAAAGTGGATGGAAATGCAGTACCTCCAAAATGCAACAATTTTTAGAACCAATATTGTACATATATTAGCATGTTTTAATGCTATTTACATATATATGTATGTTTTACATATCATTGTTCTTTATACTAGAAACAGACTCATGTTAGACATATTCTTTTGCAACTTACTTTTGTTTTGTTTTAACCGATCAATATGCCCAAGACATCTTTCCAAATAAATTAACCTCATTCGTTAAGAACAGTATAGTATTCCATCATATGGAACCAGAGTAATTAATTTGATGTAAATTATTGATGTAAATTTGCCTTTTTTGCTATTGCAAACAGTCCATGGGCAAATAGTGTAACACCTGAATGCAATTGGGCATTAACAACGATTGAATATGCCTGGAATAAATGACAGGAAGAGACTTTCCAAGGTTTCAGAGCAGGTATATTTTTTACTGTAGTAGCTATTACCAACTTATACTCCAGAGAAGTCTACCAGCGGTGTACTAGAATGCCTGTTCACCTGCGCTTTCACCACTCTAGATGCTATAAACCTTTCACTTTTGTCAGCTGTAAAGTGGTCTCATGCTAATTAATTAGTGCAGTTTAACATCTTTTCACATATTTACTGGTCATTCACATTTTTTCTCTCAAATGCATATTTATATCTTGTGCCTGATTTTTTTCTATTAAATTGTTTCTTTTTGGGGGACCCCTGGGTGGCTTAGTCAGTTAAGCATCTGCCTTCAGCTCAGGCCATGATCCCAGGGTTCTGGGATCGAGTCCTGCATCGGGCTCCTTGCTCAGCGAGGAGCCTGCTTCTCCTTCTGCCTGCTACTCCCCCTGCTTGTGCTCTCTCTCTCTCTGACAAATAAATAAATAAATAGATAAATATTTTTTTCATACTGATACAGAAAAAAAATGTATCTAAAAGATATTAATAATTGGTCTATATATATTTAACAAAAATATCTCTTGGGCTCTCATTTGTCTCTTAATTTTGTCTATGGTGTCTTTTGCCATGCCCAAGATCTTAATTTTAGAAATGACTTAGAAAGATTTTGCCACTCCAAAATGTAAACAAGATTTTCCTTTATTTTATGATGTATGATTCTACCAAAATTACATGGCAATGACGTAATAATTAAGAGTACAGTCTCTAGCCCCAAACTGCCCGAGTTCACATCTTAATGATGCTGTCTATCCTCAGGAAAGTGATATAACTTCTCATGGCCTTGGTTTCCCCATAAGGCACTTGTGAGCATTAAATGAGTCAGTACCTATTAGGTGCTCAGAACACGCTTGGCAACACGGGAAGTTTCAGGAAACATCAGCTACTATTATTTTGCCCTGTCTTAATGACAGTAGTTTTCCTACAGGTTTTAATATCTGAAATGGCCCACAAATAAACACTCCAGAAATGCATCCAATCCTTATAATGGTCTTAACCTTCCTGCCACCTGCCTCCATCAGAAAAATGAAACTCCGCTACTGCAGACGGACAGAAAACTAAAGACAGCAAATAGGAAGGGCAAGGCGCCACACAGCAAACCAAACAGAAGCACGAGCGACAACACTCAACCAGCTCTAAGGAGATAGGAGGACGTGAGGCGGGAATTGTTTCAACTGTGGGTCTTGCCCTGACGGGTCTCTCAAGCAGCAGCGCAAACCGGTCTCATCCTATCTGGGGCAAATGTGCCCTTCACATTCAAGGGAAGCCCATTTCCTACACATTTTTTTTTTTAAGATTTTATTTATTTATGTGGCAGAGAGACAGCCAGCGAGAGAGGGAACACAAGCAGGGGGAGTGGGAGAGGAAGAAGCAGGCTCCCAGCGGAAGAGCCTGATGTGGGGCTCGATTCCAGATCGCCGGGATCACGCCCTGAGCCGAAGGCAGACGCTTAACGACTGTGCCACCCAGGCGCCCCCCATTTCCTACACATTTAGCAAGTCTCCGGGACTACCTTGTATTCAAACATTTCCAAAGCTTTATTTAGTCCCGGGCAACCTCAGGTTGTTTATTTAAGAGACCCTGATCACTGTGGCTGGAAGACCAAGACGCGTCATCGTTTTTACGATGACAAAGTGTGCCCGTGTCTTGTTAATAATCCCGGAATCGCCACAAAGTCACATGCTGTCCACATACCGCTAGTTCATCTTTTGATTCTTGAATCTCTTCCGTCCCTGTGAGTACCTTTTTTGTGCCTAAAGCTGAACGGTTTTTTTCTTTTCTTTTTCTTAATAAGTCAGCAAGAATCTTCTCTATAACATTTATGTATCATGAGGAACAGATTTGGTTTTATTTACCAACTCTGGTTATATTTTTATTTTCTAATTGATTTCTGATTTTATCTGTTTCATTTGTATTGACCCGGACAGGCAACAAAAAGGCAAAGACTGCTTTTTTTTTTTTTTTTTTTTTTGAGAGAGAGGGAGTGCATGCGCGGGTCAAGGGCAGTGGGGAGGGGCAGAGGGAGAGGGAGAGAGAGAATCTCAAGCCGACTTCATGCCCAGCACAGAGCCCCGCATGGGGCTCCATCTCACAGCCCTGAGATCATGACTTGAGCCTAAATCAAAAGTCGGTCACTTAACCAACTGAGCCACCCAGGCGCCCCAAGACTGCTTTTGAATTGTGCTCATTTCTGAGCAAGCAATTCATCCCCCTGTTACTTTCTTTGATTTATTCTGTTGTTTGTTTTCTGGTTGCTCAAGTAAAATGTTTGGTCTTTTTCTTTTCAGTCACTCTCGTTTCCTAATAAAAGCATTTGGTGTGGCAATTTTATTTGAATTTCGAAGGACAGAGTGACCCCAGCAGACATCTAGGCTACAAATGATTTATAAAAATAGGGTTGTTCTCTCAAAAAAAAAGCCTGTGCACCAGGTGAGTAAGGAGAAAATGGTAGAACGTTAGAACTGGGAGCAGCCTCCAGAAGCGCTAAAGTCCTATGCCCTACAGATGGGGGCTCTGATCACACGCAATGAGATAATTTGTCTGATATTTCAAAAGTTGGATATTCTCACACTGAATCTGTGGTCTCCTTGAGCAAGAAGTCTTAAAAATCAAAGCACAGCAACCTCTTTCCCTCCCTTCTTTCCTTCTGCATGACACCAGATCACTTTTTATCCCACAAAGAACCTAGTTAACTCTTTCCTTTCATAATCAACCCATGTCCAAAATACTGTGCAGATGCTGTTTTCAACGTTGAGCTTCAGCCAGGCACTGCCCCAGGCTTCTCCTCCCCTCCAGATTGCAAACTGAAAGAGAATTCTGGAAGGCAGAAGAATAAGTCTGGTTCTCGGTGACACCTGCTTTGACCATGAGTTTTAGAAGCAAGCACTGGGAGCTTAAATAATTAAAAGTTAACTCAGTGAAAAAAGATGTGTCACAATTATTTGGGCCTTTATTATGGTTCCTGTCCTCATATTTTCTTCCAGTCACCAGATTGACTTCATTGCCTTAATCCTGCAGTTCTTAACCAAAGTTGGGGGAAACAGGGGGTATGTCTATCGGAATCATCTTGGGAGCCTTTTTGTTAAAATTATACGCTCTCCGCTCCTAGAATCATAAACAATGATCTAATCAAAGAAGAGAGGAGATAACAAAAGATTAAAAGGAATCTAAGAATCCAGTTTGGAAGTAATTAGAGATGAGGACAGACGTTCATCACGTTATTAGTGATGATAACTGATCAGCATGAATGTCCAACAACAGGAAAATAAATTACATTACAGTAATTCACATTATGGAGTATATCTACAACTAATACTTTTAATAGCATGAGAAAGGTGCATGGTTTAACTTTCATTACAAAATGCAAGATACAAAAATATATATAAAATATAATCTCAACTATTTAAATGTTTCATGTACATACGCAGCAAAAAGGTTAGACAGGACAATCACCAAAATGCTAGCAGATTTTTGTTTTGCATGGGATTAATGGAGAGTTTTAAAATTCTTTTCTCTATACAGTTTTTGTGTTTTCAGTGTTTTTCACACCAACATTATTGCTTTAATATTCAGAAATAAATCATGAGATGCTTATAGGTAAAAACTTCCAATCTCTACTTTCTATTTCTTATAATCCGTTCTGGAGAAAGAAAATAAATAAGAAAAAGAAGATGCTGAGGGGAGGAGAAAGTTATAACTCAGAGAAAAGGAAGTATTGGTTTACCAGTCCTGCTAATACTCAACATACTTAATGAGAGTTGCCCTGGCTCCACACAATGAGAACACAGGATGGCTAACTGGTCCACCCACACCGCTGTATTCTCACTGAATGTCAGCCAGTTTTCAGGCTCACTTTATAAGGGAAGGTGTTGGGAATATCCTGACCACCACTTTGAGCCTTTAAATACATTGTCTCCTTGCACAGAACATGTTTCCCTCCAGCTCCCTCTGTCAAAACCCTGCATAGGTACTTCTCTTCCATGAAGCCTTTCCTGGCTGTCCCAGTCAAAATAAAGCTCCTTTATCTGTCTTCTGATAGCCTTTTCCCCATACCTCTAATGTAGTATTTATCATAAATGTCGCTCGTAGTAGAGCAATCATGTGTCCTATTGTCTTCCTGCTGTTCCACAAATGCTTGAGGGCAGGGGCCATCTCCCCAGAGTACCTAACATGGTAAAAGTCACGTTTGAGTCCTCATACGACTATATAAAAAGCAAAGCTCCTTGTCATTGTGCGGTACCTTACAGAAAGTCCATGGGATTAGGGCAGCCAGTAGCCTTTTGCAACTTTGGGCGCAGATTTGCTCATATCCGGGATCTGAGCTATTCACTGAGGTGGGAAAACAGACAGGTTTCCAAAACCAGCCCCTGGGAGATGAGGGGAGTTGGCCGGATTATAAGAGAAGCCTCTACTGATGGTGAAAGTAGAACTAGATATATAGGTCAAGTCCTTCCTTTGTTCTGGCGGGGGGGGGGGGGAGGGGATTAGGGGAGCAAATGGGCAGCATCAGAGAGGTGTCACAGGACATACTCTCAGAGATACCCACAGGGAATACTGGGTGGTGCTTTTGCAAAAGGGCAAAACGTTCTTAGCTTTGGAACATCATGGAGTCAATATAATCATTCACTCATTTAGTCAACAAACATTAGTAGTACTGTGGTTGGGCCACATGCTGCATATTGGGAGGTTATAACAGATGATAAATACATGCTGTTGGGAAGGGTACATGAAATGACACTCACATACTTAAATACACACAGCTGAGTTGAACCGATTCAAACCCACTGTACTGGTTTGCTAGGGCGGCCATAACGAAATACCACAGACTGGGTGGTTTAAACAACAGAAATGTATCGTCTCAGTTCTGGAGACTGGAAGCCTTGAGATCAAGGTGCTACGGGGTTGGTTCCTTCCGCAGCCTGTGAGGGAGGGATCTGTTCCGGGCCCTTCTCTTCTTAGCTTGTGGATGGCCATCTTCGTCCTGTGTCTCTTCATATTGTTTCCCTCTATGCATATCCCTGTGTCCAAATTCCCCTTTTTTGATGAGGACACCAGTGTATTGGGTCAGAGCCCACCCCTATGATCCCATTTTAACCTAATTACCTCTGCAAAGACTGTATCTCCAAATAAGATCACGTTCTGAGGTACTGGGGATTAGGTCTTCAACATATGAATGAATTTTGAGGTGATACAACCCAACCCATAATACCCACCCACATCTAACAGATAATCCAAAGCTAAACCTAAATGTCATCAGACAGCCTTGAACTGCCTCTCTGGCCTCGCTGCATGGGGACTATCATCCAGCATTACCCTGGGAGCAAGGGAGCAGAGACACCAATCACAGCAGCAATAGGTAAAGTACAAGATGGCACTCTCATCCTTCCAAGGGGGTTGGCAGCCTTCTCCTGGAGCTGGGCTCCTGTTTTCCTGTCTGGTTCCTGGCAGCAGGGAAAGGCCCACAGCAAACAATGTTCATGATAGCACGTCCTGGCACTTCACTTTGGAGGGCTTTGCCAAGGGCAGAAGACAGGCTGAGAGAAGTTGAAGCCCAGTCCTTTCAATATGCAACCCAGCCAGATAGGCTAAACATATATAAATGCCTCTCCCCCACCCCAACCTGATAAAGTCATTAAGCTGGACGCCACTAATAAAGTACGCCAATCTGCTTTATTAAAACGTTAAAACTGAATTCTCAAATTCCAAAAAACATTTGAATCTCTCAATTGTAAACATGTAAAAAACATATTTTATATCACTTATTCCCTAGTTTCAATAACTTTCCAGTCCACCAAGGAGGAACTAAAGTAGAAAAGACATCATTGAACAACATGAGGATACTTTAAATACAGTTGCACTGTCTTCAATGGCTGATGACACCTTAACTCAATCATTTAAGTCAATGCATTACTTGACATAGCTATTGAACAGGAAATTATCTCATTTGGTAGCATCTGGCCAAAATATACAGCTGAAAAAATATATAGAATCAACAATTTCCAATAGAACACAAAAACAGATAAGGTCTGCTGAGCTCATGCATGTATCCTTACTAGAAGTCTACCATGTTAATTTTCCATTTTATTTGTAACCTTTACATCTATTACCACAATGAACACTTAACGTTGGTGTGGTGTGTGCGTTCAGTGACTACGTAGGCAAAAAAATAAAAATAAAAATAAAAATTTAAGGTTAATGATTGAGGGTGTATTAAAGACTCCAAGTAATCCAGTTATTAAAATTTGGTGTAAAAAAGATACAGGAGCTCCCTTTAATCCTCAAAGGTATCTGGTTAGTATTCTGAACCTCATCAGAAGTAGGAACCAAATGAAAAATACATAAAGCATTAACTACCAGCACTCCCTTGATGAAGTTATAAAGGATTCGCGGGCTAATTTCTGACCTCTAGTGGTAAAGTTGTAATAAGGTCCTCAAATATATTCTCCATCCTGAATTACTGCTACCATTCGAGAGAGAATCCATCTACAAAGAATTAAAAGGAAGACAGTCAACCACACTTTCAGAGGGCACCGATCTCTCTGGCCCTGGGAGGCTCTAGGGTATTAATGAACTCCTTGGCTGACTTCCATTTAAACGCTGATTTCAAGCAAGCCTATCCGTGAACACCAGACACAGCAATAGTTCTTCAGCTTGTGTTCAGACTCTTTTCTCTTCCTCTTCCCAACCTCTTCAGAGTACTAGTGATTAGGAAAACTCCCAAAAAAGCAAGCATGGAGAGAAAATAAAGATGTGGGTAACTGGCACCCAGATGAGTGCTAGGAGTGCAGATACAGGACTAAATCATATACAATAAAGTGTTCTCAGAAACATAAAGTAATACTGATACACCAAGAGGAATATAAATTTAGACGTTAGAAAACATTCCTTCCACTATCATTTATAACTAGTAAGACTTAAAATTTTGAAACCATAAAGTGATTGTAACCATTCAGACATCGACCAGACTTTACACCCCTAAAGAGAAAGATCGCCAACGTGATACTCTTTTTGAAATAATAGCAGAACAAATATCAAACTTGGACGGAAAACATCTTTGTCAAGAAAAACAAAACTACTTTCCCTGATGATAATAGGGTCATCATTTTGACTCAAGTCTATTTCTGCTAATATAGCTATTGAAACTGGAAATTCCCCAATATCACCTACAAAAGCTCTATAGAGATGCTGCGGCTTTCTAGATCGACCCCGAATCACAGCCCTTCCCGTTGTTCCACATTTTGTCCTTCAGAATCTACATACACATGCAACATTGCCACACACACTCCCCATTTTTTTATCCCTACTATTAGCACTTTCTTGTATTTGTACATAGGTAGGTAGGTAGGTAGGTAGGTAGGTAGGTAGGTATGTGTGTACTTTCATCTTCTTGTTCACCTCCGCCCTCCATCTAGGCCCTCAACCAAAGTTAACTACCTGCTGTTTATCTCTACATGGCTTCCCTCCACTCATATAATCATAATATACACATATATCAGAGTTGCCATTAACTGTTACAAAAATAGAATTATAGATAGATAGATGATAGATTCTCTCTCTCTCTCTCTCTCTCTCTCTATATATATATATATATATTGTCTGTTTAACAATAATAAATCATGGAATACCCTCAGGTTAACTGGTATACATCTATGGCAAATTCTATTTTCCAAAAATAGCCACAACAATATATCCTGTCCCACACGTTGTTCCAGAAACTGCCCACTCACCTATAAAAAATGTGGAGTCAAAAAACCAAATAAAAATAAAATAAAAACTTGGAGTCTATTTCCCTCCTCTTGAACCTTGGTGGGCCTGCGACTGTCTTGACAAATAGATTGTGGCAGAGTGATGCTGTGTGATAGAATTCTAAGACTAGGTTAGAAAAGATGATAGAGCCTCAACCTGTTTCTATCTCTTTCTTCTTCTCCTCCCTCTCCCCTTCCCCCTCCCCTTTCTTTTTCCTCTTTCTCTCTTCCTCCCCCTCCTCCTTCTTGCCCACTCCCTCCCCCTCTGCCTCCTCCCTCTCTCGGCTACCGTGTTGTGCAGAAGTCCAGGTTCCTCTGGGAGCCCATGTGTAGAACTTCTAGTAGACAGCTCTAGTTAAGGTTTCAGCCAACAAGCCAGACGGCCAGACATGGAAGTGAAGGAGGCTTCGGATAATTCCAGATCCCTTTCGTGACGCCCCCGTCTGCTTTCCACACGAGGCCTCAGACACCACAGAGAATAGACAAACCATCTCCGCTGTGCTTGGAGACTCTATGTGCCTCCTCCAAATCTCCGACGCACAGAATCCATGAGGGTAATAAAATTGTGGTTTTAGGTCAGTAAGTTTTGAGGGAACTTTGTTACAATATATTACGGGAAGAGAACTGACTTGTCCATTCTAGTGGCTGTGTAGTGTTTCACAGCTTGCTATAATATGGCTGCTTTAATAATTACATTTGCAAAGGTGTTCACTTTGTTTCCAGTTTTTGTCACTACAAATATCCTTGCAATAAATATCCTTGAATATGTATCTTGAGATTTACGTTTTTATTTCCGTGACAATTGTAGAGTAGAATTGCTGTGTATTTTGATTTTTACTAGTTCTTTTCTTACCCTCTGGTTCATAAGGGGTTCATGGGGGGGGGGACACTTTTGATTTATTTATCTTTCTTTTCTAATGTCTTTTATGGTTCTTTTTCTAATTTATTAAGATGAACACTGAATTCCTGTATTTTTAATCTTTGCGTACAACTTTTTTTTTTTTTTTAAAGTAGGCTCCACACCCAGTGCGGAGCCCAACGCAGGGCTTGAAGTCACGACCCTGAGATCAAGACCTGAGCTGAGATCAAGAGTCAGATGCTTACTCGAAGAGCCATCCAGGCGCCCCCGCATAACGCTTTCTTTGGGTCTTGAAGGTTTGGTTATGCTGGGTTTTCCTTTTTTACTTTAGAGTTTACAATTTCAATTTTAGTTTCTAATTTGATCTAAGAAATTATTTACAAGGGTAGTCTTAAGTTTCAAATAACTGGTTAAACTGTCTTTTTAAAATTTATTTCTGATTTCATTAATTTTCTTCTAATTTCATAGGAATGTGACCTGTAAAATCTCTACTTTTAAATTTCTTTTTTTTTTTTTTTTTTTGTGGAAAAGTTTATGATCAGTTTTGTAAGTAGTGAATGGCTATTTGGAAATATATATGTAATCTTTATTTAAAGAATGTAAGATTCTGAAAAAAATAAATAATGTAAGATTCTATATATATTTATTAAAGTATATGTGTTGATTATATGCCTTGGTATGATGTTACTTTTTTTCTTTTTGTCTACTAGGTACATCTATTTCTGAAAACAGTATAGTACAAATCCACTCTAATTTCATGTTTATGAAATTATTTTTACATTACTAATAATATTTTTGTTTACATATATTTAGCTGTTATGTTGTTTGGTGCATATCTTCACTATGTTATGCCCTTCATAGGAAATGTTCTTCTTCCTGTTCATTAATAGTTCCACCTGGCTGGTGTTAATACTGCCTCTCCTAGTTTTGTTTGTTTGTTTGTTTGTGTGGTATTGCTTTTCCAATCTCTATATTTTAGAATATTTCTTTATTATGGTAAGTGTTTCCTATGGACAACGTATAGCTGGGGCTTGCTTTTAATCTAATGTAACATATCTTTGGATAGGAAAACTGAGTTCATTTACATTTAATATAATCTCTGTTATTCTTGATTTTATTTCTTCTCTCTTGTTTTTGCTTACTATTGAACATACTTTATGTATTCCCCTATTTCCTTTCATTTATATTTACTAGTATGATCAAGTTATAATTTATTCCTTTTTTCCCCTTATTAATTTCAAAATTATATACCTTCCCATTCCATTAGTGGTTATCTTCCTTTTTATTTTCTGAAAAGATATGATTTCCCTACCATGTTATTCTATTTCCTGGTACTTTCCCTCCACCTCAGCAAGATAATACTTCTAGAATGCTTTTACTTTCCACTCCCTTCTCCCAACCCCACTTTTTGGGTTTTGCTGAGAAATTGTGCAACTTTTACTTCCAGGCTGTCATTAGTAGAGTCACATTTATCTTAAGAGTCTTTATTTAACACATATAGTACATATTCCCAGTCATTCCATTATTATCCACATATATTACAAGGCTCACTATTCACTCACCACTTTTTCCTTTCTACATCATGTTCTCCTTTCTTGAGATCTCTATTCTTATTAATTTGTTGTTTAGTTACAGCCCTCTTTTCATAGTTTTCTTGGACGGTGTATGAGTGATATATTCTTGGAATCCTTACATTTCTGCATTCCTTCCCCCCCAGCAGGTGAATGATGCTAGGCTGGAAAGAGACCTACCTCTTTGGTTACATTCCTTTTCTCTTAATAGGGATAGACATTATTCCACTGTCTGATGCCAGTCTGATTCTTCTCCCTGTGTAAATTATTTCTTCTTTCAGTCTAGAAGCTTACAAGGTTTTGCTCTTCAACCTTGGGGTTCAGGAATTCTGTCAGTGTATGTTTAAAGTGTGTGTCTTTTCTCATCAACTCTGCCTGAAACTTACAGACACTTTCAACTGCAAATACAAGTTTTCATTCAGCTTAGGAAAATTTTCATCTATTACATTTGGTTTTTCCCTTGTAATTCACTCTGGAACTCCTCTGACCCACACATTAGATCTCTGGATTTGTCCTCTTTCTTCCAGCAGTTAGAGTATTCATTTAAGAATTTGAAAAGGGGGACACCTGGGTGGCTCAGTCGGTTAGGCATCTCCCTTTGGCTCCCATCATAATCCCAGCGTCCTGGGATCAAGCCCCGCATCGGGCTCCTTGCTCAGCGAGGAGCCTGCTTCTCCCTCTGCCTGCCCCTCCCCCTGCTTGTGCTCTCTCTCTCTCTCTGACAATAAAAATCTTTAAAATTTTTTTAAAAATGAAATAAAATAAAAAAGAATTTGAGAAGGTATATTAATGCTTTCCTGATAATACTGGATCATCACCAACATAAGCTAAATTATCTGATTATAACATTTGGTACTACACTGTAGCCTAAAGTGAAATATAATAATATGCATATCATTTGCATACTAGATAACTCACTCTATCAAGGTTGGCTTTTTTCACTCTATTTTAAAATATGCATCTATTAATTTAGTTATGTCTATTTTTTTAAAAATATTTTTGAAGCACTATACACACAGTCTTTTTAAGAATCTGTTCAGATAATAGAAGTAAAGTCTCCCTCTCCTACCTCTGACACCACAGGCCCACCCCTAAGGCAACCTGCTCCTCACAGTTTCTTACAAAACCTTTCAGAAATTCTTCATGTATAACAGGGACAACAATTATTACTATAGAAAAATCCATATCTTCTTTCCATTCTCCTACCTACTAACAAAACATTTTGACGTTTGCACCCTGATCCCTTCCCACTTCCTACGTTCATACCTCCCACTGCCTTATTATGCAGATGGGACAAACAGGAGTGGGGGACTTACAAATGAAGAAGCAAAGAAGTTGAGGTAGGAGATTTATATCCAACAAGCCCAAGCCTACTCACTGCAGGGAGAAGAAAAAAAAGGAAGAAAGAAAAGAAATGGAAAGAAGGGTAGAGGGGTGATAGACGAGGACTAGCACTGGTAGAAATATCAGGGGGGCTTTTGGCAAAAGGGGGGAGACAGAGGCTTTGGGGTGTGTGCGTATAGGATTACGAGAGAGTGGGAGACAGACTAGATGGATATGCAGACTTAAAGAGGTGTTCATGCAAGTTATGTTTTATATACCTTGTGTTGTATAAAATACAAGTGTTTCATATAAACTTTTCGAGGAATACAAAGATTAGAATTACTTTCACTGTCTTATAAGTAAACATAAGACCCTCTGAGGTTGTCATTTGAGGTCTCAAATCTATTCTGTTCATTTTATGTGTGGGTTTGCATTCATGTATGTATGTGTATACGTATGTGTGTGTTTAGAAAGAGACGTATAGTATATAGATTTATCTATATGTATCTTTTTAAAAAAAATTTTATTACTACTTTTTAAGGAAGCTCTACATCCAATGTGGGTCTTGAACTCACAACTCCGAGATCAAGAGTCACATGCTTCACTGATGGAGCCAGCCAGCCGCCCCTACATATACGCTTAAAAAAAAAAAAAAACACAAAAGTGTAAATACCTTGCTTCTTTTCCCTTTAAATATATAGATTGATTGATTTCTATCCTGCCTATGTCCTAAAAAGATTTGAGTTAGTTTACAATAAAATCATAGGCAAATTTTTAACACGACTCCAAGGACAAGAAGCAAAAAGTAAAACGGCGAAGGGAGAAAATATATTCAGAAATTCTAGCGAATAGTTTCGTTTCGTGAATGTAGTAAAAAATAATAAGGTACTTTAAAAATAGATTCCTAAGTAACCAAATCCAAATATTATTTTTGAAGAGAAGAAATTAATTTTACCTAAGAAAGACAGAACAATGAGAAGAAAAATTCAGCCCAGAGCTTAAAAAGACACTGAGAGCTTCTTACTCTGCAGTTTCGTCCACATCCGAATCTTAGCAAAGAGATTCAGGAGACTGCCATCGATTCTCAGTTGTTTATACAAGCAGAGAAACTAAGATCAACCAAACTAGTGGGTAATTTTTAAAGTATATTTTATTGGGGTTTTTTTGTTGTTGTTTTTTGTTTTTATCCTGAGAGATAAATGATCAGGAAAGAAGTGTGCAAACAAAACAATGAAGTCCTGCTGCAAAGAACTGTTTCGGAAAGGCCTGGGCAATTGTTCATTTCCCACAATCCTCTCAGCTCCTCCCGATGACCCCATCCATCTCAACCCTCCAGTGTGTGCAAAACAGTAGATTAAAGCAGAATAATCCTTATAAATCTTTCCTCAAAGCGGAGTTGTGTTGAGTCAGATCCTATCAGTGTGAAGGATGGGGACCATGCAAATAAAGAAAACATGCTTTAATCCATCCATACTTTAGGCGGATGGCTTTCAATCTTCCCCTCCACTTCATTGCCTGTCACCTTCCTGTGCGGTACGTACCTTAAATGGATGATCCAGAAATTTGATATCACTTCCGTGACCTTCTCCACTCTGATAACCATCAACTCCATGCTCAGCCACAAATCAAACTATGTTGGGAACAAATATCCGCAGTCCTAATATCTTGAATTCTGATATTCTCTCCCTTCCTACAACCTCCTGCCACCTTCCCTCTCCCCAGTCTGTTCTTCACCTCCACAGAACCTTCACTATTCACCTCCACCTCCCCCACTCCATCGGCCCCTCTAGATTCCACTTGACTCCTTACCCAGTCTGTACCTCACAATCAACCATTTCACTTTATACATACAGCATCCTGAATTCCTTCTCCCTTCCTTTCCACACTGACTCCCTGCCATACCTGTTTGGCAATCACTAACCTTGCTTAACCCAAATGATGTCTATTTCTCCTCCCTTCTGAAAATCGGAGAAAAACCACTTAATTGATATAAAAAGCAAGTACCAGGTGTTGAGGATATACAGCTCTCAATCCAAAACCTGGTTCTGCTATTTATTAGCTGGGAAAGTTTGGGCAAGCAACATCATCTCTCTGAACATCTGTTTCCTTACCTGTAAAATGGGGTATTATCTGTTAGGACACTTGCAGCCGTAACAGAAAATCCAAGCAAAAGGAGCTTATTGTCTTCCGTAATAAAGTGGTTAAAAATCAGTCCCAGGGTTAATTCAGTGGCTCTGTGATGTCATCAAGAACAAAGATTCCTTCCTCTTCTGCTCCACCGTCCTCAGCACACTGACTTGGGCCTTAGGCCTATCTCTTCATGTCATTAAATTGGTGACTGCAATTCCAGGCATTACATACAGACACAGTCTTGCTGAAGAAGAGTGCACTTCCTCCCATGTGCCTCTCTGTATTAGTGAAGGAAACCTTTCCTAGAACCCTCCTAGAATTCTCCTTGGGTCCCTTGGGCTTCGTCAAATATCCACCCTTTAGCCAATCACTGGCAAAAGGAAATGGGATCACGATTTTCTTCTCAACCAATCAGAACGCACTTTCTGGGGCTAGAGAGGGGTGGAGCTTTCCTAAGCATATTGCCAGCAGATACCTAAACAAAAAAAGCTGTGATAATAAGAATATCTGTGTGTAGGCCAACAACCTCTGCCATTTGGGCAATAATACCTGTTCCACAGGATGGTTATAAAGATTATACTGGAAACATTTGCAAAGTACTAGGGATACCTGGCACATGGTAGACATGATGGTTTTTAAAGACGTCCACAAATTCTTGCACATTCTTTCCTTCAAAAAGTAGAGCTAATTCCCCTATCCTTGAATGTGGACTATACCTAGTGACTGGGTTCTAACAAATAGAATCTGGCAAAAGCAACAGTGTAAGATTGCCAACACTAGGTCATAAAAGGCACTGCAGCTTCTGTTTTGCTCTCCTGGGTTGCCCACTCTGGAAAAAGCTGCCCTGTTGTAAGGACACTCAAGCAGCCTGTGGAGAAGCCCACACAGGGAGAAATTAAAGATTACCACCAACAACCAGCACCAATTTACAAGCCATGTGAAAAGCCATCACCACGGAAGTGAATTTCTCAGCCCCAGTCAAGCCTTCAATGGACAGATGCACCAAGGCACAGCTTGGCTGCAACCTCATGAAAGCCTCCAACCCAGAACGACCCCAGCTAGGCCACTCCAAGAATCCTGGGAAACTGAGAATCATAATTTTCGTTGTTTTAAGCCACTAAGTTTGAGAAGAGTCATTTTTGTTGTTCTAAGCCACTAAGTTTTGAAATGATTTTTTTACACAGCAATATATAATACAGATTCTGGTAGCAAACAGGGGTTCTGCTATAATGAAAACTTTAAAATGCAAGAGTAGCTTTGTAACTTGGCAGTGGACAGAAGCTGGAAGAACTTGCCCGAGAGAATTAGTGAAGACTTAAAGGGCCCTGAAGAGACAGCCAGTGAGGGTGGGAAGGTTCATGAGTTTACTATGACAGACCAGGTAAAATGTATCTTGATTTTCTCCATAAATTTTAAGTCTGACCATTGCTGAGAGGTAATATGAATCCCGGTTAAATGCACAGGCTTTGAAGCCTGACTGCCTTGATTTGAATCCTGGTTCCATCACCTCTTCTCTATATTAGGCAAGTTGCTTAACCACTTTATGCCTCAATTTCCCCCAGTAGATTTTTATGAGGATTAAATAAGTTGCTGCATGTAAACTATAAATGAATGAATGAATGAAAGATATAGGGTTTCTTTCTGTGTCCCATGGCAGAGTTGATTATGGTTGAGGACCTGCAAACCAGGATTGGGGTAGAAGCCAAGGAACATTACCTTGAGTAGCCAAAAAAAGAAAAAAGTCTTTGTGATCGGCTATCCCACTACAGTAGCATTTCTTTAGGTGTGGCCCACCTGCATTAGAATCATTGGGGTATTTATTTAAAATTTGGGGCCCTACCTTCAGAGATTGATTCAGGAAATCTAAAGGAGGGCAGAAACCTGTATTTTAACTGAGCCTTTTGTGGATGATTCTTGTGTTCACTGAAGTTTGAAAACCACTGTCCCGGGGAAAGGGAGTCCAGGTAAATAGCCCAAAGATTAATCTCTTTGAACCCTACTGTTTTATCTTTAAAATGAAGGCAAAATTGCCCATTCTTCTCCACAATTTATCCATTTGTGTTTTACTATACAAATAAGGTACATTAAATAATAATGTGCATTATTTGCCATTGAGTGAAGTTAATGCTCCTGAAAGATCCGCTATGTTTATCCTGGACTCGTGGCAGCCCCTGGCATACAATCTACATACCCCAGTTGACATACAAGCTTTTGTGATGACTATATCAACCCATTTTTAGTGTCTGATTTGACAAGTACCATCAGTATTGTAAATATGGACATTTAATTCATCCTCTGCTCCGCTTTCTTCTAATGAGCCTTTTTGTACTATAGAGACGGAGAAATTTAAAACTACATTTCCCAGACCCCTCTGGCAGGTAAAAACCTGGATATAAAATAGTGTCCACCCGTTAGATGTACTCTTATGAATAAACGTGGGTGGCAGAAGTTGAAGGCCCTCTATATACTGCTATGTCTCAATTCTGATAAAACATCGAGTCATGGAGAGGTGACGGTTTTCAGCAACGGTTTTCTGGTGTCTGGTCACCAACTCTGGGTACCCTGAGAGCCACGTGAGGCAACGGTGCCATGGCGGACTTTTAGTTAGGGCAGAGGAACAGGAGGTTAATTCTGCAGTGTTCTGGAAGCCATTCTGTGAGCCAAGTCTAGGGCTTACTTCTCTAGCTCTTCTACTGACTTTAAAAAAACTTATTATAGTTTTGAATACATTCAGAAGTAGAACCAGAGACTAATAAAACCCCAGCTTCAACATTTACCAACTTAGGTCAATCTTATAAGAATCCCCCACACCCACTTCATCTTATTTTCAAGTATACTACCCCAGACATTGTATCATTTTAGGTATTTCACCATGAGTCTCTTTTTCAAAAAGTTAAGACTCTAAAAAATATATCACTCTGAGATGACAGAACATATTGGTTTCTGCCCCCAATTCCTGGCACAGCGCTCCTGAAACCCTTGTAGTAATTTCCTAAGTGATAAAAATAGTAGGAGCATCTCTTCACTCTGTCTTTGACCCCATCCCTGACACAGGGCTCCTAAAACCCCTGAGTTTTCTAAGTGATAAAAGCACTAGGAGCATCTTTTCTTCTATTGAGGTGACTCTGGGGTGGGCTCCTGGTTGGAGACTGGTCCCCAGAAAGACCAAACCATGATCAGAAGCTTGGAATTTTCAGTCCCAGCCCTCATCCTGAGATGGGAAAGGGGCTGGAAATGGGAGTTAATAATTGATCTTGCCTATGTGAGGAAGTCTCCATAAATTCCAATACTATGGGGTTTGGAGAGCTTTCCAGATGGACGAACACATCCAAATAGGAAGGGAGACACACCCCAACTCCATAGAGACAGAAGCCCCTGCACTCGGGACCCTCCCAGACCTCACCCAGTATCTCTTCATCTGGCTGTTCATCTGTGTCCTTTATCACATCCTTTAATAATCTGGTATGCATAAGGAAGTGTTACCCTGAGTTCTGTGAGCAACTCTAGCAAGTGTATCAAACCATGAGAAGGGGGTTGTGGGAACCCCCCATTTATAGCCAAGTTGGACAGAAGTTGTGGGTCACCTGGGGACCTACTACTCGCAACTGGCGTCTGAGGTGGCAGGACAGTCTTGTGGGACTGAACCCTTAACTTGGGGATGTCATCTCCAGGTAGACAGTGTAAGAACTGAGCTGAATTGTAGACACCCAACTTAGATCAAGAGAATTGCTTGGTGTGGGGGAAAAACTCCACAAATTTGGTGACCTGAGGAAGGTGATTTGTGTGAGTAGTAAAAAGACACAGAAAAGAAACACACAGGGGGAAGAACTGGGTTTTCCCTATACAAGAAAGAGATGGGGGGGGGAATGTATTTTTACCCTAAAATGACTACAATATCATCATCCCTAAAATAAATAAAGAGATAAATGGATAAAGAAATAGATCTTTAATATAATTAAGTGTCCAGTCAATGTTCACATTGCCAATCGTCTTGCTATTGTCATTAAAAAAATTTTTTGCTGAACAAATGAAGTCCACAAATTGCAACTGGTTGATATGCCTCTTCCATCTTAATGTATAGGTTCCCTTTCCATCTGTGTGGGTTTTTTCCTTTGTAACTTATTCGAAGAAACTGTGCTGTTACAGCATCCCACAGTCTGTATTTTGGTGGTTACATCCATGGTGTTGACATACTCCTCTGTCCTCTGTAATTCATATAAATTGGCTGTTAGATCTACAGGCTTGATCAGATTTAGGTTCAATTTGGTTTTGTTTCCACTGATTTTTGAGTCCCCAATTCTATATATTAGATACCTTTTTGGGAGAATAGAAGCTACCAAACAAAACAAAACAAAAAGCATAATATTGTGTATTTGATCAGATGGACAACTACAAGGCCTACCTCACATCATTGCTTTTGCTTTACTGCCCTTCACAGATCCTGCGATTTTACAAAATGAAGGTTTGTGGCAACCCTCCATCAAGCAAGTCTATTGGTGCCATTTTTCCAACAGCATTTGCTCATTTTTATCTGTCATATTTTGGTAATTCTCACAATATTTCAAGCTTTTTCATTATTATTATATTTGTTATGGTGATCTGTGATCAGTATCTTTATGTTACTACTGTAATTGTTGGGGGGGCACGAACCGTGTTCACAGAAGATGGCAAACTTAACTGGTAAATGTTGTATGTGTTCTGACTGTCCCCATTGGCTGCTCCCCCATCTGTCTCCCTCTCCTTAGGCCTCCCTATTCCCTGAGACACAGTAATAATGAAATTAGGCCAATTAATAAGCCTACAATTGCCTCTAAGTGTTCAAGTGAAAGGACGAGTCACACGTCACTCCCTTTAAATCAAAAACTAAAAATGATTCAGCTTAGTGAGGAAGACCTGTCGAAAGCCAAGACAGGCCAAAAGCGAGACCTCTTGTCCCAGTTAGCCAAGCTGCAAATGCAAAGGGAAAGTTCTTGAAAGGAAATGAGAAGTGCTACTTCAGTGAACACATGAATAGGAGAGTGAAACAGCCTTACTGCTGATACGGAGAAAGTCTGAGTGGTCTGGAGAGAAGATCAAACCAGCCACATAATTCCCTTAGGCCAAAGCCCAATCCAGAGCAAGATCCTAACTCTCTTCAATTCTGTGAAAGCTGAGAGGGGAGGAAGCTGCAAGAAAAGCAGCAGAGGGTGGTTCATGAGGTCTGGGGAAAGAAGCTGCCTCCAAAACATCGAAGTGCCGGTAAAGCAGCAAGTGCTGATGTAGCAGCTGCAGCAAGTTACCCGGAGGATCCAGTTAAGACCACGAACAAGGTGGTTACACTGAACAACAGGGTTTTGATGTAGACAAAACAGCCTTCCAACAGCTACTGCAGCTGGTGTCTTCAAGTTGAGGCTTTCTTTCATTTACCATTCCAAAAACCTAGGGCCCTTAACAATTACGCGAAGTCTACTCTCCCTATGCTCTACCAATAGGACAACAAAGCCTGGATGACAGCACATCTGTTATAACATGGTTTACTGAATATTTTACGCCCACAGTTGAGACCCACTGCTCAGAAAAAAAAAAAAAAGATTCCTTTCAAAATATGACTACTCATCAACAATGCACCTGGTCACCCAAGAGCTCTGATGGAGATGCGCGAGATTATTGTTGTGTTCATGCCTGCTAACACAGTATCCATTCTGCAGCCCATGGACCAAGGAGTCATTCTGACCTTCAGGTCTTATTATTTTTAAGAAATGTATTTCATAAGGCTATAGCTGCCATAGACAGTAATTGCTCTGATGGCCCCGAAGAGAAAGGATTGGAGAAAGGATTCACCATTCTCAATGCCATTAAGAACAGTCCTGATTCATGGGAAGAGGTCAAAATATCAACATCAACGGGAGTTTGGGAGAAGCTGATTCCAACTCACATGGATGTAGAGGGATTCAAGACCTCAGTGGAAAAAACAACTGTAGGTACAGTGCAAACAGCAAAAGAACTAGAATGAGAAGTGGAGCCTGCAGATGGGACTATAATCTCATAAAACCTGAAGAGATGAGAAGTTGCTTCTTATGGATGAGCAAAGAAAGTGGTTTCTTGAAATGGAATCTACTCCTGGTGAAGAAGCTATGAAGATTGCTGAAATGACAATAAAGGATTTACACTATCAAAAAAACTTTGTTGATAAAGCAGTGGCAGGGTTTGAGAGGACTGACTCCAATTCTGAAAGGTCAGCAGGGGGTAAAATGCTATCCAACACCACATGACACAAGGAATTCATCATAAAAGGAAGAGTCAATCAATGCAGCAAACTTTTTGTCTTATTTTAAGAAATTGCTACAACCACCTCAAACCTTCAGGAACCACCACCCTAATCAGCCATGTTTGGTTAGTGATATCTTTTGAATATTTAAGTTAAAATACATAGAACTGTGATTTCCTTTTTATTATCCCTAGCACAGGGTAATCATCAACAAAGATATGTTGAAGGAAAGCATCAAGAACTGATTTTCACATTATTTGCATCCAACGATCAAAAATGATGTGGCAGAAACTGCTACGAATTTCCCTAATACACATTCTCTTTCCTCCAACAGAATGCCCTAATTTTAGCTGAACATATAGACTGAAATAAAGACAATTTCTCAGCCTCTCTTACAGCTAGATGTGACCACATGACTAAGTTCCAGCCAGTAAGATGTAAATGGAAGTGTTGTATGGCAACTTCCAAAAATCTTCTACAAAAGATCACTGGCATTTGCCCATTGCTCCTTTCTTCTTTGTCCTTCCTCGAACAGAATGCAGATGTGATTATTAAAGCTCTCGCTACCCACCCTGGTTTAGGAATCGAGGACCACACGCTGGGTATGATGAGTGGTGAGCTAAAATAAAAGGATCCTCGATCTCCAAAAACTTCATGGAAAAGAGTACAGCCATCGGTCCTGCAGTCTCTATCTCTGGAATTTTATACGAAGAGAGAAATAAGCTTTCAGCTTTGTCACTGGGGAAAACCCCATGATACCACCGTTTCCTTTGTATAAAGGAGAAAGGCAGATTTATAAATGGCAGTTTTTCAAAGACATATACTGTGGAGCCACATCTCTCTTAGTTGGGGATAATAGGATATTATTTCATTTCACGTAACTATTCTTATTTTTATGAAAAATATAATTGCTCTATAGTGGGAGTCAGAGAACCCAGGTTCAAGTCTTACCTCTGCCCTTAATGAGCAAATGAGTCAACTTCTCTAAGGCTTTGTACACTGGGTAATAGGATTCTCTTGAGCCTTAAAATATAACATATATGGAAATGTTTCATCATATAAACTACACACAGATAGTTGATGAGAATTATAAGATACCTGTGGATATAAACTCTGTCTCAGATTGTATCCCCAGTAACAAGTGTTCAATAAGTACTTGTTGAATAGATACTTTGAAGTCCTTGCTAAATGAGCGAATTGTTCTGCTTTGGAGTGAAAGTTCAACGGTCTTTAATATTAATTAAAGTATTAACTTGAGTTTCTTGGAGCCACAATTCTTAATTTTGCCATCAGTCAAAAGATACAAAGGTATGAAAAAAATAAACCTAGCTAATCCATTTATCTAGTTCAAAACTGGACCGCGGTTTGCTATAGCAAAATAACTTAAAAATACAAGTTGTGGTACAGAAATAAAATTCTTATGACGAAATTACGATGTTACTCATAAAGACATATTTTAACATTTAAACCACTAGCCCTACCACATCAAATGAAGGACTTCCTCACACTGGACTGTGGCTAAAGTATTTTATTAAATTAAGTATGTAATTTGCAAATGGTTTCATAAGAAATTTTTAAAGCAAAGTTATAAAACATTTTCAATAAAAAAGTACAGAGTTAACAGCAAAATTACATATTCTTTATAGTACAAATAAAAACATTTCATTTCTGATATACTGTCTGAAAATCTTGTAATAGACTCTCCAACTGATAGCTGCAATATTACATTTTAATGAGAAGTTTCACGGTTAATTCAATCATTTGTTAATAACAGGTTCATCATTTGGACCGTAAAAGTCAACTGCTCAACTCTAAAGAAAATAATAAAATTTGTCATTATATAATGTTACAAAAGGCTCTTCGGGATTCCAGCCTCATTTCTCTACTAAATTCCATAGAGGCATTAAGTAATATGTAAACTTGAATTACATTTTAAAAATAAGCACCATTGACATACATTCTACATAAATTTACTTTACCTTTTAAATGACACTTTTCTGGCCACACAAACATTTAAATCTGTTTCCTTTACCATGTAAATAAAAATAAGCAATAACCACTACACAGAAAATTACCAAACTTCACCTCATTGCACAATGGAAAAGCACTTAGAAAAAGCACTTGGAATAAACAGCACACATTTTTGTGTCTTTTTTATACATTTTGTCATTTTCTTAAATTGAGAGCAGTTAAAACATTGTCAGAGCGATTTCCTGAGTCTCAAAGTTTCCAATTTCCAGCTCAGAAATAACCAATCTTTCTATTATACATGTCCTTTTTCTAAGCACACAAAACACTTGAATTTAAAAAGAGAAAGACCAAAATAAGGACTGGGAGCAATCTAACAGAAGAACTGCTTAGCTTTTCTTCTCAACATGTGTTACAATATACAAGACACTTTAAAGTATAAGTCAGAATTTCTACTATATAATAAGTCCTATATCTAAAGGCCATAGAACTGCAAATAGTATGGAAACACTAATAAATTGATAAAACCTCAACTTGAAAATAATATAGAGATATATGAAGAGCCAATAAATCCAAGACAACATGCTTCCAAGTCTCATGTTGAAGTAACGAAGTGGATGAATTGAAAATACTGTTAAAGTGTCTCAAGTCCAACCCACTTCCCCTGTGGTTTCCACATTAGTTCTCTTTTTTCTCCTGGTCGATACAGGTGAGACTACTGAAAAGATCTAACTGGTACTAAAACCTTCCAAACTACAGAAGTGTTGCACTTTTAGAAGATCGATACACTTGCAAAGAGCCATTCTAATGAGTCACAAACATACCAATACCTGAAAACTTCAAAAATCCCCACGCTGTCTTTACTTTTGACACACAGGTTTGGAAAGGAGCAAGAAAAGAATTTGATAATCCCCGAACCTTTGGCATATAGGATTTAGAAATGGACAAAACAAGAAAGGAGCAACTATACAATTTTCTTTCATAATTATGTGTTGTTTAAACTATGCTAGACAGTGGGGTGGGAGGCAGTTTAGAATTAAACAACTTCATAAAAACACGAGATGCTCAAAATTTGCCTAGATACTTATAAATGATGATTAATAAAAATACCCTAGATTTACAAAAAAAAAAAAAAAGCCTAAAATTAAGGTTGGTACAGCAGAAAACATAGCTCCTTTCATTTGTTTCTGCCCACAAAATACCTCACTTCTTGTTCTTTTTGATTGCTCCCACGTTAATCATAACAACACTGAAATAAATCTAGCTGAAGTGCACAAAAGCGACACTTTTTTAAACAGGGTAAAGAAATAGAAAAACATGGAAAGCAAGGATGCAGCTGCACACACTCAAATAACTACAGGTTTTAGCATTGCTATTCACATTTCTTAAATCATATTAATTTATACGTAGAAATATTTTACTTCAATAACAACTTTAGTTTTATAATAAGTTCTTGAATTGCTTTATTTTTAATGTATACAACTCTTCTAGACATTGCAAAAAACATATGCTAAACTGTTGGCACTTTTTTAACAAATTATTATCAAATATAAGAATAATATTTCAATACCACTCACTAAATAATAAACATATTTTTATTTTTGTGGAAATAAATTTAATGATACAGCTCTTTTAAAAGCATGCTTTCATGATATATAAAAACGAGTTTTTGAGTTTTATTTTCATAAAAATGTCTGTTCTTTCGGGAAACCATTCTGTAATTCAGGATTCTTTCAGTAACAACTCAACCCTGTAATTTCTGATCCAAATGATTTTTAAGCTTATCAAAAAGCAACACAACCATTTGTTAAATTACATGTGTTGGAAGTATTCTCCATATCCAAAGTCAAATTTATTTAAGCCATTGTTTCATGTTGGAAAATTATACTTTACCACACTAAACTTGTGTAAACGAAATTAAAATTGACATACTAACAGGACTTTTTAGCTCGCACACAAAAAAGGAAGTCAATGAAAGTTTCCCTTCAGAAAGTTGGCTCATTTTAAAAACAAAGGTAAAAAATTTGTAAATTGTAAAGATTCCTTTTAAGATTATATCAAAAATGTCTTATTTGCTTTAAATTAATAGAGGGCTCTGACCTACTGCAGTTTAGAAATCATATGCTTCAAATATAAAATATAGCTTTTCAGTACCGTCTTAAATACCATTTACACAGACAGCTCTAGAAGCAGTTCTATATGACACCAATACTTGGTAGATTATCAAACCATTTCTCCTTCTCTAAAAACTTTTCTGCCTACAGAAGGTATAAAACTGTAATATAATCTCAGGCTCCAACTTTCCTCCTAGAAAATGCACACACACAGAACAAAAGGTAAGAGATCAAGATCATATACAAAATAGAAGAAAGTGCAAACGGCATGTCTTCCTTCCTGTAGGATATGGCAAAGTGAAACGATTTTTTGTATTTAGTTTTGAAATCAAAAAGTATCCAAGTGTTTTTGTTAAATTTCTTTTCTTTTATTACTACTACTACTACTACTACTACTACTACTACTACTTCTCCTTCTTTTAATACAAGGCTTTGATGCGTATGAACCAGGTCTCAAAGCGCTTTAAAATACCTTTCAAAAATGCCTTTAGGATTTTACTAAATGTTAAACAACAATTAATACAAAGGTAACATTTTCTCTCTGAGAAAGAATCAGAGCACTTCAAACTTTAAAACTGCAGCTGATACTTTTCTTAGACAATTTATAATCAATAAAAATTCTCATTAATATTTTTAACAGACAACATATTTGCCATTTGATTCAGTAAAAAATTAAATTTCTCTTGAATTCTGAAAAACATCATCATAATGTTTTTATTATAACTGGACATTTCTAATAAACACATGTTTACAGTAAAATTGACTAAATTTACCACAAATAAAACTAACTTTAACCTACAAACCTTCACACTTCTAAGTCAAAGACGTTTATTTTACTTTAGCATGACTTTCAAGCACCCTGGTTTAATTTCAGAGAACCTACAGAAATGAGAAAAGAGTTATTTTAGGTAAAATTTCAAACTGGTTAAGGAATATATCATGCATGTAATCAATTCCAAGTGTCTACGCTAAATATTTACTATCAAAGTATTCTCCTTTATTAAGACAATCACCCAGGACCAATATCTATGCTTATGTACCTTTTAATCCATTGTAAAAATAAACAATCCTAAGGCTAGGGGTTACTACTCCTAACTTAGTAGTTATTTAAGATTTTTCAAAACTCTCCAGCCTGAATTTGACCTTCATGAAGAAGAGCACGCTGTATGAAGGATAAGATGATGTCCGCATTACATTGTTTCTATGCATTGAGTACTAAAAAGAAATCTCTAACATAATCCGTAAGTCTGATTCATCAGGCCATGAAATGCTTCCCAAGTCCTTCGGTGTGAAATTTAAAAAACACTAGCCTCTACAATAGACCATTAATCCCAACATGATAATGTTCTAGTCCAACTACTCCTTTTGTAACAGAAACTCTAAAATGTCATCTGTTTTCATGGTCAGAATTAATGCTACCATTTTCTATAATGTAGCCAACAACATTTTATTACATGGCATAAAATATGCTACGCTAACTAAAAGTAGAAGTAGGGGGAGGTTGGTACCTAATGATAAACATCCTCAGGGAATCTATCCATCAACAGATCTTTATTCTTGGACTTTTCTTGTCATTTCCTGTTATTGAATAATAATCACTTAATGAAAAAGGGCATTTCATGTTTGTCAGTTAAGATCATTAACGGCACTTATGAAGATGTATAAATTCATATTGACTGGAGTGCTTCTGCTCAAGTTTAAAAAATCCAAATTATAATCATATTTTAGCAGAAACCCCCAATTCCTTCCAAAATCCACAAATAAATAAATAGTAACTTTATGATACATATAATCTAATTATCTTGGATAATACATTATCAAAGAAACACAAATTATACTACTTTCTGTTAGATTTTAAATTTATGATAGAAATAGTTTTGTCAGGTGATTACTTCAACAAGAAACATATTTGTCTTTCCTTTCAGGTTTTCTGAACATCATAAATCCAGCAGGGAATGTTGTATCATAATTTAAGCATGAATTTGTGGCTAATATCAGATGGTTAAATTTAGTTAACTATTTTAATAAATCATCTGAGCATACTATTAGTGTTTACTATCTGTATATGGGCAACTGCCATTATCAATAACAGAAGCCTATACTCACCTGAAGCTATGGCTTGTGAGGTATTTAATGACGGCTGGTTTAATGCGAGCAACTCCTCCTTGGCTGTGGTTTCCTCTCCCCGTTATCACAGAGAGATAGGACTTACCACCATTCTGCTTAAATTCTGTTACAACAGGAATTGGAACAGTTAAAATTCATTTATCTTATATTCCAATAGAAAACAAACCTGAACTACTCAAACACACACGAAATTACTTTGATGGGGATTTAGAGATTTATAAATTCAAAAAGCCCCCAAATTAAGGTTTTTAAATCTATGTTTCATCTCTACTGTTTCAGTATGGACGCCTCAAAGCAACTCATCCACCTAAAACAAGTGAGACTTCCTCCCCGTGGGAAACTGTGGGAAAGGAGATTTCGTGTGCGCCCGAGTTTCTCTCTGAAATAATGGTAATGACAACAATATTAATGGTATCTAACAGTTATTACATACTTGGAGTCAGGCATTGCTTTAAGCAACTTAATTTACTAAGAATCTTCACAATGACCCTTGTAATTTAATACTCTGAAGCCAGCCAGCTTTGGTCTGATTAGCAGCTCTGCTAATGAGCGTGGACAAGTTACTTAGCCTATGGGATACAGTCTTACTGTTAAAGATAATTGCTAAGAAACTCTTCCAAGAGCACCCAGCTGGCTGAGTCAGAAGAGCACGAGACTCTTGATCTCAGGGTTGTGAGTTCAAGCCCTATGTTGGGTATAGAGATCACTAAAAAAATAAATAAAAAAAAAGAAAAAGAAAAGAAAAAAAAAAACACTTCCAGAGAGATGATTTTTAAATATTAAATGAGCCTAGGCCTCTTATAAGAATACAACTCCTGCTCTGGATATGACTGTGTGAAAATCAAGTGTAGAAACCCAAAAAGTTAGTAACAGCGGCAATAAAATAACAAAAACAGTGTTAAATAGGAGTTGATTTAATGAATTTAATAAATATTCGTTCCTCAGTCATAAATAGCACAAATTTTGCATAAAATACATATACACATAATATATTCTATATTCTGCTCATTAAGTTGCCCTGAGACTCCAGTAGATCCACAAAGTTTTTCAAGTCTCCTATCTCCAAAGCAATCTTTAGCCTCAAATTTAAAGAGGATATGTTGCTCTTGCATTTCTAATTTCTTCTTTGCTTAAGATCTCCATTTCTTTCTTTCTTTTTTTCAAGATTTTATTTTTTTATATGAGAGACTATGAACAAGGCAGGGAGGGAGGGGCAGAGGGAGACAGAGAGGGAGAAGCCGACTCCCCGCTAAGCAGGGAGTCCAACACAGGGCTTGATCCCAGGACCCTGGGATCATGACCTGAGCCAAAGGCAGATGCTTAACCAACTGAGCCACCCAGGCACTCCAAGATCTCCATTTCTACTCTAGTCCATACCCATTACTTCAAGCAATATTTTGTTCAAAATTCAACTTTTCCTGGGTGCTGCCTACACAGGGTATTCACTTAGTAAAAAGTTTTTATGCTATACAATTATTACTTGTACACTGTTCTTCATGGATGTGTTATTACAGAGTTTACTTTTTAAAAAAAAATCACATCTCTCAACTATCCATAATTCACTCTCATCACTCCTTCACTGCTGCTCCCCTTATCAGTTAGGGCAGCCATTTATACCACCTCATTTCTAAATTCACTGCTCTGAAAATGTTCCACAGTTGAACTGCATGCCTCAGATAAAAATAGGCATTCAAAGGATGTTTGTCGAATGAATTAGTGTGTATGTTTAAAGATTCCCAAATTTCAGGCTGTTCCTAACATTTTATCACCTTTAAAAAAAAATATTTAACTCATTTTTAAGCATAACTCAGATTTCTTATCATTTCATTTATAAATATTTCAGTGCATATTTCAAAAAGGACTAAAAAAAATCACAATATCACCATCATATCTTAAAAATAGTTCCTTAATATCATGTTTCTAAAAATGGCTAAAAGTTTCCCTCAAAAAAATGTTTTTACAGTGGTTGCTTAAATCACGGTTGAAACAGGTCCACACATTGCATTTGGTTGGTATATTTCTGAAGTAACTTTTAATCTAAATGTTCTCCCTCCTCCTGGGTTTTTCTTTACAATTTGTTGAAAAACGTGGATCATTTATCCTAGATTTTCACAGTCTGAATATTGTTGATTGCATCGCCATGGTACCATTTAACCTGTTCCTCTGTTCCCTATAAAACCCTACAAAGTAGTAAAAACTTCGTAGGTGCTGGTGATGCATACTCCAATCAGAAGGCACATAAAGGCCAAATATCTTTTTTGTTGTTCACTCCCAAGTTTGACAATCATCTTTTACAACTAAAAGCAATGGAGGGCAGAGCCACAGATTGTCTCCTGGATGTATTTCTATTCACAATACTACCATCTGGTGGTGACTGACAGCGCCTACAGACTACCACAGGTGGCAATACTCACAAGGATGAGTCTGGTTTCACAAAGGGTTTGTATCTTGGGTCTGACCAAGTATCACCTTACACAAGTTATTTAACTCTTAAAAAAAAGATTTTTTTAATTGAGATACAATTATTATAACATAAAGTTCAGGATTTTAAAATGTACAATTCAGTGGTTTTTAGTATAGTACCATATCATGCAACCATAAACACTAAAGCCAGAACATTCAATCATCTCAGAAAGAAATTCTGTACGTGTTAGCAGTCACTCCCCAGTCTATACTTTCTAGCCCCAGCAACCACTAATGTACTTTCTGTCTTATTGGTTTGTCTATTCTGAACATTTTATATGAATGGTAATCATATAAAAAGTGGCCCTTTTGTACCTGACTTCTTTCACAAAGCATGTTTACAAGGCTCATCCATGTTGCAGCATGTATCGCTACTTGGTTTCTTTTTGTGGCTGAATAATATTCCATTGTTTAGACACACCAAATTTTGTTTGTCCTCTCATCAGTTGATGGACATTTGGTTGTTTCCACTTTTTGGCTATTGTGAACATTCATGCACAAGTTTGTGTGTGGATGAATTGTGTTTTCAATTTTCTTGTGCACATAACTAAAAGTAGAACTGCTGGGTTATACGGTAACTCTATGTTTAACCTTTTGAGGAATGCCAACCTTTTCCACCATGGCTGCACCATTTAACATTCCCACTAGTAACATAAAGGGTTCAGGGACACCTGGGTGGCTCAGTTGGTTAAGTGTCTGCCTTCGGCTCAGGTCATGATTCCAGGGTCCTGGGATTGAGTCCCATATCGGGCTCCTTGCTCAGCAGGGAGCCTGTTTCTCCCTCTGCCTGCTGCTCCCCCTGCTTGTGCTCTCTGGCAAATAATAAATAAAATTTAAAAAAAGGGGGGGGGTGGGGTTCCAATTCTCCACATCCTTACCAACACTTAACTATTTCCATTTTATTAAACTTTTTAAATCATCAGTTTCCTCATCTATAAAATGAAAGGAATACCTATGCTTTATTCAGTCATTTATTTAAAAGTTTTTCTGGGGTTTTGAATGAAATTCAACAATGATAGTTCAATAATCATTACTGACTCAATTCTTGGCCATGAAGACAGAGTTTAATAATCAACTATACAATAAGCTTTTTATATAAATACTGTGATGCAAGAGTCCTGCAAGAGGCTTTTAATAGGGAGCCTGGACGTCAAGAAATGAGTGTAGATAAACAGAAAAGGAGGAAGAGCAAACGCAATATGAGAATGGGGATGCAGGCAAAGAACAGATTACACAGGGTTTGGGGAGTTTATGCTAAATGTAACACGGCTACTTGTACTTTTGTATCACGATGCTAATTATTATGTAACTATCTGCTCACTGTCACCCACCCTACTAGACAGCAAACTCCATAAAAATAGGGACCATGTGTCTAACTGCTCTATCCTTGATGCCTAGAATATGTAAGATAATCAAAATTTTTGTTGAGTAAATTATTCATCCTTTACAGAGTATTCTAACACTTCTCTAACAGTTTTTCTTTTCTCCATGTTAAATTTCTCTTAAATTTTTTCTTTTCTAATCTTTATTATTACTGTTTTCTAGATTTTCTCAAAGATTTCCAAAATTCTATTTAAAAAAACTACTGGGGGAGGGGGATCCTTTGCTTTATCAAAAAATATCTGCTAATAGGGGTGCCTGGTTGGCTCAGTCAGTTAAGCGTCTGTCTTTGGCTCAGGTCATGATCTCCGGGTCCTGGGATCAAGCCCCGAGTTGGGCTCTCTGCTCAGCAGGGTGTTTGCTTCTCTCTCTCTCGCTCTGCCTCAGCTTCCTGCTCATTCTTTCTCTCTTTCTCAAAATTTTAAAAACCTTTAAAAAAATGTCTGCTGATAAACACAGAATGAACACAAATTATAAAACACAGAATGAACACAAATTATAAAACACCATTATGCAACTACCAATATAATAATTGATTCAGTCAGTCAAGGATCGTCAATGGATGCTAAAATTACTAGGTGAAATACTACAAGAGAACAGTTAGTTATTCACACAGTTGCAAAGTTATCAATTGCCAAAAACTACTAGTTAATTACAAAGAAAAGGTACATTTACATAGAGAAATCTAACAGAGTCCCACCTTAGCTAAGAAATCAAATTTAACATCACCAATAATGGGGCAAACTGACCATATTATGTCTTTTGATGTGTTCATCAAGGACGACTCAACATCACCTATGTAGTATTTTTGCCAAAAAAATTAACTGAATCTAATCATGAGGAAAGAATCAGACAAAACTGTAGGTCAATCTACCAAAAGCTGGGAGTCTTCAAAATGTCAACAACATAGAAGACAAAATATAGGCAGAGAACTATTACTATTTTTTCTTAAGTAATAATCTCTACACCCAATGTGGAACTTGAACTCACGACCCTGAGATAAGAGTCATATGCTCCACTGACTGAGCCAGCCAGGTGCCCCAAACTATTTCTATATTACTGGAGGCTACAGACATGGGGCAACCAACTGGAACATATATATGATGTTTGACTGGATCCTCGCTTGAGGGGGGAAAAAATGGCACAGTCATTTCCATACAGCTGGAGAAATGTGAATGTGCCCCGTATGTTAGACAATATTATTATAACAATGTTAAATACCTTAAAAGTAACAATGGTACTGTGATTATGTAGAAGAATGGATTTGTTCTCAAGAGATAAACATGCTGAGGTATTTAGAGGTAAGTACCACGATATTTAACAACTTATTTTCAAATGGTTCAGCAAAAAGCAATTTTAAACAGATTAAGCAAATGAGGCCAAAGGTTAACAACTGGTCAATCTAGGTAAAAGATATAGGGATGTTTATTATATGATTATTTCAACTTCTCTACGGGTTCTTAATTTTTCAATATAAAAAGCCAGGAAAAAAGATAGCAATAAGAGTATACATGTTGATATGCAAAGTAAAGCTCACTGTGACATTAGAACTAAACGTCTCTGAGTAAAGGAATGGATACATTATGATGCACTCACAGAATACCGTACAGCAGTCACAATAAAAACACAATACCATCAACATGAGTATATCTTGAAAACTATATTGGGTGAAAATAAACAGTTTGGTTGAAGGTATATTGTGAAACCTTGTACATTCATTTTTTAAAATTCACAAAAGAAATACTACAGACTGATAATTGATGAATGTACATATAGTAAAGGTATTTTAAAAACTAGACAGGAACCAAAGTGAAAGATGTTGATTTCCACTAGAAAAAGAAGGAAGAAAGAGAAAATGATTGGGAAGAATAGGGGCACCTGGCTGGCTCAGTCAGTAGAGCATGCCGACTCTTGACCTCAGAGCTGTGGGTTTAAGCCTCACACTGGGTGTAAAGATTACTTAAAAAAAAAAAAATCTCAAAAATAACTTGAAAGACTACAAAGGGAAGAGTAAAAATAAAATATAAAGCATACATGGTAAGATGTTATCACTTGTTACTTGGATTCATGAGTACACAGGTATTTTATTAGATTACTGTGAGCTTTTCAACATGGTTTTTAAGGTAAACAGATGAATTTCCAACCTCTAATTAATCATATTTAATCAAATATTTAATTGATTGCAAATGATACATGTTGAATTGGTAAACCTGTATAAAGTATAGTACAAAGCCTCCCTACACACATATTACATATATAATTTATATATGTATAAATTAACCAGAACACTATAGCTATCAGTGACAGGGCAGGGTTATGGAACTACGAGGTCACAGCTGAGGCATGGGACTCCATGTCTCCACAATAAAATGGCAGATAAAGAAAAAGCCAAATTGAGAATTCAAAAATACTCTAGTAGTGGTAAAAGAAGATGACTTCTAGTATTGGAGTCTGAAGTAACTAAAACAGATCGAATTTTTCTAAATGCTAACATCTGATAATGAAAAAGAAACAAGATACTTTAATGCATATGAAGTACATGATATTGGATGGGAAAAGATCCTCATCCAAAGCCCCTGGAAGAGGCAGAACTTAGAGAAGAGACAGGTAGTGGCCCTTCCTTGACCTGCAAAGACAAAATACAAGCAGAAAGGGAGAAAAGGAGCACCGCCATAATGCAAACACTCAGAAAGCCTGCCTTCTGTGATAATTCTGTAAAAATCCTATCACCTTATTTACTTCTGCATTTTATTGAACACCTATTGAACGGACATCCAATAAACATCTATTAGCTTTAATAAATGTCTACTGAACAAAGAAGTGTGATATTCCTGAAAGGAGCCATTTATAAGTCACAGAGGATTCACAGATTATACCATGCCCTCCCTTTAACAAATATGGCAAAGGAATACAAATATAACTGAAATAGGGAGTTACCTAACTAGAATTTAAATAAAAACTTGAAACAAACAAATACAAAATAGGGAAATAAGAAGAAAATGTTAATGACCATGCCAGTGAGAACTGTTTTCCCTTGAAGAATGAACCTAATACAAACATCTATAAATGTGACATAGATATCCTCAGCCTGCAAATTCAGATTCTCCTGAATTGGCACGTTTACCAATATAAGCAAGAACTTATTTTCTATTAAAAATCTGTCATTACCACAAGTCCTACCTTCAGTTTTCTGCTGTAAAACTGTCATCAAATGTTCTATAGCTTCATCCACATGCAGCCCATGGAGATCTAAAACATTCTGTGGCAGCAGGGAGGCATTGACTTTCTCAAAAATCTCCACGGCAGCAAGGTGATTGGCTTCTTTCATCTTCTGCTCATGGAGACTACCCTTTTATTATAAACAGATCACCAGTAAACACTTTTGCAATTTGCTACTTAGAAGGCAAATGAGGAAACAAACAGTGCCCCAAATAAAAGGTAGAACAAAAAAAGGAACAACAAATCAAAAATTTTAAATAATGCAACGTACTAATATGCAAGAATGCACCAAAATTTAGGTGAATTTTGGTGAATTAATAACATAGTTCTTAAAACACTAAATCATCATTTCTAACATATTTCCTGATCCAAAAATCATAGAAGAGGAAGACTTAAATAAACATCACCTATTTCAAGAAGGAATCCATTAGTTTATCCTTCGATAATCCTGATCTCATTCAACACCTTGTGGTTACCCCTAAAGCCATCCCTCAAGGTATGTTATTGGGGCTCACAGGGTTATAACAGTTTGGGACCTTTCTCCACTCAATTACAAAAAGCAAGCCATATGGAACCACAAAGCTAAAAAGGAAATCAGACAGGTTTCTTGTCATACCATGTCCAATAAGCCCGAGTCAAAATTTTACTTCCCTGAAAGATATTAATGCAACTTTCTTTTTCTGACCATAAAAGTGATACAGTACTAAAAATTCAAACATGATAGAAAGCACGAGTCCCCTGTAATTCCACCCTGAGATGGTCAATATTAACATTCTGTTGTCTTTCCTTCAGAAAACCTGTATCTGTTTACAAGTAGTACTAAATAACAGAATTTATCCTAAAAGAAAATATGGACTGTCAGAATAAACTGTAATTCATGTAAGCCATAAATGCAAAAGCAACCATAGAAAAAGAGCATTTCAAAGAAGAGGTAATTCTCAGAACCACACATTTCTTATATATTAGATAGCTTATGTCATTTATATAATCTACATTCTCCAGAATAACTTAATCTAGTCACAATAAGGGTATTACCTGCTTTAAGATTATTCGGACATCGTAAGTGACAAAGAAAGATATAATCAGTTTTCCTCTTTACCTGTTGGGCATAAAACGTGGCAACGTGTTTTTTCCCCATCCGATAAGCTTCTTTTGCTTTGCTGTAGCATTCCATCCTCTTCTGTTGGTGCAGGAAAGCCTCTGCCCTGTAGTCATTATACTCTGGGTACTCAAAATCCTGGAAAGATGGTTCGCTTGGTATATCTTCAGTCTCTTTTGATTTCTTTGCCTGTAAGATATTATACAATAAATAAAATACAAAAAGAGTAGAAAAATATGGGCTTTTCCTTCAGAAGATGTATATGAAAATTGGGCTGCACTATTTTTGACTTTTTTTCTTTTTCTTTTTTTTTTGAGATTTTATTTGACAGAGAGAGAAAGCAAGAGAGCACAAGCAGGGGGAGTGGCAGAGGGAGAGGGAGAAGCAGGCTCCCCACTGAGCAGAGAGCCCAATGTGGGGCTAGATCCCGGGACCGTGGGATCATGACCTGAGCCAAAGGCAGACACTTAACCCACTGAGCCACCCAGGCGCCCCTATTTTTTACCTTTCTTCTCAGGAAAGAAGACTCTCCCCAGAGTCTACATAGTACGTCATGCATTTAGCGACTACATTAACTTTTTCATGGTACGAGGTACCTCTTCTTTAACCACTCTTATCTTAAAAGATGTTGAAAGTTTCTCTAAAATTATCAAAATATAACTAGGTCACAAAATCAAACCAAAAAAGAAAACACAAGATATTCAAAGAATAAAACTCATTTAACTAATGCAAAATTTTCCAAATTTTAGTTTGTAAACCCAAAGAGTCCAGTCATTGAAGGTTAATAATGGCATATTTCAATTTATATGTTTTAAAAAACAATCAGTAAAATAATTAAATAATATTACTTTTAAAACAGAAAGGCAGGGACGCCTGGGTGGCTCAGTCAGTTACACATCTGCCTTCGGCTCAGGTCACAATCCCAGGGTCCTGAGATAGAGTCCCACGTCAGGCTCCTTGCTCAATGGCGAGCCTGCTTCTCCCTCTACCTGCCATTCCCCCTGCTTGTGCATGCACGCACACTCTCTCTGACCAATAAATAAAATCTTTTAAGAAATAAAAAAATAATAAAATAGAAGGGCATATGCAATGTCCATAGCTCATAGTAAAAAATCATAAGTAGGTTTATGGGGCAGTTTTCAATCAGCTGACTACTACCAACTAGCCACTATGGAAGTGTTGACTTTTGAGCTTTTTGAAAAATCATCAATCAAGTAACTGCTATCCAAAATGGACCCTTAAACAAGCAAAAGTAACTCTAAAACACAAAGTAAGGAAAATAATTATGCCTCAATACTCCCCACCAAATAGAAAATTGCACGTTTCTGAAGATGTCTCTAAAATATCAAAAGTTGGTGTTTTAAAAACAGCAAAATATAGTGACTTCTATATCCAATTTGTTTTTTCATTTATCCCACTCCTAAAGTGCCATTTGCAGAAAACTGCTTGCAAACAGCAGTCTGATATATTTCTTAGCATGTCACTGGGGGGTGGGAGTGGGGATTAATCATTAGGATTTAAGTGGATTTTCTTAAAAGTTCAAAAGAATTCCAAATATCAGGTGCCATACCAAGTAACTTAATGAACGTTTTATGAAACCTCAATCCCAAAATTCCTCCAAAAATAAAATCTTCAATTTCTTAAACAAATCATGCTTTTCTGATAAAATTAATTGAAAGTAAATTAAATAGTGTAGGCTGTTAAATTCCTAAAAGCTGAAAATTGTCATTAACTTAGAAATATTACCAAAGATTATAATTATAATGTACTCTAACAATACAATCTTTAATAAAATGCCACTTTAATTTTTTTAAGGTAATATCATTTGATATATATTAAATATTACATTAGAATTATACTTATGTATTATATAACACATATATCACTAATTGGCCATTTCTTCAAATTTCCTGCCTGTGAGTTGAGTCCCGAAGTCACATAAGGCTGGGGGAAAAAACTGGTCTAATATATGATAGTTGATTGTATAATCTTTCTACTCATTACATTTGTTTATTCAACCCCTAGAATTCTAGAAGTTTAAAACGAGTTAAAGAATAAAATAAAGGTATCACCATACTCCTAACTCATTACCAAAGTCAAAAATTTGTAAATAGGAGCACCTGGGTGGCTCAGTCAGTTAAGTGGCTGACTTCGGCTCTGGTCATAATCTCACAGTTGGACTCTGCACTCAGTGGGGAGTCTGCTTCTCCCTCCCCCTCTGCCCCTCCACCTGCTCATGATCTCTCTCAAATAAATAAATCTTTAAAAAAAGAATCTGTAAATATATACAGTTGATTTACTTTTGCAACAAATACCCAACCTATTTTATGAAAGAATACAAGCCTCTTTCACGTAAGAATATTCATAGACCTACATCCTTCTGTCACTCTCACCAGTACTTAATCACAAGCTTGTTTCATATTAATGTTTAAATATTCTATGAGTATACGGTTTGTATCTCATAAAAATCAAATATTTTGCAAGGAGGGGATAATAAAAATGCTTTCTATGACTTTTGAAAAGCCACAGTGCTTAACAGTATGAACATAAATATTTCATAGCATTAGAGTCTCTGTTGATGCTCATACTAAAAAATGCAAATCACATTTGGTTCTCTGGGAAGAGACCCTTCATTACTGATTCTTAAAAAAGAAAAAAACAGTATATAATGAGAAATGCTTTCTCAAATAGCTACTCTCTTTCAAAATAAAACCATGATTTATTTTTATATCCATTTCATAGTGATGTGGTTTATTATTATAACCCCATTAATGAGGGCCAAGTGAAATATATGCTTCCTAAGAATTCACCTAATTAGTGTCACTTATTCTCTTGAAAGTATGATGTACTATAATACCAAAGCTATTCCCATGGTAACAAACTTGTAAATTTTATTAAAGGCTAAAGGAAAAAATAGTAGTAACTAACAAAACACAGTTTTAAAATGCAAGTTTCTCAAAAATAGGTAAATCAAAATATTACTGGTACCATGATACCCCCCTTTAATATCTGTGTTCCCTTAGGGTCAATATCAAAGACAGAATATTCGACTCACAAATCTTAAAATATTTTTTTACCAGTGTTATGATATCTGCCTATGTTTTGTGAAAAAGGCTAAGAATAATTTCCAGAATAACTTAAGTCTACATTTTGGCCAAGGTTTACATAACTCATAAAAATCTCCTTTTCTTATCTGAACATGTTCCAATCATCTCCCATTTTGAGCAAGCACACCTTCTCCCCATTACCTCCTCTATCACCATAATGATCCCATTGCCTTGCTCTATTATCAGGAGATAATAGGCCTGTACAGCACTAACAGATCATACGAATACAAGAATTAACTGAGTCCTATATGTGAACAAAGTGATGGTGAAATAGTCAAAGAAAAAAGGGAGGATACAAGTTATCCCTGGTGGTCTTAATTAATAAGCAAGAAGAGCAGGATAATGAAGGTTTGTAAAAAAAAAGCCTAAAGTTAATACAAAATTGATATATAAAATCAATTGTATTTCTATGCATTTGCAATGTTCAATCCAAAAATAAAACAATTTCATTTATAATAGCATCAAAAAGAATAAAGTAACTCAGAAACAAATTTAACAAAAGACATGCTTAACACTCAAAACTACAAAGTACTCTTGAAGAAATTAAGACCTAACTAAATTGACATTCATGAACTGGAAGGCAATACTGTTAAGATGCCAATACATCTCAAGTTGGTCTACAGACTCAATACACTCCACATAAAAATTCCAGCTGGCTTTGAGGCACTTGGCTGGCTCAGTCAGAAGAGCATGTGACTCTTGATCCTGGAGTTGTGGCTGTGAGTTCGAGTACCAGGTTAGTTGTAGAGATTATTAAAATAAATAAATAAATAAACTTAAAAAAAATTTCCAGTGAGCTTCTCTACAGAAATTGGCAAGCTGATCCCAAATTCACATGGAACTGCAAAGGGACCAGAAGAAGCAAAACAATCATAGTTGGAAACTCACACTTCCCAATTTCAAAACTTACTACAAAGCTACAATAATCAAGGCAGTGTGGTACTGGTATAATGACAGACATATAGATCAATGGAACAGAACTGACAGTCTAGCAATAAACTTACAGTCAACTCATTTTCGACAAGGGTGCTAAGAAAATTCAGTGGGGCAAGAACAGTCTTTCCAATAAGTGGTTCTGTGACAACTGGATATGACCTTGGACCCCTATCTCATACCATATACATGAATTAACTCAAAATGGATCAAAGATCTAAATGTAAGCACTAAAATTATAAAATTTTAGAAGAAAACATAAAAACAAAAACCAAAAAAATAACAAAATATAGAACATAAAAAACAAAAAAACCTCATGACCTTGGATTAAGCAACAGTTTCTTAAATAGGACACCAAAAGTACAAGCCACCAAAGAGAAAAGATAAATTGTACATCAGCAAAATTAAAACTTCTGTGCTTCAAATGAAAGGCACCATCAAAAAAAAATAAAAAGACAACTCTCAGAATGGGAGAAAATTTTGCAAATCACATGTCTGATAAGTGACATGTATCTAGAATATAAAAAGAACTCCTATAACTCAAGAACAAACATTTTTAAGGGGCATCTGGGTGGCTCAGTCAGTTGAACACCAGACTCTTGATTTAGGCTTGCGTCATGATCTCAAGGTCATGAGATGGAGCCCATGTAGGACTCCCCACTCAGCAGGGAGTTCTTTCCCTCTGCCCCTCCCCTGCTCCCCGCTCACACACATGCATACTCTCTCTCTTTCAAATAAATAAATAAATCCTTAAAAAAAAAAAAAGAATAAAGAAAACATTTTTAATGGGCAAAGAATGCAAATAGACATTTCTTCAAAGAAGATATACAAATGACCAATAAGCACATGAAAAAGTGCTCAACATCACCACTCATCAGGGAAATGCAGATCAAAATAACAATGAGATAACCACGTCTTTATGAACCATTTATTTCCTGTCTCCTGATGCTTTGACATCTGGGTCTTTGTTAACCCTTGGGGAGACAGTACCCCCAACCCTGGGGCTGGCTAATTCCTAGAGAGAGCAAACAACTCATCTGCTACCATACCTTACAGATGTAAACCGATCTCAAGCCCTATTCTCAACCACTTTCTTCATGGGGTTCTCACGCTCAGGGCCACCATCCACATTGCCTAATCACCCACACCAGACAGCAGAAAACCAGGGATAGTTCCTACGCTCCAGAGCCTGCTGCAACTGTTCGAACTAGCCAATCCTAAACCTGCTTGCCCTGCCTTACCCATTCCCCTCTCCACAGAAACCGCAAAAAAGGCTCTTGCCCACATTCCCCTCTGCTCTGTCTCCTGACTGACTCTGGTGCCTCTCCATGTGGCCCTGGGTGGCAAGGCATGCCTCCCGGTTCTAGAGATCTGTTGAGTATAATAAATGTCTTCCTTCATGACATTTCCATGTCTCAGTATCTTACCATACCTGATTAAAACAAATCTCGGCTACCCTTAAGACAACTTCACACCCACTAGGATGGCTATAAGCAAAAAGGCAGATACTAACAAGTGTCAGAAACGATGTGGATAAATTATAATCCTCATACATAGTGGTGGGAACATAAAGTGGTACAGCCACTTTGGCAAAAAAGTTTGGCAGTTTCTCAAATGGAAAAATTTCTGCCCACATATTTAACATATTTACACCTAAACCCCACCATATTACCACCCCACTGCTATTCGATTAAGCCTCATACTCTACTGTAAAGAGCCTATACAAAAAAAGTTACAGAAATTCAAATGCTTGCCATATACAATGACATTGAAGAAAAAAACATAATCAGCTATAAATTCATTATTTTGAGCAAACAGATATCCTAAACCAAATATACTATTGGTGGTTAAATTTCCAATCTAGTTAAAATAATGAGAAATAATCATAAAATTGTATCAACAAACCAATTACAGTTTCATATACAATTATTTACCATTATAGCAAAAATAAATAACTCTATACCTTTTTCTCCTTAGATTTCTGTGTAGTATGAGAAGTGACATTCTCATTTGGGTGAACAAACTCTTGTGCTACAACTGTTTTTACAGGGTCTCCTTCAAGAACACAGTTTAGAAACTGAACTGTGTGTTCTAATGAATAGCTGTAGAAAGTTACAAATATATATAATGTTACTTAAAAAAATAAAAGTTATAGGAAAACAGTAACATAAGCAATCCTTCAAACATTTCAGAAGAATATGAAAAACTGGTTTACTTTGAAGCTTTAAACATTGACATTATATGCTCATTATGCATCTCAAAGACTCAAGAATGACCAGAAGGAAACTATTAAATAATAAGCTCTCAAAAACTAATTTCTGTAAATGAAGACCAAAAGGTAACATATTGACAATGAATTCATTTCCTGATCTTTTATTCCAGGTAGATTATCCACAACAAATCTTACTTTCATCTCATCACCTATACTTCTTAGGTCCCTTGTTGGGTTAACACATGGTCTCAGTTTCCTTCAAACATCAAACACAGACGATGTATCTTTAAACCAACATTTTTATTGTGTCAAATTTCACTTTTTAGTTAAACCATAAGGTTCTAGACAAAGAAATTCTAAGCAGGGATATAGAAAGGAAAAAGTAAACCACCATCTTACCTCTCACCCCTAATTATTCAGGCATATTTTCATGGTGATTTTATATGTAATATCAAATTCTACAAACTGATAAAGACTTGAAACACTCATGATCCAATTTCTAAAGAAACTCATTCCAAAGCAAATTATATATGACTTTATACTGCTATTATTTCAAGGCTATGTATGCTTCTGATCTCTTCCAGTGACTACATAAAGAAGAGCTGACCACAAAGGAGTATGTGTGAAATGTGATAAACAGTGATTGAAAGTACTGTGATATTTTACTGTTCTTCAATTCAGTAGACAACCCTTGATGGAGAACTATTTTGGACTACCACGTCAGCCCTCTGATATTGCTGCCTCAGATATGCTCAACAAAGAGAGGTTCCTAGGGGCCGGAAGCTACCAGCAAATCCCATCCTAAATAGCCCTTAAAATCACAGGCTTGCTTACTCATGGGGCTGGAAGACAGTGTCCACCACTGATGGTGTTAGAGGAGGATGGCCCTGGAAGATGACACCACAGGCATATATATAATCAGTAACTGAACCCACCTACCCTTCTGAAAGGTAAAGGTGAAGCTACTGCTAACTGAAAAAATTATCCAGCTGCTGGCGAACAAACGGAGACAACTGACCACCTACCCTGAAGGGCCTGACTGACCCCATCACTCTGGGCATCCCCAGGAAGGACTCACTCAGTCCCCCTTACCTTGCCTGGGGAACCACAACTCTGAGTTGTTTACCATCAGGCCAGATTCATAAGAGAGAGTTGCCATACACATTGCCACACCCCTAATCTCCATACCCTTGGGAGATTTTAACACATAGCTCTAACAAAACAGCCGGTTAGGTAGCAAAAATAAATAGGGAAATTGTTTATTGGAATAATACCCTTAAAAACTTGATTTAAGTGACATGTTTAGAACTCCACATACTTAGAGAATATTCTTTTTCAAAAGTACTTTCATGTAATATCTGTAAAAACTGATCATGTATAAACCACGAAGAAAATCTTCAATTCTAAAAAGAACTCTTCAGGCCACATTCTTGTACCTCAATACAACAAAACAAAATAAACAATAATCCTAACTCCACCTACCACCAAAGCCATCAAACCATTTAGAAAATTAAACACTCTTAAAAAAAAATATTAAAAACTTTTGGGTAAATGAGAAAATCAACCTGAATTAGAGATTATTTTTTAAATAATGAAAATGAGGGACGCCTGGGTGGTTCAGTCAGTTTAATGACTGTCTTCAGCTCAGGTTATGATCCCAGGGTCCTGGGATCAAGTCCTGCATCAAGCTCCTTGCTCAGTATGGAGCCTGCTTCTCCCTCTGCCTGCCATACCCCTGCTTGTGCTCGCTCTCTCTCTGACAAATAAATAAAATCTTAAAAAAAAAAAGGAAAAAAGAAAAAAATAATGAAATAAAATGAAAATACTACATATCAAAATCAAAATATTATATACACTATACAAAGAAAAATTCATGCCTTTAAATGTATTTACTAAAGACTAAAAGGAAATAAACTAACCAAACAGCTGAAAATACATCAACAAATTTTAAGAGAAAGGAACTATCAAAAACAGAAAAGAATCACCAAAATTAAAAACAAAAGTAAATGACTAGAGAACACAGATCAATAAACCAAGAGCTTATTCTTTAAAAAGGGCCAATCTGATAAAGAGCAAAAATAGAACCCAGAGAAAAAAACATCAGGAAAGGAAAAAGGGATACAACCAAATACAAAATAATGTTTTTAATTATCGAAGAATATTATATATAACTTAACAATAATAAACTTGAAAATTAAGGTAAAACTGATTTTCTAGCAGACAAACTACCAGAAAAGATTCATGAAAAAAGCAATCTGAATAAAGCAATAACCTTAAAAGGATAGTGAAAGATTCTAAAGACCTTCTCTCTGAAAAGGCACAACTCCAGAACTTTCAAGGTACTAATTTACTTAAACTTTCCAGAGTAGAGAGAAAAATGGCAGTCTTTCCAAATTATTTTATTAAGCCTAATGCCAAATAAAACCCTGAAACCAAAATCTGACAAAGGTAGCACAAGAACAGAAAATCACAGACCAAACTCATTTAATTACTGTTGCAAAAATCTTGAAATCAATTCCTACACTGCATTTAAAGAAAAAAAAAAAAAAATGCGCGGTGCCTGGCTGGCACAGTGAGTAGAGCATGTGATTCTTGATTTTGGTGTCGTGAGTTCGAGGCCCACACTGGGTGTAAAGATTACTTAAAATAAATTAATAAATAAACTTTTTTAAAAAAGGAAAAAATGAAAAACAAAAATCTGAAGATAAAGTAGGTTTTATTCTAGAAATCCAGTATTGTGATTAAAATACACTAATAAACTAAAGAAAAAAATCTATTAGATTCTGAAACAATTATAAAAAGCCATCTATTTAAAACATCTCTTGGGGCGCCTGGGTGGCTTAGTCGGTTAAGCATCTGCCGTCAGCTCGGGTCATGATCTTCAGGGTCCTGGAATCAAGTCCTGCACTGGGCTCCCTGCTCAGCGGGGAGTCCGCTTCTCCTTCCACCCCTCCCCCTGCTTGTGCTCGCTCTCTCAAAAATTGATTAATTTTAAAAAAAGAAAACTAAAATTTAAACAACAATGAACTATTTTACCCATTGGGATAGCAAAAATTTTAAAGATTCTTAATATCCAGGGAGGGTTACACTATCAGTACATATAACTAATACAGAAAGCCTCTATAAAAAATAATTGGCATTAGCTGTAAAACTTTTCAATGCGCACACTCTGAACCAGCAACTTCATTTAGGAACTAGCGTACAATAGCATTCATCCATGTGTGCAAAAATGTATGTTCAAGGAGGCTTAGTGCGCAACATGGTTTCCAATTTTTCTCACAGTCAAAAAGCCCATAAAGAGGAGTGTGTTCAAATTATAGTACTTTTGGGGGGAAAACATCTATCTATGGGAACGACAACAGGCAAGGTTTTTTATGTGCCTTTTTTGTTTTTGTAAAAAAAGAAAAGTTGAAAAGACTGAAAGAATACATTTTACATATGGATTTTTATAATAAAGATGGCCATTAGAATCGAAAATAAATAAATACATAAATCCTTAAAAAACACTTTAAGATTACTATGGAATACTCTACGGACTTAAAAAAAAGTGAATTACTAAGAACTGATTAGAAAGATAAATACGAACAAAACTACAAAACAGTATATGAAACAACCTATTTTTGGTGAAATATATATTTATATATAGACACAAAAGCAAACAGATACATGTAAGCACATACACGTCAGTGGACCATGAACCAATTGCCAAGACCTGCTCACTTTCTATATTATGTACATTTCACTTAAACGGTATATTATGCCTGTATGATTTGTTATCAGAAAAGTTAAAATGATATGCTTTCAATGACATCATAATAGAACCTACAGATAATCCTATCACTCACTTGTGGTCCTTGAAAATGTCCACCAGAAAATTTTGGTTAAGGGCTGGAAATATCTTAAAGAGCTGCTTCTCCTTTAGTTTAGTGGCACAATCTTTTTCAAACATAAGTGCCTCCCTTTTCTAAAACAAACAAACAAACAAAAGAGACAAAAATCATCCTTCAGACGGAATTTATAAAACTAATTATGCTGATCCAAAAGCATGGTTATTTTGTTGCAAAAAGATTAGTCATTTAAAAGCAATCACAGACTTTCTTCACTGATTAAAGACTGAAATTAGTAATACAAGTATTCTTGCACTATTTATTTATATCCCATTTTCTGCAAAGTATTTGAAGCTGTTCATTTATATACGTACACAATCACACATATACATATGTGTGCAAATGTATATAAATATATACTCTCACATATACACACCCAGCACATTCAGTCATATTATGTAAAAAAGGTGAAGATATATATAGAGATATATATAGATATAGATATATATTTTTGTATAAAAACAGGATATAAATAAATGAAGAAGTCAGAGTAGAGAAAATAAAAGTAAGAACATAGGATAAAGCTAGCAAGTAAAATTAGTACATTAATGCATGCCATAAAATCCTGTACAATTGCTAAAGGTAGGCCACAAATTCAGTTCTGAGCTTCTTAGTGGCCAAAGCAAAGGGGGAGACAAAGATTCTCAGTGTCCATAAAATAAAAACAAACCAGTTGCTCAGGAGAAGTACAGCTTTTTCTGGTACTGAGACCTGAGAGAAATTTCTCCCATGGGCCCTCATAAAAGGGACACTGTGTGATGCTGTGAACAACGTCCTCAAAAACATATTCTCCTCAATGGGCAGAAACTACAATGTACAAATAAGTTGCAAATTCAGGTTGACAGAAAATCTTAAAATTCACAATTTAAAAAATTTTCACAAACATATTTACTCCAAAATAACTATGAGAACTGTCAGATTATTATTTTTTCACAAGTCATAATTGGATCTATTTAAATTGCCAAACTAACCAACCTTCCTAAAATGTGCTTTTTAAATTCTAACCTAGGATTATGACAAACATTCTTAAAGTTGATTTCGAACTCTAATTTGTTGACACTGTGATGTAAGTACATAATACTTTTGCTTGCTACGAAGCTGCTAACGTTTGAAAAATAACTTCCTAAAAAATTTCAAAGGTGACTCAAAAATATAAAAATTACAATAATCTAGGACAACCCTAGAACAGTTATTGTTTTTGAAGCCTCACATATTTAGGTCATTTATAACACCAAACAACTAAAAAACAAATAAAAGAGGATCCATAATGGGTGACAATCTGACCAGTAACAGGGACTGGTAAAGCTGAGCACATCACACATCACAAGAGTAATGGAAACGAGCCACCTCAAGAATTTAAAATATTTCATGTTTTATTTAAGATACACATTATAATATGAACTTACTAAAAAATTCAGTGATCAGATTTACTAGCACTCTACCAGGTCATAGAGTTTCTAAACTACAAATTCTAAGGTCTCATGACTGAAAACTCATGACCTTAATCGTAATTATTCTACTCACATATTATGCCTAATGTTTATTTTATATTCTTTGCTTAAAAAAATACAAAGTGTATTTCTCCTTTGGAGACAAAGAGTGAAAAGAAAGTATCAAGAAATTCTCTTACTGAGGTTCTACCTAAGGAGAAGTATCCTTGGGACAAATTAAGGTTCTATTACCCAACCCGTAGAAAGATAAGCAAAAATCACTGATAGAAAAATAAAAAACACATTAAGTTGGGAAGTCAAAGATACTCATCTGTCCACTATTATACTGAGAGACTAAAAGGCAGATTAGAACCACAAAGATAAGTTTCAGTAGTAAAAAATGGCATTCCAACAAAAGGTTTCAAACCATTTGGGCAAAAATTCTAAGATTTCCTTATTTTTTTAAGAAAATGCATTTCTCCAATAATTACACATATATTTCAAACAACACTTACATTATAAGACCCTACCAAAGAGATTGTTCCTTAGGTTATGTAAACATGCAAAAAACAGTAGCATATTTCCCATTACTTAACAAGACAAATGGGGAAAATAAATATGAAGGTGGAGGAATCCCATCATTCTTCCTATGCCCCAATTCTATGCATTTCAGCCAAATGTAAAGGTGCTCCTTTGAGTAGTCAAATGAGTACGAGAGAAAGTGAAATGTTTTAAGATCACCATCTAAGAATTATTTCTTTTCTTTGAGAATTGGACTAAATAACCTCTAAGGTCTTTCCCTTTTTAATTTCTGAAATTCTCTAATACTAATTTTCAGAATTCCAAGAAAGGCTAAGAAGAAATACAAAAGAAACCAAATTCATTTATGGCTTCATAAAATTTGATATGGTGAATAAGGAACAAAAATAAAATTCAAAATAAAGTTTCTATTTGAACCTGTTTGATTAAAAAGTTAGAAAAAGAAGAGTACTTAATTTTAAGTTTCTAAATTTTTCTCTAAAAAACTATTTTGTGGCGCCTGGGTGGCTCAATTGGTTAAGCATTCAACTCTTGGTCTCAGCTCAGGTCTTGATCTCAGGGCCATGAGTTCAAGACCCACACTGGGTTCCACGCTGTGCATGGAGCCTACTTTAAAAAAAATTGTTTTGAGGTTGGATAGTTCTTTAATAGCAAGATAGACATTTCTTTTTATTAATTTATGAGTAAAATTATCTTTAAATGAAAAATTTCTTTCATGTTTTTCAAGAATTAAAAAATTATAGAAATAAATGCTAAAAGTCAAAAAAATATGCAGCTCAATCACATGCAAAATTAAATCTAAAATAATGATTTAACACCGACTGGCTTACTGCTATAGAATATCAACTAATCTCCCAGAAGCAAAAAATCCCAGCTTCAAACTTCAAGACAGTTTCAATGTTAACGTTAACTCCAATCAGGTTAAATACAGATTCCAGACTAGGAAATACAGAATCAAATGAAAGTCACAAAGTAAACATACAATCAACCTAGAGTCAGAGATAAAGGCTTAATAGTTATACTAACTCATACCAAATCGTGTTTTTCCTGTAAAGCAATTTCTTCTGACATTATTTCTCTGAGTGATACTTTTTTAGTTTGAGTGTTCCAATGATCCAAAAAGGGTAGCATTTCAGGTGCTGCTAAAGTCTTCAGTAATTTTTTGCCTGTTCTCTGAGATGATTTTTGTTCAGAGTTATCAAGACCAACATGCCCAACCACGGAAGGATCTACAAAAGCAGTATAAATAGTATCAGGCCCTCAACAATAAACACACAAATTAAGCATTACTCATTCCGTTACAACTACCTCAGAAAGACCAAAGAAACATGATTTTTTATTTCTACCTTACAAATATAACTCTGCAGTTTCAAAATATGCCTTTGTATAATTGCAAGCAAGAAATATATATAAATTTAGGAATATTTCAAATGAGCAACGATTTGGGTATTATTGTAAATCAACTCAATGGTTCCCACTCTTTTTTACATCGCACTGACACAGAAACACCGACACATACACTGGTAAACAAACAGAGTTGCAGCCAGGTGGAAGCGACCAGCTAAGAGCAGCTCTGGTTAGCTCTGCTCAGCTACTCCGAGGACTGAAAGGATCAATATTTTGGCAAACCCATAAACCCTCTAGAGGCACACAACAAATATTGAACAAATGATATTCAACATAAGGAAGAACCTGAACATTCTAAGAAGTTCACAGTAACAAGATTTAATGTATAATATTTCAGCATCTCTAAGGGATATCAGCACATTCTGATATACTCCTCTGCTTTCCCAGAGAGTGAAGACAGCAGATACTGCCACCCACATAACTAACTCTGATACCCTGTCGTACCTCTAGCTCTCAAATAGCTTTAGTTCTTGAAGCTGCAACTAAAGCATACCCAAAGAAACTTCCACCTGGAGTCCTGGTATGGAGTGGACAAAAGAGGCATCTGAAGGAAACATGCACAATAGGAGGCCCCTGTTAACAGCTCTGCTACCCTGCACTAATCGTTGAGGACAACGCTACCTAAAAAGTCTTCTAGAATCAAATATTTCAATTTGGCAGATGTTCCAAAAGCAGGACTTTTGTGCTCTAAAAAAATTAACATCAATAAAAATTTCAAATAACCAAGTAATAAGTGAATGATGCTCTCTATCAGACACATGAGCATTTTATTGCTCTCAAACCAGAACAGTTTTCTTTCCTTCAGAGCAAAATCTTAAACAGGAAACACCGTGACTCTACGTATTAGAGCACACCTAAGGTGTTCCACTGTACTCATGAAAGTTAATCATAGGCACTTTTTAGTTCTAGTTTTATTTTATGTCAATATTAAATGTTAAATATTTTTAAAGAATTTTTATTTGCAAATCAAAATTCTTGGGTACCATATTTTGTAGAAGTACACTTAATAATGAGTTAACATTCATACACATACACCAAGTTTTAACACCATTACAAGAACACCAGAAGTAAAAAATATGTACTTTACCTTGTATAAACTTGCCACAGGATACCTCTTCTTGTCTTTGTCGCTCCTAAACACAAATGCCAGACAGGGGATTTGCAAAGGAGGGTGCATTAGAAAATAAGATTATATTATTTTTTTCTAGAAATCACTTCTCCTTGTAAAACTATCAATCATTCTTGCTAAATCCAAGTAAAACAATAAAATTAGATAAGATTATGAAGTATGACTATATAAACATATTTTTCCACTTATGGAGCTCTTAAGCTTTTTTTTTAGACTGTTTTTGAAATTTAATCAATCAGCACTGCAAGTCTTTAGAGAGTAAAAAACTATTTATGATTTTTCTCTTAAAAAAAAGTCAACAATTATACTGAGCTCCATTGTTAGTTATATAATTTGGCCAGTCTGGAAATAATCTAAAATACTGGAAAGAGAACAAATATCACTAATCTGGGGGCGCCTGGGTGGCACAGCAGTTAAGCGTCTGCCTTCGGCTCAGGGCGTGATCCCAGCGTTCTGGGATCGAGCCCCACATCAGGCTCTTCCGCTATGAGCCTGCTTCTTCCTCTCCCACTCCCCCTGCTTGTGTTCCCTCTCTCGCTGGCTGTCTCTATCTCTGTCGAATAAATAAATAAAATCTTTAAAATATATATATATATATATATATCACTAATCTGTTTACTGGAAAAATTTCACTCCCTCTCAAAGTCAAAATTCAATAGAATTCTTTCATACAACAGATTTTATTAAGAGCAAAGGTGAACACAAAAGGAGCTCTTCATAAAAAAAAGCCTACCAACCATTATAGATTCTTTCCATTTCTCATGAATCACTTTAGCCAGATTCAGATCTATATGAACCACACAATCCTCAACAGTCAGAGACCCTTGTGAGGGGGAAAAAAGAAAAGAAAATATAATCATTACTCATACATTTTCAGAAAATATACTTAACCACCTTATGTATCATAAAACTAATTTGTATTATTAGTTACTAATCTATATTTCTAGTTCTAAATCTCTCGGAATATTTTTGTTTATGTACTATGTCACTGTTTTCACACTTCTTGGCAGGTGCAATGCTTCATATATTTAAGTTATTCATCTCCATGAGTTTAAATGTATATATTCATTTCCATTAGTCAAGACTTTTCAAGAAGTGTGTCCTAAGAAATTAATCTTGCCTTAAGTATATCTGGAGTAGCACCACAGATTCAAAAATGTTCACCTGTGCAAATAAGAGGTAAATACCACAGAAAACTTTCAATATATGCATGGGATGAACACAAACTCCATATAAATACTATTTCTTTAAATTATGTTTTTTAAAATCCTCTACAAACAAATGTGTCAAAATTAAGGTAGGCAACACAAATTACATTTCAGTTAACATATAACATAATTCTAAAATTAAGACAGAACCCTGAATCTGTATTCTATTCACACAAAGACACACACACAGGTAATCTATTTTTTCTTTACCTGAATCAATACCAACAGGGCCAAATAATTCATTGAGCTGAAAAGCCAGCTCAGGTGGTAATGCCAATTCCAGACAGTCTATGGTCAGAGATTTGGCCATCACTGGCATGGGACTCGACATCTCAGTTTTATCTTCCTCACTAACTCCAGCTGACAAAGTACTCTCAGCCATTAGAATTTTTTCCATTTCCTGTTCATCTTCATTCATAAATTCTTCAGTGTTTAGAAATTTCACATAATCCTTTGGAATATTTTCATTTTTCTTCATTTCAAGAGAGTCAGTAAAATCAACTTCTTCATTTAATTCAAGATTTGAAGTGCTCGAGTGTAAAATATCAGACAAATTCAAAGAAGAATGTATACTGTCTCCGATCTCTGTGACTTCTAGATTCTTCTCCATTTCATTCACATCTTTAGCAATAGTAGCTTTCAGAGTACCAGGGAAAGACTGCTTAATGTTATATAGACCTGGAAGTTGTGCCTGACTACTGGGAAGTACTTCATTAGTATTCTTTAGATCTAGAGTGGCATGAGGAAATAAACCTGTTATTAATCCAGATTTTTCAGTAGTGATAGCTCTTATTTCTGCCTGCTCTGAGTTTCCCTCTTCTGAATCACAGGTGGACAGTATATTAGTGTTACTAACAGCAGTGCCATGGCTAAATTCTGACACAGAAGTATTAGAATGCTCCAAGGTTCCTCTTTGGCTAATAATTTCCTTCAAATTTAATCCCAGAGAAAATGGCCCAATTTGTGCTTCATCATATGATTTTTGGATATTCTCAAATTCAGTATCCTCACATAATTTAGTTTCAGAATCCAACAAAAGGCTTGTGGCCCAAATAATATCTTTGTTACACCTCTCATATAAGTCTTTTAGGGCTTCTAATGAAAAGGATCCAAAGAGTTTACAGAGAATGTTAAGATTTTCAGATTCATCAGCACTGGTAAGCTCACTTTCTTCAACATACGTGCTTTTGTCATACATTACCCTATATGGAATTGTTTCTTGAACATCTAATTTTGTGTTGATATTGAAAGCTTTTGGTTTAAATCCATCTAATCGTCCTGTTAATACTCTCACAGAATCTGAAACACTAATTTTATTCTTTTCTATTTTCCATAAGAGAGCAAAATCCCGTGGTTCAGTCTGGGTATACATGCCTTCTTCTATTCCAGGGACTTTTTTAGATTTTCCTTCTGGAAATTCAGCTAAAGTTTGTGGTCCTACTACTCCAGGAATAGTTGGATCACTATTGGTAAAAGTAAGAGACAATGTGTGCTGTCTATGAATCTTTTTACTTGGACAAGTCTTATTCTCACAGGTCATTTCACTGGGTAGTGTTTCGGAATTTCCTAAAGTGGAACTACCCAGGGTTTTTAGTTCTTCAGGGTTTGTGCCCCAACAATGAGTCTCATGTGCTGTGTAGAAGGGTATTTCATTCATACTACCTCTAGTTCCAAATTCTAGGTTGGGTTCCTTTAAACCATCCTTTGGCATTCTTGATCTGTGCTCTCTCTGAGCTAAGGAATCAGATGAAGGCCAGTCACCCACAATGCTGAAGGACTGTTTTTCAGTACTTTTATACGTATCATATTGAGAGCTATTGAAAGATTCTGAAGCATCATCATACTGTGACTTCTTGTCATCCTCTGTACTTTCATGCGGAGATTCTCGTTGCTGGTTATGATCTATACTCGCAGACAGAGTATTATCTAATCCTCTGCGTGACTGAAGGCGATTATATTTTTTGTCACCTTGTACAGATGAAGCTTTTTCAGTTTTTCGGTTCCTTTTTGTCCTCTGACCAATAGTCTTATCAACTGGCCAGTCACCAACAAAATTTGATAGCTCATGTCTCGGGAACTTTTCCAAAGTTGACTTGCTTTTTGGTTTTCCAAAGGCTTTTTTCTTTACTGTGGCTCTTTCTTCCAATGCTTCACCAGGCGAAGATTTTTCATTATGAAATGGTATAGTATTTGAAAGATCATAGTCTTCTTGATTATTTTCACCGTAGCAAATACTCGGTGACACTCTCTCTACAACACTATCTACATCAGTTTTACCATACTCTCTCTCAGAAGCCAGTTCCGCCTGTTCTTTTTTACTTTTTTCTGTTGCTTGTTCTTTGCTTTCAGAATCAGAAAAATACATGTCTGAAACTTCCTGAATGAAAGCACTCTGAATGGTAGGATTCATAACACTTATTTCATTTCTTCCTTTGTTTAAATCTGCATTAGAGAGATACGTAACATTCTCAGGTAATACAGTTTCTTTGGTCACTTCAAGGTTCTTCTCTTCAGTTAATTCTAGATGCTTCAAAGATGAGGATAAAACATTTTCTTCTTTTTCAGAGGTAATATCTTCATTGTCTCTTGGGCTGTAAGATTTTTTTTAAAGTATTATAAGGAAGTCTCAACGTTGCCATTAACATTATGATTTAAATTAAAGAAGCATTCAACTGAAAAACAAGACACTTAACAGTTATTCTAAAACTTCTACAAATAAACTACATTAAAATTATAAAAGCTCCTCTTGATCTTTCCCTAGTACATTATGAATACATCCCTTTACTGTAACCCCAACACCTAACACAATGCTTGGCATATAGGAAGCACTCAAACTTTTTTCAAATTAAATAGCAAACATGAGATTTTCAGTTAAGGTGTTCACAGCATTAAATATTAAAGTGACGATTCTAAATTTGTTCCCAGAAGAGGACACCACCTCCCTGGTTTCTTTCAGAACTATTTTAGCTTAATATATGTGAAAAGAGGTCTGCCTCTATAACACCTGTCATATGCTACAGGATAATGCTTAAGCTTCATTTACAAAGTCACAAGGAGTCAACATGATTTGCACAACTAAAAGAAATGAGAGAAAGGGAGAAGAGCTGTCATTTGAAATGTCACCTGTTAAATTTTTTAAAACCATCCTCAATGTTAGTTTCAGACTTAGAGCACTTTTGCCTAATCATTACACTTTCAACTTCAGTGCTTTTTCCTTAGTCATAATTTATCAACTCATCTTCCTTCCTTTCTTTCTTTTTAGAAGGGGAAGGAAGGGAGAAGGGAGAGGAAGAGAACACTCAAGCAGACTCCCTGCTGAGCGCAGAGCCTGAGGCTCCATCTCACAACCTGGGATCAGGACCTGAGTGGAAATGAAGAGTCAGAAGCTTAACCAACTGAGCTACCCAGGTGCCCCTTCCTCCCTCCCTCCCTCCCTCCCTCCCTCCCTCCCTCCCTTCCTTCCTTCCTTCCTTCCTCCCTCCCTCCCTCCCTCTCTTCTTTCCTTCCTTCCTTTCTTCCTTCCTTCCTTTCTCCTTTTCCTTCTTTCTTCCTTCCTCCCTTCCTTCCTTCCTTCCTTCCTTCCTTCCTTCCTTTCTTTCTTTCTTTACTTCCAGGAGCTCTCAAAGTCCCCACTCTCCCATGAAGCCTTCCTAAATGAAATCAAATCTAACACTGAGTTTTCTATATGCCAGATGCTATTTTAAGTCTTTTAAAAGTATTAATTCATAATCCTTATGAGATTTTTTTGAGCAAAGTGTTATTATTGCCATTTTAGAAATGAATAGCCGAAGTACAGAGAGATTCTATAAATTGTCAAAGATTACAAAGCCTTGGGATTTGAAGCTAGGAAACACAGCTCAGGGGCCCATGCTCTAAAACACTTTGCAACACAGCTCCTCAATAAGAGAGCATTTATGAATTTCCTCTTCCCAACTCCTTTTTAACAGAGCCTCACCATTCCTTATCACCAAAAAGTGTGGGCAACTTAGAGCTCTATTTATATTTAAGGTTATTCTTTGACTCACCTATCTATTCAATTGCTTATATGTCCTAAATGTTTAATAGAATCAGTACTATGCTGGACTACAAACTTTGAAAAGGCTGTGACTTGTATTACTTAGTCAAAGTATCCATTAATAATTAATTTTTATAATACTAACTAGAAAGGGTATTTTTACAAAAACCTAAGGAAATTAAGAAGTGATGTGACTAGATACAAAATAATGACAGGCAATAACAGATAAACACTGGAATAGCGGGCAGTAAATAAAGAAGGCAGGAGTATTCAGTATAAAGGTGGAGCCACAAAACCCTGAGGACAATGAAAACTCTCCCATCTCATTGCATATGTAACCACACTTCTCTTGCTAACCATATACATCTTGCTTCAGGTAAGACTATATTCAAACCCTACAAATAATAAACGTCTACTTTTATTTTTAAAGTTATTTGGCAGTGATTTCACAAGCTCCAACCTTCTTTTTTAATTACATTTCGAACTGAATTTGTATATACAGGGACTTTAACCTACCTAGTACTTCTGTCCTCGCAAGAATAGGCACACAACTCAATACGTTCCGTTTTCTCTGGAACTGAAGAACTCATGATTATTGGCACTGAAACAAAACGCTGATAATGTTCCAACATTCTTGTTATTTTTTCTTTGCTTACCCCATGAATATTACGCCTAAAATTCCAGGGGAGAAAAGGGTAGAAGGAACATTGGTAATTGTTTTAAAAACTGGAATATAAAATGTCAAGAAAAACAATATTATTTCTAATATGTAAAAATATCTAAGCTGGTTTATTATAACACAATATATAGTGTTAGATTCTAATTTCATCTTATTCAGGATGTCTTAAATTACCATTTTTTTAATCATTCCATACAATCTTTTCCAAACATCATTTGTCAACTTGGAAAAAACCAGCAGATCCTAATAACTGTAAAAGAAGTTATTCTCAAGCTCTGAAAAAAAAATTTCATAAGAATATGACCATAACTTCAAGACTAATTATTAACTAGTAAGTACAAAAAATCCCACTACAATCTTCTCCTTATGCCATTATGGCCGATTAGATGTCCAAAGGGCCTTCCTATTACAATAAAACTGGATCCCAAGTCAATTAAAGCAAACATATGTTTTAATACATTTTAAGTTCAAGCAAAGAAAAAAATTCCTGCTATATGAAGTCTCCGGATGTCCAAATATGAAATTTGTCATATTTGTGCTTTCACTCATGGGAGCTTATTCGCGTGTTTTTATGAACTCATATTTAGTTAAACCTAATATATGAGAATCCTTAGGCCTTAAACTGCCGTGCTTTCCTTCATACAACATCTGGATTTGCATCTGCCAGGAGGCCAGATGATATGCTTTAGTCCCTCAAGGATTTTGTCTTAATGAAAACATCTCAGTTGCAATATTCCTATCTTGGGTTGGATCCAAGGCTTAGTGTCTGGATCCCAGAGATAATATTAGTATTTGCCACTTGGGCAAATCTCACTTTCATATTTACCTACCTCAATCTTGTCTGGTTTCAGATCACAGAGAAGCAAAGAGATAGAAAATATGAAAGAGAAGTTAAGAGACATAGACATAGAGGACAGAGCAAAAAGATAGTATACATCTAATCCAAGTCCCAGAAAGAAAGTATATGGGACAGAAGCAATTTAAGAAAAATGGCTGAGGATTTTCCAGAACTGATCAAAGACATCACTGATATCCCCTGATCTCAGAAGCCCAATAAATCCCAAACAAGATACATATTAAGAAATCTACTAGAAACATGGTACTGAAATTTCATTCACCAAAGATAAAGAGATGATATTAAAAGAAACCAGAAATTAAAGGGGAAAAAAAAAACTAGTTATCTACAAAGAAACCAAGTATTAGAATTACAGCTGACTTAACAACAATAATGGAAGTCAAAAGAGAATTAAATGTTATCTTCAATAACAGAAACTGTCAATCTAGAATATATACACCCAATGAAAGTATCTTACAAGAATGAAGGCAATAAAAGAATTTTCAGATTAAAAAAAAAAAGAGTTTGACATGAAGCAGAACTACACTGTAAAGAAAATCCTAAAAGATGAATGTCAGACAGAAGGAAATTCCCAGATGAAATATCTATGATGAAAGAAAAATTAAGCACAACAATAACTATATGAGTGAAAACACACACTGTCTGTACATTCTGGACAATCACAGCATGTAAGTCAGAAGGGAGGTAAATAGTTAAAATGTTTGAAAAAAGTCCTTTATATTTGTGAGAAAAAGACTAAGAAAATGGTTTGACTTTAAATTTAAGGTTTACGTGATCAAAGTTTTAATGTAACCACTAAAAGGATAAAAATAGTGTATATAATTTCCAAATTAAAAGAGAAGGAAAAAATAAATAAGAAAATCTGCATTCAGTGAAAAAAAATCCAAAATAAGGCATGATAAAAAGGGGGAAAAAATCAAATATATAATTTTCTGTAATAGAAGAAAAACAATCACAGGAAAGGTAAAATAAAGACAAAGTGTACAGAGTGAGACAGTAAGAAACAAGACTAATTATATGAATAACCAAAATAACCATAAAAGAATTAAGCTTAAGAATGAAAAGCCAAAGATGGACAGAGAGGATTTTTCAAACTCCAGTCATACTGGTTATAAGAGATACACTTAAATGTAAAGACACAGAAATGTCAAAAGTAAAAGTATGGAAAAAGAAATAACACTCAAATCCTAAAAGGAAGCTGGTGTAGTTCTATTAATATTAGACAGATTAGACTTAATAACAAAAATTAATATTAAGGATCAAAGAAAATCACTTGACAAGGATAAAAGGTTCAATTAGACAGATACAAAAACATCAAAAAATATCCTCAGAATACATAAAGTGAAAATAGGCAGATTTATAAGAAGAAAGGTAGACATACTCAACATAATAAAGGGAGATTTCAACACATCCCTCTCACATAAGTTTCCTCATTCCTCTCTTAAACATTAACCCGTCAAACAAATTTTTCTAAAAAGTAAAGCTATAGAAGATGTGAGCAACAGAATAAGCATGATTTAATAATATATTAATATACTATAACCAGTATACATTTTTGTCAAGCAAACAGGAAACATTTATAAAAACAATGAACTAGGCCATAAAATGCACCTTTTAAAATATCAGAGTATTAGTGTCACACAAATGGCACAATCTTACCTACTACAGTTAAGTTGAAAATGAATTTCTTAAAAAAGAAATTTAAAAACCATCTGTTCACAAACTTAAATACATAGTTTTAAATAACCCAAGGGTTAAAAAGTAAAATTAATCATAATGCAAACTACAGAATAAATGATAAAAAGAAAGTATTATATAGTAATATCATATATTAAAATTCTAGGACCATCTAATTTCCTAGGAAAACTTATAGCATCAAATGCTCATATAAGAAAATAACCTAAACCTTCAGGTGAAACCTTATAAAAACAACAGAATAAACAAAGCAAAACAGATTATTTTAAAAAGCAAAGAAAGTAGAATAAAAGAGAAGCAGAAATGAAGTGAACATAAAACAAACTTATAATAGAAAGATCAAACGAGCAAAGAGATGTTTATTTGAAAAGGCTAATAAAAAATCTGATCTCTGGTGAGAATAATCAAGAAAAAAAGAAGATACATATAACATATTCAGATTGAAAAGAGGAACTTAAGTATGTATGCAACAGAGATGTAAATGGTAAGAGAATACTATAATGTTTTAATAAAGTCTTAATAAATTTGGAAACTTTGGTGTAATGGACATATTCCAACGGAAACTTCTCACAAAGAAAGCACCAGGTCCAGAAGTTTCATAAGTAAATTCTATCAAACATCCAAACTTACATAACTCAGAAAAGAGAAAAAGAAGAAATACTTTCCAATTAATTTTATCAACCTAAAACCACGATATCAAAGCCAGGTAAGAAAGGGCAATGAAGAAAAAATTATTGATCAACCTCACTCATTTATACAGATGCAAAAATCCTAAGCAAAATATTAGAAAACCAAATCTAGTAATGTACCAAAAACATATAAGAAGGAATGAAGTACTGATACATGCTACAACATGGATGAATCTTGAAACATTATGCTAAGTGAAAGGTACCAGACACAAAGGGCACAAAATTGTATGATTCCATTTATATGCAATGTCTAGAATAGGCAAATTCATAGAGACAGAGAAGCAAATTGGCAGTTGTCAAAGGAAAGGGAGAATTGGGAGTGACCAATAGCAGGTATGGGTTTCTTTTGAGGTGATGGAAATGTGCGCTAACTAGATAGTGGTGATGGTTGCACAACATTATGAATATACTAAAATCAGGTTGTCCTTTAGTTAGTATTGAAATTAGTTAAAATGACCAAGAAGAAAATACCCTGACCAAAATCAAGTTAGGGTTATCTCTAAGGGAATATAGAGCACAAAGCAAAATACATTGTGTGTCCATGTACTAAGTAACATTTTTATTTAAGTCAAACAATCAAGTAAACCAGTAAAACCTTTGGGAGAAGGGCAAGGAGGGGGGAGAGTAGTGCAATAACTGGATAGCTAGACATCTGCTATCTTCTCTACCTGTACTTCCCTCACTTCCTTTCAGTATTCTAAGTCACTAGACAGCTACAATGATTTGTTCCTCCCAGTAGCACATGGTTCAAGTATGCCAAACCCCAGGATCTGTTCTCATTTCAGATACTGACATTATACTACTAAGTAATAAAGTACTGACTATATAATACAACTGGAATGTTTCTGTTAATTAACTCAATATTAGGAACAAAAAGATACAAACTCTTCATAAACTGAAAAAAGGTCTACAGGAAATACAAAATTTGTTGTCAAAGCTGCAATCTAATCCATTTTCTTTCATTCATTATTTACAGGGAGAAAAAAACCTAGATAGACTGTCTATTCACTGCCATAAATTAAAAACATGTATTTAAATAGTCGCTAAATTTTACCTTGCAAGTTCCTTTGGTTTGAACTTCCACCATGTGTCCGGTTCCCGGAAAAGGACTTTATATTTATGTTTTTGAGACTACATACAAAAAAGACAAATGTATTTAAAAATACTACTTCCATGAAATTAAATGCATCGTTTCCAAATTCATAGCATGTTAAAACTGAAACCTAAAAGATTATCTAAATTGTGATGAGTTTGTTAAACTGGCAAAAGGTACAATCTCTTTCACCCAGCAATTACCTTCCAGAAAGTTATGCTACTAATAAATAATTACATAAGACTGCAAATACACACACACACACACACACACACACACACACACACGCACACACAAGCTATCCAGTTGACCATTATTTGTAATAACAAAAGAAGACAACATACTGACTATTAATACGCAACTGGCTAAATAAATGAAGGTACAGCTGTAGAATGCAAACACAGCAGTTTTATTTTTTTCTTTAAGATTTTATTTATTTATTTGACACAGGGGGAGGGGGGGTAAGCAAGCACAAGCAGAGGAAGCAGCAGGCAGAGGGAGAAGGAGAAGCAGGCTCCCCGCTGAGCAAGGAGCCTGACATGTGGCTCGATCCCAGGACCCTGGGATCATGACCTGAGCTGAAGGCAGATGCTTAACTGACTGAGCCACCCAGGTGCCCCCAAATATAGCAATTTTAAAAATGCTGCGTGTGTTAATGAGAAAAGGTCCCAATATAAACTGTCAAGAAAGTAAGATACAGAATTTTCACTTGGGTAAAAAAGAATTATTCACACATTTTTCATGTATAGAAAACTTCTAGAAAGATTCTCAAAAATATTATTAAAAGCATCTACTTTGGGTGTCTGAGTGGCTCAGTTATTGGGCGTCTGCCTTCCACTCCAGTCATAATCCTGGAGTTCCAGGATCGAGTTCCACGTCACGTCGGGCTCCCTGCTCAGCAAGGAGTCTGCTTCTCCCTCTGACCCTCACCCCACTTGTGTGCTCACTCTCTCTCTCAAATAAAAAGATTAATACATACATACATACATACATACATAAATCAATCTTTTAAAAAAAAAGCATCTACTTCAAGGGAGTAGGATTTTTCAGCATTCTTTCTTATAATTGGAATATTTATCATACATGTATTACTTTTATAATTTTAAAAGTATTTTAAATAATGCCTCATTCTATTTTTCAAAATTCTAATATGGCTATAATCTAAAAGCCATGCCCTACACTTGTACACTAGATCCATCTCCTCTCTCCACCTCAAGGATAACTGAGTTTAGCAATTCACCCCTCTCTTTGAGGTAGCATTAATTCCCCCCACCTCCCACCCCCACTCCCCCTTGAATCAGTCCCATCACATTCAGTTATTTCTCCCATCTTACTCTTAATCCCCTTTCCCCTGCCAGCAATCGCTCCATCTTCCTGCTTCCCTTTGCAAGAAAATGCCTCAAATAATTACTACACTCTGTCTCCAATTTCTCTCCTCACCTCTCTTAAACCCACTCCAACCGGCTACCCCACTGAAACTGCCCATCAACACCACAAATTACTTCCACACTGGTAAAACGCTACAGTTAATTCTCAGTCCTCTCTTACTTGACTCTTAGCAGCATTTGTCACAGTTCATCACTCCCTAGCTCTAACACTTTCTTCCTGCACTCTTGGTTTTCCTCCTGCCCCACTGGAAGGGTGTTCTCATTCTTTTTTGCTAGTCCTTTTTTGCCCAGACCTCTTCCCACTTAAGTCCTTCACTTAGTCCTTGGTCCTCTATTCTTTTTTTTTTTTTTTTTTTAAGATTTCATTTATTTATTTGACAGAGAGAGAGAGACAGTCAGCAAAAGAGGGAACGCAGGCAGGGGGAGTGGGAGAGGAAGAAGCAGGCTCCCAGCAGAGGAACCCGATGTGGGGCTCGATCCCAGGACCCTGGGATCACGCCCTGAGCCGAAGGTAGACACTTAACAACTGAGCCACCCAGGTACCCCTTGGTCCTCTATTCTTGATCTATACTCACTTCTTTGGTAATATCATTCCATTCCTTGGCTTTGAGTATCACCCATATGGTAATGACTCTCAGATACGTATCTTTAGCTCAGAATTCACTCTTGAACTCCAAACTCATAGATACAACTACCTGTTCAACAAATTTAACAGGGGCGCCTGGGTGGCACAGCGATTAAGCGCCTGCCTTCGGCTCAGGGCGTGATCCCAGCGTTATGGGATCGAGCCCCACATCAGGCTCCTCCGCTATGAGCCTGCTTCTTCCTCTCCCACTCCCCCTGCTTGTGTTCCCTCTCTCGCTGGCTGTCTCTATCTCTGTCGAATAAATAAATAAAATCTTTAAAAAAAAAAAAAATTAACATATTCAAACCTAAACTTTTGAAATCCATTACCCCACACCCACCACAAAACTATTTTATCTGAACCCTTCTCCATCATTACGCAGGCCAAAAACCAACCCTATGTCACTGAATTCCTCTCTCTCTTTCACATCCATCAATCTAATGAGAAATTCAGTTGGCTCTACTTTCAAAATATATCCAGAATCTAATCAGTACTCACTGTCACCTTCAGTGCCACCACATTGGTCTAAGCCATATGATCTCTTACTTTAATTACCACTATTGTCCTCTAATTAATCTCCCTGCTTCCACCCTTGCCATCCCCGCCCCCACCCTTACCCCAAGTCTATTCTCAACACTGCACTACAGCAATCCTGTTAATAGTCAGATCATGTCACTACTCTGCTCAAAACCCTGTTATGGACTGAATGTCTGTGTCCCTTCAAACCCCATTATGTTGAAACCCACTCCCACCATGTGACTGTGTTTGGAGATTGGCCTTTATGGAGATAATTAGGGTTAAATGAGAACATAAGGGTAAGGCTCCAATCTGACAGAATTAGTATGCAAGAAAGAAGAGACACGAGAGAACTCATGTATACACCATAGGAGAACATGGCAAGAGGCAGCCATCTGCAAGCCAGGAAAACAACTCTCACCCAGAAACCAACCCTGCCAGACCTTGACCTGGGACTCCAAGCCTCCAGAACTGTGAGAAAATAAATTTGTTGTTTAAGACACCCAGTCTGTGCTATCTTATGGCAGGCTGAGCAGATTAATACATCTTCCATGTCACTCAAGGTAAAATCTGAAATTCTTACAGTGATCTATGAGCCCCTATATAATCTGCCCTACCATCTCCCCAACCACCATTACATCTCTGACCTCATCTCCCACTACTAATCCCCTCAATTTTATGATAAGATGCAAAGTACTCATTGCTATTTTCTATCATTCTGACAGAAAAGCTCCAAAAATCAACCTAGGTAAGAAGTGATAGAACACCCTGCAATGAGTCTACTCACTTCCATCTCCTCATCTCAGTACCAAATTTTATACACTTTATTCAGGGGCTGGCAACAGCCCCAGTCTCTAATTACCTAAAGGAGTGTCCTATAGCTCTTAGGATCAATTAATTTTAAATGAATATATACACACAGAGGGAAAAAAAGAGCCTATGAATTTAAAGACTTTTTCAACTCCCATATCAACAGGCAAATCTTAATAATGTCATATTACTTGGGAGGATTCTAATTTATGTTAAGTTATGTGATAGCTCACAAGGGGAACTATATATATATATATATATTTAAAGTAATAAGTTTTGCCAGATGCCACTAAGCATACCTTACTGCTTAACTACTTCTGTAAATGACAGTCATAATAGTAATAGACTGTTATCTCCAACCTATTCTACTCCCCCACAGCTCTCATTATCTTGCTACCAAAAGGAGCAAAAAGTGATCCTTTTCTCTCCAGTAACTGCTATTTCTACTTCTTTTTGAAGAAAAAATGAATTTGGCATTCTGTGATAAGCAATAGTCCTTTATACCTCTAAGTAGAGTTGGGAAGAGCCAAAGAATCAACACTGGAAAAAGAGCTTCATAATTTCAATTATTATATAAGAAAAAAGGGAAAGAAAAATACAATGGATGCCTGAAGGCTAAATGAAAATCAGTAACACAGTAATGCAGAGACTTTTTTATTTTCTACATAGGAAATGAGTGTTAAAGAACTTCCTAATATGACAGCAGGAAGTTAAGGAAAACAGAGAAGTCAACTAAGGTTAAGGGGGAAAGCATTCCCCATGATAAATATGTTAGGCTAGAAATTAAGAAGTCCTCAGGCCAGAAAGCACACTGAATTTCAGTTCCCAATGTACTAAAATTGAGTCTTTGTTCCCTCTACTGCCCCCGCACAGAAGTAAAATCTCATTTGCTCTCAAAGGACATTAATTTTCTTCAGAAAAAGAGTCACACCTTCAAAATAGTACAAATGCACAAAACACAACAAAGAGGTACAGGCTGCATATGCTGAGTACATTAAAGAAGTACAACATTCATTAACTGAGAAACATAAATTGAGCTTTAATGTGCTAGACATGTGTGTGCTAATACTGGAGGAATAAACAATACTCCATAATCACAAAAGCTTCATTCATTCACCATTTTAACCCAACAAATCTATATTTACTGTATGCCAAGCACAGTGCTATGCCCTGAAGATTCAATAATGAATAAAACAACAGACCTAGCCTCATGAATATATAGATGGCTTAGAGCCAAATTTAGACCATCAGCCAGTATTTGTACAGCCTAGGAGCTAAGGAGAGTTTTTATATCTTTAAAGGGTCATTTAAAAAGAAAAGAAAAAAAAGATAACAGAAAAGAGACTGTATGTGGCCCACAAAAACCTAAAATATCTACTATCTGGCACTTTATAGAAAACAGTTAGTCAACCCATGGCCTACTGATAAAAGCAGTGTGCTTAATGCTATCACAGAAGTAAGCCAGGGTACCCTGAAAACAGAAAGAGTACTCCACTCAGCTTTTTAATAAGTTAAAGAATGCTAACTTCCTGAAAAGGTGACATCAAGCTGGGCAAAAAAAAAAAAAAAAAAAAAAAGAATCTGGAAAATCTGGAGAACTGGGAAGAACTGAATTTATAAAAGTCTAAATTTATCAGAAAAGCAAAATCAAAAGAAATTTGGTCACTAACAAAGGACCACCAATTTTGATTCTGCCAAGTAACAGGAATAAGGAAAAATATTTTGTGTGTATACACATATATACACACATACACGCATATACATATATATATATCCATAGAAACATAAAATTATAATACCACTTTTTCATAAAAGACATCAAAAATGAAAATAATCACAAGATTTAAAAACTAAATCTCAGAATCTGAAAACTGATTAAATTTAGCTTTATGCAAAAACTATTCCTATTTTTCTCATTTCACTTAAGACTCAGTTACAGACAGCTCAAGGACTGTTTGCTTGAGATTTGGTTTAATAATTAACATCCCCCAACAATTTCAAACTTACTACTATAGACTTATGACAATTAATGGTACAAACCAAAGAAACATATGGCTTCATTTCCCATGCCTGTAGGTTTGTATTGTCTATTATTATAGGAGACACCTTCTTCTCAAATGCTTCTTTAGCTGAAAAAAAAAAAAAAAAAAACACAGAAAATGACAAATCATTTTTCTAATAGTATTAAGTATTCTCTTGAAATTTTAAAAATCTGATCTTGTTTCTATAATTTGAAAATCATAGATATGTACTAATTTTACTCACAACTCTACTTTTTTTTTTTTTAGGGGTGAGGGGCAGTGGGAGAGGGAGAGACAGAATCCCAGGTAGACTCCACACCCAGCTCAGAGCCCAATGCATGGCTTGATCCCACAACCCTGAGATCACAACCTGAGCCAAATCAAGAATTGGATGCTTAACTGATGAGGCACCCAGGCCCCCCACAACTCTACTTCTAAATATCACTTTTGAGTGTATAAAAAAGTACAGATAGATGTTGGATAATAAATAATAAATAAATACTAAAGTTATAATCAGAGAAAATTATAAAATAAAAACTGCCTAAGTTTTATGTGCATTACATGTATAAAAGGTATAAGTGGGGAGAAAAACTATCATTAAAAACAGTATCATGCTAAAAGCAACATGGTATCCTGGATAAGATTCTAGAAGAGAAAAGAACTTTAGTAGAAAATTAATATCAGGGATGCCTGGCTGGCTCAGTCAATAGAACATGCAACTCCTGATCCCAGGGTTGTGAATTCAAGCCCCACATTGGGCAATGGAGCCTAATTAAAAACAAAAATTGTAAAAAAAATAATAATAAATTAAATAAATTAAAAATTAAAAGAAAATAAAAACTAATATCCAAATAAAGTCTGGAGTTTAGTTAACAATAATATATCAGTGTTAATCTCTTAGTCTTGACAAATGTACCACGGTTATATAAGATGTTAACATTAGAAGGAAATGGGTGAGGGGTATACAGAAATTCTACATTGCCTTTGCAACGTTTCCATAAATCAAAAACTATTCCAAAATAAAGTTTTAAAACAAGCACAAATTATAAACACACACAAAAAGATGTAATGATTTACAATAAAGAAAACATTATTATATACTGTTGTGCAAGAGATTTTCTTTAAAAACTACCTTTTTTCCCAAGGAATTGGACCATTCAGGAAATTAATGATGAAGCACAATAAATAAACCTTACAAGGAAATTATGTGGAAGTTTTAAAAGTACTCTCTTACAACTCAATAATAAAAAGGCAAATAATCCAATTTAAAAATAGCAAACGATTAAGGAGCTAAAAAAAGAAGACAAACAAAACTCAAACCCAGCAAAAAGAAGGAAATAATAAAGATTAGAACAGAAATAAATGATACAGAAACAAAATAAATAAATAAATAATAGAATAGATCAATGAAACCAGAAGCTGGTTCTTCGAAAAGATAACAAAATTGATAAACCTCTAGCCAGACTCACCAAAGAAGAGAGAGAGAGGACCCAAATAAACAAAATCACTAAAGAAAGAGGAGAAATAACAACATCACAGAAATACAATTTTTACAGAATATTATGAAAACCTGTATGTCAACAAACTGCACAACTTAGAGGAAATGAATAAATTCCTAGAAACATATAACCTACCAAAACTAAAGCAGGAAGAAATAGAAATTTTGAACACACCAATTACCAGCATGAAATTGAATCACTAATCAAAAAACTGCCAAAAACAAAAGTCCAGGACCAGATAGCTTCACAAGCAAATTCTACCAAACTTTTAAAGAAGAGTTAATACCTATTTTTCTCAAACTATTCCAAAAAACAGAAGAGGAAGGAAAACTTCCAAATTCATTCTATGAGGCCAGAATTATCCTGATAATAAAAACAAGATAAACACCACAAAAAAGAGAACTACAGGCCCATATCTCCCATGAATACCATGCAAAAACCCTCAACAAAATATTAGCAAACCAAATCCAACAATACATTAAGAAAAGCATACACCATAATCAAGTGGGATCTATTCGTGGGTTGCCAGGGTAGTTCAATATTTGCAAAACAATCAACATGATACATCACATCAACATGAGAAAGGATAAAAACCACAGGATCATTTCAATAGATGCAGAAATAGCATTCGACAAAGTACAACATCCATTCATGAGAAAAACCATCTGCAAAGTAGGTCTAGAGGTAATATACCTCAACATAAATTTCTGAATGACACACCAATAAAGGGTTAGTATCCAAAATATATAAAGAATTTATACAAGTCAACATCCAAAAAACAAAAAAGCCATTTAAAAAATGGGCAGAAGAGACAAAGAGACATTTCTCCAAAGAAGACATACGGATGGCCAATAGACACATGAAAGATGTTCAACATCACTCATCACCAGGGTAACGCAAATCAAAACTACAATGAGATATCACCTCACACCTGTCAGAATGGCTGAAATCAAAAGTACAAGAAACAACAAGTGTTGATGAGGATGTGAAGAAAAAGGAATCCTCCTGCACTGTTGGTGGGAATGCAAACTGGTGCAGCCACTGTGGAAAACAGTATGGAGCTTCCTCAAAAAAAAACTAAAAATGGAACTACTCTATGATCCAGGAATCACCCTACTATTTACCCAAAAAGTACAAAAACACTAATTCAAAGGGATACATACACTCCTAGCTTCATCGCAGTATTATTACCATAGCAAATCTATGGAAACAGTCCCAGTGTCCAGTGACAGCCGAATGGATAAAGAAGAGGTGGTGTATACACACACACACAATGGACTATTATTCAGCCATAAAAAAATGAAATCTTGCCATTTCCAACAACATGGATAGAGCTAGGGAGTATATTGCTAAGCAAAATAAGTCAGTCAGAGAAAGACAAATAACATAAGATCTCATTTATATGTGGAATTTAAGAAACAAAACAAGCAAAGGAAAAAAGAGAGAGAGAGACAAACCAAGAAACAGACTCTTCACTATACACAACAAACTAATGGTTAGGAGAGGGGAGGTGGATGGGGGGAATGGGTAAAATAGGTGATGGGGATTAAAGAGTATACTCATCATGATGAAAAAAATAATTTTTAAAAAAACATAAGATACTTAAGAAAAAAGTACAATTTTTTCAAGAAAATATTATTTTCCCATTTAAATACTTTTTTAAGGGAAAGACTGTACCCGAATATATTAAAAATTTTTAAATCACATCTTGAAAAAAAAAACTTAAACAGACAATTCTCCAAAGAAGATAAACTAATGGCCGAAAGTACACACCAAAGAATGCTGAACATCATTACCCACCAGGAAAATACAACCAAAACCACAATGAAATACCACTTCACATCCACCAGGATAGGTATAATCAAATATACAGATAATAACAAATATTGGTGACAATGTGGAGAAGATGGAACCCTCATAAACTCCTAGTAGGAATGTAAAATGGTGTAGTTGCTTTGGAAAAACAGGTTGGTAGTTCCAAAAAAGTTTAGACATAGACATGTATGTTCATACCAACATTATTCATAATAGCCAAAAAATGGATACAACCCAAATGCCCACCAACTGATGAATGAATAAATCAAATGTAGCATATCCATACAATGGAATATTATTCATCCATAAAAAGGAATGGATTACTGATACATGCTACAACATGAACCTTGAAAATGTTACACTAAGTGAAAGAAAGCCATTCACAAAAGACCACATATGATATGATTCCATTTATATGAAATGCCCACAACAGGCAAATCTATAGAGACAGAAAGTAACTTAGTGGTTGCCTAGGACTGGGAGAGGTTGGGGAGAAATAAGGAGTGACTGTTAATGGGTAAAGGACCTTTTTGGGGTGATAATATGTTCTAAAATTGTAGTGATGAAAGAAATAATAATAAAAAAATAAAATTGTAGTGATGGTTGTAGAACTCTGAATATGCTTAAAACCATGTGATTCTTATCTCAATAAAGCTGTTTAAAAGAGTTCTGCCTATTAACTTAATATTATTATTGCTATGGCTATTGCAGTAGTGAGGGCATGCTGAACCCCTGCTAAACACTTCTTTCTCAACCCTAACAACAATCATGGGCATTAAGTATTATTAAGCCCTTTTACAGATGAACACAATGGGCTTTGAAGAGTATAAATAACTTGTACAAGATTACATAGCTAGTAACTGCCAAATTCAAGACTATTCTTCACCACATCATACTGTTATCATTTTTTGTTGTGCATTTTCATATTCCTGAGTTCTCACTTTAATATTCAGTTCAAGAAAAAATACAGAAAAATTTAATAATGTCTGAAGATGGCAAATCCAAGAATCACAATCACAGTGCCACTATCATAAAATAAAGGCTAAAATATTGTCTATGTGTTATTAAGAATTCCTCATGGGACACCTGGGCAGCTTAGTTAGTTAAGCGGCTGACTGTTAATCTCAGCCCAGAGTCCTGAGTTCAAGCCCCATGTTGAGCTCCACGCTGGCTGTGGAGCCTATTAAAAAAAAGAAAAGGAAAAAAAGAATTCCTCATATGAAATTCAAACTATTTATAACTAAACATTTCATGATAATATCATCTTCAGTGAACAGATCGTTGCACTAATAAAAACAGTAAGGTTTTATCTCTGACCTCCCTACAGATTCAGTTTGAGGAGAGCCATTTTTACTCTCACACTGTCAACCCCCATAACAATAAAATCAATCTAGGAAAGAGTAGCAGTTAACAATACAAATTCCATTTTAGGGGGTGCCTGGGTGGCTCAGTCGGTTGAGTGTCTGCCTTCAGCTCAGGTCATGATCCTGGGGTCCTGGGATCAAGCTTAAGATCCCTGTTTAGCAGGGAGTCTGCTTCTCCCTCTGCCACTCACTCCACTCGTGCTCTTTCTCACTCCCTCTCTCTCTCTCAAGTAAATAAAATCTTAAAAAGGAAAAATTAACTAAAGGGAATTGTAACTTTCTAAAAATTATCTACCTCTCAAAATACAAATATTTTATATTGCTCTTAATATTACCCAAAAATCTAATGTCTATTCTTACCACGATTCTGGTTCCATTCATGTGCTTCTCCTAAGTATTTTACATCAAACTGGTATTGACCATTTATGTAAAAATAATCATCAGTACTAAGAATAACTCCACTTGGATTATCCTCTTGCAAAGTCCTGTGAATGATAAATGGAATTATTTTCATTAATTTTTCTCCTAAATTCTCTCTCCTAATTTTCACAAGGTCATAATCCAAATAAAGAATTCAAGTATTATTATATAAAAGTGAGAATACAATAATATCCAGACAAGTCATTTTGGAAATCCTCTTAGCAGAAGTTTGACTCCAAGAAAACTGACCTAAACAAGTCTATTTTATTCCTTGAATTAAAAATCAATTATGGCTTTGTAACTCTATAATCAAAGTTGAACTTATTTTTTTCCCATTCAAATTAGTTCTCTCTCACATAAAACCATTTCTACTGATTTCAGAAGCTCACAGTCTTGGAATTATTTTTAAATTTTTCTTCTATCTCCCAAAATGATATTCTAAGATAGAAGAATTCAGTAAAAACTTCTGGAGAAAAGAGTGCTGCTATTAGCTACAAAGTAAGAAAAAAGTTATTAAAAAGAAAAGATTTTAGGGGTTACTAAACATCTGTATTAAGCAACAACAGCATTTCACATATTCATACTCTGTCATAAATGTTCAGGTTCAAGCATTATACTTTTTTTAAAACTCAATTAAACCTCATACCTTGCCAAGAACGATTTTCCTGATCCTGGAAGCCCTCTGAGAAGAACAAGAACTAGTCCAACATAAGATGAGGTCTTCTTTCTTACAACCTGAGAAACTGGGGTTTCTTGTACTTGATAAGCACTTGTTCCCTCTTTATTTCTCCATACCTTTGTTGGGGAAGTGTGAGAAATAACTGGAGGGGGAAACGTGTAGTTGACCGGTCTCCAGTGTGTGGCGCTGGTTACAACAGGAGCTACAAAGCCATGATTTCCTTGAAAGAGGTCAAAAGCAGGAATCATTGGATTCCACATTGGTGGAGGCGGAGGAGGCGGCAGCAGTAGAGGGAGAGGGGTAAGTACAGGGCAGTAATTCACATCTTTCCCCTTTGATGGCAGTTCAGTATGTTTGTGTGGCTTGAAACCGAATTCTTCAGAAGGTACAAACGCATCAGGGACAGAAGTAGATTTCTGATCCCCACTTGTACCTAGTAAATCAAGCCCCAGATTTTGCACAGTAAGGCTTAAAGGAGCCTGAGGTTCGCTGGCATCCAAATCTACAGGGGCTGGAGAGAACGGAGTCTCAACACACTCAGATTCTAAAAGCTCTTTCTGTCTTTGACTGAGATTGCTACCACCCACCATAGTGTCATTTGCTGCTACATTTAAAGAACTACTGAGAAGAGAATCTTCCAATGCCAATGTGTCATCCTTTATTAAACTTCTGGACTCATCAGAAACAGAATGTGAAATTAAGGTGTTTGAATTTAACGCAGAGGCAGAATTCTCTAAATTTTCACTGTTCAAATCCATATTTTGTGTAGAAAGAATGGGAGTCATACTACTTGAATCGGAATTTATAAATGCACTCGGGTCACTAAAACTATTTACACCTTGCAAAGGCAAAAATGAGTATACTTGGTCATCAGGAGAAGAGTTCAGTTTCTCAAAAGCGTTCTGTATTAAAGAATCCAAGTCTTCGGTTAGCTGCATGTCCAAAAATGAATCCATTTTTGAATCTTCACTCTCTTCCTCAGGAGGATACTTTTCCATTATTTCACGTCCCACAGAACTTACTTGGTTCTCAGAAGCAGCAAAGCTTTTTGAAGACGATTCTTCTACCTTGGCATCAGTGGCAGATAATTCTAATAGACAATCCATTGCATTTTCAACTGTACAAGAAGAGCAATATACATGTGTATTGAAAACAGTAAAATATCATTTGGTTAAAATCCATGCAAAATTATACTTTTTGCACTGAATGGAATATAGAAATTTATAAATATTCAAGTCATTTTTTAATTAATATTTTACAAATATACCAGTCTGGAGTAGTGAAAGGTTTGAATGATGGAGTCATGCAATGCTGTTACTATCAGACAAACTGTAATAAGCTAGGATAATAAACTGCCAACAAGTAGATAATCTCTGATAAATATGAATAAACCTAAATATCTATAAATTTTATCTAAAAATACCTATAACCGCATATATTACGGTTATTTATAAACACCCAAAAACCAGTTAATTTATTCAACAAACACTTAGCTACTGCCTATCCTTTTAAATATTAAGATTTTAAGTACTCTCCTGTAAATCTAATTTGTTTATATGGTTTATACTATGAATTTCACTTAATACAAAAAATAGGTATCAGCATGTACTACATATCAGACATACTCTCTTCAAAGTAAATAAGACATAGTTCTTACTACACTAAAGGGATTTTTGCAGTCTAATGGAGGCAATTAAAGATAATTAAAAGACAATTACATTATAATATAATATAGATTAAATAATACACACTTTTAGTAAAACACAAATGCCATAGCAGCCTTATAGGAGAATAAGGAAAGATTTCACATAAGGTAATATGTGAACTGGGACTTGAAGATTAAAAACAAACTTGTCAGACACAAAAGGGAAAGGCAAAGCCAGTCTTGAAAACATAAAGTATGTTTAAGGTATTTAGAGAAGTTGGCTGGAGTGTGGGTACACAGTAGTATGGTAGATAAAGGAGACAAAACTGGAAAAGATTAAGTAGAATTGGAAAAAGTGCTATACGTCATGGTAGGACATAGCAATTTTACTTTCTAGGGAAACTATCAGTCACCATATTTGAGCCAGGAGCTTTATATGTATCTCCTCAATGAACCATCAAATAATACTAGGGGGTATAGTATTTCTAGCAAATAGATGAAGAAAATGAAGTTCAAAAAGTATATTAACTTGGCCCAAGTCACACAGATACTAAGTGACAGAGCCAGGACTGGTATGTCTGACTCCAATGCTGAGCTCTTTCTGTTATAATACAAATACAGAATTAGAATTGTTAGGCATTTAAAATTTGGAGTTTTGCTTATTTTTGTGCTTTGTTTTATGGAAAATAAACATGAAAAGGAAGCACAGCACAGGAGGTACAGCTCTGGTCTGGAGTCAGAAAACGAACACTTAAAACTCTACTTGCTGGCTATGACCCTTTGAACAAGTTACTTAATTTTCCTATGCCTTGATTTTCTCATTTGCAATATGGGGCTAATAAAAGTACCTACCTCATAGGGTTGTTGTGAGGATTAAATGAGATAATCCATGAAAATGTGCTGTGCACAAGGACTGGCACCTAGTAAGCACCCAATTAATGTTCCCTTAAGAAGAAAAACAAAGAGGGATTGGAGGGGCAAGCCTGGCAGAGAGACAAGTTAGGATATTATAGCAATAGTACAGAAGTTAGAAGCCCTAAACACGGGGAAAAAAAGAAAGGAAGAAAAAAAGAACGAACGCATGCACGCAAGCAAACATAGATATTTCTACAAAGAAAATCTACATAATAGAAAATCCATGAGGTCAACCAAAAAAATTAACGTGTATATAATAAAAAACGGTACTAAGTAAAAATAAGTAAAAGATCAGGATATATGTATCACACAAAAGAAAAGTCCTTACACAGAGTGTTGGAAAAAATTAAAACAATGGTATAAAACAACGAAAAACACATGAATAAACAATTCACACAAGAATACAAAAATTAATACACAATCATGTACAAAAATGCTCAATAATCCTGTTTATTTAAAGAAAAAAACAAATTAAGAAAAAGCAAAATTTTATTCCTATTAAAATCTTGAAGTAACACTACACAACGCTGAAAAGGCTGTGATGAAACCACTATACTTTAACAGTGTTAGCAGTACAACAAATCAGCACTCCTGTTTGGTAGGCAATTTAGTGGTATGTTTCCAAGAACTAAAAACTGCTCTTACCTCGTGACATATGAAAATAAAACGCTGGGACTAAGGAAAAAACCAAAAGAAGGGAAAAGCGATTTATACCAAGATGTCCACTGCTGTATTAATTAGTCATGAAAAACTTAGATATAATTAAAAAAATTAGAACACAACAATTCAGGGGAATATTAGAAAGCTATTAAAAATAAAGATCACAGCAACACTGAAAAAATGCTTATATTAAGTTTAAAAAGCAGAATACATAATTAAATCAATACGATTATTCAAAATACTCAAAATATCAGTATTTATGAACAAGGTATAGAGAAGATCCTGGAAAAGAGAAATGTTTTTTGTTAGGATGTAAAGGTAAATTTTTTTTTTTTTGTAATTCCTCATTACTATGTTAGTGTATGTGAAACAAATTTTAAACACCTCAACATTAGGAAATAAATGTTGAAGTCACACATAAAATTCTATATACTATCATTTCTGAGCATCATGTGGACTGCTGAAAACTGTTTTTTAGCATATGTATCATAACAAGATAGTTAAGATATGCTCACATCACAGTCCACGTAATGAATAAAAATGGAAGTTCTCATGCATTAGCAAAACTTCCCCAATCTAAAATAATTTTATCTTATACTAATCATGGTCAATAGCAACAGTAAGCATCAACATTTAATTTATTCATTCAGTCAACTTTGATAGCTTGTCTATCTGCCAAAATACTTCTAAAAAATTTATTACAAGTTATTAATAACACTATACTGAAAACTTTACAAAAAAAAAAACAAAACACCACAACTCAATTCTCACCAAAAAAGTCCTATGAGGTACATACTACTATTTTTCTCATTAACAGATAAGAAAACAGACCCAGAGAGCTTAAGTGGCAGAACTGGAAATATAACCCAGGTTTCTTGACTCCAAAGCCAGTATTGTGAAACACTGTTCTCTCAGCATCAACTCCTAATCAGTTCTCATTCCCACAATTACAATTATCTTTTCACTCAATAAATATTTACTGAGGTCCTATCTAAATCATTGCTATTTCAGGGGCTGGGGATACAGCAGTAAAAACAGTTTATAAAATCTGTCTTTATGGAGCTTACATCCTAAGACAGTGGTTCTCAACTTGGGATGATTCTGGTCCCCAAGGGACATACGACAATAGATGGAGGCATTTTTAATTGTCACAATAGGCTGCTGATGGTTGTTACTGGACTCTACAGAGGATAGGCCACGGATGCTGCTAAACATCCTATGATTCCCAGGAAAGCCCTCACAACAAAGAATAATCCGGTCCAAAATGTTAATAGTGCCAACCTGTTCTAGAGGGAAGATAAAAAGAAATAAAACATAAAATACGGTATCTATATGTACATCTTATATCTAGAACTGTATATTTCTTGAAAGCAGAAAAAGCTATGCTTTCTTCTTCATATCACTCGCAATACCAACTTAGTATCTTGCCCAGAGCAGGTGCTCAATAAATTAACAAAACAGAAATAAGGCAGTTATTTTTCTATATTACTACTGGTCACGACACAGTACATGAAGTCTTCTTATACGATGCAATGGGTTCAAACTAAACTTTTTCTCACCTTTGAAATCACATTCAGAAAGCATCAAATACACTACATCGGGATCCAGATCAGAAAACATCTCTGAGATACTGGTGAAGAGTTCCTCCTGATCAACTTTTGTCTCACACATGGAAGGAAGAGTAGTAGTTGGCTCCTCATGACTAGCAACACCGGATACGACAACTTCCTTAGAGCTTGCAGTCTTCTGAAAAGGATTTCCCCCAAGATTTTTCCTTCTCCTTGGCATTCTGACTTCCAAAACTAAAATGTTTCCCTTTTCTTATTTAAGATGTTTGATATTTAAGTCATACCTCAAAGAAAACACGGTTAAATATCTTGCACAATCCAGCAGTAATAGGACCTAAAATAGAAAGCAAGTAAAAACACTCAGACTATATAGTTATATTTCCATTTCTAAAATCGGAATAACATCTTTATTTAACTCTAAGAAAGTACCACCAACTCTGGTAGCAAAGCCAAAAAGCAGTCAGACAACTTCTCTCTCTGCAAAATATTCAAGTTTTGCCAGGATTGAACATGTTAAAAATCAAGATATTAACAAATATAATGAATTTTCACAACAGTGATACACTGCTTTAATGTCATTATTTCATTTTTGAAAACCATAAAACAGTATTCATAATGACAATGCCTACTGAACACCTACATTTGGATGTCTAATAGGCATTATAAACTTAACATGTCCAAAACTGAGCTCCTGATCACCGCCTTCAAAACTTCAAAACTTAACATGTCCGAAACTGAGCTCCTGATCATCCGCTCTTCTCAGTATTTTCCGTCTCAATTGATACAACTCTATTCTTCCAAATGCTCAGGTCAAAAATCTTGGAATAATCCCTAACTCCTCTCATCCCACATCCAACCAGTAAGCCAATTCTGTCAATGCAACCCTCAAAATGCATCCAGAATATGACCCTTCCTCACTATCTCACTGCCACCACAGCCTGTTGCCTAGATTATTGTAAGTCTCCAAACCAATCTTCTTGTCCCTTCAGTCTATCTTTCTGTAGCAATCAGTGTGACTCAGTTAAACTACAGGTCAGATCACACATATCTTCTGCTTAACTATCTACTGGCTTCCCATCTCACTCAGAGTAAAAGCCAGAACCCTTTAAAGGGCCCATAACTCAGACATGTGTTACTTCAGTACTGTCATCCCTAAACCTGTTTGCCTTGCTCAGTGTTGCTCCAGCCACACTTCGCCTCCTTGCTCTTCTTCAAACACACCAGCCATGCTCCCTGCTGGGAACCTTTACATTTGGCTCCCTCTACCTACTACTCTCTCAGATATCTATAAAAGTTTATTTCCTCAACACCTTCCTACCATTACTCAAATGTTATCCACTCAAGAAGTCAGTCCCCCAACACCATTCATCCTACTTTCCTTACTTGAATTTTCTCATAAGACTTATCATCTTCTAACGGAGTATGTTTCACTCATTCTCTTATTGTATTTACTACCCATATTCAAGTAAAGTGTAAGTAAGCTCCACAAGGGCAGGGACTCATTGTTCCAGAGAACCCCAGACAGTTTACTTGCTTTCTCCACTTGGATCTATCTAATAAACATTTCAAATTTAACATATCCAAAACTAAATGCCTGATATTTTCCCCAAAATCTGCTCTAACCATTTGGTCTGGCTACTGTCATCATTCACTCATATTCTGGGGTCCTAAATGCTCTCTCTGCTTCCAACCCTTGTCTCTTACAGTCTATTTTCAAGCCAGAATGATCAGCCAGAATGATCTTTGTACAACATACAACATACATACATAAAGCAACACACAACAAGTCAGAATGAATCAAGGTCTGCTCTAAATCCTTAAGTGGTTCTCCACGTCACTCAGTAAAAGCTAAAGTTCTTACAGTAGCCCATCTCCCTGCTAGCCTTTGATATACTCTTCCCCAGGATATTTGCACTCTCACTCCTTCAAATCTTTATTCAAGTATCACAATGATTTCTTCCTTGATTACCCAATTTAAAATCATGTCTCCCCACTCCCTCTGCCCCCATCTCCCTTTCCTCTAACCACCCATTGTCCCTTAACACCCATTCTATAAAATTTACCTTTTAATTAAATTTACTGTATCATAGCTCTCTCCATCTTCCAGAACAGCACTGTCAATATGGCAGCCACTGGCCACACAACAATTAAGTTAAATTAAGTTAAATTACACCTTTCTATATTAATAGCACAGAAAGTAGAATTCAGAGGGGGAAAAAATTACCAGAGACAGAGAAGGACATTATATAATCATAAAGGATCAGTACACCAAGAAGGCACAGCAACCCTAACTGTGTATGCACCAAACAAAAGAGCCACTAAATAAGTGAAGCAGAAGCTGACAGAACTGAAATAAGAAATGGACAGATCCACAATTACAGAAGCTTCAAATCCCTCTCTCAACAACTGATAGAATAACTAGACAGAGTATGAACAAGGACAGAGAACACAATAACACCATCAATTAAGGATAATCAACCCTTATAGAACACTCCACCCAACGAGAGCAGAATACATTATTTTCAAGTGCCCACCAAATATGTACCAAGAAAGACCATATCCTAGGCTTTAAAACAAAACCCAGCAAATTTAAAAGAACTGAAATCATACAAAGTGTACTCTCTGACCACAATGCAATCAAACTAGAAATCAATTAACAGAGAGATAACCGATAAATTTCCAAACACTTGGAACTTAAGCAATATACCAAATAATCCATGTGTCAAAGAGAAAGTCTCAAAAGAAATTTAAAAATACATTGAAATGAATGAAAATGAAAACATACTGTATCAAAATTTGTAGGACACAGCTAAAGCAGCAATGCCGGAAATTTATAGCAAATTTATAACCAAATGCATACAACATTACAAAAGAGGAAAAGTCTCAAATCAATAATCTAAGCCCCCACCACAATTACCTAGAAAAAGAAGATCAAAACAAACCCAAAGCTAGCAGAAGGGAAGAATAAAGATAAGAGCAGAAATGAATAAAACTGAAAACAGAAAAGCAAAAAAGAAAAATCAATGAAACAAACTGATAGTTCTTTAAAAATAAAAATGACAAACCTCTAACATGACTGACAAAGAAAAAAAGAGAGAAGACACATACTACCAATATCAGGAACGAAAAAAAGGATATCACTACAGAACTTTGTGTGATGAAAACTATAAAACACTGACGAAAGAAATCAAAGATCTAAATAAATGGAAAGACACAGCATGTTCACGGACTAGAGGATGGAACATAATAAAGATGTCAATTCTTCCCAAATTGATACACAGAATTCCTATCAAAACCCCAGGAAGAGTTTTTGTGGATATGGACAAGATTATTCTCAGATTTTTTTATGGATATGGACAAGATTATTCTCAAATTAAATGGAAAGACAAAGGAACTAGAATAGCTAATACATTTTTGAAAGAGAGAAATCAGTCAACTCAATTTCACAATTTGTTATATCATTACACTAACCAAGGCTGTATGGTGTCAGTAGAGGGACAGACATATAGATCTGAAAACAGATTATAGATTTGGAAACAGAAGTGAGAACCTAGAAATACACCAACATAAATATACCCAACTGGCTTTTGACAAAAGCATAAAAGCAATTTAATGGAAAAAAAGATAGTCTTTTCAACTAATGAAACGGCAGCAAGTGGACATCCACAGATTAAAAAAAAATAAACTTTGACCTCAGTCTCACACTTTATAGAAAAATTAACTCAAAATGGATCAAGAACTTAAATCCATAAAACTATAAACATCTCAGGAAAAAAAAAAAAAACAGGAGAACATCTCCAGGACCTAGAACTAAACAAAACACTACAAGTATGATCAATAAAAGGAAAAACGGATAAAATATACTTCATCAAAATTAAAAACTTTTGCTCTGTGAAAGACCTTTTTAAGAAAATGAAAAGTTACAGATTAGAGGAAATATTTGCATACCATATATCCAACAAAGGACTACTATCTGAAATATATAAAAAACTTACCAAAACTCCACAGTAAAAGCCAAACAATTCAATTAGAAAATGGGCAAAAAGCGTAACACCAAAAGAATATACGAATGGCAAACAGGCGCACAAGAGATGCGCAACATCATTAAGCATTAAGTAAATGCAAATTAAAACTACGCCCAATGAGATATAACTTCACATCTATCAAACTGGCTAACATAAAAACTAATGACAACACAAAATGTTGGCAAGGATACAGAGAAACTGGATGGCTCATACACTCTGCTAGGAATGAAAACAGTACAGCCACTGTGGGAAAGAGTTTGGAGGTTTCTTTAAAAACTAAACACGCAACATTATATAACAGTTCAGCAACTGCATTTATGGGCATTTATCTAAGAGAAATGAAACACTACGTTCACCCAAAGTTTATAGCAGCTTTATTCATTATAACTAAAAACTAGAGAACAATTCAGACGTCCTTCAATGGGTGAACAGTTGAACAAATTACTTCCATTCCATGAAATACAAGTTAGCAATAAAAAGGAACAAACTAATGATACACAAAAACAACCTGGATGAAATTCCAGAGTTATGCTGAGTGGAAAAAAGCCAATCCCAAAGGCTATATATGGAATGATCCCATTAACATACCATTTTTGAAATGACAAAATTACAGAGAGAACAGATTAATGATTTGCCAAGAGTTAAGGAAGCGATGGGAGAGGAGGGCAAGTGGGTGTGGCTATACAAGGGTAAGTTGGGGAACTCTTGTAGTGATGGAAATGTTCTATATTAATGACAATATCCTGGTTGTGATACCATAGTATAGTTGTGCAAAGATGTTTCTGGGAACTGGGTAAAGAGCACAGGAGATTTCCCTGTATTCGTGAATTAGAACCACATGTTAATCTATAATCTCAAAATGAAAAGTTTAATTCTGAAAAAAAAATTCTGAGTAGACATACTACTCACATTTCAAATGCTCAATTTTTTTTTTAAAGATTTTATTTATTTTATTTGACAGAGACAGAGACAGCCAGCGAGAGAGGGAACACAAGCAGGGGGAGTGGGAGAGGAAGAAGCAGGCTCACAGCGGAGGAGCCTGATGTGGGGCTCGATCCCATAACGCCGGGATCACGCCCTGAGCCGAAGGCAGACGCTCAACCGCTGTGCCACCCAGGCGCCCCTCAAATGCTCAATTTCTACATGTGATTAATGATTACCATATTGGAGAGCAGAAATAGTAAACTATTCCATCAGTGCATAAACTTCTATTGGACAGCACTGTTCAGGAATATAAGTTCCATGGAGCAAGGAAAATAAACTATAGAAGCAAAAAGTACAAAGAGGAAGTTATAAAGAAAAAACTATTAACACATCTAGACACATTTAAATGTAAAAGACCTATGTATCAGAAACAAAATTAGGGGAAAATATGTACAACATACAGCAACTGTCTCCAATTTTTCTTCCTCCACTCTTTCATAAAGAGGGCTTTGCTTCCACCATTTCTTTTTTTTTTTTTTTAAAGATTTTATTTATTTATTTGACAGAGATAGAAACAGCCAGCGAGAGAGGGAACACAGCAGGTGGAGTGGGAGAAGAAGTAGCAGGCTCATAGTGGAGGAGCCTGATGTGGGGCTCGATCCCATAACGCCGGGATCACGCCCTGAGCCGAAGGCAGACGCTTAACCGCTGTGCCACCCAGGCGCCCCTGCTTCCACCATTTCTACAACTACCCTAAAATTATCTTATCTATCAACAGTGCACGAGGGTTCCTTTTTGTCCAAATCCTCATCAACACTTATTATTTTTTTGATTTCAGCAATCCTGACAGGTGTAAAGTGGTATCTCATTGTGGTTTTAATTTGCATTTCCCCAATGATTAGTGATGTTGAGCATCTTTTCATTTGTCTGTTGCCTATCTGTATGTCTTCTTTAGAAAAATGTCTATTCTTCTGCCCATTTTTAATCAGATTATTTGTTTTTTTGGAGGTTCCTCAAAAAATTAAAAATAGAATTACCATATGATCCAGTAATCCCACTACTGGGTATTTACCCAAAGAAAATGAAAACACTGATTCAAAAAGATACATGAACCCCTATATTTACTGAAGCTTTATTTACAATAGCCAAGACATAAGGGCGCCTGGATGGCTTAGTCCATTAAACGTCCAACTCTTGATCTCAGCTCAGGTCTTGATGTCAAGGTCATGAATTCAAGCCTCCATGCCCAAGTATCCATGAATAGATGATTAGATAAAGATGTGGGATGTGTACATACACACATACACAGTGGAATATTACTCAGCCACAAAAAAGAATGAAATTTTGCCACTTGCAACAACACGGACGGACCTAGAAGGTATCATGCTAAGTGAAATAGCCAGTCAGAGAAAGACAAATATCATATGATTTCACTCTATGTGGAATTGAAGAAACAAAACAAATGAACCAAGGGGGAAAAAAAAAAGCCAGACTCTTAAATGCAGAGAACAAAATGGTGGTTGCCAGAGGGGAGGTAAGTCAGGCGATGGGTGAAATAAAGGGGATTAAGAGTATGCTTATATTGATGAGCACTAAGAAATGCATAGAATTATTGAATCATTATATTGTACACCTGAAACTAATATAACACTGTATGTTAATTACACTTGAATTAAAAACTTAAAAAATTTTTTAAAAGGGAAAAAAAGAGTGCTAGAGATCTTACACAACCAAAAGGTTCTGGTACCTTCTCCTATATTCATTTCAAAATACACGCCATTCTAAACAAAAATAGTGAAAAAGAAGCCAAGAAAGGCTCTGATTTTCCCTGTGATTTATGTTGTTCTTTTTATGTCAAATATTAAACTGTTTTCCAAAAAAGATAAAAATTGCCCTTATCTAAATCACTATTGATGTTACATGTCAATGATAAAAGTCAATGAATAAATTCACCAGGAAGATGTAACAATTCTACAATTCTAAGTTTGTATTCAACTTGTAAAACTGCTCCCTCTGTAACTATTAGAAAAAGGAGCACCCCCAACAAAATAGGAAAAAAAGAAGGGATGAACAATAAGGACACAGAAGATCAACAAATAGTTTGACTTAATAGATCTATACAACACTGGACCAAATAACCACAGAATATACTTTATTTTCAAGTACACATGGAATTATACTAGAAATTAGTAACTAAAATATAACTAGAAAACACAGTTGTTTGAAAATTAAGAAATACACTCCTATACTTGAGTCAAAGAAGAATTCCACTATGTTAGTGAAATGGTAACATCAATTTAAGATAATAGTTAAAGGACGTCTGGGTGGCTCAGTGGGTTAAGCATCCAACTCTTGATTTCAGCTCAGTTCATGATTTCAGGGATGGGAGATCAAGCCCCGGGTCCAGCTCTGCACTCAGCTCAGAGTCTGCTTGTCCCTCTCCCTCCCTCTCTGTCCCTCTCCCTTCTCCTGTCCCCCCCCCAGCACTTTTTTTTTTTTTTAAAGATTTTATTTATTTGACAGACAGAGACAGCCAGCGAGAGAGGGAACACAAGCAGGGGGAGTGGGAGAGGAAGAAGCAGGCTCCCAGCAGAGGAGCCCGATGTGGGGCTCGATCCCAGAACACCGGGATCACGCCCTGAGCTGAAGGCAGACGCTTAACGACTGAGCCACCCAGGTGCCCCCCCCCAGCACTTTCTAAATAAATATTTTTTAAAAATAAATAAATGAAAATTTTAAAAATAATTAGATTAATATTAATAGAAAATATTTTAACCAAATAAATATATCCAAACTTGTGAGATAAACCTAAGTCATGCACAGAAAAAGATGCATACATGCTGGGTGCCTGGGTGGCTCAGTCGATTAAGCATTTGCCTTTGGCTCAGGGTCATGATCCCAGCGTCCCGGGATCAAGTCCCAGCATCAGGCTCCCTGGTGAGCAGGGACTCTGTTTCTCCCTCTCCCATTCCTATCCCCTCTGTTCATTCTCTCTCTCTCAAATAAATAAATAAAATCTTTATTTAAAAAAAATACACACAAATGCATATATTAGGAAAAAACAAAGGATGAAAAATCAACTGTCCAAACATTCGATAAGCAGTTGGCGGCAAGGGGCAACAAATCAAACCCAAAGAAACTAGAAAGGAAATAACAAACAGCAAATACAAAATAGAAAACAAATACACAATAATAGGGATCAAAAATATCAAAAGATGGTTCTCTGAAATCTAAACTAGTTAAAAAAAAAAAAAAACCATTATTAAGAATAACAAATCCCTGGCAAGAGTGATCAGAAAAGGGAGACAGAGGGGCGCCTGGGTGGCACAGCGGTTGGGCATCTGCCTTCGGCTCAGGGCGTGATCCCGGCATTGTGGGATCGAGCCCCACATCAGGCTCTTCCGCTATGAGCCTGCTTCTTCCTCTCCTACTCCCCCTGCTTGTGTTCCCTCTCTCGCTGGCTGTCTCTATCTCTGTTGAATAAATAAATAAAATCTTTATTAAAAAAAAAAAAAAAGAAAGAAAAGGGAGAGAGAAGGTACAAATTACCAGTATCAGAAATGAAAGGGGGGACATCATTATCCAGTCCACAGACATATTCAAAAAAGAGAGAGATCATAAACAATTTTATGCAAATAAATTTTAAGCTTTAAATGGAACGCACATTTCTAAAAAACACACATCATACCATTTCTGAAATAGATCTGATAGTCCTGTATCTATTAAAGAGATGGATCTATAACTTAAAACCTTCCCACAAAGAAAACCGTAGGGTCTAGGTAGCTTCGTCAGTAAATTCCACTAAGTAACCTGTAATACCAATCTTACACAAACTCTTCTAGAGACTAGTCAAAGAGAAACACTTCCCAACTCATTTTATGAGGTCAACCTAACCCTGGTATCAAAACCTTACAAGGATATTAAAAGAAAAAAATTACAGGCCTATTTCACTTATGAAAATAGATGCAAAATTCCTAAGCAAAATATTACAGTAGTAATACATAAATTGTGAGTGATATGTTATAAAAAATATAAAAATTAGTTATTTATAAAAATAATGTATCACAACTAACCTGAATTTAGATTATAAAGTTCTTTTAATATTTGAAAATTAATCAATGCAATACCTGGCATTACCAAAATAAAGCAGAAAAATCACATAATCAACTCAATATATGCAGAAAAACAATTTGAAAAAAGTCAACATCCTCTCAAACTACAAATAGAAGGGAATAAAGGCATTTACAAAACACACACACACACACACCCCTCATACATAATTATGAAATGCTACAAGTTTACCCTCTGTAATCAGAAATAAGATGACTGCTATCACCATTTCTATTCTACAGTACTACATTGTACCAGAGATCACAGCCAGTGCATTAAGACTTGAAAAGGAAATAAAAGTTGTAAGGATTGGAAAAAAAGTAATAGAACTATCACTATTCACAGGCAATACTACTGAGTACCTATTACCCAGATAATTTAGCAAAATTGCTAAACTATATTTCTCTACACCAGCAATCGGAAAATAAAAATTAAATTTAATGGTGTAAACCTACCAGCAGCATTTACACAGCTGATAAACCCCTCCCTCAAAGAATGTCCTAAGGACATTACCTTCTTTTAAGAACAGGGCCATTATCAGAATTTTCTCATCATTCCACTTAGAAAAATGACCTGTTCCAGGGCTTAGCCCCAGGTTCTCTTCTTTTCTGTGATTTACCCACTTCTTTGGTGACCTCACCTAGTCTCATGGCTTTAAACATTAACAAAAATGCTAATAATTTATATCTCCAAGCTGCACCTCTTTCCTGACCCCAGACACTTATCAAACCACCTACTAAATATATCCACTTTGTATATCTAATAGACATCTCAAACCAGGCATGTCTACTAAAAGTGATCTCAATCTTCCAATGCAGATCTGTCCTATCTACAATCCTCCAGTTTCAGCTAATGGCAATTTCTAGTTGCTGAGGCCAAAAAACTAAGAGTCATTTTTGCCTCCTCTTTCCTTTACACTTCATCTGATCATTCAGCAAATCTTGGCAGTTCTAAATTCAAAATATAGTCAAGTCATATGACAACGCTTATGTTTAATCATCTGAAGAAGTGCCAGACTGTTATCCAAAGTGGCTGCACCATTTTCAATTTCCACCAACAATGTATGGGGGTTCCCATTTCCTTATATCCTCACCAACACCTGTTATTATCCACCTTTCTGATTATGGCCCTAATGGTATCTCATTGTAGTTTTTTAGTTGGTTTTTTCTTCCCTCATTGTACTTTTGACCTGCATTTCCCTAATGATTAATGCTGTTGACCATTGTTACATGTGCTTATTAGCATTTGTATATTTTATCTAAAGAAATGTCTATTCAGATCCTTTACCCATTTTTAAAGTTAAGGGTTACTTGTCGGTATTATTCAGCTGTAAGACTGCTTTATGCATTCTGGATATGAGTCCTTTATCAAATATCTTCTCCCATTCTGTGGGTTATCCTTTCACTTTCTTGATGGTGTCCTTTGAAGCACAAACACTTTTTATCTTAATGAATTTACCTATATTTTTCTTTTGTCACTTACCCTTTTGGTGTCCTATCTAAGAAACCACTGCTTAGGGGCGCCTGGGTGGCTCAGTCGTTAAGCGTCTGCTTTGGGCTCAGGGCGTGATCCCAGGGTCCTGGGATCGAACCCCACATCAGGCTCCTCCGCTGGGAGCCTGCTTCTTCCTCTCCCACTCCCCCTGCCTGTGTTCCCTCTCTCGCTGGCTGTCTCTCTGTCAAATAAATAAATAAAATCTTTTTCTTAAAAAAAAAAAAAAAAAGAAAGAAACCACTGCTTAAACAAAAGCACAAAGATTTATGCCTATGTTTTCTTCAAAGAGTTGTACAGTTTTAGCTTTTATGTTTAGGTCTTTAATCCATTTTTACTTAATTTTTGTATGTGGTATGAGATAGCGGTCTAAGTTAATTCTTTTTCATGTGGATATCCAGTTGCCCCAGTGCCATCTGTTGAAAAGACTATTCTTTCTCCAATGAATGGTCTTGGTACCCATGTCAAAAATCAATTGACCATAACTGTAAGGGTTTATTGCTGTATTCTCAATTCTATTTCACTGATCTATACATCTACTCTTATGCCAGTATCACATCATCTTGATTTGTAGTTAAGTTTTAAAAACAGGGGACACCTAGGTGGTTGAGCATCTGCCTTTCGGCTCAGGTCATGATCTCAGGGTCCTGGGATTGAGTCCCACATCGGGCTCCTTGCTCAGTGGGGATCCTGCTTCTCCCTCTGCTTGTACTCTGTCTCTCTGTCTCTCTGACAAATAAATAAAATATTTTAAAAAGTAAAATAAAATCAGGAAAAGTGAGTCTTTGAACTTTGCTCTTCCTTTCCAAGACTTTTGACTATTCTGAGCCCCTTGGATTTACATGCGAAATTTAGAATTAGTTCACTAATTTCTGCAAAGAAGCCAGATTGAATATTGACAGGGACCCTGTTGAAACAGTAGATCCTAAGTCAAAGGTTTGCTTTAAAGCCTCCAATACCTCTGCATTTCACATAGAGTAAAAGCCCAAGTTCTTAAAATGGCCTACTTACAATACTAAACAGTCTAGTTCCCTAATAACTCTTTCAAATCATTTCTTGCTACTCTCCCTCTTGTTCTTTCTTAAATTCACCCAGTATTCTCCTATTTCATGCCCTTATACTTAATTCATAGCCTGAAATGCACTTCCCCCAGATACCTACCTGACTCACTCCTTACAAGACTTTACTTATGGCACCTTTGTAGCGAGGTTTCCCCTAAGCATCCTATGCAAAACCGTACACATGCACATTCTCTCCATCTCCCTTTATTTTTTTTCTCCAAGGAAATTACTACTCTAGAATCTCGATGTTTATTTTGTTTAATGTCTGTATATACCCTTACACTAGAAAGTCAGCTCTTTGAAGACAAAAGATTTTGGTAATTCTGTTCACTCCTGCCCTGCGATCACTAAACTAAATAATGAGTACCAAAACTATATACCAATAACAAAACGATGTCTAACACATAGTAAGCACTCAATAAATTTCCGCTAAATGAAGGATTAAGGTAAGGAAAAAGAACTAAGAACAGGTATAGAATTCTAAAAAGAAAGAGTAATACTCAATAAAAATTTAAAAGTTTAACCCCATTAATAAAATGAAGTTAAAAAAATATTACTTGAGGTGCCTGGGTGGCTCAGTCAGTTACACGTCTGACTCTTGATCTCTCAACTCAGGTCTTAATCTCAGGATCCTCACATTAGGCTCCACACCCATCCTCTCTCTTTTTTTTTAAGAGAGAATATTACTGTAATGTCAAATATTATTGTTATGTTGCCTAATATATAAAAAATAATTTTTGAAATAATAATAGCCATTGTTGGCAGGGCTATAATGAAATAGGAATTCTCATACACTGTAATGAGAATAAACTAGTATAACCTTTCTAGAAAGCAAACTGGCACTATGTATCAAGAAATCTGAAATTACAGTTGACGTTTGAACAATGTTGGGGGAGGTGTTAAGAACACAGACCACCCAGTCAAAAATTCACTGAAAGCTTCTGATTTAACTATTAATAGTCTATTGTTGACTGGAAGCCTTTCGTAGAATATAAATATAAAGTCAATTAATACAAATTTTGTAAACGTATTACATACTGTTTGGTTAAAGTAAGCTAGAAAAAAGAAAATGTTATTAAGAAAAATATAAAGAGGAGAAAATATATTTACAGTACTGTACTAAAAGGAATTTGCATGTGAGTGGATCGGGCAGTTTAAACCTGTGTTGTTCAAGGGTCAACTGTACTTATATTCTTTGATCCAACAATTCCACTTTTAGGAATTCAACACAAAAAATAATCAGATTTACATATATAAATAGATATTTACGCAGAAATGTTCAAACTACAGTAACTTTTTACAAAGAAAACCTAAAAAACAACTAAGCAGTGAGAAAGGAATGATAAAATAATTTCTGGTGATAGTAAGTATAATTTATTAAATACTAACACACACCAGCTAGAATGTTAAGATCATGATTTTACTTAACTCTTAAAATAGTAAGTAATATTATGCCTATTTTGCAAATAAGAAAACTAAACACTAGAAAGGATAAGTATCAAGCTAAGGCTCTTAAGTAGCAAAACTGGGACTGAACCCAGATTTGTTAGACTCTACTAAGCCCAATATCCCTTTATATTCCTAAAATGGAATCTTATACAGTCATTGAAGACTATATTTTGGATAATATTTAATTGACAGGTTTTTTTTTAAGACAATGTTAGAAAAGAAAGCAAGACACAAAACCAAATATAATTTATACAGATACCCAAATGGGACTAGATTAGATTGTAATATTAGACTGGTAAAGAAATCTCTGGGTAATGGGATTACAAGTAACTTTATTTTTAGCATACTACTCTTTTTATATACTACTTTCACATTTTCCAAATAATCTATAATATATACATACTTTAATAATCGGGGGGGGAACCAATCACTATTATCAAAGCTAAATCTTAGACTTCCCCTATACTTCCTCCAGCTGGCAAACCATACATCCCTTCCACCTCTTTTTCCATTGTGTCTATTTATATGGAAAAAGATATAAACATGTAAGCAGCTTAAGTGTCCAAACAATATTTAGTATAGTGAGGAATCTCTATAAAAACATACACTACCACCCAAGTACCAGTTTTACTTTATATATCCAGATTATTTCAATAGCATTTATTCACTTGATAATGTTCAACTCTTTTATTAACTGATCTTATCCATCTTCCTTTTTCCATAAAGAGAGCCTTATTAATACACTAGTTCAAACAAGATTATGTAGCTTCTTCACATACATACCTGACCTAGAGAGTGTATTCTAAAAGGATATGGGAAATAAGGATGGGTAAGGTTTGATATATTATGAGAAATGTGAAAAAACTGGCTCAAATGAAGAACCTAAAAACAAATAATATAAATTTTTGTTAATAATGAGACCATGAATATTTAAATTTCATATACACATTTTCCAAGCTCTTCTACCTCTATTATTTAATTTATTACTTAATTAATCTTCTACCTCTATTATTTAATTTTAACTGAGTATCATCAAAATATTTCAGCATGGTAAGCAGAAGTCTTATCAATTCGAGTTGTTTTTTTTTAAACAGATAAAGATATATTTTTTTTAAACATCAAAAAAAAAATTCTGGGTTAACATGACATTTATAAAAGTTGTAGAGTGAACATGAACTCTAACAGTGGTACAGCAATAGTCAATACTGCCAATAAAGTGAATATACCACTAAACACCACTTCAAAGAAATCCTTCCTATTGAAAGCTATATCATCAACACAGCACTAAAAAAATTTCCCATGTCATTTTATGAATAAATCTGCTATATTTATATAAGGACTACTAATTTTAGATAACTTACCTTTACAGAAAAATACCAGAAAATAACAAATTTCTATAACAATCAAGAAAGATATTCTATTTAATATATGCAATATCAACCATCTAGAAAGAACAGGCCTAAGAAAATTGATACTAACAATCACATTTATTAATAATACTTTGGCTCCTTAAAACCAACAAAAAAGAAAGAAAAACAAAAAGCATCTCTTTATAAGGAATATATATGGAAGTCATAGGACTCAAAACACTGTATCATCTCAAACAAGATCAAGAAACATCTCTTTCAGAAACGAATGCTACCAAAACCAATCTATCTTTACTGGGGATTAAGTTACCTACAAAATTATTTTAAGTGTACCACTGTGATATGGGCAAGATAAATACTAAATCTCATCAAGGTACCAAAGGATGTGTCACAAAAAAAACAAAAAACACCAACCAGCATTTACAGAAAATGTAATCAAATTAAGGTAACCAGTAATCTTAAAATGTATCTATCTGACATAAGAACTATTATAATTGATCACTGAAGACATCCTCAATATCAATGGATAAGAGTATGGCTAAATAAATTATGATAAAAATCACCCTTTAGAATACTAGGCAACTATTAAACAGTTTAAGATAGAATGAAGAAACCAAATGTGTGTAGAAACCCAGAAAGACCTCTGAGACATATTCTTAAGGGAAAATGCCAGTTGCTAAATAACATACAGCTTTTGGCCAAAGAATCCAGGAAGATGTAATTCTCTAGAGTTCTTCAATGCTTTCTGTAATCCTTCATTACTTACTGCCAGGACTAGTCTTGCTTGGTTATTTTGGAGCCTCACACTGTTGGCTTTACCAACATATTTTCATCTATATGTGTTTATTTCCCCATTAGCCATGTTCCTTGATAACACAGATTATGATATATACTCCAATCTCACAGTTAGCCATAGTTCCATACATAAAATAGGTGCACAAATAATATTTGCAGATGAAGAATAGATAAAATATGAAGAACCATTTTAGAAGCAGAGAAACTAAAACATTAAAGGGGAAAAGCAGGACTACAATACAGTTGTTTTATACAACCACAAGCTCTTTGAGAAATTCTAGTAACAAAATCCGTGATTACATTTTCCTCCTGAGAGATTTTTATTTTAATCACTCAAATAAAAATGCTTGAGAACCTATGTGTAAAATATTCATACTATATGACTTTAACGACACTTACCATCTGTCTCACATTGATGCTAAGAACATGCTTATTAAGGCCACAGTTGATATCTGCAAACTCTACAGCTCTTCCTGTTATCCAACATGTCTTCTTACTACAAAAATGTATATTATACATTTTATATATAATAAAGGCAAATTTATATCAAACTATAAACCTAAATGGAATCAAAGTTCAAAACATGTAATACTTAGAATATAAATACATATGATATTGTACAGAGAAAGCCGCAAAAGTAAAAAAAAAAAAAGAAGAAGAAGAAAAGAAAAAGACAAAAAGACCAGCCTCATTTGCCACCTCTGGAGGTAACTATAACTAACCCTCTGGAAATGGTTATATTAAAGGAAGAAACTAAGTATTTATTCTCCAAGTAGAACATTATTTCAAAATAACAAAATAGCCATAATTGATGAGGGAAACTTCTTCATAGAAGATGACTATGCAAAAGGAATGTAGAATCTTAATATTTATAATGAGCAGCTGAACAAGAATCAGCAAGCATCAATGAAGGCTAAAATCATTAGGTGAAACAGGTTAATAGAGATTTACCTATTGCCAAAGTGCCATCCACAGATGACTTATAGATGCAAAAAGAAAAAGATAACTTTTCAATAAAATGATCTGGTTGTCACCCCCTCAGCCTGGTGATGAAGCGCAGCATCAGAATGATGGGACAACTAAACATTATGTGCTCTTAGTATGAAACAATATGAATACACAGCATTACTAAATAAAGTACTCTTCCAAAAATCTTTAACCTGAATCTGAAACACCTTTAGATCTAACTCCCAGTTTAAATATGGGGGGGGGGGGGGAAGTACAGGGACAGAGGAGAGGGAGAGAGAATTCTAAGCAGGCTCCATGCTCAGCACAAAGCCCAATGCGGGGCTTGATCTCATAACCCTGAGATCATGTCCTGAGCCCAAGTCAAGAGTCCGACGCTTAACCAACTTAGTCAGGCAGCCCCTAACTCCCAGTTCATAGAAAATACAGGGGATAGAGGAAAAAGTTATACTACACCATGAACGAATGGTCAGCAATAAAAAAATGTCAGACATTTTCAACAGAGTTAACAAATCTGTATCACGGAGTAAGAAAGGGAGAGTGGTGGAGAGATAGGTAAGAGAGGCAGTTCTATAATTTAAAAAAAAAATCAAGAGACAACTAAATGCAATAGGTAGCTCTTGATTTGAATTTGGTATTAAAAAAAACAATGAAAGAGGTGCCTCGGTGGCTGAGTCAGTTAAGCATCCAACTCTTGATTTTAGTTCAGGTCATGATCTCAAGGTTGTGAGATCAAGCCTCCCGTCAACCTTCGCCTTGGGCATGGAACCTGCTTAAGATTCTTTCTCTCCCTCTCCCTTTGCCCCTCTCTCCCTAAAAAAATTTAATTAAAAAAAAAAAAAAACAATAGGGGCGCCTAGGTGGCACAGCGGTTAAGCGTCTGCCTTCGGCTCAGGGCGTGATCCTGGCGTTATGGGATTGAGCCCCACATCAGGCTCCTCCGCTGTGAGCCTGCTTCTTCCTCTCCCACTCCCCCTGCTTGTGTTCCCTCTCTCGCTGGCTGTCTCTATCTCTGTCAAATAAATAAATAAAATCTTTAAAAAAAAATAAAATAAATAAATAAATCCTTTAAAAAAAAACAATAAAAGGTTTTGGGAACAGTTGGAGAAATATGACTATGGTATGAGTATTATATATTAGGGAATTACTGATAATTATGCTAGGAATAATCATAGCTGCATAGCTATATCGGAGAATATCCTTTTTCTGGGATATATGCTAAAGATAATATGTCTTCTTATAATTTTTTTAAAAGAGTAAATTTCAGGGGCGCCTGGGTGGCACAGCGGTTAGGCGCCTGCCTTCGGCTCAGGGCGTGATCCCGGCGTTATGGGATCGAGCCCCACATCAGGCTCTTCTGCTATGAGCCTGCTTCTTCCTCTCCCACTCCCCCTGCTTGTGTTCCCTCTCTCGCTGGCTGTATCTATCTCTGTCGAATAAATAAATAAAAATCTTTAAAAAAAAAAAAAAGAGTAAATTTCAAACTAAACCCTTAAACAAAACTGAGCAACATCCAGAATATATACTTATAAATGTATAATACTCAAAAAGGAAAAACCATTGGGCGCCTGGGTGGTTCAGTCGGTTAAGCATCTGCCTTCAGCTCAGGTCATGATACCAGGGTCCCAGGACTGAGCCCCACGTCAGGCTCCCTGCTCAGCAGGGGGTCTGCTTCTCACTCTCCCTCTCTCTCTGCCTCTCCCCCTGGCTTGTGCTCTCTCTCGCTCACTCTCTCTCTCAAATAAATAAAATCTTAAAAAAAAAAAAAAAGGAAAAACCAAAAAATAAATTTCACTCACCACCATTAATTTACTTTTAAATGGTGAAAGAAATTTATATGTACATAACAGATATGTAAAGTAAATGTGACAAAATTTTTAACAATTACTGAATCTAGAAGGTGGGTATAAATGAGTTCAATGTACTATTCTACTTTTCTGTATGCTTAAGTATTTTCCATTTATAAAAGTTTCTAAAACGTACCACGCTTCAAGTAAACTAGTTTGGCTAGTCTACAAAGTAAAAAATCCTTTTTTAATCCAAATACCAACACTTAATTTGAAACTTCTAATTCAAATATGCAAGTTTTCATAAAGCAGAGTAAAGGTTATATCTGGTTATCTAACCATATGTGTTCTGAGAAGAAAAATTCAATCACGCTATAAGTAAAGGGAAGGAAGAAAATGAAAGAAGAAATCTTTTCTTTTTTTAAGATTTTATTTGAGAGAAAGAGAGCACAAGAGCGAGGTGAGGGGCAGAGGGAGAAGCAGACTCCTCACTGAGCAGGGAGCCCCCTGGGATTCTGGAATCATGACCTAAGCTGGAGGAAGACACTTAACCGACTGAGCCACCCAGGTGCCCCTGAAAGAAGAAATCTTAAAGGATAAAACTGAAGGAGAGGCTCCTGGCTAGCTCAGTCAGGAGACCAGATGACTCTTGATCTCAGGGTTGTAAATTAAAGCCCCATATTCGGCATGGACCCTACTTTAAGAAAATTAATTTTTTTAAATGAAGAAAAGGACCCTGAACTGGGGCAATGGGCTATCTGCTCAGCGGCAAGTCTGCTTCTTCCTCTCTCTCTATGATCGCTTTCGTTCTCTCTCAAATAAATAAATAAAATCTTAAAAAAAAAAAAATGAAGGAAAGGACCCTGAATAGCCAACCTTGAGAAATTAAAACAAAGCTAGAGGCTTTATTTCCTGATTTGTTTCCTGATTTCAAAACATTTTAACAAAACTACAGTAATCAAAACAGTATGGTAATGGCATAAAGAAACAGAAGAAGAGCTGGAATAGAATACAGAACCCAGAAATAAATCCTCACATATATAGTCAAACAGTCTTTATTTATTTGAGAGAGAGAGACAGAGAGAGAGCAAGCGAGCATGAGTAGGGGAAAGGGCAAAAGGGGAGGGAGAGAAAGACAGAAAGGATCCCAAGCAGACTCCAAACTGAGCATGGAGCCTGACCCGGGACTCGATCTTATGACTCTGAGATCATGACCTAAGCTGAAACCAAGAGTCAGTCACTCAACCAACTGCACCACCCAGGCACCCCTACAAGTCAAGTAATCTTTGACAAGGATGCGAAGGCTACACAATGGGAAGAGGATAGTCTTTTCAGCAAATGGTACTTGGAAAACTGGATATCCACATGCAAAAGAATGAACTTGGACCCTTACCTGACATCATATACAAAAATTAACTCAAAATGGGTTAAAGACCTAAACTATAAGACCTGAAACCATAAAACTCTTAGAAGAAAACATGGGAGGAAGCTTCGTAACTTTGGACTGGCAATGACTTCTTACATATGACACCAAAGCACAGGAAACAAAAGCAAAAATAAACAGGACTACGTCAAACTTAAAAAAAACTTCTGCACAGCAAAGGAAAATAATCAACAGCGCAAAAAGGAAATCTACAGAATAGGAGAAATATCTGCAAACCATATATCTGGTAAGGTGTTAATATCCAAAATATATAAATAACTCCTACAAGTCAACAAAAACCCAAAAAACCCTCCATTTTCAAAATGGGCAAAGGACTTGAATAGACATTTATCCACAGGTGATTGATACGCAAATGATCTACAAGCATATAAAAAGATGTTCAACATCACTAATCATCAGGAAATGTTAATCAAAATCATAATGAGATATCACCTCACACCTGTTAGGATGACCACTATCAAAAAAGGGGGAGGGGGGCAGGGACAAGTGTTGGTAAGGATGGGAAGAAAGTGAAACCCTTGCGTACTGCTGGTGGGAATGTAAAATGTGCAGCTGCTGAGTAATATACAGAACTGCTGAATCACTATATTGTATACCTGAAACTAATTTCACACTGAATGTTAATTATACTGGAATTAAAATTTTAAAAAGAAAAAGAAACAAAATGTGTAACTGCTATGGAAAACAATATGGAGTTTCCTCCAAAATTAAAAACAGATTATGATCTATCAATCCCACTTTCTGGGTATATATCAAAAAGAAATGAAAACAAGATCCCAAAGAAATATTTGCACAATCATGTTCATCATAGCATTATTTGCAATAGCCAAGAAGTGGAAGCAACCAAAAATGACCATGCAACGTAAATGTTCCTTAACAGAAAAATGGATAAAGAATACACGGTGTACACACAAACACACATGTTGGAATATTACGCAACCACAAAAAGGGAAGGCAATCTTGTCATATGCTACAACATGGATAAGCCTTGGAGACATTATGCTAAGTAAAATAACCCAGTCACAAAAATACAAATATTGTACAATTCCACTTATAGTAAGTATCTAAAGAAGCCAAATTCTTAGAAACAGCAAGTAGCATGACAGTTGCAAGGAGCTGGAGAAGAGGGAGAAGAGGAGAATTGTTTGATGGGATTAGAGTTTCCGTTCTATAAGATGAAAAAGTTCTAGAGATCTACTGTATTAACAATGCACATATAGTTAACACTACTATACTGTTCATCTAAAAATGGTTAAGATAGTAAATTCTATGGTATATGTTCACCAATTTTTTAAATAAAATTATAAGGGGTTTAACTACAAAGGGAAAAAAATAAGAGAAGGTGATTTAGCAGGGAAAGAAAATGTTCACTGAAGAGAGTTGGAGTCAGAAACAGAACAGAAAAGAAAATCACAAATAGAAATCCTGAGAAGTGAACTACATTAGTTACAACTACATAATCAATTATCAACTCTGGGTCCTGTGATAGAATAGGATCTCCTGGATCTTTATAGCTCCAGAAACTATACGCAAAGTACTCTACTACCTACTAGGATTGTACATATACTATATCCATCCCCTGCTCAACCACTTCTTTCCTATGAACCATCACCTATCAAAAAGCCTCCATCCTCTCCTTTCTGTCTTTAAAAAGTCTAATTCTAAAAAGTTCAAATTCCTGCATTGGAAAAACTTGTTTGAAATTTTGATTTTCTTGGGGCACCTGGCTAGCTCAGTCAGTAGAGCATGTGACTCTTGATCTCGGGGTTGTGAGTTCAAGACCCACTTTGGGTGTAGAGATTACTCAAATATAAAATCTTTAAAAAAAGAAAAGAAGGAAGAAAGGAAGAAATTTTATTTTCTCAATGCAACCAGAATTGATAAGCATCAAATTTCTTAACTGAGACTAACCAAATTCCTACTATTCCCTACAAAGTTTGTTTTGTAAAATAACAATTTACATTTGTTGTTTCAAATTCCCACTTCCTGTTGACATTTTAATCCAAAGCAATCTTCCCCCTACAGATTTTTCTCTGGCTATCCCTTCTCAGTTTCCATTGATTCCTTCCCTTTTGCTCAGTCTTTCAGTGTCACTGCTCCCCTGGATTCTGTCCCCAATTTACTGCTCCACCAGCTTTTTCTAGGCTCATCTAAACCCATGATATCAACCTATAACTATGACTCCAGCCCAGATTTCTCTCCAAAACTCCAACATACTTAACTGCCTGACAGACACAACCACTTGGATATTACACAGGCGCTTCAAGCCTGAGAGGTCCAGCTTAAAATCCTTCAAAGACTCTACAGCTTTCAAAATTAAGTTCTAACTCCTAGGGAAAGCACTTAAGGACTTCCATGATCTGGTCTCTTATGTACCCCTAGCTCCCTCTTCTTCTACTCCTCCTCAGGTACTCTCTATTATTTCTGTATCTAATTATTTGTTTCTCCACACAAAGTAGGACATTTCACATCTCTGTGCTTCACAAATGTTCCGCCCAAAAGTCCCTCTACACCATTCCACCCAACCCATATTTCTTGGCTTAACTAACTTTCCTTCAGAATAGTTTTCTGCCATCCCAAAGGCTGACGTGGACACACAGCCTCCACTGCATCCCAGATATACCTCTATCTTAGCACCTCTGTATTTACTTGCTTAGACTACTAGTTGATAAGCATCTCCCAGGTAATGTGTTATTTAACAAACAAGAGCTCAATGAATATTTGTTACATGCCAGCACAAATCAAAAAGCCAAACTGATTCTTTAAAATATCAGACTTTCTGGGGCGCCTGGGTGGCTCAGTTGGTTAAGCATCTGCCTTCGGCTCCCGTCATGATGGCTCCCTGCTCCATGGGGAGCCTGCCCTCCCTCTGCCTCTATTTCTCATGAATAAATAAAAAAAATATTTTTAAAACATAATAAAAATATTAGACTTTCCGACTGAGAACCTGGAATACTAAAGCACATAATACTGAGTATTTCTTTCTGATAAATAAAGTACCTAGGAGGGGCGCCTGGGTGGCACAGCGGTTAAGCGTCTGCCTTCAGCTCAGGGCGTGATCCCGGCCTTATGGGATCGAGCCCCACATCAGGCTCCTCCGCTATGGGCCTGCTTCTTCCTCTCCCACTCCCCCTGCTTGTGTTCCCTCTCTTGCTGGCTGTCTCTAGCTGTCAAATAAATAAATAAAATCTTTAAAAAAAAAAATAAATAAATAAAGTACCTAGGAAAATAAATTTGTAATCAGAAGAATGGTTAAGAATGATAATGAATACTCTTTGTGTCCGCCCAGAACTCCTTCTCCTCCCCTACTCCACCAGGGGTCTGTTTTCTGCTAACAGACCCCTGACACATAAATGAGCACATCACATGATCTAAAGTAAACGAAGCATAGCACCTCATCTCCTCAGCTGCAGGAATTGGTCAAAGGAGGGACATGTGACCAAGTCTACCTAAAACTATTGTACGTAGGCTCTAAATAAATACGCCTGTGCTGGCATGAACCAGGTCCCACCCACCATGTGAAGCATATTCACAATAGGAGAAATGGCACCAGTATGCACAGACTTTTAAGTATAGGAAGGACCTACCCGTGGGTAAGTTCCTACCTTAGCTCTTATAGCCATCTCTATCCATACAAATTCTGTTATATGGTTTTTAACCAGTAACGTTTCCCTTGAAATAGGCTATTTCAAACCGTATCTGTTACCTGCAATCCAAAAAGTCCTAACAGAAAAACTAAATAAATGGAAATTTGTTGTAAAGATGTATTTCACTGACGCTATAAAAGGGCATACCTAGTATGCCTTTCCTAACTTAGAAAACTTTCATCCTGGGCACCTGGGTGGCTCAGTCGGCTAGGCATCTTCCTTCAGCTCGGGTCATGATCCCAGGGTCCTGCGATGGAGTCCCGCATCAGGCTCCCAACTCAGCAGGGAGTCTACTTCACCCTCTACACACGTGCGTTCTCTCTCTCTCTCTCAAAAATAAATAAATAAAATCTTCAAAAAAAGAAAAGAAAGAAGGAAAACTTTCATCTATCAGATATAGTGTCTCCTTCCCTTCCCTACTAGGTAAACCCCAAAATAACTACTTAATTCCCTCCATGCAAATCACATCATTTTTTAAGATAGTCAATTCACCTCCTTCCTTTCCTATACCCTAACCACTACATGGTGAGATGACAGATAAGCGAACTATAACAATGTGATAATATAGAGTTGGCTAGGGAAATAAACAGAAGACATGGAACAAACATGAATCCAAGCCTTGAGATACCAAAAAAAAGCTTCCCCATAGAGGTGTCATCTTGACTGAGACCTGAAGACAAGTATGAGATAACAAAACCAAAGGGGAAGGACGCGGGGGACCAGAGAAGGCATTCCAGAGGGAAGCTCCTGTACTCAGGCTTAGATTTAACAAACCTGGCATCTTAAGGAAGAAATGCCAGTAACTGAATATGACTAGCACACTGAAGGCAAAGGGAAAAAGTGAGAAAGGATGAAGAGATGAACAGAAACCAGATCATGAGGATCCAGAAAGCCAAATTAAGAAGTTCAGACTTTATCCTAAAGATGATGAAAAGCCAAAAAAAGGTTTTTTAGCAGGGAAGTTATATGTGCAGCTGTATCAGATAAATTACTCTGGTTACAATGGGGGGGGGGGAGGATTGGCAGGCAATACTGGAAGCAGGGCTAACCAGTTAGGAGGGGATTGTAGCAATCCAGATGAGAGATGATGCTAACCTTGAGCAGGATGGTAGCCTTGGGGATGGGGAAAAGGCACTGAGTCAAGAAATATTAAGAAGAAAGAATCCAACAAGGCTCAGTGATCAATCAGAATGTGAAAGCAAAAAGAGAGGACAAGGAATAGCCCATGTTTCTGCCAAGAAGCAAAAAGAGAGGACAAGGAATAGCCCATGTTTCTGCCAAGATATTATTAGCAATGTCTACTATTTACTGAATTCTTACCACACATGCATTATCTCATTTAATCTTCCCCTAGAAAGAAGACCGAAATGAAACAGGCTATTCTGTACTTTTGGTTGAGGATGGAAGAGAGAAAGTTTTTAATGACTGCAGTTTGGGATATGCTTAGTACAGACGGTAGCATACAAATGGACAGGTCATGAAGATAGATGATACATGGGTCTACTTATCAGGAAAAGAGCTTTGGGTTGGAGACAAGAGAATTACCAGAATACAGATGGTAAGAGAGAGAAATATTTTTAAAAGTAAAATAGCTCCTCTATTCATGCCAATATTTATTTAATACCTACATACCTGAAGTAATTAGGTTGGGACCAGTGTTAGCAGGAAAAAAAAAAAAGGAAGATTCAGGGAAGCTCAATTACTAGAAGGAGGGAAGAAGGAGCTCAGCATAGCAATAAGTGTATATTGGACATATACCAAAAGTTCAAAGGTTAGGGGGAGGAGGACAGAGAAAACAGTAAAACACTCCAGGCAGAAGAAATAAAATTCAAACACAGAATTTTTTTTAAAAAAGATGGCCTGCTTTGGGGCACCTGGGTGGCTCAAGTGGTTAGGCAACTGACTTGGTATCAGCACAGGTCTCAATCTCTGGGTTGTGAGTTCAAGCCCTATGTTGGGGTCCACTTCAAAAAATTAATTAATTAAAAAGACACCCTGCTTCAGAACAAAAAAAAGCAAGTATTATTCATGTCAGTTTCCCAAAGTAATTCTTAAATTTAATGAATAGAAGATGTGTAAAAATGTTTTTCTTTAAAAAAGTAACATGGGGAAATTCCCTCTACTAAATACTAATGCATATTATGAAGGGGTGCCTGCGTGGCTCAGTTGGTTAAGCAACCAACTCTTCATCTCAGCTCAGGTCTTGATCTCAGGATTGTGAGGTCAAGCCCCACACTGAGCTCCGCGCTGGGCATGAAGCCCACTAAAAAACAAAACAATAAAATTAGATGGTGTAGTCACAAAAAACCAATAAAAGATTGAGGAGCTATTATAAGAAATCAAGAGTCCAGAAAAAGCCCTACTATATCTCAAAATTTATATGTAGTAATAAGATAGGCCTTCCAAAACAAGAAGATTAAAATTTTTAACAGTGGTAAAATGGTTTAATAGCAATTTGTAAAACAACTAAGGTGGTATCGCCTTGGAATTATGAATTTATGCTTAGAATTTATCCTAAATTCTGATTACAAAGTTAATTTTAGAAATATTAGAAAAAACTGATTACCACATCTGTGGAACACTGAAATTTAATTTAGAAATATGAGCAATGACAAAGGAAAAGAACGACAGATTCATGTATGAACATTTTAAACTTCTGACAAATAAAAATAACCAAAAAAACAGCAAGCTAGAGAAAAATATTTTCAAGAAAAAAGACACTAATAACCATATATCTGGACCATTCTCAAAATTTTAAGAGAAACAGATGTAATAGATGATCAAAGGATATGAGCAATCCATGTTTAGAAAAATAGTGTCCACCATTAGTCTAATGAGGTTTAGAAAATTGGTTCACCCAGAGCCAGTGCTCAGCCAAGTGCAACATGTGGGTTCTTCCTACTACTAATTCCACTAATAGTCATAAAAACCTAGCTGGCATAGCTAGTTTCTTTCCCCATGGAAATTAATGAAATGATTTTTTCAATTTTCAAAATTATGTGAGTTTGGAAGCACAACCTGAATCCGGATGTACTACTAAAATAATTTCTGGAGAGCAAGGGTGAGATTCTTCCAGTCTGCCCACCTAGACATATTTTAAAACTTTAGCACAGTGGGTAGGAAGGTACTTAAAAGTACATTCAATAAACCAAAATTCAGAGTAATGTTAAAATCTGTATATGATTTCATGTAAATAAATTGAACTGTAATGTAGAGGGAAAAAATGTTTATATGACAAACCAATATACCTTATTTCATCAATTTTAAGACATTTTTTACATTTCTGCAATAAGGACCATTCTAAAATCAATGGCATATCACAGTTACTTGGAGTTTTTTGGTTTTTTGTTGTTTTGGAGGTTTTTTTGTAGAGGTATATAAAATAATCCATCTTACAACTAATAGGAGGAATGGTAGATATTTGGAAGTGTCGTGATTTACTTGATAACTAAAGTTTTGTTTCAGACAGCCACAAGAATATGTTAAAAGTAAGGCTTGGGGTCACAAAGATCCAGAATTGACTGAATCCTGGCTCTGCCAAATACAGTTGGCTGATGTTGGGACAACTTTCTTCACATTTCTCATATTGTCTGTTTCCTCATCTGTTAAATAGTACCAATAATAGTGCAAATCTCATAAAACTGTGAAAATTAATTAATTACAATTAATTACAGCAAATGTACAGTGCTTAAAACAGTGCCTGGCATACATGCATATATACACGCACAAATACATAATATATATATACACACGCACATATACAAACAGATATGTGGTAGTCACTTTTATTACTATAATGATGAGGCCGATAATGACTTTTGTCTTATTCATTGCCTGGCATGGTAAATATTTTTTAAAAACGTTCAATTTCAGGGGCACCTGGGTGGCTCAGTCATTAAGCATATGCCTTCGGCTCAGTTAATGCACCTGGGATGCTGGGATCGAGCCCTGCACCAGGCTAAGCCTGCTTCTCCCTCTCCCTCTGCCTGCTGCTTCCCCTATTTGTGCATCTCTGTCAAATAAACAAATCTTTAAAATAATAATAATAATAATAAAATAAAAACGTCCATCTCTTCTTTAATTCCTAAAGCTACTTCTAAAGGCACTTAATAGGGATCTATTAAGATTCAACATTTGGCCTGACATATTCTTCACAAGACTTACAACATGAGTTTGCATATAAAAGCTGAAGGGAAGGAAGGCAAAGATGATAGCTGTTTCCTAAAATTCACATTGACTAATAAATGGTTACTGTTTTGCTTATCAATAACCAGGGATAATCCTGAAGACAGAAAAGGAGATTTCAAAAGAAGGAAAACCCTCAGATACTGTTAAAAAAAATATGCACGTACACTGATACTCACTTAGCCTCTACTGTGTACTAGATCCTACACGTACTTCAATAAAGAAAAAATATTCTGTAATAACTTAATCCCACTTTTTCTATTCAGTCCAATACTTGGTCCTCTTTACTCTTCCCTTCAAAGCTATTAAAGCTTCAACAGGTACACAAACTGACATTCATCAGTACTGTATGCTGGGTTTCTGCACTGGGATTTTGTACCTTTTTGTTTTTAAATATATTAGTCTTTTTTCATGAACTAAATTGTAGGCTCCTCGTACAAAAGCAGCCATTTCTTCCTTATTCTTCCCACCATCTCCACCACTGCAGCCCCCCTATCCTGGCACAACCACTTAAGGGATAAAGGTTCTAACTAGCATAGGAACTAAAAATTGATTTAATTTCTGACCTTTAAACGAACGTTAGAAAACTGAATCACACCGAGTATCAAAACACATGACGTTTACATTTCTTAAAGCGTGTAAGGAGTCTTTCATTGAAAACTGAAAGGATGGTTAAAACGAGTTACAAAAAAGAGCTGGGTGTTTGAAAGAAAAACCATAAAAATAATAAAAACGGAACGAAAAAGCTGATGCTGGGATGAAAAGATAACGTTAAAAAAAAAAAAGTGAGAGAAGAGAAGCCTCTGCAAATCAGTCATTGTTTTCCCAGAGACCAGGTTTATCACCAGCATTTTCTTCTCTGCGTTCAACCAATCCCCACCTTTCCTGAGTTAACCAGTCTCCAGGCAAGCAGCGCTTCCTGATTGGCTTAAAGATGTTGAGTAGAAAAACCAGCCAATCCTGCCTTCAAGTCGCAACTGTGCTATGGAGACATTACAACCACTGCATGGCGAGAATGTGTACAAACCTGTCCCTGCCACGAATATCAGATTCCTAGTTCTAAAGGCTGTTGCGAAAGAAGATGCTTTAAAGCCACACCAAGCGTGATCTGGCATCTACACTTTATTACTCTAGCTCTCTGAGGCGGGGAGCGGGAGTGGGAAACTGTTTACTGTTTTAATCAAAAGAGCGTAAGGAATAAACTGTGCCCCCGGTCAGATGACTCACTCTATCGAAGATGGATTTCCAAACGCACATCTCGGAGAGGGTCCGGACGACAGAGGGTTCAAGCAAGGTCCCAGAGAGGATCAAAGTTGCGGTGGGGGAGGGGGTGCGGACGAGGGTCAAAGAGACACAATACCAGGGACCCGGGATGTCTCCCCACAGTATCCAAAATCGGAACGTGTGGAGTGAGAGGCTGTGTTTGCATATGAAGAAGTGAGTAAATAAACGGCTTTGCTAGGATTACGTGCTGGGTGGCCCGAAGTTCCGAGGAGGCTCCGCCTGGGGAACGCCGAAGGTGCTCGGAGGGGCACGAGGTCAAGTCCCGGCGGGAACCGACAGGGAAGAAGCCCCGGGGGGTCGAGAGGGGGGTGTGTCTGGGGCCTGGAGGCCCGCCCGGGACTGGGAGGCCGGAGAAGAGGCCGGGGCCCCCGCCTTCGCCCGGTTTCGGGCAGCACGCCAGGGCCCGCCTCCCGCCGACGCCTCACTTCCCGTCCGTCCAGGCGGCCAGGCCCGCGGGCCGGGCTAGAAGCGGCCCCCGCCGGCCCCCACGTTCGGGGATTTGGGCTTCGGTCGCAGCGCCGCCCGCCGCTGCCTCAGGCCCTCCGCTTCGGCTCGGGGCCCCGGGATCCCTTCCCTCCCGGACCCGCCGCCCCGCCTACCACCCGCCGGCTTTACCTGCTCCGAGAGCGGGTGGAGGGCGTCGAGGCCGGGGCCGCGTCGTCGAGTGCGCGACGCGGCGCAGCGGGTCCGCAGCCCTTTTCCCGCCGCCGCCACTGCGCTCTCCGGCGGCGCGCTAGGCTGGCGAGCCGCGGCGGCCGCAGGGGTGGGAGGGGGGATTGCTGGGGGGGGGGGGGGGGAGACGCGCGGCGAGTGCCGGGCGGGGAGACACTGCCGCTCTCTGTCCGGCCCGGGAAGAGCAGCCTCGCAGCAGCCAGCCGCGAGAGGGCGGGTGGGCGGCCGAATGGGGAGGGGTCTCGGGAAGTAGGGAACGGCTGCCACGTCGTTCAGGTGGCTCACCGCCCTCCGCCTCCCCCACACCCGCCGGCTCCCCGCCGCGACCTCTGGTTCGTCCCCGAGCTCCGCCATGGCGCGTCGGCCCGCCCCGCGGGGCCGGCTTGGGAGACCGGGCCCGCGGGCGCTCCCGCCTCTCCCGCTCCTTCAGGAGAGCGAGTCCGGGCCTGGCCGATTCTGCCGCATCGGACCCGTACTTCCACCACTACCACCAAAAACTCCCCCGAAATCCTGTGTTTCCCCCTCCCCTCGTGGAACGGCCACAGGGAGGAGCAAGCCCTTTTCAATGTGTGGAGTTTTCGGGGAAGGCGGGAGCTGTTTTGAGCCCGTGAACGTTATCAATAAGGGGCCTCAAATGTTTGCCGAAGTAAACGGCGCGGGAAACCACAGCTGTTTTCAGCCCTCTGCACTCTCCCAACCCAAAAGCAAAACAGAAACACAAGGTCGTACTCGGTACTGGCCGTAGTGGGGGAGGAAATGAGAGCCGGGGCGGGCCCGCCAGCGCGCGGGTCCCGGCGGCAAGTTGGGAGGGACCGCGGGGCGAGCCAGACCGCCTCAGCTTTGCCTAACTGGGCTGTTGACTCGGGGCGTGTAGGGCCGCGGCGGCGGCGGCGGCGGGCGCGCGAACTCCGTCGTTGCGCGCGCGGCACTGCCCGCGGAGGTTTCCGGGCGCGCCGGCCGCCTTGCCGCCGGGAGACAAAGGGGTCGACGGTGGCCGTGGCCGGGACGAAGGCTGCCGGCTCCCAACATGAGCTGCCCACGTCGGTCCGAACACGCTGGCGGAAGCACCAAAACGTGGGCTTGTTTGCGAGGCGGCACTGTAGGCACTGACCTTTGCCCTCCAGTTAGAGCTTCGGTTTTCAGTGCCAAGGAAAAGCAACGAGGTTTTCTTCCCTTTTGCGATCACTGTACTATTAGTTCGTCTCCTACGCCTGCTCCGTTTCTTCCCCTAAACTCTGCTTTCTTTGGTTTGTTTCATCTATATTCTGATGTGAAATCAATGTTTTCAGGTACACGAATTTTTCACCCTTGTTTTCTGCTGGTGGTGGCGGTGGTGGTGGTTTAACTGATCCATTTTTTTCTCCCTCTGTTCGACTCCCTTTGCAATTGCTTTTTACTCCACCTTCATTGTTTTTCATAGAGAAACAAAATAGCCTCCTGACAAAGTATTTGCGTCGAAGAGACAGACTGTCCACGTTGTAGTAATTGCTTTAAACTGAGTGGAAATTTGGAAAAAATTCCAAGTGGATTTTTATCTTCATCTGGGTCTAATTGGAATACCTACTCACACTCAATGAAAACATTCTAGTGGAGTTTTTTTTAGAATCAGAAATACTTAAGCAGAGACCTCGGGATTGTAAATTTTCTAATGAAACCAACTACACACAAAAATACAAAGGGAAAAAAAGGGCTTTTTTTCCCCTTTTGTAGGATTTTTTTTTTTTTGGTATTATTAAAGATCCTCGAGTCCCAATATTAAATTACAATACAAAAACCTTTATTAATGCTTTTATTAAATTTCAAAACAGCAAAAATTTTAATAAAGTACCCAGAATCTCAAGATACAAATAGCTATTGCTGAAAACCTAATATTAACTCTGCCTCTGAACAGCCATTAAGAGACTAATAACAGTGATATACACCACTTTAGAAATGAAAGAACCCTAGTAATTATGACTTCAAACAAATCCAGCAAATTAGTATCAATTTTGTTCGAATGAAATATGTTCACCATGATAATAAAAACACATTTAAATTCTTGATTTTCCTTTGAACATTGTTAAAGATTCATCACTTCTTGTCTGAACAATAAGAAATAAAGTGTTCTTAACACTGGAAAATATATTTGAAGCCAAGACATCATCCAGCCTGAATTTTTTTAAAAACGAGTGCTTACTACACCAATAAAAGAAAAACATCGATATTACAAAATTCTGAAAGTCAGACTCAAATGAAGAACAAAGCAGTCTTCACTCAACATTCACAATGCCAGCCTTCCTTTGTGAATATTTATAAAAATGTTCTCCTTCCTTATTGGTTTAAATTCTAAGCCAATAGGAAAAGTACAACACATCTTTCAAAGGGCGAGACATCGACATTAGGTTAAAACATTGGATAAATAGATTGTTTATCATGGTCATTCTCATTCAAGATCATGTATCTTTCAATTTCAAAGAAGAAATTTAAGAATCTTTGAATGGTTATCTTGATGCTACTCTTAATCACACTCTGCTCTCTGTAATCTTCCAATTGGTTACAATTAATTAAAATATTTAATTCTCTAAAATGCCAGATGAATCTGAAGAATGACAAAATACCTACAACCTAATACTTTAAATAAGATGAACACTGCCATTTCTTTACATGAAAGATGGCCTTTAAGGAAATAATAGTTTCTGTTTTAGAAAATGTCTTGGATTTTTATAAATAAAATGGCCAATGCATTATAAATAAATCTTTTATATTTGTCTAAAGCCATCTTTGGTCTATTTAATGGCTAAATACTAAACCTTCTTGTTGATGTTTATATTTATGTTTAGAACATAAGTATGATTTCCTCCCAATCAAAAATAAACTCTGCTTTCACATTCCTATACTTTGCTTTTGACTCAGAGCATTCTGCTTAATTATAATATTTACATATTTATAATTTCCCTTAGCAGTTCATCAATTCCTTGAAGATAGGTTCTATTTCCCATTCAATCTTTTATTCTTCACTGCCAAACTCAGAGCCTTGTACAAAATAAACGCTCCATGGATATTTGCTGAATGAAAGAATGAGTGAGCATTACTCTATAATGCAGCATATGGCAAATCAAAGAAAATCTGTCTCAAGATTTTTTCCTCCTCTACAAAATAGCTGATAAACTTGTTTTCATTTCCAATTAAACTTAGAATAGCATTGTTTTGTTGTTGTTGTTGTTGTTAAGTAGGCTCCACATCCAGCGTGGAGCCCAACAGGGGCAGAACTCACAACCCCAATATCAAGACCCTGAGATCAAGACCTGAGCTAAGATCAAGAGTCAGACTTTCAACCACTGATCCACCCAAGCCCCTCTAGAATAGCATTGTTGCAAGAACTCTGTTAAAAGAAAGTAGGACCAACGTATGCTGGAACTCCTGTGTTTTTCAACTTTAAATCTGGTGGAAACTGGATAGTGGGTAATACTGCTGTTATCCAAAGTAAATAAGTATCAATGGACTTATCCTTATCAAGGATTGCTTTACCACACTCAACAAGAGCTGCAAGCTCTGTGACTTGGGGGAAATTACTTTAAGCTCTCTACAACTCATTTCTCTCATCTCTCAGATGCATTCATTATATTCACTTTCTGATTAATTAAAATAATGAAACCACGTAAAAGTAAAGACTCAATAGAAGGTAGTTATTATTACTTGCAGATATTATGGACTCAATCATGAAGAAAAATTATTTTTTGTGCAATTATTTATAAAATATAAAAGGCAGACATAAAGCGGTGTTTAAAAAAGTTTTAAATGAGGAAACAACCTGAGGGAAGCAATAGAATACTAACAATATCTACCAAGAGGAGATAACGTTTGAGAATTGAAATTTGCTAAGAAAATAGATCTTAAGTATTCTACACATACATGCACCTACAAGGTAACCATGTGAGTTGATGGACATGTTAATCATTTCACAATATATGTTAAATCACGTTGTACATACATAAGTATATACAATTTTATCAATTGTACCTCAGTAAAGCTGAGTGGGGGGCAGAATGAGGAGAAAAAAAGTCAACCTACTATTGAGAAACCAAAGAACAATAGTAAAAAATAAGAAAGCAAAAAAATAAGCAAACAAGAAAAAAATAAGGAGAATGAGGGCATTGCAGGCTGAGCGAAAACTTCATAAAAAACCAAATCTGCGTCTCAGAAACTTCACAGCTCCCCACTATTTATTTTAGCTTTTCTCAAAATTGTAAGAAACATTGTGTGAGAAAATATGTAAATGAAGGGTAAATAAATTATACATTTCTTCTAAACTGGAGGGCTTCTCATTGCATTCTGTCCTTTGCATAAATTCTCAGAGATTAATATGACATTGTACATTATAAAAGAGGGGACTAGTATTACATATTTCCAAACTTACTTGACCAAAAATCGTTATCCATGGAGAGTATCTCAGGGCATAAAATTTTATATCATGCTTTGGGAAGAAACCCTCATCTATATGTTTGAAGATAAAATCCCAGCCCCTCAGCCCATACGTCCAAATCCTGCCACTAATCCTACAGAAATGGACTTCAAAGAGACCCTCAAGCCTAGAAACACTGAGGAATGCTCTCGAGAAATGTATCCTTGTTTTACCCAATTTCTCCATAAGTGGGAGGCAGGCATGAGGCAGTCTCCAAAGGTGACAGGGAAGGGTCGAGATGGGATTGGCAAAGAGAGTATTAAACACACACACACACACACACACACACACACACACACACACACACAAAACCCTAAGAGAACCAGAACTGCAGAATGGCAAGGAAATTTTTCTCGTTCCCAGGAGAACCCTGTGGGTATGACAGCAACCACAGTTCTGTCTTGGGGGGGGGGGGGATTTTTACAGGAAGCCACACTTCAGTCCAGAAGCATATTGTGGTAGCTCCAACTTTATGTAAGTGTTAAGATTTCGTATCATTTACCAGTAAGGAAATATTACATCCTGTAACCATTCCTGGTAACATCTTTCTGTCAGTCACATTACTCTTCCATTTATGACAATCATACACTTCCCAATATAACCTACTTCCAATGATCTTACGCCCTTGGCCAGCAATCACTCATTTTCACTTACTTCTGTCTTTACAAATCCAGCTCAAATTCCTTTTCTCCCTTACAGTTCTCCCACATACCCCAAACATAATGAACTGCTTCTTCCTCTATGCCCACAGTGATTTGTATATCCTCTCTTACCTGATTCCAATGGTGACTGTTCGTGGTTGTGTAACTTCTCCAAGCTGTAAGCTCTCTTCCCCTAGGCAAGAAACCATATCCCCAGTTACCAGAAAAGGTTCTTTACACATTGAAATGTAGTAGACATTTTAGGGTACCTTCCTTGTGCACAATTTCGCCTTAGTTTTACTTACCCCCATTCCATAAAGTACACGCCAGGATTTTTTTTAAAATGACTCTACCTCCCCAGCCACAGTGAATTAACCAAGAGTAGGTGTTTTATCCAATTAGCCCTACCTGGGAAATTTTAGAATTAGGACAAAGACAAAAAGCATCATTAAAATCAAATGATAAACAAAGAAAAAGTGGCTGGGGCGCCTGGGTGGCACAGCGGTTAAGCGTCTGCCTTCGGCTCAGGGCGTGATCCTGGCGTTATGGGATTGAGCCCCACATCAGGCTCCTCCCCTATGAGCCTGCTTCTTCCTCTCCCACTCCCCCTGCTTGTGTTCCCTCTCTCGCTGGCTGTCTCTCTCTCTGTCAAATAAATAAATAAAATCTTAAAAAAAAAAAGAAAAAGAAAAAATGAGATTCAAATCAGAGACAAATGACTGATTTCTCTAATATATAAATACCTAGAAATCAATAAGAAAAAGACCAATAATCCAATAGAAAAAAAACAGACAAAGCATAAAAAAGATTGCTCACAGAAAAAGAAAAATTACTCTCAAATGTGTGTGTGTTCCAGTTTTTATTGCAGCATTATTTGTAATAGCAAAAAAGGGGGGAAACCTAGATGTTTATCAATAGAGAACTGGTGAAATATGCTACATCACAACGTCAAATCCTATGGCATTCTCTAAATGCTGATACTGTACAGTTTCCAGAATAAATTGCTCAGTGAAAATGTGTATATGTTATACTGCCATTAGTGGAAAAAAATGGAGAGAGAATACCTAGATAGACAGACAGATAGATAGATAAATGTGTTTTATCACATATGCATAAAATAGGTCTGGAAGGAGCTGGAACAAACCGGTACCGTTGGTTGCCTTGGAGAAACAGAAATAGGTAACTAAAGGGAAAAGGCTGGGAAGACTTTTCACTGTACCTTTTTGAAACAAAAGAATCTATTTAGTATTTTTAAAAAATATTTAAGAAGGAATAAGATATTCTAGAGAGATTCCGTTTCTTTGTGCAGCTAAGCCTGTTCCGGGGTTAACTCAGGAGTTGGGGCCAGATATATTCTGCAAGAAGCCTGGGGAGCAAAGGAATCAGTCCCCGCAAGAATGAAGGAGACGAAGCAGAGAAGACAGATTGAGAGATGGAAAGAAAATACTATCTGGGCTCTCAAAGATTTGCTTGCTGTCTTTCTCAGGGCTAGCTGCATCCCTCTCCTTGGTTTCTTTAAAACATTCCTTTTATTATAATAAACCTTCCCTTTTTGGGCCTAGGTTAACTTGAGGTGTTTTCTAATAGTGGTGTCCAACAAAGTTTAACTATTTAGTAGGTTTTTTGTAAATTCTTTTTAAAATTAAATGTGACAATCTCTATAATGAAATCCAATTGGGTTCTCAAAATTTGATTGTACTATTTAAAAATTTTAAAAATAAAAAGAAACACAGACACACACACACACACAAACCTCACCTCTTTCAAGTTGAGAGAGGGCAAGCTCAACAGGCATTCTAAAAGAAATTCACCCTAAGCAAAAGCAGTGTTTGCTGATGGAAAATATAAACTGGGCCTGGGGCCAAGTAGCACATTCCACCTAATAGACCTTCCCCTCTGATCCTGCCTAAGAACTGAGACTTCTAAGTGAATGTTTGGTGATAGCATTTCTGAAAGACAAAGTCTTGAATTTTGCTAATTAGAATGGAGTTTGAGGATTGTTAAAACAAGTTTGTTGGTTTGGTTTAAACTGATTTGTATTTTGAAAGGAAAAGCATTAGGGAACAGAGCAAGAAGAGCACCAATCCCAGTGCAATTATTTGAGCATATTCAAATATAAATTTCCAAGACCCAGGACTACTTAACACTTTGAGGGTAAACTTTTCTGGAGGTGGTATCCATTTCCTTTAACATGTTTTCAAATCTATGGGTAGTACTATTTATTTTATATCATCCTTCCCAGTATTGAAAAGATGAGAAGTACTTGGGAAATTCCTAGAAGGACCAGAATGATATTTGTAAAGCAACTCCTAGAGTTAAAACAGCCTACAAATGAGGTTAAATACATTTTGTATGAGCCTGTATTGTAATGCACACTCCAAGAATTGTAGCATAGAAGCTTCATTTGTGTTTATACACCTTTTTTTTTTGAAAGAGAGAGAGCGCGAGGGAGAGAGAGCAAGCGCACGCGCCCATGGAGGGGGGCGGGAGGGGGGTACGCAAAGTGAGAGGAAGAAGCAGACTCTCCGCTGAGCAGGGAACCCTACACAGGGACTCCATCCAGGACCCTGGGATCTTGATCTGAGCTGAAGGCAGACACTTAACCACCTAAGCCACCCAGTTGGCCCTATACACCTTTTAATTAAGGTGAATTTAAATGGGATGATGAAATTATATCTGCTGTAAAGTCAGAATAATTACATATATACACTAAGGGGTAGAAGAGCACAATTTATTTGTATCATTGAAATCCCATTGAAAAATTAAATAACAAAATAAATATCAGGAGCTATTCTTTTTTCAACCAATATTTCTTGAGAATTTAGGGATATTGTAAAAGTAGAAGACACAACCCCCCGACTTTAAGGAGACTGTGACAATTTTTCTGAGATAAGACATACACATACAAAGCATCATCACTGTCATTTTTACTAAGGAGAGTAGTAGCATGGTGAAATGGAAAATAATATCGGCTTTTAAATAGGTGTAGCGCTCACATTTTTAGTTCTGCCATGCCATACAGATACTCCATACAGGGTTTTAATCAAGTAAACTAGGCAAGGAAAAAAGACTACGAACGTGATTTTTTTTCCTAGAAAAATGTTATTTGTAATTCCAACTTGCTTTTCAAATATAATAGTATCACCTAACATAAGTGCTTTTTTTTTTAAGATTATTTATTTATTTATTTGAGAGAAAGCATGAGAGACAGTGCACAAGTGGGGGGAGGCACAGAGAGGGAGGGAGAAGCAGGCTCCCCACTGAGCAGGGAACTGGATGTGGGGATCAGGACCTCAGCTGAAGGCTGCAGATGCTTAACCAACTGTGCCATTCAGGCAGTCCATAAGTGCTTTTTAAATATGTAAAACAGTTCCAGATTTTGCTTGGGGTCCCCTGTAGATGTAGGTGTTTCAAAATATATCCTACATTGAACATTTGTTCATGACAGAGCATAGAGAATTCTCAGTTTTGATGGGTTGCTGCAAAAAAACCTGTTGAAAGAGGTGAAAGACCTGTACTCTGAAAACTGTAAAACACTGACGAAAGAAATTCAAGACAACACAAAGAAATGGAGAGATGTTCCATGCTCATGGATTGGAAGAAAAAAATATTGTTAAAATGTCTATACTACCCTCCCTAAGCAATCTATACATTTAATGCAATCCATATCAAAATACCAATAGCATTTTTCACATAACTAGAACAAACAATCCTAAAATTTGTATGGAATTACAATAGATCCCAAATAGTCAAAGAAATCTTGAAAAAGAAAAGCAAAGCTGGAGGCATCATGATTCCGGACTTCAAGCTATATTAGCTGTAGTAATCAAAGCAGTATGGTACTGGCTCAAAAACAGACACATAGATCAATGAAACAGAATGGAAAATCCAGAAATAAACCCATAATTATATGGTCAATTAATCTTCGAGAAAGCAAGAAAGAATATCCAATGGGAAAAAGATGATCTCTTCAACAAATGGTATTGGGAAAACTGGACAGCAACATGCAGAAGAATGAAACTGGACCACTTTCTTATACCATATACAAAAAAAAATTCAAAATGGATTAGAGACCTAAATGTAAGACCTGAAACCATAAAAATCCTGGAAGAGACCACAGGCAGTAACTTCTTTGGCATCAATCATAGCAACTTCTTTCAAGATACGTCTCCTGGGGCAAGGGAAACAAAAGCAAAAATAAACTATTTGGATTATGTCAAAATAAAATAAAATAAAATAAAATAAAATAAAATAAAATAAAATAAAATAAAATAAAATAAAATGCTTCTACCCAGTGAAGGAACAATCAATCAAAAAGAATAGGAGAAGATACTTGCAATGACATTATCTGATAAAGGGCTAGTATCCAAAATACATAAACAACTTTTAAAACTCAACACCCAAAAACCAAATAATCCAATTTAAAAATGGGCAGAAGACATGAACAGACATTCTCCAAAGAAGACATCCAGATGGCCAACAGACACATGAAAAGATGCTCATCATCACTTATCATCAGAGAAATGTAAATCAAAATTACAATGAAATACCACCTCACACCTGTCAGAATGGCTAAAATCAACAACACAAGAAACAACAGGTATTGGCAAGGCTGTGGAGAAAAAGGAACACTTGCGCACTGTTGGTAGGAATGCAAATTGTGGAAAACAGTATGGAGGTTCCTCAAAAAGTTAAAAATAGAAATACCTTATGATCTAGCAATCTCACTACTGGGTATTTACTCAAAGAATACAAGAACACTAATTCAAAGGGCTACATGCACCCCTATGTTTACTGCAGCATTATTTACAATAGCCAAACTATGGAAACAGCCCAAGTGTCCATTGACTGGTGAATGGATAATGAAGATGTTGAAATAATATATATAAATATATATGTTATATATGTTAATATATATATTAAACAATTTCCCTTTAACCATTTTCTTTGAGTGGGACACCTGCATGGCTCGGTCAGTGAAGCGTCTGCCTTCAGCTCAGGTCATGATCCCAGAGTCCTGGGATAGAGACCTGCCTTGGGCTCCCTGCTCAGTGGGGAGTCTGCTTCTCCCTCTCCTTCTGCCTCTCCCCACTGCTTTGCTCTCTCTTTCTCTCTCTCAAATAAATATTTTAAAAAATCTTTTTCTTTGACCTACAAGTTCATTTTTTTCCTTCTGATTTTAAACTAAAACAAAACATTTTAGGGGCCTCTGAAAGTATGCTAGACTCTAGACATTGGTCCTACTGTGCCCAGTGGAGAAGTTGGCCCTGGGCAACACACTGAACCAAAGAAGTCTTAAATCTTGAAAAAAGTGTGTGCTCCCTGTGTGCAACCTTGCTCAAGAAAAAGAGAGGGAATGAGGCAAGATGCCTAGGTCATTCTTCCCAAATTTACCAATCAGATATCACTCTCTCTTCCCTGGGATGGGTAAAGGGATAGTGAGAAGCGAGGAGTTACACCATCCTAGCTCAAGCCACATAAAAGAAAGTATCAGTAGAGAAAAAGCAACCCTCCCTTAGCAAGTCTGTCCTTACCATTGAAATGATTGTATTCAGTTATCATAATGCGATAATCCTGGCCTTTAAGATTACACATCTAACTCTTCTTGCTCCAGATTCCTGTTTATCAGAAAACTTTCTGATATAAATTTCCATATAGATTTTCCTACAAAGAAAGTGCATCAAGCAGCTGATAAAACATACATCTGCTCTTTGATTTCATTTATCATCGTGAATTAGTAAATTAGCATTCTGATTTATATATTATTCTCACAAGAAATTGGTTGGCAGGAGAATCTGTGGATTCATTTAATTCATCTAAGTGATGCGACCATGTTAACCGAACCAGAAAAATCGAGATTCAACATCTAAACCATTGATGATTTAATCTAAGGTACTACAACCCCAGAAGACTCCACCTCAGTGATCAGCAAGTTTTTGTTAGCTGCAAATCATTTTTCTCATTCTTTAACCACAACATACCCCTCTGCCCTCACACTGTTTCTAATAATAGTGTGTCCTCAAATTAGATGAGTGGTGAGGAAAAAAAGAAATACCCTGTAAATTTTTTCTACAACTATTATTTCTTTCCAGTTCTAGCCTATGTTGGAGGATTAAGTATACATGGCTTTTTTCCATGGCTCATAATTAGGGAAGAATTAATCATTATCACTTAGATCTGTGTAAAAAAGCATATTCTTTACAACAAGTTATCCATTGGAAATTTTCATTTGGTCTTAACCACCTCTGTGGCCAGACAAGATATCATCTTGGGGGGCGCCTGGGTGGCTCAGTCGTTAAGCGTCTGCCTTCGGCTCAGGGCATGGTCCCGGAGTCCTGGGATCGAGCCCCACATCAGGCTCCTCCGCTGGGAGCCTGCTTCTTTCTCTCCCACTCCCCCTGCCTGTGTTCCCTCTCTCACTGGCTGTCTCTCTCTCTGTCAAGTAAATAAATAAAATCTTAAAAAAAAGAAAGAAAAGAAAAGAAATTTTAAAAAAAGATATCATCTTGGATCAAGATAAATAGTAACTGGTAACACAACAAAGTTTTGGTTTTGGTTTTTTTTTTTTTTTAAGGTTTTATTTATCTTTCTGAGAAAGAAAGAGAGAGTCAGCGAGAAAGAACACAAGCAGGGAGGAGAGGGAGAAGCAGTTTCCTTGCGAGCAGGGAGCCTGACACGGGGCTTGATCCCAGGACCTTGAGATCATGACCTGAGCTAAAGGCAGCCGCTTAACCAGCTGAGCCACCCAGGTGCCCCCACAACAAAGTTTATAATGGAACATTTCAGTAGTTACAATCTTTCCTTAAATATATATTGAGAGCTAGTGGTGTGTGAGTCAGTAGGCATCTAACATAACTGGAGGCTGAAGCATTATCTAGCTGTGTGCCCAGGAAGCGAAGGAAATAGACTTTGATAAATATATATTAATTTCCATCTCAACAACTGGGATTATGATCTCCATTTTCAGAGAAAATGGAGGCACAGAGAGTAAAGAACTTGTTTAAGGTCATATCTAGAAATCATATAATCATGACTCAAATCCAGGCCTGTTCAGTTCAATAAACATTTGTTGTGTCCCTACTATATGGCAAACCCTGTGGTGGACGTTAAGGGGACAGCCCTGGTCTTCCCTTGAAGAACTCCACCAGTTTCCTTACATCAATTCAGTAAATCTACCTCCATGACCACTCATGCTTTCCGCCAGCCCTCTTGGTTCCATGGGAGAGACATACCTCCTCCTAACCCGGAGTACTTTTTACCCTACACTCTAGATCCCACCCCTCACCTTTATTCTTTTTTTTTTTTTAACTTTTTGTTCTGAAACGTTTTACACCTACAGAAAAATTACAAAAATAGTGCAGAATTCATGTATACTCTTCACCCAAGTTTTTTCTGATATTAACAATTTGCATAACAATAGTATGCTGATCAAAAACAGAAAGTGAACATATAATACCATTAACTAAGCTATAGACATTATTGCAATTTTACTGGTTTTTGCCTTAATGTCTTTTTTTCCTGTCCCAGGATCCAATCCAGGATCCCACACTGTATTAAGTTATTGGGTTTCCTCCGTCTCCTCTAGACTATGACAGTTACTCAATTTTTTCTTGTCTTTCATGACATGACACTTTTGATGAGTATTGGCAGTCGTTTTGTAGAATGTCTCTCAATTTGGTTTCTCTGATATATTCTAATAATTAGATTGAAATTCTGCATTTTTGGCAAAAATACCATAGAAGTGATACTGTGTTCTCGATGCATCATATCAGAGGCTACATGATGTCAATACATCTTACTACTGGTGTTATTAATCTTGATCACTTAGATAAGCTGATATCTACCAGGTAGTAAAATTATTATTTTTTCCTTTGTATTGATAAAAATCTTGAGTAACTTTGAGACTTTGCAAAAATCCTGTTTCTTCTCAAATAGTCACTCACTGATTCTACCATGCATCAGTGGATCTTGCCTGCAACAATTATTACTGTTGTGTTTGCCTAAGAGAGATTTATATTTCCCTTTTTCAGTCTACACTTACTAATAGGAATTCTCCTGTGAGAAATAGTTATGCCTTCTCCCTAATTTATTTGTTTAATTATATCTACGTCAGTATGGACTTTTATTTATTTATTTTATTCTATGGGTTATAATTCAATATTACCATTGTTTTGTTTCTCAAATTGTTTAACTTTGGCCATTGGGAGCTCCTTCAGGCTAGTTTCTGTATCCTTTTGACCTGTTCACTTCCTTTTTTAAGCACTTCCTTGTTTTCTTGTGCCAGAAGCTATTCCAGGCTCCTTGAAATCAACAACTTCTCCAAGGAGCCCCCCTGGTTCCCTTTATTAAAGAATGGCATTTAGGAACCAATCTGGGTGCTAGATGTGCTCATTGCCACTAGGGTATCTTAATGAACAGAAGCCCTCTTAGTGAACAGAGCTAAGGAATTACGTGTATGTATATTAATGCACATATGCATATGTATATTTGCATATATATATATATGCATATATATCCATGAATTTTTGTTGACATCATTGATTCCCGATCACAAAGTTTATTCTAGCCTTTCCTCTTCCTTTATTTGTAACTTTTTCTTTCTCCAACAATGATAAACCTGGCTCTCATTATCTACAATATATTTACTCATATGTTCAATCCTAGTATACACATAAAGGAATTAGAGAATTTTAACCCATACCAATGTGAGAAACAGATTTACTCAGCACAGTATTTGTGTAGGTTTTTTGTCTCTAGTCTTACAGTATGTGGTCCATATACTGTTCACTTGTATTTTTAATATCTTTTTTCAACTAACATCTTCGTTTATTAAAGTAGATTTCATCTTTTTTAAAGTTTTTATTTAAATTCCAGTTAGTTAACATATTACCTAGTAATATTAGTTTCCAGTGTATGCTATCATTCAAAATAGGAGAGATAAAGGTTTTCCCAGACAAACAAAAACTAAAGGAGTTCGTGATCACTAAATCAGCCCTGCAAGAAATAGTAAAGGTGAGGGACTCTTTGAGTGGAAAGGAAAGACCAAAAGTGACAAAGACAAGAAAGGAACAGAGAAAATCTCCAGAAACAACAACAAAACAAGTAATAAAATGGCACTAAAAATATTTTTAAGTACCTTTTTAATGCTTTCTTCTTATCAGCATTTAAAGACCTAAGCCCTCTCTTAAATGAAAAACATTGTTTTCTCATCTCTCATTTTCATTCCACTACAGTACTTAGGACTGAAGGCAGCTGAATAGTTCTATATTCACTATCTCCATTCTCTCCACTTAAATTCATTCTTGAACTCATTGCACAGACTTCCATCTTTACTACTCCCCCCAAACTACACTTATTAAGATCACTTCTAATCTCTGAATCCTACAGCAGACAAATTTTTGCTTAACCTCTCGAAAAAATATTTCACACTGTCCAGCTCTCTCTTCCCTTGACACCAGGGTAGAGACTCTCCCCATTTTCCTGCTACCTCTCTGGGTAATCCTCTTGTTCTTTCCAAGTTCCTCTTTTTATGCCTCAGATAGTGATGCTTCCCTGATTCTTTTCAGCACCTTCTTCCATTCTTACTGTCCCGTTCTCTGAATTATCTCAATGTATCCAATGTTTTTTAGTTACCATCTGTATGAAAAGGATTCCAAAATCTTGAACTACAATTTAGATATTTCCAGCAGGCACCAGAATCATATACCCAAAGGCCTTTGAGCCAATCTTTACTTGAATATCTCAGAGAAACTTCAGATATAACAGGTTCCGTTACTAACCTGTCAGCAGACCTGATTCTCCTCAATAAACCTATTTTCTTTTTTTAATAAGCCTATTTTCAAACACTTCTTAATTTTTATTTATTTTTTTTTTTTTTAAAGATCTTATTTATTTATTTATTTGTCTCAGGGAGAGAGAGAGAGAGTACAAGCAGGGGGAGCAGCAGGCAGAGGCAGAGGGAGAAGCGAGCTCCATGCTGAGCAAGGAGCCCTCCGCAGAACTCGATCCCAGGACCCTGAGATCATGACCTGAGCCGAAGGCAGACGCTTCACCGACTGAGCCACCCAGGCGTCCCTTCAAACACTTTTTAAAACTCAATTTCCCTTCACTTAGTTTAAGACTTCAGATAGAAATGAATTAATCATTTTTCATATTGAGTTTCATATTTTGTTCAGTAGTAATTCTGAAATACGATACTTACTGCTGAAAACAACACACCTTCTAGTATTTAAATCATATTTGTCTAAAATCAAATAGAAATTTACTTTATATCACTTTCAGAGCAGGAAAACACTTAACTTTTCTTGTAGCAATGAACTCCTTACATCTAAACATCACCCTCTGGTTTCTCTCAATAAAAAATAATTAACTCTTTTTATGTTCCATTTAGATTGCATTTCTTTCCGTTCCAGAAGTTAGAAATGTGTATATTTAAATTTTGTTTAAAGTACCAACTAATGAGGAAAATCCATCTCTAGTGTTCCTTTAATTACACTTGCAATGTGTCCTGAAGTTTTCAAGCCAAAGATTCCTGGGCTTCCTTCATGAATTTTCTGTATTACACCCTTTGCTCACCCACACACAATTAGCTGTACTGCAGAGTATTCTTTCTAAAATGTAAATCTGCTTAGGTCACTTTCCTATTAAAACTCTCCCTTTTGTGCTTCAAAAGACAACATCAAGAAAATGAAAAAAAAAATCCACAGAATAGAATTTTTTTGCAAATCATATATCTGATAATGGACCTGTAGCTAGTATGTATAAAGAACTATTGCAACTCAATAATAAAAAGACAAATAACCTAATTTAAAAATGGTCAAAGGATCTGAGCAGACACTTCCCCAAAGAAGATATACAAATGGGCAGTAAGCACATGAAAAGATACTCGACATCATTAGCCATCAGTGGAACTTTGTTAACCACGGGTTTCTGAGGCTTTGACATTTGGGGGTCTTGCTGATGTTGAAGCACCTGTCTCTCCCAGGGTTATCCAACCCTTAGATAGTAAGGGACTTGCCTGCATATTCTTTTCATATGCAAACCAACCAATCCAGAGCCCATATCCCCCAACCACTCCGTATCAGGCTGTTACAGTCCAGGCTAGTATTTCCCTACCCTAATTACCCCAAGGCCAGGTACCAGGCAACTAGGAGTAGCCCCTTCACCACTGCAGACTCTGTGGAAATTATTCAGCATAGCCAATTCTAACCCTGCTTACCCGCGTCGCCTGTTTCCTTCCCATAGAAACCACAATAAAACTCTTGCCCACATTCCACCCCACTCCTGGCCTAACTCGGTGCCTCTCCTTTTGGCTTCCTCAGGCAGGGCTTGGTGTAACCCCTTCTCTTGTGATCTGTGAGTATGACAGCTATCTTTTCAATGGCAATCTGATCTGTTGACCTTGCCATACTTGAATAATAGCAAAAACCACATTTTAAAACAGAAATGCAAATTAAAAATATAATGAGATGCCACATCACACCCACTAGGACGGCTGTCATCAAAAAGAGGAACGATAACAACTGTTAGCAAGGATGTGAATTCACGAAATTGGAAACCCTCATACATTGCTAGCAGGGATGTAAAATGGTGCACCTAATTGGAAAACAGTCTACAGGTTCTCAGCAAATTAAATATATGATTTAATTCATATGAAGCAGCAATTCCACTCCTGGGTATATACACAAGAGAAATGAAAAAACGTCCACACAAAATTTTGAATGTGAATGTTTATAGCAACATTATTCAAAATAGCCCCAAAGTGGAAACAACCCTATTGTCTATCAACTGATAGACAAAATGTGATATATCCATGCAATCGAATATTATTCAGCCATTCGTTACAGGATCGAGCCCCACATCAGGCTCCTCTGCTATGAGCCTGCTTCTTCCTCTCCCACTCCCCCTGCTTGTGTTCCCTCTCTCGCTGGCTGTCTCTCTCTCTGTCAAATAAATAAATAAAATCTTAAAAAAAAAAAAAAGAATATTATTCAGCCATAAAAAGGAATGAAGTATTGACACATGGTGCAACAGGGATGAGACTTGAAATCATGGTAAGTGAAAGAAGCCAGTCACAAAGGAGCACAAATTATATGATTCCCAGAAGAGACAAATCTATAGAGACAAAAAGTAGATTAGCGGTTGCCTAGGGACAGGTGAGATGAGGAATAAAAATGAAGGGGTACAGGTTTCTTTTGGGAGCAATAAAAATGTCCCAAATTGATTGTGGTGATAGATGCACGATTCTATGAATATACTAAAAGCCACTGAGTTGAACATTTTCAATGGATGAGTCAAATGGTTTATGAATTATATCTCAATAAAGCTATTTAAATAAACAAACAAAAATTCTTCACTGGCTTCCCACCGCCCTTAATAAAACTAAATCACTAAGATATAAAGGCAATAAGAAACTTGGGCCCAGCTCACTTTTCCAATGTTATCGGTCACTGGTCTTCTCTTCAACCATCATTACTCTCCTTTTACTCTAATTCTAGCCATGCCTAACTTTTTTTTGTCATTTCCCCAAACATGTGTGGAGGTTTTAAAATATGTTTATGTAATCTTTGATAGTCCTCCTTTCAAAAAGTTGTAGCCTAATTTTCTTTTCCTTAAATATGGGGTAGACTTAGTGACTCACTTCTAATGAATAGAATGTTTGTAGAAGTGATATTGCATGACTTCTGAGACTAGGTCATGAAAGACATTGTGGCCTCCTTGCTCTCTTTTGGATCCCATGCTCTTGGGAAAGTTGTCATATTTCAAAAATATTCAAGCAGCTGCTGGGGAAAGACCCTTGTTGTGAGGAACTGAGGCTCTTGCCCACAGCCATGTGGAAGTTCTCACAGATCTTCCAGTCAAGAGCTTTGCTAAATATCCAGATGACTGCAGCCCCAGTCAATATCTTGATGACAACTTTGTGAAAGACCCTGAGCCACAACCACCTAATTAAGTCACTTCCAAATTCCTGACCATAGAAACTATGAAGAGATAATAGTTTAATTTGTTTCTTAAGCCACTAAATTTGGGGGATTAAAAAATAAATAATATAGTATGACCTGCTACCCATTATCTCCAAGCCAAACATCATTAAGATATTTACCTCACTAACTTTCCATGATCTTTATCCTTCTCAGTTCAAAATAATTTTTCCAGTCTTCCTTAACTACTGGTTATGTCTCCCTGCTACTTGCTACCATAGCACACATCCATTTAATCAAATTATTTGTATACCCCACTACATCCTAAGTTCACAAAAAGCCATCCTAGGGACGCCTGGGTGGCACAGTGGTTAAGCGTCTGCCTTCGGCTCAGGGCGTGATCCTGGCGTTGTGGGATCGAGTCCCACATCAGGGTCCTCTGCTATGAGCCTGCTTCTTCCTCTCCCACTCCTCCTGCCTCTGTTCCCTCTCTCGCTGGCTGTCTCTATCTCTGTCAAATAAATAAATAAAATCTTTAAAAAAAAAAAAGCCATCCTAAGTTCAGTGAGGTCCCATATAGAATCTAACTTGCCAACACTGTGTTCCTAGCACCTGCCATAGTGCCTGACATATGTTAAACTATAAATAAATATTTAGAGAATGAATAGTTGAATGAATGAATGATTGAATTAGGGGCATATTAAGGAGATAATATAAATGTAATGAGATAAAGAACCCCTGTGTACAAAGCTGCTATGAGAGCACAGAAGAATGACATTTAATTTGATCTGTGTTGTTCCCTTACTGTGTAACTTTTGGCAAGTTACTTAACATCTCTGTTTCTCATTCCTTCTAATGGACAGTTTCCTTATGTATAAAATCGGGATAAAATACTTCCTGTGTCATAGGATAGTTGTATTAATAAGTTAATACCTAGTAGAAAAAAATAATAACTTCTGGGAATTTAGAAAAGAGCTCATGAGAAAGGAAAACCTGAGTCTCAAAGCATGTGTATACATTGGGCAAAGAAAAGTTGGGGGTGGGGGAGGAAATCGAGGCAGAGAGAAATGCAGAAACAAAGTTTCAGAGGTTAGAGGTAACAAAGTGCATGCAGAAAACATCAAGCAATTCAGTACCACCAGAGTATAAAATGCAAGGAAGGGGAGTGGCCAAACAGGAGGCTAAAGAGATAGGGAGGTAGGGATAGCAACATGGAAAGGCCACCTATGTTATATTACAAATTTGTAATTTATTCTGAAAAAAAAAAATGGGACCATTGAATGGGAGTGAGTTGGTCGTATTTGCATTTTGGACATATTGTTTAAACAAACAAGAGTCTACCGACTGAGCCACACAGGTGCCCTGGACGTATTATTCTGATTGACTTAAAAGCTATTAATCTCCATACCCACTAACGTGGCTACAATAAAAAATATGGACAATAAAAAGTGTTGGAAAGCATGTAGGGAAATTGGAATCCTCACACATTGCTATTGCAAATGTCAAATAGTGCAGTTCTTCAGAAAATAATCTGGCAGTTCCTCAAAAAGTTAAACATAGAGTTACCATATGAGCCAGCAATTTCATTCCCAGGTATATACCCAAGAGAAATGAAAACACAATTTGTCCTCTCAAAAATGTGTGCATGAACATTCATAGCAGCATTATTAATAATAGACAAAAAATGGAAACAAGCCAATGTCCTTCAAGTGATGAATGCATAGATGAAATCTGGTAAATCTGTCCAATGGAACCACGAAACCTGGCCATAAAAGGGAATGAAATATTGATTCATGCTACAACATAGATGAACCTTGAGAACATTATGCTAAATCAAAGAAGATAGACACAAAAAGGAGTTTCTTTTTTAGGGGCACCAGTCAGAAGAGCATGTGACTCTTAATCTTGGGGTCAGCAGTTTGAGCCTCATGTTGGGTATAGAGATTACTTAAATAAATAAAACTTTAAAAAAAAAAAAAAAAGGAGTTTCTTTTTCAGAGCGTGAAAATGTTCCAAACTTAGATTATGGTGATGGTTGCGCACTCTGAATATACTAAAACCACTATATACTTGAAATAGGTGAATTTTATGGTGTGTGAATGATATTTCAAAAAAAAACATGGTTTCTCTTAAAAAGCCAATACTCTTCCCAATAGAATATTTTGTTGCATGGTTATTACTATTATTATTACTTTATACGTTTCTCTTAAATATATGCGACATAACGTGTCATGAAAGGGTTACACTTTTTTTTTTTTTAAGATTTTATTTATTTATTCGACAGAGATAGAGACAGCCAGCGAGAGAGGGAACACAAGCAGGGGGAGTGGGAGAGGAAGAAGCAGGCTCATAGCGGAGGAGCCTGGTGTGGGGCTCGATCCCATAACGCCGGGATCACGCCCTGAGCCGAAGGCAGATGCTTAACCGCTGTGCCACCCAGGTGCCCCAAGGGTTATACATTTTGATTTGCAATATTGCATTTTGTGGCATTAAATTTTTATCCATTTTAATATAAAATTTCTGAAACAAAATGGTTTTAAAAGTTCTCAATCTAGTCACATCTTTATTTTAGTATTTTTTCCATCACATTGAAATAGTAACATTTTGCAGGACACATTGCAACTGTAGAATAAGAAACATTAGAGATGGATTTTCCTCATACAGCTGGTACTTTAAACAAAACTTAAAACGTATAAATTTCTGACTTCTGGAAAAAGAAGAATATTTCTAAAAAGAATATATCTGAAAAGGATATAAACTGTTTTGAGTACCAATTTTTATTTGTTAAAAATATGGTTTAAATACTAAAAAGAATATTTTAGCAATGTGTCATATTTCAGAAATATCATTAACTAAATACGGAGAAAGATATAGTTTATCTATATCTGAAATCATAAACTAATCCAACAAAAAAAATTTTTTTAAGTTTAAAAAGTGTTTCCTTGTTTATAGGAAACATTTACAAATACATGTAATGCTTGAAATGAGACCAAATAAATAACATAACATTTACTTAATTTTTAAGTGGGCCAAACCAACATATTTTATTTCTCTCCCAGCAAAACTTGAATAAACTACCTTATTCTCATTATGTCCAATTAAAAAGATAAACATCATCACACAATTTTTTTCTCTCCAAGGTTATTTTATGCCACAAGTCCTGCTAGGTATTTAATGACTTCCAAAAAAAGAAGAAGTTTCAGTGAGAATTCTAAGATTGTCCCAAAGATTCCTGACCTGTGATGTATATGCCTTGCATATGTTAGCCCAGCGAATATGATGGATATCATTCCCATGATTAGATAACCAAATTGGACTTTGAATTAATAAATAAGGAGATTATCTTGGATGGGACTGCCCTAAACAGGTGAGCCCCTTAAAAGAAGGTGAACTGTCAGAGGGATGTTTTCCTGATCCCTTGAAGAAAAAGCAAACTGTCATTTTATGATAGGGAGCCATGTGGTAAGGACCTGAGAGCATCCTCTAGGAACTAAGAACAGTCCTAAGCTAACAGCAAGCAAGAAACAGGAACTTTAATCACAAACCACAAGGTATTAATTTCTACGGACATCCACAGTGAGCTTGAAAGAAGACCCTAAGTCTCAGATGAGATCACAGCCATGACCAACACATTGATTTCTGCCTGGTGAGACCCTGAGCAGAGGACCTAGTGAACCCAAGCCAGACTCCTGACTGATGTAAACTGTGAGATAATAAATGTGTGTTGTTTTAAACTATAAGTTTGTGATAATTTTTTATGCAGCAAAAATAACTAATATAAAGGAGATAAGAGACGATCCAGGTTCCCTTAGACTCTAGGGTGTAGTTCAGTAGTGTTAAGTTTATCCACATTGTTTGAAACACATCTCCAGAACTTTTTCATCTTGCAGATCTAAAACTTCATACCTATTGAACAAAACTCCCCTATCCCCTCCCCTCAGCCCTAGTAACTGCCTTCTACCTTCTGTTTCTATGAATTTGGCTACTTTAGATATCTTGCATAAGAATCATACAGTATGTGATGCCTGGGTGGCTCACTTAGGAAAGTGTCTGCCTTTGGCTCAGGTCATGATCCCAGGGCCCTGGGATGGAACCCCAGCATTGGGCTCCCTGCTTAGCGGGGAGCCTGCTTCTCCCTCTCCCTCTACTTCTCCCCCTGCTCGTGCTCTCTCGCTCTCTGTCAAATAATAAATAAAATCTTTTTTTTTTTTTTTTTTTTTTTTAAGAATCATACAGGGACGTCTGGGTGGCTCAGTCGGTTAAGCATCTGCCTTTGGCTAGGTCATGATCCCAGGGTCCTGGGATCGAGTTCCTCATTGGGCTCCTTGCTCAGTGGGGTGCCTACTGCTCCCCCTGCTTGTGCTCTCTTTCTCTCTCTGTCTGACAAATAAAATCTTAAAAAAAAAAATCATACAATATTTGTCTTTTTGTGACTAGCTCATTTCACTTAGCATAATGTCTTCAAGGTTCATCCATGTTCCATCATGTGACAGCATTTCCTTCCTTTTTAAGACTGAATAATATTTCACTGTGTATATATTTATACCACATTTTCTTTATACATTCATCTATTGATGTACATTTAGGTTCCTTCTACTTCCTGGTTATTGTGAATAATGTTGCAATGAACATGGGTGTGAAAAATATCTCTTTGAGATCCTGTTTTCAATTCTTTTGGATATATACCCAGAAGTGGGATTGCTGGATTATATGGTAGTTCTATTTTTAATTTTTTGAGAAAGTGTCATAACTGTTTTCCATAGTGGTTGCACTATTTTTATACTCCCATCAACAGGGTTCCATTTTCTCCACATCCTTGCCAACACTTGTTATTTCCTGGGTTTTTGTTTTTGGTTTTTTTGATAGTAGCCATCCTAGTGGTGTGAGGTAATATCTCGATGTGGTTTTGATTTTCTTTTCCATAATGATTAGTGATGCCAACAAACTTTTCATATGTGTATTGACCATTTGTATACATCTTGAAGAAATGTCTAGTCAAATCCTTTGCCCATTTTTTAAATTGGGTTATTTGATATTTTTATTGTTAAGTTGTAAGAGTTCTTTATATATTCAGGATATTAATCCCTTATCAGATATATCAGATATATGATTTGCAAATATTATTTCCCATTTGGTAGGTTGCCTTTTCACTCTTTTGACTATCTCCTTTGATGCACAACAGTTTTTGTTTGAAGTAGTCCCATTTGTCTATTTTTGCCATTTTGTCTGTGCTTTTGATATCATATCCAAGACCACTGGAAATTCAGTGTCATGAAGACTTTGACTCTTTTTTAAATCTTAATAATGCTCTCCAGGGGCACCTGGGTGGCTCAGTCGGTTAAGCATCCGCCTTCAGCTCAGGTCATGATCCTGGGGTCCTGGGATCAAGCCCCTCATCAGGCTCCTTGCTCAGCAGGTAGTCTCCTTCTCCCTCTCCCTCTGCCCCTCACCACTTCCCTTCCCCTCCCCCTCCTTGCATACACACACACACACACACACTCTCTCTGTCTCTCAAATAGATAAATAAAATCTTAAAAAAACACATCAAAATACAAACTGACATTTTTATTACTAAATTCAACAGACATATTATTCGGTCAAACTGCTATAGAAGTTTCTAAATGCTTGTTCTCAATTCCCATGATTATCTGGACACAGGTAATATTAGCTCAAGAACTAACTCTGAGGAAGGCAAACCATAGGAGACTCTTAAATATAGAGAACAAACAGGGTTGCTGGAGGGGAGGTGGGTGGAGGGATGGGCTAAATGGGTAAGGGGCATCAAGGGGGGGCACTTGTTGGGATGAGCACTGGGTGTTATGTGTAAGTGATGAATCACTAAATTCGACTCCTAGAACCAATACTACACTACCTGTTAAGTAACTTGAATTTAAATTAAAAAAAAAAAAAAAAGAACTAACTGTAGCCCACATTGCACACTGTACTCTGAGTAGCACTTCTCTAGATCTTCCTTAAGGGTATAACATGGCAAGTAAGGTGAGGTAACCACTGCCTCAACCATGGTGCCTCTATGGCTTATAGACACAGCACCCCAAAATGGTTATAATTTCCTATAAGCACACAAGAACAGAGAATGCCTTTGAAGGAGAGCAGAACATGCCACCCCAGAATGTGCCGCTTTGGCATGTGGATTATTTTGAGCTGAAGTCAATCAAGACCCAACAGACCCAAGGCAAACTTCTACCTCTCCCTTAACTACCTAAAAGAATTTCAATAGGGACCTGGCCCAGAAAGAGAGCTATGACCAGAGACAACGTTTTATCTGGAAGACTTAACTGTGTGCCAGGACAACAGCTAATTATCAAACAGGCTTTTCTTATGGTCCTGGGAATTACCCTCGTCCCTTTGAGGCCCCAGGCCACTATCCCCTCCCTCAGCTGCGGATGGCATATAAGCCTCAGCTACCCAACATGCCCTTGAGTCTCAGATCTTTGGGGCTCTGGCACAGCGGAAATTTAACTTGTTTTTGTCCTGTTAATCTGTCTTATGTCAATTATCATCAGACCAGCTGAAGAACCTAAAAGAGAAGAAGGAGAAATTTTTCCACTCTTACAGTTGGTAGCCGTGAAGGGACTTCCACTGGCTGAACGTTGCTCACTCTGGGACTGCTGCAACTGAGAAATCCTAGGATCCCTGAAAATAGCCGGCAGAGGTAAGAATTCTTACCTTCTTGTCAGTCTCCCAAATCTCTGCCTGCGGGATCTGTTGGAAGCAAGAGTGGTGAGAGTCCTTTTCTTTTTTTCTTTTTTTTTTTTTTTTAAATTTTATTTTAAGTAATCTCTACACCCAAGGTGGGGCTCAAACTCACAACCCTGAGATCAAGAGTCGCAGGCTCCTCTGACTGAGCCAGCCAGGTGCCCCTCCTTTTCTTTTTCTAAACATAGAGTAGCAGAAGATACTTGTCAACTAAGCTACCTGGGTGTAGCGACTCTGGTAAAGATTTGGTATGAGTATTCTTGATTTCTACTGATCCCTTTCCTCCCAGAGATGGTCATTATTTTCTTTTGTTTCTGTCATCATGTTCCATGGTCTGAGAACTTGGTTTTATGGGACGAATGAGAATATTCTGTCTGGTCTCCATCAATTACAGGACGCTTGTATCAGTATGTATCTGGCAGACAGTCAAATAGGCTGTGGATCCAATATGAAAAACCATACTGGGTCTCACTTGAGCTGGACTAGGTCCGGTGAGAGGCAGCATTCCCTTTGACTATGCCAGCTCTCAGAAGACTGTGTCATAAAGAGTCTAATCCATAAGGCGCCTTTGTTGTCTCAAGCTTCATTGCCTTGGTAGTGCTAGAAAAGTCCCATTCCAGTAGCATCTGCCTGGTGTCACAGATAGCAAGTCTGTGTCCACGGGCATCTCATGTTCTTGTATTCACTATACCATTCTTATCACCAGTGACAATGAATGCCTCTGCTTTCTTAGGCTAACTCTGGGAGTGAACTTTCTGGATCCTGTGAGGGCCACAACAAACCAGACAACTCCCTGAGGAAACACCACCACCACTGCCACCCCCATTAACAGAGGAAACAGATGACCAGAATTTCTCTTAGGCCTTCCTACAAGCGATCAGCTGAAGGTCGATGTCCAGGGGCTGATAGAAGCAATAGTAGAGGCTTTTCCCCCCTAAGGTAAAGTGTTCCAAGGTCGAATTGTGAGGCAAATCAAAGATGACTAGTTGGACAGGTGGTGAATCAACCTAGGATGTCATTTAGGCTGCAACCTAATTCTATGAAGAACTGAGAGCAACTGTCCTTATCTTACAAATCTTTGGGAAACTACAAATACAGCTGTAGAAGCGGTTCAAAGTTCACCTGTTCCTTTTTACAAACTTCCAAATCCTCCCAATTTATGTCAGAAGGCTTATAAATATTGGCCTCAGAAAACCAAAGTTCTTCTTGTGGAAGCCTGTACTCTTTCTCTATGCCTTCGTGATGTAAATGTTAACTTATCTAGGCCATTTCTATAAAGTACAAACTTCAGGGAAGTAATTCTTATCAGAAGAAGAATGAAAGAGGGAAAGCTCATTTGAAACCTAGACAAGCATAAAAGCCCTTAAGTGTCTTCTCCAGAAATATTGGTTTTAAAAAAGCTTTAACCGTCCGAGCAGGTAGCATAAATTTATTCCGTCTACCAGAAATATGACTTACACCCAACTCTTCTTATAACTAGTGAGGTTTATATTATTGTACCTGATTCATGGCAGTAATTTTAAAACGGAAGCTATAACATCTCTGTGTCTATTTGTATGTCTATATATACATGTGTTATAAATATGTGGCATTTTCCTACCTCCAGATGGTATACTAAAATTAATCTGTAAAAGAGCTCATTTAATTGGCTTAAAGAAATTTGTTTATATAAATTAAGCATTCCTAAAAATTTTCAGAAATAGAATAGAAATTAACCCAAATGCTTTTCAGGTTCATATGATCTGGGAAAATATACTGAAGCCAGTTTAAGTTGCTTGATTCAGTCCATAAATACATCTTTAGGGTTACCAGTATTAAATATAATACTTTTATTCTATCTAGTGTTACTAAAGATCAAATGGGTTCATGTTATCTCTTACAAAATTGTCAGCAAGGAAAAGAGGTTGGTATGATGGCCAACTTTGTCTAATATCTCAAGAAGTTTATGTGGGTAGCCTAAGCATAATTGTTAAGAACAAGTAAATTAAATAGATAAAAGTACGATAAAAATTTTTAGATGAACATCTTTTTTTAAAAAAGATTTTATTTATTTTTTTATTTGAAAGAAAAAGAGAGCAGTGCCTGCCCTTGTGAGCAGAGGGAGGAGCAGAGATGGAGGGAGAGAATCTCAAGCAGACTCCATGCTCAGTGCAGAGCCAACACAGGGTTCAATGCCAAGACCCTGAGATCATGACCTGAACCAAAACCAAGAGCTGGACACTCAACCAACTGAGCCATCCATGTGCCCCTTAGGTGAACTTTTTAAATAGTTTCCCCAAATCTTTTTGCTAACCTGAAGCCCTTAAATTTGCTAAGGTAAATTAAGAAATGAGGCGCCTTTTCCAGATCATTTATTAAATATCCAGATCATTTCCAACTAAGATAAAATACTGAAAGATTAATTACTGAACATAGATTTACCCACTTTTTGCTTCCTTTTATAGAGGAACTAAAGATATTTGGATGTATTCATAAACATGTTTTGTGCCATGCTAAGAAATTTACTATGAGAAAGCATATGTTTCCTAAAATTATAAAAAGTATTCAAAAATTTGCCAGGCCACAGAATGCTAATACAAAAGGCAGTTCATAATTGTTCAGGTCTTTATTTTCACTAAAAATGAAGGTTTTTAAGGATTAAAAAAAATTCTAATATACGTATTCTACCCAACATTTAAATAGTAAGAGTTAATACCTATTTTCAAATTATTTCATAAAATAGAAGAGGAAGGAAAGCTTCCAAATTCATTCTAAGAAGCCAACATTACCCTGATACCAAAACAAGATAAAGATACTGCAAAAATAAGAGAAAAACAGACCAATATCTCTAATGAACATAGATGCAAATATCCTTAACAAAATATTAGCAAACTGTTTCAATAATACATTTAAAAAAATCATTCACCACGATCGAATGGGATTTATCCCTGGGATGCAAGTGTGGTTCAATATTTGCAATCAATGTGACTCAACACATCAACAAGAGAAAGGATAAAAAATATATCATCATTTCAATATATGCAGAAAAAGCATTTTACAAATTACCTCATCCACTCATGATAAAAACCCTCAACAAAGTGGTTTAGAAGGAACATACTTCAACATAATAAAGGCCGTATATGAAAAACCCACAGCTAACATCATACTCAAACGTGAAAAACTGAGAGCTTTTGCCCTAAGATCAGGAACAAGATAAGGAAGTCCACTCTCACCACTTTTATTCAACATAGTACTAGAAGTCCTAGCCACAGCAATCAGACAAGAAAATAAATAAATAAAAGGCATCCAAATTGATAGGAAGAAGTAAAACTTTCACTATTTGCAGATGACGTGACAGTATATATAGAAAACCCTGAAGACTCACCCAAAAACTACTAGAACTGATAAAGAAATTCAGTAAGGTTGCAAGATAAAAAAAATCAATGTACAGAAGTCTGTTGCATTTCTATGTATTAATAATGAAGCAGCAGAAAGAGAAATTAAGAAAACAATCCCATTTACAATTGTATCTAAAAATAATAAAATACCTATGAATAAATTTAAACAAAGAGGTGAAAGACCTGTACTCTGAAAACTACAAAACACTGAAGAAAGAAATTCAAAATGACACAAATAGAAAGATATTCCGTGCTGATGGATTGAGCAATCTACAGGCTTAATGTAATCCCTATCAAAATACCAACAGCATTTTTCACAGAACTAGAACAAACAAACTTAAAATTTGTATGGAACCACAAAAGACACTGAATAGACAAATCAATCTTGAAAAAGAAAAACAAAACTGGAGGTATCAGAATCCCAGATTTCAAGATATATTACAAAGCTATAGTAATCAAAACAGTATGGTACTGGCACAAAAGCAGACACATATACAAAATAGAGAGCCCAGAAATAACCCATGAATATATGGTCAATTAATCTTTAACAAAGAAGGCAAAAATATGCATTAGGAAAAAAAGACAGTCTCTTTAACAAATGGTGTTGAGAAAAATGGACAGCTGCATGTGAAAGAATGAAACTGGACTACTTTCTTAACACCATACACAAAAAATAAACTTAAAATGGATTAAGGACCTTGATGTGAGACCTGAAACCATAAAAATCCTAGAAGACAGCACAGTAATTTCTCTGACATTGGCCACAGCAATATTTTTCTAGATATGTCTCCTGAGGCAAGAAAAATAAAAATAAACTATTGGGATTACATCAAAATAAAAAGTTCTGCACAACAAAAAGAAACAATCAAAAAAACTAAAGGACAACCTACTGAATGGGAAAAGATATTTGCAAATGATATATCTCATTAAGGGTCAGTATCCAAAATAAATAAAGAATTTATACAACTCAACAACCAAAAAACAAATAATCCAATTAAAAAATCAGCAGAAGACATGAGCAGATATTTCTCTAAAGAACACATACAGATAGCCAACGGATAAATGAAAAGATGCTCAACATCACTCATCATCAGGGAAATGCAAATCAAAGCTACAATGAGGTATCACCTCACACCTGTCAGAATGGCTGAAATCAAAAACACAAGAAGTAACAAGTGTTGACATGGATGTGGAGAAAAAGGAACCTTCATGTACTGTTGGTGGGAATGCAAACTGGTGCAGCCATTGGGGAAAACAGAATGGTGGTTTCTCAGAAAATTAAAAATATAACTACCATATCATCCAGTAATTCCACTACTAGGTATTTACCCAAAGAATATGAAAACACTAATTCAAAAAGATATATGCACCCATATGTTTATAGCAGCATTATTTACAATAGCCAGGATATGGAAGCAGCCCAAGTGTCCATCGATAGATGAACGGATAAAAAAGAGGTGGGATATATATATATATATATATATACACACATATATATATGGTACACATATACAAAGACTTGTGTGTGTATATATATATACATACACACACAGTGGAATATTAGTCAGCCATAGAAAAGAATGAAATCTTGCCATTTGCAATGACATGGATGGATCTAGAGAGTATAATGCTAAGCAAAATAAGTCAGTCAGAGACAAATACTTTGATTTCACTCATATGTAGAATTTAAGAAATGAAACAAATGAACAAAGAAAAAAAGAGGCATGCTAAAAAACCAGATTCTTTTTTAAAAGATGTATTTATTTATTTTAGAGAGACAGAGAGCAAGTGAGGTGAGAGGCAGAGGGAAAGGGGGGGAGAAATTTTAGCAGACTGTATTGAGTGTGGAGCCCAACATGGGGCCCAATCTCATGACCCTGAGATCATGACCCGAGCGGAAACCAAGAGTTGGACACTTAACCAACTGCTCCACCCAGGGACCCCCAAAACAGACTCTTAAATATAGAGAACAAACTATTGGTTACCAGAGGGGGAGGCAGGTGGGGGGAATGGGTGAAATAGGTGATTGGATTGAAGAGTACACTTATTGTGATAAGCACTGAGTAATACATGGAATTATTGAATCACTACATTGTACACCTGAAACTAATATAACACTGTATGTTAACTATACTGGAATTAAAACATTTTTTAAATGTTATCTCCTTGTAAAAAATTCTAATATATGCAATTAAACCTACTAGAAATAATAGGGCAAGTATCTACGGATGCAAGTAAAGTAGAATGTGTGTTTTCTTGTGTGTGTGTATGTGAGTGTATGTGAGTGTGTGCTTTCAATAAAAGAGGTATGAGGAAGAGAAAAGAAGGTAATTTTGTTCTAAAGAGAGACTATTTCAAAATGGAAAAGAGCAAAAAACATAAGACAAAATCTGAAAATTGTGGAAGGTTTGTGGAAAAGAAATCTTTAGAAAGAAATGTTATGCATGGTCAGGACTGGATAAGATTGACATGAATTTAATTAAGTGAATGAATTTTAATATGAAAAGTAAGCTGGTGCAATATTAGAATTTAGTTTTCTTTCTGTTAAAAGGACAAAGTTTTCTTAGACTATTGGTCTGCTCTTAATAGGAAATTATAAAATGTTTTTCTTTACCTATTAAAGTAATCTGCCTAGAAAACATTCTTGTTGTCAAAATAATTTCTCATGTTGTCTTTATCCAATCTTTGCTTAAGAAAGCTGAATCTTGGGGTGCCGGCTGGCTCAGTCAGTAGAGCATGCAACTCTTGATCTTGGGGTTATAAATTCAAGCCCCACACTGGGTGTAGAGATTACTTAAAATCTTTTTTTTTTAAGATTTTATTTATTTATTTGTCAGAGAGAGAGAGAAAGAGCACGTGCACAAGCAAGGGGAGTGGCAGGCAGAGGGAGAAGCAGGCTCCATGTCCTGATGCAGGACTCCATCCCTGGGATCATGACCTGAGCTGAAGGCAGACGCTTAACTGATTGAGCCACCCAGACATCCTAAAAATAGAATCTTATTGAAAGTAAGAAAGAAAAGAAAAGAAAAGAAAGGAAAAGAAAAGAAAAGAAAAGAAAAGAAAAGAAAAGAAAAGAAAAGAAAGCAAGCTGAATCTTCTCTATTAAAAGAGTTAAGCTTTTTTTTTTAACAGCTATTTAACTTTCTTTTGTATTTGCCTGCAGAATCTTTGTCACTATGGTTAAATGGGTAACTAGGTATTGTTTCATAGTAATCTATGATCCTATTTGAAAAAATGTTTTAAAACTTTTTGATATTTTTGACAAACTTCAGAAAATCAAATTCTAAATGAAGTCTTTTTGACCTTGAACTAACTTTAGGATTTTCCAAAAGGTTCCTGGAACATCTCAAAGATTTGTCCTCTCTTGTTACAGAAAGAGAGATGTAACACTAATTAGGCTTATTTGGTATATTAAATTTAATGGGACGCACCATCAAATAACTGATGCTAAATCTTCTTAGATTATATTTGTGTGGATGTATGTTATTAATATAAGCGTTCCTGATCTTGTATGAAATGCCTAGAAATCTGATATGTCCTGGTATATGTCATCATCATAATTCCAGTTATTATTTTAAAATGTATGTCACAGAAATAAACAGATTTCCTTGTCAACTGCATTATAATGAAATCTCACCAGATCTTTAACCATGGCCATTTTTAGGTCTTTTGTCATTTATAAGAATGTTTTACTCTGATGCCTTTGTAGTCTTGTTCCTGCAAGTGCTTCATCATCAAGGAGATTCAGTGAAAGAACTTTGACAAGTACAGGTTTCTGAACTTTTTGATCATAAACTGAATTGGATAAGAATTTCCAAAACTAATAAAAAACCTGGACTCAAGCAGAACAAATATTAATTATACGGGACGGAATGAACAGAGGAGAATGATGATTATAACTTTTTATGACTTTTTGTTTGAAACATTGCTGGTTCCTTAATGTTTTGTTTTTCCAGATTTAAGGAAACCTTTTCTTTTAAGCTATCTATGACTTACAGCAGTTTGGTAAAATATACCTTTGTAAAAAAGATGAAACATTTACCTTTTCTCCCTAACTGATCCCCCAGAATTCAGAAACTCTTGAGTCCTCTTTTCAAGGCAATATAGTTAGTTATTTGCATAAATTCAGTAAGAGTCTGTTGTCCTTCTTACAGGACACAATTGGAAATATTGCTTATATTACCAAGGCTTTGGCTGGAATGTCTATTTTGGGAATGTGCATGGAATCAGATATGACCAGACAGCTTTAAGGGACTAGGGTTGACTTTATGGAGCCAACAAAGCTCCTTGGAAAACTTGGCCTGGTACCTTGCTTACAGACTTCCTGACAGCCTTACCAGGTGAGTAAGGAAGGCTACTTCCTGGCAGTCTCAGAAACCTCAAAATATTTGGGGGACCTTGAAAAGGAAATAATTTACTCAAATCTATAGGTATTACAGGTGAAGTCAGATGGTGAGTACGTGGCTTGGCATCCTAACCTTAAGAGGTTTTACAAAGTCCAATCTGAGATTCCTTATGAAAAGTTCCAGCAAAGCAGATTTAAAAGAGCCTATATGATAAATCACTATTCCTCCTGCACTTATATAAATAATCAGGCCAAGTTTATTGAAACTAGACTTAATTTGCAAACAAATTAGTGTTACTGTGGTTATCTTTGATAAAAGTGAGAGTGATTATAGAGAGAAAAATTGTGTTTCAGTAAAACACCTTTGTGGATATAAAATTCTAGTGCTATTAATTGTCTTTGAGGTTTTGTTTTCTACCTACACAGCGGACTAGATCCTGAATTCTTCTAGTTTCCTCCAATATATGGCCACAACTCTCCAAATTAACATTTTCAATTTTCTCTCGCTCTTCTGATTGGGAGTCATTGAAAACTGAAACCACTCTTTCCCCAAAGCCATGTAAGCTAAAGGTGAGCAACTTATAAACTTCAGAGAAATCACCATAACAGTTCTTGTATGGACAGTCTTCATGCCTGTTGCTGTGTGGCTACTCAGAGAGATCACTATAGACATTCAAACTATAAACCAGGAAAGTCTATCATATTGTCTCTGCCAGCCTTTTCTCCATTTGAAGATGCTTCGAGGCTGACATCTAAAAAGCTTCTCGATTGGCTGCCTTCAGAGCCCAGACACTGAAATTATAATCTGCTCCAATTATTAACCATTGTTTTTCTTTTGTTTCCATAGAAATGCCTTTTATTAAATACCTGATTGTTTGAACCACAGGTCCAACTTTGGGAGCCCCCCACATTTCTGCTTCCTGAAATGAGACACAACTGTCTAAGTGAAGTGACCCACCCTTAGGACGAACAGACTAGTTCAATGAGATGGAACGATCTACCAGCTCAACTTCTAGACTATGGAACTTCTTAGGGAAGTTTCAAAGGCAGGACTGATGGGGAGCAGAACATGCCACCCCAAAATGTGCCGCTTTGGCATGTGGATTATTTTGAGCTGAAGTCAATCAAGACCCAACAGACCCAAGGCAAACTTCTACCTCTCCCTTAACTACCTAAAAGAATTTCAATAGGGACCTGGCCCAGAAAGAGAGCTATTACCAGAGACAACGTTTTATCTGGAAGACTTAACTGTGTGCCAGGACAACAGCTAATTACCAAACAGGCTTTTCTTATCGTCCTGTGAATTACCCTCGTCCCTTTGAGGCCCCAGGCCACTATCCCCTCCCTCAGCTGCGGATGGCATATAAGCCTCAGCTACCCAACATGCCCTTGAGTCTCAGATCTTTGGGGCTCTGGCACAGCGGAAATTTAACTTGTTTTTGTCTTGTCTAATCTGTCTTGTGTCAATCTGATTATCAGACCAGCCAAAGAACATAAAAGGGAAGAAAGGAAAATTTTTCTGCCCCTATACCTTTAACATGACTGTTCTTCACGTGGCAATGCACAGTGGTCTAAAAGATTTGCCCCGGGGCGCCTGGGTGGCACAGCGGTTAAGCATCTGCCTTCTGCTCGGGGCGTGATCCCGGCGTTATGGGATCGAGCCGAACGTCAGGCTCCTCCGCTATGAGCTTGCTTCTTCCTCTCCCACTCCCCCTGCCTGTGTTCCCTCTCTCGCTGGCTGTCTCTATCTCTGTCAAATAAATAAATAAAATCTTTAAAAAAAAATAAAATAAAATAAAAGATTTGCCCATATCACCACAGCTAATTAAAACAAGAAAAATCAATCAATCATCAATCAATCAATCACTCTCATTGCATCATAGTGCCCCATAACAGCCAAAACACCTTCACTTGGCCAACAAAAATCTTCTAATTAAGAAGGGAGGATCCTGGGGCCCCTGGGTGGCTCAGTCGGTTAAGCGTCTGCCTTTGGCTCAGGTCATGCACTCTGGGTCCTGGGATAGCGAGTTGGGCTCGCTGCTCAGCCGGGAGTCTGCTTTTCTCTCTCTCCCTCTCTCTCTCACTCTTTCTCTATCCCCCTCTGCTCCTCTCCCCCCACCCCGTTCTCTCTCTCTCTCTCAAAATAAAATAAATAAAATCTTACAAAAAAAAAAAAAAGGAAGGATCCTTTTCTGACTCTTGCCCATATTTAATAGTGGCTATAGAAATACCTGAAGAATTTTTACTTCTTTTACTTCATCTCAAAGTTTTTAGCAAAAACCACCCCCAAAATTTAGAAGAAATGCTTCTGATTCTGTTGCTGTCACGGCAACTTAGTAAAAAAAGCTGTGGACCTGATTATTATGGCAGTGCCACATCTGTCCTTTTACATTTTGCAACATGTATCAATAAAACTCGGATATCTCAATTATACTGGGAGGAACCCGCTTTGACACAACTCTATATATTTTCTGGAAGAGACCAACTATTGCTATGAACAGAGGAGAGGACTCAAGAATATCTATGTATGAGCTCTAAGGAAGGTAAAGGGGTTGGAAAGTTGACTGTGGGATTTGTCTTGAAGCTGAAAGTTTGCATGTCAAGCAGGCTGCTTTTACTTAGATTCTATGTTTATTTGTAGTGGTTTATGGTGCGGACAGCAGCTGATGAAGAATGTGATACCTGCCCTCCACCCCAGGACCAGGATTAGAGTGAAGCAAGTAAGTCACTCAAGTAGGGTGTAAAATTTAAAAACTCGGTAATCAAGACAAATAATACTTTAATGCAATATTTTTAAAACACAAATTTGGTACAAAAACACCCATAATAACAAAATATCAAAATTTTAAATAAAGATAGGATCACTATTACCAATTTTCGCTTTTGTCTCAGGCTCTGATATAGTGAGGCATAACACTACTTGGCATTGCCACTGAACAAAGAATACATGCAGATAGAACTGCCTTCAAAATACTTTTGAATTTTTTCAAGTAAGTCTGGATCGTGATCAAGGCAAATGCTAGGATGTCACCTCCACAATTTCCAGAATCAAGATGGCTGAGCATTGACCTTTCTAACCTCTTTTTTGAAAATCTTCTCCGAACACAATCAGAAGGAGAAACAAAAACACAAACACCATCTTCAGCGAAATGAGGAAATATCTGTACCTGCAACCCACAACAAATGAAGACAAAAAGCAGGGGAGGAATGGTAACAAAATTAGCAGAGTAGATGGAGTGCCTGGGTGTCTCAGTTGGTTAAGCATCTGCCTTCAGCTCAGGTCATGATCCTGGAGTCCCAGGATGGAGCCCTGCGTTGGGCTCCCTGCTCAGGTGGGAGTCTGCTTTTCCCTCTCTTTCTCCTCCTCCCCTCCCTTACTTGTGTTCTCTCTCTCTCAAATAAATAAATAAAACCATTAAAAATTAAAATAAATAAGTAGATAAATTAGCAGAGCAGAAAAAGGCCAAACTTTGTTGGAGAATGTTCTCAAGAAGCAAGACAACTCACTCCAGAAAAGCTTAGCAATTGAAGCCTGCCCCTGTAAGACAGTGAGAGGAATGGGGCACTGAAAGCAATGAGGAGTGTCTGAAAGACTGAAAAAGAAGCAGTTAGCCTTACAAACCTTCCTCCATTCCCATCAGTCAGGCACCTACTCCTCCCCAACTCCCACAGGTACTTTTCTGGGGAGAAACAACCTGAGAGGCTTTGGGGAAGCACCAGGCAGGAAGAGGGCAGGGTGAGGCTTTAACAAAAGTCTGCCTACTGAACTGTGAGACTCCTCAGTCCCTTACCTCATCCTGTGGTATAGCACCACCAGCCAGGCTTATCCTTCTCAGGCAGCAGATTAGAGGCTCTTCCAGATAAACTAAATTGCTACAGAGAAAATACCTACCCATACTGACATTTGGGGGACCACACCCACACCCACACCCACAAGCTGGCTGACTACCTCCTCAATCTAAAAATAAGCCCACAAGCTAACAAGACCTGCCCACTCACACAGAGTTTCCAATCAGCTTTGCAGTGATTCATTTAAAAACCTGAACAAACATCCAAGGATCACCAGATCTTCGAGGAAAGCTTCCAACAGTAAAGACAGAGGCCAAAACAAATAAACCGAAGGGGAAGAAAAAGAACTCAGAGGAAACAGATAATGCAGACGGTAGAAGAAAATTTCAAAAGTAAATTACTATTATCAGGGAGATAAGATTTTAATCCCATGAAATAAGACTGAAATTCTCTCAGAAAGAAGGAAGGAAGGAAGGAAAAGGAGAGAAATGAAAGGGGGGAGGGAGAAAAATTAGAAACAAAAGGTGATTTTGGAAATTAAAAATGGGGGCAACGTATAAAAAATATAACAAAATTAAAGTATTAATCTGAGAGTTTCAATATCTAACTAAAAGAGTTCCCCCAAAGAGAGGACATTGGGAACAAAATTATCAAGGAAATAGCACAAGAATATTTCCCAGAAATAAAGGTCAACGGGGCACCTGGGTGGCACAGTTGGTTAAGCGTCCAACTCTTGGTTTAGGCTCAGGTCGTGATCTGAGGGTCGTGAGATCGAGTCCCACATCAGGCTCTGTGCTCAGCATGGAGTATGCTTGAGATTCTTTCTCCCTCTCCCTCTGCCTCTCCCGCTCATGCTTGCTCTCTCTCTCTCCCTCTCAAATAAATAAGCGAATCGAAAGAAAGAAAGAAAGAAAGAAAGAAAGAAAGAAAGAAAAAGAAAGAGGCCAAGTCTCTAGTTTAAAAGTTCATATTGAGGGCACCTGGGTGGCTCAGTCAGTTAAATGTCTACCTTTAGCTAAGGTCATGATCCCAGCGTCCTGGGATTGACCCCTGCAAGGGGCTCCCTGCTCAGTGGGGAGTCTGCTTCTCCCTCTACCCCTCCCTGCTGCTCATGCGCTTTCTCTCTTTCTCATGCTCTCTCTCTCAAATAAATAAATAAATAAAAATCTGAAAAAATAAAAATAAAAGCACATATTGAACATACAATTATGGAATCATCATGTTGTACACCTAAAACTAATACAATGTTATGTATCAGTTGTATCTCAATAAAAATGAGCATACTGAGTGCTCAACATAATAAATTTAAAAAACAGCAACACTAAGACATGTTAACTTGAAATTTCAGAACACCAAAAGAGAGATGATTCTAGAAGCTTTCTAAGAAAAAAAAAATACCACAAACATAAGACTGTTAGAATCATATTGAATTTCTCCACAACACTGCATGCTAGAAGACAATGGATCATTGTCCTCAAAATTCAAAATTCGAAAATGGTTTTTAACTTAGATATATTTAGACATGCATAGTATCACAATGTTTATCTTCTTTGCACTCTTCATCAGGATGACATTAGAAGATACACTCCAGCAAAATAAGAGAGTAAACAGGAAAGAGTAAGTCATGAAATCCAGAAAACTGGGTAGTGCAAGGATGACTGCTGTGTAGTAGGTCGAGAAAGAAATCAGTACAGATCCAAGTAGGAAGACAAATACCTCCAGAAGGGAGGTCTACATGGGCAAGAAATGGCAGTGATAGTGTAGAAAACGGAATTCATCAGCATTCTACAGAGGTCAGAGATTCAAAGAAAATTAAGCAAAGGGAGAAAAAAGGGCAGGTGTTAAATATCATTATTCTACACTTTCAGGCTCAACAGTAGACAATATTTACACCCTAATGGTATTGGAAACTCTGCAAAGTTAAGGAGGAATCCCATTATTTTCCTAAATGCAGAAAAACTTTTATGCACAAAGATATCCTTTACAGTAATTAATTATAAAATCAAATAGCAAAAATAATCTAGATGTCCAACCAGAGGGGAATTGTTAAATCAGTTATGACATATCACTTGATGGAATTTAAATTAATAGCATTACTGCCTTTTCTGCATACCAAGGACTCATTTTAGAACCCACCTTGAGAGCAGCTTGTTAAATTGAAAGGAGGAATTGAGAAAAGGAGAATGAAAGTTGCTTGTGTGTTACTATTGTGGGAAACTAAAACTAAATGCCTTGTAGAGATGTCAGTCAAGTAAATCCCAAAACAGGCAGCCTCAGAGCCCCATTTTGTTAGTATTTAGCATTGTCTGTGTGGAGTAGGAAACAGAAGGTAAATGTTTTGGTAAACCTGTCTCTGATGGCTTTGGGAAGAAAGACACAAGGGTCAGTGATATGATCTCAAAGTGATAGAGCCTGGAAAGAGACAGATGACTGCGGCATTGCTGACCTACTTCAAGAGTGATTCACTTTGCAATAGGAAGCAAGTCAGGAAAGATCTTCGATATGGCCAAGAACAGAGGGTTCACCTTCCCCTTTTCCCGGGAGCCCAGGGGCTCCAAAACCATCTGCCAGAACTCTGAGCCTTTTATGCAATAGAGCTATTAGATGATTTCCACAGAAATGCCCTAAATGCTTGAAAAACTCATCAACTTTGGGTCTATATTACCTCCAAACCCACAAAACAAGACAAACAAAAACACAGTATGAGAAGTACAAGAGTCTATATTACATTTCTTAGTTAAGACTATTTTGAAACAGAAACTCCTCCAACTCCCTTCAGCCAAAAGAGAAAATCCGCCATAATGATGCAGGGGAATCTCTTGAACCCATGGGTTGGAAACATAGCTGAGAAACCAGGAATAGAAAACTGTCACAAACCAGACCAAATGTCCTTTTAGTCTCTAGTCCATTTGTCTCCCTGTCTTCCTTTCTTCTTATCAACCACTTTTTTTTAAAAGATTTTATTTATTTGTGTGTGAGAGAGAGAGAGCGCGGGCGCACAAGCAGGAGGAGTGGAAGACAGAGGGAGAAACAGGCAGAGGGAGAAGCAGGCTCCCTGCCGAGCAAGGAGGCGGATACAGGACTCCATCCAAGGACCCTGGGATCATGACCTGAGCGGACACTTACTGACTAAGCCACCGAGGCATCCCTTATCAACCACTTTTGACCAATATTTTGAACTCGCTCGTTCGTTCAATTGTCCTTCCCTGGCACCGGTCTGGCAGAAATTCCAGCCTGGATCAATCCAACACTCACATCATCTATAGGTGGACCTGTGCTGCTGTGGACACCTGGAGAAAACCATACTGTGCAGATTGGTATGACTGGGACCAGTATGAATTCATGGTCTCCAATATCCACTGGGCCCTTAATCCTACCCAGGGATTCTTTGGCTCCCCTATTCTGTTCACACATCCGTTCTTCACCCCTCTTCTCTGTTCTTCTCCCATCTCCAATCCCACTGCCTCTCCCTCACGAGTACCAAATCCCCTCATCTCTTACTGTAGAAAGAAAAGGAAGTACTAATAATAGTAGAAGATTATTAGAAATAATAACAGAGGAAGAATATAACAATAAGAGAAGAGAACTCTGTTAAATCTCACCAACTAACCATTCTTTGACCTTTCTCCTGTTAAATAGACAAGGCATACCTTCCCCTATACGAGGCTAATCCCTTTACCGTGTTTCTTCAACTTCATCAGGGATCTCACTCCACTGATTATCCCTGTCTTGCATATTACATGCTGAAGACTCAACCTCAGCCCTTCAACCCCTGCCAACTAACACCCTTTTACATAAGTTTTTTTAAAGTATGGCTTAAGCACAAACTATTTTAGACTGTGTGCTGGAGGGTATTGCGGTGGTCTAGACAGATGTGGTCCCTGTGAACTTTCCAGCCCAGGAGAGAGACTTCGAGTAAAGAATTATAAGTTTGATTTGTGTTAATTAATGGAAAGTACAGGATGCTGTGGAAATACGTAATAAGGAAATTTAACTTTATCTAGGAAGTCGGGTAAGGCCTTCTTGAGGAAGGTAAAATTTAAAGCTGCTACTTAAGGAATGTATAAGAATTCAATAAGAAGAAAGAGGTTTAAATTCTATGCAGGTCTAACCAAAATCCTATCAGATTTTCCTGAAACTTGACAAGTATATTCTAAAATTGAAATGAAAAATGGGGCGCCTGTCTGGCTCAGTTAGTAGAGCATGCGACTCTTGATCTTGGGGTGGTAAGTTCAGGCCCCAAGTTGGGCGTAAGCTTACTTGAAAACAAACAAACAAACGCGTCAATAAATTAAAATTAAATAAATAAATAAAATTGAAATGAGAAAGAATAAGGTTAAGAAGCACCAAAACAATCTGAAGAGAAATAAGATGGAGGAACTTGTCCTCTGAAGACCTATTATAAAGCCATAGTAATTAAGACAGTTTAGCCTCGGTAGCCATACATACACACCCTAAAAACTCTGACAACCACTAATTTTTTTTCCATTTCTATGATTTTGTCAGTTGTAGAAAGCTATATAAATGGAATCATGCAGCATATATCCTTTTGGGACTGGCTTTTTCATTCATCATAATGCCCTTTTGATCCATCTAAGTGGTTACATGTGTCACCAATTTGTTCCTTCTTATTGCTAAATATTCCATGGTAGGGATGTATGGCAATTTATTTAACCATTCACCTATTGAGGGATATTCTGGTGATTTATAGGTTAGGGCAATTAGAAATAAAGCTGCTATGAACATTCCTATACAGTTGATATGTGGACATTAATTTTCATTTCTTCATGATAAATGCCTAGCATGCAAGTAGTGAGTTGTGTGATTAATATACGTTTAGTTTTTAAGAAACTGCCAATTTTTTTTCCAGTGTGGTTATACCATTGTACATTTCCATAAACAATGTATGAGCAATCTAGTTTCTCTACCTTCTTGCCAGCATTTGTTATCGTCACTACTTTTTGTTTATTATGTCTTTTCTAAAGAAGTGTAGTAATATCTCATTATGGCTTTAGTTTTCATTTCATTAATGCCTAGTGAAGTTGAAAATCTCATTTGCATCAGTATAGTATATTGTCTTTGGTAAAAAAAAAGTCTCATCGCATCTTTTAGCCATGTTCTTTTTTTAAGATTTTATTTATCTATCTATTTATTCAGAGAATGCAGGAACACACGTACGCAAGTCAGGGGAGCGGTAGAGGGAACGGGAGAGAATCTCATGCAGACTCCACACTAAGCACAGAACCCAATGTGGGGCTTGATCTCACAATGTTCAGATCATGACCTGAGCTAAAATCAAGAGCCCCACGCTTACCTGACTGAGCCACCCAGGTACCCCTTTAAGGATGCCATTGTACAACCAAATCACAGTACATCTATCCTTTGCTGTAAATGGGACATTCAAGTTATTTCCATAAACAGGGCTTCAGTGATCACCCTTGTTCATTTTATTTGATGGGATATCATTTTGTGCACACTATTCCCTTCTCAACTCATTTCAATAACTTATTTTGCTAAATTTAATCATAGCTTTTCATTTGTCATCTTCTGTGATCACTCAAAAACCTTTGACTTTTTTGACAGCTTTCCAGTGAAACATTTTTTCCCTTAACTCACACTTCTGGTTTTCTCCTCCTACTTCTTACATCACTACTTTTCAGCTTTCCTTTGCACTTCCTTTTTTTTTTTTTAAGATTTTATTTATTTATTTGAGAGAGAGTGAGTGAGAGAGAGAGAGCACAAGGAGGGGGAGTGGCAGGCAGAGGGAGAGGGAGAAGCAGACTCCTCTGCTGAGCAGGGAGTGTGACGTGGGGCTCGGTCCCAGGACCCTGGGATCATGACCTGAGCTGAAGGCAGAAGCTTAACTGACTGAGCTACCCAGGCGCCCCAAGAATGCATAATTTGTAAGTGAATATTTGAGTAGCTGAATGAATAAATATTTGAATGAAACATTTCAAGAATCTTAAAAATATTTATATCATTGATTCACTAATCACTCTTCTGGAACTCATCCTATGTGAACAATACCAAATACATGCAAAGCTTTATATATAACCATCCTAATTGCAGTCTTCTTATAACTACAAAATGTATAGATGATCCAAATATCCTACAAAAGGAAACATAAGTATATTAAAATTAAATAATTTATTTCCAAATCTAGCTGATTATCAGAATCCCCGAAGAAGTTTAATAAAAATAGAGATTTCTGTATCTCACTCTGGACCTACAATATTAAGCTCTCTGTGAATGGACACAGGAAACAAATTCCTTAGATTCTTCTGATGATTAGCTGGGTTTTAGAAACACTGGGTTTAGTGCGAAGAATATAGATTCTGAAGTAACACTAACCTTGTTGCTTATCAGCTCTATGACCTCAGGGAAATAAATTTTCAGACTTCCCTGAGGCACAGTCTCCTCATCTGTAAAATACCAATCCCTGGGGTGCTGAGGAATGAATAAAGTGGTGTCTATTAGGTATTGGACACATGTTAAGTAATTTGCTATTAGTGTTAAGGTACATTGGCACTATAGAATATTCTACAGCTACCAAAAAATCTTTCTGAAAAGATTCTTATCCTCCTATGTCTTAGTCAAAGTCCTACAAGAAAAGTCTGGTACACTGAAACTGGGTAATTTAGGGGATTTAATAAAGGGATTATTTACAAAAGGTTAACAGAAACCAATAAGGATTACTGCAGGACTTTGGGTCTGTCAACAACTGCTACCATTCCCAGGCTTGAAAGAAATACCCCAGAAAGGGTAGCTATGTGGAGAGAGAGAGGCTCTGACAGGAGCCGGGACCTTCAGTAAAGGGACAAAGCCAACCCGCAGCAATCCCTCAAAGAAGGAGATGGAAATACTCTGTTCCCTATTGGCCAAATCCATATAGAACAACCCAGTAGAAACTATTGATGAAGTACTTAACTGGTCCACTTCTAGGGGCACAAAGCAGAATGGAGAAGGGAGGGGAGTGGATTCTGACAAAAGCAGGCTAAGAGTAATATACATAAATATTTCAACGCTGTAAAATATCCATAGCACTTAGATTGTAAGTAAATACATCAACATTTTAATATTGGTTGTTTTGGGGAAGTGGGATTATGGATTACCCTTACCCTAATTTTTTGAATATTCTAAAAGTTTTGAAAATAAATAATAATAGCTAACATTTATTGAGCACTTACTGTTTTTTGTTTTGTTTTGTTTAGGATTTTACTTTTAAGTAACCTCTACATCCTATGTGGAGCTCAAACTTATAACGCCAAGATCAAGTGTCACATGCTCTACGACTGAGCCAGCCAGGCACTTCTGAGTACTCACTGTTGTATGTGCATATGTGTATTAATACATAACCATCTTTACAGCAATTCCATAAGTTTGGTACTATTACTCTCTTCATTTACAGATGAAGAAATTGTGGCTAGAGAGGTTAAGTGACTTGTTAGAAGTTTTATAGCCCCAGCTAATAAACTATGGAGCCATGATTTAAACATGGTCATTCTGCTCTTGATTCCATGCTTTTAAAAACTTACTATGCTATATTCACAGCAGGCAACAAGAAAGATTTTTACAAAGGGAAAAATGAATACGTTTTGTTTTTTTTAGTGCACGCACATGTGAGAGGGGGGTTGGGGTGGGGAGAGGGAATCTCCAGCGGAATCTCAAGCAGACCTGAATGTGAGCAGGGAGCCCAACATGGGGCTCAATCTCACGACTCTGAGATCATGACCTGAGCCCAAATCACGAGTCTGTCACTTAACTGAGCCACCCAAGTGCCCCTGAAGAAGCTTTGTTTTAAAGAAAAACATTTTATACTTTTTCCTGGTATTCAATTAAAATTAAAAACATTATACATGTAATACCCATCCTCTATATACTATATAATATTAATAAACAGTTTGGTATATATAATATAGTATAATGAACTTAATAATGTATAATAAAATGATAAGATTTAAATATTTGATTCACTAATCTCACTCTTCTTTCTTAGTAATAAAATCTCTGATTTCATCTGGGCATGGGGCCACCCAGAATAATGACTACGTTTTCCAAATCTCAACATAATTAGGTGTGGTCATGTCTAAATTCTAGAGAGTGAGATGTAAATAGAAGTTATGTGTGCAACATTTAGAAAGTATCTTTGAAAGGAGGGAGTAAGCACTTCTCCCCTTTGTCCTTTCTGTTGGCTAGACTGAGGATATGATGATTGGAGACTAAGCAGCCATTTTGGATCATGAGGTCAAAACCACATCTTAAGTTTGACTAAGTAACAAGGTAAGAATTTGTACTCAAGAAATAAGTGTTGGTGAGGATGTGGAGAAAAAGGGAACCCTTGAGCACTGTTGATAGGAATGCAAACTGGTGCTGCCACTGTGGAAAACATAAAATGTTTTCCTCAAAAAGTTAAAAATAGAACTACCCGAGGCACCTGGGTGGCTCAGATGGTTAAGCATCTGCCTTTGGCTCAGCTCATGATCTCTGGGTCCTGGGATCAAGCCCCACATTGGGCTCCCTGCTCTGTGGGGAGTCTGGTTCTCCCTCTGCCTCTTCCCACTGCTCTCTCTCTCTCTCTCTCTCTCTGTCTCTCTCTCTCTCAAATGAAATCTTTAAAAATAAAAATAGAACTACCCTACAATCCAGTAATCACACTACTTGGTATCTATCAAAAAAATACAAGAACACTAATTCTAAGAAATACATCCCCTCCTATGTTTATAGCAGCCTTATTTACAATAGCCAAATTATGGAAGCAGCCTTAGTGCCCATCGATAGGTGAATGGATAAAGAAGATGTGGTATATAAATATAATGGGATATTATTCAGCCATAAAAAAAAGAATGAAATCTTGGCATTTGCAATGACGTGGATGGAGATAGAGAGTATAATGCTAAGTGAAATAAGTCAAAGAAAGACAAATTCCATATGATTTCACTCATATGTGGAATTTAAGAGACAAAACAAACAAGCAAAGGAAAAGAGAGAGACAAAAAAAGAAACAGACTCTTACCTATAGAGAACAAACTGATGGTTACCAGAGGGGAAGGGGGTGGGGGAGGGGGTGGGGATTGAGGAGTGAACTTGCTGTGATGAGCACAGGGTGATGTGTGGAACTGTTGAATTACTATACTGCACACATGAAACTAATGTAACATACAGTCGTTATGTTAACTAACTGGAATTAAAATAAAAACTTTAAAAAAGGGCTCTTTGAACAGATGAACACAATTAATTCTAGTTTTTGAAGTATATTTACTTATATAATTATTAAAATGTTGACTATTTCTGGAGTCTAAAGATTTAAGAGCATGCACATCAAAATTCTCCGTGATGTTTTAATTACTTTGTTATGAAATACTGCAGACATAAAGAAAGGTACAAATCATAATATAAAGAGCAACCATGTACCCCCTACTCAGCTTAAGAAATGAAATGTTACAGTGTTTAAATCCTTGGAGTGTTCTTCCCTGTTCTTAGTTCTTTCCACTCTACAAAAGGCAGCCTCTCTCCTGAAATTAATGATTATTATTCCTATGTACATCTTTATGTTTTTACTACATGTATACGACTCTAAAGAATAATTGTTATTGTTTCTGCCTACTTTTAAGTTGTATATGATTTCTATAAATGAAACAAGTTTCTTGGATTTTTCTGCAATGGGGGGTGCTTTTTATAATGTTTTTGAGATATATTCATGTTGGATTATGTAGCTATACTTCATGCCATGTACCTGTATTTTTAAAAATCCTGGCATCCCATTACTAAATTATACTGATAGAAATCAGAAGAGCGGTTGCCTCTGGTAGGCTGGAGCAGACTGGACTAGACATAAGGGAATTTGAGGATGAATGAAATGTTCTATAGCTTGTTTTGGATAGTGGTTACTGAGTGTATGTAATTATCAAAATTTATTGAACTGAACATTTAAGATCTATGCATTTCATTGTATGCTAACTTTATCTCTGTAAAATGATTAAAAGCAAACAAGTGAAAACAACAAAAAGAAACTCTAGTCTCAAGCATTCTAATTTAGTAGGTCTGTACTGGGGATAAACGTGTATTTTTTTTTTACAAAGTTCTAAATAATTCTGAGGGACACCCTCAACTGAGCACAACTGCCCTAGAATGACACAAAGTTGGGGCAGGAATTAGGAAGAAGAGCCATCTGTCAAAGATCTAGGAAACATCTCACAGTCTTGTATGACCTCCCTAGACTTCTTAGACACGTCTAATATGACCTCCCTAGGCTTCTTGTAATATAGTTGGCAAGTTTTACAAGAGCAGAAATAGTGTGACCCCAAAGCAAGCATTAATGGCAGCTAGGCCTGAGTGCAATAAAGCTATTTTTACAACTTAGTAATGGGCAGCTCAATTGATTTTTTTAAAGTTTATTTATTTATTTATTTATTTTAAAGTAATCTCTGCACCCAACATAGGACTTGAACCTACAACCCCAAGATCAAGAGTTGCATGCTCTTCTGACTAGAAGAGTGCTCTTCAGGCGCCCCACAACTTAATTGAACTAAATTCTTTCTCACACATTGATGGAAGCACAGCTAGGAATATATCTACACCTTATATATTTAGGTGCTATGCCTCTTCAGATTATCTAGTTTCCCTCTCACCCCCTTTTTAAATCTTTTATCTTTGCTCCTCTACCTTATGTCCCTTTCAGAGTCAAATCAAGTTTGGGATCTCTCAGTTCAGTCTTTGTATACGACTTGATTTTTTTTTTCTAAGTACAATTTTCAGCGAACATTTTGAGAAGCTCTTTTGTCCTGAGTACCACTTTAAAGATGATGTGCCTACTTCTCATAAATTCAGGGAGAGGTCCCTCTCCAAAGACGCCAACTGAGGGATTAAGTTCAACTTAAGTTGGATGCACTCTCTGGAGATGCACCTAATGTGGCATTTCTTGTGTGCATTTTGCCCGTGTCTTGGCCAGAGATTTCTGCCTTCTATCTCTCATGTTCTCACTTCATTATTGAAAATCCTCTTCAAATTTCAACTCTCCTATTATAGGTGAATGTGAAGATTCTCACTTCACTCAAAATAGCTGCCCAATGAACAGCTGATTAAGTTGGAATCTATTTATAGTCCATTGTAAAAAACATTTTTTTCTCATTGTAAAAGCGGCGCATGTGTGCATCAGTTAGGAGTCTATTATTGTAAGCAACACATTGGCTAGCTTAAGCAAAAAAAAAAAAAAAAGAAAGAAAGAAAAGAAAAAATTTATCTGAAATGTATCAGAGTAGTTCACAAAATCAAAGAAAAAACTAAAGATCTGAGAAGCTGGGTGCAAGGGCAGGGCCAGGAATCTGGAAGTAATGACCAGCCTCCATGGGCTGCCTCTCCACAAATATTCACTGACCTCCAACTCCATGCCTGGCACCACCCGGGTCCCACTTCAATCAGACATGGGAGGAAAAAAAAGGGAAGAGTCACCAAGGCTTTACCAAAGAAAATTTGCTTGAAACAGGTGTGAGAGTTTCCCACGAGGCCAAGAGAGAAAACAGCACAGATAAACATACAAAGATGTCAAAAACGATGGATGGCAAGTAGGAGGAGGGAAAATGGCAAAGAAGGCAGGGAAGGATACCAAAGGACTTTATTTCTAGTCCCTAAAACTGAAGTGGAACTGGGGGTATAGAGGTTAGGGGTGAGGAGAAGGGAGAGGAATTTGGTCTAGATTATACCCAGACAGGGTCAACTGATGAGAATGTCAACTGCATCAAAATCACATAAGAATGTGAAATTAAAATCAAGTGGGGTTTGGCCTGAGACTGGTTGGTGGTGAGAGGATTCCAAATAGTTCAGAAAGACCAGAAGTCTGATATAAATTTGGTTGAGTAAAAAGTCAAATGATCAAAATGCTTGGACACGAACAAGAATGTTCTGGGTGAATACCAGAGACAGGAGCTTAATACTCACAGGCAAACTATGTGTGAGAGAGCCAGCTCTACTTTAAGAGCTAGGGACATTGCAGACACGTTTATTCACAAAATATTTAGACTTAGTCATAGGTAATTAGGAAGAAGAAAGGAAGAAAAGGAGACACCAATATGTGTAGTATTTACTAATGCCAGGCCTTGTTTCAGGAACTTTACACACTTTATATAATTTAATCCTCAAAATAATCTTATGAGATAGATGCCATTATTTGTCTTTCTTTTATATGAGAGGAAACTAAAGACCAAAAATGCTAAGTAGCTAGCAAAGTATGGAACCAGAGTTTGCTGGCCTTAAAACTCAGACTCTAACTCACTATAATGTGACTTTAATCAGGAGACCATAATCAGATTTGAGATGTAGAAAGATCCCTCTGGTGACAGATAAAAGGAATTCAGGAGAGCAAGGGTATGGCAGTTGTCAAGAAGGTAAGCAGGGCAGTGTGAATGATGAGTGAAGGCTGGAAGACTAGATTATTGTGGGAGTCTGGATAAGAGGTGTTGAGGATCAGAGCCATGGTGATTGCAGAAGGGAGGAAAAACAGCACAAATTAAAAGGAAACAAAAGGAAATAGAATTTTTTGGATTTGGTCACCAAAATCCTGGCCCTGGGGTGCATGCCACAGGGACAGGGGCTGGCTCTGTGCTGTGTGTGTATGTGAAGAACTAAGTGTTGAGATTCTGGGTTTGTGGTGATTTCGATCAATTACTGTGAAAAGCCAAAGACACTTTCATTTTGTTGGCAACCTTCATATGTGTGGGGTCCTACAAGAAGTGTGCAGGGAGTTTGTGGAGAGCCACTGTTGAGATTGTGGGAAGACAGGCAGTGGTGACACATCCTTGGTCACAGGCCCAGACGAACACCATGCTGAGCCTCCAAGGTCTTCCTGCTACAGCGGTAGAGAGGGAGCTATGGTAGCGGTAGCATACTCTCAGTTTCAAATGTAGACATTTGAGCTTCAACCCCCAAAGTTCCTTGGCAAGGTCATTGGTCCGGCTGACCACTCAACATGGTTGACCCACCAATCCATAAAGAGCAAATGGAACAGACTCTCTGGTCTTTGAGGTCATTACTCATAGGCCTAAGTAAACGCCTGAGGTTAGTGGATGTATCATGAGTAAAGGAACTCTTGGAAGAAGATAACCTGTCCCTTAACAACAAAATGGAGACTCGAACTATTTAATCAGAATAGTGGGAGGTTGGGGGGTGGAAAGGTGACCTGATGTATAATGGCACATCAACTAAACATTATATTTTAGGTAGAGGAAACAGCATGCACAAAGTTCAGGGTGCAAGAAAAAACACTGATTTGAAATGGATTAAACAAACAACATTCTGCTATTTCCACAAGCAAGCTAGCTGTTCTTCCTCTTATATTGTTTATCCTAGCAAATAAGTGAAGTGTCAAGTTAGAGAAGTGATGACAGAAAAAAATTAAAAAGCTTAAGAAGGGTTATCATTTGAGGTCTTGTAAGCCATGTTACTCTTTGTTCACTGTCATCCATCGATTTTGGACAATTCTGAGTCATTATCTCATTGGATATTCCATTTCATTCTATTCTCTGCTTCTGAAGCAGTATTAAGAATATATTAGATCTTCTTGCTCTATTCTCCATGTCTCTTTTTACATTTTTCATTTATCTCTGTATACTATATTCTATGTATTTTCCCTAGATCAATTTTTCAATTCCTTAACTCTCTCTCTTTAGGCACTTTAATCAGCTGTTAGACCTGACCATAATTTTTAAAATTTCAGTGATTACGTTTTTCTTTTTAGAATTTGTATTTGTGAAGAAATTCTATTTCTTCTTCTTCTTCTTGAAGGAAAGAGTGTTTTCAAAGCTCTGGTCTTTTTTCAATGTCTTGTTTTTGTTCTGAAGGTATCAATCCCTTCTGAGGTATGTCTTAATATATATTTAAAGAATATATCATTAAGTATATATTAAATAATTATATTTTATACTCTACTGAATAGGTATCTGCCATCCTTGGGTACCTCATTTTGCTGATTATTGTGTCTGTCTTTATTGATGGAGGCTAGAGTTTCTCTCTGTGTTCTGAAATTTCTGTATGGTAAATTCATGTTCAGCTAGGCTTTACCTTCTGGAATCTTCTGAAGTCTAAGTTAAGAGTATGTCTCTCCACAAACTGAGGGCCTCAGAGGGGAGGGGGGTGGGGGAATGGGATAGACATGTGATGGGTAGTAAGGAGGGCCCGTATTGCATGGTGCACTGGGTGTTATACGCAACTAATGAATCATCGAGCCTTACATCGGAAACCGGGGATGTACTGTATGGTGACTAACATAATATAATAAAAAATCATTAAAAAAAAAAAAAGAGTATGTCTCTCCAGAGAAGTTTTTACTGACACCAAGCCACCTCTTTGGGTCAGCTTTACTGAGGTATAATTTACATTAAATGAAATTCACTAACTTAAAGTGTACAATTCAGTGAGTTTTGATCATTGTAAACAGACATGGAACTGCAACCGTAATTAAGATATAGAATATTTCTATCACCCTAAAAAAGTTCCTTTGTGCCTCCTTGTAGTTAATCCTCTTCTGTCATCCCAGGAAACTACTGATTTGCTTTATCTCATTATACTTTTGATTCCTATAGAATTTCATATAAATAGAATCATACAGTATGTGGTCTTGTTTCTGATCCTTTCGTTTGGCATATTTCTGATACTCTTCTATGTTAAGTTTATCAGTGATTTACTAATTTTATTTCTATACCACAATTAATTTAACTAATCACCAATCAATGGACATTTAGGTTCCTTTCAGTTTTTGACTACTATGAATAAAGCTGCTATGAATATTTGTATACAAGTGTTTGTATAGACTTTTGTTGTCACTTCTCTTGTGTAAACCCTAGAAGTGGGGTTTCTGGTTTATATATTAAACATATGTTTACCTTTATAAGAAATTGTCAAATTTTTCCAAAGTTGCTATTTGTAAATTGCCAAGCTTTTCCAATATGAGCATTGGCCCTCCCACCGGCAATATATGAGAGTTCGGTTGGTCCACATTCTTACTATCACTTGGTATTATCAGTCTTTAATTTTAGCCAAGCTAGTATAATAGTATCTCATTGTGATCTTAATTTGTTTTTCCCTAATGATAAATGATGTTAAGCATATTTTCATGTGTGTATTAGTCATTCATATACATTTTTTTCGTGAACTGCCAGTTCACACTTTTTGCCTATCTTTTTTTAAATCACACTGCTTGTCTTCTTTTTATTGAGTCATAAGAGTTTTTAAAAAATATTTTAAGGGGCGCCTGGGTGGCACAGCGGTTAAGCGTCTGCCTTCGGCTCAGGGCGTGATCCCGACGTTATGGGATCGAGCCCCACATCAGGCTCCTCCGCTATGAGCCTGCTTCTTCCTCTCCCACTCCCCCTGCTTGTGTTCCCTCTCTCACTGGCTGTCTCTATCTCTGTCGAATAAATAAATAAAGTCTTTAAAAAAATATATTTTAAGGATGCCTTGGTGGTTCAGTCGGTTTAGTGTCCAACTCTTGATTTTGGCTCAGGTTATGGTCTCTGGGTTGTCCTCTCCCTCTGCTCCTCTCCCTACTCACGTGTTCTCTCTCTCTCTCCTTTCTCTCTCTAAAATAAATAAATAAATAAAATATTTAAAAATAAATATTCTAGATACAAGTTCTTTAGCGGATATATTTTTTGCAGATATTTTCTCTCAGTATATGGTCTTTCATTTTCTTAAGTGTTTTTCAAAGAGCAATTATTTTTAATTTTTACAGAAAAATTTTTTCTTTCATGGATTGTGCTTTCTGTGGCCCATGGACATGGAGCCTACTTAAATAAAAAAGTAAATAAAATTTATATAAAAATGCAAAGGACCCAGAATAGCCCAAAACAATCTTGTAAAAAAACAAATTGGAAGAATGCATGCACCCTGATTATAAGATTTATTATAAAGCTACAGTAATCAAGAGAGTGTGATATTGGCATAGGGTTGACATGTAGATCAACAGAACAGAAAAGAGAGTCCAGGGATATACCCACATATATATGGTCAATGTCCCAAGATAATTTATGGGAGATAGGATAATCTTTTCAACAAATGATGTTGGAACAGTTGGATATCCAAAAGCAAAAGTAAGCCTTTATCCTTATCTCATATCATACAAAAATTTTAACTTGAAATGGAGCATAAACTTAACCTAAGTTTTTCCAAAAGCAAAGTTGGGTTGGGAAAAGAATTCTTACATAGGCCACCAACACAGGGCTTGAACTCACAACCCTGAGATCAAGACCCGAGCTGAGATCAAGAGTCAGATGCCTAACCAACTAAGGCACCCAGGCGCCCTTATATAAATTTTAAAAACTGCTTGTCCATTTATACAAAAAGTCTGCTGAGATTTTGTTTGGTATTACATTGAATCTATAGATCAATTTGGGGAGAATTAACATCTTAACAATATTGAGTTTTCGGATCCATTAATGCAGTATATTTACTTAGGTAATCAGTGTTTCTCAGAACGGTTTTGTAATTTTCAGTGTATAGGTCTTCCACATACTTTGTTAAAGTTATCCCTAAGTATTTCATGCTTTTTGGTTCTTTTTTTTTTTTAAGACTTTATGTATTTATTTGTCAGAGAAAGAGAGCACAAGCGGGGGAGCAGCAGGCAGAGGGAGAAGCAGACTCCCTGCTGAGCAAGGAGCCCAATGTGGGACTCAATCCCAGGACCCTGGGACCATGACCTGAGCTGAAAGCAGATACTTAACTGACTGAGCCACCCAGGCATCCCTCATGCTTTTGGTTCTATTATAAATGGCGTTTAAATTTTTTAATTTTCAGTTGTTCATTGTTAAGAAATACAACTAATTTTTGTGTATTGACCTTATATACTGAAAGTTTGTTGAAACCACTTATAGAACTAGGATTTTTTTGTAGATTCCTTAGGATTTTCTATATAGATGATTGTGTCATCCATAGGTCACTTTTTTAAAAGATTTATTTATTTTAGAGAGAGAGGGAGCGCATGCGCACACAGGAGCGATCTGGGGAAGGGGCAGAGGGAAAGAGAATCCTGAAGCAGACTCTGCACTGAGCAGGGAGTCGGATACGGGGCCCTGAGATCTTGACCTGAGCCAAAACCAAGAGGGGACCCCTGAGGGACTGTGCCACATAGGCACCCCCACAGACCACTTTTTATGTTAAATTCAAACTGGGTGTTGCCAGACTGATACTAATACTGATGATATACATTCAAACTCCAAATCTAAGTGTGGACAGAGTAGATTAGTAGCTATAAATTCAAACAGAATACTTTCTTTTTACTGTCTGGATCCCAGGCCCAGACAGACAAGCTTTCTTGTCCTTTCCGTATGCCAGGAAGCAGAGTTCTTCTTAGTCCACTTGTCACATAGAGTAGTCTTTCAAAGTGTTGACTTCATTAAGGGGACTTTATTCCAGCTTCCTATCTCATGAGATGTCACAGCCTTGTTAAGATGTAAGGTAGCTGGGTGACGGGTATTAAGGAGGGCACATGTTGTGTTGAGTACTGGGTGTTATACATAACTAATGAATCATTGAACACTACATCAAAAACTAACGATGTTACTATACGGTGGCTAACTGAACATAATTAAAAAAAAACAAAAACAAAAACAAAAAAACCCCTAAGCCCCATTGTTATAGAGATATGGAAACCCCTTCTAACCTTTGTCCAGGGGTACCTGAGTGAGAGCTCAGTTGCCTACTGCTCTGGTTTTACCTTGTTTTTGGCTCTCAAGTATCAGTTACCCATTACTGTAACTGAACTAATGTGTCTCTTCATTTGACTTGTCCTGATTTGTATCCTTTATAACAAAACTGTTATTGTTTAAGTATAGCACTCTCCTGACTTTTAGAAGTCATACTAATGAATTACTACACTTGATTGGGAAAGGGGGTCATGGGAACCCTCCCAGATTCGTAGCTAGTTGGTCACAAGAGCAGGTGGTTTGGGGGGGGGGCACTTGCAGCTGGCATCCACTTTAGAGAGCGGGGCAATCTTGTTGGAGATTGTGCCCTTTAACCTGTGGATTCTGACAGTACCCCTAGATGGTTAACGTTAGAATAGAATTGTATTGCAGCACACCCATTGGTGTCAGAATTCAAGGGCAGTCTGGGTTTAACGAGTGAGGGAGGTAGACTCTATCTCTTGAGACAAGCAGCAGTCAAGTCAGACTGCAAAGGCACATGCAACCTGGGATGGGAGGAATTTATGGCCATTACACAAGTTTATTACACCTACTTTCTTGCTAGCTTAGCTCTTCATTTAAAAGAATGTTTGTTATATTTTATCCAGCACTTCTAGATGTTTTGTAGGGAGATTTTCCCAGTTATCAGTTCACAATATTACCAAAGAAGCTCACCTTATTTCTTACCATACACACTCAAGTGGGTAGTTAGAGGTTAAAAAGGAAAGGCTAAAAGGAAAAATCTTGCTAGTAGCACAGAAAGATCCATTTGAGAGAAATCTAAAGAATAGAGAACATGATGGGATAGGCAGCACCAGTTAAACGTGTGAAAACAATGAATTATCTAGGAGGCTGGGGTGGGGTGTTGACTTTGAGCTAAAAAAAAAAGTATAAAATATAGTAGAAATCTAGCAGAAACAAAAAGAATGTAAAATATTAAAAGGGCATAGAAATCCTTTCTGGAAAGAAAATTCCTGCAAGAGAAGTTTCTTCTCAAAGAAAAAAAAATTGCTTCAAAAATGCCATCTTTGTTACCTACAGAAATAAAAAATTAGCAAAAACAGATATTCTTAATACTGTCATGGTTGTACAGTGTTGTACTTCAATTTATTTGTTTTTAAGACTTTATTTATTTGAGAGCTTACGAGCTGGGGAGGGGCACAAACAGACTCCCTGCAGAGCAGGGATTCCCAGGACCCTGGGATCACAACCTGAGCTGGAGGCAGAGACTTCACCGATGGTCACTGTGGCACCCCTGTACTCCAATTTAAAGTCACAGGTACAGTGACTAAAATTGGAGTAATCAGAAAGAGACTTTCCATAGTCACAAAGTCACAAAGTTGACTTTCCATAGCAGGCCTCAGCACAGGAATTGTTTTATTGCTGGGACTGCTTCTGCTGAATATGCAGATACACTAAAAGTACCAGGGGGTTATACAGAAAAGCTAGAGCTACAGATCATTGCCCTCAAGTCAGTCCTTTAAGGGAAGCAGGAAAGGGACAAGGGGAAGTAAGATTAAATCACTTGGCAGGGGATAAAGAGTCTTTTAGTTAGTTATGGATTCCTGTTTAGACTGGAGGCTGTGTAGACAAGAGAGGTTCCCCACCTTCAGGCATCAGCAAGAATTTTTTCCTGTCTGGACGACCTCCCTCTCAAAGTATGGCTGATGGATCAGATGCTGTTAATGTGGAACTCAGGCCAGGCTGCTGCCATGTCGTGTTGAATTACCTGACCTAGATCTTCTTATCTGTAGACTCTAGAATCCAAGTATCTTCATGAGGTCAACAAAAGGCACAGGTAGGTATTGAACTGTTCTTTGAACTCTCATTAAAACTTTAGTGCAGGGGTGCCTGGGGGGCTCAGTTGGTTAAGCATCTGCCTTTGGCTCAGGTCATGATCCCAGGGTACTGGGATCAAGACCCACATGGGACTCCCTGCTCAGCATGGAGCCTGCGTCTCCCTCTCCCTCTGCTCCTCCCCCCTGCTCCTGCTCTCTCGCTCTCTCTCTCAAATAAATAAGATCTTAAAAAAAAAAAGTTTGTGCAACACACAGCATATTCTTGTGTCTATACTGCAGTGAGGTGGGAAAAACAGACTAAAAATACCCCATCTCTTATACAAAAATGTTCAGAGCAGCTCTCTTCTTAATGGCCAAAACCTATAAGTAACTCAGTCTATCAACAAGTGAATGGATAAGTTGTAGTATATCCTTATAACAGAGTAATGTTCAGCAACAAATAGCTACAAATATATGCAACAGCATGGATTAAATTTAAAAACATTATGGTGAGTTAAAGAAGCCTTATATGAAAGCATATATATTATATACTCTAAATTTCACTTTGTGAAGTTTTAGAACAGGCAAACTAATCTGTTGAACTCATTCACCACTTTTCCCACTGTTTATGACAAGCTAGCTACATTGGCGTTCTTTCGGTTCTTTGAGGTCAACAAGTACTGTATCTTTCCACCTCAGAGTCCTTGTTCCTATTCTTCCCTCTGAGTAGGATATTCTGTCTTCCCCTACATTGAGACAACTGGCAACAACTCAGCACAAAAATGATTTTAAACTACATAACTACATAAATACATTCCACTAAATCCAAACTAAATCCTACAGTTTACATTATTCTTTTTTTTTTTCCCAAGGAAAACTACCCTAAACCCAGACTTAGATTAGCTTTCAGAACACCTGGTACTTCTCTTTACCACAGTTATCCTAATTATAAATAAGCAGTTAATGATATTATTACTTGTTAGGGGGCTTCTCCACCTTCAACTATGACTATCTCAATATCAGGGACCATTTATGTCTATTCACTGTTCTATTCCCAGCCCCTATCACCATTCTTAAAAATGTAGGGGTGCCTGTGTGACTCTGTCAGTTGAGCGTCTGCCTTCGGCTCAGGTCATGATCCCAGGGTCCTGGGATTGAGCCCTGTGTTAGACTCCCTGCTGGGCAGGGGAGTCTGCTTCTCCCTCTTCCTCTCCCTCTCCCTCTGCCCTTCCCCCCTGCTCATGCATGCTTTCTCTCTCAAATAAATACAATCTTTAAAAAAAAAAAAAAGATGGGGTGCCTGGGTGGCTTGGTTGAGCGTCTGATTTTTGGTTTCGGCTGAGGTCATGAACTCAGGGTCATGGGATCAAGCCCCATGTTGGGCTCTATGCTCAGTGGGGAGTCTGCCGCCCCTCCCTCTGCTCCTCCCCCCACTCGTGTTCTCTCTCTCTAAAATAAATTAACAAATCTTTTTAAATAAATAAATAAATAAAAGGAAAATGTAGTAGGCAAATCATAAATATTTGTGGATTAAACAGCCAAAGAAATGAATATCTCCATCTTTCCATATTCTCATTTTCCAAAAACTTGGTGGTCTTTGATCACCTTTTTATATGACAATGGTTTTGTAATATTATTGTTTTTTTTTAAGTTTTTATTTTAATTCCAGTTAGTTAACATATAGTGTTAGTTTCAGGTGCACGATATAGTGAGTCAACAATTCCTTACATGATCTGTTCCTCATCACGTTTGTAGTATTATTTTCTATATAGTGAATGAAAAGCAATCTAGTCTTCTCCCTAATTTGGTTCTTAAAGTTCTTTTTTTTTTTTCTGTTGCTAGTTTTAAAACATTTATTTTGGCCTCACAACTTACTCTGGTAATATCATACAAAGTTTTAGGGCTGTCGATACATTTGGGAAATCCCTGTCAAGTTTCTTTCATGTATGAGGTACAAGATTACAAGGCATTTGAAGATGTCTTATGCAGTGACAAACCTCAAATACTCTGCATTGTCAACATTCATTCATAGTTTGCAATAGCAGAGTTCCTAGAAACCATTCCTACATTGAGACAACTGGCAATAACTTAGCACAAAAGTGATTTCAAACTGCATAACTACATTCCACTAAATCCAAACTAAATGTATCCAAACTCAGCTGGATTCCAAAAATGCCTAAGGACACACCTGTGCCTCCCAGCGTGAGGGAGGTGTTAAGGAGGGTAGTCAGGGTAGATAGTGACAGTAGTCTTAATCTGTTAAAATTTTTCTGAATTTGGGATGCCAGGGTCGTCAGTCGGTTGAGCGTCTGCCCTCAGCTCAGGTCAGGATCCCAGGACCCTGGGATTGAGTCCCACACCAGGCTCTCTGCCTGCTTCTCCCTCTGCCTGCCGCTCCCCCTGCTTGTACTCTCTCTCTCTCTCTGTCTATCTCTGTGACAAATAAATAAAATTTTTAAAAAAAAATTTTTGAATTTTACAAAAGTTTATAACCGTGTGACTCTGCTAAGATCCTCTCCAGAGGGTGCTGAAACTTGAACTTCATTGGCTTCATTGTAAATCCATCTCTGCTTACCTCACTGGGTTGTTGATAGCATTAAACAATAATACTGGATGTGAAAGCACTTTGTAAACTATAAAGAATAACACAGAGATAAGACAGTGATGGTGATGGTGGGCTCCCAGCCTCAGCCCAAGTTTTGTCTACTGTATATATGCGTGGAGATACCTAGTAAACTAGTGAGAAAAGCCAAAGGAATCTTATTTGCAAGAAAGTGGAAGGAGCACCTGGTAAGAAAGTTTATCCTAAGAGGACAGCAAGGACTGACACATCTGACTCAGTAATGAACCCTCGGTATATACAGCAATTGATAATTTTTTTCCAGGGAAGTCCTCCATGGATCATGTCTCTCATCCTTCTGTGGGAATCAGTTGAGGAGTGCATTATGAATAAACACTAAAATAACTATTTCACTGAATAACCTTATAAGTCATTTGGCCAAGGAAATTTTGTTGGAAAACTTTCCAAAACTCCACTCTAAAATTTCTTAGAGTTCAAAAGCCAGAGTGATAAACTCACATCTTAAAAGAGTTCAGTTGACTGAATAACGGAACACCCCTGATCCTGCCTATGGAGTTCCATGTTCAAATATGGTAAGAAGTTACTTATTTACATAAATTGCTATATTGTTATGCACAATTAAAGCTATGGTATTTTTATTAAATTTTTTTAAGTTAGTATATAACACTCTCATTTCTCCTGAGTCTTAGGCCAAGGCAATCCATTTCAAAAGAGTTGACATGATTGGATAAATACAGTAAAGAGGGAAAAAGAGAGCCGCAGATTCTATATTTAAATTTTTTTCTATATTTAAAAAACTTTAAGTAATATTGGAAAAATCTAATTCTACTCCATTGTTGACCCTAATTCCTCCTGTATCTGGAATGGAGTCAGGGATAATAGCAGTGAAAGGCTAATACAACTGGTTGTAAAGTAAATCCTTCTCCCCCTCCTCTCCTTAGTACAACACTTGACAAATGTACTAGTTCATTTCTTTTTCTTTTTAAAGGGAAGTTTGATTTTTTTATTTGTTACAGTAATCTCTACCCGCAGTGTGGGGATTGAACTCACAACCCTAAGATCAAGAGTCTCATGCTCTACTGACTGAGCCAGCCAGGTACCCCTAGTTCATTTCTAATGAAATGCCAGAACTATGCCTTGAAAAGGGAAAGCAGGGGCGCCTGGGTGGCACAGTGGTTAAGCGTCTGCCTTCGGCTCAGGGCGTGATCCCGGCGTTATGGGATCGAGCCCCACATCAGGCTCTTCTGCTATGAGCCTGCTTCTTCCTCTCCCACTCCCCCTGCTTGTGTTCCCTCTCTCGCTGGCTGTCTCTATCTCTGTCAAATAAATAAATAAAATCTTTAAAAAAAAAAAAAAAGAAAGAAAAGGGAAAGCAGGAGAGATACATCCAATATTAAACAACCATATTGTTAGCCAGTCACACAGATACACATAGTCTAAGATGTTTTGATTCAATTAAACAAATATTTATTGAGTGCCTATAGGTGCCAGGCACTATTCTAGGTGTTTGGCACACAGCTGTGGACAACAACAACAAAAAGATCCCTGAGCTCACACAACTTATATTGTGGCAGAATGTACACAACAGTGCCTTGCTTCAAGTTAGTGTTGGATCTCCTAACTCAGAGTCACAAGGGAGTAAGTGTTTGGAAAGGGTTCTGCTACTCTTTTCATATCAGCCTCCACAACCATCAGCGGGCAAGGGTCCTGCCATCTAGGCCCACCATGCTGCCCTATTTGGCTATCCCTTTCACTGACAACAAAGAAAAAGCATCCTCACCTTTGGCCCTTCCCTTTCTTTTCTTCTCTCTCCACGACACCTGCATCTTTTCCCCAGGATCCTACTCTTTTCCCCCGTGGCCATGGGCTGTGAGCTCTATTCTACTTTAGATGAGACCTGGGGTGTGTCAGATCCTATTAGTGGAGTACATACAATCAGACTTTTCACATTACAAAACTGACCTCCCCAATGTGTTAATATTCTAAAAGGGTCTCTGTCCCTTCCTCGGCATTCAGTCACATTGCCAAATGCCCTTCTGTTCCCCATGGTATGTGCTATGCCCCAATAAGGGAGTGGCATACAGAGAGGAAAAGAATGTCTGTCTGGCCACAATAACAGTGAGAGAAACAGGGATGCAGACCAGGGTACAGAAATGGAGTTTCCTGTAGATAAGAGTTTTCTGTTGCATTTTATGAAAAAAAAAGATATTGTGTTATAAATTTGGAACTTATTAACATATATTATTATTTATTAAAATGTGAATAATATATTCAATTTTTAAGATTAAGAAGTAAAAAATTACATGTAAATAATTAAATTCAGTGCTAATGGAGATTTTTTTTTACACATTGGTGGGTACATTGGGAACTGTGTGTGTGTGTGTGTGTGTGTGTGTGTGTGTGTGTGTGTAAATACAAAGACCATTGCTTTGGTACTACTTTAAGAGATAAAACTTTGGTGGATGACCCAGTAATCCTTCCTTAACCCTAGAAATTGCTATTGGACATTAGCAGTGGCTCATCTAGAGGTACATTTTAGACATGATCCTGCCCATCTGGCCCCAACTGATTAGACCAGGCATGGGCACCTGGAGAGACAACTCATAAACAATAAACATAAATAGGTAAATTATTTAGTATATTCTTAATGATAAATGCTATGGGAAAAAGAAAAAGATTAAATCTATAGTCTTTAGCATTTGGGATTTGGACTAAGAAATTCTAGTTTAGCCTAGACTGACCCAAGATGAAGGAGATCTAGAGTCAGAAGAGGAGGGGTGGTTCTCTTCTGCATGCCATGTGAACTGAAAAGCAAAGAAGGGGGTCTCTTCAAAGAGCAAAGAATGAAGCAGGTGTTCAGAAGGAAGCAGACTGTATCCTGATGGCTTTTCAGTTCTCACTTCCATTCCTTTCTTGAGGCATAACTGTATTTTTCTCTTGGGTTCCCTGAAATATCACCTTATTTATCTATCTATCCATCTATCTATCTCTTGCTAAAGCTAGTTTTAGTTTCCTTTGTTCCTTGCAACCAAAGAGAACAAACAGCAATAATGATAATAATATCAACAATTGTAGCCAGTATTTATTAAGCCCCTACTAGGTGCTAGGGACTGTGCTAAGCACTTTAGGTATTTTATCTCATTAGATGTAGATTTTGTCTGTCATATTTTAAAAATAAATTTGTTTTCCAATTTTAAATATTTTAGAACCATTTTTTTTTCTGAACAAACTTTTTTCAGAAAGCTTGGAAAGTACATGAAAGTATGAAGAAAGAGAAAAGTATATCCCATAACCTCATCAACAAGAGAGAGCCATGGTTAGCATTTTCTCCCTGCTTATACCTAAGAAAATTCTTATTTCCCCATCACCATCCCAATTCCATTAACTTCTCTCCAGCTTCTGGTTTCCAAATTAGTAACTTAAGGTAGCACAAATACATGAAAATATAGTAAAAAAACACAAGAAAACTTCAAACTGCCTGCTGAATTCGGGGACAATATCTTGTCACCCCTGCCTCCTCAACATTTATCTGCCAGATAGTGAGCGCTAAGTAGTTTAATGTATCAAAACCCAAAGGTTCTTCACTGGCCTCTCCCCATTGTGTTTTTTTAAAAACACATAGAGATGAAACTAACTTCCATGGGAAGTTCTAGCCTCAGTATGCGTTTGGCTCAATCAATCACTGATTCTGTACTTATAGTTTTGAAATTTAAAGTGGCTTTCAGACTGACAGCCTTGAGGCATTTGGAGTATGTTCAAACACCAAAGATTCCTGATTATGTTCATTATCCTGTGCTTTCTAAAGATTGAAAAGATAAGCGATATATTTTAGAAGTATTTTCAATGGAGTGAACAGAAAAGGAATTTTCTGGTTAAGTTTCAATTTGTCAAAGAATTCAATTAACAGGAAACATCCTATCCCCTGAAAATCATGATAAATCTCAGGTATGATTAGTTCTTGGGGCACCTGGGTGGTTCAGTCAGTTGAGTGTTCAACTCTTTTTTTTTTTTTTTTTTAGATTTTATTTATTTATTTATTTATTTGACAGAGAGAGAGACAGCCAGCGAGAGAGGGAACACAAGCAGGGGGGAGTGGGAGAGGAAGAAGCAGGCTCCTAGCAGAGGAGCCTGATGCGGGGCTCGATCCTGTAACGCCAGAATCATGCCCTGAGCCGAAGGCAGACGCTTAACCGCTGTGCCACCCAGGCGCCCCAAGTGTTCAACTCTTGATCTCAGCTCAGGTCTTGATCCCAGAGTCATGAGTTCAAGCCCTGTGTTGGGCTCCACGCCCACTAAAAAAAGAAGAAGGAAAAGGAGGAGAAGAAGAAGAAGAAAAGGTGAAACAGCTCATATTAAATTTTCTTCGGATTCCCTGCTTAATTTTCTTTAGTCTCTGGATAAGCCTCTGCATAATTGAACTCTGAAGAGTTTTTCCAAAACAGTATCTATCTAGGTAGCCCACAGTCCAAGAACTATTTAGTTTCTGGAATTACTTGAAAAAATTCAGAAGGCAAAAGTTGTGCAAATTCTTGGCACATTCCTTGGACAAGTCAGATAGTGCTGGCTACCAGTTCTAATGTGGTTACATTTCCAGTTAAACAAGAAATTTGAAATTCAGCTACTTATTCCTACAGTCTGCCGCAGTTATTATAATGACACTTGATGGTTATAAGTTATAGAAAATACAGCACTTACAAAAATCCTTAATAAAGTGAACATAAAAGAATTATTTGATCATTAAACAAGCTGACTGTGACTTTGGTCCATTCAATTTTATACAACGTCGTTCAGTACATTATATATTCCCATTCCTAAACTGCTTTCAAAATTCCAGTTTTGGACTTTGGCATATAAGCTGACAAATGAACACTTTGAGCCAAAGCTTGGTGAAACTCGTTGCCAACCAACAGTTCCATTTTTGCAGTTTCTCCATCGTAGTTGTGTAATTATTTAAATATTTGCTTGCATATTGTTATTTCCTAAGAATGTGAGAAAATGGAAAAATGAAAATGCAGATTCTAGAGCTAAATTGAGGCTCACAAGCTTAGTAAAAAAGTAGAAATAAGATAAACTGTAGGTCAGAGCTTTATAAATATTCTACAGGTCTCTTTCAAATGCAAAGGGTTAGGTCCAAAAATGAGAGTGATGAAATTTGTCTCTCAGAAGGTAGAATGCTTTTGCTTTCTTATAGCTACTGACCAATCTACTTTAAGATAAATTTTACACATGACTGGTGTAATAGTTTCCTAGAGCTGTTGTAACAAAGTACCACAAACACAAAGGCTTAAAAGAAATTCATTCTCTTACTGTTCTGGAGTCCAGAAGCCCAAAATCAAGATGGCAGCAAGGCCATATTCCACCTAAAGGCTCAAGAGAAGAATCCTTCCTTTCCTCTTTCCTTGCTTCTGGTACTTACTAGTTATCCCTGGCATTCCTTGGTTTGAAGCTACATCATGCCAATCTCTGTTGTCACCTGGCCTTCTTCCCTGCATATCTTCTCATAAGAGTATCAGTCATTGGATTTAGGGCCCACCTTAATCAGTATGACTTCATTTTAACTAATTACACCTGCAAAGAACCTACTTCCAGATAAGATCACATTTTCAGATTCCAGGTGGACATGGTTTTCGGGGGGTACTATTTGACTCAGTAAAGCTAGGTTCATGGATCATGATTAAGATTTCATGAAGTCTAATTGTTAATTCTAAATCAAGTCATATTTGGTGGTGAAAGATCAGAAATTTACTCAAATTTGCTCAGGTAAAAGGGATTTTGCTGTAAGGAAACAATTCTTAAGGGGAGTTCAAGGAAAACAGAACAATCAGGACAAAAATTAGGGCACGTCAGGGTTCCTTAACTTACAAATATGTAGACATTTAAAGACCATTACTGCTTTGCATTGATATAATTCAGCTGAAAGTTCCATCTGCTGCTGAGTCTTCATTCACAGCCATGATATTTTGTTTGGCTCAGCTCAGCCTATGGACTGCATTTTCTTGGTTCAGGTGCCACTGCAGGCTTAGTCAGGTGTGTGTGTGTGAGAGAGAGAGAGAGAGAGGGAGGGAGGAGAGAGAGAAAGAGAGAGAATATGTAGGGCTGGGATAGGAACCACTCTCTCTCTCTTTTTTTTAAGACTTTATTTATGTATTTGACAGAGAGAGACAGCCAGTGAGAGAGGGAACACAAGCAGGGGGAGTGGGAGAGGAAGAAGCAGGCTCCTAGCAGAGGAGCCTGATGTGGGGCTCGATCCCAGAACGCCGGGATCACGCCCTGAGCCGAAGGCAGACGCTTAACGACTGAGCCACCCAGGCGCCCCAGGAACCACTCTCTTAAAAGAGTTTGCAGGAGGGGAGGCAATTATTATCCTAATACGTTTTGATAAATGAATCTCTTCTGCCTTTACTGTAGTGAAGAAGTATTTGTCATAAGTTTACTTTCTTAATTATTTTAATCATATAAAACAACATGAGTCTGGCATCCCAAGCTTCATAATAAAAATACACTGTAATGTGATTGTTCAAAGTTTAATTACTGTGAAAATTCTTTCAGTTCTATAATCATTTATTGTCCTAGTACTAGCAATTTGAGGAAAGAAGCAATTTGAGAAAATATAACTCCAAATAATTTCTCATTTTACCACCACTATTGGAAAAAATTATTGGGGGGTAGAATTTCTTTGATTTTCAGGATATAATTTACAAAAATACTACATTATAATATATATTTTTAAATTTCTTGAGTTTGTCATCTTATTTTTTTCTCTTCTGTAACTCAGAAGCCCTGAATTGGTTTAATCATCAACCTTGGGTTATAAACACATTCCTCATTGGTGCATGGATTGTCCTTATTCATTCATACAGTCATTCACTTATCATTTAATGAGCATATTTGAAGCCACCAATCTGCCCAAGACTAAAGCTTTAATAGGAATATATCTACTTTGTACTCATTCTCCCATCATGTCCCCCTGTGTTCCCTCCTTCCCTTTGTACTTCAGGGGTAACCACTACCCTGAGCTTTGCTTTTGAACGTTATAAACAAGTTATCATATTACATCACTAAGATTATTCATGTTGTTCATACCTGTAGTTTTTTTCATATTTTGAAAATATTTAGTTATAGTTTGTTTTCCCTACTACTTAAATAATACTTAGTCTTGATCAAACAAATTTAAGAAAGCTGATAGGGGCACTTGGGTGGCTCAGTTGGTTATAAGCATCTGCCTTCCGCTCACGTCCTGATCCCAGGGTCCTGGGATGGAGCCCTGCATCAGGCTCTCTGCTTAGCAGGGAGTCTGCTTCTTTCTCTCCCTCTGCCCTTCCCCCTGCTTGTGCTCTCTCTTTTCCTCTTTCTCACTCTCTTCCTCTCTCTCAAATAAATACATAAAATCTTAAAAAACAAAAAAGGAAAAGAAAGCTGATATAACTAATGATGACGCAGGTCAGCCTTCACAGTTTAAACTGAAGAGAGATGTGCATGGAGACTAAGATATTACAATTCAAATAAAGTCTTTAAATTACTGTGACAAACAAGTTAATCATTAACGTCTTGGTCATATTAGACCAAAATGATTCAGACTCCATATTTTTTGTCTTTATCAGTCATCAGTGAAACATGTCAAACTTATTTAGTTCAGTACAGATAAATTATTATTGTATGCCAAAATATATTTCAATTTTAGCAAATCTAAGCCAAGATGTCAGTGATATCTGGAAAGACACTAAAATAAAGCACAATTTTTTCAAGTTTCATAGTGATTATGCCAGATGGTTAATTTCTCTGTGACCAGTGGTATACGGATGATTCATATATATAGTTTGTGAAAATACTCTGGACAGATTTAGCTAGTTCATTTCAAACTGAAAAGCAAATAAGTAATTTCAGATAAACAGAACAGACACATTTTTTAAATCTGCATTAAATATTTAAATATTTTTGCATTTTTATGTTTGATTATAGTTTTACCTTAGTCTATTTTCACTATGCATAACTTTAGCCTCCTATGACCCCAATTCACCCCTTTAAACTATCACCCTGCTCAACATCTGTAGCATTCAATAAGAACACAGTTTATCTTCTACCTCATCTTCTGTTAATCACTCCTCCAAACTATATACTCTAGAACTGCACTGTCCAATGTAATAGCCACATGTAGCTAGATTTTAAAATTAAATTAAAAATTCAGTTCCCTGGTTGTAATAGCCACTTTTTAAGTGTTATATAGTCACATTTTTCATCATCTTCACTGTTATTAACTGGTCCTTATTACCATCTCTCCTTGGGATTTTCGCAGTTGTCTTATACTTGGTTACCCTAATTCTATACTTCCACTTCTACATTGTTTTCAACCCAGCAGCTAGGATGATTCTTTCATTATATATATATACATATATACACACACACACACACACATATATATATATATATAACTTATGTAGAGCCTAGTATGTACCAGTTACTATTCCAGGCACTTTACAAATGTCAACTTATTTATTCCTCATAATGACCCTCAGAGAAAGAAACTACTATTCCTGTTTTACAGATGAGAGGAAAATAACACATAGGAAGACTAAGTAATTTGCCCAAGGTTGCCTGGCTCATGGAACATAAATCATATCATGTCACTACTCTGTTTAAAATACTTCAATAATTCTCCCATCTCAGCCAAAGTCCTTCCAAAGACCAAAGGCCTAAAAGGCTACATGTGATCAGCATTCCTCTTCTACTCCATTTTCCTCCATAGCAATTTATTTATTCTCTTGTCTATCTCTCCCCAAACAAATTAAGTTCCACCAGGGTGGGCAGGGATTTCTGTCCCGCTCTCCACTACCAATTTTTTTCCAAGTGCCCAAAGCAATGCCTTGTGTAGCAGGCACTCTAAATAATCATTGCACAAATAAATGTATCCTTCTCATTTACTGCAAGTGGAAACAAACGTTTAAGGAAGGAGGTTAAAAGCAGAAATTTCAGAATTCCTGAATTTTAGAATTGTATAAATTCCATTTATTTGTTTACTTACTTATTATTTTTAGGGGGTGGGGGAGCAGAGGGAGAGAGAATGGAGAATCTTAAGTTGGCTCCATTCCCAGTGCAGAGCCCAACACGGGGCTTGATCTCAAAACCCTGGGATCATGACCTGAGCCAAAATCAAGAGTCAGTCCCTTAGCCAACTGAGCCACCCAGGCACCCTTAAATTCAATTTATTTATGTGTTCCAATCCTTAGGGCTTACTAATCTTGTAAGTGTTTGTAAAGTCAAACAATATTTACAAAGTCATAAGTTGTGTAAAATTAAAATTTATGAGCATATACAAAACTCCATTTAATGGGTAAATTACTCAGAGAAAAAATGAAAATGAAAAGCACCACTTTTTTGTTATTTAAATATGACAGATTAAAAAAAAAAAAAACACCTTGAGAGGGAGCACTTAAAAGAGAGTAGGTTTTGGTCGGTTTAATTGTTGGATGAAGATGAACTTAAATGGATTGTCTGCTACTCTAAATGCCCAAGAACAAAGCACTGACTTTTGGGCAGTTCTAGCAAATGACCAACTATGGCCAGTTCCATTCTAAGATGATTGCTCCCTTGTGTAATACCTGAAAAACAATTCAGTGAGTACAGTATCTTTAATATTTTTCAGACCAAGTAAAGGACGTAGAAAAGACCAGTGGATACCCATCGAGAATAATAATCGAATATAATTTCAAACTATGGTAGTGGTCAGTTTCAAAAGCTGAATGCTATTTCATATTATTGTATTCTTTTTTCAACTTCATCTTCTAATACATGTGCACTTGAGGTTCATTTGCTTTTTTTTTTTTTTACATTAAACTGCTTAAACCCACTGCATTGGGTCTTCCTTTGGATGAAAAAAAGTTATTCTGGATATATTTAAAACATTTTCAAGAAATATTTTTATTTCCATATTCACAAGAACCATCTAGCTAATTTGTAAACATGCTCACTTCTGGGTGTCACTCAGAGATCCTTATTCTCTAGATTCGGGAGTGGAGCCCAGGAACCTACGTTTCAGACCATTCTTTGAGAACTACTCGACTCAAAGCTATTTTCATATTTTGCAGCTTACAAAATATTAATTTTAGAAATGCAAAGAGGGGAAGGCAAAAACTCCGGTGGCTGTCAGAAGGAACAAGAATGAGTAGCTCACGTTGTGCCATGTTGTAAAACTTTTCCTCAGTGTGCAGATCTTCTGTTCTTGAGGAGGAAATCAGTTCATTTGCACCGAGTAATTAACCGTCTTTCAACCAGTTCCGCCCATGTCTCTCAGGATGACCCCCAAAAGTCATGAACTCATCTTCGCGGCATAACGTAAAGCTCGGTTCGTCCTGCGTGCTCTCACAAGGGCCTCTGGGACCGGGTTCTCTTCCCGCCACAAGGGCCCCTCCTCCGCTTGCCCTTTGGGGCCAATCCTCCCAGAGGCGCTCCGCACGGCAAGTCTTGGCGCCAACCGGGTGGCGGCGCTGTCCGCCCCGCGCGCGCCCGCCTCGGGCCCGAGGGAGGCGGAGGCACGGCCGGCGGAGGAAGGGGAGGGAGCGAGGCGCGCGCCCTGCTCTCGCGTGCTCTCGCACCGCTCGCGTGACCGGCTGGTGTGTGCGCGAAGGGCCGGCTCCCGGGGGCACGGACGGCCGGGCGCGCGCCGCTGCGAGGGGCGTCCGGGTCCCGGTCGGCGGACCCGGCCGGCGGGAGGTGCGGGCGGGCGGGCCGCGGGGGTCCCGGGCGGACACGGGCGCACACGCTCCCGGAGGAGCCTTCTCTGAGGCTGCTCTTCCTCGGCCAGACGGAGAGCGGCAGTGTCTCCCCGCCCAGCGCACACTCGCCCCGCGTCTCCCCCCGCGGCGGCTGCTCCTCCTCGGCACCGCCAGCCCCAGCGCCGCTCCGGGGCGGGCGGCGGCGGCGGCGGGACCCGCGGAGCCGCTTTGTGTGCAGCCCGACGAGGGGCGGCGGCGCAACCACCTGACAGAGGCCCGGGCGCTCGATGCACCTTCCGCCCGCATGAGGAGGAGAAGGTAAAGGCGGCGGCGGCTCGGCTCCCGCCCTCGGTTGGTGGAGGGAGGGGACGGAAGGGGAGACCGGAGGGGGGGGGGCGCGGGACCGAGGCCCGGCGGGGCTGCCCGGAGGTGCCAGTAAGGCCTCGGCAGCGCCGGACGGCGCCGAGCAGTCGGGGGCGAGAGAAGCCGCCAGGGTCCCTCCGCCGAAGTTGAAGGAACAAAATGTGAAGTGCGGAGCCGCGTCAGCCGCTTCCTGGCGTGGGGTTTGGGGTGAAGGGCGGCTTGTTTTCCCCTCCCGTGGGACAGGGGAGGGGCGGGAGCGTGGCGGGGGCGCCGGGGGTCCCGAAGCTCGGCCCGGCAAAGGCGTTCGTTTCCCGGAGCCACCGCTGCGTGTGGGTCCGGTTGGGTCCCTAGTTTTGCGGCCTAAGCCGAGCCCTATAGGCCTCGCGTCTCCTTTCCCGGAGGGGACTGGCCGGGCGGGGACTCGGGGCTTCTCTCCGACCGAGCGGGGACCGTGAGGGCCTCGCCGGGCTCGGGAGGCTGCCAAACTTCGGACCTCGGTGCTTGGCGGTGGATTTCATTGTGAAAGGCGGAATGGGAAACTCCTGGCGCTGCTCGGCGCTTCCCGCGGCCGCGGCGGCTGGTGCCGGAGAGCCCCGTGGGCCCGCGACTGGCTGGGCCCGCGTGAGTGGGGGTGGCGGGGCGGCCACCGGGGTCCAGGCCCGGGGAGGGGCGAGTGGCGGGGCCGCCGCCGAGTCCCAGGCCTCCCCGGAGAAAGGGCCCTTTGCAGATTAGAGATTTTTGAAATGAAAAAAGAGGTTACAAAGTCTCCCTTTTCTCGCTGAACTTTTGTTTTCTGACCGATAGAGGCCGGTAGAGGACTGTGAAAGAAAAGTTGTCCCCCAGGATGGACTTCACCGCGCAGCCCAAGCCTGCCACTGCCCTCTGTGGCGTCGTGAGTGCAGACGGGAAGATCGCTTACCCTCCGGGGGTAAAGGAGATCACCGACAAGATCACCACCGATGAAATGATCAAGCGACTGAAGGTAAGCGTCTGGACACAGTGTTCACACTTCAGACGTTTGTGGTAGGAGGTGCTCTTTCCTGTGGTATTACTGCACTGCTAGGCCTGGCCTTTACAATTTCACCTACCCAGGTTTTTTTACGTTTCTCATCATCTCGTTTTTTACCCTCTCTTCAAGGTATTGTTCTTTCTTGGCTGTATCTTTGAATAGTTCTGTAGGGATACAATAATTATGGGAAATTCAAAGGAGTGTGCCTGTTTTTTCAAACATAAGAATTTAAGTACTTTTTTATAACTTTTTTCTGGAAATGTTTATGAGAATACTGTTCAAAGTAGCTTACAACCTTAAATGTAGGCAATAGCTTGCCTAGGAGGGTTCCTATTTCCGTTAATTTCTGAGGAGACTAAAAGCATTTTATTAAATTGTTACAATTTTCTAATATCCAGAAGCTTAAATATGAATTTAGTATGGTTAAACTTTGACAGAATGTACTAACTTCAAAATTCAGACTTAAAGTAATGATTTAGGTCCGCATGTTCAAAGGGGTTTTCAAGAGAGAATATTTTAGCTCTTTTTAAGTTATCTTATTTAAAAACCATGGTAATCCTAAGATCAAGGTTATAAGTTTGAGCCTTATGTTGGTGGTCAGCTTTTTGTTTTCTGTTGCATGGACATAGATTGTGCCCACAGCCTTCCGAGATAAGTGCTATTCTTGTTAAGAGATCAACTTGGTGTGGGGCGCCTGGGTGGCTCAGTCGTTAAGCGTCTGCCTTTGGCTCAGGGCCTGATCCCGGTGTTCTGGGATCGGGCCCCACATCAGGCTCCTCCGCTGGAAGCCTGCTTCTTCTCCCATTCCCCCTGCTTGTGTTCCCTCTCTGGCTGGCTGTCTCTATCTCTGTCAAATAAATAAATAAATAAATAAATCTTTAAAAAAAATAAAAGAGATCAACTTGATGCAGTGGTTCTCAGCCAGGGCATGCATTTTCTCCCTTCCTTCCTTTTTTCCTTCCTTCCCTCCTTCCTTCCTTCCTCCACAGCCAGTGTGGAGCCCTGTGTGGGACTTGAACTCAGGACCCTGAGATCAAGAGTCCCAAAACTCAACCGACTGAGCCACCCAGGTGCCCCTCAGCCATCTTTGACCCCCAAGGAACATTTGTCAGTGCTGAAAATATTTTGGTTGTCACAGCTAGGGCTAAATTGGAGCAAGGAAAGGGAAAGACTTGAGGGAGGAAGTCCAGCTAGGAAACTGATAATATTGTAGGTGAAAGATGTTGAGATCTTGAAGCTGGGCAATGATAGTGGGAAGAGAGGTAAGGAAGGATCCAAGAAATGTTTCAGAGTTAGAATCAGACTTGGTGGGAGGTGAGGGAAGAAACAGTGTTGACAGTTTCTCTTCCTTGGGCAACTTGATGAAATGTATTTTTAGGGGATGATCTTGCCCCTTTGTTCTAGAGCTTAGGGTAGTGCCTACTAAATGTTTATGATGTTGTGAGTTCTTAATGAATATTTAAAGTATTCTTTTACTTTAGTTTTTAAAATCTAATTAGATTCTGCAATTTGTTGCCTCCTTTGAAGGAAAAGGACATAATACCTTCCATTAAAATAAACTTGATACTAAAGATAATACATGAGGTGAGGTGCTTAATTGATGCTTCTTAAGGTTATATTGAGTGTTTGGAGATGCTGAAAAATTATGAAATACAAAGCTATTAAGTAAACAATTTTTAGATCTTTTGATTTTTATTTTCATATCAAGAATATTGAAATCTTGAATTCTAGTGATGGATAATCTGGTTAAAAAAGTTACAACCATATGTACTTCTTCTACTTGTGGGTAGATTATCAGAAATGCTGTTATATAAATGGACATATAACCAAGTCCAGAATGAGCTTTGGGTTAGGCTATCATTTGTTATGAGTTCTTTGGGAAGTTAAAATTGACATACATATTAACCAGTTTGAATGTCCTGCTTAAATTTTGCTTTTCTCAAGAATCTTATGATTTTGTTTTCCTCTTGTTTTTCTGTTTTGGTTTTGTACTTTCTAGGCCCTTGTTAAAGTGGTACTGTCCCATTGGAAGCATGGATTTTTAACAATGTTTAACTATTTTTGATAATTTTTGTGTTTATTAGACCCTTAATTATGGGCAAATTTTATAAATTGAGTAGTTTTTTTTTTTTATTATAGCAACAATGTTCAAATGCTGTATAGATGCAAACAGAGCTTAAAGGCAGGTAAAATCTTAGTGGAATTCAGAGATGTTTGGTCCATTCTCCTCAGTTTTCAAGAATGGGACAAACATTTTTACAATAGAACCGTAATTTTAGAGTTAGAAGGATCTTAAGAGAAATTCTAGAACTCCCTGTATTTCATGAATGAGAAAATTTGGGCCAGTGGCCAAATAATATGTACCGAGCTCAGGCATAGTGTGGCTTAGTGACAGAGCCAGGGCAGTAGCATCATATTTATTTTCATTCTTATAGCTGATTTTCTTCAAAGGAATCTAAATCGAACTAAGAAGTTGTGATTTTTATTATGCAATTGAAAATGGTAAAGTAAAAAGAGAAGGAAATCAGTGAGTTAATTTGCTCTTTTGCAAGGAAATAATAGGACATCATTTTTTTTTTTAACATTAGAAACAATTGTAATGCTTTGAGGCATTCTTGAAAATGGTTCTTAGAGTATGTCTTTGGAATAGCGAAGATATACTTTTGTATATATATTACAGGTTTTAATTTCAGTTTCTAAGGAATTACTTCAAATATTCTTATGTCCAATCACGCTGGCCTTCGGTCAGTTCCTTGAGCATGCCATGTTCATTTCTGCCTAGATAGATTCCACATTACATAACCCATACGTGTACTCTTCTTCCCAACTTCCTTTGTCATTCATTATTCATCTCTTGTCACTCATTTGTTCTTCTTAAGGGAAGTCTCTTAGATTCCCTTTTAGCTCCTTCATATCATTTATTGCAGATATGATATTATATTTATGCCTATGTTTATTTGGTTTGTTTCCCCAACTTCTGTGTAAGCTTCATGAATACAGGTACCATGTCTCTTTTTGTTTACTTTTATACCCTGCCTGCACCAAGCTTAATGCCTGGCACATAGTTAAGTGCCCAGCAAATACTTGGTCAGTGGACAAATGAATACTTTGTATTAATATTGGATTAGAAAAAATAGTAGTGGATTAGATAAGTATTTGTAATTTTGAAATGAAGGATAATTTGAAGATATTTTGAATTGCAGCTAAGTCTTTCCTGAGATTGCAAGATACCAGAGATGATAACATGAATATTTAGAATTTTAGAACCAAAAGGTAGCTTAGAGGTTACTTGGTTCTGTTCTGATTTTCCAGATGAAGAAACGGAGTCTGACATGTTGTGACCAACCCTAGTTACAGAAAGCTGAAAACTGTCACTAACAGTTTTGTTGCTTAGGTTTGCCTGGCTGGCTCAGTTGTAGAGCATGCAACTCTTGATTTCGTTGTCATGAGTTCAGGCCCCATGTTGGGCATGCAGCCTACTTTTTAAAATAAACAAACAGTTTTGTTACTTAAATTACAATTATTTATTAATTTTAGAAATATTAAAGGCCATACAAAAGTTATCTGTTTGAAAGGACAGTGGATTGTTTACTACCAACGTTACATTAAGCATCAAGATCTATAGTTCACAAATAGCCTTCCTTCTATATAGTTAAGGATTCTGAAACTAATGTAGCAGTCATGTCTGACGAATTTTATAACACATTCAAAATACACCTATAAACAGTGTTGTACAAAGTTCCGTTGAGTGCTTCTGCCCACAGTTAGTTATACACAGTCTGTTTCAAATCATGTATTAATATAGAACTACGTGCTACTCAACATTTTATTCCTTCCTTTCTTGCTATTTGGGAAGTGGAAGGTCCTTGATAAACCTTGATTTTTAGAGGGACGGACCAGGTTGAAGATTTAAGTATTTATTTATTTAGGGACACCTGGGTGGCTCAGTCATTAAGCGTCTGCCTTCTGCTCAGGGCATGATCCCGGCGTTCTGGGATCAAGTCCCGCATGAGGCTCCTCAGCTGGGAGCCTGCTACTTCCTCTCCCACTGCCCCTGCTTGTGTTCCCTCTCTTGCTGGCTGTCTCTCTCTCTCTGTCAAATAAATAAATAAAATCTTAAAAAAAAGAAAAAAAAAAAAGACTCTCCATGTCTTAAAAATATATATATATATAAGTATTTATTTATTTAAGTAATATCTGCACCCAATGTGGGGCTTGAACTCACGACCCTGAGATCAGGAGTCATACACACCAACTGAGCCAGCCAGGGGCCCTAAAGATTATTTCTTATGTCTGTTTCTTATTACCCGGTCTCAGAGTTCGGTACCCCAGACATTTCTCTGGCTATTAACTTCATACTCAAATCTGCCATATTCATTCAGTCACAGAATCAAATCAAAATTCGTATTACTTTGGTGCTCAGAAGTAGGAAAGGTTAAATAAATAACAGGGTTTCATTGTTCTGAGTATGTCCCTCTTTTTTCTCCTACCAGGTGTTATTTCTGTATTTTCTTTGTATTTTTCTGTCACCTTCTCTTTGTGTTAACCATTCCCTCTGCCCCACACTCTCTCTTCTGCTTTCTAGTATGGCTTGTTTGATATAGTTAGGAATTAGGATATGGTGGGCTTGACTTAAGGTAGGGCATCTCTCTCTTCTCATCAAATGTAGGTTGTGAGAGGGAAGAATAGATTAGGGGCAGGAAGGCCATGAATTCGTTCCCTTCTTTTCTTTCCTCCAGGTGGATCCCAGAAATACCTACTTTGGTTATAATTATTTTCACTTCCATAAAAGATTTTTATTTATCCCTAAATGCCATATAGGATGCTAATTTTACATATAATTCAGTATTGACTTCCAGTCTAAATCTGTTCATGTATTTTATTTTAATGTTTGTATTAAATCTTCTTTGCAGAAGATTCTGCTAGGAAATTAAAAAATTAAATAGGCAAGATTTCTTGAAATAAAGCCCTGTAATATAGCCAATATGTATTTGGGAAGTAATGCTAACTGTATACAGTTCTTATTTTAGACTTCCATTTGTATAGAGGAACTATTCTGCTCATTTGTTGCTGTGTAACAAACTACCCCAAACCTAGTGGTTTAAAACAGCAAGATTTTTTTTTAATTTTATTATGGTAAAATATATATAACATAAATTTTATCATTTTAATAATTTTTAAGAGTACAGTTTTGTGGTATCAAGCACATTCACATTATTGTGCAACCCATCACTGCCTTTCATCTCCACACTTTTTCATATTCCCCAACTGAAACTTTGTACCCATTAAACAGTAACTCTTGGGGCACCTGGGTGGCTCAGTGGGTCAAGTGGTTAAGGGTCTGCCTCCAGCTCTGGTCATGATCTCAGGGTCCTGGGGTGGAGCCTGGCATCGCATTAGCCCAGCATTGCATTGCACTGGGCTCCCTGCTCAGCTGGAGTCTGCTCTCCCTCTCTCTCTCTCTCCCGTTGCCCCTCCCCCTGCTTGTGGGAGCACGCGCGCTCTCTCTCTCTCTATCTCTCATGAATAAATGAAATCTTAAAAAAAAGAGTAACTCTCTGGTTCCCCCTTCCCCCAGCAGGGGCAACCACCTTTCTACTTTTTGTCTCTGAATTTAACTACTCTAAGAGCCTAGTATAAGTAGAATCATATAGTATTTGTCCTTTTGTGACTGGCTTGTTTTGCTTAGCATAATGTCTTCTAGGTTCACCCATATAGTATGTGTCAGAATTTACTTTTTAAGGCCAGATAATATTCCACTGTGTATATATAAAGCATCTTTTGTTTATCCATTCATTTGTCAATGGACACCCAGGTTGCTTCTACCTTTTGACATCTGCCACTATCCCTTGAGAGATTTTTTGCAGTTTTGTTGTCCCCCTAAGGTTGTATAAAGTACCATATTTGTTACTTAACTTGAATTTTAATTCTTTTGTCTGAGTGATTGTTATCAGTTTTATATACAATTGGTTTCTTTTTTCTGTTTGTATTCAGTTTTTATACACACACAATACTTTTTATTTCCACTGATAAATGTGATCCTTGCTTGATTTCTTTTTATTGTGCTAAAAAACACATAACATAAAATACCACCTTAACCATTTTTAAGTCTTACAGTACAGCACTATGTGCATTGTTTTTTTGTTTACTTGCCTCTGCCCCCTTCCATGTATGTACACATTGTTAATAAAACAGATCTCTGTAACTTTTTCATCTTACAGAACTGAAACTCTGTACCCACTGAACAGCTCCCTCCTTCCCCCTTCCCCCCAGCTCCTGGCAACCACCATTCTATTTTCTGTTCCTAGGGGTTTGACAACTTTAGATACCTTATATAAGTGGAATCACATAGTATCTTTTTGTGACTGGCTTATTTCTCTTAGCAAAATGTCCTCAAGGCTTATCCGCGTTGTAGCATATGACAGGATTTTCTTCTTTTTAAAGGCTGTATAATAATTTGTTGTATGTATATACGGCATTTTATATAGTAATCTGTTGATGGACGTTTAGGTTGCTTCTGCTTCTTGGCTGTTGTGAATAATACTGCAGTGAACATGGGTATGCATACATCTCTTTGAGATCCTTTTTTCAATTCTTTTGCATATATACCCGGAATATATACTGCTGGGTCATATGATGATTCCATTTCTAATTTTTCTGAGGTTTGCCATAGCAGCTGCACCAGTAGTGCACAAGGATTCCAGTTTCTCCAGATCCTCACCAGTGCTAGTTATTTTCTGTGTTTTTGATAGTGGCTATCTTAACAGGTGTGAGATGATGTCTCATTGTAGTTTTGATTTGCAGTTCTTTGATGAGTGATGTTGAGCATCTTTTCATGCTTGTTGGCTGTTTGTGTATCTTCTTTGGAGAAATGTCTATTCAAGTCCTTGAACCATTTTTTTATCAGTTTGTTGTTTTGTTGTATTTGTATTCAGTTTTAGGGATTACTTCATTCTTTTTATTTAATTTTACATGGTTCAAGAGTCAGTATTATATAAAAACTTATATTTTTCAGAAGCCTTACTCCCATCCTTGTCCTTTACACCCACCCACTATAGGTAATCATTTTTGGAGTGCCTGGGTGACTCAGTCAGTTCAGTGACCAACTCTTGATTTTGCCTCAGGTCATCAGGTCATTATCTCAGGGCCCTGGGATCTAGGCTGCCACCCACATGTTCCCCCCCACCCTCCCCATCCGTCCATCCATCAGTCTGTGTCCAGCTCCACACTCATCAGGGAGTCTGCTGGAGGATTTCTCTTCCTCTGCTCCTCCCCTCCACTGACACAGGCATACACCTTCTCTCTATATATAATAAAAATAAATAAATATTGTCATTTTCATTAGTTTTTGGTCTATCCTTTCTGTGTTGACTCCCTTTTTACTCAAAAGGTAGACCACAGGGGCAGGGGTGCCTGTGTGGCCCGTTCAGTTAAGCACGTGCCTTCAGCTCAGGTCATGATCCTGGGGTCCTGGAATCAAGCCCCGAGTCGGGCTCTCTGCTCAGGGGGAAGCCTGCTTCTCCCTCTCCCGCTCCCTCTGCTTGTGTTCCCTCTTTCTCTGTCAAGTAAAATAAAATAAATGTGGACTACGTACTCTCTTGTACTTTGCTTTTTTTTTTTTCATTTAGTAAATCTTGGAAATCACTCCAGTTTCACTTGGAAATTTCCATATCTAGAAATCTTTAATTTTTTTTAATGGTGTTTTAGTACTATATGTGTAGATGTGCCATAGTTTATTCAGCTAGTCTCATTGTTACATTTGAGATTGTTTCTGATATGTTGCTGTTACAAATAATGCTAATGTCAATAACCTTGTTCACGTGTTTTGTATTTGTAGAAGTGTATCTTCAGGGCAGATTTCTAGGAGTGGAATTGTTGGGTCAAAGGGTACATTTATGAGTGATTTTTTTTTTTTTTTTTTTTTTGAGGTGGTCAAATTCTCCTCCATAGGGGTTGTACCATTTTGACTTCTATCAGCTAGTATAAGAATGCTCAGGCTCTTATAATGTGTTCTTAAGTAATGCCTGCATTTATTTATTTATTTAAAGTAATGCCTACTTTTATTTATTTTATTTTTTTAAAGATTTGATTTATTTGTTAGAGAGCACACAAGCAGAGGGAGCAGCAGGGAGAGGGAGAAGCAGGCTCCCCACTGGGCAAGGAGGACCCTGATGTGGGACTCGATCCCAGGACCCCAGGATTATGACCTGAGCCAAAGGCAGAGGCTTAGCCCACTGAGCCACCCAGTCATCCCGTAATGCCTACTTTTTTTTTTTTTAAAGATTTTATTTATTTATTAGAGAGAGATACAGCAAGATACATTTATTGGACAGAGAGAGATACAGCGAGAGAGGGAACACAAGCAGGGGGAGCGGGAGAGGAAGAAGCAGGCTCCCAGCCGAAGAGCCTGATGTGGGGCTCGATCCCAGAAAGCAGGGATCACGCCCTGAGCCAAAGGCAGACGCCTAACAACTGAGCCACCCAGGCGCCCCCGTAATACCTACTTTTAAATTAGCAAATAATATGTTGCAAAACCATTTTATTAACTCCTGGTGAGAAGAGTTCTTTATGGGAATGATTAAACTTACATGTCACATTGAGGTTCAGAGGGGTAAGAACCCTATTTAGATTTCCTTAAAATCTCAAAGGGAAATGAGTTATTTTTTTAGTTCCTATGTTTTTTTTAGTTTGTTTAAAGAAATGAGGATGGGTGGAGATGGAGACAAAATGTTAGTAACAAAGATGGTGTTGAAATCATCAAGTCCCTCTTAGGTGTTAATTCAGGACCTTGAATTAAATAGAAATTAGTGAAGGCATGTTAAAAATCATATATGATGGGGCGCCTGGGTGGCTCAGCCGTTAAGCATCTGCCTTCGGCTCAGGTCACAATCCCAGGGTCCTGGGATCAAGCCCCACATCGGGCTCCCTGTTTGGTAGGAAGCCTGCTTCTCCCTCTCACACTCCCCTTGCTTGTGTTCCCTCTCTCACTGTCTCTCTCTGTCATATAAATAAATAAAAATCTTAAAAAAAATCATATATGAAATAAGCAACATTGGTATGTAAAATGCTAATACCATGATTTATTTTTCCTATCAGAAATCTGTGGATGTCCAAGGGAAAAACTGATGAGTCGTCACAGTAGGAAAACAGGTTTAAGGTCATTAATGAATTTTGTTTCTGTTAGCTTCTATTTTCAGAATTAATGTTTAAGTTAAACACTAGGCTGAGGTTGTTGGCACATGGAAATATGTCCAGTCGAATTCCCTGCTCAGAAAGATAAAATGAGTAGAATTTATATATTATATAAAAGCCTAACAAGTTTTTATTTGCTGAAGACAACAAATCAAGAGGTTTCTAGGTAATAGTTGCAATAGAAAGCTGAACACCAAAATAACAGGAATTTACTAATCATCTTTCCCTTGCTTTTGGCATTTGGTTTTTTATGTTAGGGCAGGCTTCCCAACTGATGTACTTCTACACAGTAATAGGTGCGCCTCAATACAGGAGTCTGAGGGACTCCATATTTGGGGGTTACAAATATTATATCTTTTTTTTTTGTATATGATGTGATATTTTTTAAATTTATTTTTACTATTTAATTATTTATTTTTTTACAAGTAATTTCAGTATACCATGTAGGGCTCAAACTCACAACCCCATGATCAAGGGTTACATGCTCTGCAGACTCAGCCAGCCAGCTGCCCCTATGATGTGATATTTTAAAAGTTGGGAACTGCTATGATATTTTTTATTTTTCATGTTTTAAAATTAAGATCAAACATTCAAAACTTCCTACCAAAGTAGGAGCACTGTGATTCGTGCTGTTAAAACCAGCCCTTAAATAGCATTAGTCCATTGGGGAAAAATAGATTTATACTAGAATAACACTGGGATGGATTTCTGTTTATATGAAGAAAGAATATTTGAGATTATCATATATAACTTACAAATTAAATGCCAATTACTAGGATCGCATGCTAGGATTGTGCTAGGGTTGTGTTTGTTTCTTTGGATAAAGAAATACTATGAATTTTGATCGTCAAGAAAAGTTTCATGGAGAAGGTGACAGTTGGACTGGAATTTGAAGGCTCAGACTGTGGTAGACAAATAGGTGGTAGCACATTCCCAGACAAACAACAGTACAAAAACGGAGTGGCAGAAGCATGCTTGGTGTGTTTGAAGAAAATGAGTAGAACAGTTTTGCTAGATAGAGCTAACACATCTTAAAAGAGAGTAGTTGGGAGAAAAAAAGAGGACGGTACCTCTTGAAATTGTTCAAGTCCTTAAATACCAAGTTAAAAAAACAACAACAAACTCACACATTTGTGCCGAGGAGTCTGGTGTCTAAGTCATAGTTTTACATGATTAACAAAACTAAGTGATCAAGCAGTTTCTTTACACATGAATACCACCTTTGTGGCTGATATGTGGTCTTTCTGTCCTCATTTCCAGACCAGAGAGCATCTTTGGTCAAACAGTAATCCATTTCTAATTGATACTGTCTGTATTGATCTGTTAGTTGGTGAGAGTTTAGTCATATGGCACTAGGTGTGAAGACTGTGGGTGAGTAAAATTTTAGAAGAGTGGTTAGTAGAATTTTATGTACTAGACTATCCTATGAATTGGATTTTTATCAAATATTTAGTGTGTGTTTTTTCCAAAATTTTTTAGAATTTCTGTTATGAATTTAAGTAAATGTTACAATAAACTGATGCCAAGTTGTTAAGTTTAATACTTGAAAATTAAACTTGTATTTAATTGGACATGTATAATTGTCCTATAATTTAAAATGTTTGAATTGAAAATCCTTCATCTAGCCATTATAAAATAAGTAGAGGTAAATTTTTCATTATACAAAAAGAAAATCATTGAATAAAAATGTTTAAGGATTGAGTCAGCATGTGTAAGAAGACTAGTTTGTTTTTGGCAGAAGTTTAGAAAATGGTTTTCTTCTTGAAGCATGTACCTAAATAGCTTTGAAAAAAGTGGTAAAAATCATCAGGCAGTGTAATAAAATGAAATTGATTTTAGATCTCTTGGAAGTAATGTTATGTAATTTGTCTATTCATTTCTCATCCTTTAGTTGATATTTTACCAGATTTTTTAGATTATAATACACTGTTTCACTTGTTCTTTATATTTTTCTATACATTTTTGTTTATTGTTCACTTAATGCTTTTTTTTAATAGATGCTTTTTTAGAGCAATTTTAGTTCTTGTCAAAATTAAGTAGAAAGTACAGAGTTCCCAACAACCTCCTGTCTCCCCTCTTCCCCGTCCCTTCCCATTACATCTAGCACCAGGGTAGTATGTTTGTTACAGTCGGTGGACATTAACACATCATCATCACCCAAAGTCTGTATTCCTTTTTTTTTATTTTTTAAAATAAAATTTTAATTATACTGTAAATGTATTATATTTTGATTTCCATTGAACAGTATAGCATGAGTATATCCATATCATTAAATAATCCTTTAAAACATGATTTTTTAAAGAATTTATTTTTAGAGCAATTTTTGCTTCAGAACAAAATTGAAAGGAAGGTATAGAGATTGCCCGTATACCTTCTTCCCCCACACATGCATGGCCTCCCCCATTATCAGTATCACTCACCAGAATGGTACGTTTCTTTCCAACAATGAACCTGTGTTGACACATAATCACCCAAAGTCCATAGTTTACCTTAGGTTTATTCTTGGTGTTGCACATTCTTTGGGTCTGGACAAATGTATATTGACATATATCCATCTTTATAATAACATCTAGAGTATTTTCAATGCCCTAAAAATTGTCTCTGCTCTGCCTATATATCCCTTGTCCCTTCCTATATATTTTTTACTGTGGAAAATCTCAAATGCTTATTATTTATGTATTACTTACATTTTTTATCTAAGTTGAATTTATTGTCTTCTTAATATTCCTAATTTTGACTTTTCTTATTTGACCAAAGTGGAGCTTTAAGTGCTAGTTTTAACTGGATGCAGAAGATTTTAAATCTTGGATATACTCAGCATGCTTTAATCTAGATTAATGGTTCTCAGATTTTTTGAGTTTTTTAATGTCACCCAGTGCTTTTAAGAATTAGATACTGGTTTAGGGGCACCTGGGTGGCACAGCGGTTGAGCGTCTGCCTTCGGCTCAGGGCGTGATCCCGGCGATCTGGGATCGAGCCCCACATCAGGCTCCTCCGCTATGAGCCTGCTTCTTCCTCTCCCACTCCCCCTGCTTGTGTTCCCTCTCTCGCTGGCTGTCTCTATCTCTGTCAAGTAAATAAATAAAATCTTTAAAAAAAAAAAAAAAAAAAAAAAAAAAAAAAAAAAAGAATTAGATACTGGTTTAAAAAAAAAAAGTTAGATACTTGCTAATCTCCCACCCATCTATACCCCCAATTTAGTGGTTTAGGGGTGGGCTCAATTTTCTGCATGTTTTCCCCTGCATTTTCATTAAGCCCCTCTGGTGTTCTTGATACAGAGAATATACACTGAGAACTGCAGAAAATATATTTTATTGCTAAATTTCATATTAACTATTCTCAAAAATTTTATCTAAAAAAGACTTTTTAAATTAGTTATAGTATTTTTACATTAAGTTTAAATTGTGCCCAGAAACAAACTTCCCTCCCTAATTATTTTAAACTTAGCTCTATCCTGAAAACATTTAAATTTATTTGGAAGGCACACAACTATATATGCCATGATCTCTTTTACATTATCTGGTGGCAGTCTGTTATTTAGAACTCTATTGATCTACAATTTTTTTTTTTTTTTGAGAGGAAGGGAGAGAGAGTGGAGGGGCGAGGGAGAGGGAGAGATAGAATCTTTAACCAGGCTCCGTGCCCAGCACAGAGCCTGACATGGGGCTGGATCTCACAATCCTGAGATCATGACCTGAGCTGAAATCAAGAGTTGGGTGCCTAACCAACTGAGCTACCCAGGCACCCCAATCTACGTGTTTGTTAAATGGTTTTACTAGTAGTTATACAATTTAACAAAAATAATCCTCAAATGTAATTAGCTTACAAGGTCATTTGATGGGGTTATTTACTTATGAAAGCAGACATTCTGGGTTTCCAAGTGAAATCTCATTCCATTCTAGTCTTCCTAATTTGAGCTGACAGCTACAAATATGTTGGAGTTTTAAAATAATTCAAGTTAAATTGGTAGTCCGTATATGTTTTACTAATGAGAGTTGTACTTTTTCCAAAATAGAAGGGTCAGTAAGCATTGAGCTGTTTTGTGTTTTTAGTAGTGTGTGGCTTCCCAAAACTAATCATTCTCATTTGCGTATGTGTTACGATTCCTGTGGGACTTCTTTTTTTCTCCTGTGGGACTTCTGAATCATCAAAAACAAAATGTTTATGTGGCATGATTACTTATCACTTCACTTTAGTTATTTGTAAATTGTTAATGCTTGAAATATATGATGGTGATTAAATAAAGCATTTCAAATAGCAAATCGCCCTCTCCCTTAGTAAGAGGGCTGCCCATTTTTTCCCTTTTTCTGACTATTAAGTGTCTTTCGTATATTTCTTTGTGTCTTTCTTTGTATGTAAACCCTCTGGTTTAGGGTTCTCTGAGTTTCTTAGATGTATAGTTTATCTTTCATTATTACTGAAAAATATTCAACCATTATCTCTTCAAATATTTCTTCTCCATTTTTTCTCTTTTCCTACTTCGCCTCCAGTCTGTTTGATAATATTCAGCGGTTACAGTTTTTGTTTCCGTGCTGAAATTCCCCATTGTTAATGCATGTTGTCCACCTTTTCTACTAAATCTTTGAACATATTAATTTTAATTATTTTAAAGTACCTGTCAGCTTAAGCATTTGGGCCATTTCTGGGTATGCTTCTGTTGACTTATTTATCTCTTGAAAATGGGTCTGTCTCCCCTACCCCCACCTGTTTTTGATTGAATGCTGGACATTATTGTATAAAAAAACAGACTGAGGTAAATAATATTTATGCACAGAAGTAAACATATCTCTTCTTTTGTCAGGTTGTTAGTGTGAGAGATTGAATCAGTTCTTAACTGGTTGAACTGGATTTGCTATATTTTGCTTTATTATGTGTGTGTATGTGTGTATGAATACATCTATTCCATCCATCTTTTAAAATGTATTTCAAAGTGAGTTGCATTCATCAGTATACTTTAAACACTTTTGCATGGATATCATTAATTAGAATTCACAGAATAGTTTTTGTGTCTGGATGGGTAATATACATATCTTAATTGTACTGTTTGATGAGTTTTAACCAATGCTTATTCATGTATAACCCAAATTCTTAATCATGATATAGAACATTACCATCACCCCAGAAAGTTCCCTCATGCTCCCTTTGGGTAATCTCTGCCCCTTTACCACCCCCATAGTGGTAATCACACTTAAAATTTTTTAAACCTACATTAGTTTTGTATCTTCTACAACTTCGTATAAATAGAACTATACAGTATGTATTTACTTTTGTGCAAGTCCTCTATCATACATCATAGTGTTTTTGCAATTCATCCATGTTGTTGCCTGTTATCATTAGTTTGTACCTTTTCATGGCTTCATATTATTGCATTGTATGAATATCCCAATTTGTTCTACCATTCTTTTATTGATGGAAATTTGGACTGTTTATGCTTTCGGCTATTACGAAGGTGTTATACACATTCCTGTACAAGTCTTCTTTTGGACATGTTTTTATTTATATTGGGTAAGTACCTAGGAGGGCAGTCATTGGATCATAAGGTACCTTATGTTTAATTAATTTTTTTAACATTTTATTTATTTATTTATTTGAGCAAGAGAGAGAGAGCATCAGTGGGGTGAGGGGCAGAGGGAGAAGCAGACTCCCTGCTGAGCAGGGAGCCCGATGTGGGGCTTGATCCTGGGACACTGGTATCATGACCTGAGCCAAAGGCACATGCTTAACTGACTGAGCCACCCAGGTGCCCCAGGTTATGTTTAATTTAGTAAGCAACTGCTAGTCTTTTTCCCAGAGTGGTTGTACTGTTTTACAGTTTCACCTACAGTGTATTTTCAAGGAATTTGTCCATTTCTTCCAAGTTTTCTATTCACATAAAGTAGGTATTTATAATATTATCCTTTTAAGGTCTGTAGGATCTGTGGTGATATTCCTTTGTTGCATTCCTCATATTGGTTCTCTTTTTTAAATTGGTATGTTTAGCAAGAGGTTTGTCAAATCTATTACTCTTCAAAGAGCTCACTTTTAGTTTTGCTCATTTTTTCTATTGCTTGTTTGTTTTCTATTGATTTCTGTTCTTTTTTCTATTTCGTATACAGAGTTTTCTCAATCTCTGCACTCTTGACAGTTTAGACCAGTTAATTCTTTGTTTTGGAGGGCTATCTTGTGCATTGTAGGATGTTTAGCAGCATCTATGTACCCACTAGACGCCAGTTGCAGGCCCTTTCCTCCCAGTAGTGACATCTAAATGTTTCCAGATACTGCCAAATATCTCCTGGGAGGCAAAACCACCTTGGTTGAGAAACACTGTCCTGACATAAGCTTTTTAAAGCTATACATTTCTTTCAAAACACTGTTTTGTTGCATCTCACTAGTTTTGATGTTTTCATTACCATTTAGTTAGAAATATTTTTTCATTTTCTTTGTGATTTTTTCTTTGACCTATGAGTCCTTCAGAAATGTGTGATTTAATTTCCAAATACTTGAAGTATTTATAAATATCTGATTGTTAATGATTTCTAATTTGATTTTGTGATCAGAAAACATACTCTGTAAGATTACAGTCTTTAGAAATCTGTTAAGATTTGGTTTTTTTGGCTTAGCATATGGCCTCTCGGCAAGCATATCACGTGCACCTGGAAAGAATATGTATTTTATTTGTTGGACATGGTGTTCTATAAGGTCATTTAGTGTCCATTTTGTCAGGGGATTGAGATTGTTATTCATCATCAAAGTCTTAACTGATTTTTTTAAAAATTTGGACTGGTTCTATTGCTGAGAAAGAGCGATAAAACCTCAAACTGTGATTGTGGAATTGTATATTTCTCCCTTAATTCTGTTGATTATTCTTTCATATATTTTATAATTGTTGTAAGGCGCATATTGTTGGATTTATGATTGGTAGATCTTCCTAATATCAACCACTTTAGCATTATGAAATGTTCTTGATGTCTAAACTCCACCTTTTTTATAGTTTTTGTCTGCAGTATATATTTTTCCACCTTTTTCTTTTAACCAGTGTGTCTTTATATTTAACATGCATACAGCATATGGTTGGGTCACGCTTTTTAAATTTTTTAATACTGTTTTTATCCATTTTATCAATTTTTGCGTTTAAATTGGAGTAAGTCACATTTAATTGATGTGGTTGGATATATGTCTGCTATTTTGTACTTTTTCTATTTGTCTCATCTGTTTTTCTCTTCTTTCCTGTCTTTTATCTTAATTTGCTGAAATCCATTTTAAATATCTATTGGCTTTATAGGCATACCTTTTTGCTCTGTGTGTCTATGTCTGGTTGCACAGGGATTGAAATACACATCTTTAATTTTTACAGTCGTAGACTTTATACTACTTCATGTAACATGTAATCTTTTATCAGTACGGGACCATTTTTCCCCCTCCCTTTATGCCACAGATATATTTATAAACCCCACATTAAACAGTTCTGTGTATTTTAAATAAGTTGCAGGGGAAATAGTGTTTTATGTTCGTGCACTTATTACCATTTCTTGTGTTTTTCATTCCCTCCCAAATATTGGATTTTCCGCCTGATGATCATATCCCTTCAGTTGGAGGGACCTCCCTTTAGTGTATATTTTAGTGAGGATTTGCTGAGGTAATTTTATGTAGTTTTTATTTGTTTGAAAATGGCTACTTTACCTTCATTTTTGAAGAATATTACTTTTTGCATATAAAATTCTGGGTAGATAGATCCAGGGCTTTAAAAATATAGTTCCACTGTCTTGTATTCTCTAGTGTTTCAGATGAGAAGTCAGTGATTATATGTATTTTTGTTCCTTCTACATAATTTGCAGTTTCTGGCTTCTTTCAAGATATTTCTCTTTTTTCTTTGATTTTCAGCAGTTTCATTGTTTTGTTCCAAGGAGTGTGTTTCTACTGTTGTTGTCCTGCCTTGGAATCACTGAGATTCCTGGATCTGTAAATTTATGTCTTTCAGCAGATGTGGGGAAATTTTGTTCATTTCTCTTCTCTAGGCTCCAATTACACATATGTTAGATTCTTTAATATTGCCCTCAGATCACTGGGGCTCTGTTCCCCTTTTTTCAGTCATTTCTCTCTGTGTTCTTCAAATTTGATAATTCCTATTAATATATTTTCAAGCTTACCACTTTTTCTTATGTCATCTTCAACCACACATGCAACCTGAAAAATGTAGTCATAGGGACTTGGAAGATGATCTATGTGGCATTAACGTATATGTGTCTTTCCTCTTTTAAAAAATATATGTTTTATAATTTACATACACTAAAATATATAAACCTTAAGTGTAACATTCTGTTAATTTTTATATATATATTTACACACAATCATAATCCAGATGAAGATGTGGAACATTTCTGGCACTCCAAGCAGGCTGACTTACATTTCCTCCCCTGAGATAGACGCTCTTCTGACCTCTATCAAAAGTTTTGCCACCAAACTTGATACAAATAGAATCATGTGGTACATAGTCTTTTATGTCTGGCTGTTTTATTAAAACATTCTTGTCTGAGATTCAACCTTATTGTTATGGGGTGCAGTAATTCTTGTTCATTGTATGAATATACCAAAATTTATTTATCCATGCTATTGTTGATGGATGTTTGGGTTAATAGTTTTTTGCTTTTCTGAATAACACTTCTTGAACATTGTGTGTGGGTTTTTTGGTAGAGGCAAGTACTCATGTTTCTTGAGTAGGTAGACTTTTTGAGGGGCCAGATACTAAATATTTTATGCTTTATGAGTCAAGAAGATACTGTGTAGGTACTTACACAATAAAAGGGGACAAATTTCCACAAATTTTTTTGACAACATTCAAAACGTAATAAAGCTTCAGTACATTTTTTTTTTTTAATAACACAGGTTTGTTAATGAGAAGAATGGAATTCTTGTTGGTGGGGGGAGTGGAACTAACATTTCACTTAACTGAGGTTTGAAGTTTGTGTTCCCTATCACCAAAGTTGAAATCAGATGTTCCCCTGTTAATGCTAATGGGTAATGAAATTTTGTGTATTTCATTTGAAAGTCTTTTTTCACAGAGCTAGATATTCCCAAATATTGCTATCTGTTTGTGAGCATATGGTTTTAATTGAACATATTCATTGCTTGGGAGGCATTTATAGAATTCCTTTATATTCTTCTCTTGGTAATTGCCTTTTAGCATGTCATTACATTGCAGATTAATTGCTTCCATTTGAAGGGTAGATGGAAGCTCCTCAAAGGCAGTTTGAAATGGGCTTTGAAATGTGGAAATTTCCTGTGCCTGTGCATTAAAGTCCTAAAAATGCTGCTGGAATTGGAGTTTGAGCTTGGAAATGGAGATCTCACTTTCTGTTATAACTTTTGGCAGTTACAGGAAGAAGGAGCTTGACATTTCTTGTGATTGAGCTAATGTTATTTGTTGAAATAACTTTAATGTGTAACTCTCACATGTAAGTGCATAACAGTCCTGTAGTTACAGCTGAATTCATTTAGAAACGTTACCAAGTCTGCAGCCAAAGCTACTTTCTAAAGTCATTCAGTGTTTAAAAATACTAATAAATACTATCAATTAAGGACTATTAAGTGCTGAAAGAAGCTGAATACTACTGAGGTGACATTGGCAGGAATAGCAAGAAAAACAAGAAGGATGTCCTTTTTCTCTTTTCCAGCCCTCTTATCACTTTGCTTCCTATCAAAGAAGTCTGCAATGCATTTTCCAGAATCCTAGCTTCAGCGTCTGAGAACAGAATGTAGAAGGGTGGATTTGGAGTTGAAAGACTCTATGTAAATAATTAGCACCCTGTTCTGATATGTGAACTTCCACAAAACAAGAATAATTCTTTAATGTTTTCATCTAACAAGGTACGCCTGTCCTTCTTTAAAAAATGAAGATGCTCTCATCGCTTTCCAGATACTCTCAGTAGTCACATTAGTTGATCTCTAAGTGATAACATACCCAATTCTGTTAATTGCTTTTTTAGTTAAAACACTATTCCACTTAAATAGTCTTAACTGGGGTTAGTCATATCTGGCCTGCTGTTTGTTTTTATAGGCTTGGAAGCAAAGAATTATTTTTACATTATTAAGTGGTTGGGGGGAAATCAAAAGAATAGTATGTCATGATACCTGAAAATTATATGGAATACAAATTTCAAAGGCTATAAGTAAAGTTTCATTGGAACACAGCTATGCTCATTCGTTTACATATTGTCTATAGCTGCTTTCATACTGATACAAATGAAGTAGTTATGACAGATACCTTATGGCCTGCCCAGTCTAAAACATTTACTTGTTTTGTTTTGTTTTGTTGAGAGAGGACAGGGGAGGGGCAGAAGGAGGGGGAGAGAGAATCTTAAGCAGGCTCCACGCCCAGCACAGAGCCTAAATCAAGAGTCAGTTACTTAACCAACTGAGACACCCTGGTGCCCCTAAAATATTTACTTTCTTATCCATTACAGAAAAAGTTTGTTAGTCCCCTAAACACGTATGTTAGAAACCACCACTGACAATCCTTACCTAAAATAATTAGAGAAAAGAGGAGGGAAAGAAAAATTAATTAATTAATTAATTAATACACCAGCACACAGATGTTAACAAGCAGGGACACCAGAATTGTATACAGTCATTTTTGTAGTGGTCATAGGGCCTTAATTAACTTTTTTTCCATAACTCATTCTGTTTCTTTTGCCTTCATCCAGTACCTCAGGCTGTTCTGGTTTTATTTTTAACTTGGTATATTGTCCTTAAACTTCATTTTCGGGGGTCTGAGTGAAACCCTTAGGGATTCTGACTTTATTAGAACACTGTAGTTTCCTCTGAACTTTTAATATTGCATGCAGAAATCCTAAGAAGTGCCTTAGCTGTTGAGGGTATGGTACCACTGCACAACAGGATGAAGGCAGAAATTGAGGGTTAACATAAAGAAACATTGATAGGCGATTTGCTGTTGCTGCAACATCTAAGTGCATTATTTTGTATTTTACAGTTGTATTGGAATTTTTTTAAAGAATCACAGCTGGTTGGTTATTTACACCAATAGTTTGACAACACTGTGTAACCCATCTGTTGAATTCTAAACCTCTTTGTCCCTGCTGCAATTGCATAGTAGCAACTAGTTTTCCCATAGTAACTTGGGATCGGTCACACCAGTCATAGTAACCTTCTTTACCTGCTGTTTCAGTGGCGTGAACAGCTCAAATGGGCAGGTGGCAATCTCAGCTTTAGTTTAGTGTAACCATTCTGTCCTATATAGAGCATTCTTCTCATGGAAACCAAAATCTCTAACTAGCAGACCAAAAGTTTTAGGGATGGAAGCAAAAATTCTTTGAGTGTAGGGTATTAAATGTAATAGAGGAGGCACTCTGATTTCCGCCCTTCAGTTTCTAGGCCCATGTACTATAGAAGAAGTAGCAAAATTTATTGGTCACAAATATAGAGCATATGTCACATCTTATAAAATAAAACATCACCTCTTCAGGCATTGTCCTCAAATGCTGTTATAACAGCAAAGCATTCCATTGCACTATCAAGCTAGCTGTTAGTGATGGGACAGGTAGAAGATCAGTCAATTCCATGGATATGAGCCCATTGTCAAAAAAAGATTACCAATTAAATTATCTGATGATATTTTAACACATAGAAATTTTTATTTTGTACTTTCTGAAAGAGCTCATATAGATAACTTAGACAAACATTTTTTTCATGTTTTTACATACGTAAAGGAAAATGGAATAAATTGGCTGTCATTCCGAGAGTCTTCACATTTAGAGTTTGGCTGTTCTGAATCTTACCTTTGACTAGATAGTGACTTTTATGTTTTTCCATACTGTGTTGTTTTCATCAAAAGTATTAGTAATGCAGATTATCTTTTCAAAGTGGTCCATTTTTGTTCTGACATGTTCTTCCAAGCTATTAACACTTAATGCTGCAAAATTTAGTGCTAGTGTTTTGTAGATATTATCAGGCATTATAAGCACAAGGTTTTCAAACTACAGTTTGTATGAGCACAAGCAACAATTCTTTTACAAAAGTTACTTCTGGCTATCACTTTTTATAAGACCACTGATTTTAAGACACATCTCAATATCAGACATGTTAAAAAGTGGGTCTCAGAATTGATAAAATATGGTATTACCAGTGTATGCCAGACACTAGGCTGGGAACTAACTTCATGTTCATTATCTCTAAATATCATAGTCCTTTAGGGTTGTATTCTTGTTTTTGTCTTACAGGCACAGACAGGTAATTTATTCAGGTCACATATCCATTAAGAAGCAGAATGGAATTCACACCTGTGGTCTGTATAAATCCAAAATTTAATTTGTGTTCTTTCTCTGCTGTAAGGAAGAGATCTGTTTCGGAGATTAAGGTAGAAGGGACGTAGGTGCTCATCAGTTTTTAGCATTGCTGGCCTGGTGGACTCAGCCAATAGAAACCACTCTGGATTGGAGATTGAAAGTCAAGAATTACCAAATCCAGGATGGGTGTGTGTGTAGTGTTCTTAGAGCATGATTGAAATGGTACATTTGGATGTGGGCCAATGGGGAGATAAGTAAGGGGGTCAGGGGTTGGTTTTAGAGTATGTTTGAAGATTTAGAGTTCAGATTAAAGGCAAGTGGTAGATTTAATAAGACTAAAAAATGGAGTAGTTGGGAGGCAGAATTTTTTTTTAAGATTTTATTTATTTGAGAGAGAGCACAAGCAGGGGAAGCGGCAGAGGGAAAGGGAGAAGCAGGCTCCCCACTGAGCAGGGAGCCCGATGCAGTGCTCGATCCCAGGACCCCCGGATCATGACCTGAGCCAAAGGCATCTACCCAACCAAGCCACCCAGGCGCCCCCAGAATATTTGGTTTTAAAAAGGAAATTTTATAGTTAAGGATACTGGAAGTAAAAGTTTCAAATGAGGGGGTTCCGGGCATGGATCAAGCAGGATAAAGTGAAAAAAAATTGATGAGATATGCTTTTAGTAATTATGCTGAGACAACAGGTGTGTGAACTGGGGCTATCTGAGGCAAATTGGGGTATAAGGAACTATAATGCCAGGATCTTAACTGGATCTTTGATCTAGAGTGAATTGTAAATTTAAACTTAATCTGGGAGTTCTCAACTGAGAATCTGAAGATTTATGTCTAAATCCTGGATACTCTACCATCCAACAAGTGACCTATATAAAATCTCTCTGAAGTTAACTTTTTTTTCTCTTGAAAATAGGTAATTTAGTCTGTTTCTCTCTGCCCCACATTTATAGTAAAGGGTTATGTAGTACACACACTACAATCTAATGTGTTCTCCCCCCCACTTTAATTTTGTAATATTACAATACTGTCTGATAATTCCCTAGGCAGGAAAACACTCTGCCTTGCAGAAGATTGTCCTGTCTTTGAGTCTTCACGGCCTCCCGTAGTTTCTCTATTGCCCGTTCCGCCCCTCCCCCCTTTTGTTTAGAACTTGTTAGGGGAAGTGTAATTGGTATAGATGTCAGTGTCCAGTGGTTACATAGGAAAAGCCATGGTTAGTTTACTTGGCTTACATGGTCTAGGACAATTATTCCCTTTTAGTTATTCTCTTTTCTAATGTTGGAAGGTGGCTTATGAATCATAGTTTTGTCAGTTGAGCCTTTTTCATTGCCTTAAAGGAACTACACATTTAATGTTTAAAAGAATATTTTTGTAGAAAAATATCTCCAGTTCATTTTTATCCATCTGTATTTTCTTTTTTTTAAACAGCTTTATTGAGATTTAATTCACATACAGGTCACCCATTTAAAGTTTTAGTATATTCCCAGATATGTGGAACCATCACCATAGTCAATTTTAGAGCAATTTCATCACCTCAGAAAAAAACCTTGTATCCGTTAGCTGTCACTTCCATATGCCCCTCCAGCCCTAAGCAATCATTAATTTACTTTCTGTCTCTGTACATTTCCCCTGTCCAGTTGTTTCATATAATTGGAATCATAAAACCTACATGTAGTTTCTCAAAACTGGTTTCTTTAACTTAGCATAATGTTTTCAGGGTTTCTGCATTTTGTAGTATCAGTGCTTCATTCCTTTTTACGGCCGAATAATATTCCATCATAATGGATACATCAAATCTTGTTTATCCATTCATCAGTTGATGGACATGTGGAGTAATTCCACCTATTGGCTATTAGGAATAATGCTGCTATAAACATCTGTGTACAGATTGTTGTGTAGACATACATTTTTACTTTTTTTTTGCTTTTAAAAGTGTAATTTTGGGTCATACGGTAACTGATTAGTCATTTTGAGGAAACGCAAACTTTTCCAAAGTGTGTATACCATTTTATATTTTCACCAGTATATGAGGTTTCCAATTCCTCCACCTCCTTTTTAACACTTGTAATTATCTGACTTTTTGATTCTAGCTAACCTTGTAGATATGAAGTGGTATCTCATTGCAGGGCTTGAAGTCACAATTCTGAGAAGAGACCTGAGCTGAAATCAAGACTTGGACACTTAACCAGCTGAGCCACCCAAGCGCCCCTCATTGTAGTTTTGATTTGCATTTTCCTGATAACTAATGATATCAAGAACCTTCTTATGTGCTTTTTAGCCATTTGTGTATCTTTTTTTGTAGAGAGATCTGTTCGGGTCCTATGCCCATTTTTAAATTCGGTTGTCTTTTTATTATTGAATTATAAGAGTTCTTTTATATATGTTCTGGATATAGGCTCCTTATCATATATATGATTTGCTGAAATTTTCTCCTGTTCTGTGGGTTGTCTTTTCAGTTTCTTGATGGTGTCCTTGGGTACAAATATTTCATCTTGATGAAGTCCACAGTTTATCTTTCATTTGTCACTTGCACTTTGGTGTCATATCTAAAAACCATTGCCCAAACTAAGGTCACAAAGATTATGCCTGTTTTTTTTCATAACGAGTTTTATAGTGTCAGCTCTTCTATGTAGGTCTTTGATCTATGTCAATCACAGTTTTCAAGAAATTGAAATTAGTCAAGAATTGTTCATTTTTTTTTTTTTACATTATGTGAGGGTCCATATTGCATGCTTTTGCAAGTGAATGTTCAGTTGTCCCAGCACCATGTATTGAAAAAGCCTTTCTTTCCCTAGCATCATTTATTGAAAATGCTATTCTTTCCCCATTGGATGGCTTTAGTACGCATGTTGAAAATAAGTCGATCATTGATGTATGGGTTTATTTCTGAACCCTTAATTCTGTTCCCATTGATTTGTATGTCTGTCCTTGTGCCAGCACCACACTGCCTCCCTCCTCCCCCAGTTCTGTTGAGATATAATTGATATACAACACTGTATAAATTTGAGGTATACCACATAATAACTAGACTTAAATATATTGTGAAATGATTACACAATAAGTTCGGTTAATGTCTATCATCTTGTGTAGATTTAAAAATGTTTTCTAGGGGGAGGGAGACACCTGGGTGGTGCAGTTGGTTGGGCATCCAACTCTTGGTTTCAGCTCTGGTCATGATCTTCAGGTCATGGGATCGAGCCCCACGTGGGAGTCTGCTTGGGACTCTCTCTGTCCTCTGCACCTCTTCCCTGCATGCGTGCACGCTGTCTCTCTCTCTCTCTCTCTCTCAAATCTCTTAAAAAATGGTTTTTTTCTTTGTGATGAGAACTTTATATACTATCACGATTACGGTTGCTTTATAGTAAGTTTTGAAATCAGGAAGTATGAATCCTATTGTTCTTCAGCATTGTTTTAACTATTCCATATGAATTTTACATCAATATGTCAATTTCTGCAAAGAAATCAGCTTGAATTCTGTTGAGAAATTTCATTGAATGTGTATATCCATTTCGGGACTATTGCCATCTTAATAGTGCTAAGTCTTCCCATCCATGAACATGGGATATTTCTCCATTTGTTTAGATCTTTGATTACTTTCAACAGTATTTTGTAGTTTTCAGAGTATAAGTTTTACCCTTCCTTTGTTACATTCTAAATATAATTTATTCTTTTGATACTACTATAAGTGGAATTGTTTTCTTAATTTTATTTTCAGATTGTTTATTCCAAGTATTTAGAAATTTGATTAATTTTTAATTACTGATCTTGGATCCTGCAACTTTGCTAAACTTACTTATTTTAATTGGCTTTAATGAATTCCTTAGGCATTTTTGTATATAAGATCATGTAATCTGTGAATAAAGATAACTGTCCTTCTTTTCTGATCTGGACGCTTTTATGTCTTTATCTTGCCCGTGTCTCCTGATTAGAACCTTCAGTATAATGTTAAATAGAAGTGGTAAAAGCAGACATCTTTGCCTTGTTCCTAATCTTATTTATTGGGAAAACATCCAGTTTTCCACCATTAAGAATGATGTTGACTGTGGATTTTTTATAAATGCCCTCTATCATGTTGAGGAATTTCCCTTCTACTCCTAGTTTCTTGAGTATTTTTATCACCAAAGGGTTTTGGTTTTCGTGAAATGCTTTTTCTGCGTCTACTAAGATAATCATGTGATTTTTGTTTTTTTTTATTCTATTGATGTATTACATTAATTGATTTTTGAAAGATAAACCAACCTTGTATTCCTGGCATAAATGCCACTTGATCATAATGTATAATTCTTTCTATGTGTTACTGGATTTTGTTTGCTGGTATTTTGTTGAAGATTTTTATATCATATTTTTTAAGAGATTGAGATTTATAGTTTTCTTGTGATATCTTTGTCTAGTTTTGAAATTAGGTTAATATTGACCTCATAAAATGAGTTGGAAGTGTTTCAGTATCTTTTATTTTTTGGTAGAGTTTGGGGAAAATTAGTATTAATTATTTAAATGTTTAGTAGAATTTAGCAGTAAAGCCATCTGGGCCTGGGCTTTTCTTTGTGTGTATTTTTGATTGCTAATTCAGTCTCTTCATTTGTTATAGGTTTATTCAGATTTTCTATTTTTTCTTGAGTTGTGTTTTTCTAGGAATTTATGCTTTTCATCTAAGTTGTCTAATTTGTTAACATACAATTCTTCATAATATTCCTTTATAATCCTTTTTATTTGGTATGGTCAGTAGTAATATCCCCTTTCGTTTCTGATTCCAGTCACTTGTGTCTTCTTTCTTTTTTCTTTGTCTGTCTAGCTAAAGGTTTATCCATTTTGTTGATCTTTTCAAAGAACTAGCTTTTGATTTTCCCTTTCTGTAGCAATCATCAAGTTCTTTTGGGCAGAAGTATTTTTCTGGCAACTGATACAGGAAGCCTTTGCCCAGTTCTGCTTCCCTGCCACTGTCTACGCTTTCCCACCATTCCCTTTTCATCTTTCCCCTAGTGAATTGCCCCTGTACTTACTGTTGCTTATCCCCTGGCTTTCACTGCGTGTACCATAATTAATTCCTTCTGTTTTTCCCACATATATACACTGGCCTGCTTAAACCTCGTTTTTCTTCTTCTTTCCTCCAAATTTTAATCCACTTAACCTAAGATAAGCCAGCTACTTTTCATTGCATTTTTTTAAGATTTTTTTAAAAGATTATTTATTTATTTATTTATTTAGGTCAGAGAGAGAGAGAGAGAGAGTGCACAAGCACACAGGCAGGGGGTGACAAGCAGAGGGAGAAGCAGGCTGCCCGTTGAGCAAGGAGCCCAATGCAGGACTCGATCCAGGACCCTGGGATCATGACCTGAGTTAAAGGCAGACGCTTAACCAATTGAGGTACCCAGGCGTCCCCTCATTGCATTTTTGAGTAGAAAGATCTTGAATAATGATTGATTATTTTAAGAATAGGGCAAATAATCCACCTTTAGGAAAAGGAAAGCTAGAAAACTTGGAAGTTAAATTAGTATATTAATGGTATGTATTAAGCTGCCATCTGCTCCCATCTAAATTCTCTACTGTAGTCTTCACTTAGCTACATTGTGAGAAAAATAGGCTTTTTGAGTGGGCTTGGGAACATAACCACTTAGTATTTATAGCACTATAACAGTATAGTTTCTATAGTATACTCTCAGTATGTGTAGATATTTTTATTTTTCTGTAGTCATTTTGTATAAACACTTGTCCTGCTATGCTATACTATATATGATGTATTGGTTGAGTGGTAAGAGGGACATGAGAGTGATAAGCCACATTGCCTGGATTGGAATTTTTATGCTCTTGAGCAAGTTACTTAGCCTCAGTTTCCTCATCTGTTAAATAAGGATGTTAATAATATTGCCCTGCCATAAGTAATCATTGTATTAGAGGAGTTAATAGTACATTTAAATTACTTGAAATATGCCCGCACATAGCAAAAACTCAATAAATGATAGCTATTAGTACTATTACAGATACTTTACCTACAAAAACATGTTTTCATTGAGAATTTTCTTTATTATATGAGGATCAAACTGTAGAATAATTAATTGGTTTGTATAATGTTGCCTTCACTCATTTTTATCCTTCAACCTCACTACTCCAAGAACATCTAAGATTATGTTAAAACCAAAGTCAAAACCTCTGAGCCTGCAGGTATGAACCTCTCAGGCTTCAGGGCTATTCATATTTTAGGACCTTATAAATTTCCGTTGAAGCTAAAATAGCTTCTGTGGGGTACCTGGGTGGTTCAGTCATTAAGCGTCTGCCTTCGGCTCAGGTCATGATCCCAGAGTCCTGGGATTGAGCCCCACATTAGGCTCCCTGCTCAGTGGGAAGCCTGCTTCTCCCTCTCCCACTCACCCTGCTTGTGTTCCCTCTTTCACTGTCTGTCTCTGTCAAATAAATAAATAAAAATCTTAAAAAATAAAAATAAAATAGCTTTTGTGATGACTGTCTCTGTTACAGTCAGTATCCAGGTTATTTTTAGAACCCTAGTAGTACTGGATTACCTTAAAAGTGGAAATAAATGTGGTAAAACATTTCCTCTAGTTAAGAAACTTGCAGGAATCTTGAAAGTGCAGTTTTATAGCATATACTTATTAAATGCCTTGGAACTAATAGAATGGGCCTTTAGAATAGATTTGGGTTTGGAGGTTAGAAAGAGGGTTGTGGAATTGCTGAATCATATGATAGTTCTATTTTTAATGTTTTGTTTTGTCTTAATATTAGCACTTAGTCCTGAAATGTATATTGATTGCATAGTTATTGACAAATAAGAATTTCAGAGATTTACATTCTCAGGCTTGGTTCACCACTAAAGTCTAGAGCATGTTTAAAAGTATACTAGTACATTTCATTCCTTCAGAAAATACACACTTCTATCTTACTTTACAAGACCAGTGTAGAATATGTAAAACGTGGCCCCTAGCCCTTAGAGATCCAAATCTTGAGGATACATGATTTTTACATCTATAATAAGCACAGCAAAGTGACACTGTAATATAATTGCTTTGTAATTGGTACTTTGTTTTCAGTTCAAAGGAGTCAGCGATCCGTTCAGACAAGGGTGGTCAAATGGGCTTCAAGAACAGGAAGTAGAGGGGCGTCTGGGTGGCTCCATGGGTTAAGCATCCAATTCTTGATTTTGGCTCAGGTCATGATCTCAGAGACGTGAGATTGAGCCCTTTGTGGGGCTCCAAACAAGACATTAATTCCCAAATCAGTATTAACTCATTACATAGAGCCTGCCTAAGCTCTCTCCCTCTGCCTCTCCTCCTCTCCCACGTGTGTGCACTCTCTCTCCCTCTCTCTAAAAAAAAAGGAGAAGAAGAGGAAGTAGAATTTGGGCAGAAACTTTAAGTTAATTAATATTTTAGTCAAGAGTGTATTTTGGGGCACCTGGGTGGCTGAGTCAGTTAAGTATCTGCCTTCGGCTCAGGTCGTGATCCCAGAGTCCTGGGATTGAGTCCCACATGGGGCCCTCTGCTCAGTGGGGAGCCTGCTTCTCCCTCTTCTGCTCCCCCTGCTTGTGTGCGCATGCTGTTTCCCTCTGTCTCTCGGTCAAATAAATAAAATCTTCAAAGAAAAAAAGGTATTTTAAGGTGAGGAGTATAGTTAGGGGTATAGGCAGTTCTAGGGCATACTCATATATTTCTTCAGTAAGTGTTGCACTCTCTATGAGCTCTTTCTTTTTTCTGTGCAAAGCCTGAAAGATGCTTAGGACGGGACACCTGGGTGGCTCTGTCAGTTAAGCGTCCACCTCTTGGTTTCAGCTCAGGTCATGATCTTGTGGTGAGATCAAGCCCAGGTCAGGCTTTGCACTCAGCGTGGAGTCTGCTTCAGATTCTCTCCCCCTCTTCCCTCCCTCTCTGCTTCTCCCCTCCACCCAAGTGCTCACACATGTGCACACTCTCTTTCTCTCTCAAATAAAATTTTAAAAAAAAGATGCTCAGAGTGTTTTTGGAAGATAATGAACATAATTTGACTAGAGTGGAGATTGAAATCAATAAAACATTTTTTATTTAAAAGTGTATACATGTGTATATATACATGCTTATATAGAAGTAAGAGTATAAATTCTGATGTTTTAAGTCAGAAGATGTTGGTCAGCGGGAACCATTGTTTGAATTGTGGTAACATTAAAACAGATGTTTGAAGAATAACTTAGAAGCATTGAGTTTGATTTTGAGAATTAGAGTAAAATAGGGTATGGTGTAAGAAGGAATATAAGTTGTATAAACTGTATTCAGTATTAAGGTAACTCCCTTTTGAGATAAGTGGTCAGGGCTCTTAAGAATACTGAAGTTTTCTTGAAAGACATTTAAAGTCTAGGTGCAATGAAAAGACATAATAATAATGCGGTAAATTTGGTCAGTATGTCACTTGAACTTTGAGCATTTGGTCCAAAAGTTACTCTAATCTGTTTAATTCCCAAATCAGAATGTGTATTAGATAGACTTTATTTTTGTAGTTCTAATGGTTTATGCATTAACTGTGCTCCTGCCTCACCTGCTTCTTTCAGGTTTCACCCCAAATGTATATCAGATAGAAAGATTTATGTTACAAATAATTATATGAAAGTGGAAAGGAGTACATGCTGGCAACAACTCAGTACTCATTCTAATCTAGCAGTCCTTGTGTACACTTACTGATTAAGCCACCGGTTTAATATAAAAATCATTAATTTTATTTAACTCCCAAGCTCACATGTTTTTGCCCGAATGGTGGATTTTTTTGTTGTCGTTTAAAGATTAGTGTACATGTAGAGATTGTCTGAACTAATGCTTTTGTTCATAATTCAAAAAATAGAGTGCTGTGTATCAGTACAGTTTTAAGATCCTGGACCACACAAATGAATACATTTGCAGAATTTTAAAGTCCTAGTGCAAAAAAGACAAGAGAATGGTAAGTAAAATGAAAAAAAAAAATCTTGAAAACTTAAAGCCCTGACATATGAGAATTAAAATGGTGTTCAGGAAAAGTATGATTATTAATCCTGAGGTGCAGGTTTTAGTTTTTAGTCCTAGAGCTACCATTAACTCATTACATTTTTTCAGTTTAATATCTCTAGTCTCCATTTCTCCCTCTTTAACTTTTCTTCTCCCCTTCTCCCACTTCTTCCTCTCATTTTTAATGGAATTGAAATTTTTGAGTCCTTACATTATCTAAAATGTGATTAGATTAGTTGCTTTAAAGGAAATCTGAGATTCTTATGGTACATGTAATATTATTTTTTAAACTTTGTCACTTTTTATTATGCAGTAATTCAAACAAAACCAAAAATGAACAAAGTAGAATAATGAATTCCTGAAGCAAACCTCAAGCATTATATCATTTCATTATTTCAAAATGTTTCCTAAAAAATTAGAATACTTTATTTTACAAAACCACACGATGATTAGCACACTTAAAAACTTATTAACTAATATTGTAGTTATTAGTATTATGTAAAATATTAGTATTATGTAAAAGTAGCTATTAACTTTTATTAAAACAAGGTCGTATGTTATGATGTGTCTCTTATGTATGAAATATAGCTTACAAAAATAAATAAACTATGTAGTTTAATAAGTAACTATAAAGTGAATATATGAATAAAGAAATAGAGTATCAGTGTGCCTGGTTGGCTCAGTTAAGTGTCCAGCTCTTAATATCAGCTCAGGTCTTGATCTTAAGAGTCATGAGTTCAGGGGTGCCTGGGTGGCTCAGTTGTTAAGCATCTGCCTTTGGCTCAGGTCATGATCCCAGCATCAGGCTCCCTGCTCAATGGGAAGCCTGCTTCTCCCTCTCCCACTCCTCCTGCTTGTGTTCCCTCTCTCGCTGTGTCTCTCTCTCTCTGTCAAATAAATAAAATCTTTAAAAAAAAAAAAAAAAAGTCATGAGTTCAAGCTCTGCTTTGGGCTCCGTGCTGGACGTGACGCCTACTTAAAAAAAAAAAAAAGGAAAGGAGGGGCGCCTGGGTAGCTCAGTTGTTAAGCAACTGCCTTCCGCTTAGGGCATGGGCGTGATCCCAGGGTGCTGGGATCGAGCCCCACATCGGGCTCCCTGCTCCGCTGAGAGCCTGCTTCTTCCTCTCCCACTCCCCCTGCTCATGTTCCCTCTCTCGCTGGCTGTCTCTCTGTCAAATAAATAAATAAAATCTTTAAAAAAAAAGGAAGGAGGGGCGCCTGGGTGGTACAGCGGTTGAGCGTCTGCCTTCTGCTCAGGGCGTGATCCCAGCGTTCTGGGATCGAGCCCCACATCAGGCTCCTCCGCTATGAGCCTGCTTCTTCCTCTCCCACTCCCCCTGCTTGTGTTCCCTCTCTCGTTGGCTGTCTCTCTGTCACATAAATAAATAAAATCTTTAAAAAAATGAAAAAATAAAAAAAATTAAAAAAAGGAAGGAAAGGAAGAAAATAAGTAAATAAATAAATGGAATAGAATAGAAAAGAATATTAACACACCCAAACTTCTATAAGCACTATATCAAGGCTGTCTTCTTAGTTTACTTATAGTGTCATTATCTATGTATGCATCTCTAAAAACATAGTTTGGTTTTTCCTAGTTTTAGTTTTGGAATTCTATATGAATGAAATCACATCGTATGGTTCCTTGTGTTATACATCTTATTCAGTATTATGTTTGAGCTTCATTACATTATTACTTATATCTGTTTTTGTTATTTTTATTGCTATATAGTACTCTATTCTACTACTTATCCAATCTTCTGTTGACATTTGATTTCTAGTTTTTTTGGTATTTACAAACAACATTGCTGTGAATATACTTGTATACATATTCTGTGTACATGTACAACCTGCTTTAGGGCATAGGCATAGACACACATAGGTGAAATTATTGGGTCATTGGGTATGCTTATCTTCTACTTCACTGAAAACACCAAAGCGGTTGTACCAATGTACATTTCAATTAACAGTGAATGAGAGCTCTCATGTTCTTTGTTGGACTTTTTTGTTTATTTAATTTTTACCAGTGAGGAAGCTAAAAAAGATCTTTTACTTTACTCTTTCCCCAAGGTAGTGACTTCAAAAAACCAGCTGTAGGGGCGCCTGGGTGGCTCAGTCATTAAGTGTCTGCCTTCGGCTTAGGGCGTGATCCCCGAGTCCTGGGATCGAGCCCCACATCAGGATCCTCTGCTGGGAGCCTGCTTCTTCCTCTCCCACTCCCCCTGTTTGTGTTCCCTGTCTCGCTGGCTCTCTCTTTCTGTCAAATAAATAAATAAAATCTTTAAAAAAATAAAAAACCAGCTGTAGGGGCACCTGGGTGGCCCATTTGGTTAAGTGTCTGCCTGTGGCTCAGGTTATGATCCCAGGGTTCTGGGATTGAGCCCCACATTGGGCTCCCTGCTTAGTGGGGAGCCTTCTCCCTCTCCTTCTGCCACTCCCCCTGCTTGTGCTTGCTCTCTCCCTCTCTCTCTCTGTCAAATAAAATCTAAAAAAAAAAAAATCCAGCTGTATTGACTCATAATTCAGAAATACAATAGGTTGGGGGCGCCTGGGTGGCACAGCGGTTAGGCGTCTGCCTTCAGCTCGGGGCGTGATCCCGGTGTTATGGGATTGAGCCCCACATCGGGCTCTTCCGCTATGAGCCTGCTTCTTCCTCTCCCACTCCTCCTGCTTGTGTTCGCTCTCTCGCTGGCTGTCTCTATCTCTGTCGAAAAAATAAATAAAATCTTTAAAAAAAAAAAAAAGGAAATAGGTTGCACATATTAAACTATGCAATATGATATAATAATATATCTAGTCTTTGTTACCAGTTCTTAGCACAGAAGTTCAAAAACCATTGGGATTTCCTGAGTCCAAGGAGTATCTTTTTATACTAATAAGGTAACTCTTGGCCTGCCCCTAAACTCTTAGAGGGTCATCAGAATGTCCAAGCATAGTGGTTAGAGAGTTGGAACTTAGCCACCTGACCTCCTGGGAGAGGTGGGAGGCTAGAGATTGAGTTTAGTCATATGATAATTAATGCTATATTAAAAGCCCAGTAAACCTCTGGATACCAAGGCTCGGAGGAGCTTACAGTTGGTAAACACATTGGTGTGCTGGGAGGGTGTAGTGTTAGATTCCACCAGAACAGGGCATGGAAGCTCTTTGTCCCCCTCTCTCCTCCCCAAGTGTTTTTTCCATTTGGCTGTTCCTCAGTTGCATCCTTTATAGTAAAGCTGTAATTGTAAGTATCGTGCTTTTGGTGAGTTCTTGAGTTGTTCTGGCAAATTATTGAACCTGAGGGTGTTGTAGGATGTCCCAAAGATACAGCTCGTTTGTCAGAAGTATGGGTGGCCTCCAGGACTTGTAAGATGGCATCTGAAGCAGGGGTGGTGTTAAGAAGAATTTTGTCCTCTAACTTGTGGGGTTTGTACTAATTCCTGGTAGTTATTGTCAGAACTGAATTGAAATGTAGTACACGTAGTTGGTGTCAGCGAATTGTTCTCAGGACCTAAGTTTGACAAGTTTTGACATACATGCATACAACCTGGAAACCATCATCACAATCAAGATAATGAACATATGTGTCACCCCTGAATGTTACCTCCAATCCTTTTTAATTCACTCTGCTCCGCATTTGTGTCTGGCTTTTTTGGCTTAGCATATTTTTGAGATTTATTTATGGTGTTGCCTATATGAGGTTCTTTTTATTTTTATTAGTAGCTCTGTGTATGTGTATACCACAGTGGATTTATTCATTTACCTGTCAATAGATAGTTGGTTATTTACAATTTGGGGCATTCCAAATAAAGCTTTTATGAACATGGTGTTTGTGTGAACATTTGTTTTCAGTAAATACTTAAGGGTGGGATAGGAGTTAAGATGGCGAAGGAGTAGGGAATGCCTTTTTCAGCCGGTCCCCTGAGTCGAGCTGGATAGGTACCAGACCAGCCTGAACATCCATGGAATCAGCCTGAGACGCGGGAAGATACATCTGGATCTCTACAAATGAACATCTCCAGCACTGAGGTATGAAGTGGGGAGCCGTGAAACCGCACACAGATATCGGAAGATAAACAGAAGGGGGAGGGAGTCGCCGCGTTCGGGTGCCGGGAAGCGGTAGCCACCTGCATGGGGGAGCAGGCAGACTCGGGGACCGGCACCCGCGAGGGAGCAGACTGAGACCGTGAGCCGGGGAACACGCGCCACCAGACTGAAATGGAGCTCTGGTGTGCTCACTGGAACCAGACTGAGACCAGGAGCTCCGGGAGCGCGTGGGGCCGGCTGGTGGCTGGCGGTGTTAGAAACACAAAGGACAGAGGTGCGCCGGCCCTGGAAGTGAGGGCTGGGACACCGGGTGTGGGGCACACATCCCGGGTCGCTGCAGGGTTGAGCAGCACCAACAGAAACAGAGTTAAAGTGGCCAGAACATCAGTGGAGAACGGTCCACGATCCCTCTGTTCTGAGACAGAAGCTGAGATTCGGCCACTGCTGCTCTGACTCTCAGAAGAGGCACAGCAGACCTCCAGGGAAAGTCACCAGAGAACAAAAGCCTGGAAATACTGGCTCACAGTGTGCCCATCCCCATCCCCCCTCGCAGGGGACGCAGAGACTCTACCCAAACAGGGTTGCCTGAGTATCGGCGCAGCAGGCCCCTCCCCCAGAAGGCAGGCTAAAAAATCAAGAAGCCCACATCCCTAAGATCCCTATAAAACAAGGGCGCACGGCCTGGGTCCCGGTCAGTAATTTGGGCTCCGGACAACCCCGCAACCTCTCCTCATCAGAATGACGAGAAGGAGAAATCCCCCCCCAGCAAAGAAAAGACAATAAGTCTGTGGCCTCTGCCACAGAACTAATGGATATGGATATAACCAAATTATCAGAAATGGAATTCAGGGTAACAATGGTCAAGATGATGTGTAGACTTGAAAAAAGTATTAACGAAAATGTTAATGAGAATATAGAATCTCTAAGGGCAGAAATGAGAGCGAATCTGGCAGAAATTAAAAATTCTATGAGCCAGATGCAGTCAGAACTAGAGGCTCTGATGGCCAGGGTGAATGAGGCAGAAGAACGTATCAGCGAAGTGGAGGATGGGTTAGTAGAAGAGAAAGCTAAAATAGAATATGGACTCAAAAAAATCCATGCTCAATAATGTAGGTTACGGGAGATTACTGACTCAATGAAACGTTCCAATGTCAGAATCATCGGCATCCCCGAGGGGGTGGAGAAAAACAGAGGTCTAGAAGAGATATTTGAACAAATTATAGCTGAAAACTTCCCTAATCTAGCAAGGGAAACAAACATTCGTGTCCAAGAGGCAGAGAGGACCCTTCCCAAGCTCAACCACGACAAACCTACGCCACGTCACGTCATAGTGCAATTCGCAAATATTAGATCCAAGGATACAGTATTGAAAGCAGCCAGGGCAAAGAAATTTCTCACGTACCAAGGCAAAGGTATCAGAATTACGTCAGACCTGTCTACACAGACCTAGAATGAGAGAAAGGGGTGGGGGGGCATTTTTAAAGCTCTTTCAGAGAAAAACATGCAGCCAAGGATCCTTTATCCAGCAAGGCTGTCATTCAGAATTGATGGAGAAATAAAGACCTTCCAGAATAGCCAGTCATTGACCAATTTCATAACCACGAAACCAGCCCTACAGGAGTTATTAAGGGGGGTTCTGTAAAAGTAAAAAGGCCCAAGGGTGATACAGAACAGAAAATCACAATCTATACAAACAAAGACTTTACTGGCAACATGGCATCATTAAAATCATATCTCTCAATAATCAGTCTCAATGTAAATGGCCTAAATGCTCCCATAAAACGGCACAGGGTTGCAGATTGGATAAAAAGACATGACCCATCCATTTGCTGTCTACAAGAGACTCATTTTGAACCTAAAGATACATTCAGACTGAAAGTAAAGGGATGGAATACCATCTTTCATGCCAGTGGACCTCAAAAGAAAGCGGGGGTAGCAATTCTCATATCAGACAGATTGGATTTTAAACTAAAGACTACAGTTAGAGATACAGAAGGGCACTATATTATTCTTAAAGGATGTATCCAACAAGTGGATATGACAATTATAAATATATATGCCCCCAACAGGGGAGCAGCAAGATACACAAGCCAACTCTTAACCAGAATAAAGAGACATATAGATAAAAAATACATTAATAGTAGGGGACCTCAACACTCCACTATCAGAAATAGAACACCCATGCAAAAAATCAACAAAGAAACAAGGGCTTTGAATGCCATACTCAACGAGTTGGACCTTATAGATATATATAGAACACTACACCCCAGAACCAAAGAATACTCATTCTATTCTAATGCCCATGGAACATTCTCAAGAGTAGACCATGTTCCGGGTCACAAAACAGGTCTCAACCGATACCAAAAGACTGAAATTATTCCCTGCATATTCTCAGACCACAACGCTTTGAAATTGGAACTCAACCACAAGGAAAAATTTGGAAGAAACTCAAACACCTGGAGACTAAGAACCATCCTGCTCAGGAATGATTCGATAAACCAGGAAATCAAAAATCAATTTAAACAATTTATGGAGACCAACGAGAATGAAAACACAACAGTCCAAAACCTATGGGATACTGCAAAGGCAGTCCTAAGGGGGGAAATACATAGCCATCCAAGCCTCACTCAAAAGAATAGAAAAATCTATAATGTAGTTTTTATATTCTCACCTCAGGAAGCTGGAACAGCAACAGAGGGACAGTCCTAATCCACGCATGAGGAAGCAGTTGACCAAGATTAGAGCAGAAATCAATGAACTAGAAACCAGGAGTACAGTAGAGCACATCAACAGAACTAGAAGCTTGTTCTTTTGAGAGAATCAATAAAATTGACAGACCACTGGCAAGACTTACCCAAAAGAATAGAGAAAGGACCCAAATTAATAAAATTATGAATGTAAAAGGAGAGGTCAGAACCAACACCAATGAAATTGGAAGGATTATTAGAAACTTTTATCAACAGCTTTATGCCAATAAATTAAGCAATCTGGAAGAGATGGAGGCCTTCCTGGAAACCTATAAACTACCAAGACTGAAACAGGAAGAAATTGATTTTTTAAACAGGCCAATTAATTATGAAGAGATTGAGTCAATGATAAACAACCTTCCAAAAAACAAAACTCCAGGCCTGGACGGTTTTCCTGGGGAATTCTACCAAACATTCAAAGAAGAAATAATACCTATTCTCCTAAAGCTATTTCAAAAAATAGAAACGGAAGGAAAGCTACCAAACTCATTCTATGAGGCCAATATTACCTTGATCCCCAAACCAGACAAAGACCCCATCAAAAAGGAGAATTACAGACCGATTTCCCTAATGAATATGGATGCCAAAATCCTCAACAAGATCCTGGCTAATAGAATCCAACAGTACATTAAAAGGATTATCCATCATGACCAAGTGGGATTCATCCCTGGGATGCAAGGGTGATTCAACATTTGCAAATCTATCAGTGTCTTAGATTTTATCCAGAAAGAAAAATTCAAAAATCATACGATTCTCTCAATAGATGCAGAAAAAGCATTTGACAAAATGCAGCATCCTTTCCTGATTAAAACCCTTCAGAGTGTAGGGAGAGAGGGTACATTCCTCAATCTCATAAAAACCATCTTTGAAAAGCCTATAGCAAATATCATTCTCAATGGGGAAAAGCTGGAAGCCTTTCCCTTAAGATCAGGAACATGACAAGGATGCCCACTCTCACCACTATTATTCAACATAGTACTAGAAGTCCTTGCAACAGCAGTCAGACAACCAAAAGGGATAAAAGGTATCCAAATTGGCAAAGAAGTCAAAATGTCTGTCTTCGCAGATGACATGATACTCTGTATGGAAAACCCAAAAGAATCCACTCCCAAACTATTAGAATTTATAGAGCAATTCAGTAATGTGGCGGGATACAAAATCAATGCTCAGAAATCAGTTGCATTTCTATACACGAATAATGAGACTGAAGAAAGAGAAATTAGGGAATCCATCCCATTTACAATATCACCAAAAACCATACGTTACCTTGGAATTAACCAGAGACGTAAAGGACCTATATTCTAGAAACTATAAATCACTCTTGAAAGACATTGAAGAGGGGCGCCTGGGTGGCGCAGTCGTTGAGCGTCTGCCTTCGGCTCAGGGCGTGATCCCAGCGTTATGGGATCAAGCCCCACATCAGGCTTCTCTGCTATGAGCCTGCTTCTTCCTCTCCCACTCCCCCTGCTGTGTTCCCTCTCTCGCTGGCTGTCTCTATCTTTGTCAACTAAATAAATAAAATCTTTAAAAAAAAAAAAAAGACATTGAAGAAGACACAAAAAGATGGAAAAGTATTCCATACTCGTGGATCGGAGGAATTAACATAGTTAAAATGTCCATGCTACCCAGAGCAATCCACTTTCAGTGCTATCCCGATCAAAATACTAATGACATTTTTCAGAGAACTGGAACAAATAGTCCTTAAATTTGTATGGAACCAGAAAAGGGCCCGAATCGCCAAGGAACTGTTGAAAAGGAAAAACAAAGCTGGGGGCATCACAATGCTGGATTTCAAGCTGTACTACAAAGCTGTGATCACAAAGACAGCATGGTACTGGCACAAAAACAGACACACAGACCAATGGAACAGAATAGAGAACCCAGAAATGGACCCTCGGCTCTTTGGGCAACTAATCTTTGATAAAGCAGGAAAAAACATCCAGTGGAAAAAAAGACAGTCTCTTCAATAAATGGTGCTGGGAAAATTGGACAGCTACATGCAAAAGAATGAAACTGGACCATTCTCTCACACCATACACAAAGATAAACTCCAAATAGACGAAAGACCTCGATGTGAGACAGGAATCCATCAAAAGCCTAGAGGAGAACATAGGCAGCAACCTCTACGACATCGGCCAAAGCAACCTTTTTCATGACACATCTCCAAAGGCAAGAGAAACAAAAGATAAAATGAACTTGTGGGACTTCATCAAGATAAAAAGCTTCTGCACAGCCAAGGAAACAGTCAAAAAAACTAAGAGGCAGCCTTCAGAATGGGAGAATATATCTGCAAATGATACTACAGATAAAAGACTGGTATCCAAGATCTACAAAGAACTTCTCAAACTCAATACGTGAGAAACAAATAAAGCAAAAAATGGGCAGAAGATATGAACAGACACTTTTCCAATGATGACACACAAATGGCTAACAGACACATGAAAAAATGTTCAAAATCATTAGCCATCAGGGAAATTCAAATCAAAACCACACTAAGATACCACCTTACGCCACTTAGAATGGCAAAAATTGACAAGGCAAGAAACAATAATTGCTGGAGAGGGTGTGGAGAAAGGGGATCCCTCCTACATTATTGGTGGGAATGCAACTTGGTACAGCCACTCTGGAAAACAGTGTGGAGGTCCCTTAAAAAGCTAAAAATTGAACTACCCTATGACCCAGCCATTGCACTACTGGGTATTTATCCCAATGATACAGACGTAGTGAAGAGAAGGTCCATATGCACCCCAATGTTCATAACAGCATTGTCCACAGTAGCTAAATCGTGGAAGGAGCCGAGATGCCCTTCAACAGATGACTGGATTAAGAAGATGTCCATATATACAATGGAATATTACTCAGCTATCAGAAAGAACGGTTTCTCAACATTTGCTGCAACATGGACGGCACTGGAGGAGATAATGCTAAGTGAAATAAGTCAAGCAGAGAAAGACAATTATCATATGGTTTCTCTCATCTATGGAACATAAGAACTAGGAAGATCGGTAGGGGAAGAAAGGGATAAAGAAAGGGGGGGTAATCAGAAGGAGGAATGAAGCATGAGAGACTATGGACTCTGGGAAACAAACTGAGGGCTTCAGAGGTGAGGGGGTTGGGGGAATGGGATAGACTGGTGAGGGGTAGTAAGGAGGGCACGTATTGCACGGTGCACTGGGTGTTATGCACAAGTAATGAATCATCGAACTTTGCATCGGAAACCAGGGATGAACTGTATGGTGACTAACATAATAAAAAAACATTAAAAAAATAAGGGTGGAATTTTTGGCTTGGATTTTAAGTGTATCTTTATGGAAAATGTCCAGTTTTCCAAAGCAGTTAGACCATTTTATATTCCTACCATGAGTGTATAATTTTTTTTTGTAAAGTGTCTGTTAATCTTTCTCCTATTTTTTATATTGTTTTAGAGGACTCACACACCTACCTGACTTCAAAACTTAATATGAACCTACAGTAATCAAAACTATGTGGTATTATTAAAAGGACAGGGAAATAGATCAATGGATCATAATAGAGAATCCAGAAATAGACCCACGCATTACAGTCTAATTTTCAACAAAGATGCCAAGACAATTCAATGGAGAAAGAATAGTCCTTCATACAAATGGTGCCTGAACACCTTTACCTGGAGCTTGCAGCACATATAGAAATTAACTCAGAATAAATTACAGACATAAATGTAAAAACCGAAACTATAGAATGTCTACAAAAAAATTAGGAGAAAATCTTTGCAGCCTTTATTTAGGCAAATATATCTTAGGTCAGATACAAAAAAATTCAAACCATAAAAGAAAAAAATTGATAAATTGGACTTCATCACTTCAGTCCTCCTTAATAAACCATTCTATATTGTTAAGAAACTTAAAAGATGAGCCAAACATTGAGAGAGAAAATATTTGCAAAATACATAATATGTGATAAAGAATTGGTATCCAGAATATATAAAGAACTCTTAACACTCATTTAATAGAAAAAAAAGCAAAAGATTTGACAAGACACTTCAAGAGAATGTACACACAGCAAATAAGATGCTCAATATTGAATTTTATTAGTCTAATTTTATTAGAAAATACAAATTAAGGGGAGCCTGGGTGACTCTGTCAGTTAAGCGTCTGGCTCTTGATTTTGGCTCGGACATGATCTCAGGGTTGTGAGATCAAGCGCTTCCCCCTCCCTCTTAAAAAAAAAAAAAAAGAAAGAAAATACAAATTAAAACCACATGAGATCCCACTGCACCCCTACCAGTAAATCTAAAAATAAACAGAAAACTAAAACTGACTGAGCAAGGTTACTGAGCAACTGCCCATCTCATACAATGCTCATAGGAATGCAAAGTAATACAGTGACTTTGGAAAATGTTTTGGCATTTTGTTATAAATATTAAAGGTGAATATGCAGTTAGCATATAACCCAGCAATCCCAACTCTTAGGCTTTTACCCAACAGATGTAATACAAGTGCGTTCACAAAAAATACAGAAATACCTATAGTGGCTTCATTCATAATTGTCAAAAACTAGTCCAAATACCAGGCCAACATGTCTCAAAAAATTAAAATGATTGAAATCCTATAAAATATGTTTTATGAACACGGTGTATTTAAACTGTATTCCTACTGGAATACTTCTTGGTTAAAAGGAACAAATTAACTGATACATGCAACAATATGGTTGGATCTCAGATGCAGTATGCAAGTGAAGGTAGCTGGGTGTAAACAGCAACATATATGTAATTCTATTTATATGATATTCTGGAAAAGGCAAAACTTTGGGGACAGCACATAGGAGGAGTTGTCAAGGGCTAAGGAAGAAATTGAGGGTTGACTTCTGAGGGGCACAAAGGAGCCCTTTAGAGTGTTGGAAAATAGTCTGTCTCAATTGTGATGATGGTTATACAACTGTGTACTTGTCAGAACTCACAGAATGGGACACTTAAAAAGCACGAATTGTATGTAAATTATACCTCAATAAACCTGTTTTTTTTTTTAAGTAAAAGGATTGGAAGAAGTAGGGCACCTCGGTGACTCAGTCAGTTGAGCGGCTGACTCTTAATCAGGTTTTGATCTCAGGGTCCTGGAATTGAGCCCCACATCAGGCTCCACACTCAGTGGGGAGTCTGCTAGAGGATTCTTTCTCTCCTCTCCCTCTGCCCCTTCCCCTGCTCACATGTGCTTGCTTGTTCTCTCTCTCTCTCTCTCTCTCAAATAAATAAATCTTAAAAAAAAAAAGGATTGGAAGAAGATACACCATGGTAATGCAAATCATTAGGAATTTACAATGACAGTATTTGAAACAAAATAAACTTTAAAACAGGAGTAGTACCAAGGATTAGGAAGGATACTTCATAATGATAAAGGGATCACTGCACTAAGAAAACACAACAATCCTGAATATGTATATACCTAAAACAGCTTCCACATATATGAAGTATGAACTGATAGAAACTAAGAAGGAAAAATGGGTGGGGGTGGGGGCCTGGTTGGCTCAGTTGGTAGAGCACGCGACTCTTGATCTTGGGTTCATGAGTTCAAATCCCATATGGGCGACAGAGATTAAAAAAAAAGGATCAAACAAATCCACAATAATACATGGAAATTTCAACACTCCTCTTTCAATAATTTATTGAACAAGTACAGAGAAATTAATACAGCTATCAAAGTGCTGACGTATCAGTGAATTTGATCTAATTGATATTTATAGAACATCCCATTCAACAACAGAACTACACATTTTCTTCAAGTACATATGAATTATTTACCAATATAGATCAGTAAACGAATTTCAATACATTTAATTTGATTCATAGTATACATAAGGGTAACACAAGGAGTTAAGTGAGAAATTAATAAGAAAAATCCAGAAGAATACCCAAATATTTGGAAATTAAGCAGTATACTTTTTTTTAAGATTTATTAATTTTTAGAGAAAATATACACAAGTGGGGGGCAGAGGGAGAGCGAGAGAGAAACTCAAGCGGACTCCATGCTCAGTGTGGAGCCCATCGTAGGACTCGATCTCACAACCCTGAGATCACAACCTGAGCCCAAAACAAGAGTTGGACGCTTAATGGACTGTGCTACCCAAGCACCCCTAAGCAGTATATTTCTAAGTAACATGTGAATAAAAGAAGAAATCACAAGGAAAATTGGAAAATATTTCGAGCTTAATGAAAATTATATCAAGATTTGTTAGGATAGGAATGTCAGTGTCTGTGTAGCTTCCCTGTAGGTACACTATTAAATTTTATTTTCTCCTTTTTAAGAAAAATTGTTAGATATAGCTAAAGCAGTGCTTATTGAGAAATTTATTTTGATCATGCTTTTAAATGCTTATATTAGAATAGTCTAGATTCAATGATAAGCTTCTACTCTTAGAATCTGGAAAAGAGCACCCGATTATACCTAAAGAAAGAAGAACTTTAATAAAGAATGGAAATCAATCATACAGAAAATGGACAAACAGGGACATCTGGGTGGCTCAGCCAGGCATCTATAACTCTTTTTTTTTTTTTCTTAAGATTTTATTTATTTATTTGACAGAGAGAGACAGCCAGCGAGAGAGGGAACACAAGCAGGGGGAGTGGGAGAGGAGGAAGCAGGCTCCCAGCGGAGAAGCCTGATGTGGGGCTCGATCCCAGAACACTGGGACCACGCCCTGAGCCGAAGGCAGATGCTCAACGACTGAGCCACCCAGTCGCCCCCAGGCATCTATAACTCTTGCTCTCAGGTCTTGATCTCAGGGTCGTGAGTTCAAGCCTCATGTTGAAAGAAAGAAGGAAAGAAAGTAGACAAACAGTGGGGAAAACCAGTAATGCCAAAAGCTGGTTCTTTGAAAAGGGCAATAAAATTGCCAAACGTCTTGTTAGATCATGTTTCTCAACCATGGCCCTGTTGACTCTTTCCTATGCATTGTTTAGCAGCATCCTTGCCCTCAATCCACTACATGCCAATAGAACTCCTTTTCCCTATGTTATAACCAAAATTGTCTCTAGATGTCCTCTGCAGATGGGTGGCAAATTCACTCCTCCCTTCCTGGGACCACTATATTAGAACAATCAAGAAAAAAAGAAAGAAGACAAAAATTAGCAATCAGTGACAAAAGATGAGATTGAGTACAGATTTTACAGGCTTTAAAAAGGATAATAAAGGCATATTACGAGCAAGTTTATGCCAGTAAATTCAATATCCTAGGTGAAATGGATACATTTCTGGAAAAATGTGAATTACCAAAATTGACTTGAAATAGAGAACCTGATAGGCTAATACTGAGTTTAGAAACTGAATTTGCAACTAAAACTTGTCCACAAAGACCCAGATGACTTCATTGGTGAATTTTATTAAACGTTTAAGGAAAAATCATACCAATCCTACACAAGGTTGACAAATAGAAGGTTAAACACTTCTGACTTAATAAGGCTGATATTAACTTAATATCAAAACAAAACATGCTTTACAAGAAAACTACAGATCAAGAGCCTTAATAAACAACAAAATATTAGAGCAGATCCAGTCAACCAAACAAAACCTAAATAGAAGAAAAAACAAAAAAACACATAATACAATGACCTAATGACTGCAGTGTCAGGTTTATTCCAGGAGTACAAATTTGGCTTAGTATTTGAATATTAATGCAATTCAACTTACTAACACTACTATAAAATGGTAAACCCATGTTATTATCTTAATAACTGTAGAAGAAATATCTGAGAAAAAAATCCAACACATTTATCATAAAAATTAACAGCCCTTAAGGGGTGCCTGGGTGGCTCAGTTGGTTAGGTGTCTGCCTTCATCTTGGGTTGGGCTCCTGGGGTCCTGGGATTGAGCTCTGTGTCAGGCTCCCTGCTGAGGTGGGAGTCTGCTTCTCCCTCTCCCTCTGCTCCTCCCCTTCCCTCCCTCTCGTGTTTTCTCTCTCTCTCAAATAAATAAATTTTAGAGAAAAAAAAATTAACAGCACTTTAGGAATAAAAGATAGCTTTTTCAACCTGATAAAAGGCATCTACAGAAAACACCAGTTAATATAATACTTAAGATGAAAAACCAAATGCTTTCTAAGATCTGGAAAGAGGCAGAAATGTCTCTCTTACCATTTTTGTTGGGTTTTTGTTTTGTCTTGTTTTTTATTAAGTAGGCTCTATGCCCAGTGTGGAGCCCAACGCAGAGCTTGAACTCACAGCCCAGAGATCAAGATCAAAAGAGCCGAGATCAAGGGGCGCCTGGGTGGCTCAGTCGTTAGGCGTCTGCCTTCGGCTCAGGGCGTGATCCCGGAGTCCTGGGATCGAGCCCCGCATTGGGCTCCTCCGCTGGGAGCCTGCTTCTTCCTCTCCCACTCACCCTGCTTGTGTTCTCTCTCTCAGGCTGTCTCTCTCTGTCAAATAAATGATTAAAATCTTTAAAGGAAAAAAAAAAAGCTGAGATCAAGAGTTGGATGCTTAACTGACTGAACCACCTAGGCACCCCTCTGGTGGTTTTGCTAGTGCAGTAAGGAAAAGGAAAGACACACAGATTAGAAAAGACAAAATAAAACTGTCCTTATTTGTGAGTGATATTACTATGTTTGTAGCAAATCCCTAAAAAATGCAGAAACAAGACACCAGAACCAATAAAGCTGTGTAGCAATGTGATAGAATACAAGCTCAATATACAAAAGTTGCGTTATCTATGTACTAGGAACCAGCAATTTGAAAATGAAAAAGTATTTAAAATTTATAGTAGCATCTGAAAAGGTAAAATACTTGGAGTAACAAAACATGCAAGACCAGTATACTAAAAACTACAAAATAAAGCTGGAAGAAAAAATTTAAAAACCTAAATTATTAGAGAAATCTATATTCACAGATCAGAGGACTCAGTATTATTAAAATGTCAGTTTGCACGTGCTCTCTCTGTCTCTCTCTCTCTCTCTCTCTCTCTCTCTCTCTCGGTTTTTTTAAAGTAGCCCAATTATACTCTGAATAGGCCGGTCCACTACCCCAACATTGAGACCTGAGCTGAGATCAAGAGTCAGATGCTTAGGGGGCGCCTGGGTGGCTCAGTCGTTAAGTGTCTGCCTTCAGCTCAGGGCGTGATCCCGGCGTTCTGGGATCAAGCCCCACATTAGGCTCCTCTGCTGGGAGCCTGCTTCTTCCTCTCCCACTCCCCTTGCTTGTGTTCTCTCTCTCGCTGGCTGTCTCTATCTCTGTCAAATAAATAAATAAAATCTTAAAAAAAAAAAAAAGTCAGATGCTTAGACAACTCAGCCACCCCAATTCCCCTAAAATGTCATATCTCACTAACATTTTACTTTACGTTTCCTTGGTCATGGATGGGAGTTAGTTCCTCATATTGACTATTTGAGTTTCTTTCAAGAAGTGCTTAGTCTAGCAAGTCATTTGTCCATTTTACATTTGGGTTTTCCTTTTCTTGTTGAATTCTAGGAATTCTTTATATGTACAAGACTGGTTCTTTGTTCATTATGCCTGTCACAATATCTGCTTTCTTTTGGTAGCTTGTCTTTTAAAAACTCTCTAGTGATGCCTTTCAATAAACACATTAATTTTAGTTTTATAGAATCAATTTTTGTGTCTTAAGAAATCCTTCCTACTGAATGTCATAAATATATTCTTTTTTTAAAGATTTTATTTATTTATTTTAGGGAGGGAGAGAGTACACGCATGCAAGCAGGGAGAGGGGTAGAGGAAGAAGGAGAGAATCTCAAACAGACTCCTCGCTGAGCATGGAGCCAGATGCAGCCAGGGCTGGATTCTGTGACCCTGAGATCATGACCTGAGCTGAAATTAAAGAGTTGGTTGCTTAACCAACTGAGCCACCCAGTGCCCCATTCTCCTTTAGTTTTTTAAAAGTTTCTTAGATTTCTCTCCCTGATTTCAATTTCTGTTCCACTGGGAAATTTTTTTTTTTTTTTTTTTTTTTTTTTTTTTTTTTTTTTTTTTGGTAGGTTCTAAAGTAGTCTGTCTTGGGGTGCCTGGGTGGCTCAGTTGGTTAAGTGTTTGCCTCAGCTCAGGTCATGATCCCAGAGTCCTGGGATTGAGCCCCACATCAGGCTCCTTGCTCAACAGGGGGCCTGCTTCTCCTTCTCCCTCTTTGCCTACTGCTCCCCCTGTTTGTGCTCTCTCTGTCAAATAAATAAATGAGATCTTTTAATAGATAGATAGATAGATAGATAGATAGATAAGTGGTCTGTCTTTACCATTACTTTCTAGAAGTGGAAAATTTTAATTTAATGATATTTTCTGTGGAATGGTTGAAGAGTGTGTTTTATAAAATTTTTACTAATATTTTAAAGATTCGCTAAATTTTAATGATAGTTTATTGGATATTTTCTTCTTAGTTTTTTTAAACCTGTTTAGACTTGTATTTCTTTATAAGGACAAAAGAAGAGGGAAAACAACTTTCCAGAATAATTTGTTTACCTGAAAAGATGTCTGTATTGACATTTTGCCTTAAGGTATTTCAACAATTTGTAAATTTTTGATTTGAGGACCAAAATCATGTTTTGCTTTTCCTTTGCAATAGTATGAACTTTTTGGAGTTGCTAAAATTCTCAAATCAGATGATTTCACTTAAAATTTTGTTGTGTCCTGATCACCTGGATGATTTTGCAATATTTTACTGCATTGTCACCTGGCAGTAATTAACTAAAGCTAGCTCTGTCTTTAGTTGGGTTATGTCTTCTCCATTTCTCCCCAGTCCTTATTTCCATGTCACTCACCTCCAGTTGTGACCCCTGCTAGACCCATGTTTAGGATTATATTTACTTAAAAATTCTTTAGGATTATATTTACTTAAAAATTATTTACTTAAGAATTCTAAATAAATTTCTAACAAACAGATGTATACTTACTAATTGATTATCTAGAACTGAGTAAGTTTTATGCCAGAATGGTAGGAATATACATCATGGGTCATAATGTTTGTGTGTGTATATACATATGTATATGTAATCAGAGTAGATGTTAAAGAGGCATTTTGTGAATTCTAATGTTTAAAAAAAAAAAGCATATGCCCTCTCACTTTGTGCCAGTCACTGTTCTAATCATTGAGGGTACAGATGTTAACAGACAAAAATTATTTTCCTGGGAAAACTTGGGTGAAAGAAATCTGTAATTCAGTTTATCTTTTTTAAGGTTTTAAAGTAGAATTAGAATACTTCATGTCATTGTATTCCCAAAATCTGTAACATCTGTATATCAAGCTAATGATGCAATGGTAAATATGTTCTATTAAAATCAGAAACTTTTTTTTTAAGACAGGTCGTTTGGTGAAACTTTCATTTCAACTATTAATAAATGTATGTCTTGTATTTTGTGGTAAATGCACTCTTTCTTAATTTTACTTTTTTAGTTCGATATAATTTCAGACTTAGAAAAGCTCCAAGAATAGTAAAAAAGAGTCTCCTGTGTTCTCCAGATGTTAACTTTGTCCACTTCTACTCTTTTCCTCTCTGCCCCCTCCCATGTCCTATGTCAGCACAAAGCCATTTATAACAAAAATACTGTATTTGCTTCTTTAAGATTCCATTCTTGATGTTTGTATTTGGGCTTATAGAGACAGTGATGTATAGTCGTCCTTACCTGTGTTTTTGCCACGTTAGGTCATTCATGCTATACGTTTATGGCAGCGTATGTAATAGCATTCCTTTCTGAAAGTTTTGAAAACCTAACTAGCTGAGCCCCAAGGATCAGATGTTCTTTTGTGTTTGGTTTTTTTTTTTTTTTTTTGACACTATTTTATTTCATCCTGAACTTTTTTGTTTTTGTTTTCTTTTGTTTACATGTTTTGATATATTTGTGTTTATTTCACTTGGTTGTGACATTAATTAACATGTAGCTAAGAAAAATATCTTCCCAGTTTTAGAAGTCATTTGTACTGATTTTTTAAATTATGGTAAAATATACATAACATAAAATTTACCATTTTAACTATTTTTAAGCATACAGTTGAGTGGTATTAAGTACATGCACATTGTTGTGCAATCATCAGCACCATTCATCTCCAGAACTTTTACATCATCCCTAACTGAAACTCTGTACCCATTAAATACTGAGTCCTCATTAATACTAAGTCCTCATTCCCTCCTCTTGTTAATCACTGGTAATCACTATTCTACCTTCTGTCTCTATAAATTTGACTACCCTGGTTACCTCATATAAGTGAAATCATATGTTACTCTAAAAAGGATATAAGATACTGGTAAGGAACTAATATAATAAGCACTGTCATAGTTTTCAAAGATTTTTTTTTTTTTTTTTTACCATAACCCATGTTAAGAAATACACTTTATAGGGGCGCCTGGGTGGCTTAGTCGTTAAGTGTCTGCCTTCGGCTCAGGGCGTGATCCCATTGTTCTGGGATCGAGCCCCACATCGGGCTCCTCTGCTGGGAGCCTGCTTCTTCTTCTCCCACTCCTTCTGCTTGTGTTCCCTCTCTCGCTGGCTGTCTCTATCTCTGTCAAATAAATAAATAAAATCTTTAAAAAAAAAGAAAGAAAGAAAGAAATACACTTTATATTGTGCTCCCCAGTACAAACAGCCATGTATGTGATATTTATCTGAAACCAAATTTCAAATAAATTATACTCTTACCATATGTGGTACCTCTAATATTTTCTTCCCTCCCTTCCATGCTAGTATTGATCTTGTTCTGGGACTCTGTGACCCAGGGCGAATTACCTACAAGTGCACAACTTTCCTTATCCATAAACTTAGATGATAATAGTACCTACCCTTTGGAAATACTGTCATGAGTAAACCATTGCCCTGATGATTGCTCCAGAGCATCATGCATCTAATAGATCAGTACCAGTGCAAAATAGATGAATCCTTCCTGTCTGTCTACGCAAACCTTAATGCTGCTGCTGCCACACACCACAAAATGCCTTCACTGCATAGTTGCCAGCCAAAAAAAAAAAAAAAAAATAGAAGCAATAGCAATACAACCTCTTCCACATTTCCATTTTCCAAATCATGAGTAAGTGCTTCTGATTGGCTAAACTAGATTACAACTGTAACCCTTATTGTAAGGTGACCTAGGGATGTATAGTTTTTAGCTTTCCTGTCTCTGCAGTACAGAAAGACATATTTTAAAAACTGCAGAATGGATATGGCTTCAGTTAACCTTTGCTGTGTAGTAAAACAAAACCTAATGAGTTAAAATTATTACTCCTCACAGTTCTGTGGTATGAATGCTCCATGTGGTGTCAGCCAGGGTTACTCTTACAAGCTAAATTTAGCTGGGAGCTCAGCTAGGGCTTTGAGTTCTCTACATAGTCTGCCTCTGTGTGTTGTCTCATTTTCGAGGGGTTTTTTTTGGTTGTTGTTTTTTTGGGTTTTTTTTGACAGAGCACAAGCAGGCAGAGGGAGAGGAAGAAGCAGACTCCCTGCGGAGCAGAGAGCCCCATGTGGGGCTCGATCCCACGATGCTGGGATCATGACCTGAGCCGAAGGCAGACACTTAATGACTGAGCTACCCAGGCGCCCCTCATTTTCCAGGGTTCTGTGCATGGTCTCTTCTTGGATAGTCCAGTCTTCCTAACAGTGTGGCAGCTGGGTTCCAGTAAGGAGCATTCCAGCCTCTATATGTACCTGGTTATCTCCTTGCATTTTGCTTGCTAATCTCTTCTTGGTCAAGATAAGTCACATGACCAAACCCAGAGTTTTTATGATAGAGGACTAAACAAGATGTAAATATTACGAGACATAATATGGTAGTTAGCCTCCAACATGGCCCCGAATGATCCTCGTTTCCTTATATTCCAAATGAATAGGGCTGTCCTGATTAACTCATAGGCTATTGTGGAAGTGACAGAGTATGTTTTTGAAGGTTAGGTCATAAAAGATTGCCATTTACGACTCAGCGCTCTTGGATCACTCACTGAGAAAAAGCCAGCGCCATTCCATGAGTACACTCAAGCAGCTGTCCAGAGAACCCCCGTAGAGGGAAACTGACGCCTTTTGTCAAAAGCCAGTGCCAGCTTACCAACCATGTGAATGAGCTACCTTTATAGCACATCTGGTAGGCCCATCACCTTCAGATGATTATAGCTTTGACTGACTACAATTTCATGAGAGAGTTGAAGCAAAACCACCTAGCTAAGTCACTCTCTGATTCCACCTCTATAGAAACCGTGTGACAAATAAATGTTTATTGTTTAAAGGTACAGTTTGGGGGTATTTTGTCACATAGCAATAGATGACAAATACATATACTTTTCTACTGACAAATATTTTTCGATGACTCCCATTTCCTATATAATGAAATTTAAAACTCCTTAATTATGGCATTTCTTACTTTATCTCTTGCCTCCCACTGAACTTGGCTCAGATTGCTTCAGAATACTTTGTAAGATGTCTGTAATGACTTCAAAGTTTGGCTGAGTTAGCTTTAATAGATTCATAAACCTTGTGAGTGAGACATTCATTTACTGGCTACCTCGTAAATAAAAAGGTGTTTTCATGAAATGCAAATCTAACCATATTACGCTCTTCAAAACACGTCAGTGATTCTTGCTTTCAAGATAAAGGCCGAATATGTCTGGTTTGCATGTTCTCTCATTTGGCTTTTGTTAATTTGCATAAGGGTTTAAACTGTTCCTTAGTTTACTCATCCATAAATATAAATTTTAATTATTTTGTTGGTTGAGGTTAGGCGAATTATGTAGAAGGGATCCTAATCAGATGATTTCAGGTGGCCTGTGTAATCCTACTTGAAGTTAATGTTAGGATTATCTTCGATCCCTTCACAACTCCCATTTGGTGCTCTTTATTTCTCTAAGAATTCCTAAACTTCAGGTTTTTATCTTCTGTATTATGTTATTAATTCCAACTAGATAACAATCTCTACTAAAATGTTAACAGATAACCAAGAAATAAGGCTTAACATCTCAAAGGGGTGTTTGCGCTTGGATAGTAAGTAGGCTGTGACTGACCAGTAACCGCATAACCAAACCAAGATACAAAGCTATAACGGAATGGCAGGAGAGGCTTGGAATTTTTATCAGAGTAGCTAGTACTCTACCGTCTATATGTAGTTGTCTCGATTGGGACTTTTCACCAATGAAGCCATCTAACATTGGAGATTTTTTTTGTGGGAAGGTTTTTAATTTCAGATTCAGTTTCTTTTCGTAGAAATAGAATTATTCAGATAGCGTATTTTGTGTGACAGCCCCCTCCAGTGTATTATTATTATTGTCAGGATGAATAATATGTCTTCTTTTTAATTCCTGATTTTGGTAATTTGTGCCTTCTCTCTCCTTGATTTATTCTTGTAGAGGCATGTCAATTAGTCTTTTCAACAGTCAACATTTGGCATTGTTTGGTTTTTCTCATTTTTATGTTTGTTTTCTAATTCATTGATGTCTGTTTTAATTTTTTCCCCTTTGATTCTATCTCCTTTTCATTTAATTTGTTATTTTTCTAACTGCTTGAGGTGGAAATGTAGATCACTGATTTTTCATTCTTCCTTCTTTTATAGCTTATACATTTAAGGCTATAAATTTCCCATAAGTACAACTTAAACTGCATCCCACAGGTATTGATAGTTTATATTTTCATTGTCATTCAGTTCATAATATTTTCTAAATTCCATTGTGATTCTTGATCAGTTGAACTTCACTAAATATCGAAGGAAGAAAGATAAAACCAGCATTACTATAAACTTTCCATATAATAGAAGAAAAGGGGGGGTGCCTGGGTGGCTCAGTCGTTAAGCGTCTGCCTTCAGCTCAGGGCGTGATCCTGGCATTCTGGGTTCGAGCCCCACATCAGGCTCCTCCACTAGGAGCCTGCTTCTTCCTCTCCCACTCCTCCTGCTTGTGTTCCCTCTCTCGCTGGCTGTCTCTCTCTGTCAAATAAATAAAGTCTTTAAAAAAAAAAAAAAAGGAAGAAAAAGAAAAGGGATCACTTATCAATTTGTTCTAAGCCAGTACAGCCTCGTTTCTAAACTGGACAAGGTTGGGGGCGTTTGGGTGGCTCAGGTGGTTAAGCATCCAACTCTTGGTTTCGGCTCAGGTCATGATCTCAGGGTCATGGGATTGAGCCCCATGTTGGGCTCCATGCTCAGTGCAGATTCTGCTTGAGATTCTCTCCCTCTTCCTCTAATACTTGTTATTTCTTGTATTTTTGATACTAGCCATTCTGACTGATATGAGGTGATATTGCGTTGTTGTTTGCATTTGCATTTTCCTAATGATTAGTGATTAGGTAAGCATCTTTTCATGTATCTCTTGGCCATCTGTGTATCTTCTTTGGAAAAATGTCTATTCAGGTCCTCTGCCCATTTTTAAAAATTGGATTATTTGGTCTTTTTGGTTTGGAGTTGCATGGGTTCTTTATATATTTTGGATATTAACCCCTTATCTGATATATCATTTGCAAATATCTTCTATTCAGTAGGTTGCCATTTTGCTTTATTGATGGTTTTCTTTGCTGTGCAAAAGCTTTTTAGTTTGATGTAGTCCCAGGAGTTTATTTTTGCTTTTGTTTCCCTTGCCTGTGGAGAAAGATCCAGAAAAATATTAATTTAGGGCTGATGTCTAACAGATTACTGCCCGTGTTTTCCTTTAGGAGTTTTATGGCTTCAGGTATTACATTTAGGTCTTTAATCCATTTTATTTTTGTGTGTGGTATAAAAAAGTGGTCCAGTTTTATTTTTTTGCATGTAGCTGTCCAGTTTTCCCAGCACCATTTATTGATGAGACTGTCATTTCCCCATTATATATTCTTGCATCCTTTGTGGTAGACTAATAGACCATATGAGCATGGGTTTATTTCTGAGCTATCTGTTTTGTGTTAGTACCATACTGTTTTTTTTAAATTATTATTCTTTTTTCTTTTTATTGAAGTATAGTTGACACACAATGTTACATTAGTTTCGTGTGTACAGCATAGTGATTCCATAACTGTATACATTATGCTGTGCTCACCACAAGTGTGGCTACCATCTGTTACCATAAAACACCATTACAATACCACTGACTGTATTCCTTACATCCCCATGACTTATTCATTCCATAAGTGGAAGACTGTACTTACAACTCCCCTTTACTCCTTTTGCCCATCCCCTAGTAACCATATTGTTTTGATTATTGCAGCTTTGTAGTATACCTTGAAATCTGGGATTGTGATACACCTCCAGCTTTGTTCTTCTTTATCAAAATTGTTTTGACAATTCAGGGTCTTTTGTGGTTCCATACAGATTTTAGGATTCTTTGTTGTAGTTCTGTGAAAAAATACTATTGGTATTTTGATGGGGATTGCATTGAATCTGTAGATTGCTTTGGGTAGTATGGACATTTTAACAGTAGTCTTCCAATTCATGAGCGTGGACTTTTTTGTTTTAGAGTGATTCTAAAATGTTAATTTTGTAATTATAAATAACAACAGGTTATTTTATAATTTTAGCTTTTAATCAGAAGTACAACTACATAAAAATGCTTAAACTTGGTTTTCTTTTGTGAAATGCAAAATCTACTAAGTGTGAAATGAGAGCAGTTTGAAAGAGCCTAGATCAAGGCAGCTTTGATAATAAAATATAAAAGAAACATAATTGATGTTGCAAAATATCAAATGAATTTGGTTGTATGTATGAGGCTAAGAATTTTTTTACTTGGGCTAAATTTTACCTAAAATGATTAGAGTCTTAAATGAAGATTTATACAAAGTGATTGTGAATCCTCTGATAGTAACTAAAAAATATATGTCTTCTACTAATTTCTAAATATCAGGAGTTGAGTATTTTTTCTTTTTATATATTTTTACAGATGGTAGTAAAAACTTTTATGGATATGGATCAGGATTCAGAAGACGAAAAACAGCAGTATCTCCCACTAGCCTTGCATCTTGCATCTGAATTTTTCCTCAGGAATCCCAATAAAGATGTGCGTCTCCTTGTAGCGTGTTGTTTGGCCGACATTTTTCGAATCTATGCCCCAGAAGCTCCATATACTTCCCATGATAAACTTAAGGTAAATATAATCTTTACAAAATTAGTTTACTTTTATAGTTTAGCTTACCTTTAGGAATGTAGCTTTTATTATTATTCACCTGTCATCATAAGGTTATATCGTAAGTTGTAAAACAGATGAATTATTCATTCAGTTAAAATTCATTGCATATCCACAAAAATGACTGGTATTTTTATTGAGGCATCGAAAGGTATAGATCAAAACTAGTCCAGGTCTGCTCATATGTAACCTTCATATTAACCCATCACAAAGCCCAGGTAGCTGAATTGAAGGGATAAGTAGTGGATTAGTGACACTTTTAAAACAATAGTATAACAGAATTTACATATTTAAGTGATTATTTCCCCCTGCACATTACATGCAAAGTTATATTATGCTTATCTTGGAGGTTTCTGCCATTGTTTAAAATGTTTGAGGAGCTTTTTTGAATTGATCTCTTGAGCTGACTTCATATTCTGAATAATTTTATTCTTGGCAAATTTTAATATTTTGAACTGCTTACTTTTCAGTTGTCCTAAAGTCATTTCTTTGCATATTGATTCTATTTTGGGTTAAAACTTCTAAAGAAAGCTTATTAAGAAATGGCACACTATTGTCATGAAAAGTACAACCCTCGAACCAGTCTGTTATTGTTTTTGTTCCGCACAAGTTTGTAGTCACACAACAAATTCAAACTAGATTCTGAAAATTACTATTTTCATGTAGGAAATAGTAATGGAAAGACTCTTGTCCAGGTCCTTACAATGAAGATAATTGTTTGCCATGTTGCAAGATGAAGATAATAAAGTGGAGGAAGTTCTATAGTAGAAGGAAGGGCAGCAAGATATAGAACTTATGGTTCTCTGAGAATGAGAAGCCTTAAGATTTATGCCAGTAATAATTTTTATTATCATTTCTAAAAGATATAGTTTTATATAATTTGCTCTCTTCTAATTATTTGGAATACTGGGCTAAGCCAGTCCCAAGTCATTTGGCTAAGAATTTTCTTTTATTGTATGTAATGGAGAATATGTATACAGACTATTATTAGTGTATTATGAAAGAATGAAAAGTATTTGTATCTAAATTTTATCATTTTTTTTTAACAGGACATATTTTTGTTTATAACCAGACAATTAAAAGGTTTGGAAGATACAAAGAGTCCACAGTTTAATAGATACTTTTATTTATTAGAGGTAAAAAAATTTAATAATTATCACACTATTCATGTAATAGAAAATTCCTTACAGTGACTTTATAAAGTAAGATGAATTTTTTTGTTGTATACAAATCCCACTTAATAAAATGTCTTTTTGAAGATAAAGTACACTCCACTGGAAAACCTATTATTTGAAACTCTGTTTTCATCTTTCTGTTTTATTCTTTTCTAATCTGAAGAGGGATTAAGTTGAAGTAATTTTCACTCTTCCTTATATTTAGTATTTATATATGTCTACTAATCTCTAACAATTTAGTGTTTTTCCATTAGAGTAAGTTAATGCCAACAAGATACATGTCTTTTTAAAGGTCACAGTATATGACAGCTGTAACAACTTTAATTTATGTATTTGGACCTTTACAGATTTGTAATTCTAAAAATTAAATTATAGTAATGAGTTTGCTTTTGTGTAACTATTCCGTGCAAGTGTTATTTATTTATTTATTTATTTATTTATTTATTTAAGAACTTAGCTTGGGTTAAATCCTATAACATCTGCTTCGAATTGGAAGATTGCAATGAAATTTTTATTCAGCTTTTTAGGACTCTCTTCTCAGTGATCAAGTAAGTTATTTTTTATTCATTTCTGTTTGTCTCTGTCTTGCTATGCATAGTGAAATATTGTGTACTGTGCCTATAACTGTGATCTTTTAGATTTATAATGGAATGTTTTACTTAGAAGACTTGACATGAAGAGGAAAATTAGCAAATCTGTTGTCTGCAAGCTGCCTTTGTTCTTGTACCACTATTTTAAGTTAGGTATCAATTATATTGGTCAACTCTTATAAAGCAAATGGTGTGGGACCTTATGTAATGAAATACTATAATGAAATACTAAATTATGAAGTGGAAATTATAAGTATTTGAAGTATCATTAGTGAGTGCTGAAAATCATAGTACCTCAGTGGTTAAGCACACTGACTTCTCCTTTTCAAGCTAGAAAAAAAAAAACCTTAAGCATTGCTCTTTCTTTATAGAAATAGAGAAATTAATGCATAGGGAAAGGGAGTGTGGTGGCTTGCCCAAGGACAAATCACTGAATAGGGGAGCCTAAATTCTGATTTCAGTTCAGTGTTTTGTTGTGTTTTATTCTGTTTTGGTTTTTTGTATAGTAAACCAAGCATTATCCTGAGATGTGTTCTACAGCATTGCACAGTATACAAACATAATATATCTCACATAAATTTTAAATTTTCTAGTAACCACATTAAGGTTAAAAAGAAACAAATGAAATTTATTTCAATAATATACTTTATCCCACAATATCCAAAGCATTAATTTTTTTAAGACTTTTTAAAGATTTTTAAGATTTTTTTTTTAAGATTTATTTATTTTAAAGAGAGAGAGCATGGGCACGCATATTCTAATAGGGGAAAGGGCAGAGGGAGAGAGAGGATCTCAAGCAGACTCCCCACTGAGCTCAGAGCCTGATGTGGGGCTCAGTCTCATGATGCTGAGATCATGACTTGAGCCAAAATCAAGAGTCCAATGCTTAACTGACTGAGCCACCCAGATACTCCCAGAAGCATGATTATTTCGACTTGTGGCTCTGTCCAAACTATAAGTGTTCAGTGGCCAAGTGGCTATTGGCTAATGGCTTCCATATTGGATAGCACACTTCTAGAGTTTCCTGCAGATCTTTTATGAATACTATGCTGTCATGCTTTCCGTTTCCTTAGAATGGTAGGAATAGAATTTAACCTGGAATTAAGAGGAAAGAACTGGTGTAGAAATAGAAGCTTATAAAGAGACTCCAAGAGAGAAAGCTTCCTATGGTAAATACCTGAAGGCTTATAAAAAAAAAAAAAAAAAAAAAAGATATATAAACTTTATATTTTGTGTTAGCTTCTGCTGCATGACAAAACAACCCCAAACTTGCTGGCTTAAAATAGACCCCATTTTATTTAACTCATGATTCTGTTTAGCAGTTCTTTTTGTCTGGGCTGGACTGACTCCTGTATTTGCAGTCAGTTGGCAAGACATCTGGCAGTTGGCTGAGGTAATAGGACGACTAGGTCATCTGTGTCTCTCTCTCTCACACTCTCATCATCCAGCTGGCTAGCCCAGATCTCATCATATGCTGAATGGGTTTCAAAAGTAGCAAGAAAGAGCATGCTTTATCTCACAAGCACTTTTTAAACCTCTGCTCACTTCATGTTTACTTATGTTTCATTGGCCGAGGAAGGCATATAGTCAAGCCCAGATTCAGAGATTGGTTAGACAGACTCCATATTTTTCTGGAGGAACAGCATTTTAAAGGCATATGAATATAGAGATGAGAAAATTTGTGGCCATTTTCGTATTCTATCACATTTTTGCCCCTTTTTCTTATAAAATTAAAATCACCAGAAAATTTTAAAACTCTTGAAATTGTCATCATTCTGCCCCTCTTGTTGACCTCAACTGTCCACTTAAGTCCACTTCCCACTCTGCCATTATATTTCTTTCCTCTCACAATTACTTGTACATACGCACCTTTCTTTGATCCATTAATATTTTTATTTCCTGAACCTAAAGATCTAAGTTTATTGTTGACCTAATTATCTAATTAATTCACAATGAGCTATGAGTAAATAAAAAACTTGCCATTTGACGGCACCTGTATGGCTCAGTTGGTTGAGTGGCCAGCTCTTGATTTTTGCCCAGGTCATGATCTCAGGGAGATGGAACCCTGCATCATGCTGCCTGCTCAGCAGGGAGTCTGCTTGAGGATTCTCTCCCTCTCCTTCTGCCCCTCTCCCTGTTCGTGCTCTCTTGCGCTCTCTTTCTTTTTCTCAAACAAATAAATTAAAAAAAAAAAAAGACTTGGCTTTTGAAAGAGGAGCTCATTGATTTATATTTACTGACACATTTACCATTTGTTCTCCATTTCTTTGTGTCGATGCAGATTTCTATGTGGTGGTGTTTTTCTTCAGTCTGAAGGACTTCCTTTAACATTTCTATAGTTCAGGTCTGGTGCTGATTGAATTCTTTTGGTTTTATATGTCTGAAAATGTCTTTATTCTATTTCACTTTCATTTTTGAAAGTGAACTTTCATGCTAAAAGTTCTAGGTTGATAGGCTTTTTTCTTGTTTTTTTTTCTCTTTTGGTACTTTTAAAGATGTTGCTCCATCTTCTTCTGGTTTTCATTGTTTCTATTGAAAAGTTTTTGTCATTTTTAATCTGCCTTCCTCTGTACATAATGTATCTTTTTTCTCTACCCACTTTTAAGATTTTCTCTTCATTACTGGTTTTAAGCAATTTGATTATGATGTACCACGATGGAGTTTTCTTTCTTTTTCTTGTGCTTGGGGCTCATTGACTTTGGATATGTGGATTTTCCATTCTGATTACAACATGCCCTATGAATTGTGACATTTTCCACTTTGGTTGAAACATGCACTATTCTAAGACCTTTGTAAGTTCCAGGGATTATTCCCTCTACTCCTTTCAGGTGGTGCCTTCCCCACACTCAAGACATTTCCTCACATCTATGTGCTGATCAGTAAGTAAGCACTTGAAGACTCAGAGATATCTTTACAAGCCTGCTCTCTGAATAGGTCTCTCTCTCCTCTGATTTTCTGCCATGCAAACTCTAGTCTTTCCAGATGCAGGAAAACCACTAGGCTCTGTCAGTATCTTCCCTTCCCACACTGCAGCCTAGAAAATGTTTCCCTCTCTCAGCAACATGTGCATGATGTTCAGTGTCTGAAAACTGTCGTTTCATATATTTTATTCAGTCTTTTAGTTGTTTCAGGTAGGAGGGTAAGTCATATCCTGGTTATTGTATCTTGCTTGACTAGAACCTGCGGAAATCATTTTAAGTCTGTTTTTGTCTCTTTTCACTTTGGTTCTTTCCTATCCCCAAGTATATTTGAGTCTGAGAGTTAAATAGTCCTCAGTTTTTTTGCATCAAGCTGAATATTTCTATTTTTTAACCCTTACACACACTCCCCCTAACACTATATAGTTGATCCTTCATGATCTTGGCCTTTAGTAAACAGGATATTTGGAAGAGGGCATGCAATAGGTATCTTTCTAAAAGTTGTGGTAACAGTGTATCTCTGTGAGAATTTTCCACCAACTTAAGAAATTTTCATCTTTGCATTTTACCATCAAGTACTCAACAGGTCTCTTATACTTATTTCAGGTTAATTTTTTAAGAATTAAGAGAGACGTAAATGATGTTAAAGTTTTGTCTTGATTTAAACCTTTCTATGTCCCTATATCTGTAGTATAACTAAATTGTATCATTTCTCTTGATTTGTCTTTACATATATATCTGATAAATGTGAAAGTGGACATTTCAAGTCTTTAGTTAAGATGCAGTCAGGAGAGAAGCCTAGATGTTCTACTAGTTATAACAGTTTTAGAGCCAGTCTTTTTAGGTAAGTACTGGATCAGCAGTAGAGACATATTTATTAAGGAGGCCTACAGTTGACTCTTCACTGGCTTGGCTAAGGAAGTAGGACTAAAACTGATTCTAGGCTTCATACGTCGTTGATTTTTCATTTTGTTTGAAATTCTTTGTGAGATACTCAGTGACATTTTCAGAACCTTCTGGTCATAAATTCTGATAAACATTTTATATCAAACTTTTTGATTTTCAGTGTTAGTGAACTTAAGTCTCTAGTGACAAAGATATTATAGCAAAAATAACTTGTATTGGCTGAGGGTTTTTTTTTGGTGTTTATAGTTTTATTTTGGGGAATGTATTAGGATCTAAAAGGATAAAAAGGAAAACTGCTTTCATTATCTTGTATTTTTTCTTTGTTTTCTTTTTCTTTTTTTTAAAGATTTTATTTATTTATTTGACAGAGAGAGAGAAACAGGCAGCGAGAGAGGGAACACAAGCAGGGGGAGTGGGAGAGGAAGAGGCAGGCTCCCAGCAGAGCAAGGAGCCCAATGCGGGGCTCCATCCCAGGACTCTGGGATCATGGCCTGAGCTGAAGGCAGATGCTTAATGACTAAGCCACCCGGGCACCCCTTTCTTTGTTTTCTTACTTAAAATTTTATCACTTTTTAAAATCTGGGCACATGTAAGCAAAGATGTCCTTTCTTTGAAGTTGATATTTTTGTTTGGTAGAATTTAACTCACTCTTTTGTATCCTAATTGTGTAGTGACTTAATTCATTTTAAAGGTCTTTGCTTTTGTAAAATACTTTACAATACCTTACAGCTGTTGTTATAGTCAGAGCGAGAAAGTAAATAGAGCAGTCAAAATTTCTTTGCCATTAATTGGTATAGTTTCTTCAAGTGAAAATTCTTTTGTATCTGAGATAATTGTTTTAAACTGGGAAGTATAATTTTCTTTTTTGTAAGCCTGTTTTTTTTCCCTTTTCTTTTTTTTTTTTTTTTTTTTTAGCAATAGCCACAACAAGAAGGTACAAATGCACATGCTAGACTTGATGAGTTCTATCATCATGGAAGGTGATGGAGTTACTCAAGAATTATTGGACTCCATTCTTATTAACCTCATTCCTGCACATAAGGTCTGTATAGTATGAAGATATTAAGGGTTAATGTTTAAAGATAGTACTACACATATGAAAAATAATTGTTTTCTACCATTTGCAGTTTCATGTAATTATTCCCACTGTCATTTTCTAGCCCCAATAAAATAGTGTAACACACATTAGTCTTAAAAGCTACTGTTTTTAGAAGATTTATTGATTATCATATATTATAGATTTTCATTCAGTGAAGTGCTTCCTATTTTCTGGAAAACAGAAATCTTTCACATTCACCACTTATATGTAATGTGGGAATTAGGAGAGTACTGTTTTAGTTAGGTGTTTGGTTTTTGTTCTGGGGTTTTTTGGGGGTGGGTTTTGGTTTTTTTTGTTTTGGGGGGGGTTTTGGTGGGGTTTTTTTGGGAAGGAAAATGTATTTCCTCCTTTGTAACACAGATGTGGAACATAGGAATTGTATTTCTTCTCAGAATCCATTTTTTCTTGGGCATTTTCAGAAAAAGATTTGGGCAGAAGCATGAACTGTATGGTTAATGTTAAGGGGAAAGAGATGATTCACAGCTGTATAGTTCTCCCTGTTTCCTTTTTCTGTTTCTCTCTGCTGAAGGACTTAGCTTTCCACAAGCTCTACCACTAGGGCCGTACTCAGTCCTACCTTATTGTTGATGTTTACCCTCCTGCTCTTTTCCTCTAATGGTTCAGTGACCTATTATCAGATGTTAGATGAGAGGTGTATTTAATTACACTTATTTAATAATGCAGTTAATTAGAAGTTGTTCTGCCTCCAAATATGCATTTTATTTATTCAAATGAATCTGTAATTTGCCAAAATTTTGAGAGTATGGCAAAGGTGGAGGGTTACATGTCAGGCAAAATAAGAGGAAAAACTGAGAGGAATAGATAGCATATTTGGTGTTTATATTCTATTTAGTAGTTTTATGATTAGGAAATTTGTATACCGTTTTAGGAAATAGGAAGGTTGCCTTAATTTTGAGTTATTCTATCATTTTTACCAATGGAATAAAATCTTAGAGCAAGGGTCAAGAAGCTATGGCTTGTGGGCCAAATCTAGTCCACTACCTGTTTATGTAAACAAAGTTTTTTTGAATACAGCCATGCTCGTTCATTTTCATTTTGTCTGTGGCTGTTTCACACTCAACAGCAGAATCATGTAGTTGTGTATGACTCAAAAAGCCTAAAATATTACCATCTGGCTCTTTGCATAAAAAGTTTGCCTATTACTCACCTAGAGTGTAGGGTTTCTTAGCCTCTTTCTGGGAGAGGTGCAAGATGCTGGTGAGTGAATCTCCATTGGTCCAAAACTTCAAAGTATAGAAATGCTGATAGGTACTCTTTAAAACAAGAAACCCATTTCCAAACAAGTTTTTAAAAGTGGAATATGTCTTTTCTATGGCCTTTCTCAGACCCTTTAATTTGTTATAGTCCACTGGGAATCTTGAGGAGCAAAAACAAGATTCAGTGTTTCAAAACTATCTAATTGACCAAGTATTTTTCTTGGAAAACTTTCCAGGTGTACTCTTTCTTCGATCACACATTGATTAGACAATGAAGCATGTAGGGTGGTGGATTAGACAGGATGTGTGTGTGTTTATGTGTGTGTCTGTGTTCATTTAGGATACAGTATAATTGGTAGTTCAAATTGGTTACCAAACCCACAAAGCCTTAGGTCCATTTTCAGTTTAATAAAACTAAACGAAATAAAGGGTTTGGCTTTTGGCTGTGTAATATATTTTAATTTTTGATTTATTTGCAACTTCTGCATTTAAGACCACTTGACTAGAGAATATTGGGTAAAACCTTGAGTGGAGTTCAGTGATTATTTTTTGCTTCATAGTTTGGAGATTTGAAGATTATAGTGTTAATCATAGTTCTGTCTCATAAATTCATGAATTCATTTATAACTTTGCATATTTTTATTGTGTTTCAGAACTTAAATAAACAGTCCTTTGACCTTGCAAAAGTCTTATTGAAAAGGACAGTCCAAACTATTGAGGCGTGCATTGCCAATGTATGTATTTCTGTTTGTATTTATTCGATAATTGTATAATTATTAATCCATTGTATTAATTTATTGAGACCTTTCACATATAGTTTTGTTTAGCCTATAAATGGTTTCATCTATTTAAAACAAATACGTAAAAGAACTGATACATCTAGATGTGACCAAATGCAGTAAAACTATATAAGCTTTGACATTATTTTTGAATGGCATAAGATAGATGATATTTTATAAAAACTTGTCTACAACTCCTACCTCTCTTTTGCTGCCTTTTATTTATATTTACCTTTTTTATCTCCTGAGTATGCTGATCTCTTTCACTTTCTCCTTTCTTCTTTACCTTTATTTTTCTAGGTCATTCCTCTGAACTCTGTTGTTTCTCTCTTAAGTAGCTGTTATATTTTTCTTCATTGAGTACTTTTTTTATTTACTTAAAAAGATCAATAAAGTAATCTAGAATAAAAAGTAATTTATAATTTTTCCTAATATAGCAGTTCATTCCATTGTTGCACATCTGCTCACATTCATAACTATTTTTTCACATACTCTATATAAAATTTTGAATTGTCTGTATTTATGTTTCTATATTTTGAAATTATTTATTTATAATATAAATGACTATAAAATGTTTCTTTGAATTGACATATATCCATAATTTACCTAACCATTTCCTTATTATCTTGCATTTAGATTTTTTCAGTGTTTTCCTTTAATAATTATCTTTCTGAGTGTAGCATTTATCTATTGCTAAATTATTTTCCACATATAAAAACCCAAGTGAGAGTATATTAATGGTGTGAATTATTAGTATTATTTATATTACTAAATTAATATTTAAACATGGTAAAAGAAAAGTTTCTTTTCACAAAAGAATATACAGTGAAAAGTGTCTCTCTTCAACTCTGAATACCCTGTTCTCAGTTCTCAGAAATAACCATTACCAATAGACTTTCAATATATCCTTCCAGAATTAGTGTTCTATGCATAATCATTTTTGTTTATGTGTATTTTTTAATCTTGTTAAAACTATTTTTTCCCCCATGGTCTGCATAGTAAGTATGAATATTTTCTAACTTCTAATGTATGTTGCTTTTCAAAGGAAATATATTGTTTGATGATACTACCAAAAATATATACTTAATGTCAGTTATATGCAACTGCCTCTTTAGCATTTTTAGAAGTTAATATTTTTTTCCTATATGTGTATATGTATTGGCAGGGAATAGAGGTGTCTTTTAATTTGTGCTTTTGATATTCTCTTTGTTTCTTCCTAGCATTCTTTTAAATTATCACTTAGCTTTTGTATCATCATTTTTTTTTTCTCTTGATACTCTGAGTCAAAATCTTTGGGTATTTAAAAAATATTTTAACCCCCAACTTTAAATACTCTTTATTACTAAACTCATGGCAAAATTAGTCAGACTTAAATAAAAGGCAAAAAGATTGAGACTTTAAAATTTTTCTGTTATAAGGAAATATCTCTCTAAAATTCTTTATATTGAATTACATAAACTATCAAAGTTGTTTTGTTTTTATGGAAGATTCCTAGAAATACCCTCTCAATTTGGAAAAAAACTAACAACTGAATTCCTTTTTTCCTTTAACATTCATAATTAGATATTTAGAGATTTGTTCTGTTTTAGTGACTGTTCTGTCATGTATTAGTAACTGAAATATGTTTTGTTTCATCCCCTTCGGTTGTATATGTAATGCCTAATTAAATCTTTTTGTAGACATGTTTATAAAAAAATCTGTCCAAGTTTTTAAGTGAAATGGATATTTTATTTTTGTTTAATATCTCCTTTAGTTTTTCAATCAAGTCCTGGTGCTGGGAAGATCATCAGTAAGTGATTTGTCAGAACATGTATTTGATCTGATTCAGGAACTTTTTGCAATAGATCCTCATTTATTATTGTCTGTCATGCCGCAGCTTGAATTCAAACTAAAGGTAGGACTGACTATAATTTATAAGTTCTTTAAGCTTTGAGAGAAAAATTTATATATAACTGTAAAAGATATAAATATTGTTTTTCTCTTACAGAAGAATAGAACATGGGTTCAATTTATCTTTTTATATCTACTTAAGATACACATTTTATTTCAGTAAAACAGTCTCTCTCATCTGGGCGTAATAGAATTACATGGAAAAATTATAACTCTCCTAGTTGTTAAATATCTGTTAAACACAGTGACACAAATAATAGATATGAAAAATGGCATTATCCCTTATAATATAGTTATTAAATAGTATTTATTATTAGGTAGATATGTTTTAGAACATCAAAAGATTTCAAACTGAGTGCTCAAAGGGTCTTGATTTTAACTATATGAACCTTCCATAGTATAGATCAAGGACAAAAAGTTTACTGTATGACTTGGGGCATATTGTTATTTTTTTATAGCCAACTAAACAAGGGATTCATAACTCCTCAAAAAATATGAAGAACTTGACACTCGATCCCCTGTCCCAGTTGAACTATCTGAGATAACAGCTTACATTTGCTTAATATTCTTGACTTTGTGAAAGGCTTTTTATATCCAGTATGTTATTTGATCCTAAAACTGTGGTATAATTAGGACCAACATTATAGTTTTGATTTTTGAGATGAATAAGATGAAATATTTTGCCCAGTTGCACAGTTAAAACAGATGAGATTAGAACTCCAGTTTTCAGACTCTTTCAACTTGTATACATGATGGTTAAGAATTGTCCATATTAGGGGCTGCTGTGTGACTGAGTTGGTGTTAAGCATCCTAGTGCTTTTGGCTCAGGTCATGATCTCAGGGTTGTGAGATTGAGCCCCATTGGGCTCTGCACTTAGTGGGGAGTCTGCTTCTCTACCTCTCTCCTTTGCCCTCCCCCCCACACACAAGTGCTGAGTGTGGAGCCTGCTTAAGTTTCTCCCTCTCCCTCTCCCCCTCCCTTCTTCTCCAAAAAAAGAAAAAAAAAGAATTGTCCATATTGTCTTTATTAAAAATATTTGTGATTTATAGTATAAATGGACATTGTACCAAGCTTCTAAGAAAGTCCGTTCTGTGAAAAAATTATATGGAGAATAAGGTTTTTGTTTTATTTTTTAATATTAAGAGTTTATTTTAACAATAGCCTAAAAATGTTTCCATACCAAATTATTTCTGGGTGTAAGGCATTAAAATATTTTCTCTCAGTCTCTTCAGAAGAGTCTGAATGTGAAAAGTCAAACCTCTTCAATCCTTAAACAAGATTGCCATGATAGATGGTGGGAAGGAATTAAGAACTAGATTTCTAGGTTTCTATGTGTGGACTAAAAGTAAACTGAAGGAGACACCACCTTAGAGACACCAAATGATTTTTGCACCAAAGTCAATTTACCATCAATATAATCATATTCCAACCTCACCCAAGGAATATATTTAAAATTTTAAAAGGGGGGGGCAAGTTTTCACTCAGTTTCAGTAGTTAAAAATAATAGATATAAAATGTCATATCATTTGAAATAATCACTAAGCCACTGAAGTAGTCACTTACAAGTAAAATAAAACTTCCACTTATTTTAGTTTTTGACATTTAAGAGATAGACTGATTTTTCTTTAAAAAAATAAATCACATTGGTTAGTTGATTGGACTTAGTAAAAGGTCCTAATCTGCATTGTTGTCACATTGCTTGAGAAAAACTTTGTCAAAGAAAATCATTTTTGTAATTACAAATGTTAAAGCTTGACACAGTTTTTGTTTTTACTCTTTGATAAGTGTGCCTGTTTTACCCACAAAACCCCTGTTCCTGAAAGATAAGCTAGTCATAACAAAGAACATATCCCATGTTCTTCATTTTTTTAACTTGCTGTCTTTTCCGTGAATATTTCTTTATTGGATTTCTGGTATTACTCTAGACACACGTTGCATATGAATGCTTGAAAAAATTAGCAATTGCTTTTTGTTACGGTCTTTATTTTCCTAGTGAGTGTGATTTTTAAAGTTTCACACACCACATGGTTTCAGAATAAATTTATATTAAGATGTAGCATCACTTGTGAAACTGAAACAGAATTCATAGCATGTATTGATTCAGGATAAGAAAACTGGAGGCCTTTATCAAAAAAACAATTTCAAACTAAGTTTTGATTTTCTTTTTTTTGTAATGTTCAGTTTAGCCGATCTTTTACATCTTTTAGATCTTAATGTTCTTGTTCTTCTATTAAAATGAGTTTTCCTGAATCATGACATTCTTTGGTGTTATTTTCTCCAGTAAGTCAGGGGATTTTTTTTTTTAATTTTTTTTTTTAAAGATTTTATTTATTTATTCGACAGAGATAGAGACAGCCAGCGAGAGAGGGAACACAGCAGGGGGAGTGGGAGAGGAAGAAGCAGGCCCATAGCAGAAGAGCCTGATGTGGGGCTCGATCCCAGATCACCGGGATCACGCCCTGAGCCAAAAGCAGACGCTTAACCGCTGTGCCACCCAGGCGCCCCTTTTTTAATTTTTTTTTTACAATTTTGTTTATTTATTTGAGATAGAGCGAGAGCGAGGGAGCCAGAGCACAAGCCAGGGGAGGGCAAAGGGAGAGGAGGAAGCAGGCTCCCCATGGAGCAGGGAGCCTGACGGGCTTGATCCCAGGACCCTGAGACCATGACCTGAGCCGAAGGCAGACACCCAACCAACTGAGCCACTCAGGCGCCCCTAGGGGATCCTTGATTAAAATTTCATATATCAAAACCTTAATTGATAGGAGTTTATGTTGGAGCTCAAATGACAGGAAAGATTTCTTTTAAGAAAACTTACTAGGATGGGGGGTGTCTGGGTGGCTCAGTCGGTTAAGCACTCTTGATCTCAGGGTTGTGAGTTCAGGCCCCACATTGGGCTCCACAATGGGTGTGAAGCCTACTTAAAAAAAAGAGAGAAAGAAAAGAAAACTTATAGGGTGGGAATTATTGCAGCTTTGCCCTTCGCAGAATTTTTTCTAAGACTCTTAGGGAATGTTATGTTTGAATGATTATCTTCATATTTTTACAATGTGTAGATTGCAAATAAGCAGTGAAGTAGGCATAAATTAGCTGTTGGAGGGGGTGTGAAATAAGAACAAAGAACGAGATGATCTGACATGGAATCACATCAATTTTCACATAGTAAATGAGAACATATGATATTTTATAGTTCTCATCATTGTTAAGCGGAAATATAAAGCTATAGCTTCTCAGGAATGATTCATGTTGTTTTCTGTAATCTGATGAATAAACCTTAGCTTCATTTATTTTGTCTTTTTTCTTAGAGCAATGATGGAGAAGAGCGATTAGCTGTTGTTCGACTTTTAGCTAAATTATTTGGTTCTAAAGATTCTGATTTGGCAACACAGAATCGTCCTCTTTGGCAGTGTTTTCTTGGACGGTAAGAGAACATAAATTCTGTGCATTCTAACTTTTATGTTTTGGAGGCCAGTCAATAGAGTCCATTTGATTAAAACCACACATATCAAAACTTTATTGATATGTGTTTTTTTGTATGTGTTGCTGTCTTTCTCGGAGAACAAATTGTAGATAAGATTTTTTATGAAGAATGCTTATTATTTACCACATAACACTTTTTAATCTTTCTGTGCTGCAGTAATGTCATTAGAATAAATAGATAGGCAACATCTGAGAATGTTGTGTCTTAAGATTTTTAAATCATGAGACTGAAGACATGATGATCCAGTCCATGCCATTCTTCAGTCCAGCAGTGTATTCATTTACTAGCGTTTAATGTTTAGGTCTGTAGCTTATCTAATTGAATGATGTATGTTATGAACTATTTTGGTATTATGGTATGATTTTGAAATTGAAAACGACATTGCTATTCATTCAGATAACTTTTAATGTTCCTTCTCAAGACCTTAGAATTATTAGGATCTTTTCAACTTGATGGTAAGGTTGAAAAATCTGTGAAATTTATCAAATTCCCTCTTGCATTCCATTTACATGTTTCTTTGCTTCAAACCATGAAAAGTCAGTTTTTACTGTTAGTATTCTGGAGAACATTTTAGATTCATCGTTGTTTAGTTCAACTGATTCAGAAGGTAGGCTTAGAAATTTTCTTAAAATAAATTCATTATAATAATCCCAAGTTAGATTTGTCAGTTGTATTTTAAAATTTGAGAAATCTCTGACACTGACGATCTTAATTTGCTCAGAACAGACCATTTTGAAGGTCTGTAAATGCTGACTACTTTGAAAAATTAAACTTGATTTTATGAGAAGTTAGGATAGAGGGAATAAAGCAACTATACTTGTCAAAAAACAGAGGAATGATTCTGTCCTTGTGATTGCGACAATTTTTATAGCAGAACAATTACTTCTAAAAACTGAATCAACTGTAAGAGGCTTCTTATATTCATAATTTTACGTACACTATTATTTCTAATAATCAGCGATTCATTGAAACAAAGAAGTATTACCAATGTATCTGTTTTACTGTATTATTTTCCTTAATTATTTAGCAGTGTTTTGATACTTTGTAATTGAATTGATCATAAATGATAATGTTTTCATTTTTCTGTTAGAAAATTTATAAATCCTAAATGCAAGATTTATTAAGTTACTGTACTTTTAATCTTTACATAAGAAATTAAGAAAAAGTAAGATTTGTCTATTTTATTTTTATTTATTAAGACATTTATTGGGGCACCTGGGTGACTCAGTCAGTTAAGCATCTGCCTTCGATCAGGTCATGATTCTGGGATGCTGGGGTATCTGGCTCCCTGCTCAGTGGGGAGTCTGCTTCTCCCTCTCCTTCTGCCCCACCCCTGCTTGTGCTCTCTCTCTCTCTCTCTCAAATAAATAAATAAAATCTTTTTTAAGAAAGGCATTTATTATATAACTTTAATTGGTTATTTTATGAGATTACTTAAAAAATATGTCTTGCTATTTAAAAACAGATGATTTATAATAAATTGTTTTTTAAATTGCCCATAATAAATTTTAAATTTGAGAGTTGCTAAGTTTGCCTTTATTATGTGCAGTTTGGCATCTACTGTGGTGTTTCATATTTATTACAATATACTCGACCTTTAAAAGAGTACTTTAATATAAGTTTGTCCCAGGTTACGAAACTTTTTCATTGTAAGGCAGTTATGACACATGCATTTTATGAACTTACCTTTGAACTTCTGGATCTGCCTCTCATATGATTTACAAACTCTTTTTTTTTTTTTAAGATTTTATTTATTTGTTTGACAGAGACAGAGACAGCCAGCGAGAGAGGGAACACAAGCAGGGGGAGTGGGAGAGGAAGAAGCAGGCTCATAGTGGAGTAGCCTCATGTGGGGCTCGATCCCATAACGCTGGGATCATGCCCTGAGCCGAAGGCAGACGCTTAACCGCTGTGCCACCCAGGCGCCCCGATTTGCAAACTCTTATTCCTCCAGTATTTTCCCCCTATACAGTTTTTTCAAGTAGATTTTGTAGGTTTTAAATATTTATTTTTTGTTTTGTGTCATAATTAGGCTCTTAAATTTGGGGCTCTACAAAGTATGTAGTTTGGGCTGGGGGATGTGTTTATACTTTTGTTTGTTTTTTTGGTTTTTTTTTTCAAATATTTTATTTATTTATTCAACAGAGATAGAGACAGCCAGCAAGAGAAGGAACACAAGCAGGGGGAGTGGGAGAGGAAAGCAGGCTCATAGCGGAGGAGCCTCATGTGGGGCTCGATCCCATAACGCCGGGATCACGCCCTGAGCCAAAGGCAGACGCTTAACCGCTGTGCCACCCAGGCGCCCCGATTTGCAAACTCTTATTCCTCCAGTATTTTCCCCCTATACAGTTTTTTCAAGTAGATTTTGTAGGTTTTAAATATTTATTTTTTGTTTTGTGTCATAATTAGGCTCTTAAACTTGGGGCTCTACAAAGTATGTAGTTTGGGTTGGGGGATGTGTTTATACTTTGTTTTAGCATGGTAAACATTCTGTTTTCAGATATGTTTTTGTGAAAATATGTATCTTTTTATCTTCTCCCTTCAGAACATATTGTCATTATAAAATAACACACTTTTTAATCAGTAACTGTTGTTTGTGGGCACTTAGGTAATGTAGGTATACCTTATTCGAAAATAATTATTTTGCCTTACAACTAATCTTTAGCAACCTTTTCCATGTAGATTTAATGACATTCACGTTCCTGTGAGATTAGAAAGTGTGAAATTTGCCAGTCACTGTTTAATGAATCACCCAGATTTAGCAAAGGATCTCACAGGTAAGCTGGCTGATTTATTACAAATATGAGAGTAATCACACAGATACATTTTAGCTGTGGCCTTTGACCTTAAATTTAGTATCTGAATAGGTTTTAATTAACTCTGGCACTATTTCAGATTTTTATCAGTCCTGGGCTGATAAATGATTTCATGTTTATACAATAAAATTAAACTTGAAATCTTCATATTATAATCCTTTAGAATTTTTTGGAAATCATACTTTGAGGAAGTAGACATTGGGTTTGGCCACAAATCATTATACCTATGTGATAATTAAATATAGTAACATAATCTAATAATAACCCAGAAAGTGGTTATCTCCTAGAATAGACTAGAATTTCTCATTCTTCACTTGAACATTTGAACTTGAGCATTTGAACCCAGTTATTTGGTATTGACAAATAAACGCTTTTATCAAAATGCTGTTTACAAAAAAAGAAGAAACATTTTCTGGAATCTTTTTTAGGAATCTTTTTTAGAGGTCATAGAATGTTACTATGTATTTTATATTGTGTAATGTACAGAAATATACCTGTCAGCAAACTTGCTATAAGCATTTTTACTAGTTTTCTTTTAATTCTTTTCATTTGTATTGTAACTTGTGTTCTGAATATATAAATCAGATATTTAGTTGTGATTTGACTTTTCCAGAATACTTAAGGTAAAATACATTATTTATTAAGATGTGACTCCAGTAATAAATAGTGTGGGTATAGTTTATTTTGTGATTATGTAGGGTTTTGCCACCTCAAAAATAAAATGATTTTAATTCATGCCACTCTTTATAAACATTGTTTCAGTATGGATAGAAGCCTAAAGCATTAGCCTTTTCTGTCATTCTGAACATGACAAATATCATAGCTAACATTTAGCTTTAGTTTTTTTCTCTTATTACAGAATATTTGAAAGTTAGATCACATGATCCCGAAGAGGCTATTCGTCACGATGTCATTGTTACTATAATAACAGCTGCCAAAAGAGACCTTGCCTTAGTAAATGATCAACTACTTGGCTTTGTAAGAGAAAGAACACTGGATAAACGGGTAAAATCTGAGGAATTTTATTCTTTTGTAATTTACTAGATTTAAAGTGTTTGCTAAAGACAATAGAAATTATTTCTAAAATTTTATTTTACCTTTCACTTACGAGTTTCAAAAGTGATCATGTTGTATAAACTTAGCTGGATCTGTTATTCATTGGACTAAAAGAATATCATACTTTATATGAAAATGATATTTCTTTACTGCTGTGCCAAGCTAAAGGCAGAAGTGATAGTTGTATGTTCAGATACTTTTTTGTGTGATTTCCTCTCTGTGGTTACAGTTAAAAACATGGTTTGATAAGGGAGAGTAGTGCTAAGAACAACAAAAGCTTTCGCTAAGAAATAGTGTCAGCTGTAAGCAAGAGACAGCCATGCAAGGTAGGCTGATTAGACATCTTATTAACATCTTTAACAAAAGTTGGCTTTGCAGTGTACTGTTTTATTTGAGGCATGGTTGAAAACACACTGTACTCATAAAACCAGTGTCCTTTAGCAATAGTTTCGGAGTAAAACTATATTTCGTGGTCATAAAATACAGCAAGAGGTATTCTTTAAGTTCTTTCTAACTTTTGTTAGAGGAGGCAAGTATGTCAGGTGGGCACTGTTTAACATGTTCAACTGGATCAGTGATTATAACTTTGAACAAGTTTTTCCTCCTGGCTTTAATTTAAATGAAATGAGGCTCTACCTAGTGGTTAGCTGGTAACCCCCCCTTCCCCGCCATCCCCATCTCCATACACACACTCGATTTAAGGTATTACCATTTGTGTTATTTCCTCCTTTTAGAAACATTTCACTCCTGCTTCTGCTAATGTTTGTTTATAGTTTCTGAAAGAGTTGAATACATGAGTCTTCCTGAGGCTGTGTGATATGGTTATAATAGCATCTGCTGGATATCTTTTAGGACCCAGATTTTGGTGCAGTAAATTAGATGACCCTGGATATAGCCTTTCTGAAATTTGTTTTCTCCTCTCTAAAATGTAGGAACAGGACTTAGTCTTAGATTTCACTGCTTACATTCCTTGCTCTCATGTGACAAATGTCAAAAGGCATCTGTTACCTGTTATATGGGAATAAAGTTTCATTCCATCTAAATAGCCTAAAAATGAGGAAATTATATAAAAGATTATAAAGAAATATTAATGTAAATAAACCAAAAATCGTGTCTGATTTGTTATTGAGAAAATATCTTTTTTGGTTATTTTTTTTTTTAATTATATCTCAGTACCATGGTTTTAACTGTAGGTTTTTATCGACCTCCATCTTGCCACCTTTCTTTCCTCCTAGCAAACTGTTCTAGTCTCTAGAAGTCCCAAAGAGTCTTCTTCCACTAAGTAGTATGTGGCTAGGTAAATTATTTGCGCTTTTAATCTATAAAGGAAGGAAGTTCACTTAAAATGATCACTAAGGTGCTTTCCAACTTTGTGTTTCTAGGATCTTGATACTAAATTTTGTTTTTATTCTGAGTTAATATCAAAAGGAATGTAATTAAGATAAAACCTTCCAGATGATGGAGCTTTTGGTTGCGGAGTAAATCACACACTTTTTTACCTTGTCATCAATTTTAAAACTTGGGCACATTTTTTAAACAGAATCTAATGAAATCATCTGTAAGATTTACTACTGATTGCTTTGCTGTGAGGCAAATAAAAAATTGGTAGGTGATTTAGTAGTATTTGCATTAGACAATTTTTAAAATAGTCTGATTTATAAATAGGCATGTATTCAAAATTGTTGGTAAAGCAATTTGTTGCTTCTTAGGAAAATGGATATTATGCCAGTTTATATACATATAAGTCTGATTATAAAATCTAGTGAAGAAATGCCAGTTTTTGCAGATTAATACACTAAAGTTTGGTATCTCGCTCATTCAATAAACTTTATACTTTTTAGTGGCGAGTAAGAAAAGAAGCAATGATGGGTCTGGCTCAGCTTTATAAGAAATACTGTCTTCATGGTGAAGCAGGAAAGGAAGCTGCAGAGAAAGTCAGCTGGATAAAGGACAAACTTTTGCATATTTATTATCAGAATAGCATCGATGACAAGTGAGTCTGACATGTTGGTAGAATGATTGAATATAAAAGTGCTTTTAATTTTTTTGACATATACTTCTTCTTAATTTTTTAATTATTTCTAAATTTGGAAATCACTTTCTGTGTATTTATACATTGTATGTTTAAATAAGACTCTGACACATATTGTTAAGTAGCATAATTAGGGAAGTAGTTATGGGCTTTGGAGTCAGACCAGAGACCAAATGTTCATTCTTCCCTTTATTAGACGTGTGCTTTTGCACAACTAACTTCTGTGCACCTTGGTTTTATCTAAAAAGTAATAATAAAGCTTTCCATACAAGATGGTCATGTGGATTAAATAAAAAGTAACATAAAGCTCCCTAGCCCAATGCCTGTCAATATGGGACTATTCAATAACTGCTAGTTATTATTTTTACTTTTCTGCAACACTGTAAGTTTCGATAGAGACAGTACTATGGTATTCTTTTTATTGAGGTATAATCAACACATAATATTAATTTCAGGTGTATAACATAATGATTCTAAATTTGTATATATAGGGAGAAGATCATCACAGTATGTCAACTTAACATCCATCCCCATAAGTTACAAAATTCTTTTTCTTGTGTTAAGGATTTATATTGTTTTCATTTTTCGAATGTTACTTGTAATTCTATATTGGGTTGTAGTAATGATTTTGGTTTTTGCAAAATACTTTGCAATGTTTTATAGAATTAGACTGATGACTTTGGCATCACTGGCTGTGTATTTCATTGATTAATGAGGATTTCTTATATTGTCTTACTCTAGTGGTTCTGAATAATAAATATAAGCTTAGAGAGAAGGTTATTCTATCGTTAAGGAATTTAGACTGGAGAGAAGAGAGATCAGATGTGCACAGGAAAAGCTAAATTTTCAGGAAGTAATATGAAGGAAGATCCCCCTGATTTTATAAAATGACAGCATGGGAAAGAAGTTGGATTGTAATTGGAGGAAATTAATGTTTTTTGTGTGTGTTGGGGTTTTTTGGGGGGGGGGTTGGTTTTGTTTTTGGGTATTTTGGTTTTTGGTGGTTTTTTTTTTAGAATTAGCTGTTCTTGATCGTAGCTTCATATGTAGTGTTAAGTAATATCCTATAGGTCAGGACTGATGAAGAGTAGCTGGAACAGCCTAGCACCCTGTGTTTAGTAATAATATATAACCCTTTTAGAACAAATATTCCATACTGACAAAAAGTAAAGCCACAAATAGCAACCATAGCTCTAAATTTTAAAATAACTGTACTCCAGGGTGCCTGCCTGTCTCAGTTACTTGTAATTCAAGAGCACGCAGCTCTTGATTTCATGAGTTTGAGCCCCACGTTGGGCATAGAGATTACTAAACAGCAACAACAACAAGCAAATAAAAACCATACTCCAAGTAAAGGATCTAGTCACCTACTAATCTTTTCCATCGTACTTACACACATAGGTCTGATATCTTTGCATGAGATGGTTAAAATATGAAAGGGCTGTTGCTTCTTAAAAAATAGAATAATTGTTATTGGGATTTTTTGTTTCATAGACTGTTGGTAGAGAAAATCTTTGCCCAGTATCTTGTTCCTCACAACCTGGAAACAGAAGAGAGAATGAAATGCTTGTATTATTTATATGCTAGTTTGGATCCAAATGCTGTCAAGTAAGTTACTTTTTAAGTGTTTGTTCAAGTTAAAGATTTTATAAAATTACTTCACCTTGTCTAATTCTTGATGGGGTTGTTGCTTCTTCTAGTTGAAGCAAGAACCTCAGGGGTGCCTGGGTGGCTCAGTCATTTAAGGGTCTGACTCTTGATTTTAGCTCAGGTCATGATCTCAGGGTCATGAGATGCAGCCCCTGGCTGGGCATGGAGCTGGATTAAGATTCTCTCCCTCTGCCCCCACTTACCCCCCCCACACACACTCGCACGTGCTGTTAAGGAAAAAAACCTTAGATAAATGTTTATACAGAAAATTTTTATAAGTTCAGATAAGTTAAAAGCAAAAAATATTCCTATATACATAGACATATTTGGCAACTTAATAATATAGTTTCAGGGATTCAAAGAAATCACCATGTCAAAATTACTTTTATCTACCTGTTGACAGGGATCTAAAATACACTAGTGGAGCTTAAAATACTAATCCTAAGAACTAAATACTGCTTCTTAATCAGAAAAGTATATTCAGATCACCTCTGTGTAGAATGACCATATGATAGGTTGTCTGAACTGGGATATTTTTGAAACTGAAAGGCATTATTAATATTTTTAATCAGGCGATTGGCCTGATTTTACTTTACTGTCCCAGGGCACTAGGATGTGTGGTCACTCCACTGTAAAAAGCTTTTTAAAAAGTAAACACATCCTATCACTAAGAATTTGGATTCTTCTGAAAAGAACCTCAGCTTGTGTGTGTGTATTATTATAATATGTGTATATTATATTTTATATAATTGTCTTTTAACTTTCATATAATTTCAAACTTACAGAAAAGTTGCGGGAATAGTACAAAGCATTATGATAGCCCTTTTATCCAGATTCATCATTTGCTTTATCATTTGCCATTTGCATATACTTTTTCTTTATCTCTACATAAATATTTTCTTTTGAACCATTCGAAAGTAATTTGCAGACATCAGATCCCTTTACCCCTAAATATTTCAGTGTATATTCCTAAGAACAAAGATATTCTCTTGTATGACCAGAGTACTCTTTTCAAAATCAAAAGATTTAACATTGATACAATATTATTGTCTAATCTAATGTGTATTTAAGTTTCTTCAGTTGTTCCAATAATGTGCTTTATGGAGTTTTTTTCTTCCTTCTTAGGATTACAGATGTATATTTGTTTGTCATGTCTCTAGTTTCTTAATTTGGAGTCATTCCTTGGTCTTTCCTTGTCTTTTGTAACTTTGATGACTGGGGAAAAGTATTGCATGGTCCAGTCCAATTTTGTAGAATATTCCCTCGATTTGGGTTCATCCAGTGTTTCCTCTATTAGATTGGGATTATGCATTTTCAGCAGAAATTCTACAGAGGTAACGTTGTATCCTTAGTGTATTATATTAGCAGGCATTAGCCATCTTTTTTTAAAAAATTGGCAGGTGATTCCTAATGCTCACCCTAGGTAGTAAATCCCTGGCCTAAGGTTTTGGTCTCTTTATATTTCAAAATATTGGCAAAGAATATTCCAACATAGACCAATGTCTCAGAGATCCCTCTGGGCCCCTGGAATTAAGGACTGGGTTTGTGAGAGAAGAAAATCTGCTTTAATGGAGAGAAAGGAGTCTAGAATAAATAATAAACACACTCAAGTTAAATTTGGTGCCTTGAGTCTACATCATTTCTAAAAAGTTCATTTCTTTAGCCCTTCATGCATACCTCTTAGCCTGTCGTGAAAATGCCTTTATGATCTGATCCTTTTCTACAGTATGTTCCATCTTCCTGATGCTACTTCATTCATACTCTGTGCTCCAAATCTGTAAAAAAAAAAATTTTAAGTTTTCTATCCCGGGCATTTTAATGACATTTTATCTTTTTTGTACCAGAGCATTCTAGTTTCCTAAGTTTAGAATGTCTTTCAGTCCCAGGGCACCTGGGTGTTTCAGTTGGTTAAGTGTCTCCCTTTGGCTCAGGTCGTGATCTCAGAGTCCTGGGCTTAAGCCCCACGTCTGGCTCCCTGCTGAGCAGGGAGTCTGCTTCTCCCTCTCCCTCTGCCCCTCATTCCACCTCGTGCTCAAGCTTTCTGTCTCTCAAATAAATAAAATCTTAAAAAAAAAAAATGTCTTTCAGTCCCGATTTACCTAGAAAGATCCTGTTTATCCTTCTAAACTTCTCAAATATTTTCTCTCGTAAGAAGTCTTTTATTTACTATTTTAAACTAACCTGTCTTAATCCTATAAATAAATGCCTGTGCTGGTACTTAAAATTTTAGGTAGAGGTAGAAGTGTGGGGTAAACAAGAAAAGTAGTAAAGTTGAGTAACTACCAGAATTGTTATATTACATATATTTTTTCATATTTATAACTTTTTTAACAGAGCTCTCAATGAAATGTGGAAGTGTCAGAACATGCTTAGAAGTCATGTACGGGAACTATTGGATTTGCACAAGCAACCTACAGTAGGTTCATTATTTGTTTAAATTAATAGTTTGTTATGGTCATTATTCAGTTTTTCTGTAGTTATAATGAGGCAAGTAAAAACTATTTCGAGTGTTTGTTTTCCAAATGTTGGTTACACATAATTTCTCTAGTTTTTCAAGCTAAATTTTCACTCTAAATGAATATAACAAAATCTTATTTTCTAGCATGAACAAAGAAATGGTAATTTCTTTGAGAAATCGTGATTTTTATTTTTTTTTTATTTTTTTTTATTTATTTTTTTACTCCATCATTTTGGATCCTTCAGTGTAGAGTCAGTATCAAATTAGGTACCAATTCTATAAATATAGCAAAATCAAATTAACAAAAAAATTGAAACTTTAATAATTTCTTAATATACTTCTAAATGTATTTGCTATTAGAATAGGTGTTCTTAACTAGGAAATTGTAGACAGACACCTTCAAGGGTCTGTTGATGCTAAAGCAGGGTTTGGCAGAATTTTTTTGTAAATGATCAGATTGTAAAAATTTAGGCTTTACCAGCCGTAAAATATCTGGTGAACTCCTCAACTCTTTGCCTTTATAAAATTGCAGAAGTAGTTATAGGTAATATGTAAATGAATGAATATGACTGTGTTTCAGCAAAACTTTAACAATAACAAATGGTCCATAGGACCACAGTTTACCAGTTTCTGATCCAAATTATTCAAATTTCACACAGATTTAGTAAAAGTAATACTTTATTGTGTTGGACTATAAGGAAGTACTTTTTGGAAGGCAGGTGATATTCTGGGGTTATTTAAGTAATAGGCCGGGTTCTATTAACAAAATAGTTAATAGAACTATTCAGGAAGAAATTTTTTTCTACTCTTCACATTTTTAGTTTATTTTCTTTGATGTATGGTTTCACAGTAATTTTGATATGATAACTGTTTCAGTTACCTTCAGTCCAGTCTTCTGCAAGGTGTTTTCCCTATGGAAGTTATGTACTCCTTTTTAATTTTTAAAAACCTCTTTTTGATATCACCTTTCCTTTTGTTTGACCTAACTTAATAGTTGTTACTCACAATTCTTTGTTACCAACTTAGGGTGTAGATTTTCTGGTGGCTGGTTTGTGATGTTTTTTGTTTTGATTTGGTTTGGGTTTTTTTTTTCTTTAAAAATGTGTAATTGGGTTTTCTTACAGAAATTTGGTATCACGTATGACTACTTCTGTTTTTGTTTTAAATTTCAGTCAGAGGCTAACTGTTCTGCCATGTTTGGAAAACTGATGACCATAGCAAGTGAGTTTGTTTATTCATTCCATATATATATAATAAACATCAAAACAGACAATTTACATGATGGGACTATCAATTTAATACTAAGTAAGAGAAAATAATCCTCTTAATTTTATTTCTAAGAACCAGTTAGGCTGATTGTCTTTTGATAGCTCAGGATAATTTAAGACAGCTTGCTTTTAGTTTAGTAGAGTGGTTTTTCTTTTATAATACGGATTCTCTTTCAATTTTATAGAGAATTTGCCTGACCCTGGGAAAGCACAAGATTTTGTGAAGAAATTTAACCAGGTTCTTGGTGATGATGAGAAATTGCGGTCTCAGCTGGAGTTATTAATCAGCCCAACCTGTTCATGCAAACAGGCAGATGTTTGTGTGGTTAGTAAATTATCCTTCTACATATGTTCTTTTAGCTTTGCTTGTTGAAATTTATATTTCATTAAAGTCTGCTTTACATAAATTATTTGTGTTAATTTAACAATATTGTGAACTCTGAATTACCCAGGAGTATATCTCTGGTCAGCTTAGCTCTCTTACCACTGTTTAGCCAAATTCTAGGAAAAACACAGAGAACGAAGCCAGGGAGGTTGGTCATAGGAATTGAGCAAGACGGTATACTTTGTATTTAGTAGGCGTTTGTTAAGTAAGTAGAATTTCCTAAATGCTTATGTGTGTATGCATTTTCTTCACTCATGTATTAGCATGGAAATAAACTTTGTCAATAAATTAGCAACAGTTACATTGCCATATATGCATTTATAGATAAAGTAATTCCTATTTAGGCTTTTGTCTTCATTCTGTTCCTGGATTCTTTATTTTATAGAAAACCATTATTCATTGAAAATATCAGGAAGGAAAACTTCATCCATTCATTTATTCAGCATTTAATGAGAGTTTTGTGTTTGAATTTCAGCTATACCATTTACTACCAGTGTGACCTTTAGTAAGTTCTTCAATATTTTGTAGCCTTATTTTTCTCATCTGTAAATGTTCAAAAACTAATAGGATTGTTAGAAGATTTTGTGTGTCTATGTATATATATCCTAATACCTGGTCCTGCACAGCCCTTTAGGATTTAAATAAATTGTATTTCTGTGGTATTACATACATTACAACTACTATGTTTGGGACCAGGCTTACAGAGCTGAATAAGAGAAAAGAAAATTATTTCAGATATTTATGCCTAACTTTGTTCTAGAAAGAGAGTGCGATAATTATTTGTGTGATAAAGGGATGAGGACTATAATAGATGTATATACAAAGTGATCTGAGAGCATGGAATTGGTATTTTCTATTCTAGGGATATTAGGTCTCTAAGTGGATTTAAAAAACAGGAATTAGGAAGAGATGAGGGGAAGAGAACAGTGGGCTCTTGGGCCCAGGGATGAGGATACGCCAAGTGCCCAGACTACCTCCACTTTTGCACTTCTGAGCTGGGTGGTTTGCTGAAAACAGTTAAAGGTTGCATTTATTTCTTTGGCATTTCGAATTCTAGTTCCAGAGTACTGTGTCCTACAGGGTATCTACCCATGTTATTGGATCATAGAATGAAATATTTCGAAAAGACCTTAGAAATAGTTGGTTTAGGGGCACTAGGGTGGTTCATTTGGTTAAACGTCCAACTCTTTTGATTTCGGCCCAAGTCATGATCTGAGTCGTGAGATGGAGCCGTGCATCAGGCTCAGCGCTCGGCACAGAGTCTGCTTGAGATTTTCTCTCTCTCTCTTTCTCCCCCTTTCCCTCTGCACCTCCCCAGGCTCACATACGTATGCTCGCTCATTTGTTCTCACTCTCTCAAATAAATAAATAAAATCTTTTAAAAAAAAGAAAGAGTTGGTTTAACCACTTCATTTACAAATAAAGACTTGGAATTTTAAGGTTTCTCGTCCAGTCTTTTACAGCTGGTGATAGTGGCTGAGCTGCAGGTAGAGTCTAGATTTCATAGGTCCTCAATAGTGTTCTTTATATACATTGCATTGTTTGTAGGAAGAGCCAGGACAAACTGAATACTGCTCAACAAGTGACCTTGAGAAAGAACAATCAAGTGGTGTTTTTGGTCTGAGAAAACAGAGATTGAGCTTGAGTTTGAAAAAATGGCAGTAACGTGAATTCCTGCTATTTGTCAGACCATAAATATCTAAGAGTTTCCAAATCCAAAAAGTATATGCAAAACAGATGTTTGTAACCAGAATATCTCAGGATGAATACCGCAGCCATGCAGTGCAGCCAATTAGCACTCCTGATTTTAGCAACCAGGAAAGTAGAGATGAAAACTGCAGTTGCACTGTAAAGAGCATGGTAATGATACTTTTTTGGGGGGGGGGAGTTATTCTGAGGATATTTTAACTAATGGTCTACAGAATAGCTAATAGAACTCTATTCTAGAAGAAAAAATTTCTGCTATTCATGGTTTTTAATTTATTTTCTTTGGTGAATGTTTCACAGTAATTTCTGGCTTTTAAATTAGCACTGTGTATTCTGAGCACATTATTTAACTTATCTATATATTCTTGAGTATAAAATAGGATATATAATACCCTTTAAACACTCAGGAAAATGACCACTGTTAGAAGAGTTTTTGCTGTTTTCCAGAATATCTGTATCATTTTGTCTTTCTCCGCAAGGGCTACTGGTACTAGTTACATATACCCTCTAGTATCACATTCCTCTTTTCCTGATAGTTTCATTTTGAAGTTGAAGAAAAGAATAAAGAAGAAATATACAAACATAAAATTTAGTTTCTGTCGTTCTGTGTAGATTTCATTCTATCTCTGAGAACCCCTCTCTGTCCCCTGCTAATGTATATGTACTGCCACTTCCTTTTTTTCTAAATGACAATCACTTCTTCTCAAGAGGTAAGCATTACTCAGTAACTGAATTTGTGGGAATGGAGATCAAATACTTTGAGCAAGGAATAACAACAGACACATACTGTGGATTAATACCTGTATACATGATGCTGTAGCGAGAGAGGATGAGCAATGGTATTATGATATGTGCCGGATAGATTTGCTTTCCCTTTGGACTTCAGGTTTTGAGTTTCCATACCTTGGTCCTAGAGAAGGATCACATATTTGCCATAGCATGAGCTCCGCTTGCTGTTTTATGCTCTGGCAACTCCCTATGACCTAAATTTCAAGATTTTTCAGGAAGCTTGTTTATTGAGCATTTGAGAAAGTCTTAGGTTTGAATTTCAGCTATAACATTACTACCATTGTGACTGTTAGTGGGTTACTCAGTATTTCTGAGCTTCCTTTTCTTCATCTATAAATATTATCAACCTCAAAAGATTGTTAGAATAAGATGAAATTTTATATATGACCTAATACAAGACCCCTATGAGATGTAAATGAAAATTAATTCTTATGGTATTACATATTTATGACAAACACTAGGAATTCTTAAAATAGGTGGAGAGGGATCCTGAATCTCCATCTTTTTAACAGTCTCAAAGTGATTCTGATAAGATTCATTCATGGACCACACCGTAAAAAACCCTTCCCCAAAGGGTTATCTGAATATACATTGTATCTTCTGAAGGCCAAATTTTGGGTTGTCCCTTGATCAAGCCTACACCATTATATTATAGTTCACTGCGTAATTTAGTAAATTGTATTATACATGGCCTCTCACTGAGGTTGCAATTTAGGTGACAGAGGAAGGCAAATATTTCAGTGGAGAATACAGTGTGGTAAGTATTCTGATAGAATCATGCACTTTGGTAACAAAGGAACAGCAGCCATCCCAGGCAGGGGTGGAAATGGAAATAGCTTATTCTAGAATAAATGATTCCTGAATCGAATCATAAAGGAGGAGTAGGGATTAGAACACTATAGCAAGAATGACTGCTCTATTTCTAGCTTGAGTGATTGTTATCAGAGAAGATGTTTGAAGGATAAGAGAAGATAATGATGTGTGGCCTCACAGCAGTTGTGTTTAGAAATCTGAAATTTAAGGCTGGTTGGTATATATTAGCGTAGGTATAGTTCCTGGAGGAGGTAGAGAAGAAAAGAATGAAAGGGGAGAGAGGTGCTGACTTAACGCTATTCAGTAAGTCATCAAGTGCTTCCTATTTTCTTTTAATTTAACCTTTCTCTGATTCAGCGAGAATGATAAAAGATGTCATGTGATTTATAATAAGAAATATGTAATGGGTCTTTGTCCCCCATTTCTGGCACAGAACTAAAACCCTTTAAATTTCCTAAGTGCCGAGAGCTGCAAAGGTATCCTTTGTTACATTAATGAGGTGCCTTTGAGAGCTCACCTAAGGGTGGGGATTCCCTGTGTAGCCAATCACATGCTTAAAGGATTGGTACTGTCAGTTCTACCTTCAGACATCTGGGAAGGGGATAGGGGCTGGAAATTGAGTTCAGTCACCAGTTGCCAATGATTTGATCATGAAACCTATGTAGTGAAGCCTCCATTAAAAACTTAAAAAAGGCAAGAATCATAGAGGCTTCCGGGTTGGTGGACATGTGGAGACTGGGGAGATGGGCAGGCTCACAGAGGGAATGGGAGTTCCCTGTCCTTTCCACATATCTTACCCTATGCATCTCTTCCATCCGGCTATTCCTTAGCTCTATATCCTTTTATAATGAACCAGTAATCTGGTAAGTAAATTTAACTCTGAGTTCTGTGAGCTGCTCTAGCAAGTTCATCAGACCCAAGAAAGGAGGGGGTCGTGGGAACGTAGATTTACAGACGGTTGGTCAGAAGTATAGGTAACAATCTGGGCTTACAACTAATGTCTGGGGGTTGGGGGGAAGCAGTCCCTCTAAGATTGAACTCTTAACCTGTGGGAACCGATGCTGCCTCAGGGTAGACAGTGTCAGAATTGAGCTGAATTGTAGGACATCCTACTGTGTCTGGAGAATTGCTTCCTGGTGGAGGAAACCTCCCCCCGCACACGCACCAACCAAAAACAACAGATCACTGTGACATGAAAGTGAAACCTTTAGAAACTGCTTCTTGTGAGAAATTGCTTTATCTAGTTTACTGTTTCCAGCTGTGAAAAATACTAATGTTAAATCCTCTTAGGAGACATTTTGATTAGGAAAACAACAAAAGTATATGAGAGGGAACTCTGTGTACGTGAAAGAATACTATTTTTTTAACAAACATTTATTTTGTTAATTGTCAAAATGAGAAAGGAAAAAATGAAGAACAAAAGATATATAGATGCAGAATTTTTAAGCCATTTATTTTTGTAATAACAATTAATAAATTATAAGCTTGTTAAAATAGGGATTGTGGCACCTGGGTGGTTCAGTCGGTAAGTGTCTGACTTCGGCTCAGGTCATAATATCAGGGTCCTGGAATCAAGCCCTACCTCTGGCTCCTTGCTCAGTGGGGAGTCTGCTTATCCTTCTGCCCCTCCCCTGCTTGTTCTCTGGTGCACACCCTCTCTTTCAAATAAAATCTTATAAAAAAAAGAAAGAAAATAGGGACTATTTCTTTATTTCCTTGATACTCCTTAAGGGTGCTTAATACACTAAACAATTTATGTAATTAGTAAATATCAGTAGTAGTATCAATCTGCAGTGTTGATGAGAAATTTTGGAAATATTGTCAGGGATGCAGAAAGAATTCATTTTCTTTAATCATTCTGCTGTCGTTTCCTAAAAAGTTTACAAATGATTACTTCTTTTTTTTTTTTTTTAATTTTTTTTTAAAGATTTTATTTACTTATTTGACAGAGAGACAGCCAGTGAGAGAGGGAACACAGGCAGGGGGAGTGGGAGAGGAAGAAGCAGGCTCCCAGCAGATGAGCCTGATGTGGGGCTGGATCCCAGGACTCCGGGACCACGCCCTGAGCCGAAGGCAGATGCTTAACGACTGAGTCACCCAGGCGCCCCACAAATGATTACTTCTGTTTGAAGCTTTGTCAAGTACTTTTCAGTTATAAAATTTCTTGATGTGTATTGGAAATATGTGTGGGTATTTTTTTTTCTTGTGTAAAGAAAATAAGGAAACTTGATTTGGTGCTACAAACTCATTAGTTGGTTGTCAGAAACTAATTTGGCTTGCTGCTTATCCCCAACATCACTTAAAATTATCACATATAATTGTTATGAGAGAGTACCTAAATATTGGATACATAAAATATGAGCGATTACTTAAATGTAAGGTTATATTTGAACACAAAAATGTCAGGTTTTAAAAGTGTGTCGGGCGCTTGGGTGGCTCAGTCGGGTAAGCGTCTGACTCTTGATCTCAGTTCAGGTCTTGATCTCAGGGTCATGAGTTCATGCCCCATGTTGGGCTTCACTAAAATAAAAGTTCATTGTGTCTAGTGTTACTGTTTATGTATATAGGTATATTTTATAGTGTTATTACTGATTAGATAATTGAGAATTATTCTTTTTCCCTTTAACATTAACTTTATTTTTTCTACCATAACTATCTCTCCTAATGCCTAGTTTTTCCTTTTTTAGTAATCTGTTCCAAAGTACTGACTGTATAGTTTGTCTAGCAATTTTCCAGTAGATGTATTTGTTATTAAATGATCCCTGACTTTATCTTAGGTTAAAGCAATTAATTTTATACTAGGGATGAAAAAATCCCCTTTGGGGGAGAACTGTACAAAATAAGTTTGATTTCAAAAGATAGTAACATACTTAAATTCAGATTTAAAATGTATACCTATGGGTTAGAGCACATTATGTAAGGACTGAGCACTGACTAAAATATTTTTATTTTCTCAAATGCTAAAATTTTGCTCAGTTAATTACAGCTTGCAAAATAAAACAGGCATCTCTTAATGACTAACAAGTTTTCCTGAGACTTACACTCTATTAACAAATATGCATGGTATCTAATTTAATATTGTTTTTATAATTAATTTGTGTCAAGATGTCACGGAAACTACAGTAGAAATTTTTTGCTTTCTCCCTCATCCCTCTGACCATATATCACTAATGTTGTTTTCCTTTTTTTATGAAAAGAGCACATAAAGTGACTATTATTTGTTATTGCTTTATAGTTTGGAAAGCACTTTTAATGTGCTTTATCTTCTCAGCCAAAATTTACATTTACTCATCACAGATATTCAGTTAAAAGCCTCATTATTAAACTTCTTTCCCCAATGCCTAGCACTTTGTAAATTTAACCTTGTCTTTGGGAGAATTAAGGCTCTATAATCATTAAGTCCTAATATAATCTTTAGAAATTCCATCAATAATGTGTTCTCTTTGTAGGAGATATTTGATGTAATACCACTGTCTTTGAAATCAGCTCTGCTCTTCCAGAACTAAAAAAAACTTTTAAATAATTTCACACTTAACGAATCTTCCCTTCCTTAAAAAACAAATCATTAACTGAAATAAAACAAAATATTATGAAATTATTTTGAAATAAACTAATAAGACATACCCATGAAAGTTTAAATTTTTAACTTTTTGAAAGTAGAGCATTAACAAAGATTGTTTACTAAGCAATAACTTCATGGGAGAAATATGAGACAGAAGGCATAAATCATACCGTGTAATCCCCTTTCTGTTCTCCAAAGTCCAGATTTTGCATTGATTACCTAATGAGTATATAATTTTAGTCAGGGTCTAAAGCAGAAATTTAGTCAGTTTCTAAAGCAGATTCTACTGGTTTTGAATCTTTAAATGCTTTTGATACCTATAATCATTTTTATTTTGAAAAATATGAAAGTAAATCATACTTATGGTAAAATCTTTCCTTTCTATAGAGAGAAATAGCTCGAAAACTTGCAAATCCTAAGCAGCCAACAAATCCTTTTCTAGAGATGGTCAAATTTCTGTTGGAAAGAATTGCACCTGTGCACATTGATTCAGAAGCCATAAGGTAAGCTAGGAAATATATTCACTCAAAAATAGAATATAATCGGAAACCACACTGTTGTAAGTTTAAATTCTGGGTCCCTAAGAAAACCTAAAAAGGTTCCCTGTATACCTTTTTAATGGCAGAAGGATGTATCATTGAAGTTGAAAGAAGGGCTTGCTTGTTTTCTAGTCTTTTGACTTACTTCAGTGCTTTTTATTTTTTTAAGGGTTCTTGCGTTTTATCTTTAGCCTATATGTGCTCCATAAAGAAAACCTAGAACATTAAGAATGGAGAAAGAAGAAAATCTTGTATCTATGGGCTGTCAATCTGTCTTTGATTTTTCTTAACCATTTTGATGGCCGTACAACATTCCTTTAGTATATATCACTGTTCACTTGAGATATGTGAAAACAGAATAGTATTTTGAAAAGAGCACAAGTTGCCCTCAGACTAATCTGGTTTCACAGCATGTGTCTACTGCATACCAGTTTTGTGGCTTTGGAAGAAGCCCAGTAATTTATCTGAGTTTTTCATTTTATTTTTAACTTCAATGTGTGTGTCATATCTCCCTGTTGGATGATTGTGAGAGTTAGAGATAACACATAAAACTAAGTAGCCTGGCATAATAGATAAGCTATATGTCTTCCTTTTCATGTTGGGTTATTACATAGCACTTACTGGTTCTCTCTCTCTCTTGGTTTGGTTTGGTTTGTTTTTATTGGTTCTCTTTTTAAACAGCCTTGGATTAGGAGAGCTGGTTCTAGCTATTAATTACTTCACCATGTGTGAACTACTGCTTTGGTTGTATTGAAATGCCAGTTGTATTGATTTTGTAGGGCTGCCATAACAAAGTACCCCTGACTGAATGACTTAAACAACAGAAATTAATTTTCTCACAGTTTTGGAGGCTAGAAGTCCAAGATAGAGGTGTCAGCAAGTTTGATTTCTTCTGAAGCCTCTCTCCATGACTTGCAGATGGCCTCCTTCTCACTGTCTCCTCACAAGGTCTCACATTGTCTGTGTCCTAATCTTCTCTTCATTTAAGGACAGTAGTCATATTGGATAATGCCCCACACATTTCACCTCATTTTACTTTAATTATCTCTTTTAAGGCTCTCATTTCAAGTATAATCACATCAGGTACTGAAGGTTAGACTTCAACATATGAATTTAGGGGTACATAATTCATCAAATAGCAGTGATGTTTGTCTTTTTTTTCTTTTTAACTAAGAATTCCTTTTTATTTTCTTATTTGCAAATAAGAAAACTAAGGTTTTCAGAGAGTAAGTGGTTTGTTCACAGCTGGATAATGCCAAAAACCATAGATATATTTATTTATTTTTCCAAAGGATGGCAGTAATTTTTAATTTTTTTTTTTTTTAATTTGGGTGTACTTCAGACACAATGTTACATTAGTTTCAGGCATACAACATAGTGATTCAGCATTTCTGTATGCTGTGGCTCACCACAAATATAGCTCCCATGTGTCACCACCATACAATGATACTACAGTATCATGAACCATATTCTCTATGCTGTACCTTTTATTCCCATGACTTATTCCATAACTAGAAACCTGTATCTCTCACTCCTCTTCACTCATTTTGCCTATCCCTTCATCCCTCTTCCCTCTGGCAACCATCAGTTCTCTGTATTTGTAGGTCTGATTCTGCTTTTTGTTTGTGTGTGGTTTTTGTTTGTTGGCTTTTTTTTTTTTTTTTTTTTAGATTCCACGTACAAGGAAATCATATGGTATTTGTCTTTCTCAGTCTGACTTATTTCACTTAGCATGATACCCTCTAGGTCCATCCATGTTGTTGCAAATGACAAGACCTCATCCCTTTTTATAGCTGCATAATATTCCTGTCTGTCTGTGTGTGTGTGTGTGTGTGTGTGTGTGTGTGTGTGGCATCTTCTTTATCCATTCACCTATCAGTGGACACTTAAGTTGTTTCCATGTCCATGTCTTGACTGTTGTAAATAATGCTGCAGTAAACAAAGGGGTGCATATATCTTTTTGAATTAGTGTTTTCATTTTCTTTGGGTAAATACCCAGTAGTGGAATTATTGGATCATATGGTATTTCTCTTTTTAATTTTTTGAGGAACCTCCATACTGTTTTCCACAGTGGCTGTACCATTTACATTCTCACCAGATTTATTATTTTTGATGTTAGTGTCCTTTGCTCTATGCCATTTAATTCTAATGGGGTAAATCAAGGATATAGTACATTTAGTAGTACTCTTGTCTTTGCATATTGACTTTGAAAGAGACATATAATGGCATTTGCTGTTTGTTTCTGTGAAGCTTCATAGAGTTTCTTTACTTTAATAAATTATAATAAGCTAGTGGTTAATCTCTAGTCTTAAAAGACCAAAAACTCAGTATTTTCAGTAACATCATAGGTGTTTAGGCTCAGAGAAATCAACTTATGGTTAGTTAGGGTTTCTGAGAGACTAATTTTATGTAAAATTCCAGTTAATTTTAGTGAGAAATATCTATGTCATATAATCTTTCTATGTAATCAAATCTTCATGGACTATTAAATTACAAATAGAGGGTTTATTTATTCATGTACATACATTTAATGAAGCAGTTTGTAAAATACATTGGGTAACTGGAGAAGGATAGTTACATAACCCAAATTGTGTGGGATGGATTTGTTAGGGAAAGCTCTGAAACAGATCACACAAATGGGTAATGAAAGATCAGTAGAAATTATGGCAGGTAGCCAGGTGAAGATTGCAGAGGAAGAGTAGCGCAGGCCACTAGCCCTGTGTCCTTGGGTAGATTATTTAAGCTGCTCTGAGCTTTAATTTCCTTAACCTTTAAAATAAGAATAATACAATAACAACTGGAATTATTGAGAGGCTTAAATGACATGGATATATAAAACACTTAGCACAATGCCTCACACACAGTAATTACCGAATGAACATTAGTAGCTATTCTAGGAAGAAGAAAAAGACAAAACAAAGGCAGAAAGAATCAAGAAGTAGTTAGAAAATTGCATGTACTTTAACCATAATGAAGGATTTTGGAAGAAAGAAATGAGGATAGTAGAAAATCATTCTAAATATAACCAATTTTTCTTTAGTATATTTTCTCCAGACTTGTGTTTATACAAATACGCACATGCATGCTCCAGTTAGTTATTTATCTTTAGGTAGTGGTTGAAAGTGAAGTAGTGATTGTAATAATGGTTATAACCTCAGGGATAGGGTAAAATTTAAAAAGAAAAAGGTGAGGACTGAATCCTAAGGAAAATTAAGAGGCTGGCAGAAGATAAGGAATTCATTGAATTCTTAAAAATTTTAACAATGTGGTATGGTGCCAGGTGGTAACTAGACTTATTATGGTGACCATTTCTTAATGTTTATAAATACCAAATCACTATGTTCTATACCTGAAACTAATATAATATCGTATGACAATTCTTCAATTAAAAAAAATTTTTTAAGGAGACATGGTCAAAAGTGGAAGGAAAATTGGGAAAGAGTGATAACAGAAAAGAGGGACTAAAAAGATGGAGGGGTGAGATGCTACCCAGAGTAAAACAGAAAAGGTATCCATTGGATTTAGAAAAGGGAGAGACATCACAATGGCTAGAATAGTTTCTTTGGGGTAGCAAGGGCAAACCCAGATGACCCAACTGTTGATGAGAGCTTAAGATAGCCCTTCTCAACATCCACATCATGATACACAGAGAAAATGATAATATTTGAGCAGAGAAGACTGCCCAAGCCCAGAGGTGACTGGCCTAGCTCAACAGGATCCCAGTAGGTTCCACTCAGCGACCTTTAGATATGAGAAAATCAAAGGGGATAAATACCTTGTCACACTCCGAAACTCTGCTTTAGGAGATAAATTGGGATGTGGAACAGCCACTGTGGACAGTTTAGCTATAAAAAGTAAAGGAGAAAAATGAGATAATGGGAAGGGAATAAACTTGAAGAAGGGTCTTTTGTTGTTTTTAAATGGAGAAATTCTGAATATTGAAATACTTTTGAGGGGTACTAATAGAAAAGAAGAGAGGTTGAACATGGGGGAAGAGGAATAGAATTACGATAGTGCAACATTCCTAAAGAAGAGGAACAGGAAGAAGGAAATCTTCCCCTATGACGTGAAAAAATAATAGATACAAATTAGAGGAAGTGAGAAGGTAGGGTATAGAATGTTCGTTTTCACTCAAGACCTCCATTATTCTCAATTAGGTTAAAAGTAAAGTAGGTAGTCTGCTCAGTGGAAGGATTTAGACCTGAGAGAGAATGGCGAAGATTTGTTTCCATTGTTACACAGCATAGAAGAGAAAGAGACACATAGAAGACTTTCCAAGCAGTTTTGAACATGTACTTGAATAGGTAATAATCTTTTTGCTGCATGATATCCCTGTGAAGTATATGGAGTATGTATAATTTCTCTAATTTAGAAATTAAAGTACTTTTAGAAGAGGAAGGACTACAATTGTGGTTTCAAGACTTGGGTCTTTTTCTTATAGCTCTACTCAGAGTGGTGATCCACCAACATTATAATGAAAAAGATTATTATGCTTTGTCTTGTTTTACACTATACTTTTAGGACAGACCCTAAGACTTGGCACATAATAGGTGGTCAATAAATACTAAGTAGATGCATGGATGACCTCTTACAAATAATCAGATATATTTATAAATTTTTTCAAACACATTTGTAATCTTGTTAAATTTATGTATCATTTTATAGGATTTCCTCCTAATAGAAAGCTTAATTCAGAGTATTTTTCTCAAACTGAAAATAACTTTTTAAAAAATATATTATGTCAGCACTAAAACTTCTAAAACAAAATATGGGGTGAGCAAGATATCTTAAATGGGACCTAAAAAGCACAAACAATGAAAGAAATTAAGTACTTTTTCCTTTTTGCAAGACACCATTATGAGAAAGAAGAGTCAGGCTACAGACTGGGAGAAAAGACTTGCAAAGCATATATCTGATAAAAGAGTATTTCCAGAATATAAAAAGTGTTCTTACTACTCTGTAACACAAACGATACAATTTAAAAATGGACAGAAGATTTGAACAGACTTCACCAAGTAAGATATACAAATAGGAAATAAGCACAGGAAAAGACAATGAACATTATTACTTATTAGGGAAATATAAATTCAAATTACAATGAGAAATACCACTGCACAACCATTTGAATGGCTAAAATTAAAGATACTGTCCATACCAAGTATTGATAATATAGGAGACAGTTTGTTGTAACATTAAGTAGGCATTTAATATTACCATACAACTCAGGAATCCCAATACTAGATATTGCCTACAAGAAAAAAAAAACATAAATTGCCATAAAGACATATACTTAATTGCTTATAGCAGCCTTATTTTTATCTTTAAACTAGAAATACCCTAACATCCATCTATTGGTAATTGGGTAATCATACTGTGACATATCCATATAATACTTCGCAGAAGTAGAAAGGAATAAACTACTGATTCTACTCAACAACATGGAATAATCTCAAAAGAATTATGTCACATAAAAAATGTCAGACACAAAATACATGAAAGGCTAGAAGTGGTAAAATTATAGTGACAGAAACCACATCAGTGATTGCCAGCATGGAAAAAGTAGATTGATTGACCACAAAGGAGACATAAGGCAATTTTTTGTGCAGAGATGGGAATGTTTTTATTTTTGTGTGTGTGTGTACACAATGAAACACCACATTACACCCACTAGTATGGCTATAATCAAAAAGACAGATGAGTTGGAGAAGATGCGAAAAAATTGTTACCCTCATATATTGCTGGTGGGAATGTAAAATGATGGAGCTGCTTTGGAAAACAGTTTGGCAGTTCCTCAAAAATTAAAACATAGAGAGTTACTATAGCAACCAGCAATTCCACTCCTAAATATTAGATGTCCAAGAGAAATGAAAATATATGTCATACCTGTATATGAATGTTTATAGCAACATTATTCATAATAGCCAAAAAAGTGGAAACAACCCAGATGTCTATCAATTGATGGATGAATTGTCTTATATTCATATACTGGAAGATTATTCAGAATTAAAGTGAATGAAATAGGGGCGCCTGGGTGGCACAGCGGTTAAGCATCTGCCTTCGGCTCAGGGCGTGATCCCGGCGTTATGGGATCGAGCCCCACATCAGGCTCCTCCACTATGAGCCTGCTTCTTCCTCTCCCACTCCCCCTGCTTGTGTTCCCTCTCTCGCTGGCTGTCTCTATCTCTGTCTAATAATAAAAGTCTTTTTTAAAAATAAGTAAATAAAGTGAATGAAATAGTGATACATACTACAACATGGATGAACCTTAAGAACAGTTTGCTAAGTGAAAGTAGTCACAGAAGACCATATATTGTATGATTTTGTCTATGTGAAATATTCAGAGTAGGCAAATGTATAGCAACAGAAAGTTAGATTAGTAGATGACTAGCGCTAGAAGTGGTGCAAGTGAATAGCCGTGACTCCTGTTGGAAAAGGGGTTTTTTGGGGACAGGGAGAAATCTAAAATTAGATTGTGGTAATGGTTATGCAGCCCTGTGAATATACACTAAAAACTACTGAATAACACATTTTAAATAGGTGAGTTATATGTATGTAAATTGTATTTCAAGCTAACATTTGCACACACCCCTAATTTGTTTTCCCCCAAAAAAGTTTTTATCAGTTGAAGATACTAAGGTTTCTAAATTATTCTCGTGATGTTCAAAAGGAAAGAAAAGTACTAAAAGTGGTTTAAATTGTATAGAAGATACATCTGTGCATCTTATATATTTTGTACTTAAAATTTTTTTAATAATTTAACTAAAATATATTTTTCCAGAGGAAAAATTTTAACCCAAAACTTTTATCATTAGCTTCTATTTGTTAAATATTTGCTATGTACTAGGCCATTTGCTATAAAATTTAATGTCCCTCAAAATAAGGTAGTATTATCCTCAGTTTACTGAGGAGGAAGCAGTCTCAAAACCAAAAATCACATCTGTTTTTACTTAAAATAGTACCGTGTTGCTACATAACCTGATTTTTATTGACCCAAGTAATATTCCATTTTGTGATGGTTAGATATGTTTGAATAACTAATTCCATAATGTTGGACAATTAAATGGTTTTTAAAATTTTCATTTAAATTCTAATTAACATACAGTGCAGTATTGGTTTCAGGAGTAGAACTTAGTGATTCATCACTTTATATACAACACCTGTGCTTATCACAGTTAGTGCCTCCTTAATACCCATCACCCATCTAGCCCATCTCCCACCCACCTCCCTCATCAACCCTCAGTTTGTTCTTTATCATTAAGAGTCTCTTACGGTTTGTTTCCCTTTCTCTTTTTCTTTTTTCTTTTCCCTTCCCATATGTTCATCTGTTTTGTTTCTTAAATTCTACATATGAGTGAAAACATATGGTATTTGTCTTTCTGACAATTTCAGTTAACATAATACCCTGTAGTTTCATCCACATCATTACAAATGGCAAGATTTCATTCTTTTTGATGGCTTGAGTAATATTCTATTGTATATATGTACCACCTCTTTGTCCATTCATCAGTCAGTGGACATTTGGGCTCTCTCCACAGTTTGGCTATTGTTGGTAATGCTGCTGTAAACATCAGGGTGCATGTGCCCCTTAGAATCTGTATTTTTGTAATTAAATGGTTTTTAATTGATGAATCTATTTATAAATATAACATGATGCTTTTGATGAACTGCTTTGCTATGAATTTCTAGGAATGTAATTGCTGATTCAGTGAATTAATTACCAGGGATTAATTTAAACATCTTTATCCATGTTTTTATTAACTTTTTGCTTTGAGTGAATTGTCATTTGTCCATTTAGGAGCTGCCATCTATTGTTTTCCCTAAGATTGTAAATAATATCTTTATATATAGAAATCAATATTAAATTATATTTCCAGTATGTGTCATTTAATTTTAGTTTTGTTGGTTTACAGTAGAGTTACACATGGAGTTGTGGTGGTGGTGTAGGGAGATAAACTAAAAAAAAATAAGCTCAGCTGTCAAATAGGGAGCAAAGTTTAAAAAGTCACAAAATAACTTTTTCCTACAGGAACATATTTGTATCTGATGTTTAGATTCTGTATGTATTCTGCCACAATGCAGTTAGGATCCAGTTACTAATCTAGTAAGGTTACTAATTTAGATTTTCTTCTTTTAATAGTGCACTGGTAAAGCTGATGAATAAGTCAATAGAGGGGACAGCAGATGATGAAGAGGAGGGTGTAAGTCCAGATACAGCTATTCGTTCAGGACTTGAACTTCTTAAGGTACTTTTGGAGATAATTTTGTTTCCATGCGTTTCCACAGTTTTAATTTGAACTCCCTTAAGGAAATGCAAGAAAAAAAAAGGATATGCAAGAGTTGGGCTTTATTTCACTGGAAACAGTGAAATAATTTGAAACAAAATTTGAAACAAAAATTTGAAAGATTAAACATTTGTGGTAGAAGTCATAGTTTATAAAAATAATGTATGTTTTTTATATTATAATAATGTAATTGTTTTATATTATAAAATAATAATGTTTGGGGGGTTTGCAGTTTCATTCAACATTTGCATGCCTGTATTTAATAACATGTGCTTATAACAACAGTATGTTCTAAATGATCTAATCTTTCATCGGGAGTAGTAGGATTGCTCACAGGAATTAAATTATAGCATCTGTCTGATCAGGGAATTTTTAAACAATTACTAATCATATTTATATTCTTATGCCAAAGAATTCAGAGAATAGAGCAGTTCGTAAGAGCCAAGTCAGACGAGACTTTATGGACAAGATATGACTTAATCTTGGGGAAACACAGCATCATCAAAGAAAATAATTCTTGGCGTATTTTAGGAATTTGGGGGAGTCTAGCCTAATGAGAGAAAAGGATTGCTTTGGGTAGTAATGGGAAACAAGGTTGGTTTTAGATTGTGGAATGCTGTTGGAGCAGAAAGGTATTATATAACAGCACTTGACAGAGCTTTCATCAAGTGGAGTAAAGAGGAGAGGAAATTGAAGGCAAAGAAGTATTTAGATCACTACAATGTATAAGCTGGGGGAGAGGAGACAAATCAATGCAGTAGATGTGAGATAGAAAAGGAGTGATGGGATTGTATTGGAATGGTCTTAAATATAATTTCATGGAGAGAATTGTTATGATGCTTTGCAAAAAAGATTCTAATTATATGTTTAATAATGAGGTTATATTTTTAAATAGTTTTAAGAGTGAAATCATCTTTAAGATAAACATTTTTAGTAGGTTGTTTGATTCAGTTTTTTCAAATATGATTCTCCATTTTTTTCTGTAAAACTTACAAGGTTTTATATTATCAACTAACATGTCAACATACTATCTAAATATTATGAACAAGAACCTAACCAAATGAGACAGTCTCTTTACTTTGTAACCCAGTAAATGTAGCTTATTGAACAAATTAATGAAGACTGTATACTCCATCCTCTGCCCTCCACTTCTCCACTTTTAGTCCTTATTCCTGATATTATGCTAACTAAATTGTTTCCACTTCACGGAAAGTAAACTTTGTAGACATGTCTAACTTGCTGTACATTCCTTTGGGATAGACTGGGACTGATGTGGAAATAAATAAGGGAATAATTATGTTTGTACTCATGATAAAATTTCACAATTATGGCTTGTTTATAGTTACGACCAGTGAACTTTTTGTGATGGATTCCACTTAAAATGTCCCTTATAGAGCATCTTTTTGCTAGTGAAATAAAGCTTTGTGTTAATATTTTGTTCACATCACAGTATCACAGTTTATAAAAAAGGAGCCACGTTTTTTGCATTCCCAGTATCAGAATCGACTAAGAGGTGAAGAAGAAAATAGGGCAAGGGCTATAAATCAACTCTCTTAAGGAAAGTAATGCACGCTATTTATGCTAATGTCTCATTAAATGCAACAAATTGCAAAGGAGGCTCTGAAATAAAATCTTCATACTGTATAGCTAGCATATGCAGCCCAATATTTTTGAGTTATAGTAGAAATAATTATCTTCTTTTAATGGATTAAAACCATTGTCTGTACTTCTAAAGCTGTATCTATTCCTCCAGGTTCTGTCTTTCACACATCCTACCTCGTTCCACTCTGCAGAGACATATGAGTCCCTGTTACAGTGCCTCAGAATGGAAGATGACAAGGTAGCAGAAGCTGCTATACAAATTTTTAGAAACACAGGCCACAAAATAGAAACAGACCTACCCCAGATACGATCGTGAGTATATTTTTTCTCATCGTAAACAAAAAGGTTTTTGTTTTGTTTTGTTTTCTTTTGTTTTAACACATAAGTTTTTTAAGTGTGGGAGCCATACAGTCAATTTTCCCCTTTTATGGAGGAAGAGAAGAAAGAGAACTTTTACTTAGAAGCTACTTGTCTGGAGGCAACTGGGTGACTCAGTCGGTTAGAGCATCCAGCTCTTGACCTCAGAGTCATGACTTCAAGCCCCACATTGGGCGTGGAGTCTACTTAAAAAAAAAAGCTACTTTTCTGTATCCTTTGTTTTATCTTTTCTCTGCCTCATGCTCTCTTCTACCATTAAAAGAAAGACCAAAGAAGAAATTGGGTAGAACAAACCGAAACTTTGCTTATAACAAGATTATTTTTAAATATTACTATTAATCAAGAGTTTTCACAGAATTTTGAATTTGTGGTTAATATGTCTTCCTTATCTATGTATTTTCATTTTTTTTTCTCCAGCTGGTTTAAATTCAATAGCTGCTACCTTCATGTCTCACCAAAGAATGGGATAATCAAGTAATGTGCTTAATAGCTTATCTTATTAGTTGCTTGGTTGTTGCCAGTGGTGCTTTTATAATTTTGATCTCTCCCTCAAGATTACCTTTACCCTTTCATCATAAGAATGAAATACATTTTGATATTTTTACTTTGGCATCTTAAAGAGGTTGCCTTAGGATCAAACTTGTGCTGAGAGTTTATATTTAGACAAAAGATGTGGGAGATGTCTTTTGGAGGAAAAACACATTGCTGATAGCTGTTGAATCACGTGTTCAGAGTTTATGCAAATAGTTCCGGATATAGCCAAATCAAACCAGTTTTTCCTTACAGGGTAATAATAGGATAAGAGGACTCCTGACTCCTAGTTTTTATTAAATTTGTGAGCTAATAGTTTAATTTGAGAAATAAGTCATTTTTTATTGTACGTTCTCTTCATTCTCACAGCTGTACTGGCTAATAATAAAGCATTACCACAGTCAGTCCCTGTTTTCAAGGAGTTTATAGTCTAGAGGAATAATCTTTATATTTGTACATTTAAAAAAAAATCATTGACAGAGTAGGATAAAGTTTCTGGTTAATTTTTCAAGGTAGGAAAACCTTTTTTAAGGTAAAGGGTTTATTCTTAAAGGAATTCTATCCCAAATGAAACAGTGGAAAAATGGGGATAGATGAAATAGTTAATTTTGGATACAAGGAAGAAAACCTCTTATTCTATTTTTTTTTTTTAAGATTTTATTTATTTTACAGAGAGCACAAGTAGGCAGAGCGGCAGGGAGAGGGAGAAGCAGGCTCCCCGCTGAGCAGAGGACCCCCCCCCACTCAGGGCGCTCCATCCCTGAGCCGAAAGAGACGCTTAACCAACTGAGCCACCCAGGCGCCCCAAAACCTCTTATTCTTAAGACTAATGAGAAGGAAGGAGAGAATCATTGAAAAGCAGGGAAGCACAACAGTGCAGGCCTCAACAATAATCTTGATGGCATCATTAAATTATAGCACACTAGAATAACAAGGAAAAAGGTTAAAGTTGATTTATGTGTCATCATTTCATTAGACTAATAAGAGTTAATGATACATTTAACAACAATTTGATCAATGCTGTGTCTCCCTTTGTTACTTGTGTTATTTATAAGAACTGTTACTGGTAAATGAGTTTGTGAGAGAAAGACAGTGCTCAGTTAAGGAGGCTACTTGGGCTTAGAAATCCCTAGTTTATCATTCTAAACCTTCATACAAAGAAATGTGGCATACTCAGAAATGTCAAATCCGATTTATACTGACTAGCATATGTTCCAGTTTTTTGGTTGAGGTGCATGACCTGGGATATGGGGTATTGCCCTTAATGTCTAGCCTCCTGTTTTCATAAGAGGACCCTTTGTCACAATTGTATTTGACACCACTGACCTTATAATCTATAAAATACGACCACTGCAGTAAATGAATGACAAGTATCTTTCGTTAAATTTTTTTGTCTTAGATTTTCTTCTGATTAAAAAAAATACTTGTATGTTCATTGTAAAAAGCCAAAACTTTAGGAAATAAAAAGGAGGAAAAGAGTCACTGTTAACACTGATATTTTTTATGAGTATTTTACCCACTTGATGTGTATACCTGTTCTTTTATAGGTTGATACACACATGCTGTTTTCTTCGTACAGTGTTTTTCCATATCATCAATATTTAATGCTTAAGACTATCATATAAGACAATAAAGTACATATTGTCCTAAGGAAAGATTGTTTTACTTTGATTTTCAGTGTCAATATGGAGGTTAAGTGCATGGATCTTGGAATAGAAGTACACATCTTCACATCCCACCCTCACTAAATCCTAGCTCCATCAACTTAAGAAGCTTAAATAAATAATATTTTTGTGCTTTAGTTTTCTTACCTTTTTAACATAATAGTCCTCTTTGGGTGACTATGAGGATTAATTGATATAATCCATGTAAAAACACTTAGAATGGTGCTTGGCACAAGTACTCAATAATCGTTAGATGCTTTTATTACTCCTCTACCAATGTATATGTGTCTGTATCCTTGCATACTTTGTTTTACTGCTGTCATTTCAACTTTTTTAATGAAACTTGGCTTTCTGCTACTTTTCTTTCCATGATTGCTTTAAAATAACTGAAGGGGGGGGTGCCTGGGTGGCGCAGTCGTTAAGCGTCTGCCTTCGGCTCAGGGCATGATCCCAGCGTTCTGGGATCGAGCCCCACATCAGGCTTCTCCGCTAGGAGCCTGCTTCTTCCTCTCCCACTCCCCCTGCTTGTGTTCCCTCTCTCGCTGGCTTTCCCTCTGTCAAATAAAAATCTTTAAAAAAATAATAATAATAAAATAAAATAACTGAAGGGGATTGTGAAGGGGAAATGGAAAATTAGGAATATGTACTTAGAAGGCAAATATAAAAGTGTGGCATGGGGCAAGTTTTAGATGATAAATTAAGGTGGCTCGTTGGGACGCCTGGGTGGCTCAGTCGGTTAAGCATCTGCGTTCGGCTCAGGTCATGATCCCAGGGTCCTGGGGTCGAGTCCCACATAGGGCTCTGTGCTTGGCACAGAGCCTGCTTCTCCCTCTTCCTCTGCTGCTCCCCCTGCTTGTGCTCTCTCTCTCTCTCTCTCTCAAATAAATAAATAAATAAATAAATAAATATTTTTAAAAATAAAACAATAAAGGTGGCTTGTTTATTTCTCCATATTCATGAGGTGGCTTTAAAACAAAAATTGTCTCCTGAGTAGCCTTTTTCTTGAGATGTTATATTTCTTGGATTATAGTTGAGGACAGATAAGGAGCTTTAAATCTCTCTATAGATGAGATAATTTTTAAGAGAGTCTTCTCGGGACGCCTGGCTGGCTCAGTTGGTGGAACCTGCGAACTCTTGATCTCAGGGTCGTGATTCAAGCCCCATGTTGGATGTGGAGATTACTTAAATAAACTTAAAAAATAATAATAATAAGAGAGGCTTCTCTACCAGCATACATCCAAACAGTTATGGGAAAGGAAGTAGAGGAGACAACCAAAAGAACTACTTGTGATGTATGGGCTTTTTTTTTTTTTTTAACTATGATATTATTTTTTACAGGACCTTAATTCCCATTTTACATCAGAAAGCAAAGAGAGGTACTCCACATCAAGCAAAACAGGCTGTTCACTGTATACATGCCATATTCACAAACAAAGAAGTCCAGCTTGCACAGATTTTTGAGGTATATATAATATACAGGACATGTTTATGTTGATTTTTATTTTTATGCTGTGTGGTTTGATGAAGAAAGAAGGTAGATCTTTTTTTTTTTTTTTTGGCTATTTAGTCTCACCCTAGTATATAAATCCTATGGGAGGAGGGGCTCTCTTTTTTTAGCACTGTATTCACAGCCTTTAGATCACATTATATGTTCAAATACTACATATAGAAGAATATTTTGTGTATTTGTGTTAGAACGTTTTGCTTAGTTTTAGCTTTATTGGCTCGGTGGTCCATGTATACTCAGAAAGTTAACTTTGAACTACTCAGTGTAAAGTACTTGACAACCCTACCTGAAAATTAGTCCTGTTTGCCTCTTCTTATGTATGATCCTTGGCCTGATTCCACTATTGGAAAGGTACTCCCGTTACTATAAATTGGATATAGTATCAACAGAACCCAGTGAACACTTATTTATGGTCCATGATCTTTAAAATATCCCCATAGGGTAAGAAGTCCACCAACATTACAAGCCAATTATTGTAGATGGCTTGAAAATAATGCTGATTTGATGATGCAGAAATGTTCTTGTTTTTACTTCAGCCTTTTATGTGTGCTTTCTCTTTTCTTTTTTTTCTTTTTTTTTTTTTTCTGGGTTCTTCTCAATCTTACTGAATTTCAGTAGTTGAAATAAGAATTGAGTGTCTAATATGGCTGAAGCTACTTTTGATCATACCATTAGAACAGCTTTGTTTGGGCACAACAAATTCAGGAGGGTCAGGAACATTTACTGTTTCCATAGAATGTCTAGATATTTATAAAACAAAACTGGTAATTTTAATTGTTTTATTTTTATAGCCACTCAGTAGGAGTCTGAATGCTGATGTACCAGAACAACTTATAACTCCATTAGTTTCATTGGGCCACATTTCTATGTTAGCACCAGATCAATTTGCTTCCCCAATGAAATCTGTAGTAGCAAATTTTATTGTGAAAGATCTGCTAATGAATGACAGGGTAAGTTTCTAATTTAATTAAATTTAGAATAATGAAACTAAAATTATTTACATCTTTATCACAGAAACATTTCTGCTTCTCTATTTTCTTTTCCTTTTAAATTATTGTGTTTTCCCTCCTTATTTACTTAAATTTCCAAATGACATCCTGACTTGATGTAGCTATTACAAGAGTTTAACATTTAAGAAAGAAAAAATGAGAACATGAGATGGATGAATCATGAAGTAAAAAATATAATTCAAATGCTATTATCCTAACATTTGAAGGACAATTTACTGGAGTGCTAGAATTTTATCAGATGATGTTAAAAATATGAGTGGATTTGTATTTAACTAGTGTTTTGAAATAATTACATTGCATTTTTGGCACTAGATGCATATTCTATTTTAGTTATTGAAGTGTGTGGGTGGGCGGGTACACGCACATGTGTGTGCACAAGTTAATTTATTAACTCCGGGCTGGAGCCTGGGAATATATAGCTCAAAAAGGCACCCCAAGTGATTTCCTGAAACACACCTCTGATTAAGAATCACTACTTTGCCAAGTAGATCTAAATTAAAAAGTTGTTGAAGACAAATCAGTTTTACCTGCTGGATCATTGTGGATGACTTTCGGTGCAGTGCTGATTTATCCAATTTACCTATTCCTTCCACATGATCCAATAGTCTCAGAGCCTTCAATATCCAAACTTTAAAAAAAAAGACATTTGCCAGTGCATTCCATCCTCTTTCCCTTCCCGCATTTGGATGTAATAGGCAAGAATGGAAGAGCATGGCTGAAGTGTCATTTCCCACTCAACACGTTCGGGCTGTTCCTTGCACTATTGATAGATGTGAATGGCAACAAACATGAAATTTAAGACACCTCTTAGATGACTAGATTGTACTTTACAATGGCTCTTTTTTGTTGTTGTTTGTGTGGTAAAATATGCGTAATATAAATGTTGGCATTTTTGCCATTTTTAAGTGTATATCACTTATATTACATACACCAATATTCTTGTTTTCATTGTTGGGTGGGTGTTTTTGTTTGGTTTGGTTTTTTAAATAATAGAAGTTTTATACCATGTATGCCTCCCATGTACGTAGGAAATACCCAGGAAAGCCGAACAACTCTCCAAAGTGACCCCAAGTACCACCTAAAATGTGTACCCATGTTGTTGTGTTACTGTCACCACTATTTTCAGAACATTTTAATCTCAGACAGAAACTCTGGATTCATTAACCAGTAACCCCCATTGCCTCCTTCCTACAGCCTCTGATAACACCTCTGTTCTACTTTCTTCTGATTTTGCATTTGCCTTTTCTAGATACCTCTTAATCATACAATATTTGTCCTTTTGTGCCTGGCATATTTCACTTAGCATAATGACTTCAAGGTCCATTTGTGTTATGTATCAGAGGTTCATTCATTTTATGCCAGAATAATATTGTTGTATGTATAGCCTACATTTTGTTTATTCATCTGTTAGTGGACAGTTGGGTTTTTTCCTACCTTTTGACTTTTGTGACTAATGCTGATATGAACATGTGTGTCCCTGTTTTCAGATCTTTTGGATATATACCTACGAGTGGAATTGCTGGGTCACATGGTCATCCTATGTTGTACTTTTTGAGGGACCACCACACTGTTTTCCACAGTGGCTGTACCATTTTGCATTCCCACCATGAATGTACCAGTCTTCCAGTTTTTGTCACATCTTTGCCAATGCTGCTTCTTTTCTGTATTTTTGATAATGGCCATTCTAGTGGATGTGAAGTAGTATCTTGTGGTTTGGGTTTGTGTTTCCCTAATGACTAACAATGTAGAGGGCTTCTTTTTTTTCATGTGCTTTTGCCATTTGTGTATCTTGGACATTCACAGTCCTTTGCACACTTTTAATTGGATTGTTTAATGTTGCTCAGTTGTAAGAATTCTTTATATATTCTGAGTATTAAACCCTTGTCAGATATTTGCCAAATCAAAGATGACGAAGATTTTCGCCTGTATCTTCTTTTAAGAGTTTTAAAAGTTTTAGCTCTTAAGATCTTTGATCTATTTTGAGTTAATATAAGGTGACAATTCATCTTCTTCTTCTTCTTCTTTTTTTTTTTGCTTGTGGATATCTAGTTTTTCCAGCACCATTTGTTGAAGTAATTGGCATTAGCAACCTTGTTAAAAATCAGTTGACCATATATGTAAGGGTTTTCTGGGTTCTCTATTTCATTCCATTGGTCTATATGCCTATACATGTCAGTGCCATCCATTTTGTGTTGATTACTATAAATTTGTAGTAAGTTTTGAAATCAGGAAATTCAAGTCCTCCAACTTTGTTCTTCTTTTTCAAGCTCTGGTGACTTTTCTGTAGGCTTCCTAGAGCACTGTGTTGTTCAGCATGAAAAACTTAATGAAGGAAACTTTAAAATTCTTTCTAAGAGTTAAATATATTCAATTGTCTGTAGTCAACAGGTGAGAAGAATGGAAAATTATGGTCTCCAGATGAAGAGGTTTCCCCTGAAGTACTAGCAAAGGTAAATTTGTGTAGGCCTTGATAACTTTTGTGCTGAAATAGTGAACATTCACAGATACCCCTTTTCTTTACCCTGAGCTAATTGTATTTTTAAATGAGGTACTTTATTTTTAAAATGAAAAGTTGTTTCTCTCAAAGAAATTGTAGTTCTCGTTGAGTTATTTACATATAGATATATGTCAGCATCTTCCCTAGAACTTCCTGCCTGCTGAAATAATTTCAGAGAGGCTGTTTTACACAAAAATTGTTTGTAGGATGTTGATGCTCAGAAGCATCTCAAGTTTAGCCTCACTACCACTCTCTACAAAAATACGAATATTAACGTGGCAAAAACATATGGCTGTCATCGAATTGGTAACTTTTGATAAATACAAAATGTACCTCAATAAAACTATTTTTAAAGTGGTAGTATTGGGACTGAAGACAAGACTTGTTTGTTACCATCGTCCTTGATAAACTTTCACTTTGTATAGCTTCCTAGTCGTGTTCCATCAGTTCTTTTTTCCACGTCAATAAATACCGTAAATAACACCTAGATCCTTTAGCTAGTTCTTTTATGTGTATTGGTAGCAATCTTTTGAGTCTAAGCCTCCAAGTAATTATGACCACAAATAATTATGGAATATCCTAGGTTTTTTAATCAGAATAGACAGAATCAGACTTAACGATTTCTTCAAAATAGTTTGCAGTACTATAAAAAATACTGAAGTCTATCTAAAAAGCTCATTTTAATCATATAATAGGTATAGTTTAAATAGTTATTTTTAAACAATATATTTTCTTTTTTTTTGCTCTTTTTTTTTTTTTTTGCTCTTTTTTTTTTTTTTTAATGATTTTTTATTATATTATGTTAGTCACCATACAGTACATCCCCGGTTTCCGATGTAAGGCTCGATGATTCATTAGTTGTGTATAACACCCAGTGCACCATGCAATACGTGCCCTCCTTACTACCCATCACCGGTCTATCCCATTCCCCCACCCCCTAAACAATATATTTTCAAATAAGTTGTAAGTCTTGGGCAAGTTTGATAAGCCTGGGTTCAGAAACCAGACTTTGAGCAAGTTATCTATCATAGTGGTTTGTCTCCATTGCCTTATCTATTAGAAATAAAAACATCTCCCTTGTAGACTTGTTTGGAATATCAAATAAGTATACGTGTACATCTCTGGGAAAAGTGCCTATTACAGATTAAACAGAATAAATAATCTTACTGTTGTTCTTAATTATCCTACAGACTTGTTTAATAAGACATGTCCACCAACAATTAAGCAACCTCACTAATCTAAATGACATAAATTAATCTTCCCTTTAATTGGAATTTCAAGTTCCTTTCTTTTTTTAGCATGTTAATATTTTATAGGTACAGGCAATTAAACTTCTGGTAAGGTGGCTGTTGGGTATGAAAAACAACCAGTCTAAATCTGCCAATTCAACTCTTCGATTATTATCAGCGATGTTGGTTAGTGAGGGTGACCTGACAGAGCAAAAGAGGATCAGGTGAGATCTTTCTTTCTTTCCAATTTTTACAGCTCAAAATGTTGGTAGAACTTACATAGGAATTATTTACCTAATTAATATTGAGTGTTGTTATTGCACCATATGCTTCGGGATCAGATCTGATGTACTCACTTGGGGTTTTCATCTCAATGATGATGGAATGTGTCTTTCTAAAAACCAGACTTTTTCCAATAAATGTTCAGTCATAACCACTATATATTACAGTTGGCCTCAACATTTGGTTCACTTAAGGAAGTATCTGTTGAAGTACTATTCTTTGCAAAACACCATGAAAAGCATTGCAGCAAAAACAGATAAGATTCATTTCCTACCTTTTGCCCTGTGGTGTAGTGACTGAACAAGGGGGTTGACTTGGTACTATGAAAGGAATACAAGCTTCAGTGGAGGGGTTCAAAGGAGGAAAAGTCACAGCCCTCCGGGTGGTTTGCAGAAGATTAAAACAAGATTCTACAAATGCAAAAAAACAAATTGTTTCCATTTCTGCACACTTTCACTGTTTTGTGAAATCACCATTTCTTCTATTCATTTTAAGATGAAAATAAAAGCAAATTTTTCATGATCCTTGTTTGTTTCAAATTCTTCATTTACTAGGGTCCAGGAGTACCAACAGATAAAACTACAGAATTCTACTTGTGATGCATTCCTACTTTAAAATGTGTTATTATAGGATAAATTTAATTATTCATTTATGCCTTTATTATTTATTGAGCACTGTCATCCTAGGTACTGCTATGCTTTTTTTTTTTTTTTTTAAGGTGTAAAATCTCTCCTTCCAAGGACTATGCATTCTAGTAGAGAAGATTAGGAAATGAGCAAATTACAGTAGAGATGCTGAATGCTTTGATACACTGGAGAAAAACATGGAAAATTATCTTTATCATAGAATAAGTCAAGGGTAGTTTTGTAGAACGGATTAGAAGATTAGAGCTGAGTTAGGGATAATAAGTTTTAAATCTGGGGAAACTATGGCAAAGGCTTAATAATGAGCTCTTACAAATCAGTGATAAATAGGCAGGATCCCCAGTAGAGGTGAAGACTACGAATTATCAGGTTACCTTTTTAAAAATGTTTAACATCACTAAATACAATAAATACAGTTTAAACTTAGTGATACCTCTTGCCTATCAAAATCAGCAAAAATGTTTTTTAAAGTAATCGCTGCTTCCTGGGTTCAGGGAAATGGGTTCCCCCATTACTCCTATGAATATAGATTGTTCACAGTCTTGACAGGACAGTTTGGCATTTTGTGTCTAGATCCTTGTAAATGTTACCTTTTGACTCTTTATTTTTACACTCATGAAATAATAAAAGAATCATACAAAAACATACATACAAACATGTTCTTTACAGCATTTTTTGTCATCACAGAAAATAAGGGAATGGTTAATTGTGGAACACACTTGTCATGAAATTTAGGCAGATCTTAATTAGGTATTATATATGCCACAGTTTAGCTTGAGCTGTAGAATCAGAAACTTCTACAACTCTACACTCCATTTACTAAGCACGTGAACTTCTATAAATCACTTTTCTAAGCCTCAATTTCCTCATCTTACAGAGTGAAAATTAAATGAGATAAAGCCTGTGAAGTGTTCCCACACTGCCTAGCACAGACTTAAGCACCCAGATGGTAGCTATTTTTTTTTAATTCCTGAATCATTTGTCTTAGAAGCCATTTGAAGTTCCCTTAAGAATACCAGTGTTCACTTTGATAATCCTGTTGTCTAAGAGTGCCATGTTTTCTTCTCTTGTATGCTAATGATGGACTCAGCTAGCTTTCTGCATTTCCTCAAATCTTTAAAATGTCATAACAATGCTATGTTTCACATAGAAGTTGAAATAAGACTATCCTTTCATTCCATTCATTGTCACATTTTACCAGTTAGGTAATAAAAAACTACTGGGCAGGGTTGGAAGTGCTGGACCTCCTGGTGGGGGGTGGGGAGGCTAGCTACAGAGACTAGTAGCCCAGATAGACACTGGCTCTCATTTCCATATCCTTTCCTTTTAGATATTTGATACCTCCCCTTCTGCAGTATAAATCAGCTCCTCATTGCTAGCCCCTCCATTTCATCAGACGTGTAGGCTTAGGCTAGATTTCTATTACATGTGTGTAGGTATGTACGTGCATTTAAAAACTGTAGGAAATAGATTTAATATAGGTGATTTAATCAAGTTTTTTTACAATGAATATATTCCTCTTAAAATGAGGAATATCATTCCTGATGTAAATGGTTCTTGGCATTGCAGTTATCATAGTTGTGATCATAAGCAGAGCTGCTTGGCTGTGGTAGAGTATCTATGCTAGAACATAACTAAAAATGAAGGCAGGTAAATTTATCATTAGTCACAATGATTTGAGCCTTTTTCCCTGTGTTGAGTTCAAAGACTCGAAGTAGCTTTCCCAGATTTGTCAAACATTATGTCATTTTAAGCATAAATTACGCTAAAGATCTTAACACTCAAAAAGGGATCAAAGCATTGTCATGAACGATAATGGTTATAGGAAATGTTTATTTCTTTTTTGTTTGTTTATAGTAAATCTGATATGTCTCGCTTGCGATTAGCTGCTGGTAGTGCCATAATGAAGCTTGCTCAGGAACCTTGTTACCATGAAATTATAACCCCAGAACAGTTTCAGCTCTGTGCACTTGTTATTAATGTAAGTAATCCTCTTATTTTTGTCAATTACTTGGCCTTCAAAGTTAAATACATTTACTTTCTGTGGATACTGATCCATTTACCGTGGGCAAAAAAGGAATTGCTATTATAACTATTCTAACTAAATGTCTTCTAAGTATTGTTATTTATTCCCCAATATAATTAATCATTTTTTTAAAATGAAGACTTTTGGAACAAACTGTACTTTAGTAAATGTTTGCCAGTTCTTTTTGTAACTAAGTTATTTTGTCATGGTTTTAAAAGTACTAACATTTTTATTTAAGTATTTGTGGTTTTATGCTGCTGTAGGATGAGTGCTACCAAGTAAGGCAGATATTTGCTCAGAAGTTGCATAAGGCTCTCGTGAAGTTACTTCTCCCATTGGAGTATATGGCGATCTTTGCCTTGTGTGCCAAAGATCCTGTGAAGGAAAGAAGAGCACATGCACGACAGTGTTTACTAAAAAATATCAGTATACGCAGGGAGTACATTAAACAGAACCCTATGGCTACTGGTAAGTAATTTTGAAAGCTCCAAGTGTGCAGATGTATTTTGTGAGTGTATCAATTTGGGGGGGGGTTATTTCATATATTTCCATTGTAGCATATTTATAATAACACTACAATTTTTATAGAATGCTGTCGCTATAGTTGTGATATACTTAACATCTAAAATCCTGGTTTCTAAGTACTATTTATAATGTATAAAAACTGTTTGGAAGAATTGTATTTTTCTTATGGGATCAGCAGTGTGGCTTGATTTAAACACATTGCTCAGATGTCAGAGAGTAAAGAATTATTTTCCCAGCTTTACCGAGGACTCACTGTATAATCTCAAATTATCCTTTTGGCTTTAATAGCTTTCAACATTGAAATGTATTTCAGTGTCACCTAGATAGCATGTTGCCTATAATTGTAAGGAACTGAGGAACAAGATGGAAACCGAAGTGTTTAGAATGCAAAACTAGAGAGGGATTTTATAAAAGCTGTTATTACTGTTGTTAATAGTAATGTTTTTACTTTAGAGAAATTATTATCACTGTTGCCTGAATATGTAGTTCCATACATGATTCACCTGCTAGCCCATGATCCAGATTTTACAAGATCACAAGATGTTGATCAGCTTCGTGATATTAAAGAGTAAGTCATGTTGATTTTCAAGAATTTTAAAAATTATTTTTACTTATTGAAAAGATGATAAATTTTTTCCTGTTACTATTCCCATTAGAATAAAAACTTCTTTGTAGTTTTATTTGTTATAAATTTCATCTTACAAAATTTTTCCCATCTGTCAAGTTCTTTTCGATTCTTTTGTTTCCTGTTTGTAATTAACTGAGTCTTTGAAATAGGTTGGTTTGGTTATTTTAGTTTGTATATTATTTTTACTATTTGTATTAAGTTGGGTTTCAGTTACATCAGCTCAATAATTTAGAAAACCATGTAGTAAAAATTTTTCTTCTTGAAACTATCTTACTCAAAAGATGCCTTAAAAATATGCACGTACACATGAAATATTCTGTGGCAGGATTATGGTAGTACAAAATCAGGCTTGTTACACCAGTCACAGATTTGTATCTAGTGGCAAGAAAACAATTAGAAAACACTTGTTGGATAAGTGGTACTTCTGTAAAATAGAACTTTGTATATTTATATGATCCAGGGTGAAAGAGTGAGAGGAAGCCAAAGTTCATCTACAGATGACCTCCAAGAAACTTTTTTTTTTCTTTAATGGGAAAACAGGAATTGATTTATTTTGCTTTTAAATTACACACCACCACATTTTACTGAAAATGAAGTGATTTTTAATCTATAGATAAAAGACTCTCTAAATGATACTCAATGTTTTTTTACAAGTTTGGTTTTAAAATAGATTTGAATTCACAATAGGTCTTACAATGATTTCAGTAAATCAGGCACTCCAGAATGCAATGTGGAGGTGTAACAATTAAATGATGACTTCTTAATAGTCCAAGGGTATAAAGACCTTTGAAAGAAATTAATCTTTCTACACTATTAACCCCTAAAAGCAATTTTCCTTTATAGACAAAAACAGTATTGTCAGTTTCATAAATTTTTACTTTATAAAAGAATTCCCAGAGGATGAAATTTCTGGAGGTTTTCCCAGATATATACAGCTACATTTTCTGTTGTGCTTACAACATCTGCAAAGTACGGCACGTCCAGATTCAGATTCTTTTTTTTAATGTTTTTTTATTATGTTAGTCACCATACAGTACATCCCTGGGTTTTTATGTAAAGTTCGATGACTCATTAGTTGTGTATAACACCCAGTGCACCATGCAATACGTGCCCTCCTCAAAACCCACCACCAGCCTATCCCATTCCCCCACCCCCCGCCCCTCTGAAGCCCTCAGATTGTTTCCCAGAGTCCATAGTCTCTCATGCTTCATTCCCCCTTCTGATTACCCCCCCTTTCTTTATCCCTTTCTTCTCCTACCGATCTTCCTACTTCTTATGTTCCATAGATGAGAGAAACCATATGATAATTGTCTTTCTCTGCTTGACTTATTTCACTTAGCATTATCTCCTCCAGTGCCGTCCATGTTGCAGCAAATGTTCAGAACTCGTTCTTTTTGATAGCTGAGTAATATTCCATTGTATATATGGACCACATCTTCTTAATCCAGTCATCTGTTGAAGGGCATCTCGGCTCCTTCCACGATTTAGCTACCGTAGACAATGCTGCTATGAACATTGGGGTGCATATGACCCTTCTCTTCACTACATCTGTATCTTTGGGGTAAATACCCAGTAGTGCAATGGCTGGATCATAGGGTAGCTCAATTTTTAACTTTTTAAGGGACCTCCACACTGTTCTCTAGAGTGGCTGTACCAACTTGCATTCCCACCAACAATGTAGGAGGGATCCCCTTTCTCCACATCCTCTCCAGCAATTATTGTTTCTTGCCTTGTCAATTTTTGCCATTCTGACTGGCGTAAGGTGGTATCTTAGTGTGGTTTTGATTTGAATTTTCCTGATGGCTAATGATTTTGAACATTTTTTCATGTGTCTGTTAGCCATTTGTGTGTCATCATTGGAAAAGTGTCTGTTCATATCTTCTGCCCATTTTATGATTTATTTGTTTCTCGTGTATTGAGTTTGGATACCAGTCTTTTATCTGTAGTATCATTTGCTGATATATTCTTCCATTCCGAGGGCTGCCTCTTAGTTTTTTTGACTGTTTCAAACCTTGGCTGTGCACAAGCTTTTTATCTTGATGAAGTCCCACAAGTTCATTTTATCTTTTGTTTCTCTTGCCTTTGGAGATGTGTCATGAAAAAGGTTGCTTTGGCCGATGTCATAGAGGTTGCTACCTATGTTCTCCTCTAGGATTTTGATGGATTCCTGTCTCACATCGAGGTCTTTCATCCATTTGGAGTTTATCTTTGTGTATGGTGTGACAGAGTGGTCCAGTTTCATTCTTTTGCATGTAGCTGTCCAATTTTCCCAGCACCATTTATTGAAGAGACTGTCTTTTTTCCACTGGGTGTTTTTTCCTGCTTTATCAAAAATTAGTTGCCCAAAGAGCCGAGGGTCCATTTCTGGGTTCTCTATTCTGTTCCATTGGTCTGTGTGTCTGTTTTTGTGCCAGTACCATGCTGTCTTTGTGATCACAGCTTTGTAGTACAGCTCGAAAATCCGGCATTGTGATGCCCCCAGCTTTGTTTTTCCTTTTCAACAGTTCCTTGGTGATTCGGGCCCCCTTTTCTGGTTCCATACAAATTTAAGGACTATTTGTTCCAGTTCTTTGAAAAATGTCCTTGGTATTTTCATCGGGATAGCATTGAAAGTGTAGATTGCTCTGGGTAGCATGGACATTTTAACTATGTTAATTCTTCCAATCCATGAGCATGGAATATTTTCCAGATCCATATTCTTATGATCAAGGTCCTTCATAACTGCCTCCTCCATGTACTCTTTGAGGTTGGTCAAATCCATAATGATTCCTGTAACAGGATCAGTCTTATAATTGTGCCCATAGTCATTTGGATTGTTGCATTTCCCAAACAGTTTCAGATTTTCTTCGTTACTCAGAGATTTGCTGGAGAGCCGATGGGTTGCACTGAGGGAGACAAGGTGGGACAGCTATGCCCAGTGGCCAACGGCGACCGCATTGATTGCCTTGCTTCCAACCTCGAAGAAACTTTAAAGCAGTATTTACTTTCTCTCCTTTTATTATGATTTTGCTTTGTACTCTTAAATTGGTACCTTCAACTTGTATTTTAAAAGTATTATGGGGGCACCTGGGTGTGGCTAAGTTGGTTAAGTGTCTGCCTTTGGCTTGGGTTGTGATCCTGGGGTCCTGGGATCAAGCCCCACATCAGGCTCCCTGCTCAGCAGGGAGTCTGCTTCTCCCTCTCATTCTCCCTCTGTGCGCTCTCTCGCTCTCTCTCAAATAAATAAACAAAATCTTTTAAAAAATAAAAAATAAATAAGAGTATTATGATTTTTGTATGTGTGACATTAAACCTTATTCCTGGTCTAATTTAAGGTTGTAATCAACATTTATCTCTACCTCCTACAGCTTTCATTACTGAAAATGTGTCAATATCTTAATTGGAAGAGATCTTATGTCTTGTCCAACATTACTGTTAAGCGTTGGGCTATGAGCTCCTTACGTTTTAAAGGCTTGTCATTTCATTGTTGTAGCTTCCAGTACATCATTCCAGTAATATTGTCTTTCTATTTCAAATGCTTGAAAATAAGTCTACATTAAAAAAAGGTTTTTAGGGCTCTTAAGAAGCCACATAATTAGGTTCTAGTCCCAGCTGTGTAACTAAAAACTTTACTTCTCTGGCCCTCAATTGCCTTACCCATAAAATGCAGGAGATAAAATAGTTAATTCCCAAAATGTCTTCCAATTCTCCTTTTTGTTTATCTTGTAAATGTTTACATTTGTTTTTACGGTTTTTTTTTTTAACTTTTAGTTTGCATTTCTCAGAAAGCACTTCCATAAAATGAAAACGTGATGTATGTGTTTGCCTAGAACACAAGGTCTATGTTAGAGGATGTTTTAGCATATTTCAGTTGCAAAACAGTCATGTGGAAAAAGGATTAGACTTAAGAGAGGTAACTATGATGTGGGGAGAAGAGTCCTGATATACAAGAAGTAATTGGAGTTTGAATTGAAATCACTGGCACATGTTTTTTTGTTCTGTTTAGCTTGCAACATTTTTTAGGATCTTTGAACAATTGTTTTAAGTTAGCATGTGATTTGAAGTGTTAATATGTTTTTTCAAACTGGTTTTTAACTTTGTGGAAATTATTAATTTACTGTGTCACTGTTTGCTTTGGCTGTTTAGAGTCTTTTATGGTTTCATATAAATTTTAGAATTATTTCTTCTAGTTCTGTGAAAAATGCCATTGGTAAGGATTGCATTGAATCTGTAGGTTGCTTTGATATAGTATGGACATTTTAACAATATTCTTCCAGTCCATGAACTTGGAATATCTTTCCATTTATTTGTACGTTTTTCAGTATCTTTCATTAATGTCTTATAGTTTTCGATATATAAATCTCTCACTTCCTTGGCTAAGTATATTCCTAGGTGTTATTATTTTTGATGCACTTACAAATGGGAATGTTTTCTCTTTCTCATAATTATTAGTGTAAAAAATACAACAGATTTTTGTGTATTTTGTATTCTGCAACTTTATTGGATTAGTTTATTCTCACGTTTTTTTGATGGAGTCTTTAGGATTTTTTATGTATAATATCTCATCTGCAACTAGTGACAGTTTTACGTCTTTCTTTCCAATTGGATACATTTTATTTCTTTTTCTTGCCTAGTTGTTCTGGCTAGGACTTCCAATATTTTGTTGAATAAAAGTGAAGAGTAGACATCCTTGTCTTGTTCCTGATCTTAGGGGAAAAGCTTCCAGCTTTTACCATTGAGTATGTGATATTATATGTAGTTTTTATTACGTTAAATATGTTCCCTCTATACCCACTTTGTTGAGAGTTTTTTTCATAAATGGATGTTGAATTTTGTCATTTACTTTTTCTGCATCTATTGAGATGATAGTATGATTTTTATCCTTGATTTTGTTAATGTGGTATCCCACATTGATTCATTTATGGATGCTGAACCATGCTTTCATCCCTGGAATAAATGCCACTCAATCATGGTGTATGATCCTTTCATTAATGTATTGTTGAACTCAGTTCACTAATATTTTGTTGAGGATTTTTGCATCTTTATTCATCAGAGGTATTGGCCTGTAGTTTTTCTTTTTTGTGGCATTCTTGTCTGGTTTTGGTATCAGGGTAGTGCTGGCCTTGTAAAATGATTTTGGAAGAGTCTCTTCCTCTTCTCTTTTCTGGGTGAATTTGAGAAGAATTGGCATTAATTCTTCCTTGAATGTTGGTAGAATTCACTAGGGAAGCCATATGGTCCTAGACTTTTGTTTGTTGGGCGGTTTTCAATTACTAATTCAATCTCCTTACTAGTAATTGGTCTTTCAGATTTTCTATGTCTCTGTGATTCAGTCTTGGTAGGTTGTATATTTCTAGAAATTTGTCCATTTCTTCTAGGTTGTTGAGTTTGTTAACGTATAATTTTTCATAGCATTCTGTTAATGAGCCTTTGTATTTCTGTGGTATTAGTTGTAACCTCTCCTATTTTTTTCTTGGTCAGTCTAGCTAAAGTTTTGTCAGTTTTACCTTTTCAAAGAAACAGCTCTTGGTCTCATCAGTTTTTTTTTTTACCTCTTGCCATTTCAATTTAGTCTGTTTCATTTACTTCTGCTCTAAATTTTGTTATTTCCTTACTTCTTCTACTAACTTTGGGCTTTGTTTGTTCTTTTTTCTGCTAGTCCCTTCAGGTGTAAAATTAGTTTGTTTCTGGAGATAGGCATTTATCACTATGAATTTCACTGTTAGAATTTCCCTTGTTAGATGCTTTTGCTGCATCTCATAAATTTTGGTATGTTACATTTCCATTTTTATTTGTCTCAAGGTATATCCTTTATTTCTCTTTTGATTTTTTCCTTTGACCCATTGATTGTTCAGTAGCATTTTGTTGAATCTCTACATATTTGTGAATTTTTCAGTGTTCCTTGTGTAATTAGTTTCTGAATTCAAACCATTATAGTCAGAAAAGATCCTTGATATTATTTCAGTCTTCATTAAGACTTGTTTTGTGGCTTAAACATATGATCTATCTTGGAAAATGTTCCATGTGTACTTAAGAAAAATGTGTATTTGTTGCTTTCGTGTGGAATGTTCTATAAATATCTTTTAAATCCATCTGGTCTAACATGTTGTTTAAGACCAAAGTTTTCTTCCTGGTTTTTCTGTCTGGATGATTTGTTCATTTAACTAATTGGGGTATTAGAGTCCCCATATATCATAAATTATAATTATTATATAAATACTATTATTGTATTTCTCCTTTTAGGTCTGTTGATATTTGCTTTATTTGTTTAGGTGTTCCTATGTTAGGCATATAAATATTTACAAAGGTTAGATCTACCTCTTTTTTGACCCCTTTCTTATTATGTAACACTCTTTTTTGTGTCTTAATACAGTCATTGTTTTAAAGTGTATTTTGTCTGATACAAGTGTAGCTACTAAAGCTTTATATTGGTTTCCGTTTGCATGTAATCTGTTCACTTTCACTGGGTGTGTCTCTTGTAGGCAACATATATGGGAGTCTTGTTTGTTAAATCCATCCAACCCTTCTGTGGTTTTTTTTTATTAGAGAATTTAATCCGTTTACATCCAAAGTAATTATTGATAGGTATGTGCTTATTGCCATTTGTTAATTGTTTTGTGGCTATTTTTGTAGTTATTTCCTGTTCCTTTCTTCTTCTTTTGCTCACTTTCTATGTGGTTTAATGACTTTCTTCAGTGGTATGCTTATATTCTTTCCTCTTTATCTCTTGTGTATTTACTACACATTTTTATTTCGTGGTTACCATGATGCTTACATATAACAACTTTATAACAGTGTGTTTTAAGTTGATAACAACTTAATAAGTTTGATCCCATTCTAAATCTCAACATTTAAAAAAGATTTTATGGGATTCTATTTTATTTATTTATTTTTTAAAGATTTTATTTATTTGAGAGAGATGAGACGAGAGAAAGAGATGGAGCAGGGGGAGGTGGAGGGAGAAGCAGTCTCCCCACTGAGCAGGGGATCATGACCTAAGTGACCCAAGCGGACACTTAACCGACTAAGCCACCCAGGTGCCCCTAAATCTCAACATTTTAGCTCTCCTCCCCATTTTGTTTTGATGTTATATTTTGCATCTTTTTATCTTGTATATACCTTAACTAATTATTGAATCATCGTTGTTTTTACTACTTCCGTCTTTTAACCTTCATACTAGCTTTATAAGTAATTTACTACCTTTACTATACTATATATTTACCTTTCCAGTGATACTATTTCACATGTGTTCTTGTTACTAATTAGGGTCCTTTCTTTTCTGTTTTTACATCTCTTTGACAACCAGTTTAGTGATGATGAGCTCCTTTAACTTTTACTTTTCTGGACATTCTGAAACATAATCTTGGCGGATAAAATATTCCTGGTTTTGGTTTTTTTTTTCAGCACTTTGAATATCTTGTGCCACTCTCTCTTGGCCTGCAAAATTAGTGCTGAACAATCTGTTAGATAGTCTCATGGGGATTCCCTTATATTTAACAATTTTTTTTCTCTTGTTGCTTATAATATTCTCTTCCTGTCTTTAACTTTTGACATTTTAGTTGTAATGTGTCTTGGTGTAGGTCTCTTTGGGTTAGTATGCTTTGGAACTCTCTGGGCTTCCTGGATCTGGTGTCCATTTCCACCCCTATGTTCAGGAAGTTTTCAGCCATATTTCTTCAAATAAGATTTCTGCCTCTTTCTTTCTTCCCTTCTGGAAGTTCTACAATTCATATATTAGTCCATTTGATATCCTTTAATTTTCTGAAGTTATTTTCACTTTTTATTTCATTTATTTTTCTTTTTGCTGCTTTGATTGGGTGAGTTCTACTGCCTTTTCTTTAGGTTGACTGATCCTTATTTTCTGTTTCATATCTAGTCTGCTGTTGAATCCCTTTATTGTATTTTTCAGTTCCATTGTTATATGCTTCAGTTCTGTGATTTCTGTTTGGTACTTTGTTAAATTTCATCCCTGTTGAAGTTCTCACTCTATTCATCCAGTCTCCTCCCCAGTTTGGTGAGCATTTTATGACCATTACTTTGAACTCTTAATAAATTTACTTTCTTCTTTCATTAAGGCTTTTTTATCTTATTCTTTCATTTGGAACGTATTCCTTTGTTTCTTCATTTTGCGTGACCCTCTGAATTGGTTTCTGTACAGTAGATGAAACAACCATCTTTTCCAGTCTTGAAAGAATGACCTTGTGGAGGAGTTGAACCTTTTCATTCAGCTCTACCCCAGCTCTTGGTCATCTCCCAAAGCTTTGAGTTTATCCAAGCAGGCTGTTATATTTTTAATAGCTCCCAGTAGTTAAGGATGTACCAAGAGCTGTCAGTGCCCCATAATGGAGGATCTCTGCACCTAGATTCAGACTGACTGGAGGCCAAACCTTCAGGCAGCTGCTTTTAAAAGTATACAGATATATACAATTCTGAGGGGCCAGGAGCATAAGCCTCACTGACCACCAGAGCCAGGCAGTCCTGAGGTACGTCCCCTAAGTGACATTCACAAAAACTAGGGTTCCAAATGAGTATATGAGCTCCTTTCTGGGTGACACCCAACAAGCTGGAGAAAGACTGAGAGCACTAAGATGGCATTTATAGCCTCTGTTCCTTGAGGAAGCACCATAGGCCACTAAATGTGTGGCAAACCTAAGTCCTGCCCTTAGTCCAAAGCTCTAGGACAAATTGGCCTTTTGACAGGAAAAACTAAAGGTATGCCTCAGTCTGCTATCTGTGCAGTGTTCTGAGGGTGGTAGCCTGCCAGCAACTGTCCCTTTGATTACTACAGTCCCTTGGGACCCTGGAATGCCAGCCCTTCCAGCCACCACAGCCAGGTGATTAAGGGATGCCCCCTGAGCATCAGGCACTGGACTCAGAGCTCCCTTCCAGGAGACACTGGCCCTCTGGAGCATGGCAGAGGGTGAGCGTGAAGATAGTACCTGCCCTCCGAGGTCTCTGGAAAGGATTTCAGTCAGCCTCTAGATGATTGTTTTAATTAGAAGCCTGCCCCTCAGGCCACAGTTATGATGATTAGCTAATAGGCCTACTTCACAGAAAAACCAGGCTCCTGGGTCAGTTGCCTCTTGCTATGCCCGGGAGGGGTGGTAGTCAGTAGCTCTTTGGGCACTCATTGTGCATTGGTTATAGTCCTTTGGGACCCAGGAACTAAGCCCCACTGGCCACCAGTGTCAGGTGATGTAGAAGTGTCCCTTGGCAGCAATCACAAAAATTGGGGCACCAGGGAGGGTTCTGAATTCCTTTCTAGGTGATTATTACATTCCCATGTGACCAGCAACACAAGCTCCTCTGTTCTCCAGAGCCAGGTATTCAAGAGATGTCCCCCTGGGCAGCACCCACAAAAATCAGGGCACCAGACACATGTAAAGGTTCCCTTCTGGGAGCTACTCGTTCTCTGGAGCACAGCAAAGAGAGAATGCAAAGATGGCACTCCCCACTCTCCATCCCTGGAGGATGTTCCAGCAGGCTCCTAGATGTGTGAGTTAAATTAGATGCCTGCCCCTCAGGTTGAGGTTTTAAGCAAGTTAACGTTCTTCACTTTAAGCTGCTTCTGAGCTGGGCCTGGGGGCAGGTCAGTTCCATCACACAAACCCTTTAAGAGGCATTTCTCAGATTACTACAGACTTGGGCGTCCCACTGTGGGACATTTTGGGGACTCATCTCTGAAGTTCCTGTCTTAGAAGTTGGGGTGACCAGTGTGGGTTTTGAACCTTTCACTCCTCAGGAAGAAGCTCCGGGTATTTGAGTTCCCTCCCAGTTGTGGGTTGCAGCACCAGGGGTGGGGTTCATGATGAGGTTGTATCCCAGCCTCTCCTACCCACTTTGATGTGGTTTTTTTTTTTTTTTTCTTGTTTGCCTAATGTGTAGTCATCATTCACTCACTCAGCCTTTAGGTTTTTTTAAGAAGAAATTGGTTCCATATGTAGCTGTAGATGCAGTATGTTCCTGAGAGGAGGTGAATTCGGGGTCTTACTACATCACCATCTTGAATCAGACCAAGTCCTCTGTTTCTTATTGATCTTCTGTCTGGCTATTCTGTCCATTATTGAAAATAAGGTATTGAAGGGGCGCCTAGGTAGCTCAGTTGGTGAAGCGTCCAACTCTTGGTTTCGGCCCAGGTCATGATCTCAGGGTTGTGGAATCGATCCCTGCATCAGGCTCCACGCTCAGTGAGGAGTCTGCTTGAAGATTCTCTCCCTCTCCCCCTCCCCCTGCTTGTGCTCATTCTCACGCTTTCTCTCTTTTTCTCTCTAAAATAAATACATCTTTTTAAAAAAGAAAAGATATTGAGGGCTCCTGGGTGGTTCAGTTGGTTGAATGTCTGCCTTCAGCTCAGTTCATGATCCCAGGGTCCTGAGATCGAACCCCACATCCTCCCTCTGCCTTGCTGCTCCCCCTGCTTGTGCTATCTCATGCTCTCTCTGTCAAATAAATGTATAAAATCTTAAAAAAAAGAAAAAGGTATTGAAATTTCTGATTATTACTGCAGAATCATCTGTTTCTCTTCAATTCTGTCGATTTTTGCTTCATGTAATTTTGGGGCTTTGCTAGGTTTGTATGTGTTTTATGATAGTAATATCTTCTTGCTGAATTGAACCTTTTATCAGTGTAGTACTTCTGGGTCTCTTACAATCTTTTTTTTACTTTAAATCTATTTTGTCTGATTATAAAATAGCTACTAGCCCTCTTTTGGTTATCATTTACATGAAATATATTTTTTTATCCTTTACTTTTTAGATGCTTTGTGGTTTTACATCTCTTGTAGACAGATATAGGTGGATTGTTTTTTTTAATTTTTTCCATTCTGCTTATCTCTGCCTTTTAATTGGGGGCTTTAATCTATTTTCATTTGAAGTAATTACCAGTAAAGAGTTATTTCTGCCATGTAGCTATTTGTTTTCTCTTATATATGTTGTTACTTAATTTCCTTCATTACAGCTTCTCTTCTTTGTATTTACTTGTTTTTTTGTAGTGAACCTTTTTGATTCCCTTTTCTATGTATTTTTAGTTATTTTCTTAGAGATTCCAAATAATATTCGTAACAACCTAGATTGAGTAATAGCCTCTTAGTTTCAATAGTATACAAACACTTTGTCCTATTTATCTCTATCCCTCTCCCTTTAGTATTGATATTGTGATAGAAATTATATCTTTTTATATTATTTCCATTTACATAGATGTAATTATTACTTCATGCATTTGCCTTTAAAGTCTTTATGTAAAAATAGTTAAAATTGAAACTACAGTAATGCTGGCTTTTATATTTACTTACTTGGTTACCTTTACTGTTTGCTAGTGTTCTTTATTTCTTCTTATGGTTTTAAGTTGCAGTCTAGTGTCCTTTTATTTCAGCCTGAAGGACTCACTTTAATAGTTCTTTTAAAACAGGTCTACTAAAAATGAACTCCGTTAATCTAGTGCTAAATTTCCCCCTTAAGTAGTCTCTCGAAACATTTACATAGAATATAGGCAAAGAAGTATGCATACATAATCATCAAATGATTTCTCCCCTATTGATGCAGTAAAGCAGTAAGTCCCATGGTTGCCTGAGAATCATCCTGGGAACTTACAAACAGGCCTTACCCTAGATTTGTTGATTTAAGTTCACCAAGGATTCTAATGTTCATCCTGATTTGGGATTCACTTTTACTTAGAAATTCAGGTGTTCCCTTCAGATACTTTGTGTTAAAGGAGTATACAGTAGTAAGTGGAAAAGCAAAAATAGTTTGAGATGTGACTGCTTAGCTGAACAGTTACCGTGCTCGTGCAGTTCGGAGCCATCACAGCAGAATTCCATACAAATCCTAGGCCTGCATAGTTTGCAAATAGTCAAAATGGAAAGACTTTGCTGCCTGCTGGTTTTGTCGTCATTGCTGGGCAATGACATACGTCGAATCATCTAAATGTCTATTGAATACCTACAGAATGAATCTTTACATGCCTCGTGAAACTGTCAGACTTTCTTGTATTAAGCTGTGTTTTCATTTTGAGTATTTTCTAGTTTAGTTTATATTTTACTCTTACTTTGTTATATCCAGACAATAGACCTTCCCAATAAGATGTTTAATCCATTAAGCAAAGCACCTACATTTAGTCTCTTTTAATAGGCGAATATGTTTATTATTTAGGTGCCTGTGGTTCATGCTTGAAGTTTTAATGACAAAGAATGAAAACAATAGCCATGCCTTTATGAAGAAAATGGCAGAGAACATCAAGTTAACAAAAGATGCCCAGTCTCCAGATGAGTCCAAGACAAATGAAGTAAGATATGTTAGGCCAGTGTGTGTTAATTACAGGAAAAAATATTATGGTCTTTGTCCCACTTGTTTTTCCCATTATATAATAAATTAGATTACAGAATGTTCATAAAAATACATATTTATGGTCAGTTTTATTGTATTTTATTATAATTGAATTCTGTTATTTGAAGAATGTTTATTACCCTGAAAAGGACATTAAAACTTCTACGGAGCAGGGGGATAAGAACTAATAAAATTGACTACTCTGCTGTCTTACAAACTTAGTAAGTTACAGACAAGTAGATATTCCTTTTTCTGTATTTCCCTTGGTTTGGTTTGATTTGGTTTATTTGTCTTTAATGCATACTCAGCATTCATGTTAATTAAGCAAAGGGCTTTTTTGTTTGTTTTTTGTTTTTACCAGGAGGCTACATAAGAGAAATGCAAACACAAATGTGAACTGTTCGAGGAATAAATAATACCCACATACTCACTCTTTCGATTTCATTTTATACATCGGGTAGAATTGGTACTTGTGGTTATTTTGCGCTACTGAAAGTTATAATATGATCTTTTTTTCTTTCCTCCCTAGAAACTTTATACAGTATGTGATGTGGCTCTATGTGTTATAAATAGTAAAAGTGCTTTGTGCAATGCAGATTCACCAAAGGATCCCGTCCTTCCAATGAAATTTTTTACACAACCTGAAAAGGTAATTTTTTTCTCTTCATGGTTCTACCATGATAAACTGATTTAAGTTTCAGTTACCATCAACCTTAGTGGCAAATAGTGGATTGTCTTGACTCTACAAAGTAAGAAATATCTCTTTGTATTTATATCAAGGAATGGGAGATTGTCTTCCAAAGCCCTGAACAAATGCCGTTCTCACCTTACAGAGTAGGAGAATGCAAATCAGGCTTTATGGTGGTGTTCTTATGTGAGCTATTCCTTCTGGGTGTTTCTAGTATGTAAGAGGAGTTTTCAGATTTCTTAAATTATTTTAATCTCACTTTGTTAAAATGCTGTGTTTTATCAGGCAAGAAATAAAATTTTTGGTACAGTATAAATATAATTATAAAAATGTGTGTGTGTGTGAAATAAAGTGTTAGAATTAACAGAATTGGCCTTGGCAAATGATAAACCAGTATTCTAATCAGCAGCTTCTAACATTAGGGACTTCAGACAAGTTAGCTCTTCTAAGCCTCAATTTCTGTCTCTCTAAAATGCAGGTGATAATAGCTGTGAATAATTATTATGTCTATAATTTTATGTTTATGAGAGTTTGTCACATAGTAAGCATTCAATAAGTGGTAGTAATAATTAATACATTTGTTCTGCTATCAGCAAATTAAGTTTTCCATGTAAGTAAATTTTCCAGCTAACTAAAAGCTCTTTGTTTTTCCAACTAATTGGAATTTTATTTCCTGCTTTAAGGAAGCATTTGCAAGTTTAACCTTCCTGTGCTTTGTTTAAAGAACAGAATCCTAATTTTTTTTTTTTTTTTTTTAAACTAAGTAGGCTCCACACCCAGCGTGGGGCTTGAACTCAGGACCTGAGGTCAAGAGTCACATCCTCTGCCAGCTGAGCCAGCCGGGCGCCCCCAGAGTCCTGAATATTTTTAATTGGAAAAAATATGTCATTAAAAAATTTTTTATACATTTTCAAACCGTAAGATATGCTTCAGAATATTCAGAGTAATACCCTCTCTTAGAGTATTTGACAGAAGAACATACCGGGAAATGGAGCTTCCTACTTTCAATGCCATACTTTGACAAAAATTTTAAACGGATTTTCTTTATTATTCCTCACTTATTGTGCCTAGTTTTTGATAGGAATAATAAAGATTGCAGAGTTTTGCCTTCTAAATAAATATGTACTGATCTTTATAAATAGTCCTACCTGAGCTCTTGAATTTAAATTTACTTTATTGTTGACCTAGGGTTATCATGACCAGAATAGTACCCAAATAGAATCTTAATAAAATCATGATCCCATCATCAAGAATTAAATTGCTGGGGCACCTGGGTAGCTCCGTGGGTTGGGCGTCTGCCTTTGGCTTAGGTCATGATCCCAGGGTCCTGGGATCGAGCCTCACATCAGGCTCTCTGCTCAGCGGGGAGTCTGCTTCTCACTCTTCCTCTATCTTCTCCTTCTCTCTCTTTCTCCCTCAAATAAATAAATCTTTTTAAAAAAAGGAATTAAATTGCTATAGGGCACTTGGCTGACTCAGTCAATAGAACATGTGATGCTCTTCTGGGCACTCTCAATGTCAGGGTCGTGAGTTCAAGCCCCATGTTGGGTGTGAAGCCTACTTTAAAAAAAAAAAAAGCTGTTTCTCACTATACCAGAGTTTAGTTGGTTTTGTTTTTTTGTTTTCTTAAGAAGTACTTTTTTTGTTTTCAATGAACAGTTTTCCTCATTTCCTTTTCTGATATGTTGCTTTTAATCTGGTATAAATTCAAACACTAGAAAACTAGGCATATTAGGATAATGAGCCTAGTGAGGCTGTAGTATATCTTGATGAATAAAGTGAATGAACTTTCATGCCCAGGCTTTGTAACATTTATTTAAGCTGCATAAAAGCCTTTGTGGAAAAAAAAAAAGATACAGCTGTGCCCGGAACACATGCCAAAACTGTGATTTCTTTATAGGCACATTTAAGCCATCTGTTCTTTCCTATGACACCAGTGTGAAGGTAAACTTAATAAAAGGAAAGAAAAAAAGATTATTTTTAAAGTGAGTTTACTTAAAAAATAATAAACTTCTTGGTCATAGTGAATCAATTTACTTATGTGACACCATTGTGGTTTATATGTGTGCTAATCCCCGGATATTTAACAGAAGCATCAAAGGATTCTTAAGTTTCATATAGATAAAACTTTCAAGAAAGTACCATTAGTGTCCACATTAGATTTAATTCATTTATTGACTAGTAAACATCACTGCCGCCAAAGAACATTATAATTCACTTAATTATATTTTGGCAGTGTATTTATCTACATGATTTGGACAGTCTTCTTATGGTTCTAAGAAACACAATATTTTTAATTAAAGTGATGATTTTTTTTTTTAATGAGGATAATTTTCTTGAGATCCAGTGTGGAGTTATTTTATTGAATATTAAGTGCCTAATATAGGCACTGTACCATTTTGGATGTTTTGGGATCCCAGATGAAGTAGATTTTACAATAAAGTGGAGAAAGTAGCTCATTGAATAACCTGGAGACTATTTGCCCTGAACTATATGGAAAAAAATAGGAATGTGTTTTATTTAAAATGTGATTTAAGTAATTGAACTCTGATATTTTCCAAGTCTTATGTGCCATTGAGTTAAAGCTAGACTTAATGACATGGTTCATTAAATATGCTTTATTTGAGGAATTAATGTGTATGCTGGCCCAAATGTAATTGTTATTATTGTAAGGCACAGTGTCTGAAAAGTCTTATTTGGACAGTAAAAATACACATATTCACTTGATTTTTTTTTTTTTTGTAGGATTTCTGTAATGACAAGAGTTATATTTCAGAAGAGACCAGAGTACTTCTGTTAACAGGAAAGGTATTATGTACTAGATAATTTAGAAATCTTTATCTCATATATATATTACTTCTGCTCTTCTTAGAAATAACTTTTAAATGTCCCACAGATTTTATAGTTCCTGATTCTTAAGGATCGTATTGTAGATTGTAGCATCTAAAGTCTTTGTTCTCTCAGGCCTTTTTCTGCCATAAGTGACTCTTGAAATTACGACCATGTGTTCTCATCAGTAGTAGTATGCTTCAAGTTACTCAGAATCCACAAAGCTGATTTTCTTGAAAAATGGTATAATAAATTTAGATATATAAGATTTTAAAAAAAGAAATAATTTTAAAGTATTAATGTGTTAGATAATTTATATTCTATAAATAATTTTAAGGTATTAATGAGTTAGATAATTTATGTTCTATAAAAGTAACATGACACCTAAAAGAGCAAGAGAAATTTAATTTTTGATAAAAACGGTGTCTTAAACTATTATTATATACATTTAATAGTTTATTTGTAAGACATTTTAATATCTTATGTATTTCACTGTGTGTTTCAGGGGCACTTTTTATTTTGAGCAATAAGAAACAATTAAATATTGCCTAGTTATTTTTAAGTAGAAGTAATACTTGTGACTTGTAATTGTATTCAGACAAAACCGGTTTTGCAAAATTATCATTTCTAATAAATTTAGAATTTAACTGTCCAGAGTAACAACAATTCCTTGGCTTAGGCTAAACATTATCTTTTACATATGTCTAAATTTATGTGACTTCCTTACAGTAAGTATAAAATAACATGCATATGTGTAATTTTTAGCCAAAACCTGCTGGAGTACTAGGTGCAGTAAACAAGCCTTTATCAGCAACGGGAAGGAAACCGTATGTTAGAAGCACTGGAGCTGAGACTGGAAGCAATATTAATGTAAATTCAGAGCTGAACCCTTCAACCGGAAATCGATCAAGGCAATTTTTTTTCTCCACTTGTTTTTTTTTTTTTTACTATCACTCACTACTTGGTTCATCTTTTAATTTTTACCTAAGGCACTAGATCACAACAATAGACTTTAGAAAACATTTTGGCATAAAATAATAGTGCTGAGTTTTAGTACAGTTAGTGATGGAAATTACATTTTGAACCCATATAACATTCCGAGTGTGTAAAAAAGTAAATGGAACAAATTTAAGAACTTTTTTTTTAAGATTTTATTTATTTATTTGAGAGAGAGAGAGCATGAGGGGAGGAAGGGTGGAGGGAGAAGTAAACTCCACACTGAGCAGGGAGCCTGACACGGGACTCAATCCCAGGACCCCAGGATCATGACCTGAGCCAAAGGCAGATGCTTAACTGACTGAGCCACCCACACACCCCAAATTTAAGAATATCTCGTATAACTAATTTACATGGAAATGTTTATATAAAAAAATTGAACACTTAGGAAAACTGTGAACATATAACTCTTAAATAAATTGAATTTATATGCTTTTTAATTTGTAACTCAATCAGATTAGTATAGCATGAGTTAAGATAACATTGTTATAACATTTCTACTTGTAAGAATATTCCATGTTTATTTTAACATGTCAAGTCTTACCATGTTAGCTACTGCATAAAAATTTCCACCTGACCCTACTCTTATCAACACTAAAAATTAAAGCTTTTAAAGATTTTATTCTTACTCGTGAAATTATAAGTATAAACTCAGTTGGTCTTGTTTTAAACACATTCTTAGCAGTAGAACCCCAAAATATAAAATAAATTAACATGGAACATCTGTGGTTAGAGAAATGGTGGGTCTCAAACACCTCCCCTGTGATCTCTTCTTCCAGCCCCTCTCCCTTGCAGAGCATTAAGAACATAGACTGGAGGGGCGCCTGGCAGGCTCAGTCAGTGGAGCATGCGACTCTTGCTCTCAGGGTTGTGAGTTTGAGCCCCGTGTTGGGCGTGGAGATTACTTAAAAACAAAATCTTAAAACAACAAAAAAAAAAACACAGACTAGAGACAACTCTACTATACACCATCTGTAATACATCTATCACTTTATTTTTACTTGTTTTAGGGTTTTCTACCCCCAAGAGAAAGTCTTATATGATTCTGTTTCTAGACAGCTGATCTTTCTGTCAGGTGGTTTTAGGCAGTCACTGGTGTCATAAATTGGTACGGTGAAAGGGAATCAATAACATGATATAATAACAGCAGTGGTCTATAACCACAGAACATCTGAATCTTGCTGATGTTGCTTCATTTGGCTGGGCTTCTAAACTACCATAAGCTTCTGCTTCCTTACTGGTTAGTGAAAGTGTAGGCTATCTGTCCATGTGGTGAAATAAAGAAGCTTTGGTTTATTTTTCTTCAACAGGGAACAGAGTTCAGAGGCAGTAGAAACTGGAGTTAGTGAAAATGAAGAGAACCCTGTGAGAATTATCTCTGTCACACCTGTAAAGAATATTGACCCGGTAAAGAATAAGGTAAATTTTTAAAATTTCACAAATGGATTTCTCCCAGAGATGATTACAGTTTCATGGTAGATGTTGAGAAACCCCCACTTAACAAGTTAATACGTACCACCTACTCTGCATTTGTGTGTCCCACCTCCCACTATGCTTACCGTGCTCCCACTCTCCAGAAAATGACTCTGCCTGCACGCACTCGTTTCAGGAGTTTATGCAGTCACTCCTAACAGTACCTGTCTCCCAAAACTTGAAAGACTAGGAGTTGAGAGTTTCTGACATCTTACTTTGAAAAGTTGATTGACTCCTATAAGGGATGTGTACACTGTTTTATTTCTGTTTTTTAAAAGTTAAATTTATGAGTTAACCTTTTAAAATATATTTGAATTTTTGTTAAACAGCTACATTCTTTATTATTGACCTTATAAATATGGCACCCAATTTTCTTAACAATTTTTTGGCAGGAGAGAAACACTGGTAAGAATCAGACCTTAGTTTGAATCCTGGCTCTGCCTCTCATTGGCTGTGTGTTTACTTAGGCAGATTGCTTGACTTCTCTAAGCTTCTGTTTAACCATAGAATGAAACCAGTAACTTACCTCAGTAGCAGTGGCATAGAAATACTATTACATCTTTTCCTATAGAATCATATTCTCAACACATTTTTTATTGCCCACCGTATATTTATAGTATTCATCAAATGTTTTAGCAATCACCGTCAGGTACATAAAATACAAAACTGTACAGTTATTCCACAATAGCTGAACTATACGAGCTCATTATCTGAATTCAAACTGAATAGATAAGGATACATTTTTAGATCAGTCTCTCACTATTCAACCTCTTGCTGTTTGTTATATGAAGTTCAGTATGTCAGTAGATTCAGGTAACAGAGAGCCTCTCACTATCAAAACTCTTGGAATTTAGAAACCAATAGACTTGAATATTGTGGGATTCTTATATAGAATTTAACAGTCTTCATGTAAACAGACTTAGATGCAAAAATGCATATTGCCATAGACATTCATTTAAACATATTTAACATGTTTAGGAAGAGGTGGTACAGGGATAAAAATGTTTATCTGGCATAAACAACTATCTATAACTTTACTCTCCTGTGATACAAAATTCTGTGTAAGATACAAATTGATGTTATATGTCAATTATACTTTAATAATAGAAAAATGTGATATTTAAATTCTAATTTTTGAGAAGCCAAAATGTTACCTTATGAATAATCTATAATATTGTTCCAAACCCTTATTTGAACTTTTTCACACTTCCAAAGAATTTTTTTAAGAATGTTTTCTTTTTTTTTTTTTTCAAAGATACCATTCATTTATTTGAGAGAGAGAGAGAAAGAGCAAGCACGAGCAGGGTGAGGGGCAGAAGGAGAAGCAGGCTCCCCTCTCCCAAGATTCTTGGATCATGACCCCAGCTGAAGGCAGACCCTTAACCAACTAAGCCACCCAGGCACCCCCTCCAAAGAATGTTTTAACAGATTCGCTATAGCCTTGAACACACAAGGGTTGTATTTTGACAAAACTTAATCGCTTCCTAAGCAGGTCTCCTGTAAGTTGGTGTTGTCATTTCTTTCCAAAATCTGAGTCCTCAGTCTTCCAGGCTCAAAAACTATCTTGTTGCTATACCAAAAGAAGACTAAGATCTGGGGCGCCGGGGTGGCTCAGTGGTGAAGCGTCTGCCTTCGGCTCAGGGCGTGATCCCGGAGTCTTGGGATCGAGCCCCACGTCGGGCTCCTCTGCTGGGAGCCTGCTTCTTTCTCTCCCACTCCCCCTGCTTGTGTTCCCTCTCTCGCTGGCTGTCTCTCTCTCTGTCAAATAAATAAATAAAATCTTTAAAAAAAAAAAAAAATAAGATCTAAGATAGTGTTTCTTACTAACCAATTTTTCAAAGAAATTAATGTGTAAACCAATATATTATGTGTATAAAAATTATCCAGCAAACTAGATATGGGTGTTTACAAATCAGGACATTCTTGGGGTGCCTGGGTGGCTCAGTCAGTTAAGTGTCTGACTCTTGATTTTGGCTCAGGTCATGATCTCGGGGTTGTGATGTTGAGATCCAGCTCTGCGCTGGGTGGTGTGGAAGCTGCTTAAGATTCTCTCTCTCCCTGGGGCGCCTGGGTGGCTCAGTTGTTAAGCATCTGCCTTCGGCTCAGGTCGTGATCCCAGGGGCCTGGGATTGAGCCCCACATCGGGCTCCCTGCTCAGCGGGGAGCCTGCTTCTTCCCCTCCCACCCCCCATTTGTGTTCCCTCTCTTGCTGTGTCTCTAGCAAATAAATAACATCTTAAAAAAAAAAAAAAAAGATTCTCTCTCTCCCTTTCCTACTGCCCACCCCAGCCCCCCACCCCCATCTCTAAAAAAAGAAAATTTACTAAAATGAAAACTCATGAAAATAGTAATTTAAGTGAAAAGATTCACAAATCAGTGTTACACTTTGCTGGGCAGCAATGTCAAGAGTTCCACTTCTTCAAGGAGGCGATATGGAAATATTGCTAAAAAGAAAAAGAAAATCAGGACGTTCTCTCCTGTTACTTACTCTGTGAGGGAAATCAAATTGTAATATGAAGGATGACTCAGGGAGGTGGTTAAAAGGAGCAAGACATACCCCGTGGATTCAGGCAAGCAGTGCTGCCACTGTTGTCTTTAAGGAGGCTTCTTTTTCTTCATACCTGTGGTTGACCAGTGGGTTTCCTCTTTCATTTCCCTTTTAATGAGTTCTTTAAACATATGCACATGTACATAATATTCATAAATGTGTAAGTACAGTCATGTGCATGATTTTTAATGCAGTCTTTGTTCCTTTTAAAAAGTAATCTGTTAATTTTATTCTTGTCTTACCATTTTCACATGTGTATACACATAAATATTTCCTTTCCCCTTTTTTGCCACTACAAACAATGTTACATTAAAAATTACATGTGCGTCAAACATTTACTGGTGATTTAGATATTTCCATATTGCTTCCTTGAGAACACTTGACATTCAAGTGGAACACTTGACATTGCTGCCCAGCAAAGTATAACACTGATTTGTGAATCTTTTCACTTAAATTACTATTTTCATGAGTTTTCATTTAAGTAAATTTTCCTGAATCATGAAAGATTTATAAATATTTTTTACCCAGTCATTCTGAAAAGATTTTCTGGGGAAAATGAAAATTAGCTAATTGAAAAGATTAACTCATTTTTTAGATGATGGTAGTGCTCCTTTGTCTTGCTTTAATCAGTTAAAATTTTATCAGTTAAAATTGTGATTCCTAAATATCCTTTGTATAAAGGTCACTTTCTGTTCTAAAAACTATTAAAGTCCATTATATCTATTATATTAAAATGGGATTTTATTACTTTGAACATTTTAGATGACTTAACATATATATTTGGTAAACTAGAGAAAAAAACGTTCAGAAGAAAGTAGAAGGTTAATGATTGCAGCAAAAAGTGACAAAAATTAGAATGTATGAGCGGAGTGAGAAATTGAAGAACTTTGTGTCATAGAATTACAGAAATTATTATAGTGAAAGAGGCATCATAGATAAAGAGCATATTCAGTTATGCAAACATGCTCTCCTTTTTTAAAAAGTGATAAATTTAGAGCATACCATCGATTAAAAGGACCTTTTCACTTAGAATGAGTGTGAAAGCAAAACTCAGTAGATTTTCTCTCTGTAGACCACCTGTGCATTTTAATAGGCATTTACTGCATAGATTATATGTGCCATGCCCCATGGTTGGCAGTGCTCTCAGGTCCTACCGTCAAGGAGTTCATTAGAAGCCTTGGAATTCCAGCTCCTCGAAAATACTTTCAAAATACTTCTTTCCAGTACAGATCATTGATATTTAAGGAATTTGTGTTTATAGAATTGTTTTGTGCTCTTTCAGGAGATCAGTTCTGACCAGACTACCCAGAGCAACATCAGCGGTGACCGAGGAAAGAAAAGAAGTGTAGCAGCAGCTGGTACAGAGAACATCCAACAAAAAACAGATGAGAAAGCAGACGAATCAGGACCACCTGCCCCTTCAAAACCCAGGAGAGGACGCCGACCCAAGTCGGAATCTCAGGGCAATGCAACCAAAAATGATGACATAAACAAACCTCTTGGCAAGGGAAGAAAGAGAGCTGCGGTCAGTCAGGAAAGCCCCGGGGGTCTGGAAGCAGGTAATGCCAAAGCACCCAAACTGCAAGATGTAGCCAAAAAGGCAGCACCAGCAGAGAGACAGATTGACTTACAAAGGTAATGGATGCCATTCTTTCTGAACTGTCAATTTAGACATTTCGCTTTGTTCTTAGTATGTGCCAGTCTCCCCAAACACCGAGGCATTTGGGACTGAAAACTGCCCTTGGTTTTCCTGAGTAGGTTATAATGGCATTTCTTTTGATCTCATAACCTCCAGGACGCCAGTTTGAAGAGAGATCTTGTTTCTTTTGTTTAATTTTTAATTAGGATATCCTGTTTTGTATTTTTGCTTACTAGCAAGGACAGTATTAAATTTTGCTCGGTATCCTTCACACAGTTATATGGGCTTTAGTTAATTTTTAAAGGGGTACCTTTTGGGTAAAAGGTCTCAGAATGGGGCGCCTGGGTGGCTCAGTCAGTTAAGCGTCTGCCTTCGGGCTCAGGTCATGATCCTGGGGTCCTGGGATCGAGTCCTGCATCGGGCCCTCTGCTCAGCAGGGAGCCTGCTGCTCCCTCTGCTGCTCCCCCTGCTTGTGTGCTCTTGCTCTCTGTCAAATAAATAAATAAAATCTTTTTTAAAGGGGGGGGGGGTTCTTAGAATGGAGAAGACAGAAGTCATGACACACAAACACGTATCTCCTGCTCTTGAATTGCTCTTGTTAGAGTTCATCTTAATATACGTCAGCAACTTCCCTCTTCCCCCCCACTCTCCAGTGAAACGACCTCCCAGCGGCTCATCTTTGATCATTCTTGGGCTGGGACTTCAGCTTCTCTACCTGGTAATGGTGGTGTTCCAGGTGGAGATCTAGAAGTTGGTTCCTTTCATACTTGGCCTACAGTTAGAACTTAGCCCTACCCCCTTCTTTTTTCTTTCTGTATCGTACCTGACTCATCTCCCCTTGAATCAGATTGTAAGCCTCTGAATTCCTTGTAGGAGAGAGACAGTTTTGATCATCTCAGGATGACCCTACGATCCTGCTTCAGTATTTTTATAAAGTATAGTGTTGCCTGAAGCGTATGCGTTGAAAGTACACTTTTTAAATTACCATTCATGTTATATTTTCTTATATTTTAAGTGTCTCAGGCTGTCTTTTACAACATCTCATGGGAGCGGATCCAGGCCCAAACCTGATCTAAGTAATGGGTGATTCTCCTACTCACTTCCAGTTTTATGGACTAATAAGTGTAATAATGAAAGCTATTGGGGGCAAATTTATTATTTTTCTCCTCAGATCTAGATCTTTGACCTAGAACATCATATTTACCCTCTGCCTCCTCTTTGTCATCAGTAAGACAGTATAATATTACCTTCTTCAAAGGACTGTCCTAAGAATTAAATGGATCAGTAAATATAAAGCACTTAAACCAAGTGCCTTTCACAGAATAAATGCTCAGTCATTGTTACAGCCATTGTTTTGAATTCTAGTTTCTCTACCTCTTAATACACTTTTCAGTTACACAGAAGTTGAACAGTTTCCTTTGTGATGGCCAGAATTTTCTGAAGGGTTTCTAAAATTCTATTCTAGCCGTTCCATTAGTACTGATCATCACACACAGGCCACTTGAGCCACCTGACCTGACCTCTCATTAACTGTCCTGTTGTTGCCTTCTAACAAAAATATCCAAGGGTGCTTACTTAGTCCCTGAAAATGTTTTCAGTAGCAACCGGATCTTGTCTCTGATAGCGCCTCGTAAAGCCCCCTGCTCTACTTTTGCTACACCGTGTGCCCCAACATCATCAAACCAACAAAAACGGCTTTCGCGCCAGAGACTGGTTAAAAATAGCATTGAGCCTTCTTGAAAATCTAAAACTGTCTTGAGTGAAAAACACCTTAGAAGTCTCAAGTATGCTGGCTAGTAGGTCATTGGGGGCGGGGGGGTAGTGTGTTAGCCAAAACAGAGTTCTGTGATGGGGTCTATATTCTCAGTGAAGTTAGGTGGTTAAGTTAGATGTTCTTGACAACGCTGTACTGTGTTAACTCTGGAGACTAGATTGAGTATTTTGCACACATATTTCAGAAACTTCTGATTGAACTGTCTGCTACTAATTTAACAAAACATAGTACATTCTGAAACTTTCTCCCAAGCTTTCTTTTATCTTTTCCCAAACCTAATATACAGCTCTGCCCTTACATTCTAGCATTATGACTTAAGCTTGGAATCCTGATGAACTGTTCAGGGAAAGCTCACTTACTCCACAAACTAGATGCAGTCTTGCTTGGATGCAAGAGTAACCCCTCTTGAATAGAATTGAATGCCTTGTCAGCACATCAGTGTTGCTCCTGGTACTTGTCATTTGTTCTTTTAACAAATACTCAACTGATAAGAGTGCTAGGCATCATGCTGAGTGTTGGCAATACAGATGTTTCCAAAGTGGAAAGGCTCTTGCCCTCAAAGAGTTTATTTCCCTAGCTTATCAACTCCAGAAGAGACCAGAAAACTTTCACATTAGGTCTGCTGATGGATACAGTAAAAGTATAGGATTTTTTTTTTAATTACTACATAAAACAGAATGAAACTCTGACACATGTTACAACATGGATGAACCTTAAAGACATTACGCTGAGTGAAATGAGCCATACCCCAAAGGACAAATACCATATGATTCCATTTATATGAGGTACCCAGAGCCATCACATTTGTGTAGACCAGAAGTGGAATGGTGGTTGCCAGGGCAAAGAGGGAGTAGGCTTTAGTGTTCAGTGGGTGTACAGTGTTTCATTTGGGGAAGATGAAAACATTCTAGAAATGAATGGCCTTGATTGTACAGCATTGTGAATGTACTTAATGCCACTGAACCGTATACTTAAAAATGGTTAAAATGGTAAATGTCGGGTCATATAAATTTTACTACAACAAAAAAATTGCTAAATAGGATAATAATCTCTAACACTAATATAGTACTGATAATGAGCCAGGCTCAATTCTAAACTCTTTGTTAACCTATTAAATCCTTAAAACACCTCTTTGTGGTAATAAGTTCTAACATTATTTCCAGCTTACAAAGAAAAGAAACCCAGGTATAGGGGTAGCTTTTGGTCTCTGCTTATGTAAATAGTGGGGCCAGGATTAAACCCAGGCAATGTCTCTCCAGAGTTTGTAACTGCCATTGTATATTGTATTTTAAGATAAAATTAAGTCTTAATTCTAAGGTATTATACATGTGCACAAAACTGGTAGAGAGTGCTCTGAAAATACTTGTATATTTTATTTTCTTGTATATCGTAAATAGCTAATGTAGTTGATATGTGTAATAGTTTCCATAATGGAGTACATTTGAGTTAATTTTTTTTTTTAAGATTTAATTTACTTATTAGAGTGAAAGAGCACAGAGGAAGAAGGAGAGTGAGGGTGAGAGGGAGAAGTGGGGAGCCCGATATGGGGCTCGATCCCAGGACCCTGATATCATGACCCGAGCCAAAGGCAGACACTTAACCACTGAGCTACCCAGGTGCCCCGCATTGTTAATTTTTCTAACTCTAATGTGAAAAGCTAGTTTATTTAGTTATTTTTAAGTTTATTTAAGTAATCTCTACACCCGTCATGGGGCTCAGTCTTAAGACCCTGAGGTCAAGAGTTGCATGCTCTTCAACTGAGCCAGCCAGGCGCCCCTAAAGCTATTTTATTTAAAATAACCACAGGTTAAGCCAAACAAACCAACTATAGTCATCTTTTTTAACTCTTTCAGAGTACACGCAAACAGAAGTCCCTGCATGTTAGCATCAGAGAGGAATAAATCAATCAGTAGATCAGAGATTCTTGAAAGTGGCACACTTAAACGAAGCACCTCATGCTAAGAACATTGTCAGACTGGGGCGCCTGGGTGGTGCAGTCGTTAAGCATCTGCCTTCGGCTCCGGGCATGATCCCGGAGTCCTGGGATCGAGCCCCACATCGGGCTCCTCCGCTGGGAGCCTGCTGCTTCCTCTCCTGCTCCCCCTGCCTGTGTTCCCTCTCTCGCTGGCTGTCTCTCTCTGTGTCAAATAAATAAATAAAATCTTTAAAAAAAAAAAAAAAAAAAACATAGGCTGATGAAAATTAGGTAGAATAATGTGTGGAAGATATTTGGGGTGGTGCTTGGCATATTTATTAATAGAAATAATAGTAATAATAGGGAAAGGTTGTTAAACCTTTGTCTTGCCAACAGTCAGTAGGAAGCAAGTACAACCCTATGTTAGAGGTAAGGAGACCTGAACAGACTGTCTCCAGGCACCTATGTCAAATCTAGGAGCATCCCTTAGTAAGCACCTCAGTGTGGTCGTTCCTCCAGTAATTTATGCAGTATTTTAAACATTTTTAAACTGTGAACATTCAGAACTCTATTTGTTTTTCCTCTTAAAATGTAAAAGATATTGTGTAATGATGTAAAAGATAATGTGTATTTACCATCAAATGATGGAATAGACACACCAAAACAAAAGTTCCTGATTTGTGATTTGGCTGATATTTTAACTATCTCAACTTAAGGAGAAATGTTAAATGGTCAAAATCCTGAAGGTACCGGCTTTATTTTTATTACATGTCGTAGTTTCCACCCTCCTACAAGATTCTAAACCTACTTCTCATTGGGGTGTCTGGCTGGCTCGGTCGGTAGATCATGCCACTCTGGATCTCGGGGTCGTGAGTTCAGGCCCCACATTGGGCATAGAGTTTACTAAAAAATAAGGAAAAATAAACATACTTCTTACTAACTGCAAGTATTACCTGTGGTTGATTTGACATCCCACCTGTATTTTCCTGAGACCTGGTGAGGATCACATACAGATTAAAGCCACATGATTACAGTTCTCAATATAGAGCTAATCCAGCACTTTGAATCATCCTGTTAAGGTTGTCATTAAAATTTCAACCAGCTAATTACTAGAAGAAGAAATAGTGTTGCCAGACATGAGAGCCATCAAACACTAAATCTGTGAGCGAGGGATGACCCCAGGGTGATAGCTTGCTTATTGCTCTGGAGACTCAAAGCCTCGCCTAGAGGCCTTGCCTTGTGAGGTGAGGTCTGAACTGCTGCACTAAAGTAGTTCGCCGCCCGGACTTGAAGCTGGAATGCAAGACTCCGACAAGGAAGGCCCAGTACCCTAGCGCTTCTCTGTGGCGCTGCTCTCTAACTTCACATGCCACTTCAGTCTCTTCCTCAACCTTGCATTATTCTTCATGCCTTTCACTTGCTTAATTTCTCACTCAGATGGTCTGTTCTTGCTCTGGTCCCAGGTTTCCACAGTAACATCCAACAGGACCCTCTCCCCTTGACATTACCCGAATCTTCTTTACTCCATCTATTCCTTTGTCCTTCTGAATATGCGATCTCCTCTCTACACCTTATGCTACTACCGCCGCTCGAAAACTCACCCAATCTTATTGCTTGATATTTGTATTATCATTGTGTGGTTATATTATTAATGAAAAGCGTTTTGGGGACCCTAGTATATGCCAACCAGTCTAGATACTTCATGTCTGCTACCTTGTTTAACCCTTCAGCGCTATTAGGTAGGACTCTTGGTAAATGGTAGCCTCTAGAGCTATTCTAATACCACAGCCAGCACTTACAATGTGTGGCAGGTGCTAACCCCTTAGAATTCCTCTTACTAGGTCCTCTTACTGAGGTAAGGTAAGCGTTAGGTAAATAATTACTTTTAGTATGATTCCTACTTGTATAATTTATTTACTAATTGAAGGATGGATATTTTATCCAAAACACGTATGGTATGTACAAAAATTTACTGGCATAGATTTTATTTCTTAATCTGGGAGTTGATGCTGAGCATTTTAACTTGTAAACTATAGAATTTTTAGATCTCCCTGGATTTTTGCAGTAAATGTTCCTGTCTGTATTTTGGGCTATATTTGGAATTGTTACGTCAAGAAAATTCCTGGAATTTACCCTATACATTTATAATAATTAGCAATTTGTGTATTATGGCCAGGAAACAGTATCTCACAACTGGACAATTAATGTTGGCTTTCTGAGTTTTGGGTGAAGGGTAGATCATTTCAGTTATTTAGTTTACTTGTTTTTCCTTTGTTTTTGAGCCATTATCCAGATGGCAAACAATTCCAAACATTTTGCATTGAAAATGTATTTTTATAGGTCTGCTGATTCTTCGGTATGTTCCTCTTACACTTAAGGCTAAATTCTTCCACAAGGAAGAGACTATCAGGAAACACCAGTGGAGAAACAGTCCTTAAATTTGGGACTTCTGGGGAAACTAAATATAAAGAAATTATCTATAGGAAAACAGACTATAGTTTTCCCATCTTTGGATGACTATGTTTTGCTTAGCATGCTTAGTGGAAGTATTCAAGAATCTTGGAATTTTTTTTTTTTAAGCAAAGAATTTCCTACTTCTGTGCCCAAATATCTGTATATTGAGAAAGTTTCCTGTCATTACCTGGGTTCATATCTTAATATCATAGTAACCCCTAAGTATGTATCTTCATGTGTTACGCAACCATATATTACTTTGATGTGAATACTTTTTCAGTGACAGGTGAATTTTTATCAAAATAGTATGACATTTCTTAGAAGCCAGGTGCTTGGGTGCGATGACGGTTCTGGGACATAGAATCAAGTTCATGAAATTCTTCCAGTGATCTGGATCATTTAAAAGTCTGTGAGAGCAGCCAGGAAGATACTGAGGACTCAGAGCTCATAAAGGGAAGCTGCCTGAAGGTGCAGCAGGCAGCTTCTAGAGGACTCTTTGATATCACATTATTAAATCTGTTTTATATATTATAACAAACTAAGTCTCTGTAAGAATCTTAATCACTTAGCTTGTTTTTTAAGCATTGTCATTTTAATAAAATGTATATGTAGTGGAATACAAGTAAACAACTCCCTTATCTTTCTCCCAAGTTTGGAACTGTTGCAGAGGAGACCCAGTTTTAATGCTGATATGGCTGGTGAAAAATGTGGAAATGACAGGCCAGGTGGCTGCTAATGCCTTGCCTCTGAATTGAACCACCACAGGCAGACCTGAATGCCCCTTTTGGAGGCAAAAGAAAACAAATCTAGGAGAGGACAAGCCCAGCATGCTTAGTTCCTCCACCCCCCTTGCCCCTCCCCTATTAGATGGGTTCTTCCTCCTCCCAAAGAGGACTTAGGTGAGAGAAGAGAGATCATGTTCCCCCATGCTCATGCTTCCAGAGATGAGACTGTCTCTCCTTAGCAGGGAGATGGGACCAGTGGGGATTTGATTCCTCTAACCTCTTTAAAGGAATTAAGCTAAATTTCCCTCGTTTGTTTTTTTGTGTTTTTGTGGGTTTTTGGGTGTTTTGTTTTGTTTTGTTTTTTGTTTTTAGTATACTAAAATGTATGTGTTTGGAGCCCCTGGGTGGCTCAGTTGAGTGTCTGACTTTGGCTCAGGTCATGATCTCAGGGTCCTGAGATCGAGCCCCACATCAGGTTCCATGCTCAGTGGGGAGTTGGCTTCTCCCTCTCCCTCTGCCACTGCCCCTCCCTCTGCTTGGGCTCTCTCAATTAAATAAATAAAATCTTAAAAAAATATGTTTACCCAGTTCAGAAGTCAGAACTTCTTTTGCTGCTTATAAATAGTGCCCAGTAACTTTTTTTCTGTAATACCATTTTGAAATAATACTAATGACAGATTACAGTTATTTCAAATAAATAGCTTTTATTGTTTTTATTATTATAAGCAGATCTGCCATTGATTGGGTAGCAGCACCTAGTGGTTGAAAGTAAAAACTTCTTCATGGTATTTTGTGTTTATATAGTTTAGAGAAAGATTACTTAAAACAAGGTCTCAGGTGAAAAATAAACTTGAGATTTTTTAGATAATAACTGTAGAAATGAAGTAATTCTTCTGGTTTGGTGTGTTTTCCCGTTTATGTCTTTTCTAACTTTTCTTTCTTCTACTCCCCTCTGCAAGGTAAAAAGAAAACTCATTTGCAAAGGGAGAAAATGAAAGCCAAACAGAAGGAGGCTCCAGCTTCTGCAAAAACTTGGATTCACAATGTCCCTGAACAGAAAATGAAGTTAACTTCAGAACACACTTTCTGCCTTGAAAACTGAAAGAAACTATTACTTCCTTTTCACATGACCACAAGTCCTTTGATGGAAATGTACAGCAGAAACTCTTGAGAGAGAGGCTAAAAGCAACTCTATTCTACCCTCCCCTAGACTTTTCTTATGAAGAGTCAATAATTAAGCAAATTGCTTAACACTTGGTTCCAGTTCCTGCATATCTGGAGTTTAAAAAAGCATAATACACCATTAATTTCCATGCTGCAGTTTTTATTTTAAAGAAAGTAACAGGATGTCCTTACACTGACACTGAAAATTCATCAATTTTAGAGCCAGGAATTCCCGTGTTAAACAGAAAAGAAAAAAAAAAATAGAAGTCTACTGAATTAATTTTTTAGAAGAAAAGAGATCAGATTAAATATTTCTTTGTTTTTCCTTTTGGAAACTTTTATGTATAATTCTTTCTGCCTGCCTACTTTTCTGCAAAAATGAGATGTACAGATTTCAGTTCCCTGCTATGAAAAGTGATGTGGTGGCAATTTTATAAATGTTGCTTTCTGATTTTTATCAGAGTGAGAAAATAATTAAAATTATTATTGATTTCATATCACTTCATATTTTGATTTCCCCTCCATTTTAGTTTAATATAATTTGCAATAAATGTACATATTGTTGTTTGTTTCATAAAGCATATCACTTTAAAATGGTTTTTACTCCTGTGATTATGTTGGAATATTTGGAATTTTAAAGGAGTAAAGACTGCCCAGCATTTGGTTTTATAATGTTTGTCACCAGATTTTTATTATTGATGTAAAGAAAAAGTCAATTTTTTTTAAATAGTCGGACTTTGGCAGCTTTGTAAGGAAAGTTGGAGGTGTTTAGGATTGCTATCAATCTTCAGCATTGTGCTGTTGGGAAATAAGTATATTGCTTTTGTCTGCCAGTCTGGGCTCAGTTTTTATGTTTATTTTAGAAGACAACTGTTGCATCAATATATTGTTTCTTGGCATTGTTCAGCATAGGTAATGTGTGCACTTTTTGTGTACACATAATCATATTTAAGTTTTTTGCATAAAATAAATGCTTCTAGATGTCATATGGTAGTCTTTTTTAATCTCTTTATCATATTATGTTTTCTTGTGAGTTTCTTTTTATGTGAAAGGGCTAAAGTCATAACATGATTACAGTCAACTCTCCATTATCTATATAAAATAGTGACTATGCCTCAGGTTTTGAGTTTTGCAGTCATAATTTAAATCACAGACTTAATGAAAGCAAGTATTTTGCAAGAGCTAATTCAGGAGGAACTTGAAATTTGTCCTTCCTCGTGATCAGAGTTGTAGCTGCCCCCCATGCCGTACTTGACGCTCTTTCCCGAAGCCCTAACTGAATGTGCTCACTCAGTTGCCTTGCACATTCCCAGTGAGGGTCAGAAGACATAAATGACACTTGCATTAGAACTTGGTGTTGAGAGGCTGTAGTCTACAATGGATATAAAACAGCGAACGTGAGCTACGTCAAAAAAGAATGATTATGTTGAATGTGAAATTTGCCAGTAAATGTCACGTATCTCATAGATAATCAAGAGTTGGCTGTATATTGACTCAGTGAAAGATGGGTAATTCTTTCAAATATGCATGTACACACATTTAAGTATTGGATGATGGTTAGGGAACAGTGGATACAAGTGATAGAAAACAATACCTTTTAAAAGGGCAGGAAAAGCCCTCACTCTTATTGCCTCTTCATTACCCTTTAGAAGGAAAGTATAAAATATTGCCTCCAACATACTGAAAAAGAATATCTATGCAGAAGCATCAGAGAAGTCCCTCAAGCAAACAGTGGACATGTATATTTAGAAAGATTTTTAAAGTGCTCTTAGCATCAAACAACTTGATTCTTAAGGCCACTGATCTGTCACCAATTAAAAAGCACACTGGTAGGGACCTTTTTCAACTCCTTTTGATTACTCAGCTAGATTACCTGGTGTTAAGTCATATTTACAACATAATGTAGCAGAACCATTTGCATCTGTTTGTGGCTGCTTCGATTTTTTGCAGGAGAGGAGTTTAGCTAAAAGGATCTGGTCCACAGGTGTATGTAAATGGCCCCCCTGGTTTCATAATATGATGCAAGCCTCTGGCACTAAGGGAAGGGAATAGGAGAAAAAGATTTGAGATGATGGGGAGGGATTTAAGGGACATTTGTCAGTTTTCCTTTGAAAAAAGGAAAAAGTTAAATCCCTTAGGAATTTGATATTCACATCTCAGAGAAATACAACACAAAGTGCAGACTTATATTTGAGAATTAATGTTAACCCTTTGTGTCTAGTTTGAAGCTTCTTGTATTTGTCTAAAACTACAAGCCAGAATTTTGTATCTCCTTTGATAAAAAGTGTGTATAATGTAAAGTAGTTTTGCATATTCTTGTGCTGCACATGGGCTGAATTTTTAAAAAATTTTTTAAAAACTTGAAGCAGAACCTTGTAATTTGTGTAAATGATGAGTGTAAAATCCTACCATAAAATGCTAAAAATATGCATTGTTTCAAATAAAACCAAGAAATGCAGCATTATATAGTAGTGTGGAACCCTGAATATTCATGTACCCCCTGGTATGTCACAAGCTGATAAAATATCTGCATATTTTCTCTTTGGATTCTGGAGTCTGCATATCCTTATAAGAAATCAAATGTAATCATAAATCAAAAAATCAAACCTTCAAACTTCCTGGCTACTAACTCTGATCTGACCTACAGTGACAGGGAGAACATAATAGACAATAAATTCTGGTAAACATTTGGGAAACTTTAGAAGTTGCTTTTTAACCCAACAACTTAAAAGTGGCCTTTCATTTATATTTTGATACATCTATTTACTGCAAATTTTGGACATGCGCATTTAGTTTAAAAACTGATGGACAGCAAGCAGATTGCATGTATCCGGAATAAGAAATGAGCTGAATACGAAATAAAGCTAGCTATCCTGCCTGGTTCTGTATTTTACCCTCAATGGGATTACCATTCTACACCTTGATATTTGTATTGTCACGACTTTTCTAACTGCACTATTCACATGGATAAACTGTTCATAGAAACCACTGGAGACCAACAAGTCTCCAACAGTCTGACAAGCTTTGCAGCCTGCCTCAATATAATCATGGCATTGCTCACAAGAAGTAAAAGTTGGCCATAAGCCAGCAACAGTGTAGAACAATGGAAATGAATGTGCAAAATCACATACCTTCTCAGCCTGTAAACCAGAGCTGTAAATTTTCACTTCCGTAAGAGTAATAAACCTTCTTTACTTCATTTTGTGTCTTATTTGAAAGGCCAATGGGGACACCTGGGTGGCTCAGTCAGTTAAGCATCTGACTTGAGCTCAGGTCATGATCTTGGGGTCCTGGGATTCAGCCCCACATCAGGCTCCCTGTGCTTAGTGGGGGAGTCTGCTTCTCCTCCCTCTGCCCCTCCCCCAGCTTGTGCGCTCACACTCTCAAAAAAGAGATGAAAGGCCAATAGGAACATGTGGGTCCCATTTCTAAGGAATCTGGGCCAGGGTGGTGATCAGGATTTCAATTTTGGGGTATTTCTCAAATAACATTTATTGATGCTGATTGCCAGCTAAAGGCAGTTTCCTTCCCCTTGTTCTCTAGTTACTCCTGTTCTCTAGCAAAGACCATGTATTCTGAATAAAATCCATTCCTTTTAGGAATAGCACTGTATCAAATTCTGCGAGAAGCTTGGAAAGCAATCAATCGGAGGTCATTTATGCATGTAAGGAGCAAGGTCCAAGTCTACGGAAAGCCAGTAAAAACTGAAGAGTAAGGGGTAGCGATTTTCCTCATTACAGGTATTTATGTAATCTGTACAGACTAGGCACAATGCCAGGGGCTGACACTAAAAACGCTAGTTTGGGGCCTTAGAAGGACTAGCAATACAAAGCAAATGGCACAACACAGGCAGATACGACTGTATCAGGTGATACATTGTCTGGACTTCAAAGCCCTGATAGATCCTATAGAAATGAAACCTACCTTTTCTATATAGAGAAATACAATACAACTCTTGAGAACTGTAAGAGGAGATGCAGTTTCTGAAAAAAGTACTGCGCTGAGCAAGCCTGTGCCTCACAATGAGCTGGATCTGATGCAGGAGGTTGAGGACCTTCTGAGCAAAGGTGACCACAAGGAAGGACAAACTGCAGCCAGGGAAGGACCAGAAAGAAGTCTGCTAGTTCACCAGGGCAAACTGCCTGAGCACTTCCTACGCATGAAGGATTACTCCTCTGAAAACTGGAAGACCTTGTCCTAGCCCCCAAACCTTGCTCACCCGCTGTCCTGAGTGCATGCCCTCCCCAAGCACAAATTTGGGTGTGCTGACAATTTCTGTAGCTTCTTTGGACAAACTCTGTGTAACCGTAGGGCCTTACTGTGCTCTAAATTCTGGGGAGACCCAGGCAGTGTCCCCTTGAAGCACCTCTTTTAGTTTTGTTCTCAGCCTTTTAGACGAGACTCACCCCTGATGGCCATACACCCTCATCCCAAAAAAGTGCCTGAGAACATTTTCCTCTAAAAGGTATGGCAGTTTGGCTATCTGGTGTCCCCTGGCTTACAATGGAGTGTACCCTTCCAAGAGACAGGCCAGCTTCAGAACACAAGAGGAACCTGCCCCTTCACAACCTACCTCAGGCTAAGAACTGAAAGGCAGAAGGCTGGTACCCCTCAAGCCACTTAACTTGTAACCATTGTACAGCGGTTCTTTTAAATGTCCTATGTAGAACAGGCCCAGCTTGGTCTGCCCATGGACTCAGAATTACAAACAGAAGGGCCTGCCTCTTTTTTAGAAGTCAGAGCTCACTGGGATCAAAACTAGACAGATCCCACGGCCTTTCTCTCTCTCCACACATACATGCAACTAGGATCTTCTCTTGATCACAAGGCATCCACCATGCTGTGACGGTCAACAGGTCCCAGTCTCCAAAGCTAATTCAGGGAAAACTTTCACAAATATTTTATGAACCAAATATTATATCATCTCCAGTCTGATGATTCTGCCTTTTTGTGACAATAGCAACATAAATAGCAGCAAAGTGTTTGTTGTCCAAAGACCTGATCTTCACTGAGGCATTTCTATTCTACTGATAATTTTGGCATTGTGTTTTGAGGGTGAGAACAGCTAAACATTAGAATTCCTACGGAAGGATGAAGGCATTATTAATATTCCATAATAATTAGCAGGGACAAGAAGAAAGCCATTGTGCAAACACGGCCTTCATTGCCATTTGGCTTTGGGGAGAATAAGGTTTGAATGTGGGAAGGAACAGATTAGAAAGATTTCTGCCTGAGTTCATGTCCAGTTTAATATCCTTGCTTGTGATCAGTATTTTTCAACAATAATAGTTGAGCAAAGAGGCTCAGAAAGGGCTGGCATTGCAACTAGAACCTCTGCCCCTATGAAAGCTGAATCATTGAGAGTACGGATTGCTGAGATGCAAAGAAGACACTTGCTCTGTGAATTCAGGCAGGAACCCTGGAAGGCTTGGGTTCAGTACCTCACAGCAGCAATGAGACAGCAACGGGGTGGTGATGTGTATATACAATGGAATACTAAGCAATAAAAAGGAAGGAAATACTAATCATGCTACAACATCAATAAATCCCAGAAGCATTAGGCTAAGTGAAAAAAGCCAGACACAAAGAACTACATATTATAGGCTTCCATGTATATGAAATACCCAGAGAAGCCCAATCTATAGAGATATAAAGTAGAATAGTGGTTGGCGAGGGCTAAGAGCAGGGATAAACTCTAAATGGGCTCATGGGATCTTATCAGAGTGATGGAAATGTTCTAAAACTTGATTGCAGTGATTGTCACACAACTGAATAAATTTACTAAAAACCACTGAATTATATTTTATGGTAAGTTATACCTCAATAAATCTTAAGATAAATGAGACACCTGGCTGGCTCAGTCAGTAGAGCATGCGACTCTTGATCTCCGGGTCTTAAGTTCAAGTCCCACACTGGGAGTAGAGATTACTTTTTTTTTTTAAGATTCTATTTATTTATTTGACAGAGAGAGACAGCCAGCAAGAGAGGGAACACAAGCAGGGGAAGTGGGAGAGGAAGAAGCAGGCTCCCAGCCAAGGAGCCTGATGTGGGGCTTGATCCCAGAATGCCGGGATCACGCCCTGAGCCGAAGGCAGACGCTTAACGACTGCGCCACCCAGGTGCCCTGGGAGTAGAGATTACTTAAAAGAAAAAAAAAAAAGATAAATGATACATCTTCGAAAAATCTTTAACTATGAAAAACAATGCAGCATCCACCTATGTACCAGACTGTCAAATCCACATCATGTCAAAAATACCATTATTAACTATAACTGAATTTGCAGGCAAAACACCCACTCCTCACAGGATTACTTGCTGGAGTCAATCTGGTTCTCAGCTAGGCAGGTCTGGAAACCATTTTCTCCACTGTGGTCATGGCCACAATTGACTTTATCAACCAAAGATACAAAATACTATGTGTAAACAAGAGACCAACATATTCACAATGACTGATCAGTTCCTTCTCTTACGAGTTCCTGTCCTTATGAGATATCAGAGAACTCACGTGTGCACTCTCTCCAGCTGTACACATGGAGGAAAGGCCATGTAAGGACAGAGTGAGAAGATGGCCAGCTGCAATCCAGGCAAAGAGGCCTCGCCAGAAAATGGATCCCCCGGTAGAAAGCAATCTAAGGGATGGGGCTTCCTCTGTGATCCTGACCTCTCCCATGGTTTTCTGCCCCTTCTCCAATGGGACAGGGATTTTTTTCTTTCCCCAACCTTATCTGATCTTCACCTATACTCCGGGGTGAAGAGTTGCTTTCCTTTCCCAGCAGCTATGAGTTTTGTTACATAGGGAAGAAGAGTCCAGGCAGGTCTTGGTTTCCTTGACACAGCAGCACGTGCTCACCTCCCCAGGCCTGCACTACCAAGAAAGGCTTGTCTCTGGTCTCCACCTGTGCCCAGTAGTCCCTGTGAGTGTTGATCAATGACCACGTAAAAGTACCTATGAGTAGATGAAAACTCCCCTGGTGTCTGAGGCACCTTTGTTTAGATTTCAGGCCATCTGGTTACTTCAATTCTCTGATGGGTTCAAGAAAATGACTTTGTGTTGGGGCGCCTGGGTGGTGCAGTCATTAAGCATCTGCCTTCGGCTCAGGGCGTGATCCCGGCGTTCTGGGATCGAGCCCCACATCAGGCTCTTCCGCTATGAGCCTGCTTCTTCCTCTCCCACTCCCCCTGCTTGTGTTCCCTCTCTCGCTGGCTGTCTCTCTCTCTGTCAAATAAATAAATAAAACCTTTAAAAAAAAAAAAGAAAGAAAAAAGAAAATGACTTTGTGGATTAGTAGTAATCACTCTCTTTATAGCTTTCTTCACCTTCAAGGCAGAAGACAGAAGATCCTAGATTCAAAATAATCAGACAAAGAACTGTACCTCAGTTACATCAGTCTCGTCATTCTTTATGACAACTTGGAGTTTTTGTGTTTGAATTGTTCTCTATTGAAATTGCTAGAATCAATCCTGAAAAGCAAAAACACTAACAATATTGCAATTTCTGGAATATATTGTGACATGGGACTTTTATGAAATTCTGACACACATAAACTTATGCTTAAGACTTTTCCCATAATTTGTTGATCTTGATTCATGCAATACTTTTCAAAATTAAAATAAATAGTATTCTTTGCTCAACTATGAGTGAGGATAGATGACAAATCTGGGTATAGTCTTTTTTGAATATAAAAAAATTTTGACAATACCATTAATAAATTTGAAGAACTTAAGGCTTAAAAACCAGAAATTGCGAGAGAACTTCAGGGAAGAAGGCAGAGTACAAGGATCCTAAACTCACCTCGTCCCACAGATACACCTAGATAACACCCACATCAGTGTAAATAACCCAGAAAATGACCTGAAGACTGGCAGAACACATTCTATAAGCTAAATGTAGATAAGAGGCTACATCAAAGACAGTAGGGAGGGTGGAGACAGAGTCAGGAGCCAAATGGACCCACAGGCTTGTTTGTGGGAGGGAGGGACTCCATGAACAATGGAGAGTGGACAGGAGCAGACCCCACCGCATCAGGCATGCCATGCACAAGAAACCCGCACTTGGAAGACGAATCCCTATAACGTTTGGCTTTGAAAACCATAGGGGCCTAACTTCGAGTTCTTACAATCAGTGGGGCTTAACAATCCGAACTTTCAAATCACTGGGTTTGGCTCTGGGAGAGACAGGAGAGAGAAAAGAAACTGAGTCCTAAACCCTTGAAGAGACAACACAACCAACAGCCCCACTGAGATAAAGCACAGCAGCAGGAGTTTGAGAAATGCCTGAGGTATACAGAAGATTTATTTACTAATCTCATAGCAAGTGCTGGAGAAACAAGGATCTTTGGGTGATTTCTCCAAGAACAACATAGCTGGCAGGTGCCATTTTCCTCTGACACTGCACAGCCTAGACACACAGACACCATAGGAACCAGCACAGCACGAACACTCTCCACCTAGCTTGTTAACAGCACATTCCCCACCCCCCTGTGGATGTGTCCCCTCCATCCCAGCCTATGCCGCTTTCCCAGGCAGCTGTAAGGCCCCTCTTGCAGCAGACTGATGAGGATCTTGCTGGCACAATATGCCCCACCCCCACATTCTCCTGCCAATCTGCCCCCCAACATGCCCTTGGCAGTTATCCATCCAAAGTGGTGCCACAGGCCTGGCAATGTGCAAGCAGCCCCAACAGGGACCAGGACCACTCCAAAGTGACTCCCTCCCCGGGGAGAGGGGAAGATAATCACCCATGCCAGTTAGACTGTGGCCACAGCAGTGGGCTGGGAGCAAACATCTGTTCTGACTGCATGCTCCACCCACCAACTAAAGCTTCTCAAGGGAAGAGTGCCCTGCAGTTTGGTGCTACTGCAGCTCTGGAAACTGCCTGATGTGATTCAACTTAAGTCACTAACAACAGAGGGACCAAACCTTGCCCACAATAAGCAAAGAGAGCCATTGCAGGCAATTTGACGGAAGGCAAATGCAGCGCAGCCACAATAGTAGGATGCATGCGACACACAGGAGACACCATTGAAGCACCAGGTTCTGGTGAACAAGAGACAATGCACTACAGGGCACAAGAGGATCTCTCTTCATAAGGCCACCACTTCCAAGAGCAGGAAATATATCTGACCTTCCTAACACAAAAAAACAAAGAGTCAGACAAAATGAGGAGACAGAGGAATATGTCCCAAATGAAAGAACAGGACAAAATCACAGCAAGAACTAAATGAAATGGAATTTAAAGAAATGCTCATCAGATACTCACTGTGCTGGGGGGGAAAAAAGTGGAGGACCTCAGTGAAATCATCAATATTAAGAGACAGAAAACATTACCAAAAAAAATCAGAGATGAAGAACTCAATAACTAAAATTTTAAATACACTAGAGGGCACCGGGCTGGCTCAGTTGGTAGAGCATATGACTCTTGAACTCAGGGTTGTGAGTTTTAGCCTCACACTGGATGTAGAAATTATTAGAAAGAAAAAGAAAGAAAGAAAGAAAGAAAGAAAGAAAGAAAGAAAGAAAGAAAGAAAGAAAGAAAGAGTAAAAAAAATAAGGGGGGGGCACCTGGGTGGTTCAGTCAGTTAAGCATCTGCCTTCGGCTCAGGTCATGATCCCAGGTTCCTGGGATCATGCACCACACAGTGCCCTCTGCTCAACAGGGAGTCTGCTTCTCCTTCTACCCCTCCCCCCACACATGCTTGTGCATGCTCTCTGAAATTAAAAAAAAAAAAAAAAAAAGAATCATCAAAAATGCACAGAGGGGATAAACAGGCTACAGGAAGCAGAACAGATCAGCAACCTGGAGGTCAGAATAATGGATAGCAATTGAGTTAAACAGGAGAGAGAAAAAATAAGAAGAAATGAAAATGTGTAAGGAAACTCAGCAACACCATCAAGCATAATAACATCCACATTATAGGGATCCCAGAAGAAGGAGAGAAAGAAAAGGGGTGCAGAAAATTTACTTGAAGAAATAAATAATAGCTGAAAACTTCCCAAAGGATGAAGGAAACAGAAATATGGATCCAGAAGACACAGAGAGCCCCCAACAAAATCAACCCAAGGAGGTCCACACCAAGATACATAGGGATTGAAATGACAAAAAGCAGTGATAGAGAATTTTAAAAGCAGCAAGAAAAAAAGAAAACAGATACAAACAAGGGAAATCCATAAGGCTATCAGCTGATTTTTCAGCATAAACTTTGCAGGCCAGAGAGTAGTGGCATGATATATCTGAGGCACTGAAAGAAAAAAATCTGCAACCAAGAATACTCAATCCAGCAAAGGTATTCAAAATAAAGGAGATATAAAGAGTTTCCCAGACAGAGGTGCCTCTCTGGCTAAATTGGTAGTGTGTGACTCTTGATCTCAGTGTCGCAAGTGCAGGTCCCATGCTGGGTATGGAGATTACTTAAAAATAAAAATAATTTAAAAATCTTTTTAAAAAGTTCCACACAAACCAAAGTTAAAAGGTATTCATCACCACTAAACCAGCCCTACAAGAAATGTTAAAGGGGACTCTTTGAGTGGAAAGGAAAGATCATAAGCAGGAGTAAGAAAAGTAGGAAGCACAAAAACAGTAAAAGTAACTCTATAAAAATCAGTCAAGGGGTTCACAAAATAATAGGATATAAAGTATGACAATTTAGACCTAAAACATGGTGGAAGGAAGAGGAGTACAAATTTAGTGCTTTTAGAATGGGTTCAAACTTAACAACCATCAACTTAATACAGACTGCTATATGCATAAGATATTATATATAGACCTAATGGTAACCACAGATAAAATATCAGAAATAGATATGCAAAAATAAAAAGAAAGGAATCCAACTATATCATTAAAGAAAGCCAGCAAGCCATGAGAGAGCAAGAGAATGGTACAGACAAAAACTACAAAAACAACCATAAAACAAGTAACAAAATGGAAATAAATACCTATCAATAATAACTTTGAATGTAAATGGACTAAATATTCCAATAAAAAACACAGGGTGATGGAATGGATAAAAGAGCAAGACCGTTGGGGCGCCTGGGTGGCTTAGTCAGTTGAGCATGACTCATCTCAGACCTAAAGACATGTGCAGATTGAAAATGAGGGGACGGAAAAGCATTTATCATACAAATAGAAGTGAAAAGAAAGCCAGCGTGGCAATACTTATATAAGACAAAATAGACTTTAAAACAAAGACTGTAACAAGAGACAAGGAAGAATACTATATAAGCATAAGAAAATACAACAAGAATATAGCAATTTTAAGTATTTATGCACCCGAATACATAAAGTGGTTAATAACAAACATAAAGGAAATTATCAATAGTAATACAATAATAGTAGGGGGCTTTAAAACCCCACTTACATCAATGGATAGATCATTCAAACAGATAATCAACAAGGAAACAGTGGCTTTGAAAGACACATTGGAACAGATAGATCTAACATATTCAGAACATTCCATCCTAAAGCAGCACAATACACATTCAAGTACACATGAAACATTCTCCAGAACAGATCACATGTGGGGCCACAAAAGAAGTCTCGACAAATTAAAAAAGACTAAAGTCATATCATGCATCTTTTCTGTCCTTAACGCTATGAAACTAGAAATCTATCACAAGAAAAAATCTGGATAAAACACAGACAGGTCAACTAAGAAATCAAAAAGGAAATTAAAAAATATGTGGAGACAAATGAAAATGAAACAGTCCAAAATCTCCGGGATGCAGCAAAAGCTGTTCTAAGAGGGAAGGAAGTTTATAGCATTACCCGCTTACCTCAAGAAGCAAAAAACCCCGAAAAACAAAAAAACAATAAACTTAAATAAACAACCTAAACTTACACCTAAGGAGCTAGAACAGAACAAAACCTGAAACCAGTAGAAAGTCTGCTTCTCTCCCTCTCCCTCCACCTCTCGACCCACTCACACATTCCCTCTAAAATAAATAAATCTTTAAAAAAATCAACAAAAGTGATTAACCCTTAGCCAGACACATCAAAACAGAAACACACAACAGTAACAACAATTTTAAAAAGAGAGACTCAAACAAAATCAGAAATAAAAGAGGAAAAATAACCAATGCCACAAATGATTTAAGAGAATATTATTTTTTTAAGATTTATTTGAGAGAGAGCACAAGCAGAGGGGGAGCCCTATGTGGGCTCAATCCCAGGACCCTGGGATCATGACCTGAGCCAAAGGCAAATGCTTAACTGACTGAGCCACCTGGGCACCCAAGAGAAAATTATAAAAATTATATGTCAACAAACTGGACAATGTAGAAGCAATGAATAAATTCCTAGAAACACATAACCTACCAAAACTTAATCAGGAAGAAGTAGAAAATTTGACCAGACCAATTACCAGCAATGAAATTGAATCAGTAATCAAAACCTTCCAAACAAAAGTCCAGGACCAGAAAGCTTCACAGGTGAAACTTATCAAACCTTTAAAGAGTTAATACTTATTCCTCTCAAACTATTCCAAAAATAGAAGAGGAAGGAAAGCTTAAAAACTCATTCTATGAGGCCAGCTTTACCCTGATACCAAAACAAGATAAAGACACAACAAAAAAAAGAACTATGGCCAATACTGAGGAAAAATTGATACAACAATCCTCAGGAAAATATTAGTAAACTGAGTCATCACAAAAATGATTCAACACAATCTCGTGGGCCTTATTCCTGGGATGCAAGTGTGGTTCAACACTTGCAAATCAATCAACATGATACATCACATTAAGAGAAAGGATAAAAACCATATGATCAACCCAATAGATGCAGAAAAAGCATCTGACAAAGTACAACAACCATTCATTAAAGAAAACCCTCAATAAAATAGGTTTAGAGAGAACATAACTCAACATAATAAAGGCCTCTATGAAAAACCCAAAACAAACATGATACAAATGGTGAAAAACTGAGAGCTTTTGCCCTAATATCAGAAACAAGAAAAGGATTCCACTCTCACCACTTTTATTCAACATAGTACTAGAAGTCCTAGCCACAGCAATCAGACAAGAGAAAGGAATAACAGGTAATCAAATTGGAAGGAAGAAGTAAAATTTTCACTATTTGCAGATGACATGATACTATATATATAAAAATCTAGCGGGATGCCTGGGTGGCTCAGTCGGTTAGGTGTGTGAATTCAGCTTGGGTCATGATCTCGGGGTCCTGGGATCGAGCCCTGTGTTGGGCTCTGCGCTCAGTGGGGAATCTGCTTGTCCTCTCCCTCTGCCTCTGCCCCTCTCCTGCTCACATTCTTTTGGTCTGTTTCTCAAATAAATAAAACCTTAAAAAAGAAAAAGAAAAACCTAAAGACTCCACCAAAAAGCTATTAGAATAAATAAATTCAGTAAGGTCACAGGATACAAAATCAATATACAGAAGGGTGGCTCAGTCGTTAAGCATCTGTCTTCGGCCCAGGGCATGATTCCAGGGTCCTGGGATTGAGCCCCACACCGGGCTCCCTGCTCTGCTGGGAGCCTGCTTCTTCCTCTCCCACTCCCCCTGCCTGTGTTCCCTCTCTTGCTGGCTGTGTCTCTCTCTGTCAAATAAATAAATAAAATCTTTAAAAAAAATCAATATACAGAAATATATTGCATTTCTTCACATGAATAATGAAATGGCAGGAAAGAGAAATTAAGAAAACAGTCCCATTTTTAACTGCATCGAAAATAACAAAATATCTAGGAATAAACATAAACAAGGAGGTAAAAGATCTGTACTCTGAAAACTACAGAACATTGATGAAAGAAACTAAGATGACACAAACAAATGGAAAGATATGCCATGCCCATGGATTGGAAAAACAAATTTAAAATGTCCATACTACCCAAAGCAATCTACAGATTTAAGATTTTATTTATTTATTTCAGAGAGAGAGAGAGAGCAAAGAGAGAACATGCTAGCATGAACAGGGGGAGGGGCAGAGGGAGAAGCAGACTCCCTGCTGAGCAAGGAGCCCAATGTGGGGCTTGATCCCAGGACCCTGGGATCGAAGCTGAGGGCAGACACTTAACCGATCGAGCCACCCAGGCACCCCACAATCTACAGATTTAATACAATCTCTACCAAATATCAACAGTATTTTTCACAGAACTAGAACAAAGAATCCTAAAATGTATATGGAACCATAAAGGAGCCCAAATAGCCAACGAAATCTTTTTTTTTTTTTTAAGATTTTATTTATTTATTTGACAGAGACAGCCAGCGAGAGAGGGAACACAAGCAGGGGGAGTGGGAGAGGAAGAAGCAGGCTCCCAGCGGAGGAGCCTGATGTGGGGCTCGATCCCAGAACCCTGGGATCACGCCCTGAGCCGAAGGCAGACGCCTAACGACTGTACCACCCAGGCGCCCCAGCCAATGAAATCTTGAAAAACAAAACTGAAGGTATCAAAATCCCAGATTCCAAGATATATTACAAAGCTGTAGTAATCAAAACAGTATAGTACTGGGGGCGCCTGGGTGGTACAGTGGTTAAGCGTCTGCCTTCGGCTCAGGGCGTGATCCCGGCGTTATGGGATCGAGCCCCACATCAGGCTCCTCTGCTATGAGCCTGCTTCTTCCTCTCCCACTCCCCCTGCTTGTGTTCCCTCTCTCGCTGGCTGTCTCTATCTCTGTCGAATAAATAAAAATAAAAAATCTTTAAAAAAAAAAAAAAAACAGTATAGTACTGGCATAAAAACAGACACATAAATCAACAGAACAGAACAGAGAGCTCAGAAATAAACCCACCATTATATGGTCAATTAATCTTTGACAAAGACAGCAAGAACATGCAATGGGAAAAAGACAGTCTTCTCAAAAAAAAAAAAAAAAGGCATCTGGGTGGCTCAGTTAGTTAAGCGTCTACCTTTGACTCAGGTCATCATCTCCAGGTCCTGGGGTCGAGCCCCACATCAGGCTTCGGGCTCAGCTGGGTGTCTGCTTCTCTCTCTCTCTCCCTCTGCCCCTCCCCACTGCTCATTCTCTCTCTCAAAAATTGAATAAAAATCCTCTAAAACAAACAAAAAACAAATGGTGTTGGGAAAACTGGACAGCTGCATGCAAAAGAATGAAACTGGACCACTTTCTTACTCTATACACAAAAATAAACTCAAAATGAATGGAAGACCTAAATGTGAGACCAGAACCATAAAAATCCTAGAAGTCAGCACAGGCAATAATTTCTTTGACATTGGCTGTAGCAACATTTTTCTAGATAGGTTTCCCGAGGTAAGGGAAACAAAAGCAAAAATAAACTATCAGAACTACATTGAAGTAAAAATTTTCTGCAGAGCAAAAGAAACTATCAACAAATCTAAAGGACAACGTACTGACTGGGAAAAGATATTTGCAAATGACATATCTGATAAAGTGTTAGGATTCAAAATATATCAAGAACTTATACAACTCAACACCAAAATAACAAATAATCCAATTTAAAAATGGTCAGAAGAGGAGCACCTGGGTGGCTCAGTCAGTTGAGTGTCCAGCTCTTGATTTCAGCTTGGGTCATGATCTTGGAGTCATGAGATTGAGCCCTATGTTGGACTCTGCACTGACTGTGGAGTCTGCTTGAGATTCTTTCTCCCTCTACTTCTGTCCCTCTCCACTCTCGCCCTCTAAATTAACTAATTAGTTGATTAATTAAAATAACATAGCAAATAAATTAAATTAAATTAAATTAAATTAAATTAAATTAAAACAGGCAGAAGACATGAACAGGCACTTCTCCAAAGAAGACATACAGATGGCCAACAGACACATGAAAAAATGCTCAATATCACTAATCATCAGGGAAATGCAAAACAAAACCACAGTAAGATATCACCTCACACCTGTCAAAATAGCTAGAATCAAAAACACAAGAAACAACAAGGATTGGTGGATATGTGGACAAAAAGGAACCCTCTTGCACTATTAGTGGAAATGCAAATTGGTGCAGTCACTGTGGAAAACAGTATGAAAGTTCCTCAAAAAAATTAAAAATAGAACTACCAAATGATCTTGTAATTCTACTACTGGGTATTTACTAAAGAATACAAAAACACTAATTTGAAAAGATATATGCACTGTGTCCATTGATAGATAAATATCCAAAGTGTCCATTGATAGATGAATGAATGACATGGCATATCTTCTTTATATATATATATTACACAGACATGAAAAGAATGAAATCTTGCCATTTGCAACAACATGGATGAATCTAGAGTGTATAATGCTAAGTGAAATAAGTCAGAGAAAGAATCATATGTGGAATTTGAGAAACAAAACTAAACAAAAAAAAGAGAGACAAACCAAAAAACAGACACTTTATAGAGATCTGGGGCTTACACTGGAATTAAAATTTTAAAAATAAAAAAAAGAAATTGCAAAATAAGTAGATGGGAAGTCAGACAAAAAAACACAAATAGCAGGGCACTTGCGGGGCACAGTCGGTTAAGCACCCTGACTTTGATTTTGATTCAGGTCATGATCTCGGGGTCATGGGATCAAGCCCCGAGTGGGGCTCTGCTTTCAGCACAGAGTCTGCTTGGAATTCTCTCTCCTCTCCTTCTGCTCTTCCTGCTCATGCTCACTCCCTCTCAAAATAAATAAATCCTTAAAGCAAACAAAAATAGAAATCGCAACATTATTCACTGTGCAAGACTAATACATTTTCCCCTCTTCTCAAAACAGATATTAATGTAATTTAAAATCATTAGTCTACTACTTTTCCTCTTTTGTACTGCAAAATTTTATAACATAATTATACATAAATGATGTTCAATAAAAATGTTTGTATTATTACATGATTACTGATAATAATTTTGTAGCATAAAAGGTGTTAAAAAATTATTCACTCCAGGTATTAAATACACAGGGTACGTCACCAATAGAAAATGTTACAGAATTGACTGGGGTGAATGATCTATATTACCAAATAGGGAAATATGTTACTGTTCCACAACAGTGGCAGAAAGGGGTGTGGAGAAATCTAGGGAAACTGGTGTTCTATAAAAAGCTGCCTAATCTATTGAGGAGCTAGCCAATGGAAGGTGAATTTGTAATAAAGGGAAATCATAATGGTGACACTTGTCAGCTACTGCATCATTGACCAGTTGCAGATATAAGAAGCAGCAATGAACTATGGTTTTTTGCTATATGACTTGAATAACATCACATATTTCAGTAACCTACATAAAATTTAAATAATATATACATATTTATATTTTAAGCTATTTTCCACTTTTCTGCATTATTTTATATAGAGTATGAAGTTTTCAAATTAGTCCACAGGTTACACAGTATCTGGACAGGATCATATTAAGAAGAGAAACAGACATTACCCAGAGATCCTAGACTTGGGCCAGGACACAGTACTAATGGTATTTGATTTGGCCCCTTTAAGAGAACATAAGCACTTAGGATGTATAACAATTTCATGCTTGCATAGTTTTCTTATCCTTGGGCCTAATACAATTATTTTACTTGCTCTTAAAACTTGCCTCAAATCTTTTTTGATACTTGTAAAGGTACAGATACGAAATATGGGAAGAAGGAAAAGTAGGAATAGGCCGTAAAAGAATCGGTAGGGGAAGAAAGGGATAAAGAAAGGGGGGGTAATCAGAAGGGGGAGTGAAGCATGGAAGACTATGGACTCTGAGAAACAAACTGAGGGCCTCAGAGGGGAGGGGGGTGGGGGAATGGGACAGACCGGTGATGGGTAGTAAGGAGGGCACGTATTGCATGGTGCACTGGGTGTTATGCACAACTAATGAATCATCGAACTTTGCATCAGAAACCAGGGATGTACTGTATGGTGACTAACATAATTTAATAAAAAAACATTAAAAAAAATACTAAAACGCTAATGCAAAAAGAAAAAAAAGAAAAATACAATATAAAACCCTTATAAACAGAGCTTTGTTATACTCAATTTCACTTTCCTTTTTTTCCAACTCATTTCTGAGAACAGCCCTTCGCTTGGCTTTCACAGAGGCCTAAAATTCTGATCACTAGAATTACCCAAGTCCTTTGGGGCTTGAGACACCTCACATTTCTGTTTGGCTATTTAGAAGTCTTATGTTTCCAAAATTTTGTCCACAAGCATAAATTCCCTGGATATCTTTGGCATGGCTTATAAATAGCACCTGTGGGACAATTTCCACAGATCAAAATGATTCATAATAAGAATTCCAATCTGAAGACATGGTTGAGCACCAGTTCTCTGCCAGTCTTTGCACTAGGGAGAAAAGTAAAGATGACATGATTCCAACCCTTAAAGAGGAAATGACTGACATGAAAACAAATTGTGTTAATGCGGTGTGATGTGTGCTATAATAAAAGTTTACACAAAAAATAGGAGTCAGAAAAAATTTACTGTGCCTGAGAGGGAGTTTAAAGAAACTTGAAAATGTTTCAGAAAACTGACATTTAGTTAAATAGGATTTCATCAGGAGGGAGACAGGTATTTCAGACTGGGTAGGGAAATAGGGAGAATACAGATTTGGAAAACAGTTCAAATCCCAACTACATGATTCATTAACAATGTATAAATGACCTTAGGCAAACTGCAATTCAGCTTGAATTTCTCACGAGCAAAATGAGATCTGCCTCAAAGATCTCTATGGTTCCTGCTACTGACAGGGTATATTTGCATCCATCTATACTTCAGACAATAATTCCTTCAAAATAGTTATAATACATTAAATAGCATTTTATATCAAAATTAAAAATTATATATATATATATTTAAATATTTTATTTTTTAAAGATTGTACTTATTTGAGAGAGAACCAGAGAGCACAAGCAGGGGGAGTGGCAGAGGGAGAGGGAGAGGCAGGCTCCGCTCTGATGTGGGGCTTGATCCCAGGATCCTAGGATCATGACCTGAGCCAAAGGTAGATGCTTCGCTGACTGAGCCACCCAGGCGCTCCTAAAGATTTTATTTTTAAGTAATCTCTACACCCAATGTGGGGCTCAAACTCACAATCCTAAGATCGAGTCACGCTCCATGAACTGAGCCAGTCAGGCGCCCCTTTATATATTTCTTGATTATACAATCCATACTTGTTCTGTATCCCACTTTTCTCACCAAGAGATTATTTTCCATCTTCCCAGCATCTTTAATTTCTCTCTCCAATGACTTTTCTCCATCTGTCAAAATATGCCCATGCACAAGTTTCTCTCATCTTAGAAAGCAAACCTTCACCTGACAATACTTGCTAATTATTTTAGTTCCCTTTTTAACAGCCAAACTTCTCTATTTTAGCTCACCATTCTCTAACTTCTAAGCTGATTGTTAATTCCATCAGTTTGTCAAAACTGCTCAGATACTGGAAGAAAACTAATAAAATGCTGAAACAATTGCCAATAATGCAATGACTAGCTCTCATCTGCTCCATGATTCTGACGCCGTTAATGTTGCTGATAGCGCCCTTCTTAGTCCCATTTCCTCCGCTTTTGATATTTCTTCAGTGCACATTTGACATTTATTAACCACCAAGACTGTGTTTAAGGAGTTTACAATCAACCAGGGTAAACAACTAGCAAGAATATAAGCTAGAATGTACATGGGTAGTGGAACTTATAAGTTCCTATAAGAGATTTAGAAAGGTCCATGGAGGTGACAGCATTTGGGGGTAGATTTGAAGGATAAGATTTCAATTTATAGAAATGGAAGAGAATCATATGCAAAAGAAGCAACAGCAATTTCAAACATTGAGGAAGCACAATGTATACTTAGAGAAACATTACTATAGGGAGCAAATGAAAGACCTCCTAATGTAACTTTATTTTTGGGATGCCTGGGTGGCTCAGTCTGTTAAGTGTCTGCCTTCAGCTCAGGTAATGGTTCCAGAGTCCTGGGATTGAGTCTGGCATTGGGAATCCTTGCTCAGCGGGGAGCCTTCTTCTTCCTCTGCCTGCCACTCCCCCTGCTTGTGCTCTTGCTCTGACAAATAAATAAAAACCTTAAAAAAAAAAACTTGTATTTTTATGCAAAGAATAAAGTGGTGGTTAAAGAAAGAACAGGTTTATAATGAAAATATCTCTTCTGCCCACCTTTTTCCAGTCTCTGGCGTACTCTGGAGAGACAAGCTAGTTAGAAGCATAACAGATAGTATGGTTAGAGTATTGTGGCTACAGTAAGGAACATGGATTTTACTCTAAATTTAGTTAAAAGTCATTTTGACTGGAAGCACCACTTAAAAACATTCTGGCTACTATGTGGCAGATGGACTATAGAAGCTCATCAGTAGGAGGGAGGGCGTTTAATTGTCAAAGCAAAAGTGATAATGGCTTGCTTAGGGAGGTAGTGATAGCAGTAAGTGGAAATCAGAACCAGAATATAGTTGACCCTTGAACAATGTGGGGGTTGGAAGCACCAAACCCCTGGGCAACTGAAGAGATTCACAAATAATTTTTGATTTCCTCAACTTAACTTTTTTTTTTTTTAAAGATTTTATTCATTCACTCGACAGAGACAGAGACAGCCAGCGAGAGAGGGAACACAAGCAGGGGGAGTGGGAGAGGAAGAAGCAGGCTCATAGCGGAGGAGCCTGACGTGGGGCTCAATCCCACAACACCGGGATCACGCCCTGAGCCGAAGGCAGACGCCCAACCGACGCACCACCCAGGCGCCCCTCAACTTAACTTCCAATAGCCTAGTGCTGACCAGAAGCCTTACATGACATAGTTGATTAACACATATTTTGTATATGTATTATAAACTGTATTCTTATAATAAATATAAAAATAATGTTTAGAATATTGTAAGAGAAAATATATTTAGGGGCACCTGGTTGGCTCAGTCAGTTAAGCATCTCCCTTCAGCTCAGGTCATGATCCCAGGGTCCTAGGATGGAGCCCCTCATCAGGCTCCCAGCTCAGCAGGGAGTCTACCTCTCCCTCTGCCCCTCCTCCCGCCTGCTTGTGCTCTCTCTCGCACGTTCTCTCCCTAATAAATAAAATCTTTAAAAATTTTTTAAAAATATATTTACAGCACTTGTAACATATTTACTGGGAAAAAGATCCAAAGAGTAGACACAGTTCAAAGCTGTGCTGTTCAAAGGTCAAGTGCATACTTAAAGGCTGACCTAGTAAGAGTTGCTAATGAATATGGGCTGTTAGGCAGATAAAGGAGTGAAGGGTGATTTGGGGTGGAGGGTCTGACTTGAACAACTGGATAAATAATGGTACCTTTCAAATGCCTAAGGAAAGATGGAGGAAGCAGCAGATTTGGGTGGAGGTGAAAAGGGAAAAAAGATTTCGTTTTTTAAATCTAAGTATGAAATATCCTGCACAGTGGTTAAAAGCATGGAGATGGTCTCCATGAGTTCAAATCCTGGACCAGATGAGGTATGGAAACTATAAAGCTTTCCTTTATCTCTTTAAGATGGAGATATTATGAGTTTGCAGGTTGAAGTAAAAAAGAGAGAAATTAATAACATAAGAGAAAAAGATGGGAGGAAAATCCCAAAACAGAGGAAGACAAAGTATATAACAATAGATGCAGGTGGGCTGATAAATTTGATGATGAAAAGATGCAGTGCTCCTTGCTTCTGTCTCTCAGTAATATAAGAAATTAGTTCATTAACTGTGAAGAATTAGAAGTATCTGATGGAGATTGGAGGCAAATAAGTTGTAAAATAGTCACCTCAGAGAACAGAAGACTGAAATGATCAGGGAGATACAAGATTGAAGCTAAGTGTGAAAGGCACACTTGAAAATACCGGTGATCAGCTCATGGTGAGAACATTCAGCTTAACTGTGTTTTTCTCCAGTTAATTCTGCTATGAAGGTATAGGAGTTGAGTAGGCAGACACATGAGATTTTGCAAAGAAGATCAGGAAGCAAGGGACAAGGGATAATTATGATGACGTCCCATGGAAACTAAGTTGGGTAAAGAGGAAGTGGAATAACAAGTATACATGCCTCACCTTCAGGAATTTGGGCTGTGAAATTAAAAACAGCTACTGAGAATTTTAAATCAACCATATCGATGATCACTTTAGACGTAAATGGTCTAAACACACAAATTAAAAGACAGAGATTGTAAATAAAATCTATAAAAAGGGGTGGGGGTGGCAGGAGCTGGCTGGCTCAGTCAGTGGAGCAAATGACTCTTGATCTTGGAGTTATGGGTTGAAGCACCACAGTGAGTGTAGAGATTACTTTAAAAAACAAAATCTTTAAAAAATTAAAAAACAGATTGCTAGAATGGATTAAAAAGCAAGATCCAACTCTATATATGCTAATTATAAGAAATCCACTTTAAATATAAAGACTTAGACATGTTAAAAGTAAAAGGACAGAGATATATCATGCAAACACTAGCCAAAAGAAAGCTGGAATATTTAAATAATTTCAGATAAATAGACTTAAGAACTAGGAATACTATCAGAGACAAACAGAGATATTAGAAAATGACAGATGTCAATTCTCCAACAAAGGACAATCCAAAATGTACATGCACCTAAAATAACTGAACTTCAATACAACAAGGCAAAAATAGATATGAAAATAAAAATATATAAATCCATAAGTATAACCAGAGACTTTAACATTATGCTTTCAGTAATTGACAAGTAGACAGAAAATTAGTAAGGATAGAGATGACCTGAGCAGCACTATCAACCAACTTGACCTGACATTCAGAATATTCCACCCAAAAATGTCAGATTATATATTCTCTCCAAGTACACATGGAATCCTTAACAACATGGACCACGTTCTGGGCCATATGGCAAATCTTAACAAATATAAGTAACAAAAATCTGAAAATATATGTTCTCAGACAGAACTAAATTAGAAATCAACAGAAATATTTAGAAAATCCCCAAATATTTGGAATTAAATAAACTAGTCCTTAGATCAAAGAAGAAGTCTCAAGAGAATTTAAAAAATAATTTAGTCTGAAAGGAAATGAAAACACAACACAGTACAATTTGTGAGATACATCTAAAGCAGTGCTTAGAGGAAAACTAACAGCATTAAATGTTTATATTAAGAAAAAAAGAAAGATCTAAAATCAATAACTTAAGCCTCCACCTAACTAAGCAAATTAAACCCAAAGAAAACAGAAGTAAATAATAAAGATTAAAGGGAAATTAATGAAAGTGAAAAATTTAAAAAGCCAAAAAATAAATGAAACCTAAAGCTGGTTTCATAAAGCAATAAGGCTGATAAAGCTCTAGCCAGAATGACTAAGAAAAGAAATGAAGAAGATATAAATTACCAATAACAGGAACAAAACAGGAGCTATCACTAGCAATCCCACAGACATCAAAAGAATAAGGGAATACTACAGAAATCTCTATACCCATAAATTCAACATCTTAGATGAAATGGACAACTTCCTTCCTTGAAAGCAACAAAGCTCACTCAAGAGACAATAGTTCTATATCCATTAAAGACATCAAATTTGTACCTAAATATCTTCCAAAAAAGAAAACCCTAGGTCCAGATGATGCCTGGCTGGCTCAGTCAGTAGAGCACGCAACTTTTTTTTTTTTTTTTTTTTTTTTTTAGCACACAACTCTTCATCTGGGGTAGTGAGTTCAAGCCCCATGTTATTTGACAGAGAGAGAGAGAGAGAGAGACAGCCAGCAAGAGAGGGAACACAAGCAGGGGGAGTGGGAGAGGAAGAAGCAGGCTCCTAGCGGAGGACCCTGATGTGGGGCTCGATCCCAGAACACCCGGATCACGCCCTGAGCCAAAGGCAGATGCTTAATGACTGAGCCACCCAGGCACCCCAAAAAATAAGTTAAAAAATATATATATACATAACCACCAATTGCGGAGACTCCAGGGAAAACAGTGGTCTCAGGAAGTAATCAAGATTCAGTTTTGCTCCTGAGAATTCTATGAATTAGGGCATGGTGGAAGGAGGTGGAGAGGGCCAGTTAGTAAGATTGGGTTAGATCAGGCAATAGCTTTACAGGGTTAAAGGTCTAGGTGTCATCAAATAACTTTAAGTCTTGAACTGGGAATGCCAGCGTGGCTCAGTTGGTTAAACGCCTGCCTTCAGCTTGGGTCAAGTCCCAGGGTCCTGGGATCAAGTCCCACGTTGGGCTCCTTGCTCAGTGGGGAGCCTACTTCTCCCTCTGCCTGCCAATCCCCCTGCTTGTGCTTGTAATCTCTGACAAATAAACTATTAAAATTAAATAAATAAAAAAATTTAAAAAGATAATCATGCAGGGTGGGGATTAAGAGTTATATATCCTTGGGGCACCTGGGTGGCTAAGTTGGTCAAGTGTCTGCCTTCAGCTCGGGGCATGATCTCAAGGTCCTGTGATCAAGCCCCACATCGGGCTCCCTGCTCAGTGGGGAGCCTGCCTCTCTCTCATTTTCTAATAAATACATAAAATCTTTTTAAAAAATTTTATATATCCTTATTTTCATTTAATTCCCATTTTAAGCCTCTTATCCAACTTATATTTTCACACAATACCTAGTTCCTTCAAAGCCCATCCTTCTCCACAGTTCAAAGCTCTCTGCATTCTAGCTAAGCTGTGGCTTTTTCTGTATGTAGCATTACTTCACACCCATTGGTTCCTACTTTGCAGGATTTTGCTTTATCCACTGTTCAGTCTATCCTATTTTCTTCATTGTTGTCAGCTTATATGTATAATTACCTTGTATTCCTTTTTTTTTTTTTCAGATTTTATTTATTTGGTAGAGAGGGAGAGGATAGCAAGAGAAGCAGACTCCCTGCTGAGCAGAGACTGACATGGGGCTTGATCTCAAGACCCTGGCATCTTGACCTGACCCAAAGGCAGACAATTAACCAACTGAGCCACCCAGGTGCCCCAAGGATATATAACTCTTAATCCCCACCTTGCATTCCTTTAAATGTGGTCTTTTAGGAGAAATGAAGGATAAATATGCCAATCCATTCTAGCTTTAATCAGAAGTCAGGACTGAAATGCTAAAAAGAGAAATCAGATATTTATTTATTTATTTATTTATTTATTTATTTATTTATTTATTTTAAAGATTTTATTTATTTGACAGCCAGAGACAGCCAGCGAGAGAGGGAACACAGGCAGGGGGAGCGGGAGAGGAAGAAGCAGGCTCCCAGCGGAGGAGCCTGATGTGGGGCTCGATCCCAGAACACCGAGATCACGCCCTGAGCCGAAGGCAGACGCCCAACGACTGAGCCACCCAGGCGCCCTGAGAAATCAGATATTTAATGTAGTTTTGAAAATAACTAAGGTGCCTCTTAACAGGATGATAAATAGGAACAGAAGTTTACGTTTGATATCTGATTTGGTTGGGTTGATATTCATTAAGTCTTGGTCAGTTGCTCATCCTGTTTCTTCAACTGTAAAATAAATACGATCTAAAAAGTACTACATTTGTTTTGAAGTATTCAGTGACATAATACATACTATCTAAAATGCCACAGGTACACCTGGGGGCTCAGTTGATTAAGCATCTGCCTTTGGGGGCGCCTGGGTGGCACAGCGGTTAAGCGTCTGCCTTCGGCTCAGGGCGTGATCCTGGCGTTGTGGGATCGAGCCCCACATTGGGCTCTTCTGCTGTGAGCCTGCTTCTTCCTCTCCTACTCCCCCTGCTTGTGTTCCCTCTCTCGCTGGCTGTCTCTATCTCTGTCGAATAAATAAATAAAATCTTAAAAAAAAAAAAAAAGCATCTGCCTTTAGCTCAGGTCATAATCCCAGGGTCCTGGGATCAAGTCCTACATCAGGCTCCTTGCTCAGCAGGGAGCCTGCTTCTCCCTCTACCTGCTGTTCCCCCTGCTTGTGCTGACAAATAAATAAAATCTTAATAAAATGCCATCTGATATAAAGTAAAAACCCAATATTAATTCCCATTCTGCTTTGAAAAACAATGCTAAGATTATTCTTAGAGAAGTATTCTAATTTCTTAAACAATTAAAACTGCAAAATTCAAGTGAACAAGGAACCTAAACAGAGAGGAATACCAGTGCAAATTAACCCTTGAAATGACACCCACAGTGTATCTTAAAAACAAACCCACATTACTTGCACCTTCACAGCATTTTTTTAAAGATGTTATTTGACAGAGAGAGGCAGGCAGAGGGAGGGAAAAGCAGGCTCCCTGCTGAGCAGAGAGCCCGACAGTAGTGTTTTTTTAAATGAATACTTACATTTCAGAAAGAGGGACCCTTTCATGTGTTAGTGGTCATATTAATTAGTACAACATCATAGGAAAGTATTTTAGCAATAAAGCAAACCTCTGCAAATTGTCCTTTTTAAATTTTATTTTTATTTAAAGATTTATTTCAGAGAGAGAGAGAGCACGTGTGCAAGTGAGCATAGAGAAGGAGGGGCAGAGGGAGAGGGAGAGAGTCCCAAGCAGACTCTGTGTTGAGCGTGGAGCCTGACATGGGGCTCAATTGCATGACCCTGATATCACAACCTGATCTGAAACCAAGAGTCAGATGTTCAACCAACTGTGCCACCCAGGAGTCCCTTTAATTTTTAAAGTAATCTTTATTCCCAATATGGGGATCAAACTAATAACCCCGAGATGAAGAGTCACATGCTCCACCGCTGAGCCAACCAGTTGCTCCAGCAGATTGTAATTAATTGAGGAAATAATCTGAAATGCATACAAAATGATTCAATACGGCATTTTTCATTTATCGAAGTAGTATGTTTAGATTTTAAGTCAACTATTTATTAAAGGATTATTTTTAAAAAACACATGACTAGTAAAGGCTGCAGATTTTTGTTTTGGAGTAATGAAAATGACTAAAATCAAGCTAACAAATGACAAATGAATATAGTAACAAATGAATATACTAAAAGCCACTGAACTGTACATCTTATTTTTAAGATTTTATTTATTTGACAGAGAGAGAGCAAAAGAACACAAGCGGGAGGAACAGCAGAGGGATAGGGAGAAGCAGGCTCCCTGGTGAGCAGGGAGTCCGATGCAGGCCTTGATCCCAGGACTCTGGGATCATGGCCTGAACCAAAGGCAGAAGCTTAACCAACTGAGCCACCCAGGTGTCCCTGAACTGTACATTTTAAATGGGCAAATGATATGGTATGTGAATTACATCTCAGCAAATCTGTTAAAAACACACACATAGAAAGCATATCTTGACACACATATCCCATTTCAATCTTTAAAGGCAAACATTTGCAAAATAATATGCTTACACTATGTTTGTATTCACTGACTTAAAAACATAAAGGTATACAAGTTCTTAGCTCTCTTGTATCACATATCCCCCTTCCATTTTTCATGGTTTAGTACTTGGCAAGTCTGGTAAAATAGTTTACATTATGACTATGTGGTTATTGATTGCTAAATGGCCATACTTTGAATGTTTCTTTTTTACATCTTTGTTTTCCTAGAACGATTACATCTTTTTTCTTTTTTAAGATTTATTTTAGAGAGACAGAGTGAACATGAGCAATCAGAGGGAGCAGCAGAGGGAGAGGGAGAATTATGAAGCAGATTCCTGGCTGAGCACGGAGCCCAATTCAGGGCCCAATTCCAGGACACTGAGATCATGATCTGAGCTGAAACCAAGAGTCGGCCACTTAACCGACTGAGCCATCGCAGCACCCCACATCTTTTTTAAATTATTATTAGCTTTCCGTATACCTACTATTGTCAATTTTTTCCTTGCACTCTAAACACATGGTAAAATATATTAGATAATCTATCAGTTCCTTTCATTTTGTTGATCTTCTCCAGACTATTTCATCCTTCTGGTAGGTCCTCTATGTATTGGAACAACTGCTCAAGCCTGCTGCACAACTGACATTCAGGATTTCTCTTCACTCATTCCAGAAAACCACCAGCTCTTATGCTGTATCTCATGTCTTTTTTCTGCATGGCTTATTCCTCCATTTTGGTGAGTGTACCATTCAGGTGCTTCCCAAGAAAAAGACAATAAAAGAAAAAAAATGTTTTGAGACTTGAATACATGAAACTATCTTTAGCATAAACTGACACCTCAGCTGGGAACAGAATTTAGAAATAATTTTTCACTCAAAACTCTCAATCACTGCTTCATCGTCCTAGGTTCCCATATCACTGAGGAACTTGAGGACATTCTTATCCCCTGTTTATTTAAGGGGCCTATTTCTCAAGCTCCCAATTCCATTTTTTTGGGCTCATTTTCCTAATGTTTTGAAACAAGACATGTCTCACTGTGGGTCTTTTTCCATTGTGCTGGGTGCTCAATAGGCTCCCTCAGAATAGAGTGTCCCTAAATGTCCCTGATTATTTTAATACTTTGCATCATTCCATTTTTTTAAAGTTCCTATTAGCCTGGGTGGCTCAGTTAGTTAAGCAACCAACTCTTGATTTTAGCTCAGGTCATGATCTCAGGGTCATAAGATTGAGCCCTGCGTCAGGCTGTGTGTGGAGTCTGCTTGAGATTCTCTCTCCCTCTTCCCCTGCCCTCCCCCCCACCAGCTTGTGCTATCTCTCTCTAAAATAAATAAATAAAATCTTTAAAAAAAAGTTACCTATTAGATATTGGACCTTCTGGAGTGATCCTATAATTTCAAACATTTCGTATTTTTAACTTTTATTTTACCTACTTTCTTTTTTTAAAGATTAGAGAGAGAGTGCATGCATGAAAGTTGGGGGTGGGGGGGGAGCAGAGAGAAAGGCAGACAATCTCAAACAGACTCCATGTAGAGCTTGGAGCCTGATACAGGGCTCGATCTCATGACCCTGAGACCACGAGCTGAGCCAAAATCAAGAGTTGGATGCTTAACAAACTGGGGTACCGAGGCACCCCTTTATTGTACTTCTTAAACTTCAAATGTTTTAACTAAATTTTGTCATAATTTACAAAATCTATTTTATAAAACATTCTGTACTTTTCTCATGAACACAAGAGCTTATCTTATCTTTGAAGGCAAGTTGTATTTTCAGATTTTCTTCTTCCTGTACTGATCTTGTTTTGGTCTTGGTTGTTGGTGTTGGGGCAATTTTCACAAATCTGGTGCTTGTTGGGGTGCCTGGGTGGCTCAGTCAGTTACGTTATCGACTTTTAATTTCAGCTCAGGTCATGATCTCAGGGTCGTGAGATCGAGCCCTATATTGGGCTCCATGCTCAAGTGCAGAGTCTGATTGAGATTGTCTCTCTCCCTCTCCCCCCACTCTCATGCACTCCCTAAAATACATAAATAAAATCTTTTTAAAAATCTGGTAATTCTTGAGTTTGTTCATACTTTGACATTCCTCATGTAGGGTACTCTGCTTTCTCACTGGAAATACTTCAAATGTTTGAATCCCTTTGAAGGTCTTTTCTCTGGGATCATGGAGTTTCTAGAAAAGGATCCTGCCAGGGCACCTGGGTGGCTCAAGTCAGTTAAGCGTCCAACTCTTGATATCAGCTCAGGTCTGGATCTCACAGTCATGAACTCAATCCCTGCATTGGACTCCATGCTGGGCATGGAGCATACTTGGAAAAAAGAAGAAGAAGAAGGAAAAAAAAAGGATCCTGTCTCCTTTTCCCTGATACTTAACTGTCAGCATTCTAGAAACTAGGAATCTACTAAGTATACAGAATTTTAATTGATCCCTTTCAATCTATAACTGGTATCTCAGTCTGAAGACTTATTTTAAATTCTCAAGACAGTAATTCTCCTTCCAATGTAAGAATATAGTAGTAACCTAGAGGCACATCTGGGTGGCTCAGTTGGGTGAGCGTCTGCCTTCAGCTCAGGTCATGATCCCAGAATCCTGGGATCAAGCCCAGCATCGGCTCCTTGTTCAGCAGGGAGTCTGCTTCTTTCTCTGCCTGCTGTCAAATAAATAAATAAAATCTTTAAAAAAAAAAAAAAAAGAGTATAGTAGTAACCTAGCTATCTACCTAACTGGGCAGAAAGAAATACATTTTCAACCAATATCCACTCCCAGCCCAACATTTCATACCCACATTCTGCAAGATCTGTTCTCTCCCATTTCTAGGTCTTTCTGAGTTTTAAGGAACAAATCATCTTGCTTGTAAAATAAACACTCCTGTAGACAATTTACACCTACTATACTAAATCAGTTTCTACTCCTCTACCTTCCAAAAAGTATTTTAAAAAAATACTTAGGTAATCTCTATACCCAATATGGGGCTCAAACTCATAACTCTGAGATCAAGAGACATACTCTACTAACTGAGCCACCTAGGCACCCTCTTCCAAAAAGAATTTTGACATTGTTTTCTTTTCCATTGTCTCTATTGATTTCTATTTTTTATTTGATTTATTTGTCAGAGAGAGAGCGTGTGAGCACAAGCAGGGGAAGCAGCAGGCAGAGGGAGAAGCAGGCTCCCCACTGAGCAAGGAGCCTGATGTGGGACTCGATCCCAGGACCCAGAGATCATGACCTGAGCTGACGGCAGACACTTAACCAACTGAGCCACCCAGGCATCCCTATTGTTTTCTCTTTTTAAAAATATGTCATTTCAACTGAGTTTTAGGAGAAAGCAAGTAGGAAAGCATTTGTTGTACTCATCATGTTTAATCAGAATCCCCTGCAGCATAATGTGTGATCGAAAACAAGCTACACATCTAATAGGGTAACTGATATGTAAAATATGGTAACCCTACTCAATGGCCTATCTTTAGCCATTCAAAATATTTATATAAAAGTTTGTTAAAGAGCTGTGATTATCAGTTTTAAAAAGCTGAATATTGATAATTATATAGGATTAGCTTAGTTGCATAAAAACAGTACATTAAAGAAAATACTCCAGAATATTAAGTCTGGGAGGTAGTAGGATTAGGACTTTTTTTTTTTAGGACTTATTTTTTAAGTGTAAGTTTCCTGAATGAGCACATTTTTATCACAGACACACACAAATGCTTTTAAAAATAAAATAAGTACAGTGGACAGAAAACTCAAATTCTCAATTTGACAATGTCAGTCATCCAGTTACTTTTGGGAAGTAAAGACCTCAATTTTTTTTTTCTATCTGTAATTTGAAGGGCTGCAGAATTTTCAGACCAATTTTAGTATTACGATGGAGGCCAAGACCCAAATTGTGAGAATTAAAGAATAAAGAAAAGGTTAAGGAAGCAAACTATTCAGGAAGCAGCACTTTCCTAAGAGTAGTAGAAAGTAGGGAAAAGAGGAGAAAATAAAAGCATGAACAGTTTAATGGAAAAAGGCGTTGGAAAAAAGAACTGCTGGATGATGAAAAAATAATCTAAGACCCATGGAAAGTAATAAAGAGTATAAAGAAGGATGTCTGGGAGAAGCTCCTCAAAGGCCCAGGAAGAAAGTTATTCATCTACTCAATTAAATTGAGAGAGTTGGGGATAGAAGGTTGGAACAGCAACTTGAGCACATTAAAACGATTACCATTGAGGGCCCAGGTTTTTGTTGCACTTCCTACATGGATGTCTTCCAACATAGCACTCTTTTCCCTTCCTATCCTGCCCTCCTCAGGTTTACAGCCTTGATCTTTTACTACATTTTGCCTGTTCTTTCTTCCTTTCATAGTCGTTCCGTTATATCTTCTTCTTCTAATTGTGACCCCAATCTAGATATCATAATTTCCTTGTTTCAGTTTACTTATTCCTTATCTCTGCTTCAGTTCCAAAGCAATTACTGCTCCAATGAGTAAGTGCCCCTTACCTACACATATTCTGCCCCAAAGTCACCATACTTTCTCAAAGCTTTCATGCATACAACAACCCTCCCTCAACCTAAATTCCACTGTAGATCTTCCTCAACTTACAATGGAGTTACGTACCAATAAAACAATAGTAAGCTGAAAATACCATAAATTGAAAATGCACTTAATATACCTAATATCACAGCTTAGACTATTTTATCCTTTAATTTTTTAAAAAGATTTTATTTGAGTGAGCAAGAGCGAGAGCACAAGCAGGGCAGAGGGAGAAGCAGCAGACTCCCCGCTGATCAGGGAGCCCAAAGCAAGGCTAGATCCCAGAACCCTGGGATCACGATCTGAATTGAATGTAGACGCTTAACCAACTGAGCCACCCTCCCAGGCACCCCAGTTTAGCCTATTTTAAACGTGCTCAAAACGCATTAGTGTATAGTTGGGTAAAATCATCTAACACAAAGCCTATTTTATAATAAAGTGCTGAATATATCATGTAATTTATTGAATACTGTACTGAAAATGAAAAACAGGATGGCTGTATGTGTACAGAATGGTTCTAAGTGTATCATTATTTACCCTCATACCACGTGGCAAACTGGGAGCTGCAGCTCACTGCTACCGCCCAGCATCACAAGAGAGTATCACACTGCATACTACTAAGCCAGGAAAAAGATCATAATTCAAAATTTAAAGTACAGTTTCTAAAGAATGCATATTGCTTTTGCACCATCATAAGGTAAAAAAAATTGTAAATTAAACCACTGAAAGGGACCACCTGTACTAAATGAAGGTTAGGGATAAAGATAGGGAGTCAAGAGATACTACTCATAATTGATGGAACAGAAACGTAATTAACATAGGTGTACAGACAAAGCCTAGAGTTACTTAGAGAGAGATATGCACACTGCTTAGAGACCAGGAGGTAACCTAAAAAGGAAAACCAGAAACAGTTAAAAGCTACTTTCTCAATGGATTAGGACTACACGTAGGAAGAGGATTATAAATTTCCCACTATGAGCTCTTCACTACTTCTGGTTTCTAAAAATGCTTATTTGTTATTTGAAAAACGTTTTTTAAAGGAAAATCAACCACGCTAATAATCACCTCAGCAGACTATTATCCTGAATTCGTTTTTGTTTTTCTAAGTAAGCTCTATGTCCAATGTAGGGCTTGAACTCACAACCCCAAGAGTCACATACTCTACCTACTGAGACAGCTACGTGCCCCATATTTGTTCCTTTATAAATATCTTGTGTTTTGATTTTACCTCTACATCATGACATCTTAGTAAGGTTAACCTGAAAGGAACTATACCTTGCTTTCAAATACACAAAACTATGACATTATTCAATTATGAACTGAAGCATCTGTAGTGGAATAAAATATTAAAATAAAAATAATAAAACAAATGGAACAAATGGTTTTTAGGGCTAATTAGATTTTGTGGTTTAAAAGATCATTTTCTGGGGCGCCTGGGTGGCACAGCGGTTAAGCGTTTGCCTTCGGCTCAGGGCGTGATCCCGGTGTTCTGGGATCGAGCCCCACATCAGGCTCCTCCGCTATGAGCCTGCTTCTTCCTCTCCCACTCCCCCTGCTTGTGTTCCCTCTCTCGCTGGCTGTCTCTATCTCTGTCAAATAAATAAAATCTTTAAAAAAAAAAAAAAAAAAGATCATTTTCTATGGGCTCCATAAACCAAGAACACTGCTATTTATTCTATTATTCCAAAAACAGAAAATAGTATGTTTGGTGCATGTAAAGCAACTTCAACAGAAGTCATGGAACCTGAAATACAGCTGAAGCTATTTACCAAAACATTCTGTTCAATTCATACCATTGATTTGACTGGTTTGGGTACACTTTCCTTGAAGACCTTACGCCCACCTGAACTTGTTTTCCTTTTCATGCTTGCAAATGATCCCTTCACATTTCCTATTTTTAAGGAAAACAAGAATAGCATTAAAATGTCTTAAAATGCTACCAAGCTTAGTAGGCACATAAAAATTAACAATATGATGGGGTTTCTACAGCAAAAACCCCGTGATTCTAGGTATCCAAGTCATTTTTCTATTAAAAAAAAAAAAGAGCGAGCCTAGAAGCTCCATTTCCCTTAAAATTCTACAATTCTATAAATATGGTTAGAAGATACCAGTGCAATGTCAATGTCATTACTCTTGTTCCTCAATATTGCTCAGAACACAAGGTCGTTCATCTAACAATATAACGCAAATAATAATGTGCACAAAAAGGAATGTATGTATTTCACATATTAAAAATGAACTGAGAAATAAATACGATACTTAAAGAGCTGTATGTTAGTTGTGTAAGTGAAGAAAAGGCACTACTAGTTGCCCTTAAATCAAGTTAGGCATATTCTGTACATGTAGCACAGCTTTTTGCTGTAAATGAAAAACAAAGTATTAGGTATATTAACTCTGTTAGAAATAATATACTTTGGGTTTCTCAAATGTCCAGTTTTATAGTATTTGTCTTATTTTTCCTATGTATATTTTAAAAAGGCTCTACAAATATTGCACACTGAGTTTTAAATTTAAACAGCTTGGCCTTCTTGACTTTGGTTTTGTATCTTACTAAAAGGTAATTTACAATAGGGAGATTAGAATAATACAGTTGTGCTTTAATGTCTTTTTACTGAAATTAAATGGGGTAAAATGAACATTGCAAGATGAGTATATGGATAGTATATTACTGTAGGACATACTCCTAAAAGGCCTTAGAGAATTCATGTTATTTCACTGAAAATCTAATTCTTTGATGATTGAAACAAAGCATATACCAAGTGTTTACTACCCTTTAAATCTGATCATCCTTTGCTAGGGGTTGGTATGAGAGCTCACTTGAATTCCATCTGTTATTCTTGATTTAATATGTAAAGATCCAGCTTGCTCCATCAAAAGAGCACTTCACACTGGTATTCCAGTCAGGAGCAATTCCATTTCCAGGCTACAGAAAAGTCATAGGTCTGCTGAAAGCTGGTTATGAATGCCCTAGAGACATAAAGTAACAATCAGTTTGTGAAAAAACTAGTACAAACCCTAACCAAGATAGCCTCCTTTAATGATCAGTATTGGAGGCAGGGGTAATCCAAGGATAGTAACCCAGAACTTTCTAAAACAATTCAAGAGTCTTTTCCATGGGAAGAGGTTACCCACCTTTCCAGGATGATTTGGGTGCATATATGAAAACAGAGTAAACATTACTTTCAGTACCAATTCACTCTGGATTACTCTACATTTCAGATTAGAACCTAGCCAAATAATGTTCTATTTTCAAATAAATAACTTTAATTAAACAGCTCCAATGCATTTTAAAATTCAAAGATCCAATATAATTTATCCCACTTATCATCATATGCTTATTACTATGAACCTTGTCTAGGAGACAGATCTATTTACTTCTTTTTCTTGCTCAAAGTAACGTGGAAGTTTAACCACCTACCTAGTTGAGTACCAGAAAGAAGATATAAACCATTTTCAGGGGAAAACATGCATGCATTTATTTTTAAGAATTCCCAGTAAGGGGGGAAAAAAAATTCAACATCTTTAAAAATGTGTTTATTTTTTAAAAAATCAGTTGTGTACAAAAGTGTTTCGTAGTTTTTAATTCTCAAGACAAATACCCAACCCTCCACCCATAGCCCACCCTGCTTCAATGGTCTTTCTGGTAACCCTCCCATTTTCCCCTTACAGGAAGTTAATGGCTCAGAATAGACCCTCCTACAGAATTTATCATCACTAACAGATTGTTTAGAATAGAGATCTAGAGAAGCTAACAAGCAAGGTTCTTTCTCAGTGAGGTTAATGAGAATCCCTATAATGGCAGTAGACTTCCAGCAGACACCACAACAAAGCACCATCAATTGCTGAAAGCTAAAAAATAGATATTATTTTCAATAGTATTTCATTTTCTATTGGAAAAGTCTTTAAATTACATTAAATAAGTCTCTTTCCCCCCAAAGAAATAGTCTAGCTTTTATTATGATGCCTGTAAAAAGTAGGTAACAGCAAGCACACAAGGATCATTTAACAGCACAGTGCAATGATTTGTATTCACTCACCCCCTAGAACCAAACTGATAAACTGTGCCACACCTGACTATATATAGCAGCATGGTTGAAATAACCAAGCAAAAGGTGACACATTCACAACTTACATTTAGGTGATGATCACAGGTTTATGAGGGTAGATCAGTCCAATAAAGCAGTAACAGAACAAACAGGACAAGGGAGAGACTAACATTCCCCTATCCCTATGCCACAAGATTTTTGATCCATATTGCAACAGTGCAAATAGAACATGTGACATCATATGTTAGACACTGCAGAAAAGTAACATTTGGGGAAAAGGCTATTTATCAGTAAATACTTCAAGTTGCCTTCTTCCCCACTGATAGCAAACAGCTGATGTTAGCATTTATTTTAAACTGGTACTAAAGGAATGGAAATGCAAATTTTTGTTTATAAACCAATGGTTTGTACCCTGGAATTGAAATTTTTTGAACTAGAAAAAGTAATTAATACATTTTGTAAAAGTCCATGAAATAAAGTTAACTGTAAACAGACAGCTTCCTTTATCATATCCAAACATTGTTTCCATCTATGTACAAGAAAGTATACCTGGCTCCAACCCTTCCCTGCCCAAATCCATCTTAAATCTTTAAAACAACAAAAATGCTTTATTTCCTGTTTTGCTACAAGTACTGTGGGAACATTATCATACCCTACTGCAGAGTTTTAAAAGCTCAAATCAGGCATACACTTACAGCCAAGATCTGCTTTTCACATTGATAAACTTATTAATAAGCAGCCTAAACAGTAACAAATATGCTGCATTCGTAGTGCATAAATAAGTAATATCCACTTTAACTGCCAATTCTTTCTTAAAGATTTTTTTAAAAATTATTTTTGCATAGTTTTAAGCGCCACCAACAATCACAAATGTGAAATACTTCCAAAAAGAAAAAAAAAGTCAGTCTTACGTTCATTTCATAGATTATTCTCCTCAAAGGCAAAATATCCAGAGTCCAAACATATATATACTTGAATGTATTATGTGTTTAAGTAAACCACAGTCACAATTCCAAATATTTTGGGGAGCCAACTCAGAGAATCTAATTTAGTACAGAGTTCTCAAATATTGATATACCACCTACTGTATACTTACTTGGGTGACAAATTGCTATTCATTCATTCAGTAATCTGTAGTGAAATACTATACAACTAAGTATTTGTCCTTTTAAAAGTTGGGCATATACCCCGGAAATTAGACCCAATTATAATAAAAACCTACTGGAATATCAGTGACCTCTAGCAAATCTGCCTGCCCTAAATGAGATATCATTTAAAATAAATAAATATATATATTATATATATATATGCATATATAATATATATATTTAACCATAATTTTTGAGGCCTTTACAACTGATGAATCACAAAAAATTTGAGAATTATAAAAATAATTTCCACCAGGGTACCTTTTCTCTAGACCTGCAGTTTTAGTGTCCTTTTTCCAAACCCGTAAGACCAGAGGAAAAAAAACAATTGCCTTAATTTTTATGTTTGGGGAAATACATTTATCTGTAGAGAAGTAAAAAACAAGAAACATAAGGAAAGTGGGAAATGCACCAGAAAGGAAAGAGGGATTATCACATTTAATGTAAATGAGGTAAATGAATTTTTGAAATGAAAAATGCATTATGGATAACTTCTTATACCAAATATTGTACTTTTCAATTTCCTGGGCACTGAGGATATTGAACTGTAGTTGGATGAGATTACTTATGGGGTTAATGTGCATAAAAATCAAAGGCAAGGTATAAAGGTATAGCTGCCTCCAAGAGCTAAGTATGTAATGTTTGACCTTAGTAACCTCTGAGTTCATTCTCTCTTTTGTCTAACCACAGGACAATTAAATATACCCTGATAATATAGGCAAATAGTAAAATGGGTAGATGTGTTTGGTATTTAAAATAATCCAAATATTACCAAGTCAACCCTCCATTAAAAAAAAATAATTCTAACCAACAGTGGAACAAAACTGTCCACATTTCACACAATCCCAACCTTACTTCAAAATATAAAGAAAAGTACAAGGTTTTAGCTATTTAAAATAAATAAAGAAAAATCTTGTTTCCTTTGGCATCTTTAGAAAGTAACTAAACTATAACAATTAAGGAAGTGATTGTATAAAGAAATTTATGCTTAAAATATAGGGGAAAAAAACATAGCAACTTGTGTTTAGTATGCAATAATATTAACTACAAGAGCTTACTATTAATTAGGAAAGCCTTAAAGTTTTTGGAAGAACCTTCACATCTTTAACATTACAATATATTTAATAATGGTTCTTTTATTGCTTCTAAGATTATTGAGAAGTCAAATGAAATTATTATGAATTTATGGTTCAAAACTATTTTCCAAACACTTAATGATTATAATTTAGGATAAATAACACTTGAAGAAAGCAAACCTTTTATAATATGACTTTCAATATACAGCCTTACTTTAATTCATTCTCATTCCATTACATTTTTGTTATTTTGCATTGGTCCTGAAAATTTAATAAGAACTGTGTTTCTATGTATAGAACTGCCTGCATAAATCCATTTCAGCCTTCATAAAATGGTCACATTAGTGTTTGAGCTTGCAAAACTAATAATTTTCAAACTTTTGAACTTAGAATGAAATGTAACTTTAATACGAATAGAAAGTCTGACTATGTACAAGAAAAGGTAAAGTTTTCAATTCTCATATTATCAGAAACATCATAAAGAAAGCTAGATTTATAACACACTTCTATTCCTATGTGTATCTGAAGTATGTACAGTAAAACACCACACAGCTTTCATATGTCAATAGGGGCAAATGCAAGCAAGAGTGACTTGTAAAGTACCTGATAAAGCAATCTCTATAAAGCCAAAGTTGGGCTAAAAAAATGCCAATAGTTGACCGCATTCTTGCAAGTTCTCAAAGAAAATTTCATCAGTTTAAAAACAGATGTCAAATTCACTGAAAAACTAAGCTGGGTCTTTCATTAAATCTTGGGAATACTGCAACATCAAGTATTTACTGTTTTTGCAAGAGGAACAAAATTGGCAGCTCCATTTTTACATTATTACTCACATAGGAAAGTTTTAAGAGTGAAGAACTATAACAAAACATTCCAAATGGACGACCTAAAAATGGAGCAAGGGATACTGCCCCTCGACATATTTCTCCACCAAATATAGAGAAATTTACTACTAGAATATTAGCTGTGTGTGGTAAGAGGGGGAAAAATAGATATGGTGTCCCAGTCTGTTGACAAGGACAAAAAGGCTCTGAATAGGTCACCATCTTCAATTCTGGATAAATCTCATATTTAAGAATTCTCAAATGCTTAAAATGGTGGTCTTTTCAGCTACCCATCCTAAGAAGTCAAGTACAAGCATGCAAGTAAATTCACAGGCACAGAGGATCCATGTTAAAAACAGTTAAGGTAGCTGTGATGCAACACCAACAATTTGAATGGCCCTGACACACTCAAAATATTATCTTAATTATTCAACGAAATCCTGAAGCAAACTCTTGCTAGTCTTGGTACACTGCTAAACACTAAAGTAGCATGTTTTTTCCATGGTTTTAGCTTAGCTCAAAGAATTTTTACACTATTAAGAAAAAAAATTAAAGTATTTCCCCTTTTTAAATTTACACAGACGTTTAATTAGCTTTATTTACAGAGCAGAGATTTTTTTTCAGTCTCCAATGTTGCCTAGATAACATCATGAGGCAAGAATGCCAGTTTAAAAGAAATCTATGCAGAATCCTAAAAATAACAGATGTTGATGCTCCTCAAGAAGGGGCAAGCTTGACTATTATCAGCAGCTCTTTCTCTATGCCTCAGTTACTCAGAAGCAATTCTGTTGCAGTCTCTACATCCCATGATTTTGAAGACAAGGCCACTATTACCGCATTCTGTAGAGAAGAAAAGGGGACAAAAAAATCAAATCTCAAAATATTTTTAAAATATTGAATTATGCACTATCTTTACATTGAGGAAGCACACCTTGTTTTCTTGATTTTTAAGTTGCCTTGTATTTGTAGTGCATAAAAAGCTTCTAAACCAATGACTAGAATCAGTAAAAGGAAAAGAAAAAGTCGCTGACTGCAATAACGGAAGAAAGTTTATTAAAACTAGATTTAGAGTATCCTTGAACCACTTTTGTCAGCCAAGGATATGCAGCAATAATTTTAAATCAATCAATATTATCAAAATAAGCAAGCCTTTTGTTACTTACCCTATCAAAGCCCATAGCACATAGGTTTTCTATTTTTTTGGTGTATTCTGGACTAGAAACTGGTGCTCCAGCATACACATGTGCCCAAAGTCGAGCTGTCTGTTTGAACATTTCGGGATTTTGTTTGTACTATAATGAAGAAAAAATTGAACGACATGAAAACGCAGTCACAATATTCAAAACTTAATTACCTAAGGACTGGCTTTTTCTAAGTAATTTACATTTAAAATGTGATTGATTCAACTTTCTGTTGCAAATGAGATCACTCAAGAAAAAAAGTCTGACCTGAAGCTGTGATTCACAAGTGTTGACCAAAAAAAGACCAATTATATTTATCAACTTTAATCTCCAATTTCCATAGATATAAGTAACAGAAAACTAATACTACGTGAAGTGAGGTACAGACATGTTTCTAAACACTGCAAAGTGTCAAACACTATACAACCAATTATTTGCTTCTAAAATTGTATGGACATTAACTAACAAATGTAACCAATTTTTGCATTAACCACAGCTCAGAAATAGAATACAACTAGACTGTGCTGTTTTGCTAGACCTGTATTAGTATACAATGATTTAAGAAAATACCATGTGCGAAGCCTTTTTTAAAAAAGATTTTATTTTGGGGGCACCTGGCTGGCTCAGTTGGTAGAGAGTGCAACCCTTGTTCTCAGGATTATGAGTTCAGCCCCGTGTCGAGCATGGGACCTACTTACAGGAAAAAAAAAGATTTTTAAGTAATCTCACACCCATCATGGGGCTTACAACCCTGAGATCAAGAGTCACATGCTCCACCGACTGAGCCAGCCAGATGCTCAATATGCAGCCTTAATTTACAGCATGTTTTGAGATGTTTGTGAACTCACTACACAGTACTTTTGAAAGGTAAGACTTCCCTTTCTCATTAGAAAGAGATAAATTTATTCTCAAATACCCTGGAACCCACATTAATTAACAAATGAAGTATAAATTTAAAATAACTGTTCAATTCACTTTAATATTTCTTTTAAAAGTATTTTACATGTATTAAATATTTTAAGACTGATCAGCTTCTACTATAATATTAAAATGATAAAACTAGATTCTACCTTGTTAATTCCTAACGAGGAAGTCAAATTATTGAACTGTTTTAGGAGCCAGAAGAAAGCTCTAAGTCCAACTTCAGCCTTTGAGGCTCAGAACTCCATAGGAAATCAAAGCTGAGATTCAAGCCATGCTTCTGACTACCAAAAGCAAATGAACAATACATACATACAGCATGTAAAACCCTAATTCTAAGCACTATGAGACAAACAGTAGAAATGTATTAACAAGGATATACATAAAATAAGGAGTGAACAGCTTTTCAAGGGAAAGGAATAGGTTTACTATGAGGAACCAGGCAGAGGAAACATGGCACATTGGGTGAAATGACCAGTAATAATGAACGCCATCTTGAAAAAGTGGGAGTCCAAGGAACAGTAAGAGTTTAGGAGATGAAGCTGGGTTTGTAGACAGTTGAAATCACGGAAAGACACTGCAAACTAAAGAATGTGGATTTACCACGTAGGCGATAACAGAGCTTCTAATAGGTTTTTAGTAGTAAAGTAAGATTTGTACTTTAAAAGCTCACTGGTATCAATGTAGAAGATAGGATGAGGAAGAGGCCGAGGAAGGGACAGCCATCAGAACAGCTGAATTGAGAATTTTTTTTTTTTAGATTTTATTTATTTATTTGGGGGGAGGAACAGCACAGAGGGGAAGTGAGAGGGAGAAACAGACTCCCTGCTGGGCAGAGAACCTGTTTGGGACTCGATTCCAGGACCCTGAGATCATGACCTGAGCCAAACGGAGACGTTTAACTGACTGAACCAGCCAGGCGCCTGAGAAGTTTTTAAAAATGTGAACTAAGGCAAATCAGAGAAGTATGATGACAGAGATACTGGGAATGGAATCACCAAGAGAACAGGAGGCACAGAGAATTCCAAGTCTGTGGCTTGGATATTTAAGCTGATAATGGTATCATATAAGGATGGATAAGTTCACAGGATTTAAGATTCTACGTTCAGCATGGGAACGTTTTGCTGAGATAGCCATGAAACATTCATATAGAACTATCCAGTTCTGAATAGACTCTTGGGCTTAAGGAGAGGTCAAGCCTAAACTTTTTCTCAACTTACAGGTGATAATATCAGTGTGGATATGATCATCCAAGTGACCATATGTAATGGAAAATAAAAGGAACAGTGTCGAAACCAAGAAACTATATTTAGAAGGAGGAAGAAGAGAAATAACTGTAGGAATTAAGAAGGAACAATTGCAACTACCAAGATGAGAAGAAAGTATCTCAGAAGTCAAGAGAAGAAAAAAATTCTAGGTGGCGGCAGGGAAATCCTAATGGTTTAGACAGGGATTGGCAAACTTTCTCACAGAACCAGATAATAATTATATCAAGCTTTTCAGACCATACTGTTTTTGTTGTAACTATACTCAACCCTGCCACTTGTGGCTGGAAGGTAAACAAAAGGATGTGGCTGTACTCCAATAAAACATTATTTACAAAAATAGTTGCTCTAGCTATAATTTGCTGACCTCTGCCTTGGAGATCAGATCAGAACTGAAAGATCAGAACTGAAAAATATTTATTCCACTTGGCAATAAGAGCCTTGGTAACTTTTACCATGCCACTTCAATCATAGGAGCTGGTTAAAATTATCATCAGCTGGGGGAGAATATGGAGCAAATGTTTTATAACCTGAACCTCAGAACTGTGATCCTCCAAGGAGAGTGCTACTTGAAGAAAAGAAAAAAAGTCGAATGGCTTCTCAGGGATGTTTTTTTCTGTGCACATAAAAGCCATAGTTCCAGTAGGGTGGCTGTGCTTTGAGCACTCAGATTTCAGTTCTCTTAAATGTGAAAGAGGGATCAAATGACCATTCACTGTTGTTCCATAAATAGTGTAAAATATGTATTATTTTTATCTTTATTTTTATAATATGCAAATACATTTATACGGTTACAAAAATTATCACCAGGGAGGGATTATCACTAAATGGAGGGATAGATAGATGGATACACACATGATAAAGCATGTATAGTAAAATGTTAATCCCAGAATCCGGATGTAGGTAGGAATATGGGTGTTCACTGTATAAATCTTTTGACACTGTGTTCGAAAATTTCCATTAATTTTTTTTAAAAAGCTGCTATCATGTATCCAATTAGTATATTAAAAATCAATAAAGTTTGCACTATTACATCTGATAAAATAATCTTACCGCAAAAAAGAAAACCACTTCCAAATTTAGTTTCAATAGAACTATGCACGTGTTAATACTACAAACCACTACAGTAGTAGAGACTCATAGGTAAGTATAAGGAAGTCTTTTGAAAGCAGCTACCTTACCTGATTTGCTACTACTGCATCTTGTGGATCATCTGGTTCTGCAGCTGCCAATAGGGCTTGCAATGACAATAATACCGTGCGGAGAGTCATTGCTGCTGCCCTAAAAATCAAAACAGGAAAATACCATAGTTAAGAACATGCTGCATGATAAAAGCATAGTGGATGTTTTCTAGATAAAATATAAAAACTACTGGAGCTAAAACTTATCTAGATTTTATCTTAATCATGTAATTTATATAAATTTATATATCTGCCTATCATATATTTTTCTTTACAACGAATAAATGAGTCTTTCTATTTTTTAAGACAAGTCAAACCATCCTGAACTGGACTTCCTTTTCTTATTGTTGCCAATATCCTTCTGGTCAGCTTTACTCACTGACATAACTTTTTATCCATTTCTCTAGACATAAAGTGATAAACTAGTATATATAATTTTCTTTCAGTGCCACTCCAAAAACATGTAAAATGACATCAAGCAAATATCCCTTATTTTCAAGAAACCATGAAATCATTCCATAACATTCTGAACTAGAGCAAGTTATTTGCTTAAAATACATCACTTAGGGGCGCCTGGGTGGCTCAGTCGTTAAGCGTCTGCCTTTGGCTCAGGGCGTGATCCCAGCGTTCTGGGATCGAGCCCCACGTCAGGCTCATCCTCTGGGAGCCTGCTTCTTCCTCTCCCACTCCCCCTGCTTGTGTTCCCCCTCTCACTGTCATTTATTTATCTGTCAAATAAATAAATAAAATCTTAAAAAAATAATAAAATAAAATACATCACTTAATTCATGCATCTATATAAAGCAAATAGTTATCTAAGAAATGGTATCTACCTAACCAGCAAGGATTCTTACCATTTCTGTTAAAAAACTCTTTGGCCAATATAGATATATTTATAAATACAATAAACCCAACAGTGAAATATTTAAAATGTTGAAGAGTATTAAATAATAAGCCCATTTTATTTTTTTTAAAGATTTTATTTATCTGAGAGAGAGTGAAAGGGGGAGGGAGAGAGAGTGAGTGTGAGTACATGAGCAGGGGGAGGGAGAGGGAGAAGCAGACTCCTCGCTGAATAGGGAGCCCGACACGGAACTCGATCCCCAGGACCCCAGGATCATGACCTCAGCAGAAGGCAGACAATTAACCAACTGACCCCAGCACTCCAGCCCATTTTAAACATTTTATTTTTGTGTAATCTCTACACCCAATGTGGGCCTCGAACTCACAACCGCGAGATCAAGTCGCATGCTCTACCAACTGAGCCAGCCAGGCACCCCACAATAAGCCCATTTTAACCACACAAATTAGATATTCTAAATCTGTCTTTTTCAACGGGGTTCCTCATTTTAACCATGTAACAGAGAAAATTACTGAGTCACTATTTTCTCAATTTTCCAAGGATAATTACAATAAAAGGTAACTTATTACCAACAATGGATGCCTTAAAGCACTGTATCTCACAAAGTGTAGTTTCACCAACCAGGAGTGTCAACATCACCTGGGGAACTTTAAGAAATGAAAATTCTCAGCCTCATCCCAGACCTACTGAATAAGAAACTCTGGGGTGATTTAACAAGAACTCCAAAAGTGATTCTGATGCAACCTAATGTTTGAGAAATACTGCTTTAGTAGATTACAGTGTGAGCTAATTAAGAAAGGCTGTTCTAGGGGCAATTGGGTGATCCAGTCTGTTAAGCATCCAGCTCCTGGTTTCAGCTCAGGTTGTGATCTCAGGGTTGTGAGACCGAGCCCCACATCAAGTTCTGCACTCAGTGCAGCGTCTACTTAAGACTCTCTCTCTCCCTCCCTCTCTAAAATAGATAAATCTTTAAAAAAATAAAAAAAAAGGAAAGAAAGGCTGTTCTAAACCAATATAATAAAATCAATATCACAACTATAAACCTGTATTTTATATAGTAAAGTAAAATTACATTACAAATGAATTTTCATCTAAAATGCTATCAGAATAAAAATTTTTATTGATCAATTTACCCTTTCAGAGATACTTACAGGAACAGGAGAAGAGTGGTTATGAAACAAAAATTAGCTGAAATGCTAATGCTAGCATTAAAGAGAACAGGAGGCCAATGCAGGGCTCCATCCCAGAAACCTGAGGCTCCCTGCTCAGCAGGGAACCTGCTTCTCCCTCTCCCTCTACCCCTCCCCACTGCTCATGCATTCTCTCTCTCTCTCAAATAAATAAAATCTTAAAAAAAAAAAAATGAAAAAGCCATGACGTTACTTCAAACAAAATCTTAAGTTATATAATTTTTAATACAGTTATTTCTTTTGAGGAATCTGAATATTAAAGAAAAATCGTCACTCAAGGAAGTATTTCATACTGAAACAATTATTAAACTCACTTCAACTTACAATAAAAACATGAAAACACATAAAATAAAAGCCATTTAAATCTTTGCAAAATCTTAGCAAAACCTTAATAACGTTACATGAGTAGCTTTATTTGTATCTCAACAAGCCAATAAACCTTTCCTTTAAAACTTGAGCTCTTAAAAGAATCAATTTGGACCCTTGTTTTACACCATATATAAAAATTAAGTCAAAATAGATCAAAGACCCAAGCGCAAGAGCTAAAACTACAGAACTCTTCGAAGAAAACATACGAGGACACTGGAGTTGACAATGATTTCTTGGACAGCACATCAAAAGCACAGGCGACAACAGAAAAAATAAGAGAAATTGGTCTAACTATATCAAAGTTATCTGTGTAGAGAGAAAAACCTCCTGTGCAAAGGATAAAATCAACAGAGTGAAAGGCAACCCAAAGAATGGGAGAAAATATTTGCAAATCATGTATCTGATAAAGGGTTAATGTCAAAGAGCTCCTATAACTCAACAACAAAAAAACAACTAAAAAATGAGAAAGGACTTGAACAAACATTTCTCCAGAGAAGATATACAAATATCTGATAAGCGTGTAAAAAGATGCTTAATATCACTAATCATTAGGGAAACAAATCAATGAGATACTACCTCACATCATTAGAATGGCTACTATCAAACAAAACAGAACAGAAAAATAACGGTTGTTGGTGAACATGTGGAGTCATTGTAATCCTTATGCACAGCTGGTGGGAATGCAAAATGGAGTAACAATTAAAACAGTATATAGCAATTCTTAAAAAAATTAAACAAAGAATTACCATATGATCTAACAATTCCACTTGTAGGTACATTACCAAAATAATTGAAAGAGGGACTCAGATATTTGTACACCCATGTTCATAACAAGGATTATTCACAATAGCCAGAAGGTGGAAGTAATTCATTTCCATCAACCCATGAATGAATAAAATGTGGTATATTCATACATTGGAATACTACTCAGGCTTAAAAAGGAAGACAAATCAGACACATGCTACAACATGGATGAATCCTGATGACATTATGTTAAGTGAAGCCAGGAATAAAAAGACAAATATTATGATTCATGAGAATTCATAGAATTCATAGAAAAGCCAAATTCATAAAGACAGAAAGGAGAATTTGTCATTGTTGGAGGATGAAAGAAATGGGAAGTTATTGTTTAATAGGTATGGTTTCAGTTTTGAAAGATGAAAAGATGGGAGGGGATAGGGTAGAAGGATGAAGAGTGAGGGCACAGAGGATTTTTAGGGAAGTGAAAATACTCTGTATACCATAATGATGGATACATGTCATCATACACTTGTTCAAATGCATAGAATGGACAACACCAAGAGTGAACCACAATATAAACTAAGGACTGAGGGTAATTGAGATAGGTCAATGCAGGTTCCTCAGCTGCAACAAATGTACCATTCTAATACAAGATGCTGACAATGGGGTAGGCTATGCATGTGTAGGGGCAGGAAATTTCTGTAACTTCCTCTCAATTTTGCTATGAATCTAGAACTGCTCTAAAAAAAAATAAAGTACTGGAGACTGGTAGCATAACAATGTGAATATACTTAATAATAGTCATCTGTACACTTACTTGAAACAGTGAAGATTTCCATGTTATATGTCAATTAAAAAAACCAAAGATGATAAATTTTATGTCATAGATATTTTACAATATAAAAAACTTTTTAAAATTAATTTTTAACGATTTATTTATTGTCAGAGAAAGAGAGCGAGTGAGCATAAGCAGGGGGAGTGGCAGGCAGAGGGAGAAGCAGGCTCCCTGCTGAGCAAGGAGCTGGATCTGGGACTCAATCCCTTGACCCAGAATCATGACCTGAGCTGAACGTAGACGCTTAACCAACTGAGCCACCCAGGTGTCCTTAAAAAACTTTATTTAAAGTGAGAAGCTTTTCGGGGCGCCTGGGTGGCATAGCGGTTAAGTGTCTGCCTTCGGCTGAGGACGTGATCCTGGTATTACGGGATCGAGCCCCACATCAGGCTCCTCCACTATGAGCCTGCTTCTTCCTCTCCCACTTCCCCTGCTTGTGTTCCCTCTCTCGCTGGCTGTCTCTATCTCTGTTAAGTAAATAAAATCTTAAAAAAAATAAATAAAATAAAATAAAGTGAGAAGCTTTTCCCTTAGAGATTTGTAAGTTTTTACTATAAATACTTTCTACTTCTTTTATTTACATATTTTATTTTATTTACAGTCTTTATTGGAAGGACACAAACTTATAAACCCCTGAACTTAACAACTTCAAAAATCAGACACTAAGAACCTAAAGATGAACATGTTGAAAGGGAGAGTTTGCTCTCAATATGAAAGGAAAAATCTTAGATTTGATTCATAACAATCTCAATGAGAAAAAGTTATGTTTTCTATATGCTTCAAATTTTTCATAATGAAATGTTGGGGGAGGTATTTATAAACCATTAAGAATTGGCTAAAAGGAAATCTAAATGACACCTGAAACTAGTATTGTATGTCAACTACACTTTAATAAAAAAAACAAAGAACTGATTTAGTTGGTTAAGTGTCAGACTCTTGATTTTGGCTCAGGTCATGATCTCAGGGTTGTGAGATCCAACCCCATGTTGGGCTCCGCGCTGGGTGTGGAGTCTGCATAAAATTCTTTCTCTCCCTCCACCCCCCCCTTTAAAAACACACACACACACACACACACACACACACACACACACACAAAACCCAAAAAGAGTGGGTGCAGATAAAAATGAATGAATGAATGAATGAATGAATTTTTTTAAATGCTAGAGAAAAAAAAAACCCAAATGAAAAGTTTCAAGTTGGACAAAAAATTAATGGTATACAATCACATTGTTTTAATAATCCATTGTAATAAAACTATTATCAAAACAAAACCTAGTCTTCTGGCTCTAAAAACTATAGAAATTATAACATCTTTGATAGTGTAAAGAAGTGTGTATGTTTTTTGGGGCACCTGGATGGCTCAGCTGGTTAAGCGTCTGCCTTCAGCTCAGGTCATGATCCCAGGGTCCTAGGATTGAGCGCCATGTCCAGCTCCCTGCTCAGCGGGGAACCTGCTTCTCCCTCCCCTGCCCCCCACCCATGCGCTTGCTCACTCTCTCTCAGGTAAACAAAATCTTAAAAAGAATTTAAAAACATGTGTATGTTGACTAATCTACATTAATTTTTAAATCTAAATTTAGTAACGTGAAAAAAGTATACACGTAAAAACACAACCTTTCATTCCATTTATTGTTCTTTTTACATAGTACTGACTAAATTCATAATGCACTCAGATTTTTTAGGATTCAGTGTGTAAAAAACAAATCCTAACAGGCAAACAGGAATATGAAATTTCAAAATGTGTCAGCTAATTTTAAGTCAGTGGATGATGTACCTTATAAATCTATCTTCAGTAAATTAATTTTGCTCAGATCTCAATAAACACAGTTAAGATGGCTAATTAAATAGTCATGCATACAGACTCAGTAGGGCCTTCAAAACATAAAACAGCTATGTGAATTGTCAGTATTGTTGACTAACTTTCTGTTAAGGGTCTTCAGAAGACCATCAATATAACTGATGTTTATTCAAAACACTGACTGCTTCTTGAAGATTTTGGCAGCTCTTCTGTTATAAGTTTTTATTAAAGTATAATAAGCCGAGTTAAATGTTATACATCTGGATGAATTTTTATGTATGTATACACCCATGTAACCAGCACAAAGATCAAAATACAGAGTATTTACAGCCCTCAAAAAAACCTCACTCTTGCAACTCCCTTTCACAACCCTCACCTACCCCCAACACTGTCCTAATTTCTATCACCATAAATTAGTTTTGGCTTACTTTGAATTTTATAAAAACAGAATCACACACTATGTGCTCCTTTGTGTCTGGCTTTGGTCACTCGACATGTCTGTCTGAATTATCCATGTTGTTTGTGTCAATACACTTTTTTTTTTAAAGCTTTCATTTATTTATTTGAGAGAGAGACACAATGAGAGAGCATGAGAGGGGGGAAGGTCAGAGGGAGAAGCAGACTCCCCACCGAGTAGGGAGCCCGATGTGGAACTCAATCTTGGGATTCATGGGATCATGACCTGAGCTGAAGGCAGTCACTTAACTGACTGAGCCACCCAGGCACCCCAATACGCTTTTTTTTTTTAAACTACTATGTAGTGTTTCACTGTACGATTATTCCACTATATATCCATTTTCTGGTTGATAGACATTTAGGTTATTGAATAAACATGCTACAAATATTCTTGTACAAGTCTTTTGGTGGACATATGCATTCATTTCTCTTGGATATAGACCTAGGAGTGGAATTGCTGGGCCAAACCAAAGGTGTATGTATGCTGGTTGAGTGGCTGAACCACATTCCTACCATCAATGCAAGAAAACTATTTATAAGCATGTAGTAATATCTAATTATAATTTTAATTTGCATTTCCCTGATGACTAATGATGCTGAGCACTGCTTATCAACCATCTAGGTATTCTCTTAATGCCTGTTCATGTCCTTTAGAAAAGCAGTATCACTGAGTGCAATTTTTATGTGTAGTCATTTTCTTCTATTTCCCCGGGTAAATAGACACCTACAGTCATAATAGGTGTCAGTGGAAAAACATCAGAAAATAGTTTCCATATAGAACACACTGTGGAGTTAATAAACATAGAGTTGTTAAATATTAAAGGTAACTTGACATATGTATTAACAAAAGACCAAGACAGTTTTCTAGCACACCTATCCCAAATTATTCAATGTTTATTCAATTTATTTTTCTGAAGATTACTATCCTCTAGTCTTCTTTACCAAATTCCAGACCTGAACCCTAGAGCTGGCTGTCAATTATATCCACTGACTGTCAATTATACCTCAGTAACCGGGGGGGGGGGGGGGGGGGGGCCTTATGATATTCATGTATATCTAATCTCACCTATTTTTATCTATGTGTCTTTGACATTTTAAAATATTTCAATTATATAGATATGAAATGAAACTAAATTCAGCTATTTCACATCTGGCTAAGGAAATGGAACAGTCGACAAAAAGTGTTTCAGTACAAAAGTGCCAAGTTCTCTTTCTACATATACACCATAATCTTTCAACTGTCTATACAGAGATAATCAGAAGTGGTTGTACTGCTGGCTTAACTCCGAACAAAGAGGGGAGTCAATGGAAAATTTTAGTCTGGAGCTATATTTGTTTTTAAAAAGGGATGTGGGGAGAGGGAGCAGGAAGGAGAGTATCACTCTCTGAGAATTGCTGGGTAGGGCAAAGTCAGAAGCAGGGAGGCAGGCTACAGTAATCATTCAGGAAAGAGGTAATGTGACTTGGGCCAGGTAGTAGTAATGAAACTGCTAATTAGATTTTGGAAGTTTCACCAGTAAGATTTGCAAACAGGGTACAGGGTACCAGAGAAACAAGAACCAAGGATCATGAAGAGGTTTTGGCCAGAGCAACTGCAACAATGTAGTTGCCAATAACTTAGATGGGGTGACACAGGTTTGGGTTAGGGGAATGTCAGTTCAGTTTTCAACATGTTTTAAGTTTGAAATGTCTACTACATACATATTGAAGTACAGATGTTAAGCAGGCAGCAGCATGGTGTGGAGTCCAAGAAAGATAAATTTATGAGTTGCTGTGGTATTTAAAAAGTGAAGTTCTAAAATCAGATGAGCGTACCAGGAAACTGAGTATAGATGAAAAGTAGCAGAGGTAAAGACTTACTAGCCCCAAGAAGTACTCTCTCATGTGCAAAGCCCCTAGAAACAAGGGAGGAACTAGTTACGGAATCTGGGAATAGGCACAGGAAAAGGGAGAACAGAAGAACTAATGTCCCAGAGACCAAGTGAAAGAAGTACAATGTCTGCAAATATTCATTAGTATCGCTGAATGATCAAACTATTATAAAGGGTCTTTGAGATAACATTATGGATAAAAACACTGAGGCCTACAAATTGCAAAAAGTCACAAATTAAAAGAATGACAGAATAAAATTAGTTCTATTTCACACTATTCAATGTTTAAGGGTAAGGAATACAGATCAAGAAACCAGATCCCAAGAGATGATCTGAGGGAGGCGGCTTTATTCAGATGTGATATTAGAATAGAAAAGCAAAACCAAACGAACAATTCTTGTTTATCTAATTACTAAATAAACCAAATCACCCAACACTAAATGCTGTCATTTCTGTTTCACCTTATTCAGGTTCCATTCTTTCCCTTTCTGAACAAATCAAACACATAGCTTATCACTGTTTTCGCCCACTCTGATATCTTTTTTAGATACTTCTTGTCTTAGTTTTTTCCATTCATATTGTTAGAATATGTCAGGCTCTACTCTAAGAAAATTACATAAACAATTCATTTAATCCTTTTAACAGCCCTATGAAGTAGTAACTAACCCAATCTTGTGAGATGAGGACACTAAAGCACAAAGGCTAGGTAATTTGCTCAAGACCACAGTTTAGTAAATGGCAGAGTCAGGAACTGAACTTAATGGCTCCAGGAAACACTCTGCTGTTAAAATCAAATCAGATAAAACATGTGGAAAGCACTATAAAGTGCTATGCAAACGAAGGTATCACTTACAAAGGTACTTCTTTCTTCAAATCTGAGAACCTTACCTAAGCTAACTTAACACAACTTTTAACATTTTTGTTGCCTACATTCCATCCAAATCAGAGCTGATCACTTCAATACTTAAGTTTTTTTAGTTTTTCACCAAGTATCTTCCAGAAACAGCAAAGAACCAAATTTACCAAAATAAATGAAATCAAGACTTTTCAAGATGTAAAGCTAGCATCTGACACTACCTAATAAGGCACTATTTATTTATTTACTTTAATTTAAAGATTTTTTATTTATTTGAGAGAGAGCGAAAGCGATCACAGAGGAAGAGGGAGAAGCAGACTCACCAATGAGCAGAGAGCCCGATGTGGGGCTCGATCCCAGGACCCGGATAATGACTGTGATCTCAATTCTAACACACTTTTTAAAAAAGATTTATTTATTTTACAGAGGTGGTGGCAGGGCCAGAGGGAGAGGGAGAGAGAATGTCAAACAGACTCCATGCTTATTAGTGCAGATCTGACATGGGACTCAGGCTCATGACCTGAGCTGAAACCAAGAGTCAGACACTTAACCAACTGTGACACCCAGACACCCCAACACATTTTTGATTATGCACTTAAGAGACTTCATAGTTTTAAAGTTACAGCCCAAATAAGAGAAAGTATAATATATGCTTATGTTTTGAGGCAATTACATGTATAACACTCTGATTATATAGCCTTGGAATTCATTGAGAGGGAAGAAAGTGAATTCAAAATCTCTTACCATTGATCTTTCAGGATATCCAAACAAATAGCCCCTGTGACGGAACTAATATTAGGATGCCATATTTTAGTGATAAACCGGACCTAGAATATAAAGCACACTTGAGTTTTTAAGTAAAAGAAATAAAACACATATAGTTCAAGTACAACCACAAGAAAACGAAATCCACAGATAAAAAAAAAAAAAGTCCATACTTACATTACCATCATTTTGCCTAGCTGAAGGGAAGGGTGTGGAAGACAAAGCATTCAGTAAGCTGAATGCTGTCAGTGACATACATTCTTTTTAAACCTTTTAATAAATGCTCACCCCTAAAGAAATCCAACAATTACCAGGTGTTTACAATTTCCCTAGCATAATAGTCCATGCTATGAGAACTACAACACAGACTAAAATCTAATTACGTAAAGTAACATAAAATCAAAATTAATATAGATGGTAAATGGCAATTTATTTAGCGTCAAGTAGGATGTAGGATAGCTCTGAAGGACAAAGTAAGCAAAATCAGTACACGGAAGCATTTTAGTAGTAAGTGGCTCCTAAATTTTCTGTAGAAATTGTTTTCTCAGATTTTTTTTTTTTAATTCAATAAACATTCGAAAGACACTGGCACCGAGGCTTAGAGTTTAAGAAATTTATCCAAAATCAAATAACTAGTTAGCAATAGAACAATATGCAAACTTACACAATCTCATTTCAGATTCTGAGTCTCTAATCACCTCATTATTTGTCTTAATATGGATAACAAACCGACAAAGTGAAAATGCTAACTCTAACTCTAACTCTAATGCTTCTCTCACCATGAAATGAAATCCAGTTCATCAGTTTTTACGAGCTTTTGAAGGACCAAATATTATTATCTGGGGGAGACCTATTATTATTATTATTATATCTGACATATATAATAGTCATCTGAGACAAAACTCCTTTACACTTAATAGATTAATTGCTGTAAGTCAAGCAATGGTTTGTTTTTTTTTTTTAAAGTAGGCTCCATGCCCAGAGTCAAGCCCAAGTGGGGCCTGAACTCACGACCCTGAGATTAAAACCTGAGCCAATATCAAGAGTCAGATGCTTAATCAACTGAGCCACCCAGGTGCCCCAAACCAAGCAATGTTCTAAGTACTCTACAAAAATTAACTCATCAATATGTGCTCCAAATCTAAGCTATTTATGGAAAGAAGCTAAGCAGATAGCTTCCACTTCTCTCCTTGTGACTGGATTTGTCTATACTACCTGTTATTACTTCCTCACTTAATTACTCACTAACTTATATGCTAAAAAAGAACTTCAAGTTACCAATGACTTCAAAACATCTAAAACTGATGGAATCTTTCCATGTGTTGGTCCATTTTAATTCTTGCTTTCAAAGGTATCTACTTCTCTCAATCCACAGAATCACCAACTCGTTAAACTCGTTAAACAAGACCATCATCCTACACTTGGGTTACTAAACAGTCTACTGACTTTAATACCTTCAGTTCTTTTTCTTTCAATCCATTCTTCACATTGAAACCAAGAGTACCCTTTAAAATAACTAATTCACTACTCTATGTAAGGCCCTTTACTGACTTCTCATTCCCTTTATGTAAGCCTGCACTCTTAAACTGACCCCTAGCCTATCTCTCAAGTCATCTTAAACCCCACCCCCCTTGGGTCTTTCATAGCTGTTTCTTCTCTCAGTAACACATGTTGATGCCCTCTTCTCCTGGCTAATTCCTACTTAATCCTTTAAGTTTTGGTTTCCATATCCCTTCTTCCTCATCTGTTCTCACAACACCCCATACTTTCCTATGTCATCATACTGATCACACTTCTATAATCTCTTCCTTATATGTCTTCCCTAAAAGGCTTCCCTAAAAGGCTCAGTATTTATCCTGCTTACTAGCGTATCCCAAGTACCTAAAGTATCTCACACTGAATGAACAGGCAATTACCATTATGACAAACCTGTTATTAGAGCTAACCAACATCCCTCTCAAATATAGAGCAGGTCAAAAAAGACAGGCATACAGGTGTTATGTACAACAAACATTTCTTCCTAACAGATATAACCACGATATTCGTATCTTAATTTCTACCATTCACCGAGTTAAAGCATAAAGATACGAAATAACTATATGCCATAATTTCAGTAACTCAAGGACATTACAGCATTTTGTGACTTTAAAACAAAAACTGCTCAATCTCTTCAACACTGGAAAAAGAATTTCATTTCATTTTTTAAAAAGATTTTATTTTTGGGGCGCCTGGGTGGCACAGCGGTTAAGCGTCTGCCTTCGGCTCAGGGCGTGATCCCAGCGTTACGGGATCGAGCTCCACATCAGGCTCCTCTGCTATGAGCCTGCTTCTTCCTCTCCCACTCCCCCTGCTTGTGTTCCCTCTCTCGCTGGCTGTCTCTATCCTGTCGAATAAATAAATAAAATCTTAAAAAAAAAAAAAAAGATTTTATTTTTAAGTAATCTCTACACCCAACATGGGGCTCAAACTCACAATCCAAGATCAAGCATCACATGCTCCACTGACTTAGCCAGCCAGGTGTCCCAGGAATTTTAAATTACTACTGAAGTCATCAGACGGTTTATGGTTAGGCAAGTGATCTAAGGTGTCTTTTTAAAGAGGAGTCTTCAATACATGATCTCTATAAATTCTGTATGAAAACAAATATGCATATATGCAGGATCAAGGAAATTATTAAACTATGTTACTTTGTACTAATCTACAGTTTTAGGAATAAATGCCTTCGAAATTTCCAAATGATGTAATAAAAAAATTTTCAAGAGGACATTCCATCACCCACTACTATGGATATAAGTACTTATCTTAGTTTTTTCTGTGATCTACCACTATGTATCTCCTATTCTTCTTTTGTTATTCTTTATCAACTACCTCATTTCTTAGATTTTTTTCATGTCTTTTTCTTTCTCAAGCCTTAATATTACTAGTGGTATCCACATGTGTTCCAGAATTGTGTCCTATTATTTTATATCCAATTAACATCTACTGTATTTGTCACGTTTTCTTATAGTGCCAACACCTCTGTTGTATATCAACAAAAATGTAGAATCAAAAACACTTGAAGGGATGAAGCATAAGAGTAAGTAAAAATACAAGGACATTTATTATGACCTACTTTAGTCATATTTGACACTAATTACAAAACAGGTACGAAATGGTTTACAGTATTAAAAGACTTACTAATCACAATTCAAGCCTCCTTATTTTCACCAATGACACTAATACCAGCACCATCTGGGGAACTTCAGAACACTCATTACCTTTGAGGAACACTCAAAAGAACTTCTTTATATAGAAATATTGAAAATACATAAATATAAATAAATATCTATTTATAAAGGATAAATTTTTATAAAAATATTAAAAATTTTAAAAATATTGAACATATTATACAGAATTATAAATCTTAACACAATGTACACAGTGTTATGAGACCAAAACAAAGGAAGGAGACTATTCTTATTATCTACATTGGCATACCATCATCACTAATCTATTTGTTTTTTCCATCACTAATCTTATCTCCTCCTGGAGGACAGTATCCTATTCATTCACTCTTTAGTTCAAACACTTCAGCACCTACTTCATGGTAAATTTAAGCTCACATTTCCACTGAATTACCAGTTTCAAACTTTGAACTCAAGGATGTTACGATATGAAACCAGCTTTAACTAACTTATTGTACAAAAAAAATGCTATATTATTTTAAATATGCATGTGCAGATGGGCAGACCCATTAAAAGTTATTAACGATGTTATTTATGGTCAATTTCACATATAAAACTACATTTATGTCAAGAAAAAACAGGAAAATTCACAACTTAATCTCTAATACATAACTAGACAAATCATTGAGGAAGAGTCTTCCTAATTCAATGAATTTTTTCATTAATAATATAATTCCCTTTAGAAATAACACTAGTTGTATGCATTGAATTAAATTCCTTCTACACTATATTCAGCTGACTCAAAGATATATCTTCTCTATTTAGAAGCAAACCTTCTGCTCTTCAGGTTAATAATTTATTGCAGAATAATAAAAAAGAAATACTCTGTGACCACTGTTACCAAACATGTAAGTTTCAACCTTACATTTTAGCTGCACAATGGTAAGAGAACACAACCAGCTACCTTCAGTACTGTTATCTCATGAGGCTTAAAATTAAACCCGAGCCTACATATTAAACGTATGTGAACAAAATCCAGCAAGAAATTTACAAATACTCCCCATTTTTTCCATTATATTTACCAATCAGTAACATATTTAGAACATATTTATAATATGATCATTTACATTTACTGCAAAAGCTTAATGCCATAAATGGGATGAGTACCATATTTAAAAGAATACTAAATTACAACTAAGATTAACTAGTTGAAGCCGGAGGAAGATACATTAGAATGATTAAAGGAAGACTTTTCTAAATCTTGAAGCTACCTCAATAAGGAATGTCTAGAATTAGGATAGTAGTGGCCTGAAGAACAATGGGAGCTCTGTTCTCATGTTAAGAGTATTTTTCCCACTGTGCTAAGAAAAGGAGGGTGAGAGAGGGACGAATAAAACACTGATTTCAATCATTAAATAAAATAATATATCAAGTGCCTGAAACAGAGCCAGGGCTATGCAATCGCCTTGGAGCTATATAAGACTATAGAGGGAAATAATTAAACACTTTCACTGAGATCATAATTCACCTAAAGTGCACAACTCCATGACGGTTTTCAGTATACTCACAGGGCAGCCATGTAACTAATCATCAGCAGTCATTCCCCATTCCTCACACACCCCCAGTCTTAAGCTACCACTGACCTATTTTCTTGTTTCTATGGATCTGCTGCTTCCAATGTTTCATATAAATGAAATCATACAATGTGTGGTCTTTTGTGTCTGGCTTCTTTCATGTAGCATGATGTTTTCAAAGTTCATCTATCTTATACCACATTATCGGTACTTCATTTGTTTTTATAACCAAAATATATTCCATGGTATAAATATGCCACATTTTATTTACCCATTCAGTTGATGGGCATTTATGTCATTTCCACTTTTTGGCCATTATGAATAATGCTGGTATGAACATTTGTATACAAGCTGTTGTGTGGACATGTTTTCATTTCTACCAGGTAGGTACCTAGAAGTAGAGTTGATAGGTCATAACGTAACTCTATGTTTACCATTTTGACCAAATTATGTTCCAAAGCAGCTCCAACATTTTACATTCTCACCAGCAATGAATGAGAATTTCAATTTATACAGGAAATACAAGTGTCAATGCTATACTTTCAAACGATGTCACAGAAGGACGCCAACAGGCTACTTCAAGAAGGGCCTTTTAGAGTGGTAGTCACTGGTTAATGCTAATATTTACATAGTGCTTACTCTGCGTAGACACATTTATAAGATTCACTATTTCATTAAATCTCAGGTATCGTGGAATTATATAATATAATACACCATTACTTTATGTACCCTGAGGAAAAAAAAAATCTGCCAATTAAATTATGACATGTCATCCATCGAAAGGTGTATTTTCATTTCAGAGATATTAAACATGTGTAAAAGGGGTGCCTGGGGTGGCTCAGTCGGTTAGGTGTCTGCCTTTGGCTTGAGTCATGATCCCGGAGTCCTGTGATGAGCATAGTGTCGGGCTCCCTGCTCCTTGGGGAGTCTGCTTCTCCCTCTGCCCCTCCCCCTGCTCATGCTCGCTCGCTCTCACTCACTCTCTCAATAAATAAAAATAAATTTTAAAAAAACTTAAAAAGATATGTGAAAAAATGTTTCATAATTCTATGAATTCTATTATAATAATTTGTACATGGATTAATTCCTTTAATCTTTATAATCCTAAGTGAGGATTTTATAGATGAGGCAACTAGGGAACACAGCTTGCCTAAAATCATAAAGCCAGGAGTGCCTGGGTGGCTCAGTTGGAGAATGCAGCTCTTGATCTTGGGGTAGTGAGTCTGAGCCCCACGGTGGGCAAAGATTACTGAAAAAAAAAATTATAAAGCCAATTAAATGGCTGAAGTAGATTTGAACTTTCTGGTGGACTGCTCTTGTTGGTGCAGTCATATTCATTGTTTTAGAGATTATGCCCTCACTCCTTCCTCATCAGGATCAAAAAAGTAGAGCACACTGGGCCTTATGGGATTTGGGTTCCATTTAACCTCTAAGCCTCAGGTCCCTCATTTATTAGAACTGTTAAGACTGTTTCAGGAAAGGCATATAAAATTCTTAGCACAAACGAAGTGACAGCTGCTACTGCCATTACTGAATAGTAAAAAATGTAGTGGCTGAAAGCAGCCTCTTTTGAGATCTTTTCTTTCTTCCTCATTTCCATTAAAAAACTTTTTTAGGCTATGAGGGCATCCTTATCTTTAAACATTTAAAATCTTTTGTTAAATTTATGGTATTCAACAATTAAAGTATCCTCAAGTGTGTATTCATCCCAATGATAACATTAAAACCTAGACTGAATCCAGTGGAGAGTAACCAGGATGAGGATGAAAATTAAGTCACAGATACAAGATGACAGCTTAATCATAGTGGTCATCTCTAAATGGTCATATTGAAAAATGTTTCTTTTTTCATAATTCACTACATAACTTTCACAAATTTCTACAAAAAGTGCAAACTACCTTTTTAAAAAAAAATGTTTATTTATTTTAGAAAGAGAGAGAGAGACAGCACAAGCAGGGAGTGGCAGAGAGAGAGAATCTCAAGGCTCCATGCCCATCATGGAGCCCGACGCAAGGCTTGATCTCACAATCCTGAGATCATGACCTGAGCTGAAATCAAGAGTTGGATGCTTAACCGACTGAGCCACCCAGGAGCCCCCAAACTACTTTTATAACAGAGGGGGAAAAAAAATCAAGAAAAAAAAAATCAACCAGCTTAAAAGGTAGAAACAACCAAATTGTCCCTCATTGAATGGATAATGTGGCATATATGAACAACGGAATACTATTTAACCTTAAAAAGGAGTAAAATTCAGATACATGCTGAAATATGCATGAACCTCGAAGACATTATGGTAAGTGAAATAAACCAGATACAAAAGGACAAATATTGTGTAATTCCACTTAACTGAGGTGCCTAATCAAATGCATACAGAGAAAGTAGAACAATGGTTATGGAGCTGGGGGCATGGGGTAAGGGAGTAGTTACTGTTTAACAGGTAGGATAAAAAAGTTCTAGAGATGGATAGAGGTGATGACTGCACAACATGACTATATTTAATATTTAATATCACCGAATTGCAAACTTAGAAATAGTTAAAATAGCAAATTTTATGTTATGTGTATTTTACAACAATTTAAAAGAATCAAGTGGGCATATCAGAAACTAGATGTACGTAAGATACAGAATAATAGACACTCCAAACCAGTAGATGACCCCAATGTACCCTGGAACTTCCATTACCATGTCTATTCTTAAATGGGAACAACCAATAGGTTGAATGAATTCCAGAATATTTTCGACTGACTGCTATCATATGCTCAAGGACACTCAAGGAGTCACAGAAAATACAAAGATGTATTAAGATGTGGTCCTTCACCTCAGGGGCATAAAAGCTAGTGAAAGCTACATACCCCAAATGTTTTAATTGGTACTGTATTTGTGTTGGTACTAGAGTTGACCCTTAAATGACATGGGTTTGAACTGCACTGGTCAACCTATATGTGGATTTTTTCTGATACAGTACAGTACTTTAAGTTTCTCTTTATGACTTTAATATTTTTCTCTAGCTTTCTTTATGGTAAGAATACAGTATAAAATACAATATAAAATCCATATATAAAATATGTTGTTAATCAACTTTGTTATTGGTAAGGTTTCTGGACAGTAGGCTATTAGCAGTTAAGTTTTTGGGGGAGTCAAGAGTTACACATGGATTTTCGACTGCATGGGGAGTCAGTGCACCTAACCCCACACTGTTCACAGGGTCAACTGTATATAAATTACATAAAATGCTACTGAAAGAGTAGAGGAACAATCTGATGGATACAGCTGAATGTAAAAGGTGATATACTCCACCTAGACCTCAAAAAAAAACCCTAGAATTTTAAATGATACAGATAACGATTCAAGTGAAAATGACAGAAAAGTATGAAATAATAAGCACCATCTACAAACAGCAAATAATCCACTTTGGAAAATAAGAACCATGTAGTGGGTAAGGGTGGTAGAAAATTAGGATGTAAAAGACAACTGGGGTCAGGCTGTAGGAGGTTTTAAATGCCCAGCTAAGGAGTTTAGACTTTACTAACAAAGAAAGAAAAGAAACATCAAAACTGCACTTTAGAAAGATTTATAGAACAGAACTGCAAAGAATGAGTAGGAGTGGCAAAGATGGATTAAATAATAGGCAAAACAGGAAAGTAATAAAGCTGAATGCCTACACTAAAGTGATAATAGCAAAAGTAAAGACATAAAGGAAGCTGTTCAGTGAAAAAATAAGTTTAGGTTAGTTCTCTTTGTTATACATGACCTAGGGCATTCCATTTCCTCTTTTAATATTCATCAGTTGCAATTATTTGTTCATAATTTTGTTTTTTGCTAGAATGTGAGCTCCATGAAAGCAAGGACAGTATAAGTCTTATTTATTGCTACACTGGCACATAGTACTCAAAAGACTACTGAATGAATTCAGAATATACTCTTCCAAAAAAAAAAAAAAAAAACCCACCCAAAACATACTTCTTTGAGACAAGTAAGAATCTGCATAAGGGTTCTCTAAATTTGGGAACATTGCAAATTTTTCCAGACCTAGAATTTAAGCCACTGTCAGATGAAAATCCTATTCCTGTCTACAGCCATTACTAGCTGCCTCTGAGTAAGCTTGCTTTTCATTCTAATTCCAGAAGCAAACCATCTGCCATTACCTGAAATCTTGTTCATACTAAATTTATACAGACAACTCAAAAAGCTGTAATCCTAATAAGCACTAAAATATAAATTAAATGGGAAAAAAATTTAGAAGTTCATGCACAAAAAATATGCTTACAATACCTTAGGGGGATTAAATGGATATGTTTCTGGTATTTTTATCTCTAGCTGATATCTTCCTCCTAAAAAACGGGGGAAACAGAAAGTTAAGAATGCTGCTCACTTCAAATATCTGAAGCCAAATATAATGACATAACTTTTCAAAACATGTACTATTTCATATTCAATTACAACAAATTCATTTTAAAGGTGAAACCCAAAAAGGAAATAATAAAAACACTAGTTAATTGAAAGGTTATTTAAAACATATAAAATAGCCATTTTACACAACTATATTAGTTTATCGGTGAATAACAGCTAGAGATAGATGAATACATTAAATCCAAAGATAATCCAATGCTTCATTGGGTCAGTTAGGTAATACAGGTCACGTCTCCTTGTTTCCTCTAGCCCACACTGAAAAGAGTTGCTAAATAACAGAAAATATGGAAAGAATAAAAAGGGAAAAGGCAAGGAGGTATAAGGTATAGATGGTACAGAGGAAAAAGGACATATGGTTATGTCATAAACTGAAAAAATCTACTTCTAGCTGGTTCCCTCAATTCCAAAATTCCCCAAACTTTTAACTTGCGCCCTAAATGAAAGGCCAACACTTCTTGTTAAAATTTTAAAAATAAAATTCAACAATAACAGATAGGCATAAAGATAAAAAACTATTCTCTTCCTCTCAATAGGTATACAAAAGGAAACACCTTACAAAGAGGTTGTTCTAACCAGTAATGTGTAAACAGAATGCAGTATTCTGTTTTGAAGTCATCCTGAGCAACTAGCAGCGAAATACGTATTTTAAAAAGTTTATCTAGCTTTCCGTAAGTGGGTAAGTCAAGGGGAAGGTAACTGCTGTGCAGGAAACTCTGAAGGGGGAAGTCTTCCACTGGGGAAGAGGGTGGATTTGAATCCTAACTTCAAGGAACCTTCCAATCCTAAGATTTTATGATCCATTAACATAGAATACACACTATTCCAAAATGTAACAGATAAAACTGTACAACTGAAATACTTACATATGAAACTATGCCTAGGATTTGCTTCAAAATAATGAAGGGATGGATCAGATCAAAGACTGGCCCTAAGTTGATATTTATTAAAGCCGGATGATAAGTACACCAAAGATTCATTATACCATTTGTGTTCTGTATATAGCTAAAACTTTCCATAATAAAAGTAAAATAAAATAAAAACTATGCACAGTATTATTAACTTCAAAATTTCATAATTCAATTCTCAGTATATCCTGGATTCTCTCAAATCCACCTCCCTCCATTGTTAGGAATAGATGAATGTGGATCTGGGAGAAAAACAAAAGAGCAATTCACTTGGTACCACTTTCTTCAAGCCCTTTCTGGTCCCAATTCTTCTTTTCTTGCTAATTCTTTTTAATGGTGTCCCTGATGCATGAGTTGAACTAGATGCCTGAATCACAGAGCATACGGCAACAGTGAAATCAATATAAAGGAAAATAGTCAAAACAAAAGAAACAAATAAGATAGGTAAGAGAAGAGTACCTGAGAAAATTCTGTGTTTATAGATAGACGTGTTTTTGTTTAGAGTTATAAATGCCAGCTTCAAATATAAGTATAATAAATTTGGCCTGAGAAATATGTGGGTTTTTTTTCCTTCCTAAGAATCCTACTGGGAAGATTTATTCTGATAAATTCTAGATTACTGACTCTATAATCTTTCATATAAAGTTCTTCCTTCTTGAATGTCCAAAAAAATTTCTTAGGAGCAGTGTGAGAGCCCAGAAAAATACTATATAAATAATGCTGGACCCTAGAGTTCCCCCAATTCTATTTTTACTCCACACACTATTAATATGCTCTGTCTTGCCTTATTATCTGACAGCTTTCAATATATAACCACCATAATATTAATCATAGCATTATTTGATACATATATATACATCAGAGCAACACAACTAAGCAAGCTTTACGATAACTATATTATTCATAAGTTTTCACTATAAATGATTTCTTCTTAAAGAAGAGCTTTTAATATTAAAAATTTATAATCTTTAATTTTAACTTCATCTAAAAAGAAGATGGGGAAGGGATGAGATTTTTAAAAATATCAACAATTATTCCATAAATTCAAAACAATTCTTAGGAAGAAAGGCTCAAGAACTTAACTGTTCCTTTGCCACTATTACAGCAAAAGAGGAAAATGGAGTTAAGTAGCACGTACAATATGGTTAATTTTTCCATGGGTATTCTACTTTTCAATCTGATTACTTTTAACACAACATAAAAGCTTCCTCATTAGTTAATGATTATAAACAGTTTAACATTCCACATAGAAACACTTGCCTTACTTATTGAGATTGAAAAAAAAAAAAACTCTCAAAAACTAGCAAGAGCCCTGCAATAAATACTATCAAAATACTTCTCATGTTCATGTTTCCAAAATGTATCTTAGTTTATGTCCTTGAATAGTGCTTTTCCTAAATAAAATGAACTTCTCTTCAATAGTTTTATGATAAAAAGGACACAATTTATACCCAAAAAGCATTTTAAAACTAGTCTTATCAAAACAAAAACTAGTATTATTAAACATTAATATTTCATTTAGTGGCAGCAGAAACAAACTCTTAAATAAGAAGGTAATGAACATTCTGCCTATCTAACTTAGTTCAGGAGGTGCCTCACAGTTTATAAATATCAGTTTGCTGGAAGAGTTCTAGAATGATAATGCTACTGCCATACTGTCTTTTAAAAATACACCTAAATAACCTAAAAAAGATTCAAGAATGAATATGTATAATGCCTGCCTTTAAGAAGAAGCTAATGTATCATTTCCATACAATAACTACTATTAAGACAAGAACTTGATTTTTACTAAAGATCTTTTTTCCATCTAATGATTGTCAAAAGGACTAACTGAACAGCATCCATGAAAGCATCCAGACAAGGTGTGGCATATATAGGAGGCACTCAATAAACAATACAAAACTAAATAATGTCAAGAAATGGCTCATATGAACTATAAAACAGGAAATAAAATTTTATCAAGATTTAGTAGGATATGATAAAGACATTCTAGCGTCTTTAAAAAATTTATATGAAAACAAAAATATTCTAGAATATTGGATTTTTCTGATGACTTTGGGTTAACTGTTCATAAAGGAATTATAAAACCACCTCATTCAAAGTAGACATAACCACCACTTCTAATATTCAGTCAATCCTCATTTACTCAAAAGGAGAAAGAAATTAGAAACACTGGCTTTGAAGTCAAAGGCTATTAGGACTCAAATCCCAGCTGTGCCACTCAGACGTGTGACCTTAAACAAGGTACTTAATTTCTCTGAGCCTCAGTTTCCTCATTCTATGAAACAGTGATAACTACTTACCTCAGAAGATTTGTTGTAAGGATAATGAGAAAATACATGTAAAGCTCTAAAAGTAAGAACTCAATAAATGCTACTACTACTACTACAAATTGTTATGATTTTTACTAAGCATGTATTTGAATGCCTATTATATGCAAGAACCTTGGTTTTGTTACATAACCTAAATTTACAATAATATTCATTATGGAAGATTTGCCTAATGAAGAAATAAAAAGCTAAATGCTTCTTTATCTTGCCACCCAATTCCATAGTCTAAAGTAGCTACAGACTTAGTTTGTGAACACAAAGTTCAGCAAAGTTGCCTCCTTTCTTTCCTCTTATCTTGAAACAATCACTCAAACCTTTCCTGAATAAAGAAAATTAAATATTTGGAATACAGCCTGTGTGAAGACATATGAATGAATGAAATACTTAATGACAAACAGAGGAGAGGAGCTTTAAAAAAAAAAATTTATCAGTCAGAAATTCAAGGCAAGATTTGTTATAGATACCATATGAAGGGTAATTGAGCATCTATAGTCCATATATTAGAGGCTTAACATGCTAGGTGTTTTCTACTGTTAAATTTTAACCTATACAATTTTAACTTGGCTCTGATAAATCTGTGTTGGGGAAAGAAAAAAATTAGCTAAAATTTAGTAAGGAAAATCAGTCTATATAAATATCTAAATTTATTATTTAAATGCTGTAATACCCTAAGCCAAATGAAGTTAACCTTCCATGTAGTTTATAGATGCTTAAGATTATTCTGATTTAATGTTTCAGATAAGTTCTCATACGCACAATATTTTGATACAGAAAAAAGTACTTGCCTTCATATGGTGTGTCTGGAGGTCCTGCTATTTCTCCTCTTAATTCTGTAAAATTCTCATCTACAAGATCTACTTTAATTTGATTTTTGCTCGTCTTAAAAATAAACAGAAAATAAATGTTAGTTATATCAGCAAGAAAAAAGCCTATTTTTAAAATATTATCTATAAAAAATTTTGTAACCCCCTCTTTAATAAACTTGATTATCTGCTCTAGTAAAACTAATAGCGTGTGCTTTTCTAGGATTTAATTAGCCAATTTTAAGAATATTTAAAACCAAAACACTAACAAATTTTCACTTCATTGTTTTTAACGAAATAACACCACTTTGAACAACAGTACAATGGCTTGTTAACTTTACTAGAATGTTTAGAGAAAAATAGCAAACACCTATTTTATATTTGCCAACTTCATGTATGTTACGTCCAAAGTGATAAGTCTATTATTCATCTGTAGATGAATGCTGCTATACTACACCCACAGGTTACATGGGTTCTATCCATATGAACAGAAAACTCAGGGTCATTAAAAGCCATGTAGGGTATAAACTCTCACTTAAACTAACCACAACAACTCTAGATGTTTAGGTTAACTGAAATAGTATTCCATCCACCCAGATGGTGAAAACTCTAAGCATATAGCTAATTTATTTCCCTTTCCATGAAAATTCTTGAAGACTAAAATGCCTCACTAGAATCATCTAATGCCTTCTTCAATTTGTTTTAAACTGCTTAGTTTAAACTAAGCTAAACTGCTTAGTTTAAACTAAGCTAAACTGCTTAGTTTAAACTAAGCTAAACTGCTTAGTTTAAACTAAGCTAAACTGCTTAGTTTACGTCAGTGGCAACCACCTACTCTTCAAAACAGACTGTTATTTTAAATTTATCTACATCTATTTATTTTGCACGTTACATTTCTCAAAGTCCTTTCACATCTATAGTATCATTTCAATTTCTCAATCCGTTCTGAGTCAACGGTGACTTTAAATGATTCAGAAAACCCTCCAGGGGGATTCACATTAATGTTCAAAAGTACCTATCTGCAAACGAGCTCTCCACTTAAATTTTGTAATCTACACTAACATCTTACTGGTCTAAGTCTAAATTCCTAATACGGTAAACCTTCGCTTTTTCTCAATTGTTAAAAACATAAATCCTTAGTGTACACATTATGTTTTCATTTTTTTTGGTTAGAATTTCATATTTTTACCTAAGTAACACAACATATCCACTCTTACAAAAGAAAGCCTTGCAAGATTTCAAGAGTAAATTTTTTGCTTTCAAACCTACCTTCTTACACTTGTTTACTGGATGAACAATGTAAGAATTACTGTTTTAAGGTCCATGGCTTCCTCCCCCAACCTCCAACAAGCAGATACCAATTTTACTCTTTTTCTATACTAAGCAGTTCGTATTAATACAGAATGTTAAGTACTGAAAAAATATATAACTTAAAACCCAAATTTTAAAGATTTCATATGACTTCTAATTAATCTTATCTTTTTAATAACATAAGATTTAAAAACTATGCATTTTATAAAACATTCTAATTAGTAGGTTTGTTTCATAACCTTTTTTATTTTACCTTTGGGATTAATGTATTTCATATTTTTCTGAAGTTAATTTTACCCCAAAATTAAAATTAATTACAAATATACACATGGGAAACTTCTTCCTGTGCCCTAAAAAAATCATTATCATCCTTGGTATTTGCGGTGGAAGAAATATACAATTTTACCCATGATAAAATACTTTGTCCAGTATGCACAGGAATGAATAATGTTAAAATGAAAATCAAAGGCACCACACTTTCACTGACCAATTTAAGAAGCTGCAAGTAGAACTATAAGCCTTCCAATTCTCCTGCAAGTTCTAAGTAAAACAAGAGTAATCAGATCTTGCAAATCATCAATGCTTTCAAAGTTCATTCGAGTTTCCCACAATACCCCCTTTTCCAAAAAGAAGTAAATAACCTTAAAATGTCAGGATACTAAAGGACATGATTAAAGTTTTGGGGAGGAAAAGAGGAGATAACAGAAATTAGAGAAGCTGCCTTCCAGATTGCCCCCAATTCTCAAGTTAGTAAAATGCTAAGTAAACAATTACTGATTTTATTAGTATTCCTGTCCTTATTTCTGTCCTCATTACCCACAAATTATAATTAGAGAAAAATGTATCTTATTTTCCTCCTCTACAGAAGGCATACTATTAGTGTATGAAAAAATGTACTAAATAATTAGCTAAAAAAAAATACAATCACCATGATGAATCCATTATAAAGAAGCATCCTATATGGTCTAGATAGAGTAGAGTCTTTATCTGCAGATAACCAAAGATAAAAAGAAAATGGAAAGTTAAAGACAGATTTTTCACAGCTTAATTTTTCCATCACGCAACAATTATCCTTTATTATCTCCACAGTTCAATGTCCAGTTACTCCACAATCCAAAATTCAGATCCAAGTCCCCCCAACAACTAATTTAAAATCCCACTCAAGAACTGTAAGGAAGATACAGAAAATGGCAAAAGATAACAGTATTTTGAAAAGTATGGCCTTTGAAGTCAGACAGATGAGAGTTGAATCCAAGTTCTGCCACTTATTTGTGGCATTAATTTAGGTAAGTCATTTAATATCTCTCAATTTTATTACTCTAAAATGAGAATACATACCTCAAATTTAAATGAGAATATTCTGGAAAGGAGTAGCATAGCTACCCTTCCCCTAATTACATTAATTACAAAAACCTTTGATTTCAAAGTCCTACTATATAAAATTTATTTCACAGGTCTGTTTCCAGTCTAAAAATGGAAATGTTGGGGCGCCTGGGTGGCACAGCGGTTAAGCGTCTGCCTTCGGCTCAGGGCGTGATCCCGGCATTGTGGGATCGAGCCCCACATCAGGCTCTTCCACTATGAGCCTGCTTCTTCCTCTCCCACTCCCCCTGCTTGTGTTCCCTCTCTCGCTGGCTGTCTCTATCTCTGTCAAATAAATAAATAAAATCTTTAAAAAAATAAAAAATAAAAAATAAAAATGGAAATGTTATTTCTAAAAATAACAAAACAATGTGTTATTCATTTTAATGACCAGGAACGCTAAGGCTTTTGGATGAAACCCTGCAGAATTGTGTTACCACTGTGCTACATTTTTTGTGAGGACCTCAGCAAAACTGCTTTTCTATACTTTCTTTTCCCAACTCAACTAAACACACATTGGGACTTCTGGTAGTCCTGGTTTTTCTGATGTTCCTTTGTGGCTCCAATGTGTTTCTACCACACAAAAGGAAAAGAGATGAATAGAAGCTACAGTTCCTAGTAAACATTTTTAAAATGAACTATTAAAGCATAAAAATGTATGCAAAATAGCATATAATGTTAAATCTTATCTGAATGTGGTAAACCAGCATTACTGCTAATAATCAATAGTACTGAATTTAAAAGCAATTCTAATAGATTTCCAAGGCCAAGTCTCTTGGTGAATTGATAACATTAACACAAAATTCGTCCAAATAATTCCTGGAGTCTACTATATGCCAGAAAGAAATCTCAAGTGTTAGTGAACAAAACTAAGTATCTGCCCACTTGGAGCTTACATTCTAGCGAGAAAAACTAAAAACTGATTTTATCATAAAAGCTCTAAGTACATTGTTATTTAACCTGTTTAAACTAACATGTGACCTCAAGCAAGTTAATTAACCACTCTGAACCTCAGTTTCAACCTCTGTCAACTGGGAATTGTTAACAGTACTTACTACATACAGTTCTTGGGGGAATTTAATGAATTAACACAATATATAAAACAATGCCTGCCACAAAGTAAATGCTGAATGTATAGCAGTCACTTAATATTGTACTATGTTGACTTCTGACAATGATGTAGGAGCAGAAAACTTCCACCTAAAGCAAATATTTTATATTTTTTTAAGGCCCACTTGTCACACTACTCTCACTTGTATTTATTCTGGAAATTTTATTCTAAAACAAAATTTCAATATAAATTTCAGATAGACAACTATAACTCTAAATTATCCCTAAAGTTATAGATCATTCTCATATGCTATAAAGACTTAGTTTGTTTCCTAGTCAAATCACAACTACCAAAATTTAGGGGCACTGTTCACCAGTATCATGCAAATAAATGTGAAATTCAATTCTTCCTAATTTGTTGGAAATGAGGCTTTTTAAAAGGCTTAAGAGTTGCCATTATTTCCCCCTAATTTAATATGAATGACCTTTTCCCCCCTACGATTCTAAGGCCCCTCAAATAAGAAAGACATTCACTTTCCAAGCAGTTAATAAGTAAAAACAATTCTGAAGCTTGAGGCATGTCACATACCAAAAGCAAGCTGACATGGAAACTAAGAGACCAGAAGGGAACTGAAGCCATGGGGACATTTATGACCCTTACTAAATACAAGTTCTAGATCAGTGCTCTCCAACAGATATATAATAATGTAAGCCACAGGGCCCTTGGGCGGGCGCAGTCGGTTAAACATCTTGCCTTCAGCTTGGGTCGTGATCCCAGGATCCTGGGATTGAGTCCCACATCAGGCTCTCTGCTCAGTGGAGAGTCTGCTTCTCCCTCTGCCTTGCAAAAATAAATAAATAAAATCTTAAAAAAAAAAAAAAAAAAGTAAACCACAAACGTACTTTAAAATTTTCTAGTAATCACATTAAAAAGTGAAGGAAGTAGAAAAATTAATAATTTCTCTCCTATATATCAAATTATCATTTTAACATGTAATCAAAATTTCTGAGATATTTTCATTTTTTAAAAAACCAATGTCTTCGAAACCCAGTATTTAATTGACAAATCACATGCACATTTCAATTTGGACTGCCCACATTTCAAGTGTTCAAAAGTCACATGTGCTAGTCAAATCCACAGATACAGAAAGTAAATTATAGGTTGTTAAGAGAGGAGAGGGAAGGAAGAGATGAGAAGGATCTGCTAATAGATACAAGGATTATTTTTAAGGAGATGAAATGTTTTGGAATTAGTGATAACACTTGCACAACTTTGTGAATATACTAATAACCACTGATTTGTACATTAGTCGAAGTTTTTAAAAACTTGAAAAAAAGTCACATGTAGCTAGTGGCTATAATACTGGACAAGTGTAGCTACAGAGAACCAGGAAATAACAGCCTTTCCAATTACAGCAACAGTCTGTCATTAAAATTTTACTTTCCGGATTTCTGTCATCATACTTCACACAATATATAATGCAGAATAAAGTCCTGAACATATTAATCCCATGAATATTTACTGAGTACTCACTATTCATAAGGCAAATAGGTACTGAGTAGTAAAATGATCAGCCAGAAATGTTCTCTAACCCACCCTACCCGCATATATAGAGCTTTCATTCTAAAGTATTAAACAATTATACAATTTTTAAATGAAATACAGAATATCCTGAGAGTAAAGAAGCTTCTCTGAGGAAACTACCTTTAAAAGATTTATGAATGATGCCAATGATGGCATTTCAGGCAGAAAGTCCGCCCTCTGCAAAACAGAACAAAACTGGACCTGGCATATTTAAGAATTGAAATACCACCAATGTGCCTAGAATACACACAAAATAAAGGAGCAGAAACTGAAGCAGGGAAAGTAGGCAGGAGCCAGATTATGCAGGGTCAAGAAGAACAATGAGAAACATTTAAAGCTGTGATTTGACAATCAGATTTGAGTCTTCTAAAGAACAAACCGCTATAGCGAGGAAAAATGCCTGGAGGTAGATTAAAGCAGATACAGAGAGAAAGGTTAGGAATCAGTGACAGTAATTAGAAAGTCCATTTTGGAAAAAAAAAAAAGAAAGAAAGAAAGAAAGAAAGTCCACTTGGATGAAAAGAAAGAAATGAATTAAGAGAGATAAGAGGGGTGCCTGGGTGGCTCAGTCAGTTGAGCATCCGACTGCTGTCATGATCTCAAAATTAGCTCCACATCAGTGTCCCTGCTCAGCTTGGAGTTGGCCTGCTCCTCTCCCTCTGCTCCTTCCCCTGCTGGTGCTCCCTCCTGTACCCATGCTATCTCTAAAATAAATAAATAAAAATATTTTTTTTAAAAAGAGAGAGAGATGAGGTAAAACTTCTAGGAAGGAGTCTGCATGTCCCTCTAAAAGTGTATGATCTCTTAAAGAGGGAACAAGGATCACTCTTATAGTCTGCTTTTCTACTGACTGGATGATAGTGCAATAAAAAACTAAGATAAGGAAACAAGAAAGTGAGAGGTCAGAGTCTGGGAAAGGGGAAAATAAAACTCTGACTTGGACATGTTGAGAGAAGAGTTATATATGAAAATCCAAAGGGCCAAGAACATGGTTCATAGTCTAAAATTCAGGAGTGATCTGCGCTGAAGATATGATGATGAGCAAGACAAGAAAAACCAAGAGAGTCTGTTATCACTGGCACCAAAGGAAGAAAAATGTTTTAAGGAGAGAGTAGCTAATATTGCTGGCAGACAGTAAAAATAATAGCTAATACTTATATAACACCTTATAAGTAGTATTCTGATTTATATGTAATAACTCATTTGACCCTTCTAACAATCTTATGCATTTACCAATAAAGAATCTGAGATACAAAGAGTTTACGCAGCTAATAATTAGTGAAGCCAAGTTTCAAAAATGACTCCTGAGCCAAACATACAGATTTAATTTCACTGACTCTAAGATACCATCAATTATAGGATGCCCTGTTGTATGCCAGTAAGAAAAAAAAAAAAAACAAAAAAAACCTTTACTTATACTATAACACAATATTTTGTCATTTAGATTTTTTTAAAGGGGGCAGGGGCAGAGAGAGAGAGTCTTAAGCAGGCTCCACACCCAGCACAAGCCAATGTGGGGCTCAATCTCACAACCCTGAAATCATGACCTGAGGTGGATGCTTAACCAACTGAGCCACCCAGGCACCCCTAGAATTTTTTTATTTTACACTTACTCAAACTTTAGACTTTACATATATCACTCTTAAGACCGCATAAAGAAAAAATAAGCAAAATAGTTATTTTCTTCACATTTAGGGGCGCCTGGGTGGCTCAGTCGTTAAGTGTCTGCCTTCGGCTCAGGGCGTGATCCCAGAGTCCTGGGATGGAGCCCTGCATCGGGCTCCCTGCTCCACTGGGAAGACTGCTTCTTCCTCTCCCACTCCCACTGCTTGTGTTCCCTCTCTCACTGGCTGTCTCTGTCAAATAAATAAATAAAATCTTTAAAAAAAGAAAAAGAAACTGGTAATAGTGATTCCTTTAGGGTAGTAAAACTAAGAACAATGGGGGAGACTGGGTGGTTCAGTCGGTTAAGCATCTGCCTTCAGCTCAGGTCTTGATCCTGGTGTCCTGGAATTGAGACCCGAATCAGGGTCCTCACTCAGCAGGGAGTCTGCATGTCCCTCTCCCTTTGCCCTTCCCCCGCTTGTGTGCTCTTTTTCTCTCTCAAATAAATAAATGAAATCTTAAAAAAACCACCACACTAAGAACTATGGATCTGGGATAGATGGAAGACCACGGTGCTGTCTGAAAATTATTCTTAAAAGTCATTCCTTTTCCATTTTTTCCACTTCTGATGGGGCTATCATAAAGCTGCTAAAATCAACAGCATGGTAGTGGTAAGAGAAAAGACACACAGACCAATGGAACAGAATAGGGAGCTCAGAAATAGGCCCATACTCATACAGTCAAACTTATCTTTGACAAAGGAGTAACCTGACGGGAGGAAAAAACAATTATTTTCAACAAAAACGGTACTAGACCAGTTGGACAACCACGTGCAAAGTAATCTCATATTACATTTTACATTTTCTAAACTGGCAAAATTCTTAATGTCCAATACTGGTAAGGCTGAAGGAATACCAATAAAACTCAGAAGCCCCTTTAAAGCCAATACAGCAAAAGGTATTAACACCATAAAATTTGTCACACTCTTTAACCCGGTATTACCACTCCTAGAAACTACCTAAGGAAATAATTTCATTACAAGTAGGAAAAAATATATAACCATAACGGAAATCACTGATGCATTAAATATAATGAAAAACATTAATTTAAGTATACATTAACTGAGGGATGTCTACAAGAATTACAGTGCAATTTAATAGACTACTACGAACAAAAATAAATGAGTGTACTTCTGGTTTCCAACCCAACATGTAAAAACTTAAAAATCATCACTCCTGTCCACAGAAGAAAAAAGCTAAACAAACTGAAAATCAACAACTCCTCTTAAATCCATCAGAGAATTGAAGCCACAGGGCAAACTGCTGCCCTCAAAATGGTGGAGAGTTGATGGGCAGAAAATAAGACTCAAACTTACCAGGGCAAAAGCTCAAAAGCATGAACCCAGGAAGGAAAACCTAAACTATAATTGATTGACAAACTGTTGGAGGCACAGTCGGGATGAATTTGAGAGTGAAAAACTCTCAAGGGGCCTTCCCGCTTTTGTTGAGTTTTTACCTCCAGGTTCCCTACCAGGTTTTCACAGTGAAGATCAGATGAAAATGCCCTCATGCTCCTGGCAGGAGGAAGGGGAAAGAAGCCATTTTGAAATACACCTAGGGTATTCGGTTTTTCTTAACAAGGCCTGCCCTCAAGAGACATTTTTCACCAGAGCCTAACCAACTAGGTCTTAAAATAGATCTAACCAACTTGAGGGAAGGGAAATACCCTATACCAAACCCCTCCATTCTTCCAGTATCATCAAAAGGGGGGGGGGGGATGAAAAGCACTTTTGAAGGTCACAGCTTGGGGGGGTAGACTCCCCAAAAGACTGAGACCCACAGACACCTGCGTGGCTCAGTCGGTTAAGCGTCTGCCTTCAGCTCAAGTCATGGTCCCAGGATCCTGTGATTGAGTCCCACAATGGGGCTCCTTGCTCAGCAGGGAGCCTGCTTCTCCACCTGCCTGCCACTCCCCCGGCTTGTGCACGCTCTCTGACAAATAAATAAAATCTTAAAAAAAAAAAAAAAAGACTGAGACTATAGACTGTTTCCCCTCCCCCAACCACCACATCACTAAGGCTCCTGTATAATAACTGGGGATTACAACTAACTCAAAGAACTGCCATGTCTCAGACCTGACTTAAGAAGATGTCCCTAGGGGCACTGGGTGGCTCATTCGGTTAAGCATCTGCTTTTGGCTCAGGTCAATGACCCTGGGATCCCAAGATTGAGCCCTATATCAGGTTCCCTGATTGGTGGGAAATCTGTTCTCCCTCTCCCTCTACCCTTCCTCTCCTGTTCGTTCTCTATCAAATAAATAAATAAAATCTTAAAAAAAAAAAAAAAAAAGATGTCTCTAATTAGCCGCAGGGGCAACAGGGAAGACAAAAACAAGAGCATAAGAGGAGTTTTTAGACTCTGATATCTATAGCTACAGCAAACAGTATCCCTGGACAGATAGACATAAAGTCTCACACCGAAGGCCTATTTACCTCAGTTATTTTTACCCAGTACATCATTTGTGACTTTGGCTTTCAAGAAAAAATTTATAAGGCATACCAAAAAACAAAACTACAGAAAAAGACTCAGATGGCAGAAATGCTAGAATTAGATTAAAAATTTTAAACTACAATTAATATGCTAAGTGCCATTATGGAAAAAGCTGACAACATCCAAATCAAATGGGTAATGTTAGCAAAGAGATGGAAACTCTAACAAGAAATTAAAAGAACATGCTAGAAATAATCTTTTAAAAAAACTGTAACATATAAAAATGCCTTTGATGGGCTCGTTAGGAAGTGAACACAAACAAAAAATGAATCCGTGAGCTAGAAAAAAAATGTCAACAGAAACTCCAAAATCTTAAATGCAAAGGCAAAACAAATGAAAAAGATAAAATAGAATCTCATACAACTAATAGAATAACATACAACTAATAGGAATACCAGAAAAAGAAAAAAGGAAAAGAAGAAATATCGGAAGCAATAATGACTAAGAATTTTCCTAAATTAATGACAGAAACTAAATCACAGATCCAAGAAATTCAGAGAATAAAGAATAGGATCAATCCCAAAAAATCCATAGCTAGGCATATCATATTCAAACTGAAGAAAACCAAACACAAAGAGAAAAGCTTGAAAGAAATCAGAAGAAAAAACAAACCTTGACTATTAAGGAGCAAAGATAAAAATTAAATTGGGCTTCTCTTCAGAAATCATGAAAGAAAATGGAATATAATATTTAAAGTGTTAAAAGCAGAAGCCTGGGTGGCTTAGTCTGTGGAGCATGTGACTCTTGATCTCAGGGTGATGGGTTCAAGCCTCATGTTGGATGTGGAGATTACTTTAAAAGAATAATAACAAAAACAAAGTGTTGAAAGCAAAAAGCCCTATCAACCTAAAACCTATATGCAGCAAAATTATCCTTCAGATATGAAAGATAAATAAAGACTTCTTAAATAAAAGTAGGACATCTGTTGTCAGCAGACATATCTTGCAAGAAATGTTAAAAGAAATTCTTCAGGAAGCAGGAAAGTGATATAGATCAGAAACTCAGAATTTACATAAAGAAAGAGCATTAGAGAAAAAATAAAGGTAAAATAAAATCTTCGATCTTTCTTATCCTTTTTTGGGAGGAGAATTGGGCGGGAAGTGGGAGTAGGGGGGAGACAGTGGGGGAAGGGCAGAGGGACAGCAAGTCCCAAGCAGGCTCCACGCCCAGGACAGAGTCTGATGTGAGGCTCAATCCCACAACACTGAGATCATGACCTGAGCCAAAATCAAGAGTGGGATATTTATCAGACTGAGTCACCCAGGCGCCCCTGATTTTTCTTATTCTTAATTGATCTAACAGATAAGAGTATGTTCAAAGCAATAACAACAACAAAGTATCTGGTGATTTTACCTTATGGATAAGTGAAGCGAATGACAAACGTTATAATAGACAGGAGGGAGGAAATGTGAATTTTGCTACAAAGTACTCACACTACCTGTGAAGTAGTATAGCGTTATTACCAAGAGTACCTGTAAACTATATATGGCAAATTCAAAGGCAACTACTAAAAAAAAAAAAAAAAGAAAAAGAAAAAGCACAAATAATGTGCTAAGAAAAAAAATGGAATCATATAAAATGTTCAATAAAACAAGTTAAGGCAGAAAAAGAGTGTAAGACAAAAAAGAGAAAGAATAAGAGCAACAAATAAAATAAAGAAAAAAGGGGCACCTGGGTGGCTCGGGATGGTTAAGCATCTGCGTTTGGTTTGGGTCATGATTTCAAGGTCCTGGGATTAAGCCCCATATTGGGCTCCCAGCCCAGCGGGGAGTCTGCTTCTCCCTCTCCCCCTGTTTGTGCTCTCTCTCTCTCTCTCAAATGAATAAATAAAATCTTAAAAAAAATACAGTGAAAAATAAAAAGGCAGACATTAATCCAAATATATCAACAATAATCAACAATAATTTTAAATGTCAACAATCTAAATATAACAAGACAGATATTATTGGAGTGGATAAAGAAAAAGGTCCAACTATATGCTATCTAAAAGAAACTCACTTTAAATATAAAGACAAAGACACATTAACAGTAAAGCAGATGGAAAAACTATAAAACTAAGAAAACTTAAAAGCTTCATGACAACTGGATTTGGCAATGATTTCTCGGATATGACACCAACATAAATAAAAATACACTGGAACTACATCAAAGTGTAAAATTCCTGTGCATCAAAGAACACAATCAACAGAGTAAAAGGCAACCTACGGAATGGAAGAAATTATTTACAAGTCATATAAATGACAAGTGATTAATATCCAGGATATATAAAAGAACTCTTAAAATCAACAAAAAACAAACCCAATTAAAAAATGGGTAAAGTACTTAAATAGGTATTTCTCCACAAGATATACGAATGGCCAACAAGCACATAAAAAGATGCTCAACATCATTACATAACTATAATTAGGGAAATGCAAATCAAAACCACAATGAGATACACAGACCTACTGGGATGGCTACTATCAAAAAAACTGAAAATAACAAGCGTTGGCATGGATGTGGAGAAATCGGGGCCTTGTGCATTGCTGGTGGGAATGCAGCCACAATGGAAAACAGTATGTTGCTCATCAAAAAATTGAAAATGGAATTACAATGTGATCAAGCAATTCCACTTCCGACTATATGCTCAAAAAGCAGGGTCTCGAATAATCTGCACACCCATTTCATGGCAGCATTATTCAAGGACAGCCAAAAGAGGGTGCCTGGGTGGCTCAGTAAGTTAAGTGTCTGACTCTTGATTTCGGCTGTCATGATCTCAGCTGTCATGATCTCAGCGTCCTAAGATAGAGCCCCACATTTTAAGGATTCTCTCTCCCCCTCTGCCCCTCCCCCCACTCTCTCTTGTTCTCATAACAACGGAGTTCAGGGGTGTCTGGGTGGCTCAGTCAGTTAAGCATCCAACTCTTGATATCGTCTTACATCATGATCTCAGGGTTGTGAGATCGACCCCATGTCAGGCCCGTACTCAACGGGGAGTCTGCTTAAGATTCTCTCTCTCTCAGGGCACCTGGGTGGCTCAGTCAATTAAGTGGCTGCCCTTGGCTCAGGTCAAGATCTCAGGGTTCTGGGCTGGGAGCCCCATGTCACATTCCCCGCTCAGGGGGAGTCTGTTTCTCCCTCTCCCTCTGCCCCTCCCCCTGCTCAAGCGTGCGCGCTCTCTCTCTCTAATAAATAAAATCTTAAAAAAAAAAAGATTCTCTCTCCCTCTGCCCCTCCCCCCTCAAAAATAAATAAACAGACAAATCTTTTTTTTTTTTAAGATTTTATTTATTTATTCGACAGAGATAGAGACAGCCAGCGAGAGAGGGAACACAAGCAGGGGGAGTGGGAGAGGAAGAAGCAGGCCCATAGCGGAGGAGCCCCATGTGGGGCTCGATCCCATAACGCCGGGATCACGCCTTGAGCCGAAGGCAGACGCCCAACCGCTGTGCCACCCAGGCGCCCCTAAACAGACAAATCTTAAGGGAAAAAACACGGAGTTTCAAAACACATGAAGCAGTAATAATGTAACTTTGAGAAAGAGATGAATCCATTACCATAGTCCGACTTCAACATCCCTCTACCACTATTTGAGAGATCTGGCAGACAGACATAGATGGACTGATCAGCAAACACCAAACTGGATCTAATGTACATCTATAGACTACTTCATCCAACAGCAGGAGAATAATACACTCTTCTCAAGCTCAAATAGAACATTCACTAGACCATAATTGGGGCCATAAAACACAAATTCAAAAGATCAGGAATCATACAAATTCAAAAGAACAGGAATCATAAAAAGTATACTTGCAGACCACAATGGAATTACACTGGAAATCAGGGGCACCCGGATGGCTCAGTTGGTAAAGCATGCAACTCTTGATCTCGGGTTTGTGAGTTCACGCCCCACACTGGATGTAGAGATTACTTAAAAACAAAATCTTTAAAAAATAAATAAAAGTAAACTAGAAATCAATGACAGGAAGATAGCTGGAAAACCTCAAAACACCTGGAGATTAAACAACACACTTCTAAATAACACATAGGTCAAAGAAGACATATTAATAGAAATCTTAAAATATTTTGAACTAAATGAAAACGAAAAGACAACATCAAAATTTGCAGGAGGTGATAAAAATAGTGCTTTGAGGGAGCTTTGTGTTGAATGCATATATTAGAAAAAAGTCAAAATTAATAATCTAAGATTCCACCTATGAAACCAGAAAAAGAACAAATTATATACAAAGGAAAAGGAAAGTAATTTAAAAGTTGAAGCAGTGAAACTGAAAACAATAAAACTGAAATAAATGAAATTGAAAACAAGAAATAAGCAGAAAAGCCAACTAAACCAAAAATTGGTTTTTTGAAACAATCAATAAATTGATAAACTCTAGACAGGTTAAGGAAAAAGAGAGAAGACACAAATTACTAAATATCAGAAATGAAAGACCCATCTCCACTAATCCCATGGACATTAAAAAAAGATAAAGTAATATTGCAAAGAACTCTATGCTCAAAAATTTGATAACCTAGATGAAGTGAATTGATTCCTTGAAAGACACAATCTGTCAAAATTCAACAAAGATAGACTATCTGAATAGGACTATATGTATTAAGGAAATTGAATCAATAATAACTTTACAAAACAAAAAGCACCGGCCCCAGATAGTATCAATGATGAATTCTACCAAACATTTAAGGAAGAAATTATACCAACTCTCTACTGCTTACAATCTCTTTTGTAAGGTAGAAGCAAAGCAAGAAGTATTTCCTAACTCATTCTATGAGGCCAGTATTACCCTAATACCAAAACCAGACAAACAAATGACAAGTACAGACCAGTATCTCTCATGAACACGTATGCAAAAATCCTCAAAAAAAATATTAGCAAATTTACTCCAACAATGAATGGAAAGAATTATACAGTTAACCCTTGAACAACAAGGGGGTCGGGGTGCTGATGCCCTATACAGTTGGAAATCTGCATGTAACTTTTGATTCCCCAAAAACTTAAGTACTAATAGCCCACTACTGACCAGAAGCCTTACTGATAACACAAACTATTAACACATATGCTGTATGTTACACGTAGTAATACTGTATTCTTACAATAAAGTAAGCTAGAGAAAAGAAAATACCAACAAGATCATAAGGAAGAGAAAACACATTTACATTACTGTACTGTATTTGTCAAAAATGTATAAGTGGACCTGTGCTATTCAAATCTGTGTTGTTCAAGGGTCAATTGTACACCATGACAAGTGGAATTTATCCTGGGTATACATGCTGATTCAATGTTCAAAAATCACAATTAATGTACCAATCACAACAACAGGCTATAAGAAAAACCATACAATCATACCAATAGATGCAGAAAAACCACTTCACAAACCCCAAAACACATTCACAATAAAAACACTCTATAAACTAGGAATAGAGTGGAACTTTCTCAACTTGATAATATTTACAAAAAACTTTACAGCTAACATCATATTTAATGGTGAGAAACTCAAAGCTTTCTCAGTAACAACAGGTACAAGTCAAGGATATCCCCTCTTACCACTCCTTTTCAATATTATACTACTTCTACCTACTGCAATAAGAAAAGGTGTACAAATTGAGAATGAAAAAACAAAACTTTGTTCACAAATGACACCCATGTAGAGAATCTGAAAGAAATGTCAAATTCCGAGAATAAGTAATTATAGCAAGATTGCAGGATACAAGGTTAACACACAAAAGTCAATCACTTTATATATATCAACAATGAACAACTGGAATTTGAATTTTAAAACACAATACCATTTAACATTAGCACCAGAGTAAGCCAAAATACTGAGGTGTAAATTTAACAAAATATGTGCAAGAACTATATGAGGAAAACTCAAAAAGCTGTGATAAATGATATCAAAGAACTAAAAAAATGGAGGAGTGACATTACCGAGCTTCAAGATTTACAGTAAAACTACAGTAATCAAAACATGGTACTAGCCAAAGAACAAACAGATCCATGAAACAGAATAGACAGCCCAGAAATAGACCCCCATAAATACAATACAGTCAAATGATCTTTGACAAAAGAGCAAAGGCAATATAACAGAGCACAGTCTTTTCAACAAATATTCTCCATAGACGTACATACGGGGAAAAAAAATCTAGACACAGACCTTACAACACCCTTCATGAAAATTAAGTCAAAACGGATTAGAGACCTAAACTTAAAATACAAAAGTATAAAACTCCTAGAAGATAATAAAGGGGAAAATCTAGATAAACTTGGTATGGCTATGACTTTTCAGATATAGTACCAAAGGTTCACTCCATGAAAGAAATAATTGGTAAGTAGGACTTCATTAAAATAAAAAACTGCTCTGCTAAAGACAATGTCGTAAGAATGAAGGAAAAAGGGACTGGGAGAAAATACTGCAAAAGACATATCTGATAAAGGACTGTTACCCACAATACACAAAGAATTCATAAAATTCAACAATTAAGAAAACAAACAACACAAAATATGAACTTAAGACCTTAACAGACACCTCACCAAACAAGAAATACAGATTGCAAATAAGCATATGAAAAGATGGTCCGCTTCATACGCCACAGGGGAAATGCAAATTAAAACAATGAGATACCACTACACACCTATTCGAACACCCAAAATATGGACGAAATGCTGGCAAGGATGTGGAGCAGCAGAAATTCTCAACTGATGCTGGAGGGAATACAAAATTATGCAGCCACCCTGGAAGACAGTCGTGGTTTCTTACAGAACTAATCACACTCTCTGGTTATTTACCCAAAGGAGTTAAAAACTTATGTCCACACAAAAACCTGTACACAGATGTTTATAGCAGCTTTATTCATGACTGCCAAAACTTGGAGGCAACCAAGATGTACTTCAGTAGATGAATGTATAAACTGTGATACATTCAGATAATGGAATATGAAATATATATTTATTACATGTACATATATAGAATAAAAACAGCTATCAAAGCCATGAAGAGATACAGAGGAAACATAAATACCTATTGCTAAGTGAAAAAAAAGCCAATCTATAAAGGCTACATATTGTGCAATTCCAACTATATGCCATTCTGGAAAAGCAAAACTATGGAGACAGTAAAAAGGTCAGCACTAGTGGTGGTGGGGAGGGAGATGGACAGGATGACAACAGAGGATTTTTAGGGCAATGAAAATACTCTGGGAAAAAGCTCTCAGTTTTTCGCCATTGAGAATGATATTTTATGTGGAAAACCCAAAAGACTCCACCCCAAAACTGCTAGAACTCATACAGGAATTCAGTAAAGTGGCAGGATATAAAGTCAATGCACAGAAATCAGTTGCATTTCTATACACCAACAACAGACAGAAGAAAGAGAAATTAAGGAGTTGATCCCATTTACAATTGCACCCAAAACCGTAAGATACCCAGGAATAAATCCAACCAAAGAGGCAAAGAATCTGTACTCAGAAAACTACAGAATGCTCATAAAAGAAATTGAGGAAGACACAAAGAAATGGAAAAACATTCCATGCTCATGGGTTGGAAGAACAAATATTGTGAAAATGTCTATGCTACCCAGAGCAATCTACATATTTAACACAATCCCTATGAAAATACAATCAACTTTTTTCACAGAAATGGAACAAATAATCCAAAAATTTGTATGCAACCAGAAAAGACCCCGAATAGCCAGAGGAATGTTGAAAAAGAAAGCCAAAGCTAGTGGCATCACAATTCCAGACTTCAAGCTTTATTACAAAGCTGTAATCATCAAGACAGTATGGTACTGGCACAAAAACAGACACACGAATCATTGGAACAGAATAGCGAGCCCAGAAATGGACCCTCAGCTCTATGATCAACTAATCTTCGACGAAGCAGGAATGTCGAATGGAAAAAACAGTCTCTTCAACAAATGGTCTTGGGAAAATTGGACAACCACAAGCAGAAGAATGAAACTGGACCATTTCCTTATACCACACTCAAAATGGATGAAAGACCTAAAGGTGAGAGAGGTTTCCATCAAAATCCTTGAAGAGAACACAGGCACAACCTCTTTGACCTCAACCACAGCAACTTCTTTCTAGACACATCGCCAAAGGCAAGGGAAGCAAGGGCAAAAATGAACTAAGGGGACTTCATCAAGATAAAAAAACTTTCGTATAGCAAAGGAAACAGTCAACAAAACCGAAAGACAACCGACAGAATGCGAGAAGGTATTTGCAAGTGACTTATCAGATAATGGGTTAGTATCCAAAATCTATAAAGAACTTATCAAACTCAACACCCAAAGAACAAATAATCCGATCAAGAAATGGGCAGAAGACATAAACGAAAAAGGCAAAAAAAACAGACAAAAAACAGGCAAAGAGGACATCCAAATGGCCAACAGACACATGAAAAAGTACTCAACATCACTCAGAATCAGGGAAATAACAACTCAAAACCACAACAAGATACCACCTCACACCAGTCAGAATGGCTAAAATTAACAAGTCAGGAAACGACAGATGTTGGCGAGGATGCGGAGAAAGGGAAACCCTCCTATACTGCTGGTGGGAATGCAAGCTGGTGCAGCCACTCTGGGAAACACTATGGAGGTTCCTCAAAAAGCTGAAAATAGAGCTACCCTATGACCCAGCAATTGCACTACTGGGTATTTACCCCAAAGATACAAATGTAGTGATCCAAAGGGGCACACGCACCCCAATGTTTATAGCAGCAATGTCCACAATAGCCAAATTATGGAAAGAGCCCAGATGTCCATCAACAGATGAATGGAGAAAGAAGATGTAGTGTACACACACACACACACACACAAAATGGAATATTATGTAACCATCAAAAAAAGAAAAGAGGTCTTGTCATTTGCAAGGACGTGGATGGAACTAGAGGGTATTATGCTAAGTGAAATAAGTCAATCAGAGAAAGACAATTATCATATGAGCTCACTGATATGTGGAATTTGAGAAACAAGGCAGACGATCATAGGGGAAGAGAGGAAAAAATGAAACAAGACAAAACCAGAGAAGGAGAAAAATCGTAAGAGACTCATAATCTCAGGAAGCAAACTGAGGGTTGCTGGAGTGGAGGGGGGTGGGAGGGATGGTGTGGCTGGATGATGGACACTGAGAGGGTATGTGCTATGGTGAGCAATGTGAATTGTGTAAGACTGATGAGTCACAGACCTGTACCCCTGAAACAAATAATACATTATATGCTAATAAAAATAAATTTTAAAAAATAATAAAAATAAAAATGTTTTTATGTGAAAAAAAGTAGAAGAAAAAAGAAAATACTCTGGGGAGGCACCTGGTTGGCTCAGTTGGAAGAGCATGCAACTTTTGATCTTGGGGTCATGAATTCAAGCCCCACGTAGGGTGTTGAGATTACTAAAAAATAAACTTAAAAAAAGAAAGAAAAAAAACTCTGTATGATATAATGATCGACACATGTCATTACATATTACATTGCCCATAAAATAAACACCAGCAAGACTGAACCTTAAGGTAAACTATGGACTTTGGGTGATTGTGATGTATCAGTGTAGGCTCATAAATTATAACAAATGTAACCTATACCTTGGTAATTTGTAGGGGATGCTGATGAGGGAAGCTATGCATCTGCGGAAGCAGGAGGTACAAAAAGTTGTTGTTCTTAAATCTTGTGATATTGCACAAGCCTTCCTTTACAACAACTATCATCACACACAGAGCTAGAATACTTTTAGTGTGGTTGTACCCTTGTTCGTATTTAAGAAAGTTCATAAACTGAAAATTCCTGTATTTACTAAACATATAAATGCATAGAAAAAGTTATTGAAAGATCCCCCTGAAAGAGAGGATTAGGACTGAGGAGAGGAAGGAAGGGGTAAGTACTGAAAACTTTTACTCTGGGGCACCTGGGTGGCGTAGTTAAGCATCCAACCTTGGTTTTCAGTTGGCTCTCTCTGGGTCATGAGATCAAGCTGCAGGCTCAGTGCCGAGTCTGCTTAAGACTCGCTCTCCCTCTCCCCCTTCCCCCACTCTCTCTCTCTAGTAAATGATCCCCCCCACCAAAAAAAGAAGAAAACTTTTACTCTGTATATTTCTACATCGAAATATATTGAAAAAATTTTCACAAAGACCCTGTACCCTTAATTTAGAACAACTTTCTAACCTTCCAAATTCCTATATTACTAAGAAAATTCAAAGGAATTTTAAATGCTAAAAAGCACTGACAGCAAAAAAGAAAAAATAACAAAACTAAGGAACCGAAACCAAAAGAAGAAAAACAATGGAACTAAAGTAAAATAAAATAGAAAAGTCATGGGCTCAATAGACAAGATAAAGAATAAGTAAAATAAAGGTGGGAAAAAGAAACTAAAAAATGAAGTAAAACATACCCTGTATTTGCTACATATTAGTAACAGATCATAAATAATAAATAAAATGTATTACATAAGAGATTTTTTTAAAAACTACCTAAATTGACAAAAATTTTGAACATGAACAGAACATTAAGACAAAAAAAGAAATTCACAAAAAATATGCCTTTCAGCAACCACTCTAAAAAGCCACTTGGTTCTCAAACACATACCCCAATTTACAAAGAATAATCCCATACTGATTCAAAAAAATGAAATGAGTACAATGATCATAAACACATTTTATAAAACAAACATGGCTCTGACCACCACCCACAAACTTAACCCAGCACAATTCTGAACAAATACAGGCAGGTCTCACTAAAAAGATATACAACTCTAAACAAAATCTTAGTTAACATGCATCACAAACTAAAGTACTATTCTCTATGACCAAGAGGGATTTATTCCAAGAATTCAAGAATGATTTCATTCCATGAAAACTTTTATCAAAAAGTACTTGGGGGGTGCCTGGCTGGCTCAGTCAGTGGGGCATGAGACTCTTGATCTTGGGGTTGTAAATTTGAGCCCCAGTTGGGTGTAGAGATTACTTAAAAATAAAATATTAAGGGGCATCAGGGTGGTGCATTTGGTTGAGAACAGGACTCTTGGTTTCAGCTTCAGTGGTGATCTCAGGGTCATGAGTCAGGCTCCACGCTCAGCAAGGAACATGCTTAAGTTTCTCTTTCCCTCTCCTTCTCCCCACCCTCCCACCCGGAACACATATGCTCTAAAATAAATAAATCTTAAAAACAAACAAAATCTAAAGAAATTAAAAAGGTATTTGGAAATGCCTTAATTTGACAAATACAGACCTTAATTTGACAAAGAATATATATCTGAAATTGAGACAAAATTATATCTTTCTTAAAAAAGGGAAAAGACAAGAAAATATGCCATCACTTCTACCACTTACCAGTAATCCTTTCACCTAAACACAAACACTATTATAAATCCAACACGAATTCATTTTGCATAAATGTTATTTTAACCACAAGAATTTCAAACAACAGAGACAGATCTCAAATTACTTTTGAAGCTGTGACTTAAAATCCCCAACTCTAGAACTGTGAAAAAGTTAATTTCTGTTGTTTATGCCACCCAGACTATGGTATTCTGTTATGGTAGCCTACAGTGACCAAGACATTCACATACTGATAATAAAAAAAGAGAAAGGGAAAAACCATTATTGCCATTGGAGGTGACCACTATACCAAATCTTTACTCTGATAATAATTTTCATTCCAGTTGATGATGGAAAACTTTTCTTTCGAGGAGAATATTAGCTAAGCAATGTAAAGTTGGCAATTAGGAAAATCAACTTTCCACAACCCCCAATGAAATAACTGATGCAGGCAAGGATCAAATGACCTAGCATCGCTAACAGTGAGACAACCTGATATTATTACACATCTATTAATGACTGAATATGAAATATCTACTACACTAGGAGTCTTCTTGCCAAAAATGTTTAACCTGAATATAGTCAAATCTTTACACATAAACTCCCAGGTTACAAGAAATATAAAAAGCACCACCATAAAGGAATCTCCAGGATTTTCAGTATCAAAAAGAGAAAAAAAGGGTGTATGTGAGAGAACCAATGTAAATTTTAAAACGCTAAAAATTATACTCATTTGCAATTTGTAGACCTTAAGTAGAACATGCTCCCCCCCCCCACCCCTGGCAAAAAAGGCTATAAAACCTGAGGAAATATGAATATTATATACCAAGGAATTAACCTTCCCTTTGGTAGGATAATGATACTAGAGTTATGTAAAAGAATGTTATTTTTAGGAGATGGAATCTCAAGATTTTGGTAGTGAATTACCTTCGTATCAGTAACATTAACAACTGTTGAATCTAGGTGGTGGGAATATAAGTATACTTCAACTTTCCACTTGCAAATTTTCTTAATAAGGGGGACCTGGGGTGGCTCGCTCAGTTAAGCATCTGCTTTCAACTCAGGTCATGATCCTAGGGTCCTGGGATCAAACCCCGTTTCAGGCTCCCTGCTCAGTGGTGAGTCTGCTTCTCCCTCTCCCTCTCCGCCCACTAATGCTCATGTTCTCTCTTGCAAATTGATAGGTGAAGGAAGGAAGGAAGGAAGGAAGGAAGGAAGGAAGGAAGGAAGGAAGGAAAGAAAAGAAAGAGAAAGAGAAAGAAAGAAAATTTCTAATAAAAAGTTGAATAAAATTTTAAAAAATTGGACAAATGATTTTTCTGTTTGACTTTTTAAAAATTGTATTAATGGTGAGAATATGATGAAACTGGCTGCCTCATGCAGTGCCAGTGCTAGAGTAATTTACAACAAACTTTCTGGGAAGCACTTTGGTCATCAGCATATGAAAAGTTCAGACACTATGACCCAGTAACTTTTTTCCAGGAAATCTATCTTAGGGAAATAAATTCATGTAAAAGTTATATAAAGATACTCCATTCAATACACACACACACACACACACACACACACACACACTGGGAAAAACAGAAACAACTTGTAAATGTTCAATAAAAGAACGGTTTAGGGTCGCCTGGCTGGTTCAGTTAGAAGAGCAAAACTCTTGGGGCGCCTGGGTGGCACAGGGGTTAAGCGTCTGCCTTCGGCTCAGGGCGTGGTCCCGGCATTGTGGGATCGAGCCCCACATCAGGCTCTTCCGCTATGAGCCTGCTTCTTCCTCTCCCACTCCCCCTGCTTGTGTTCCCTCTCTCGCTGGCTGTCTCTATCTCTGTCGAATAAATAAATTTAAAAAATCTTTAAAAAAAAAAAAAAAGAAGAAGAGCAAAATGGGGCGCCTGGGTGGCTCAGTCGTTAAGCGTCTGCCTTCGGCTCAGGGCGTGATCCCGGCATTATGGGATCGAGCCCCACATCAGGCTCCTCTGCTGGAAGCCTTCTTCCTCTCCCACTCCCCTGCTTGTGTTCCCTCTCTCACTGGCTGTCTCTCTCTGTCAAATAAATAAATAAAAATCTTTAAAAAAAAAAAAAAAAAAAGAAGAAGAGCAAGACTCTTAATCTCAGGGTCGTTGAGTTCAAGCCCCATGTTAGGTGTAGAGATTACTTAAATAAATAAAACTTAAAAAAAAAGAATGGTTTAGTCAGGTAATACTAAATATTAAATATATAAATTAAATACTACTATAAATTAAATACTACTATTTAATGCTATTTAATATTAAACAAACATTTTTTAAAAGATTTTAAGTAATCTTGGGGTGCTTGGGTGGCTCAGTCGTAAGCGTCTGCCTTTGGCTCAGGTCATGATCTCAGGGTCCTGGGACAGAGACCTGCATCGGGCTCCCTGCTCAGCAGGAAGCCTGTTTCTCCCTCTCCCACTCCCTTGCTTGTGTTCCCTCTCTCCCAGTCAAATAAACAAATAAAATCTTGGGAAAAAAAAAAAAGATTTTAAGTAATCTCTACACCAAATGTGGGGCTCAACCTCATAACCCCGAGATCAACAGTTGCCCACTCCACCAACTGAGCCAGCCAGACACCCCTAAACAGTAAACATTTTTAAAGAATATGGGGCGCCTGGGTAGCGCAGTCGTTAAGCATCTGCCTTCGGCTCAGGGCGTGATCCCGGTGTTCTGGGATCGAGCCCCACATCGGGCTCCTCCACTGGGAGCCTGCCTCTTCCTCTCCCACTCTCCGTGCTTGTATTCCCTCTCTCGCTGACTGTCTCTATCAAATAAATAAAATCTTTAAAAAAAAAAAAAAAGAATATTTAATACCACATAGAAAATATAAGATATACCAGGTGCCTAGGTGGTTCACTCAAACATCTAACACTTTTTTTTTTAAAGATTTTATTTATTTATTTATTTATTTATTTGAGAAAGAGAGAGCGAGCGCACAAGTAGTAGAGCAGTAGGCAGAGGGAGAGGGAGAAGCAGGCTCCCCGCTGAGCAGAAAGCCCAATTCGGGGCTCAATCCCAGGACCTAGGGATCATGACCCTAAACGAAGGCAGGCGCTTAAGTGACTGAGCCACCCAGGCGCCCCAAATGTCTGACTCTTGATCTCAACTCAGGTCTTGCCTACTGAGGAAGGAAGGAAGGAAATATAAAATACATTAAGAGTAAAAAAAAAAAATGCAAAGCAGTATACTACATACTAAGACATTGATTTGGTTTAAAAAACAAAAAATAAATAAAAAATAAATAAAAAACCAAAAAAGGATGTTACTAGCAACAGCTATTTGTACCTAATGAGAGACTGCTGCTTATACTCATCATCTTCGTACATTTCTAAATTCTCAAAAAATAGTAAGGAGACAAAGACTGTGCTTCTAATAAATATTTAAAGACTGTAAGCTCTTATTCCCATGGTCATACACATAATTTTGTCATCACCAAAAATCACACCTTCTCTGAAATCCATTTCAAGTTTCTCAGATTCCCGACCTCCTTAGATGAAGTTCACTATTTAGTACTCCAAACCCAGCTATTAGCTGGCTTAATGAAACATCACCCACTCTCCGTCATTATCAATCATTCCCTTCCTTAACCTTGATACTTTTGTTCCTTCATGGTACTCATATGGCAAAGCCCCACTGCTAGTTAAACTCATTCCCCAATTAACTTAAAAAAACAAAACAAAACCACCTTCCTGTGTCTGCCACACAACTATCATTAATTGGTCTCATGTTCAAGTGAAGACCACAAATCCCAAATGAAAACAACATTGCCCTAAGTGTCTCCACTCCTATTAAAGATTATCCTTCTATTTATCCTAGTAATACCCCCCTTGTTCTTCTCAAGGACTTCGCAAATTCAATCACTCCTCCTTTCTCTAGCATAATCAATTTCTCCCATTCATCAACACATAAGCATAATAGAATATGAGAAATTTTGTAAGGGGCACCTGGGGAGGGGGGCTCAGTTGGTTAAGCAATCTGAGTCTTGATTTTGGCTCAAGTCATGATCTCAGAGTTGTGAGATCAAGCCCCGAGTCGGGTTCTGAGCTCAGCACAGGGCGCCTGTCCCTCTCCTGCCCGCACTTGTGTGCACGCTCTCTCTCTAAAACAGAATCTTAAAAAAAAATTTTTTTTAAAGATTTCTGAAGCCATATTCTTCTGCAGCTCCTCCCTCTCTTCTCTGCTCCTCTGTCAAAGCAAAACTTTACAAAGTTGACTACAGCTGCCAGTTCCTCACCTTACTTCCTCTTACTAACTCCGTCCATCTTCACAATTCCAATGAAAATATTCTAGTCAAGGTCACCAATGATAACTGTGCTGCAAATTCAGTGGTCATTTCTCTCCCTTAGCACGACAAAGTTGACCACTCTTGGAACTCTGTTTTCTCTTGGTTTCAAAGACACCACACTCCCCTGGTTTTCCTAATATATCATTAATAGTTCACTCTCCTTATCTTTGAATGTTTCTTCTAGGCTCAACCACAAAAGATGCTAGGGGTCCATGACAAAAACTAGAACTTTGTCCTAGACTCCCTCCTTTTCTAACCAAATTCTCCTAGACGTAAGTCACCCAGTCTAAGCTTTAACCTAACAAGAACGGAGCAAAACTCTTAATTCCCTGACACTTTCAATGTGCTCCTCCCGCTCTTTCCCATCTCGGAAAATAGCACCACCAACTGTCTAGTTGCTAAAGACAAAGTTCTAGGTGTTTTTCTAGGTTCTTCACCTTTCATCTGCACCATCGACAAGCTCTTGTGACTCTACCTTTAAAATATATCCCAAATACTTCTCTTCAGCCTCCTATTCAACTATAATCCCAAAATACAATCATCTCATGCCTAGGCTATTAGAAAGGCTTCCCAAAAAGTCTTCCTTAGTTCATTCCTGCCACTCACCACCTCCACAGGGCAAGATGCCTAACCAATTTCCTTTCTCCTTTTGCCTTCTTAATGAAACCCTGATTTTAATTGGGGAGCATGTGCTCAGCTAAAAAAATTTTTCCCAGTTTCCCTTACCAAGAAGATGTTATGACACAGTCCAGGATTAAAAAAAATAAAAATAAAAACAGAAGTCATTCAATGGGATTTCTCAGAAAGTTCTTTAAAGAGGTGAACTCAGCGGACATATGGGTTATGCCTTACCCTTTCTGAAATTCAGACATGTGGTCTGAACCTCTGACAGGCATTTTGAGAGTTTAAGGACAAGGGTCAAACTCCTAAGAATGGTAAATTGAAAGTTAGTAGTTTATTAACACTGTAAAATCCCCAACCAAGCAACTCTGGGAAACTTCTCTCCAGTCTTGACTTTACTCCAGCCAAACTCAACCCCTAACTCCTAAATCCTTTTTCTTTACATCTTCAGTTTCAATTCATTCTCCACACAGCAGCCAAAGTGGTATTTTTTTTTTAAAGGGGGACGGGAAGATCTTGACTCCCAACAATCCCACAAAGTAGACGAGTAACCTTAGGGGCAACCTTTACCTGCTCAAAAACACGTCTCACATTAGCAGTGAGCAATCAGGCGTCACCCCAAATTGTTATTTCCTTAGTCATAAGTTAAAGGCATCAAAGCGTTTTTTGTTTGTTTTCTTAAAGCAAGAGAGATCTAGAAAGCTTGCAAGGGGGTGGGGTGGGTGAGGGGGAATGGGAAGAGGGAAAGACAGAATCCCAAGTGGGGTCCACACCCAGTGCAGAGCCCAATGAGGAGTTTGATCCACAACCCTGAGGTTATGAACTGAGCTGAAATCAAGAGCTGGACACAACCCACTGAGCCACCCAGGGGCCCTCAAAGTGGTCTTTTAAAAACAAAAATTCTGAGGGGTGCCTGGGTGGCTCAGTCATTAGGTATCTGCCTTCGGCTCAGGTCATGTTCCCAGGGTCCTGGGGTCGAGCCCCACATCAGGCTCCCTGCTCAGTGAACCTGCTTCTCCCTCTCCTTCCTGCTCCCCCCCACTGTGCGCGCGCGCTCTCTCTCTCTCAAACAAATAAAATCTTTAAAAAAATTTTTTTTGGTTTTCTTTAAATCCTCAAATGGCTTTCAGAGTCACTTAAAATACAAATTCCTTACTCTGGACTTAGAAGTTTTATGTGATCTGGCTTCCGCCTACATCTCCAACTTCATCTTGCATCATTCACTGCCTCTTACCTACAATACTCCAACCACAATAACCTTTTGCTTGCTTAAACATAGCAAATTTATTCCTAATTTATGGCCTTTACATTCACTATTTCCTCTGATCTGGAATGTTTTCATCCCCTAAAGACATAGCTTTATCATTCAGATCTCAATTTAAGTCAAGAGTCCTAGGAAATGCCTTTTCTGAACACCCAGTCAAAAACAATTAATTTCATCTATACAATATTGTATTTCTCTGTGTTGCTTTTATCACTTGTTTGCCTGTCTTACCTTGCCCCACTCATCACTATAGTCTCAGCACATATCATGGTACCTAGGATAAAGGGAGCCCTCAAATATTTGTTAAATAAATAAAAGAGCTGTTGGTAACGATGATATAAAGATGACCCATGATGCTTACTCTTGAGCTTCTCAGGGAGCATTGGGCTCCCTGCTCAGTGGGGCATCTGCTTCTCCCTCTCCCTCTGCCCCTTCCCCTACTTGTGCATGCCCGCTCTCTCTCAAATAAATAAAATCTTTAAAAAAAAAAAAAAGTAGGGAGTTTAGTAGGGAAAGACAGCTTCAAATCACTGAAAAAATTACAAATTACAAATCTGGGTTGAAAGTCAGATTGGAATTATATTCAAAGCTCTTTTAAAAACTTCTAAACATGTGTATATATGTACACGTACATTAAAAAAAAGAAAAAAACAACAGAATAACCAAAATTAAGGTGTATCTCTACATGTTTGAAATATTTCATAGACAAACAAAAATATTTTATTTTTTTAAAGATTTTATTTATTTATTTATTTGACAGAGACACAGAGAGAGAGGGAACACAAGCAGGGGGAGTAGGAGAGGGAAAAGCAGGCTTCCCGCTGAGCAGGGAGCCCAATGCCGATGCCAGGCTCGGCCCCAGGACCCCGGGATCATGACCTGAGCCAAAGGCAGACGCTTAACGACGGAGCCACCCAGGCGCCCCAAACAAAAATATTTTAAATCAAAGACTTATCCCCAAGGGTGGGATTACAGATAATTTTTACTTTATTATAGCTCGATGTATTTTTCAAAATTCAATAATAAGCAAACATTTGTTACTTTTGTATTCACAGAAACTGGCTATTTATTTAAAACGGAAAAGCAATTCTACATTGACTGTATAATGATTACCAGTGCTTTCTGTATGCATATAAGAATTGATCATCCTAACGAATGACTAAGTTAATTTCAACTTACCCTCCCAACTATCAGTTGGAGGGTTATTCCCAAGGAACTCTTTCCTGAGGTTAGGTTACCCCACCCCAACCGTTCTCCTTACTTAAACTCAACAAACACACATAAAATTGTTCAATGTTTCATTGCCTTACTAGACTATAATTTACTCCATAACAGCATGGACTATGTCTTTTTTTAAAGGATTTTATTTATTTATTTATTTATTTTATTTCTTTCTTTCAGAGAGAGAGAGAGAGAGCACGCGCGCACACACAAGCATGAGCAGGGGGAGGGGGAGGGGCAAAGGGAGAAGCAGACTCCTGCTGAGCAGGGAGCCCAATGCGGGGCTCAATCCCAGGACCTTGGGATCATGACCTGAGCTGAAGGCAGAGGCGTTACTGACTGAACCACCCAGACTGAGTCACCCAGTCCAGGTGCCCTGGACTATGTTTTATTAACAACACAGATGGCATTCAATAAATACTTGTTGAATAAAATGAAGAAAAATGTAGACTTAAACTAAAAAGTTAATCCATGGTGATACAGATGATGTCATACATAATACAGAATAGATGCCCCCTGAGATCTTTAACAGAGAAAACTACAGAATAAATAAAAAAAAAAATTGCCTTCCCACCATCTTATTTCCCAGCTTTTGGCTTTGACATTATAACACCCCAAATCACAAACTAACCAAATTACCAACACTTAACACTGAACAGAAACCCAACCTCATCTATGGGCTACCTTTATCAACATATTATAAAGTCCCTAGTCTCAGAAGCAGGATAAGCAGTTATACTTTCATAATGGTTGGGGATAAGTTCCCTGGTGCTTAAAAAAAATCCTTAAACTCATTTGGGAAAACAACAGCCTCCTGCTTACCTGGCAATGAGCTCAGCAATGGAGAACTGAAAATATAAGATAAGTCTCTTCCTTCAATGACTCACACTCACAGTTCCTAAGAGCAGACAAAGCACCTAAGTAAACACCAAAGGATATAATCAAAGTATGACCAAGCCTACAGATAAAAATAATGTTTGACACATATAACCACCTAATATCTCATCCAAACACTTAATATCTCATCCAAACACCCAACGGCCTAGTAATACCACTCTCAGATACACACCTAAAATTCTTACACACATGCACCAGCAAAAACTGGAAATAACCAAATGTTCAATAGAGGCATAAACTTCAATATATTCTATTTAAAAAGAAAAAAAAAGAAACTACTAAGAAGGATTTAAGAAAAATGAAGCAAAATGTATTATCACTGCTGAAAAACCATAGTATCAGACAACCCACACTTTATGCCAATCCCAAATAGGATAGTTCACATAAAACTAAGAAACCTTGGGGCACCTGGGTGGCTCAGTCAGGTTGAGTCCCAGGACTCAAGATCCTAGAGTCCTAGGATAGAGCCCTACATCAGGCTCCCTGTTCAGTGGGGAGTCTGCTTCTCCCTCTGTTCCTCCACCCTGCTCACGTTCTCGGTCTCGGTCTCTCTCTTGCTCTCTCTCTCTAATTAAACAAAAATAAACAAACAAAAAACCCCACAAAAACAAAACAAAGAAACCTAAAAGTAAAGTACCCACAGTCACTTGAGAAAGAAAGCTACATATACTAGCCCTGCATTTGTAATCACTAGAAAAATATATAATCCCAAAAATGTTGAAAATAATTAACAGTGGGGCGCCTGAGTGGCGCAGTCGTTAAGCGTCTGCCTTCGGCTCACAGCGTGATCCCGGTGCTCTGGGATCAAGCCCCACATCAGGCTCCTCTGCTGGGAGCCTGCTTCTTCCTCTCCCACTCCCCCTGCTTGTGTTCCCTCTCTCGCTGGCTGTCTCTCTCTGTCAAACAAACAAATAAATAAAAAGAAAATAATTAACAGAATAAAAGGCCTGCCCTAACAGCTATGCAAAGGTTTATGCACTTTCAGCAGCAACTCCAAAAAAAAAGATGTCTATCAAAAATTTTTTGACTTACTGTAAATGTTACTAAGCCTACCAATTCCAGGCACTATACAAGATGAAGGAAAAAAGATGAATAAGTATCCTCAAAGAGCTCAATGATATCTGGCCGGAGCAGAAAGACATATGTACAATTACCAAGATATATATATATATATAGTAACTAACAAAATTCTGACAAAATGACACTGGAAAACAGGGGGAAACTATTTTCGCAAAAGGTTATCAGGAGTGGCATTTTAGGATAAGTACATTTCGAAGGCAAAGGAGGAGGTAAGGGCTTATTCCAGGCAAACAAAACAACTAAATGGTGAGCAATTTAGTGTAGCTGAAGGTCTGAGACAGAGTGAAGTATGTGTATGCATGCAACTGTGTTGAGACTTGACAGGGAACAGGTCAAGAAAGGTAGGCTACAACAAAAGTATCAAAGTTCTGACTTTATGCAATAGGCAGTAGAGAAACTAAAGGAAAACGACAAGATCATATTTTAAAAATTAAATCCTGCAGCACGGCGGCAACTGGGTGGCCCAGTCAGTTAAGCGTCTGCCTGCCTTCGGTTCAGGTCATAATCCCAGGATCCTGGGAGGGAGCCCCGTGTCGGGCTCCCTACTGAGTGGGGAGTCTGCTTCTCCTCCCCCTGCTCTCTAATAAATAAAATCTTTAAAAATAAATAAATCCATCCTATGGCATGGCACCAGGAGGGTTGAACAGAGGCTACAGAGAAATAAATGTAAATAAGCAAGCTGTTTTACTATAAATAGTCCATCTGGGATATGACAACCTGACCTAGAGTGATTAACAAAAGGAATGCAAAAGAGGAAACAAAGATTTAGGAGATAAATGGAGAATAAGGGATGAAATCAACTTAGAAAGGGTAATAACATAGTATGAAGGAAAACCAGCAGTATCAGAGCAACCCAAGAGGCAAGCTCTGAGAAATGAAGTAAAAGATGTACAAAATGGACTGATGAGAAGTTACTCCGCATTTGACAAATGGGAAGATACTGGTAATGCCTAGAGAAGTAGTTTCCATATGCTATGGTAGAGACAGAAGCCTGAGTACAGCAGTTAAGGAATATAACCTTTATTTGCTCCTATAACCAAATATAAAATATCTTTATGATAATTAAGGAAAAGATTTCTGAAACAAAATACAAAAAGCATACCATACAGGAAAAAAAAACAGAAAAATGTGACATACTTCTTTCTAAGTGAATTCTACCCCCAACGCAGGCCTTGAACTCACAACCCCAAGATCTAGTCACACATTCTACCAAATGAGTAGCCAGGAGCCCCCCTAAAAGTGTGACTACTTAAAAATTAAACTTCAGTGGTGCCAGGGTGGCTCAGTCGTTGGTTGTCTGCCTTCAGCTACTGAGTCCTGCCTCAGGCTCCCTGCCAGGGTGGGGGGGGGGGGGGGAGCCTGCTTCTCCCTCTCCCACTCCCCCTGCTTGTGTTCCCTCTCTCACTGTCTCCCTGTCAAATAAATGAATAAAATCTTTTTTTAAAAAATTAAACTTCAGACAAAAGATATGACAAAGTTAAGCAAAATGAAACAGTCACAAAAGGACAAGTAACGTATAATACAGTAGCTCACAGAGACAAAAAGTTGAATGATGAATGATGAATGCCATGGGCTGGGCAAGAGAAGTAGAGTTAGCGTTTAATAGATACAGAATTTTGGTTTTATAAGATGAAATGAGTTCTGGTGATGGATAGTAGTAATGGTGGTACAATAATGTACACTGAAACTCTAACTTAAAACTGTACAAGATGGTAAGTTTTATATGTGTAGTATACCACAATTACAAAATAAAGCATAAAAAAAGTTAAAAATTAACCCACATAATGGAAGTAGATAAAATTATATATAAAGAATTCCTGTAAATCAGTAAGAAAAATACAAACCATGCAAGTTTTTGAAGATTTTTATTATTTTTGAGAGAAATAGAGCGCACGCAAGAGCGCAAGAGCAGGGGGGAGGGACAGAGGGAGAAGCAAACTCCCCGCTGTGCAGGCTGCACAGGGCAAGAGACGTGGGACTCGATCCCTCATGACCTGAGCTGAAGGCAGATGCTTAACCAACTGAACCATCCAGGTGCCCCAAATTTTTTTAAATGGGTAAGGAATGAAAACACTAAGTTTGCAAAAAAAAAAAAAAAAAAAAAAACAAACCCTAATGGCCAATAAACCCAAAAATATGTTTAATATCTCTACTGGCATGGGAAATTAAAATTAAAATAAGCTACCATTTCACATCCATCAGACTGACAAAAATATAAGTCTTAGAAATGTCAGGTCACTAGAACTCTTATACACTGCTGGAAGTGTGTAAATTGATACAATCATTGGTAGCTTGAAGCAATATCCAGTAATGCAGAAGATGCAAATACACTCAGATCCTACAATATTACTTCCTAGGAACAACTCGTATGTGTCCAAGAAAACATGTATAATAACATTCAATGCTTTTTTTTGGTACAACAGCTAAAAGCTGAAACTACACGCTGCACATAGAAAATGAACAAACAACAAAAAAACTGATGTGAAATACTACATAATTTAAAGAACCAAAGCGATATGCATTGTCATGGATAAATTCTAAAAAAAAAAAAAGTAACACTAAAAAGAAAAGTTGCAGGAGGGGTGCCTGGGTGGCTCAGTTGGTTAAGTGTCTGCCTTCAGCTCAGATCATGATCTCTAGGTCCTGGGATCAAGCCCCATGTCAGGCTCCCAGCTTGGCGGGAAGTCTGCTTCTCTCTCTCCCTCTGCCTATCCCCCTGCTTGTGCTCGCTCTGTCGCTAGCCTCTTTCAAATGAGTAAATAAAATCTTTTAAAAAAATAAAAAGAAGAGTTGCAGGAGATGTAGAATATAACAATCATCTATGAAAAAAAATTTTAAGCTTTTAAAAACACTAAAAAGTGCTTTTACACTCAAAAATACTATGGTTTCAATAGTAAAAACAAAAGTATGAATGGGAAGGATATAGGCATTTTCCGCAGAGTGGTTACTTCTAAGAAAGAGAATGGAAAAGGGCAAAGGTTACAGAGTGAACTTCATCTGTATGTTTTATTTCTTGGGGGAAAGGGCGAGTTAACCAAGTATGAGAGAGTTAAGATCTGTTAAATCTATACCATGAACATAAAGGCGTTCTCACCTACTGTTTTCTAAACTTCTAAATCTAAAATATTCCGTAATTTTAAAAAGCACCTTTAAAAATAATGGACAGGTAGCAAGGAGCAGAAATGATTGTACACACTAGTCTTTCCACCATAATCAGTAAATATTTGGGAGTCAGAGACCTACTTTTCAACCCGTTCCACCAACAAGTTGCTTGATACAGAGAAAGTTACCTACTTTCTTCAGAGCTGTAATTTTCTAATCTGTAAAATAAGAACAACATCCATCTCATAAGGCTGCCATACATATAAGATGTCAGATAGTAGGCATTCAACTCTTAAGTATTTAGTATTTTAAATCTGCAGTAAAAGCAAAGAACTAAAGGGAGAAAAAGGACAAAGGTTTTGAATGAACCGAAGTTCTCTCCTTTGCAAAATTACATAAGAGAACACCACGGATGTCAGATGGATGTGACCGCCACTTTCTATCTTCCAACACCCAATTCTAAAATAGGAATTTTAGGGGCGCCTGGGCGGCTCAGTCAGTTAAGCGTCTGCCTTCAGCTCAGGTCATGATCTCAGGGTCCTGGGATGGAGCCCCATCGAGCTCACTGCTCAGCCAGCAGTCTGTTTCTCCCTCTCCCTTGCCCCTCTCCCCACCCATGCTCTCGAGTGCACTCTCTCATTCTCAAATAAAATCTTAAAAAAAAAATAAAATTGGGGCGCCTTGGTGGCTCAGTCGTTAAGCGCCTGCCTTCGGCTCAGGGCGTGATCCTGGAGTCCTGGAATCGAGCCCCACATCAGGCTCCTCCGCTGGGAGCCTGCTTCTTCCTCTCCCACTCCCCCTGCTTGTGTTCCCTCTCTCACTGGCTGTCTCTCTCTCTGTCAAATAAATAAATAAAATCTTTTAAATAAAATAAAATAAAATAAAATAAAATAAAATAAAATAAAATAAAATAAAATAGGAATTTCACCAAGGGATTCAAGATTACTTTACATATACCACAGGATTAGAATCTAGACTTCTTGGTGCAGTTCAAGGCAATCAGAGCCACACCAAGAAATCCCAAATAATCCTGTAAAGCTGTATTATCTGAAAGACTTCCAAATAAAGTACTTCTTTTTCAATTAAAAAGGTCACATTTTAACACAAACTCTTGCCCAATTTACAACTGTCTCCTAAAGTAAGATTAACACCTTGAGAACAAGGCCCATATTTTTCTTTTGCATTCCCGTTCGCCACAGGTTGTTCGCACATAGATGACAAAGAAACTCTGTCTGTCAGAAGTACTAAAGCCCCGGGGCGCCTGGGTGGCACAGCGGTTAAGCGTCTGCCTTCGGCTCAGGGCGTGATCCCAGCGTTATGGGATCGAGCCCCACATCGGGCTCCTCCGCTGTGAGCCTGCTTCTTCCTCTCCCACTCCCCCTGCTTGTGTTCCCTCTCTCGCTGGCTGTCTCTATCTCTGTCAAATAAATAAATAAAATCTTAAAAAAAAAAAAAAAGTACTAAAGCCCCCTTTTTAAAATCTTTTCTTCAGGCAAATTCACATAGAGCTATCACTACACCACCAAAGGAAACCTTTATGATCCAAAACAACAATAAGCAGAATATGAACATACAGCTAATTTTGACATGTTAACAGCTATCCGTTCATATGTCCCAGAATTGCTCTGAGCACTGTAAAGATCCTTTAACCTTCCTACATTCTTACAGATAAGAAAACTAAGATATAGAGTCAATGCTGCAGGTATTAAATAGAAAAGCCAGGACTCAAAGCAAATCTAATTCCAAAGCCCACGTTCTTAATCACTAATCTAAATTTACTGTATCATGCTTAAGGAGTGAAATATCTCTGCCTCCTACCAAATTTAAGTTCTCACACCAAGATAAAAAAAAAAAGGCAAAATATACTTAAATACACTAGTCAATATTAAACTGTCATTTAGCATTTACAGTATTATTTATGAAAAAAATAGTCCCATAAAGCAACCATATATAATGGTTAGGATGAACTGTTATGCAAAAAGCCTGGGTTCATTAACCAGTCTGTTTATCACTAAATAACAATCTCTTCAGGCCTCAGTCTCCTGATCTTATAGATGAGGAATTTGGCCTAGATCTTTCAACTCAAATACGCAATGCATTTTAACACATTTTCTAAGACACTACTACTGTTATTTTTTGAACAAAGATTTTGTGTTTAAGTAGGCTCCACGCTCAGCACAGAGCCCAATGCAGAGTTCAAACTCACAACCCTGAGTTTAAGACCTGAGCCAAGATCAAGAGTTAGATGCTTAACTGACTGAAACACCCAAGTGCCCCCTGAACAAAGATTTTGAAGGGCATCTTCTGAAAACCTTCAAAATTAAAACAATCATATAGTACACATTTGCGTCTACTCTTTCACTCAAACATACTCAAAGCTAATCTGTACTATTGTAAATCAGGAAAGTCCCTGCAAAGGGATGGCTGGGGGTTACTGTGGCATTGGTAATATTGTTTCAGACCTGATCTGGGTACTGGTCAGATACCTTATGGTTACCTTTTACTTCAGCGTGAAGAAGGTGGTTTTTTCCTAAAGAAAACAGCGAAGATACTTAGATGCTAATTCCACAACTATGTGTGTATCAGAGCTGTGCATGCAACCTTTCTAAATATGTACATGTGTTTCCTACTTAATTTTGTCAATAATCTCTGCTCCCTAGTTCCAACTCAGATGCCTACAGAAAAAAATCATTTACTTATAAATTCCACTATTCCTCTAATTCCTTTGGCACCGTCATGTGAAATTTGAGGTCAGTCTTAACTTTCCCTTGGAACCTAGCTCAAAAACCTCCCTTTAATATTATAGACCTGAAACTAATATAACCCTGTATATTAACTGGAATTAAAATAAAAACTACAAAACAAAACAAAATAAAACCCTCCCTCCATACACATGCCCTCAAAACTCCCATAATATTTACTCTTTGCACCTAACATTTTTATTTATCTCCAACCAAGTAAATTTTCTGGAGCTGTGGTCAATATGCTCAATAATTATTGATAACATTATTTACTGGAAAATAAGAATATATATTCTTCACAAAGGGGTGACATGCTAGGGAATCCCAGATGCACCCAGATGCCTGATGGACAGGGATCAAAGTCTTTATAATAGTAAAATAAAACAAAATATGCACCCCAAACAGTATTACGTGGACAGGCTCCAATTTTTTTTTAACCCCATCAAAAGCTTTCCTCAGTCAGCCCACACCCAGAACCCCATAAGGCACACTATATAAATAAGTTACACAGAGCTGTAACTTATGTAACTGTAAAAACTGCTTTTCTACTCTTAAAAAAAAATGTTCAAATTCTGGTTACATTCATTTCCAGCAAGGAATTTCACCTTTTTCTTTCAATCAAAAAGGAGAAGTTTAAAAGAGAAAAATAATCATTTACAAAGGGAAAACAAACATAAAATCTTAAAAAAAATCACTAAAAGCTAGTAGGAGCCATGCTATAAACCTTTTTGTACCTTTACTGTCCATCTTTTAGATAAAATATACTACACACATCTTACAAAGTTAATAGTCCGAAATGTTCTTCTAAAGAGTTTCAACTACAGCAGTGGTTCTCAACATTTGGCAAAGTCTGGAGACATTTTTAGTTGATATAACTGGCAAGGAGAAAGGGTAAGGAGGTAGGGAGAAGGGTTAGCTGCGCTACTGGAAATCAGTGATAAAAGCCAGCGTACTACTAAACAACCTACAATGCAAAGAAGAGCCACTCACAGCAAAGAATTCATTATCTGCCTAAACCGTCAATAGTGCTAAGGATGAGAAACCAGGGTCTACAGAAAGCAACAGACTTCCTTCTAAAGACTTGCCAACTAGTTCTATAGATCAAACTAGATCAAATATATTAAATTTAAAATAACACTAAATATAAAATCCATTTAAACACTTAAAAGAGAACTTATACGACAGCAGTTTTCACAAAATCAATTTGTAATGCCATAATTTTAAATATTCCCTATTGAAATCTTAGAAAATGTTAGCAAAGTACAATCACAGTATGAAAAAACTACAGATAACATATAACGAACTAGAGTATGTGCACTGAATTAAGGGCATTTTATCTCACTGAGCTTCAAATTTAAAAGTATTTTGCAGAAGTGCCTGGGTGGCTCAGTCTGTTAGGTGTCCAACTCTTGGTTTCACCTCAGGTCACATCTCAGGGTCCTGAGATGGAGCCCGATGTGGGGCTCTGAGCTCAATGGGGAGTATGCTTGAGATTCTCTCTCACTCTCCTTTTGCCCCTCTCCCCGCTTGAGAGAGAGTGCATGCACGCTTTCTCTCAAAAAAAAATTTTAAGTATTTTGCATATTGACATGCAAGTTAATCTTTAAGTAATTTACAGGTAACACTTATTTTATTTTTATTTGGCAGAGAGAGAGAGCACAAGCAGGGGGAGCAGCAGGCGGAGTGAGAGGGAGAAGCAGGCTCCCCTGCTAAGCAGGGAGCTTGATGTGAGGCTCCATCCCAGGACCCTGGGATCATGACCTGAGCCAAAGGCAGATGCTTAACCGACTGAGCCACCCAGGCTGCCCCAGGTGACACTTATTTTAATGTTTAAACTATTAAATTAGGTTGTTTTTAAATCCCATAACCCAACCAGGGATGTACTGTATGGTGACTAACATAATATAATAAAAAAAATTTTTTTTAAATCCCATAACCTGTAATACAAACCAGTCTCAGTTATTTTTAAATAATTAAAGCATGCCTATCCTTGGAAAGTAATGACAGTGTGGTACAATATAAACAAAAGCAGACCTAGATCCAAATCCCAAAGCTGTATGTTTGTAGACAAATAATTTAACTTCTTTGAATCTCAATGTCCTCATCTAAGAAATAGTAAATCTAATTCAAAGAACTGTTCTTGAAAATCAGCAATAATGCATAAACAAATGGTACTAAGAGCCACTCTACAAATGGTGGTTAGGTAACAGCAATAATAATACAACGTGTGAATACAGATTATAGTTTTATTATATCCTCACAATCAACACTTAGTAATTCGACTCATAAAATAACTGTAAAATGTATTTTAATCAATTTTCCATTCCTGGCAATTTGAAATATTACTTAAAATTCACACACATTTAAAATTAATGTCTGACACATAAAGGATGGATTTCCAAACAGTCTCAAGGAAAAAAGGCCTAGATGCCTTTATTTATTAAGTAAATAACATATTGGCATGACTCAAAACTCAAAAGGGATCCTTTGATGCCTGTTACCCCAGACACCCAATTCCCTTATACACAAGTAATCAATTTCACCAATTTCTCATTGAGTCAAATACACGTTTTCCCCTTCTTTCAAAACAAATGGTGGCCTCCTCCACACTATTCTGCACCTTGCTTTTCACATTTGATTTATCTTGGAGACTATATTTTAATTAACACACTCCAAGAATGGCCACTTGTAACTTCTTATGGTCAGAATTCACCAAATGTCAGCTATCTTTATAAGACAACTTAAAAGGGAAAAAAAAAAGTGTCCTTAAATCAACCGGTATTCTTAGGAAACAAGAGAATATGAAACAAACTTTGGTAAACACGGAGATTTACATAGATGAAATGATGAAATATTTGATTACTTGACCAGACACTCAAAATACTACATTCCCACACTTAAAAAGGAAACACGTGGAACAAGTCCTTCAATGAGCTGAAAGTAATCAACATAATCCACTTACAGAACTGGGCCTACTAATTATCGATGAAATAAAATATTGGTGAAAATAAAGCTATTTATTGGTTATAATCCAAGATTAAATTATCTGACCCTTTCCTAAATGTACTTTGCAACTTATTTTCTAGAAGAAGTTTCCATACAGATTTATAAAGGTACTCTTCTTAAAACAAAAAAACAATTTGTTTGCATTTTCTATTCTCTTCCTCTGAACTACTATAATGCTTACGTGAAGCAAGGCTTCAGCATCCCTTACATATAAAGAGCAGTATTGTTTTAACAATATGCACACTACAGCGACACTAGATTTCTTTTAAGCTTTAATTGAAGTACTAAAAATATCGTGAAAGTCACCTCACATAAAGCAAAGATACCATATGAATTACGAGAGCAGTAACTTACCATTTTTAAGTAACAGAAAATAAAACATTTGAAAGTTTTATATTAAGTCTCAGGCTTGTACAACTTTATTACAGAGGAAATGTTTTAGGCTGTTGGCAACTATATTAACTCAATCTTTCATTAGGAATATATATATGTCAACTATCGTGGAATATATTTTCTTGCAAATAAAAAGTTAGAATCATTGTTTCACTGTATTAACAGTACAGACATTTATGACCCTATTTCTGCACTGTACCGCAAAAATACAAAGTCATCCTTCCATTCAGAGTTTTGGCACTTGAACAAATACAGAGGTCAGAGTTCATACACATGCTCTGTAAAACAGACCATTTCTTATAGACTACTACATTCAATAAATCTGCTAGTATTTGTTATTTTTAAGTTAATTTTAAAGAATTATATTCAACATGTCTAACTGGAAAAATGATCACTGTAGAATAGTGACAAAGCTCAAGTACTATCACTTATATCTGTTACTCATCACATACTTAGAATGCTGAATTTCACAAATCATTTAGATTATCAAAGTTTCAACATAAGAGAAAACACAAATAGTAATGATACATTCAATAATGATATGTGACATCTTCAAAATAATAATTATTTCAGTATTACTTTTTCATCTCTCTTTGTTAAATCCAAGGAGGAAAAACAACTTGGCATTCTTGTTGATTTGGGTCTGAAAAACTGTACTGATTCTTGCATAGTTTTGAGTCAAATCACTAGGATATTCTGAATATACTATATAAACAACTATGGGCAACATCAGAGTAAATTCTGCAAGACTCAAGAGGAGCTTGAAACAAAAAAATGTTTTTAATAATTTCAGGTATGATACATTAGGACAAACCTACTCGATAAGGAGGTATAATAATGTACTGATCTGGTGAAATCCCATGTTTTTAATAGGGCTGTTTTTCAAAAGTAAGAATCAAGTTAACTATGAGGGACATCATAATGAAGTTTCATGGCACAACACAACAGTCACAGAGGCATTGTCTTAGAAGAGACTCTGATCTGTAACTTGTAAACAATATTTTGAAATAAGCTACTCGTACCATTATTTTTTCCTAACGAAAAATATTTAAATGCCTTTAAGACACCAAACAACCTGCCTTCACCCAATCAAAAAGCTTTAGATGTCAACAGAAAAGAGGCCTAGAAACTGGGGGTTGCGGGGGTCGGTGAAAATGAGATAATGATCTAATTTGGAATTAATTTCCTACCTCAGGTGAAAATTCCCGTATCTCCCACTCAAATAAAATAGTATCCCATTATGTCTCCTCTTCTCTCCCAACACCGAACTAGGGAGGGAGGAACTCTGAACGTCCTTCTTTCATCAATACCTAAGGCCTTTTACCGCTCCTTCCCAAAGGAAAGGACAGTGGAGGCCAAACAGGCTACAACGTAGAATACCCTCAAAAGTGTGGGCCTTTGAGCAGCGCGGCTCTCCGGATCCAGTTACCACCTTTCCCCTTCCCCCAACCCACTTCCCGGGTTTTCTCAGGCTCGGCCTGCTCCCTCCACACCCTACAGCCACACTTCCAGCTGTTGCCACTGCCTCGGGGCTCTCTCTAGAGCTCACACCTCTCCAAGAAGTGCCCCCTTCTCCATCTGCCCCCCAAACCGTGTTCCTCTCCAGACCACCCGCCCGAGGCGGTCCATCCCAGGGCCCAGGGAGGGGAGGAGAAGGCGACGGAAGCAGGGGGAGACTGCTGCTTCCCCACAGGCAGAAGGGCGACCGCAAGGAGGGCCACCCAGGGGTTACCGGGGATATTGGGGTCGCCGCTGGAAGAACCCTCCCGCCCTGGGCTGGGGTGGGGGATGTCCGGGAGTTCATTTCTGACCTCCTCGCTCTTCAGCACCTCCTTGAACTCCCGCTTGATTCGCTGCACCGCGATGTTGGCCATGTCTCCGCCCGCAGCTGATTCGTACCCGCCTCCTCCGCCACCGCTACGACCACCGCCACCGCCGCCACCTCTTCCACCACCGCCTCCTCCCTCGGCGATTCACACCCGAGCACACGAATGCTGCCACTGCCACCCCGGCCGCCGCGCTCTCCTCAGTGTGGAATCACCTCCGCGCCCGGCCACCAAAATGGCGCCGGGTCCGCGCATGCGCAAGACGCTGACCCGGCCGGGCGGCGCAGCCGCTCCCGTTGTAGCCCCATACGCCTCAAACGCGAGCCCGCGCCGCACCGCGCCGCGCGTCTCTGGCCGAGCTGCGGCCGCGCGGCTCCGCCCTGCAGGCGTCTGGGGCCAGGAGGGTGCGGCTTCCGCGCTGGCCGGCCCTGCCAGGGCCTCCCGGGTCCACTCTTGTTCCTCCGCCCCTCTTGAAATCACTGTGGTGTGGTCAGGGCTTCCAGTCCATGGCCTCTGCCTGAACGCTGAGTCCAACCTAACGGGTTCACCCGGCCCCGCTCAGCTACGAGCGCTTAGGAGCGCCGTCCTGACTCAGCCAGACCCAGAACTCACAGACTTAATGTGCCTGTGTCTAGTGTATAAAAACACCATTCCAGAACTCGATCCGGCACATTTTCTGTTGGTATAGCCCAGGAAAATCCACTGCGGTCCTTTTTTGTTCTGAAGCCATTAGAGTGCCACCACTAATACGATCATTCCAGGTACTACGCGTCACTGAAGTAAGAGCGGTCATTGTTGGGTCCCATCAGGGGTATTTGAAACAGGTACCCCAGGTAGATGCCTGAGTTGGATTTAGAAGCCAGATGTTGATCTTTGAGCTACTTAAATAATTAATACCGAGTTTAAATAGTTTTTAACCTCGAGGGTACATCAGAATCCCTGAAGAGCTTGTTAGAAAAACCAGGTTGCTAGACCCCCATCCCTAGAGTGCGGGGTGGGCCTAATAATTTGCATCTCTAACAAGTTCTCAGATGCTGCTACTCTTGCTGCTGGTTCAGGGACCACACTATAAGAACCACTTAACTAAAACATGTGAAAATACTTTGTATATTAAAGTGAAAAATGGAGAAATAGATGCTCCTTGTGGAGGAACGGTAGCTTTACTTCTATAAGCCTAGGGCCTACAACCGTGTCTGGCACTAGTAGGCGCTCAATAAATATTGAATGAACAAATGGAGATAAGAGTAAAATGTTTTAAGTGGAAAGTCAGTTTGAAAGGCAATTTGAAAGTCGTTGCTAGGGTTTCAGTAAGTAATATGGTTTTGGTGCTGAGCAGTACTTTAGAACATTCTGGAATAAGTAATAAAGGTTATTTAGAAGTTTTTATTTCATGAGCTTCTTTCACCTGATCGATTAGTAAAGTATCCTCCTAGAAAAATATCACAAATACACGGTCTTAGCAAAAATTACTAAAATTATGGCACCAAAAAGGAAATATCTCTGGGCAGTGAATCATTCAAGTGGAAGCACATGGAAAAAAAAGTTCTTGAACTTCTGCCATAGGAACCAAGAGGAGATTTTTGATTCCAGCTTTCCTCCATGCTAGCTATCTTGGCCAACTTTGGTTTCCTCATCTGCAATTAAGGAAGCTGGATTAATGATCTCTTCAGGTTTTAAGAGGTCAGAATTCTAAAGCATCATTTGGAAACATCTCTCTAAGTGGACTAACATAAATTATAAAAACCCTTCCAGCAGAGCCCCCTAGTGGTCCTAAGAGGAATCAACTATATGTGTGGGTCATGGTACAAAGAATTATTGCTATAATGTAAACCATGCAATGCTGTTTATTTGTGTCAGCACATTAAAAATAATTATTTTGAAGTGTGCAAAAACTGTTTTGAGTACTTTACATTTGTCAACTTCATTCAGTCTCCAATCTTAATCTTGGAACTTCGAAGAAACTTGAAACACTCAAATCACAGGGGGACTACTTAGAAGAGTATGTTAATTTCTTTGGGGGAGAGGGGTTTGGTCTTTTTTTTTTTTTCGCTTGAGAGAGAGAGAGAGAGAGAGAGAGAGAAAGCGGGGGAGGGGCAGAGGGAGAGGGAGAATCTTAAGCAGGCTCCCCACTTAGCATGGAACCCGACGCAGGGTTTCATCTCAAGACCCTGAAATCATGACCTGAGCCAAAATCGAGAGTCCGACCCTTAACTGACTGAGCCACCAAGGCACCGCTGGTCATTTTTAAACACACATAATCATTGGCCCTGAAATTCTACCTCTAGGAAGTCATTCTACAGTCCTTCCAGAGAATAAGGCAACTACATATTAACTGATATGAGAGATTTCCCAAAGTACATTTTAAGGGAAAAAAAGCAGTATGCTAACTGCAATGTGGTATCTTGGATTAGATCCTAGAACTGAAAGAACATAATTAGTGAAATCTAAATAAATTCTGTAATTTAGTTAATAGTATTGTACCAATATTAATTTCTTAGTTTTGACATGGTAGTATGGTTATGTAAGATGTTAACATTAGTAGGAGTGAGTAAAGAGTATACAAGAATCTCCGAAACTTTTCTATAAATCCACAATTACTCCAAAAGAAAAAGTTTACTTTTGAAAAAGCACTATGCAGTCCATATTGTGTGTAGTATACCACCATATGTGTGAGGGAAGAAAGGAATATGCTTGTGTATATAATACTTGTGAATCCTCAAAATATCACTAGAAAAATTCATAAGAAACTGACAGTAGGGGTTATCTCTGAGAAGGCAACTTAAATGCCTTGGAGAAGGCAAAATGGGAGAATTTTCACCATGTACCCTCTTGTTTATTTTACCTATTCAAAACTAAATTTTTAAAAACGAGTTTCCAGTAATGCACATTATAAGCTCTTCACTATTATGATCTAGTTCTGGTTAATTACTTCGTTAAAAGGTCATTAATTAAACAAATAATTATTGAATGCCTACTATGTGCCAGGCATGATGTAGGCCCTAGAGGTGTATCAGTGAACAAGAAACAGAAAAACTCTGGAATTGCAGGACTTACATTCTATCAGGGATAGGGAGAAATCATCTCGAAGTTTAGTCCACAGAAATGCAGGGTCCGTGATATATTTTCAGGGGTCAGTCTGCAATGACCAAACTATTATCATAATACAAAAGACATTATTTTCCTTTTACTGTTGTTGAAATTTGCACTGATGACATAAAAGCAGTAGTGAACAAAAACAATTACTGTGCTAGTAATAATTTTATTAATACCATGCACTCACTATTAAAAATACCAGTTTTGGGATTCCTGGGTGGCTCAGTATTTAAGCATCTGACTCTTGGTTTCAGCTCGGGTCATGATCTCATAGGTGGTGAGATGGAGCCCCACATCAATCCTGTTTGAGAGTCTCTCCCTCTGCCCCTCCCCCCCAAAATAAATAAATAAATCTTGAAAAAGAAAAAAATATCCGTTTCAGGGGCACCTGGCTGGCTCAGTTGGTGGAGCATCCGACCTGATTTCAGAGTCCTGAGTTCGAGCCCTGCATTGGGTATAGAGCTTACTCAAAAAAAAAAAAAAAAAATACCAGTTTTACTTTTTTTTTTTTTGAACTAAGAATTGCACTTTTATTTTTTCTGTTTTTTTTTTTACATTTTTACTAAATGTTGATGGGCCTGGGGATCATGACCTGAGCCGAAGGCAGATGCTTAACTGACTGAGCCACCCAGGCGCCCCTCACTTTTTTTTTAAAGATCTTATTTTTAAGTAATCTCTACACCCAGTGTGGGACTTGAACTTACAATCCTGACATCAAGAGTCACATGCTTTACTGACTGAGCCAGCCAGGTGCCTCCTCCCTTTTTTTTTTTTTTTTTACCAGTTTCACTTTAGAATGTGTTTGATGAAGCGGTAGAAATTGATTTTATTAAGGGGCGCCTGGGTGGCTCAGTCATTAAGCGTCTGCCTTTGGCTCAGGGAGTGGTCCCAGAGTCCTGGGATCGAGCCCCATATCGGGCTCCTCTGCTGGGAGCCTGCTTCTCCCTCTCCCACTCCCCCTGCTTGTGTTCCCTCTCTCGCTGGCTGTCTCTCTCTCTCTGCCAAATAAATAAATAAAATCTTAAAAAAAAAAAGAAATTGATTTTATTAAACTTCAACTTTTGAATACATGCCTTTTTAATATTCTGTGTCATTCATGAGAAGGATAGAGAAAGCACTTCTGCATACCAAAGCACATGGTTAAGAATTTGCACAATGTGAGCTAAATTAGGCACTATTTCCATGGAACCCTATTTTTACTTAAAGTAATGATTGAGACAAACTATGTTTATCAAGGGTTGGGTATTTGGCAGACATTTTATCACAAATGAACTAGGTGAGCCTGTCATACCAAGGAAAACAACTGGCAGAATATGTTGCCAATGATAAAATTCAAACTTCCAACTAAAAATTAGAGTTTTAGAAAATATATCTGACCCTGTGACTCGACAGCTTCCCAATACACTTAAAGATGTTTTGATTAAATTGGTGGTGAAATTAATAAATGAGATTGCTTGAAATTGTACAATGAAATGTCTTAATATTTGGAAGATCTTCATAAGTCAGTGAACTAATATTTTCTAAATGACCAATGCATGATGTTACAAAATCATGCATGGGTGTAACATCCATTCAAGGTTTGAGACAGACCAATGGATTTTAATGTAACAGAGTACAAAAAATTCACTGGACAGAGTACAAAAAATTCACTGGTAACATTTCAGATTCCACATTGCAACTAACCTTGGAGGAATGACCACTTGTCTGGATTTAGTGTAGTACTGAAGAATAATATTCACAATTATCTGAAAAAGTTATTTAAATATCTTCACTTTCCAACTACGTATTTATATGAGATTGGATTTTCTTCATACACTTCAACCAAAACAATATATGCACAGACCGACTGCAAAAGCATGTATGAAAATCCAGCTGTGCTCTATTAAGCCAGGTATTAAAGAGATTTTATCTTGGAAAATACAATTATTTTTCACTAAAGATATATTATTTATGTGAGTATGTAATAGGTTTATTATAGTTTTTTTGGTTTATTATAGTAACTATATTATTAAAGAGAGAGCAACAGCAAGCGGGGGGAGGGGCAGAGGGAGAATAACAGAGGGAATCCTAAACTGCCTCCATGCCCATGCGGGTCTCAATCTCATGACCCTGAGATCATGCCCCGAGCTGAAATCAAGGGTCAGCAGCCCAACCGACTGAGCCTCCCAGGCGCTCCATCATAGTTCTTTTTTTTTTTTTTTTTTTTAAGATTTTATTTATTAGAGAGACAGCCAGTGAGAGAGGGAACACAAGCAGGGGGAGTGGGAGAGGGAAGAGGCAGGCGCCCAGTGGAGGAGCCTGATGCGGGGCTCGATCCCATAACGCTGGGATCACGCCCTGAGCCGAAGGCAGACGCTTAACGACTGAGCCACCCAGGTGCCCCCCATCATAGTTCTTTTTAAATAAATGTTCCAATAATTTCTGTTTTAATTTCTAACACAACACGTAAACAAATGCTCTTTGGAATCCTCAATATTTTTAGAGTGTAAAGGAGTCCTAAGAATATTTGAGTATACTGTACAGCTTAGACACAAGGGTTAGATCTAAAAAGTCACGCACTTTCAGCGTACGTAATTTACATAAACATTATATATATGATGGTTGTCAACTTGCTTTTAGATTGATGGAGAGTTAATCTGGTAACTCTTCCCTTGCCTCTAACAGAACAATGTGTTTTGATCTGTTGATTCATGTAAAAAAAATGCAGCAAGCATAATAGTGCTTTGCTGAGCCCTGATAATAATCGCCAACATTCGAAATATGCAAGTCTTCCTTTTTGTAGTTCCTGCTAGTTACTGTTACTGCTCTTTAGATTCAGATTTCTTGTTCTACCCAAGGCAGAGCAATTTTTTTCCCTACTGCCCTCTCCTGACCTTGTGTTTGTCAGCTTTTTTGAGACCTTTTTCCTTTCCTTCTCTCATCACTGCCTGTTCTACCCAAGCCTCTCATTTAACTTTTTTTTTTTTTTTTGAAACAGCCAGTCATAACTCTGAGGTCATTTTGCCTTTTTTTCTTTCACTGAATCCTGCCCTTCCCATCTTGTTGGCTTTTCTTCCCTACCCACCCCAGCTGGGGTGAGGAGCTCTAGCGGCAAGAGTGGAAAACAGCATTTAGATCCGCAGTCGAACTTCTAAACTTAGCTCCGTGCCAGTGGGCACCACAGTATTGATTGTAATGCACATTATATGATTCCAAATTTAGAGAATAGAGCAGAACTCCCACCATTGTGGCTTTCAGAATATCTGCAGTCTGGAGTGGAAAGCTGACTTTAATAGCACAGAATATGTTTCCTTGTCTTAAGTTACTGATTTGGTTCCTGTTAGGCACAGTTTCTTTAGGTGGGAACTTTTTGAGGGAAGGACTTTATAATTTCACTCTTTCCAAGGAATATGCAGCTACAACCGGGACATGACTACAGGGCCTTCACTTCATGTTTAAGACACTAGCCAACTTTCCGGTAGACTGCCCTCTGCTGACCATCTCAGTTGTTTTTGCTGAGTTGGTTAATTCCTTTCTGTTCTCTAAACCAGAGTCCTCTATTTTAGACCCTAGAGTCGTTGGGGCCCCAACACAAAGATCCCAAATCCTTTAGAAGCCACTCTTCAAAATCCCCTTCCTTTGGTCTTCTCAAAGGCCATGAACTTCCCACTAAATAAACTCCACAACTATCTTCTACCTACTCAAGTCCTCAATCATGTCAATCATTTATAATTCATTTAGAATACAGAATTTCATAAATCATATAAGCCTCATTAAGTTGGTCAGATAGTCTTCGTTTGTTCCTGCAAATCTGCTCTCCAACATTCTCTACGCTGTGCCCCTAGATTCTGGAAGTATGATCTGCAACATTGTCCTGACATTAATAAGACTTCATTACCTTCTGGATTCCCGTTGAGTGTGGCCAATGAATGGGAGGCTCTGGCAGGAAATGAGGCCAAGGATCAGCAATGCTATATTTCCCTACCAAAGGCTGCAGTTCTTGTCCAACAGCTCTCTGAATACAGCTACTGCTAGAGCTCTTTTAGGATTCTGGTAATCTTGCTCCCTCTACCCCTTCAAGCCTGGAGGTGCCAAGCAGTCTCTACTATTGTTAGCTTTTGTCAGCTTCCTGTCTCTTTATAGTCTCTTTAACAAACTCTCCTGATTAACCACCTGTTTCCTGCCAGGACCCTGTCTGATACACCAAGGTACAATGATAATTTCTTACTTTCTTGGATATTGCTGTCATTGAGGAAAGTTACCACTCTCTCTCTCTACTGTTCTGGAGCCCCTGCATTAGGATTAGTGGCGCCCCGTGTAACAACTTTCCCCATTAGGGTGATGACCTAACTCAGAAGGACCAACTGAGAATGACCACTGTAGGTATTGCCCTATGAATAATAGATAAATATCTTTCCCTTTCTTGATGCTCCTTGGGGTGGAGATGCATAGCCACTTGCAGATCACTGTAGCTGAACATTCAACTGTACCATCCTAGGGAATGGCTCCTTTCTATGGTAAACAATCCAGCTTTAAGTCTCTCTTTCAGAGTTTTAGGGAAGCATATGCAGACAATTCTCCCTGTGCCCTCTGAAGCTAGCAAGCAACATGACTTAGGCACTCTCAGGAGACCCTACAGAGGCCAGGCTTCTCTACATAGGATAGCTGTAATGAAAATCATAATCCAAAGTAGCAGAAGACAGACATATCATATAAACATCTCAGCAAAAGCACTGTGCTCAGAATTGGATGCAACTGCATTTTATCTTCCTTTTTATGATTTCACTGTATTAACAATGTTGTGAATTCTTACAAATCTTTAACCTATTAGTATATTTTTAAGTTAACATTAGGAGAGACAGTTTTGTGTATTTATTTTTCTTTTTTTTCCCCTCCTCCCCAGGAGGTTGTTTTTATTTTTTATTTTATTTTTAAAGATTTTATTTATTTATTTGAGAGAGACAGAGACAGAGTATGAGCACGTGGGAGGAGGCAGAAGGAGAGGGAGGAACAGACTCATCGCTGAGCAGGAAGTCTTATGTGGCGCTCTATCCCAGGACTCCCAGATCATGACCTGAACCAAAGGCAGTCGCTTAATGACTGAGCCACCCAGGTGCCCCTTTAGCTGTTACTTTATTGGTCTTTGATCCATTTTGAGTTAATTTTTGAATATGGTGTAAGATATGGGTCCCACTACATTATTGTGCATGTGGATGTCCAGTTTTCCCAGCAAGATTTGTTGAAAAGATTGTCTTTCCCCAACGAATGGTCTTAGTCTTTATTGAAAATTCTTTGACCATGTATATAAGGGATCATCTCAAGCCTTTAAACACAGATTATTCTTATCTTTCTTCAAAAGGTTTACATTTGAAGAAAAGGCACTATTATCAACATTTATGAGTATACAAGTAACTATTTTAGCTGCTAGGGATGCATAGAGGAATAAGATATAGACTCTGGTCATGAAACTACCAATTTATTGGGGAAAATAGAATCTCATTAGAATACCTACAAATAGCACAGTGTATGCTAATTTAAAATTAAATGCCACTTGGGTGCCTGGCTGGCTCAGTCAGTGGAGTGTGTGACTCTTGATCTCAGGGTTGTGAGTTCAAGCCCCACATTGGGTATAGAGATTACTTAAAAATAAAATCTTTATTTAAAAAAAGTGGGGGGGCTCCTGGGTGGCTCAGTCAGTTAAGCCGCTGCCTTCAACTCAGGTCATGATCTCGGGGTCCTGGGATGAGCCCCATATTGGGTTCCCTGCTTCTCCCTCTCCCTCAGCTGCTCCCCCTCTTGTGCTCTCTTTCTGTGTAAAATAAATATATAAATAAAAATCTTTTAAAAAAGAAAAGAGAAAAAAGAAAAAGAAACAACCAAACTGCCTTCTGAAGTTGCATCAACACCAGCAATGAGAGTTCCGGTTGCTCCACATCCTCATCAGCATTTGGCATTGTCAGCGTTTGGGAATTTAGCCATTCTAATAATATATCTTATTGTTTTAATTCACAATTCCTTAATGACATATATTTTTCTTATTGTTGAAGTTTAGAAGTTCTTTCTATATTTTGGATGTGAGTGCCATATCAGATATGTATTTTGCAAATACTTTCTCCAAGTTTATGGCTTATCTTTTCATTCTCTTGACAATATCTTTTGCAGAGATGAAGTTTTAAATTTTGATTAAGTCCAATTTATTAATAACATCTTTCATAGGTCATGCTTTTCGTGTTGTATCTAAAAATTCTGGATTTTCTCCTATTTTATCTTCTAGAAGTTTTATAGTTTTGTGATTTTTTTAGTTAAGTCCATTTTAAGCTAATTTTTCTGATAGGTTTAAGTAAGGTTAGTGTCTAGATTCATTTATTTGCACCATTTGCTAAAAGGCTATCTTTATTGCACTGGATTGCCTTTGCTCCTTGTCAAAGATCAGTTCACTATATTCATTATTCATACAAATAGATATATTTTTTGCACATATTTGTTTGGGTCTATTTCTGGGTACTCTGTTCTATTCATTGATCTCTTTGTTCGCTCTTTCACCAGTACCACACTGTCTGGATTATTGCAGCTTTATAGTAAATCCTGAAGTCAGCGAGGGTCAATCCTCCAACTTTGTTCTTCTTTTCCAGTATTGTGTTGGCTATTCTGTGCTTCAGTATTTTTTTAGAGCATTTTGAAATAAACTGCACAAGGATCATCTCTGACTCAGAAATTGTAACTCTAACCAATAATTGATTAGGGACCAGATGTTTTCCTGTAATAGTTGCGCTTAATTTATAGAAATGAATAGGATTAATGTGTTTTTTTTTTCTGTTGATAGTAAGAATAAGCCCAAGATTATATTTTATTGTCCCTTAGGACACTGACCAGTTTTGCATCTAATTTAGCGATCTTATTTCAGCATTCCTTTTCCCACTAACTGTATGCTTCTACTTTTCCTTTTCTTTTTTAAAGATTTTATTTATTTTCAGTAATCTTTACACCCAACGTGGAGCTCGAGCTCACAGCCCCAAGATCAAGAGCCACATACTCTGAGGCGCCTGGGTGGTTCAGTCAGTTAAGCATCCAACTCTTGATTTCTGCTCAGGTCATGATCTCAGGGTCATGAGATCCTGTGAAACTTGATTAAGATTCTCTCTCTCCCGGGGCGCCTGGGTGGCACAGCGGTTAAGCGTCTGCCTTCGGCTCAGGGCGTGATCCCGGCGTGATGGGATCGAGCCCCACATCAGGCTCCTCCGCTAGGAGCCTGCTTCTTCCTCTCCCACTCCCCCTGCTTGTGTTCCCTCTCTCGCTGGCTGTCTCTATCTCTGTCAAATAAATAAATAAAATCTTAAAAAAAAAAAAAAAAGATTCTCTCTCTCCCTGTCCCTCTGCCCCTGCCTGCTCTTGCTCAGGCAACTTCTCTCTCTCTCTTTCTAAAAAAAAAGTGTCGCATGCTCTTCTTACTGAGCCAGCCAGGTACCCCTAGATCTCCTTTTCTGAAGGAGCTCAGAATTTTACTGATTGTCTCATTAATGAATTAAATAAAACTTTGACATGAATTCAGTATGTATTTGTATAATTAAAAAATCAATTTCGGAATTGTTTTCACAAAATAAAACTAAAATAATTATCTAGCAATAAACATTATAACTATATAGCACATAAAAAACATGAAACTTTATTGAGAAGGCTCAAATAAAAAGACACATTTCTCTATTGGAAGACTCAAAATTTTAATGATTTTCCCATCTGCTCAAAATAATTTATAAATTTAATGCTATTCCAACTAAAATTCCCAGGGGCTTTTTTTCCCCCCTCACTGAACCATTTCATTCTAAATCTAAGAATCTTTGAAAAAGAAAGACACTATTAGATGTGAAAATATACTTTAAAGCTGTTGAGAAGCAAATCATTTTCTGAGTAGATAGTATAGTGAGAATGGACTGATCCAACAGTTTATAAAGATTTAGTATGTAATACATGTGACATTTCAAATTGGTAGAGAAATAATGAATTGTTTAATAAGCACCATCAGGATAATATGAGAAAAACAATGCTACCATCCACCCCACAACAGGCACCACGCACAACAGCTATGTCATTCTATTTACTGCTTCCCAAACATGTGATGCAATCTATTTTCATGCTTCTGTGCCTTTGTGTATGCTGTTCTCTATGCTTGGAATCCTTCTTTACCTCATCCATTTACTGACATCCTATTCTTTCAAAATCCAAATTAAACATCTGTGAAACTTTCCTTCCTTCTCCAAACAAACTTAACAATCTCTTTTGTGCAGTCACTGTATCTATGACATATATCTAGTATTACCCTCATAATGTCCTATTATGATTATTTATTTACATTTCTATACCCTTTACTAGACTGTAATCATCTTATGGCCAGAGACCATGTCTTTTTAATGTTGTCTTCGTAAGAATGAAATAAAGAAAGAAAGAAAGATGCTTCATAATGGGTGCTCAATATATATATTTTGAATTAATGAATGAAATTAAATGTGATGATACTATGACTGAAATGAATAAATAAATGGTTGTCATAAGCCCATGTGGTGGTCATGAGCGTGGGCTCTGGCACCAGACTGTCTCAGATTTGAATCTCATCCCCACTTACTAGTTGTGTGATCTTGGGCAAATGACTTAACCTCTCTGTACTCAGTTTCCTCATCTGAAATGGCTATAATAGCAGTTACCTCATAGGATTGACATGAGGATTTTAAAAGTTAGCACAGCCTTCTACATCCAGGAAGAAATGGGATAGAGGTACTTTCCCCTATTCCTTCCACTAAGTGCAACTAAAATCCTTGAATACATGGAGAAGAGAAAGCAGAGCAGCGAATGATGTTAAGGCCCAAGGAATGGTGGTGAGTTCCTGGATTTTCTTTTCAATGCGTTATTCCAGACTGGATACTGGAAATACCAATGGACACAGATTTAAAATAATAGTGTCCCCAAGAAAAGACTTTTTTTCTAGCCAAAGGACCAGGAAGGGGATAGTTTGCTAGACAAAAAACCTTTAAACAATAATTGCTCTGCTTTATGCAAACGTCACAGGAAAAAAAAAAAAAAAGAAAGAAAGAAAAACCTGTGACATCACCCACACAGTCACTAGCAAAGGCCCAGTGGGGAGCCTAGACTTCCACTTTTTCCAGGCTATAATGAGTCATCCCAATCCTCCTGCCTGAGTAAGTGTCAGAGAAAGCCAAGTGAAGAGCTTGGTGGTTAAGAGCATAGGATTCCCTGTGGTGTCCATGGAGACCATCTGGGGAGCATGGCCTTCCATCTGTACACAAGACATCCCTCCTCCTCCTTGCTGAAGGCTGTCAGAAGAGTCCTAATAGAGAGTCAGGACTTTCACCACCTGTCAGTGGTAACAATGCATACACACATCCACGGTATCAGCAGAGGCCATGTAGGAAGCCAGAACTCTCACCCTTACTCAGTAGTAATCAAATGCCCCTTCCTCCACCCAAGGTATCATGGAAGAGAACCAACACTTCCACCCTTACCTGGCAGTAACGAAGTAGACCCTCTCTCCCCCCTTTACGCACCACAGCAGAAAAACCTGCTAAAACCACAAGATCTAAACAAGATCTGGAGTCTTCTAATACCCCAAATGTCCAGGTTTCAACAAACACTTATACCAAAAACCAGGATGATCTCAAAATGAATGAAAAAAAGACCACAGATGCCAAACCAAAATGACACAGATGTTAGAATTATTTCACAAGGATTTCAAAGTAGATACCATAAATATCTTTCAACAAGCAATTAGGAGAATGCTTAAAGAAAAAGAACAAAATAGAAAGTTTTGCAAAGAGACACAGTCTTAGAAGAGGAATAGGATACATAAAGGAGAAACAAATGGAAATTTGGAGTTAAAAAATTCAATAACCAAAATCAAAACCTTAATGGATGGGCTCAACAAAAGAATGGAGAGGACAGATGAAAGAATTGCTGAACTTGAAGATAGAAGTATAGAAATTACCCAGTCTGGGGGCACGTGGGTGGCTCAGTCGTTAAGCGTCTGCCTTTGGCTCAGGGCGTGATCCCAGGGTCCTGGGATCAAGCCCGGCATCAGGCTCCCTCCTCCGCTGGGAGCCTGCTTTGTCCTTTCCCACTCCCCCTGCTTGTGTACCTTCTCTCACTGGCTATCTCTCTCTCTGTCAAATAAATAAATAAAATCTTTAAAAAAAAAAAAAAGAAGAAAGAAATTACCCAGTCTGAACAATGAGAGAAATTGGATTTTTAGAAAAATTAACAGAATCTTGAGGACTTGTGGGGCTACAAGTAAAAAGTCTAATAGTCATATTTTCAGAGTCCTGGACAAAGAGGAAGAAGGAAGAAGAATCCTGAACAGAGAGGAAGAAGAGAAGAGTCCATTCTTTGGGCTAGAAAAATATTTGAAGAAATAGTAACTGAAAAGTTCCCAAATTTGGCAAAGCCAACCAACCAACCATCCAACCAACCAACCAAAAAACCCATAAGCAGTAGCCAGAAATGGACTGAATCCAAATAGGATAAACTGAAAGAAATCCATGTCAAGGCACATCATAGCCAAACTTCTGAAAACTGAAGACATGGGAAAATTTTGAAAGCACTCAGAGAGAAATGAAATATTACTATAGGGAGAAAACAATAGAAATAATAGCAGATTTCTCATTAGAAGCCTTAGAAGCCAGAAGAAAATGGCACAACATTTTTGAAGTTGTGAAAGAGAAGAACTGTCAAACCAGAATTCTCTATCCAGAGAAAATATCCTTCAGAAGTGAAGGATCAATCAAGACATTCTCAGATGAAGGAAAACTAAGAGAATGTGACACCAATTCACCAAATTAGACCTACCCTAAAAGAGTGGCTAAAGGAAGTTCTCTCTTTTTTTTTTTTTTTAAGATTTTATTTATTCATTTGACAGAGATAGAGACAGCCAGCGAGAGATAGAACACAAGCAGGGGGAGTGGGAGAGGAAGAAGCAGGCTCCCAGCAGAGGAGCCTGATGTGGGGCTCGATCCCATAACACCGGGATCACGCTCTGAGCCGAAGGCAGACGCTTAACGACTGAGCCACTCAGGTGCCCCAAGGAAGTTCTCTTTTAAACAGAAAGGAAATGATAAAAGAAAGAATCTTTTTAAAAAATATTTTATTTATTTATTTGACAAAGAGCACAAGAAAGGGGAGAAGCAGGCAGAGGGAAGGGAGAAGCAGGCTCCCCACTGAGTAAGAAGCCCGATGTGGGGCTTAATCCCAGGGCCCGGTGATCATGACCTGAGGGGAAGGCAGATGCTCAGCTGACTGAGCCACCCAGGCGCCCCTAAAAGAATCTTGTAACATCAGGAAGAAAGAAAGAACACAGGAAGAGCAAAACCTTAGGTAAACACAGTAGACTTTTCTTGTCTTGAGTTTTCCATTTGGCCTTTGAAACAAAAATTATAATACTACCTAATCCGGTTCTCAATGTATGTAGAGGAAATATTTAAGACAATTTTATTATAAATGTGGGACGGTAAAGGAACGTAAACGGAGGTAAGGTAAAATGTCAACACCAATAGATTTGACTGTATCAGTGGTTACACAAATCTACACATTTGAGAAAATGACACAGAACTATACACACATGTTGTACTAATGTCTAATTCCTGGATTTGTTACTGTACTATAATTACGTAAGAGTTAGTCATTGGGGTAACTCGATTTTACATTAAGCCATAGTAAATTACTTTTTTGTATCAGCCTTTTCAGATCTTCTGGAATCTTGGTTTTGTCATTAAGCTTGTATTAGCCACAAATTTGATTAACATGTCCAATGTGCTCCATTATGTTAAGTGATTCATGAAAATGTTTAACAGGATAGGGCCATGCAGCCTCTGACAAACTACTAGAAACTTCTATTTCACCGTTGTTTGAATTGTTTAAACTTCCAATGAACTGTACTACCATCCAACCCTTCTTGCCCATGAAGATTTGTCAAATGCCTTGAAAAATTAAGGATATGCATGGTCCATACGATTTTCTTGTCTATCACAGTAATGAGAGTAGTGGTGCATAATAATGGCTGCTACTTACTGAGTGATAAGACCAAAACTTTTTCATATAGAATTTTTAAGCTAGGCCTCTTAAAAAGTTTCTGACATAGGTACTGTTATTTTAATTTTTGATGTGACACAAGAATTCAGGCTCCCTAGGGCACATGTGAGTATGGTCTGATTTTAGCAAACACATATTCATTTTCTAAATATTTATACCGAAAGCAGAGGTATACCTGGAGAAGCTGTGGAGAGTGGGCTTTTTTGGTGGTTTGTTTGTTTGTTTGTTTGTTTGTTTTGAGGGAGTTAGAAGTGAAGGAGATGATGTAGATTCCCACGGGGAAGAATTTTAACAAAAGAGTCAGATTAGACAAGGGATTTTTAAGAAGTTTTGTTGTGTCGTGTATAACATAACCGCCATTATTTATCAATGCCTTCAAAGTCTGAATCGTTGTTTTGTAATAAGACCACATGTGAGATTGGTCTCAAGTAAGTCCCTGGGTAAGAGCAGAGCTAGCCCAAAGGAGCTCCGTCACATTTGGGTTAAACACAGGCTCCGAGAATTTGAGCGTCCAAGTCTCACTTTTGGTAAGTGGGGGAGGTGGGAAGGGAATTCAGCCTCATCCCACTCCCAGGCCCACCTTCCTCCTTTGTGTCACCCTGTAGGGGTCAGACCAGGGAGAGTCGGAACCCTATTAGAAAGAACACTTCATTTACATCCACTTGTTTTTTAGTGAATTCATGCTGTGTCTTATTTTCACCACTTTTTAAAAGATTCACAAACCATTTGTCTAATTTGCCATTCCAGAATTTTGCCAAGGAAAAAATGTGTTCACAGGCTTATAGTTTCTTCTTTTAGAAAATGAGGACATTTGTCCATCTCCAGTCTTCTGGCACCTCTCCGGTTCCCAACAAAGTTAGACCACATTTCAAATTCTCTCAGTAAAACAGAGAAGCGAGATTACCTAAAGGGCTGGATGCTTTCTTACATCCTCACCTGCCTTGGACTAAAATTCTCTCTTTCACATGTAGCTCTCACCTTTTCCAATTTGAGGATAATTCTTTGTGAGGGAAAATGAAAGCAAAGTAGGAGCTGGTGAATTCTGCTTTTCCCTCTGTCATCTGTTATCATTACACCTTCTGTTCCTTGTTCTTCTTGCTGAGGACGTCACTTTTCCTGACGCTGCCTTTATGCATTGGTGCTATTAAACACTGGTATTACAAGGTAGTAGTTTTGGATTAATTTATTAAAATGTATCATAGACAGTTTAGTACAAAACCTTGCTTTTAAAATTATTTTGCTTATTGCAAAGCATTTTAGAGCTCTTCTGCTACATAAAAAATAATAACCATAAAGTATCCTATTGCTTCTTCTAAAATGTAGAGTTTCAGGCAGTAATTCAACCACTTTATTGTTAAAACAAAGATCTTTTTTTTCCCAGCTTCATTGAGGTATAATTGACATACAACATTGTGTAAGTTTAAGGTATACACTTAAATATTGCAAAAATAATTACCACCAAAGAATTAGCTAACATCTCCATCCTGTCACATCATTACCATTTCTTTTTTGTGGTGAGAACATTAAGATCTACTCTCCTAGCAACTTTCAAGTATATAATATGGTATTATTAGCTCTAACCACCAAAAGTTTGGAAGTTTGTACCCTTTGACCAATCTCTCCCCATTTCCTCCACTCCCCCCACCCAGACCCTAGTAACCACCACTCTATTCTCGTTTCTCTTAGTTCAGCTTTTTCAGATTAAAATGGAGGACCTCTCAAAATGGTAGGAATAGAAATTGAATTCTGTCTCTCAGAGAGTACAAAATGATAATTCAGGGAGGAGAAAAAGAGATACTCTATCAATAATAGAGATTTTGTTTATACCATTTTCCCTCTTCCAAGTTATTCATTCTCTCTGTCCATGAATTAGCCTTATGTTTTCATTCTTGATTTGAATTTCCATAGATTTCCTATTTAAAAAAAAGATATTTGCCATCATTTTGTATTTCTCCAAATAGCTAGCAAGAAACCCTCTTCAAAGAAAGTGGTTACAATTCTACACCCAGTTGCTTCATTTATGTGTTTTCAAACTTCAAAGAGGTGACTCAGAGCTGACTCTTTGGGTGGGCATCTTAGAATTCGGCCACGCAAAGTTTATGTTTGGCATTTTCAGTATTTCATCTCTTCTCTGCCCTTCCTAAATTCTCTTAATGTGACAGGATTTTCAGTTCACTTCAATGAGCGGTTCTGGAACACCTGCCACATGTAGTCCCTGTCCTTTGCATTGGATTACAACAATGAGTCAGTCTCTGCCTGGAAGACACTCATGGCGTCGTTGGGAAGACAGCCATGTCAATAAAGAATATAACAGTGTGTGATGTGTGAAACAACTGAAGCATGGGCAAGGCTGTGAAATGGAGCAGAGGAGGAACTTCTCACTGCGTGCGAGGTACAGGGAAGTGTCTCAGCATCAGCGAGTGTTGCAGTCACCAAATATGAAAGGATGAAGAGGTAGGCGGCAAGAAGTCAAGGTGAAAGGACATTCCAGGCAGCAGAAATACCATATAGAGAAGAGGGTGACATAGCCATTGTTCTGGTGCATGTGTAAGTCAAGTGTGGAGTCCAGATCATGATGCCGTGCAGGCTGTGTAAAGGAATTTGAATTTCATCCGTGGCTGCAGAGGGTTGTTTTTTTTAAAGATTTTATTTTTTTATTCGACAGAGATAGAGACAGCCAGCGAGAGGGGGAACACAAGCAGGGGGGTGGGAAAGGAAGAAGCAGGCTCAGAGCAGAGGAGCCTGATGTGGGGCTCGATCCCAGAACACCGGGATCACGCCCCGAGCCGAAGGCAGACGCCCAACCTCTGTGCCACCCAGGCGCCCCTGCAGAGGGTTTTGAGTGGGGAAATGACATGGTCAGAAAAGATCTTTGAAGGTTATCCTGGAAGCAATTCAGAGGATGACTTAGAGAGGGCTGGACTGGAGGCAAGACTGCCAATTAGGAGATTATTTTATTAGTCTTGCCCCAATCCAGATATTGGTACTGAAAAAGAAATTATGCCAAAGTTTAAGCTGACTAGGAGTTTACATTAACCCAGTGACCTGGTGATAGTTTGGGTGTGGGAAAGGAAGTTGGTAAAATGGTTCCTACATTTCTGGTTTGTCATTTGGTTAGCTGCTTAAGACTTCCAAAGTAATATCCCTGCTTCAGCTCTTCCCACTCTGCTGTCTCACATAGCAATCTGGGTGATTTTTCCCTTTTGACTTTCTACTTTGTAAAATTTCAGTTGAAAGAATAGTGTAGGGGCGCCTGGGTGGCTCAGTCAGTTGAGTGTCTGACTCTTGATTTCAGCTCAGGTCATGATCTCAGGGTTGTGAGATTGAGCCCCACATCAGGCTCTGCGCTGAGCATGGAGCCTGCTTGGGATTCTCTCTCTCCCTCTGCCCCTCCCCTGCCCTCTCTCTCTTTCTAAAAAAAAAAAAAAAGAAGAAGAAGAATAGTGTAATGAACACCTACATAGCTTTCACCTGGATTTATCAATTGCTAACATTTTACCACATACCTCCTCCCTCCCTCACCTCTCAGTCCTCTGTCCCTTTGTCTCTCTGCAGTGGATGTGTTGGGTCAATTTAGCTAAGCTGGAACCACATTTTCCAGATTTTACCCTCTGAAAAGCCTGCCACAGTTCGTGGATCTGGCAGAAGACATGAGACACCAGGTTAGAGGTAGAGGACTTTATTTCTCACAGCATAAGCAGGCAGCATGAGCTTCATGTTCATACAGCTTCTTTTGCCCTCACCCCCACCCCCCCACGGGGGCAACGTGGAAGTGGACTCAGGTGGGTGCTACACGTGTAATGGGTTTGTGTCACAGCTGAAGGACTTTGAGCTTAGGAAAACTCCCAATCTTTTTTTTTTTTTTTTTTTTTAAGATTTTATGTATTTATTTGACAGAGAGACAGCCAGCGAGAGAGGGAACACAAGCAGGGGGAGTGGGAGAAGAAGAAGCAGGCTCCCAGCCCAGGAGCCTGATGCGGGGCTGGAACCCAGAATGCTGGGATCACGCCCTGAGCCATAGGCAGACGCTTAACGAATGCGCCACCCACGCGCCCCAGGAAAACTCCCAATCTTTTATAATGGGCTGCAAGCAAACCTGCCCAACCTTTGCCTTGGAAGGTGTCATTATTACATTATTGTCTTATTATATTGGAGAGCAAACAAATGAACCCTCTGTCCTAGAGGAAGACGCTATCTCTTTCTTTTAAGGCTGTTCACTATACAAATATCTTTTAAAAGATATTCCAAAATAGGGGCGCCTGGGTGGCTCAGTTGGTTGAGTGTCTGCCTTGGCTCAGGTCACGATCTCAGGGTCCTGGGATCCAGCCCCTCGTCGGTCTCCCCGCCAGATGGCTGGTGGGGGCGGGGGGGGGGGGGGAGGTCTGCTGCTTCCTCTTCCTCTGCGTCTCTTCCCCACCCTGCTCGTGCTCTCTCTCTCTCAAATAAATAAATAAATACATAAAATATTAAAAAATATTCCAAAATAAAGTCTGACACTGTCTTTGCTCGAAAAATGTACAGAAAAGCGAGAGAACTATGGAGAATAGTTGCCCAACACATAGTTCCAGGGCCATGAGGGATTACTTTGCGTGAGTGTTAGACGGCAGAAGTGAAGTAGCAGCCATCTTCTTCTTACACTTGTAATGTCAGTGCAGGGTACCAGCAAGCCTTATAGTTGTCTCCTATCTGCTGGCTCACTTGCTGGAGCGGACAGTACAGCAACCCTAGCTCCTGCCAGATCTCCTCCCGCAGCTTCTTCACCTCCTGGGGAGGGTGCCTAACTAGCTCTTTGATAAGAAGGGTCAGCTGGATTCCTTGCATTACACCGCCATCATTAAAGTTGGAAGCTGGGAGGTGATGAAAGGCCTCCCTGAGTTCTAGTCCACCCTATCGATGTCCAGCTCAACCCCACAAATTTCAGTTTGTTCTTGCCTCCTCCACTTCCATCCATCTTCCTTTCCTGAGTGCTTGCCCCATGGATGACAGGCTCTAGAACCAGCCATAGAAACGACAGTCATATAGATCAATCAAGATAGTGTAGTACTGGCATAAAATCAATAAATAGATCAATGGAACAAAATAGCCCCAAGTAGATTCGCACTTATAAGATCAGTTTATTTCTGACAAAAGCATCAAAGCAATGCAATGGGAAAGGAAAGTCTTTCAACAAATAGTGTTGAAATAACAAGATATCCAAAATTGTTCTCGCTATTTTGGTTTCTTACATGTCCAAATAAATTTAAAAATCTGCTCGTCTATTTCTTCAAGACTTCGATTAAGATTGCATTGAGTCTATAGATCAATTTGGGCATGACTGACATCTTAACAATTTTGGATCTTTCAACCCATGAATATGATATATTTTTCTGTTATTTAGATCCTTCATTTCTCTTAGTCATGCTTTACCTTTTTTCAGTGAAGAAGTCTTGGACACCTTTCGTTCAATATATTCCTAATTATGTTATTTTTAAATGCTATGAGTAGCGTTTAAAATTTTTTATTTTCCAGTAGTTTGTTGCTAACACATTGACATACAAGTGATTCTTTAACCTTACTTCTCTGCTAAATCTGTTTGTTAATTATAGCACTTTTTTTGGTGTATTCTCTAGGATTTTCTTTGTAAGCAATCAGTCATGAGATCGGTGAATAGAAACAGTTTTATTTTTTCCTTTTGAATCTCTGTATCTTTTTCTCTTGCCTTGTTGCATTAGCTAAGGACTTCGATACAAAAATACTAAACGTGTTGAATGTGGATGTCCTATCTTTATGCCCAGTCCTAGGCGGAAAGCATTCCTTTGTCCACCTATAAGTGATACTAGCTGCAGTTTTTGTACATGTTTCTACACAGACTAAGAACATTTCTATTCTTAATTTGATGGGAATTTATGTCATGAATGTTTATTTTATTTTATCTAATGCTTTTTTCTATGTTGATAGGAGATCTATAACTATATATATTTATATATCTATATCAAGCCCTCTCCCTCCCTCCCTCTGTGTGTGTGTGTGTGTAGTGCTATATAGATGAGTGGAACAATATATATATAGGTATATAATCTAGATATGTAGACCTAGATGTATCTGGAACACCCCCCTTCTATTCAGCTCCTTCCTCTCCAGTGCCTTGCCCCCAAGACTTTAGCCAACCCAGAGGCCACAGACTCTCATGCTGCTTCCTCGGTTCAGCAGGATGCCTATGCTCTGCTCAAATTCAAGCCCTCTGCACTACAGTTAGGAAAGTTTCCCTAAGCAGAGAGCTGATCAATCATGAGACTCACCTCATGGATCTCTTTCTCTCAGAAACTGCAGTCTATGCTGTTCATTGTACACCGCCTGAAAATAGTTGCTGAATATGTTTAATGCAGTTTCACAGTCGATCATTCCACTATGACCAGAAGTGAAATTCAAACACAGCAAAATGTCAAAAACGGTTTTGTCTTTCTCTTAATTGAGGAATAACAAGCTTCCTATTTTTTAAATTTCCAATGTTTCTGTATTTTCCAAGTTACTTCAATGACAAAGTTTTCCCTGTATTCAGGAAAAACGCATGGTTTTAAATTATGTGAATTTATTTTGGCACACCTATAATCATTTTGCTTCGACCCTGGGGTGAACACACTGTCCTTTGAAGGCCAACATTAGATCCTGGGATGAAGGTGAAAAGATCTTTAGCTGGAACAGTAGAAAACAAACATTGCACCAAGGAATTGAGACCTGCTGTTTCTCTTTTAGCGTCATGTCTGTATTCAGTTAGGAATAAGGGTAAAGGTGAAAGGCAACAGGAAGTATGCTAAATGAGTTTGTCTCTATCCTATTGGCAAGGAAGAATAAGTTAATGGATAGTGGGTAGATAATTGGAAATGTCTGCCATGATCTCTAACAATTGAGACCGAAGAAATCATCTAGTTCAAGGGCCTCTGGCTGGCTCAGTCGGTAGAGCATGCAACTCTTAATCTTGGGGTTGTGAGTCTGAGCCCCATGTTGAGTATAGAGATTACTTAAAAAATAAAATATTTAAAAGAAAAGGAAGTCATCTAGTTCATAGTCATTTTGCAAATAAGAGATTTGCAAGGCCTGAAGAAGTTGATTAGTTTGCCTCAGTAATATAGCTTGTTAATGATAACAAATCGGAGTGGAAAGAATATGAGCATTTAAGATTTGTTTCTATTTCTAGAGTCATATTCTGCCACATTGGGACAAGTTATTTAGCCTCTTTGAGTCTCAGCTTCTTCATCTCTAAAATGATAGTAATCTTACCTAGTTCAGTTGATTATTGTGAAAATTAAATGTATAAACAGCTAACCCCAGATAAATGGTTTGTGCTCAATAAATATTACCTCCATATTCTTTCCAGTTATTTGTAAAGACACTGTTTACAATAACTCATTAGAGATTGTACAGTCCACTGCTTTGAAGAAAGAAATTCATAAGACTCAAATAATGAATACTGAAACAATATGTATAGAACAAAGATGCTGTAAACATTTCAAAGGAATAAACATATTTTAATTTGTATATGTTAACAATAACAGTGATTTTATGTATCTACTTGACTGGGCCATAGGGTACCTAGATATTTGGTCAAACATTATTTTGGTGTTTCTGATGATATTAACATTTGAATCAATAAACTAAGTAAAGCACATTCCCCCACCAAATGGGGGTGTGTCTCATCCAATTAGTTGAAGGGCTTGAATAAAAGAAAAGGCTAACCATCCCTCAAGTAAAGGAGAATTTGTTCTGCCTTCAGACTCAGACGGAACATCAACTGTTTCTGGGTCTCAAGCCTGCCAGCCTTTGAGTTGGAACTGAAAATTGGCTCTCCTAGTTTTCAGGCCTTTGAACTTGGACTGGAATTGTACCATCAGCTCTCCTTGGTCTCCAGATTGCCAACTCACCCTGCAGATCTGGGGATTTGTCAGCCTCTGTAACTGCATGAGCAAATGGCTTATATTAAATCTCTTTATAAAAATAAATATAGAGAAATATATAGAAACAGAACCATTAGGATATGTGTACATGTAGATACATAAAAACAGATACGTATATAATTATAGATATGTCTATATCTATGTATCTGTATCTGTATCTGTATATCCAGAGAACCCTAATACAATACATAGATATGCACATGCACAGAGTTATTCCTCATGTTTTCATAATAGCCGACAAGTGAGAATCCATTTTAGGGAATGCATATCCAGCCTCAGGAAGTTGGGAAATACTGGGCAACAGCTAACTTCTCACAACTGATAAATTGTGTAAGGAATATATCTGCTTCTCTGAGAGAACAGCTCTTCTCCCAAGGAACATGGCCAGTTCTAGGAGAAACAGAGGTGACTTACAAGCAGCAGAATGAAAGAAGACATGTCAGTCAAATCCCTTCAAAACCCATGTCAAAACCCAAAAGGATACCTTGAGGGATAAAAAGTTTGAGCAACCCTTCTGAAACATTTCCTGTTCATGGTGCCATCAAGCAACCAGTTTTTGCAATTCTCTATTTATGGCATCTTTTTAGCAATCTTGGCAATATCATGAATCATATTTTTGTGATTTGTTTCCTCACCAGTTGGTGACCACCGATGACTGCTTATTGGGGGATGGATTAAGTAGAATACATTTTTCTAATCCTTTCACAAATTTGGACTAAGTGCCATCATCAACTCATTAAATAAATGTTTTATGATCCTGACATTTAAGTCCCTAAAATAAAAATATTACCAATATATTTAATAAATAGGTAGAACTATGAAAAGTAAAAGTATCATTTTACTTTTCGGAATGGAAATGGTGCAAATACGAAATGTTATTGCAAACACTAGAAGGCACTATTTCTCTACTGAGGCAGAAAATGAATATAACACAAATTTCTTGTATCCTGAACTCCTCCTTTTGCCCAGTATCTATTCAAGAACAAAAAGTACAGCATAACCAATTTAGAAATATACATTTCTACAATGTCCTAAGGAGTGTAAAAAAAAGGGAAAAGGAGAGCTGGTGAGATAAAGGACACAATGAAAAATGTAAATCCAATAAAAAGAAGACAGAAACAAAAACCTGCAAAAAGCGATAAAGGAGAAAAGGGATGAGAAGAAAATGAGGTCAAAGCAAGTTTTTTCTCTTTAATATAATGTAATATATAGGAACTGCTTCCCATGCCATAGCTCTCCATCATGTTATGTTGAAAAATGCGAATTTATGATTAATCAGTGGCTCTGTAGGACTGCACTGGCTCCTTTTCCCAATCTCAGCCATCCTGTTTCTCTTAACTGTACCTTACAGGAAAGAAACTGGAAATGCATCGAATCCATAATGAAGGAGGACAAGGGGAGGGTTTTGAGTTACCATGGAAATGCAAATACTGTTTAATAGCACTGGCTTGTAGGAAGGTGAGTAGACAAATGTCCTACTTACCCCCCCCAAATGATTGTGTCTGAACACTTGGTTGAGACTTATAAAGGAATTGAAGGGAATCTGAATAATAGAGAACTAGACTGGCCTGGACTATTTGGTTAGAGCCTTTTTTTTTTTTTTTTAAAGTAAGCTCCACGCCCAACATGGCACCCCAACTCACAACCTGGTTTGCACGCTTTACTGATTGAGCCAACCAGGCGCCCCTAGAGGCCTTTTCGTCTTAAACGTTTGGGACTTTAGGTTCCGCAATAGCTGAGACTCATTCGTTCTTGTTGATTTTATTTTCTTTTTCTCTCTCTTTCTCTGAGAGAATGCCTTCTGAACCTTTTAATTCTTGGCAGCTGAAGGCATCCAGGAGAAGGCAACATAGAGCTGGCTGCTTAGGATTTGATCTAGTTTTAAAGAGGGATCTAGAGTTTGACTTCTATTAGTCTGTCTTTGAAATCAACTTAGGAAAGGAAACAGGAATTAAAGATCACATATTTGTCCAAATCAAATATTGTACACTCAAGAGCCTAGGCAATTAAGTTTCAAGACTCTGAGGGAATTTTACTAATTGCACTTTGAGGACAAGGAAATCAAGGTGGTTCATTTAGCAAATTGAGGACCGGACTGGAGGTTAAAACATCTGGCCAAACAATTTCTCAATAATCGATCCTCCATCAAGCTATGAGCTCTCAGAGAATCATGTTTTACATCTTACTTGTCTTTGCACCTAGAATGCCTGGCATATAGCAGGCACTCAATAAATAGTAGTTGCATGAATAAACATGAAAACATTCTCCTGGAGTTTTGCATTCAAGCTATCAACTTCATTTTTTTTTTCTCTGAGTTTTTTTAAGCTTATTTATGTAATGTCTATACCCAACATAGGTCTAGAACTCATGACCCCAAGATCAAGAGTCACTTGTGCTCCTGATCAAGTGCTCTTCTGACAGAGCCAACTAGGCACCCTTTCCCTGATCTTTTCCAATTCTTGCTTTCTTTGGACCATGCCCTAATGATGGAAAGTATTAATAATTTCCTTCTCACCTATTATCGGGAGGACTGTCTGAGTCTAAAGAACACAACTGGGGCTGGTGCTGATCTCTGAGTTAGAGAGAAGGGGGACTGTAAAAGCCAGCAAGTAATTTTGTAATGGCCTCAAGCTCCTTGGAGGGGTAGGAAAGAAACCGTTGGGAACTTATTAACACAACGAGGAGTCTTGATGGCAGAGGACACATTCTTTCTTCAGTGTGAATTTAGACTTTGATATCTTCAAGATAAATCATTAATGCAAGTCCTCAGGAGATATACTTACCTTACAAATGACCAAAGGACTGGCAGTGTTGCTGCTTGCCTAGTTGAAGTTCAGAAAATTACTGAAGACTGGAGTCATTAAGGGTGGGTACCCCACTGATGAAAAATCCCTGCCCAGCAGAAGCAGATTAGTATTAATATGCAATATAGTCAGCCTTCTTATACTGGTTTGTGCTGACTTCTCCTCTTATAGTCCCTTTTTGAAACAATAAGGCCTAGACTCGGGCAGATGGTGGGAGAAAGATCCAGGGGAAGAAATCTTTTTCCTACAGAAAGATCAGGACCAGGATTTTTTTCCAAGAATAGTGTGGGGTTGTAGGACTATCTTGAAGAGGAGATGTTTGGAGCCGAAGCAGGTGCAAGAGCCTGGACTGTCCTGTTAGGAATGGAGGGAAGGGACCCATGAGGGCTCCCTCCCAATGAAGTCTTTGGGTGCTTTCCCTTCTAGAATGCAAAGGAAAGCTCAAGTTGTTGATATGTTAACTCTCATCTCTTGTATATTATAGTTCTCCTTTGTAAATGATTATTTTTCTATTCCAGCACAGTCTGTACTAATTTGTGGAGGTTGAAGAGACAAGGTGATAAGGAGGAAAGGGCTCTTCCACCATTGTTCTTTTAAGCACTCCAGTAGAGAAAGAGTATAAGCCATCAGGTGGACTCTGGTTCTTGGCTGAAGGCCTTAATTCTTTGCCACATGGACCTCTTCTCATGAAATGGCAATTGGCTTCCCCATGTTGAGTGATCCAAGAAAGACCAACACAGAAGCTAACCTTTATGACCTAACCCTGGAGTAACATACCATCACTTCTACCATATTCTGGTGCTCACATAAACTGATCCTGATACAGTGTGGGAAGGCACCACAGAAGGGAGTAAGTACCTAGAGACAGGAAGGATCATTGGGGACTGTCTCAGAATCTGGCTACCAGAGATGAAATTCCTAAATGTATTTGATCATAAAACCCTTTCTTTGATATTTTCCTGAGACTACTATTCAATGGAATACATTTAGGAAATGCTGTTATAGGTTATGGAAATCTGTTGGAATTTCTGCAAAGTTACGGCATCAACCTATGTTTTATTAAAAAAAATTTTTTTCACTCTGTCTAAAAAGTTACTAGCAGAAAGAAACATGTCAGATGAATTGAAAGAAGAGGAAAGATTAAAAGCAGAGAGACTTCAGTTAGGAAGCATTGCAATACTGAAGGTCAAAGGTAATGGTCATGGGGGATGACAATAAGGGACGAAAAGAAGGAGCTAAGGCGAGATAGACTGTGGATGCAGAAACCACAGAACAATGTGATTGTGAAAGAGGGAGGCATCCCAATGACTCTGTAAATGATTGTGTCCATGATGAGTCCATTAACCAACAGTGAGTATGTCAATTAGAATGCTTTTGGCTACAAGAGGCATAAACCCTTACTCAAATGGGCTGGAATAATAAGGAAAGTATTGGGTTCACAAATCAGATCTGGAGGTGGGGGGTGCCTGTGTGGCTCAGTCGTTAAGCGTCTGCCTTTGGCTCAGGGCTTGATCCCAAGTCCCTGGGATCGAGCCCCGCATTGGGCTCCCTGCTCCGCTAGGAGCCTTCTTCTTCCTCTTCCACTTCCCCTGCTTGTGTTCCCTCTCTCATTGGCTGTCTCTCTCTCTGTCAAATAAACAAATAAAATCTTAAAAAAAAAAGAAGAAATCTGGAGGTGGAACAGGTTTTTCAGGCTAACCTAAAGTACCTCCGGTTCCACTTCCCTTCTCTTGCTCTGTTCTCTTCCTTGTGTCAGCCTTTTCCTTAGGCTGGTTTTTAAGATTCTTGCAAATTTTCTGGCCTCATACATGCACAAGATGTTTGATAGGGTTCAGGGACAGGCTGCCCCCAAATACGCCACTTTGGCATCTCGATTCTTTTGAATTAAAGTTACTTATGGACCATCAGTGCAAGAAAGACACTCTCCTTCTCCGTCCCCCTGAAGACAGAAAATAAATCCCCCATGTGAGGCATGCCCTCCTTGCACCTGGAGGGTAGAAGGCATCCTTATTGCTGGAAATAAGAAATTCAGGGCCGAGAAGGCTATACAAACAAACCTAGTTACTTCTTCATGAACTTGCTACCCCAAGCCCAAACTTCTTTGTCTTGTTAGTTCTTCACAAAGTTATTGTGTCTTTGTCTAAAAGGTATAAAAACTCCCTGCTTTGGTCACTTCGATCATATTTTTATGAGCTCCTGTAAGTGTGAAATTAAATTTTTCTCCTGCTAATCTGCCTCATGTCAATTCCATTATTAGACCGGCCAAAGAACCTAGATAGGAAGAAAAAAACCTTTTCATTCCCTACACTATACTGGGGAAAAAAGAGGCCATCTCTCCATGTGGCATTCTCTGTTTATTCCCTTGTCAATACCTAGAATGAATCTCACACCCAGCACTAACTCAATTCTTGAGACCAAAAAGAATGCCTTGTACTCATATAAACCAATAACTAGCCAGGAGGTTGGACAGGATTCTTAGCCCAGTGAAGCCTACCTCTGGACCTGGGGTGTGATGCACGTAGAGGAGATAACCACGCAGTCTGCTGGAGTGAATCCAGCAGGCAGTTGGAAATGGGATTCCTCAGCACAAAGAGGTACAGATTTGGGAGTCATTTGCATTGACGTTAATGTGAAAACGTGGAAGAATTGAGGTCATTTAGGGTGACCGTGTATAGTGAGAAGAACAAGAGGACATTGAGGAAGAGTTATGTGAAAGGGTCAATGCTGAGTGATGGGAGCCAGCAAATAAAGTGATGGTGGCCAGAGAGGCAGGTGTTTGTGGAACCAGGGTAGCAACAGCTTCTTTGCAGCCACGGGAGGAATGTTTTAAGAGGAGTTCACTTTCCATTTGTTTTTCTGATCTCTCCCAGTCAGTGTAGTTCTTCATAGGCAAATGCCCTGTCATCTATTCCTTTTCTCTTTCACAATATCCGTCAAAGTCTTACAAATGGCAAATGTTCAGTAATTATCTGTTGCTTGATTATGGTGGGAAACTTGACTAATAAAGCACATTGTATGAACGTATATGGAAAGGGTAACCAAAAGCAAGAACACTTGAAGAACTGTGATCTTACTTAACTCAAGTGTTGGTGTCATATTTAACAAAAGAAGTTTTAAACTAAAAGTTAATTTTGTGCTAGTAAAAGCACTGGAAGCATCAGAGTACACTGGTGACTTTAGAAATGTTTGAAGCATATTTACTATTAATATAACAAAAATGGTTAAAATGTAAAATTTCAATGAGAAGTATTAGGCGCCTGTTGCATTTGAGAGAGTCTACCGTACATAATGTCAATTTAGTGGTTCTCTTGTTACTTTTTCCCTCACAGAATAGGAGTTTAAATGTGCACATTTTGGATATAAGAAAGAGAAAATCAAAGAATGACCTCTTTATCAGACAGCTCAGTCTCTGTTTTGTGTATTTTTATTTTTATTTATTTTTATTATTTTTTAAAGATTTTATTTCTTTACTTGGCAGAAAGAGAGAGAGCACAAGCAGGGGCAGCAGCTGGTAGAGGGAGAAGAAGGCTCCCCGCTGAGCAGGGGGCCCCATGCAGGACTCGGTCCCAGGCCCCTGGGATCATGACCTGAGCTGAAGGCAGACGCTTAACCGACTGAGCCACCCAGGCGCCTCTACATATTTTTATTTTGCATTATTTTGTGTTGTGCAAACTTCTCAAAATTTGTGTAGGCAGGGATTGTTTTGCTTTATTAAAGGGGAGTGGCCCTCTGTTAAAATCCTCAGCATACCAGGAAGCAGAAGGTAAGGATTTTTTTATTGGTTGATTGTTTGATTAAGATTTAGTATATTAGGTCGATGCGCAGTCTACAGTTAACACTGGATGATGATGATGATGATGATGATGAAAAAAATGAATGAATGAATGAGGAATAAAAGAGCATGTTTTATAAAAGTGGAAATTTAATTGGTGCTATGATTCGTATAAATTATGCATGATGTGTAGAAGAAGAGCTAGAATAAATTCTTACGAATTCTTCATTTGAAGTCATCACTTTTGGTGATTCAAGTCTAGTGAGCTGCCTTTTTCCCTTCAGATACTCTTTCTCCGTTGCTGCCACTGGCCACTCGGCACAGGTCATTAAACAAGGGCTTGATGTCTGAAAACTGGAGTGACTTAATGCTCCTCAGTCTCCTCATCTGTGAAAAGGTAACAATAACGTTACCTATTGCATTACTGTGAGTTACATTCTGTACGTAACACACAGCACAAGAAGCAGCACATCAAAAATGCTCAGCTACTGCTGACCAATGACCATCAAGTTTTATTTTAGACTGTCCCTCATGATCTATTTACTCTACTTCCAAGTAATTCATGGACAGAGTCATCCATAGTTTAATGGCAGTTGCTCCTTATGTGATTTCCAGTATTTGGGTGGAGAACTATTTATCAAAGCCAAGGACTGTGTGTTCTTTTCCTGTGTCATGTTTATTCAGTCATCAAATAACCACAGTGTCTGTCTTACATTACTCAGTTGTCCTATGATTTAATTGTTGAAAATGATATCAGGTCCTAAATTATGCTTGAAAGTAGGGTCAGTCTTCCAGTAGGAAAAGCAGGCCTCCACCCATATAGATCATTCGGTTAGGGAAAACTCTGTCCTAGATTTTGTCCCTGGTTCAGCTGCAAATATCTTGGTTTCTATAATTTTAGGGTACGATTTCTTTGCTTTCACACTGCGCTTTCAAAATATTGTCAAATACCATCTCTTTTTCATTCTTATCTGCTGGCTCTAACTAATCTTATGCTCTCTCAAAACTTTTGCTCTAGTCCTAGATAACTTATATTTAAGATCTGAACATTTTTCTATGGGGAGGTTTCCAAATTATTCCCACTTCAACTCACGTGGGATGCTACAAAGTATTTCACCAAACATACCAATTTATTCATCAATAGCGCTCCTTAAATTTCCCCACTGTCTCATTTTAGACATGAAACATGGTGCTTTTAACTTGGCGTTAGGGGAAACTCTAGGATTATAAGTTTAAATATCATAAAATCATTCTCTGGAATCTGACCATACTCTTGGCCAACCTCAGTGTGTTATCATAACAGCTGAAAGTTTAGTCAAGTGTTCTAATTTCAAATAAACTGCTGTGTGTTGAGGATGTTTCTAACTGGAACCAGAGCAGCCAGTTTTGACCCCCCCCCCCTCAAGTAGTGGGGTTTGGAGTCAAAATATTCTGCTTATTATGTTCCTCCTAAATTAAGTACTATTACATCCTTCAGTCATCCTTTGTTTCCTTTCCTATCTTTTAAACAGAGTCCGTGATGATAACCTAAACTGCATGCCCTTATTTTCTTAGGCTTTTTTAAGGTAATGTGTAACACCTACACATGCACTGACAGTAATAGTCAAACAGGGTTTTATTGCTCAAGAACACTCCCAAGACTCAAAATGACAATGCTTACAAATTTACAGTCTGTTAAAAAAAAAGCCATATACCAATGGCATTAAAGTAAAGATTGCATCACAGCAAAGTCAGCCTCACTGTCAGGGGTCCGGAGAGGCTGGGGTAGGCTGCTTTGTTTGCCTCCCGTAAAGGTTGAAGCCAGACACAGTTTCTATCTCAGATCAGGAGCCATTGATGTGTGCATGGAATATCGTGGAAGCAAAAAGCCCAAAATGGAGTCCTGGGTGGAGTTTGTTACATTTTACTGGTCATGTAGGTATATTCCTGCTAAATAGCTGGTCTCAACAGCGGAGCTGAGACCAGTGATAAAGCATTAGTCTCACTGACAGTAATAACCAATCTTGACAAAGTGGTACAAATCGTAACTACCCCGAAACTCCTCAGACCCAGGGTTACGAAACAACACTGTCAATCAACACGTTTCATGCCTTGGCCAGGGGTCAGTGCCATGCAGGAACTTAGGCAAAACAACGCAAGTTCATTTCTGGACGGTGGGAATCAACTGTCATAGTTCAGTCCACCATGCTAATCAGCAGTCAAGATCTTTTTACAACAAAACAATTATCCCCATTTCCACAGAAATTAACTTGCCTTACAGTTGAAACGCATGCACAGACTCTGAACAAACATTTGGAATAACCGTTGAGGAGATCGTATGAATTAAAGCAGAAACTAAACCCCTAAGTAATATCAGCGTAAACTTTCTCATATTTTTATACTGACTTTATGAGTCTTCTGCCTTCCTAATCTAGAGCTCTCTGAACTGTAAGGTATATATCTGCAGAACGATTAAGACCTGTAAGCAATCTATCATTAATCAAGGCTACCTCTTCCTTGGAAAGGCCGATTCTCCTCTGTAGGGATAATGTCCTGTGAAACAAAACCCAAAAGACATAGCCACATTAGTATTTTCCTGTAGAGTCATAGTTAGAACTTCCCACTTTCACCATTTGGTTTGAGAAGGTAGACCATTCCTGGAAGTTTGTTTTTCTTCAGCTCACTTCTGGCTCTTCAAAAGAGGAAGAGGTTTTCTGTTTTATTTTTAAGATTATATTTATTTATTTGAGAGAGAGAGAGTGAGTGAGAGATCACAAGCTAGGGAGAGAGACAGAGGGAGCAGCAGACTTACCACTGAGCAGGGAGGGCTCAATCCCAGGACCCTGAGACCATGTCCTGAGCCAAAGGCAGACACTTAACTGACTGAGCCACCCAGGCGCCCCTCAAAAGAAGAAGAGGTTTTGGCAGGCTCCGTCCCTTGAAACAGACACCTGAGTCTAAACTAAGACAGAATATTATTCTCTTATTCTAAGTCTCTGTCTAAGCCTCATGAGCATTGTTAGATTTTCCCTTCTGTAAAAGCCATTTACCAGCTCCTTTCCCTTCAGCAATAATTTCACTCTTCTTTCATTAATCATTAATTTTAATTCAAACCTTTCCTCCTGAGTAAGATCCTTCTGCTTTAGCCCCTGGGCTAGTCCATGTAGCTGGTAATGAGATGAGATGTGTTTGGACTTAGCTTTCAGTCCGTTCCAAATTTAGGGGATCAGATTGAATAAGTAGAGAAAATGGGGCAACAGAACATTTGTACAGTCAGTCCTAACTTGGTAAAGTGGGGGAAGGTATAGTCTATCCTATCAATCTCTTCAAAATTCTTGTGTTGGGTTCAAATTAGTAGATACTACCTTGTTTTATGTTATCAACCTCAGGAACTCTTAATTATATATCCAGGCCAGGGACTACCAATCAGTTATGAACTGATTGTTTGTGTTCATCCCCACACCCGAAGTTTATGTCAAAACCCTCCCCTCGGTGTGATGGTACTAGGGAGTGGAGCCTTTGGGAGGTAATTAGGATTAGATGAGGGTCGTTCCCTCATAAGTGGGATTAGCGCCCCTATAAAAGTCATGAGGGAGACTGTTGCTCTCTGCTCTGTGCCTTGCGAGGATCTGATGAGAAATCAGTGGTTTGCAAACTGAAAGAGGGCCCTCATTAGAACTCAACCAGGCTGTGATACCTGACTTTCAGCCTCCAGAGCTGTGAGAAATAAATTTCTGTTGTATGTAAGCCACCCAGTCTTTGGTACTTTGTTATAATAGCCCAAATGGACTAAGAGAGAATTAAAAAAGAAAATTGTCTGGGGCGCCTGGGTGGCTCAGTCGGTTAAGCATCCACTTTTGGCTCAGGTCATGGTCTCAGTGTCCTGGGATCGAGCCCACATCAGGCTCCCTGCTCAGTGGGGAGTCTGCTTCTCCCTCTGCCCCTCCCTCTGCTCGTGCTCTCTCTCTTTGAAATAAATAAAATCTTTTTTTAAAAAAAGGAAATTGTCATAAACCACGAAAGACCTTTCTTTATGTGCCTCTATTATCCCCCACTCTCTTTTCCCTACTTCCACTGTAAAAGCTTAACAATTTGATTAACAGACCCAACTTCAGCCTCCCTCATGTTAAGTTACAAAACACAAGCTAGAGGTTTTTAGACCAATCCTTCAATCCTTGTGTCTTTTTAAGTAGTTGGTGTGTTTAGGACAGTTCTAATTGTCTATTAATCAACTCCTTTGAGGGTGATAAGGAATATAAGCCGGTCCATTGACTGTGATGTTTCTTTGCCCGTTGTTGCCCCTTGTGGGCAGAGGAGTGAGTGCTTTGATCTGAGGAAATGTAACCAAGAGGGCCAAATGGGCACAATATTCTTGTTCCAGCTTTTTGGTAGTTTTAAAGACAGTGGCTTCAGTCACTAGGTATGCAAAACCCAACCCAGAATATGTATCAAGTTCTGTCACTATGCATCTAAGTTCCCCTGGAGCAATAGATAAGGGGTCAATATTATCTACTGGCCAGCTATGCGCTGGACCTTCTCCCCTGGGAATACTGCCAAAGGCTAATTGTAAACAGAAATGTTATTAACGGTTAGAGTTTCAGTGAAGGCCACTGGTACATTTTGTCATGTGGTCCCTTGCTTCTTGGCTTGAGTTCCCTAATGTCAACTCATTTCATGGACCCAGGTTACCACTTCAAGAGATCAAACGTGTTGATCCCTTGCATCGGGTTTCTTTGGTGAGCAGCAACATGCTTCACTTTTGTCCGCCTTTGGAATTTACATAAAGATTTCCAAAGAGCAGTACCCCTTTGATTAAGCAGTGAGTGTCTGGCCCACTTGCCAGGCCGGACTGCAAATTCCTTGGTTACAGCCCAAGAGTCACTAGACAGTCAGAGAATAGGACTTCTATTCGTATCTAATTCTATCCCTGCCAGGAATACTGCCCGTAAGTTAGCGCCCTGGACCAACTTGCTCTTTTCTTTCACAAGAATTTTGCCATCTACTGTTGACACTGGGCCACTGCTTTCCATGACCCTGTGTTCTGGAACTGCTGTCAGTGAACCAGGTGGATTGCCTGATATCCTTGAACAATCAGTTGAAATGAGGGACCCTAGGGGCACCTGGGTGGCTCTGTCGGTTAAGTGGCTGCCTTCGGCTCAGGTCATGATGCCAGGGTCCTAGGATCGAGCCCTCCACCGCATTCTCTGTTCGGCAGGGAGCCTGCTTCTCCCTCTCCCTCTGCCTGCCGCTCCCCCTGCTTGTACACTCTCTTTCTGTCAGATAAATAAATAAAATCTTAAAAAAAAGAGAGAGAGAGAGAAAAAAAAAAAAAGAAATGAGGGACCCAATTCTGCAGTAGCAGCCGGCAAGGCCTGGCTTAAGTAACTCTAAAGGATCTCATTTCGCATCTCCAAGTAGTACCAGTCAAAGAGTCAATTAATGTATTATTCCCTTTCCAATTTTACCCAGTAGGGAGAGAAATTTCTACTAAAAACTTTATCTGTAAGAATTACACATTAAAGTAAAAAAGATACCTAGATGACATACATTTTTAAAATCATACATTCTAAATTTTAACATTTTAATTTTTATCCCTTATATAGTGGCATTCCATATCCCTTAAATTAATTCTGTGACCCTAAGAGGCTGATTAGCAAGTTTAACCAGTCTTGTACATTGTACTCCTGTATTCAAGAGACCTAAAAGTTTATTTTTTACCCGCAGGCCATTTCATCCAGTCTCAGTGTTCATCTGATACACTAAAGCAGAATATGGGGGAATATCCCAGTGATAATCTTGAGCTGAATATTGTAAGAAACGAGAGCTCACAAAAACCAATTGGATAAAACACTCTCCGGACAAGCATTTTGGAATTAGGGGTGAAGGTTGCATAGGCCAGTTGACTCTTCATTAATTATACACTTAGATGTCTTATTGACAGGAAGGATTCTCAAAGATTCTAAGTGTGTAATGATGTAACAGGATTTGATCAGAGAAACAGTACCGCTAGAAATGATATAGGATTTGCTATCTGAATTTGACCTTATGCAGTTGTGGAAATTGGTTAAATAGTTTATATGTGGTTTTTGCTTCTGTGTGTGGTGCTGGGCCTGAAGACAACATGGCAGGCAATCCAGAAGGAAAAATGGACATGAAGTAGGGAAGAGCAAAGATAAACTGGAACCCATGAGGACAACCTGGAACCTGCTTTGGTCCCTTACCACCTCTAAGCCTTGAACTTGAGAGATGCAGGTAACTTGCAAGAGAGGCTAGTATCCTTCATTATGAAGCTAAATGTGTGGCTGACTCAGGAGTCAGAGTTGGAGAAGCTGAAGGAGAAGATCCAGCAGGAGACAGAGTTGCTCTGGACCCCGCTGCTGCCTCGCACCTCCAAAGTGAGCCAACAAATCAGTGACTATGTGTGGGAACTGCAACAGTATGTGGTGTGTTGCAGTGACCCTTCAAGTGCAAAAAGATGATAATGGGTGAGCTATATGGTTAGATGGAGAGTGCATTATGTCGCAATAATTTTTTTTTTTTTTAAGATCGCTCCTTTATCACCTCTGCTTTCCAAATCTTGCCCTCGTCCAAAATGTCTCTTGTGGTCCAGGCTAACCTGTAACTACGTAAGGAAGAAAATTTCTGGGACTCAGTTCTTGCTTAACTAAGTTAACACGGTACAAAACCATCACAAATGTTTTCTGTTAACTTACGTAAATTTTGTTTAAAAAGTAAACTTTGAAGCTAGGTGCAGAACCTATGTTCTAGCTCTAACGAAGTCGTCACTGGATATAAGTAAATGTTCTTCCAATATCTTTGCAGTTTAAAAAATGATATGTTTATACAAGAAGCTATAGGACTAAATAACATTGTAAAGAGTTACATTTTTTTGTCTCTAAAGAATAATGTGAATTATTACTGTACTAGGAAACATGGGTTTTTAAAAAAATTTTTAAGGATTTTATTTATTTATTTGACAGAGAGAGAGAGAGAGAGCACAAGCAGGGGGAGTGGCAGGCAGAGGGAGAGGGAGAAGCAGACTCCCTGCTGAGCTGGGAGCCCGATGTGGGCCTCGATTCCAGGACCCCAGGATCATGACCTGAGCCAAAGGCAGACACTTAACCGTCTGAGCCACCCAGGTACCCCAGAAACATGGTTTTTAAAAAAGCAAATATAGCTTACTTCCTGGACATCTCTCAGATGTCAAAGCAAACTAAAACTATGAATATTTATATTCAGGTCATAAGATGACAGACAACTCTGGTAGACGTTAAATAAGTATGATGATACTGAGCTTAGAAATTAAGTGATGCGTGAGTTTTGCACAGACGTATTTCCCAGTCAGAGATTAAAACCATTAAAAAGATGGGGGGAAATAATCTTTTCGACAAATGGTACTGGGACAACTGGGTCTCCACATGCAAATGAATGAAGCTGGGCCCCTAGCTCATAATATATAAAAAGTAATTCAAAATGGATCATAGCCCTAAGAGCTAAAGCAATAAAACACATAGAAGAAAACAAAGGGGTAAAATTTCATGGCCTCTGATTAGGCAATAGTTTCTTAGGTATGATACCAAGATACAAGTGACAAAAGAAAAAATTCATAAACTGGATTTTATCAAAATTAAAAACTTTGAAGCACTTCCCTTCAAAGGACAAAGAAGTGTTGCTTCAAAGGACACTACCAAGAAAGTGAAAGGATAATCCACTGAATAAAAAACATACTTACAAATGATATAGCTGATAAGGGAGTTGAATCCAAAATATATAAATAACTCTTACAATCAACAATAAAAAGACAATTTGTTTAAAACACATGTGAAAGATATGAATAGTCATTTCGCCAAGGAAGACATACAAATGACCACTAAAGTACCTGCAAGATGCCCCACTTAAGTAGTCATGAGGGAAATGCAAGTCAAGATCACAGTGACATACCACTGCATACCCAATAAAGTGGCTCAAAAACAGAAGACGGGGCGCCTGGGTGCGCAGTCGTTAAGCGTCTGCCTTCGGCTCAGGTTGTGATCCCAGCATTCTGGGATCGAGCCCCACATCAGGCTTCTCTGCTAAGAGCCTGCTTCTTCCTCTCCCACTCCCCCTGCTTGTGTTCCCCCTCTCGCTGGCTGTCTTTCTCTGTCAAATAAATAAAATATTAAAAAAAAAAAAAAGAAGACAATAACAAGTTGGTGAGAATGTAGAATGTATGTGGAATGCATGGAACCCTCATTCATTGTTGGTAGGATTGTAAAATGGTATAGCTGCTTGGAAGACAGTTTTAATGCTGAACCTAGAGTTACCATTTGGCCAAGCAATCCCACTGCTAGGCCGGAATAGGCAAATCCACAGAAACAGAAAGTATAGTAGTGGTTTCCAGCGGCCGGAAGGAGGTGCATGGAAAGTGATTCTTACTGATTATGTGGTTTCTTGTTGTAATGATGAAAATGTTCTGAAAGTAGAAAGTTGTAGTGGTTGCACGAATCTATGACTATACTAAAAACTATGAATTGTACTCTTTAAAAGGGTGAATTTTATGGTATATGAATCATATCTCAATAAAGCTATTGTTTTTTAAAAGATTTTATTTGACACAGAGAGAGAGAGAGAGATAGGGAGAGAGGCAGCACAAGCAGGGGGAGGTGGCAGGCAGAGAGAGAGGGAGAAGCAGGCTCCCCACTGAGCAGGGAGCCCAATGCAGGACTCAGTCCCAGGACCCTGGCATCATCATGACCTGAGCCAAAGGCAGACGCTTACCCAACTGAGCTACCCAGGCACCCCAATAAAGCTATTATATCTAGCCCCTCTTCCCCTAGGTATTGGGGAAGAGGGGCTAGAATGAAGAGGAAAGAGGGATTACAAAAGCAACACTTGGATGTGATAAATTAGTTTTCTTGGTTGTGGTTGTGGTGCTAGCTTCATGGATGTATACATATATTAATACTTATGATTATACATATGTTAATACAAGGTAATATTTTTCAAAGTATCAAGGAAGCGCTTTATGCAGATTATTTTTTGTCAAAAATACATAAAAATTCATGTTTTCAGTGTAATGTACATATCTATGATATTTTATGCACGTATAGATTTTTTTTTTGCGTGTGTAGATTCTTGTAACCACCATCACAGACAGGCTACAGAACAATTGAACACCTGAAATAATTCCCTCCCGCTGCCCCTATGACCCTTTTCCACTCCTAATCTTGGCAACCACTGATCTTTGTGCATTGTATTTGTTCCTATATTTTTACTTTTTTTTTTTAGATTTTGTTTGAGAGACGGAGAGCATGAGCTCAAGAGCGTGAGTGGGGAAGGGGCAGAGGGAGAGGGAGAGAAAGAATCCCAAGCAGGCTCAACACCCCAGATGCATCCTGACATAGGGCTTGATCTCATGACCCTGAGATCATGACCTGAGCCGAAATCAATAGTGGGACGCACAACTGACTGAGCTACCCAGGTACCCCCATACTTAAAAATTTTAATATGGAATCCCAGTTGTTCCAGCACCAGGACTCCACACAATGATTTCCTTTTAGAAGGCGCTCAGTTTATTTGGACTTAACCATGACTGTAGCAGCAGAAACACTTGACCTTTTATAAGTGCTTTATAGGTGTTTGTTATTATTGCTGATAATGATGATTACTTGTATACTGTGAAGCTTCTTATGGTCCAAAAAACATTTTGCCTAGAAGTCAGGTACATAATGATTAATAAAATTACAATTATTCCAAATGAGTACTCTCTCTTTTTGTTCTTGAGTTTTTTTTTTTTTTTTTTGTGGGGGTGTCTTCCATAAATAATTTACTGGAGAGATAAAATATGTAACCACTTTTGCCAACTACAGTCATGTCATAGTGGCAATGAAATTTTATATTAAACATTATTTGATATTGTAGGTCAATGACATTGTTCTTGTTGAGATGTTTACCTCAAAATGGAGGATTCAGTCAGGAAATGGAACATATCTTCTCTTACAGTGGGCCAGTTTCCCAATTTTGTTATCATCAAAATATTGGTTGCAGATAACTGTGCTGTGATGTCTCTCATTTCCCTTCCATTCACTTCTTTAAATGAGCTTGCCCATGCCTCCTTCTCCAACAGTTTGCTCACATATAATATTGCTCGTCAGTCCCTAGCCAATTGGACCAGGATAGGACTGAGCTGGGCTAATGGGGTTTTTCTCTCCTCAGAACTTGGAGTTGGAATTTCTTTGCCCACTTGAGCTGGAGATAATACATAGCTGGTATGGGTAGGCATCGCATGTACATTTGTGCATGTGTGGTGATGGGGTGGTTGTTAGGGCCCTGCTGTACCACGTAGTACAACTTGAGTCTTGGGAAACTTGCCATTCCAAACAGTAGGTATGCAGACTGCCCCACTACCCAGCTGACACCCCCCTCTTTCAGCTGTACTCACTTTCTCATGTCTTTTTAAAATATTTTTTTACTTATGTGTTTATTTAAGTAAGCTCTGTGCCCTATGTGGGGCTTGATCTCATGACCCTAAGATCAAGGGTCTACTGACTGAGCCTCCTGACTGAGCCAGCCAGGCGCCCCTCTCATGTCTCTTTTTTCTGTTCCCTAGCAGCATCAGGTGAATGGCTTAGCAATTTTTAGACCAGAGGCAATCACTGATTCTCAACTTATTGAGGCAGGTAATAGTTCAGAGGGTTGAAGCACCTCTACTTTATGAATGATTCTTCTGTTAACTCCCTTCCTAATCTTAGGGAAGGGGAAATTCTCTACTCTCCCTCACAATGTAAGGAGAGAGAATGCCCTCTCTTTAGAACATTGTATTCCCTCTAAAAGGCAACTTTCATTGTTCCTGTCTTCCCTTACATGAGGGAGGGGATAATAGTGGGGGTTGTGATAGTTTTCTTAACTGATACCTCTCACTAGACCCAATGGGGAAGGGGTAGACTCCAAAAGCTGATGCTTCTTCAAACACAGAATGGGTTAGGGGAGGGTAGTCTTTATTTTTATTTATTTATTTTTAAGTAATCTCTACACCCAATGTGGGGTTCAAACTCATGATCTTGAGATCAAGAGTCCCACGATCCACTGACTGAGCCAGCCAGGTGTCCCAGGGGAGGGTAGTATTTAGTATCATATATTCTTAGCTGTGGGCTGAAAAACAGGACCCCTTTTCACTTAAAATGAAACAATCCCTGATACAATGATTTGAGCTAGACTCCTTTCAAACTGTTTCATATAATTAGAAGCATAAGTGCATCATTTGTGGTAGAGACTTGCAAATATGTGCATAACACTAATATTACAAATCATTCAGAATTGGTTTTTTAATAGTCTAGTTCATTATTGTTTGCAGAGCATTTTAATATTTAGTGTACCATTTAATTAAATTTGTGGGTTTTTGTTGACCCACAATCCTATAGGATTGAATCTATGAACATTCCAGAGCATCCCCGATATCCCAGTTTAGTTTCTAATTATCTTTCCTACTCAAGGTCCAGCGCCTCCTTCCCAGAGCCAAAGGATTACTAGTCATAGCTGATCCTAGGTTAAAGCCTAGTTCAGGAAAGGACCATCCTTTCATCTATTTTAATCTCCCATTAATTTGGCATTTAGATTCTTTTTAACAATTTAAAGTTGATTTCCACTAGCAAGGGAAAGTTAAATAGGTGGCATTTTGGAATGTGGCTGAAGCTAAAAGGCTGTGGATTTAGTCAGATAAATTTTAATATAATAGTCGGAATAGGAAATGGGTACTTAAAATCCTCCTGTAATGCTTTGGGATTCCTTCAAGATTTACAATTCTACATATCACATTAGGAGAAAGAATATTCTGACAGCAGAAGATGACATCTTTTTTTAAAAAGATCTATTTATTTGAGAGAGAGAGAGAGAGAGAGAGAGCGCACACACGCGAGTGAGCATGCACCCAGGTTGGGGTAGGGCGCGGGAGAAGCAGGACCCTGGGATCATGATCTGAGCTGAAGGCAGTGGCTTAACTGACTGAGCCACCCAGGTGCCCCGAAGATGATATCTTTTAAACTTTAAAGAGACTGAAATACTTTGGTGAGGAGTTAGATAAAGCCTGTGGAATAAAAACAGACATAGCTTAATAACTGTCAGAACTCAATAATCCCTAGTTTTATTTGTGTGTGTGTGCTTAATGTGTTCCAGAGAATGAAATAAGTAATATCTTTTTTTAAAGATTTTATTTTTAAGCGATCTCTACACCCAATGTGTGACTTGAACCCACAACTCTGAGATCAAGAAGTTGCATGCTCTACCCACCTAACGAGCCACGTGCCCATAAGTAATGTCTTCTAAAAGGAAGAAATGTGGAAAGGCAAATCGCAACCATACTGAAGCTATCACACTGCTTCTCCACACTTATTAAATATTACCCACACTTGCTTATTAAACATTATCCCCAATGTCAGGGGACAAATAATTTGCCTTTTATTTTCCTAATCCAAAGAAATGTCTTTCTTATTCAGATTTCTACTCATGAAACTTCAGTATTTTCCTTCACCATGTCCCCTTTTTCAATATATTGCAAAAAATTTGAAAAATCATTGTACAAATTTATCTTAATTTTATTACTTTCTAAAAATTAGTAAATAGAATATTATCTATATATTATTATACAGAAAAAATGAACATCCAAAATCTTATTTGGTTCCCTTTGCAGTTTTAAATTATGAAGATACAACTCATGTTCTCTATCTGAGGAAATAGCATGATAGTAATGAGACAGCAAACTCTACAAAATATGAGTAATTTAATTTATTCTGATGACTGTAAAAGTGAATATACTTTCTCAAGATCTAATTCTCCTGAATTTAAGTTGTATAACTACCTTCAACTGGCTAACTGAAGGTTTTACACTGAATAATAAATAGCTCTAATATGAATTTGAAGTGCCTCATTAACTTTCAAAAGAACTGTAGAAGCATATTGACCAAAATTAATCCCAAATAAATTAAGAATTTACATATAAAAAATAAATAATTGAGGGGCGCCTGGGTGGCACAGCGGTTAAGCGTCTGCCTTCGGCTCAGGGTGTGATCCCGGCGTTGTGGGATCGAGCCCCGCATCAGGCTCCTCTGCTATGAGCCTGCTTCTTCCTCTCCCACTCCCCCTGCTTGTGTTCCCTCTCTCGCTGGCTGTCTCTCTCTCTGTCAAATAAATAAATTTTAAAAAAAAATCTTTAAAAAAAAATAAATAATTGAGAATTTAGAAGAAATTAGAATATTCATTAAATGCTTGGATCTGTATTTTCTTTGTAGGCCACATGATTTTCACTCATAAATGTGCCCATAGTGTCCCAACACACAACAGGTATTCAACAAACACCTGCTGAACTGAAGATAACCTAGGCTTAGAAGTAAAAACAAGACAAAACAAAGCTCAATATCTTTAGAATATTAATATTAAAAACACAGAAATTCTTAATATGTTCAGTTTAGACTATAGTACAGCTGCTGAAATATTTTTAAAATTTCAAACATGAAGAGTGCCTAGGTGGTTCAGTTGGTTGAGCATCTGACTGTTGATTTCGGCTCAGGTCATGATCTCAGGGACCTGGGATTTAGCCCATGTTGGGCTCTGCATTCAGCATGGAGATTGCTTGAGATTCTCTCTCTTCCTCTGCTCCTCCCCTCACTTGTGCACTCACTCTCTAAATTAATGAAATCTTTAAAAAAATTTTCAAACATGTTAAGATCAGGAATTATTTCACTTCCTAACACAACCACCTTTACTTTTTAATATTCCCTTTTTTAGTGTTTATTCAACTGTGTAATATTCTTTACCCAGATATAATTATAATGTGCGTGTTGTGTCATTTTGCCCCTTAACAATAGGTCCATAAGCATTTTTCCATATGCTGTACGGTAGTCATAATTCATTCACTGATGACTTCTATTCAACATTGTACTGGAAGTTCTAGCTAGAGCCATTAGGCAAGAAAAATAAATAAAAGTCCTCCAAATTGGAAAGGAAGTAAAATTATCTCTGTTTGCAGATGATATGATTTTATATGTAGAAAACCCTAAAGATTCCACAAAAAACCTGTTAGAACTAATAAATTCAGCAAAGTTGCAGGATACAAAATCAACACGCAAAAATCAGTTGCATTTCTATAAACAAACAATGAATAATCCAAAAGAAAAATTAAGAAAACAATTCAATTTATAATAGCACCAAAAAGAATAAAATATTTAGAAATAAACTTAACCAAGGAAGTGGAAAACTACTACACTGAAAACCAGAAAACATTGCTGAAAGAAATTAAAGATACAAATAAATAAAAAGACATCTATCCTGTGTTCATGGATTGGAAGACTTTATATTATTTTGACTTCTATACTACCCAAAGTGATCTACAGATCAACACATTCCTTATCAAAATCCCAATGACATTTTTTGCAGAAATAGAAAAATCATTCCTAAAATTCATATGGACTCTCAAAGGACCCTGAATAGTTTAAACAATCTTAAAATAAGAACAAAAAAGTTGGAGGGCTCACATTTCTGGATTTCAAAACTTACCATAGAGCCATAGTAATAATCAAAACACTGTGGTACTGGCATAAAAATGGACACACACACACACACAAATATGATAGAGAACCCAGAGTAAACACTTACATATATGGTCAGATGATTTTTGACAAGAGTATCAAGATTATTCAATAGGGAAGGAACAGTCTTTTCAACAAATGGTGCTCAGAAAAATGAATATCCAAATGCAAAGGAATGAAGTTAGACCCTTACCTTACACTATATAAAAAAATCAGCTGAAAATTCATCAAAGATTTAAACTTAATAGCTAAAACTATAAAACTCTTGGAAGAAAACAGACTGGGGCAGGGGGGCCTCGGTGGCTCAGTTGGTAAACTGTTTGCCTTCTGCTCCAGTCGTGGTCTCAGGGTCCTGGCATCAAGCAGAATCAGGCTCTCTGCTCAGTGGGGAGTCTGTTTCTCCATCTCCCTCTCCCTCTCTACATGCATGCGCTCTCTCTCTGAAATAAATAAAACCTTAAAAAAAAAAAAAGAAAGAAATCAGAGGAAAAGCTTCATTGCATTTGGTAATGACTTCTTGGATATGACACCAAAAGCATAGGCTATAAAAGAAAAATAGATAAATTGGACTTTATCAAAATTTAAAACTTTTGTGCAAAGGGCACTGTCAACAGAGTGAAAAGGCAACACATGCAATGAAAGAAAATATTTGCAAATTATATATCTGATAAGGGGTTAATATCTAGAATATATAGAGAACTCCTACAACTCAACAACAAAAAAACGAGCCATCCAATTAAAAAATGGGCAAAGTACTTGAATAGACAGTTCTCTAAAGAAGATATATACAAATTGCCATTAAGCACATGTGAAGATTTTCGACATCACTAATCATCAGGACAATGCAAATCAAAGCTATGGTGATAGACCACCTCTCACAAAAAAAAGAAAGTAACAAGTATTGGTGAGGATGTGGAGGAATTGGAAACCTCATGCACTGCTGGTAGGAATGTAAAATGGTGCAGCTACTGTGGAAAACAGTATGATGGTTCCTCAAAAAATTAAATGTAGAATAACCATATGATCCAGCAATTTCACTTCTGGGTATATATCTAAAAGAATTAAAAGCAGTGACTTGAATATATATTTGTACTCCTATATTCATAGAAGTTTTACAATAAGCCAAAAGGTGGAAGCAACCCAAGTTTTTATTAATGGATGAACAAATAAACAAAATGTGGTATATACATGTAATGGAAAATTATTCAGCCTTAAAAAGGAAGGAAATTCTGCTATAAGCTACATGGATGACTTTAAATTATGCTCAGTGAGGGGTGCCTGGCTGGTGCAATCAGTTTAAGCATCTAATTCTTGGTTTTGGTTCAGGTCATGATCTCAGGGTTGTGAAACTGAGCCCCACGTCCCCTGTCACTCCCTCTACCCCTCTCTTTCTCTCAAATAAATCTTAAAAAAAAATTATGCTAAGTGAAATGTCAGTCACAGAAGGACAAATATTGTATGATTCATTTACTTATTTAAGTCTTACTTATTTAAGTAATCTCTACACCTGACATGGTGTTTAACAGGCACAGAGTTTTAACTGGGAAAGATTTAAGTTCTGGAAATAGATGTTGGTGATTTTTGCACAACATGAATGTATTTAATGCTATAGAACTGTATTCTCAAAAATGGTTAGAATGGTAAATGTCATGATATATATACATATATATGTATATATATCACCACTCTTTTGGACTAAATTGTGTCTCTTCGGATTCATATGTTGAAGCCCTAACACCCAATGTGACTGTATTTGGAGATAGGGCCTATAAGGAAGTAATTAAAGTTAAATGAGGTCATTAGGGTAAGCCCTAATTCAACAGCATTAGCGTCCTTACAAGAAGAGACATTAGGAGGGCCTGTGCACAGAAGAAAGGCCATGTGGGGACACAGCCAGATGGTGGCCATTTGTAAGCCAGGAAGAGAGGTCTTACCAGAAACCAACCCTGTGGGCACCTTAATCTTAGATTTCCTACCACCAGAACTTTGAGAAAATAAATTTCTGTTGTTTGAGCCATCCAGTCTGTGGTATTCTGTTATGGCAGCCTGTATATTGACAGGCAGCCTAATACAACCACACACACAAAAAAGGTAAAAAAATATTAATGATTTTTCTTATTGCAAAACTAATGTATGGATATGTAAAAATTCAAACCATATAAAAGGGTAAAAAATCATAAGGAAATCTCTCACCACTTACTCCTCTCCACCCACCCACCCTGCCCCCCAGTAACCAATGTCAGTAGTTTTAGGAATATCTTCCAGAATGCTTTTATGAATATATAAAGCATATATTATTTACACTTTCTTCTTCTAGATCAAGAATCAAAGTAGGGTTTGGTTCAGAAAGGGAGTTGTAACAAGTTTGTTAATCCCTAACACATAATTTAACATATTCACCCATTCCATTACCATTATATGTTTAGATTATTTCTAGATTTTTTCTCCATCATATAAAATGTGATTAACTTTCTTAAAATCTATTTTAAATTACTTCTATACTCATGTTTCTTAGATTCTAACATACAATGCAACAAAGTTATCTATTCCATTACCATTGTTCACATAGTTTATTTCCATGTTTTTATTCCATCATATAAATGCAATTAATATCTTTATAATGTTATTAACTTTTAAGTTCCTAATAGTGAAATTGAGCTAATGGATGTGATTTTATAGAACTTCATATATATTGCCAAATTGATTTCCAAGAAGCTAACTAAAACTTAAAATTTCTACTAGTAGAGCTAACAGAACCAATATTATCCTAATTAAAAATATTTCCAGGAGTGCCTGGCTGGCTTGGTCGGTGGAGCATGAGACCCTTGATCTCAGGGTTGTGAGTTTGAGCCCCATGTTGGGTATAGAGATTACTTAAAAATAAAAAAATCTTTAAAATCTCCATAAAGTAGTAGTTTAAAAAGGGAATTTTACTTTAATTTTCATTTATTTATGTATTTATTTATTTAAAGTAGGGTTCACGTCCAGCATGGAGCCCAATGTGGGGCTTGAACTCATGACCCTGAGATGAAGACTTGAGGTGAGATCAAGAGTTGGATGCTTAACTGACTGAGCCACCCAGGCACCTCTTAATTTGCATTTTGATTGAAGATATTTTTTTAAGATTTATTTACTTGACAGAAAGAAAGTACAAGCAGGGGGAGTGGCAGGCAGAGGGAGAAGCAGGCTCCCTGCTGAGCAAAGAGCCCGAAGTGGGACTTGATCCCAGGACTCTGGGATCATGACCTGAGCTAAAGGTAGACGGTTAACTGACTGAGTCACCCAGGCACCCGAGATTGAAGATTTTCACATATTAGTTATTTGTATCTCCTTTTTGTGCATAAACCATCAGTTCATACTCTATACCTACACAAGTATTAGAGGCATTAATATCTTCTGAATTGATTTGCATGGGTCCTTCATATATTATGGTGTTACTCCTTTATCAGTATTTATTCCCAATATTTTCTAAATGGTCTTTTCTTTTTTCTTTTTTTTAAAGATTTTATTTATTTGATAGAGACAGCCAGCGAGAGAGGGAACACAAGCAGGGGGAGTGGGAGAGGAAGAAGCAGGCTCCTAGCGGAGAAGCCTGATGTGGGGCTCGATCCCAGAACGCTGGGATCACGCCCTGAGCCGAAGGCAGATGCTTAACGACTGCGCCACCCAGGCGCCCCAAAATGATCTTTTAATTCTATGTGTCCATTCAACAAATATTTATATAGGGCATCTGTGTGGCTCAGTTGGTTGAGCATCTGACTCTTGGTTTCTGCTTAGGTCATGATCTCGTGGGTCGTGGGTCGTGGCATTGAGCCCTGCCTTGGGCACTGAGCTCAGCGGGGAGTCCGCTTGAAGATTCTCTCCATCTGCCCCTCCCCTGACTTGTGCACTTGTACGCACTTTCTTTCTCTCTCTCTAAAATGGTTAAATCTTTAAAAAAAGTATTTATTGGGCAACCCTATTGGGGCCCCTCCCTCTTTGGGAGCTTTGTACTCCCAATACACTTTTATTTACTATCACTTAATAAACCTTGCTTTTGCTGTCCCCCCAAAATAAAAAAATTTTTAAAAAGTATTTATTCAGTATCTACTATGTTCTAGGTACTGTGGTAGAATTCTGTTATTCTTCGAATTACTTTACATATAGGATCACAAACACACTTTTTATTTTTCTACTGTTTAAAGTTTAGAAAGGTTGAACTTTACAATTGGGCATAAACCATGTAAGATCCTTTATCACTGTCTGTGAGTAAAGTTGGCCCTTTCTCCCTCTCATGAGATTGCAAGTAGATGCTAGGCAGGGATGCAGTCATCAAACGCTTGGCTGTGGTTACAAGATCAGCCCAGTCAAAGTAGTTCACTCACATGGCTGGCAAGTTGGTGCGGCTGTTGGTGGAGGCTCTTGTTCCTCTCCACATGGTCCCTTTATAGAGCTGCCTGAGTGGAGTGGTGTGTACACTAGCTTCCCCCAATACAAGCAATCCAAAAGAATGAGGTAGAAAGCTGCAGTCAGTGCCTTTATGACCTAGTCTCAGAAGTCACACACCTTCAGCTGTATTCTATGGGTCAGACTAGTCCTGATTCAAAGGGCTGGAGGGGACGACATTTCCAGAGATGAGAATCACTGGAGGTTACCTGGGAAGCTGCCTACCGAGGATCCCAACATCTTAATTTTCCTGTAACATACTTTATAAAACAAGTATTGATAATTTTGAACATCCCGTACAATTCTAGTTTTGTGACATACTGTTTTAAAGTGTTCTCAAACACATCTGTGTATACATGAGTACACCCAAGCATAGAAGACTTTCTGTTCCACAAATAAAGTTCCACAAATTAAAGACCCTCTACTATAGTGTCAGCACATAACTTCAATTGGCATTAGATTCCACCTCAAGCTCTCTAAATTTGAGTAAACAGAATTCAAGATGGCAGATTAACGGCCAAGGAGTTTGACTTCTATTTACTTGTAATCTGTTAACTAGGAAACACTCTTGAGTTTTACCAGAAACCTTTAATTTTCTACAAATCTTTATCTGTGTGCAATATCCAACTACATTAAAAAGATCTTGCAAACCATACCACTAATTTGCTAAAGGTGACTCAGGTGAGAGGATTTACTAAGTGGCTGGGTAGAAATTCAGAGGTGAAAAGGTCATCAAGTCGGAGTAAGGAAGACCGTTCTTTACAGGTAACTTTCATCTCTTTTGCAAGAGAGGCAAAGAGGATATGCCTTTGTGAAATCTTTGTTTGGAACTTACTTTTATTTTGCCACTGGTCCTGTTCTGATTAAAGTTTGTTAATTCATGGACCTAAAACAGAGTAGCCCTAAGCTTTGCCAAAGTGGGAAATTTCCAGGGCCCTGAAGGTTTAGCTGGGAGACTAAGGCGGCCAGAATGGGAGAGTAGGAAGCACCAAACTAGGTCCAAAAGTGAGGTTCTTACTCCCCAAATAGTATCCTTATTCCAGCAACAAAGGCTGAGGGGTGCCGCCCAACAAAGCTTTCCCCCTGCCCATTCTCCACTATCTCCTGACCAGCAAGCCATGGTTGGTGACATATTCCCTTTCATAGTTCTCTTGAGCTTAATTTTGCACAGCTTTCTGGGTTCAAAAACGTTAGGGAGGGTAAAGGGGTTCAGTAACTACTATATTTGACACACTTTTCTGCATCGGACTAAATTTTCATCTCCAATTTTCACCCGGGCCTAAGCAAAACAAAACACAAAAAACCCCCCAACAAACAGAAAACCACCCACAACTCTACAGAGGTACCCTTTCTCAGCAGACACGAACTTGCGCCCATCTCTACTTCTCCCCTCGTCATTCTAAGGACTTGGGTCAGAGAAAGCCACCAAATCAGGCAGAGAGACGCACAGCAAAGGACATTGTTCACCAAACACGAAACCGAGGTTACACGGGCCAGTTCAACAGACGCGGGGCCTCGCCCTCTTCACTTCACAACGCTCAGCCCCACCCCTCCCAACCGGAACTGCAACCCCCGCGCTCTGCGCCCCCACGGATAGCGTGTCGCTCGCGCCCGCCCCGCCTCCCCCGACACACTGGGCAGGCGCGGGGCGCGCGCATGCTCTGCAGGCGGGCCGCTGGGGTCTCGAGTCGCTGCAATCTGTTGCGCCGCCGCCCGCGGGAGCCGGCAGATCCGGGTCTCGTGGCTTAGAGTGACGTGGTCAATCGAATCAAAACAGAGGAGGGGAGGAAGCCAGCGGCCAGGAGCAGCAGCGGCCGCGGCGTCCCGAGCAGCCGCAGCGTTCCGGAAGCTTCAGGCGGTCTTTCTGCCGAGCCTTGGTCCCGGCCCCCATCCTCCCCGCCCCGTCGGTTGTTGTCTGGGCGGGTGAGTGTCTCCCCCTTTACCACCGCCGTTTGCCAGCCCACCCTCCCCTCACCCTGTTTTTTCCTGGGGCTCCTCAGGCTCCGGGAGACTGCGGCGGCTGCGGCAGAGCAAGGCTGGCTTCTCGGGCTCGGTGGTTCTCCGGTCGGGCTGGGGACTGTGCACCCGGAGAAGCCCGCTGTTGCCGAGCCCGCGCCCCCCTGGCGAAGAGCGAGGCAGAGAGCCTGCAATTTGGCTCTCTCTGCAGGAAACCAGAGTCGGGGCTTAGCAGGAAAAGTGGACGGTAGCCACGGGTGGTTTTATTTTTAGGGCAAGACAGTGAGCTCGGGTGGAGGCGTATAATGGGAGTAAAAAGAAGAGAGTCGTAGCTGGAAGGAAAAACCCACAAACCCTGAAATCCACACTGTATCATTTACCTCTGTTTCTCTAGGTTTGATGAAGTCATTAGGATGCGTCCTTTGTTGTGATTGATGAGACAGGAAAGCTGCCATCCAGAAAGCGGGAGCCTTTTTAGTCCTTATTGTGGTACGAATTGAAAGTATTCCGTTTTTCTGTTTGTTCAGTTAAGTGGAACCAGACCTGACAGTGAAGAGGTAGCACCCTTTATAAAGACATAATGTGCAATAAACTGGTTACCGGAGCACTTGAAGTCCAATGTTGCCGTTTAAAGCCAAAGTTTTCCAAAGTGGCTGCTTCTGTGCGTGTTCGGATTTTAGCCAAGATGATATTTGTTAGCTGTAGAAAGTCAGTAGGATGTTTTGAGTTGTTCTAGTTTGCGGAATCGAAGATATGGCCCTAATAAGAGAAGGTGTCTTGGTTTTGCATCGAGAGTCGGTGAGCCTCACGCACATAATACCTGTGTTTGTTGAAGAGACCTTCCAGTTTTTGTGTGTTATTGTCAGAAATCGTTGGCAGCTCTATATATACAATAACTTAGATGGTGTAAGACCTTTCAGGTGTTTTAGTCTTGAGACCCTTCGGAGGTGGTCTCACGGCCCAGTTCCGTGGAGGTTGCAGAAAGCTTGTGTTCTTTTCCACTTGAGGTGATCCGGCCACGCAGATTCCTGTAGTGTAGCCTGCTTCAAGCCCTGCCACTCTTCGCGACCCCGACAGCACAGAGACCAGAGGACCAAAACTCCTTTTTGCCCTAACTTGGTGTTTACTACCCCCCCCCCCCGCCTTTTTTTGTCCCCAGAGAACTGATTAATTGAGGTGTTTTTTTGGTAAATGGCAAGGAAGAACAACAGAAGTATGTGCTAATTGATTGCCCCTTATGAAATTCAGGAAGAGTACTTAGGCATTTAGACCACTTCCTTGAAGGGTGTATTCTTGTGTGGTATATCATGGACCTCTTAACAAATTTCTTTCTCCAGTGTGTGCAATTGAGATCTTTTTTCCTTAATACCACAGTTGTAATCCTGCTGATTTAGAGAAATGAAATTACGTTTTCTTGAAGGTTTTTTTTTTTTTAATCTTTTATGTAACCTGAACTGAATATTCTGGCTTATATGAAATAATTTGTAATTGGAGAATTATTACAATTAATAATCAAAAAAGAAAATAAGTTATTGATAACCCTGCCATCCAGAGATGATCAAAATGTTGGTAGTGATTTATATACTTCCAGACTTTTTTGCAGTCATACATTTTACACAAAAATGGCATCATACCGCATATGCTTTACTGTAACCTGCTCTTCTACTTTGGAGTAACAAAATATATATTTTCGTAGAGATAGACTTTTGGACCCTAAATTTAGGGTATATTCACTGTATGTTTGCCAGACTGTAATGAGTAGAATCGTGGTTTTAAAAGATTTCCTCCCAGACTTCTGTGATAACATTAAGAAGTTAATCTGCATTGTGTGTCACTCTGAGGTTTTCTTGTTTAGCTCTTGGGAGAGCAGGGACAGAATAGCCTAAGTTGGCGACAGAAAGTTTAAAAGGGTTTTGCTAGTTTAGTGATTTGATTGAGGTAAAGCTTTAGTCTTATTCGATAGCTACAGTGTGGTCCAAATGCTGACCACCTGGCCAGCCCTCATCAGTGAGGGCCCGTAAGATTTTACTTTATGAATCACATTCAAGAGTATTGGACGTATGCCCATTTACCCCAGTGCCTTCTTGGTGGTGCCAAAAGAGAAGGAAATGTCCCCTTCACCTCAGCTTCAGAGGATAAAACTTACTAGGAAGTATCCTAAATATGCTAATAACCCATTCATGTTCCTTAGTCATAAACGTACCTAAAACCTTTAAATCTCACTTTTTATTCCCTATCTCTTGGGTAATAGTCCCAGATGCTTACTGCTTATTTTGTGACTTAGTTCTTTTTCTCTGATTTACCTTTAATTATAGTGCTTAATATATGTATTCTAAATTTGGCCTCTACTTCCTATTGCTACTACCTCTACCTTTGCCAACTCTCTTACCTGGCCTACTGTAGTAACCTCCTGGTCTCCCAGCCTCCACTTTGGCTTTTTATCTTGCATTCCCCTTACCACAGCCTAAGAGATCCTTTAAAGTGTAAATCAGATTATGTTACCCGTTTTTTGGAAAGCCTTCCATCACGTTCAGAATAAAATCCGAACTAATGTTTTGGCCCTGCCTCCTTCCCTTAACTCACCATATATCCCTCTGCCTAGATTAGTACCCCGGAGCCTGGCCACGTCAGTTTCTTCCTGTTTTCCAGCCCTACTGGCACTGTCCCTGGAACTTGCCAGGCTTGTTCTGCTGTAGGGCATTTATGTTCGTCATACCCTGTGGCTTCAATATTCTCCCAGGTCTTGCTGTAGCTGATTCCATCATGTCATTCAGGTCTCAGTTCAAGTGATGTTTCTTTGAGGAGATTGCTCCCCAACTATCTCTCCATTCTCTTATTTTCTTCATAATATTTTGTACTATCTGGAATTTCCTTATTTTTTATATCGTTTCCTACACTAGAAATTGAACTCTGAGAAAACGGGGACCTTGTCTGTCCTTTTCACTGCATAGTAGGAACTCAATGAATGTTAGTTGAATGAATAAACTTGCTGAACAGGTGTGTATTCCTCTTGAATATACTGTTTTAGATCAGTTCTTTGTATGGAAGAACCCTAGTTTTTAGCTTTTTTTTTCTTTTAAATAGGGCAGTACCTTGATTCTCTTATTTCAGGAATTCTTGATGTTTGGGCAAGAGAATGGCCACATTCTATTTTACATTTTATTTTTGTGTTTAATTTCTCCCCCCCCCCCCATTCTACTGTAGACTTGTAGAATTAATCCCTGGGAGGAATGGGTTCTAGGAATCTGCATTTTCAACGAGCCCTTGAGGTGATTTTTATGGTTATTAAAGTTTGAGAATGTCTCTTGGTATTGTAATGGCTTCTCTCTGGGAGATTACTTCTTGCTTCATAGTAGTAATGATAGCTGTTGTTTTGGGGAACACTCTTATGTGTTAGGTACTATGCTAAAAAATTACATGTTTTTCATTTAATTGTAGAACGACTCAGAGGTAGGTATTCCTACTCCCATTTTACAAGTGAAGGAACTGTGACATGGTAAGTGGCAGAAAGTTGGATTTGAACACATCTGTTAATCACTGTACCCCACTGCCTCTGAACTAGTGTTTAGAACTGTACACAGTACTTTGGTTTGAAAGGCCATGTTTTTGTTAAGGGCAAGATAGCGTATTCTATCCCATTTCCAACCCAGTCCTTAATGAAGTTGTTGTTTTGTGGTCTTTTTCCTGAAGTTGCACAGGCAAAGTTGCAGGAGATGACCTCTGCAAACACTCCTAGGTCTTCTTGCTTTATTGTATTGAGAGCCTACCAGACTTAAAGTAAATTTTAAGTATTTGAAGTGTTTTCTTCTAACTGTACATTACCTTGTGTTCCACACACCAAAAACCTATCTATCACTTTCTATCTGCTTGTATAGTCATTTGAATTCTTCCTACATTTTCTCCATTGATTTGGGTGATTTACTACTTGGGCAATTATTGGATCATCATAAACTGAATAGATTTCTCGCTGCAAGACCCCTTTCCTAATGAGTTTAAAAAAGAGTTAAATTTGATTGGTGTGTTGATTTTTTTTGATGTGGGGGAACTTAATCTAAAGAAATACTGGCCGTCTTTAGTCTCTTCCTAATCTTTAAGCTTGGCTCCTGTTTATCTGTGGAGCACATGACCTTTACCAGAGCTCTGTCCTTGCGCACCTCAGGCTTCTGTAAATAGCCATGTGTCTGCTCCCATCACTACCTCTTCTGCGTTGTCTGTGGCTGTGTGGCCTATTTGATTGGGAGGCCCATGAGGTCAGGGAGGACCAGTTAGATAATCAGTAGGTTTGTTGATGGAATAAATAAATGAAGAAAAATAACTTTAATCTGTGTTTGTAAAAGATGGTACATTGCTAAAAGGAATTATTTGTGATCTTTTTCCATATAATTTAATAGGACTTAGAACAAAACCTCAATATAAGACACTAAATTGTCTAAATTGGTAATGATAAATAGTGACATATTAGTATATGGAGGGTAAAGATTTTGCAAAAAGTTTAGCACTCCCAGCTGTTCTTTGTTACATTTTGGCTTATGTTAGGATTTTTTAAGATTGTAAAACTTCTGGGGCAACTGGGTGGTTCAGTCAGTTAAGTGTCTGCCTTCGGCTCAGGTCATGATCCTGGGGTCCTAGGATCAAGGCTCCTGTCCAACTCTCTGCTCAGTGGGGAGTCTGCTTCTCCCTATCCCTCTGTCCCTCCCTGCTGCTCACTCTGGCTCTCTCAAATAAAATAAAATAAAATAAAATAAAATAAAATCTTTAAAAAAAAGATTGTAAAACTTCTTAGACAATTAACTGCTACAGGCTTATAAGTAAAGGTATTCTTTGGTTTGTGTTTATGTGTATAGTCATTTTTTGGCCCACGTAGTAAGTACTAACCATATGAATGTTTCTTTTTTTAAAGATTTTATTTATTTATTTATTTAACAGAGATAGAGACAGCCAGCGAGAGAGGGAACACAGCAGGGGGAGTGGGAGAGGAAGAAGCAGGCTCATAGTGGAGGAGCCTGATGTGGGTCTCGATCCTATAACACCGGGATCACGCTCTGAGCCGAAGGCAGATGCTTAACCGCTGTGCCACCCAGGCGCCCCCATATGAATGTTTCTATAGTTGGGCACATATGAGTAGGTCCTGCATTTGAGTAAAGAGCAGTTTGGGCACTTTCAAAGCCATTTTGGAAAAGGGCTGAAAATTATTTGAGTCTGAAATTAAAATACAGTTACCTGTTTGAATATCAACAATAATGGCATTTGCTATTTATGGCTATATTTTCCAGTCTCTTGAGTTCCTTTGCACACTTCATGTTTACCTGTCACATCAGTTTTCTCAATCAGATATTGTTATGCCTAATTTACACTGGAGGAAACAGGCTCTGGCTAGTTAGGTAAGTTGCCCAGGGTAAAGGCACTAGGTACTGTTGGGATTCAAACCCAGTCTTCCCTGGATCCTGGACTTTGTTATAATAGTATTAACTAGTCTTTTGTCTTACAGAATCATAGAAGTTATAATAAGAAACCTACTTATTACAGCTGTCAGAATATGCTAGTAGAACTACTTTCATAAATTGTTTTGTTCTATTTAAACCTGAACTGGATATGGCTTTCTAATAGCCCCTGTTTTTTAACACAAGGCATGCTTGTTGCTGAAAAGCTGCGAGAGATACTACTGTACGAAGCCCAAAACAACAAAATCTATAATCTTCTCATTCAGAAGTTATCTCTGTACGTGTATTTTTCTTCCAGTGTTTTATTTATTTACTTAAAATGCATCTTTGGTGTAAATGAGATAGAATACCCACATAAGCTTGTATCTTAGTTTTGGTTTGGTTTGGTTTGGTTTGGTTTGACTTAATGAGCATGGCCTTAGAAACTTTCTAAACTTGATTTTTACTGGCTACATTTTAATTTTTTTTGAAAGTTTTCTTTATTTTTTTAGTAATCTCTGCACCGAACGTGGGGCTTGAACTCACCATTCCAAGGTCAAGAGTCACATGCTCTTTGGACTGAGTCAGCCGGCACCCCGTAACTGGCTATGTTTTAGAAGATTTTTTTTTTTTTAAGATTTTATTTATTTATTCGACAGAGATAGAGACAGCCAGCGAGAGAGGGAACACAAGCAGGGGGAGTGGGAGAGGAAGAAGCAGGCTCACAGCGGAGGAGCCTGACGTGGGGCTCGATCCCATAATGCCGGGATCACGCCCTGAGCCGAAGGCAGACGCCCAACCGCTGTGCCACCCAGGCGCCCCTAGAAGATATTTTTAATACACTGATTACTGGAGGTTTTCATTTAATGTTGAACATGAATGTAGTTTCCACTTTTCACCATTATAAGTGATATTGTGATGAACATTGGCTTTAAAAGTTAACCTAAGCTCTGATTAATTAGAGCAACGGGTCTAATTATTTTTTTAAAAGTTACATTTAAGACATGTTAGTGATTTGAAATGCAATGACTTTAATCATAATTTGGCAAGTGTATACCACATACATATACTTGTACTTCCTAGAAAATTTACATGAGAGTTTTTAATAGAGATTGCCTCAGAGGAGAGGAGAGTACCTTTTACTTTGCATTTTTTTAACCTTTTTGTATTTGAATTTTAAAACTATAAATGCGTGTTGCTTTTAAAATCCTATTTCTTTGAAATATTAAAATCTTGGTTCTAAACTAATACCCAATTTTTAGATATATAATAGGGTTTATATTTTGTTTATAACATTTTACACTTCAGTGCTTTTGTTTTGGAGAAAGTTACCTTCTCATTGCTTATTTTCATATTGAATTTTCATTTCCTTTTTTAAATTTAGATCAAAGCACAGATGTGAGTCTCAGCTTTGTAACAATACAAAATGAAGCTGGTTTTTGCTTGACTGCACTCATTGACAAGTACTACGGATACAGTGTTTTCAGAATTTAACAGCTAATAAAGATGTTTCAAATCAAGATAGGAGTGCAGTAAGCACCCTCATGGTATATGCGCCAGACTTAGAGGTCAGTGTTCTGGCTGCTATCTTGTCTTCTTACAACATACTTTTTAAAATACAAGTTAATTTTTTTTTTTTTGCATAGTATATGTTTTGTTTCTTTGTTACTCTTAGCAAAGGTAATGTAAAAGAAACAGACTTGCTTAAAATTTTGAAGACTTAAAAAAAAAGTGTTGTTTATTCAAATTTCATTTTTTGATAATATTGGTTTCTTTATCACAGTGGTTCTGAGTATTTTTCCTGTCATCATGAATGCCATTTATGTGCGTCTATGTACAGATACATTATCTAGCCATAGCATGGGTGAGGAGTTACATAAGGTGGGAGAGCAGAAACCATAACTCCTTTCTGTTCAAGAAATCATATAGGCAAGCAGATGAATGAGAGAAAAAGTCTTGATTCCATTCTAATTTTTTTGAATGATGTAAATCATTCACAACCTTGTAACATTACTTGTGATATACTTCACAATTTCAGAACACACTAATATTTTGTAATACAGCTATTGAAAACTACTTTCTTAACTAAGTAACTTCTATCTACTATGATTTGGGATCACATAGTATGGAATTTTTATGTCATCTTCTGTTAAATTTTTGTTTCTAACTTAGGAAAAACAGCCTTTTTCCCCTTAGTTTAAAAATTTTCTATTCAGGGGGCGCCTGGGTGGCTCAGTCGTTAAGCGCCTGCCTTCGGCTCAGGGCGTGATCCCGGAGTTCTGGGATCTAGCCCCCAGGTCAGGCTCTTCTGCTGGGAGCCTGCTCCTTCCTCTCTCACTCCCCCTGCCTGTGTTCCCTTTCTCACTGGCTGTCTCTCTGTCAAATAAATAAAATAAAATCTTAAAAAAAATTATTTTTTTCTATTCAGAATCTGACTAATACATACTCTTGAGTAGAAATTTTAGAAAACATTTTCAGAATATGAAAATTTTGGTTATGATGTTGACTATAAACAAAGATCATTCATTTGAAAAGTTTTCTTTTTGGGACCATTCATGATAAATTTTACCCCAGACCTTGAGAGAATCTTTGGGATTTTACAAAAGTAAGGAACAGCCAGAAAAGGACAGGAAATTCATAGTTGAGGGACCAAGATTCAGAACAGACTTCTTTCTGCTCTTTCTCTTTTATGCAGAAGAGTGATAGCTGAGCCTCAGGAGAATACAAACATGCCAAACCAGTATACAGAGATCTTGGGCTGAGAGTTGAAGATAAATTGCAAATCTAAGGGCTTAGAGTTGAATTGGCCCAGAGCATTTTATAGCTTATAAAGCACTCTTACACATTCTCATTTGATCCTCGAAACAACCCTTTAAAAAGAAGTTTCAGTTATCACTCCTGTTTTATAGATAGTGAAACTGAAGTCACAGAGAAGCTAATTTATCCTTTTCTCAGTAGTGCCATAACTTGAATCATATCTGAGATGTATTCTTTCTGCTATCCCATGAAGTTTTAGCCTAAGGTGATTCCTAGAAATACAGTCAAAGAGGTAAGAGAGAAAAAGGTCACTGAGGAAAGAGAAGGTGGTGTCTCAGACATGGGGAAATAGGGCCACATTAACTGAGTTTCTAGAAAAGTGGTAGAGCCCTGGGGGTGGACCTATAACAGAGTCCTGTGCTGCAGAGATACAGAGGAATTAAAGAGCTCAGGAAATTCTTGATGACCTTGAAGAGTTAAGCTTTTAGAAGCAATGGTTTAGAAGGTTAGTTGAGGAGAGTAGTTCTTTTCTTCAATTTTGAGCTTTCTGCTGAGAAGTCATTTGTCTGTTACATTTATTTTGGCTGTTAATTATATACTGGTATGTAATTATTATTTTATGAGTTAATTATAATTAATAATTAACTTGATTGCAGGCTCTTAGAGGTAGGGGATGCCTTTTATTTCTTTTATATCTAAACTCTTCTTCCAGTTACTTAGTCCCCTGAAGACTTGTTAGATACAACCTTCTGAGGAAAGGAGAAGTGAGAGAAGACATGGGTTTGAATCCCATGCCTGCTTTGACGTTGGGTAAGTCGCTGAAGCTGTCTGGGCCTCAGTTCTTTTCTCTTTAAATGAGTAGGTGAGAACTGCTGCATCCCCAAAGTTTTAATAGTACCACTTGTCAAGTTGTGATTTGTTGAACTATGAGTAAACGAAGACTTGTCATCCTCTAATGTATATCTTATCTATACAGTGATATCTTGCACAAGCCTGTTGGTTACACTCACCTTGTTTCTTGTATACATTAGCATTCCACTCTGTGGAAAATAAGTATTTTATTATCCTTTCTAGCCTGCTTTAGTCTCTTCCTTTTGAATAGTATGCTCTTTCTGAAAGAGTGTCTTAAACCTTTTTGTTATGCTGTAAAAATATTTTGTAAGAATTTCAGAGATGGTTCTTAATTGTATTTTCTCTTGTAAATGGCGCATTCTAGGTGGAACAATATAGGGTCACCCTATTGGATCAGTACAGGACATATTGTAAGGAATTTGTAACTATAATTGCTTGGCTATTAATTTGAGTTTTAAAACTTGTCATGATAGAATTCAGGGAGTCTTAACTCCTAAGAACAAAGAATCGTGATATTTAGGGTATATAATAGGGTTTATTTCAACATTTAAATTTTTAAAATGTCTTTAACTTCTCCCAGGCATAGCTTTAGCACAATTTTTAGCAAACGATTGACTAATTTGAACTTGTGTCTGCATCCTTTCCTTGCCCACTTCCCATCAGAGATGCAAATGTGTTTAAAAGTATGTCATTAGTAAGAAGTAATAGGAAGTCAGTTGATAGTTATGTAATTTCTGTACTGCTCTGAAGTGATCTTTGTAAGAGTGAAACAAATGTCACTAGCGGGTTTGGTCATATCACATCCCTATCCAGATGTGGAATGAGTCCTGGTCAGGAATTTACATTGTGACTTTCTGTCCAGAGTCTGTCTCAAATTAGATGTGTGACCATGGTCAAATTGCTAGTTTCCAGGGCACCTGGGTGGCTCAGTCGTTAAGCGTCTGCCTTTGGCTCGGGCGTGATCCCAGGGTTCTGGGATCAAGCCCCACATTGGGCTCCCTGCTCCGCTGGAGCCAGCTTCTTCCTCTCCTACTCCCCCTGCTTGTGTTCCCTCTCTCGCTGGTTGTCTCTGTCAAATAAATAAATAAAATCTTTTAAAAAAAAATTGCTAGCTTCCCTGAACCTATTTTCCTCGTTTAAAAACAGGGATAATTCTCCTGCTTTGACTTTGTCAGAAGGACTTTGTTAGCATGTGAAAGTAGTTAGCCAAGCTACAGTCAAATATAAATTATAGGTATGGCTATGTTTGATTGAGATCCATTTCTGATAATAGAGCAAGAATATGTTGCAAAAAAGTGTTGTATGTGAGTGAATTTGAACACCTTATTACATTGAGATATTGGGTCATCCAATGAAAGTAATCCCAACTACTCAATTGTATATTAGTCTATAGCATTATAATGATAGTATTACTAAAAGTGATAGACCAATAGTTTGTTTTCCATGTTTAATATGAAAGATAGCCAAAGTTTTGGGATATCTCTACTCTTTCGTTTGGTCAGTTGTCTAATTTACTACTGATAAAAACTTCTGCATAAAAACTTGGGTCAGAAAGCTGTTTCTAGAAGAAAATTATTTTTAGAGGTAAGCAGTTACCTCTGTGATATAATTGGGAATAAGGTTAAAAATAGAGTGGAAAGCAAACCTAGGTGTAGGCTCCCTGAATGCCCTGGAGGCAGTTCTAGCAGTTTCTGGCATATTTCACTTTCTTGGTTGTATAACTTTGGAGCTTTCATCAGTAGAATTGATGCTTTTTTAGAAAAAATGCATAGTTATTCTGAGTTCCCCATCATCTCTGTTTTCTATCTTAAAAAACAAATTGTATGCATTCTAAATTGTTGCTTTGCCATTTGCTCTTGCTGTGGGTTTTTCCTTTTTTTAATGGAAAGAATTTTGATACCATTCTTGATCACTGTAAAGATTTGGTTGGCTATTTGAAAAGATGATTTCATCATATATCACTTTCTTAAAATCACAGAAGATAATTTTCATCCCTTGACCTTGTATCAGCCTTGGTTAACCCATGCTTTCTCAAGAAGAGACCCCTGTGTTTGCCTGGGGGGAAGCAGAAGAGTGTTCTGTTTTTCTGTAAAACTGTATTTATATATATTTTAAAGATTTTATCCATCTATTTTTGAGATTGAGAGAGCGTGTGAGCATGAGCTGGGTTGAGGGGGATAGTGGGAGAAGCAGATTCCCCGCTGAGCAGGGAGCCCAATGTGGGACTCGATCCCAGGACCTGGGATCATGACCCAAGCTGAAGGCAGATGCTTAACAGACTGAGGCACCCAGGTACCCTGTAAAACTAGTTTAAAAAGACCTTACGTATGTTTGAAATTTTTGGTGTTAAAGATAAAATAGTATAATGAGTCCTTGTGTATTCATCAGTTGGCTTCAACAATTATTTAACTCATGGCTCTATTTTGTCTGTACTTCTCCCTTTGCAGGATTATTTTCAACTAGATCCCAGTCATTCTCTCTCTCTAACTGAAAACACCTAGTGGGATCTCTCAGAGATAAGGACTCTGTTTAGATGTGATAATTGACATTGTAGTTATGCTAAAAAAAAAAAATTAGTAATTCCTAAATGTTGCTTAATCCAGTTAGTGTTCAGAGTTTCTGGTTCTTGCATAAATGTTCTTTTACAATGTTTATTTAACTCAGGATTCAAACAAGGTCTGTACATCGCATTTGATTGATGTCTCCTGAATCTCTTCACCATATCCCTGCCATATCTTTATTTACTTTTTGCCATTTATTTACTGATAAATCTGAGTTAGTTTTCCTGGATTTAGCTGCTGCATCCAAAGTTTTTTTTCCTTATTGTAAGAGTTAATGTACGGTCATCATATGATACTTAAAATTTAAAAAGCAGAAAGTAAAATCCTGTCACCCAGAGACACCCAGTGTTGAACTTTTGGTATGCATTCTTTCAACTTTTTTGAGCATGTGTTTTCCTTGCTTTTTAACCATGTGCATGTGCTATGCTTATTTTTATATCCTATTTGATATACTTTAATATTGTGTTGTGATCATTTGCCCATGTCATTATGAAAGAAAATGAAACATTTGGCTGCATAATACTACACAGTATGTATCATAATTTAAACATTCCCTTTTACCCAGACATTTAGTTTGTTCCAATTTTTCACTCTTGTAAAATTATGGGAACCATATTTGTACATAAATCTCTGTAGTTTAGATTTTTTTTTAATAGAAGCAGAATTAATTCAGAGGGTATGAACATTTTTTTAACTTTTGGATTCATATTGCCATAAAAGTTATTACAGTTTGTAATCTCAAATGCAGTCTATAGCTTATTAAAGAATCTGTTTGCCAATGCTCTGTGTTATTAAGATACCTTTGCCAGCCATATTAGTCAAATGTGTTTTTTTCCCCGATTTTGCTCTTTTTATTTTATTTGGGATTTTCTTTTTTTTTTAATCCACACAGTGTTATGTTGTAAATTTGTTGGTATTTTCCATTGTAAGTGGTAATTCTTCCACAATGGTCAAATAGTCAACTAAATTGTCTTCTAGAATTACTGCTGGGTTTTTTTCCTTCTTAATTGTTAGGAGGTTTTCCTGGGACCATTTTTAAAATATTGATCCTATCATTTGTAATTCAGACTTTGATGTATAAATAAATATATTTTGTGGTTAGTATGTTTAGAAAATTCTATAAGAAAGAAATTCTTTCATTTTTCTTTCTTTCTTTTTTTAAGATTTTATTTATTTATTTGACAGAGAGAGAGAGAGACAGCCAGAGAGAGAGGGAACACAAGCAGGGGGAGTAGGAGAGGAAGAAGCAGGCTCCCAGCGGAGGAGCCTGATGCGGGGCTCGATCCCATAACGCCGGGATCACTCCCTGAGCCGAAGGCAGCCGCTTAACGACTGAGCCACCCAGGTGCTCTGAAAGAATTTATTTCTTATTTCCTATGTCATAGTATTACCTCTTGTTCTTCTGCTTCCTCTGCCTTCTTTTTTTCTTCTTGCCATCCCAGCTATGGTGTGCATCCAGATGTCTTTGATTCTGGATGTGCCTTGAGAAAACGCCAGTAGCAAAACTAGTCTAGTCCTTGTCTTTTTCCTTTTGTTCTTTTTTTAATGTGTATTTTAAAAATGAATTTTAAAAAAGTGAATTCCCATTTGCCTTTATTTTAAACTCAATTTGACAAAACATCGTATCAACATTAGTAGTTTGTGATATTTACAGTTTCAGGATTTTGATTTTCTTGTTAAAGCTTCCACCAGAGAGTGAGTAGGAGAAAGGAATGGTAAAGTTTTTTTTTTTTTTTAAGTTTTTAATTTTAATTCCAGTATAGTAAATATACAGCATTAGGTTAGTTTCAGGTGTACAAGATAGTGATGCAGCAACGCTGTACATTACTCATCATGATAAAGGTCCTCTTCAGGGAAAGGTAAAGTTTTCTAAACTGAGTTTGCAAAGAATGATTACCCCAGATTTAGGGCAGAGGCTGATTTTAGAGGTACCCATTTTGTGCTTCATTATATACTTAGTCATTTCTTGTTGATGATGGGATTTGGTTCATTCTGTAAATACATTCACTTTTTTTTTTTTTTTTTTTTAAGAGAGGGAGAGAGGGAGGTGGGGAAGTGGCAGAGGAGAGAGAGAATCTTAAGCAGTCTTCTTGCCCAGCATGGAACCCAACATGGGGCTTGATCTTACAACCCTGAAATCATGACCGGAGTCAAAATCAAGAGTCGGATGCTTAACCAACTGAGCCACCCAGGTGTCCCACCCTTTTATTATATATTAACTCTAGCCAACAAATTTAATGATGACAAAGGGTCAGATAGAGGGTTAAGAAAATTTAGCATATCCAGTCCAAGAGAAAATTTAGATGCAGTTAATTTGTTCCTAGAGCTATGGTTCTGGTAGGGGGAAGAACAAGAAGCTTACTGTATGGTATTCTTTTTTTTTTTTTAAAGATTTTATTTATTTATTTATTTGACAGAGATAGGAACAGCCAGCGAGAGAGGGAACACAAGCAGGGGGAGTGGGAGAGGAAGAAGCAGGCTCATAGTGGAGGAGCCTGATGTGGGGCTCGATCCCATAACGCCGGGATCACGCCCTGAGCCAAAGGCAGACGCTTAACCGCTGTGCCACCCAGGCGCCCCAAACTGTATGGTATTCTTTTAAAAAGTTAATATTTTTTGAATAGTTCAGAAGCCACAAAATGGTATACAGTGAAGTGTCCTTACTACTACTGCCCCCAAGCCACTTATGCCCGCTTTCCAGAGGCAACCAATTATATAATTATTTTTAAATAAATTCTTAAGGTTTTAGATCATTTGCAAACATCTCTCTATAGATAAAAATTTATATTTAAGTTATTAATGTGTGGGAGTTTTGGCATCAGTCTTTATTATTTTGGGTAGAATCATTTGTTTAATGTATGGATGAATGTTTACCTATATATAAAAATTTACATACCCTTATGTAAATACATAATTGATTCAAGCAGTAAACTGTAGTATAGAAACTTAAAAAACGAGAAGAGAAAACGTCATCTGATCACCTAAAAAGAACCAGTACAGTCGTTTTATGGTAGCATAATTCCTCCCTGTGTTTAAATTCTGGGCATATAGTAATTCTATGTACTTTTTCCCCTTAACCACAAAAATTTCACATTGAGCATACTGGATTTCTGACTCATTTCTTATGAGGGAAATGAATTTTTAGTAATATTGCTTTTGGAAGCAGGGCAGGGAACTAACCTTTATTGAAGAAGAGAGAAAACTAGAGATTGGCAACAAAGTAGGGAGGTTAAATAAGGGTACATATTTTTATAATGCAGGCTTGAGAAAAATAAAAAATCAAGTTGCAGTAATTCTGAGTTCTTAGACCTGGTTGCTTTGCTTCTTTTTTCTTTTCTTTTTTTTCTTTTCTTTTCCCCATCTTCCTCCTCCCCTCCCCTCCCCTTACCCCTTTTGCTCTTCTCCTCCTCCTCTCTGTCCCCCCACACCTATTGTGGGGCTTGAACTCATGACCCCAAGATTAGGAGTCATATGCTCTACTGACTGAGCCAGCCAGGTGCCCGCCCCCTTCCTCCCCCTGCCATTTTTTAAGGAATGAATATGAGATGTATAGGGGATAAGTTGCCATTTTGTTATGTTTTGATGTAGGTACCAGGAGGATTTATTTAAAAAAGGAAAGGAAAAGATCTTTCCAAGTCATGTGTTCAGTTTATGTTGGGACCGCAATGGAGCAGGGGCAGCAGAGGCTAGAGACTTCAAGTTATAAAATGTAAAGGGGTTGAATGCTTGCTTGGAAGGTCAGAAATGCCTAATGCGTAGTATTCTACCTAAGTAAAAATTAATTTATTAGCCTCTTGGTAGAATTACAGGGAGGGCACCCCGAAAAGTTTCTGGAGAGCAGTGGATAATTGTGGAATTAATAGTACATTGCCCAGTATTGCTAATTTAAGGTAAATAGAATGTCAGTAATAATCTATTTCTTTTTATCATTTGCAAGGGCTCTCCTAGGATCACCTGGAAGTAGTGTGTCTGCTTTGTCTTTTGTGGTCTGTGATAGTTTTGTGTGCTTTCCTTGTTTTTTGATGTCGTTGACAGTTTTGAGGAGTATTGGTTAGGTATTTTGTAGAATTCCTCTCAATTTGGGTTTGATGATTTTTCTCATGATTAGACTTAATGTGATGTTTTGGGGGAAGAATACCACACAGGTGAACTGCCTTTCTTATCACATCTTATTAAAGGGTACATGATAGCAGTGTGATTTATTTATTTTTATATATTTTTTAAGATTTTATTTATTTATTTGTCAGAGGGAGAGAGAGAGCACAAGCAGGGGGGAGCAGCAGGCAGAGGGAGAAGCAGGCTCCCTGCTGAGCAAGGAGCCCGATGCAGGTCTTGATCCCAGGACCCTGGGATCATGACCTGAGCCAAAGGCAGATGCTTAACCAACTGAGCCACCCAGGTATCCACAACGTGATTTATCACTAATGATGTATACTTTGATCTTTTGGTCAAGGTAGTATTTGCTAGGTTTCACCACTTAAAGTCACCTTCTTTTTCTGTATTCTACCCTTTAGAAGTAAGTCACTAAGTCTAGTCCACATTCAAGGTCAGAGGAGAGTTAAGCTTTACCTCTTAAAGGGGTTAAATCTACTTAAATTATTTTGAATTCTGTGTGGAAGATTTATTCCTTTCCATCCTTCTGCTTTCCCCCTTCTGTTGGAGTATTTAAAAATAAACCACAAATAACACACGTCATCGATAGGAATGTTTTTGTAGTCCTTTTTTTTTTTTTTTTTTTAGGTTTATTTATTTTTTAGTAACTCTACACCCAGTGTGGGGCCCAAACTCACAGCCTCTAGATCTAGAGTTCAAGAGTTGCATGTTCTAAGACTGAGCCAGCCAGGCACCCCTATAGTTCTTGATACATATTGTCAAATTACTTTTCAGAAGTGTTGTAGCAGTGAACTGCAGGACTAGCAGTGTATGAGTGAACTTTCAGTGTACTCTTGTACTTTCTGTGTTTTGTTTTTTAAGTGAAAGTTCACATTAATTTGCATGTATTTGATGACTTAGTTAAGGTGACTTTTTTTTTTTTTTGAAGTAAACCCTACCCCCCAGTTTGGGGCTTGAACTAAAGATCGAGTTGCATGCTTTACAGACTGAGCCAGCCAGGTGCCCCAGGGTGACTTTTTGTTTGTTTGTTAATTATCTATAGTGACTCTTTTGGGAACTATCTTTTCTCTTGGGCTTTACCTATTCCAAAAATTTTTTAGAGACTCTCTTGGCTATTTTAGCTCCTTTGTCTCTTAGAAACTTAAGAGATTTATCTACCATTTTGCTTACTAGCCCCTAATTTTTAATGATCTTCTGGGTTTTGTCTTTTATTTAGATTTCATGACCACATCTTTCTCAGTCCTGTTGTATTTTTAAAAATTTTGTCCTGTTTCTGTTATATTTACCTATTCTTAGGAAATTTGCTATCCATTGGTAAAGCAAGAAGCAAACAGTTCAAGGCTATTTATAGGTAAAGGTCGTGTAACTGTAGCTCCATTCCAACTTAATGTGAGAACTATTGTAGGTTAATTTAGCATGTGACTAGATTATTTCCTTTAAAAATTCATGACTGAGTCTCCCAACCATTTTGTGTTAAAAGCACTTTTGAAATATTTACTGTTTTTCAGTGTGTTATAAAAACTGCTAACTCATTTGAAAATGACTTCTATAACCTTGAAACCTATGTTAACATTTTATTACGTTTTGGAAATTTTTGTTACTCCTAGGTATTTGTAAAATTACCTCTTTTAAAGGAATTTAGAATATAATAGTTTCTTGAAAGGATCTAACTAAACCAAATATTTTCTTCTGTGAGAGGAACCAAAATGAAAACTCACATACACATACTAACATAGAAATGCTTTCCTCCCTGAATCTTTAATGACTTGGAAGACATTTTTTTCCTTCATGTGAGTCCTTAACTTCTATAGCAACAAAAAATAGCTCCAAAATGAAAAAGAGCTTAAGTAAAATTATCAAAAGAAAATCTAAGGTTTATTATTGCCCTTCGGTTCTGTCAGCATGTCCCTGGAAGAAATCAGTGTGTTAGTTAAAACATTAAAGAAAACTAAAATACTTTCCAAATATTATTTCATATTGTCATTGGATGTTATTTTCAATAACTGTCTTAGGATTTTAGATCTATTTGAGAGAGAGAGAGCAAGTGAGAAAGAGAGAGCATGAGGTGCGAGGAGGGGCAGGGGGAGAGGGAGAAGCAGACTCCCTGCTGAGGAGGGAGCCTGATAGAGGGCTCGATCCCAGGACTCCAGAATTATGACTGAGCTGAAGGCAGACGCTTAACTGACTGAGTCACCCAGGTGCCCCTAGATCTGTTTTTTATGGTTTGTAATTTTATTAACTCTTTAGCTAATAGTCTAAGATAGATAAATATTTAAATAGAAAAATATGTAAAAATAGACCCTTGTGAATCTGGCTTTGAAACCACCTAGAAGGAAGAGAAGCAAATAACCTATAAAAAGTTCTTAATCTTACTATAACAATGGATTAATACTAAATAATAAGCTGTAATAAATATAATAAAAAGCAACTATGAAGAGCTGCTAAAATCGGTAAGATGAAAGTTTGAAAAAGAAGAAATATAAATGCCAATAAACTTGAAAAGATATGCAGCCATATTGGAATTAGGAAATAAAAACAATGAGATATATTTTTGGGACCCGACATTCTGGCACAGATATTTTTTAGTGTAATATATTATTGTACTATCAGTGATAGTAATACTGTATGTAATTACTATGTTATACAACTAGTAATACGTACTGTGTGCTGTTGATAGAATTAGAATTGGCAAAGACTTTTTGTGAATGACCTTAGGCCTAGCTATTTAATTTTTTTTGTATTCAGGTAGATAAATCTCTTAAGTTTCTAAGAGACAAAAGAGCTAAAATAGCCAAGAGAGTCTCTAAAAAATTTTTGGAATAGGTAAAGCCCAAGAGAAAAGATAGTTCCCAAAAGAATCACTATAGCTAATTAACAAACAAACAAAAATATGGGCACAAAGATGGTTTTTGCAGTATTATATTAATAAAAAAGTTGGGAAGTCCATGGGGTGCCTGGCTGGCTCAGTTGGTAGAGTATGCAACTCTTGATCTCGGGGTCATGAGTTTGTGCACCCCGTTGGAAATAGAGTTTACTTAAAAAAAACATTGGCAAGTCCCTAAGTAACCTCTACTAAAAGAGTGCTAAAATTGCATGTTCATGTTTTTGGACTATTATGTAGCCATGAAAAAGAATGAAGTAGAGCTTTATATATTGAAAGGTCTGAAGGGTTTTTTTTTTTCTTTTTAAGATTTATGTGAAAGAGAGAGAGAGCATGGGGAGGGGAAGGGGCAGAGGGAGAAGCAGACTGCCCGCTCATCAGGGAACCCCTTGCGGGGCTCAATCCCAGGATGCTGGGATCATGACCTGAGCCAAAGGCAGGTGCTTAACCGACTGAGCCACCCAGGCGCCCCGGTCTGAAGGTTTTGTATGCTACAAAAAGACAAGTTGCGGAATATGTATGACATGATCTGTAAGATCCACTAAAATGATACATGTAGATACATATTTATAAGGCTGTACATACGTAGGAAAAGACCTGAAATAATTCACACCAGACTATCGGGTGGGTGGTACCCCTGGGGGAAGGGTGGAGACTTGGGAAGGAAGGAATGGGAAAGTTGACATTTTCCGTTTTATTCTGTATACTTCTGGATATGCCACTGATACCAAGTGATCTGATAAAAATATGTAACACTGGTACCGTTGCTGTTTTATGATTTGCTATTAAGAATGTTTAACCTCATGAAGAACCACTTCTAAGGGGTGCCTGGGTGGCTGAATCAATTAAGCATCTGCCTTTGGCTCAGGTCATGATCCCGGAGTCCCAGGATCAAGCCCTGCATAGGGCTCCCTGCTCAGCAGGGAGTCTGCTTCTGCCTCTGCCCTTACCCCACTCATGCTCTCCTCTCTCAAATAAATAAATAAAATCTTAAAAAAAAAAAAAACCACTTTTAAGAAGTTTATTTCCCAAGGAATCAATCCTTTATGTAAGCATGTAATTCAATGGCAGAATTCTAGAAAATAGGGTAGTGAAACTACAGTATCTACTTTTTCACCTTTTCCAAAGTTATAAGTAGGCGATTAAATTTGGCTTCCTGAAGGTGAAATAAGGTAAATTAAACCCACCCAGCATAAGCTGGAGTGTTTAAGGTTCTAACAGCGGATAATAAACTGGTTAACAGCCCTGGAAAGTTCCGTCAGCATATAGAAACGGGATGAGTCAACTGACTTATCACAGCTGAACTCCACCTGGAAAGGTCTGCTAGTTGGAGTGGAAGGAGGAAATGACCTGGATCTGAGGGATATGGGGGATTGCATTTGCCCTTCCAACATTCAGAGCGTATCCTTTGACTTCTTTTCTATGATAGGGGTTGTTTAGGAGAGGATGGTTTGAGAGCTTTAGTTGTGTGCACTGTTTTGTCCTTTATGCGGCATAAAAAGCAACTTATAAACTGTTGGTTAATTTATGCCCACAGTTAGATTGCTGTTGCAAATATTAATTGTAATAGGATATATAAATTAAATTATATATAAAATAATATATAAATTAAATGCTTATTATCAAAAATTTCAAAATATGGAAAAGAATTGTATAGGAACTGTCTAGTAGCTGTCAGCCAACTTCAGTAATTACCAACGAATGGCTTATTTTATCTGTTTTATCTGTGCCCACATTTAATTCCTTTCGTCCTCCCCTGGATTATTTTGGATTTTGAATTTTTTCAGTGTATTGTTTATATTTCATGACTTAGGCTTTTATGACCAATTGCAATAAAGCTGGTTGTCTTTAAGAGTCAAGTCCATGACTTTGGTGTTCTTTAGCATTGTTCTCGTATTAGGGACATTGAGGAGGTGAACAACAACTCTGAAACAAGGACATCAAAGCCATTGTTTTAATACTCGCAGGTATTTGTTAAATACCCTGCTGTACCCTGAAATAAATTCTAGGTATTTGTAAAACTCCCCAAATAAATTCTGATATACCAAAATTCTGATTTAGTAACCCAGTTCTGTCTTGCCCATAATAGAGCAGCTTCTTAATGTCTCTGGACACGTGAGATTTAAATGTGAGGTGGGATTGGTTAAGTTTTTTGCTCTAGTCCTTAGCTGCTGGTATGCTTGACGCTTGTTCTGAGGTCCTCGCCAAAAAAGAACTGTTTCCATTCTGTTTAAAAAAAAAAACAAAAAAACAAAAACCCAAGTAATTTTAAAGTGGAAACTACTAACTGAAAACTGCATAGTGCTTAAAATAGCTCAAGTTTATGTGAAGAAAGTTCCACAGAAGCATAGCACTATTGAAGACTGTCCAATGTATAAATACATTTCCTCATTTTACTGGAGGCTGATTAATACTGGCATATCTTTTGAAATTCTAGTTGATTTGGGATGCCTGAGTAGCTCAGTCATTTAGGCATGGGCCTTCAGCTCAGGTCTAGGATCAAGTCCCACATCCGGCTGCCTTGCTCAGTTGGGAGCCTGCTTCGCCCTCTGCCTGCCGCTTCCCTGGCTTGTGCTCGCTCTCTTCTCTCTCTGACAAACAAGTAAAATCTTAAAAAAAAAAAAGAAAATTCTAGTTGATTTACATGCTTCTGGCATATATAGATAACAGGGAAAATAAACGTCAGAGATTCAGCAAATATTTATTCATTGCTGTGGCTTAAGCAGCGAAGGAAGTGTTTGGAGACAGAATGATGACTAAGTTAGGTTCCTGCCCTCAAGAAGCTGTGGACTTTTTGGAGGTGGAGGGTGATGGCAGTATTGGTGGAATCTAGTTTTATTAATCAAATGGATTTTAAGAAAAGACTTAAAAATAGCTGTGTTTTGCAATTTTTATGGGTGATAGAAACAAGTCTCCCTTTATTAAAAAGGCAATTCGTTAGCATTTCTGTGTTCAGAGGCTACAGAACTGGGTAGGTATTAGGCATTTTAGTATTTGAATTTCATTTTAAAAAATCTCATAATATCTTTTAATTTCAGCTGATGTTTTATTGGCCTGGGGAGGCACAGATAGGAAGGAAGGGCCAGTATTTGTAAATGGAGATTCGCTTATGGATTTGGAAAGACAGGTGAGAAACAGGCTTTCAAGGGTGAATTTTATCTGCCTGTAAGAGTGGGATTTATTTATTTTCAGGGTCTTCTGTATTGGATATGTACAGTAAGTTCTTTGACAGGAAGGCTAATCATTTTTTTAAAAAATTGGGCTCAGACAAAACTGTGAAGTAGGCAGAGTTTGTATTTGGTATTTCGAACCTTCTGGAAGAGTTAGGCTCTCCAGCTTAGATGGCCTGTGACTGGCTCCTCTTCCTCTACCTACCTCCCCTTAGCTCAGGCATACAGATCTCTGAAGATACTAGATGGCAAGTAGGTTTGCCCTGACTGTTCTGAAACTTGATTTCACCTCAGTCTATCTTGGATATTTCCCCAGATCATTACAAAGAAATTTGCCTCATTCTTTTTTTTGTTGTTGTTGAAGATTTTATTTATTTATTTGAGAGATAGAGCAAGCACGAGGAGGGGAAGGACAGAGGAAGAAGGATAAGATGACTCCCCGCTGAGCTCTGAGCCAGCTGCGAGGCTCTGTCCCAGGACCCTAAGACCATGACCTGAACCGAAATCAGACACTTAACTGACTAAGCCACACAGGTGCCCCATGCCTCATTGTTTTCAATAGCTGTGTAGGATTTCATGTACTCATACTATCATTTATTTAATTAGAACCATAAGGATGAAGGATATACACTTTGCTTTATCATTTTTTTGCTTTCATAAACAGTGAACATCTTTATACAACAACATTACATGATTATTTGGGTATGGATATCCAAGTTAACTAGATAAATTAATTTTTACCAATCTTTGGATACATGAAAGTGATAATTGGATTTGCACCTCTTATATTTTTTGTTTATTGGCTCTGTATTTTCCTGTGAACATGATCTTTGCTCATTTTTTGTAAGGTTGCCATTTCTATATTGATTTTTTGGAGTTCACTGTAAATTAAGGAAATTAACCAGATATGTGTTGCAAGTGTTTTTCCACATTCTTTGTCTTTTTATTTACAATATATTTTTGGTTTATAGAAACTTTTATAATTTTTGGCTGTCAAATTTATTGGTCCTGTATAGTTTCTTTGATTTATGTTGCTTTGCAAGTATTCCAGTAGTCTTCTTGTAGTTATACATTTGTGACTTTTAAAAATTAAGCTTCTGTATTTTAAAATTCTTAATATATGAGTACGCATTCATTATAAGAAGTGTTTAAAAACTGAAAAGTGAAAGTCTGTCTTAAAATTATATTCTTTTCCCTAGAGCTAACCACTTACTAAGTTGGATGTATATTTTTCCAGTCTTTTATGTGTGCATTATACTTCAATTAAAAAAAAAAGTTTATCTTACCATTTATTAAGTAGTTGATGGTTGAAAGTGGCACCTTTATTAGTATCCTGAATTCCCCTTAAAAATCATGGGTCAGTTTGTGGGTATTCTATTCTGATCCATTGCTCTAGTTGCTTTAGTTGACTGTTTCTTAGTGTGCCTTTATTTTAAAAAGTTAAATCACTGGGACGCCTGGGGGGCTCAGTCGATTAAGCAGCTGCCTTCTGCTCAGGTCATGATCCCAGGGTCCTGGGATTGAGTCCCTGCATCCGGTTTCTTGCTCAGTGGGGAGTCTGCCTCTCCATTTGACTGCCGCTTCCCCTGCTTGCGCTCGCTCGCTCTCTGACAAATAAATAAAATATTAAAAAAAAAAAGTTAAATCACTAACACATCTTTGTTTTGGTGTAAGGAATGAGGGTGAGGAGCCAGCTGTGCCCTACATAATTTATGGAATAATTTCTCTTCCCCCCAGTGATTTAATATGCTGTCATCAAACCTAGATAATTCTAGAAAGGATAGAAAGGACACCATTATTTCTGACCTATTGAAAGACCATTTTGATTAGGCTTCTATATTGACTAGCTTTCTTCCTATCAGTTTTCCATAATGCAGCCAAGGTGATCTTTTCTAAACATAGCCTTTATAGGCTTCACATTGCTATTTGGATGAAGACCTAATCTTGAACATGGCCTAGAAGACCCCGTGTGGCCCATTCCTTTGACCTCTCTGGTCTCATTTCCAACGACTCTTCTTGTTCTGGATTCCAGTGTATTGTGGCTTTCATTGAGTTCCTCCACCATGTCAATGCTCTTACTTGCTCCAGGGTCTTTACACTCCTATTCCTTTTCTGTCTGGAATGCCCTCCAGACCCCAGTCCTCACACCTTCTACTTCTATCTTGCCCTATTGTATTCCATCATATCCTTCCACTTTCAACTCAAAGTTAACTTCTTGATAAAATCTTCCCTGATTCCCTAGGTAAGTTTAGAAACTGTATGTGTTCTTTACGCACCATTTTTCTTTTTTTAAAAGAAATAATTTAATCTCTCCCCCAACGTGGCGCTTGAACTCATGACTCCAAGATCAAGAGGCGCACATTCTTCCGACTGAGCCAGCCAGATGCCCCACTTTTTTTTTTATTAACAGCCTTTTTGAGACATAATTCACATGCCGTATGATGCATCATTCAAAGTATAAAATGAGTGGTTTTTAGTATATTCATGGAGTTGTGTGACCATCACCATAATCAATTTTAGAACATTTTCTTAACCCCAGAAGAAAGCAGGTACCAGTTAGCAGTTAGTCCCCATTTCTTCCCAAGCCCTCTAGTCCTAGACGACCAGAATGTTTTTTTTGATTGGGTAAAATATATAATATATATAATATAACAGATTTTGTTTTTTTTTTTAAGATTTTTTTATTTATTTGACAGAGAGATAGCCAGCGAGAGAGGGGACACAAGCCGGAGAGGGGGGTGGAAGAGGAAGAAGCAGGCTCCCAGCGGAGCAGGGAGCCGGATGCACGGCTCGATCCCAGGACCCTGGGATCACGCCCTGAGCTGAAGGCAGACGTGTAACGACTGAGCCACCCAGGCGCCCCCAGATTTTGCTATTTTAACCATTGTGTCAAGTTTACAATTCAGTCGCACTAATTACCTTCACAGTGTTGTACAATTATCACTGCTATGTATTTCCAAAACTTTTTTATCACCCCAAACAGAAATTCTGTATTCGTTAAGCAATGACTCTCCATTCCCTTCTTCCCTATCCTCTGGAAACCACCATTCTACTTTCTGTCTGTATGAATTTTCTTGTTCTAGATATTTCATGGAAGTGGAATCATACAATATTTGTCCTTTTGTGTCTGACTTATTTAGCATAATGTTTTCACAGCCTAATCATGTGTCATATTTCCATTCCTTTTTATGGCTGAATAATATCCCATTGCATGCATATACCACATTCTGTTCCTCCATTTATCGGTTGATGGCCATGTGGATTGTTTCTACCTTTTGGCTATCATGAATAATGCTGTTGTAATTAATATACGAGTATCTGAGTCCATTTTCAAATCTTTGGGGTGTATATCTAGAAGTAGAATTGCTGCATCATTGATAATTCTTTTTTTTTTTTTAAAGATTTTATTCATTTTAGAGCATAAATGTGAGTGAGGTGGGTGGGCAGAGGGAGAGGGATAGTCAGACTCCATGCTGAGTGCAGAGCCTGATGTGGGGCTTGATCCTCTGACCCTGAGATCGTGACCTGAGCCGAAATTGAGAGTCGGGCACTCAACCGGCTGAGCCACCCAGGCACTCCTGGGTCATTGATAATTCTATGTTTAACTTTTTTTTTTTTTTTTAAGATTTTATATATTCATTTGAGAGAGAAAGAGAGAGAGCACAAGCAGGAGGAGGGGGAGTGGGAGAGGAGAAGCAGACTCCCCTCTGAGCTGGGAGTCCGACAGGGTCCTTGATCCCAGGACCTGGAGATCATGACCCGAGCTGAAGGCAGACGCTTAACCATCTGAGCCACCCAGGTGCCCCTCTATGTTTAACTTTTTAAGGAACCGCTGAACTGTTTTCTAGAGAGGCTACACCATTTTATGTTCCCACTGGCAATATAGAGGTGTTCTGATTTCTTCACATCATTTACTTTTATTTCTTTGATTATAGTCATCCTAATAGGTATGAAGTGGTATCTCATGGTTTTGATTTTTATTTCCCTGATGATTAATGACATTAAGCATTTTTTCATATGCTTATTGGTCATTGTATATCTTTAGAGAAATATCTGTTCAAGTCCTTTACCCATTTAAAAATTGGGTCATTTTTTTCTTGTTAGAGGGGTTCTTCATATATTCTGAATATTAACTCTTAACATATATGCAAATATTTTCTCTCATTTTGTGGCTTTTGTTTCCAAAAGTCTTTTGGTCCATTTATCTTTTATAGCATTTACAAGTTTGTATTTATAATTTTAAAAATATTTGGGTTAGGGGTGTGTGGGTGGCTCAGTCAGTTAGGCATCTGCCTTTGGCTCAGGTCGTGATCCCAGGGTGCTGGGATCGAGCCCCACATCAGGCTCCCTGCTCAGTGGGGAGCCTGCTTCTCCCTTTCCCTCTGCCTGCCGCTCCCTTTGCTTGTGTTCTCTCTGACAAATAAATAAATAAAATCTTAGAATTAAAAAAATAATTAAAAAATAAAAAAATGTTTAGGTTAATATATGTCTCGACCATTAGAATGTGAACACTGTTAGGGAAGGACTGTATTGGTTTTTGCTCATTTTTATATTTCAAATGCCTAATACAGGTGCTAAGTAGTTTTTGAATGAATGAAGTTCCTTTAAGTTAATATATGAATTGTTTCATTGGTCTGTCTCTTCCATCTTAAATACCAGTTGTATTCCATCTTGGCCTCTCACTTGTTAATCTTATTTTTCAAAATCTTCCCAGTTATTTCCTGGCTCTTGTTAAGTTACTTTGTGTGCCCCTCCACCACTAAACATTGGTATCATTTTAGATAACTTTTTTTTTCTTTCAGAGGGCTTTCTTAGTAGGTTAAAGGCTTCAAGTTCTCTTCATTAGTTTGGGCTTTTTACAACAAAATACCGGAGACTGGGTGGCTTAGACAACAAACATTGATTTGTCATAGTTCTGAAGTCTGGTAGGTCCATGATCAGGGTGCTGGCAGATGCAATTTCTGATGAGAGCCCTCTTGCTGGTTTGTAGATGGATGCCTTCTTGCTGTATCTTCACATGGTACAGAGAGAGATCATCTTTGTCATGTCTCTTTAAGGACATTAATTCCATTCATAAAGGATCCACTGTCATGATCTAATTACTTCTCAAAGACCCTACCTCCAAAAACCATCAAATTGGGTATTAAGCCTTCAACATACTGTTAAATAACAAAAATTCAACTGAGTAAATTTGTTTATTTTTAAGGTTTAATTTTTTTTTTTTAAAGTTTTCTTTCTATAACCAGTGTGGGGCTCGAACTTACAACCCTGAGGTCAAGAGTTGCATGTTCCACTGACTGAGCCAGCCTGGCACCCCTCAACTGAGTAAATTTAAAAATAAAATTAGCTTTATCCAACAATTCATGAATTGGGCAGCATCCTCTAGCAAATAGAAGGGAGCTCTGATGAACTATAGAAAAGGAAAGGTTTTTAAAGACAGAAGGGTAGAAGAGGAAATTATTAGCAAAGAATGCATTGTTTCAGGCAAGAGCACCTTCCATTTTCCTAATGGTCTATCAGGAAGATTATCTCACTAGTGCTAACTAGGTAATTCCATGTTGACTGGTTAAAGGTTGCATTCCTGGGTGGTCCAAACTTTAATTAAGTTGTGTAATAAGTCTTGGTTTGCTGATGTGGAGTTTAGCACAAGTGACTCCATTTTGGCTTATCTCCTTTTTAACAGTTCACTGCTTTTGATGAGACTTGCAGCTTCACTGAGGTGTGACCAAAATTTAAGGCATTAGTACCACTTTCAGCTCTGAAGTTCTGACCATTTCTGTCCTCCTGTCCTTTTTTTTAAAGATTTTATTTAATTATCAGAGAGAGCACAAGTTGGGGGAGTGGCAGGCAGAGCAGGCAGAGAGAGAAGCATGCTTGCTGCTGAGCAAGGAGCCTGACATGGCACTTGATCCCAGGACCCTGGGATCGTGACCTGAGCCAAAGGCAGCCGCTTAACCGACTGAGCCACCCAGGTGTCCTGGTTTCTGTCCATTTTTGTTTGAGGTATTCACAGATTGTGACTTTTTTTTTTCTTTTTTGCTTAATCTCTGTGATAGGCTACAACTTGAGGTTCACAATTTTTTTTAAAGATTTTATTTTAGGGGTGCCTGGGTGGCTCAGTCAGTTAAGCATCTGGCTTCAGCTCAGGTCATGATCCTGTGGTTCTTGGATCAAGCACAGCGTTGGGCTGCCTGCTTAGCGGGGAGTCTGCTTCTCCCTTTGCCTTTGCCCCTCCCTCTGCTTGTGCTTCCTCTCTCTCTCTCTCCAATAAATAAATAAAATCTTAAAAAAAAAAAAGATTTTATTTTCAAGTAATCTCCACACCCAACGTGGGGCTTGAACTCACAACCCCAAGATCAAGAATCATGCCCTGCCAACTGAGCCAGCCCCTCTTTGTTCCTTTTCTGATGTTCCCATCTTAGGGAGATCATTTGCATGGTGGTTAGCAGCTAGGAACATACATGTAAAGCTTTTGAGAGACTGTAATGTGCCAGAGAGATTATTAGGATTATTATATTCAGGATGATTTCCCAGTGTTCAGAATGCACTTCAGAGCTATGGTTCCCAAGACCAAAACCAATCAAAATCAAGTAAGTCAAAGAAACGCCCTGCTGAAGGAAGTCATTTTTTTTAAGCCAACTGGCTTGCTCAGTGATCTTCCATAACTAAGTTTCAACTTTCCCGGAAATGTTAATCCAGGTGCTGTAGGTAGTGGTGGTCACAGCACAGACACCTCCTTGCTCAGGTAAAAGATAAATAAGGCCTATTCTGGTATCCAAAATAACTGCAAAAAAAAAAAAAAAAAAAAAACAAAAACCAAAAAAAAAACCCAAAAAATAAAAACCAAAAAAACAAAAAGAACAATTGTAGCCAGACAGTCTAAGGATTTTTGTTGGGCAGCTATTGTGGATTTTGTAATACTTTTAAGAGTTAAGGAGAGGTTTCTGATCGTAGCCTCAGTTAGATTTACTCCTAACCATGGAAGTAGGGCCCTGCCAAGGAAAGTGAATTTGAATCATGAAAGCCTCCTGATAGGTCTTTTCTAACTTGGCAGTGTAAATTCAGGGGAGTTGACCAATGAGGTGTAATAGTTGGGGGCACACTTTGATAACCAAAGAGGCATTGCCAGCTGTCTAGGCATTTATAGGCCTCAGGAGAATGATTACCATAAACAAAAACGGACCCTGTCTGGGCACAAACCATTCCTGTTAAGATAGTACTGTTAATAGATTAATTCAGAGGAGTTATTGTGTTTGCTCGTTCAAGCCACAGGTCAGTTAGGTTTTCTCTTTAGCTTGAAATAAAAAGTTGTTCTGAATTCCATAGGTTACCCCCCGCCCCCCAGCAGTGGCCTGGGAGATATGGATGCTAGCATCATCTTTCCAGGCTAGTACCACAGTAAAGAAAAGAAAGAAGAAAGGGTTTCATGTTTAGTTAAAATATGAATTCTTGATCCAGTGTCTAGGGAGAAACCACCTCGATGTCAGCTAATCTTCCCGGTCACTTTGATTTGGAGGTCTCTGGTGTTTGTATAGGACCAGATGTCAGGTGCCGTTTTTTGTCAGCTGTGGAATGTGTATCCAGGGTTAGAGTCCCTATCATCTGGGTAGTGAGGAGGCCCTGGTATAATCCCTTCCAAGGAGATTCCAGGGGAATCCTTATTCTTAGTGATTCCATATCAAAAGAGTGGGAGAAAACTGTAAACAGTAGCATGGTGTGTCGTAGCCAGATACTTGGAGAACCCTAAAATTCAGGGCCCGGTCCCAATTTACATGCCTTCTTTACCAAGAACACACATCTTCACTTTCCTTGCATAGGCAAGTGTTTCCCTTACTATAGCATATATTAAAGTTTTTAACCTTTAGAAACCTTAGTTGCTAATGAAAGTAAAGAAGTAAACAGTTGTCATTGCATTAGCATCCTGTGGCTTGGCAGACTTTAAATACTTTCTATAATTTCTAGAAACATGTTTTCCCCAAATATCTTTAATTCCTCTGTAAAAGGAAGCCAAAAATTGATAAACTTATGTTCAGTAATTAGTGTTTCAATATTTTATCTTATTTGGAAATGATATTTAATGAATTTAACTTATATCATCTAAATTTTTAAAAATTATTTTTTTTTATATTTTATTTATTTGAGAGAGAGAGAGAGAGAGAAGACAGCGCAAGTGGGGAGGTTCAGGGGGAGAGGGAGAAGCAGACTCCCTGCTGAGCAGAGACCTCCCCCCCCCCCCCAGTGTGAGGCTCGATCCCAGGACCTCAGGACTATGACCCAAGCCAAAGGCAGACACTTAATCGACGAGCCACCCAGGCGCCCCTAAATCATTATCTAAATTAACAGAACTTCAAGGTTTCAGGTTATCAAAAAGATTGGGAGGAAACTAAAATTTACCTGGAAACTTTTTATTTAGTCTTTTTAATTGTTTTTAACAATTATGTTTAGAATATACACAAAAGCCATTAGACATTAGACAGAGTCAGCCATTGTTCCAAGCTATTTTTTTGGCTGACACATTTTGTGAGAGATAAATGAACTTACTTGACTGGTACAATAAAAGTTTTATATTTAATCTGATAACCTGAAAGACATGTCTGTTTTAGTTAAATCAGCATACTTTAACTAGCTTTTATACTGAAAATTATCCTAGATCATGTGAATTTGAAAAACATTTGGGTGCATTTCTATTATATTTCTGAGATTTGTAAGTACTTAATAAGCACTTATTTTTAAGCCAGTTAAGCAGTTCTATTTTAAAGTAAGCTCTACGCCCAACATGGGCTTTGAACTCACAACTGGAGATCAGGAGTTGCATGCACTACCAACTGAGCCACCCAGGCCCCCCATGGAGAAGACTTTTTAAGATTTGTATTTGTTGGGGCACCTGGATGGCTCAGTAGGAAGAGCATGTGACTTTTGATGCTTAAGGTCATGAGTTCCAACCCCACATTGGGTGTAGAGATTACTAAAGAAAAAAAAAGGATTTGTATTTGTAGAGACAAAATCTTGAGGTTCTGGCCTAGAGTTTAGACAAGAGAGCCTTATTTGCAATTTGAATTTTATTTTCAGTCTTAGGAATTGGGATGGTCTAGATAAGATTTAATATTTATATCTCAAAGGCACAGGGGAAGAATGCAAGTGCCTCTGAGGACTTCGGTTTTGCAAGGTCAATAAGCCTTTTGAGATAAATAGAGGCTTTGGAATTGGTAATAAAAGGAATAGGTGAACTTTGAATTGCCTCTAGAGCTGCATTTCTAATTTTGCCAAGATTTGTAAAATGTAGACAGTTGCTCTCAATTCCTCAAAGAATTGGGTTGCAATTTGAATGACATCATAGGTTGATCCACCCATCTAATTACTTTTTTTTTTTTTTAAGTGAATACTTTTACGAAGGCTTCAGAAGATTTTTTTCTTTCCTTCTGGGTACCTAGTTTCATTTTAGCTTATGGGAGGAGGCCTAAAAAAATTCTTAATCAGGCTCTGTGTATCAGCTTTCAACCCAGCCAATCGCCAGTCACAGAGCTACTTAAAAATTCTTTTAGGTATCTTGTCAGTTTTCACCTGGGACAAACAGCAAACATTTCTGGCCCTATCGAATAACCCCCCTTGAATGTAAGAGGGATCCCCAAGGAGAGTGCAAAAGATAGCTTCCTTTCCTTTCTTTCTGGGGTCCTACAGACATATCTGGGAGAGCTGACTCTGGTAAGAATTTTCATCCTTAGCCACCTTCTCCCAGTTTTTCGGGGATCCCATCTTTAACTCTGTTTTTTTACCAGAATTTGGCAAGATTTTTTAATGTTAGTTTTCCCTTAGCTATTTAAGAGAATAATGTAGCAGTTTACCAGAAAATCTTCCATTTGGGAGGAGCCCTCCTCTGAGATCAGGTATGGGAGGGGTCTGTAAGGTCATTAACTTGGTGGACTTTTGTTTATAGTCCATAAAGGCAGCTCAGATAGAGGAGTACTAGAATGAGTCCTCAAATAAAGGAAGATAGAAGGAAGCAATAAGAATTAAAGCTTTTTGCTTTTACGTACCTTTTACATCTTTAGTTTTTCACCAGCCTTTTAAAACAAATCTTTTAATGAAGCTATTTTGGAATTTTGAAGCCTTTTGGAATCTCTTGCATACCAATTAAAATAGGCGACCCATTCTGTTTGATTTGGAAGCCTTGCTTTTAAGTGCACTTCTTAAGTGATCTTATCTAATTGGAACATTTCTTATAATGGCCATTGTAATTCTAGGTTGTAACTCCTCTGAGAACAGTTTGGTAGGACCCTAGCCACAATTAGAATTTAACCAGCCTTTTCTGTGCAGCCAGATCTAGCTGTAAATGGGGTATTATCCATATTTCTGTCTGGCCACATTTTGGGGCTGCCAATCTGATGGTTACCAAGCCAGGTTGTCAGGACACAAAAAAGCTTAGAAAGATTTTGCCACTTTTGTCAATGTATCCTGTGGACCATAGTTCTTAGGCATAAAATAGGGGCGCCTGGGTGGCACAGCGGTTAAGCGTCTGCCTTCGGCTCAGGGCGTGATCCCGGCGTTCTGGGATCGAGCCTCACATCAGGCTCCTCCGCTATGAGCCTGCTTCTTCCTCTCCCACTCCCCCTGCTTGTGTTCCCTCTCTCGCTGGCTGTCTCTATCTCTGTCAAATAAATAAATAAAATCTTAAAAAAAAAAATAAGCAGGGGTGCCAGAAGGAAGCATGCTAGACTCTCTAGAGTTTAAGGATCCCAACTTTAGTTGTCCTAGGGCTGAGCTGATACAAAGGGATGTGCCTCAGGGTTGGGAATTGTACAGTATTACAGTGTAACTCATTGCACAGAAATTTTCTTGAGGTTGGCAGGTGACCTAGTGTCAACCTAACCTGTTCAATGACCTGCTTAATGCAGGAATTTTTGAGTTGGGTGATGGGTACTCTAACAGCTCTTAAGTGTTCTGCCAGTGCCCACTGATTTTTGTGGCTTTTTTTTTACTTCTGAGATTCTGTTAGCTATAACCCTTTATCTACACAAAATAAAACAAACAGATGTGCATTTGAACATACCAGCAGCAACCAAAAGGTGTTACTGTGGACTGGCCAAGAGAAGGCCTTGCATACCATCACCAATTCTCAGCATGCCTTAAACCAGCAGACTCTAGTAAGTGGGGACTGTAGGTTGGAACTGAGGAAAGGACTAAACCACCAAATCCCAGTAAGTGGCTACTGTGACTGGAACTGAGGAAGGGTATTCTAAACAACTGGGGAATGGTGGACTGAACCAAGAGGTAGGGACTCAGGTTCCACATGGAACTGTGTGTCAGCTCAAGCTGACCCATGAAGACTTGGACTGAAAAGCTGGTTATTTTAGGAGTTCAGCACAAAGAGAGCAGAGCTCAGAAAGGACAGGAACTTCCCAATTCCCAATGGCCCCCAGAAATGGCGAGAAAGAAAGAGAACTTGAACAGTTCATGGAGTACCACATCTGTGTTTCTTGTTATCCCCAAAGCTATCAGAAGTCTCTCTTGATCCTGCCGCTTTCACCAAATTTGTTAAATAACAAAAATTAAGCAGTGAATTTAAAGATCAAATTGGTTTTATTCAACAATTCATGAGTCGGGCAGCATCCCATCTAGTAAATAGAAAGGAGCTCCACCAAGCTGTAGAAAAGGAAAGTGTTTTAAAGGCAGAAAGGGGGGTGGAAAAAGGAAATTATTAGCAAAGAATATATTATTTTAGGCAAGGTCACCTTCCTAAGGGGAATCGAAGGGGCGTATGGATGGATTATCTCACTAGTGTTGACTGGCTAAAGGTTACAGTTTTTGGTGTTGAAACTGCAGTTAGATTGGGTATTAGGTCCATTGCTGACATGGACTTTGGCATGAGTGACTCCATTTTGGGGCCTGCTGTCTCCTTTTTAATAATATGAATTTTAAGGAGGACACAAGCATTCAGTCTATAGCAGTACTATAGCTAACGAAGTTAAAGAATGAAGTAATTAAGCAGACTAGGACTCTAGCATCATCTGCTTCACAGGAGAGCCAGGATAGAGCGTCTGAAGACACTCACATTTGTAGGAAATTAGTCTGCCTGTAGAAGGGGTAGGCAATCATTTCTATAGATTTGTAATTTATATAATTAATCCCTAATTCATATATATAATTAGTAATAAATTCATAAATACAGGTCTTTAATAAATATGAACTATCCTTAGTTTAAGAGAATTATTATGAGTCTATACAATAATACGAATTTTCATAGCTCAACAGAAAGAGTAACACTCAGTGGTTGTCTTACATTTTTTTTCTCTTTCTCCTAGATTTAAGCAGTCAAGTTAAATCACGCTGGGCAATCATGGCAGAAGGTGGATTCGATCCCTGTGAATGTGTTTGCTCTCATGAGCATGCAATGAGAAGGCTGATCAATCTGGTGAGATGACTGGGACAGTTCTATTCAGAATTGAGCTGTACTCCTTCTGTCCTATTTTTGTGGGAATGTTGGTTGTTGGAGAATTTTCATCTGATGGTCACTAAAATTATTTCATAATTGAAATTCCACAGTGGTTTAAGTCATAATGGTCAAAGTCCCTGCCAGCAATTCTTTTATTAGAGATAGAAACAAATTGTTATCTATTTATGGTAGATTTATGTTGCTGATATCACCATTGTAGGTAAGTAACACGTGTGTATAGCCTTTTCTGTTCTGTATTAAGGAATATAGTCTTTAGCTATATGGAGTGTATTTACCTGATAAATTGCTATGAAGTCACAGTTCCTGTTGTGACATGGTTCAGATTCTACTCTAACAAATGACACGACAATAAAAATCTCTCTATAAAGCATTTCCAAATCCAAATCAATTATTCTACGGAGGCAGGTTTCTGAACAACAGGCTTTAGATGGTCTCACTGAATTGATTGTTGTGAGATTTGAATTTGTAAGGTTTTTAAGACTTTCCTAAGTCTCTAGAATCTTAAATACAGGACTTTTTATGTATTATACTTCATACTTTTTATGTGCAAAAGAAGAAACTAACTATTAACAATAAGATATATTATCATTTTATAGAACATTTTATTGTTCTAGAATACTCTTGTATAGAAGTATGTTATCATAGACCAGTTGGTAAAACCAGAAATAAACATTTGCTTAAATATTTGAATTTTTGGTGGTTAATAAGCAGGTTTTTTGCTGACTCAGTGTCTATATATAGTGATCAGAAGTGTGTTTCTTGTGAATGATATTCCTCTTAGAGTCAGCATATGCTGGGATTTATGATCCTAAAGAATGTCTTAGAAGGAAATCAATAAAATAAGAACTTATAAATTAGACTTGTGGCTATAGAGAAAATGGCAATATCTCTGATAACTTGATATAAAAATAGATGAGTCCGAAGAAAGAGTATTTAAAATATTTTCTCCTATTTATGACATTAAATAGCTGATAGTTTTTATGTCTAAATTTAAACATAAGGCAATTTTTTTTTTTCAAATTACGTGATACGAGGAACAGAAAAATAGACTTGAATTTAACTGGTAAATTTTCCCAGGAGATCAGTATTTAATAAGAATTACTACCTCTTTTTTTCTTAGTACAGTATTTTGTATTTAACATAGTATCCATCTTTTTTCTCTTAGCTCTGCTGCTTTTTTTTTTTTAGAGATGGCTAAAACTAAGCCCTACTTTTTATGATTCCCTGTACCTTTCTATCCTCTTTAGTAGACTGTCAGGAAAACCGTATTTAGCTTTTGTTTTGTTTTGTCTTTAATGCATACCTTCATGCCTGATGGAACATTGTATAGCAATCCTAGTGGAAAGTACTTTATGTGAACATAGATTTTAGATTTTACAAACCTTTAAAAGGCTACAGTTTTTAGTCTGTGCTGGGTATTTCACGCAGTATCAATCACTGATGGGTGATCCTGGATGGAGGATCCAGTGGTGTATAACATGCTGATAGCAGAATTGAAGATGCCAGAAGGGAGGAGAAACTCACTTGATTCAATAGGAAACTTGCTGATTAGGCTTGATAGGCATTTGTTTGATTTGAATTGTACTTTATAATTTTTGTTTCTTCTTTTATTTAAACTCCAAATCAAGCAGCATTTTGGGGCCATATCTACCTTGTAGCTATTAAGTGCTTTCTAAAAACTTTTTTTTCTGAAAGAGTGTCTTTTGAAATAAGATCTCTAATTTCAAAAATTCAGAAATAAGGTCTAACTTCTCTACATTCAGTAATGTGTAATACTCTTTATTGTAGCGTTATTTTTAGTAGTGAATAGTTATAAACAAACCCAGTTACCTACCAGTAGGGCAGTGGTTATATCATGGTATGTTCATATGATGGAATCTTATACAGATGTTTAAAATAACTATGTCTTTAAAGAATATATAATCACATAAGGGAAATTCATATATGAAATGAATAAAAAGCAAGATACAGAAATGGCCTTTAGTACGGTCTTGTTTTTCTGTACCCACACACACCATATATATGTGTGCACAGGAAAAAAAGACTTGAAGAAACTATGTCTCTAATGTTAACAGTGTTTATCTCTGGATTGTAGGTTATAAGGTGAGACTTTTTTTATGGTTTTCTGTATTTTCTATGATAATGTATCTTATAATCAGAAAAAGGTTATTTAACAAAAGCTATCTTTTTTTCATTTAAATATTGTCAGCTTATAAATACTAGGCTTTTCTACCTCTCACTCATTCATTATCTTCTACTCTTGTACTTTTTAGTACCTTTATCTTATTACTCTGTGAAAGTCTAACTCCCCAGCTATATTTTTAAAAGTTTATCCAAGGGTATAATTTTTCTGTATTAGTTATAACCATCAGGGTTTAGATTTCTGCATGTTCAGGAAACTCATGGATATGATAATAATGTATTGCAGTATGATGATAGAGCAGAAACTTATTCTCATCTTTCTAAAAATGGACACTGAATTCATTCTTGCAATAGAGTAGCATCTCGTTAATTTTAGGTACTAGTTTCGAATTCTTGTTATTTTTTTTACCTCATATAATCAAGTTGGATTTTCTTGTATGTTCTGTGGAAATAGATGGGCTTCACCAAGGAATATATTCATCTTAGGAGCAGTTAAGATTTTACCATTATTTCCTTTTTATTTTAATAAAGTTCTATTCATTCACAATTTAAAAGTAACTTCTTTTCCTAATTTAGTAACTATCAGTTAAGGTTCTTTATTACAGGTTCTAGATGGTCTGGCTGATATAAGCAGAAAAATACATATTAAAAGGATATTATGTGGCTCACACTGGAGAACCTGGCACGGAAAATGAATAGGATCAAAGGGAGGGTAGGAGGGTAAGTGTCAAAACAAGAAAAGAGCCAAAGTCGTGCTGTAGAACAAGAGCAGCCAAGATGCTGCTTGCTCCCAAATTCCAGAATTTTATATGTCCAAGTGATGATGCAACATCTCCATTTAGAGAAGTAGTAGACATCTTACATTTAATGTATGCATTACCAAACTTTTTTTCTTGCCCTGAAGCTTAAACTTCCTTGTCTTCTCTATTCATTCCATTACTCTGGTTGCTTAGGCAATACCTTTTGTGTCAATTTTTACTCTTTCAACCTCATAGCTAACGCAGAAACAAACCTTTTGGCTTAACCTTGAAAATATATCCAGAATCCAGACATTTCTCACACTTCCAGTGCAACATCCTGATCTAGTCTACCATCAGCTCTTGCCTGGATTATTGAAATTAGCCTCCTTATGAGTCTCCTTGCTTCTACCCTCCTGTCATGCCCCACTTTCTTCAAGTTTAGTTCTCACTACAGCAGCTGAAGTGATCTATTTTCGATATATCAGGTAATGTTCTCCTTCCCTCAAAATCCTACCGTAGCTCTGCACAACACTTAGTGGGAAAAAAAAACACCAAAATTTACATAGCCCTCCATGATCTGTCCCCCCTCTACCCCACTCTTCTCCTTTGCTCATTTTGTTCTAACAATTCTGGCCTTCTTGCTGTTCTTGGAAAATACTCAAATACAAAGGATCAAGAGTATAAAGACTTTAGACTTTTCAGCAGCAGAACTGGAAGGCATTGACACAAAGATGTTAAGTTCTGAAGGGAAATTATTACAAATCCAACATTCTGTATTCAACCAAAGTATCAGTCAAATAGGAGGGAGTCTTCAAAAATGCCATCTCATGTACCATGTCTTAGATAGTTACTAGAGGATGAACTATTTTTCGCCAAAAAGGCGGCATAAACCCAGGAGGAAGAAGAAGATCTGAGTGTAGAAAGCAGGAGATCTGGCACATGCAAGAAGCCAAAGTAACTTCAGGATAATGGTGAACAGAGATCCCAAGGTGATAGCTGTGCACCAGGACTGCAAGACAGCTGGTTTCATTGAGAGGGTGTCACACGGCTCTAGCAGAGATGTTTTTCAGAAAGATGAATTGATAGAATACCTGGTGAGGGGCGCCTGGGCGGCTCAGTCGTTAAGCGTCTGCCTTCGGCTCAGGGCGTGATCCTGGTGTTCTGGGATCGAGCCCCACATCAGGATCCTCCGCTGGGAGTCTGCTTCTTCCTCTTCCACTCCCCCTGCTTGTGTTCCCCGTCTCACTGGCTGTCTCTCTCTGTCAAATAAATAAATAAAATCTTAAAAAAAAAAAGAGAGAAAAAGAATACCTGGTGAGTCTAGGTGTCTTGTGATTTAGAAAACTGAAAACAAGTCGTCAAAAGTCATAGAAAACCAAGTAAGTGGGGGAAAAAAGAATAAGGAAGTACAGAAAATAGTACAGAAAAGAAAAAGTAATTGTATTTACTACATGATTCAACTGTGAAGAGCATTTACGTAGTCATAATGTTAAAGCTGACTATTGCGCTAAACAAACTTATGATGTAACTATTAGGAGATGGCAAGAGTGCACATGTGTGGTTTGTTCAGAAAAGAGAGAACTAGGTCTTCATATTTTATACTGGTGAATCAGTGGATATTGCTTAAAACTGAAAAATCAAGAAGTAGCAATGCATATTTATATATAAAGACATGGAGGTAAATACTAAATAATCACCTAAAAGTTGAAAGTGGCTGCCTCTGTGGGAGGGGAAATGGGTAGGAAGGGATAGGAACTGCTCTTTTTGGGAGACAGCACACAACCTATTAGAAATACAAGAAGACACATATTTTAGAACTATCTGAGAAATGATCATGAAAGCCATAGAGATGCCTTTGCAGGTTGGAGTATGAGAGAGTGTGTGGGAGGTGTGTGTGTAGGTCAGTATAATGTGTTTATAAATACATAGAAATGGTTTCCAAGGGATCTCCCTTGGGCTCATAATGTTACATTGAGGAGAATTTGAAGCTAGTCTACATGCTAGTTTAAGCCCATAGAAAGTCTCTGATGTAAGTTTTCCTTTTACAAATGAGGAAACTAAGGCACAGAGAGGTTAAGTCACTTTTCCTAGGCATCGGAGCTGACCAGAGAGTGGCAGAGGCATATTCAAACCTGGCAGTTTAGGCCTAGGCCCTGGGTTGTTTCTTTAGTGCCATGTTCAGTTCTGCTGCCTGTTGGTCTCCTTCAAGCACCTTTAAAAACCCTGTATTTGTGATCAGGGGGGCCCTAGGGGGTTAGGAGAAAGCAGTAAGGGAGATTCGTCACCGTATTTTCACATTTTAAAACTATGTGAATGCATTACCTAGTCAAATAATTAACCTTAAAAATAAAACGTTTTAAAAATTTATTTATTTGAGAGAGAGAGAGCCACCACGGGAGGGGCAGAGGGAAAGGGAGAAAGAGTCTTCACACTCCCCGCTGAGCTCGGAGCTTGATGTAGGGCTTGAGCCCATGACCCTGAGATCATGACTAGAGCCAGAATCAAGAGTCACTGGCTTAACTGACTGAGCCACCCAGGCGCCCCTAGAAACAAAACTTTGTAAGCTACTTCAAAGACATTATAAGCAGTAAAATAATATAAATAATTAGTACAGACTGTTTTCACTGAGGAATAAAATTTTTGAATGCACTATTGTTACATGATTTGAAAAGGAAATATATCCTGTGATGTTTAGCCTTCCAATAATTCTAATAAGACTTTTTTCTGTTCTTACATTCTTTGATTTCTAAATTGGTTAATTTTTTCTCATCAGTATTTAAAAAAATATATAAAGATAGAAAAAGCTAGGGGCACCTGGGTGGCTCAGTTGGTTAAACATCTGACTTCCTCTCAGGTCATGATCTCCAGGTCCTGGGATTGAGCTCTGCATTGGGCTCCCTGCTCAGCGGGGAGTCTGCTTGTCCCTCTCCCTCTGCCCCCTCCTCCCCCACTCATGCTGTCTCTCTCTCTCTCAAATAAATAAAACCTTTAAGAAAAAATAGAAGAAGCTTGTATGTCTCCTAAGGCAAAATGGACACAAGCAGCAGTTCAGATTTTTTACTCTTGCCTCATCAGTGCTTATGTAAGTTTTGATTCTTTAACTGCTAAGCTGTACTAGTACAAAGAATATAAATGTGATTTTCATTCATTTTATTGTCTGTCTACAGTATTGACTTTAAAACAAATGACTGTATTTCTGATTGTATTATAGGAGTGTTTTAAATGATACATTATAAACAGAATTTAAGTGTAAGGTTGGTAAGCCTGCAGTACAAAGAATGCCCATTTTGGGGTGCTCTTGACAAAGCTTTGCTTTCTCACTTGGCATGTCTCCTTCCAATGATTTAATTACATCATTGAGTCATACACATGTTCATAACACAGTTGTATTTTGCTAGGTGCATGTATGTTTCTGTTTGTCTCAGGAATGTTCGGAAACATTAATAAAAAGAGGCATTATCTGACATTATAGTCTATTTCTATCCTAATTAGTGCTTTACTCATTAAATACTGGCTGATAAGACTCAAAAGAAGTGGATAAGAATATGCAGTGAGAATTCCTTTCAATTAAAATCAGGTATCTTTATCAAGTTATTTTATGTTTCATTACTTGATGTAATATGGGACTAGGCCCAGTGATAAATATGAATTTTTTAAAAATTAAAAAAAAATTTTTAAAGATTTTATTTATTTATTTGACAGAGAGACAGCCATCGAGAGAGGGAACACAAGCAGGGGAGTGGGAGAGGATCCCAGGGATCCCAGCGGAGCAGGGAGCCTGATGTGGGGCTCGATCCCAGGACCCTGGAATCCTGCCCTGAGCCGAAGGCAGACACTTAACGACTGAGCCACCCAGGTGCCCCTAAATATGGATTTTTCTTGACGTAGTAGTAGAATACTACTACATGTGTAGAAAGATGCCAACACAAAATTGTAATCGAATTATAAATCATTTTTTTTAAAGATTCTATTGATTGATTTGAGAGAGACGGAAAGAGCAAGAGCAGGAGGAGGAGCAGAGGGAGAGGGACAAGCAGACTCCATGCTGAGCATGGAGGCCGATGCGGGGCTCAATCTTATGACTCTGAGATGACCTGAGCCAAAATCAAGAGTCGGACACTTAACCAGGTCAGCCACCCAGGTGCCCCATAAATCATTTTTTTAAGTCATCTGGTATGTTTTGTGCGTTCTCCTTGTGAGGTTAGTAATTTTTTTAAAAGCATTTCCTTATAACTACTGTATGTAGTTTTTTTGTTTTTTGTTTTTTTTAATGACTGATATTTTCTTAAAACAATAAAAATGGCCTGTAGAGGGACTTTTTCCATTCTCATTGAAGCCATTTGCAGAATTATCCTGGTTTCACCCTCTTCTGCTCCCTTGCCACCTCCTTCTCCTGTTCTCCTTGACTGGCTGTCTCTTGGCATAAAGTTTCTTCTATTAATGATAGGAGTTCCAGAAAGAGAGAACAGATAGATTTAGTAATGTGAACTCAGATTATGCTCTGCGTTTTTCCTGTTCTTTGTTGTAACCTAAGATTTGGAATACAGATAATCCCTTTTTTTTGGTTTGTTGAGCTCTGTTTTTCAACTCTAAGCAGTGTAACTGATACTTCTACATTTTTAATTTACTTTATTTTCATATTAAAGTACTGTAAGCATGTGATCTGGGAGATCCTTGGTCAGATTCCTCTTTATAGGCCCAGAGGCCCTGTAAATTGTGGCTAGTGTTCACTGTACTTAAATAAGTCACATTAAAATTGATTGGCCTTTTTCCCAGAAGAAAAATATGTGTGTCTGAAAAATTTCTTGAGAAACCTTTCTACCTAGCAAATACAGTTACTGCTAGTATCTTTTGTTATTTTATATTAATTGTTGTAAAATAGTTACTGAAATAATATATGAATATGTTCTTTCAAAAAAAAAAGTATATTAAAAGTAAAACTAAACTCCTCACACACTTCTCTGTATCTGGCTTATTCCCTACTTCCTTAAATGAATTTGGTGTGCATCTTCCCAGCTCTTTCTAACAAATATATATTTAGATACTGTGGTGTGTGTGTGTGGGTGTCTGTGTATTTATATATATATTTCCCCAATTTAATAATAATATTTAGCATTGTACATGTGGCTACAAAGCCTTTTTAATCATCTGATTAACTTTTGGGTTTTATTTTAGTCGATAAAGAAAATTTTTGTCAACTTTTTTCTTTCAAATCTTAATACTTTTTATCAGTATCATCCAGGCATTGGAAGACTGGTTAGTCCTTCTATGGTTAGAGGTATAATTCACTTTACCAATTAGGAAGTGAGATTATGTTTTATTTAAAAGATAAAATGGTGATTGCATGTCAGTATATTTAATTCAATAATTCAAGCAGTATACTAAGTGTTGAAAGAGAAAATAAAAATCTCCCTATATTCTCCAACCCTTCATTGCTTCTTTACTGAATATGAACTATTAACAGTTTCGTTTATATTATTCCAATTGTATGTCTGCAAAGCAAATTACTGCAAAACTTAGTGGCATAAAACAACCTTTTATTAAGCTGGTAAACTGAAGTACCTACAGAGTGTAGTGGAGATGGCTTGTGTGCTGCTTCATGTCTGGGTTCTTAGCTGTAAGACTTGGAGGCTGGGAGCAGGAAGCATCTGGAGGCTCACTTACTCACTGTCTGGCAGTTGATCCTGGTAGATGCCTGAAACCCTACCTAGTGCTGTCAGCCAGAACACTTACATATGGCTTTTTCATGTGGCCGCTTGGCTTCCTCACAGCATGGTGGCTTGGTTCCAAGGTTGAGTATCCATCCTAAGGGAGGATGGTGGAGGGAGAGAACCAGGCAACAAGGGGATACTTTTTTTTTATTATTATTAATTTCCTTAACTAATCTGTGCACCCAACGTGGGGCTCGAATTCACAGCCCAAGATCAAGAGTCGCATGCTCTACTGCCTGAGCCAGCCAGGCGCCCCAGCAGCTGGATGTTTTTTATGGCCTAGCCTAAAAAGTCCCATACAGCACTTCTGTTATACTTTAAAAAAAAATTTTTTTTAAACATTTTATTTATTTATTTGATAGCACAAGCAGATGCAGCAGCAGGCAGAGGGAGAGGGAGAAGCAGGCTCCCTGCTGAGCCGGGAGCTCAACGTGGGGCTCGGTCCCAGGACCCTGGGATCATGACCTGAGCCAAAGGCAGATGCCTCACTGGCTGAGCCACCCAGGCGCCCCTTTTTAAAAATTTTTATTTTAAGTAGGCTCCATGCCCAGTGTGGGGCTCAAATTCACCACCCTGAGATCAAGAGTCACATGTTCTACCGACTAAGTCAGCCAGATGCCCTCTTTATTAAATTTTTTTGTTGTTATACTTTTTTTTTTTTTAAAGAATTTACTCATTTGAGAGAGAGAGAGAGTTCACAAGTGGGGAGAGGGGCAGAGGAAGAGGGAGAGAGACAAGAAGACTACCTGCTGAGCAGGGAGCCCATAGTGGGGCTCAATCCCAGGACCCTGAGATCATGACGTGAGTGGAAGTCAGATGCTTAACTGACTGAGCCACCCAGGCACCCCGATCCTTTTTTTTTTTTTTTAAAGATTTATTTATTTATTAGAGAGAGAGAGAGCATGCACATGTGAGTGCAGCGGGGAGGGACATAGGGAGAGAGAGAATGTCAGGCAGACGGCCTGCGGAGCACGGAGCACAGAGCCCAATGTGGCGCTCAACCCACAAACCCGATACTGTGACCTGAGCCAAAATCAAGAGTTGGTAATTCAGTTGACTGAGCTACCCAGGTGCTCCTGTTATACTTTTGATAACAGCGGTCAGCAAGCCTACTAAGGTTCAAGAGGGGAGGAAATAGACTCCACCTCTTTTTTTTTTTTATTAAAGTATAATTGACAAACAATATTAGTACAACAAAATGATTTGATACTTACATATTACTAAATGATCACCACAGTAAGTCTAGTGAACATCTGTCCTATGTAGTTGCAAAGAAATCTTTTGCTTTGTGATGGGGACTTTTAAGATCTACTTTCTTAGCACCTTTTAAATATGCAATACAGTATTATTGCCTGTAGTCACCATGCTATACATTACATCCCCATAACTTATTTTATAACTAGAACTTGTACCTTTTGACCCCCTATATCCATTTTGCCCATCCTCTACCACCCATCTCTGGCAACCACCAATCTGTTCTCTGTTGATTAGCTTGGTTTGTCTTTTTAAATTTCACCTATAAGGCAGATTATACAGTATTTGTCTGTCTTTGACTTATTTCACTTAGCTTATGTCCTTAAGGTCCATCTGGGTTGTCACAAATGGGAAGATTTCATTCTTTTTATGGCTGAATAGTATTCGTGTGTGTGTGTATGTGTGTGTGTGTGTCTACACACATCGTCTTTATCCATCAGTAGACACTTAGGTTGTTTCCATGTCTTGGCTATTGGAAATAATGCTGCAGTGCACGTGGGTGTGCTTATATCTTTTCAAATAAATGTTTTCATTTTCATCAGATAAATACCGGAAGTGGAATTGCTGGATCATGTAGCAGTAGTTCTATTCTTAATTTTTTTGAGAAACCTGATACTGTTTTCCATAGTGGCTGCACCAATTTACATTCCCACCAGTAGTGCACAAGGGTTTCCTTTTCTCCACATCTCCACTAATGCTTGTTATTTCTTGTCTTTTTGGTAATAGTCATTCTAACAGGTATGAGGTGATGTCTTCCTATAGTTTTGATTTGCATTTCCCTGATGATTAGTGATGTCAAGCATCTTTTCATGTACCTCTTACCCATCTGTATGTGTTCTTTGGTTAAATATCTGTTTAAAATTTTTAAATCAGATTGTTTTTTTGCTGTTGAGTTGTAGGAGTTTTTTTAATATTTTGGATATTAATTTGTTATCAGACAGGTGTTTTGCAAATATTTTCTTTCATTCAGTAGGTTATCTTTTCATTTTGTTGATGGTTTCCTTTCTTGTGCAAAAGATTTTTAGTTTGACATAGTCCTACTTAGTTATTTTTGCTTTTGTTGCCTTTGCTTTTGGAATCAGATCAAAAATACATCACTAATACTGGTATCAAGGAGCTTACTGCCTATGCTTTCTTCTAGGAGTTTTATGATTTCAGGTTTTACGTTCAAGTCTTCAACCCATTATGAGTTAATTTTGATGTTAATCCATTTCTTAGTTACTACCCTCTACCTCTTAACGGGGAGTAGAGAAATCTGGAAGAGCATGTGTGACTGGAAATACTACTATGGCTGTTTTTGGAAAATACAGTCTGCTAGGTACATCTTTCTAGAAATTTGTTTTACATAGAAGGGATCCATAGTACCCATACGTTTCTGCAACTTTTTCTCACTTTATGTATCTTTTCATGTTAGCAAATGTCTTAGTTTGGTTTTCTAAACAATATTATAGATCGGGTGGCTTATAAACAACAGCAATTTATTCTTCACAGTTCTGGAGACTTGGAAGTTCCAAGAGTAGGTGCCAGCATGGGTTCTGGTGAGAGCCCTCTTCCAGGTTGCAGACTGCTGTTTTCTTGTTGGATCTTCACATGGTGGAGAGAGTGCAAGAGCATTCTGGGGTCTCTTTTAAAAGGGCATCAGTCCTGGGAGCCTGGGTGGCTCAGTCAGTTAAGCATCTGCCTTCAGCCCAGGTCATAATCCCAGAGTCTCAGGTTCGAGCTCTGCAGCAGGCTCCCCTTCGCAGTGGGGAGTCTGCTTGCCCTCTGACCCTCCCCTGTCTCGTGCTTGTGCGCTCTCAAATAAAAAATAAATTAATTAATTAAAATAAAAATCTCTCAAATAAAAAAAAAATCTTTTAAAAATAAAGGCCATCAGTCCTATTCATAAAGGCTCCATCCTTATGGCCTAATCATCTCTGAAAGGCCCCACCTCCAAATACTAGCACATTAGGGATTTCAACATTTTTAACAGTGTAATGGTATTGGAATTTTCTCTTTTTAGTAACACAGGTAAGATGTAAATATTTAAATTGTGAATACTTGAAATAATATAGAAAAATAGAGCAAAAAGTCAAAGTCTTTTGACTTTGGCAACTTCCCGTTGCCTACCCCTCACCTCTCTGGACCCCATGACCACTATTACTTGCTTGGCCAGAGGTTGCATTTAGTTTGTGAACTTTCCAGTCACATATCTATGCACTATGCATTTATATATCTTTACAGATTCAGATAGATAGATAGATATACAGATAGATATATATAATCAGAATTGCCTGTACCATAAGGGTATAGCATGTGAATTTTACTGTTCTCTTGTCGGTGGCCTTAAATTGTGTGTTGATTTTTGGTTCAATAAATTAATTAAACTCAAAATCAGAAGGTATTTTGTAGGATTGGAGAAAGTATATGTATATCATATTTGGGCAAAGTAGCCCAACGTATTAGTGTTAGACATTTAAAAAATATTTTCAAAATATTCAGACTTGCCTTTAACCCAGTTATTTGAAGTCTTGAAGCTTATAAGTTGCATGGATTATTGTGGTTGCCACAAGTTATTTTTGTTAATGTTACAGGAAAATATGTAGAGATGCTACTTAGTCATTAAGAACTAAGTGTGATCAGGGGCAACTGGGTGGCTCAGTCGGTTAAGCATCTGCCTTCGGCTCGGGTCATGATCCCAAGGTCCTGGGATTGAGCGCCGCATCCCACTCCCTGCTCATCGGGGAGTCTACTTCTCTCTCTGCCCCTCCACCTCCCTCTGTTCATGCTCTCTCAAATAAATAAAATCTTAAAACAAACAAACAAACAACAAAACAACTAAATGTGATCAGAAATAGTAGGTTCTAGCTGATCTCCCAGTTGAAACATTGGACTTCTGCAGTAGTGTGATTATGTAGGAATATTTGAATTGAATGTTCTTTGTTTGTATTTTGTCATTTCTTTAAAATATTCCGCCTGTAGTTTGGCAATGTGTATGAAAACTTAAAATGTGTATACCTTTATTCTAACAGTTTCTCTTCTTACTCTAATGAGATTATTAAATGGGTAAGAATGTATTTATAGAAACGTTCACCTCAGCATTGTTTTTCATGTACAAATTTGGAAATGATGTAATTAAATGGAATGCTGTGCAACATTAAAAGTTATGTAGAGCAGGGTTGGGGCATTAAAAGATTTGTGACGGGGGTGCCTGGGTGGCTTAGTTGGTTAAGTGTCTGATTCTTGGTTTCAGCTCAGGTCATGGGGTTGAGTCCCCCACTCAGCAGGGAGTCTGCTTCTCTCTCTCTCTCTCTCTCTCTCTCTCTTTCCTCCTCTCTCCCTCTGCCCCTCCCCACACACATGTGCTCTCTCTCTAAAATCTTTTTTTAAAAAAAGATTTGTGACTAGTTGTTGAGTATGGCAAAAAGATAGCAAAATAACACGGACAGGGTTCTGTTTTATAAAATTATATATATATACACACACACACACACACACACACACACACATATGCAGTTGACTCTTGAACAACATGGGTTTGTACTGTGTGGGTCCACATATACACAGGGGTTTTTTTGATAGATATAGTACCGTACTGTATTTTCTCTTACGCTTATCTTAATAATGTTTTCTCTAGCTTGCATTATTATGAGAATACAGTGTATGATACATATGGCATATAAAATATGTGTTAATCAACTGTTATTGCTAAGGCTTTCAGTCAACAGTAATCTATTAGTAGTTAAGTCTTCGGGGAGTCAAAACTTACACATGGATTTTTGACAGGGGTCAATGTCCCTAACCACTGTGTTGTTCAAAGTTCAACTGTATTACAAATATGTATGTCTGCAATATATTAACCAGAATGTTAACAAGGAGTTATTGTATGGAGGGATTTTGTCCATTTTGGTCTCTGTTCTATCCCTGAGTACTAGTAGAACATTACTGAGCCACATTAGAATGTAGGAAATGTTCTGTATTTATGTTTTGAGGAAAGCCACAGGAATCTCACAGCTCAGAGATTTTCAAGCCAACCTTACAACTGTGAGCTGTGTGAGGTCTGGCTAGAGAAGACATTGACCCAACTGTTTAGTCATTGCTTTGAAAGTTCTTTTTTGTTGTTGGTTAGAATTTCATTTTTTAGAAAATAGTAGTGATAAATTTGAGCATACTTATTTCACAAATAGGCAGCCCTGTTTAATATTAAAAGGACTTTTTCTCTCTTGCCTGTGTATTATTGCTATGATGCTATGATCTCAAAACATTATCCTGTGGGCCATGAACTGGGTTTTCTTTGTACATATTTAATTTTATATATGTTTAATTATATCACTTAATCCTTAAAATGCCGTAAGCTTCATAATGTTATGTAAGTAGGCATGTGCAAGGAGGAATAAAGCAGATGCTGGCCCCACCCCCGCAGCCATCCCTGAGGGTTAACAGCCTCACCTCCAGAGCCACCTCCAAGGGCTAACAGAACAGGAAAGGCTTAGCCACAGAGCTGGCTCAGAAGCCTCTACAGGGGGACTTCCAAGAGCTGAACAGCCACACAAAAGGTGCAGTCTGCCCTAAGGTTCAGGCAAAAACTCATAGAAACTCATACATATACACTACATAAGTAAATAAAACTATAACACAATGCATCACGGGTAGGCGGATGCACAGAAGCCAAAATGTTGTATAACCAGCTGTCAATCAAAAATGTCAATCAAAGCCAGATTTACATAAACAAAAAGCAGGCTTGAAAGGATGCAGCTAGAGCTTCTTGAGGCCATTGCCACTCTTGCTCCGGCAGTGGCCCGCTTTCTCTCTTGAAAATGTACTATCCTGGGGCACCTGGGTGGCTCAGTCGTTAAGCATCTGCCTTCGGCTCAGGGCGTGATCCCAGAGTCCTGGGATCGAGCCCCACATTGGTCTACTCCGCTGGGAGCCTGCTTCTTCCTCTCCCACTCCTCCTGCCTGTGTTCCCTCTCTTGCTGGCTATCTCTTTCTGTCAAATAAATAAAATCTTTAAAAAAAAAAAAAAAAGAAAAGAAAATGTACTATCCTAAGTATCTACTCAATAAACTCCATCTCCCCATTCTGATCTGGGGTCTCTAATTCTTTGGTGTACCTGGGACAGGAACCAAGCAACCCAGTGACATCAATAGGTCATATTTATGTCTTTCATAGTTTGAAACTTTATAGAAAGTAACAAACACAGAATTTGAACCCAGATACCTCTGACTTTAAAGCTTCACTTTTAACCACTGTTCTGTTTACCAGTGCATAGGCAGCTCCTGCCCGTGGGAAGGGAGGGGACTTCCAATATATGTGAGGTTCTTGAGCAGACATAGAAATATAGCAAATAAGTTCTCGTTTAATTACTGTCTTAGTTCGGGCCACTATAGCAAAATACCACAAACAGATGACTTAAACAGCAAACATTTATTTCTCACAATTCTGGAGTCTGGAAAGTCCCAGATCAAGTGCAGGCAGATTTGGTGTCTGGTGATAACTCTCTACTTGGTTGGCAGACAGTTGCCTTCTTGCTGTATCCTCACATGGCACAGAGAGAATGAAGGCTCTAGTCTCTTCTTCTAGAGCACTAATCCCATTATGGGGGTTTCACCCTTATGACCTCCTTTAAACCTGATTACCCCCCAAAGGCCCTGCTTCCAAATATCATCACATTCGGGATTTAGGGCTTCAGCATATGAAGTTGGGGCACAGACATTCAGTCTCCATAACAGATACATTTTGGTAACTCCAAAGAGAAACATTCTGTTCTTTGTAATTCCTTTCAGTAAATTTTTTCCAAAGTAAGATTCCTCATAGAACTTACACTTACCGGCTTTTTGTCATTAGAATCTTCTCTTTGGTCTGCATTTTCCCCATAGGCCTCTGACAGCCAAGGTTTTCTGTTAGGCTTCTGGGATATCCTAACAGACTATTTTAGATTCTTCAGTGTTCCCTAACATGAAATCTCTGTGCCAGGTCTCTTTTATTCTTTGTCTCTTTTAATCTCTGTTTTCTGCCTTTTTCCCCAATGATGAAATATATTTATTCTACTCATACTGTGCTGTCTCTGTGATTTTGAAGCTAACTCACTTCAAGAACTTTCCATGACCATCCTAGTTAAGTGGAAAGATCTAAATCTACTTTTATTCCTTTTCTGGGATCCTGGGATCAGTCTTAACATGAAAGTTTACCTGGACAGCAACTATTGGCTATAGATGGTCCATATGTGGTTCCCTCCTCATCCCCTCCACCATAATACAGAGAGTATTTGAAGTCTTTGACCATCCTATCAATACTGGCATTTCTGTTTCCTTCACATATTATCCTTGGTTTTCTTCTATTTGTTTTCACAAATAGTTTCCTTTTGGAGTAGCCAAAATTAGCATCAGTAAATAAGTCAAGAGAAAACTGAGATGTATTGTAAATTAGGCCTTTGTTTTAAGAGTACCATCAAAACAGTGGGATTCTCTTGTACTAAATATGTGGTTTTTGAATTTTTTAAAGACTGTAATTTACTCATCATAGGTGTTTGAATCTGAGCACTGGATATATATATTCCAAAACACTGGCTTGGAAAAACACTATGTGCTAGACTAGGAATGTGGTCATGATACTTTGGCATCTCATTCCTTATTCAGAGCCTGCAGCATTGCCTGCTTGTGAACATGGAAAGTGTCACCAGGTACTCAAAGAAGACCAGCCAGAAGAGCAGGATCCAACCACAGCTCTTGATGGGATGTCCCAAAGATCTGATGCAGCTTGGACTTGAGATGCAGTGCTGCACTCAGCCAGGCTCTCAGTGAATACATTCTTCTCATCCTTGGTTGTGTGTGTGTGTGCTTGTGCACATGCACACGCCTGCAGGCACTCCTTTGTAATTTTCTTAAAGCTGAAGGAGTTCCTGCCTGCACAGCATGAGCCAAAGGGTTTATCCTTTCCTGCTGAAAATCATTTGACTCCCACTCTTCTGGCTGGCTGCCTTTACCTAGGAAAAATCACTTAAGAACCAACACAGCTTCCACATTAATCTGACATAATTTCTCTTTTTACCAATTATATGTGAACTAATTAATTTTCTGGAAACTTATATAGCAGGACAAATTGTACATTACCATCTTTTATCATAGTCCCAAAGGGAAGCCTACTCTTTCTTCCCATGGTACTTTTTTTTTTTTTGAGTGATCTCTGCACCCAATGTGGGACTCGAACTCATGACCCCATGATCAAGAGTTACTTGCTCTATGGACTAAGCCAGCCAGGTGCCCCAAGAGAGATCTCTATTACTGCAGAAGGAAAACATTGGCTATGTTGGTCTTAGAGACTATTTAATAACTATACCTATGGTTATTTTCACTTTAGTGTGAATTTGCTTCAATGCCTGGCTTCAAAGGACAAGTTGACTGTCTTATTGGAGGCTAATGTAGGTGGTGACTTAAGTTGAAGCCAGTGCTCATTTACTGTTCCCCAAATTCTAGGGTTCTTACAAATTATCCTAATTCTGTTCTGCTGGTGCCCTATAAATGGAACAACAAAGCCAGCATGACAGCACATCTGTTTACAACGTGGTTTACTGAATATTTTAAACCCGCTGCTGAGACTTATTGCTCAGAAAAAAAAGATTCCTTTCAAAATATTACTGCTCATGGGCAATATACCTGGTTACTCAAGAGCTGTGATGGTGAGCTACAACAAGATAAATGTTGTTTTCATGCCTGCTAACACAACATCCATTCCGCAGCCCATGGACCAAGGAATCATTTTAACATTCAAGTCTTATTACTTAAGGAATACATTTCATCGGGCTAGAGCTGCCACGCATAGTGATTCCTCTGATGGATCTGAGCAAAGTAAATTGAATCTATTCTCTATATTTGTAAGCTCTGCTTGCTTTTTGTTTTTAGACTCCACACATAAGTGAGATCATACAGTATTTATCTTTTTCTTTGTGACTTCCTTCACTTAGCCTAATGTCTTCAAGGTCCATCCATGTTGCAAATGGCAAGATTTCATTTTTTTTATATGGTTGAATAATATTCCGTTGTATATATATATTTGCCACATTTTCCTTACCCATTCATACATCAATGGACATTTAGATTGTTTCCCTATCTTGACTATTGTAAATAATTCTGCAGTGAGGTAGAGGGTGCATGTATTTTCAAATTAGTAATTTCCTTTTCTTCAGATAAATACCCAGAAGTGGAATTGCTGAATCATGTGGTGATTCTATTTTCAATTTTTTGAGAAATTTCCATACTGTTCTCCATAGTGGCTATACCAATTTACATTCCCAGGGCACCAGGGTTCCCTTTCCTCACCAGCACTTGTTGTCTTTTGTCTTTTTGATAATGGCCATAGAATGTATAATTTTAAAAGAGTTTTTTGATTAATCCCTTTGCATATTTTTGCATTAAGATCTGTTTTCCCATTTTAATTCAAATAGGATGACTTTTAGAAGTACACACCGAAGCAAGTCCGTTCATCTTAAAGAACAATTTACAAAATGATTTGTTTAGTTGTTAATTGCAGTAATTGTTTAGATGAGGTTGTAGTTGGTGTGGCACAGTAGTAATAACAGCTAACATTCTTTGGTTTGTTAATACATTTCACATGCATTATCTATTTTAATCCTCACTAGTACTCAAATATAGGTAATATTATCCCCGTTTTACCAGGTGAGGAAACTAAAGCTTCGAAGTGTTAAAGACCTTGCCCAAGGCTTTGAAACTCTAGAAGGTTGCAGATCCAGACTTGAAGTCCCGATCTTTCTGCAGAGCTCATACTTAACCATCTAAGCACAACTGCTCTGTTGTTGCTTTCCCAAGCAACTGAAAGTCATGAGTTATTGCTGTAATGGAGAGAGGGTGTCATTATAAAGTAACAAGGCTGATTTGAAAAGTTGCGTGCTCCTCATTCTCTTTACTATATAGTCATCTTTATTTTAAGATTTATCATATTATCATTTCTAACCATCCTAAAGTACCTGAGCATACGGTGAACGTAAAAGGATGATGATGTATGTTTACGATAGGTTTTTTCTTTTTGAATTTTCTTTTTAAAATTGATGATCACGGAGTTCCAAAATTAAATTGTTTGAAAAGATCGACATTGAAAACTTTAGCTTTCATCTCTGTCAGAGTCTACTCCTCCATCCTCTCTCAACCGCCGTAATATCCATTTTTAGTTTCGTGTTTATCCAGCCACTGTTTATGCAGCTATAAGCAAAAGGGGGAAATATGGTGCTCCCTTTCAAAGATGCATTTTCTACAAATAGAGTCTGTTTTTTTGCTACCTGCTTCTAGTTTTCAATGAGAAAAAAATCTCATTCACAAAGTTTACTCTTTCTAGCAGTCCTCCTCTACAGTTTAGGGCTTTTCCTTTGGGAAGTCTAATAACATGCTTCAGGAGTTTCTGTCACAGGTGGTGGTTTTTTTTTTTTTTTAATTCCTTAATGTAGATGAATGAAGTAGACTAGATCACAGTATATTTGAAAATTATTTTGAGTAGAAAAAAAGTCCCCCCAAACTGGACTACTCCTCAATGTAGTCTGTGTTTGTATCTGATTCTGAAGGTACAGTATATCGACTATGGTAGCATTCATTAAAAAATAAAATATGATTTTTCTAATGATGAGTATCCATTTTTGGTTAAGTCCAATGGCTAACGTTCCTTTCTTCTTTTTCATTGTAGTTGAGGCAGTCCCAGTCCTACTGCACAGACACAGAATGTCTTCAGGAATGTAAGTAATGATGGGACAGGAGGAGCCTTGGCACTGGGGGCAGAGTTAGAGGACACATAACTGAATATTTGTCAGAAATTTTTCTTACAGTTTGCTTATTAAGGAAATGGTTCTCAATAATGTATTTCCTACTTAAATATTTCTTTTTTTAACTTAAAAAAATTTTTTTGCCTCAAAAACAAACTGGTCATTGAAGAAAAATTTTAAAATCACAGATAAGAAATGACAACTTGGTGCAAAAGCTTTCAGATCTTTTTCTTGGCAAATATATGTGTAACAGTGCACTTTCGGCTGGTCGAACTGGACCATCAAGGATGCTAGTGCAAACCCCTCCTTCACCCTTTCTCTAGCATCTGTTTGCATCTGTTGGCAGCTTTGGGAACTTCTGAATGAAGGAAGGAAGCCGTTCTTTCCTATGATTTGGAAGCTTTGGGCCTTTTGGCTTGGGCATTGGCGTTCTCGAGAGCATAGGCAGTTGGGAAGTTTCTCAGTGTGGCTTTATGGGCAGTGTTGATGGTAAAGTGAGAATGACAGCAGGAAGAAGGATCCTGCATTGTGAATATAGCTGGTAGACTTGGTGGCTGTTTTTTTTAAAGATTTATTTTAGAGGGAGAGGGAGTGCACAGGCATGTGTGCACTAGTAGGGGGAGGGGCAGAGGGAGAAGGAAAGGGGAGAGAATCTCAAGCACACTCCCCACTGAACACAGAGCTGACTTGGGGCTCGATCTCACAACCCATGGGATCATGACCTGAGCCGAAACCAAGAGTTGAAGGCTCAACTGACTGAGCCATGCAGGTGCCCCTAGACTTGGTGGCTGTTAGGTGAGACATCATATTTTCAGGACACAAATAACTTGAGGGGAACTAATAACCAACATTTAAGCCAGTTCTGTCTTATGCCATAATAATTTCACTAAGAATGGAAGTATGACATTAACAGGAGGGTGAAACCTGGCACAATTAATCTCAAATACACTTATGAAAATGGGATCACTTTATGTGTGGTTTTTTTCACTACTGTATTATAAACATATCAGTATATATTTATCTTAAAAATAGTAACTGACTAATAATACATTTTGGGGATACACCAGTGTTTATTTTTTTAAAGAAGATTTTTTAAAATTTATTTATTTTAGAGAGTGAGCATGTGCATGCAAGTTGGGGAGGGGCAGAGGGAGAGTGATAGAGAATCTCAAGCAGACTCCCCGCTGAGTGCAGAGCCTGGCACGGGGCTTGATCTCATGACCATGACATCATGACCTGAGCTGAAATCAAGAGTTGGACAGTTAACTGACTGAGCCACCTAGGCGCCCCAGGATGTACCAGTGTTGAAATTATTTCCTTTCATTGGATTCTTAGGGTGCTGATGTATTTTTTGCTATTACAAATAATAATTGAGCAAACATCCTTTGTATGCACATTTTTAAATTAATTAAATTGTTTTTTACCTTTTCCTTCCACTTCACTTTCTCCCACCCTTCATCTCCCTCTGGCAACCACCAGTAGTTTCTTTGTGTCTATGAGCTTGTTTTGTTTTGTTAGATTCCTCATATAAGTAAGATAATATAGTATTTGTCTTTCTTTGTCTTGCTTATTTCACATCCATCCATGTTGTCACAAATGGCAAAATTTCATTGTTTTTTATGTCTGAATAATATTCTGTTGTATATATATATACACCACAAGTTCTTTACCGTTCATTCATTGATGGACACTAAGATTGTTTCCATTTCCTAGCTATTGTAAATAGTGCTGCATTGAACATGGGCATGAATATATCTTTTTGAATTAATGTTTTCATATTCTTTGGGAAAAACCCAAAAGTGGAATTGCTGGATCATATAATGGTAGTTCTTGTTTAAATTTTTTGAGGAACCTACATACTGTCTTTCATAGTGGCTGTACCAATTTCCATCCCTACCAACAGTGCACAAGGGTTCTTTTTCTCTACATCCTCACCAACTCTTACTTCTTGTCTTTTGGGTAATACACTTTCTAACAGGTATGAGATGATATCTCATTATGGTTTTGTTTGCATTTCCAGATGATTAGTGATTTTGACCTGTTGGCCATCTGTGTCTTCTTTGAGAAAATGCTTATTCAAGTCTTCTGATGGTTTTTAAATCAGATTGTTTGTTTTTTGCTATTGAGTTGTATGGGTTCTTTGTATATTTTGGATATTAACACCTTATATATGATTTGCAAATTTTTTAAAAAGATTTACTTATTTTAGAGAGAGAGAGAGCACGTGCACGTGCTCAGTGGGAAGGGACAGAGAAAAAGGGAGAGAGATTCTTAAGCAGACTCTGTGCTGAGTATGAAACCTGACGTAGGGCTTGTTCTCATGACCCTGAGATCACGACCTGAGCTGAAACCAAGAGTTGCATGCTTAACTGACTGTACCACCCAGGCACTCCCCCCCCTTTTTTTAAAGAACAAATAGCAAATATCTTCTTGTATTCAGTAGGTTCCCTTTTTATTTTGTTGATTGTTTTCTTTGCTGTGCAGAAGTCTTTTAGTTTGGGGCACTTGGGTGGCTTAGTTGGTTAAGTGTCTGCCTTCAGCTCAGGTCATGATCTCGGGGTCCTAGGATCGAGCCCCACATGGGGCTCCCTGCTCAGCAGGGAGCCTGCTTCTCCCTCTCCCTCTGCCTGCCACTCCCCCTGCTTGTGCTGTCTCTCTGTGTCAAATAAATAAATAAAATCTTAAAAAAACAAAAGAAGTCTTTTAGTTTTATACAGTCCCACTTGTTTATTTTTGCTTTTGTTGGTTTCACTCTTGGTGTCCATTTCAAAAGGTCATTGACAAAAAATACTTGCCTGTATTTTCTTTTAGGAGTTTTGTGGTTTCTGGTCTTACATTAAAATCTTTGATCCATTCTGAGATAATTTTTGTGTATGGCTTAAGATAGTGATCCAGTTTCATTCTTTTGCGTGTGGCTGTCCAGTTTTCTAATACCATTTATTGAAGAGATTGTCCTTTCTCATTTGTATTTCTGACTCCTTCGTTGTAAATTAATTGATCATATATGCCTGAATTCATTTCTGAGAGCAAGAGCAGGGGGTAGGGGGAAAAGCAGGCTCCCCACTGAGCAGGGAGCCAGAAAGGGGGGCTCGATCCCAGAACCCTGGGATCATGACTTGAGCTGAAGGCAGACACTTAACCCAGTGACTGAGCCACCCAGGTGCCCCAATTATGTATATGTTTTGAAGGCAATAACATATTTTAATTACTGTAGCTTTGTAATAGAGTTTGAAATCAGGGAGTGTGATGCCTTCAGCTTTTTTTTTCTTCTTTCTCAAGATTGTTTTGGCTGTTTTGGGTCTTTTGTGGTTTTATGCAAATTTTAGGATTGTTTGTTAGATTTCTTTGAAAAATGCTGTTGGAATTTTGGTAGGGATTGCATTGAACTATAGATTGCTTTGAGTAGTATGGGCATTTTAACAATATTAATTATTCCAGTACATGAGCATGGAATATCTTTTTATTTGTGTCTTCTATGAGTTCATTCATTAATGTCTTATAGTTTTTTTTTTTTTTTAAGATTTTATTTATTGATTTGACAGAGAGAGAGACCACAGCAGGCAGAGGGAGAGGGAGAAGCAGGCTTCTCGCTAAGTGTAGAGCCTGATGCGGGGCTTGATCCCAGGACGCTGGGATTATGATCTGAGCTGAAGGCAGACGCTTAACTGACTGAGCCACCCAGGCACCCCTAATGTCTTATGGTTTCAACATACAGGTTTTTCACTTCCTTGGTTAAATTTATTCCTAGGTATTTTATTCTTTTTGATGCAATTATAAATGGTATTATTTTCTTAATTTCATATTTTGCTAGTTTGTTATTAGTGTATAGAAACACAACAGATTTGTGTATTGATTTTGTATCTTGCAATATTACTGAATTTGTTTATTGGTTCTAACATCTTTTTTGATGGCATCTTTAGGGTCTTCTGTATATGTCTGTATATAATGACACTTTTACTTCTTTCTTTTAAATTTGGTTGCCTTGTATTTCTTTTTCTCACGTAATTGCTGTGGCTAGGATTTCCAATGCTGTGTTGAGTAAAAGTGGTGAACATCCTTGTTGTGTTGCTGATTTTAGAGGAAAGGCTCTCAGGTTTCATAGTTAAGTATGGTGTTAGCTGTAGGCTTTATTATGCTGAGGGACATTTCCACTTTGTTGAGAGTTTTTGTCATAAATGGATGCTTAGTTTTGTCAAATGCTTTTCCTGTATCTATTGAAATGATCATATGATCATATGATTTTTATCCTTAATTTTGTTAATGTAGTATATCACATTGTATGATTTTTGGATGTCGAGCCACCTTACATCCCTAGAGTAAATCCCACTTGATCATGATGTTTGATCTTTTTAATGAATTGTTGAATTCCATTTGCTAATATTTTGTTGAGGATTTTTGCATCTGTGTTTATAAGGGACATTAGCCTGTAACTTTTTTTCTTGTGGCGTCCTTGCTGGTTTTCATATCAGGGTAATGCTTGCTTCATAAAATGAGTTTAGTAGTATTAACTCCTAGTTTTGGATGAGTTTGAAAAGTATTGGTATTAATTCTTTTTTAAATGTTTGGTAGAACTCACCAGTGAAGCCCTCTGGTCCTGGACTTTTGTTTGCTGGGAGGTTTTTGATTACTGATTCAGTCTCCTTAATAGTTATCAGTCTGTTCAGATTTTCTGTTTTACGATGCGGTCTTGGTAGGCTGTAAGTTTCTAGGAGTTTATTCATTTCTTCTAGGTTGTCCAGTATGTTGGTGTTTGATTATTCGTACTAGTCTGTATGAATGATCTTTGTATTTCTGTAGTATCAGTTGTAACATCTCTCATTTCTGATTTTAGTTGAGTCCTGTCCCTCTTTTTTTGGTTAGTCTGACTAAAGGTTTGTTTGTCAGTTTTTTTTTTTCTTTTCAGAGAATCAGCTCTGAAATCTCAGTTGTATCTTTCTGTTATCTTTTTAACTTCTGCATCATTTATTTCTACTTTAGTCTTTGTTATTTCCTTACATCTACTGACCTGGGCTTCATTTGTTCTTTTTTTTCTTCTAGTTTTTGAGGTGTAAAATTATATTGTTTGAAACTTTTCTTATTTCTTGAGGTAGGCATTTATCACTGTAAACTTCCCTCTTAGAACTTCTTTTGCTGCACCCCATAAATTTGGGTGTTATATTTCCATTTTTGTTTGCTTTGGGATAGTTTTTGATTTTATAAAATTTTTTTCTGGGGCACCTAGCTGGCTCAGTTTGTAGAGTGTGCAACTTGATCTCAGGGTCCTGAGTTCAAGCCCCATGTTCGGTATGGAGCCTCCTTTAAAAAATAAAAATTAAGTTTAATTAATTAATTAAAATAAAAGTGGGAGAATACTGTCTTTAAAAAATTTTGTTTTTTCTTTAATCCATTTGTTCATTAGTGTATTTAATCTCTACATATTTGTGAATTTTCCAGTTTTCTTTATGTAATTGATTTCTAGTTTTGTATTGCTGTGGTTGGAAGAGATGCTTGATATGATTTCAGTCCTCCTAAATTTATTAAGACTTGTTTTGTGGTCAACATATGATCTGTTCTAGAGAATGTTCTATGTGCACTTGGGAAGAATGTTTATTCTGTTGCTTTTGTATGGAATATTCTGTATATACAGTTAAGTCCATCTGGTCTGGTATGTCATTTAAGGCTGATGTTTCATGCTGATTTTCTGTCTGGATGATCTGTCCATTGGTGTAAGTGAGGTATTGAAGTCCCCTACTGTTACGGTATTGCTGTCTGTTTCTCCATTTAGGTCTGTTAATATTTGCTTTATATATTAGGTACTCCTATAAATATTTACAAATGTCATATCCTCTTATTGGATTTACCCCTTTGTCATTATGTAATGTCCTTACTTGTCTCTAATAGTCTTTGTATTAAAATTGATTTTGTCTGATACAAGTATAGTTACCCCAGCTTTCCTTTGGTTTCTATTTGCATGGAGTGTCTTTTTCTGTGCCTTCACTTTCAGTCTGTGTATGTTATTACATTTGAAGTGAGTCTCTTACAGGCACCATATAGCTGGGTCTTGTTTTTTTTTTAATCCATTCAGCTACTCTGTGCCTTTTTTTTTTTTTTTCAGGTGAGCTCTACACCCATTGTGGAGCTCGAACTCATGACCCTGAGATCAAAAGTTACATGCTCTACTGATGGAGCCAGCCAGGCACCCCACCACTCTATGTCTTTTGATTGGAGAATTTAGTTTGTTTGATTGGAGAATTTAGTTTAAGAGTAATTAATGATAGGTATATACTTGCCATTGTGTTCATTGTTTTCCTGCTATTTTTGTAGTTCCTTTCTGTTCCTTTCTTCTCTTGCTTTCTTCCTTTGTGGTTTGATGACTTTCTTTAGTGTTATGCTTATATTTCTTTCTCTTCATCTTTTGTGTATTTACTGTAGGTTTTTGTTTTGTGATTACCATGATGCTTACATATAACAACTTGTAAGAGTCTACTTGAAGTTAATAATTTAAGTTTGATCCCATTCTAAATCCCAACATTTTAACTCCCCCTGCTACATCTTATGTACATTTTAAGGCTTTTGGCATATTATCAAATTGCATTTATTTTTTATTTTTTTAAATTATTTATTTATTTATTTGACAGCCAGTGAGAGCGGGAACACAAGCAGGGGGAGTGGGAGAGGAAGAAGCAGGCTCCCAGCTGAGGAGCCTGATGTGGGGCTCGATCCCAGACTGCTGGGATCACGCCCTGAGCCAAAGGCAGACGCTTAACGACTGAGCCACCCAGGCGCCCCCCAAATTGCATTTATTAATAGGCTAGTTGCTTATACTTACCATCCCTGAATCTGAGCTCTATTTTGTTTTGTATATGATGGTTGGTGGTTCCTCCACTCCTGATTTCTTTGTTGTTTTTTCTGTAGCATTCATTAATCTACAACGTGCCCTCTGATAAGCAGCTCAAAAATTTCCCCTAGCAGGTAAAGCTAAAACCTGTTTTTCTAGTTGAAAATAATCTTACTGAACTCCTTATGGAAAAACAAGTATTTATTACATTTGTGGTATTTGCAATGCTTGAGCCAGCCCCACCTTAAGCCCAAATATGCTCTTATTTCTTTGAGTGAAATGTCATTTCCTTAATCTAAATATAGAGACAAAACTCTAGAGCTTAAATATTAATTTAGTTATATTGCCCAGTTTTTCTCCCCTGCTGCTTTTAGCATTTGGTGGAAATCCTTTCTGAAAGCCATGTTTTTAAATGGTTTATGCAGTTGTTTCCTGTGGGCGATAAAATTTCGTTTCTTTGAATTCTAAATTTTCTCCAGTGAGTTTATGCTGTTTTCATAAAATATATATTAATCAGGAGTTCCTACAGTCCCTCTTCAGGTTCGGTAATTTACTAAAATGGCTCACGGAACTCAGGAAAACAGTTTACTTACATTACCAGTGTATCATAAGGGGTACAATTCAAGAACAGTCAAATAGAAGGGTTGGACTGGGTAAGTTGGAGGGGTGCAGAGTTTCCCTGTTTTCTCTGAGTGTGCCACTTTCCCAGTACCTCAAGGTATTCACCAATTAGGAAGCTCTCTGAACCCCATTGTTTAGAGTTTTTATGGAGGTTCCATTCTGTAGACATGAATGATTAAATCATTGGCCATTGATTAACTCAGTCTCCAGCCCTTCTTCCTTCTGGAGGTTAGGGAGTAGAGCTGAAAGTTCCAGCTCTCTAATTATATGGTCCAACTCCGGCAACCAGACCCCCTCCTGTAGCTCTCTAGGGACACCAAGTTTACCTTATTAGCATAAAATCAGGTTTGTTATTAATAACAACAAATGACATTTCTCTCCTCTCTCTCAGGAAATTCCGAGAGTTTTAGGATTTTTGTGCCAGGAACTGGAGTGAAAACCAAATATATATTTCTTACTATATCGCAGTACCCATTGTGCCTGCCATGATATCATGTTCGTGCATTTGAGATGATTTAGTTGAATATATTACTTTGTGTTGTAGCAGAATTTAGCTGCAATGTATTAGCAGATTCAGTTGCTGCATGATTCTATATGTTGAACTAACCTCCACGTCGTTGTGGTGTTCACCCATAGTTTTGTTCTCTAGAGCAGTACAGAGCAAGTCTGCTCATGCTTCAGAAAGACTGCCTTTCAGATAAAGTGTTGTTTGGAAACTGGCTTTATCACTAAGTTAATTCTGGAATAAATCAACTTGAAAACAGGTAGCTGTGCTGAGGATAATGTAATTATTCTCTACAACCCCAAAATTGCGGAGTTAAAGCCTCCTGGTGCTAATGCACCATGTTTACTGTTGTTCTAGTTCTACTTTTCCATTGGAAACCTGTATCAGTTTATAGAAATAATCCTTTGTGATCTACCAGCTCTTAGAGCACCCCCTCTACTCTTTCATCTTCTGGTGTCCAGCTAAGTTAATGGCTTTATTCTGAATTCTCCATTCGGCAAGCTATTTGTAACACATTTGCTTATAACTAAAGACTTCAACCTTAAGCAAAATAGAATGCTGAACTTTGCTGTAAAGTCCTTTTACATTTTTTGATTTGACATCTTTCCAGACCATAGAGTAAGAAGTATTTACTCATAAGGCATTTTCTAGGCAGTAAGGGAACAGATTTTATATCTCCCATGTGATTGTGCCCCTTAATATTCGTAAGTGCCAAAAAGTTCTCACAATAAAAACCACAGTGGCCAGAGCCTGTTTACCTCTCTATACTAACTTTAAAATAGCTGCTCCTTAGGGCGCCCGGCTGCCTCATCAGAAGTGTGTGTGTGACTCTTGATCTCAGGGTCGTCAGTTCAAGCCCCACGTAGGATGTAGACATTACTTAAAACTAAAACTTTAAAAAAAAATTTTATAAAGGTGTCCCTTATACTTGTTTGTATTTGCCGCATGTAGTATGCGGGAACTTGAGTAGCATAGCTGTTTTGAAACTTTATGAGGAAGTGAGTCATATCATAAGGCACTGCAGATAATCACAGAAAGCCTTCAGTGACTCCATTCATCTCTCTTTCTGAATATTTCAAGAAGTTCAGGTCAGTTCAGATACCCAGTATCTCCAACCCTGAAATAGTTTAGGGCTACCTTTTTATAAATTAATTAATATCCAGTGAAAAGTTGTCTTCCTATTTATATTCTCCCATCTACCCAGGTGCTGTCTCCAGGTTTTATTAGCTTTTTATGTATCTTTCCAGAATTTATGTATGTACAAGCAAAATGTGTATTATTTGCCCCCTTTCTTTGTACACTGTTTTTTTACCTGCTCCCCTCCCCCCAGTCAAAAACAAATAGCATATCTATGGAGACTTCCCTCAACATTTTTTACAGTTTCAGAGTATTACAATTTATAATTGTGCCATAATTTACTAATCAGACACTCTTGGCAGGCATTTAGATTTGTTTCTAGGGTGTTTTGTTTCGTTTTGTTTTAAATAACCTTGCACTTGGTGCACCTGGGTGACTCAGTTGGTTGACTCTTGATTTTGGCTCAGGTCATGATTTTGGGGTAATGAGATCGAGCCCCATATTGGACTCTGCACTGAGCTTAGAGCCTGCTTAAGATTCTCTCTCTCTCCCTTTGCCTAACCCCCACCACTTGCTCACAACCCCCCCTGAAAAAAATAAATAAAAAAATAAAATGATTTCCCAAAATGATATTTAAATAACCTTGTACAATATGCCCATATGAAAATATATTCTAGAGCCATCTTAATTTTGTGGGACTAATATAAACAAAAAAACACTGTAGTCAAGAGGTTCAACTTTAATTGATTCAGCTATTATTCTTTATTGTGAGGTGGACCTTGAGTTATATGGGAGAATAGAAGAAATGATCTTATCAAACTTTGAAGGTTAGGAAAACTATATCCATTTAGCCCTTTTTTTTTTTTTTTAAAGATTTTATTTATTTATTAGACAGAGATAGAGAGCCAGTGAGAGAGGGAACACAAGCAGGGGGAGTGGGAGAGGAAGAAGCAGGCTCGTGGTGGAGGAGCCTGACGTGGGGCTCGATCCCATAACGCTGGGATCATGCCCTGAGCCAAAGGCAGACGCTTAACCGCTGTGCCACCCAGGCGCCCCTAGCCCTTTTTTTAAAAAAAAAAAGATTTTATTTATTTGAGAGTGAAGAGAGCGAGAGAGAGCATGAGCAGGGAGGAGAGGGAGAAGCAGTTTCCCTGTGAGCAGGGAGCCCAACGTGGGGCTCAATCCCAGGACCCCGAGATCATGACCTGAGCTGAAGGCAGACGCTTAACTGACTGAGCTACCCAGGTGCCCCAAGCTGCCGCCGCCTTTTTTTTTTTTTTTTTTTTTAAGTGGGCTCCACACCCAGCACGGAGCCAAATGTGGGGGCTTGAACTGATGACCCTAAGATCAAGACCTGAGCTGAGATTGGATGCTTAACCAACTGAGCCACCCAGGTGCCCCTCTTAACCTTTTTAAGTAGAGAAATTTTACTACACGTTATCACCCTTCAGATATTTTAGAGGCATCCTTAACTTTTTTTCTTCTCCCTTCTGTCAGTCTGGTCAGTCACCATGCATTACATCTTCCATCCTAGTACCATTTGTATTTGACCCTTTTCCAATCCCACTACAGCACCTTATCCAGCCTAGTTATTCACACCAGGATATATCTGCACTCAGACTTTTCTGCATGCATAATATTGGTAATGGCCAATGTTTATTGAATACCTCCTGTGTACTAGGCACTCTACTAACTGCTCCTTATGTACTGATCATTTCAATCCTTTCAACTACTCTCTGAGATTATGGTAATATTTCCATTTCACAGGTAAAGAAATTGAAGCACAGAGAGATTATGTAGCTAAGAAGTAGTGGAGTCAAACAGCTCTGAGATGGTCTCAGTTCTTAAAAAGTTAATGTCCTGAGGAGCCTGGGTGGCTCAGTCGGTTAAGCGTTTAAACATCTGCCTTTGGCTCAGGTCATGATTCCAGGGTCCTGGGATCGAGCCCTGCATCGGGCTCCCTGCTAAGCAGGAAATCTGCTTCCCCCTCTCCCTCTGCATCTCCTCCCGGCTTGTGCTTTTTTTTTTTCTCTCTCTCTCTCTCTCTCAAATAAATAAAATATTTTTTTAAAAAAAGTTAATGTCCTAATTAGGACAAATAGGAAACCATTCCTTCAAACTAGGAATGCCACACTAGCCTGGAGTAGAAAGGAAAGAGTGGGCTGAGAAAATGGAGATTTTTTACAGAAGAGAGGGATGTAGGTGAGTAAATGGAGGTTACTTGGAAGAACATATGAGATGGGGAAAAGTCATGAGTACCCCACAAGGACTGAGTTTGTAAAATTGGCAGATGCTGTCAGCCAGACCAGCATGGAACTGGTGTCAGATTCATTTGGAAAGCTTTTCAAATTTTGTTGGTTCCTGACCCCATTCCTGAGCTGCTCCAGATTTTTTTTTTTTTTAGATTTTATTTATTTATTCGACAGAGATAAAGACAGCCAGCGAGAGAGGGAACACAAGCAGGGGGAGTGGGAGAGGAAGAAGCAGGCTCATAGCAGAGGAGCCTGATGTGGGGCTCGATCCCAGAACGCCGGGATCATGCCCTGAGCCGAAGGCAGACGCTTAACCGCTGTGCCACCCAGGCGCCCCTGCTCCAGAATTTAGATGGTGTGAGGGAGGGCGGTAGAATCTGTGGTATTGATATCATCACAGGCCAGGGAACCACTGACTAAAGAAGGCAGAAGATGATGGAGTTGACTGGAGCAGGAGGATGCTTTTTCTGAGAAATACTAAGAGTTAATATGATGAGTAGGGCCAAGTCACATGAGGAAAGGCCAGGCTGAAGAGTTCAGAGTTGAAGAAGTCAGCACTGGAGAGTGAGTCACTGGGTTAGTTGGCAGATGTGTTATAAGCAGTGCTGTAAGCAGACGTTTTCGACAGCAGTATCAGGAAGGAAAGGCAGCAATAAGAACCAAGCTAGGAGACAGTTACAGGAAACTGAAAACCATAATATCACTATGAGACTCTTACAAAGGAGTAGACGTTTTGCTATGGCCGCTTTGTCTAAGACATGAATTAGTAAATTTGTGATCTGAGGTTCAACTAAGAATATTTTATGTGCAAAGAGTATCAAAAAATAAGAGACCTGGGGTGCCTGGCTGGCTCAGTTGGTAGAGCATGCAACTTTTGATCCTTGAGGCTGTGAGTTTGAGTCCCACATTGGGGTGTAGAGATTACTTAAAAAATAAAATCTAAAAAAAAAAAAAAAAAGGTAAGAGACCCACTTTCCAAATTGAGCGATATGTAAGAATTGACTTTGGGGTTGTACTTCTATACAATTAACCTAGTGTTTTATTTCTGAGAGAGAGGGGCACCATAACAAGTGATAATAAGTAGAAGTCACAGTTATCTTCTTTGACTAACTTTAAATAATCTAAGTTTTACCTGTTAGTTATGAATTTATTCATCAAAAATCCCTTCTAAGTCTGTATTTTCCAAATTTACTACTTGCAGGACCTTTCAGGACTCTGTCTCACTCTGCGGTTTTGTCAGAGATTCTGGCATGGCAAAGAGATTAAGAACACAGGCTCTGGAATGAGACCAACTGTACTAAAATCCCAGGTTGGCCACATACCAAACTATATGACATTGAGATTCAATCTCCCTTTTCCCCAGTTTCCGAATCTATAAAATGAAAATATGATAGAACTTACCATAAAATAAGATTGTTAGGATTAATAGTTGGGGCGCCTGAGTGGCTCAGTTGGTTAACTGTCCGACTCTTGATCTCAGCTCAAATCTTGATCTCAGGGTTGTGAGTTCAAGCCCTGTGTAGCCTACTTAAAAAAAAAGTTAAAAGAATTAATAGAGATGATGCCTGGTTCAAAGTAACCACTCAAATTTTAGCTATTATTTAGTAATAGAAATAATAGTGTTTGCTTTTAAAAAAACATCACTCTTGGAGCAGCATAGAGGATAGAATTAGAGAAGGCAAGAATAGGTAGGAGAGCTCAGTTAAGAGGCCATCACAGTAAACCAGACAAGAAGTGATGCTAGCTTGAGCAGGTATGGAATGCCACTATAAGTAAATTTGATGGGGTGCCTGGGTAGCTCAGTCAGTTAAGCATCTGACTCTTGATTTTAGCTCAGGTCATGAGATTGAGTCCTGCATTGGCTCTGCACTGAGCGTGGAGCCTGCTTAAGATTCTCTCTCTCCCTCTCCCCCTCCCCTTGCCCCACTCACATGTGCATGCACATGCATGCTCTCTCTCTCTCTCTCTCTCTCTCTCTCAAAAAAAATGTAGATAGATTTGAGTGATATTTAGGAAGTAAAATTGACAGAAACTTAATGGAGTAAATAGAAGGTCATTGAGAGAGAACAATGGATTTTTTTTAGGTTTCTGGCCTAGGCATCTGGATGAATGGAGACCCAATTTGGTGGGGCATGGATGATGGGGCTAGGAGAGATTTTTATGATTTTAGTTTCGGATATTGAGTATTTTAAGTGCAAGGTAGGATTTAGTCATTTGCATTTTTAAGAAGCTGCTGAATGGGTGGAATGTATACCACAGTTTAAGAACTGTTGTTATGAAAGGACGCCTGGGTGGCTCAGTTGGTTAGGCGTCTGCCTTCAGCTCAGGTCATGATCCTGCTCATCAGGGAGCCTGCTTCTCCTTCTCCTTCTCCTGCCTGCTGTCCTCTCTGCTTGTGCTCTCTCTCTGTCAAATGAATACATAAAATCTTTAAAAAAAAATAACTGTTGGTATGAAGTTAAAAAATAGAGGTAGACGTATAGTTGGATATTTGGTCTGAAGTTCAGAAGAGTTGGGGTTGGGTATATGTAAATTTAGAGGTAGTCTGCATACAGAAGGTAAATGAAACCACAGGTGAGGATGACTGTGTGTGGAGCAAGAAGAGAAGGGAATCTAAAATTGACCATGAGAACTCCAAAATGTAAAAGCCAGGAAGAGGAAGACAAGCATGTATGGAGTGGTGAGTGTAAGAAAGAAGACTAGAGAGTGGTAAGGCAAGAAGACAAAGGAAGAAAGTGCTTTAAAAAGGAGAGAGTGGTCGTGGAAAATGAGCACTATGATTATCCATGAGGCTTACAGGCATGGAGGTTTACAGGTGACCTTTTGAAGAGCTGTGTGCAGGATGGAGGTGGGTACCCCACCTGAAGAGTGAACGGGACGTTGTGAAATGTAGTCATTTCTTAAGATGTTAGCTTCGATAGCTGGACAGGGAAAGGGTTTGAGGGAGGGATTTTTTTTTTTCCCTAAGGTGGGGGAATTTGATTGTGTTTAAGTGATTTCCAGGCTGGCTGCCACGGAGCGGGGTGTTGAATACATGAGAGAGAGGATAATGGATAAGATCTCTGCAAGAGCAATGGGACCCGAAGCTCAAGTGGAGAAATTGTCTTAGTTATGAGGGGAGGCATGTTTAGTACAGTAGGAGAGAACAAAGAAAGGAATGGATGTGGATATAGGGGGAAAAAATACTGATGCATTGTATGATAACACAGTTTTGGTGACCTGGAGTTCTGTGTTTTCTGTTTCTGGGGAAGTAATGGGGGTTTGGACAAGAGGCCACATTTCTGTCTAGCCTGCTCTTGGGCCAGCCCAGCAATTTGCTTGACTTTTGTTCCCTTTGGTCACTAGCCCTTTGGCCTCAGTAAGGCCACCCATCCCTTCCGTTTCTTGGAAGTGAGACCTGGGCCCATGTACCCCAGTGCAGTGCATCAGCCTAGTTTGAACTTCTTGTCTGGATTTCTTTTACTTTTTCCCCAGGCAGGGAGACTAAAACTAAACAATTACGGTCCTGATGAACTATTTTAGTAACCACGTAGATATACTATGTTTTTCTTTAGAAATCTAATCTATATTTGTCATTTTTAATAACTGAGTTCTCTAGTGTACATCAATTATAAGCTTGTTTTATTTATCAGAAATTTATTAAGCTCACATTGTGGGCCAGGCACTATGCTAGGCACTTGTTATAATGGATTAAATAAGATATGGCTGCCTCAAGGAGCTGGGAGAGACTACTACCAACACACACACCCCTGACTTTTTTCACTTGATAAATTCATAGACTTCAGAATATCTAGATCTGGGGGCGCCTGGGTGGCGCAGTCGTTAAGCGTCTGCCTTTGGCTCAGGGCGTGATCCTAGCGTTCTGGGATCGAGCCCCACATCAGGCTCCTCCACTGGGAGCCTGCCTCTTCCTCTCCCACTCCCCCTGCTTGTGTTCCCTCTCTCACTGGCTGTCTCTCTCTGTCAAATAGATAAAATAAAATCTTAAAAAAAAAAAAGAATATCTAGATCTGAATGCAACTTTTTTTTGCAAAAAAGGGCCAAATTACTATCTCTTTGAGACTCTCATGAAAGGCATCTTTCATTTATGTATTATACAACTCAGATGGTCCCTTTTCCTTATACTCTGTTACTTGTTCATGCTGCGTCTACAATTAAAATGCAGAATTTTCCCCTCCTGAAGTAGAGTGTTTTTACTGTACATCAGGTGGTCTTAACCTGGGTTTTGTAGATCTCAGTGTATCTAGGGATTGGTGGTTTTGTGGGTTAATCGACCTTCCCAAATTATATGCAACATTGAATGTGTATACATGGGTTCTTAGAGTAGAAACTCTCAAAGAATTCTGTCACACCAAAATATTAAGAACCACTGTACAATTACAATCCTTATATAATAGGTTTTGTCCTATGACTATTTCATACCATTTACTATTTAGATTTTCTCACAAGAGGAAAGGGAAATTGAAGGTGTGATATTTCATAATTGCACTTCTTAAAATTTATACAATTTTTTAGTATTGATACAACTTTTGAAATTGGCATTTAAACATTAGAATTTCTTTTTACATTATCTAACAATATTATAAGAGTTTTTGTTGCAAATATATTTTTTGTTTGTCTTTAGTACCAGGGCCCTCTGGTGATAACGGCATCAGTATTACCATGATCTTGATGGCCTGGATGGTTATTGCAGTGATCTTGTTTCTACTGAGACCTCCTAATCTAAGAGGATCCAACCTAACTGGCAAGCCAACCAGTCCTCATAATGTAAGTGTTGTGGATTAGAAATTCATTTGGGTAGTGGATAGGGGTATGGCCTGAGAATGGGAGTAGTTTGTTGAAATACCAGAATTAGCAAACGGAAGATTTAACCCACAGAATAAATTCTTCCAGTACAGTCCTTGTAAATCTTGCAACCTGCAATGGCTTAGTGTTCATGGAGTTACATACAGAGAAAAGCACAGACCAGTAGCCCAAAAAGAATTTTAAAACACATTCCAATCTTCACTCACATTCCAGTCTTTCTTAATATAAAAAATGATCCAGTTTGTAATAATCCACAGCAGTATTTCTCAAATCTCAGTCTTCCACTCCCCAGTTCCTCACAGTTGATCCCTTGCTTCTCATGGTTCCAGCTCCCTAAATTCTCTTACTAGCTACAGTTCAAATGTTTTTCCCTCTACTTCATTTTCTCCCCTTCTGTTTTAGCTAATAAATACAGTAAGAGGCCCTGAGCCTATCTGGTGAAATCCTGTTTTCCTCTTGTTTTCCCATCCAATTTCTCTTAAACTCTCTCAGTTCTGCATCATAATAGATCAACTGAACTGACAAAGGAGAGGTAGGATCATTCATGTTGGTAAATCTTGATAGTCATGATTACTACCATTTTTAGAACCTTCTAGATAAAAAAATATGGTAAATAAAGTGACCCAACAGGGAGTTTTTTGGTGCTGTCTTTAACAGAAACTTCATTGAAGAATTCCTTTTAATTGTTTTGAGAACTGGTATTTATATTTTTTTCTTTTCTACTTGCCTTGGATATTACCTCTTTAAAGATATTTACATGATGAATTCACTTGTTGAACACCAAGTTATCCCACTAATTCCTGTCTCCAAGCTTCTCCCCATGTGGAATTCTTAAAATAATTTCTTTTTTTCCATAATCTTGTATTGCTAATATTAGAAGTTTAGGTAAACTAATTCCTTACGTAGGAGAAAGCAAATGTGGAATGATAATTGGTCAGTGCTTTGGTTTGTTTAGGAATAGAACATTTAGATATGTAGCCATGCTGACTTTAAGAAAGAAGGCATCATTAGCACTATATAAAAAGCCTTAAATTTGTTTTTTGTTTCACTTGGAGAAGAAGGTATGTCTTAAACAGCTTGTATATTGTCTTGATAAGATGCTTTCTCTTTGGTGTTTTTTCTTACTTTCTAGATACAGTTTTATTACTTTCATATCAAAGAGCAACTTCCTCAACATTTGCAGCTAAAGAAATCCAACTTAATAAGCTGGCCTAGAAGCCATCGAAAGGGACAGAACTTTAAGATGACAGCCCCTAAACCTTACTTCGTTTTGGCCAGCAGTTCTAGAATAGTAGGCCCACCACCCTAGGAGTAAGCAAGAAAACATGTTGACTAGTTTCAAGTAGAAAACTGACCACCTTCAACCAGGGCCTCATATAACATGTCGGAGAAGAAATGGAATCTTCCTGAAGATTCCTAAAAGCTCTGATCTTTCCAGTTCAAATACTTTCTCTTGCAAGTAACAAAGATCAGCTCCACCTGGTTTAAACAAGTGGCTCATTTGGTTTACACATTAGAAAATCCAGAGGTAGGGTCAGTGTTTAGATTTACACTATCACCAAAGACCTACTTTCTTTCTTCATACCATCAGCTTCATTCAGAAGTGGGCTCCCTTTGTGGTCATATGATGCCTGCCAGTAGCAACTGGAGCCACATGCTTCCCCATTGATGTTCTGTAGTGAGAAGCAAGTCTCTCCCTTCACTTTGTAGTGTGCTCAGTCACTGTAAGCAAGAGGGATGATGCTACTTGTATTGGTTTAAATGTCACCTCTGGAGCTGTCAGGGAGAGCAGTTTCATCTAAATCATATCACTGTTACACAGTTTTCCTTTCTTCATGCCACAGGGAGGAATGAGACAAACATAGGTGAATTATAGTATTAATTTAGTGTTCCCTCGTGCAAAAACATATGAAAAGTTCAAATAAGTATATGATTAGGGATTGGAGGGTGGGGGGCATGCTGTTCAGTTCTTACTATATGTGTTAGATTGGTTGCACTGGGATTCAAGAAGTCAGTTCCATAATTTCTGTCTTTCTAATGCCAGGGACAAGATCCACCAGCCCCTCCTGTGGACTAACTTTGTGATATGGGAAGTGAAAATAGTTAACACCTTGCACGACCAAATGAACGAAGATGACCAGAGTACTCTTAACCCCATTAGACTGTTTTTCCTTTTGCATCTGCAATATGGGATGGTATTGTTTTCATGAGCTTCTAGAAATTTCACTCGCAAGCTTATTTTTGCTTCCTGTGTTATCACCATTCCTTTTTACAGTATATTTGAGTAAATGATTATATTAAAAAAGTTACATGGGTTTTTTTGGTTATCCTAAACTTAAACATTCCACTCATTCTATTTGTAACTGTGATCATAATTTTTTGTGATGATTTCTGGCCTGATTGAAGGAAATTTGAGATTCTGCCTTTTAAATATTTTAAGTAGTTTTGATAGGTTTTAAAATTGCTTTTTTTCATAAGGTATTTATAAAGTTACTTGGGGTTGTCTAGATTGTATGAAAAAAAAAATTAGAACCACACCGTATTTACATTTACCTTAATAGGTTATTTGTGGGTGGCAGTTTTTTCTAGTTCTTGGGACTGTGGGCAGCCTTTGGAATATTTTACAAATCTGTGTCATCCACTACAACTGGCTTATGTGTCTAGAAAAAGAGGGATAAGAAATGAAATAGTTGTTTACTAAGTTTTTTATTCCCACAAAAATGTCTAATATTAGGAGAACTTTAAATAAACATGATTTAAATATGGTAGATGATTTACAATCCAGTATAGCCTTATAAGGTTCATGAAAGGAGGAAAAAAGTTAATGCTTTCTGCCTTTGCCAGGTATATTCTATACAGTAATAATTTAAGCTATAATTTATTTGTTAAATGGGTGCCTCTCAGGAACCTTCTTTTCTGTTCTAACACTTCCCTCTTAAATGGAACTATCTTAAAGCTGTATTGGGGGCCTATTTGGTTACTGACATTTGAATGCTATTTACTTATTTAGTCTATTTTTTTCTGTGAAGAAGAAAGTGAGTCTTTTGTTATCCTTCTGACTTCAGAAAATATTTGATGGTTTACTCCAAGAGAAAAGGAGGAAAATGAAAAAGCAATCAAGGATCTTTTTCTCACCCCTTATCTCATTCTTGTTTAGTCATAAGATGGATTGGGGTGGGGAGGAGCATTAATATAAGTAAAATTTTGAAATGTATAAAAGTAAAAGGTTGCATTGTTTTGCTCAGTTTGAAAGAATATGAATACAAATGGCATAAAAACAAGTCTGCATGACCTATGTGGTTATGGAATTTTTTTCTTAGCAAGTGATTACAGTTGGTTTATGGCGGCTAGAAGATATTTTGCTATCGATGTAAGGATTTTCCTCCCAGATCAGTCTAGCTTTTCACTGTATCGATCTGAGAAATTACTTGTATGAATTAATAAACTTCTCTATATCATTGTACTGTTTAATAGAGTCTCTGATACAATTGTGTGATGCTCCTAGGGTATTTTTTCCCCCTTTATTATGATTACATTTTAGGCCATAAACTTTTTAAGGGCTTCATTTCATTATATAACCCAGTGCTGACTGCTTGCATTCCTTCTGTGCATCTTAGTGTTGTGCTCAACTTCTTCACAGAGTGTCACCTACTCTTAATTACTTGTACTAAATAAGGGGTATCGTAACACAGGTAAGTCAAATCTTGGGTAAGTGAGCACCGTAGATTTAAGGTTCTTCCTCTTTCTGTGGCCTACTGGAAGCCTTCCCACCTTTATGGCTGTTAGTGCAGAAAGGGCAGGGATGGCATAGGATGGAGTTAAATCTCTATAAGCATTCCCTTTTCTGCCCTTGGCCCCTGGACGTTGAAGGCTTGCACATACATCCTGACAGTCTGTTCTCTAAGCTGCTAGAAAGCCAATCTCTGGCAGAGATACTGATGCATTCACTGAATCTGTGGCTCACAGATAATTGAGAATTGGCTTTGGTTGAAGCCAATTGGCCTTGAGATGGAAACAGAATGTCTGGTGTTAGCTAGAGACCTACAAATCTAGAGTCTTATTCCTGGTTCTTCATTTCTGTCGTATACACTTAATTGACAGTACATCTAGTATATTAACCTTTTCTATATGGACCATCTATTTAATTAGCAATGAAAGTTCCTAGAGAAATATTTAGTTTTGGTTTTTTTGCTTGTAAAATTTCTCTGCATTCCTGAGAAAGGCCACATACTACTGCATATAAAGTATTCCTGTTAATCTAACTAGTAATTTATATTATTCTATTTAATTCTTAAAGCTTCTACATGTGGCCTTTTTATTGAGCACACTCTTATTCATTACTTGGCTTACAGTCACCTGAACTGTGGCTACAATCATTTTTAAATCTGGAAAAAAGAAAGATAAAGCGTCATATTTTAATCACTTTTGGCTCTTAAATATTCCACAAACAACATTAAATTTATTTTGTTTTAGAGTCATTTAATGTCCCTTATGCAAAATAATGTTTTCTTGCTTTCCATATGGAAAAAGTTAACATTGGAACTGTGTATAGTAAAGATTTTATCATGTATCTATCCAAGCACTATCCTATGGCCAGCAAGTCATATTTTAAATAACTTGCAGAGATTTTCCAAAGTAACTATTAGGTTCAGCTATTCTATGGTTACTTTTAGTGTCATTGTGGTGTGTGATGTGATCGTGTTTACAGAATTACTGAATATTTTATTTTCAAAAGAACCTTGAAAATTTATCACTCTGAATTAAAGCCTGTCACTCTAAATAAACGTGCTAAAATTTGACCAGCTCATCAGCTCAAGACACAAAACGGCAACTTGAAGGAGAAATGAAGAGTTTACACACAATGGGTTAAATTTTTGTTGTTGCAATAGTAGGTTTAGTCTTAAGATGATATTTCTAAATGAAAAAGCATATGTATTTGTTACCATGTCTGATGATTACTTTGTTAAAAGCGAAAGTGGTCATGTGATGTACTAAATATTAATTGCTGTTTTTAAATGTTTAAATCATGCCAAACAAATCATGTCTGTGCCATCCAGGGTTTATTGTAATCTTTTACTGAGTACTTGGACTGGGATAAAGGGCTTGTACTATGCACTTTTTATTAATGAATAAATAGAAAACGTTAGTAATGTATTGTTTTCTGTTTGGCTTTTGTGGGAAATGAAGTAAGCATCTTTTGCTTAGTAAGATGTTTACATCCTTTATTAAACAGTTTTATCGTAAGACTTTTTACCCCTAACTAAAGACCTTGCATAGAGAGAACTTTAAGTTACAAGAAAAATATTTATGTAATAGCAGTGGGGCCAATATTCAGAAGTAGGGATTCTGAGAATCTCTAGGAAATTAGATCCCAATTACATTTCTTATTCTTTTTTTTTTATTTCTTCCTAGAATACAGGGTTAATAGACATTTGCTTTGAGGGAATAATATCCAATAGTGTTAATTATATATTTGGGCAGACCTGTGTTACTTCAAAGGAGTTAGATATGTAACTGTACTGAACACACACAAAAGTAAAGATTTGCTTTTGTCTTATGACCTGGAATGCACCCAGATACTAGAGATCATTAATCCCCATGTACAGGTAAAAATGGTAAAATTGCTCTGGCATGGTCAGTGTCTGTGTGATACTTAGGTGTTCTTTTAAAATAGCAAAATTTGTGAAATACATAATTTCCTGGAGATAGTTAATGATTTCAATCTAAAGTTTGTCGTGTGTATGTCAGTAGATACATGAACCCCTGTAAAACTAAGTTTTCACAAAATGGTTCTGTAATATTAGTTTTCTTCTCAGAAAGTAGAATTCTCATAAGTTTTTTTTTGCTTCCTGCCATTTCATCTGATAGTTGTCTCAGTTCCAAATCTCAGTTAATACAGTCGATTTTTCTCCCCACCAGAAAGTTCCAAAAACACCAACTGCGATTATCTATCATGCTCACATTTTTAAAAACTGGAGTTATCAATGTGATCTCCCCCCCTCCCCGCACCTTAACTTTGCATATCTTTTCTCAAACAAATGGACTATGTTGGTTCAATAAACATTTCAACAGTGTTTATATTTGTTTATTGCTTAACTTTCTGCTCTAAAATGGGTGTTATTCAGAACTATGTTACAGAAAACATTTTAAACATTCAGATGCCAAATTAAGATGTCTTTTGAAAGGGAGGTGGAGGGAGATGTTTGAGAAGCAGGGAATAGATAGGGATGAAGAATAATATGTGTAGTTTTAAGAATAAAGCAACTTTCATATCAAAAAAGAATATTCCCGGGGCGCCTGGGTGGCACAGCGGTTAATCATCTGCCTTCGGCTCAGGGTGTGATCCTGGCGTTACGGGATCGAGCCCCACATCAGGCTCCTCCGCTATGAGCCTGCTTCTTCCTCTCCCACTCCCCCTGCTTGTGTTCCCTCTCTCACTGGCTGTCTCTCTCTCTGTCAAATAAATAAATAAAATCTTAAAAAAAAAAAAAAAGAATATTCCCGGGGTGCCTGGGTGGCTCAGTCGGTTGAGCATCCAGCTCTTGATTTCCATTCAGGTCATGATCTTAACGTTGTGGGACTGAGCCATGCTTTGGGCTCCGTGCTCAGTAGGGAGTCTGCTTGGGATTCTCTCTCCCTCTTCCTCTGCCCTGTCCCCTCTAAAATAAATCAATCTTAAGAAAAAATCATATTCCCTTGTATAACACTCTGCTTATTTCCAGGAAATTTAGGAATGAGAAAAAAATATTTACAATCCCTGCAATATCAGAGGCCTTCCTCTTAAATATTTGGTTCTCATACTGCTCATAACCTCAGACACTCAGGCTGTGTTTTGATGATTAATGGACTTGAATTGCAGTGTTTTTATTCATTTTGAAGAACTGAGCAGGGTCAAAGAGCACAAGTACTACATAGCAGATTCAGCATTATGGAGTAAGTCTACTATGATGTTTTTTTTTTTTTTTAGATTTTTTATTTATTTATTTGACAGAGATAGACAGCCAGCGAGAAAGGGAACACAAGCAGGGGGAGTGGGAGAGGAAGAAGCAGGCTCCCAGCAGAGGAGCCTGATGTGGGGCTCGACCCCAGAACGCTGGGATAACGCCCTGAGCCAAAGGCAGACGCTTACCGACTGAGCCACCCAGGCGCCCCTACTATGTTGTTGTTTTTAATAAGATTTTATTTATTTATTTGAGAGAGAGAGAAGGAGACCACAGAGGGAGAAGCAGAATCCCTGCTGAGCAGAGAGCCCTATGCGGGGCTTGATCCCAGGACCCTAGATCATGACCTGAGCCGAAGGCAGATGCTTAACTGAGCTACCCAGGCACCCCTCCTATGTTGTTTTTATTTATTTTATTTATTTTTTTTTAAAGATTTTATTTATTTGACAGAGACAGCCAGCAAGAGAGGGAACACAAGCAGGGGGAGTGAGAGAGGAAGAAGCAGGCTCCCAGTGGAGGAGCCTGATGTGGGGCTCGACCCCAGGACTCTGGGATCAGGCCCTGGGCCAAAGGCAGATGCTTAATGACTGAGCCACCCAGGCGCTCCTCCTATGTTGTTTTTAAAGAAATGAATCTGTTGGGATCCCTGGGTGGCTCAGTCAGTTGAGTGTCTTGCTGAGGTAATGATCTTGGGATTATGAAATACAGCACCCCCACCCCCTGCTCTCTCATAAATAAATAAATAATAAATAAAAATAATCTTCCTTTTTAAAAAAGATAATCTGTTATATAGTCACTCATACAAAAGGCATTACAGACCCTGGCCTGATTGCAGCTTTCCCTGATAACTAATTAGTATATAAACATTAAACTTTTGAAAGTCTGGGTGTCTTAAAGGTGATTCCTTGCAATTGATCAAGTAAGTAGAATTTCATGGTGACAGCATACAGAACAGATACAAATCTGACACCAGAGCCTACACTCCCAACAAATGGATAAAGATTTACATCCTTGGAAATACGCTTAGCCTTCAATTTTAATCTAACAGCCTTTTCTTAAAAACTGCATTTTAGTCTGTCCTGTCTCGCATTGTAGCTCTGTCAACATCCTTTTTCCTAGAGGGTTTCACTAACAACAGCCTATTGAAAGCTGGAGTTCTCAAGCTTCAAGCATGATTCCATTAGCCAAAGCTAAATCAGAAAATACAAGGCTTAAAGAAAACTTAAAGTATAATTAATTTATAGTTTCTCCATTGAAGAATGGGTAGTAATTTTCTCTCTTCACAACAACCAAGGAATTCTTTTCATTGTGTCACAATATTTTAAGAACTGGAAAGTCACAAATAGGTATAAACTGGCAACAGTTAAGGTTGAATAATTGTAGCAGTATTCTTGTAATAAAAAAATCTTGTCATAAATTCCAGTGCTAATCTACAAAAGTACCAGTGATATTGAAAGGGTGTTTTTGTTGAAGAAAGATAGTTGGCAATTGGTGTTCTTTATCAGTTATTCTGCAATTTTTGTCCAATTCTCAAACTACTATTTTAATTGTCGTGATTGCCTCATGTGCAATAAAAATATTGCCAGTAGTGTTTAGCCTTGGGGAAAAAGTGCTGAAGTAGCTTTGTGTGAGCTGGGCTTAATGTTAAGGTAAATAATTCATTCAGAGTTTTAGCTTTTCTTATAGCTAAAAGATAGCATATAGCTTATAGCATATAGCTTATAGTGATTCTCAAACTTTCTGGCTTGGGGACCCCAAAGAATTTTTGTTTATATGCATTTGTTATATCTAGCAATACATACTGTATCCAAAATTAAACAACATTTATAAGCATTATTTTAAAATAACAGTAAACCCAATACATGTTAATATAAAGGTTTTTATGAAAAATAACCATTTCCCAAAAGGAAAATTTAGTGAGAAGAGTGGCACTGTTTTACATTTTTGCAAGTCTCTTTAATAGCTGGCTTAAAAGAAGGCTGGGTTATTTTTTTTTAACGATTTTATTTATTTGAGGTGGGGAGGGGCAGAGGGAGAGAGAGAATCTCCAGCAGACCCCACACTGAGCTGGGAGCCCCATGTGGGGCTTGATCTCATGACCCCAAGATCATGACCAAGAGCCAGACACTTAACCGACTGAGCCATCCAGGTGCCCCAGGTTATCCTTTGTACTTCCACATTCGATATGTTAACAACACGTTGCCTTCTTGTGAAACTGTGAATGTTAGTTTTTGATAACTAAATGACTAATGGTATTTTGAGCAGCCTATACTAAGGAAAACAAGTTATGTGACCCTTGGGCAGCCCACTTAATTTGGAGCATTAGTTTCCTCATTTACTTATCAAATATGGTACCACTTAACAGAAAGTTGAAGTAAAAATCAAAAACGCTTTGTGAAGTCCTGAATAAATACTGTTATGTAAAGGCCCTCACCATCCCAATACACACACACACACACACACGTACACACACACACATATACACATACAAACTCTCTTTTTCAAAACCTTAAGTTGTACAGAAACTGGATATTTATTAGGGGGCACTTCCATTGAATTTTTTTTTTTAAGATTTTATTTATTTGACAGACAGCCAGCGAGAGAGGGAACACAAGCAGGGGGAGTGGGAGAGGAAGAAGCAGGCTCAGCAGAGGAGCCTGATGTGGGGCTCGATCCCAGAACGCTGGGATCACGCCCTGAGCCAAGGCACACGCTTAATGACTGAGCCACCCAGGTGCCCCATCCATTGAATTTCTATTGAAAAGAATTCACTCTGCTAAGAATGGACAATGGCACCTTTAGGTCAGAGTCTCGCATAAGAAAAACATTAAGGATGAAAACATTAAATAGAATGTCACAGTTTCCAGTCAAGATTTTAAAATCCTTGACAAGTAAACTAGAAAGCAAATACATTTTGACTAATAGGTGAATAAATCCATTGCAATAAAAGCTAAAGAGCAAACTATTAGACTAATAGTTCTCAACTTTGGCTGCACTTTGAGAGCTTTAAAAACCTGTTGCTTTGACCCATACCTCAGAGATTCTGGTATAGGGTATGACCTAAGCATCTACAGGTTGATTCCGGTAGCAGCGAAGGGTAAGAACTGCTGGCATTAAGAATGCTAAACTTTGGGGCACCTGGGTGGCTCAGTTGGTTAAGCATCTGACTGTTGATTTCTGCTCAGATCATGATCTCTGGGTGGTGAGATCAAGCCCCAGGTCAAGCCCCACTTCAGGCTCTGAGGTCAATGGGCCGTCTGCTCAAGATTCTCTCTCTCTCCTCCTCTGCCCCCCCCCACTCTCTCTCTTTCTAAAATAAATAAATCTTAAAGAACAATGCTAAAGCTTGTGTTTAATTCTAGAGATGAAAAACAAAACAAATAAAAGCAAAAATTAATAATTTCCTTTATACTAGCTGATTTCTATATATGGTCAGGAAATTAAGTGAAACCTTAAATTCTCCTGCAGTAGAGTTATTTTTAATAGTGATATTTCACAGTTTTTCCTGATGCTTAAAAATATTTTTTATTTTCTCAGTTTTTTCTTGTGCGGATGAGGAAGGGAGATGTAATCCTTCTTCATGGATGGCTGTTCAGTTCATGAGAAGGCTCTATGCTAAAAAAAAGGGAGGGAAGGAAACAAAGGAGAGAAAGAAGAGAGAGAGAAAGAAGGAGAAAGAAAGGAAAGGACGGAAGGAAGGAAGAAAAAGAAAGAAAGGAAAGAAAGAAAAAGAAAAAGAAAACATGCCAAGGAAACAAGAACACCACTGTCATAATAAGGAATAAAGGTGGGATTATTACTTTGCAAGGACTTGGATCACAATTGTTAATAGGATAAATATTCATTCTTCACATAATAGACTTAATGGTCTTCAGAAAACATGAGTTCTTGTGGTGGTAAGGCCATTTGTTTTTAGTCCCTGTCCTCAAGAAGTTTATATAGTATTTACAAGGGACAAATACAAAAGCTAACAAATAAGCTAATAGTTCAGGAACTAATTGCTAAACAGAAGTTAATAATGGTGAAAGAGCTTTCTGAAGAGATGATATTTGGAGGGGCACCTGGGTGGCTCAGTAGGTTAAGTGTCTGCCTTTGGCTCAGGTCTGGGATGGAGCCCCGCATGGCTGGCTCTCTGCTTAGCAGGGAGTCTGCTTCTCCCTCTCCTGTTCCTCCCCATCCCACTCATACTCTCTCTCTAATAAATAAATAAAATCTTTAAAAAAAAAGGGAGAGAGACGACATTTGGGGTGAGACGAATTACGCTGCTATGGAAAGATCTGGGCAGTTTTCCAAGAGAAAAAAAGTGCAAGGACATGAGACTGAAGCATAATTGGCATTTTCAAGGGGCCAGAATAAGGCCAAATGACCTGTACAAGTTGAGATCAGAAGTAAGGTCTACAGGGGTGCCTGGGTGGCTCAGGCGCTTAAGCATCCAACTCTTGCTTTCAGCTCAGGTCATGATCTCAGGTCCCTGCCCCGCCTTGGGCTCATGCTGAGCATGCAGTCTGCCTGTCCCTCTCCCTCCCCCTCTGCCCCTCCCCCACTCCTGCGCTCGTGCAAGCTTGCTCGCTCTCTGAAACGAAGTAAGGTCTACATTTTATAGGATCTTGAAATCCAAAATAAGTACTCTGGGTTTTACTATGAGTATAAAAGCTCTTGAGACAGAGGGTGAGGGATATATGATTTATGATTTTAAAATCTCATTCTGGCTGCTATGTGGAAGATGAGCTATGCATCAGGAAGTGAGGTAGGAAGCTAGTAATCCTTTGGAATCCAGATAAGAGGTGCTAATCTCTTTGACAAAGGGTTGTGGCAATGTGAATTATAAGGAAATGAGATTTGCGATAAATGTTGGAGGTAAAGCCAATTGGCCACACGAATGGCCTGACAGTGAATGGAAGGGAAGAGGGAAAACGAGACTTAAGTCTGGTTTTGGGGCCTGAGCAACTGGATGGTTGATGATACAAATTGAGTTGGGCAAAGTTTATGGTAAGGAAAATGACGGGTGAGAAGGAGCAGATTGGGAGCAATCAGGATACAGGTTAACTTGCTGGAATAAGGAGACAGACTCTAGTGGCTTAAACCAGATGGACTTAAGTTCTCTTTCAGGTAACAGTTCAAGAATATAAGCAGTGTAAGGCTGAAATGCTTGCTTTAGGTATTCAGAACTCAGACTCTGTCTTGTTGCTCCACTGACCCCTAGAGCAGTGTTTCTCAAACAACTGTTGTCTACCCAAAGTGGCCCTTCTCTGCATTGTCAAAGATAGTTCACCACAATACTCTCTGGGTCAGTGCTCCAGCCAGGGGAGGAGCAGAGGGAGAGGGAGGGGGAAAGAATCTCAAGCAAACTCCATGCCTAGCGTGATGTGAAGCTCTGTCTTTTGACCCTGAGATCAAGACCTGAGCCGAAACCAAGAGTCAGACACTTAGCTGATTGAGCCACCCAGGCGCCCCAATACACAAGTTGCTTTTAAAAGAATTAAGGTGGCATCTTCTTGGAATTCAGAATATCCCAACATAGGCCAACATGTCCTGTTTCTAACTCTGGACTTCAGCCTTAGCAAAAATAAGTATAAAATGAAGAAAGACAGATTTGAGGTTTCTTTACTAATTAACATAGGTGACTGCCCCAAACAATAATCCAGTTTATTTCTTTGGTACTCAGGAGAAGTTTACCCCTGGGTAATGGATGGTAGTATGGTTTTACTTGGGTGAAAGGTAAGCCTTTCTTTTATAAAATGGACTGTTCTTAGGCATATCAGTTTTGGGAAGGGTACCTGTGGAAGTTGAGGAGCTGGAAAGTGATTTCCTTAAATGTATCTGCACAAGGCAAAACTATTATATTGTCAGAAATCAGGATAGGGTCACCCTTGGTGTGTGTTGGGGGGAGGTACTGGAGGGGTACTGGAGAGAACATTACCAAAGTCTTACTGCTTTTATTTCCTGAGCATCTCTGGAATCTGTTCATTTCTCTGAATCTCCATGGCTACTACCCTGGACATGCTATTTGTAATTCTTAATTACTGTAATTAGCTCTGAATTGCTCGCCTCACATTCACTCTTTTTATTCCTGTAACTACCCTCTTCATTTCCCCCAGTTAATTCCCATATTCTTTAGGAGCTCAATTTTCACAACTTGAGGAAGCATCCCTAACTACTATGTTAAATACTCATGCTGTATACTCTCATAAGACTATATATATATCCCACCTTAATAAAGTTGTAATTTTACATTTATCTGTGTGATTGATTGATTGATGTTTCCCCATAGAGTAAAATTTATGAAGGAAGGGAATGTATCATTCTTTACTCAGTTGTATTCCTGGTGACCAGCATGTGGGAAATACTTGGAGAGAAATACTTATTCAATGAATGAATCAATGTTTTTTAAGTTTGAAGAGGAATCCATGTATAAATTGAAATCCTACATGAAAAATTGATATATCAAGCAGATTAAACAGATAAAAGTAGAACTGCTCTGATGTGGAGGAAAGGGGAGATAAATGTAGGAGACCCGGAGCCCTGTCTGTTTTAACCTTTTACTCATCCACTCATTCTCTTTCCTCACAGAGTGACACACCACCAGAAAAACTTAGAGCTCCATGAAACATAATCTGAAAATAATTGGTCTACATCAAGCAGTTCTCAAACTTTTTGTTCTCCGGACTCCTTAACACATTTAAAATTTGAAGGCCCCAAAAAGTTTTTTCATGTTGACTGTAGCTACTGGTATTTACCTTATTAGAAATAAAAATTGACAAATTATGAAAAATACATAGATTCCTTAACATTGACAATAATAAATCCATGACATGTTAACATTAACCACATATTTTTATGAAAAATTACTGTATTTACAAATTAAAAATTAGTAAGAAGACTGGTATTGCTTCACATTTTTATTAATCTATAAATCTCCATTAGTCTGTTATGATATCATGTGTCATACAGCCTCTGGAAAATTCCACTGTATACATGTGAGAAGATGAGAGTAAAAAAACAAGTAACATGTTAGTATTATTATGAAAATGTTTTGACTTCCTGGATCCTCTGAAAGGGTCTCAGGGATTGTCAGTACATTTTGAGAACTGTGTCCTGTATCCAAAGGTCCATTCTAGCTAGTACTGATATTCTTATTTAATTTCTGAGATTGTACTGTTTAAACACACAATAGGCACTAATATTTGTTGGATAAATGAATTTACCTGCTTAGAATGTACAACACCTGCATATTATATCATACTTTCTACAATCTATAGCAAACTGTTTAATCAACATTTAACAGCTTTCTAGAAGTTGTCATGATCCTGTCAAGAAAACCATCATCTCAGGGTGCCTGGCTGGCTCATGAGGAAGAGCATGAGACTCTTGATCTCCTGGTGGTGAGTTGGAGCCCCATGCTGAGTGTAGACATTACTTAAATAAATAAAATTTTAAAAAAACAACAGCCAGCATCTATGAGGTATTTTAATGTGCCTTTATAAACTCCTAATCATGTTCCTCATGACGTATTTTAAATGGTCTTTGGGGACACCTAGGTGGCTCAGTCAATTAAGCATCTGTCTTCAGCTCAGGTCACGATCCCAGGATCCTGGGATGGAGTCCAGCGTTGGGTGCTCTGCTCCGCAGGGAGCCTGTTTCTCCCCCTGCCTGCTGCTCCCCTGGCTTGTACTTTCTCTCTCTCTGACAAATAAATAAAATCTTAAAAATAAAATAAAACTGGTCTTTGACTTCAAGTACAGATGATGTAACCTGATATAATTCTTAATGAGGAACACAAAAAAAGTCATGACTGCTTTTCTCTTCACAGATCTGAGACTTAAGATGACTTTGAAGAGGAGAAAGAGAACAGAACTGCCCTCCTCATGAAAAACGGGCAGCGTCCACACATTAATTTTACTCTTCCTCACACACGGAACTTGTATGTTGCAAACTCTCAGCACAGACAACCCAGATCCAGAATTTGGCAGGAGTAGCTCTGGAAAATATGTCTGGAGGGCGTGGGTGTCATGCTTCTCCTCCCAGGGATCAGGGCGGAGGCACTAACTGGTCCAGTCACGACGGGACTCAGCATCCCTACTGACGCGAGGCGCCTCCTTCCCAGAAGTGGCGAGGGAAGGGATCTGACTAAACCTTGGGCCGCCGGCCCGGAGGGTGTGGGAGGAGAGCAAGCCGCCGGGCGGTCTGACCCACAGGGTCTAAGGGGCCGAAAGACGAGGTCGGTCCTCGGGGCTGCTGGGGAGACCGGAAAGGGGGCCGAGACCTTCCGGTCCCCTCGAGCCGCAGACGGCCCAGTACCCCCGCAGTCCTAGATCATGGCCGACCTGGCGCGCACGCGGTACCACCTCAGCGCCGACCGTCAGCGGGGATCGGGACACAGGGAGGGAAGCGAGGCCAGGCGACGAGACTTCGTCTGCAGGCGGCCGGGAAGACTAGTACCCGGCCTATCGGCACCTGGAGCCCCACCCCAAGGGCCTCAGCAGACTGGCCACGCACTCAGCCCCGCCCAGGGCCGCGAGCGGCAGGGGCGGGATCGCTGAGCTGGCCCTAGCGGATTCGCCCAGGCGCGGCTAGGGGCGGGGCTTCCCCATCCAGCTACGATTAGCACCGCCCCGACTCCCCGCCCCTGGGGTCCGCAGGAAATAGGGGCGGGCCCGGGCCTAGTGTGGCGGGAGGAGGAGCAGGGATGCGGTGGAGGGCAGAGTCCTGGAGGGCCTGGCTGCGGGGGAATGAAGCCTCCGCCTTCTCGGGCAGAATCCTTTAAATACGGGCTCGGGCCCGGGACTCAGGGTGCAGTGGTTGGCAGCCAGAGGGAGGGGCGGGCGGTGAGAGGAGGTCAGGCGGAGCAGGGCGAGTGTGCAGGAGCTGCTGCAGCGCGGCCCATAGAGAGGAGCTGTCCGAGCAGTCCGGATCGGAGCGGCCGCTGCGCTCGGTGCCTGGAAGTGGGTAAGCGCCTTTCTCGGGCTGGCCCTGCCACCTCGTTGGGAAGGTCCCCGGTCTCCGCGGGATGTGCAGGGAGCGGGGCGGGGGAGTGCGCGCTGCTCCCGGTTGCGCTCTGCGCTGGGTCAGGGGCTCCCAGTCTCACGACCCTGGCCTCCTCCTTTGGGCTCTGGGCGGGAATCGCCTTTTGGTCCGCTGCCCTGAGAATGGGGATAGCGTGGGCTTTTTATTCTACACTCGGGAGTACACTCGGGAGTCTTCCAGACGCTTCTTTCTGCTTTTTCTCACTTTCTGACTTGAAACAAATGAGATTTTCCCAGGAAGCCGAACGTCCACCGAAGGAAGCGGTCCTCTGGTTAGGGACCCCATTTTGGTCTCAGAGTCCTGGTCTTTTGTTTGTGTTTAGTCTGTTCACCTCCTGTCACTAGCCGCCCTTCTTTTCTTTCTTTCTTTTTTTTTTTTAAGATTTTATTTATTTATTTGACAGAGATAGAGACAGCCAGCGAGAGAGGGAACACAAGCAGGGGGAGTGGGAGAGGAAGAAGCAGGCTCCTAGCGGAGGAGCCTGATGTGGGGCTCGATCACTTAACGCCGGATCACGCCCTGAGCCGAAGGCAGACGCTTAACCGCTGTGCCACCCAGGCGCCCCACTAGCCTCCCTTCTTAAGTACTAAAGAGGAAACAAGCCAGAAAGCCCCTGAGGGCGAAATCCTAAGACATTCGTGACATCTGTACGGGCTATGCTGGAATCCATTATTGGCTGCCACACCATATAATTGCTTTATTTCATGTCAGGGAAAGCCTTTCTTGGGTACTTCAGGGGATCATGTTTGTGTGAAATCTTGAAAAATCATATTTCTTGTGGCGCATGGGTGGCTCAGTCAGTTAAGCGCCTGTCTTAGCTCAGGTTGTGATCTCAGGGTCTTGGGATCGAGACCTTTCTCCCTCTGCCCCTGCTTGTGCTTTCTTTCTCTCAAATGATTAAATAATCTTTAAGAAAGAAAAGAAAAAAGAAAAATCATACTTCTTATATATAGGAAGATAACTGAGTAGGCTTGAAAATTATGGTGTACTGAAAAGAGGGATTCACTGGTAAGGACCTTTTTCATGGATATACAGAGGAGTAGCTGTCCATTGACTGCCCTCAAAGACACAGTGACTCTTTGAGTTTCTTCAAATCCCCTATGAAATGGAGAACAGTAGTCTGGTCTGTTTCTTCAGGGGGGTTCTGGAAATGAAAGAGCTTACTGTCTGCTCTGAGATGTGCTTGTTAATACCCAGCATCTAGTTAAGGTAAGTGGTAGACAACCCTGATTGAAAGGATCTCATTTCATCTCCCATTGCTGTACTCCTTTCTCAAACATTAAGTCTGTAACTAATAAGTAGACTTCATCTTCCCACTTATTTCCACAGCTTTATATGATGCCCTTTAGATAGAACATTATCACTGCCTTTCTCATTGATTAAATATTTTTCCCAGGTCAAGCATCTGTTAGTATTTAATTTTTGGAAATGACTAAGGTGATGTGTGAAGTTGATGTATCCAACTACAACGTAATTACTGGGTAATTACGCAGAGTATACTGAAGAGGGGTGGGGATGGAGGGATTAGACTCAGCTTTGATTGTAATAGGACCTTCGATATTTGTTAGCCACATCTTCTAGGTCGAAATATTGATCTGAATTTATAAAATTTTAGAGGAAGAGTAGTTTTGGAACAGCCTGGGTTGTTGAGATTTTCCCAAAATACAGAGGTAGAAACTCATTTCAAACTGACATACTCAGTAAGCAAACATTCCCATTTCCCTGACAGCACAATAGAAGATCTGAAGGTACATAAAAGTAGAAATGGAATATGGAATCAGAAGACATCTGTGTCAGGCAAAGTATATTACTAACACTAACACTGTATCAAACTCCATAATAAAGATTGAAGATTGTAGTGAAACTTCCAAGTGACGATTTACTGGGACTTGCACAGTTCTTCAGTAGTTTTCCCACTGTCACCTATAAGCCATGCTTCATGTGAAATAGCACCACAGGGACACCCCAAAACACATGCAGTTCTATGATATAGATCCATCAGTAGTCTACCCCAGGTGCCGTATGTAAGGCAAGCTAAATACAGCCTAGCAGTCAAGGTGGATGAGAAGTATTTCTGGGAAGACATGCCAAAGTTCTACATAAAAAAGAGAGGCCGATAGTATTCTGGACAATTTCAGCAAAAATACAATGATCAGCCATCTGAGCTAAAGATATTCAAATAACAGTCTTCATCTCAAACAGGCCCCGATGGAGAGTTACTCATTGATTCAGTTAGTATTTACTGAGAGCCTACTGTTCTAAGTGTAGAGGTAACAGCAGCAGATAAGAACTGTTAGCCTGGGAGCGCCTTATTAAACTGTGAACTCCTTGAACCTAAGAGTTGCATCATGTAGACATTCAATCTATGTTTATGTAAGAATGTTATAACCTCTTGGCTCTAGGATTAAATGGTAATCCCAAAAGATCCTCTGGTCCAAAAATACTTTGAAATTCTACTTTTTAGGTATTCCCAATATACTGGTTGTAATTAGAGAGGTTGGCTAGCTGTCGAGTAAGGGTATTCCACTGGCGGGACAGTTCTTCAGCTTCATCGCAGTTTACGACTTCATCTTCAGCCTTGCAGATCTGGAAGTTAGATTTTTTTTTTTTTCCTCCATGGGCCCAGAGTTAATGAGACTTTAGATTTTTTTTTTAAGATTTTATTTATTTATTAGACAGAGATAGAGACAGCCAGTGAGAGAGGGAACACAAGCAGGGGGAGTGGGAGAGGAAGAAGCAGGCTCCCAGCGGAGGAGCCTGATGTGGGGCTCCATCCCAGGACTCTGGGATCACGCCCTGAGCCGAAGGCAGACGCTTAACGACTGAGCCACCCAGGCGGCCCAAGACTTTAGATGTTAACTTAAAATGATTAAACTCATAAGAGACTAATGGTTACACTAGAATGAAACCTTAATATTACAGTAGGGAAATTTTATTGCAGTTCCTGGAATGCTTGTTATCTCAAATCTGGGTCATCCCTTTCTGGTATTATGATTCCTGGGAATCTGAATTCATAAGGGAGAGTGGAATCAGAGCAAGGAATCTTTGGAGAACATGCCATAAACATAGGGAAAGCCTATTCTTACCCCACCTCTCTGAAACCAGAATACTTCTGACTTCCAGATTCTGTGTCATTCTTCTCTAGACAGTGCTGAAATAAACACATCATTCTTGTTCTTAACTCCCTCTTTCCAGGCTACAGGCTGATCCTCCCCCTTTTTTTTCCTTTAGTGGAGTTTATTAGATTTTAGCTACACAAATGCTGTTGATTGTTATCGTTACTTTTAATTATGTTACCTTAAGTTATTTTATTTTTTTAAGACTTTATTTATTTATTTTTGTGAGAGAGCATGAGTGAGCACTAGCAGGGGAGAGGGGCAGAGGGAGAAGCAGGACCCCGCTGAGCAGGGAGCCCGATGCTTGACTCCATCCCAGGACCCCGGGATCATGACCTGAGCTGAAGGCAGACACTTACCCGACTGAGCCCCCCAGGCGCCCTTGTTGCCTGAAGTTATTAAATTATAACCTCCTGAACTGCCGTGGGCATGCTTCCCTGAAAGGGGCATTTGAGACCCACTTTAAATTCCTTTCCGCTCTACAAGACAGTTAGTACCTCTTACCACTTCTTAATACCCGTATGTTTATCCAACTAGTCCTTAGTCTTACTTCTTTGGACTCAGTTCTGTTTATAAGTCCTTATTTATTCCTCCCCCCCCCAACTGGAGTGCTCTCCCCCACCTGTCTTTTCTTTCTATATCCTACTTAGTCTTTAGGCCAAGCTTAGATTCTATCTTTCCCTTGATGTAGATACCTTCTTATTTTTTTTTCCCTCTGGACTTTAATACTCATTTAGTCATTCAATTGATTATACTGCCTTATATGTTGCTTGGGTGTGACTAACTCCTTTTCATCTTTTTAAGATTCTATTTATTTATTTATTATTTATTTGAGATGGGGGGGGAGGGAGAATCACAAGCAGACTCTGCACTGAGTGAGCATGGAGCCCGACAAGGGGCTCCATCTCACAACCCTGAGATCATGACCCTGAGATCATGAACTGAGCCAAAATCAAGAGTCAGGCACTTAACGGACTGAGCCACCCAGGCGCCCCTCCTTTTCATCTTTAAAGTCAGCTTAAGAGTCACCTTCTCAGAGAGTCCTCCTTTAACTACCCTATCTACAGTAGTTTTTTCCCCCATAGACAGTCTCTCCTTCTCCACCTACGTGTTTATTTCCTTTATATGGAATGTATCACAGCTGCAGTTATTTTGTTTTGCGCTCTCCCACTAGAATATAACCGTGAAAGAGTAGGAACTGTACCTGTCATGTTCACTGTTGTATCCAGAGTACATAGGGTGTTTAATAAATGTTTTTCAGTTGAATTTTTCCCTAAGTAAATTGTTAAATTCTTGAGTGTCAGGACCTGTATCTATGGCCAGATTCTCTTCTGTGCCCACAGGTAGACCCTTAAATTGGGAATATTAATTTTTCGTGAAAGAGACCAAAGGACTAGGCCTGAAGCAGTTGAAACAATTTTTCTGAAACCCGATGCCAAGCCCTTTCTACTGTAGAGGTGGGGACAGTGGCAGTGAATGCTGGAGACACGTCTGTGGTAAGCCTGCTCCAGGCTCAACTGTCCCACAAGTGGGAGCTTTTTAGAACATTCCCCTGAGCTTTAGTTGCTTGTCAGTCCCAATGCAGTTCTTTCCTCCTAGCAGTTTCTCTTTCTTCTTGTGTATAGGGCACTTGAAGCCTGGAGAGTAGTAAGTCAGAACTGAAGAGTAGAAGAAGTGTGAAGAAAAAGATGAATGGTTGCCAAAAGTAAATTTTGTTAGGCTCAGTATTTTTGCTAGGGTGAATTTTGGAACCCTTCAAGTTTAATAGAAATATCATGTTTGTGTGGCTTCACAGGTGATAATAGGAAACTCTTAACCCATTTATTTAGATTATTAAAGAGAGAATCTACCAGGGGCACCTGGCTGGCTCAGCTCTTAGAGCATGGAACTCTTGCTTTCAGGGCAATGAGTTCAAGCCCCACATTGGGCCTGGGGCCTACTTAAAAAATAATTAAAGAGGATCTACCAGATTTAGTATGGTTTTAATATTTCCTGGTAAGTACATCCACACAATGGAATACAGTGTAACTGTTTCTAAAAAAGAGTTTTACTGGAAACAGAAAAAAATAAAAATAAAAAATAAAAAGAGCGAGAGGGGGGAAATAGACAGGTAAGAATACATTAAGTGAAAAAAAGCCACATGTTGATAGTATATTATAGTATTTTACCTCTTGAATTTAGAAAGTCAGGATTATTAAAATACATATGTGTATTTACTTGTACTGTATGAGAAACACTGGATGGATACACAAGTAACTAATAAAAGGTTTGCTTGTGAAAGCAAAGTAGTGAGTAGCCAAGAGATAGGGATGGGGTAGACTTGAGGCTTCTTACTGTATACTTTGTCACACAGATTTAATTTTGTACCATATGAATTTATTACCTATTCAAAACAAAGAATAAATTTTTATTTTATTATTATTATTTTTTAAAATATTTTATTTATTCATTTGACAGAGATGAGTGAGAGAGCACAAGCAGGGGGAGCAGCAGAGGGAGAGGGAGAAGCCGGCTCCCCGATGAGCAGGGAGCCCAACATGGGGCTTGATCTCAGGACCCTGGGGTCATGACCTGAGCCAAAGGCAGATGCTTAACTGACTGAGCCACCCAGGCACCCCACAAAAAATAAATTTAAAAGATTTCTTTGTATGTGTATCACTAAGAATATTGCTGTCTTTTGTAGAATCGGTAGATTCCAAATTTTGCTCATCTTTACTGTTTTACCAAATTTCTGTTCTTTTTAAGTAAAGGTCATTAGAGATTAGACTTTGAATTGATATCTGCTAAACATAACCTGAACTGAAGATTGATTTATAAGCCGACTTAGTTGTTTCCTAACACAGACCAGGATACTTGTATGGGCTGTTCAGCTCATTCTCTTCCAGGAGGGAAGTCTACCCAGAAAACCAGTGATTAGAACATTGTTTGATTAATACAGATTCAGACTTAAGGGAACTGGATCATCTTAATTATGTGGCTCGGGTATCTTTTTTCAGAGTAGGGTTGTACTTGCCAGGCGTTATAATAAGATCCGCCTTCCACAGCACCTTCTCTGACCCACGCAGGAGTATACTAACAAGTTCTTAAACTCTCTGATTGGCATTTTCCTTCTCTTTGGAATCCATGAGTGGGTTAGATTAGATGATGTCGGAGGTCGGTCTTGGCAAAGACTAAAATTCTAAAAATCGGATCAGTTTGACAGTTCTTGTTCTCATTATAATGAATAAACTGACATTCTTATACATAAATCAGTACCTTGTCATTTGGATAAGTGTGAATCAGTTCACCTACATGGCTTTTGAAAACCCATCAAAATCTGTGTAACAGCTTTGCTAACTACACAAATGACTTTTGTTTAACCATGGCACAGTTTCTGATTAAAGTTGAAATGGAGTTTAAGATCATCGTCAGGTACCTAAAAATAAACTGCTGAAGCCAAATTGTATAGGGAATATAATCACAGAGGCCGCTTCTGGACTTTCAAACTAATCTTATTATCTGTCAAGTTTCCTGATATCTGTCCTGTTAGTCTAAACCTGCCATAAGGCTGACCTTTGTACACCGGCATTTATTTAAGCAAGAATTGCACTGGTGTGTTTACCCTTGAATTTTTCCTCAGCAGTCAGAATTACCCTTGTGGCCTTAGAGGCCTAAGTAAGGTTTTATTTTGCTTTTTGAATTTTTGAATATTAGGTCATTATCATCTTTGTGGCTCTTTTTCAGTAATATCAGTTACTTTTTTTCCCCCATGTTTTATGCTAGTGCAGCCAAGAGCAGACATTCCAATTGGAATGTTATATATTATCGTTCTTTTAATAATTCTTAATGAGTATGAATGCAGGAAATCTTTCCAGATTATCTGTCACCTTGACAGTTTTTATAAAGCGTGATAAACGTGCAATGCGATTTCTTTAAATTTTGTTTTCAATAGTAGAACAATCTTACTGCTTCCCTTCTAGTTTAATCATGTTTGAAATTAAGAAGATCTGTTGCATTGGTGCGGGCTATGTTGGAGGACCTACGTGTAGTGTCATTGCTCATATGTGCCCCGAAATCAGGGTAACAGTTGTTGACGTCAATGAATCAAGAATCAACGCATGGAACTCTCCTACGCTCCCTATTTATGAGGTAAACCATTTTAAATAATTCTTTGTTCTTATGTTCTTTGTTTTCTTACTGTTTTTGATAAATAAATTGCTATTAATGTAAAAATCTATGACTGCAACTGAAAAGAAATTAAATGAGAAATCTAGATACACAATGTCATGGACATTACAACTGTGATTATGTCAAGTATGCCCAGGGAAAATGACTGGGAAAAAATTTATTAGAATATTAATAATGGTGGTGTTAGTGCAGTGAGAATATGGGTAATTTTTTCTCTTCTCTATTTTTCTAATTTTGTTAATATGGTTACCATATTGTAATAGTAAAATTTTAGAAAGGTGTTCTGTACAAAGAAAATAATAAAACTGTGGGTGTTTATAATATTAATTCATATAAGTCCATGATATTTGGGGGTTATTGTACTGTACTTCTATCAGGTAAACTGTGAGTGGATAAATGATGTCTTTTATATCTAGTGCTTAGTATCACAAATTTGTTTAGTTAGAATTTCAAAATTGCTGTGAATTTTTTAAAAAGATTTTATTTATTTATTTGAGAGAGAGGGAGGGAGGGAGGGAGACCATAGAGAGAGAGGGAGAAGCTGACTCCCTGCTGAGTAGAGAGCCCGACGTGGGGCTTGATCCCAGGACCCTGAGATCATAACCTGAGCCAGAGGCAGATGCTTAACTGACTGAGTCACCCGGTGCCCCTAAATTGCTGTGAATTTAGATAATGTATAGTTAGGAAGATATGCTTCCAATGATTTTATTAAGCTATGTGTATCCCATTTTTAAAAATTTCACTGTAAAATGAGTTCACAATATTATGCTTTTGAAACCCAACAGAGGGGCGCCTGGGTGGCTCAGTCGTTAAGCGTCTGCCTTCGGCTCAGGGCGTGATCCCAGCATTCTGGGATGGAGCCCCACATCAGGCTTCTCCGCTGGGAGCCTGCTTCTTCCTCTCCCACTCCCCCTGCTTGTTGTGTTCCCTCTCTCACTGGCTGTCTCTCTCTCTCTCAAATAAATAAATAAAATCTTTAAAAAAAAAAAGAAAAGAAAAGAAAAAGAAACCCAACAGAGAAGCATTTGGAAATTTTATGGTGGCATTTTTTTCCACCATTAATATATTCCTTTTTTTTTCTTTCAGGAAAGCTTTGTTATTTGTAAGACTGTTATCAATCATTTTCTTTCTTTTTCTTTTTTTTTTTTAAGACATTTTCTTTCTTTCTTTTTTTTTTTAAGATTTTATTTATTTATTTGACAGAGATAGCCAGCCAGTGAGAGAGAGAACACAAGCAGGGGGAGTGGGAGAGGAAGAAGCAGACTCCTAGCGGAGGAGCCTGATGTGGGGCTCGATCCCATAACGTTGGGATCACGCCCTGAGCCAAAGGCAGACACTTAACGACTGTGCCACCCAGGCGCCCCAATCACTTTTTCCCTCTTTCTTTCTTTCTTTCTTTCTTTCTTTCTTTCTTTCTTTCTTTCTTTCTTTCTTTCTTTCTTTCTTTTTCTTCCTTCCTTCCTTCCTTCCATCCTTTCTTTTATTCTTTCTTTCTTTCATCCTTTCTCTCTCTCTTTCCCTTCCTTCCTTCCTTCCTTCCTTCCTTCCTTCCTTCCTTCCTTCCTTCCTTCAGATTTATTTATTTATTTTAGAGAGTATGAGCAAGGGGAGGGACAGAGGGAGAGAAACTCAAGCAGACTCCCCACTGAGCAAGGAGCCTGACTTGGGGCTCCATCTCACTACACTGAGATCATGACCTGAAATCAAGAGTCAATTGCTTAATCATAGTCTTTAAATGTGTTAGTCCTTTGGAAGGGAAGTCTCAACCCAGTTTTATAGGCATATAAAATATAGAAATCCATGAAAAAGCACCCACAGAGTAGTAGCTACCCAATATCATAGATTTACTCATATCTAAATCAGAAGTGGAGTAAAAACAAAAATCTCTGTGTGTGTGTAAGCTTCTGTTTGTGCTTTACCCTTTCTTTCTCTACCAGATGAACCATCCATAACAGTTCTTTAAAGATTATTTATTTATTTATCTGAGAGAGAGGGAGAGACAGAGACAGAGCTGTGGGAGGGGAAGTGAGGGAGGGAGAGGGACAAGCGGCCTCTGCACTGAGTGTGGAGTCCAACCCAGGCCTGATCCCATGACCTGGCCCAAACCAAGAGTCCACCACTTCACTGACTGAGCCACCTAGGCGCCCCCAAACCCCATAATAGTCCTTTAAATTACTTTAGTGCTATAGCATTTCTTTTCCTGTTATAACATTACTACTAGATTTGGTTTTGGAGAATTAAAAAAAAAAAATTTTGGAAAGATAACTTAGTAAGAGTTTTATAAAAGGGCTGCAAGTCATCTGAAACCCTGTAAGCCATATTTATATCCAATAAGTAATTAATTCTGCCAGCAGTGTACTTCAGTCTTCAGAAACAAAGGGCACTCATCAGAATGGCTAAAATTATTACTACTGACAATACTAAGTGTTGACAAGGATTTAGAGCCATTGGAATTTTACACAGTGCTGTCAGAACGTAGTCTGGTGTAGCCACTTTCAGGAGTGCTTGGCAGTATTTACCGAAGCTGGAAATCTGTGTAGTCTGATCCAGCAATTCACTTGTAGGTGTATATCCAACAGAAATGCATACATATGTGCACCAAAAGACAGGTATTAACAGTGCTATTCATAGGAGACGTAAATGGGAAACAACCTAAATGTTAATCGGCATTGGAGTGGATACATAAATGATATGCCTAATCCTGCAATAAAATATTATACTGCATCGAAAATTGACGAAACTACTCCTATGTGCAAGAATATGGTTAAGTTCTCCCCAAAGTAATGTGCTGTCAGACACAAAGTAGTGCATTTTGTACAATTCTATTTGTATAAAGTTCAAATATAAGCAAATTGATCTCTGATGATTGAAATCAGCGTGGTGTTAATTTGAGCTGTACTAGTGACTCGGAGAGGGCAAACTGCAGGTTCTGATTTAGTTAATGTTCTAATTCTCATGATAGTGGTTACACAAGTGTATTCACTTTTGAAAATTGAGCTACACACTTTTCTATACTAATGTATTTGCAGTTTTATGTACTTTTGTTTTATTTCAGTAAAAATTAACTTAAAAACAAACAACAAAGATATCCTGAATTGGAGAAAATGAAAACTAGGGGCACCTGAGTGAGTCAGTCAGTTGAGTGTCTGACTCTTGGTTTTGGCTCAGGTCATGATCTCATGGGTCGTGAGACTGAGCCCAGAGAGAGGGAGTCTGCTTGAAGATTCTCTCCCTCTGCCCCTCTCCCCACTCACATATGCACTTGCGCTCTCTCGCCCTAAAATAAATACATAAATCTTAAAATAAAATAAAATAAAATAAAATAAATAAATCTTAAAAAGATACGAGCTAAAATGTATTGAAATTAGACATTCTTCTTGGAGAAAACAAAAAAAAATCAGTTGGCTAGCCATGTTCCCTGGCCAGATTCTTACTGTTGATATTACTATTTACATTAATTGAAATCTGAAACTCTTCCTCCTAAGACTTCAGTGCTTTAAATTTAAAATAGTATGTTCTACATTGACATTGAGTCCAGAGCTAAGATCTAAAATAATTTCTTTTCCAGCTCATACTTGTTTATTCTTAATAACCTATCTTTTATAAACAAAGAAACAGAAGTATTATTTTTCATACTTTTATTTCATAAATAAATGTTTTCTTCTTTAAATCTCTTTATAAAGAATATAAATGAAATCTTTTTCCAGAACCCACTGGCTTTGGAGGTTAAAAACATGGCACTAGTATTTTAAAATTCTAGGGGCGCCTGGGTGGCACAGCGGTTAAGCGTCTGCCTTCGGCTCAGGGCGTGATCCTGGCGTTCTGGGATCGAGCCCCACATCAGGCTCCTCCACTATGAGCCTGCTTCTTCCTCTCCCACTCCCCCTGCTTGTATTCCCTCTCTCGCTGGCTGTCTCTGTCGAATAAATAAATAAAATCTTTTAAAAAAAAAATTCTAGAAGGAATCATCTTAGCAAGTAGAATGATTTTCCTCTTAGCAAGTAAATGACTTTAGATTTATAATTTTCCTGTGTCTTTCTCACACATCAGTTGTTAAGAAATGCCTGCTTAAGGAATTTATAAATGAGAAAATAAGGATGATTTCTATAAGGTTGTGTTTATTTTATTTTAAAAAATATTTTATTTATTTATTTGACAGAGCAAGCGAGAGAACACAAGCAGGGGGAGTGTCAGGCAGAGGGAGGAGGAGAGCAGGCTCCCCACTGAGCAAGGGGCCCCATGTGGGGCTCGATCCCAGGATCCTAGGATCATGACCTGAGCTGAAGGCAGATGCTTAAGCAGCTGAGCCACCCAGGTGCCCCTGGAAGAATATTTAGAAGGAAAAATAATAGGACTTGATTGCTGATTATATAAGAAGAATGGAGAGGAAGGAATCTAGAATGATATCTAGGTTTCCAGTTTGTATGATGGGTGCGTGATTGTGCCATGAATTGAGATCAAGAATGCAGGATGTTGGGGCACCTGGGTAGCACAGTCGTTACGCGTCTGCCTTCGGCTCAGGGCGTGATCCCGGAGTTCTGGGATCGAGCCCCACATTGGGCTTCTCTGCTGGGAGCCTGCTTCTTCCTCTCCCACTCCCCTGCTGTGTACCCTCTCTCGCTGGCTGTCTCTCTGTCACATAAATAAATAAAATCTTAAAAAGAAAAAGAATGCAGGATGTTGTGGAGGGTAGTGGGAGATGAAATTTCAAATTGTTTGGTCCTATTTAGTTATAAAGGCTTTGGGACATCCAAACAGAGACGTTCAGGAGGCAGTTGGTACTGCCAAAAGTGTAAGCAAATGATTCAGGGCTGGAGATGTAAAGTTAGGATTATACAGGTAGTAGTTGAAATCAGAGTAATTGAGCTCTCCCAAGAATAGTCTCCCGAGAGAACAGAGCGTGAGTCAAGGACAGAACCCAGAAAAACAAATGTTTGATGATAGGTGGAGGAGGAAATGCCATAGAGAAGCAATGAAGAGTAGTTCATTGAAGTGAACCAAAACCAGAAGAGATTTAGTAGTACAAGCCCCATAAAGATGTACAGTTGACCCTTGAACAATGTAGGGGTGAGGGCTGCTCACCCTATGTTATATACTGTATTCTTACAATAAAGTAAGCCAGAAAAAAGAAAGTATTTTTAAGAAAATCATAAGAGAAAATACATTTACCAATACTATACTGTATTTATTGGAAAAAAATTCGTGTATAAACAGACCCATGCAGTTCAAATCTGTGTTGTTCAAAGGTCAACTGTATATGTCTTGCTTATGAGTAACTCAGTTACCAGCACGTAAGTACTCAGTAAATATTTGCTGAATGAATGAGTGAGCTATCCATTATGCCAGATACAGAAGAAATCAGGACTGAGACACGTTCATTAAATTTGGTATTATGGGGACCATTGTAACTGTTGTGAGAAAAATTACAGATGATCGAGACCAAGGAAGTGAGAGGATGTAGAAAAAGATGCGGCACCAGAGAGGGTTACAGGGTAAAGGCAGTGATTTTATGTATTTATTTATTTTTTCTGTGATTGATGAAGGATCGAGCATGTTCAAAACTAAGGTCACCAATTATATAGAGAAGGAAAGGTCAAAGCATAAAAAGGAAGGGCTAATTGATGGAATAAAGTCCAGAAACATAGCAAAAGCACAAGTGGAGGGATTGGCCTTGAAAGCCTCTTCCTTGGAGACTGGAGGACAGTAAACAAGAATGGGTAAAGGTATAGACAGTTTTGTTGCGGAGGACATGGAAGAAAGGTGACTGACATATTGGCAGTTTGAATTGTCTGATAGGAGGAGGTAAAATATTTTGAAGAAGATAGGAGGGGTAAAGTTGGGTCAAGGACTTGGAAACAGTGGAGGTTCAGAGCAATAATCTCAGAATAGAGAGGACAAAGTTAAATGATTATCGGGTCATAGTAGAAACCCAGCTACATATACTTAGGGTCCATGAGCTTGTGTTTATTGTGGCTCTTTCTAATTCAATATGTTTATATTTTATGGGCCACAAGTATATGAATAAAAAAATAGTTGTTTTTACGGCCAGAAAAGGAACTAGTAATGACCATCAGACAAAATATGGTGACGAGATACTTAAGTGTTTACTCAGGAAATAGTATAGTAGAAAGTGTTAACATTTAACAACGAAAACATTTTATTTTGTATTACCATATTTTTTGAATAGTCACTGCTTTTTTTTTGTTAACTTTGTAACAATTTAATAGCTACTTTTTAAAAAGCAAAATGGATAATTTGCTTTACTTTTTCTGAATAAAATGAAAGATAATTTCACCCTGTGAAAGGATTTGAGTTCTTCCATAAAAAGTACCCTATAAATTCTTAGTACTAATTGTGATAATTACATAATGAATTTAATAATAGGTAGAACCTATATTATTAACTACTTATGCATCAGTTCTGGAGATCTACAAATATCCTATTGATTTTAACAGAATAATATAGTTGTTTGTTTTGAGGTATTATTAAGGCTTAGTTAATATAAATTCTGCATTGCTCTGATTTTAGATTATTTTAATTTAAATATTAGGGAATTATATATAAGACTAAATTCAGTCTTGTCTGCAAAATCCCAACTCTATAACATTTTACTCTCATTTTCTAGAACCAAAGAAATGGTTTCTATGACCGTTGGGCACCCTGCTCGGCAGGGAGTCTGTTTCTCCTTCTCCCTCTGCCCGTCCCCCCCCACCTTGTACGCGCTCTCTCTCTTTCTTTCAAATAAATAAATAAAATCTTTTAAAAAATAGTAATTATTTTTAAAATGTAAGCATGTCACCTGGGGCACCTGGGTGGCTCAGTTGGTTAAGCAGCTAACTCTTGATTTCCACTCAGGTCATGAGCTCAGGGTTGTGGGATCGAGCCCCGTGTCCAGCTGTGCGCTCTGCATGGAGTCTGCTGGAGATTCTCTCTCTCCCTCTCCCTGTGGCCCTCCCCCTGCTTGCTTGCTCTCCTGCGCACTCTCTCTCTGTCTAAATAAATAGAACCTGAAAAAAAAAAAAGTAAGCATGTCACCGTTGTTATTACTACAAATTTTAAGAATAGTTTCTTGATATCAAGAATTCTTTTATGTGTCCTTCTTCCTGTAGTTTATTTGAATCAGAATCCAAATAAGATCCATAAACTGCAATAGATTTGTATCACTTGTGTCTTTTAAGGCCATAGTATTTTAATCTCTCTTTCTCTCTGTTTTTCTCTTCAGTTTATTTGTTGAAGAAACCAGGTTGTTTATCGTATAGAAATTCTCAGTCTGGGTTTTGCTGATTGGACTGATCTAAGAAGATTTAGATCTGATTTTTTTTTTCTCCTTCCTTCCTCCCTTCCTTCCTTCCTTCCTTCCTTCCTTCCTTCCTTCCTTCCTTCCCTCCCTCCCTCCCTCCCTCCCTCCCTCCCTCCCTCCTTCCTTCCTTCCTTCCTTCCTTCCCTCCCTCCCTCCCTCCCTCCCTCCTTCCTTCCTTCCTTCCTTCCTTCCTTCCTTCCTTCCTTCCTTCTTTCCTTCCTTTTTTTGGCAAGAATACTTATTAGGTGGTTTTGTACAGCTCAGTATTCTTAACATAGCTCTATTTCCTGTTACTGTATGGGAAAAGTAAAAAAAATTTTCAGTAAAACTGTTTCTTACATTAGGACTTAGAAAAAATATGTATTTATGTCTGCATAGGGGAAATGTTGACTGATTGACAACCAGTTGTATGACTTGAATTCTTGGGGGTAAAAACCTGCATTCATGATGATGATGCAAAATCAAATGGTTGCTTGAAATCACAGAAGACCTTGAATTTTCTGATAATTGTATTGATACTCAGTTAATTGTTAACTCTTAGGAAACAATCAGGCACGTGGTAAATAATGACACATTAAAACAAGCTGGTGCTTTTATTGTGGCAAAGTCAGTCTTGCTCTATTTAGTATTGTTACATAATGTACACTTTTGGCCTTTGGTGTATGATCTTAGATTTTTCTACAAAGATGTTATTTGAGAGCAAGTCTAGACCTTTAAATTGTAATGTAACTTTCTCCTTTAACAAGAGTAATTCTATACTATTAGGTTATCTCATATGACTGGTAAACTGCATATAGAACTCTTTTTCTTTTTTCTATTTAGCCAGGACTAAAAGAAGTGGTAGAATCCTGTCGAGGAAAAAATCTGTTTTTTTCTACCAATATTGATGATGCCATTAAAGAAGCCGATCTTGTATTTATTTCTGTAAGTATTTGGCTGTGTGAGTTTTAATGGATTCTTTTCTATATAAAAGTTTCATTGTATTTGGATAGTAATCTGTTGGTATCAAGCCACATCATTAATTAGTATAGAGCTGTCCAGTTGAATTTTGGTTGTTACTATTACAAAAGTAATGCCTAGACTCTGAACTTAGAATTTATTTTTCTTTCTATTTGATAGCCGTCTGCATACTATTATGAGTCCTAAAGATGCTAGATGATGTCTAGCTTTAATGAGCTGAGAAAGCATTTGTGAATGATATTGCAAATATTTTTGAAAAGCTATTGATTCAGGTCTATAAAAAAGGAGGAAAGAAAACTTACATTTTATTTCAGACTGTGAACTCCTCTAGGACAAGAACAGTGCGTTCATCTTTGTATCTCCAAGGCTTAGTTTGGAACCTGCCTGCCCTGGTATCTGTCGCTATACAGTAGCTTCTCAACAAAAATTGGTTGAATGAGTTCCCCAGATGCTTCTGGCTGTTCTGTCTGAGGATTTTATTTATAAAATGTATTATTTCCATGAAACTAATAGGGGGTTAAATTAAAGCTAATGATGATAGTTAACTTCCTGCTTAACTAGTTACTTGACGGTTCCGGGTTCATCCTGAAATCACTGAGTCTCTCAGTGCTATTTGTTCATAGCCCCATATGCTTTCATCAGGTGAACACGCCAACAAAAACTTACGGAATGGGGAAAGGCCGCGCAGCAGATCTGAAGTATATCGAGGCTTGTGCCAGACGCATTGTGCAAAACTCACACGGGTACAAAATTGTGACTGAGAAAAGCACAGTTCCAGTGCGGGCAGCAGAAAGTATTCGTCGAATATTTGATGCAAACACAAAACCCAACTTGAATTTACAGGTATAAACAAAGGAAGTGTTGGAACCTGATTCTTATATAAATATTGATACTTTATAGTTTGCCCACGGTTAATTCTAAGTTTAAAACTTTGGTTTGCGTTGGAATTCTTGGGGCGCCTGGGTGGCTCAGTCGTTAAGCGTCTGCCTTAGGCTCAGGGCGTGATCCTGGCGTTCTGGGATCGAGCCCCACGTTGGGCTCCTCCGATGGAAGCCTGTTTCTTCCTCTCCCACTCCCCCTGCTTGTGTTCCCGCTCTTGCTGGCTGTCTCTATCTCTGTCAAATGAATAAATAAAATATTTTTTAAAATAAATAAATAAAATAAAACTTTGGTTTGCATTGGAATTCTAGGTGCTGTCCAACCCTGAGTTCTTGGCGGAAGGAACGGCCATCAAGGACCTAAAGAATCCAGACAGAGTCCTGATTGGAGGGGATGAAACCCCAGAGGGCCAGAGAGCTGTGCAGGCCCTGTGTGCTGTGTACGAGCATTGGGTTCCCAGAGAGAAGATCCTCACCACTAATACTTGGTCTTCAGAACTTTCCAAACTGGTTGGTACATAGCATTCAACCCTCCATTAAATTTAAAACTAAGAACTTTTTTCTCTTAAGCCTGATAAGCCACACAGGTACTTTCTTAATATTAGTATTTAGAACATCATATTCTTGTCCATTATGAAGTAATTTTCACAAGGGAAATCAAATATGGAAAATTCTCAATTTTTAATAAAATGTAACATAAAATGGAGGGTGCATTAAAATAGTAGTTTTTAATGGGGTGCCTGAGTGGCTCAGTTGGTTGAGCGTCGGACTCTTGATTTCAGCTCAGGTCATGGTCTCAGGGTCGTGGGATCCAGCCCTGCGTCAGTCTCTGCACTCAGTGGGGAGTCTGCTTAAGACTCTCTCCCTCCCCCACCACTGTGCTTGCTTGCTTCCTCTCTCTCTCAAGTAAATAAATCTTTAAAAAGAAAATAGTTTTTAAAATCACTCTTTCTATTTTTAATCCCATTCTTAATCATCTTTCTTCTCTAATTTAAAACATTTTCCTTTACCAACACATCCGTAGCCTCCTCAAATTGAGCCCAACGGTAACTTATATCTCCCTCAGTAATTTGTATCAACGCAATGAAATATAATCCAGACATAGAAAATCGCTATTTTAACTCACCATACTTTTCCTTCCTTCCCCCCCCAAAGGCAGCAAATGCTTTTCTGGCCCAGAGGATCAGCAGCATTAACTCCATAAGCGCCCTCTGTGAGGCAACAGGGGCCGATGTAGAAGAAGTGGCAACAGCCATTGGAATGGACCAGAGAATTGGAAATAAGTTTCTGAAAGCCAGTGTTGGTAAATTGAAATTTTTCTGTACATAAAGTAGGTTCCTTTAGCTAAGTCTCTAACTTTAAGAAAGTCTTTGTATAACTTAATGCCCTTACAGTAATGATTCCATGATACATGTAACCTTCAACCTATCAAGAACTTTCCAAGTGAAGCAATAGTTAAACTTACATTGTTTTAATAATTACTGGATTAGTAAGATAAACATAGTTCACTGTGTTAGGAGGATTGATTAATATTTAGTTAGAACATTTAGGAAGAATAAGTTCAGGAGACCACGTAGGTAATAACTCAATACCTTCCTGAAGCAAACAGGAAGAAGATTCCCTATCACTCGCTTTGCCTACTAACATACTTTTCGGAAATGTGGCCTTGGTGAAATACAGTTGGTCCTCATTACTTGCCAGTTCTATACCTATGAATTATCCTCCTTGCTAAAATTTATTTGTGATCCCCAAATCAATGTTCAGAGTGCTTTCACGGTCATTTGCAGACACACACAGAGCAGCAAAAAATTTGAGTCACGCAACACCAACATTCTCCACTGAAGCTGCATCGGGCAGTGCTCTTGTTTTCTTGTTTCAGCTCCCATTCTTTGAACAAGGGCTCTTTGTGGTCTATTTAGTGTCACATTTTTTGCATTTTTGTACTTTTCGTTGGTGATTTCACTTTTTTAAATGGCCCCCAGGCATATTGTGTGTGAAGTGCTAGTGCTACCTGGTGTTGTGAAGTGCCAGGAGGCTGGGATGTGTGCCTCTCAGACAAAGTACGTGTGGTTAGATAGGCTTTATTCAGGCCCGAGTAATAGTGCTGTTGGCTGTGAGTTTTATGTCAATGAATCAACAATATAGATTAAATAAAAGTGCCTTTAAACACACAAAAATAAGAACAGGGATTCCTGGCTGGCTCAGCTGGTAGAGCATGCAACTCTTGGTCTTGGGGTCATGAGTTTGAGCCTCACATTAGGGGTAGAGATTACTTTAAAAAAAAAAAGGCAACACAAAATGATTGTGTATCAACAAAACTAAAATACAACCTACTGAATGGGAGAAGGTATTTGCAAGTGACATATCTGATAAACAGTATCCAAAATATATAAAGAACTTATATAACTCAACACTCAAAAAACTAAATAACCCAATAAAAAAGGGATACGGGGCACCCGCCTGGCTCAGTCTGTAGAGCATGAAATTCTGATCTCTGGGTCATGAGTTCAAGCCGCATTTTGGGTGTGGAGCTTTAAAAAAGGTTGGGGGTAGAAGACATAGAACAAATATTTCTCCAAAGAAGACATGCAGGTGGCCAACAGACACATGAAAAGACTCAACATCACTCATCATCAGGGAAATACAAATCAAAACCGCAATAAGATATCACCCCACACCTGTCAGAATGGCTAAAATCAAAAACATAAAAAACAACAAGTGTTCATAAGGATGTGGAGAAAAGGGAAAACTCATGCAGTGTTGGTGGGAATGCAAACTGGTGCACTGTGGAAAACAGTATGGAGGTTCCTCAAAAATTCAACACAGAGAGGCGCCTGGGTGGCGCAGTTGTTAAGCGTCTGCCTTCGGCTCAGGGCGTGATCCTGGTGTTCTGGGATCGAGCCCCACATCGGGCTCTTCCACTAGGAGCCTGCTTCTTCCTCTCCCACTCCCCCTGCTTGTGTTCCTTCTCTCGCTGGCTGTCTCTGTCTAATAAATAAATAAATAAATAAATCTTTAAAAAAAAAAATTCAACATAGAATTACAATATGATCCAGTAGTTCCACTACTGGGTATTTACCCAAAGAAGACAAAAACTCTAATTTGAGAAGATATGCGCACACCTGTGTTTATTTTTTGAGCGTCATTTACAAGAGCCAAGATATGGAGGCAGCCCGAGTGTCCACTGACAAATGAATGGATAAGGACGATGTGGTGTATGTACACAGTGGGATATTACTTGGCCATAAAAAAGAAAGAAATGTTGCTATTTGCAACAAGAATGGATCTAGAGAGTATAACGCTAAGTGCAGTCAGTCAGAGAAAGACAAATACCATATGATTTCGTTCATATGTGGAATTTAAGAAACAAACGGAGGAGAAAATTGATAAACCAAGAAACAGACTCTTAACTATAGAGAACATTCTGAGGGTTCCCAGAGGGGAGTTGGGTGGGGGATGAGTGAAATAGGTGATAGGAATTAAAGACTACACTTAGCCATGGCTATTTTATTACATATTGTCTGACTGCTTTTGAGCTACAAAGGCAGAGTTAAATAGTTGTGCCAGAGACCGTGTGGCCCACGAGGGCTAAAATATTTACAATTTGTCCCGTAAAAGTTTACTAGCCCTGTGCTAAAGAAAGAGATGTGGGGCAGTGATACTAGATGAATGAGAAATAAAATAGAAAATGTAGCCATAATAAAACATTAACTAGAAGATTGTCTGGAAATTATTTATGGAGTTTATTATTTACCTCAAGATTTCACACCATCTCTAAACACACTAAATTTCCAACATCTGAATTTTATTGTTAAAAATCCTAGGGGTGCGCCTGTGTGGCTCAGTTGGTTGTGACCCTTGGTCTGCTCAGGTTGTGATCTCAGGGTTGTGAGATCCGCACTGGGCATGGAGCCTGCTTAAGATTCTCTCTCTCCCTCTCCCTCTGACTCTCCCACCCTTCTCCTCTCTCTTAAAAACAAAACAAAACAAAAAACGCCTAGCACAGGGCCATCTGGCTGGCACGCTCAGTAGAGTATGTGACTCTTGATTTCCGGGTTGTGAGTTCAAGCCCCATGTGTAGTATGGAGTTTACTTAGAAAAAAATTCTACCATAGGACCTCAAATTTAGTATGACAGATTTGTCCCATGATTCAGTTGTGGTTCTTAAATGAAAATATTGTCACTTTTTTCTTCAGGTTTTGGTGGAAGCTGCTTTCAGAAAGATGTTCTGAACTTGGTTTATCTCTGTGAGGCTCTGAATTTGCCTGAAGTCGCTCGTTATTGGCAGCAGGTATAAATCTTTATAGTCAGCAACTTTTGATTAACTTCTAATTAAAACATGTCACCCTTTGTCTGTAAAATGTTTTTGGTAGGATTTATTTGTTTATTCCAGGAACTCAACTGTTATTATATTCAATATTTTAGATTGATTTATTAGGCTTCTGTGTTTTTAATTTGTCTTTTTTGTTCATGAACTCTGATGGAAATTTCTGGTAAACCATGTTTCTTCCAGTTTTATAACATTTGCTCCCAGAGTAAAGCAAGAGCTATTATTCTTGGGGGGGGGGAGGGGCGGAGGGAGAGAAAATCTTAAGCAAACTCCACACTCAGCCCGGAGCCCCACACGGGGCTTGATCTCGTGACTCTGAGATCATGACCTGAGCTGAAATCAAGAGTCAGATGCTTAACTGACTGCGCTACCCAGACACCCCGAGAACTGTTATTATTAATTATAACTCTTTTCGGGCACTTGGGTGGTTCAGTTGGTTAAGTATCCAACTCTTGGTTTGGGACTGAGCCCCACCTCAGGCTCCACACTCAGCATGGATTCTGCTTGAGATTCTCTCTCCCTCTTCCTCTGTCCCTCCCCACCCCTGCACTCTCGCTCACTCTCTCTTAAAATAAATGAATAAATATTTTAAAAAATTATAACTCTTTTCTGGGGTGCCTGGTGGCTCAGTCTGTTGGACATCTGCCTTCAGCTCAGGTCATGGTCCCAGGATCCTGGGATTGATCCCCGCATCTGGTTCCCTGTTCAGCAGAGAGCCTGCTTCTCCCTGTCCCCCTGCTCATTCTCTCTCTTTTGCTTACTCTTTCTCTCAAATAAATAAAATCTTTTAAAATAAATAAATAAATAAATAAATAAATAAATAAAAGAATATTTTAAAAAAAGAAAAAATTGTAACTCTTTTCTATCTTGAACAGCAGAAAATCAAAACAAGGGGCGCCTGGGTGACGTAGTCCTTAAGCGTCTGCCTTTGGCTCAGGGCATGATTCCGGTGTTCTGGGATCGAGCCCCGCATCGGGCTCCTCCACTGGGAGCCTGCTTCTTCCTCTCCCATTCCCCCTGCTTGTGTTCCCTCTCTCGCTGGCTGTCTCTGTCAAATAAATAAAATAAAATCTTCAAAAAATAAAAAGTAAATTAAAAAAAAGAAAATAAAAATAAAGAAGAACCTGTATTGTAATGCTTTCAAGTGGCTTGGGTGTGTTGATATCTGTTTCGTCCTTTTGAGATTCACAGAGCTAAAATCAGAGACCCTTCCCAAACTGAAACTAGAGTTAACATTAATTGAGTGCTTTCTCTGCACCAGGCTCTGTTCTAGGTACTCTGCGTGTAGTATTTCGTTTAGTTCTCATCAATAATTTTATCCCCCATTTATAGGTGAAGAAACTGAGTCTTAGAGATGTTAAATAATTTGTCCAAGGTCTCAGCCAAAAATTTTTCTTCAAGTTTATAGTTTTTTAGATTTCAGCAGTGGGTGAGGATATAAGAAAGCCCACATTTTAAAGAAAAATGTACAATGTAAAAGTTTGTTTCACTCAATCCAGCAAGATGACTTTACCTTCCTGTCCATCATGGCAAAAATGCAGATAAAGGTTTGATTTTCCAACATTTTGGGCTCATTTCCCAAACTCTCAGATTCTGAGACAGCCCCTAGGAATCAGAGACTTAAAAAAAAAAAAAAGTAAAAACCAGTCTCTTTCCTTATATTCATCTGGTCACCAATAGAAAGTCTTGTTTCTAAACTCTTAGGAGAGTAAAGGATTAGGTAATCCTCTTTTATAATATCTATTTAAAAACTTTGCCAAGGGAGGGGCACCTGGGTGGCTCAGTTGGTTAAGCGTCCAACTCTTGATTTCAGCTCAGGCCATGATCTCAAGGTCCTAAGATGGCATTGAGCCTGCTTAAGATTCTCTCTCTCTCTCTCTCTCTTTCCCCCTCCCTGCACACGTTCTCTCTCTCAAAAAACAACCAGTTTGCCAAGGGTAAGTGGTATAATGGTTCACCCAGAGGCAGCTAAAACTCTGTGCATTGTTCTGTTTTCTGTCCACTTTCTACTCACTGGTGAGGGGTGAGAGGGAAGCATATGAGGGGGTGATTTGGGATTTGATTGCTTACAGCTTTACTTCCACAGGGTTTGGAGAAATTGCCTAAGGAGAACACTTGTTTCCTATTTACCTTTTTAGGCCGTTTTTATAGCTAGATTTCTGATGGGGTTGAAACTTAGCTGTGCTCCCCATCTTCACATCCATTGCATCCCAGATTGGTGCATGGAAAGTTAAGCCAAATGAAAATTTTCATGATGGCTTTAAGTCGTGGGGTGCTAATTCTTTTTTTTTTTAATCAATAGATACTAAAGAGGTTGGTTAGTCTTTGCCTGCTGCATCTTTATGAGGCTGGTGTTCATACAATTGTACTATGAACTGTGAGCAGTATATGGCACAGGCCGCACCTCTTTTAACTGCACAACTGTACCTGCAACATTGCATAATTGTATGTGTGATTTCAGGTTATCGATATGAATGACTACCAGAGAAGGAGGTTTGCTTCGCGGATTATAGACAGTTTGTTTAATACTGTAACGGATAAGAAGATAGCTATTTTGGGATTTGCATTCAAAAAGGACACCGGTGATACAAGGTATCGGTGCTTTAAAATATTTCAACCCCTTTACAAGTACTGACTCCTCATCTCATTTTGATTTTTAATGGTGGTTGTGTGTATGTGAAATATATACATATAATAGAATAAAGAATAAAAATAAAGTGAACATCTGTATCCTCACAAGAAATAGAATCTTACCTCTATAAACTCCTAGGTATTAGAATATATGCTATTTCAAAGCTTAGCAATACTGATTTTTTTTTCCTTCAGAGAATCTTCTAGTATATATATCAGCAAATATTTGATGGATGAAGGTGCACATCTCCATATATATGATCCAAAAGTACCAAGGGAACAAATAGTTGTGGATCTTTCTCACCCAGGAGTTTCCCAGGATGACCAAGGTAAGGCTTTGAGCCTCATGAATCACTTTGAGTACAGGCCCTAAAACCTGTTTGTTCTCTAGAAACCTTTGGTTGTTCTGTCTTTGTGTGTGTGTGTTTTAATGAAATGCTGCATTTAAAAAAAGTTTTAATACCAGTATAGTTAACATACAGTATTATATTAGTTTATTATATTAGTTTCTGGTTTACAGTATCGTGATACAACAGTTCTATACGTTACTCAGTGCTCCTCATGATACGTGTACTCTTTAATCCCCATTACCTGTTTCACCCATCCCCCACCCCCTCCCCTCTGGTAACCATCAGTTTGTTCTCTATAGTTAAGTCTGTTTCTTGGGGGCACCTGGGTGGCTCAGTCGGTAAATCATCTGTCTTTGGCTCAGGTCCTGGGATCAAGCCCCGAGTTGGGCTCCCTGCTCGTCGGGGAGCCTGCTTCTCCCTCTGCCCCTCCCCACTGCTTGTTCTCTCTCTCTCTCAAATAAATAAATAAATAAATAAATCTTTTTTAAAAAAGTTTGTTTCTCTCTCTCTCTCTTTTTTATTTTCCTTTGTTTGTTTGTTTTGTTTCTTAAATTCCACGAGTGAAATCATATGGTATTTGTTTCTCTGACTGACTTATTTCACTTAGCATTATACTCTCTAACTGCATCCATGTCATTGCAAATGGCAAAGTTTCATTCTTTTTTATGGCTGAGTAATAGTCCATTGTGTATATACATATACAATGGAATATTTATATATATATAAATATATAAAACATCTTTATCCATTCATCTATTGATAGATATTTGTGCTGCTTCCATGGTTGTTCCATTTTTATCATTGGTAGGCCCTCTTTTCAGCCTCATTTCTCTAAAATTAAACTCTTAGACATTGTTCCATCAACTTTGAGTTGAACTGATTGGCTGTGGGTTAGTCTAATGGTTTTTCCAACGTATTCTAAAAAGCCCAGAGGTTCCAAGGAGATGCTGCTGGGGGGGGCTCAGGTGCTCCAGGCACCCACCATGACTCTCTTTCTTACTTCAACCAGACCATTCCATTTCTGTCAGACCCTCAACTCTGCCTGCAATCCTAGTATTAAAGAGCATAATTTCAAATAACTCCTTTCTTATGGCCAATTTCTTGTGGCTGTTGTTGTTATAGTGTCCCGGCTCGTGACCATTTCCAAGGACCCATACGAAGCCTGTGATGGCGCCCATGCTGTGGTTATTTGCACAGAGTGGGACATGTTTAAGGTGAGGTGACAAAAGTCATATTAAAGAAAATTTTAGAAGTATTCTGATATCATTTGGGGTTGAGTATGTGTTCATGTATATGTTCTAATTGTTTTTTTGGTTCCGTCTTTATAGGAACTGGATTACGAACGCATTCATAAAAAAATGCTGAAGCCAGCCTTTATCTTTGATGGGCGACGTGTCCTGGATGGGCTGCACAATGAACTACAAACCATTGGCTTCCAGGTAATTATGATCCCAGACTGGTTTTGTTTTGTTTGTTCGGTCATTTGCTTTTTAGTGGGTTTGAGTTTTAGAATTTTTAATATACCCTTCTTTAGCAATAACATAACTTGGGGGCAACATGTTCTCTGGGAATTTTCTGTACAGTTTGTGTAATTACTTTATTCCCTCCTCATTTGTGATCTAAAGGTCATTTAATATTGGTCTTATGTAGTATCTAGGAGTCAGCGGGTGTCTATTATACAGGGATAGAATGTACCTTGCCTTGCCACATATAAAGATCAAGTACGAAAATGTACAAACTTAAAAGTAAATTTTTTGGGGGCACCTGGGTGGCTCAGTTGGTTGGGCGACTGTCTTCGGTTCAGGTCATATTCCCAGGGTCCTGGGATCATGACCCACATCAGGCTCTCCCTGCTCTGTGGGGAGCCTGCTTCTCCCTCTCCATCTGCCTGCCACTTATCCTGCTTGTGCTCTCTTTCTCTGTCAAATAAATAAATAAAATCTTTAAAAAAAAAGAAGTTAATTTTCTTCTTCCCAGAGGTACCCAGGCGGCTCTGTCAAACCGTCTGTAGCACTCTGACTCCCTCAGAGGCCAGGTCTCTTATTCCTATATGAATGTTTTGAAAACTGCCAGTTGGGGATGCCTGGGTGGCTCAGTTGGTTAAGTGTCTGTCTTTGGTTGAGGTCATGATCTCAGGGTCCTGGGTTCGAGTCTCGCTTCAGGCTCCTTGCTCGGTGGGGAGCCAGCTTCTCCCTCTGCCTGCTGCTCCCTCGGCTTGTACTCTCTCTCTCTCTCTGTATCTCTCTCTGACAAATAAATAAAATCTTAAAGAAAAAACCAAACTGCAAAATGCAGTGTAGTTGTCACATGTTGTATAGGCTCCTGTACCTTCTGAGTGCTCAGCACTGTCCTAGCACCTGAGAGGTGTGAGTGAGAAGTATGGGAGCTTCAGTGGGACTGGCCCTTTTTAATTCCAAGTTTGTCAGTTAATCATGGAATGTTTAGAGAGCTGACAGTAACCCGAACAGTACATTTTATGTTGCATCTATTTCAATTTTCCCCGGGAATCCCAAGAGTGTTAGTAAGAAGGAGGTACTTTCCATTTCCTCAGAGCAGTGTATGTGGGGGTGGGAGGCTTGAGGGGAGGTTGAGGAGGATAAAGAAATATGCTGGGAGATTGCAGTCAGCAGAGCCCTTGAGCAGAGCGGGGCAGGGTTTAGAGCGGGCCATGTGCGTCTGCTCAGCTCCAGCTGCCTTGGAGAGGTACCGATAGGGCCTTATCTACTGCTCAGAATGTCTGATCTGGCTCTCGTTACCTGTCACTGACTTGTGGAAGATCCTTCTTATTTAGCATTCAGTGCTCATTTCTCATTCATGAGAGATTCACTTGCAACAAGAATCTGATGACATCCTTGTCTGTTAACACTCCGTCAGGGACCTTGGGGATTCTTCTGTCCTGCCCTTCCTTAGTGAGTAACAACATGACTACTTCTCCCAGTCATGACTTAAACTGAAGCAATGTTATTTTTTAAAAATGACTTCTAAGGCATTAGGCACATTTTCTCTTCTACTTATGACTCATCTAAGGGAGAAGAGATGTAAAGATATATATGTATATGTGTATATATACATATATGTATATATATATATATTTAATGTGAGTTTGAGTTCTTATAAAAGTTAACTTTTTGTAGTAGGGATTTAAAAAAATGGAAAAAAAATTAGGAATGGACTCACTAAATAAAGGGCATTTATAAGTCACCAAGACAATCGATGAATACAAAGCAGAGGCCCTTTGAGTCAGAATTAAATATTAATTTTCAACTCAAAAGACATTTATGAAAATTGTGTATTTTTGCTATGGAGGGGGCTAAATTTATGATCATTGAAGAAGCAGTGTCTTTAAAAAGAAGATTAATGATTTTGGATATGTGAGGAAATGTTTAAAATGTAATATGCAAAATAAAAATTGATTACCGTTTATTTATTGAAGGCTGCCTTGTCTGCCAAACACAGTGCTGAGCACTTTGTCTAATTTAATCTATACCATAACCTTTAAAGTAAGTGGTAGGAACACCATTTACAAATGAGGAAGAAAAACCTAGAGAGCTTAGGTGGACGCAATTATCAGTCAGGAATCCAGCTGGGGCCTTTCAGACTCAAGCCTGAACTCCTGAAATCTATGCTGTGACAGCTCATGCTAATTTATTAGACTAAGGGAAGCAGACCTGAGAATAGAGTTTGAGAGAGGATGTGATTTCCCTGGAATCTGGTCTGCGAGTTGCTTTCATCCATGTGCTGAGACAATGGTGGCATGTGAGCTGGTCTGTTTGAGGGGGCCTGGTGTTGGGAGTGGTAGGAGTAAGAGTCTCTAGACACGACTAGAAGAGTGGAGTGTAGACTGACTCTAGAAACATAAAAAATATGGAAGGAACCAAAGATCTTTCATAGCAACCCACACAACTTGAGACCTTCTTTTGCTTTTAAAAGGAAAAAAATACTCTAGATTTTCTTGCTAAAATCTTTTTTTCCCCCCCAGATTGAAACAATTGGAAAAAAGGTATCTTCAAAGAGAATTCCATACGCTCCTTCTGGGGAAATTCCTAAGTTTAGTCTTCAAGATCCACCGAACAAGAAACCCAGAGTATAGACATTGCCATTTTTATTTGTAATTTTTTTTGGTACTTCAGAATAGCAGATATCTGTCTGATAGTAAATGAACCAAGTGTTTTTAAGGAAACAAAGCTATTTTTTTAATAATCAAATTTATACTGGCTGTATGGGAATTAGCATATCTGGTATTATGAATCTAGAATATTTTTTACATATTTTTATAATGTTGTTACCTCAGTGATTGGATGAGTGGTAATCATGTTGGTTTTAATGGTGTCGATTTTTGTAAAAGAAAAATTAAACCTGAAACACTTTTTACTTTACAAAGTGTCCATAGGCAGCACTTTAATATCACGTTGTAAAGGAAAAGGCGCTCTTTGGTTTTTCGGATCATTGGTTTAATTACTTGTCATTAAATATGTATTTTAAACCATGAAATTGCTGTCCTAAAAACTGGGCTACACCTGCTAACCTTTTCAAAAAGTGTCCTGGAGACTTAGAGGCCTCTGGCTTCATGGGGTAAGGTGTTCGCCGAGCCATTTCTTGTCCCTCTGCACATGGAAGGAAGACGCAGCGGACAGAATGGGGCCTTCTGTGCTTTCCTTCTCCTTTTCTTTTTTTTTGGATGTGCTTAAAACATTTTCCCTACGCTTCCAGTGGCCCTATAAGTTTGGTTTAGGTAATGTTCCTTTGCCCCTTTTGTTTTAAGGAGCTGTGTTGTTTTTTTAGCCCAAGAAGATCATCAGTGCTCATTTCCAATCAATCCAAATAAGACTAAAGGCAATTTTATTTTTAACATGAAGAGAATATCAGTATTGGTCTAGTTTATTCTTCACTTCTTGTTTTATCTCACTGATCGTTTTTTGTTGTCATTCAAGAGCCAAAAATATTTGTTACCTTTATTTTGCATTTTTATTTCTTTAACTCATTGAAGTTTCCCCTTTTTCTTTAAATAAGAAAACCAGTATAATCTCATGTATGAACTTAAAGAAGTAGATTTTACAAATAACAGCGTAATTCTTAAATAAGAATTTTTGTATGTCTCCATGTGCTTTTTTCTTATGTCTCTTGTTGACTTATATTTGATTTTCTCTTGTATTTTCTCATTATTGAAATATGTCAGATGTCCATTTGATGCTTGTGCTCTGCTGAAAATGTACAAATCAAGTTAAACAGATACAAGTCTCATCCTTTAGGAATTTTGCAGTTCACTAAGAATGCAGAGACAAATATAAAGATGAGGACAGACATCTGTACAGATATCAAATGCATAAATAAAATATTCTGTATCAACAATTGCGTGGGTGTATTTTTTGTCATAGTGCAAGTAACAAATGAGTCATGACAGTCTGACATTAGACAGAAAAAGATTACTCCTTACTCTTTTGAGAAAAGGGTATTACATCATTCTTTCAAATGATGTAAGAAAGGGTGGGAATTTAGCAAATAGATCAGGTATCGGCAAACGGAAGCTCGTGGGCCAAATCTGGCCAGCCACCTATAAGCTAAGAATGGTTTTTACATTTTTACATGATTACGTTTTAAATGTTTGATGTAAGTCCCCAATTTTGCCCCTTGGCCTGAAATGCCTGAAATATTTGCTATCTGGCTGTTTAAGAAAACATTTGCAGATTAGAGTGAAAAAAACAAAACATCAGAAAGAGAAAAGCACCAGAGCGATTCAACATAAAATGATTCCAGGGTCGTATCTTGTATTCTGCTTAATAATTTTATATTACGTGAAGGGTATTATAACCCACAGATTTCTTACAAAAGCAGATAGGATCAGACACTAATTTCAAGTTGCAGGATGCTTCGATGCCTAGGATTGATAGTAAATAATTATGCATGAAGTATTGTTGTTGACTGAAAAGAAGGAAAATGAGCAAAAGATAACTCATAGAAACACGTATGCTTGCTGTTTGTAATGGGGAGGAAAAAAAAAAAACAGTAACTGGGCAAGTAACTTAACAGCAATTTGAGTCCTTTGTGTGAAAAGTTACAAGACGGTGGTTAGCCTTTTTCTCCCTACTAAGAAAATTAAAGACTGTGTGTGTGTGTTTTAAATGACATAAAGTTTCTATTTTTATTAGCTGGTATGTTTTTGATTGGGGCAATGAATACTGGTGAAATTATTAACTAGGATTTACAATAGAAAATAATATAGGGGCGGCATCTGGGTGGCTTTGGCTCATTTCATGATCTAGGGGTTTTGAGATGGAGCCCTTAGTCGGGCTCCGCGCTGGGCATGGATCCTGCTTGGGTTGGGGTTCTCTCTTTTTCCCTCTGCCCCTCTCCTCCTCCCTCTCTATGAAAAAGGAAGGAAGGAAGGAACGGAGGGAGGGAGGAAGGGAGGGAAAGAAAGAAAATAATACGGGGTCCTGGTACAAAACAAAACATTCAAATAGATACAAAAGTTATATAGAAAAGTGAAATCTCTCTCACATGTTCTCCAGAATGTGTCATTCCACTGAAGCTTTGAATCCTAACTGTACTACCTATTAGCACGTGTTATCTTGGCTAAGTTACCTGAAAGCCTTATTTCCCTCATCTGTAAACTAGAGGTAATTAACCTCTAACACAAAATTGTTGAAACATGTGAGATCAATGTTCATGCGAAGATCTTACTGCACAGTGACTGGCAGGTGTGGACAGACATTGCCATTAGACACCGTAACAAGCTGGTCCCACCAAACCAGAGCCACGTGTAGGCTCTGGAATCGCTAAGAGTATAGTAACACAGCTTACAAAAGCTCTATGCCAAGCCCTTTAGGTGCATCTTCTCATCTATTCTTCACATAAGTCCTTTGGGAGATAAGTTCTATCCCCATTTTCAGATGAAAGCAGGAGGCTGGAGAGATTAAGTAGTTTGCTCAAGGTCACGACAGTTTGAATAGGAGCTTTTCTTGACGTTGCAAGCATCCTGATTTTAGAGGTATTATGAAAAGAGTGAGCACCTGTGGCCTTAGGCAGACTAAAGGACTAGCATCCCAAGGAGAGAATCAGAAGGGAGGTAAGGTAAGAGAGCCGGAGCAGCAGCTGAGAAGGATGTGAGTCCCTGCCCTTTATCCTCTTGGAGACTCCCAACCACCAGAAAGGGGTCTGAGGTTCGACAGAAGGCTGAGGACTGAAAGGGGAGACGATCAGGACAGTGGGATTAAGGTCTAGCTGTCTGTAAATTCACTGTATTTTTTGGATAGCAATATTTAAACTATTTCAAATTAGGTGTCTGTACCCACTACAAGCAGACGCCGCGAGGGGCTAAAAAATGGCGGGCACAGGTGAATGAGAGCAGACTTGTAGAGGAGCTAAGACACATTTAGAAGTAATGGATCAAATATGAGAATTGCCATAAATGATAAAAACAAAATGCTATGTGGGCACACAGGTAATGTTCACTCCAGCTGAGGAAAACGGGAAGGCTTCCTGGAGGCAGGATGGCATTTGAGGTGGGTCTTCATAGACATGATTTGGAAGGAAAGGGTGGATAGAATGAGAAAATCAGTGGCAGAAGTGTTGGGAGCAAAAAGATGAACACAGGAAGATTCAGACTGGTTTTAGGGAAAGCAAGGTGCCTTTTCTCTGGAATTGAAAGGACAATGAAGAGAATAGCTGATTTGGAAGCTTACACTAAGAACAGATTGTAGGAACCCTTGAACTCCAAGCTGAGTTTGGGCTTCCTTTAGTTGTCAAAATAGTGACACCAACGGCTACACAGCACTGTGACTGTACCTAACACCACTGAACTGCACACTTTAGAATGGTTAAAGTGGTCAGATGGAAACACCGAAGGTTTTCTTTTCATGATGTAGTCGCTTTCTTAAAAACAAGCAAAAACTAGAGCGTGCAGCCCCAAACTAGATGTTACCATCTAATTTATTCATATTCTGACACTGAATTCAAGTTTTAGACCAAAACACAAGAAGAAATATATTAGTGCCAGCCTTGCAAAATAATATTTATAAATTACCTTTATTTTTTTTTTAAACATCTATTTATTTTAGAGAGAGAGAGAGCACGAGCAACCAGGGGAGGGGCAGAGGGAGAGAAGCGGGTGGCGGGAAGCCCGTCATGGGGCTCGATCTCATGACCCTGAGATCAGGATCTGAGTGGAAATCAAGGGTCAGATAGATGCTCAACGGACTGAGCCACCCAGGCACCCCTGTAAGTTACCTTTAAACTTCAAAGAATAAGTTGGATGCAGTGACCTCTTGCTTTCTTCTTCCCTTCCTGTTTTCTGAATGCACACAGATTAGAGTACTCACTGAACATCTGCATTTTACAGGACACGCCTACACCATGGGAGATTGATTTTAGGTGAATATACATTTTTTCTTAATTTTAATAGTTAGGAATTTATTTTAAAGGTGTTAGAATAAACATCATTTACAAATTATATTAGTATATATACTTGGCTGCTCTAACAGAGACCCAAAATCATACTGTCTCAAACAGAGCAGGAATACGTTTCTCTCTCATATAAAAGTCCGGGTGGGGGCGCCTGGGTGGCGCAGTCGTTAAAGCGTCTGCCTTCGGCTCAGGGCGTGATCCCGGCGTAGCGGGATCGAGTCCCACATCGGGCTCCTCTGCTATGAGCCTGCTTCTTCCTCTCCCACTCCCCCTGCTGTGTTCCCTCTCTCGCTGGCTGTCTCTCTGTCACATAAATAAATAAAATCTTTAAAAAAAAAAAAAAAAAAAGTCCGGGTGGGTGGTCCAAGGCTGGTAGAGCACTTTCATAGTCACAGAGGTCTAGGCTTCCTCACCGGGTTGCTCCACCATCCTCGACACAAGTCTATCTCAGGGTCCAAGAGGGCTGCTCCAGCTCCAAACTCATGTTCTCATTCTAGCCGGCAGGGAGGAGGGGAGAGAAGGGAAAGGTATGACCCGCCCTTTAAGAACTTAGAAGTAGCACAAATGATTTCTGTTCACATACTGTTGGTCAAAGCTTAGCCACATATTCACAACCAGCTGCGACAAAGTCTGGGAAATTTAATTTTTAGCAGGACGACCAACTGTGTGCCAGCTAAAAATTCTATAATTGTAGGAGGGTTACAGAAATTGGGAGCAATTAGGAGACTCTTACACATAAAATCAACATTTTTTTTTGCTATTATTGATGATTTTCCATTATGGTGGGGGGTATAAAGTTTCATTTTAAAGGGATTTAAGTTTAGAAATTCAGTCAATTGGGGACACCTGGGTGGCTCAGTCGGTTAAGCGTCTGCCTTCAGCTCAGGTCATGATCCCAGTTCTGGAATGGAGCCCCATATCGGGCTCTCTGCTCAGCAGGGAGCTTGTGAGCACTTGTGATCTCTCTCTCTCTCTCTCAGGCAAATAAATACATTTTTTTATTTTGAAAAGAAAAAGATTCAATCAATTGTAAAAAAAAAATAATGCTGTATTTCCCATTAAGATAGGGCAAAAATTATGAAGGCTGTATATGAATGAGTAGAGTTTAGGAAACACAGTGGTAGTTTTAACTAGTAACACTAAACTTGGGAAACTACCAGGGATGATAGTTTTTCTAACGCTTAAAGACCATGCCTACGTAATGGCAAACATACAGATGCAAAATGAAAATTAGGTGTTAATAGTTCTCTAGCAATGATTTTCAAACTGTGACCCAAGCATCTCTACAGAGGTGTTTCAGGGATCCAGCAAATGACTGATTTAAATATAAATACATACATACACGCATAGATAATTACAGTCTATATGTAAAACCACCTACAAAGCTATTACCAAAAAGACAGCAAGCAGAGCTCTCTGTTGGCATGGTATACTGAGCACACACTTACATCCTCTTCCTTCTGAGAACCCCATTAAAATCATAGCAAGAGGGGGAAAGGGCATAATCCAATAAAACAAAGAGAATAGGAAGGGGCCATCCGTGGTCCTGAGATTTAAAGAAATTTCTGGAAAGCATTGAGCAGATGGATGTATATTGACTAAGAGCTCCTTCCTGGAATACCGGCAGAGGCGGAGGCCCTGCCCTGCGGAACAGCAGACCCTGTACCCAAAAGGATGTAGGAGAGAGAGGGACACACACCGGGGGCTTAACTGAGGGTCTTAAACTTCAGCAGCCAACCTTCTCACCCAGTCCTCCTCCAGAAGCAGAATGGCAGGCAGCCTGGCCTGGCGCATGTAGCCCTGTGTGACTACATCTCTCAGCTCCCGGGGTCCAATCAAAACCAAAACCAAAACCAAAACTGACAAACTAGGTAGGGTTAGGGACAGGGTTTTTATTTGTTTGTTTTTAAGATTTTATATATTTTTCAGAGAGAGAGCACAAGTAGGGGGGAGCAGCAGGCAGAGGGAGAAGCAGGCTCCCCGCTGAGCCAGGAGCCCAATGTGGGACTCAATCCCAGGACTCTGAGATCATGACCCGAGCTGAAGGCAGATGCTTAACCAACTGAGCCACCCAAGCGCCCCAGGGACAGCGTTCTTCTCAAAAGACATTGATTAAACTGTTTGGGGAGAACTAGAGTTCGAGTGTTGCCTTGCACCAGAACTAAGCCTTCTTTCTGCGTTCTGAGTCCAACACCACCTGCCTGCTCCTCTGCCCTAAAGCAAAGCCAGCAAGTCAAAAGACTGTCTGACCCCTGGTTACATGTGTTGAGTTAAACACATGCAAAATTTTCATTCTCTCCTGAATGAGAGAATGAGGCCTTATTCAAGCTTATTTACCAACATGGCAGTAAAGGAATAATAAGATAAAATGGCAGGAAAGGAATGAGAAAGCTAGAAACAGACAAAGACAAAGAGTGAGAAAAGAGGCATGCATGGATGAGAGATGTCAACCAATTCTTAGAAGGTGGAAAGAATGGGAGACTAACTTAGGAAGAGTGAGCAGAAGCTTCAGTGCCCACGTAAGGCACTGTTTCTTGGTGTAGGTAACTGGCTCCTTAGACCATCTCGAGGACTGGAAGCAGCAGATACCACGGGGGAGGGAGCCAAGTGTGGCGCTGGAAACAGGACTTCTGTGGAAGACGGTACACGTGAGGAAGTTAGCTGCACCCAGTCTCCTTCCTACCTTATCACAAGAAACTACCTTGCCCACCCTTCCCTCTCATAGGATATTAGAGGTTTATTTTGAGGAAAAATAGAGTCAGAAAGTTTCAGACTCGGGCAGGGTGTCAGTGAGATGCCGGACCGGAAAGCCGGGAACTAATGGAAAGCCTGCCCGCCGAACAGAGACCCACCCTCCCCTTCCGTCCTCCTTGTTTCCCTCGCCCGGTTCTGAGACAGCAGCCAAGTGTATAGCCCTCAAGGCTATTAAAAAAAAATATTTTTTGAAACTTGAATGGCTCTAGAGAAAGCATCCAAACATCTGGGAGTCCTTCGCTGAGGCACCGGGGTGGTCCTCACTCAGTACCAGACGGACGGCCGAGGAGAGCCTTCAACACGCCAGGCAGACAGGGAAGGAAGGAAACACAGACCGGGCTCGATGTGGAGAAACACAACTTCAAAAGACTCGTTATCCTCAGAGAGAAAAATAGAAGAACTTGCAGCTAAGAAACAAGCACAGGATGCTATTTAAAAAAAGAAGAAAAAGGAATCATCAGAGAACTCTTGAAAGTGAAAATGGGGTGGCCAAAATTTTCGCAAGAGAATCATTGTCAGAGGAAATTTTCACGGACGCCCAGCGTAAAGTAGATTAAAATGGTATTTTATTAGCACAAATGTATGTGCAGGCGTGTGTGGCTGGATGCTCAGGGGGGTGAAGGGCGTGTTCTCACACCCCGTCTCACGGCTGCTGCTGCTACTGCTACTTTGCTCTGCTTACATTCTGAATCCTTCTTCGGGATGTCATTCCCATTTTTCTGCAAAGCCATCGGTGCTCACATTTGTTAATGTAATAATATTGGCAATACCTCCGAAGTTAGATGCCTTCGGCTTCAAGTAGGAGAAACTCCTATTCAAACTGGTTTCAGTTTTTTAAGATTTTGTCATAGAGAGAGAATGAGAGAGCACAAGCAGAGGGAGCGGCAGGCAAAGGGAGAAGCAGACACCCCACCAAACAGGAGCCTGACGTGGGACTTGATCCCAGAACCTTGGGATCATGACCTGAGTGAAAGGCATATGCTTAACCAACTGAGCCACCCAGGCTTCCCAAACTGGTTTCATTTTTTAAAAAAAGATTAGAGAGAGTGAGCACAAGCAGGGGAAGGGGCAGAGGGAGAGGGAGAAGCAGACTCCGCTAAGCAGGGAGTGCCATGCGGGGCTGGAGCTCAATGAGGGGCTCAGTGCGGGACTGATCCCAGGACCCTGGGGTCATGACCTGAGCGGAAGGCAGAGACTCAACCAACTGAGCCACCCACGTGCCCCAAAACTGGTTTCATTAATGCAGATATTTATTATCCCACCAGACAGGAAGTGGTTTTCAGGCTTGGCTGATTCAGTGGTTGGAAAGGGGCTGGGATTCCTGTATTACTTGATATCTTAAAAACCATGTGCATTTATCACTTTCATTTTCTTAAAAATGCCATTTGTGTTTGCTACAGAAAGATAAAGATCAGATAAATATCTTGGAGACCACTGATGCGTTAACTTGTCCTGCTCGACCAAGAATTTTTATATAGACCTCCTGTCATGTCTGTGCATTTAAATGTGCTTAGTAATGCATCATTGTTTAGGAAGGTCAAAGTTCTGCCCTAGCTTTTTAAGATTCAAGCCTGTCCGTTCTTGTACAGTTGTGCAAGGGAGTATATCTCTACACACGTTAACCACACCCAAACGTCCAGCAAGACCCAGGTATTCAGTCACATGGTCTAGTCACGGCATAATGGCCAGTTATGTAATAAGGAGTAAAGAAATAACAAGTCCAGAAGCTACAATCTGTGATGCAACTTTGTTGTTGTTGTTAGTTTGTTTTTAAAGATTTCTGTTATTTTTCACAAGTGAAAATGTGACGACGATATACAGGTAACAGGTTTGGAAGCTTTTCTGGAAGTTTTTCATGTATTTTTTAATTATACTGTTAACAGTAAAACTCTTTAAAGATATTTTATGATTACATCACAGCAAGCAATTATTTAATAGAACAAAGAAGATATGCTAAAAGACAAGTGAATTACATAATTAAATATGCACAGCTATTGATGTGTTTCTTAAAACAAAAAGACTGAGGTATGTCCGCTGAAGTCAGGCATTCTGCAACCACTTCTAAGACCAATTGGAATCAGATATTAACAATTCCTGTGATCTTGAAGGTCTTGTTATGTTTGAGAGGACTTTTTTCTTTTAGCCACTAGATTTTTCAGGAAAAATTCACCTATTTAGGAAAAATGAACACAGGTTAATCTCAATGTAACGTAAATTTTAGAATTACACTTCAGTGTTTCCCTTCTTTTTTTTTAAAATTAATTTACTTTTTAAATGTTAAGCTCTACACCCAATGTGGGGCTTGAACTCACAACCCTGAGATCAAGAGTTTCATGTTCTGGGGCGCCTGGGTGGCACAGCGGTTAAGCGTCTGCCTTCAGCTCAGGGCGTGATCCTAGCGTTACGGGATCGAGCCCCACATCAGGCTCCTCCGCTATAAGCCTGCTTCTTCCTCTCCCACTCCCCCTGCTTGTGTTCTCCCTCTCGCTGGCTGTCTCTATCTCTGTCAGATAAATAAATAAAATCTTTAAAAAAAAAAAAAAAAAGAGTTTCATGTTCTACTGACTAAGCCAGCTAGGCGCCCCATCAGCTTTATCTTTTTTTTTTTAAAGTAAACTCTACCCTCAATGCTTATAAAAAAATTTTTTTAGGGGCGCCTGGGTGGCACAGTCGTTAAGCGTCTGCCTTGGGCTCAGGGTGTGATCCCAGCATTCTGGGATCGAGCCCTACCTACGTCAGGCTCCTCCGCTGGGAGCCTGCTTCTTCCTCTCCCACTCCCCCTGCTTGTGTTCCCTCTCTTGCTGGCTGTCTCTCTCTCTGTCAAATAAATAAATAAAATCTTAAAAAAAAATTTTTTTTTTTATCACTAACAGGCTCCGTTACTTTCTAGTAACTCCATATTATAAAGGTGACCCTACTGTACTATGGGTCGGCTTTTGAACATTTATTCCACTTTATGTGCACTACCTATCCCTCATCGCTGACAAAGTATTGCTGTTGGCACAATTCATTTCAGAGAGCAATTCTGCCACATTATTAGCCTGGATCTGATGTTTATAAAACAGACCTCACTGCAGTTGAGCCGACTCATCTGATGGAATCCCTTTAGCTTATTCCCCTCTGGGGAAGCAAGAGCTCTTCATTCATAATGGGCTTTCTCTCCACCCCCTCAGTTGTGCCTGTGCATTAAGTTAGCTGCTTAGAGGGGGCACGTTCCCTTTTCAGGTCATTAGGGCTCCATTTCATCTCTCACTGTTACAGCACGGCTCAGTGCTTATTGGCAGAGCCCAGCACCTCAGGCCTGGTTTTATGAAGAGTCTGATGAGCTTTGCTTTGTCATCTTAATACACAGGTATAACTGCAATGAGCGTATCTGTACACGATCACCAAGAATCCCAAGGTTCACAACCCGGCCAAGTAATGGAGAGTTATCCATGCTCCTCCAGACCTTATTTAAATATGGCAGGAGCAGAACCAACAGTATCAGACCCCAGCCCATCACCAGAGTCTAATGCTTTACATAGTAGAATTCGATCTTTTACTGGTAACTTTAAAAGCATTAAAAAGTTCATAATTCACTTTCTTATAAATGTTAAAGATTTTCCTTTAAAAACAAAATAAAAACTCCTTCCAAATGATTTTACTTTAACCACTCTGGAAGCTGGTGTTAGTTCTATCCTTCACACGGATTTTCAGCTTGCCGGCAGAATTCTTCTTGCTTGAAGAAGAATGAATCATTTTATTGGCTTCCAAAGTCCCCACATCCTGTGAGTCAGTGTTGAATCAAAGTCTTGGGTTTTATAACTAGGATAAGCTGTTGTTAGTTCATTGAAATGTCTTGAATTTCTTTACAGGAACACGCTGAATATTACTAATACATGAACATTAGGGGCACCTGGGTGCCTCAGCAGTTAAGTGTCTGCCTTCAGCTCAGGTCATGATCCCAGTGTCCTGGGATCAAGCCCTATGTCTGGCTCCCTGCTCAGTGGGGAGTCTGCTTCTCCCTCTGCCCCTGGCCCTGCTTGTGCTCTCTCACTCTCTCTCTCTTTCCCTCACTCTCAAATAAATAAAATCTTTAAAAAAAAATACATGAACATTAGTTTTTACCAAAAGAATATGTGCTTAATTTAAATATATCTATGATTTAAACCCAATATATAACACAATTATCTAAAAGATCATTTATAGGGGCGCCTGGGTGGCACAGCGGTTAAGCGTCTGCCTTCGGCTCAGGGCGTGATCCCGGCATTATGGGATCGAGCCCCACATCAGGCTCCTCCGCTATGAGCCTGCTTCTTCCTCTCCCACTCCCCCTGCTTGTGTTCCCTCTCTCACTGGCTGTCTCTCTCTCTGTCAAATAAATAAATAAATAAAATCTTAAAAAAAAAAAAAAAGATCATTTATAGTAATCATGTAGTTTAGACCTATCCAAAAAATAACTAAATGTTTATTCTTCAAGAAATTATAATTGTTAAGTCCAATGACAAGGAAAACATGATAAACATTTTTTGGATGAAATTTGGGCTTCAGATATGTTCTCACAGACTTTTAGATGGCCATTATCACATGACTTTTTATCCCTTGGAAAAGGCTTTTTCCCCCGGAAGTCAGCTCAAGCTACTGATCACAATAAGAATTGCAGTGCAGCTAGTAAAAACAGTAACAATTTCTACATGGAAAAGAATCTTACAAATTTTTTTCTGTTGCCCGTGGGAGGAAAAGATACTAACAAAGAAGCAGCAATGCAGTCAGATACTTTTCAGGATTTAAACTGATCTGAAATTAGGAGTTTAGAGATGCAGCTGGCATGACTGCCGAATGAATATACATTTTTCAGAAAACCATGTTATATACTTAACTGGTATTTGTCATTTCTGAATAACCTACTATTGAAATCCACACAAAGAATAAGCTGATTACTCCTGCTTTCGTCATAGTAGCTGAGCTAGAAGGAGGGAGGGGATTCTTTATTTAAGGAAAAAAATGAGTTTAAGAGAAATTTTTCCTTAACATGACCCCTACGGAGCAAAGTTCTTAAGGATGTTCCAGAAAAAACTGATTTTTCCTACAAAAGGCAACCACAGCTATTATAATTTTCACATGGAAAGTTATGGTCTAAATAAAACCATCCCCTGCGGGCTAACTTACCTGCTTTATATGAAGAACGCACCAGAGGGCCACTTGCAGTATAATGAAATCCAAGTTCATTTCCTACTTTTTCCCAGTATTTGAACTTTTCAGGAGTAATGTATTCTTCAACCTACATTTAAAGAATTAGATTTTAGAATTTCCCTAGATCATTGTGATACTGTAGAAATTCTATGCTCAAGCATTCAGGATGCTTTTCACTTCATAATGTATCCAGTTGCCCAGAGGCCTTCCTCCTCTCCTTCCTCACAGATGACCTGTCTACGGGTTACTGGGCCCCCTATCAGCACTTGATTACGGGGAATTAGAGAGGAGGGAAAACGTCAATTTTGTAGTATATTAACTATTCCAAAAAATTAAAAAGATGAGACTATCTATAGAGACTCTATCTGACTAGCAGGTATAGCAAGAATTAATCACACCTATACAGTTCTCGAGGACCAGACTTCCTTGTCCTGTCTCGTCCCTTGTGCTTGGCACTGTGTCTGGCACACAGTCACTACTCGACAAAAGTTTCCTGAATGAATGAATGTCCGATACAGAAATAAGGAGACTGACTTTTCTTTTCTACTTCAGCTCTGGCTCTCAGGTAACTCTAAAACAAATCACAAAACGACCAAGTGTGAACGAATGCAATTTCCCAACTACTTAACTCTTTTTCTGTACATTCACTTAAGTCATACAATTTTCAGGCCAGCAAAGAAGTGCCACTCTATCTGTCGGCTTTATACAGATAATAAAACGGAAACTGGGACTTGGAAATATACAGGGAGCATCACACTAGAAAGTCAGCAGCTTCTTAACTGTACCTATGGACGACAAAGATTTAATTCACGTTACCAGCGAACGCTCGGCAAGTCAAGAGAGTGATACCTTCAGGTGGCGCTTTGTTGGCTGCATATATTGTCCTAGAGTCAAACAGTCCACGTCGGCTTCACGAAGTGCTACAGAGAAGACGCACACATCACACTGCAGATTTTTTAAAAGGATTTTTTTAATTTTTAAAAAAATACTTTATTTTTAAGTAATCTCTACCCCCAAAAGGGGGCACGAATTTATAATCCTGAGATCAAGGGTCACATGCTCTATAGACTGGGCCAGCCAGGCGCCCCAAGATTCTTTTATTTTTAAGTAATCTCTACACCCAAGGTGGGACTCAAACTCAGAAGGCTGAGATCAAGAGTCATATGCTCCACAGACTGAGGAAGCCACACGCTCCATTAGCAGATGTGTTTATGCTGCTGAAATTGTAGATTTGTGCATAATTTCCCTGAGCATAGTTTTACTTCTGAACAGTGTGAATTCTACACTGGCCCCAAATCCTGAGGTTGGGGAGTAAGACTACATCTATCCATTCAAAAGTGCCAGGGAATATGAAAAGGACTGGAAACACAGGAACGAGTAAGGCACTCATGAGGGGCTGACAGAAAGGACAAATAACTCTAATACTATGGAACAAATGCTAAAATATGGGTGAAGGGTGTTTCAAGCAGGAGTCTGTCGGGCAGAAAAGGTGAAGGGAACGGTAAATGAAAGGCCTGACATCACTCATATTATAGACATGCTGCTCAGTTTTACTAACTGTGCAAGACACGCTCTGGAGGATGTCATTTGACCTCTCACATATGGGAATCTTTCTAGTAAAACTATAACTTTACTCCAGTAAAGAGGTGCTTTTAATTACTGTTTGGACTTGTTACTCTTAGAACCAATAAATAACTGCAAGTAGGCAAAGGATCCGCATGTAAATAACAGCTTTTTTTTTTCAATTTATAAAGCCCAAGACTCACAACCAAATGGGCTTAGGAGACTAAGATTCAGCAAAGTCCAAAGCACATCACGTTATGTGACAATGTTACCAGTAAGCTCTTCCTCAAAGGCCTGGCTTCATCTTACTCATCTTGTCACTGCCTGTCAGCACTCCTCGTACCTGGCTGGCTCTTCAAACTATGCAATGACTAAATAAGAAACGTGGATAAAATCTTATTTTCACTTGATTAAAAGGGTATGGAATAAAATGGGACACAAATTCCATATCCTGAGCTTTCTGCATATCATTCCATGGTGTTCTAAGAAAACATACTTCCAGGCACCTTATTCGATTAAGCATCTCCCTTCAGCTCGGATCATGATCTCAGGTCCTGGGATGGAGTCCGCATCGGACTCTCTGCTCAGCGGGGAGTCTGCTTCTTCCTTTCCCTCTCCTTCTGTGCTCTCCCCCCCCAAATAAATAAAATCTTGAAAAGAAAAGAAAAGAAAACATACTTCCTTTCCTTTTTATGTTGCTGTTATAATCATATCCTGAATTTTGTTCTTACTGGCACTTTCGCCGAGACTATGGAGGAAGCATAACACGGCCTTCAAAATGGGGTTCCTGCTATTTCTCAAATGAGAGTTTTCATTTTTCAATTTCTTTACCTTTCATTGTTGCATATACTTGCTCATCATTTTCACCTAAACCCAACATTATAGATGTTTTAGAAATCACATCGGGCCGAACCTCCTTGGCATGTTTCAGTACGCGCAGAGACTGGTTGAAATTGGCCCGGGGATCACGAACTTTCCTTGAAAACAGCAGGGCTGTTGTCAGCAAGAATAACCACAGGCTCCACTAAGTACGTAGTTATGCAAGCAATCTAAAAGACCCGGAAAGGACATTCTGGACATCATATTACATCATGTGGTTCAATACTAGCATCTGTGCACAAATATCTAGCTGTTACTTTTGTAAAGAAAATCAGGCTTCACTGGACCCCCTAGTTCTGTCTACTTTTAAGGCCTTTAAAGCCTGGGGCAGAGAAACTGGAACGGAAGTAATTCAGTTTATGAATTACTCATTGAGAAATCAAAATTCGAAGCTGAGAATGAATGATTGTAAGGGATAGTCAAGAGAGAAGAGAAAAAGAGTGGAAGTAAGAAAATCTCAATACTGAACAAAGGAAAAACTGTTTAACATGAACCCACATTTCAGAGGTCTGAAACTTTTATATTCAGTTCTTTTCTAAAGACCAAGCTGCCCTCTGCTGGTGAGTATACGACACCGACATCTCTTAGGTAAAAATGCATGATTCTGGAATTTTCACTGGAAAGGATAATGTTTCTTAAACGAAACCAGGGAAATTGGCACCCACTGGTGGTAGTATCATGAGAAATGACAGGGCTGGAACAGCCTTCAATAGCTGCCAAACCACCACGTTCTAAATGGCGAGAAGGCCAAAAGGACAGTTACTAATTAGTTGATGTTCATCCAGTATCCATTTGAATCCTAATGTACCTTTATTTTGTGTAACTGACTTGCTGTTATTTTTAATCAGCGACCAGTTCAAAGAAAGGAAACCAATTTGTGAATTTAAAAATAACCACAAAACCAATAATACCGAACATAATTACTCCTGAAAGTATTTCTCCATTGATTTTAAGTTATGCTCCCTAATGTTTATGACTTAGTGGAAATGCTGGCTACTGTTTACCATACTTCTTTCAACTTCTATAATACAGATAACATGTAGCAGCTACTAAGATCACTGCCAAATATGCGTTACTAAAATTAAATAAACATATTAATCTTGTCTGAAGGTTAATTTTCATCTTTTTGAAATATGAATATGGTCATTAATGTGGCACAACAATCTGTAAATTTCCCTATTAACATTATTAGAAAGAATAGTACCGACTTTTTAAAAGAGACTGAAAATACATCTGAATGATAACAGTGTTCCTTTTGTATCAATTATTGCATATATTAGTGCCAAATGTATTTTTTAAAAAAGTCTTTTCTTTTTAGAATTACAATCAGAGTTGTTGCTCTTGTATATTTTTTTATTTTTGAAAACTGTTCTTTGAAAAAAATAACCCATCGGCACTTGCAATATGATACTACTTAAAAAAAAAAAAAAGACGCTCACTATATGTGTGTGCACCAAAACACACACATGTGTATAAATATATACACTTAGGTTATAGTAATTGATATTACTGGGTGGAAATATTATGGATGATGCTTACGTTCTTTTTGTTGGCTACATTTTCTGATTTTCCTGTAATACATATATATTGCTTTTGTTAAGAAAAAAATAAAAGAGCTCATTTTGTAAAAGTCAAATAGAAAGTTCACCCCCGCAAAAAGTGAGAAAATACAGCAGATTCTGGCCCTCCAAATTTGCCAATGTTACTCTGTACATGTAATCACCTCTGTAATTCTGGAACTGTTTCAACATTATGTGCATACACATCTAATCCTGACAGAGCAACTTTTTCTATGGCTTTTAGATCTCCTCGGAAATCCGGGGTGAGACATTCCACAAGAATTTTTGGATTCCTATGGAGGAAAAAATAAGTATCAAACTGAGGCAAAGAACTGACATAACTATTGCTCAAAACAGAAATTACCAGTACTCATTCAGTATCAGTTTCAACACAGTCATCTTTACAATCTTGCCAAAGAAAGCATGAACATACAAATGTTCATATATAGACTGGTATATGAAAAAATTTAAAAAGAAACCCTGAACATCAAATATTATGTACATAGTAGTTAAAATAGATCTGCTTGCAAATACTAATTGGAATAAATTTTGAAATTAATAGACTTATACTTTATTGAGCAGGTATTAATAAAGTTGCTCAAAAGAACTACAATATAAACATTAAAACATGAAATATAAAATATCTTTTTATTCTTTGGAAAGTAAATTGGGACATTTCTCATGTGAATGCAAATCGTATGTGATTGCTTTAATTCTGCTTTCTTTAAAAATTCATCAAATAGTGTCATCCACTTTTTCTCAGGCAAATATTTCACAAGTGCTGTGGGTTTTAAAAACGATTTTCTGAGTTGCTGAGTCATGAGCTTTGCTTAAATGAAATACAAGTTAAACATTAATCTTCTTATTTATATTCTGGCTATATCTATGCATTCAAGCATTAAAATGTGAACTAGGTCATAGTACTGTTCCCTTTGACAGCAGGAGAAATGACTAGGACAGCGGATAAATTTTTTCACAAACCCAATGGCAAAGTTTCTGGAGCTGTTTCCTAAAAGAACGGATGTAGAAAGGAACACATACATACCCTCTCATAGATAAAAGAGATGTTACAAGAACATAGCTTATAACTCACTGTTTGTTAATTGTAAAGTTGAGACTCATCTGTAGTTTGTGAAATTAATTTAGTGGGCTGCAAACAGAACTTTTTAAAGTAAACTATTAAAAAAATAGAAAACACCGGGGGAATCATTAAAAAAACATTTACTAAGTGCTAGGTGCTCAACTAGCACTAAGCTGTAGGAAGTAAGCATAATTCCTTTTTTAATGCTTTTTAAACAGATGGGACTAAATATTAATAAAATGTGGATCATGGGTAAATTTCCCAGGGCATATGAATATGGATAAAATCTATATCAAGCATTGCATACTTGAACAATGTGGAAGCTTATCTCATTCTATATACTTCTAGATGATGATTTATTCAAAATTAGTGCTGGGAAGACTGCAGTTTTATACGTCTTTTAAAAATTACTCAAAGTTTACATTGAGACTCAAATATGAAGGGGGGGTTCTATGGACTAACGGTCCGTAAGTCCGTGTTGCTGAATCCCTAAAATTTTATGCAAATATGTATCTGTATGTTTGAATATACTTTTTCTGGAGAAAAGACCACATAATTTCCAGGAGGTTATCAGAAGGGTTTATAATCCCCTAAAAGTTAATAACCTCTTCTTTAAGGTAAATACCTTAAAGAAACTGAATTTATATGGGCTTAAAAAAGTCCTCAAAGTACACAAGCAAATGCAAAAACAAGTACCTTTCCTTTAAGTATGATACCGTCTTTGCAAAATGCTCAGCTCCTCCATCAGGCATATCTAGAAACAAAACAGTCCACTGCTCAAGATGATGTCACAAGTTATTAAGGGCCGATTTCTGGAAGAGGCAATGATGATGCACTAACCATCTCGATCCACAGACGTCAGGACAACATAATCCAGACCCCACTCTGCAATCGCCTTTGCAGTATTGTAGGGCTCACTGGCATCCAGTGGAGGCGGATTTCTCGCAGTTTTAACAGAACAAAATCTGCAACCTCTTGTACATGTGTCACCCATCAACTAGAACAGAGATGTTACAATTTAAATCACATAGATGGATGACCCTAAAGAATGTATGTTGAGAGAATAAAGCAAGTTACAAAAAAGTGAATATAGTTTGATTCTGGTTATAGGAAATTTGAAACATTCAAAGGTAAACAAAATACGGTTAAGGAATATAAACATATGTAATAAAACCGGAAAGAAAAGGAAATGATAAGCTCAGAATTAAAAGCTCAGTCGGTTAAGCCTTCAACTCTTAAGCTCAGCTCTGGTATTGATCTCAGGGTCAAGAGTTCAAGCCCCATGCTGGGCTCCATGCTGGGTGTGAAGCCTGCTTAAAAAAAAATTGTTAAAGGAAAAAAAAGGTGATGGGATCAGGCAAGGACATACAGGGGGTTCAAAGATGGTGTTCCACTCTCAGACTGGAGGTGTCAGGCTACTACACTCTTACTCTTTAAAACTTGCATATAATTTATAGATTCTTTTGTACCTATTTACTATTAATAAAAATGACTTTAAAGGAAATAAAATATTTAATTAACATATCAACATATAGGACTCTGTGGGAGTTAAACAGAAGGCACAGCTCCTTCTTGTTAAATAGATGAAACAGAAAACACATAAAATCTGCTTCCTCTGGGTTCTTCTTCAGGACACTGCTTCTGCTGCTACAGGTCACTACCATGTTCTGCCCCCTGCCATCCACAATGTTCTGGGGCCACTGGAGTTTCAAAGCTGCAAAGTGATGGGTTGAGATTTGGAGGAGAAAGCTCCTCTTTATGTTTAACCCCTCCCCCACACCCAGGATGCGGGGGGGGGGGAGGGGGGGGGACTCATAGCTATGGTCCCAACATCCCACAGGGATTTATTGGAACAATGAACTCTTCCCAGTACCCAGTCATGAGTCAGTGGGGAAGGGCCAGGCAAGGGATGAAACCAGAAGTGTTCAAAATCACTCCTTCCTTCAGGAACTGACGTTCTGTAACTTGGATAAGCTCCATGGCCAGCTCTATTTCATAATAATCCTTGGTTCCTCGGGTAAATAGCTTCCTGCTAGTACAACTCAGACATCTGCAGACAAGTATGCACTTTCAGTTGCACGCAATTTAGATTTAACCCCAATACCTCAATCTCCAAACCCCTCTGGATAAATGTGGTAGAGTGCACAGTTAATACCAATTCTGACTCCACCATATTAAGACTATACATCTCACTCTTTGTCATTTAACTTGCAGGGCCCTCCTGCTGGGGAGGAGTTTATGTCTCTACCTCCATTGCTCCTGGACTTGGCCACGTGCTTTACTTTGGCCAATAGAATGATAGCAGGCATGACCAGAAGCCTCAAATGTGCATGGATGGTTGGCTTGCCCTCTGGTGCTCTTTCCACTCTTCATGATAAGAATATGGCTTGGAGACCAGCTGGTCTAAGGAGAATAAAGCTCTGTGGAGCAGACCTGAACCCTGAGACCTTGACCTACTTCCTGCAGTCCAGTTTTAGCCCAGTCAAGGTCAGCTGTACCCCAGGGAGCAAAAGGGCTATGAGAGAGAAAAATAAATGCTTATTATTGTTTAGGGGGGAAAGTTAAGCAATCAAGAATAACATTTCCAAAAATTAACAGAAGGGCTATCTCAAGGCAGCACACGATTAACTGTCAAATACATGGAAAAATCAATAATAGATTTATTCAGAGAAGGATGACAGCATATCAGCCTACATTTTCCTGTCAGGGAATTTCTCATAAATTCATATGTAACAAAAAATCTGGTCAGAGATTCAGAATGCACATTTTTAGGAGAAAGACATAAAATATTCCTTTCAGTTTCTAGACTAAAGCTTTATAGTCTGAGGTTGTTCTTACCATGATTGTGGCTGTGGCGGTGGCGTATTCTCCACCTCCCCAGCACTCTCCAATGTTGGGACATCGGGCTTCCTCACACACCTGTGAGTAAAAAGGAACAGAATATAATCAAGTTGAAAATATTAACCAACTAAGTAAATTAATGATCGGGCATTTTAAACTGTCCATTCTTTACAATGTATTTATGAAGAAACTCACTATTCAAAAATGCTTTTAAACTGCCCAACTGTATATATAATAGGATCCCATTTTTAAATTAAAAATAATATGAATGTATGTATTTTATACATGCAAAGAAGGTCTGGATGGAAATATGCTAAAGAATAAGAGTGGTGTACTTAACATTTGGAATTGCATATATGATGCTTCACATTTAACATTATATTCTTTCCAATAAGCATGTACTTAATTTGTAATATAAAATATACAAAAAAACCTCCTCATTTCCTAAGTTGCAGGGGAAAAAAATCTTTTTTTTTGTACTATTAAATGTGAAATTAAGAAATACAATTATGTTTTGTTTCTTTTGCAAGGAAAATTATTAAAAAAAATTTTTTTAAATTTATTTGAGAGAGAATGAAAGAGAGAGCACGAGATGGGGGAGGGTCAGAGGGAGAAACAGACTCCCTGCTGAGCAGGGAGCCCAATGTGGGACTCGATCCTGGGACTCCAGGATCATGACCTGAGCCAAAGGCCATCGCTTAACCAACTGAGCCACCCAGGGGCCCAAAAAAAGAAATTTTTTTTTTTAAGATTTTATTTATTTATTTGTCAGAGAGAGAGAGCACAAGCAAGGGTGCAGCAGGCAGAGGGAGAATCAGGCTCCCCACTGAGCAAGGAGCCCGATGCGGGACTCCCAGTCCCAGGACCCTGGAATCATGACCTGAGTTGAAGGGAGACACTTACCTGACTGAGCCACCAAGGCATCCCTAAAAAAAATTTTATTTTAAAATTTTAAGTAATCTCTACATCCGACATGGGGTTTGACCTCACAACCTCAAGATCAAGAACTGTATGCTCTACCGACTGAGCCAGCCAGGTGCCCTGGGGAAAATTATTTTTAAACGTATTTCCATTACTGAAAATAATGTATCCCTAAATATCTTTATTCACTTTCCTTGCTGTTTTTGATATGTTTTATTAAATTTTAAGTTACACATATGCAGAAACACTACGACTTTTAGTTAAGAGGGACCTTTAACACTTTGAAACTTACTGTATGGAGATTCAAATTCCGCAACGTATTTTTCAGTTTATTGTAATTTTTCCCCATGGGAATCTCTGTCTTTAGCCATGGAGGTAGTCTTAACCTGAGGAAAGCCAAACATAACTGTCCATTAACAAATACGTTCCCAAATAATCATACAGCTTTGAAGTTACTTTGTTCTATGACAATTCTTAGTGCAGAGTTTTTCCCCCCCAAATCCTGGGTTAACTCTTATAATTTCTGCCAGAAATCTAGGCTTGCTCAAATCACTTCAGCAAACACCCATTAATTGTGTCTAACAGGGCACTATGCTCATGTCTGCCTTTCGCGAAGTCACAGAGTAACACCACCCTAATGAAAGAACGAGGAAGGTTTTGAATATCTCATTCCCCACTGAATAATACTGACAAAAAGTTCTATATTTGTTCAGAGAAAAGAGAGATCCCACAAGTGTACTTTCTGCTCTACATTCCGGACTTGCGATGGTTATTAAATAGAAAAAAGAATCTAAAATTTAGAGTGAAGATTATGTATCCTCAGGTTCCCCTTGACTTACATCCACTTGTGAACTAGAAGTTGTTGGGTAAGGTATCTCCCAAAACAATGTGCCCTCTGTGTGAAATTCCCTCACCATTCTTTTAAATTAAGGCAAGGTATCTATTGGTCATATGTACATTGAATAGGAGAAGCTAGATCAATACCCAGTTAGATCAATACCCAGTAACAATGAAAAATTTATCAAGATCAAATCAACGAGTAGCAAGGTGATAATGTTTGCTCTGTGAATGAACAATGGGAGATGGTGGTATAGAATGGCCAAGTCCTAGGAAGACTGAAGAAAAACTGTCAAAGGGCACAGAGAAAAGAAGGGATTCTAACAATTTCAGCTATTTACCTGTTCTATGTCTATTATCACTTCTTTCTAATGACTTTTAGCTAAATATACCGAGGCTGATTAAAATTATAATCTAGGGTTTGGTTATATCTGAAAATAATGCACAATGAAGGAATTTATCTCGAAATTTCAATTACCTTTCTCCTTTCTGGCGTTTTAAGTTTCCTTTATAATCATCCCACTTGCTCTTGTCTGCAAGATCACCAGATACAAAATCTTGAAGGTCTGGTCCATTTTGTAAGAATTCCTTTCTTTTATCTGGCAAGGAACTTACTGCTCTGACTGGACTGCATAAATATCTTCCAAAGATCTAAAGAGAGAGTTCATTATGACATGTATTTAGTGGGGTTTGAAATAACTTAGTTTTAGCCTATTTAAATACCTAAAAGAGAGGGTAAAACCAGAGACCTGATACAGAAATTAGGCTGAACAATTTACAAGCTCTGTGTAGGAGCTCAGAATCTAGGATTAAAGTTTTAAGAACAAAGGAAACCTAAAAGAGAATGGGAGCTGTTTACTGCTAGACGTACAAAAATTTGGAGACCTTTGGACCTCGCTAACATATGTCACACTTTCATGTAACCCACTTAACTACTGAAAATCTGTCTTTCATGAAGTTTAACTACAATAACTGGAGATGCCATGGCTTTGACTTTTCCACTCCTGAGTCAAGGACGTTTAAAAGGGAATTTGCAGTAAGTCTCTCTTATTTGGGCTTTGGCTAGGCATCGGTGTTAAAATGTAGAGGTCATGCTCAGTTGGTTTCAGAGAACTGAAACGAGGGAAACCAAACCTAATGTTTTAACTTTCTAGGTTACATTCTATATTTGAACAAGGTAGTCACTGACATACATTCGTTGACCGTAAGAAGCCACTGGCTTCTAGATCCGAACACAAACGTGTACAAGACAGCCAAAACACTAAAACTCACCAGTCAGTACATGCAACGCAACTGAATCTTCAACAATGAAAAAAGAGTGCCTGTTGGGGTGCTGCGGGATTGCTACTGCATTTGATCACTCTGCCGCTAAAGGTAGAGCACAGGTTTTTGATCTCATTGCCCAGACTGGTGTCCAGTACAAAGTAAAAGCCCAACACAAAGTAGGAATTTCGCGTGCTCAACTCAGTGCTCCTATAATGCTCCAACTAATACAGGGTTCAGATCACCCTGATAGCAGGAAAAAGCCAAAAAAGCCCTCATCGCCTGCCAGAGAGACTTACAAATCAACACCAGAGACTCTACCCGCTCGTATGTCGGGAAGATTAAATGAGATACTACATGAAAAAATTCAGAACAGCGCCTAGCTAAAAGTAAACACTCAGTAAGTGCTCGCCTTATTACTGGGTGCTCTGAAGAGATGGGAGCACCTCCACCCCGGGCCCGCACCCTGCTCGCCCCGCCGCTCACCCGGGGCCCCACGGTGTAGGCAGCGCCCCCGCAGCGTAGAGACATCCCTCTCTTTTTTTTTTCTAGCAGGGTCGAGGAATCGCTAATTCCCGGATAAGACAGATGAACAAACCGTCGCTCGGTTTATGACAAGAAACCTGAGCCATCACTGAGCCGGCGTGACTTGAGCTGCTCTGCGATTGGCTGCTTTAGCCTGGGAGCGTCGCGCACTCATGACGCCATACGCTGGGCCCTTACGGGCTACAAGAACGTGATGACGAAAGACGCTCTCTCTTTGCCGCATCTTCTGCGAGGTGAGGTTGTTTCTGAACTTTGTGGGTTTTGGGAATCTGAAGTCATCCGCTCGGGGAAAAGCCAGGGGCGCGAGTCTGGCGCTCCGAACCCCTATGTTGGTTGTTCCCGTGCGCGTCGAGCGCCATATGGATCTGGCGGCCCTGGGATTCGAGTCCTGCATTGGGCCTGTAGGCCTTCCCCCGCCCCTCAGCCCTGCCGGGTTGGCGCCGCCGTAATAGGGCTGCGCGGGAGTTCGCCCGCCGCGCTCATAATACGTGCTTAGGAGCTGCTCGTTCCTGGCCGGAACGCAGCGGGGGCTGCTGTCCCGGTGGGTCCTCCTGTGTCCACCCCCGGGTTTCTGCTTGCCGGTCTCCGGGAGGAGTGAGCTCCGCCCAGGGTAGTGTGGCCGCAAACAGGCCTCGCGCCGGCCTCGTAACCCCAGGTGTTTGTGTTTCAGAATGAAGACCATTCTCAGCAATCAGACTGTCGACATTCCAGAAAATGGTATGAGACCTGATGTTTGTGTTCTTCTTAGGTCTTAATTGCCTGCTTTGTACCTTGTTCCGAGGCCTCACAAATATGTTCTCTCATAGTCGACATCACTCTCAAGGGACGTACAGTTATTGTGAAGGGCCCCAGAGGAACCCTGCGAAGGGACTTCAATCACATCAATGTAGAACTCAGTCTTCTTGGAAAGAAAAAAAAGAGGGTGAGATACGGTTTTTTTGACGCATCCATTGCTTGTTTGGAAGGTAGTGGTGTACTAGCACCGAATTTGGTTGCTCGAAGAATTATAGAATTGAGGGTCAGTGTTTTGGCTTAAAATCGGGTGTCCGAAAGTGTAGCTTGTTTTTGGTGTTACTGCTTTAGTGAAGTTGGGAAAACAAATTCTGACTAATTATAAAGCTCAGTATTGGTACCATAGTGATCGATGATTAGCGTCAAGGTCTTCATACTGTTAACAAGTATTTTCCTCATGATTATTTTGTTAGGAACAAAATACTTTTACTTTTTAAATGCAGTTGATTATATATTTTAGGAACCGGGCAGGTCCTGTAAGCGTGGTATTTTAGCTTTCTAGGAGTGAAGTACGATGCAGCATGAAAAATCAGTATTTCTGGGTTGACATTCTCTTGTGAAATGGGTCCAGTGATGTATAGTAGTAAAAAAGGTAATTGAGGGGGTATATATGTAGTTGCTTTAATTAGGGCTAATACTCGAATCTAGAGTAATTCTGTGAATAAGTGGATTTTTCTTTCAAGCCTACTTATTACTGGAAAGAATCGTATAAAGTTTTTGTTCTGTTACAGCTCCGAGTTGACAAATGGTGGGGAAATAGAAAGGAACTGGCTACTGTTCGCACTATCTGTAGTCACGTACAGAACATGATCAAGGGCGTTACACTGGTAAGTAGATTGATCAGACCGCTTCGTTTTGGAAGGGGAAGTTTCATAGCTGTAATGTATGTATGCAATGTAAATGTCTACTGTGGAACATAGATTATGCCTGTAATTTACTGAGGTATTTGGGAAAGGGGATCTTGGCAGTTTTTTTTAATAGGCATCCGTGGGTCTTTAGGATAAAGTGATTAATGTGACTAAAGACCAGGTGGTCTTTATAGTAGGCTGATGGTGTTTTTTTCACACAAATAAAATTCACAGCTTCAGGATGTGTGGTGTTGGGTTTGTTTGGTTTTTTGTTTTGTTGGCTTTTTTAAATAGAAAACGTAGCACATAGAGTAGGCTTTGACTTCTTGTTGGCATGCCGCCTACCACCGGGGCACCTTGAAGGGATAGAGAAAGCTGGATCTGCTTTCTGTGCTCCCTGCCTACTTCCCTGAAAGCATATTTGATGTCACTGTTCTCTTTACAACTCCCTCTCCCTCCCAGCCTTTCAGATACAGTTCATGTTGCTGTCTTTGCTGAAAAGCTTTTTTTGTGTTAAAACTCAGTCCTTTGATAGCGCACCTCATAATGGCACCCTTCAACTCCATTAGAAGCCTATTGGGTCATGTTTCCCCTATTTATCCTTGCTACCAGGCTAAGTTTCCTTGAGGACAGAGGGCCTGTATGAATTCTTGTCATCTGGCATACCTTAGTAACTCAGTAAAATTTAGTCTAGTGTCCAAGATGAAGGGCTTTGGGGTTCTTATTTTTAAAAGCTGGCATTGTTTACTGTGGTCATAGGAGGAGTAAAATAAATGCTTCCTTAAAGAGCTTTACAGTGATTAAAGAGTCAGAAACATGTTTATGTATACAGTTTGGAAGGTTTGGTACAGGTGACTGTTGTTAAAAAATCTTGACAATAAGTGCTATGTGAGGACTGTTTCATTTTTAAATTATAAATGTAAGCACCGTACAAAATTCAAAAACTGGATTTGCCTCAGATTGCTCAGCTTTGCTAATAGTTTGTTTACTTAACAGGGCTTCCGTTACAAGATGAGGTCTGTGTACGCTCATTTCCCCATCAACGTTGTTATTCAGGAGAATGGTTCTCTTGTTGAAATCCGAAATTTCTTGGGTGAAAAATACATCCGCAGGGTTCGAATGAGGCCAGGTGTGTGCATACCTTTAGATACGGTTCAGAAATATTTACTTGTGAAGACTGGTGTTTTGGGTTGGCTGTAAATCCATTAGTTCAGAATTGTCCATTTTGATTATGCTTGTAATAACTCTTTGTGCCAGTTAAAGTTTTATATCGTAGCTGTACTGATTGTTATTCTTAGAAGACCTATGCATTGGAGTAGTTTCAGAGGGTGTTAGCTGTGTTTTAATTCTCTTTGCAAACTGAAATCCTAAGAAAAAATTTGAATAGTGGTTAATAGCATAGGTTCAAATCTCAGTTCTATCAACCTTGGGCAAATCATCTAACTCTAGCTCATTTTACTCATCTAAAATTGGGAATGTCTCATGGCGAAATGGGTTGAAATGAAAATGTACTTGCAACAACTGTTCCAAGTTGTTGGAACTACTCTGGAACAGATTCATTCAAGCAAGAACACAAGATTTTGCCCAGTTTAAGTCAGGTCCTGTAAAATCAGAATCGCAATAAGCTTCATTTGTTGTGTGGAATTGTAAATGGAATAAGTTACTTCTTTAAATGTTTTTAAATTAAATATTGTACAGATCTGATTTTATGTTTACACTGTGTGAATGCCTTCTTCCCTTTTTAGGTGTTGCTTGTTCTGTATCTCAAGCCCAAAAAGATGAGTTAATTCTTGAAGGAAATGACATTGAACTTGTATCAAACTCAGGTTTGTATGTTTACTATGCCTAATTATGCCTACAAAATTTTGTTTAAATCTTGTTGAATACATGGTATTCTCATTGGATGAGTTTTTTTATTTGTGGAATTAAGCAAAAAACTACCCCAAAGATCATAAATTTTAAGTATGGCATATAATGAAAATCCTTTTATTTTAAGATGAGTTCGCCTGGTAATGTAATTTCCTACCTTTTTACCTTTAATAGCTGCTTTGATTCAGCAAGCCACAACTGTTAAAAACAAGGATATCAGAAAATTTTTGGATGGTATCTATGTTTCTGAAAAAGGAACAGTTCAGCAGGCTGATGAATAAGATCTGAGGTAGGTTCTTGTGTCTTTAAATTTCTTTACTGCATTAGTTTTAGAGGTCTTAATCTACTAAGTCTGAAACTGGAAGTGTAATGGCAGAAAATGAGTTACATTCTGAAACATAGTAAATGGCAGAATAAAAAAAGTGACATGCATTTTTACTATGAACTAGCAAGTCACAATCTTAATGTTTTAGATTATTTAGAGTAAAACTTGTTTTGGAGGGTATTTATGGAAATTGACAGATGTCTTTCTTTCTTTTTACAGTTGTCTGTCTACAGAAACAGCAAGATGCCGGATGATTTTTCAGAATTATTTGTGATGTTTTAAAGATGCAATAAAAGCTACACTGATTTGGGGCTTTTTCTTTTCTTTCTTTTAAAAAAAATTTTTTTTAAGTATTTGAGGGAGACAGTGTGAGAGCGTGAGTGAGCATGAGTGGGGGCGAAGGGCAGAAGGAGGGAGAAGCAGGCTCCCCACTGAGTGGAGAGGTCAATGCAGGGCTCCATCCCAGGACCCTGGGATTATGACCTGAGTCAAAAGGCAGAAGCTTAACTGAGCCACCCAGACACCCTTGGGGCTCTTTCTTAAACCAATAATCCTTTCCAACTATTTCGCTGTTAAACCATTCAGAAGTAGATTGTAGCGTGTAAGAACAGTAACAAGGAATAAAACAGTTTTTTCTAGTACAACTTCGTGGGAGAATTGGCTTGAATTTAGTTCTTTGAAGGAATAACAAGGGAATTTCAGGTAAGAGGAATACAGTACCGGTGACAGGCAACACCGTGTGACTGTTCATTGGATATAGAGCTTTTGGGGGAGATCCTGAAGGTACCTAATTTTGCAGAGGCATAAATTTGAGTATTTGTGAGGTATGTGTGCTTGAGTCACTTGTCTGTATACTGGTAACTTGTAGAAAAAGCAGTGGAGGGGCGCCTAGGTGGCGCAGTCGTTAAGCGTCTTGTCTCCGGCTCAGGGGTTGATCCCAATGTACTGGGATTGAGCCCCACATCAGGCTCCTCCACTAGGAGCCTGCTTCTTCCTCTCCCACTACCCCTGCTTGTGTTCCCTCTCTTGCTGGCTGTCTGTCTCTGTCAAATTAAGAAATAAAATCTTAAAAAAAAAAAAAAAAAAAGCAGTGGAGGGGTGGAACAGTGATAAGGTGAATTTGTGTTCATGATAAACATTGTGTCCAAGATGCTCTCAATCTTCACTCTGCCCTACCTCAGCCATTACTCCCACATGCTAGTTCTTGATATTTTAGAAACTGATAACCCTTCCAGAATCTTTTAATTCTATGTGTCACACTTTAAATGTGTTATCATACTAGACTAACTTAGGAGGGTTGCCCCCACCCTCTTCTGTTTGCCCCATCTCATTTGATGGAAACTCCAGCCTTCTGATTTCTCAAGCAAAACATTCAACCTTGATTTCTCTTGCACACTACACATTAAATCCATCAGAGAAGTGGTGGATTCTGCCTTCAAAGTAAGGTATGTTTAAGGACTTACGAAGAAAAGGGGTGCCTGGGTGGCTCAATTAAGCGTCTGCCTTCGCTCAGGTCATAATCTCAGGGTCGTGGGTTGGAGCCCCATGTTAGACTCCCTGCTCAGCAGGGAGCTTCCTTCTCCCTCTGCCCGCCCCTTGCTTGTGCTCTCTTGCTCTCTAAATCTTGAAGAAGTGAGCAACCATTTGGAATGTATGGATCTTACTGAGATCTTGATTTTAAATGAACTAACTAGATATTTTAAGGAGTTAATCTAAGTTTTAAGGAGTTAATTCTTGGTAAGTTTTAAAGAAATATAAGTGAAAAACTATAGTTTGGTTTGAAAGTGGGGTTGGAGAGGGCGTTGGATGGGGTTCTAAGTGAAACATTACCTGGAAATTGATTAAACTATGGGGATTCCTTGTGTCTACTTATAAGTCTTGAAATTTTTTATAATGTAGAAAATGAAGAACATTTTGCTTGGGTTAGTATAATAGCTTTTTAACTGGTCAGCTGTGCTCCTCTCATCTGTTTTCAGCGGTAGCCAGAATGCTTTTCTCAAATTCCACTCCCTCAATCTTTCTGATAGACTGGCTGAACTGACCTTGCTGTTCCTCAGTACTACTGCCTTAAAACCTTTCCTTTAGAAGTTCTTTCTCTTTGGAGTGGCAACTTAACCTTCAGGTCTGTTAAACATTTTCAGTGAAGCTTGCTTCGATCAGCCTATTGTGTTCGCCCCTCACCCCCCATCCTAGCATACATATCTCTGCTTCACTTGTTTTTGTCCATAGCATTTAGAATGTAACATAGTTTACATTGTTATGTATTGATTGTATGCTTTTTTTCCTGTTAGAATGTAACCTTTTTGAGGATGGATCTTTTCTCACTGGGATATTCCAGGTACCTGGAACAATAATGCATGGCACATAGCTATTTGCTGAGTGAATGGTACCCAGCTTGCCGGGGAGATTAAAGTATTAAAGACTCAGTAATACCAACAGGCCTGAAAAGAAATGTTTTGGAAGGTATTGAGGATTTCAAAACTGATTTTGAGAGTTGAGGAAGAAGTTTCCAAATGGCAATATTCTAGAGGGATAAAGGTGTTATAATTGAGAGTGTTAGTGGATAGGCAGTGGTAGCTGTGGGAGTGTCCTCACAGAGCGAAGTGGATTGATGGGATGGGTGAGGCTTCACAGGATAACAATTGGAGGCTGGTGTTGCAGCTAAGGAGTGATTTTCACTGAAGTTGGATGTGGTAAGGGAAAATACAGTTTTCCCTGGGAAGAATCCCATGTCTTCTGTGTCTACAATGGATAATAAGCATTTGTGTGTTATTTTCCCAACTCTTGAGGTTTAGATACCCACATTTTATAATGAGAAAACATACTCCAAAGAAAGTTATCCAAGACGCACATAGCTCGGGAAGATGGGCAGAGGCAGTATTGGGCGGAATTCAGTTATACACCAGACCTATTCATATTTTATGGTTCTTAAAATTGACCAGATTGTTAGTGAATATAAATAATCAGCATAAACCAGTTTATTTGGAATAAATTACATTGAGAATTCAGCAATTAGTCAATGTACTGACACCTGATTTTACAGAGGATCTTTTTTTTTTAAGATTTTATTTATTTATTCGACAGAGATAGAGACAGCCAGCGAGAGAGGGAACACAAGCAGGGGGAGTGGGAGAGGAAGAAACAGGCTACCAGCCGAGGAGCCTGATGTGGGGCTTGATCCCGTAATGCTGGGATCACGCCCTGAGCTGAAGGCAGAATCCCAACGACTGAGCCACCCAGGCGCCCCTACAAAGGATCTTTCAACACCATGGTTATGTTGTAATATTTTTCATATGTACCAGACTTATTAGTGAAAGACAGGCTTGTTACACTGAATATACAAACTAATACCACACACAAAATAGAACACAAGCTAATTACATTTTAAGAGGGCTTTTCCCCCCCGAGCAAGTCCCAGGCCTAAATTCTGAAAATCTTACCCTGTTAAAAGCGATCAGTTTGAAATGATATTTTATAAATTTAATGAGTTTGGGATAAACCTTAATAATAAGTATAACTAATCATGATTTAGATTAAATATGTACCTAACGGTTCTTGTATGATGATGGCTTAATAACTTATAGTTCCCAGGTGTTAGGACTGTAAGTATTGGTTTGGGACTTGACTATTTGGGGGAATTTATGGCAAAGTAACAAATTTGAAAAAGGACACAAGTTTTAATTTCAGCTCTAAATGTAAAGACATTAAGTATTGAAGGTTAATGGTAAACCGTGAATACAAGATACTTTGTAATCAGAGCACAAAGTAGACACCAGAAAAGCAAAACCTTGATTTAATTCTAAATCTTTGTTATTCCTATGACTGAATATGCATTCCTTTTTCAAAATGTTGGATATTAAAAAGTTGGTAATAAGTTGTTCAGCTGATAATTCCTATAGGAACATTCACTGGAACTTTGAGGTCAGTGAATCCATGTAGCTCAAAGGAAAAAAAAAAACCCAGCCAAATGGTTGTTTTAAATAAGAGTCTGTCCACGTAGTTAACATTAAAACAACCAGTTGTAATTGTGGATAGCCTTAGGCCAACTACATGAGTTAAATTACTTGAAAGCATAAAAAGCATAATATAAAAACTGCCAAAGCTGGGAGAGTGGATACAGTGGGGGAAGGAGAATAGAAAACCACAATTACTGTTCAAATTTGGCCAGCCAAAAAACCTGATTTCCCATTTTTACACTTACTTGACCAATTGTGTTATCTCATTACAGTGTCTTTGAAACTTCCTGCTGTGCATTATCAATTAGAATCTCCCATTACCTACAAAATTTGGCTTCTGACATAGGTAGACCTGAAAAGCAATCACAACTGCCTTAGTTCGGGGTGGTTTCCTACCAAGGTTTTTTGAACAAAAAAAGCTTTCCTTTGACTCAGTAAATTCTTGGACAGTGATTAGCTACTATGTGAAATGGATGGTTATTTAAATGTTGACTAACCTAAAGAATGGGCATAAATGGGTTTACATTCAGGTTTTCTTCCTGTAATATATAGAATACACTGAATGAATCTTGAGCAGAGGAGTTCAATAAAGTCAAACTCCTAGTTCAGATTTAAGAATTTATTTAATCCCAGCTTCAAAAGATGCAGTGGAAGAAGTTTTAACTCCTTCAGACCATCAACATTCTGAATTGCATCCAAAGGGGCACAGTTGCAAGGTCAAGCTAGAGCTGCATTCTATACCTTTTTGAGAGGTCCCTCTATACACATGGTGTCAGAACAGTGGAGCTCCTCAGGAGATCAAGTCTTATGGAATAATATCCCTTGATGACTTGACAAAAAAAAAACCTTTACGTCATTTTAGAATATTTAGCTTTCCTAAGTATGTAAGATCTCGTCTCACAAAAATCCAAGTGAGGAAGAATGCTGTTAATTTGTTAAAGAGGAATTAGCTGTACTGTGAGGTTGAGTGACTGCTGTCTCCACAGGCAATTGGGTCTAGTTCGCCTTAATCTTAGTCCTGTGATCTTCCCATGAGATGAGTTATGGAAGTTATGTGTTTTTAAATCAGATCTGATATAAGGAGAGACCTCACAAAATTCCCTGTTTTATAAGTGATGATTTTTATTTCTATTGAGACAAACTAGGATCAATGTGCTTAAGAGGCTATGCTGGAACTGATGATAAATGAGCATTACTTACCCTATTGTGTATTTTCTAAAGGGGAAAAGCACCTTGTTAGAAGTGACAGAACAATCACTTACTATCCAGTATTAAGAGTTTTAAATTTCTGCTGTGGAGTCTAGCCAAAGTCGCACTTTTTTCTAAGTAATTTGTTACTATAAGAAGCTATTGGTATTTCTAGAAGAAAGCTAGAGAAAAATGATGAATAACGGCTCATTAAACTTAATGAAGCGTCTGTCAGATAATCGTCATAGTTTACTGTCTGGGTAAATTCAGATCCAAGAACTGAATTCAACGATGTGAACACCTAACAGAAAATTCATTTGGACCACACAACAGAGACCTTGATTGTCATCACCTTGGTTACCGCTAGTATTTCAAATTGTCTTCTGTAAGTTACCAGTATATGGAACTGGAGTGAATTTTTAGACTTTCTATCATGCAGACATAAATAGGATCAGTTTCACTAAGAACTTTCGTGGCCTTACTTTAATGGTATGTGTTGTAAGTTCTTTGCTTTCCATATTTTTCTCCTCTTTCGCTTATGAAAAATGGTAATTGATAAAAGTAGAACCAGGGTGGAGAAGAAGCAACAACCAAAGAATATCAGTGGTTTCTTTTGCACAAGAAATAAGCAGACCATGCAGTCTGTGTTTCTTGTCTGACTGCATCTAGGACTCGTGTTCTCAGAAGGGAAGCCACTGTTGCCGATCAGTTTGTTGTAAAGCTGAACTGAGGATTTAGCTTTGAATTCAGATGTGAAGAATCCAAATCTGGGTTTAGATTTTTCTTCAGTTAGTTTGAATGCATAATAGCCTTTGATTTTGACTTTATCAATTAGGTGTGCTGAAAAATATCAGAAATGAACATTAATCACAAACGAGCTATAAGATATCTGAGTAAGAATTTAGTTTCCATTGAAATAAGCTAACCTTAAAGTAGCAATTGTTATTAAAGGGTTTTTTGACATTCTTTTATGATTGATAAAAATAAAAATATGTGTAAGCTTAAAATTTTTTGAAATAAAATTTTGATCCATAAATAATACAAAAATACATGGGCAGGGTTCAAAAACAAATTTAAGAACTGGAGCCACGATTGGTCACAAGCAGAAAAATCTCGCCTATTTGGCCTGATTCCAGACCTCAGCTGTGCTGTTCGTGCTGCCCAATAACCACACTTGGTTTCCCCCTAGTCACCTGACTGATACACACCTCTCCCTCAAACTGTCATCCGTGCTTTGAAGGGATGACCTTCCTACCCATTTCACTTAAAAATGAAGTACTCAAGAGAATTCTTCAATTTCCCACCATCACATCTATCCACCTATCATACTTCTGTTACTACGGATGACTCTTCCACGTACACACTAAGTTTATTCTCTTTTTTTTTTTACTCAAGGACATCTCCATCTGTTCTCTCCTTCTCTCATGTATTTCCCCTCACTATTGGGTCATTTCCATATGAGCATGGTATAACTTCTGATATCTTCAGCAAAAAAAGTCCCCCTTGATTGCATACTCTCTAGTTACCTCTACGGCACTGGCTTCTTCACTCTTACCGGTTTCTCCTCTCTCTGACCTCTGAATATTGAAGTGTTCCAGTGCTCAGGCCTCTCTGCTTGCTCCCTTGTGATAATCGTCCAGCCTTACTGTTTCTAAATACCATTCTTGCTCTTTTTTTTTTTTTAAGACTTTATTTATTCGTCAGAGAGAGCACAAGCAAAGGGAGTATCAGGCTCCCCGCAGAGCAGGGAGCCTGATGCGGGACTCGATCCCAGGATTCCGGGATAATGACCTGAGCCGAAGGGAGACAGTTAAACCGACTGAGCCACCCAGGTGTCCCTCCATTTTTGCTCTTAACTCCCAAATTTGTATCTTAGTCCTAGACTTCTCTGAACCCGACTCCAATTAGCCTATTTGACATCTCTAATTGGATGTCTAATAGACATCTCAAACTTAACCCATGCAACACCAAACAACACAAATCTGTTCTGCCAGTCTCCTCCGACCTGGTATATGGCCACTCACCCTTTAGTTGCTTAAACCAAAACACAGTCATTCTTCACTCTTCTCTCACATCCCCCCAAGTAATTCTGTCGAATTTACCTTCAAAATAAAACAAGAACCTAGCCAGTTCTCACCATCTCCACTTTTAATAACCTAATCCAATCCCCCATTATTGCTTAGACTACTCCAACCCTCCCTGATTCTGTTCTTGCTCCTTTACAATGTATCCAAAAAGAGCTGCCAGAGTGATTCTTCAAAAGTGTGAGTTAGGTCATGTCCCCTTCTGTTTAAAAACTTCCATAGCCTGCTGATTTCAGAGTAAGAGCCACAGTTCCTATGACGGCTTACTAAGCCATGTCTGATCTGCCGCTTCTACTTCCTTGACCTCATCTCTGATTACTTTCTCCTGTTGTTCATGCTTCAACCACTTTGACCTCCTTCCTGAATGTCAAACAGGCCAGGCATGCTCCCACACTAGGATTTTTGCGTTTGCTGTTCTCTCACCTGGAACATTTCACAGACAACTGCACAGGTTTGCTGTCTTGCTCCTCCAGGTCTTTGAACACACCCCCCACCATGCCTTAGAGTTGTAACTACTCCTATACCCCACTCCCGATCACCCTCTTCCCTGCTGTTTTTCCACCATAGAACTTCTTGCCTCTGACATGCTATATATCTTATCTATTGACTCTCATCCCACAAAAATAGAGGCTTCATGAGGACAGTAATCTTTATTTTGTTCAGTGGTGATATAATGCCCAGAACAGTTTCTGCCCATATTAGGTGCTCAGTAAATAAGTATATTGCTGGGATCTTTTTGGTGCTTCAACAAGTCTATTACGAACGTTAAAAAATATTTTAAAAATGATAGCCAATACTGGGAAGAGTATGTAAAATACTCTCAAACAATGATGTTTGCTTCCATCAAAACATAAAATTGAGGAATTTTTAAAAAGTATTAAAAAATTATAGCTTGCATGGGGAGGGGGGATGGGAACTGCTCTTTGTAACATTTGAACCAATAATTCCATAGTGCACAGTCCTTCTTAGGAAGATAATCAGAAATGAAGACAACGATTTATATCCAAAGGTACTTTCTTCTTAGTATTAAAAAAAAAAAAACCACGTCAGAGAAATGCTTAAATGTGTAAAGATAGGTCCACATGTTGAGATTAAGCAACCATTAAAATAATATTAAGGCAATTTTAATGACATGGAACACTTACAATGTGATATTAAGAAAAAATTTGGATACAAAACTTTGACTTGTACTAAAACTGTCTAGCACATATGGGGGGAGCAAGTAATCCAAAATACCCACAGTGCTTGTTTGGGGGAGTGAGATTTAAGGTGATTTGTTTTTGTTTTGTGTTTCTTTGATTTTTTAAAACCACTTTTCTAAACTTGCCAAATTTTCCCCAATCAGCTGGCGCTGTCACGAATGCACCTTCTCCCCTCATTCTTTCGTTCACCTGAGCTGGGAATGTCATTCCACTGTATCTGATAGGCCCCGAATCTCACCTTTCAGAGCCTCCTGAATGTATTTCTCTAAGTAGTATTTCCTGAGTTCATCGTTTTCCAGAGACTGGTCGTCGATGCCATTGGCCGTGATGTAAACATCCACGTCGCCGTAGTTCTTCCGGATCCACCTCAGCACCTTGCGCTCCCCCCAGGGCATGACGGCCAGGCGGCTGGGGGAGCTCAGGCAGGTGATGTCCTGCAGGAACTGGACGTCCCTGTCCGCGTCGTAGCGGCTGCCGTTCTGGCGCGCGTGCATCACGAACCTGGTGGTGAAGTGGTTCAGCGCGTAGAAGTCGGCAGCGCCCTTGACCAGCCTCCTCTCCTCCTCGGTGAACCGCGGCAGCGCGGAGCGCGAGAGCCCCTGCCTGTTCTTGAGCGCGATGTAGTCCCTCATGGCCGGCGGGTAGTCCCCGGTCTTGAAGAGGGGTTCTGCGAACCAGGCGATTTCGAACTGGAGGAAGCGCTCGGCCGCCTGCCAGTGCGAGTCGGCGTAGGGGTTGGCGGGCTCGGCCCAGTCCGAGTGCAAAGACAGAGACACGGCGCCGCGCTGCGCAGGCCTGTAGTGCCTGTCGTAGAGGTGCCAGACCAGGGCGTGGGCGATCAGCAGGTTGTGGGCCGCCCGGTAGGTGTCGTTACCAGTGTGGCTGTAGATGTCACTCAGCCTGTTGGGCTCGTTGATGGTGATCCAGAGCTTCACCAGGTCCCCCAGCTCCTGGAAGCACAGCCCAGCGTAGTCCTGGAAGGCCTGGGCTGTGGATGGGTTCAGCCAGCCCCCGCCGTGCAGCAGGGGCGCGGGGAGGCCCAGGTGGGCGTGGGTCGGATAGTACAACGTGACCATTGGGGAGATGTTGAGCTTCAGCCCCTCACTGACCACACACCTGTAGTACCTCAGAGCTTGTCGGTTCACCATGGACAGGTTGCCAGCGGGAAGGATTGAGGGCCAGTCCAGAGCAAACCTGTAGTGAGTGACTTTCATTCTGGCCAGCATCTCCAGTTGTCTTTTGATGCTGACAAAGTCCGTGCATTGAGCTGGCCGTGTTTTCAGCCTCACCCCTTCCACTCGGTGCAACAGTCTGTTGCCTGTCACATTCCACACGTACAGGTGAGGGTCGCTGAACTGTGGGGAGGAAGCCACCACCTTGGGCTGTGAAAAACAAGCACGGTCAAGATTTTATTTATTCATTTGTCAGAGAGAGAGAGAGAGAGAGTACAAGCAGGGGAAGGGGCAGAGGGAGAAGCAGGTGTGCCTCTGAGGAGCCAGATACAGGGCTGGATCCTATGACCCTGAGATCGTGACCTGCACTGAAGGCAGATGCTTAACGGACTGAGCCAGCCAGGCGTCTGGAAAAACAAGCGGAAAGCACACCTGGCAGGCCCTTAGCATGCATCGTCTAAGAGAAAGAAGGGCCCCGTCCTATTTTGCCTCTTCCTGACCATAGAGAAAGTAAATGAAGCATGTAGCCTTCACAACGACCTCCATGTTCTTGCAGTTGTCCTGGTGATGCCGTAGGAGAGGCCTGCTGGGTGAGCCTCCCTCCTGGCTCTCGAAATCTCCCAGGGAGACCAGAAAACAGGGAAGGAACCACACCCAGGGCTTGGCTTCGAAGACAAGTTGTTTTTCAGAAGACCCTGAAAAAATGTTTTCTAGTTCGTTTGTCCTAAAAACTGAACTTACATAGTGGGGTCTCACATGGTTCTGTTCAAATGCCTCAGGAAATTGGGCTTGGTACCCTCAGTTAAAAGGAATCATGAAAGATGGACCTTCCAAACCCTGCCATAACTTGACAGCAAAGTTAAAATTCTAGTTGTAGAGGATTTCACCGAGACCAGGACTTGGAGTTAGAGGTGGCTGGTTGACCCAGCCATAGTCCCTACAAGAGGCCAGTGGGATGGTGTAGCAGATGACCCCTTGCGTTTGCTGAATGCAACTCTCTAACACCTTATATTTGAAAAGTCCAAGTGATACCGCAAGTGCATCTATGTTGTCCCTATCCATGTGCCTGTGAGAACACAGCATTTATTCATCCAACAGGAGAATACTGAACACCCTCTTTATGCAAGGTACTTGGCTTGTGACTGGAGAAAACAGTAAAATATACCCCAGAAACTCCCAAATCAACTCTTGGATCTGATGATGTGTCGTACCCTGCCCCCCCACTAAGGAGATAATCCTGGACTCCTGTCCTCACTCTGCCCCTTTGAAACTCGGGCTTTGCAACTCTGTGTAGTGACAGAGTAATCTCACCCTCCTCACAGGTGTCTGGTGACGAGTCAATGACTCTGGGAAAGCGCTCTGTCAACTCTAAAGCAGTTTATAAACATAAGGTAGTCATAACTTGGGTTTAGTTTTCCGTGGTTGCAAAAATTGCCTGCTAGGCCCTTGAGTCTAAATTAAAACAGAAAAGGGTGTAAGAAAAACATTTCCAAACTCAAAATTAATAAGAGAAAATAAAAGTTCTGTACTTGTTTTAAAGTACTTTTTCCTCCTATGGCTGAATTTAAATGCACCTGGAAAAAATGATAATTAACCTTTGGTAAATATTTACCCTCTAATTGTTTTCTCATGTGTCATCCTTCATAGTCTAATTACAAAACCATATCACTGCCCACTTACCATCTGCCAACCAGTTATCTAGAACATTAAACCGAGAGAACATTGATCATGTGAGCATGAAGTTAAATCTGCATATAATTATTTGAGTAAAATCCTTTTATCTTAGATTGACAATCTCAGGGTTTTGAAACCTCAGCGCATCATAATACTGAAAGGGTGTTTACAAAGAGCAATCTTGCTATGAGGTAAGGCAAGATCAAATGAAAACCTGTCTTTTAAAAACCTCCAAAAAGCATTTGGTTTAGCAAGTGGGTGTGATTCATCTGTTAAGAGATCTAGTTGGAGATGGTGAACCGTGATCTCAACCCTAGCTCCCAAGTGCTTAGCTCTAAAATTCTGTTCCTCCTTAAGAGGATCCTGGATTCCTTGGAGAAATGGCTTTTTCCAGTCTGGGGCAGGAAAAGAATGAGGTGATGCTGGTACATCTTACACCTGAAAAATAAGGATGTACTTAAAAACTGAAAAGGAAATGTCAGAAAGACACAGGGGAGCAGTTTGAAGGAGTCCCACTGGCCACCTTTGAGATAATCTGAGCATCAGAAGAACTAATGAAACAGCAACAGTAATGAATTATAATGCACTGAAATTAAGAGGATTACCTAATACGTGTAGAAGGAATAATTAGAAATTCACCATTTTGCCATCTGCAAAGTAATAGTTCAGGTAAAGTTTATGAATCAATATTAAGACCATTAGTGACATGTTGGGAAGCAGGATATGTATGTGGTCTCAAAGTGTCACCAGCAGATTACTTCTTAATCACACATGGAAAAGGTACCTTTCAGTTAAGAGATCTCGCAAATGCTACCTGAGTCAAGAAATGTGGTAACTACTACTTCAACACATTAACATCTTCCATAATGAAACAATGGCATCTTGTGCTTCCTGATGTGATATATTGGGAAATACACAACCTCATCTATGTTGTATCTTCCCAGAAGTTTGTCAAATTCAACAAAGAAACAAAGAAATCCAGAACATGAGACATTCTACAGTCAATTGTTCTGGGATCTTCAAATATGCCAATACCATGGACTTGGGGGAATTATTCTGAATTAAAGGAGGCTAAAGATGAAGGACAACCAATGTGTCATCCTTGTTTGTGTTCGTGATCTAAATTTTTTTCTAAATCTATAAAGGACATTTGGGGAACATTTAGGATAATTTGAATATGGAATGTATGTTAGGTGATATTGAATCAATATTAAATATTATGGGTATGATAATTTATAATGATATAGGAGAATGTCCTTATTTTTAGGAGACACATTTGAGTAGAAATACTTTGGGGTGAAATGTAATAAAGTTTGCCACTTTTCACTGGTTTATAAAAGAGAGATAAAACAAATGTGGCAAAATGTTAACAATTGGTCAATCTTGATGAAGGGAATATGGGCGTTTATTGTACTAGTTTGAAATTTCTCAAAACAAAACGTTAGAGGAGAAAAGAATACGGAGAGGCTGGGGGAAAATAAGATAGGGATGTTTGTAGGTAGGCACACCAATATTTTTAAACTGCTACTTTCATTTTGTCAGTCTTCCTATGGAGGACATCTGGGTTTTTGGCATCTATCCATACATCCTCTGATTTTTAAAAAAACACTCTAATTCTCCTTGGCAAATAATTCATCCTCACTCTTAGTCCAAGTTCAAGGGAAGCTGATGCCTCACTGGGCTCCAGGGGTAAGCATGAAACTCAGAACTGGTTGATCACAGAATTGCTTTCCTCTGACCCAAGTGATTCACTCTTGCTCCTCAGAGTAGGGGTAGGGTTCCCAGATGGGGTAGACAATTGCAGGGTCAATCACGGGGACACAAATAGGTCTTCAGGTGAGGCAGACACTTACAGGTTGGGTCATATACAGGCAGGAACTCTTGTTTCTCCTGGGATCTTTCTTTGCTGGGTGTGGAATTATAGAAAATGTAAACCCATCTGAAGTGGTAGGGAAAGGATGGCATGCCTTTGCCATGTGGAGGAGATAGGAATAGGAGCAGGATAAGGAGTTGGCTCTACAGGGGACACAAGCTGAAGGTGAGTCAGTTCTGTATTTGGGTTACTCTGTATCTTTCCCCCCATTATTATCTCTGAGGCTTTACTAAATCATGCTTAAGTATCAACAGGGATTGAGATTCATGACCTGTGAACTTTGTTCACTCATGGTTTGAGCCCTTTGGTGTGGTCCCATCCCTTGTAGACCTTGCTGTCTTTCCATATGCTTCTGGAATACAGGCCATAGTGTGGTCTTATGAGGTCTTCTAGCACGGTGTCAGGAAACGGACAGATCTGCGTACCCTGAACAAGTTATGCAACCTCCTTAAGCCTGAATTTCCTTGCTTGTAAAATGAGGGTTTTAAGATTGAGGAGAGAGAATGTGCATATATACAACAGTTATATGCTTGGCACATAATAAGGGCTTAAAAATAGTTGCTATTATTTTGAAAGGAGCACTGTAAATATGGGGGCCTGAGGGTTGCCTGTTACAACCGCTATTTATGCCACTATTTATGTTACCTTGGGCAAGTCACTTAGGTCTCAGTTATGAACTGATGGGTCTCACTTTCCTAATCTGTAAAACGAAGGTTTTGGTATAGGAGGTCTCTAAGGGCTCATCTGCCTCTAAAAAGTTGACCTTAACAACTTCACTTTGCATGGTACGTGGCCGGTGCACAGCCGGCCACAGAGCTGACCCGGCCCTAGTAAGGCACACAGCAGGGAGAAAAGCCTCGAACATCTCCACCCTTATGCAGACTAAGTTTGCATTCTAGCAGGGGAAAACACGATAAATAAGAAAAATCCATAAAGCAGTGACCGGGGGCTGGGGGGTGGGGCAAATGGGGAGATATTGGTCAAAGGGTACAAACTTCCAGTGGTAAAATGAAGTTCTGAGGATCGGACGTACAGCATGGTGATTATAGCTAATGCTACTGTATTACATACTTCAATGTCGCTAAGAGAATAAAGCTTAAATTTTCTCACCGCAGAGAAATGGGAATTTTGTTATGGCGGTAATCGTTTTGCAATACATAACTGTATCAAGCCACCATGTTGTCCACGTTAAACTTACACAATGTTGTATGTCCATTATATCTCAATAAAGCTAGAGAAAAAAGAAAATGTGCACGGTACATAGTAGTACGTTAGCTAGTGATGAATAGGGTATATGGGGGAACAAGGAAGAAAGGGGAATGAGAGGATTGTGGGTTTTTTTGGAGTGGAGGGAAGCCCTAATGAGAAGGTGGCCTTCGGGAAGTCATGTGATGAAGGTGACGAAGGGGCATGGGAGGCTCCATGAGGATACAGAGACCTCCTAAGGCAAATTATTCAAATCTATCAAGTAACAGGAACCATTTAAACCAAGGGCCACTTTTTTATAATTTTGACACTATTGACCAAATGCCTCTTTCAAAAATGACTGTATACGTCTTGTTCCCTCTAGACTGTATACTTCCTGAGGGCAGCCTCTCCTCTGCATTGCCAAGAATAAAGTCGGGCACATGAAAGGCTCACGGTAAGCATTAATTCTCATCTTCCTTCCTCTTTGCCCACCTCCCCTCCAGAACCTCCAAGTAACCATATTTGGTATTGTCTGACAGCTGTCACTGAGCACACGATATGAAATACTGTGTTCTATGTCCACCTGGGTATAGTGACTTTGTAACTCACCTTCAGGACGGATTCAGTGACGCCCCACGAGAAGCCGCAGGGAAACTGACCCCGCACATCTGGGGTGGACTCTTTGAAAGTAAAACCATTTTCTTGGATGATCTGTTTATAGTAATGTGCCGAAGACTTGGGCTTTCTTTCTTTTTGTTTGCTATTCAAATCCACATAAAATAATCCTCGGCGAGTGCTGTAAGCATCCTGCCATTCAAAGCCATCCAGGAGGGACCAGGCGGTGTAGCCAAACACTGGTATCCCATCAAACCTTATTGCTGCACAGAGGAAGAAAAGCAGAGATGTTACTCTGGTTCGTGTTTCTGATTCGTGAACAATCTGCCGGGGGACGTGTTGCCAGGAGCCGATTGTGAAACCAACTTTTTTCCTCATTTGCAGGCTCATTTTATACAATAGAAAATTCATGTTGATACTTGAAAAGTGGTAGTTATTTTCATCCGGAATGGTCCTTCCCCTTCCCCACAACAAGGGAAAGACACAATTAAAGGATCAAATTTAAAATATTCCCGAGAATATTAGTGGGCAAATCTGTGCCGGAAGGCATAGAAATCTTCAGAATCCTTTGGGACCAAAGGCAGACATCTGCTCGTGACCAAGAGTGTCTCAAGCTTGGGTTAGGTCCCATTTGTGGACAAACTCTCTTCTACAAAACAACCCTGTAAGGACTGAAAAATCCGCTTTGATAATGAACATGAGTGAATGGACATATAAGGATGAGAAACAAGTACAGTGCTGTGGGGGAACCAGCCCGCTGAGGGGCAGGAGGCGGGAGGCCGCTATGCTCCTGGGAGGCTGCTACTGGGCAAGTTTCTTAACAGAAAAGGTTGGGAAAGATCTCTCAGGACCTTTCTAGCATTAAAAACTCTGATTTGATAACTTTTTTTTTCTTAAGATTGTTTTTTTTTTTCAAGTAACCTCTATACCCAATATAAGGCTCGAACTCACAACCCCAAGATTAAGAGTCTCGTGCTCTACTGACAGAGCCAGCCAGGCGCCCCTGATTCAGTAACTTTGAGGAATTGGGTAAAAATGAAATCTGGAAATCAATGGCAGCAATAGAAGCAACAAATACCCAAATCAACCACGAACTATTTTTCTTTTCTTAAAAGCTTTCATTTCTCTCACAGAAATGCCTCCTTTCTGCATTTTTGGGTTTTTGTCACTGATGTTCTTTTCCCAAAAGGTGGAAAATCCACCCCAGAGATTCTAGTGAGATAAATATGTTTCTGTAGGCCCTGGTTCTAAGTACCATCTAGGGAATGGATACCCCTTCTGCCCGACTGCACCATATTTGGTTCAGGCTCTGTAAGCAGAGTCCTTTGCTCTGGAGGCCCCCAAGTGCACATGGCCGTGGCTGGGAGTGGCTCTTTCCATGCTGCACAGTGTGGGGCAACAAGATCTTGCTCTCTGAAGACCCTCCCTGAAAGCTCTCCTACAGAACCCACATTTTCCTCTAGGCTTGTGACTTCTAAATTTTAATTAATTAGTTTATTTATTTATTTATTTATTTATTTATTTATTTATTTATTTTTAAGTAAACTCTCTCCCCAATGTGGGACTGGAACTCACCACCCCAAGATCAAGAGTTGCATGCTCAGGGGCACCTGGGTGGTTCAGAGGGTTAAGCGTCCAACTCTTGGTTTTGGCCCAGGTCATGAGCTCGGGGTCCTGAGATCGAGCCCCGAGACAGACTGTGTGCTCAGTGCAGAATCTGCTTGTTCCTCTCCCTCTGCTCTGACCTTAGTCTCACTCTTGCTCTCTCTCTCATAAAAAAATTCTTAAAAAAAGAGAAACAGTTGCATGCTCTGTTGACTGAGCCAGCCGGTCGCCCCTAGGCTTGTGACTTCTAAAGAGAGCTACAAACTTTTAGAAAGATCTGCTGAGAATTTCTTTATATTTGGTGAAATGGAGCCCAGTTCTGTAGGGGACAGACCCACCATAATTTGGGCTTGTCTTCTGCTCCATTATTTCAATCAACCACCTGTAGATGTCACTGCTTGAGTAGTGCAAAAGGAATGAGGGGAGAAATACGAGTCAGAGAAATATCCAGGAGCAATAGAAATGACTCAACTTTGCCATTCATGGCTCATTATCTTTGTCTTCAGAGCTTTTCAGCATTTAGTCATGTAATAGAATAAAAAGAGCACAATTTCTTTTTTCCTTTTTTAAAAAAAGATTTATTTATTTATTTATTTATTTATTTATTTATTTATTTGAGGTAGAGAGAGATCAAGTGGGGGAGGGACAGAGGGGAAGGGAGGAGGAGAGAACCAGACTCCCTGCCAAGTACGGAGCCCCACACGGGGCTCGAACCCACAACCCTGAGATCACAACCTGAGCCGAAATCAAGAGTGGGATGCTTAGCCAACTGAGTCACCCAGGTGCCCCTAAAAAGAGCACAATTTCAAGAAAAGCTTTCAGCTTCTTAGACTACTGTTAGAAAACTTTGGGACATATCTCTTGTAGCATGTGTTCTTTTAAAAAAGAATGATACAGCATGAGGGCTGCTGGGTGGCTCAGTCAGTTAAGCGCCTGACTCTTGGTTTTGGCTCAGGTGGTGATCTCAGGGCTGTGAGATGGAGCTCCACATGGGGCTTGGTGCTCAGCACGGAATCTGCTTGAGAGTCTCTCCCTCTCCCTCTGCCCCTCCCACCACTCTCTCTCTCTCTGTGTCAAATAAATAAACTTCAAAGATCTTCAAAAAAAGAAAAAGAATGATACGGCACCTTGTTGCCAATTAAGGATGTGTATCTACAGTCTAGTATTATTTTGTTCTCAAACTTTTATTAAAAAAGGACATGAGAGTACCACAAAAACTCTATCAGCATTGGTCAGTGGGAAAGCCCAACAACAATAATCATATGTTTGAAGATGACTTTAAGTGTCCTATAAGATAAGTATTCAAAGGTTTAAAAAATTGAGCTAATATGCAACCAACCTTGAAGAACCTGGTTGAGGAAATTCTTCATCATGTAGATGGCTGTGGTATCTTCTGTTTTCACGTGACTGTCTGTGAACCAGCCATTCTCGGCAATCAAGATCCGGGGGTTGCCATATTCCAGTTTAATCCAATTCAGCACTTCTCTTAAATTGAGGGACACATTTTGTCCCATTTTAGCCATGGTGTTCTGGGGCTTGAAATTGTTGGGTCCAAAGGAAAAGGCAAAGAAGTCAGCGGTGCCCCTCACTTCCTTCTTCTCTGCTTCAGAGAAAAGGGGTAGAATGGAGCGCAGCTTCTTTTTCATCACCTCGGGATAGTCTCCGTCCCCGTGGATAGGGTTGGCAAACCACCCGAGCACTGAGACCATGGACTGTTGACACTTGAGTATATCCATCATGTCTTCTGATCTGTTTGGCTCAATCCAATGGGATCCCAACGTGATTGATACCAAACCCTTCTGATGTGGGCGGAAGTTTGTGTTGTAGTTATGCCAAACTTTCGAATGAGCCTAGTAAGAAGAAAATATTGTTCATCTTTCTTGTCCTTACTCACAAGGATTGTAATTTGACTGGTAGAAGGTGTTTTCATGGACAAATTAGTGACGCACTGGGGAGAGCTGTCAGGGAACCCTGATATCTCAAAGTCTGTTCTCTGTCTGCTTCTCCTGTGCCTCCAACCTAAAGCCTCTCCTATAGGATTGCCAAGGGACAGGCAGAGAACCCTGGTCCAAGCTCCATCTTACTTCTCCTCTCCCTGGTTCCCTTCATGGACCCTCTAGGGACTGGGTGCAGGTGAGATATTATGTGGATTGTTGAGTTTCTTCCTCTACATAAAAAGACAAAGAGCAGTGATCTTTCATTGTTCTAGAGAATCTCCTTTTAGCCCTAACTTAGAAGTCCAAGATAATGCACTCTCAAAATCCTATAAATGGATAACAGAGCCCATCTCCTAGGCTTGTGAAGAATGAATGAATTAATATATGTAAAGGCCTTTAGAAGAGTGCCTGGCACAGAGTAACCCCTATATAAGCCATTATTATTACTACTATTGGTACTATTTTTATAACATTATTATTATTAAGATAACAGTTTAATTTTTATAACCATTTTTTATAACCAGATTATTATTAATATAACAGTTATTATTACTGTCATTATAAAAGGGTAGCAGGGACTACACAAAGCAGGAAAGAGTGTGGGTTTTGGGTTCAGCACTCTCGGGCTTGACGTTCAGGTACTTACACTTAACCTTTCTGAAATCTCTTGGTATCTTCAGTTGTAAAATGAAGTTAATAATAACGCCCTTCGTAAAGCTGTTAGATGTGGTGCTAACATATATATTAAATACGCAGCATACAGTAAGGCATGTAGCAGGGACCGCTCGAAGATTCACGTTATTACTATTGATACTCCCAGAATTTACATTTCCAGTTGAGCTTTCTGATTACAGAGCCTCATGATAGGTTTCCAGTCTGTTCAATAGGTACTCACTGAGTGCTTACTTAATGCTTGGTTTGCCTTGCCCCGAGAGGCTGAAATAAATGGCATGGGACTGTGCCCTCAGAAGCCCATCATCTTATGGCGAAAATAAGATTGAATGTTGAAAGAAAACATATGAAATGGCATAAAAATAATTAAATTTTGCTAAGAGCCATGAGCTGTGTCAGGGCGAGCAAATATCAAGGCCTACAATTAAGGACTCTAGGCCAGGTAATGCTCAAGGTCACTTTGTGACCTAGGCAGCCTTAGAATTGTCCTTTATCTGTGTGACGGCATCTCTTCTCCTCAGACTTGCTTGCCTCCTGATGTCTCTTTCCGGGTGTCCCAGTTTCTCCTCTGTTTGGGTGTTTCTGAAGCAAGCGCACAAACCCTTAGTATTTTTAACCCACAATACATGCTTTCTGTTCTGTTCCTTAGCTTGTCTCTCGCTCATTAGAGGTATTTTACATTGGGTTGAATGATCTGAAATGCCTTTTTGTAGGCCAGCAACAATCAGATCTGAGCAATGGTTCAAACCTAATAGATCCTGGGGCGCCTGGGTGGCTCAGTTGCTTGAGCGTCCGAAGCTTGGTTGCGGCTCAGGTCGTGATCTCGGGCTCCTGGGATTGAGCGCCATGACCGACCAGCTTCCCGCTCCAGGAGTCTGCTTGTCTCCCTCTCCCTCTGCCCCTCGCCCTGCTCGTGCTCTCTCTCTCTCTAATAAACAAATAAATCTTAAAAAAAAAAAAAAGAAAACAACTTGGGGGCGCCTGGGTGGCTTAGTAGGTTAAGCACCTGTCTTCAGCTCAGGTCATTATCTTGGGGTCCTGGGATTGAGCCCCCCGCATTGGGCTCCCTGCTCAGCAGGGAACCCTCTCCCTCTGCCGCTCACCCTGCTTGTGCTCTCTCTCTCTCTGTCAAATAAATAAATAAAATCTTTAAAAAAAAACTAACAAAGCTAATAGATCCTGAGGACACTGAAAATGTGCCATGAATTGTGTTAGTCTGGGGAGAGATAGGTGTTAACCTAGGAGGTAAGGATTCCAGGACTGATGCCTCCTTGCTTTATGCAAGAATAGCTCATTTAAATCATTCCCTGAAAGATTTTCTGAAGGAGCTGATGCCTTGAAGTGTTACCTCTGTTCCACCTGTCCTTGCTCAATTTTCACTGGAAGATCCCGAAATCATTTAGCACCCAAACATTCCCGAGGATACTTAAAAATGCTCTCCTTCTAGGGAAGTATTCAGGCCGTGGCCTCCCCCCCAGCCCAGAGCCTGAGTTCCAGCTTCTGGAAGGAATCACAGGGGAGCCTGGGACAGACTTCACCTGAAGTGGTCTTAGTTGCTCTTTCTGGGCTTTTCTGGGGCTGGAATCACAATAGAAAGACTTGAAAACTGCTTCTTTTTTTTTTTCTGATTTGTTACAAAAGCAATCACGCGTGACTAGAATTCAAAGGCGGCATTCTTTGCTCTATTCTGATCTGTCCCTTAATCCCTTGCTAGCCTCAGTAATTTCATTCACAAAAACCGCAGTGATCAGTACGTCTCTTCAGGGCTGTTGGGCACTCGGATGTGTGCGCGGTAGAGCACGGAACACGCGGGATCCTAAGTCACAAACTAGCTGCCTCGCAGATACGATGTCATCAGACACCGAAGAGACAGGTGGAATCAGGATGTGTTTATTAAATCAGTCCTCATAGGAACAAAAAAAGGAGAGGGGAATTTCTTTAAGGTAGATGTTCTGTGCCTAGTTCAGGGACTGCGCGAAAGGTGATGTAAGCTCTGATAAAATCTTGGTTGCATCAGCATTTTAATGAGAAATAGGACAGCTTAGAAGACAACAGACACGTACATTTGCAATTCCCTTCCAAGCAAGTTTTCCGGGGATATGTGTATATAGATGCATATATCTATGTGGTCATGCCCCAAGGTGACCTTGGTGTTCCACAGAGTCTCTTTCACCTTTGCTGCTGTTTGCATAAGCTATCAAGGCATCTAGGGTTATCTTTGCTCTGGACTGAAGACTGCCCTCCACTCTCATGTGGGGAATGTGGGGGAGGCGCTCTGTGTGACACCGTTATAACTTGATCCTGTTTGCCAAGTAAAAAGGTAAAAAGTATTGCTCCAAGATAGTGAGTTTGACATAAATCTTGATGAAACAGAGATATCTAGGTGCGTCCTTTGGTCTGACACTCATAAACGAGGTCTATGGGAAAACTAAAATGGGGCGCGGGAGTTCAGGCTGGGCCCTGCAACCTTGCACAACAGTCCTTGTGCGATTTCAAGGTTACCCTCTATCTTGTACAAGGCCATCTACCTTTGGAATGATTGATTTAAGGGAGCTTCAACCTTTGTTCTTTAGATTCAGTAGCTTAAAGGGGAAGTCAGCAGCTTTTTCTTTCCGAACCAGCTATCAGGGCCTGATGTCATTGAGAGACAGCCAGGGGCTGGATATCTCTGTTCCCTCCTCTAGTCTAACGCAGCCGCTTTCTTTGATGCCCCTAGAAGACCAGACTCAGATAAGTTCTATGAATGATAGGAAGCAAATAAGATAGCGGGCACAACTTTAGAAACAAGATGAAGATGGGGTCAGAGGTCAGGAAGACACGGGGGGACGCTGGTGGAAGACATGGGTTGAAGACAGTTGAGCAAACCTAGCACATCACACGTCTCCGTATTTAAGGAACCCCCCATCGTTTGTCAAAAGCTCAATTTCCAAATCTGCATGATTTTAGTCACATTGTGGTGGAAATATCTTCATGTGAACTCTAAACTTGTTTATTGTTAAAATTATTTCATAAAATATTAAATAAAAATGGTTAAAGAAAATTTATTTTAAAATTCCACAGCCACAGCAAACTGTTTTCATATTTCTGTGTTCCCTTCCAGCTTTTCCAAATATGTTTCCCAGCTGAAATCACTTCAAACGTTTCCCATCTTACTTGTCTTCATAACCATCAATTTGATGAAATATGGTTTACTTAGTCATCTCTCTCTTTTGGTAGGAACTAGCTTATTTTTCCTTCCTTCCTTCCTTCCTTCCTTCCTTCCTTCCTTCCTTCCTTCCTTCCTTCCTTCCTCCTTCCTCTCTTTTTTTCCTATCATAAGTAATGTTGTAATAACTAACTTTGGGCATATAGCTTTTAATTTGTTTGAATTATTTCCTTCTGTTAATCCCAGGAATAGGTTACCTATTTTCAAAATTGTTTTATGTATTTCTAAATTGCTTTCCACCCATTTTGTCCATCGGTGTGAGTGTTCTTTGACCATCTGCTTCAAAAACATTGATTGCTCTATTGGGGACACACGTTTATCAAGAATGACAGGAAGCTGCTACTTACTCCATGGAACTATAGGGGAAAGGGCCCGGGTCTTGAAAGCAAGAGACCCAAGCTCTAGTACTGGCCCTGTTGCTAACTGGCTTTAGCATCTTGGATAAATCATCCCCTCCCCGTAGCCTCAGTTCTCCCTCTTGTTATTCTAGCTAAAAAAAAAACCCACACTAGAGAATTGTTGTGAAGGTTGAATGAGGTAATACATGGGAAGATCCTGTGAAGACTACACAAGTACAAAACTGAAGTCCCCCAGAAGACGAAGCTGGAAATAATTTAACTTGTGGGAAGTTGGTGTGGGCAGGAAGAGTGTTCTGCAGCTAACTCTTGCTACCTCTTGAATTTCATGGCTAGATATGTGTGTTCTCATTTATTTTTTGCAGCTGATTGAGTTTTAGTCATTGTCCATTTGAATTGGGATTAATTTCAGTTTGATTGGATAGAGCTATTGTGTAATATGCTGGGCGAAGTCAGTCAGTCAGAGAAAGACAAATACCATATGATTTCACTGATATGTAGAATTTAAGAAACAAAACAGATGAACATACAGGAAGGGGAAAAGAAGAGAGAGAGACGCAAACCATAAGAAACTCTTCAGTAAAGAGAACAAACTGTGGGTTGTTGGAGGGGGTGGGGGGGAATGGGCTAGATGGGTGATGGGTGTTACGGAGGGCACTTGTTATGATGAGCACTGGCTGTTTTATGGAAGTGAGGAATCACTAAATTTTATACCTGAAACCAGAAATAATAACAATAATAATTCCAGTGTGATTCATTGATTCATTTGTTGTATCTATTCAGCACTTCTTTATATTAGTTTCAAGTTTTCTGCTATTTGCAATCGCTGCCCTTCCAGATTATTTAACATTCATTCTGCATTCTACAAATATTTATTGGGGGCTTAACGTATGCAAACTTTACTGTTCATTGCTAAAAAATATGTGACTTGTTATTTCATTACAAATATATGATGTGGGGGCACCTGGCTGGCTCAGTTGGTGGAGCGTGTGACTCTTAATGTTGGGGTTGTGAGTTTGAGCCCCACGTTGGTTGTAGAGATTACTTAAAAATAAAATCTTTAAAAAAATAAAATAAATTACGTGACTGTTATTTCTTTAAATTTTTTTTTTTTTGAATCTTGAAACTCTCAGAAGCAATATCTTACCCTCATTATTCTTAGGAGAGATCTTAAATATTAACAAAAGTTCCCACTTTTCATAAAGAAAATGTTTACCCATGCTATTTTTAATGGTTCAAATTCATGTTTTCTTTTTCTTTTTTTTTTTTTAAAGATTTTATTTATTTATTTGAGAGAGAGCGAGAGTGAGCGCATATGTGAGCCAGTAGAACAGGGGGAGGGGAAGGGAGACGGGGAGGGTAGGGGGAGAGGGAGATGGAGAAGCAGGCTCCCCACTGAGCAGGGACTCTCGACTCTCAGGGCTCAGTCCCAGGACCCCAGGATCATGACCTGAGCCAAAGGCAGATGCTTAACTGAGCCACCCCTCAAATTCATGTTCTCTATAGTTGGAATAGCTCAGTAATGATCATCTTAAAATTCGTTTTGATGAATCTTCCTCCTATTTTCTTTCCAATCATCATATTTACAAATGATTCTACCAAATCTTTGCTTATTATCAGTTTGTATAGTTTCCAGATTTCCCCATAGGAATCATGTAAAAACTAAACTCTAATATATTTATTCCTTCAAAAACATAGTTTTAACATTGTTATAGAATTCTAATTTCAATGATAATATTACTAAATTCAACTAATGCCTGAGTCAGAGTCTAAACCTGGCAACACAGAGGGGAAAAAGGGTCTAGAATAAAGCTCATAATTAATTAAGCAAAGCATCTGTGGGCTTCCCCAGATATTGGAAGGGAGCTTAGAAGAAATCAATAGTAGCAACTTGATGCTGAACTGAAGTTCAATCTCCTTGCCCAAGGAGAACCCTTACATGCCAACTGTGCAGGGCCTGGAGTGATATTTTAAGCTTCCTGTTATTATTACATTAACCACTGGGATCCTGTTGGTAATTTTTCCATGCAAAAAGACCATATTTCAGAGTATAATTGAAGCCACAAAGGCCTGGGAGAGTGACTTGAAGGCTTTCCTCAGGATTTAGGGATAAAGAGTTAAAGACAGTCAATGTAGAAACAGGAAATGACACATAATACAATGATTACAATAACAATAAAACCTATTAGTTTTAGGCGAGGCAAGAAAGGCAGCTTTCCCATGAACCGAAGGAAGCTGAAGACTCAGGACCCCTCACCTGCGTGGGTCCCTAGAAAACGTTCTAGGTGGGTTGGGAGCCATTAGAAGCATTGCTAGATAAGTAATCCTGATGAATTCCCTAAAGACACCCCAGAAAAGAAGGATTCTGAATCTCTAAGGCTGCAGTCACCTGTTGTAATATTTTTCTCATTCTAAATAAATGTTCACTTTTGTACCAACTTTTGTGTCCATGACTTCGGGGGTATTTTTCTCACAGAGCACCCCCCAGACTGTATGTCTCAGGCTCATGCCTTGTAGAACCAGGCCTGGCCGACGAGCTTCTCGAGCGCAGAGACTGTATCTATTTTGTTCCCAACTGCATGTACAGAAGCCCGGAGAAGAGCCCGGCGTAGAATGCCTGCTGAATGAATGCTCACTACGGATGGACTAGTTAGCGGGTCACCTGACAGACGCTGTGGGTAGCAGCCCCTGCAAAACAGATGTCTTTTTTTTTTCCCCCGTTTTAGAAAAGCAACTGAAGTTCACAGAGGCTGAACACCTGGTAAAGCTAGAATTTGAACCCAGGCCTCTCTGATCACTTTACCAAACTATCCTCCTTTCTGTATGTCCGATCAGTTTTTGTTTTTGTTTTAGATTTTTTTTGTGTGTACTTACTAAGAGTGAGAGAGAGCATGAGAGAGAGAGAGAGAGAGCGAGCAACGAGCAGTGGGGAGGAGCAGAGGGAGAGTGAACAGAGAGCCTGATGCGGGGCTCCATCCCAGCACCCCGGGATCATGACCTGAGCCGAAGGCAGACGCTTAAGTGACTGAGCCACCCAGGCGCCCCCTGTCCCATCAATTCTAAATTTTGAAGCAGTTGGAGACCATTTGACATGAACCACAACATACTGTTTTAAAGTTATATGTTAAATTGATTTCTGCTGTACTGGATTATAATCGATTAAAAGAGCTAAACAGTGATAGAATGAGGGTATTGTAGCCGGCTCTTGCATGCTGAGGAGAAAATATCTATGTATGTCTGAAATTCAGGATCACCTAGAAAGGTCAAGGAGGACTTGCCAGGAAATTTGGGGTTTTCAGAAAACCATGTCTTTGTCCAAGTACCCAACACAGCATGGAACACTTGTGTGTAATTCCCTGGGCGTCTTTCCTAGAACCAGCAAAGTTGGCATTGGATATTGTCCCCATTGGTGTCAGAGGCTAAATGAATCCTTAGAGACCACTTCCACACTTGACCGTCTTGACTGAGGACCCAGATCTTTACACCATTGTGAATGTTAAAAACCAAGATGGAAAGGATCTGCTGTGTTTGGATAGCATTCCTCACCGCACAATTTTCAAACAAATCACGATTAAATGGTCCTTAAAGATGAGTGCCTTTCATGATCAAATAGAACAGAACAGTGATTAAATTACAGAACCATAGAAAATTAATAATATAAATAGTAATAAGAGCTAACATGTACCTAGTGCCAGAAGTGCTGGGCACTGTTCTAAAGTGCTTCCCATGTACTAGCTCATTTAATCCTCATCTAAGAGAATTAAGGTAGGTACTCTTAGATTCCCACTTTAGAGGAGAGGAGACCAAGGGGTAGAAAGGTTAAATAACTTGTCTAGTTTCACAAACTAAGTCAAGCCCGTGCTATATCGCTCCAGGTTCTGTGCTCTCGCCTGCTAAGTGGGGGTAGAGGATGGACCTGATCCAGTCTTCAAAAATCTTCTATTTATAGATGAGCTGCTGAGGCCCAAGGTCTCAGTGGCAAAGCTAGAATTAGAACTAAGTCTTTCAGCTTTCTCAGTCACTGTCAATTCCAGGACATTACGCACATTAATTTATATTAATTAATTCATTTATATGCCTTTGAACATGCTTTTATGCCATGGACCCAGAGGCGACTGAACAGGCGGAGACAAGGAGGGGTATGTAGCAGACAAGGCCCAGAAGCAAGGGCCAGCACGCGGTGAAAGCCATGTGACAGTTTTTGGGTGCCAGCGACACTCTCAGGAAAGAGGTGAGCTGGGAGTCCTGGCTTTGATTACACCTTCACGCAGCCTCACCAGCGGGGGCAGCACATCAGTTCCCAATCAAACTGAGAATTTACCAGCATTTACTTCTGTTTGATTTTTTTTCCCTTATAGAAAATATACACATCAGCAAAAGCAAGTTTCAACAAGTCATTTTTATCTCTTTCCTTCAACCCACAGCTATTATGACGTCCTTTTCTTCACTTCTCATTCATTCGCATTGACTGCTTACATTCAAGTCTACAAATACTTATTTAACAAATACAGGGCACCTTGGTAGGCGTTCAGAAAGAAAAACATTAACAAGATAGCTCCTGCCTTCCAACGCACTATAACCTCTAATAGGAAAGAGAAGTACAGATATAAGTAGATAAAAGCAGAATACTTTTGCATTTCAGTCCATCAGAGATGATAATCGAAACTTAATAATATGATGCAAATTTTGTAAAAAAAAAAAAAGTGACGATATGTATGTGCTCATATACACATAAAAAAGTATTTGGACATTGAATAAGCTGCTAGCAGTTGTTACTTCCGGGGTATGGGGTTAGAGAGTAAGGAAAAAGGACTTTATGACTTTCTGTATTGTTTGAATGTTTTGCAGTAAAAATGCATTGTTTTGTTTATTTATTTATTTAGAAAAATATTTTATTTATTTATTTGACAGAGAGAGAGAGAGAGAGAGCACAAGTGGGGGGGGGCAGCAGGCAGAGGGAGAAGCAGACTCCCCACTGAGCAAGGAGCCTGACACAGGGCTTGATCCCAGGACCCTGGGATCATGACCTGAGCCAAAAGCAGATGCTTAACCAACTGAGCCACCCTGGCGCCCCATAAATAAAATCTTTTAAAAAAATGCCTTTTTACTCCATAATAAATGTTGTTATTCAAAGGGAAGAGCAGGAGACATAAAATACACACGTGATTAACATGAAAGAAGAATGACGGCGATAAACCCCAACCCCTTTTTTAAGACTCAGTCACATAATCTCTGGTCAAGATAGGACCCATCCATATACTGCCCCCAATACTAAAAGATTGGTTTCCTCCAGCCGCAAGACGTCCCCCAAACATTTTCAGGTAGAATACCCAGGAACCACTTTAATTACTTCAGTGATTCACTCTTTCCTGGTAAGTTAGAAGGTTCAGATCTTTTCTTGGCCTTCCTGCTACTTTTCAGCCACAGAATCCTTCATTCGTGTTCAATGGTTTAATGACTCCCTCTTCTTTGAGCATAGACTAAATGAGTTTTGAATTTTCGCAGTAAGATTTTTCATATGCAATTTTTTATATACAATTTTTATGTACAATTAAATGGCTTATTTTACTCTATAAGCAAATGTAAAGTTTTCCTCAGTTTGTTTTTTGCAGCATATCTAGCACTGCTTCCACGGCCTACAGTATTTTCTGATCTCTAGTTGGGCCGAATTTTCCATGTATGAGAGTGTCCGTATCAAATCAAGCTGTTTAAATATGATCAAAATGTTGTTCTCTGAACATTTATAATTACATGTATTTAAGCTCTTGTTAATCATTCACCGAAGTATAACTTTTTCTACTTAACGATAAGAAAAAGTAAATATTGCTCTCTTGAAGGTTTTAGAATACCAATTGTCTTCTATGAATAGGGTTGTTGTTTTTTGTTTGTTTTTGTTGTTGTTTTTAACAGGACTCATAACTAACAATGGTATTTTGTTTTGTTTTGTTTTAAAGATTTTATTTATTTATTTGATAGAGAGAGAGGCAGTGAGAGAGGGAACATCAGCAGGGGGAGTGGGAGAGGGAGAAGCAGGCCTCCCCCTGAGCAGGGAGCCCTGATGTGGGGCTCGATCCCAGAACGCCGGGATCATGACCTGAGACGAAGGCAGACGCTCAACGACGGAGCCACCCAGGCATCCCATAACAATGGTATTTTGGCTATAGAAACTGTCTTTGGCAATTCTTACCCACAAGCAGTTTTTATCTTTTTATTCAAATTTGATTAGAAACGCCTCTAAGGACGCTAGTCTTAACTTGTTGGATCATTATTTCCTATATTTTGTTAGAGGTGTCTTAGATCCTAAGGGAGATGAGTTGGGATTATAAAATAGGTATCACGGATTGGCTAATTCAGTGAATAATTGTGTTAACATTTATTTAAACTTCAGATGGTTTTGCCAAGGGCACACACATATGATCGAACCTTACTTTAATGGGACACTAAAGTTGTGAGCAAATAAAACATTTGAATCCTGGGGACACATGGGAAACCTCATGGTTAATGTATGAGTCAGGGATGAATTGTTCATAGATTTTGTGGACAAATAAAACACGTCGATGGTTGGTTCTGGTCTTTAAACAGGCAACGTGAAGTTAAGTATCTGTGAGTCAGCATCAGCGAGTGGCTGCCATGGGCTTCAAGACCGTAAATTGCTCTTTTTCACTGAAGCTGGGTAGCTGATTCATGTCATTAAACCTTGTTAGCTTGGATTTGGATGGATAAGATTTGAATTTTGGCTCTGACATGATTATGGAGTAAAATAAGCAAACACATACAGCTGCATAACCTCAGGGAAATTTCTCTGGGCTTCAGCGTCGTCAGTGTGAAATGGCTATGAGAGTACCCTGCCTGGCAGAGTCAACGTGCAAATTAAATGAGATAATATAGAAAAAGTACCTAGTACCATCTTGGGCACTACAGTGGGTATGCAATATTCTTCTCATAATAATAATTACTAAGAATAGTATGATAGAATGTTAAAAAATTATTTACAATAATTGCCTCATCCTCCATTTTATTGTAAGAATGAAGACCAACTTCTGTCCTTTCTCCCCACCCCACTCCCCTTTCTGTGTCCTTTTTTGGTTTGTTTTGTGTGGGAGAGGAAAGTGGTGGAAGATAGCAAGTAATAAGGCTTTTTTCTTTTTAACCCCTTTTCTGTCCTTCATGGGCAAAAAAGCTTGGGCTAGTTTTTTTAACCACAGATTTAGCAAAAATTAATTTTGGTATGTTGTTGTCTTATAACCCAACTTTAACAAGGGAGTTTAAAAAAAAAAAAACACATTTCTTTATTTTTCTCATGGGAAAAAAAATCATTTCAGATGATCGTTGGAGATTTTGTCTCTGTCTGATCAACACAAGCTAAAGAAGGCTCCTGCTAGTATTTCCATTTCAAAATATTACGCTTAGTCTTCAAGCTATTAGTGGGGGTTTGGGCAGAAGAGGTTTAGAAATGACATTTAATCTACTTAAATGTGCCTGTGAAACCCTGCAGCCCTCTTGTTCAAGAAAGCAGTTGCAGCATCCTGTTGGCAAAGAAAGCTTGGCTATTAATCATGTGAATGGTGGTTTTTTCACATCATAGCTGTGTGGTGAGTTTTAACACTAAACTTTGATTAAGACTTGCAAGGGTGCCTTTAAGAAGTGCACTACATAAAGACAATTGTTTTCTTTTAAAAATATAAAATAATCTCTTTACTTACTTAATCTTTTACTTTTAATTGTGAAAATTTCCATTAACATACAAAAATTGAAAGAATAATATAGTGAACCCTCATGAACACATCACTCAGCTTGAAGTGTGATCAATATTCTGCAGCTTGTTTCAAGATGGGCTTTTACAGAAAAATTTTTAATAGAAACAGGGATACATAGTTGATTTGCATGTTTTGAAAAGACTATGTGTTTATGCCAGAATCTGGGCTGGTGTGTGTGTGTGTGTGTGTGTGTGTGTATGTCTGAAATCCAATTTTATTCAATTGCAGTTTTAAATCCTTTCTAGGACAAGGTAGATCTTCTTTAAATAGAAAATAATCAATTGAATTATTTATTGAATACTTAACATGTACCCAGCCTGGTGTGAACTTCTCGGAGGGAACAATGCCAAGAAATGTTAAGACACTGCTCCTCAAAGAAGTAGAAAAATAGGAAATCAATCAAGCCCTATCCCAGGCTCAGGAACAAGCTGGTGAAGCCTCGACCTCGAGCAGAGTTTCCCAACATTTCTTGTCCTGAAAGCCTCTTTCACGGTATTAAGCAATCTCTTGAACCCCTGAGGAATTTGAAAAATAATTTCATCATTTGTGTGTGATATACAAAAAACTGTTGACATATATTTTATTTGACATAAACCTGTTTTTTTTTAAATTGTATTGAAAATTTAGTTCAAATAAGTTGAAAATATTCAGAAAATAAATTATGAATAATTAAGATACTCATATATATATATACATAAATATTGGCGTTTTCCCATTTAATAGTCTTACATTATTCAAATTATTTTAATTACATAAGAAAAAGCATTTTTCTTGACACCTTTTAAAATGGCACACTGTGTTTGGTTTTAGGACCAAATGTATTACTGTGGTGTTTTCCAAGTCTGATACACCCACCTCTTTTTGTATGGGACATGCCATTAGGTGTAAAAAGATGAAATTTTTTGTTTTAAATGTTACATATTTATTTTAAGGGTATTTGAAAATACTGGTCTCATGTATTGTAGGAATACAATTTCCTTTCAAAATAAACATTTTGAAGAAAAACATTTTAGTAAATAATGGTACACGTGGCACTTGGATATGCAAACAAACCAAAAAAAAAAAAACCAAAACAAACCCCAGCAAAAAAACCCAACATGAAGTGATGCACAAAAAAACCCAACTTGGTGAAATACAATGTAGTGGCATCAAAAATGGAGAAAAATTGCTTACATTTGTTTGAATCCTTGAATTTTGCTGTTTAAAAAGTACCAGCTTTCAAAAAGTATGGTTAGCATTTTGCTCGCAAATAGCTCTAAGAGAGAAACGATTTGGGGCAGCTCTTACAAGTATTTCCAAATAATGCCGAGCTCCTAGGGGCAGTCTTTATTCTCAGTGTGTGAAAAGACAAACCAGACATGAACTAATTTCGAGTTTATCTACGCAACTTACAGTTCTGGTGGAAATCTCGAGGCAATTTTCTAAAATTGAGGCAACTTTATGTCCTTCATACTAATTATATTTCAACATCCTTAATCTTTATGCCTTCTGTCTTCGGCCAGTTGTCTATTACAGGTTTACACCAGCGGTTTTCAGGAGAGGGGAAGGAGAGGAATTTTGCTTCCCACTTGCTGGGGACATTTGGCAATGTCTGGAGACAGTTTTTGTGTCATAACCCTGGGGGCCAGGGTGTTACTGTCATCTAGTGGGGAGAGGCCAGGGATACGGATAAACATTCTCCAAGGCACAGGACACCCCACCACAAAAAAGAATTATTTGGCCCAAAGTGTCAATAGTACTGAGGTTGAGAAATCCTTATACTATGTAAACAGTACGTATCTACGAAAGATACAAATTTAAAGCAGTGAAGTCAAAACCATCATGGAAGCTGTTTTGTGGAGTGACTTACCCTCTTATGAGCAAACTCATCTTCCCCAACCTCTGTGCGTGTTTACTCAGAGGCTCCCAGATGTTCCCTTTTAAGGGGGAGGGGGACCTAAAATTTAAATTATCATGCATATTTATTGACTTAAAAATAGAAAGAAAACAGACACCTTAACCGCTTTTACTAATGTGAAACCTTGGGGCTGTGCTGATCTGAGGGGCTGAGAGCAATAGGCCACACAGGCTGGAATCTGTCTCTGGGATTTTAAAAACTGAACTTGAAAGAGAGAAATCTTTCCTCTACAAAAGAGAGAATGATCCAAACTCCCAAGAAGAAAAGAACATGGGAGATGGAGATAAAGGGCTTCCGACAGTGTCCTCATCCCTGAGTCCAAATCCCTTGTGATTCTGTTACTGAGCCAGGAAATCGTTCATTTTTGCTTAAGCCAACTTGAATTAAGTTTCTGTCACTCACAACCAAAAAGTCCTAACTAATATACCAGTGGATTCACAAGGCACTATTTCAAGAATCAGCAATAATGCAATGAACTACGAATTTTAAACTTGAGATTGGTTCTTTGATCACAAGATTTAAGATAGAAATCCTCAACTACTCACTCAACAAACATTGCCACCTAGCATGGAACTAATATTCTGTGGTTGGTGCTGGAAACACAAAGACAAAGAATAGTCTCTCCTTCGAAGGAGGCCTCAGGCTACTTGGCGGGACAGAAGAGTTCCATATGGTGTGAGTGCTATGGTGGAAGTAAGCACATCTTATTATGGGACCCCTTAGGGCGACACTAATCCTAACAGTTCAAGAATAACCTAGAGGTGGTGACCGCCTAAACGAGTCTTGAAGGACATCAGATGGGTAAAGTGGGGAGTACAAAGGGCATGCTCACTGCATAGAATGCTAGTAAAGGCTGAGTGGGGAGGAAGAGTGAGGTAAAGCCAAGATACTGCCGGTCGTGCATTATAGACCATGGGGTGCAAGGGGTTGGCATTAGTGATGCACACGGGAGAGTGGCCAGGAGGAGGCTGGAATGGAGGTCAGGGGTTGTGGGTTCAGTATCTTGGCGAAAAAAAATCAGGACTTTAGTCCCAAAAGCTTTGGAGAGCCACTTAATGGATTTTACGCAGGGCAGGAACGTGATGCATGTGAGAAATAATCACTCTGTGGTAACACAGGAATGATAATAAAAGGTACCTGGCAAGGTTGTTGTCAAAACTGCAGATAATATTTAAAGCCATGATTACCATGCTTAGAGATGGTCAAGTCAAAAAATGTACTCTCTTTCTGTTCCAAATACTGTTCAAAACTCCGAGTGGAGCATCCATTAGTAAGGATGATTATGGCGGGTGGTTTTTGTTTTTTGTTTTTTCACCTGAGGCTTGGACTCACTTTAAGGCACTCACCAAGTCTGCAATAAAGCTGGGATTTAAGTCCTAGGTCAGTCTCAGGACTGGCTAGGCCATTCAGGTTTCCTCCAAACCAGGACACTGCAGACCGAAATGGACTTTTCAAGTTATCCTGGAAGTAGAAAGACCCAATAGCCACTGTAAAATCTTCTCGGTGTCTGAGGAGTGAGGGAAAAGTGAAGTGAGTTTTATATTAGGCTTTTTAAACTCAGTAAAATGTGTGAACTTGGACTAAAAACACGTCCTCAAGAATGTTGCTTCTGGGTCACAGGCGGCAGAATAAGGAAGAAATACATCATTGCAACATAAACTATCAAATTAATCTTTTCCATGTTAAAGGAAGAACGGAGAAGGAACAAGTGGGAAAAGTGAGTTCACCTCGGGCTACCAAACCATTGCAAGAACTCTCTCTGGAGCTATATGTCACTGGGCTGTGAAGCATGTTTCACCTTCTGACTGATTTCGCGGGACCCCTACGCTCCTTATTTAGGTTAGTGATTCAGAAATCAAAGAGATGGAAGAAATTATTTGGAAAAGGCAATAATTAAAAAATGTAATCCCTCAATTTAAAACAATAAAATTTATTTCACTATCGGAGAGTGCTAATTTTGTGTAAAAGGCAGTTTATCTAGAATTAGGGGAAAGTGAAAAACATCTGAAAATGCAGCATTTTATAAGTTTGAAAGCAATGCCTATTTGTTAGTTACAACTTTTTCCTGTGTATTTTTTTTTATCAGATAGCCATTTAAGGCTTTAACTACTAAAACATATTGTTCATGAAAATTCCAGTTGTTAACATTTTTCCAGGTAACTGAAAACTTCAACGATTGAGAACGTTTTTCTTTATAAGAAGGTTAAATAAACATATATGTGCATGTATTTGCCTATTTAACTTTTAAAAGACTATATAAAAGACCACCAACAGTAGCTTCTTCGAGGTTGAAATAGGTGGAGAGGGAGAGAGGAATTTAACTTTTTCATTTTTTACCCTCTGGTACAATCTGATGTTTTTCAATCTACACAAGCATGCAGTATATATGAATGCATACATTTTAATAATTTAAAGAACTAGATAAAAGGAATATTTTTCTAACTTACATATGCATAATTTTCATAGTTAATAGCTATACGTTTTCTCCCCTTTAAGGTCCTACTTGCCAAATCACAGTGCACCCTCAATTAATTAAGGTGCTCTATATTAATCTTATTAATCATATGCTCTATAGACAACGCTAATCAAAGATATGTAAATGACCATGAAATCAGAATGCAATCTGTTTACTGCAAAGGCAGCTGTGACTGAACCATAGCACGACACACATGTAGAATAACCCAGAAAGTTCAAAAAGAGAAGAAGGGTGGGTAGACATTTTTGTATATGCCAATTTAGACATGGAGTAATTTTATGTTCCTATACATTTTTTCTACTTCTACGCATGTCACATTTGACTATCAAAAATCAGATTACTCCTCCTAGCACATTATGAAGCACTACCAATAAAGTGTCTTCATTTTCAAAATGTAACAGGTGTCCAGAGTCATTTATTTTCCCCAAGGAAACTATTTGACTCAAAAAGTTTAACCTGATTCTAGATATTAGCCTCAATGTGAGGCAAAGTCTCTTCAAAATCCCTGAAAGATTGCTCTTTTTAAAAACATTCTTAATAAAGACCTTTGCTGTGTAATTATGCTGTCATTTATAAATTAATTCATTTAATCCCACTAAGCTTCAGTTTCCTTATCTTTAAAACGGGGATACGAATAGGACCTAGTTCATAAAGTTAATCATGAGGGTTCAATGTGATAATGCCTGCAGAATGCTTAATATAGTCTCTGGTACATAGTAGGCATCCAACCAGTATTTGCTATTATTTTGCTTACATTTTCACCATTGCTTTAGTGATTTTAACATCTCCCAACATAAACTCTAGCTCTTAAAACATACTGAGTACAGCATATTCTCCTGAGTTTTTATATTACTAGTTTAATTTTAACTCCCAGAACAGTTAGCCTCATCTTTTCTGCTATGTAACACAGATAAAACCAAGTGTGAAGTACATTTATCTCAATTCCTGTATTTAATATGTATCAGTTAGCTAACAGGTATTTAGCTTATTATTGCTAAGTATCACTAAGAATAGTAATACTAACGACAAATACTGATTGGAAAAGGTCATGTTGCAAAAAAATTCTGAAATGGTGGCACGTTGTCAGAAAAGGGTTTCAGCAATTAGATTTCTAAAGGACTGGTTTTTTCACAGAATGAAAGTAAACTCATATTCTCACACTCTAATGTACACTTGTAGATTTTGAGAGTGAAAACATTTTAAAAGTGCAACATTTAAGGAAAATAATGGGCTTAATACATTACTCAGAGCTTAGATAAATAAAACAGGACCTTAAATGTGAAATCGGAGGATAGAACTTGTGAGTGAGACTGCAATTCCTTGAGGTGATGTCAATAAAAAGAATCATTTAAGCATAAGATACATTTCTTAGTGTTTCCTTTTTAACTCCTGCTCCTTACATTTGGAAGCTAGAACACGAAGGCAGCCGTACAGTACCTTGATCAGGTTGTGTCCCACAGTGTAGACAGCTGCTAAGTTTCCCTTCTCTCCAGGCGCATGCATACCTGTCCCATACCCATGCCAAGCAACTAGATATGGATTGTGAATTGTAATCCAATATTTGACGCGGTCCCCAAACTTCTGGAAACAGTAGGTGGCATAGTCATTGAAGATATCTGTTATGGTTTCATTTTTCCACCCCCCATATTTTTCTTGTAGAGCCAGAGGCAAATCCCAATGGTATAAAGTAACTACAGGTTCAATGTTTCTAAGTACTAACGCATCGAGAAGAGTGTTGTAGTACCGGAGACCTTTTGCATTGGCAACTGCTGCTATTCCATCGGGAAAAAGCCTTGGCCAGGAAATGGAAAACTGATAAAAAGAAACTCCGATAAAATCCAGGGCTGATAAGTCTTTTTCCAGAAAAATGTAACTGTCACTGGAACTATTCGTGCTGTTGACATTTTTAAGGTGTGTCTGGATGAAATGATCCCATATAGAGGGTCCTTTTCCATCTGTCTTCCAATTCCCTTCCACTTGAAATGCTCCAGTCCCAACGCCCCAAAAAAAGTTTTTAGGAAAAGTGTCATAGAGAAACAGCTGACTTTCATTTACAGGACTAAAATGAGGCGTTTTAGACCATACAGCTCTTCCGTCTCCAGACAATCCAGTAACAGCTCGTAGGAGAATAAGTGCCGACAGGATGACAGATCTTTGCAGCCCGCGGTTGCACATTGTTTTCCTATAGTGTATGTTTCTTTCATCGGTGCTGAGGAAAAATCCATTCATTCCCTGGAGATCCAGCCGCACAGCCTGGCTGCGTTTGCTACTAACTGCTCGCCTGTCTTATCAACGCTTCAGTAAAAGCTTGTGATTGTAAAGCCCGGTCAATGATTAGCCTGAACTGTGAGGCTTAGGATGGGTCATGGAGAGCAACGTAATTTGAGGGAGGTGGCTCTACTATCCTCACCACCCCGCTTCCTTCCCTCTCACTATGGGAAAAACGATATGAAAATGCATCACTGACAGTAGTTTGAACGTGTAACTAAAACGTAGGTGAACAATGAATAAAAATGCCATATTCTCTTTGTAGCCTTTCCTACGGACCCAAATCTTCCCTGAATGTTTTGAACATTACTGCATAAAGTATATACCTTTGCTATGCTCATAGTTTTTTGAGTGGTAATTTTATTATTTCACGTTTCAGGAGAAGCAATACAATTAAGTAGCATTCCTATGTGCCAATAATCCAGAATTAGAAAATACAATAAGGTATTATACTTCCACAGAAATTATAACACATCTAAGAATAATCATATCAAGTGCTACATACATTAAGAAAATTATAAAAATGTATTGATAAATTTGAGAGAAATGGATGAAGAACTAGATAGTACTTTCTGGGTGGAAATACTAAATACTTTCCGATTTAATTTGTAAATTTAAATGCACTTTCAACTTAAATCCTCTAATCCCAAATATGAAATTATTGTGAGAGTTCACTTGACACATAAATAGGGAATAATTACAAAAAAAAAAAAAAAGGAAAGAGAAAACCCTGAAAAAGAAAATAGTGAAGGCACAGACTACCTTTTGATATGAAAACATTAAAAAAAAAAACCCAAAACAAAAAACACACAGCTTAAACAGCATGATTCTGGAATAAGAATAAATAGAAAGAAAATACTATACAGAATCCATAACCTACAGATAATTTCCTAAAAATGTAATCTTGAACACATTTGAAGTATCCCACACTAATGAAAGGCAGAGTGGTTAATAGTTGGGCCTCTGGAATCAGACTGCATGGGTTTAAGTATAGCTGTGTGACTGGGGACAAGTTATTTAACCTTTCTGCACCCCAGTTTCCTATTAGGTAAGAAAAGGCGCAATCCTGGTGTCTACTACGTGGGTGATTGTGAGAATTAAGTGAGTTAATACATGCAAAACACTTAGAAGAGACACTGCCACATAATAAGTGCTCAATAAACATTCTTATTTCTATGTGAAAAGGAAGGGTTATTCAGAAAGTGATGCTAAGATTTAGCATAAAAGATGCTATATTCTGGCTCCTGCCCACATTTTCAACTTCATCCCTCTTCAGTTAACTACATGTAGAACGCATCCCTTCAGCCATAACAAACCACGCTGAGTAAGTTGGACACACGTGGAGTGCTCACACCCTCTGTCTTGGTGTGCGTGTTCTCTGCGTAGGATGTGCTCCCCCCTTCATCAAGCTCTCGTCCATGTGTTCTTCAAAAGGGCAGGACCTCCTCAAGAAAGACTCTCTGCCTTCCTAACTTGATTGGAATTATTTATTTAAATTACAAACATTTACAGTTTATTAATCCTCTCGTGAAACATCTGCACAATCACTATAGATGAACTCACGGCAGAATCTTTTCTCCTTCTGCGTCTGATCCCCAGCTCACTTTTACCAGCACCGACATTGGCCTTTGCAGTCCCCCTGACTTTCCTCATTCTGTTCTTGCATTCCTTTCACTGTTTCCTTGACATCTGTTTCTTCTTCTACCGGCCAGTCTATATCTGGGTTCATTTTTGGAGGTGTAATCCAAGAAATCGTGAATCATGCTAAAGCCAGTTGTCTTCCCATCACCAAAATAGGCTCTGGATCCAAACACAAAGATGACATCTGGTGTAGTCTCGTACGTTTTAGCTAGTTTTTCCCCGAATTCCTGTCTTAGGTCCTGTTGTATTCCCTGGATGAAGTAGTTAGTTGGTCATGAACTTCCCGGTCTGGATAGTAACCATGTCGCTCATGATGGTGGTTGATCCTCGGGCAGCCAGAGAGGAAATAAGAGAGTTTGATTGATATAGATGTATCTCCTTGTTCCATGTTCCCGTGGCAGCCCACACTTTCTCTGTTAATGACACTTATCATATAATATATTTATCTATAATCCCTGTTCGACTTAAATTTCTCTCTGGGTCTCTCTTTTCCAAAAACAAGGGCCATGACCGGTCCCTATAGGATATCTGGGGCCAAGCAGTCACTAAAGTTGAATGGATGTGCCTATAGTATGCAGACCTCTATCACTGCATTTATCACATAATCCTGGAATTGTTTATCTCCTCCACCAGCCTGTAAGAATGTCTTTTATCTAAATTTTTATCATCACTTATCTGAGTAAATGCTTAATCATTAAATGAATGAATGGAGTTGATGCAATTAATTCACTATTTATAAAATATTTTTTCCAGATTCGTTGAGCTATAATTGACCTGTAACATTGTATTAGTTTAGATGTACAGCATAATGATTTGATATATGTATATATTGTGAACCGATTTCTAAAAATAAAATTTTTAAATGTGATAATTTACACCCTCACAAATATATTTAATTTAAAAATATGTAGCTACAGAAAGCTAGGAGAAAGTGAAAGCAAATATTAAATTACATAAATACATAGTTTATATAATGATATTTATATACTTATGTATGAGCTTATATAAGTAATTTAGCTAGAATTAAAATATATGTAAAAATTGAAAGGCAAATAACAAACTTGGAAAATATTAGAGCAAATCTAGAAGGCAAATGGCCGACTTTTTATTATAGAAGTAATTCAGGCAAATCAATAAGAAAAACACTCTAAATTAGAGAAATGGCCAAACAACATGAATAAAAAATATGCAAAAGAGGAAGTGCAACTGGCTAGCTAAAGAAAAAAATTTAAATAACCAGAAATTAAAAACACATGTAAAAATAACCCTGGGAGCGCCTGGCTGGCTCAGTTGGTAGAGTATGCAACTCTTGATTTGAGACTTGTAGGTTTGAGCCCCACTTTGGGTGTAGAGATTACTTAAAAATAAAATCTTAAAAAAAACCCCAAACTCCAAATATTTTCTCATATTGATTTAGCAAGAATAAAAATAAGTGATGAAAACTACTGTTAATGAGATTGTAAGACACTGCTGATTAGTACATGAATCTGTACAATACTAAAGGCAAGCAATTTTCCAATATATAATTAACCTTAGATTTTTTTCATGTCTTAATGCAATAATATCAGAAATTTATCATAATAAATTCTTCTAAATACATAAAATGCTGTAGGTGCAAATATTTTATAGCAGTATTATTTATGACGGAGTAAAAATTTGAAATCATTTGTTTATTTATTAGATTTTATTTATGTATTTGACAGAGTGCAGCACACGTAGGGGGAGCCACAGGCAGAGGGAGAGGGAGAAGCAGGCTCCCTGCTGAGCAGAGAGCCTGACAGAGGGCTCGATCCCAGGACCCTGGGATCATGACCTGAGCCAAAGGCAGATGCTTAACCGACTGAGCCACCCAGATGCCCCCAAATTTGAAACGATTTAAAGACTCATTCATAGGGGAATAATTACCTAAGGCATGGAATATCCATTTGCTAAAACATCATAGACTCATTAACATTTTCTTTTCTTTTTTTTTTTTTTTAAAGATTTTATTTATTTATTTGACAGAGATAGAGACAGCCAGCAAGAGAGGGAACACAAGCAGGGGGAGTGGGAGAGGAAGAAGCAGGCTCATAGCGGAGGAGCCTGATGTGGGGCTCGATCCCAGAACGCCGGGATCACGCCCTGAGCCGAAGGCAGTCGCTTAACCTCTGTGCCACCCAGGCGCCCCAACATTTTCTTTTCTTTTTAAAGATTTATCTATTTATTTATTTGAGAGATAGAGAGAGAGACAGCATGAGCAGACAGAGGGAGAGGGAGAGAAATCATCAGGCAGACTCCCCGCTGAGAGTAGAGCCCAATGGGGGACTCGATCCCAGGTCCTTGAGATCATGACCTGAGTCAGATGCTTAACTGACTGAGCCATCCAGGTGCCCCTACCCTAAACATTTTAATGTCACCACATATTCTTTGAAAATGTAGGGGCGCTGGGTGGCTCAGTTGATTTAATGTCTGACTCTTGATTTTTGGCTCAGGTCATGATCTCAGGATTGTGAGATCAAGCCCTGTGTTGGGCTCCACACTCAGCATGGGTCTGCTTCTCTCTCCCTCTCTCTTCCTCTTCCTGCCCCCCATTCGTGCTCTTTCTCTCTCTCTCAAATAAATAAATAAATCTTTAAAAAATGTTTAGGATAAAAAACTAACTGGGGCACCTGGGTAGCTCAGTTGGTGTGGTGCCCTGTGTCCAGCTCCAGGCTCAGCCCAGAGTCTGCTTGTCCCCCTCTGCCCCACTGCACATGCATGCATGCTCTCTCTGTCTCTATCTCTCTCTCTCTAAAAGAAAGAAAGAAAGAAAGAAAGAAAGAAAGAATTAAATAAATTCTTTAAAAAAGAAAAAACTAACGGAAAAAAATCCAGATGACAAATTGATAATCAGTATGATTATAATGATATAATAAAAGCAATAACCATTATATAGAATTCTAAGAAAATACCCACATTTTGCTGTATTGTGTTTGGATGGTGAACAATAAATTATAGTTATTCTCCTTCTTTTATATATTCAATTTTAATTTTCAATTAAAACATTTTTTTTAACTCAACAATTCTTTTTTTAAAGTAAGCTCTGTGCCCAATGTGGGGCTTGAACTCATGACCCCAAGATTAAGAGTCACATGATCTACCAACTAACCCAGACAGGTGCCTCTAACTATTTATTTATTTATTTTTATTTTTAAATTTTTCTCAAAGATTTATTTATTTATTTGAGAGAGAGAGAGAAAGAGAGGGAGAGAGGGAAAGAAGGAGAGAGATCATGTGAGTGGGGGGAAGGGAGAGGAAGAGAATCTTCAAGCAGATTCCACACTGAGCATGGAGCCTGATACAGGGCTCAATTTCATGACCCATGAGATCATGACCTGAGGTGAAACCAAGAGTCGAATGCTTAACTGACTGAGCCACCCAAGTGACCCAATTTTTTATTTTTAATAAAAAAAAGAAATTAGAAGGAAAAATTAGTCAATATTAGTAGTAAAAGTTTATTGATGAAGAACTATACTTTTCTGCAAAGATTAGGAACAAGGCAAGGAAGTCTACTCTTACCACTTCTACTCAACATCATACTAGAAATCCTAGCTAATGCAATAAGACAGGAAAGGGAAATAAAAAGTGTAAAAATTGGGGAGTAAAAAATAAAAGTCTGTTCATAGATGATAACGATTGTCTATATAGAAAATCCCAAAGCCTCCATAAAAGAAATCCTGGAAATAAGAACCAACCATAGCAAGGTTGCAGGATATACATTAATATATACATAATATATACATGTAAAATTTTACTCTATTATTTTTTTAAAGTTTTTATTTAAATCCAGTTAGTTAACATACAGTGTTATATTAGTTTCAGGTGTACAATACAGTGATTCAACAATTCCATACATCACCTTAAGCTCCTCACAGATGCAGTCTTTTAAAAAAAAAATAAAAGATTTTATTTATTTATTTATCTGAGAGAGAGTCAGGAGAGAGGAGCAGAGGGAGAGGGACAAGCAGACTCGCACTAAGTGTGGAGCCCAATACAGGGCTCGATCCCACAACCCTGAGATCATGACCTGAGCCAAAATCAAGAGTTGGATGCCCAACAGACTGAGCCACTCAGATGCCCCACAATGCACTCCTTAATCCCTATCAGCTATTTAACCCATCCCCCCCAACCACCTCCCTTCTGGTAACCACCAGATTGTTCTCTATAATTGAGTAGAGGTTAATATATAAAAGCCAATTGTTTTCTTATTTACCAGAAATGAACAACTGGAATTTGAAATTAAAAAGACAATACCATTTACATTAGCACCAAAAAAAAAAATAAATACTTAGGTATAAATCTAACAAAATATGTACAAGATCTATATGAGGAAAACTATAAAATTCTAATGGAAGACATCAAAGAAAATCTAAATAAATGGAGAGATATTCCAAGTACATGGATAGGAAAATTAAATATTATTAAGGTGTGAATTCTCTGTAATTGGATCTATAAATTCAATGCAATCCCAATAAAAATCTCAGCCTTAACACCAAATGCTGTCATGAACGTAAAGCAAGAAGAACTCTTATTTATTGTTGGTGGGAATGCAAACTGCTACACACACTTTGGAAGACAGGTTGGAAGTTTTGTACAAAACTGCTTATAAGTTTCTTACAAAGCATACTCTTATCACATCATTCAGCAATTACAATCTTTGGTGTTTTCCCAAATGAGTTAAAAACCGTGTCCTTACAAAAATTTGAACATGAATGTTTATAGCACCTTTATTCATAATTGCCAAAACTTGGAAACAACCAACATGTCCTTTAATAGGTGAATGGATAAACAACAATGTGATACATCCATACAATGAAATATTATTTAGTAATAAAAAGAAATGATCTATCAAGCCAGGAAAAGACATGGAGAAGACTTAAATGCATATTATTAAACGAAAGAGGCCAATCTGTGAAGGCTACATACTGCACGATTTCAATTATATGGTAATCTGTAAACAGTAAAAGGGAAACTATAAAAAGATCAGTGGTTGCCTGGGAATGGGTTGAGGGAAGAATGAACAGGTGGAACACAGGGCATTTTTAGGGCAATGAAACTATTATTCTGTAGGATACTGTAATGGTGGATCCATTTATCAAAACCCTTAGAATGTACAACACAAAGAGTGAACCCTAATGTACACTGTGAGCTTTAGTTAATAATATTGGCTTATTAATTGTAACAAATGTACCACACTGATCCAAGATGTTAAAAATAGGGGAAGCTGGGGCTGAGGAGAAGGAGTAAAGAGGTATATGGGAAGCCTGTAACCATAATTTCTTTTTTTTTTTTTAAGATTTTATTTATTTATTTGTCAGAGAGAGAGAGAGCACAAGCAGGGGGAGGGAGCAGCAGGCAGAGGGAGAAGCAGACTCCCTGCTGAGCAAGGAGCCAGATGGGGGACTTGATACTAGGACCCCAGGATCATGACCCAAGCTGAAGGCAGATGCTTAACAGACTGAGCCACCCAGGCATACCTGTAACTATAATTTCTCAAGAAAAAGTCCATTAATTTAAAAAATGTTACTGACAAAGACTGTTTTTTCTTTTTTTAAAAAATTATTTTATTTATTTATTTGAGAAAAAGAGAGAGAAAGAGAGTGAACAAGGGGAGAGGCAGAAAGGAGGGAGAGAGAATCTCAAGCAGATTCCCCCAAGTGTGGAGCCAGATGTAGAGCTCGATCTCATGACCATGAGAACATGACCTGAGCCGAAACCAAGAGCCAGACGCTTAACCGACTGAGTCACCCAGGCTCTCCTCCTCCTCCCTTCTCCTCCTCCTTCTTCCTCCTCCTCCTCCTCCTTCTTCTCCTAAGATTTATTTATTTTCTTTAGAGAGAGATAGCAAGTGGGAGGAGGGGCAGAGGGAGAGGGGGAGAGAGAATCCTTAAGCAGACTCCCCGCTGAGTGTGGAGCCCAACTCAGGGCTGTATCCCAGGACCCTGAGATCATGAGCTGAGCTGAAATCAGGAGTCAAACACTCAACCGACTGAGCCAGCTAAGTGCTTCAAGGCTAAATTTTTTTCTGAAGTATGCTCCACACCTAGCGTGGAGCCCAATGCAGGACTTGAACTCATAATCCTGAGATTAAGACCTGAGCTGAGGGGCGCCTGGGTGGCACAGCGGTTAAGTGTCTGCCTTCGGCTCAGGGCGTAATCCCAGCGTTATGGGATCGAGCCCCACATCAGGCTCCTCTGCTATGAGCCTGCTTCTTCCTCTCCCACTCCCCCTGTTTGTGCTTCCTCTCTCACTGGCTGTCTCTATCTCTGTCAAATAAATAAATAAATAAATCTTTAAAAAAAAAAAAAAAAGACCTGAGCTGAGACCAAGAGTTGGAGGCTTAACCGACTGAGTTACCCAGTAGCCTTGAGAAAGGCTAAGTTTTGAAATGTATACTGAATATTTGTTTGCTAGTGGCTAATGATTTATCATTAAACTATTTCAGATTTCATGTGAGAAAACAAAGGAATTGGATCATTGTCAGGGCAAGTTCATTAAACTGGTTAAATCAGAACACATTTAGATAAAAAAACATAACTTCACACCCATTAGGATGGCTACTGTGAAAAAAAGAAAGACACTAGAAAATAACAAGTATTGGAGAATATGTAGAGAAATTGGAGCCTTTGTGTATTGGACAGAATGTAAAATGGTGCAGATATTGTGGAAGATAGTATGGCAATTCCTCAAAAAATTAAAAAATAGAATTACCATATGATCCAGCAATTCCACTTCTGGGTGTATACTCCAAAGAATTGAAAGCAGGGACTCCAACAGATATTTGTACACCCATCCCTGTTCATGGTAGCATTATTCATAATAGCCAAAAGGTACAAACAATATAAAAGGTCATCAACAGATAAATGGATAAACAAAATGTGGTATATATACACAGTGGAATATTACTCAGTCTTAAAAAGGAATCAAATCCTGACAAATGCTATAACATTTGTTATAACATTTGGAGAAACTTTGAAGACAGTATGAAATAATCCAGACATAAAAGGCTAGTGTTACACGATTATACTTCTTTGAGATACCTGGAATAGTCAAATTCATACAGACGCAGAAAATAGAATGGTGGTTGCCAGGGGCTGGGGAGTGGGGTGAATGAGAAGTTATCATTTAATGGATACGGAGTTTCAGTTCAGGAAGATGGAACTTCTGGGGACGGATGTTGTTGGTTGCACAACAATGTGAATGTACTTAATGCCACTGAAGTCTACACCTAACAATGGCTCAGTGGTGAATTTCATGTATGTATATTTTACCCCAATAAAACATTGTTTTTGAAAGAATGAATGAGGAAAAATATGAAGAAACCTTTATGATAATGACTTAATACTGAAGCTTAAAGAATTCTCAAATATTTATGAAAATAGGTCATGAGTTTATGAAACATTTATCATGACTTAATGAATCAGAATAGGGGCTTCATTTTTCCTGAAAAATGATCAAATATTTATTGAATATTTTACCTATAAAAGGGCCCATATTAAGTCCTAGGAGAGAATAGCTATGTTCCTGCCTCCAAAAAGAGTTTACAGCTGAGCCAAGAAGAAACATAATAAAAACCATAAAATGTCTAAGAAAAAAAAAGTATCTCCCAGGTACCAAGTGAGTGGAACAGACATATGCACTCTAGGAATTCTGTGTCCAAAACATCTCTTCATAACACTTCATACAGATGACAGAAGTTTACAGCAGGAAGGGTCCTTAGAATCATCTAGTTTAGCATTTTATTTTACAGACAACAATTTCGAGACTATATAGTAGAGGCCAGAATTCATCATTCATTTATTCATTTCACAAATCTTTATTGAGTATCTCCTATGGGTCAAGCACTTTGTTGGAGGTTGGGATTTAAAATTGAAGATGTTGGTGAGAAAGTGAAGAAGAGGGAACCCTCCTGCACTGTTGGGAATGTACAGTGGTGCAGCCACTGTGGAAAACAGTATGAAGATTCCTCAAAAAATTAAAAGTATAAATACCATATGATCCAGTAATTTCACTATTGGATATTTACCCAAAGAAAACAAAAACGCTAATTTGAAAAGATATATGTTCCTCTGTGTTTATTGCAACATTATTTACAATAGCCAAGATATGAATGCAACCGAGGTATCCATCAATAGGTGAGTGGCTAAAGATGTGATATATATATGTGTGTGTGTGTGTGTGTGTGTGTGTGTGTGTGTATATGTGCATACATATGTATACATGTATATATATATAACGATGTGAGAGATATATGTATGTGTCTACACACACACACACACAAAATATGCAATGGAATATTACTCAGGTATGACAAAGGATGAGATCTTGCCATTTGTGACAACAGGAACAGACCTAGAGGGTATTATGCTAAGTGAAAGATGTCAGGCAGAGAAAGACAAATATCACATGACATCACTTATAAGTGGAATCTAAAAGACAAAACAAATGAATAAACAAACAAAAAACAGAAATAGTCCCATAAATACAGAGAACAAACCAAAGGTTGCTAGAGAGTAGGAGGGTGGGGACTAGGGAAAATGAGTGAAGGGAAGTAGGAGATACTGGCTTTCAGTTATGGAATGAATAAGTCATGGGGATAAAAGTACAGCATAGAGAATATAGTCAGTGTAATAGTGTTGTGTGGTGACAGATGGTAGCTACACTTGTGGTGGGCAGAGCAGAATGTATAAATTTGTTGAATCGCTAGGTTGTACACCTGAAACTACTCTAACTACTCTGTGTCAACTATACCTCAATTAAAAAATAGAAACAGATAAATAAACAAATAAATTGAATATGTTACAATATTCACAAATTTTATAGAAAAACATAGGAGGGATATAAATCCAGTGGGATGTGTGCACGTGTGCACGCACGTATGTGTGTAGGTGGAAGATGGAGTAGAGATGCCTGAAAACTCTAAGCCCTAAAAAAATGAAGAATGATGAGATGTTAGCCAGAAGAAAGGGAGAAAGAGGGAGGGAGGCTATCCCGTGCAGATGGAGTAGCATATTGGAAGTCCCAGAGATAAAAAATGTTGACAAGTGGTTCAGGACACCTAAGTCTTAAGAGTTAGTGGGTAATGGCAAGAAATGATCTGCAGAGATTTGCAGAAACCAGATCATAAAGGACTTCATGAACCATGTTACTGGAATTTAGGCTGTATCTTGAAACGGTTAGGCAGCCTTTGAAAATATTTTAAGCAAGTACATGAGTTAGGGTACTCTTGTACAAACAGACTCCAAAATACGAAGTCGAGGCCCAAATATAATGTCATTTGTCACACATTTGTCTGAAGAAGGATTTCCTAGTTTTCAGATGGCTCATCTCCACGGTGAGTCAGAGACCCAGGGTGCTTATGGCTGTAGTTCTGCTACCCTCGAAGGCCTCACAGGAGTCTTACCCCCTGCACTCAGCAGGTAGAAGTGGAAATCTTCTGAAAAGCCTTGGTCTGGATGTGATGTACATAATTTCTAATTCTATGCCACTGGAGAACATTAGTCATGAGGCCACCTCTAGATGCCAGGTGGGCTGCAACATGAATCCCTGCCTGGGCAGTCACTCTATATTCTATAGTTAATGCTATGGGAAGGGGAGCATACAGGTTAGTGTTTAGCTGGTGTTCTCTGCCACAAGACAGTGACGTGATTAGATCTGCATTTTAGGGGAATCACTCTGGCAATGAGTGCAGGGAGTGGGTACTATTGGAGGTGAGGAGCGTGGTTAAGTGGCTCTTCCGTTAGTCTGAGTGAAAAATGATGTGGTTTGAACAAAGGTAGTAGATTGTAGATAGAAAGAGAAAAGTTCAGGACCTCGTTGGAAGAAGTTATCACCTGGCCTCAATGACCAATTGAATGTTGAGATTGAGTTTAAAGAGGAAAGAATCAATGATGACCCAGATCACTGACTTGGGCAACTGGGTGAAATCGAGAACACAATAGACTTTGAAAAGAAGATGGTAGGGGCGCCTGGGTGTCTCAGTTGGCTAAGCACCCGACTTTTGATCTCAGCTCAAGTCTTGATCTCAGGGTCATGAGTTCAGGCCCCACTTGGGCTCCACTTTGGGCATGGAGCCTACTTAATTGTCTACTGATTAGTAGATCTAAATAGAAACCTGACTTCTGTTTCTTTATAGAATTCATATTTTAAAAATACTAGAAACAAATTATTAAGAGGTGGTTTTTAAAAAAATGTCTTTATTTACTTTAAAAATTCAAGTACAATTAGCACAGTGTTGTATTAGTTTCAGGTGTACAATATAATGATTCAACAATTCTAGGGGCACCTGGTTGGTTCAGTTGGTAGAGCATGTGACTCTTGATCTCAGGGTTGTGAGTTTTGAGTCCCACATTGGGTTTAGAGATAACTTAAAATAAAATTTACAAACAAAACAAAACAAAACAAAAACAAAATTCTATACATTACTCAGTGCTCGTTATGACAATTGTCCTTTAAACCCCTTCACTTATTTCACCCATTCTCCCACCCACTTCCCCTCTGGCAACCACCAGTTTGTTCTCTATATTTAAGAGTCTGTTTTTTAATTTGTCTCTTTTTTCTTTTGTTCATTCATTTTGCTTCTTAAATTCCACATATGAGTGAAATCATATGGTATTCGTCTTTCTCTGACTTCTTTCACTTAGCATTATGCCTTCTAGATTCATTCATGTTGCTGCAAATGGCAAGATTTCATTCTTTTTTTTTTTTTTTAAAGATTTTATTTATTTATTCGACAGAGATAGAGACAGCCAGCGAGAGAGGGAACACAAGCAGGGGGAGTGGGAGAGGAAGAAGCAGGCTCATAGCGGAAGAGCCTGATGTAGGGCTCGATCCCATAACGCCGGGATCACGCCCTGAGCCGAAGGCAGACGCTTAACCGCTGTGCCACCCAGGCGCCCCAAGATTTCATTCTTTTTAAAAAATTTTTAATTTTTTAAGCAATTCTTTTTTTTATGACTGAGCAATATTCTGTTGTGTGTGTGTGGATGTATAGATAGACATAGATAGATACAGATATAGATATATATCTCACATCTTCTTTATTCATTCACCTATCGGAGGACACTTGGCCTGCTTCCATATTCCAAGGACACTTGGCTATTATAAATAACGCTGCAATACACGTAGGGGTGCATGTATTTTTTTGAATTAGTGTTTTTGTATTCTTTGGGTAAACACACAGTAGTGGAATTACTGGATCATGTAGCGATTCTGTTTTTAACTTTTTGAGGAAGCTTCATGCTGTTTTCCACAGTGACTGCATCAGTGTGCATTCCCACCAACAGTGCATGAGTTTTCCCTTTTCTCCACATCCTCATGAACACTTGTTGTTTTTTGTGGTTTTGATTTTAGTCACTTTTTTTTAAGATTATTTATTTATTTATTTGACAGAGAGAGAGAGACAGTGAGAGAGGGAACACAAGCAGGGGGAGTGGGAGAGGAAGAAGCAGACTCCCAGCAGAGGAGCCTGATGTGGGGCTCGATCCCAGGACTCCGGGATCACGCCCTGAGCTGAAGGCAGATGCTTAATGACTGAGCCACCCAGGCGCCCCTGATTTTAGTTATTCTGACAGGTGTGAAGTGATATCCTACTGTGGTTTTTAATTACATTTCTCTGATGATGAATGTTGTTGAACGTCTTTTCATATGTCTGTTGGCCATCTATATGCCTTCTTTGGAAAATGTCTTTCATGTCTTGTGTCCATTTTAATTGGATTATTTGGGGTTTTTTGGTGATGAGTAATATAAGTTCTTTATATATTTTGGATGTTATTAAGAGGTGGTTTTAAAAGAGTAAAAATCAGAGACTATGGAACAAAATGTTGAGGTCCCCCCAGTTAACATTTAGAGTGTATCCTTACACGCATACTACCCTCACATGCCACACACATTTTTCATACTTTAAAAAAATGTAAACATGATCACACACCACACACAGTGTTCCACAACATGCTTTATCCTCTTACTAATTTGTTGTGAAGATCTTTCACTGTCAGTACACATGTATCTAGATCAATCTTTCGGAGTAGATGTGCAATATTCCATAGTATCGGTGCACTGTATATTATTTACTTAACGCTTTACCTACTGCCAAACACTTAAGTTTTTCCATTTTTTTCTATTACAAACAATTCAGCAATTACCAACCTGGAATTAATAATTTTGCATATATGAGAGATACAAGAAATTGCTAAAACTGGAATTGTTGAACCAGGGGTATGTACATTTTTTATGTTTCTGGATATTACCTGACTGCCCTTTGGAAAGTCAGTTGATACTTGTGAGCTCCTACATTAGTGCATGAGAGCCAGTTTCCCCTACTCTCCTCAATATTGTTACCAGTACTTCTCTTGTTTGTCCATAGGGTAAAGAAGACATTTCATTCTTGTATTCATTTGGGTTTTTCTGATTACTAATCTTATCATATTCTTATTGGTCCTTTGTACTTCCTCTCCTGTGGGTTGCATTTTCATCTCCTTTTTAAACTTTCCTATTTTTTGCCTTTTTCTAATGAATTAGGAGGAGTTAATTATATATAAAGCATTAAATCTCTTGTCTGATATATACATCGCAAATGTTTTCTTTCTACATTTTGTCTTTTAACTCTTTTTTTCTTTCCTCTCTCTTTTTTTTTAAGATTTTATTTATTTATTCGACAGAGATAGAGACAACCAGCGAGAGAGGGAACACAAGCAGGGGGAGTGGGAGAGGAAGAGTCAGGCTCATAGCGGAAGAGCCTGATGTGGGGCTCGATCCCAGAACACCGGGATCACGCCCTGAGCCGAAGGCAGACGCTTAACCGCTGTGCCACCCAGGCGCCCCCTCTTTTAACTCTTTTAAAACAGTTTCATTGAGATACATTCCCATACCATAAAACTAATCCACTAAAAGTATACAATTCAATGGTTTTCAGTATGTCAGGGTTGTACAACCAAAAATACCGTCAATTTCAGAACATAATTTAATACGATTTTAACGTACTTACAAGTGAAAAAGTTTTTCATTTTTGTGCAAATTTATTATTCATTTCCTTTAGGGTTTCTGGGCTAGGAACACAGTCCCCACACTAAAATTATAAAGATATTCTCTTATATTTTCTTTTTAGGACTTTAGTTTTGTTTTCCATGTCTGGTCTTTTTAAAATTAATTTTTAAGGTGTTTATTCCCCCCAAGTCCCCTTCCCATCTTTCAACTTTTTAGTTCTTCTTCTAGAATTTGTACATCTCCACATTTATACTTCACTTAATATTCAGGTACTGCTATCTTTCAATTCGTTGATTTTATTTTATTTTTATTTTTTATTTTTTTAATAGATTTTATTTATTTGCCAGATTGAGAGAGAGAGAGAGCACAAGCAAGGTGAGCAGCAGGCAGAAGGAGAAGCAGGCTCCCTGCTGAGCAAGGAGCCCAATGCAGGACTGGATCCCAGGACCCTGGGATCATGACCTAAGCTGAAGGCAGATGCTTAATCGACAGAGCCACCCAGGTGTGTCTCAATTCATTAATTTTAGACTATCTATTGATTAGTTATTATGGTAGATAAAGATTTAGGTTTCTTATTTTATCATTTCATGTTGGTAAAAATAATTTACCTTTTTGGTTAAATTGATATTTAGAGTTTATATTATCTTTACATAAAGATTATTCATAGCTGAGTATTGTAGTATACTATGATTATGTTCTCTCGCTTTTGGGTAAACATTTTCCAGCAATTTCCTGAAAAATCTTACATAGGGAATACGTTTTGGAGGGAGGGGGAATTACAGGTCTTTTCCACCACACATTTGTTTGGTGGCTTGGTTGGGTTTAGAATTCTAGGTTGGGGATTATTTTCACGTGAAGTGTTGAAGGGGGACAGAAGTGGTAGAAGCTGATGCACCCCCTTCAGCACCACAGGTGTTTGTCGCAGCCAGCTCCGTGTTCCCTGGACTGGCTCCAAGTTCATAAGTGTGGGAGGCTGTGGCGTTGGCAGTGATAGAAACAGCAGCGCCAGCAGTTTCCAAGTGTGACCTTAAAGCCAAAAGTCGAGTTATGGTGTCTGGCTTCATTTCTTCAGCTCCTGTCCCTCCAACATATTAAGTACCAAATTAATTTCCTGTTAAAACAACAACAAAACCCTTTTCTGAAAGAAATATCCAGAATGATTTCTGTCTCCTACACTGAAATCTAACACATACAATGTTACTTGTTGTGATTATGTCGGTAAATACTCCATACACAGCTCTTCTCTATTTTGAATTGCTAATTATCTCAAATTTAAATCTGCTTTATGTTGTTTCTGCTGACCTGACTCTCACTCATGGTGCTGGTGCTTAGTCATCTTTGATTGTGAGTAGAGACTTCGTAGTGGTGAGGGATGATCCATACAGCTATCAGGGGGTAGAGCACTCTAGGTACATAATGAGTAGTGAGAGAAAAGTCCTTGAAACAAAATCATGTCTGGTACCTTCCAGAAATAACGAAGAGCTGTGGCTGGAGTGAAATGATTGAGAGTAGGAGGCAGTAATTACAGAGGGAATGGGACCAGATGGTGCAGGGGAATGGGGAGGAATTTGTTTTAAACTCTTACCAAGAAGAGGAGCACTGCAAAGTTTTCAGCTGAGAGTGCATGATCTAACCACATTTGAAAAGAATCACTCTGGATGCCGTGTACAGACTGTCCTGTAGGTGGAACAAAAGCAGAATCAGGGCGATCAGTCAAGAGAAGATAACCAGGGGAGACATGATGGTAGCTTAGACCTGCATGGTAGTGGTAGAGGTAATGAGATTTGTTGGGTTCTGGTTGGATTTTGAAGGTAGAGACAACAGAATTTGCTAATGGTTTTGAATGTGTGTGCAGTGGTGGGGGGACTTGTGGGGGAAGAGAGATAGAAAGAGAAAGAGAGAGAACAAGAGAAAGTCGAAGATTACTTGAAATTTTTGGCCTGAGCAAATAGAAGGATGGAGGTGCTATCAATTGAGATGCAGGTTTGTGAGGGAGGGTGAGGAATTTAGTTTTGGACATACTAACTTTCATATATGTATCAGACAGCCAAGTGGAGATGTGAAGTTGGGAAATGAATACACAACTCGGAGGTTACAGGGAAAATCAACAGTTGATAGAAATTTGGAAGTGCCAGTATTCAAATAGTATATAAAGCTATGAGATTGGACGAAGTCACCAGGCAGTAAGTAGAGAAATGGGCTCTAGGACAACCAAGTATTAAGAAGACAAGAAAATCAGGGGGCGCCTGGGTGGCACAGCGGTTAAGCGTCTGCCTTCGGCTCAGGGTGTGATCCCGGCGTTCTGGGATCGAGCCCCACATCAGGCTCCTCCGCTATGAGCCTGCTTCTTCCTCTCCCACTCCCCCTGCTTGTGTTCCCTCTCTCGCTGGCTGTCTCTATCTCTGTCGAATAAATAAATAAAATCTTTAAAAAAAAAAAAAGAAGACAAGAAAATCAGGAGCAATGAACATAACAGTCCTAGGGGTGGCTGTTGAAGAAGGAAGAAAACTGGGATACTACAGATGTCCTTGAAACCAAGCGAAGAAACTATTCCATCAACAAATACTTCTAGAGAGGGGCATCTGGGTGGCTTAGTCAGTTGAGTGTCCCACTCAACTGATTTTGGCTGAGGTCCTGACCTCCGGGTCATGAGATAGAGCCCCACATCAGCTCTGCACTTGGTGGGGAGTCTGTTTGAGACTCTCTCTCTCTCTCTCCCTGTGCTCCTCCCCTCTGCACACTCTCTCTCTCTCTCTCTCTCTCCAAAATAAATAAATAAATAAATATTTTCTTTTCTTCTTTTATTTAAATTCAATTAATTAACATATAATATATTATTGGTTTCAGAGGTAGAGGTCAGTGATTCATCAGTCTTATATAATACCCAGTGCTCATTACATCAAGTGCCCTTCTTAATGTCCATCACCCAGTTACCCCATCCCCCCACCCCCCTCCCCTCTAGCAACCCTCAGTTTGTTTCCTATGATTAAGAGTCTCTTATGGTTTGTCTCCCTCTCTGATTTTGTCTTGTTTTATTTTTTTCCTCTCTTCCCCTATGATCCTCTGTTTTGTTTCTTAACTTACACATATGAGTGAAATCATATGATAATTGTCTTTCTCTGGTTGACTTATTTTGCTTAGCATAATACCCTCTAGTTCCATCTACATCGTTGCAAATGGCAAGATTTCATTTTTTTGATGGCTGATAGTATTCCATTATACATATATACACATACTTACCACATCTTTATCCATTCATCTGTCAATGGACATTTGGGCTCTTCTGGGCTCTTTCCATAGTTTGGCTATTGTGGACATTCCTGCTATAAACATGGGGGTGCAGGTGCCCCTCCAGATCACTACATTTGTATCCTTGGGGTAAATACCCAGTAGTGCAATTGCTGGGTCCTAGGGTAAATAAATAAATCTTAAAAAGGGGCGCCTGGGTGGCGCAGTTATTAAGCGTCTGCCTTTGGCTCAGGGCATGATCCTGGCATTATGGGATGGAGCCCCACATCAGGCTCCCCCACTATGAGCCTGCTTCTTCCTCTCCCACTCCCGCTGCTTGTGTTCCCTGTCTCTATCTCTGTCAAATAAATAAATAAAATCTTAAAAAAAAAAAGGAAATACTTCTAGATAAATGTTTTGTTGAAATCATAGAAATGTAAGTTCCAGGTTATTATAATTTATTAATTATATATTCAATTTTTTTAAACAAAGGGTCCTTCTTACAATTTCATTACGCTTCACAGCCATCTTATATATTATTTAGACATGAATATAAATTTTCCGATTTTTTTGCTCATGACTCATCTCAAGTCTAACGGACAAGTCAGAGTTAACATGCCCTCAAACAAATTCTTGCTTTCTACCTTCAATCCTGTTTGTTCAACCACAACCATATACCTTGGGGTCATCTTTTTTTTTTTTTTAACTTAAAAGAAGTTATAGAAAAGTTGTAAAAGTAGTACAGAGAGTTCACACATATCCTTCCGTTTTGCTTCATGTTAGCTTACACAATCATTTACAATGATCAAAACCGGGGTACTATGCTATGCTACTATTTACTGAAGTATGGACCTTATTCAAGTTTTACTCATTTTCCTTCTAATGTCTTTTTTCTGTCCAGGATCTCACGGTGCATTTAGTTAATAGGTATTTTTAGTCCTCTCTAATCTGTGACAGCTCCTCAATCTTCCCTTGTCTTTCATGACCTTGACACTGTTGATGTATCCTGGTCAGTTATTTTGCGGACTGTTTCTCAATTGTGGTTTGTCTGATGTGCTGTCATGATCAGATTTAGATTATGCCACATGGTGGAAGAAGGGAAAAGTGGTGAAATTTAACTATAGTAGTGATTCTTTTTTATGGTAGTGATCTTCAACATCTTAATATTAAGTTTTGCAAATCTCACTCGAACTAAAAGAAACATTTTCTAAAAAATGTTTAGGGAATCCCAGGTATTAGTGATTTGCTGTATTTACTTTACCAATTACAATGCTTACCACCATCCTAGACCTAATGATAATATTTATATAAAGGCATCAAACCAGGTATATCTTAAAATGTAGAGTCCAAAGCACTTGACCTTATTTGCCTTAAAGCAAGATTAACTCTTTCTATAACAGCTAGCGGTTTAAATGGATGTGTTAAAAAGTATTGCTTATATCTTTTTTGTGGCAATGAATTAGACTTTATCTGAGTAAGATTTTTGCTATATATTTTATGGAAGATGTGAATTTATTGGAATTCCCTTTTCATGTGTCTTTTCTATTCTGACTTGTGTTCATTTACAAGATTTTTTTGGGTTACTTCTCATATACACTACTCTGTATAAACAGTGATTGTATTCATTACTATTTAAATCATATGTCAAGAAAGATTCTGTATGGTGACTAACATAATATAATAAAAAAACATTAAAAAAAATAAAAAAAGAAAGATGATCTGTGAAATTTCCATGGAAGTTAAAAACATGTTTTATTGCAAACATTGTTGGAATATGAATGAGGGTTCTGGGTATATATTACAGAAGCTTAGATTCTCAAGAGTCTTGAAGGTCTATAATTTACAGGTATGTAATCATTTTTACTATAGCAGCAATTTTCAAATAACTGATGGTAGTTTCCTTTATTTGCTATGCTTCACATTATTTCTACAAAACAACAAACACAAAAATTCTGGAATTACTTTGAGCTGTAGGGTTTGGAGAATGAAAGATTATGCTAATTATAAAATCTATTATCACCAAAAAATGTTGGCATTCCTGTTGCTCTGTTTATAAACGCTCTTAAAATTGCCAATGAATATTTTCGGAAATTAATCCACAACTTGTGATACAGTATGTATATAACCAAATGTGTATGTCAACAGTAAAGTTATATGCTTTTTGTTAAATTTGGTATTTTAAATGTAAATGTTTCTTCTAACTTAAGTGAAGAAACTGATATACTTGGGAGAAACTTTATTATTATAGTTTATAAAAATCATCAGGTAAGTTTATAATAATTTAGATTACTAAAGCATAATCATATTAAGAAGGCTAATTGGATATCATCCAAGAATTAAGATAAATGACATAGTGCGTAATTTCCTAAATTAGAATGCATGCACTATCATGGTGACAGATTATGACTTAATGATTATGCTCATAAATGGATTACAAGGTCAACATCACGGGGCTGATCTGCAATCATCATAAACACAGAAAAGGAAAAGCTACCTAATGGACTGTTTTCTATAAGGAATATGTTCCAATAAACCTTGACAGAGCAGGACATGCTAATATTTATCCAGAGGGCAGAAAGTCACATTTGTTGTTGCACAGTGAAAATTCGATTGATTTCTGTTGACTTATAAAAATCTATGTGAAAGACAATGTAATTATTGGGCTCCTGAAGAGGATTTTAAAGAGACTCCAAGCGAAGAGTTATTTCTATCACACCGATGAGTTAACTCAGGCAGTGGCATGAACACTGCGAATTGACATTGAACAATTGTTTTCCACTTACATGTGGTAGTGATTAGATTATAAAGGATGACCAAAATTCAAACAGGTACTTTCTAACCAATACACAGTTTTTAGTCATTTCAGGAGGACAATGATTTAATTCTTTGTGTATGTTACAGAAAAAGAGCCAATTGTTACATACATAATCTATTCACAAGTTTAGAAACATACCAATAAAGATGTTAATGTCAATATTCTAACTTTTGTGGTAAGGGTTCTTCATTGAATGGAAATAATTCTTTCATCAGTGATACACCCCTAAGTGGGGAAGGGAAAGAGATCCTCAACTTTCACAAAATTGGCTTTGTTGACAAAGTTTTCCCTGAAACCCTTCCTTTTAAGGATGAACAAGGCCAGTGAGCATCGCGTAATCAGATCCAATATATAATACATCCCTTAAAAATGTGTCTTATTTGTATTAGGTCTCAAATCATTATTAAAAATATTTAAGGGGTGCCTGGGTGGCTCTGTCGGCTGGACATCTGTTTTTGGCTCAGGTCATGATCTCGGTATCCTGGGATCAAGCCCTGCATCAGACTCCCTGCTCAGCATGGACAGTCTGCCTCTCCTTCTCCCTCCCTCCTTCTCCCCCACTTGTGCTCTCTCTCTCTCAAATAAATCAATAAAAAATTTTTTTTAAAAAGTACTTAAAAATATTTTAGGCTTTTAATACATGCCCTTAATTCTGAAAACTGCAGTGCTTATCCAATTGCTGTATCATCTCTTACCAATGTCACTCTACAATGAATTAATAGCCTTACTTATTCATTAGCTGGTTTGAGAAGTATTTATGCAAAGAAGAGCTGGACTAGTAACTAATGAGAGTGTGAGGAAAAACTTGATGAAAATACTTTAAAGAAAAAAATGCCAAAACTCCTTATTAGCTCATGTTTTACATCACCAATAAATGACTTTTCTATGTCTCTCTGAAAAACGATCTAAAAATCAGCAGCCCTGGTGTGTTATGTTCTTTGTGTATCCTCAATATCCTGGAAAGACATTATTGCAGTCTTTCAATTAACACTGAGACGTGGAAGTAGTTATGACCTATTATCATTTTATTCTCATTGTCAAAGAGATGCCACAGAGATGGAAGATGTGTATAGGCTGGTCTTTTGCCTGGAACAAATTTAAACTAGACACTATAATAGAGTAGTGCCCAGTAAGGGTTAAAATCCAGATGCAGTTATTGTGGAGAAACTAATTTAATAAGATACAGTTGTTCCCTTATAGACAAGTGAAACAAATCACATCTGGTAATGTTTTTAGCACTCTTCAGATTTCTCTGCCATGGAAAACAAACGGGTATCATATTTTTCCATAAAACACATAGTAGTCTTTTTTTTCCTTTTTGGTCAAAAAATATCAAGTGTAAGAGTGATACTATATGTTGGCTAACTGAATATAATTTAAAAAATAATGATAGCAATCTCGGGGCTTAAAATCTTACAAAGCCTTCCCATTACACTTAGAATAAAAGTTAAACTTCTTGCTACGGCCTAAGACTCTGGAGGATCTCTCCCCTCACCTCCACCCAAATTCATCTCCTGTCACTTCCACTTGTTAATTCTGCACCAGTCATGAAACTGGCTTTCTGGCTAGTCCCTGGATAGGTTTAACTCGCAATCATATCAGGGCCTTTATACTTGCTGTCCCCTTCTCAAATCCATGTCCCAGCTTAATGTCTCCTTCTCAGGTCACTTATTTACAATACTTCTACACCTTTCTCCCCAGCAAGACTTTATCTCATTAGGCTGCTTTATTTTCTGTGTGTCCTTACCCTTATCTGAAAGTACAGACTTTATTTTTGTCTACTTATTTATTTTTCTCTTTTCCTCAAAGATATAAACTTCAGGAAAGCTGGGACTGTCTGTCTTATTTACTATGGGTTCCCAGCAAGCACATAAAAAACTGCTGACACACAGTAAATGTCAATAAATATTTGTTGAATGATGCATCAGTAAAAAACACCACAGTGGAGAAAATAAGCATGAATATTCTGTTCATGCTTATTTTTGGTTACACTCTCGTTCTTTTTTTTTTTTTTTTTAAAGATTTTATTTATTTATTTGACAGAGAGATAGCGAGAGAGGGAACACAAGCAAGGGGAGTGTGAGATGGAGAAGCAGGCTTCCCGCCGAGCAGGGAGCCCAATGTGGGGCTCAATCCTAGGACCCTGGGATCATGACCTGAGTGGAAGGCAGACACCTAACGGCTGAGCCACCCAGGCACCCCACACTCTGGGTTCTTTACACTCTGGGTTCTGTTCTGGTTATTTATCACTTCACAACAAACTACCCCAAAACTTACTATCTTAAAAGAACAATCATTTTATTATGCTTATACTTTTGTCAGAGAATTTAGACAATTAGGTGATTTTTCTGTGCTAAAGTATCGACCGGGGTCATTTATTAGACTAGTAGCATTTCACCAGCAGCTGGTATGGTGGGTCCAAGATGGCTTCACTGACAAGCCTGGTACCTGGTGGAGATGGCTGTAAGCCTGGGTTCAGCTGGTCCCTTCTCTCGCTTTACATGGCGCTCAGCAGTCCAGTGGAGCAAGGTAGGAGCTGCCAGTCCTCTTAAAGTTTACGTCTGGACCGATCAAATCAGACAGGCTAGCTCAGATGAGGGGAGGAGTATCAAAGCATACACAGCCATGTTTAATCGGGTATATTTCTGAGATAGAATATTTCCAAGTAAATGTTCCTAAAGAAAATAGTCCAACAAATTCAGTTCAGTATCTTTCTGGAAGTTACAGGCTTCTGACCTAAGTCTCACCTAAATTCAAGGAAGACTTCAAATGCTAAAAGAAAAATACCGAAGTTAAAAGTAATATATATGAAAAACTTTAAATATACATATTATTTACTTATTTACAACACCATGAACATTGTAAATTGGTTTAGATCCTATGAGATTATAAGCAAAAATTTATATGAAGTGTCTGCCGTGTACATTATTCTGGAGAGTAGGTTCATCGTTTTTATTGATTTTTTCAAAGGTTCTAATGACTCCCCTCCTCCCTTATCAAGTATTTCCCTAAGCAAAATTATGGAGTGCTTATGTTCATTTTTAGAACTATCTTCCTTGATAATACCCAGCCTTGCATAATAATGACAGTGGACTTAAAAAATTATTATTTTATGTGTTAGGAATAACGTTCTATAACAGCCCTATGAAGTACTACTATTATCCTTAAAATAAGGATCAGGAAACTGAGGCTTAGTAACTTGCCCATGGCCACTCAGTTAGCATGGGAGGAGCTGGGAACCCTACCATACTGGCTGCAGGAGGTCCGATGCAATGAGGCCCTGTTCATGAGTAATAGTTTACTCCTTTGTAAATTGGGAATAATAATAGTAACCAGTGTCACTGTGGGTATTAGATAAGCTGAACTAGGATAGTCCATAGCTGTATGCCTGACACATATTACATTGGGCATTTAATAAACACAAGCTCTCCATGCTTTGCCTCTTTTGTATTCCAGAAGGAATTTTGCTACCTTTCATTGCAGAGATATTGGTGTGATAAAATACAAGACCTAAAAAGGGGAGGGTGGGTGGGTAAGCAACTAAAAGTCTAGGACCAAAGCTGGAGATACTGCTCTCCCCACTAAACTCCTTAGGGTCTCATGATTTCTCTTAAAATTGTATGCAAATATCCCATTCTTTCCCACAATTCAGTAGCTTATCTATTACAATGAAAGTTGGTTACCCCAAAGCTTTTGGGATCATTGTTTTTCTCTCGTGAACACCTTGTTTATGACTTGGCTTCACAGGCACCACAGCTCTGAGTAATTTAGTGCAGGTTTGGGAATTTAGAGGCCTAGATTCCTAGCCTGGACCCCTCAGCTTGTTTGGGCCTTATATGTTTCACTTATAAAATAGAGTGGGTGTTGATGACTAATGCCTAGATGATTTTACCAAAGTCTTTTCTGCTCTGGAATTATACAACATAAAATTGTCTGGTTTTCAAACTGTGGGTCTTCACTTAGCAGGCAAAAATCCAATTCAGCGGGTCAAACATTAAAAAAAAAAAAATCAGGGTAAGTGCTCTTTGGTGAGACTCCTGTTAAACAATAGATATTTAAATGTAATAAGCGGAAAAAAATAAATGTAAGATTTGAAATGTACATCTGGAATGTGTATTTTCCCCGCGGGTGGCGGTCAGCACACTTGAAAGCCAATGCAGGGCAGTGCACCCTCCACACGTGTTACCGGTTGGAGCCTGGTTTGCCCGCCCTGGGAGATTAACGGAACCCCCACTTGAGCGCCCCCACCAAAAACTCCTGGCGCACACTGGCGCCAGCGCCACGCTCCCGTGGCTCCTCGCGATGGCAGCGGCCCGGGGCCTGCGGGGCGTCACCTGGGCCGACGTCGCACCTCCCGCCTCCGGCCCGGGCCAAAGTGAAGCTGCGCGCCTTCTGACGTCATCACCGGGCGCCGCGGCCCCCACCTCCTTCCACTTCGCGGGAGAAGTTGTTGGCGCGAATGGATCCCGAGTCCCGGTAACGGATTCCCCAGCCGACAGGCCTGCCCGCCCGCGCCTTAGTCCGTGGGCTGCGATGGTGAGCCCCTAGGGGAGGCTGTGCGGCTCGGGGGCTTGGGAGAGTTTGCAGGCTGGGTGTGGACCGCGCACTTTTGGTATGGAGGGTGGGGGAGGACGGCGGTGCGGGGCTCCGAAGGGGAGCGAAGGCACAGAAGGGGCCACAAATCGGGCACTAGTCGCACAGCTTTCCTTGGACCACGGGGTTTCAGGTCTTGGCGGCAGGCTGCGCGCAGGGCTTTTGGGGCTGCGCAGCAGTTTGTTTTTTACTCTTGGGGGAAGGGAGGAAGGAAGGGAGTAAAGAAGGTGATTTGGGGGCTTAGCGATAAAGTTGTTTTCCTGTTTGGCGTTGCCCCAAACCTCTGTTTTCGTCCTGCCGAAAGCATTGATTTCAAGCTTCGGTTCAGGGCGGAGAGAAATGTAACAAACTTTCCTTTCTTATGAATAAGTTGTCTTAGGCCTTCAACTTTCGTCATTAATAGCGTCATGAAAAGCTCATCACATAACCCTTTTGAGACCGAGGGTATATGGAGGATGCTTTATTTTGTTTAAAGGAGTTCATAGAAGTTGAAGGTATAACACGGTTTACCAGGGGGGAAAAACACAACACAGGAGGTAAAAACAGATGTAATATATTTGACAGCTGTCATCGCTTATCACCTCATGTTAAAAATAATCTTTAAAAATAACCACCTCTGTATAATTCTGCATAAAGCATATAAATTGAGAGTGAAGTGATTATGCAGCTATCAAAACAGACCTTCATGCTTGTATGGCAATAGATACAGGTATGTGTTTGAAATATTTATTTAAAGGACAATTTATGAGGTTCCATTAACCAGACATAATTTTTTAAGCTATTTTTTTTAGCTTATTTGTCACAACGCCAGCATTCTGGAGGGAAAATTTCTTTGCCAAATTGGGAAACCTTGCAGCCCTTTGTGTTTTTTCTCAAAGAGGGATAAAATAATAGCCCCCTTGTATCAACTACCAGTATGTGAGCTGTTGGTTTTATATACCTTTTCTCATTTAAACCTCACAGCAGTCTAGTTTTACAGATGGTAAAGGAGGCTTTTAGAGTTTAACCAGTTTGTCATACAACTAATAAGTGGTTGAGCTAGAATTCTGACCAATACATTATACTGCTTCCCTAAAATGATACTTACATTTTGGACTTAAGGCACTATGGTATTGTGGAAAGTTGATGAAGTTTGGAGTGTTGAAGGTAAGAGTGAGGTGATGATTTCGTCTTGCTCTGCCACTTAGTAGTTTTGTGGTGGTGGGTTTTATTTGGTTTAAGTAAATAGCTTAACTTTAACTTTTTTAAGACTGTTTTTCTTAACTGCAAAGCAGCGAAATATAGCTGCCCTAGGTGATTGTCTTGAGAATTAAACAAGATAATATGGTAAAACTTCTATTGTGGAACCTGGCATGTGGAGTCACTATGTGACTACCAATGTTCTGATTTTCTTAGGAAGGACTCTTTGGAACGTTAGGGGCATCAGAGATGCCTCTGGTGTCAGTTATGGTGAAAAATGTATAGTCAACTTTTGATCATTCATATACTTTAAATTTTGGTTCTTTTCTATCTTAGTATTCTTGTTCACAATGCAGATTAAAAATAAAGCCCTTCTTGGAAAAGAAGTAGGAGTCAGATGGGTCAGTTTTGCTGTTTGTTAAAAGAAAAAAGTTCTATAACATAGATAGGAATTTTTGATTATATTGGTAATTTGGTCCTTCTGTCTCTAATACAAAATTTAGCAAATCCCAGACTAAAATTCTGTTCAGCATAGGTTTATTGAACATCTGTGCACAAGTTATATTGTAGTATAGTAGTTCTTTGGGTCAGTTATCTTTGATAATGTGGTGAGTGGTATGCAAATTTTTTGCCCACAGAAATGGGCATATACACAGCATTTAAGAGGATTTCCATATCTTTTGAAGCCCTTCCATAGTTGTTAACAGCTTTTGCCTTGGGAGCTACATTTTTTCCCTCAAATGTTTTCTAATTGAAGTTATTAATAGAGGAATAAAATACTGTATCCACAAAATGGAATACTCTACAAGCATTAAAAAGAGAAAACTTTATACCTTGATATAAAACAAATGTCAGGATAATTCAGTGAAAATGGAAGCTATAGGACAGTAAGTAAAGTGTTTCACTTTATGTGGAGAAGGAGAGTAAAGAATATATACATATTTGCTTCAAGTCTGGAAGGATACACAAGGAACTAACTGATAACATTTGTTGCCTCCAAAGATGGGAAATAAATATCTGAGAGGCAGGATGGGAGGGAGACTTTTTACTCTTGAATTTTGAATCATGTGAACATAATGTCTATTAAAGGAATTGAAACAAAATTAAAAATAAAAAGAAGCCATGTAAACAATTTGGATTGCTTTGAGAATTTAATTATTTGCTCAAAATGTGACTAAAACCTGAGCTGCCATTTTAAAGAAGTCAGCATATATAATTCAGTGGCTGGTATAATTTATTGAAAATATGTATAAGGTTGAATTAAACACACATGAGACCTAGAGGGTAGCCTGTTTGAAGAGCTGTCAAGTCTAAATATATCTGAGCTGCTTCATGTCCCATTCTAGGGGATGCCTTTCATATTGTAGTTTACTGTATGAGCGCTCCGCCTGGAGTAGTGCTGTCACCCTATTAAAATGTAGCTTTTGCCATATATACTAGTAGTTGGCCTATAAGGCCCCCACCTACCTCTCTTATCTTTCTGTCTTTTGAGTATATTATGCTGGTTCTGTCCCAGCTTTTGTTCTTGTGATTCCTCTCCTTTTCCAGATCCTTCCTTGCATATCTACCTTTGTCTCATCATTCAAGCTTCAATCATCACTTCCTCAGAGCTTTTGGTCTTTATCTAAGAAACCATTGCCTAATCCAAGGTCATGAAGACTTATGCCCAAGAATTTTACTTCTTACATTTAACTTTGAAATATTTTGAGTTAATTTTTGTATAGTATGTGAAGTAGGAGTTCAGGTTTATTCTTTTGCATATGAATATTCAGTTGTTCCTGCGCCATTTGTAGACTGTTCGTTTCCCATTGAGTTATCTTGTTTCCCTTGTGAAAAATCAGTTGACTCTAAGTGTGAGGGTTTTTTTTTTTTTTTTCTGGATTCTCCATTCTATTTCCCCCATATATCTGTCTTAATGCCAGTAACACACTGTCTTTATTACTGTAGTTTTGTGGTAAGCACCCCCCCGCTTCCTTTCGTGGTAAGTTTTGAAATCAGGATGTACTAAGTCCTTCAACTTTGTTATTTCTCAAGATGTCTTGTGTTCTGGGTCCCTTGAATTTCCACATGAACTTTAGAATCGGCAAAGAAGCCAGCTGGGATTTTGATAATGATCGTGTTGAATCTGTAGATCATTTTGGGAAGTATTACCATCTTAACAATAGAAGATCTTCTGATCCATGAACATGGGCTGTTTTTCCATTTGTGTAGGTTTTCAGTTTCTTTAAAAAATGTTTATAGTTTTTAGAGTATGGGTTTTACACTTTTACTAAGTTTATTTCTAAGTATTTTTTTTCTTTTTGATGATATAAATTAAATAATTTTCTTAATTTCAATTTTGGATTGTTCATTGCAAGAGCGAGAAAATACAACTGACTTTTGTATGTTGATCTTGTATCCTGCAACCTTGCTGAACTCATTTAGTAGTTCTAATAGTTTTTTTAGTGGAGTCCTTAAGACTTTTTTCTATATAAGATCATTTCATCTGTAAATAGAGATAGTTTTACTTCATCCTGTCCAATCTAGGTGCCTTTTATCTGTCTCTCTCTCTCTCTCTTTTTTTTTCTTTGCCTAAAAGCTTTTGCTGGAACCTCCACAGGGTTGAGTAGAAGTGATGGGAGTGGTTGTGTCTTTTTCCTGATCTCTGGGGAAAGCATCCCAACAACCAACTTTGCTTTCAAAGCGTAAAGCCCTAATGTAGTTTTAAATTCTTTATTTCATAATTTGTTTCTGCTGTGCTGCTACCAGTTAAGTCATTGTGTATATTAGTCAGATATACAGTTTTGTATTTTAGTGTTTTTCAGGATAAAAGATTCTTACATTTGGACAGATTTTGTGAATTTGGTGATGATCAATTTCTGCTTCTGGATTTGATGGGTGGTTTAAAAATATAAATCAAATATTTATCTTTCTTTGTTACTTTCAGAGTAGAGAAGTAAAGTCAAGATATAATATTTTGGCAACTACTCTCCAGAGCACTGCAATACCTATTTTGCATAAAATTCTGTACGCTCTAAAGATAAGTGAACAGAGTGACATAATTTGCTTTCTTTTTGCATTTTTGATAGACAAATATAACTTGTATGTTGGTTGAGCTCATCAGCAGTGGAAATAAATAGAGGTTTTTGGTTATACTTCAAAGTAAATATATGGCAGCTTTTGTACTTTGACCTTTTAAAGCTAAAGATCACTATGAAAGCTTACTTCTCTGTGGGTTTAGGAGTGTTTATGGCCAAAAAAATTTTTTTTTCATCTCTAACTCTACTGATAGATTTATAACCAACCAAGTTGGAAACTTCTTGGTGCAGGTAAAGGACTCTACAAATGCATGATTTTTTTTTTTTTTTGAGTACTTCACAAAGTTTGATACTTTGTCTGGAGTTATGTATATTAACATTGCATTTGGGCTGCCTGCTAGATGATGCTTCTCTCTAATAGAGTTGTAGAATTGTTAGTTAAACCTTAAGGTAGAAAATGCAAGAAGTCTTTTTTTTTTTTTTTTTTGCTTACATTTAAGAGCATCTTAAATTTCAAAACTTTAGAGAATGTCTTGTTGGCATTCTCAATTTTTTCACCTGTGAATTGAAGTTAAAAAACTTCATAGGGTTGTTAGGAGGATTAAATGAGTTAGTATTTTTAAAGTGCTTAGATTATTGCCTGGCACAGAGCAAGTCCTGTTTAAGGGTTTAGTAAATAAGTAAATAAATGAGGCGCTGAATCTGGGCGCTGGCAATAGAAATAGAGGGAGGGGGATGGCAGTATTTGGGAGATAGGTTAGGTGGGATGAATAGGTGGAGAGTCAGATCAAGGAGGAAACACTGTGTCCATTTTTCTCTTTTGGGCAAATGGTGGTGCTGTGCATTGAGGTGAGGAATAAAAGGAGAAAAGCGAGTCCAGAGGAATATAAGCTTAGTTGTGGACTTTATGAATTGGAGCATCTTTGGGGCATTTGGACAGAGGTGTATTTGGCAGACTATTGGCTTTGTGGATATGGAGCTTAGAGGAGGAGTGGAGACACAAGATTTAGAAGGTATCAGTGTGTATATAGGTGGTACTGAGGTTGAGATGAATGTGAGTTAGCTTGCACAGGATATGTGAATCAGAAGTTTTTAATTTCGGGTTCATGGGGAACCATTAATAGGTTTCAGGTGAAAACCCTGCATAAAAAAATATTTATTTATTGAGAGAGAGAGTGATTGAGTGAGCAAGCAGGCGGAGGGGTAGAGGGAGAGAGATAATCCTGAAGCACACTCCCCTCTGCGTGCGAAGCCTGATGTGGGGCTTGATCCCAGGATCCTGAGATCACGTCCTGAGCCAAAATCAGGAGTTGCCCACTCAACCAACGGAGCCATCCAGATGCCCCAACCCTGCATTTTGGATTACACGCAAAGTTGTGTGTGTGTGTGTGTGGGGGTGTTCTGACACCAATCATTTCTTTAGCTCTGTTGACACCAACTGGGTATCCTACAATACAATTCAATTCTGACACTATTCAGAGTTAGCACAGACTGCACAAGTTAAGGGGCTCAGTCCCATTGACTGCTTCCACTTCAGAAGCCAAGTGCAAGTTGTGGGCCACCTATACTTCTGATTGACTGGCTCTAAATTGGCTATTCAGGACCTCCTCAGGTTTGATAATTTGCTAGAATGGCTCACAGAACTTGAGAAAACACTTTAATTAATATTTACCAGTTTATCGTAAGGACACAACTCAGGGAAAGCCAAATGGAAAAGATCCATAGGGCGAGATATGGGAGGTTGGGGGATACAGCATGCGTGCCATCTTCCCAGCAACTTGATATGTTCACCAGCCCAGAAGCTATTGAAACATCAAACCTTGCTTGTTCATGAGTTTTTATAAACCAGTCTTCAGCCTTCCTCTTCTCCCTGTAGACCTAGGGATGGGGTGGAGAGTTCCTATCCTTGTCCTTTCTAGTGACCAGTCCCCATCCTGAGTTGCCTCATTAGCATAAACTTAGATGTGATCCAAAGGGCTGATTGTAAATAGCAGGATACTCCTGTCACTTAGGAAAGGGTTTTAGGAGCTCTGTGCCAGGAATATAAGGACCTTATATATTTTTGTATTATAGTATGTTTTTACATATTTCTGTGGAAAATATTCATAGCTTCTGTCAGATCCACAAAAGCATAAAAAAAAAACCTGTTATGTTTAGTGTTTCCTTGGCATACATTTTGGATATTAATAAATAGTCAACCTGTTATTCACAGCTTCTTATATTAGCATACAAGTTCTGCAAGGATAAGGGCCACAGGGATAGAGAACTGCTGTATAGTGCCCGGCATATGGTACATTTTCAAAAGGAATTTGGTGAATGAATCAGTACAAATAAATTTTGTATTTCCAATAAAAGCGAAGTCAACTAGAATAAAATTTACTGGTATGGAAACATCTCTAGCCCTCTCCTCTTTATAGCTAATCTGTTGAACATCTAATGACAATGAATAATGTAGCCTAGAGAAATACAGTATTATGTGATAGGCCTATTTTCTTTTTTTAAAAAAATTATGTATTTTTAAAATTGAAGTGTAGTTGACACCCAATGTTGTATTTGTTTCAGGTGTACAACATAGTGAATTGACAGCTCTGTACTTTATGCTGTGCTCACAAGTGTGGCAGCTGTTGTTTGTCACAATAAAACACTATTACAATACCATTGACTATATTCTCTATGCTGTACTTGTCCCTGTGATGTATTCATTCCATAACTGGAAGCATGTATCTCTTAGTTTCCGTCACCCATCCCCTGAACTCCCTCCCTTCTGGCAACCAGTTCTCTGTATTTATGGTGTTTGTATGCTTTTTGTTTGTTTTTTATATTCCACATATAAGTGAAATTATGGTGTTTGTCTTCCTGTCTGACTTATTTCACTTAGCATAATACTCTCTAGGTCCATCCATGTTGTCACAAATGGCAAGCTCTCATTCTTTTTCATGGCTGGGTAATATTCCATATTTGTGTGTGTGTGTGTGTGTGTGTGTGTGTGTGTGTATGTATGTATACCACATCTTTGTGTATTCATCTGTCAGTGGACATTTAGGTTGGTAGTTCTATTTTTGATTTGAACTTAATTTCAATCTTCATTTAAGTAGGTTAAATTCAATTTTTTAGATTAGAAGTCATTTGTAAGAAGTTGACTTCTGGATGAATAAAAACCATAATCAGACTACATTAACCTTGGTGAAAATGTCAAAATGTTGAAATAACCATTAGATCAGACATACAGAGTTTTAAATGTTTCAGTTATCTCAATTTTGCAGGTTTGAAGGAGAACTTATTTTTTAAAATCTAAATTATTAATTTCCATTTTCTCTTTAATTAAATGTTTTGTGATAGAGTATTTAAAGAGTAGTCTAAGGCTCATATGGTACACATACTATGGCTTCAGAATTCTACAGCTCTTCCTCAACACAACTAAGAATGGAAATGGGTTTTTTCAATGTCTTGGTAGCAACCTCTCAGGTAGACTTAGTTGATTCCAGAGCAAGTAGGAGAAGCAGATATTTCCCCTAACCGTATATTCTCCATTTCTATTCCCTTGCTGTGCTTTATTTTATCTGCTCTTTCCTGTGTTACACTTTTTCCCCCCTAAAGACGGAAGGACCCAGAGCAGAAGATAGAATGAAAGTTCCACAAGAACAGAGACTTTTGTCTGTTTTGTTTATTCCAAGCACCAAGAATAGTTCTTGGCTCATAGAAGGCTCTCAGTGAATATTTGTTGAAAGAATGATTGAATGAATGAAGAAAGGAAGGAAGGAAGTTGATGCAGATTCTTAAAATTCTTCCTGGTTAGAACCTGTTATTATTTAAAAATTTTTCAGACCACCCTTTCACTCACTGGTATCTTAGAAAATTTTTTGAGTCCTGTGCTAGTTTTGGCTGTATCATTAACATCAATTATATGGAGAGATAGATGTGATTTCTAAAAGGTAACTCGTTTGGCTAAAAGCAAATTGGAAGAGGAAATACTGAACTAAAAGTGAAAGTACTTTTTTCTTTTAGTAGCCGCAATATTACAGTATGACAAGAGAGTACCACCATATTATAAGGGTCAATTATAGAAGTCACTTTATTTTTATTTTTATTTTTTTTAAAGATTTTATTTTTTAAGTAATCTCTACACCTGGCGTGGGGCTTGAACTCACAACCCCCAGATCAAGAGTTGCATGCTTCACCGAGTGAGCCAGCCAGGTGCCCCTGGAAGGTCAACTTTAATAATTTACTTCAGAAATAATATACAATAAAAGTTAATTTAATATCTACTTAAAATTTCTTAAAGCCAAAAGCAATAGGTAAAGTCATAGCAACACATTAATTTCAATTAAAGATTATTTTAGTACTCAATCTTTAAAAATAAATCTACCATGAGTTTCATTTTACATAATCAAGAACCTCTCTTTTGGAGCCCAGGTGTGAAGGTCAGTGACCTTGGAAATGACTACTCATGTGTTCAACTGATTTTTTTTTTTAAGGTTTTATTTTTAAGTAATCTCCATACCCAACATGGGGCTCAAACTCACAACCTCAAGATCAAGAGCTACATGCTTCACTGACTAAGCCTGCCAGGTGCCCCATGCGTTCAACCAGTGTCATAAGCATCTACTTATCTCTGGGGCTGGCCCTATCATGAGATAAACAAGCCTGCTGTGTGGAACTTACAGCAGTGCCTTCAAGCTCAGGTTTATAGGACTATCGAAAGTGTCTCCTGCTGGGGCACCTGGCTGGCTCAGTTGGTGGAGTTTGTGATTCTTAGGTCTCGGGGTCACGAGCTGGAGCCCCATGTTGGAGGTAGAGGTTAGGTTACTTAAAAAAAAAAAAAAGCTATCTCCTACTAATCATTTTAGGACTCAGTTCAGGTGTTGCTTCTTTCAGGCAGCTGCCCCAAAGGCTCTCTGTTGTTAGGCGCTCCTGGTGCTCTTTTAGTTTAGTGATGAGCTCTGTCTTAGCACTCTTCTGTATCGAATTCTTTATATACGAATTTGTCTCTCAGGTAGCTTTGTGAGGCCATTTTCCTGTTTGTGTTCTGAGTCCCTGGCACAAGGCCTGCCTGTAAACATACAGATATATTAGGAATGAGAAGGGAAAGGCCATACTGCTAATTGTGGGGTATGGCTACTTTTGCATGGATCCTTAGAGTTATAGGGAAACTATGAAGGGACAGTCATGGTCAAGTGGAAAACTGTGAAAGAGATGTGGAGTCAGAGGACTGGATTCCATTTTGGAGGTTTTTAGTGTACTATCTTAATTCTCACAGGAATTTTATGAGGCAAGTGGTATCATGAGGTATCTAAGAGGCAGAGAAGTAATTCATCCCAAATGACCAGTAGTAAATGGCAAAACTGACAAAAAGCCTGTGTTTGACTTAATTCTACTTACTCATTTGTAAAATGGAGATACTCTGTTTGCCCTGCATACCTCATAGAGTCATCAAAAGAGATAAATCTATGTCCAGTAGCTGTAAGTAAAAGCATGAAAAACTTGTTATTATTAGCTATCTGTGCTAAAATTTATTTTAACTTTGATGTGATTTTTGCCTAAATTTTTGCCTTATTTGAACTTATCTTTTTGTTCAACTAATAACTATTGAAGAAGAAAATAAGAATTACTACTTTTTTTTTTTTGGTTTCCTCAAATAAAAATAATGTTATTTTCTTTTATCATTTCTTTTAGAGATGGCATTCCTGGGACAATGGGTATGCACATTTAAAATTTTGAGAAGTATTGCTGGCTCAGGTGGCTTTTGTCTTCCAGTATGCCAGTTTTCACTTCTATGGTGGTGTAGTATGTGAGCATGTTTCCCCATATCTTTGACAAATCTGGGCATTATTAATGTTTTAACATTTAGAGAAAAATAATCCAGTTTCAGTTTATGTTTATTTATTTATTTTAAAAGATTTTATTTATTTGAGAGAGAGCAAAAGCGAGAGAGATCACAGAGGGAGAGGGAGAAGCACACTCACCACTGAACAGGGAGCCCGATGCGGGTCTTGATCCCAGGACCCCGGACCATGATCTGAGCCAAAGGCAGCCACTTAACCAACTGAGCCACCCACGTGCCCCAGCTTATCTGTTTATTATTTGTGAAGTTGAACATCTCTTATTGTTTGTTGGTTATTTGCATTTTTAAAATAATTTGCTTGGGCGCCTGGGTGGCTCAGTTGGTTAAGTGTCTGCTTTCAGTTCAGGTCATGAACTGAGGGTTCTGGGTTCGAGTTGCGCATCTGCATCGGGCTCTCTGCTCATCAGGGAGCCTGCTTCTCCCTCTCCTATGTCTGCTGCTCCTCCTGCTTGTGCTCCCTCTCTCTCAAATAAATAAAATCTTAAAAAAAAAATAATTTGCTCTGGTAGCTTTTCATCTTTCTACTCAGCTATCTTTTATTGATTTGTAGGAACCCTTTTATATATAACATATGTTGTAGATATTTTCAAGTTAGTTTGTATTTTAACTTTTGATTATGGCATCTTTTTTTTATGTGGTCAAATCTTTCTTTATGGATGGTTTCTAGCCTTGATAATCTGCTTAGGCTTTCCCTTTGCCAAGATTATAAAAGTAAGTTTAAAAATCTGTTCCTTTTTCCACTTGTATACTCCGCAAGAATCCTTCTGTGCAGGGAAAAGTGGTGTTTAGATCCATCGTTTGGGAGTATGATTAGCTACTAGACTGGTTTGTCATTTCATGAAATCTTTGAACATTGGGAGTACTAGACAGGAAATGTTAAGGAGTAAGGTGAAGTCACTCTCTAAATTGAGGCCAAATTAGTGACCTATATAAAAAGATATTTATATACATGATGGCTGCTCACATTGGAGATAATTGTTAAAAGGTAGAATAGATTGGCTTTCATGCTGATGAAAATTCTTTTCCAAAAGTTTTAATTTTCAGTGTATATTGAATTAGATCATGCTGTAATTTCTTTAACTGTTGTGCTGCCATCAGAGTATAAGGGTGCGGGGAGTGAGAGAGTAGGGTAGAATAAAGGAAAGGAGGGGTGCCTGGGTGGTGCAGTTGGTTAAGCGGTTAAGCGTCTGATTCTTGGTTTGGCTCAGGTGGTGATCTCAGGGTTGTGAGATTGAGCACTGCATGGGGCTCTGCACTCAGCGTGGAGTCTGCATCCCACCCCCCACCTCCGTGTCTCTCTCAAATAAATACATCTTTAAAAAAATAAAGGAAGAGAAAGGGGATGTGACTAGAAGGGATTACTTGGGAAGGAAAGTTAACAGTGCTGAGGCGTGGCAGTATGGAACAGACAAAAATCAGAGAGCCTCGATATAACCAACAACTCCATTTCCTGAACTATGTTTTGTTTTCTTTCTCTTTGTGGTTTTAAGCATTTGTTGTCCTAATACAGGTTGAAAAGCAGCACTGACTTTAACCTGATTATTAATACTGAGTTTTGGTATTTCCATGGTGCACGTGCTGTGCCATGCCGTGCTGTGCAGTGTGCATGTGCGAACAGTCATCACTGTTTGAATGAAGAATCATTTGGTAATTTTAAAAGTGAAACTCTGATGTGAAACGTTCATTTCCTCCAGAAGCAATAAAGTAAGTCGTTGTCAACCTCAAACCCAATTTTTTGCAAATTATATGGAAGACTGTGGCTTTCTTTATTGTCCATCTTTCTTTAGCACCTGACACAAATGTCTTAGTTTCATAGCTGCGGTGTCCATTTCGTAAACAGTATTTTTTAGACTTAGATTTTATTAGGATGGGTTTGTGACTTTTGTACATTAAGAAATATACAAAAGAGAACATAAAACCAGGAAAGTCTATAAGCTTATTAAAAAAACCTTCAGGTGCCTGTGTACCTCCTCTGCTTTGTTTATTTGCTTAGACACAAGGCTGTTTGCGTGCGTGTGCGTAACATGCTTATTTGGGAGTTTTGACATTTTAAGAGTATGACATTTACTGCCAGGATCTAGGAAATACTTGTTAACTTTCTTATACTTCACAAGGTACTTTTAACAGGCATTTTCCTCACTGTAATAGATAGGTTGGAACAGGTAAAAAGGATTGAAAACTCAGAAATATAGCCATTAAGGATAGGAAGAGCAGAACACCTGGCTCTTGAACGCCATTCTTAGGAATTCAGATCCTTATTCAGATTTCATTATTCTGTATTCCTTATATCCTTGCCTGGGAGCAGAGGTAATTGCAAATAGAGATGTGTCAGTGATATGAAGGGATAATAGTTCATAAATGAGGGGAAGGGAAGCTTTTTACTGAGCCAAATTTAATTAATTCTCGTAAAGTATAAGTAGTATGAGTTCCACTTTACTGACGGGAAAACAGATTAAGGTAACCTGCCCAAGGTCACACATAAAAATCACTACAGCAGAGAGTCCAACCGAGGCTTTCTGATTCTAAGGTCTATTCCCATTCTCTACAACATACTTTCTTCAAAGCTAAAATCTAAACTAGTAGGGAAGGATATGTATGCAAAAGATAAAAGTGAGTGATTTAAATTGTAAATTACATTGTAAATGTTTCATTATGATTACATTTTAATTCAGTGTAACAAGGGAATAGAGCAATTAAAGAGAATATTGTAATCATCAAAATATTTTTTTCAGAATTTGGAAAAATCATATAAAGAAAAATAATTTCTAAGGTTTTTAGTTATTAAGGTCTTAAATGATCAGGGTTGTGAGAGTTATCCTTCTCTCAGACTGGAGTATAGATCCCCTGGGCAAGGATTATGCTCTTCAACATTTGTCTTCTCCCTAGCTCTGCCTGGAGTGGTGGGATGAGTATATGCACGTATGAACAAGCAGTACTTGTTTCTTGCCTCTTTAGTAATTGTGCTGTTGTTAAGAAAAATTTCACTTGCTTATTTTTTTTTTTAAAGATTTTATTTATTTATTTGACAGAGATAGAGACAGCCAGCGAGAGAGGGAACACAAGCAGGGGAGTGGGAGAGGAAGAAGCAGGCTCGTAGCGGAGGAGCCTGACGTGGGGCTCGATCCCAGAACGCCGGGATCACGCCCTGAGCCGAAGGCAGACGCCCAACCGCTACACCACCCAGGCGCCCCTCACTTGCTTATTTTTGTCCTGTTTTTGGCCAAATTCTGAGAATTAATATTGTTTTTCATTAGGCAGATTATTTTTAACTCAGGTAATTTTATCAGTTAACTTTTGCATGTGAAATAAATGCTGTTGCACACATGGAACTATCTCATTATGAAGAAATTATTGAAGGTAAACCAGTGTGTGTGTAGAGCTGTCCCTTTTTGTGGTTGAAATTCATATTTTGTGCAGTTCATGTTTGCTTACCCGTGTCCTTTTTTGCTTTTAGGATATTCGGAAATTCTTTGGGGTTATACCAAGTGGAAAGAAACCCGTAACTGAAACAATAAAGAAGAGTGAGAAAACAAAGTCCGCTGAAGAAACTTTAAAAGCAAAGAAAGGAATAAAGGAAATCAAGGTCAGTTTTTCAGATACAATATTGAAGTGTATAAAAAGTTAAATAAATTCAATTCCTAGACTTGATATGTTGGGAGGCTGAGGTAAATATAGATTTCAACTCATTTTGCAGAGGAAGAAGATAAGTGTATTTCTGATTAATGTAGCTGATGCATTTGTTGCTCATTTTTCTGAAGTAGAGGTGGAACCCTTTTTAGTTGTTAAAACTTTGCATTTTGTGACCAAAGTTTGTTCTTAGAGACGTAAGCCCCAAGTGAAAGGTGTTGGACTTCTGGTGACGGAAGGTTTTGGAGGAAGGCTTTATTCTTTTCTCTGTCTTCCTTGGGCCTCAGAGAAGTTAAGATACAGTGTCACTGTAGAAAGCAGGCAATGGCTACAATAGTGTTTCTGAATTATTATTATTCCACTTCCTGTAAAATGTAAGAATTTTGCAACTCTACAGGTCTGTTATCACTACTTCATCTTTTATGTTTTAGTTGTCATGTATTATATCTACGTATGTTAATACTGCACAGTCAGTGTAATAATTTCTGCTCTGAACAGACACAGATTTTAAAGAAATTTAAAGGAAAAAATTGATCTTTTATGTTTACCCACATATTTGCCATTTCTGGTGCTTTCATTTCTTATTGAAGATAAGAATTTCTGAATTTCTATGTCATATCATTGTTTTTAAACCTGAAGAGTTTTCTTTATCATTTCTTGTAGTATAGGTCTTTTGGTAACAAATTCTGCAAGTTTTTGTTTATCTAATAATATATTTTGTCTTCATTCTTGAAGGATATTTTTGCTGGTTATAGAATTTTGGATTGGCAGTTTTTTGGTTTAGCACTTTAAAGATGTTCCATTGTCTTTTGGTCTCTTTTTTTCTGGAGAGATATTTGCAGTCATTTGTATTTTCTTTTGTACATTATGTATTGTTTTTCTTGTGCTGCCTTTAGGATTTTTATCTTTGGTTTTTAGCTTTGACTGTGGTATGCCTGGGTATGTTTTCTTGTGTGTATGCTGTTTATGGTTTCTGAGCCTCTTGAATCTATAAATTTATAAATCTCACCAAATTTGGGAACTCTTTGCCATTATTTCTTCAAATATATGTCTGCCTCATTCTCTTTCTCTTCTTCTGGGATTCCAACTATACACATATTAGAATTTTGATACTGTCTCATAGCTCATCAAGGCTTGTTCATTTTTATCCTTTTTTGGTCTTCAGATTGTATAATTTCTCTGTTACTGTCTTCAGGTTCACCGACTATTTCTTCCTCTCCAATTTGCTGTTAAGCCTATTTAGTGAATATTTTATGGTGAATATTGTGATTTTCAATTCTAGAATTTCCATTTGTTTCCTTTTCATACTTTTTATTTCTCTTCTTTATGTTCTTGAATGTAGTTATAATAGCTACTTCAAACTTTGTCTTCTAATACTAACATATATTAGGATTTGGTCTCTGTTAAATGCCTTTTCTCTTGAGTCTGTGGTTCAAGTATTAGTTTGGGCTACTGTAACAAAATACCATAGACTGGATGATTTAAACAACAGAAATTTATTTTCTTATAGTTCTAGAGACTAAAAGTCTATGATTCAGGTTCCAGCCAATTCAGTTCTTGGCAAGAGCTCTTTTTCTGGATCATAGATGGCTACCTTCTTGCCAGGTCCTCATGTAACCTTGTTGTGAGCACATGGGGAGAGAGAGAGCTAGTGAGTATGTGTATATACATGTGTGTGAGTGAGCTCTCTGGTATCTCTTGTAAGGATATTAAGCTTATCAGATCAGAGTCCCATCCTTACGACCTCATTTAATCTTAATTACTTTCTAGAGACTCCATCTCCGTAGCCACCGTGAGGGTATAAGGGTTCTGCATATGAATTTGGAGGGATACAAGCATTCAGTCCAAACATTTTGCCAATGGCCCCCTGAATTCATATCCTTCTCACATGCAAAATACATTCATTCCATCTTAACAGTCCCCAAAAGTCTGAATTCATTGCAATATCAACTCCAAAGTCCAAAATCTTATCTAAATACCATTTAAATCAGATACAGGTGAGACTCAAGGTATGATTCATACTGAGGCAAAATTTCTCTTCATCTGTGAACCTGTAAAACCAGACAAGTATGTGTTTCTAAAACACAGTGGTGGGACAGGCATAGAATATAGACATCGTCATCTCAAAAGGGGGAAATCACAAGGAAGAAACGGGAGATGGGTCCCAAAAAAGTCCAAAGCCTAGCAGGGCAAATTCTATTAGATCTTAAAGCTCGAGAAAATCTTCTTTAGCTCGCATGCCCTGCCTTCTGGATCCTCTAGAGCAGTGGTCTCACCCCCACAGCTCTGCAGGGTGGTCCTACTCCCAAGGCTTCTGGATGGAGGCTGATCGTTGAAACAAGGAATAAGACAGCCCTGATGATCTCCGAATCACTGTCATCTCCTTTTCTTGGAGAATAGTGCAGGTTTGTAGTGAGTAGCCTATTGTCCTGTCCTGTAGAATGAAGAAGTCTGTCAGCCTTCCTTCATTTTGTCTTTTTCATTTCGAACTAGCTGTGTTTTTGCTTGTGTAATCCCATCATCTCTTTATTGAGTGATAGTCCAGCCACACTTTTGGTGTTCTCTTTATAACGTGCATTCTCATTTTGTGCAATATAGACAGGTTGAGTATTTTCCAAATCTTTTAAGTCTTGGTTTGTGTTTGCTTAACAATTCAGTTCATTTCTCTCCTCTTGGATTTTATTATAGAGGACCCAGGCTGCACCTTCCAACATTTTACTTCGAAGTCTCCTCAGCTAAATACTCAATTTCATTGTTCACAAGTTCTATCTTTCACAAAGCACTAAAACACAATTTAGCCAAGTTCTTTGCCAGTTTATAACAAGGATTGCCTTTTCCTCCAATTTCCAACAATCTGTTCCTCATTTCTGTCTGAATCCTTACCAGAATGGTCTTTCATGTTCATATTTTACCAGCATTCTATTTATGATATATATGTTCTCTAAGATGATAGAAGCTTGCACTATAGCTCTTCTCTTTTGTCCCTGAGACCTTGCTGGAGTTGCATTTAACATCCGTGTTACAACCGACAGTCCCTTCACAGGAGCCTACATTTACATTTTACAAAATTTTTCTCTTTATGTATTTATTTTGTTTATTGAAGTACAGTTGATACATAGTGTTATATTAGTTTCAGGTGTACAACAACGTAATTCAACAGCTCTGTGTTACGCTATGCTCGCAAGTGTAGCTGTCATCCATAGCTATACAACACTATTACAATATCACTGACTGTATTCCTTATGCTATAACTTTCATCCCCATGCCTGATTTGTTTCATAACTGGAAGCCTGTACCTGTCACTCTCCACATCCCTATTTGCCCATGCCCCCAACCCCCTTCTCTCTGGCAACCACCAGTTAGTTTTCTGTATTTATGGGTCGGTTTCTGTTTTGTTCATTCATTTTGTTTTTTTAGATTCCACTTACAAGTGAAATTATATGGTATTTGTCTTTTGCTGTTTGTCTTACTTCATTTAGTATAATACTCTCTAGTTGTCAGAAATGGCAAGATCTCTTTCTTTTTTATGGCTAATGTGTGTGTGACATCTTTATTGATGGACATGCTTTCATATCTTGGCTATTGTAAATGCAGTAAACATAGGGGTGTATGTATCTTTTTGAATTAGTGTTATTGTTTTCTTTGGATAAATAGTAGTGGAATTACCAGATTGTATGCATTTCTATTTTTAATGTTTTGAGGAGCCTCCATACTATTTTCCACAGTGGCTGCACCAGCTTACACTCCCACCAGCAGTGCATGAGTGTTTTTTTTTTTTCTTCTTCCACATACTCACCAACACTTGTTTCTTGTCTTTTTTATTCTAGCCATTCTGACAGGTATAATGTGATATTTCATTGTGGTTTTGATTTGCCCTAATGATTAGCGATGTTGAACATCTTTTGATGTGTCTGTTGGCCATCTGAAGGTCTTTTCTGGTTCTTTGCCCATTTTCTTAATCAGATTATTGGGGGTTTTTTTGGTGTTGAGTTGTAGAAGTTCTTTATATACTTTGGATATTAATGCCTTATTGGATATATTGTTTGCAAATATCTCCTCCCATTCAGTAGGTTGCCTCTTCATTTTGTTGATGGTTTCCTTTGCTGTGCAAAAGCTTTTTATTTTGGTGTAGTCTCAATAGTTTTATTTTTTTCTTTTGTTTCCCTTGCTGAAGGAGGCATCTAGAAAAAGATTGCTGAAAGGCTGATATCAAAGAGATTACTGCCTGTGTTTTCTTTTAGGAGTTTTATGGTTTCAGGTCTATCATTTAGGTCTTTAATCCATTTTGAGTTTGTTTATGGTGTAAGAAAGTGGTCCAGTTTCATTCTTTTGCATGTAGCTGCCTATTTTCCCAGCACCATTTGTTGAAGAGACTGTCTTTTTCCCATTGTATATTTTTGCCTCCTTTGTTGTAGATTAATTCAATATATAAGTGTGGGTTTATTTCTAGGCTCTCTATTCTGTTCCATTGATCTAGGCGTCTATTTTTATGCCAGTACCATACTGTTTTGATTACTGCAGCTTTGTAGTATATGTTGAAATGTGGGATTGTGATAACCTCCAGTTTTGTTCTTCTTTTTCAAGATTGCTTTGGCTATTTGGGGTCTTTTATGGTTCCATACAAATTTTAGTATTTTTTGTTTTGGTTCTTTGAAAATTGCTGTTGGCATTTTGATAGGGATCGCTTTGAATCTGTAGGTTGCTTTGGGTAGTATGGATGTTTTAATAATATTCTTCCAATCCATGAGCCTGGAATGTCTTCATTTGTGACATCTTCAGTTTTGTTTATCTATTTTATAGTTTTCAGAGTACAGACCTTTCATCTTCTTGATTAAATTTGTTTCTAAGTATTTTATTCTTTTTGGTTCTATTGTAAATGGAATTGTTTCCTTAATTTCTATTTCTGATACTTCATTATTAGTATATAGAGATGCAACAGATTTCTATATATTTTTCTGTCCTGTGACTTTACTAAATTAATTTATTCTTATGTTTTTTTGGTGGAGTTTTTAGGGATTTCTATGAATAGTTTGTCATTTGCAAGTAGTGACAATTTTTTTCTTTACCAATTTGGATGCCTTTTGTTTCTTTTCCTTGTCTGGTTGCTATGGCTAGGACTTCCAGTACTAGTACATATATTTTTTAATTTCTTCTTTGGTTTCATCATTGACCAGTCAGTTGTTTAGTAGCATGTTGTTTAAACTCCACATGTTTGTGGTTTTTTCCCCAGTTTTTTTTTCTTGTAATTGATTTCTAGTTTCATACCATTATGGTTGGAAAAGATGCTTGATAATGAGTTTAGTTTTCTTAAATTTATTGAGACTTATTTTCTGGCTTAACATGTTACCTATCTTGGAGAACGTTCCACGTGCACTTGGAAAGAATATGTATTCTGTTGTTTTTGGATGGAATGTTCTGTATATATCTATTAAGTCCATCTAATCTGTTTCCTTATTGATTTTCTGCCTGGATGATCTATCCATTGATGTAAAGGGGGTGTTAAAGTTCCCTACTATTGTTGTAAAACTGTCAGTTTCTTTCTTTTCATCTCTTAATATTTGTGTGTGTTATGCATTTATGTGCTTCAGTGTTGGATGCATAGATATTTACAATTCTTATATCCTCTTGTGGGATTGATCCTTTTATCTTTATGTAATGCCATTTTTTGTTTCTTGTTACAGTTTTTGTTTTATTTATTTATTTATTTATTTATTTATTTATTTTTATTTATTTATTCGACAGAGATAGAGACAGCCAACGAGAGAGAGAACACAAGCAGGGGGAGTGGGAGAGGAAGAAGCAGGCTCATAGCGGAGGAGCCTGATGTGGGGCTCGATCCCACAACGCCGGGATCACGCCCTGAGCCGAAGGCAGACGCTTAACCGCTATGCCACCCAGGCGCCCCTACAGTTTTTGTTTTAAAGTCTGTTTTGTCTGATCGAGTATTGCTGTTTTTTTTAGCAATACTTGCATATGATACTTGAATACTAATTTTTTTTTTTTTTTTTTAGTTTCCATCTCTTCACTTTCAGTTTGTATGTGTCTTTAGGTCTGACTTGAGTCTCTTGTAGGTAGCATATAGATGGGTCTTGTTTTTGTTATCCACTCTTATCAGCCCCTGTTTTTTTTTTTTTTTTAACCCAGTGTCTTTTGATTGGAGCATTTAGGCCATTTACATTTAGAGTAATTATTGATAGATATATACTTATTGCTGTTTTGTTAATTGATTTCTGATTATTTTTGTAGTTCTTCTCTGTTCCTTTGTTCTCTTGCTCTCTTTCCTTGTGATTGATAACTTCCTTCAGTGTTGTGCTCGTCTTTATTTTTTGTGTATCTATTATAGGTTTTTGGCTTGTGGTTATCATCAGGTTCCTATATAACATGTGGTAGTCTGTATTACATTGGTGATCAGTTAAGATCGAACACATTCTAAAACAACTTCATTTTTACTCCCCTCTGTCCACCTTTTGTATATATGTTAGGTTTTACATCTTTTTATTATGGGAGTCCTCTTAATTAACTTTTTAAAATATAGTTGATTTTACTACTTCTGTCGTTTAACCTTTATACTAACTTTGTAAGTGATTGCTCTACTACCTTTACTGTGTTTGCTTAGTGAATTTTCTTTTTCATAATTTTCTTCTAATTAGAGCCTTTTTTATCCACTTAGAGAAGCCCTTTAACATTTCTTTTGAGGCTGGTTTAGTGGTGATGAAATCCTTTAATTTTTGTTTATTTGGGAAGCTCTTTATCTCTCTTCTGAGACCCCTATAATGCAACTATTTGCTTGCTTGATGTTTTCCAAGAGATCCTTAACCTGTTCTCAATATTTTAAAAAATTCTATTTCCTTTTTGCCGTACAGCTTGGGTGCTTACCATTAGTCTCTCTTCCAGATTGCTGATCTGTTCTGCGTTCTCTAATCTGTTGATTACCTCTAGTGTATTTTTCATTCCATTTATTGTATTCTTCAATGCCCATCCTTTTTAATATTTTCTCTTTGTTGAAGTTCTCACTGAATTCATCCACTCTTCTCTCCAGTTGGTGTGCATCTCTATGATCATTACTATTTTTTTTTTTTTTTGAAGTTTGAAATGTTTAGCAGATAGCTTGGTTATCTCTATTGTATTTAGTTCTTTTTCTGAGGCTTTGTCTTCTTTCATTTGAAGCACGTTCCTCCGTCTTCTCATTTTGCTTGACTTTCTGTGTTTGTTTCTGTGAATTAGGTGGAACAGATATTTCTCGTAAACTTGAAGGAATGATCTTGTGTATGGTCATTCCATGTGTAGCTGCATGTGCCTGGTGACTTTGGCTGGCTGGCTGAAGTTGTAGCTGGTGGTCCTGGGGTACTCTGTGCTGGGGTGCCCTGGTGGGATGGCCTGAGCTGGAGTGGGTGTGGGCTGGGGTGGTCCTAGGGCTCTCTGCATAGAGGGTGCCCTGGCAGGACTGTTGAAGCTGAAGTAGGTGCAAGCTGGGTGCTCCCGGGGGTCTCTGCGCACAGAGTGCCCTGGTAGGACAGTTGAAGCTGAAATGGGCATGCGCCAGGATGGTCTCAGGGTTCTCTGTGCTGAGGACAGCTGAAGCTGAAGTATATGCAAGTTGAGGTATGCTGGGGTACTCTGTGTAGGGGTGCCCTGGTGAGTTGTCTGGATCCGAAGCAGGAATGGGCAGGGTGGTCCCCAAGCATTGCACGTAGTGGGTACCCTAGTGAGTCATCTGGAGCCAAAACGGGTGTGTTCTTGGGGAGTTCTGCATCAGGGTTGCCCTGGCAAGTTGTCTGGAGCAAAAGTGGTGTTTTGGGGTGCCTTGTGCCTGTGTCACCTTGGCAAGACAGCTAGCACTGCACGGGGGAGCTGACCAGGGATGTCGTGTGTGTTGTGCTGGGGTCACATGGGTGAGGTGTCTAGGGCTGGTGTGAGATGGGTCCTCGGGTTTATTGAGGTGATATGCCAGCAAGTCACCAGGACCCTGCTTCTGTCCATGCTGTCAAGGTGGAGCCTTGACCCCTCCAACCTGGATAGAGTTCCAGCAGCTCCCCCAGCCATTTCGTGGAGTTCTAGAGCTGAATTCTTTGTAATCTAGTTACTCTTTTAAACCACGGCCTTTTTTCTCTGCCCCAGGGAAGATAATCTGCTTATGGTCCCTCAGTACTATCTGTCCCTGATGCAGTTCACAGTGATGGGTGGGGGTTCGTTTCGTTACCCTGTGTCTGTTTCTCTTGCCTTTCTCTATGTGGTCTCTCTATCTTTTGTTGTGCAGAAGCTGTTCAGTCAACCCTCAGTTCTTCAGGAGGAATTGCTCTATAAATAGGTATAGATTTGGTGTGTCCTGTGGAGGTGAGTTCATTGCCATCTTGGACCAGAAGTCCTAGGCTTTTTTTAAGCAGGCACACCAAAAACTTTCTAGCCTTCATCATAACCCAGTTCCAAAGCCACTTCCATATTTTAGGTATTTTTTACTGCACAACTCCATTTCATGGTAACAAAATCTGTGTTAGGATTCTCTAGAGAAATAGAATCTAGAAGGAGATTTATTTTAAAGAATTCATGCATGTGATTACGTGGGCTGACAAGTACCTAGACCTACAGTTGGGCAAGGTGGAGACTTACGATAGCTGATGGTATAGTTTAAGTGTGAGTCTGAAGTCTTATGAACTGGGAGAGCCAGTAGTTTGATTGTAGGCTCAGGCCTGCTAGACAAGGGTAGTAGGGTTGAGATTCAGGAATAGTTGATGTCCCAGGTTGAAGGCAGACAGGAAGGAGGAATTCTCTTATTTGGGAGAGGGTTAGCCTTTTGGTCTCTTCAGACCTTCATCTGATTGGATCAGGTTCACTCACATTAGGGAGAGGAATCTCCTTTAGTCAGTCTATTGATTTAAATGTTAGATTCATCCAAAAACACCTTTATAGAAACACTAGGATAATGTTTGATGTAATATCTAGGTACTTTGTGGCCCAGGCAAGTTTACAGGTAAAAGGAAGCATCACAGGTCACATTTCCTACTTTTTTGTGTGTATATGTCTGGTTATTTTGGATTTATGTTGAATAGTGTGAATTATATAGTGTAGGCAATCTGGATTCTATTATATTCATCCAAAGAGTGTAAATTCTTTTGGTTTAGCAGGCAGTTAATTTGGCTGAACACAAACCCTAAGCTGTTGTCTCTGCTGTGGTGGGCAGCAGATGAAATCTTTGTTCAATTCTTTTTTCCTTAGCTGGGCACTGGGAGTTGTTCTATTCCTATGTAGTTCAGAAGACAGCTACAGGTTTGGGCTAAGTTTACTGCAGAATTTGAGACTCTCCTTCTGTGGCTCTCTCCCTTCTGGGAGTTAATATAGTTGATTCTAACTCTGTCCTCTAGTCTGGTGGTGTATTTGAATTACAATAGTTCATTTATCTCATTTTCTTGCAAGGTAGTTGCTTGTTCTTATATTTTTCAAATTTCAGTGTAACGAATAGAAGCATGTTTCTTTTTTTTAAAGATTTTATTTTATTTATTCACCCCCATTTATTTATTTATTTATTTATTTATTTATTTATAGCGCACATGAGTGGGGTTGGGGTCAGAGGGGGAGAGAGAATCTCAGCGTGGAGTCTGATGCAGGGCTTGATCTCACAATCCTGAGATCATGACCTGAGCCGAAATTAAAAGTTGGATGCTTAACCGACTGAGCCACCCAGGTGCTCCTAAGATTTTACTTTCAAGTAATCTCTACACCCATCCTGGGGGCTTGAACTCACAACACTGAGATCAAGAGTCACATGCTCTAACCAACTGAGCCAGCCAGACACCCCTAGAAACATTTCTAGCTTATAATTGGTTACATTTTTTAAAATCTGCTTTCTTGATGCTTTTTGGGAAAAGTTAAATGTGAGGTTTAGTTAACATCCATTATCTCATATAGATATAGTAAAAGGAAAATAAATTTCTCCTGTGGTGAGAACTTTTAGATCTACCCTCTTAACAAGTTTCCTGTGTATCAAATAGCAGTGTTAACTATAGTCTCCATGTTGTATATTACATCCCTAGGACTTATAACTAGAAGTTTATACCTTTTGATTACCGTCCTCCAGTTGTACCTCCCCTCACCCCCTGCCTCTGGTAACCACAAGACTGATCTCTTTTTCTATGAATTTGGTATGTTTTTAAATTTGTTTTAGAGTCCACATATAGGTGAGATCATACAGTGTTTATCTTTCTCTGACTTAGGCAGTGTAATGCCTTCAAGGCTCATCCATGTTGTTGCAAATGGTAGGACTTCCTCTTTTTTTATGTGTATCACAAGTTTATCCTTTCCTGCTTTGTTGGTCACATTGGTTGTTTCCATGTCTTGGCCATTATAAATAATGCTTCTGTGAACATGGGGGGGTGCAGATATCTTTTTGAGTTAGTGTTTTTGTTTCCTTTAGAAGTATTTCCAGAAGTAGAATTGCTGGGTCATATAAAAAATTTTTTTTGAGGAACCTCCATACCGTTTTTCATAGTGGCTGTACCATTTTATAGTTGCACCAGCAGTCCAGAAGGGTTCCTTTTTCTTCATATCCATGCTGGCGTTTGTTATCTCTTCTCTTTTTGTTGGTGGATCTGGCTTATTCTTCAGTCTAAGTAGGGCATTAATGACATTTTGGGCTGTATAATTCTTTGTTGTGGAAGACTATCTTGTGCACTGTAGGATGTTTAGAAACATCCCTGGTCTACCGTCTACCCATTCAGTCCATCGCCCCCCCCCCCCCCCCCCGCAGTTATGACAAGCAAAAAATGTCTCCTGGGGGGGGCGCAGAATTACTGAGCTCAAGTCTAATGAGAAAAAAACAGCTAAGTTATATAGACTTTTTGTGTGTTCTAATTACACTGTGCTGTTTACAGGTAAATAGTTCTTGTAAAGAAGATGACTCTAAACAGAAGCAACCAAACAAGAAAAAGAGGATCATCTATGATTCAGGTAATATTTCTTCTGAGGAGCTTTGAACTTTTAAAATAATTTTGTATTCCTCAGAACAGTGTTTTCCAAACTGATGTTCTGTGACACACAGCTCTCTCTGATGTTATAATAGGTCCTCTGAGGAGAGGGCTGTATGCTCAAAGTTGGAAACAGTTTTATTATACTGTAGAACTTATCAGAGCTGAAATGTGTTACTGTGTTAAATGTTTGTTCGGGGGTGGGTATATAATATATATAGCATGTCTTAGACTTACTTTGAATATGGCATATTTATTTTTTAAAATATTCATACTAACTTCTCTTGCAGCTGAGCTTCTTGGAAACTGAATTTGAAAAACAGTGCCTTAGAATATTGCTTTAGAAACAAAGATCTTAAATTTAATTTTTGTGCTTTTAGTCTGGTCCTTTTTTGTTGCATTTAAAATGGGACAAGCGCCATATACAATATTTGAATACACTTCTAAGATGGGGAGCGTGTATTTTTTGCATGCCTTTGATGATACGTTAAAATAATGGTAGAATTCAGAAAGTTTTAGGTTTTACTTTTGTGGAGAAAATCCATCTGGTGTGAATTCTTAAAATTAAAAAGGTAAGCATTTATGGATTGTTAGGGTTTGACAGTGATAGCAAAGATTCTGACTCCATCCTAAAAATACTTGAGTCTTTATTTTGAGTCTTTTACTGCTGTATATCGTAAGGAATTTGAAATAAATACACATCCCCATTCCCTGGGAGTTTCTGTCTTTTGGGAAACTGGAAATTGAATTGTTTGATGCAGTTTAGGATAATATGAAACAGGATTTATAAATGCATGGTTCCGAGGAAAAGGAAGGATACTAAAGTTTATGAAACTTCTATTTTTGTACTACTTTGTCTTGGTTTGTATTTAAGTTTCTCGGGTGGTTATGTTTTGGTAGACAGACCAGTGCTCCAAAAGATGTCCATACCCTAATTCCTAGAACTTGTGAATATGTTAGGTTACATGACAAAAGGGAAATTAAAGTTGTAGGTGGCATTAAGGTTGATAATTAGATGACCTTAAAGTAGGGAGATTATCATGGATTATCTGGGGGTGGGCCCATTGTATTCACAAGGAAGGTGGAGGCAGGAGAGGGCGGGGGAGAGCTAGAGAGCGTGAGAGATACTAACTGTGGAAGAGAGAGAACCAGAGAGATGGCAGCATGAGAAGGATTTTGCCTGATGTTCCTGGCTTTGAAGATGGAGGAAGGGAACCATAAACTAAGGAATATTAGCAATCATTAGAAACTGGAAAAGGCAGGGAAATGGATTTTTCCCTAGAGTATCCAGAAAAGGATCATAGCGCTGCTGACACTTTGATATTAGCCCAGTGAGACCCATATGGGATTTTTAACCTCAGAACTCTAAGATAATGTATTTATGTTGTTTTAAGCCACTAAATTTGTGGTGATTTGTTATGGTAACAAAAGAAAAGTAAGACAAAGGCTTAACACAAGTAGAAGTAACTTGCGAGAATTCACAGTAAGAGTTTTGCCTCGAAATGGGCCTTGAGGAATTGGTTAACAAAATCACTTTAAAAACACACTGTATTTTACTGTTTCTTTTGAGAGTTTTGTTTGATTTTCCTCTCATGTACAGATTCAGAATCAGAGGAGACAGTGCAGGTAAAAAATGCCAAAAAGCAACCAGAAAAATTGCCATTGTCTTCTAAACCTGGTAAAATTCTGCGCCAGGATCCTGTTACGTACATTTCAGAAACAGGTAAGGTACTGAATATGTTTATTGTCTAGAGAGGAGTGGTGTGTGTTATGTTCTTGAGCTTTTCAGTCTGGATGTACCTCTTTCACTTTCAATGGAATTTCTGTTGCCTTTTTTGCTTTTTTCGTTTATATTTGTCAGAGGAAGGCTGTAATCATTATCTTTGGCATTTTCTGTGGGTTAAGGGCCATTGTAAGGACCAATTACAGGAGAATTAGCCTTGGGATTTTTTTAGGTGATTTTTTTTTTTTTTTAAGATATATCTATTTATTTTAGAGACAGAGAGATTGTGTGTCAGCATGAGTGGGGGAGGGGCAGAGGGAGAGAGAGCATCCCCAAGCAGACTCCCCACTGAGGGCATAGCCTGATGTGGGCCCGATCCCAGGACTCTGAGATCATGACCCAGTCCGAAACAAGGAGTCAGCCATTTAACCGACTGAACCACCCAGGTGCCCCTAGGTGTTCTATATTGAATAAGCTGAAGTTCTATCTTGAATCATAAATTAAAATATTATTGGTGTGTTTTAAAACTTCTTTTTTATGTAAGTTTTTTATCTTGCATTCTGAAGTCATAATCTAAGTATATAACGGTTATTCATATTTGTGTTTTATAAAATCTAACACAGGGGCACCTGGGTGGCTCAGTCAGTTAAGCACCTGACTTTGGCTCAGGTCATGATCCCAGGGTCCTGGGATCGAGCCCCTTGGCAGCTCTGCACTCAGCAGGGAGTCTGCATGCCCTTCTGCCCCTTCCCTCACTCTGCTCACTTGCTCTCTCTCAAATAAATAAATAAAATCTTTAAAAATATGTAATCTTGCACAGGTGTGACCTGAATTCTTTGTATTCTCTTGTGACACTAAAGACTTTAGTGCTGACTTTTTAAAAGATTGTTTTTGTACTTAAATTTATTTGATCTGTTTTGAGTGGTCAAAAAGCAAAAGACATTTGTAAATAATTGTACAGTAATCTTAAAATGGTAAAATAGTATAAATGATTGTTTCATAGATAGTATTCATTTATGGTGAGGAACTCTGAAGTGTCACCTGAGGAAAAAATCTCAGATGTGTTCATTGTAAAGTCATTTTGATTCTGGCATTGTTAACTACTAGAGGAGACCGTAACAGGAATGAAAGGTTAGATGTAGTAATCGTCAAATTCACAGAGCCTGTTGAATGGGGTCCTGCATAGAAATGCTTGCAGGGGCCATGAAAGCATCTCATAGGCTACTGATTTGTTTATATTGAAGAAAACCTCTGAAACTATTATTTTAAGCACTCTTTTACTTGTATTGCTAGTGAAGTGAATACACCTGGTTTGAAGAGATAGGGTAAAAGCTACATAATTATTTTGGCACAGCATATTACAACTTACATTCAACAAACATTTATCGAGTGTTTTTTACATCCCGGATACTAGGTGCTGTAGATACAGAAGATGACCAAAGACTCCCAAGTACTGTAGGAGTCGCTGGAGGCAGCGATAAGTAGTCAGGCAGAGTGCGTAAGTGTCAGATTTGATCTGGCCCTTGAGGGATGCGCAGGAGATGGAGGGAAGAACGTGTCAGCTTGGGGAGATGACATTATTTAAGGCATAGCATCCAGCACAGGGGTTGGTATGTTCATAGGACACAGAAGAGACTGCTTGCCCACGTGATGGGGAGTGGTGGGAGGTAGAATGAAGGAAGACCTTGAAAGCTAGGCAGATGAATTTAGACGGAACATAGCAGGGAAAAGGGAACCATTAAAGTGTTTGAAGAGAGTTGTGGAATGATGAAAGTAGTATTTAAGGGTGATTGATAGATTGCTAGTGTTCAGGGTGGGATGGAGAATATAGAAATTGTAATGAGGGAAGTTGAGGCATTTACTAGGAGTGAAGTAATGAGGGACGTAAAACGTTTGCAATAGTAAGGGACTGATTTATAAACATTTTTGAGAAATGAGTTACAAATTAGGTGTTTGGATTACCTATGGTACTATTAGGATAATTGGAGAATTGATGTCATTAGCATGTTTAAGAGTTTTTTTGTTATTTAAAATTTTTTTGAATATTATTTTCATTTATTTATTTATTTAAGAGATTTTTATTTATATATTTGCCAGAGAAGAGAGAACAAGCAGGCGGAGTGGCAGGCAGAGGGAGAAGCAGACTCCCTGCTGAGCAAGGAGCCTGATGCAGAGTCCATCCCAGGACCCTGGGATCATGACCTGAGCTGAAGGCAGATGCTTAACTGACTGAGCCACCCAGGCGTCCCTATTTTCTTTTATTTTTTTGAATAATCTGTACACCCGACGTGGGGCTTGAACGCACAACCTTGAGGTCCAGAGTGTCATGCTCTACTGACTGAGCCTGCCAGGTGCCCCTTGTTTTTTTTTTTTTTTTTTTTTTCCTTTGTTTTTTCCCCCCAATTACAGCTTTATTGAGATACACAGTTCACCTCTAAGATTTTAATAGTATTGGAATTTGTGGATATAGGTCCAAGTTTTTGGAGATATAAAACTTTACTTACAGTTATGGGCTGTTACTTGAGAGTGTGCAGGTACTCATGGTAGATAAATTGGTCTGTAAGTAGGCAATGAAATGGGAAAGAAAGTCCTTGTGTTGTAGAAGGAACCTGAGCCTGGAAGGTCAGAAGCCCTGCCTGAGGGTCCATCTTTGGTTCCCATCTAACAGCTGTTTGAGTCTGTCTCACTTTCTATAAAGCAGAAACCTAATTGAATAGGCTTGTAGTGGAGACTTACTGGAATGATGCATAGGAAAGAACCAGACCCAGTGTCTGAAGGCAGTCCAAAGGAAAGGTGGTCCAAAGGAAAAATGAAAAAGAAAAACAAAAGAAGCCCACAGATGAGCTTTGTAGGGTCTCAGAGACATTTATTTGATAAAATTGTTCAAATGATCAAAAACAGAATGTAGGTGACATGGACTATTTTCTGTAAACTTTTTGGTAAGCTGAGATATTTCTTCATTATGGCAGAGGCAGACTGACTCTTTAACCTTTTTGTTCTATTGCTAAATATCTGCTCAGGCACATTGTGCAAATGCACTCTTCTATTAAGAGATCCCCCTCTGAGATCTGGCCACCTTTGTGAAGTTTTGAATATGTGGGAGGGATACTAGAAACAGTATGGTGATAGGTTTATTATGGAACTGAAGGTGGTGTGATCAAGCTTTCCAGTGACACCCTGGAAACGTCAAAGTTAGTGTGCAGACAGCCGTGGCCTTCAACTGTGGATCAGTTGGCTATCCTTATCTTGTGATTTTAGGTACACAGAAGGGTCAGACGATTTAAGCTCTGATTACAGATTTTCTTTAACATGGGATCGTTTATTTTAGACCAGGTATTTTCTAATGTTATTTTCTGAAGAGATATCCAGCACTTTATCTGAAATTTCTGTGAACGTTATCAGTGTTTATGTCATTATGCTGGTGGCATGTACATGAGAAAGTGAACATTGTCCTTTTTTGTAGCTGAAAATCTTGGTGTGGGATGTACCTAATAGGATGTTTGGTATTAATTACATAGTATTCTGTTTTTTCTTAGAATTACGATACAGGAAAAAGCTAGTTCTTTTCTTGCCTGTATTTATCTTTTCGTACTTTTTTATTCCTTGAAATGACAGGTGCATGGGAAGAAAAATAAGCCCTTTTTCTTATTTTTCTTCCCTCTATAAGAGAATGAACTGTTAAAAAGCAGTCCATAATAAAATCAGAAATATAAAGAGTTTTAAGAAAGGTGCAGCTTCTTGAAATTAGTAAGTTGGAAAATTCTTCACCTTAAAATAGTTTTAAAAAATGATTTAGTTTTTTTTAAAGCTAAAACTATAGTTTTTCAGTAGTGGGTCATGAATAAATATTCACATTATAAATGTAAATATTTACATTATTAGTATAAGGTTAAATAAAATATTTGTGGTAATAATAATTTAAAAATAAAAAGTCTAACCTAAAATGTATTGTTGATTGGGAGCTTGGAGCATCTTTTGGAAAAGGATTATATGATAGTGATTCAGTTTTAAAACCCTGTTAGTAACAGAAGAAACAGGGGCACCTGGGTGGCTCAGTTTGTTAAGTAGCTGCCTTTGGCTCCGGTCATGATTCAGGGTCCTGGGCAGCCCCACTTTGGGCTCCCTGCTCAGCAGGGACTCTGCTTTTCCCCTGCCCTGTCCGGGTTCGGCTCATGCTCTCTCTCTCTCTCTCTCTCTCAAATAAATAAAATCTTTTTAAAAATTAACAAAAGAAACACTTTTTGCTTCATTATTCCGTTTTATTTTTTATGAACCAGTTTTGGTTTGGTACTTTCCTTGCAGTATAGTATTTGTAGTGTTTAAGAGCATGAGCTCTTGATTCAGACTGGCTGGGTTAAGCTTCATTTACCTTCCCCATGTCTTAGTTTCCTCATTTGTGAAATGGGTATTATTAGTACCCACATCAGAGGCCTTTGTGATGATCAAATGAGATAATCCTTGAAAAGCATTTAAAACAGGGTCAGGCATATAGTAAATGCTCAATAAGTATTAACTGTTAGTTTTACATTTTAATTTGGTTGTATCCCTGCATATGTCTTTAAAGACTATGCTGAAGACATTTTGGTTTTGCTTAAGTACTTAGGACTTTCTATTGATTATGTACCTGTGCTTCAGAAATTTAGAAATTGTATGTGACCCACTTATGTTGTGGCAGTGCACTGTCCAGTATGGCAACTACCAGTTACTTGTGGCTGTTCAGCACTTGAAATGTGACCAGCTCAAACTGAGAGTATTTTAAGTGTAAGGTACAGATTTCAAAGGATTAGTATGAAAAAGAGGTAAATTATCTTAATTTTTTAGTATTGATTATATGTTGAAATGAAAATAAGTTGGATATGTTGGGTTGAATAAAATATGTTGTTAAAATTAATTTCACTTGTTTCTTTTTTCCTTTTTTTAAATGTGGTTATGAGAAAATTTAAAACTCTCTGTGTAGCTCACGTTTTATTACTGTTGCATAGGGGCTTTATATAAACAACGAGAAAAATTTAGGAAATAACCTTAATTTAGAAAATAACCTACTTCATTCAAGTGCTTTTTTTATATTGTTATACAGTTCTTTAGGCTATATCATACTGATCTTTAGGCTTATTGTTTAGCTCTATGACCTATTTTTCATCATTACTTTTATTAAATCTGTCTTCTATTGATTTTTAAAGTACTTTGATTACATTAATCTCCCAAATTATAGGGAAAGGAAAAAATGGCTTATAAACATCTTCATAGCTAACCACTGACTCTAGTAAAATGTTCTTGTAAGTTGGTAAAAACCCAAATACTTGTTGTCCTGGGTAAATATATTTACTTTTAGCTGTTTAATGAAGTGAGAGACCTTGAGTTTTGTTTGGCAAAGATGACCTTTTATTAGGCAGTTTCATCAGGGGCTCGTGTTTGGTTGAGAATGATGGGGGTTTTTCCCTGTCTTGAAAGTCGTTTATGAGTGGTAATTTTAATTGAGCACATAATTCCAAAGACAGTGTTCTTGAAGTTATAATGATTTTTGGGATGTTAAATGGGAAAAAATTGGGAATGTGGTGGTCTCCAATTCACCACGTAATACTAGTGACCTGTGACTTGGGAAAATAGTAGGCGGAAAATATTGCTGAGGATGTGTGTGTAACAATCTCTTTTGCTGATTTTTAGAGGCATATAGTTTTGTTTACCAGACAAATGGGGATAGATGATGTATAGGATAAAGAACTTTCTTAGATGTTTTCAGGAAAACTAGGGTGATTGAGCCTGAAAATTTCTTTGAAATGAGAGGAAACTAAGAACTGTGTATTACAATTCTTTGATTTTACTTGTTCGAAAATTAATATTGATTTGTACACTAAGACTCTATAAAAAAAACTAAATTTATCATTTTAGGGGATGAGAATTTATATTAATATAACTTTAAATTACCTAAGTAACACATTTAACCACATTCTCACTGAAAAAGAAGTAAACAATTCAGATGAAAATGTTTTATTCCCTCATTCATCCCTTTTGCCTTAGGTAGCTATATAAATAAAAAGTATATACACACATCCGTATGGATATACACACACGCACTTGTATTTGAGTGGCCTTTTATTACAAAATTTCTGTAGCTTGCTTTTTCATAACTTAATGTCTTTGACTCTCTCTTTCCCTCCCTCCCTCCCTTCCTCTCCTTGTCTCCCTCCTTGCCCCTTCCTCAGCTTATGTCTCTTTGTTTCAATACAGAAAGATTCCTATCTCATTCTTTTAAACTTCTGTATGGAATTTAATAGTGTGCATTCAATTTTTTTCATGTTCTTATTTTGGATATTGGATTATTGATGTGTGCACATACCTGTTTATGCTTCATTGCAATGTAATATATTTAACAATAAATGGGTGATTCACAATGAAGAATATGATCCCTTAAAAGAGAATAGTATTTTTTTTAATGTTTTTTTTTTATTATATTATGTTAGTCACCATACAGTACATCCCTGGTTTTTGATGTAAAGTTCCATGATTCATTAGTTGCGTATAACACCCAGTGCACCATGCAATACGTGCCCTCCTTACTACCCATCACCAGTCTATCCCATTCCCCCACCCCCTCCCCTCTGAAGCCCTCAGTTTGTTTCTCAGAGTCCATAGTCTCTCATGCTTCATTCCCCCTTCTGATTACCTCCCCTTTCTTTATCCCTTTCTTCCCCTACTGATCTTCCTAGTTCTTATGTTCCATAGATGAGAGAAATCATATGATAATTGTCTTCTCTGCTTGACTTATTTCACTTAGCATTATCTCCTCCAGTGCCGTCCATGTTGCAGCAAATGTTGAGAAATCGTTCTTTCTGATAGCTGAGTAATATTCCATTGTATATATGGACCACGACTTCTTAATCCAGTCATCTGTTGAAGAGCATCTCGGTTCCTTCCACGATTTAGCTGTTGTGGACAATGCTGCTATGAACATTGGGGTGCATATGGCCTTTCTCTTCACTACGTCTGTCTCTTTGGGGTAAATACCCAGTAGTGCAATGGCTGGGTCATAGGGTAGCTCAATTTTTAACTTTTTAAGGGACTTCCACACTGTTTTCCAGAGCGGCTGTACCAACTTGCATTCCCACCAACAATGTAGGAGGGATCCCCTTTCTCCACATCCTCTCCAACAATTGTTGTTTCTTGCCTTGTCCATTTTTGCCATTCTAACTGACGTAAGGTGGTATCTTAGTATGGTTTTGATTTGAATTTACCTGATGGCTAATGATTTTGAACATTTTTTCATGTGTCTGTTAGCCATTTGTGTGTCATCATTGGAAAAGTGTCTGTTCATATCTTCTGCCCATTTTATGATTTGTTTGTTTCTCGTGTATTGAGTTTGAGAAGTTCTTTGTAGATCTTGGATACCAGTCTTTTATCTGTAGTATCACTTGCAAATATATTCTCCCATTCCATGGGCTGCCTCTTAGTTTTTTTGACTGTTTCCTTGGCTGTGCAGAAGCTTTTTATCTTGATGAAGTCCCATAAATTCATTTTATCTTTTGTTTCTTTTGCCTTTGGGGATGTGTCATGAAAAAGTTTGCTTTGGCCGATGTCGTAGAGGTTGCTGCCTATGTTCTCCTCTAGGATTTTGATGGATTCATGTCTCACATCGAGGTCTTTCATCCATTTGGAGTTTATCTTTGTGTGTGGTGTGAGAGAGTAGTCAAGTTTCATTCTTTTGCATGTAGCTGTCCAATTTTCCCCGCACCATTTATTGAAGAGACTGTCTTTTTTTCCACCGGATGTTTTTTCCTGCTTTATCGAAGATTAGTTGCCCAAAGAGCCGAGGGTCCATTTCTGGGTTCTGTATTCTGTTCCATTGGTCTACGTGTCTGTTTTTGTGCCAGTACCATGCTGTCTTTGTTATCACAGCTTTGTAGTACAGCTCGAAATCCAGCATTGTGATGCCCCCAGCTTTGTTTTTCCTTTTCAACAGTTCCTTGGTGATTCGGGGCCTTTTCTGGTTCCATACAAATTTAAGGACTATTTGTTCCAAGAGAATAGTATTTCTTGAGGTTCATTTTAAGGATGTACTTTACCTACCTATATTATGAAGAATAGATAGGGCTTCCACTTTCTGCTCCAGGGCACAGTGCTCTTATGAGGGTTCCCCCCGCACCTCCACCAGCAGCATTTGTATTTTCCTTTTGGCTTTTACTAACCTTATTGATCAAAGCACCACTAATAATATGTATTTTTTTGAACATGTGCTGCCATTAAGTCAGGTCTTTTCCAGTTTTCAGGTCCAGAAAAGGGGGACTTTACACTTTATTAAATTTCTTTCTGAAAGAAACTCTTACATCTTTTTTTTTTTTTCTTAAGAAATTTAAACAAAATTATTAGAGAGAGCACTCATGCACACCTATGTGGTGGGGGGAGGGACAAAGGGAGAGGGAGGGAGAATCCCAAGCAGGCTCCGTGCCCAGTGTGGAGCCTGATACCAGGGCTCAGTCTGAAATCGACCCTGAGATCATGACCTGAGCCAAAATCAAGAGTTGGACGCTTAACTGACTTAGCCACCCAGGTACCCTGAAGCTCTTATATTTTTATCTTGTTAGATTCCAGGCTTTTGTATCCTCATCCAGTCATTTATTTAACAATACTTAACAATATTAAATCCTCACTAATTTATTTATTCAACAAACATCATGTGTTCACTGTACATAATAGTGTACTGGATAATCTATGAAATAGATAAAAGAATAAAGCATAGTCTTGTCTTCAAGGGCTTAGAGTTCACTGGGGAGATAAGTGTTTTATATAAAAATTATATAAGGAAAAAATTAACAGTGATAAAAATATCTTCTAAGGATTTGAGGAGAGAGGTAACTTGTATTTTGGAGGTTCAGGAGACATTTCCTGGTGGAGAGAGAAGTTTGAGATAAATGTGAAAGGTTTGGAAGAATTTAACATGGAGATTTAGGTACTGTGTGTACTAGAAAGAGAGAATAATGTGTGAGCTTGGAAATCAATAGCGCTGTTTCATATGCATCATTCATTACTTTCTAACCTAGTCTAGAAAGAGAAAATCTATTTTAAAAATTCATCTTATAAACTTTTACAGATTTACATGATTAATACTACCTAGTGTTGTAGCTCATATGTATTTTTTTAATGAAGAAACTTTTTTTTAAAAAGATTTATTTATTTTAGAGTAAAATAGTGTACAGTGAGTGAGTGGGGGTGGGGTAGGGGGAAGAACAGAGGGAGAGGGAGAATCTCAAGCAGACGCCATGCTGAGCAGGGAGCCTGAGGTGGGGCTCGATTTCATGACCCTGCGATCATAGCCTGAGATGAAACTAAGAGTCAGATACTTAACTGACTGAGCCACCCAGGTACCCTGTAGCTCATATTTTCTTAATTATGGGATCTTCTACATAGGAGTCTCTTACTTTATTTGAAAGTAAAGAACAAAAGGCAGGGAGAATTCTACCATAATAATAAAATAAATTTCATCTTGTATACTACTATACATTTTTTTTCCAAAGCACTTCTGACTTCGTGGAATGGAATAGCATTATTATATGGCTTATAATATCCATCTCATTTGATCTTCAGATCTATCTAGTATTAGGGACGACTTACTTAACAGAAAGCTTAAGGAAGCAATTTTGAATTCTAAAGTTGCACAAAGTTTTACTGTGCAGTAGTTCTTTGGATATTCCTCATGTACTTATTTTTTCATATCCTCTGATTTCATATCTTCTACAAATTTGATAAACATAGCTTTGTATTTCTTTCCAAAGCATTGGTAAAATTATTTAGTATTAAGAGACAGTTAAAGGGGCGCCTGGGTGGCATAGTGGTTAAGCATCTGCCTTCGGCTCAGGGCGTGATCCCGGCGTTATGGGATCGAGCCCCACATCAGGCTCCTCCGCTAGGAGCCTGCTTCTTCCTCTCCCACTCCCCCTGCTTGTGTTCCCTCTCTCGCTGGCTGTCTCTATCTCTGTCGAATAAATAAATAAAATCTTTAAAAAAAAAAAAAAGAGACAGTTAAACCTTTTCCAAAACTGACATGATCTATTATCAGCACCTTGGATATAGCTTTTCTGTTTCTTATGAATGGTTGTTCAATTACTTATGGGTCTTAATGACTACTGTTACTTATCTTGTATTTCTTCATCTTGCCATAAATCAGTGCTTCTCAATCAAGGGTGACTTGCCTCTCAGGGAACTGTTGGCAGTATCTGGAGACAGTTTTGGTTGTCACAGCTGGCAGGTGCTATGGTGTCTAGTTGGTAGAGATGCCTACTGAACATTGTACGATGTGCAGGAGAGCTCCCTACAGAAGGATTATTTGGCTCAATGTCAATAATGTAGAGGTTTTCCAATGTAGAGGTTTCCCAGCCTTACCCTGTCAGAAGAGAATTTGGTGAATGTTTTGTTGAACTCCAGATAGTCCTTGTTTCTGGATTCATTTCATCTGCTAGTCCTGTAACTTCTAAAATAAAGAAGCGCTTAGGTCAGCATAGTTTATTCCTGGTGATCTCCATCTTCTGTTGAATATTCCTTTTGACCTGCTCTTGATGTTATTGCACAGAATTGTCACTAAACCTTTCCTTTTCTATAGTTCTGTGGTTGGGGATCTGCCTTTCTCTTTTTGGCAATGAGGAGTCCATTTCTTGTTTCAATCTTTAGAGACTTCGTTTTATAGGTGATTCAAAGGTCACTGAGACTGCTTTAGCAGTTTTAGCCAGATTCACATTAACTGAAACATCTTTATAAGAGCTAGGTGCTTTCTTACAATCTTTTTTGCCTGATAGTTTGTTCTTCAGGCCTCTTTTAATAGTGCATATTGTGAAACCTGAAAAAACTAAGTGGCATATGGAGCACCAGAGTATCTGGAATGATTAATGAGGTTCCGAAGCATGTTTGAAAATGAACAGACTTTTGTTTTATTCTTGTGACACATATCTTACTGTCAGGCACTTGTGAAACTATGAGAGACACAGAATTGTATTCCAGGATGCCAAGGAAACAGGATTATATTAGGAAAATATAATTAAATACTAATAAAATAATATACAGGTGATCTATACTTGGCTTTAGTACTGAGACAGTTTTGTTACCTCCTCTGCTGTGTGGGGAAGTGGAACGTGAATGGAAGTGGGGAATTGCATTGCCAAACCACTCCCTTTACTCTTCGTGGCCAGTCAGGTTTCCTTCTGGTGCCTGTTTCCTACTGAGGAATTGTAAGGAGCTGTGTGTGATGTACCTGTGATATACCTGTGATACACCTGTGTGCTACTGTCCAAGCCCCCCCACAACTTACTGCTCTGGTGGGGCCTTGACACCTGTGTGGTGGGTAACATCACAACACAGGCCGGTACTTTTTCTCTTATTTATCATTACTCACCTCACTAGGCCTCGCAAATTATAAAATGGGTTTATTTAAAAGATATAATGAACTGTTTGACTGAGAGGGTTTATTGGTACTGAACCATGAGCTCTCTTAATTTCTTGATTAAAGATGAGCAGTCTCAGGTTGATTTAATTATACTGAAGAACAGAGTCTTAAATTCACCACATAAATGGTGCAAAGATGGTTATGTTTAGTTTCTCTTCCATCTACTTAACAAGTGTTCATTGAAGGCTTGGCATATGTATGAACCTTTATTTCTAAAACCAAAATGACAGTTTGGGTTTTTGACCTAAGGACGTGTTGAAAAAGGAACTTTGTAGGAAAAGGCTCTAAAAACTCAGATCCCCTTTTTAGTTTTTGACTAGTCTTTGCTAAATAAATTATTTTTAATCTCTGTAACCAGATCTCTCTTGAGATCTCCATTAATTTGGTTTTTGTGTGTTCCAGACTGAAGGAAAGAAAATCAGAATCCCAAACTCTGAGCAGGATGAACTTCATAATTAGATTTTTTTTCCTTTTTGGTTTGTAAATAGATTTCTGTATGGACCTGCACATTGTTTTCTTTCTCTTTCATTTGCTATCCTTTCTGAATAAATGAATGTATCTAACTCAGAGTGGCAAAGCAATCTGCTCTCCCAGGCAATTCCTCTGCTGTATGTTGGGTAATGCTGGTTTACTTGGTGATTGTTACCACATTTGAGGTTATGTTGTGTATAAATAAAAATAAATGGTGTTTTTATAAGGAGACATATCCTGGAGGGAGATTCTGAGTGTTCAATTGCCCATGATTTTCAACTAGGTCTAAGAAATTGGAGTTAGATCTATTTATCATTATTGTATTATAAGTTTCTGGGGAGAAGAGAACACAGTTTGCCTTTGGCTTCTGACAGTGCAGGAACAAATTTAGGCTCATTAAAAAATAAGAACAAATGTTAAAAAAGAAAAACAATCATAACTTTATCTGGAATGTTTTCTTTCTACACACTGTGTAGGATTGTAAAATATTTATTTTACGTGAGGATGGTCATGGCAGCACCTGTTAAATGACTTATCCTCTGCAAGCAGCTGATTGCATTGTTCTTATCTTTGGTCTCTTTTGCCTTCTTTTTCCATAATGTATTGGTATAGCCTTTGAAATATTAAGGGCTAGAGGAGTTTTAAGACAGCCAGTTCAGAAGTCATAGTTGAAAGACAATAGGACTACTGCCTTCTTCAGGTTTTCTGGTTTTCTAAGGCAAGATGGCAGAATGCTTTCAGATATGTCTGTGACTTTATAGAACACCTTATTTTTCTATATTCTCCTTAATGAAATCCTCTGAATTTATAAGAAATACCTCCTGTGCTTGGGATCGTGAGTTTACTTTTTTTGGTGTTTTCCCCATAACTGTAAGAAGTATGAGGGAGTGCATAAATCACAGAGTACTAAATAAGTGTCAAATCAAGCAAGCCAGTCTTTTTTATTTATTTTTTTCTCTTTTCACAGCTGTATTTCACTTGAATTGCTCGTACTTTCCAAGGGGCCTGGAGAGCTATTTATTTTGTGGTTAGCAGAGAAAAAGGGGCCTTGTATGCAGTTTTAGCTCAGTACAGTATAAACATAGTTGAAATTTTATGCAGAACACTTCCATATTTTTTTGAAAATTCATATGTAATTCCATTTTTACTCAGAAATTATGAAAATGCTTAAAAATTATGTCTGTGTTTGGGTTACAGTACATCGTTGGATCTATAGCTTGAAGACATTAAGTTTAAATTAGTGTATTCTAAGCCAAAAATTCAGAGAAAGGCTCTATTACCCTCCACTGTTATAAAAGAGATCTCTAGTAGAGAAGGCTCATGAAAAAGAAGATCCCCTTTTAGGGGTGACATTTATACCTGTAATGTTAAGGCTAACCTAAAAGAGCAAAGTGATGTATTTCTGTGTGTGTGTGTGTGTGTGTGTGTGTGTGTGTGTGTGTCTGTGTGTGTGTGTGTGTTTCCAGCTTAATTTTACTGTTACATAATTTTGAGCTTTGAAATTTAGGATTAAAATGACTGCATGGATCCGTTGTATGGCTAGACCACAATTTATAAAGCTCTTTCCCAGTTTTGATTATTTCTATTGCTTACATTATTCATGTTCGTAATAATGTGATGAATGTGTTTATATACAGATGTTTGTCAGTACCTGTGATTATCTCCAAGAACCATTGGGCTAAACGTTATGAACATCTGTAACGCTCTGTGTCTATTTTGCCAAATTGCTGTCTGGTAATTTATACTAGTTTATGTTTTTGCAATCAGTGTTTATATTTGAACAAATATCACAAATTCACCAATATTGAGCATAATAGTTAAAAAATCTATAAGACTTTCCATAGATTCTCAAAAATATAGAAGGAAAATCTTAAGAATTTGGTCCAGCATTTTGCAGAGGAGGACAGTGAAGCCCAGGTAATAAAATAGGGGTGCCTGGCTGGCATATTTGGTGGCACGTGCTACTCGTGAGCTCAGGGTTGTGAGTTTGAGCCCTGCGTTGGGTGTGGAGATTACTTAAAAATAAAAAAAAATCTTAAAAAAAATAAAATAGTAAGTTGAAGTCAGGTTGGAATTTTTATTATTTTTCTGGAATTCTGGTTCAGTGTTTGGATTAGAGATCACTATTTTATTATTTATTGAATGTCTGTTAAAACATGGCTAGGTGCTATACTGGGCACTTTGCTTTTTAAAAAATCTGATCTTCCCAATAACCCAAATGGTGAATGGCTTGAAACTGTTTTAACCATTTATAGGGACGAGGACCAAAGGAAGGAATGAGGTCAGTCTTCAAATGGTCAGTGTGAAAAAGGATGGAGTAAGGAAGGGGGAATTCACAGGGGAGTATTTTGGCTTAGTACAAGGAAGAACTTTTTTACTAAAGAGTACAGTAGTGCTAATCACTGAAGAAAGGGAAGATCACATCGAATGGCATTGCTGTGTGTTTGTCAGGAATGTGGAAAATGGGGTCCGTGCGTTGGGTAAGAGAGGGAACTAGTTGACTAAAGATAATGCATTAGAAAGAGTACATTAGAGTACCTCGCCGGTAGTTTAATGCTTGATAATAATAACTATTATTAATAGCAATTAGATAAAAAGATACCATGAACTCTCTGAAGCTAGTGACAGAATAAGCAAAGATGCTGATAAATAATGAAAGAAGTAAACAAAGGAAGATGGAAGGGAGGGAGAAAACTAAAGCCAAGCCCTTTCTGTCTCAGAAAGCCAAGGAGTCAGAGAGTTTCCAGAAGATAGTCAATTTGTTGTAAAATATTAGATCAAGGTTAAAAAGAAAGAGAAGTGTAATACACAGATGAAAAAGTGAAAAATCACCCATAATCTATCCAGAGATAAAAATTGTTAACATTTTATTGATTCTTCTCAAATCTTTGAATGTGAATTTCAAAGTATATCTATAAATATATATAGGTAGATATAAATGTGTCATTAAACATCCTGTTAAGTCACCTGCTTTTATCACGTAATAAACATATGAAGATGTCAGTAAATTTGGATATACATTATAATTTTCTGTTTCATAGAATTCCATTATGTGGTTGAACATACAATAGATATTTCAGTTATTTGTTTTCCCATTGTATAAACACTATTCACTTACCTCTGTGTTTGGTGCCACTGTCATAGTTGAGGCTATCTTTTTTTGCCTAAACTGTATTAGTCACTTAATTTTCCCTTGTCCTCCTGCAGGCTGTTCTCTATACTTTTGCGTGAACAAATGCTGTGACAAGCATTTTGGTGCATATATCTTTGTGTGCTCGTTCATTTATTTTGTTTAAATTCTTAGAAGTGGAATTGCTGGGTCCAATTAAAAGGTATGCATATGTAAGGTTTCACTACATATTGCAAGATCTTCCCCCATAAAGATTTTAAAAAACTTACCATCATTGCCTGTTAGGTATGTGAAGGTCCCATTTCCCTACATCCTTGCCAACAGTCTTTTTAATGTGATAATCTTAGAAATTTTTGATCTCACTAAATTTCATGTTAGCCTGTTACCTGTAAATATTTCCGAGATTGCTGGAGAAAGGATTGAACTAGGGATTGCAAGTATCAATACCAATATCATTCCCCTTTCTGAGCCTATACCAAATAGCGGCGATTGATCTTGTCTGAAGTTCTAAAGACAGATAAAATGTTTTAGCTAATGAGGGAGTTCTTGAGTAATTAGAGAAGAACTGTAACAGAAGAACAGTGATCCACTTGGTCCATTTAGTTCTGGGGTTTCCTGTCATACTGCTTATAAGCATGGCTGGATGTAGTGGAAATGGAATGTTACTGTTTTTGGCATTTTTAAAGTGGGGGGACAAACTAGTAGTGAATTATTTTGCAGAGACAATGTAATTTTGTTCTTTTATCATTAAGGTAATCGCTCCTCAGAAATAGAGTTGTTGAACTTAAACCATGTGAAAATTGTAAAATTTAATAAGCTCTCAGATAAGATTAGAAGCCTTATCTTATATACACTGGGATATGTTTTTAATTTTGCACCTACTGCCTAAGGAGATGTATTGGCTGTCTATACTTAGCAGGTTCCGGTTTTGTGTTTGTTTTGTTTTGTTTTTAATTAAAGTCATGATATCAACAGTGTTGGTCTTATTTTGAATCTTCTTTTAACGGTGCTTTGCATAAATTTTTTTGACTACTAAGTAGAATAGTTTGGTGAATGCTGCTGGCTTGGTTATGCTTCAGCTTAACTGAGTCTAGGGGTTTAAAATCAGCCATAAATTAAAAACATTATTTGGGTTTCTGTAATATAACAATTCATTATGTTGTTATCTTACAGAAAAGGAAAAGAGTTTCAGATTATATTCTTAATGGTTATTAGGATTTTCAAGGGTGATTTTCGTGGATGTTGTACTTAGGTGGAATGGTGATCATGTCGCCTCTCCTTTGCAAAATGATCTGAAGCAGACACTTTTCCCCACATCTGGCAGAGACAGAGGACTGATTGTAGGTAGCGAGAACAGATATATGAGTGACTGAGCCTGTTCTGCTGGCCGACTCGTTAACAATGTCTGAAATCTGTTAAGTATATCAAGCCGTGGATGTGCTTAGGAGGATTTATGAATGAATTTTTATTTTAAGCTTGAAGGTAGATTGATCATAGTTGAAGATAAATAAAGCAAGTATGCTTTAATTAAAATCTTTTGGTTGCAGGTTAAAACCTGCTTACTGTAAAAAAAAAAAAAAAAACCAAACCTAGCTTAATATAAGCAAAATGGAATTGGTTAGGCCATTGTCCCATCTCACTGAATGCAGGAATGACTCTTTATTACCTTAGTTTAGTCATGTTCAGCAAACTGATCAAGGGTAAGATTGGCCCTCATCTTGGTCAAGTGCCTACTCCTGGTCCAGTTGTTGGTGGCAAGGAGTATGGAGCCATCTTTTAAATTTATCCATGATTATTGCAGGCCTTTGGGGGGTAGCCTGAGGTGTAAATTCTTTGGGAATTTATAGTGAACAGTTCATTTGTAGTGAACAATTCATTTGTAGTGAGTTTGCTTTAAGTGACGGATTACTTTTTATGTTTAGTAATTGGAAACCTGTAAGGGTTATGCTTTGTAAAGTTCATAGTTTCATTTTAACATAGTAATTAGAAAGTAAGACTAAGTCCTTTTTGATTTTTACATATCTTAGGTACTTTCTTCTTTGAGATGACAACCACATAGTAACAGCACAGTGCCTGGCAAATGCTCTTGGTTGAATGAGGGAGTACTTGAGAGGAAGTGACTCACTCATATGGGGCCTTGCGCACCAAATTTATAAAGTGACCCCCTCCATCCCCAGGGACCTAGTCTTCATAATTGCCTTTTAGATTTTTCTTTTTATTGGATTTCTTTTGTTATTAGGCCAACACAGAGCTTTTTATCTTATGAATTACTGAACCAAACAAAAAAAGTTTATTGAGGTCCTTTTGAGGTACATTGTTGTATCTAAGCATTAGAAAGACTAGAAAGCTTAGAAAGACTTTTTAAAACCAGATGTTTAATGGGAACTTTTTATAAAGATAAAAATGTAACAAAACAAATGCTTAAAGTCTTAAAACGAAGGGGTGGGTATTGCTGGACAGTCCACCTTCATATATAGCTAGACTCTGACAACTTCTTGCCACCTCTGCAAACACCACCTAGTCCAAGGCGTCAGCATTTCTTCTGGAACAGCAGTAGCTTTCAACATGGTCTTCCTGCATTTCCTTTTACCCCTTGACAGTGTGTTCTCCAAAGGGTAGGACTTAACGTTGGATCGCTTATTACTGTGTTAAAATTTTTTCAGTGGATTCCCATTCTAAAATAAAACCTAACATCTTTCCATGACCTAGAAAGTCCCACATGATTTGGCCCCTCCTTCTGTCACCTTAAGTCTAGTGCTGTAACCCCTTCATTGTGCTGCAGTCCGATGACCTCCAAGCACACCACATTAAGCTTCTGCACTTGAAGTTTTCATTGCTGGAGCTGTCTTCATTGCTTTTCAAAGAGGTTTTCCCTGACAACCATAACTGATAGAGCACCGCTCATTTCTCTTTACTTCTTTCTTCCTGTTTTACTTTTTCTTTATAGCAGTTACAACCTGACAGCATACATTTGTTTACTTCTATATCTCTTTCTTCTTCTGGACTCCAGGCTTCATGAGGTCAGGGATTTTGTCTTTTTTATTCACTGCTATGTCCTCAGTGTCGGCGCATAATGGGTGCTCTGTAAATATTTGTTGAATAACATGAGTAAATAAATATATTTGTGTACTCCAGGTGGTAATTGGTTTAAATTGTTTTTTTACATCTGTGGTACTGGTAAATGTGAGGATGAGTATTGAATTCAGGAGATAGGAAGAAAAGAAATCAGCATTCTGTAGCTCTGGTGTGCTTTTTATAAAGCTCGTGGAAGTGGTTGCTTTATATAATTAGAATCGATGTTTTATAGTATTTGGTTATATTCCATTTAAGATGAAGAAGATGACTTTATGTGTAAGAAGGCAGCCTCTAAATCAAAAGAGAATGGAGGATCTACAAATAGTTATCTTGGAGCATCAAACATGAAAAAGAACGAAGAAAACACTAAGACCAAGAATAAACCTTTATCACCAATAAAACTTACCCCCACGTCAGTGCTTGATTATTTTGGAACTGGAAGTGTCCAAAGATCAGATAAGAAGATGGTAGCAAGCAAAAGAAAGCAGGTGAGTGTTCTACATGCAAGCAGGAATGTTCAGGATTTGTACCTAGTCACTCTTATATTAATAAGAGAAATTCGGATGTTAAAAATAGGCCAATATATTTTATTAATGAAAATAATCTTTCCTGTGATTATGGATAAAACATATTGCCATAATTTGAGAGGATGAAGAAGTTAGAATATTGCACATTTAATTTTTAAGATTTTATTAATTAATTTGACAGAGAGCACAAGCAGGGGGAGCACCAGGCAGAGGGAGTGTGAGTAGGGAGCCTGATGTGGGGCTGGATCCTAGGACCCTGGGATCATGACCTGAGCCAAAGGCAGATGCTTAATTGACTGAGCCATCCAGGCGCCCCCGCACATTTAATTTTTTTTATATTTGAAAGTGGGAAGAGAGAATTTAAATCATAAGGATAAATTGTAATTCTTAGAATTTAAATACACAGAATGCAAACTCACTTTATCATTGACCTCAGCCAGACCAAATTGGGCAATAACCTTGTTCCCAAATGAGGTTATAAGTATATAACTTATAAATAGGGCTTACCTGTTATACTTTGACCTTTTTACTTTGTCTGATGTTGGATTTATTTTTTTCTGGACATTTAGGAAACAAATACAGATAAATTATAGTGAAAGTAGTCTCCTGAATTCAACCCTGCCCAGTAGTGTGTATTTGTTGATTTCATTAGTGCCTCCATAGGACAAATTAACCATTCACACGTACTGGTTTGCCAATTCTGGACTATTTCCGAAGCCAAGATGTTGGTCTAAAGGTCTTTGGGGGGGTACTTCTTTTGAATATTTCAATAGAATTAAGTGAGAACCATCTGTAGGATATTTGCTCATTAGGAAATTGGATATGGTCAGGGAGTAGCTGTGAACATAACTTCTAGCTCGTATGCACTGAGACTGTTTTATAGCATAAACTTCTCTCTCATTGGTGTATTTAATTACCTACAGTCAAGAAAAAGCACCTTATTTTTAACTTAAGGTTTATGCTGACCTTGCTTGATTTTCTCTGAAATACAGCCTTCACAAAATGCAGACGATTCCAGATTAAATGATGAAGCCATCGCCAAGCAGTTGCAACTTGACGAGGATGCAGAGGTATTGGCATTTTGTTTAAGCATCTTTAGCAACTTGATGTCGTGCCTTGCTGTTTAGTCTACTTAGGCGAACAGTCACGAAGTTCTAGTTTAATTTTGGACTGGCTGTCATTGTAAGAGTTGCGCGTAAAATAAGTTAAAATCTAATGTATAAAAATCTAAATTTATGTAAAAGATAAATGATCAGAGCAGGGGATAATTATTTAAAGATTTATTATTAGATTTCTTCGAATGGAAGCCTTCTTTAGTATAGGTAAAATAATTTAATTTGGTCATATCCATTTTCTTTTCACTATGGGCAATTTCAGTCCATTCCTATGTCTGTAAGTTCTGTATATATGCTGATGATCCCTAAATCTGTCCCAGTTCAGAGTGCTGTCTTGAGTGATAAACCTGTTATATTCCTTCAACAAATATTGAGCCCTTACTGAGTGTGTGACCCAGTTCCAGCTAGGTCTTAAGGATACTGCAGTTTAAAAAAAATGCCAGGTCATTATAACTGCTGTGAAGAAAAGTAAAGGGATAGATAGTTTTGCGGGTGATTAGTGGGGTTATGAGTGTTCTCTTTTAAATAGAGGGATTAGGAAGGCCCCACCGAGGAAGTAACATTGGGGAACAAAATGAAATGATAATGGTGAGCCATGGGGCTGACTACCTAGAGGATGATTTCCTCTAAACAGAAAAGCAAGTGCTTTTCTAGAGGTAGAAACATTTGAGTTTGATGAATTTGGAAATCCTGTAAGTCATGACAAGTCTCTGGAACCTACCAAAAGGACTTGGAATGGTAAGGATTTTGGATTTTAGTCTCTGTGAGATGAGAAGCCATTGGAATGGTTGAATACAGAAGTGACATGATTTGATGGGTCTTAAAGTTATGCTGGCTGCTGGGAGGCTAATAAACCATGGTGGGGCAAGATCAAAAGCAGATTGGTTTGGAGACTGTTATAGTTGGGTAGGTGAGAGACGAGGTTGCCTTATACCTGGGTGGTAATGGAAGGGATAGTGAGAAGTGGTCATAATCTGTATGTGCTTTGAAGGTGCAACCTTCCAGTTGCTGCTAACAGATTGAGTGTAAGGAGGGAAAGAAAAGATGCAAAGATGACTCCATGTTTTTTGGCTCAAGCAACTGGATGAATGGTGTTATCATTTATTAAGATGAACACTGGTACAAAGAAAAGAATTCTGTTTTGGACATGCTAGTTTGAGATATCTCATGGGTTTCCAAATGGGGATGCAGAGTAGGTGTTTGGATAGAGGAATCTGGAGCTGGGGCCAAGGGGGAGGGTGTGGAGTGGGGGGAGATCTAAACTAAAGATGTATATTTGGGGATCATTAGCATTTGAATGCTATTTGAAACTCGTGTAACTGGGTGAGATCACGGGGAGAGTATGTAAACAGAAAAGAAGTCTCAGGATTGAACTCTAGGGTACTATTAACATGTAGAGGTCGGGAAGAGGAAGATGATCCAATGAAGGAGATTTAAGAAAGTGGCTAGTGAAGTAGGAAAATGAGGAAAGCTTGGTATTTTCTGGAGGTCAAATGAAAAAAGTATTTCAAGGAGGAGTGTTTGTCTCTGTCAGAGGCTCCAGACCTTGATATCTGATGCCTGAACTCCCTTCCTGTTTGTTCGCTTAAGTGTCATTTTCTCGTACTTCCTAAACTATATTAGAAACCCCTCCTACATACTATGTCGTACCCCGTTTTTTTAAACATTTATTATCATTGCTATTTATGTGTCTCCCTGTATGTAGGCTCTAAGCTCCACCCATCCGGGCTGTTTATGTTGCACTCAGCCTTTGTGACATCAGTGCTTCTTTTAGTGCTTGGCATGGAAAAGGCTCTTACTAAATGTTGTCAGAGAACAGTATTCCATTTTTCTGAAATGTATCTGATCACATTTTATTACTTTGGCAGTTTGTACTTTGTGTTTTCAAAATCTTTTCCATCTTAATTCAGTTACACTGAATTACATAAACTATAATGCCGCAGTCACCAATAATGAATTTCTAATGGGAGTATTTATATTTCTTCTGTTCCGGCTTCTCAGATCCTTTACTAGAAGTATACTGCATAGTGTGAAATTTGGGGAAAATGGTGTAGAGTTCAACCAGAAATCCTTGCAGGGCAATTGGAGGTTTAGAGTTTGAAGGACCTTTTGATGATGCAGATCTTTCATATTGATTTTAGTGTTAGATGTGTAGTTCGGTTGTGGTAAGTATACATTAGGCAACAGAGACTGTACCGATGTGCATCTGTCTGGCTTGCTTATGGTTCTGTGTAGCTCGAGTTGATTTTAGAAAAAACAAGAAAAGGCTTGGTTACTGTGCTGTCATGAGGTATATGCCAATTTCCAAGCCTTTTCTTTTGGATTAGATGGATTTGGACGTTCTTTCCTTTGTTTGAATAATATAAGGAGGCTTTTGTTTGATGTTACATTAAGCCATTTTATCAGGGGGCATAACACCAATTATTTTGTAAATGAGAAATATATTCCACTGCTACACGTTCTTTTCTGGAAAAGCTCCATTTTGCTGCAAATGAAAACACTAGAAATAACAACAAATAATTAGAGTATCTGTGTGTTACATTAGCATGTTAGGAAAACTTCTGATATGATCACTTAAATTTTCAAAAGTCAGAATAGATACATTTGAATTAGTAATTAAAAATTAGAGTTTGATGATTATAAGTGATAGTTACATTTGTATATATATTATTGAGTGCAAAGAAAATTACAAGTTTCTTGATTTCTTAGATTTACTTTTTTTTTGTGCCGTACAGACTATTGTTTTTCTGTTAGGGTGAGAGTCTTTTCAGAGCTCTTTGTAGAGTTCAAAATAAGGAGAAGTAAGAGATCTGTAAGTGTTGTATTGGGACCGTTAAGGAAAAACTATAGACTTTGAACTTTATAAGTGAGAAATGTGACTTTAAAAATATGCTCAATTTTGTCTGTTTCACCTGTAAAACTAGAAATAAATGTTCTGAAATCTAATTTGGCTTAATGAAGCAAACCTGTGATACTGAACTATTAGTATTAAGTAGAAGAATGTCATACTTACTTTCTGGAAAATATTTTTTCCAGTTTCTTGTAAGTATCATGACTCAGACATTTAAAAACTTTATTTACAGAAAAAAAAAAGCAACTTATTCTGTTGACACTTTTTACAGCTGGAGAGACAACTGCATGAAGATGAAGAGTTTGCCAGAACATTAGCCATGTTGGATGAAGAACCCAAGACCAAAAAGGTGGCGTTTCAGCAGGCTGTTTGTTTTGGCACTCTGTACACTGCAGATCAGTGTTCCCTTTCATCCCTGTGTATTTAGGCCCTGGAGATACAACCATGAGTCACTCTTCTAGAAAGAAGCTCAATTATTTAATTTATAAAAATGTTTTTGGAGAAGCTCATTGAGAAACTTATTCTTGCTAAAGGCAGGTTGATTGAGCCAAAGCCAACCAGAACCCTTCTTCACAAAACAATGAATTATAACACTTACTTAATCTTTGTCACCAGCGGGTTCTTATGTACTTGTTTGGAGAATAACACAAAGGTTACTAAAGAACTTAAACTTTAATAACTTTAGTGTTAATTACTGTCTTTTTGGGAGCACAGTTTTGCTATTTCTAATTAGCTAACTTTAAGATCTGTGTTATGACAGCCCCAAATAATAATGAGTATATTTTTGGGAATCTTTTAAAAGTGTCGGTGTTTTTTTTAAGCACTTGATCTTCAGAAAATTAGCCTTGTTTCCATTGAATCATACTCTATTAATATTGTCAATATCACTATCTATTTTAAAAGACTTTACAGAAGGTGGGTATAAGTCAAGGAATTGGGGGGACTTTGTCAGACAATTTGAAAAGACTTACTCCCCCTAAAAGCATTCAAATTATAATTATTTTAAAAAAATACTGTGTTTATGCATCCCAATTTGTGACCTCTTTGTAAAAATGGAGATTTGAGGGAGCAGTGGAGAGAGTTTTCCTCTCTTGAGAAAGTGCGCTGTCTTCTTTTGAGCTTTAGATTGTTTTTTTAATTTAGTCTTTTGGGTTTAGATGCAGTTTTCAGCTGCATAATACTAAATTTGAGAATTGAGATGAAAGAAACAGAAGCAAGTCTTCCATTCTCACAAGTTGGGAACAACTGTGATAATTTTTTATAGATGTATTTTTTATAACCTTTTATCAGTTTCCTCGTCTGTAAAGTTAAATGTAAGAAAAAATGCTTCGTTTTTCCCAGAAATCATATGGATGAATGAATGAAAATTTATTGTATTGTCTGCTTGCTTTGGAATGTGACCCTTAATCTTAGAATTAAAACTTAAATTAATTAAAACTTTGGCCAATTTTATCAACATATTTTGTGGTAGTAGTTTTCCTATTATTTGTCACATTTGACACTGTAAATTTTCTTAGGCTCGGAAGGACCCAGGAGAGAGAGAAGCATTTTCATCTGTCCAAGCCAATTTAAGTAAAGCAGAAAAACATACATCTCCTCATAAAGGTAATACTAACAGAGAAAAGTAAGCTGGAACATTTACGGAAGAAAATTCATGATAACCTGTTCAAACATTCTATTCAATAATTGCCTTGTATTGTTAGGTAGACATTATTTCATAGGGATGTTGAAGCATGTTCTTCTTAGACACTTTGAAAGCTATATTTGGGTATTAGCTCATGTTCAATGCCTGTCTACTCTATGATTGTTGTAAAAAATTTTTTCAGTTCTTGGTTTCATGTTAATTTCCAAGTATAGTGCAACATGTGGGCTTCAACATATGATGGCAAAGAACTAGATGTTTCGAGCTCATAGAGTTGACTCGTAGTTGTCCAGGTCATCTGAATCTCTCCTGCCGATTGTCTCTGGGTTTTATTTTTTACTGGTCCTGATAATCTAAGCATCTGCTAGTATAGATGGTCTTAATCCTATAAGTAAATTCATTCATATAGTCTGAAATTACAGGATTTGGGGCTTTCAGACTATATTACCAACACAGAACATTTTTAAAAATATTTATTTGAGAGAGAGAGTGTATGTGCTCAGGTGAGCAGGGGAAGGGAGAGAATGGGAGGAAGAGGGAGAAAGTCTTAAGCAGACTCCACGCTGAGCAGGGACTCTGATGCGCAGAGCTCAGTCTCATGACCCTGAGATCATGACCTGAGCTGAAACCAAGAGTTGGTTGCTTAACTGACTGAGCCACCTAGATGCCCCTACAAACAGAATTTTTATGTGATATTCTACTCAGTAAGTTTTCTCTGTGTGAGTTTCAGATCATTGAAGTTTATCTGTGGAATGACCATGTCCTTAGATGTAATTTACTATATCATTTGAAGTGAGGAATCATTTATATTTATTTATTTATTTGGTGGGGGGAGGGGCAGAGGGAGAGAGAGAATCTTAAGCAGACCCCATGTCCAGTGCGGAGCCTTACACAGGGCTTGATCTTAAAACCATGAGATACTGACCTGAGCCGAAATTAAGAGTTGGATGCTTAACAATGATGCCCCATAAGTCACTTATATTTAAAAAGTCATAACAGGCACCCCATAAGTCACTTATATTTAAAAAGACAGCTCCTCTAATTTGAACTGATTATACAAAAACGTACAAATGTTAGTTTTTTAAAATAATGTTCTATGTAAAGAACTAAAATCTTAATGTGAATGTTAAGAAATCACTATATGACATTGTGTGCTACTAAAATTGTTCAGTTGAAAAATGAAAAAAAAAAAATCTCGATTTGGGGTATCATTTTTTTCCAAAACAACAGTCATAATCTTTTCTTTCTTCCTAGTAAAAACAGAACAATTTTCAGATGACAGAAAGAACTGCAGCCCCAAGAAGCAAACTAAATGTGAAAGTTTGATAGGATCTCAGCAACATTTGAAGTCATCCCCTCACAAAATAGGAGAAACTTCTCCAAAAGCCAGTTCCAAGGTGGCCCTTTTGAAAAAAAAGGGAGAGAGTTCTTATAAAGAAACAGAGCCTATGGCTTCAAAAAGAAAAGAAAATGCTGTTGAATTAAAAGGACAGACAAAAACTCCCAAGAAACCCAAAAGTTCTCCAGCTAAAAAAGAGGTAGAAATTTTCTAAAAGTATATCATTTGGGGGCTGTGTGTTGGTTTGGGTTTGACTGTTTTCAAGTTTTATTTTTAGCCTATAAATCATTATAGTACTTTTAAGCTATCTGACTTAGATGCTGTTGCAGAAACTAGCTTATTAATATAGCTAAATGAGCCAGTATTTATTATTGAGTGTATTAGATATTGCACTCATACATACGGTATCTCATGTAATTTTCACAACAACCCTGTAAGATGACTTACTTTTATTATTCAGTTTTTAATGACGAGGAAACAGGCTGATGAAAGAGTTAAGTAACTTTCCCAAGATCAGCTAGCTAGTAAGTAGCAGAGCCAACTTTAAACTCAGGTCCTTTGACGCCCAAAAAACAGCAGTATAATAACACAGTGGCTCTGAGCATGGACCCTGGAGCCATTTTCAGATCACATAGCCCTGCCTTTGAGCCGATGTGTTACTTCCTGTCTCTCTGCTTTGGTTTCCTTGTTTGTAAAAATAGGGATAATAATAGTATCTGAGTTAATATTGGAATATTGGAATAATGCCTGGTATATAATAAGTGCTATGTTTTTGCTATTATTATTAAAATAATTTGGATTTGCCCTGAGTGTACCCCTTTTTGCTCTTGTATAACAGTGTTGAGATAATGAAATCAATTGCAAAGGCAAAAAGCAATGAAATAATACAGAATGGTTTTCAAAATCTTTGTTTTCATATATATTTGAGATTTCTTAGAATCTCAAATTTGGAACCACCTTAGATTCATAGTGAGAAACCACTATTTCTTGAAGCCTCTTAGGCACTTAGAATTAAAAGTAGAATATTGTCTATTTTAACTGCTTATCACCATTATTTTTTAGTGCAGAACAGTGAACTGGTGATTTCTAGATGCTTTTGTTTGTGGTCAGTGCTCATAAATATGCTTAAGGGAACAATTAACTTTTTGGTCTCCAATGTTTTCTTCACTAAATATTTATCTGGTGGATGAATGTTTTTCTTCAGGCACACTAAGCATGTTGATTTTATAGAGGCTTGTCTATTTTTATTAAAGGAGAAGAAATCTTTAAATGTTACTTTACTCTTCACCCTATTTTTTTAAAGTTGGACTAGAAATGACTTAGAACTTTTACTTTAGCAGTTTTGGGAATATCAGTGTTTAATAAATTCAGTCTACCTTGGTTAAATAATTTTGACTTCATGAATGGGTGTGCTTCAGAGTTACTTTAGAAGGTGTTTATAATTCAGAATTATGTTTTTCATAGAATTAATGTTACAAATGAATAATTTTCCCATTTAGGTATGCATTGGACTCTCCCGTGAAGCTTGTGAAATATATGGTTGTGTAGTGTGGACAAGTGTGTTTCATTAAGCTCAGGTGGATACAAATGCCCACCAGCATTTGAGAACCACTGTTACAAAGTCAGAGTCGAGTCTAGGGAGCGCCCTCTAATGGCTTACTTATTTTATTGATTAATTTATTTGTGTTGAAGTAATATTTTGCCTATTCTCAAAGGGATTTGAGCTGGCTTATAAATTAAAAAAAAAAAAGTAAAATAGGAAGTAGAAAGAACAAGAGACCCTTCTTGTAGTGGTTCTCAAATCAGAATTATCTAGGATGTTTTTCCCCCAAATACACATGCCCTAGCCATCCCCCGTATGAAAATTGGAGTGAGTCCAAGGATGTAGAGTTTGAAAAGCTGCCCCAGGATTTTCTGAGATGGACCCATAGTAAGGTCCCCTGAGAGAAACAGGATAGGAGAGAGTAAACCTGGAAGGGAGGGTGGTAGCATTTAGAATGTGTCTACTTTTTGGGGTAATGCTTGCCTGTTGTGTGAACCTGCTGTGTATGTGGAGCCGTCAGTTCTCAGCCTGTTGTGCTCATATACTCAGAGGTATAGGTCCGTTTACTTTGCTTTAGGGGTGTGGGCGGGTTTAGGATAACATGGGATATCTTCTTGTGTGATCAAGTATACTTCGGGGGAAATTAATTTTTTCATTAAAATATGGATGGCTATATTATGGAAAAGAACTTGAAATTCACATGAATTTTTGAACTAAAATATACTTTTTTTGTTTGTTTGTTTGGGGCTAGCAGTTTGGCCTGTGTACCTAATCTGCCCTTGCAGTATGTGCCTTTAGAGGGTCAAAAGGCTTGAGAAGAGCTGATACAGGGAGGTTTATAAGCCAGGCATGTCTAAACTGGAGAGTACCTGTGTAGCTAAAAATGTTGATTTCAGGACCAAATAGAAGTGACTTAATGTTTACTTATTGATATGTATTTTTAATTTTGCATGAATTTTGCTTGACTTTATTCAGTTTTTTTTTTTTTCCCCTTTCCCCAAAGTCTGTAAGTCCTGAAGATTCTGAGAAGAGACGCACCAATTATCAAGCTTATCGAAGCTACTTAAATCGAGAAGGCCCCAAAGCTCTGGGCTCCAAAGAAATACCAAAGGTATGAATGCCAAGAGGGCAGGCTGTTCTGTCAGGGCCTCTGGCCGCTGGGTCCATGCATGTATTCACCATCATCACAGAAGCACAGAATTGATCATTAAAAATTAACAGAGGGGTGCCTGGGTGCCTCAGTCTGCGGCGTGTGTGACTCTTTGTCTCAGGGTTGTGAGGTTAAGCCCTATGTTGGGTGTAGAGATTACTTAAAAAAGTAGAATCTTAAAAAAAAATTAACAGAAAAGGCTTAGTCACTGTCTTTGTGAATTAGGGATATTTATTCACGTTATGAATTACTGCTTGGTATTATAAAGAAAAATTTTTCTTTAACCCATAACCCTAGAGGGGCTCAGTTTTGAGAAGTATGGTAGTCCCAAGACCAGTACTTTTTGCTGATAGCGTGGATCCACCAGAGAGGGAGATTGAAGGCATACCAGAAGGAGAAGGATAACCAAATGCAGTCTGAGATTTCTGAGAAGGTAGAAGGGGAGGGGATTCGGGTCACAAATGGAGATTAGTAATTTCCCTAATAGGGGTGAGGGTGAACCTTAAGGGGCTAGTGGGTTGTGTCGGAGGCTAGAGGAAGATGTCAGCCTTGCCTCTTGCATGTGGTGTAAAACAGACTCTAAGAAAGACTCAGCAAGCTCCTCTGCTTGAGAGGACTTTTTTTTTTTTTTTTTTAAAGGTTTTATTTGAGAGAGAGCACACAAGTGGGGTGGGGGGCGTTGGGGCTGCGGGAGAGGGAGAAACAGACTCCTAGCTGAGCAGGGAGCCCGATAACGGGGCTCAGTCCCAGGACCTTGAGATCATGACCTGAGCTGAAGGCAGAAGCTTAACCGAGTGAACCACCCACGTGCCCCTGTTTGAGAGGACTTTAGGCAAAGTGGAATCCTTAGGGGACTCAGTGAAGGCAAGGTAGTGGAGGGAATATTGAGTAGAGGTTGGGGATTTTGGGTGGCTTGCTGGTCCCTCAGTAAGTGTTCTAGAGTGGATGACTTTGGTTGAGAGGCTAAAAATGCTGAGATTGGTTGTAAAATAGATATTCAGAGCCACAATGGGTAATAGTTCAGAATAGATGATTAGGGTGTGGGATAGAGGCTTGCATGTGGACTTTTCCAGGGTCATTTTGAATTTGTTGAGAAGAATTTAAATACTTCAGTGTGCACAAGATCATTTCAGTCCTAGAATCATAGGGCTTGAAGGGACCTTGAGATGTTGTTAATCAAACCTTTTCTCTCCAAGCAGATTCATAGTTTTTTTTCCCCCACCAGGAAAGATTCTTCACCAGGATGGTGAAGGATTGAACTTGTATTGGGGTAGTCTTTGAATTTTGTTTAGCTTCTTCTTTTAGGCCTGTTTTAAGTCTATGTTGATCTCAGTTCTCTATTGAAAGTAATAAGTAACTTGGAGCGGTTTACATAATTTTCGTTTTGCTTGGTTGTATCATTTTATTGAACCATTGCAAAAATTTTAAAAAGTCTGTAACTGTACGTAGTTCCAATTAAGATTAAGTGTCTCCTCTACCCAGTTCTCTTTGGCCAGTGTTTTTTGTATATCGAGTTATCTTTCTAATCAAGAGATAACATGATCTTGCCTTTAAGTTACTCGCAGGTGGTTAGATTTTCTGTCGTGGAGTAAACAGCCAGAGAGAAGCCTAAACTTGTTTAGGCTTTTTAGAATCAGCTCTTCCCTTTTTTAACAGTAACAAGAAATTCTGTAGGTGGATTGCATCTAGTTTTATTTAAAGTTTTGTGAGTTAACTGGTGGTTTAAATATTAAAAAAACAGAGTAGTACGGATGGATAATTTTAATAAGTTTTGTGAACTGTATTGATGTATATTTTTCATTGCTGGTTTTGTAAGTTTATTAAATGCTAACCTACATAAGAATTTCTCAGGATTTAATTTCAGGTTCTGCTTATTTGCTGTGAATTTCCTGCAAATTTTTCATGCTGAGATTATTTATGATGTCAAATGAGAAAAATCAACTTCCTGCAGTTTTGATGCCAAATATTTCTTTGGAAGGCTACCATGTAATTTCCTCTCTGCTTGAACATTTTGGTTTTTAGGGAGCTGAAAATTGCTTGGAAGGCCTTACATTTGTAATCACAGGAGTGCTGGAGTCCATTGAACGAGATGAGGCCAAGTCTCTAATTGAGCGTTACGGGGGAAAAGTAACAGGAAATGTCAGCAAGAAAACAAACTACCTTGTCATGGGTCGTGATAGTGGACAGTCCAAGAGTGATAAGGTGGGTTCTGCTGTCTTCTCAACACAGTGAAATAGCCTGCTTGCCTTGGCAGGGTCTTACTGGGACCATTTGTTGTAATGCCCTCTACACAGAATGAGATGAAGAAAAAAATTGGAAAAGTAATTTCATGCCTATATTATTTCGTCCACAGAAGTGTTCTTGGCTTCAACTTCAAGATTTTCGTTTTCCAGTTGAAGCCATAGTTCCTGTTCAGTTGGCTTTCTTAGTGTAGTATTCTAGTTTAGATCATTTTTCAAAGATAGAAGCAAATACAGTTTTCTTTTTCTTGTAGTCCTAAATATTCCTATATATGTCACTGTAGACTCCATCTTAAGTTTTGTTTATTGAAAGCTGTTTTTGTGTTGGGGAAAATTATATTTAGCTCCAAGTAACAGAATATCTAATAAGTGTGGTTTGGCGAATAGCTGTTTATTTTCTTACCCAACAAGAATCCCCGAGGTAGGCAGTTTCTGGGGATGGCCCAGCAGCTCAGTGATGTAGCTAGGCTGCTTCCGTCCTCCGTCTCTGTCACCCTTATTCTGGTAGCTTTAGTCTCCGTGCACGTGCCTTGTGTTGCAAGGTAACTGTAGCTGTAGGCATTCAAGTCCACATTTAAGGCAGGAGAAAGGAAGCAGTGGCAAGATGTCACACTAGCTGTGATTGGCCTGGAAATAGCTCTTGTAGAATTCCTCTTAAGTCTCATTGGCCAGAGCTGTCACATGGCTATTCGTAGCTTACAAGGGAGTTTGGGGGGAGGATGAGGACTTTTCTGATTCTTCAATCATTATTCATCACTTGGAGATGGACACATTGGAGTTATTTTAACAGGGAAGATGGTGGGAGTTAACAAAAACTTCAGACGAGTCCATCTTGGAAGGCCCTAGTGGCTTTGCCCCTCCTAGGGTAGAAGACAAGATAAAGCAATCCACAGAAGTGCTCCTGTGGCACCTCCATTGCCAGCCTGCCACTCTTAGGGGATGTGTTTGTTATTTTCTCTATCTAATGGTACTTTCTAATGAATATGGTTTTTAAAAATATTGCAGTCTTTCTGATTTACAAATGTGGTTTTCACTTACAAACAGACCCTAGAATTATTATTATTATTATTATTATTTTAACAGAAAGAAATGGTTAGGATACAGTTTTAATGATTTGTCTTTTTAATCCATAGGCAGCAGCCTTGGGGACAAATATTATTGATGAAGATGGCCTGTTGAATCTGATTCGAACTATGCCAGGCAAGAAGTCTAAGTATGAAATAGCTGTTGAAGCCGAGGTTCGTATAAAATGACCTTGATCAAGTTGGTACATATAACAACTTTCCTATTTCATAGAGACGTTTCATGAGTGGCCACAGGCCTGTTGCCTAAAAGATTAACTTCCCCTTCTACCACAGATGAATCTACCTTATTTCCTTCTGAGCAGGTGGATTCCGCTTTAGGCTGTCTTCTTTGGTATATTTCCTTACCTTTCTAAAAAGAATATGAGGAGACCGAGAGCACGGTGTATTGCACTTACCATATCTACTTAATAACTTTCCATATTCTTGTAGTGACTTTGTACAAAGATTGTTGCTTTTAAGAGTTCTTTAAAGGGTGTGTCATAGGAATCAGCAGTTAAGTTCATTTCTATTTAGAATGTATTGGGACTTTCTCAGTTGTGACAGAAGCCCATGTTAATTTTAACAAAAAGGAAAAAATGGTGGCTCACATAACTAAATTATGGGCTGGCTGATCTGATGTCAGAACTCCTGGATTTGGAGACCACAGTGCTTTCAGGACTCTTTCAGTTTCTGTTGCTCTTCTCTGCTTCTCCCAGTGTTCTCCTTCATTTCCACTCCACTCAGGTTTTTTCCCCTGTACAGGACACAAGGGTGCCAGCAAATCCCAAGTTTAATGTCTTCAGCTCTGTCACCCAGGTGGTGAGGTGGTCTTCTCATTTATTGCAGTTAGAACAATCTTGCGGAATGATTTGGATTGGCCTTTACCCAGTGTCCCTTAATGTTAGCAACTTACATAACCATAGAGGTTATCAAAGCCAGGGGTGCCTGGTTGGCTCAGTAAGTGAAGCGTCTGCCTTCGGCTCAGCTCATGATCCCAGGGTCCTGGGATTGAGCCCCGCATCGGACTCCCTGCTGAGCAGGGAGCCTGCTTCTCCCTCTCCCTCTGCTTGCTGCTCCCCCTGCTAATGCTCTCTCTGTCAAATAAATAAAATCATAAAAAAAAGAAGTTATCAAAGCCAGGAAATTAACATTGATACCATATTGTTAACTAAAAGTACAGGTGTTACTTGAACTTTACATTTTCCTGCAGTTGTCCTTTTTCTCTTCTAGGATCCCACACTGCGTTTAGTTGTGGTATCTTCTTTATCTCTTCCAATCTGTGACAGTTCCTCAGCCTTTCCTTGTCTTTTTATGGCCTTAAGACTTTTTTTAAGATATATTTCTTTTAGAGAGCGAGCAGGTACACACGAGCAGGGGGACGGGCAGAGGGAGAGGGAGAGAAGCAGACTCCCCGCTGAGCACAGAGCCTGATACAGGCTTGATCTCATGACCCTGAGATGACAACCTGAGCCGAAATCAAGTCAGACACTTAGCTGACTAAGCCACACAGGCACCCTGGCCTTGAGAATTTTTTTTTTTTTTAAAGATTTTGTTTATTTCAGAGATAGAGAGTGTGCAAGCAGGGGGAGGAACAGAGGGAGAAGCTGAGTCCATGCTGAGCACAGAGCCCAAAGCAGGGCTCGATCCCAGGACACTGAGATCATGACCTGAGCTGAAATCAAGAGTCGGATACCCAACCGACTGACCCACTCAGTCCCCCCTGGACTTGCAACTTTTGATGAGTAGTAGTTAGTTCTTTTGTAGAATGTCTCAAAGTTTGGGTTTTATGATGTCTTAAGATTAGATTGAGGTTATACATTTTTGGCAGGAATTCCAGAGAAATGATATTTTGTTCTTCTCTGCATTATATTAGATGTGTATGCTAATATGTCTTTTTAATTTTTTTTAGAGAGATGGGGTAGGGGAGAGGCAGAGGGAAAGGAAGAGAGAATCTTAAGCAGGCTCTGTGCACAGTGTGGAGCCCAACATGGGGCTCGACCTTACGACCCTGAGTCGATATGTCTTCTTATTGGTGATGTTAATCTTGATTTAGGTGGTTTCTGACAGGTTTCTCCACTAGTAAAGTGACTGTTTTTCCCTTTGTAACTGATATCTTGGAGGGAGCTTTCATACTATGGTAATATCCTGTTTCTCCTCAAACATTCACCCACTAATTTCAGCATCCACTCACTGGCAAAGAGGCACTATTTTTTTCTTTTCTGAGACATTCACACCATAAGTTCACCCTTTTAAATGTATGTCAGAGATTTTTAGTATATTCACAAGATGGTACAACCATCACCAGTATCTAATTTTAGAACATTTTCATCACTCCCCGTAGCCAGTTAGCCATCATTCCTCATACCCAGCCCCTGGCAACCACTATTGTATTTTTTATTTCTGTGGATTTGCCTAATCTGGACATTTTCCCTAAAGAGAAACATGCAATTTGTGACCCTTTATGTCGGGCTTCTTTTCACTTAGTATGGTTTCAGGGTTCAGCTGCACTGAAGTGCATGTGTCAGACCTTTACTCCCTTTTTTTGGTGAATAATACTCCATTGTGTGTGCATCTCACATTTTGTTTATTCATTCTTCAGTTGAAGGCCGTTTTGGGTTGTTTCTATTCTTTGTCATAATGTAATTATATAATTATAATTACATATAATGCTGCTGTGAATATTTGTGTACAAGTTTTTGTGGAGGTGTTAATTTATAATGAGTCAGAAAGCTGGAACAAAAATTTCTTAATCTTTTATCTTGGATTTCAGACTGATTACAGAATATTTATTATTCGTAAACTAGTATTGTCTCACTAAAAAATACTGCATTTGGGTGCTTTTCAATGTATTTGTTGTTAATTTTTATAAAGTTTGGAAGGTGGTGATTTCCACAACAGCAGGGTTCATTGTGAAAAACCAGACCCTCGTCGGGCAGCTCACTTAGGATATCCCAGATTGCCCTATAGAGTATGTTTAGCAGGATAGATATTCTGTATATCTTATCAGGTTTCTTTTTTTCCTCACTTTTCCAATTTTTAAGATGAAGAAAGAAAAGTCCAAATTAGAAAGAACACCTCAAAAAAAAGACCAAGGAAAAAGAAAAATTAGCCCAACTAAGAAGGAATCAGGATCTAAAAAAAGCAGACTGACTCCCAAAAAGGACAGCTCTACAAAGCCAGTGAAAAAGGAAACAAGTGTGCTTTGGAGATGCCTGGACTTCGAGGAGCAGGTGGCCGAGGAGACAAACGGTGACAGCCGGGCAAGGAGTTTGGCTGATGACAGCCCTGAAAACAAAGTGGAAGATTTGCTCTGGGTGGATAAATATAAGCCAACCTCCCTCAAGACCATAATTGGACAGCAAGGTGACCAGAGCTGTGCCAACAAACTCCTGCGCTGGCTCCGGAACTGGCACAAGGGTCCGTCGGAAGATCAGAAACGCGGTGAGTTTAAGGCTTCATTCATTTTCGTGTGTGTGCCACCATGTCATTGCTCAGTTCCACACGTGTGAGACAGTATACTAGTTGGTTCATTCGTCTCTCAGCAAACGGTTGTTGAAAGCCCGCTCTGGGTGCAGGTGCTGTTGTGAACAAAACCGTCTCCCTCCGTGTGCTCACGGTCAGTCAGAGAGATGAAGCAGCAGCTAGGAGATGCGGTGCGAGCACTGTCGTAGGGGAGGGGCAGGGCGCCAAGAGCATGGAGCTGTGTGCTCAGGGACGCAGTGGTGTGCTCCCGTCCCTGGAGGAAGGGACAGTAGGTGAAGACTTGGAAACAGTAGGAGGAAGCTCGGCGAAGCGAAGGAGGAGTGTTGTGCGGGAGAGAAGACAGGTACCAAGGCCTGAAGATGTGTGAGTGAGCCACTGAGCGTGCCGGAGAGCCTCGGGGTTGGAGAGTGCAAGTTAGCAGCTGAGGCACGCTTCCGGACCAGGCAGCCTGAAAACCGCAGAGCGCATTTGCGGTTAGGAGCCTCCGCTCTGGTTTCTGCGCTGCTTCACCATGCATTTAGTGTGGAAAAGGAACAGTACAATCTGTGTGTAATGTCCGGGGTGTTAGTGAAACCGAGGCTTTAGATCACAGATGTCAGTACTGTGTCCTTGAGCTGCACCCGCTGCCCTGGAGGATATTATGTGAGAAGTAAGAAGGCAAAATTCCCAGAGCGATGACTGGGTTATCAGTGTCCATCTGGTCACTAGACATTGGCCGATGTTGCCAGCTTATTTATGACAGAGGCTGTAATTGTAATGATACAGAGTTAAATTTGACTCCTTTTCTCTTTATTTATTTATTAGAGAGAGCACAGCACGGGGAGCATCAGGCAGAGGGAGAGGGAGAAGCAGGTTTGCCGAGCAGGGAACCCTATGTGGGGCTCGATCCCAGGACCCTGAGGTCATGCCGTGAGCCGAAGGCAGACGCTTAATGACTGAGCCACCCAAGCACCCCTCCTTTTCTCTTACTAAAACCACATAAAATCTACCTTAAAGGCGCATATAGTGCTTTGTATGCCTGGAGAAGACTTTATAAGGCTCAGGTGAACTATAGTCCCTTCTCCCATGCCTGTAGCAGGTTTAGCCCTCTCTCTCCAGTCATCGTGTCTGTATGGAGCACCCTTGATGTGTCAGGCACCATGTGATAAGGGGAGAAGAATGCTCTAGAGTTGAGCTGGGCAGGAAAGTTGCGGACACACCATCTTCAGTTCATTCTTTTTGTGATCAAGTAGCTGATGATGCTCGTTGACATTCATTGAGACGTGCCTGGCTCTGTGATCAGCGTGTTCACCCTTACAGTATCCCTGCCAGGCACATTACTGTTGTTACCCTCATGTTACAAAGAAGGAAATAGGCCCAGGAGGTTAGATTACTTCTCCCAGCTGGTGAGCGGCGGAATTAGCAGAGCCGGAGTTAGGACTGAAACCCAGATACTCTGCTCCCTGACCTGTGCTTTTGTACAAAAGGAAACTCATAAAATTATGGTTTCACATCAGAATTTCGGAGTTGATTAGTTAGTGTTTTATTTTGGGTGTGAGGTAGGCAGTAGAGTTTCACTAAATGCTCTGGAAACTGTTGTTTATGGTTTGTAGAAAATAGTCTGCAAATTTAGAGGTAAACTGGAGGACTGCTCTTGATTTTTCAGCTTATGCACAGTGATTCCTGCTGTTCCTGAATTTCTCTTAGGTAAGAGAGGTTAACACTCTGGAACTTCTTTTTTCCCAGCAGCAAAGTTTGGTAAGTTTGCTGGCAAAGATGATGGCTCTAGTTTTAAAGCAGCGCTGCTCTCAGGCCCGCCAGGTGTTGGCAAGACAACCACAGCTTCTCTGGTTTGTCAGGTGAGTGTTGTGTCGTAGTGCGGTTGTAAAGCTAATCCAGGAATGGATTAGGAGATACACACACGTGTGTGTGTTGGTAGGTCTTGCTGTATGTATTTTAACCTTCTGTGTATATACTTTCTGAAGTCAAACTTCTAGAATTTACTTTGGTTCTGGGGATGTTTGTCATTTTCATCCTTTTCTTAATATTGGTAATTAAAATAATAGGTAATATTTACCTGTGTGCCGGGCAGTGTGCTGAGCCCTTGGGTGCATTATCTTTTAGGTAATATGAATATGTCTTACAGACTCTTAGAAATATTTTATGTACTCTTCTAAGAATTGTCTGTACCGAATTTATGTATTCTTACCATCCTCACGTGACAAATGAAATGGGCTTACAGAAGAGGGTGGTGGCCCAACGAGTCTGATTCTCTGGGAGCCTGCCTTTGCTCTTGTCTCTATGGCTCATATCTAGACCAGGAGAGGAGGAGACACCAGAGCAAACCAGAGTTCATGTTTCAGAATGTGAAATGATACATGAAGTGGTATCGGAATGATAAAATGAGAGGTTTTATTTTTTATTAATTTTTATTTTTGTAAAAGTTAAAACTCTTGCACGAGAGCAAGAGAGAGAGCACGAGCAGGGGGAGTGGCAGGCAGAGGGAGAAGCAGGCTCCCTGCTGAGCAAGGACCCCCCCCCATGGCGGGACTCGATCCCAGGACCCTGGTATCATGACCTCAGCTGAAGGCAGATGCTTAACCGACTGAGGCACCCAGGCATCCCAAAATGAGGGATTTTAAACTTATTTTAAATATACTACTGGATTTCCCAACCCTTGTCCTATAACCTGGTGGTTTTGTTTTGTCCTTGTTTTACGGACCAGAGCATAAATGTTAAGTGGGTATAACAGCTGTATGTTTTCTATTCTGTTACAAACATTAAAAAAAAAAAAGATTTTTTTTCCTACAATTGTAAACATGACTCTTTTCTCCCTTTATCATCATTATTTTGGAGGGGAATTGCATTAAGGCATTTTATATAATGCTTATGATCAGTATAATCAATTGGGAAATGAGTCAGAATAACTTGATTTTTCACAGCTTGGTAAGAAGATTATGTATCAGGATGGTTTGATAACGAATGATTTAACTTCATATTGAGGAGTCAAGAATTATTTTTTGATATCTTATAATAGATTAATTCTATATCTGATATTGAAATCTTGGGATGGGTATATTTAATTCTTTATAAGACTTTAAGAAGCAAACTTGGTAAAATTGCTTGTTCAGGTATACTCTTCTAGATTAGTATTTATCAGCTGTGGTTTTAAGATGGAATTTATGTGCGTGTATGGTATATATGTATGTATTTAAAAAATCTCTTAATATTTATGAGGCATATTATCTCATTGTCTTTGTCTTTTTTATCCATGGTTCTTTATGTCATTTTTGTGCTGTCTTTCTTCATTAATTGCCTTGTTTTTTAGGAGAGTTAATAATTTGCATTGTGACAGTAACGGTTTCCAATATTTTGATTAGGAATTGGGGTATAGCTATGTGGAACTGAATGCAAGTGACACTCGGAGTAAGAACAGTTTGAAGGAGATTGTTGCTGAATCACTGAATAATACCAGCATCACAGGCTTTTATTCAAGTATGTGGGTATTTGAACTGATTTCTTTGGTTATGTAAGGAAAACAAGTTCATTTCAACGTTTAGGAACCAGTATTGAACATTACTATGTGCCAGGCACCGTGCTAAATAAATCTTGGGGCTAATGATGGAACTCTTATAGGACAATAGTTTGTCTTAGCGGTTTCTAAGAATGTGTTAAAAAATACACATATGGACATGTTTATGCATTTTGCACATTATTTTAGAGGATTCACAGGTGAACCTTGTGAAGAGGGAGAGTAAATAAATTATTCTGATTCAGTGTGATGAGTGAGGTAATAGAGGCCCGTAGATGAAGAAATGATTTGATTTGGGGCACTGGGGAAAGCCAGGGTAAGGGTAGTATTTGTTCAACAGGCCTTGGAGGAGAGGATCATTTGTGGTGAAAGAGGTCATATAGGCAAAGATAGTACCAGAGGAGAAGAAACTGTGAAGGGGACACTGGAAGAAGAAACTGAAGGTTTTAGGCTGTGGCTAGTGGTCTGCTATGTCCTGAGCCTATGGGAAAAATAAGATGCTCACACTACAGACTCAGCAGTGCAGATTTAGAACTTACAGTGGATATTGCGTGGTCACCTGAATTCTTGGTACTTTCAGTGGTAGCAGATCATTAAAAAGGATTTGCTCAGGAAACGTCACTCTGGCCGGTGGGAGTGTTAGTTAATTGGTACTACTCTGGAGAGTAGTCTGGCAGTATTTTTCAAAAGTTACATTATGTAGTCCACGGCCATACCACCCTGAATGCGCCCGATCTTGTCTCATCCTGAAAAGTTACATTATGTAGACCTTTTAGCCTAGAAATTCCAGCTCTTGGAATTTAGCAATTGATATACTTGTATATATGCAAAATGACATACATATAAGGATATTCATTTAGTATGATTTATAATAGGTTGGAAGCATCTTCGTATTTTATCAATAGTGATTATGATACATGCGTAAAATGGGATATTATTAAACAGCCTTAAAAAATGAGGTGTTGCATATTGACAGATAAGGAACAGATCACCAAAATATATTGAATGATAAAACCAAGATATATATTTTTATGCACGCATGTTTTAGGTGGGAGGGAGAATGTCTTTTCATCTGCATATGCTTGTGCCTCTTGCATTTTGGTTTAAAATGTTTTACATATTTTTTTAATAAAGCAGCAGCATTTGAACAGTTGCTCTTTTTTGTCCCATCCCATAGCTTCTCAGCATGGGTCAGGCGGAGCAGCCCATTCAGTAAGCATGAAACATGCTCTCATCATGGATGAAGTAGATGGCATGGCAGGCAATGAGGACAGGGGAGGAATTCAGGTAATGAAAGCACTAGTTTTGCAGTTTTACTGTTGATTTTTAGTTTGTGTGTGTGTGTTTTAATATTTAAAGAGCCAATTATGCTGTAATAGTTACAGCAATTAAAAAGCATGTTGCTGAGGTTTCAAAACCTGAAATACATACATTGTATAGTATTTTGTTGTTTTTTTTAAAAATAATTATTTTTGTGTTGCAAATTTGCCTTTTAGGAATTAATTGGTCTGATAAAACATACAAAAATTCCCATTATTTGTATGTGCAATGATAGAAATCATCCCAAGATTCGCTCTTTGGTTCATTATTGTTTTGATCTTCGTTTTCAAAGACCTCGAGTTGAACAGATTAAGGTATGCTGATTGGAATTTTTTTCTCCCTCACACTCTCCTTCTTATTTTTTGGTCAGTATTTCTCAAAAGTTACCTTTAAAGGTACCTGATAAATATCCTAAAAATATCTGATTATGTGAATTAAAAAAAAACCATTATGATTCCCCTTTGTTGATTTCAGGGTGCTATGATGTCTATTGCATTTAAAGAGGGTTTGAAGATCCCCCCTCCAGCTATGAATGAAATTATTTTGGGAGCCAATCAAGATATCAGACAGGTAAATTAAATACATATTGTGTAATAGTTGCTGATTCTTTTGAATTAATGCCTTCAACTTCAGAGAGGAGGAGTGGCATTATTTAATACTTAACCATGTCTTATTTCTGCTTTCTGTTAGGTTTTACACAATCTGAGGATGTGGTGTGCACGAAGTAAGGCGCTAACCTATGACCAGGCCAAGGCTGATTCTCACAGAGCCAAGAAAGATATCAAACTGGTAACATAAATTTCCATTTAGTAGTTACTTCCTCAAGCTAACGCATTTCTTGTTCTGCTCATATTAACTTAGTAGAAGTAGTTATTACAGTTCCTTGACATACCTGTTGAACCTGTGGATATTTATAAGAAAGACAGCTGCTAAAAGGTTTTCTAATTCAAGAGAATTTTTCCTCAAGTACTGTTAATGTACATTGTAAATTATGAGAAATGGAAGTTTTAAATTATACTCATGCTTCAGTAATTATAAAATGGCCTTTTTAGAGTCCCTTATGAATAGATTTCATGTTTTGAAGTTTTGGAACTTTCAGAATTTCAAATGGCTTATAATTTAATGACCTCTCTGAAACGAAACTAGAAGTCTGTATTATCTGTGTTCTATTTCACCTAGTCACTAGTCAGAACTCATTATTACAGTTAGAGCAGTGATTAAGTAGTGTTTGTAACCCCCTCTCTCCCTCTTTTTTTTTTCTTTAATCAATTTTTTTTCTAAGATTTTATTTTTTTAATTGCCAGAGAGCACGCGCACAAGCAGGGGGAGTGGCAGGCAGAGGGAGAAGCAGGCTCCCTGCCTCGCAAGGAGCCCGATGGGAGACTTGATTCCAGGACTGTAGGATCATGACCTGACGGAAGGCAGACACTTAACTGACTAAGCTGTCCAGGCGTCCCTAAATCAATAAACTTTTTAAGAGCACTTTTAGTTTCATAGCAAAATTTAGCACAGGGTACAAAGACTTCCCTTATTATCCCCTGCCTCCAGTCTCCTACAACCTCTTCCACTATCAGTATCCCCCCGCCAGAGTGGGACAGTTGTTACAGTTGAACCCACACTGATACGTCATTATCACCCAAAGTCCATAGTTTACATCACGGTTAGTTCACTCTTGATGTACGTTCCATGGGCTTTGACAAATGTAGCTTGTATCTACCATTGTATATCACACAGAATACTTTCATTGCCCTAAGAATACTTTGTACTCCTGTTCATCCATCCCTTCCCCCAGCCCCTGACAATCACTAATCTTTTTTTTAGATTATTTATTTTAGAGAGAGAGCATGAGCAGGGGGAGGAGCAGAGGGAGAGGGACAAGCAGACTTTGTGCTCAGCGTGGAGCCTGACACGGGGCTGGATCTCATGACCCTGAGATCATGACCTGAGCTGAAATCAAGAGTCAGCCAGCTACTTAACCGACTGAGCCATCCAGGTGGCCATCACTGATCTTTTTAGTGTCTCAACATAGTTGCACCTTTTTCAAAATGTCATGTAGTTGGAATCATACAGTATATAGCCTTTTCAGTTTGGCTTGTTTTTGTTTTTTGTTGTTTTTTGAGAAAGAGCGAGCAAGTGCGAGCAGGGGGAGGGACAGAGGGAGAAGAAGAGAAAATCTTAAGCAGGCTTCATGATGCAGGGCTTGATCTCACGACCCTGACATCATGAACCGAGCGGATATTGAGTCAGATGCTTAACCAACAGCCACCCAAGTGCCCCCAGATTGGCTTCTTTCCATTAGTAATATGCATTTAAGGTTTCTCCGTATCTTTTCATGGCCTTATTTTAGCTCATTTCTTTTTTTGTGCTGAATAATATTCCAGTGTGTGGATGTACCACAGTTTATTCACCTTTTGAAAGACATCTGGATTGCTTCCAAGTTTTCTCAGTTATGAGTGAAGCTGCTGTAAAGATCCATGTGCAGGTTTTTTGTGTAGGATGTTTTCAGTTCGTTTGGATAAATACTAAGGAGGACAATTGCTGGATGGTATGGTAAGAGTATATTTAGTTTTGTAAAAAAACTGCCAATCTGTCTTCCAAGTGACTGTACCATTTTGAGTTCCTACTAGCAGTAAATGGGAGTTCCTATTGCTCCACATCCCTGCCAGAATTTGATGTTGTCCGTGTTTGGGACATCGGCCATTCTACTACGTGTGTCCCTCCCTTTCTTTAGGGCCCATTTGACGTTGCCCGGAAAGTGTTTGCGGCTGGAGAGGAGACCGCTCATATGTCACTTGTGGACAAGTCAGATCTCTTCTTTCATGATTATTCGATAGCACCCCTCTTTGTCCAGGAGAACTACATACATGTGAAGCCTATAGCTGCAGGGTGAGTGTTCAGAGCTAGTGAGGGGTACAATTGGTACCCTTCCGGCACAGCGAGGGCCAGATTCCTGGGAGAGGGGGGTAGGAGGTATGGGACAGTGGTGTAATCCAGACTGCTCTGTTTTATGCAGGGGTGACATGAAAAAGCACTTGATGCTTTTAAGCAGAGCAGCAGATAGCATATGTGATGGTGACCTGGTGGACCGTCAGATCCGGAGTAGGCAGAACTGGAGTCTTCTGCCCACACAGGTAAGCACAGGGCTGTCCTTAAGATGCAGACTCTGCTCTAGATAGAACAGAATGGCTGCTAGCTCCTGGAGTTACGTGAAATACCAGAGAAACACTATGGCTCTTCTGGAAAAAACAAAGTCTGGTCTAGATTAAAACACTCTGGGGTCACAGTGGTCTATTTCTTAATAAAAATAAAACATAAAAATAGCCTTTTCAGGGTTTCAAAATGTTTTTATGTAAATGGACATATGGAATTAGGAACGTTAGAGTCTGGACATAAATAAGATAGATTCTGGACATAAATCACATGTTAGTCAAAAGTTTTATTTGCTCTGTTTTACCTTAAGAATCCATTTCTTTTTTGTCATTCTTGGCTCTCCCCGATGGTGACTGAGTAGCTCTACTTGAAGTAACGCAGCCAGCGGCGGGTCAGCGGCTGCTTCTCTGACGTGTGAATTCTGAGTTTTTTCTTCCTTGCTGAAGAGGCAGCTTTATACTGGGTACTTTACTTAGGTGGTAACTTCCACTCAAAACTGTTCTGAGAACTTTCATAATTTAGAGTGTTACTTGTTCTTGAGTTTTGCATATATATGCTGCATTATTGGCTTGAGTAATAATAAGTAAGGGACTTCTGGAGGGTCTACTCCTGTCTTGATTCTACCCATACATTGTTGGGAAACAAAAAACAAAGATTCATTCTGGATATAAAGAATTCTTTCTCTTAAGTTTTACCTGTGTTCATTTTTTAAACTAATAATTGTTTCTTTAAGAATTTATGCTAAAGAAATAACTTCAAACATAGGAAAAGCTTTATGTACAAAAATGTTACGAGTTTTGATACTATAAGGAGTTGGAGAAAATCTCCATGTCTGGCAATAGGAGAATGATTAATTAGGGTAAATACTCTTGATGGAATATTATGCAGTTCTTAAAATTATTTATAAAGATTGTCTAATATGAAAAATGCTTATGAGAGAATATTATTAGGATAACGCAGGATACGAAATTTAATAATTCCAACTTTAAAAAAAGTGTGAGCCCTGAATCTTAGATATTCAAGGATACCTTTTAAAAAATCTTTTCTCAAGTGCCAGTTTACGTAATACTCTCTTCAGTTTTCCACGTTTTGATCCACCTGTTGTCAACAGTTTATGTTAAAAGACAACCATTTTCCTCTTAAAGTCTTTTCTGCATCATGAAGTAACCGGTATGTTGGGATCAGTTGGTCGAGGAGGCCGAATTGCCAGATGATCTCTCTGAGGGCCGTAACATGTTTTGGACTGGTCGTTGTTTTGTCCGGGAGGAGTCTCCCATACCGACAGGTGACAGAGGAAGAGGGAAAGGGTGTCATGCCCTGGAATTAAGGACCTGGGGCAGTGCTGCTTCGTTGCTCGAGACTCCTTGGGAGCCAGTAGCTGTGAAGGAAGCAACTTTGTACTGAATTCAGATTGTGGACTGCAATTGATTTTTTTTCAGGCCATTTATGCCAGTGTTCTTCCTGGAGAGTTAATGAGGGGGTACATGACCCAGTTTCCTACCTTTCCAAGCTGGTTGGGGAAGCACTCATCTACCGGCAAACATGATCGTATTGTACAGGACCTCGCACTGCACATGAGTCTCAGGTAAGTGGTGTTAGTCCATGTCTGGCATTTTCTCAGTGTCGCGTATTTAGCCTTTATCCAGTGAGGATAGCGTAAGTCAAAAGATCTGTGTTTTAGTTTTGATTTTATTGCTAACTAGATAAGTGATCCTGGATAAGTTCCTTATATTTTGTGGGCCTGAGTTTTATTATCTATAATCAGTTATAATACTTGTTTTATCACTTAAAAGGATACTTTGGAGAATAAGCCCAGTTGGGAGATGTGCCATAACTTTAAGATAAATTTTAAAGCTACGTAAATCTGAGGTAGTGCTATTTATGACTGTGCCTATTACTAGTAGGCATACATAATGTCTCAGCTTCCAAATAATAGGAAAAGGGACTATTTAAATAAATGAACTAGTTTTTACCTATCCTAGTAGTAAACTGACCTAGTCATTTAGGATGGGGGACACAGTTTAGCATGTAACATCAGAGGGCAGACATGCAGATGACTGAAAATCCGTGTGCTTGGAGAAGTTTAACGAAGTCCAAAAATTCTTGTTATTTGGTACAATTTTTTTTTTTAAGTTTAGAAACTTAGAAAATGGGCATGCACACAAATATTGAAGTGAACTTTAGGAATTTATTTTTAACCATGAAGAACTCCTTGAGCAGTCTTATTTCTCTTTTCTGATCTCTGGAAGGAAGATTAACATTGGTCCACTCTTAACTTTTGCTTGAAGCTGAACTGAAAGGGTTCTTCTCTTCTTTTCTTGTAAAATACTACTTCCTACTGTGTTCCCTCTTCCTAGCCAATGGCATGGGTCTTTTTTTGACCACTTCTGTATTAGTTTCCTATTGTTGTTGTAACAAATTACCAAAACTTACTGGTTTAAAATAACACAAATTTATTGTCGCCTTAAGATACAAAGAATGTCCTGGATTATGTGGGCAGGCCCAATGTAATTAAGGGTCTTTACCAAAAAGAAAAAAAGGGATGCAGCAGTATCAAGTCAGAAAGAGATTTTAAGATGTTACATTGTTGGCTCTGAAGATGGGGAAAGAGACCATGAGCCAAGGGATGTCCATGGCCTCTAGAAATTGGAAAGGGTTGCTTTTCCCACTGCTTTTCTCATTGCTCAAATGGGAGGCCTGGCTCTGAGCTCTTTTCCTACTCCCTGCCCTCTGCTTTTTAAAAAGGTGATGCATCCCTGTGCCCTGGAGGTCCGCCTTTTACACCCCCACCGTATTCATGTAGATTGTAAGCACTGGACTTCCACTCTCTTCTGTGGCTGTGCTTTTGTGTGTCTGTCCCCTACTTCCATTAGACCGAACATTTCTGGTGGTAGGAACTGAGGCCTACTCATCTAGCATATAAAATTGCTCAATAATTGTTCCTTAATGAATCACATACAGGACATTGTCATCATCAGAGGACATGTATAGTGAATTTCACAATTTTGAAAGTAAATTAGGACCTTCCTATCTAACTTTTTAACTCCGATTAAGTCGTCAAACTTTTATAGATTTCAGTTTCTCTTTAAAAATGGAAGTGCGACTTTATTATTAGTTCTTGTTGGGGTTATAGATGCCTTTGAGAACCTGAAAGCTCTGTGATCTTTATTACTCCCAAATGCACTAATGCACATAATGCTAGGGGAATTACAGATTTCTGAGGTTAAGAACCCTTGATTTAGGAACTCTAGATGATACCTTTAGACTTTTCTAGAGTTGACTTTTCTAGAGTTGACTTCTCTGTGATTCTAAGTAGAAGGTAACAGTAATGTAACAAAATATAGGAGAATACTTTTGAAAAAGATTTCATGATTTTCTTAGGCACTGTGGCTTAGGGCTCATACTTGTCTTCAAGTACTAGTTGTGCTTGATTATGGAAGACTGAATCTAGAGGAAATGGGTGAATTTAAAAATAAGAGTTTTTCGGATTCTTTGCCTAGGTAGTAAAACAGTTGGGGGCAGGGTTCTAGATTTCTGATCAAGAGAACTATTCAGACTCAGTTACCTGAAGGCAAGAGCAGGACCCATTAATAATTTAAAAATTTTTATGGGTTCTGAAGCCCAACAGCTTTTGAGGTTTCTTGTTTGGAGTGTGCACACATATAACTGTCTCATTTGATGATGGAAGCAGCTGGATTGGAAAGATTTAGATCGGTATTTTGTTTTGTTCATCTATTTTCTGTCTTTGACAGTATTTATGAGCAAAAGAGAAAGTCATTGTAGTTCTCAGCAGACTTTTTCCTGAAGCCTTCCCCTCACAAATATGGACCACCTCGTGATTCTGCAGGGACATTTTCTGCAGTTTTCTCAGTTTGGGGAAAGCCCTGCTCTAGAACTAAAGATTTCAGAGTAACCATACTAGGAAATATGAGGGAAACATTCATACATAATTTCATGTTATAATCAGAGATCAGAAGGTATTACAGACCCTCATGTAGGAAATAGCAGTGGAACTTGAGGTAGGAAATCTCACTGCCTTTTGCTGATGCTTTTAATATTTGGAACTGGGAATGAGTAGTCTTTGGCTGTATTAAGTATGAGCACATAGAAGTCCTGTTGTTGCCCAGGCCTTGAGAGTAGGTTGGAAGTAGAACCTACATTTGTGTTTTTCATTCACTGACGCAGATAAGTAGAGAATTCATTCCCTGTGAGCACACTGGCGTGTCCATGCTCCTGATGGTGTCATGCTAGGCTTTCTCTACCAGCTGCTAAATAGTAGACATTACACTGGGCATTATTAAAAGTGGATTGAACTTCACGCTATGACTTGACTTGGTGGTAGTTTGCCACTGACTACGATTATGTCTCTTTTGTTTTGGTTTAAGAACTTATTCCAGCAAAAGGACTGTAAACATGGATTATCTGTCACATATAAGGGATGCACTTGTACAGCCCTTGACCTCACAAGGGGTAGAAGGGGTACAGGATGTTATTGCTCTTATGGACACCTACTACTTGATGAAAGAAGACTTCGAGAATATCATGGAAATTAGCAGCTGGGGAGGCAAACCTAGTCCCTTCTCCAAGCTGGACCCCAAGGTAAATTGTGTAACTCACTGGTTCTCCATCACTTTGTAATTGCCAGGTTTGTAGTAGGAGTATTTGAGAGATGTTGTAGGTGCTTTCAAAAGGTTTAACTTTTCCCCCTTAAATGCTTTTTACTTCTTAGGGCCTATGCTTTCCAAAGATGATATTTGAGTGCAGTATTAAGAATGGATTTCTGGATTTGACTGTAACAGTTTGTAGTTTTATCATTGCTTTATGTTGAGTGGAAAAGCCAGACCTGAAATCTGAGAAGCCAATATAAATGTATTCCTTGTAAAGGCAGGTAGATGAGCCTGGGGAAGTAAGTCGGGTGGTGGTAATACATTATGAAAAGAAAGACATGTTTATTGGCTGAGGATTTTTATACTTTTTCTCAGTCTGCCTAATCTGTATATTATATATAATTTAGTATGTATTAGTAATTATATATATAATTTACTATTTATATATATATATATTACATAATAGAGTGTCCAACTATAATATCCCCTACTTTCTTTATATAATGAGCATGAAAAAACTAAAATGACATAACATGAATTTGTAATATCCAGTACCTCACACTGCCTGTTTCTTTGGTGCTGTTTTAGAAGATATATTCTCTATGGCTTGCCTTCTCTAGAATTTTGATCTGACTTTATGGTTATGGGTAAATCCCCATCAGAGACCTCCCTGGTGGAGTTCAAGGACTCCTTCTACAATTATGTTTAGAAGCTCCAAGTTACTTAGTACTGTGAATTAACCATTATTATGATAAAAGTAATGTATTTTGTGGGAATTAATGGCCAACTTTATCTTGTACCTTATTGTAAGTCTTTTTGATTTATTGATTCACTGTACTTCTTACTTTGTAGAACTGTGGAATGCACTAAATAGGCAAAACTGATGAGTTAAAGTTCCTTTTTTTGCCTGCCTAATGTTCCCAAATACTAGTTCTTATTTTTGAGTCATGGGCTCCTTTAAGAATGTCTTGAAAAATACAGAACCTCTCCATAGAAAAATGTTTATAAGTACACTTACATGTACATGCATAAATATTTTGCAAAATATTTCAAGGATCTTGTAGGATCTCACAAAACCTTTAGTTTAAAAGTATTGTTTGGCACTTGTATTTTTAACAGCCTCTTTTCCTTTCCTCTAGGTGAAGGCAGCCTTCACGAGAACTTACAATAAGGAAGTCCACCTTACTCCATACTCACTTCAGGCGGTGAAGACACCCAGACACAGCACAGGCCCAGCACTGGATTCTGAATACAGTGAAGACTTAAATGAAGACGACTCTCAGTCTGAGGAGAAAGACCAGGACTCTGTGGAAACCGATGCAATGATCAAGGTAGTATTTTAAGCTACACACAGGAAATGCCAGGATATTCCCTCAGTAGTTTTATCTTTTCTTGTGTACAGCTTGCCTCCTGGAATTATTCAGGGCCTGTTTAAGTTTTTATGTTCATCACATTGAGGGTGGAGAAGGTGTAGATTTTAGTCTTATAAATAGTCAGCTGCTTATAATAGTGGAAGAAGGCAAGAAAATAGGCCATCATATTTAGTCATACGCTGTGTTAGAAAAAGTACCATTTTTGTTTGGTCATTGGTGTGTGCTTTACCAGAGACACGTATTTTTACAGTTTAATTAAGAAAAACATTTTCAGGGAAACTTTCTCTTTTCTGTAATTTGTTTTGCTATAGCCATTGAACTGCCTATAGAAGTTTCTCGGAATGAAACAGTCTTATCTTGTGTTAGGAAAGATTAAAACCATTTATGGTATCAGCCCACCGTTTACCTTTGGCAAAGGCAAAGGAATCTAGTCTGTGTTCTCTTCTGTCCTTAGTGTGTGTCATTCTTGTCCCTCTTGTCCCTCATTTCTGTTTTGTATATGCAGGGAGGAAAAGCAGCCTTCTCCAGTGTAGCTCTCTAGTCTTGTGTAGACATAAGAGGTTGTCTCTCTCTCTCCCCTTCTCAAACTGAACATGTTTAGATCTCTAATCTGAAACTGAAAGAAAAGGAAATTCTTCATTAAAACATTACCTTATGAGTACATTATCTCTTGCTCATTTTGTCTTTCCTGAATCTACCTATCCCCTAAGTCCAAGAAACTGTATGCCTGGGGAACATAGCTTAGTTGTAGATTCTAAATAGCTTTTCGGTAGTTAAAGGCTCCAACTAGCCCAGTTGCTGCTTGAAAGTAAGCTCATCAGGTGTAGTGGTAGTTGAAGATGTTTGCAAAGATTTGCTTTATTGTAGAAATAGACTTATTTCATTGCCTCATAAATATAGCTATTAACTATTTTGTCCATTCTTCTCTCCCAACAGAAAAAGACAAAATCTTCAAAGCCTTCAAAATCAGAAAAAGATAAGGAGTCCAGAAAAGGAAAAGGAAAAAGTTCAAAGAAATGAAATGAAATGGTTTTTCACTACTGACAGCCACTTTTTACTTACCCTGTTGACCAGTCTAGCTTGTCTAGAAATTGCCTTGTTTTTTTCCAAAGGAATCATATTTTAGCATAATGGGGCAACTCAGTGGTCCCATTATAAATATATGGTGGTACAGCTAGAGGGATGTAACCAGTAGGCTAACATACACCTCTTATAGAGGTTGATAGGACTGCTTGGGTCCTCCACTGTCCCCTGTCAATCGAATTAGATTGTGCTTCAAATTGACTGTATAATCAGAAACTACATGTGGGCTTTGGAGTCAGATTTTAGTGAACAATAATATGCCTGGGAACATTGGTACTAAGGCAACTTTTGTAGGCTTAAGAATTTATCCTAATGGCCTTTATAGGACCGATGCTGATTTTTTTAAAAAGGTAGTTACTATTATGTGGTGAAATTTTGTAAATAAATCATAATACAAAACAATCACCACCTAGAACTGGTATTCTTTGTATATTGTCAAATATCTTACAAAATGTAAATTAGGAATAAAAATGTTCCACGTGCCATATGTGCAAATTCTTAAGAATGTCCTCTTGAACAGTAAAATAAGATGTTGGTAGATTACATTCCTTATTAGTTTGCAAATGATTGGGTAAAACACTAACTCTTTTCCTCACTAACCAGCTGTGTGAAGCAGAACTTTGGCAGTTGGACAGTCAGAACTCTCATTCCCAACTCGATTACCTCTGTGAGTGCCAGCCATCTCTCTGTTGTGACCAGCATGTCATGGAGAGGCCTCTATGGTATCACTGGAGGGTATGGGGGGCTGTAAAAGGATTGCCACATGTTTATCCTTCCAGAGTCTCAACTCACCAGGTTCAAACTAGTAGGGTCTAGTCTGGGTCAGAATCTTAGTCCCACTCTGGCTTAGGACAAAGTGAATGCTGGTTTTTGTTTGTTTTGCCTCTGGGAGCTCTGGTTCTGCCCTGTGACTGATTCCACAAACTGTGCTGGAATTTTAGGTTGTACCTGTCACTGTACTTGTTGAGTGGCTCTGAGGCTGTGAACGTAGCCTGGAATTTAGTTGTCTAGCTATTTTGAAATTTTGTCAATAAATGCTCAGAGGTATGTGCTAAAAGGAGTATAAAATTAGGATACTATTTCCTCCCTTTAAGTAATTGCCAGTCTTGTTTGGGAGGTGAGACATAAAGTTCTTGAGACATTTAAAGTGTATTTACGAGTGTGAAAAATATCTTTCATGTAGACTAAGTTCATCATGGGAATAAAATGTTGCCTTCAGCCTTGCCCTCTCTTTGTTAAAGCCCAGCTCGAAACTTCTGCTTGTGAAGATCTCCTTGATTGACGACTGCCTCACCTCACCAATGGGGTGAGCATGGCTTTCTTTCACATATTCTTTTGCTTCTATTGCTTTTTGATATGAAAGTCATGTCTGCCTACTTGTTTTCTACTCTCCATGAAAGGGAGTGTAATCTCCTTGCAGCCAGAACAATGAATATGAATTTACTTGTAAATTATGATTTTGTTATTAATTAATTCTAAATGCTCTGTGATCGGCATAAATCAGTGTATAAGGTAAATAACTTTTAGAGATTATAAATATGCTCTTTAAAATAGGACAGCATGGATCTCGTGGAGCTACGTGTGCCATGTGTCTTTGGAGAATAAAACTGCGTACTTCTTTTGAGGTCCATTGTGTCTTGGCCATTTTGGAAGCTGTAACAAACTACTGTGCTTTATCCTTCATCCTGTTATGTTTTTGCAGTCCGTTACTGCAGCGACATTATTTGGCCTCTTGAAGTTATTAACAAGGAGCATTGTTGCATGTACTGGGAGGATTAGCTTCCTAAATAAGTTCTGGTGTAATTATGCTTATTCGTGAATGTTTAAAGCCCGTAACTCCTCAAGTATGATGTGCTTTACTCTTACAGATCCCAAGTGCCTATGCTCTTACTCCTATAACTTTATAATATCCCTCGTGATTAATGGGAAAACAAGAGGATGATAGGTGGGTTTAATGAGGCTTGTATCACTTAGTAAAGCCAAGGCCTCGGGCCTATTCTTTAGCCAGCCTTTGCGGGAGGAAGATCAGATCATAAAAGTTGGAGGCATCATATATGTGGATACTTGGATGCAATAAAACATTATTGTCACTTGGGGTATTACCATGGGCTTGCAGGTACCTTTGTAATAGGATGCTGGTGGCTACTGTACAACCCTATCATCTGAAACATTCAAAGTTAGGCTATATGACTCATTTCTGCCAGCTGCTCAGACGTTGGTGACATTGGCTTTGGATGGCAAGGAAGCCTATACTGATGTAGGAAAAATAGGGGGTGTGTGTGATACGGGGAAGATTCTGAAAAATGTACTTCTTCAGGGGAAGTCAAATGACGTAATTTTGTGAAAGGAATTAACTCAGGAGATACGCGCTTATGGTTTAGTTTCATTCTTTCAAATTTATGTTTTTATTCTAAGACTGACTGATTGTGCTAAACTTCTCATTTCAAACTTTGAAGTGTTAATGTCTGCGCTGCCCAAACTTCACAGTGTTATCTATCTACCTCCTTTTTTCTGCCTCCAAATCCAGGAAAACATTACAAATATCTAATCAACAATTTTATTTTAAAGGAGATATTTCAAAATATAAAAGTTATCAAAAAGTTGGATATTTACAGTTACATCATAGGCTACTATTAACAGTGCAGAGCATAGAATATGTAAGACTTTGAAGAGGAACTCTATGAAGTGTAATAAACAGCTATATGTCACTGTTTTGCCATTCTACATGTCTGTGACCTGGAGAGTCGTCCTTTTCTGTATCCAGAAACCACCGGGGGTAGAAACTTGGCCTCCTGTGGAAAAATGATATCTTTTCAGGAACATTATATCTAGAAAAGACAAACCCACATCTTTAGAAGTGTTTCCAGTAACTGGCATGCAGTAATAAAGCCAAGCTATACTAAAGTTTTTGCTCATTTCTGGAATGTGGATCAGGATGACTATTCAAGTTAGAAACCTCCGGTCTATAAGCAGTATTGAGTTTAAATCTTGGTTTTGACTGAAGTGTACAGGCAAACTGTTATTATAAAGTGAGGGTGATGATAATAGCCACTTTACTGGGAAGAATGGGAAAATGAAGGTAAGTGCTTGGCAATCTGTGAAGATTTTCCTGAAATTAAATGGTCATTAATGGTTCCTTGTCTAAAAGGAGTCAGTGAACAGTGGCCTCAACCAATATTCATTGTACAATAAGACATTCATAGTGAATTTCTCAAAAGGTGGTGCATAATCAAAACTTACTGAAGCATGTCTGCAAGTATATATGAACCATGGGACTAAGCCTCTGCTTTTATGCAGAGATGGTGTTGGGAGAGAGTCTATGTAGGATTATTAAAAACATAAGATCCTCCTTTGGCAGAATTGCAGATTATCCTCCTGCAGATAACAGTTACAAACTCGGGACAGAATATAACCAACTATTCAAGAGCAACCAAAAGCTGGTAGAAATTGGAAAGGTGTCAACTCTTGAAAGAAGAGAAGTCCACTGGGTAAGATTCATCTTCATATGTGTTTGCACCTGAGGGTAAGTCCATGAGGACAGTGAAGTCATAGTCTTACTAGCTCAGAGAGTCAGAGAATAGAGTTTGGGCCTGCCAGAACTACTGAAATATGAGGGAGAATATCCTGAAAAGGGCATTGCCCCCCCCCCCCCCCATCTGCATATAAACTCCGTGTAAACCCTTGAACTTCACAGGCTTGGAAGAGATATTTATGCTGGACTAGAAGAAGCACAGTTCCACATTGTAGGGAATGCCGTGTGTTAGAAAACTGAGGGCTGCTTCTAGGATCTGAGGGCCTCAGCACTCTAACAGTAAAGAATGGAGTTCCACCAACAAACAGGCTCGACAAGCGTCTCACATTAGATTGCAGCTCCAGCCAACCGCAGCCTTATGAGACCGTGAACAGAAGACTCTGCTAAGCCATGCATGTATTACGGATCCACAGAAATTGTGAGGTAGGTTCTGGTTCAAGATGGCAATGTAGGAAGATCCTGAACTACCTCTTCCCATGGACACAGTGCATCTACAGCTACATATGGAACAAGTCCCTTTGAAAGAGATCCAGAGGGGCGCCTGGGTAGCACAGTCGTTAGGCGTCTGCCTTTGGCTCAGGGCGTGATCCCGGCATTCCGGGATCGAGTCCCACATTGGGCTCCTCCACTAGGAGCCTGCTTCTTCCTCTCCCACTCCCCCTGCTTGTGTTCCCTCTCTCGCTGGCTGTCTCTCTGTCACATAAATAAATAAAATCTTTAAAGAAAGAGATCCAGAAACTAGCTGAGCAACTCCTGCACATCAGGTGAGCAAGAACCCCCCCCCCCCATCCAAATGGGTAGGAGAGGGTGAGAAAATCTTGCCAGAAACCCCACCCCCAGCATGATGACACACAACAGGAGGGAACTCAACAATACCTTCTCCCTAAGAAGTGAAGAATTTGGACCCCACATTTGGTGCCCTTTTAAGACTTCCACCTGAGAGATTGGCCTCCAAAACCTCTACCTTTAAAAGGCAACGAGCCTCGTATCCATGAGAACTAAAAGGTAGTGGCAAACTAAAAAACAGTTCAAAATGAGATCACGGGGACCCACCGTGGCTAATCCCCCAGGGCCCAGCTCAGAGGCAGCAGACTGAAATATACCCAGTCTGTGAAAAAGGCCCATTATCTTAAAAGCTTTGGCCTGAGGGGCAGGCTTCTAAGTTCTTAACACATACTTAGGGGCCAACTGCAACTCTGCTGAGACTGCAGAGGCTAGCAGGCACCATCTTTGTGTTTTCTCTCTGCCTTGTCCCAGGTGGCCAGTATCTCTCAGGAGGTTGTGTACAAGTCTAGCACTCCAGTTCTTGCTGCCACGCCAGGGACACCCCTTAATCACCTAGCTCTGGTGGCCAGCAGAGCTTTACGTTTGCAAGTCCCAGCTGGACTGTCACAAACAGAAACCGTTCTGAACAGAAGAACCAGGACAGTGCTCATTAGGCTTATTTCCTACATGCGGCCACTCCTTCAAGACTGGAGAGGTGACTGTTTTAGCTAATGTGTAGAAACCAACAGAGTCGAAGATGAGGAAACAGAGGAATATATCCCAAACAAACAAAAAAAACCCACGTAAAACCTCATTAAAAGAAATTTAACAAAATGGAGATAAGTGATTTATGTGATAAAGAGTTTACAGTAATGGTCATTGAAACAATTCATGAACAAAGTAAAGAAAGTAAACAAATCACAGACTAAAGAATACAACTACTGAACTGGAAAATACAAGAAAAGGTTCAATAGCAGACTAAATGAACAGAAAGGATCAATGAACCTGAAGACAGGTCCATGGAACTCATCTAATCACAGCAAAAAGATAAAAGCATGAAAAAAGTGCTTACAGCTTAAGGGATTTATGGGATAACTATAATATTCCCATATAAGGGTCCTAAAAGAGAGGAGAAAGAGTCTGAAAATTTCCCGAACTTGGGGAAGGAAACACATCCAGATCCAGGAAACCCAGAGTTCCAAACAAGATGAACCCAAACAGACCCACACCAAGACACATTATAATTAAAATGCTAAAAGCTAAAGGAGAGAAGCAACTTGTTACATACAAGGGAACCCCTGTAAGACCATCATCAGCAACTTTTCCAGTAGAAACCTTTGAGGCTAGAAGACAGTGGCATGACACATCCAAATGGCTGAAAGAAAAGAAATGCGAACAAAGAATATTCTGCCTGGCAGTATTGTCCTTCAGAATTGAAAGAGAGAGTTTTCCAGACTAGGAGGAGCTAAAGGAGTTCATCACCACTAGACCAGCCTTACGGGAAATGGTAAAGGTGCTTCTTTCTTTAAGCTGAAAGTGCTGGCTAATAAGAGGAAAACATATGAAAGTATAAATCTGAATGCTTAAAGGTTCATATGTAAATTCAGAATAATCTTGTTGTGGGTTAATCACTTAAGTAGTAAAAATGAAAATAATTTAACAGACACCCAAGTAAACGGACACCCAAGATGCAAAGATGCGACATCAAATATAGAATGGGGAGTAAAAATATAGAGCCTCAGAACTTGTTATCAACTTAAAATAGGTTTAATGTAAGCCTCATGGTATCCATAAAACAAAACTCTACAGCAGATGCATGAAAGAGAAAAGGAATCTAAGCATACCACTACAGAAAGTTACTACATCATAAAGAGAGCAAGAGAAGAAGAAAAAGAACAATGCACTTACAAAATAGCCAGAAAACAATAAAAATGGCAGTAAGTCCATATCTGTCAATAATTTAAGTGCAAATAGGCTAAATCCTCTGATCAAGAGTGGCTGAATGGATTAAAAAAACAATATCCATCTATCCTGCTGCTGACAAGAGACTCATTAAGGACATGGACTGAAAGTGAAGGAATGGAAAAAGATATTCCAGGCTAATGGAAGTCAAAAGAAAGCTGGAATAACTTATATCAGACAAAAAAGACTTTAAAACAAAGACTGTAATAAGAGACAAGGTCATTATACAATGATAAAAAGGTCAACACAAAAGTGGGTATAATATTTGTAAGTATGCACCCAGCACAGGAGCATCTAAAGATAAAATGCAAAAATTAATTAACAGGTCTAAAGGGAGAAATAGCAATATAAGGGTAAGGGACAGAGGATAAATCCTCCAGATAGGAAATCAATATAAGGAAACACTGCACTTAATAGACATTTACAGAGCATTCCATCCAGAGCACAGGCTTAAGCACACATGAAACATTCTCCAGGACAGATCATAGGTTAGGCTACGAAAAGTCAATAAATTTAAGAAGACTGAGCATCTTTCCTAACCACAATGGTATGGAACTAGAAGTCGCTTATAAAAAGAAAACTGGAAAATTAAAAAATACATGGAGCTTCGACAACATGCTATGGAACAACCAATGGGTCAGAGAAGAAATCAAAAGAAAAAAATACCTTGAAACAAATGGAAAGACAATATACCAAAACTTAAGGGATGCAGAAAAAGCAGTTCTAAGAGGGAAGCTCATAGCTATTAATGCCCACATCAAGAAACAAAAAAGATCTCAAGTTAACATACTTTACATCTCAAGGAACTAGAAAGAGAAGAACAAGCTAAAGCCTAAAGTTAATAGAAGGAAGAAAATAACAAAGCAAAAATAAAGGAAAGAGAATAAAAAAGAGCAATAAAACTAACAGCTGGTTAAGGAAAATAAACCTTGAGCTAGACTCACCAAGAGAAAGAAACAGAAATGAAAGAGGAGATAATGGATAACACAAATATAAAAGATCATAAAAGACTATGACCTACTACATACCAACAAATGAAACAACTTAGAAAAGAACTGGAATATTCCTAGAAACATACAACCTTACAAGACCGAATCATCAAGAAACAGAAAATCTGAACAGACCAATTACTAGCAAGGAGATTGAATCTGTAATAAAAAAAAACCTCCCAGCAAACAAAATTCTAAGACCAGATGGCTTCACTGGTGAATTCTACCAACATTTAAAGCATTCATACCAGTCCTTCTCAAACTCTTCCAAAAAATAGAAGAGGAGAGAACACTTCCGAACTCATTTTATGTGCCAGCATTAATTGGCTACCAAAACCAGAAAAGGATACCACAATAAAGAAAATTATAGGCCGATATCCCTGCTGAACATAGATGCAATCTGTTAGCAATCTGGATTCCACAGTACGTTAAAAGGATCATACGCCATGATGGACTGGAATTCACTCCAGGGATGCAAGGCCGCATCCACGGACCATCGTGTGATATACTACATTAAGAAAATGAAGAATAAAAATCATATGATCATCTCAGTAGGTACAGAAAAAGCATTTTAACAGTATTCAACATCCACTGATGATAAAAACTTCATCAAAATGGGTATAGAGGGAACATACCTCAACATAATAAAGGGCATACAGGACAATCCCACAGCTGTCATCCTCTCCTCAATGGTTAAAAGCTTTAAAGCTTTTCCTTTAGGATCAGAAAGAAGATAAGGATGCCTACTCTTGCCACTTTTAATTAAACATAGTACTTAAGTCCTAGCCAGAGCAGTTGGGCAAGAAAAATAAAAGGCATCCAAACTGGAAAGGAATAAGTTAAAGTGTCACTACTTGCAGATGACATGGTAGAATGTAGAAAACCCTGAAGACCACTAAAAAACTGGTAGAGCCTAATAAATGAATCCAGTGAAGTCTCAGGATATAAAATCAGTATACAAAAACCTGCTGCATTTCTATACACTAATAATGAACTATCAGAGATTAAGAAAAAAAATCTCACTTAAATTGCATAAAAAAGAATGGAATACTTATGTGTAAATTTAACCAAGGAGGGGAAAGACCTGTACGCTCAAAACTATAAGACACTGGTGAAAGAAATTAAAGACAAAAAAATAGATACTCTGTGCTCACAGATTGGAAGAATTAAAACTGTTAAAGTGTCCATCTGAAGTGTACAAAACAATCTACAGATTCAATGCAGTTTCTCTCAGTTTCCAATGATATTTTTCACAAAAATAGAATACATAATCCTAATGTTTGTATGGAACCACAAAAGATCCTGAGTAGCTAAAGCAATCTTGAGAAAGGAACACAACTGGAGGCATGTTTCCTGAAACTATATTACACAGCTATAGTAATCAAAACAGTATGGTATTGGCATAAAAACAGTCACATTGTGGACAGTAGACGTGAAGATCAATGGAACAGAATAGAGAGCTCAGAAGTAAACCTAGGTATACCTGGTCAACTGATCTGTGACAAAGGAACCAAGAATAGCCAAGAATATATAATGGAGAAAGAAGAGTCTCTTTAATAAATGGTGTTGGGAAAACTGGACCAATGGCTCACACCATACACAAAAATCAGCTCAAAATGGATTAAAAATCTGAACAGAAGACCTGAAAGCATAAAACTCCTAGAAGAAAATATAGGGGGTAATAAGCTCCTTGACATCAGTCTTGGTAATGATTTTTTTGGATTCGACACCAAAAGCCAAGGCGGCAAGGCAGCAAAGCAGATACACACAAGTGAGACTATATGAACTAAAAAAATTCTGTACAGCAAAGGAAACCGTCAACAAAATGAAAGGGCAATATATGGACTGAGAGAAAATATTTGCAAATCATAGATCTGATAAAGGGTTAATATAAAGAACTCATACAGTTCAGTAGAAAAAAATCCAATTAAAAATGGGCATAGGATCTGAATAGAAAGTCTTCCAAACAAGAATCACAGATGGTCAACAGGTATATGAAAGGGCGGTGCTAACCCTCACTGCTTATTAGGGAAGTGCAAACTGAAACCACAGTGATGTAGCACCTCGTACCTGTTCAAATGGCTATTACCGAAATGACAAGAAATCACAAGTGTTGGCAAGGATGTGGAGGAAAGGGAACCATTGTGCGCCATTGGTGGGGATGCAAACTGGTGCAGCAACAGCAAAAAACAGTATAGCGGTTCCTCAAAAAATTAAAAAAAGAATTACCTTGTGGTCCACCTGTTCCACTGTTGGGTTTTTATCTGAAAAACGAAATCACTATCTTGAAAAGATATCTGTACCCCTATGTTCATTTTGGCATTATTTACAATAGCTAAAATAAGGAAACAACCCTAAGTGTCCATCTGCACTGGATTAAGAAATGACACCGGATAAAGAAAATGGCATGTGTGTATGCACGCACATATACACAGGACTGTTACTCAGCCATAAAAAAAAAGAAGGCAATACTGCCATTTGCAAGAACATGGATGGACCCTGAGGGAGGGCACTATGGTAAGTGAAATTAGAGAAAGACAGAATATTGTATAGTCTCAATGTGTATAAAGAAAACGGAACTCATGGATACAGAAAACAGTTTGTTGTTGCCAGAGGCCTAGGGTGGGGAGTGGGTGGAATGGATGAAAGTGGTCAAAAAAGGTATAAGGTCATAAGTCTTGGGGGTGTCACCTACCACATGTTAACTAGTTAACCATATTGTATATTTGGAAGTTACGAAGAGATTTAAAAGTTCTCATTAAAAAAATTTGTACCTCTGTGTGGTAATGGATGTTAACGTACTCTGGTAATCGTTTCTGTATATATAACCACGACATTATACACCCAAAACAACTGATGTCAACTATATATCAATAAAAAGTTGACATATTTCATGTATATCGTTTTAAGATGCTAAATTCATGAATGTTATACAGCAACAGGAAAATGAAACAAATCCCATTCATAATTTGAGCAAGCTTTAAAAATAGAATTTGACAAGCTGATTCTGAAATTTTATAGGGAGGTGGAAAGGTTTAAGAGTAGTCAAAACAATCTTGGAAAAAAATGATAACATTGGGGGATCCACAGTTCCTGACTTTAAGATATACTAGAAAGTCACAGTAACCAAGAAAGTACAGTATTGAAATAGGGTACAAATATATCAATAGAAAAGAAGACAGGGTCCAGAAATAGATCAGTATTTAAAACCTCATTGATTTTCAACAAAAGCACCCAAGCAATTCAATGGGGAAAGAAAAAACTTTTCAACAAATGGTGTTGGACAACTGGATATCCACTTGGGGCAGGGGGGATCTCAGTCCTCATCTCACAATGTAAACAAAAATAATTTCAAAATGGACCGCAGACCTAGAGCTTCTAGAAGAAAACAGAATATGCTTGGGACTTGTTAAATAGGCAAATATTTTTTTAGATAGATACAATAAGCATAAAACTTAAAAATGTATAAATTATAACTCATCAAAATCTCATCAAAAGATACCATTAAGGAAAAGAATTGGGAAGCCACGGAAAGAAAATATTTGCAAAATATATCTGGACAGACCTATATCTAGAAAATACAAATAGAAGAAGTTTTACAACTCAATAATAAAAAGACAACACAATAACAATGGGGAAGAACAGTCTTTTCAGCAAAAGGTACTGGGACATGTACATGCAAAAGAAGGGAGCTGGAATACCCTAACCTCACACCATCCACAAAATTAAATGGATCAAAGATGTAAATGTAAGAGCAGCAACTATAAAACTCTAAGATACGAGTCCAAGAGCACAGGTAACCAAAGGGGGAAAAAATCAGAGGGGGGGAAAAAGATAAACTGAACTTCGTCAAAATAAAAATGTTTACATCAAAGGATACTATCAAGAAAGTAAAAAATTCTTCCACAGAATGGGAGAAGGTATTTGCAAATCATGTATCTGATAAAACACTGGTATCTAGGGTCTGTTAAAAATTCCTTTAACTGAACTATAAAAAGACAAATTACCTAGTTAAAAAATGGGCAAAGGACTTGAACAGACGTTCTCCAAAGAAGATCACAAATGGCCAACAAGCACATGAAAAGATGCTCCATATCCTTAGTCAGTAGGGAAATGGAAATCAAAACCACACTGAGATACCACTTCACACCTACGAGAATGATTATAAACAAAAAGGCAGACGAGTCTTGAGGATGTGGGGAAACCGGAGCCTTCGTATGATGCTGGTGGGAATGGAAGAGCTTGCAGGTGCTGTGGAAAGCAGTTTGGAGTGTTCGAGGAATTCCGCACGCAGACTGAGAGGACTGGCCCATGGACCGGGTGACGGGTAAGGGTGAGAAGAGCCACAGATAATGACCGGGTTTCCACCCTGACAGCTGCTTGAACGGAGCTGCCCCTGACTGAGGCAGGTGGTGAGAAAACCTAGAGTCACATCTTAACCAGGTTAGGGTAGATGCCGTGGGAGGGACTGAGCTCCCTGCTTCCCTTTGAAGAGTCTCCTGGATTTGGGCAGGGCTTTTGGCTTCCCAGGTAGACACGACATTTCCCTGCCTCCCTTTGCAGTCTGTGTGGCCACGAGTAATTTCTTGCCAGTGGAATGCAAATGGAAGGGGTGTGTGCAGCTTCCACGTGACAAAAATGAGACTGGGAAAGACAAAGGGATTCTTCAAATCTGTGGATGCCGGAAGCTTTATATTCTGAACTTTAAAAAACTCCACTGTTACTAGCTGGCTCTAGTTTTAATGGACTGATTAAAAAGAAGCCCTTGTGATTTGATAAAATACGTTATAGTTGGAATCCTTGATGCTGCTTGGCCAAAAAGCCGTTGTCACCATGGAGACTGCACAACCTGAATTTTAGCATTTTTAAAGGACATCAGCGGTTTAAAAATCTGACAAATTACGTGATGCACAAAAAGGAGTCATTGCCAATACAAACTGTAAAACTGTCTACTCCGCAGACCCTTGTGCCCTGGGAAAGTGAGTAGATGGTCTGGGACGTACCTGCACAGGCCACTCACTGCTCCACCTCTGTTTGCAGGTACTGGGTACAGTCTGAGATTTTTTTTAGTTGAGCAAAGTTTAATCTTTCTGAACACATAGGACAGGTGCTTTCCGTGTTTAACATGCTGTTTGGGGAGGGAAAGGCAGAATAAATTAAATATATAATCCTTTAGCTTTGGGTTATTCTTATGTGAAAAACAATTCCTGTCTACACCTCCCTAATACATATTCATCGTGCAATTTAAGAATTAGGAATATTCAGTCTCATGCAAGATCCTCTTTAAGGATAATGTTCAAAGATCATAGAAAGTTTGGGTCTTTAGAGCTCTTTAGGAACATGAATAAGGAGACCTCAGGATAAAAGAGTGGTTGAATGAAAGGCCTATTTTTGGGTAAATCTGTGTGACTGAATGAAACAATGCACACTTACATCTTAAATTCTGAGTACAGAGCAGGGAAGTTGCAATGTGGACACACAGTCCAGTCATCCTTCAACATGTGTCGACCCTGGAAACAGTACATTGAGGGGTAAAATCATTTAAAAAAATTCCTGCCATTATTCAATTATAATAAACAAATTAAAAACCAGACCTCTAAATTAGGTGACTAGAAAGAGATGGCATCAAACAGACTGAAGCCAAATTTCATTTATCACATTCGTGTATAAAGAATAGTCTTCAATTTTGTGACATCATTACTTAAATTTCCCTTTAAAATTACGTTTGTTAGTCTAGTAATGAACAAATAATCTGGTATTTAAAATTTTCTAATAGGAGACGCCTGGGTGGCTCAGAGAGTTGAGCGTCCAGCTCTTGATTTCGGCTCAGATCATGGTCTCGGTCGTGGATCGAGCCCTGTGAACCCTGTGTCGGCTCCGTGCTCAGGGCGGAGTCTGCCTCTCCCTCTCCTCCGCGCCCCCCCCCCCCCCCGCCCTGCATGCACGCTTTCTTGCTCAAATAAAATCTTAAAAAAACTTTTTCTACTAGGTCTTCATCTTAAACTTGATAAAAACCGCCAGTTACTCAGTATGCCGGGTGTGTGCTAGGGCGTCGCACAGGTTCTGTCATCAGCCTGCAGCGGGCAGGCTTTGTCATGGCTGGTGGCAAGGTAAAGCAAATCGCAGAGCATTATATAGCCAAGAGAGCGGCAGAAAAAGGGTTTAAGCCCAGGACCACCTGATCGCCAAGTGTGCTTTCTACACATCAATTATTCAAATGGACTATAAATATATAAAGAAATATATACTATACACTTACTGTTGCAATGCAATATGGGATGTTATTTTTACATCCAGGACAGAGGAGTTCACACTCTGGGAGAAGAAATCCGCAGAACGGGCACGGGGTTGTGGCCTCTTCTGTCTCGGATGTATCAGGTCTCCTGTAAGAGAAAGTCTGGTGTCCCATGCCTGCTGCTTCACAGTCAGGATCTGGGACGGGAGAGGCTCTCTTCGGCCCGTGCTCCAGCTCAGGGAGGGGGAAGAGGGGCTGAGTGGTTAAACTGTAGCATCAGACAGGCCGCATTTGGGGGCTGGAGCTCACAGCGCGGTAAACGGCACAAAGCATGGGTGGGTCTTGCCACTGATGTCCCTGATGTGGTAAGCTCGCTTCTTCCCCTCTGTCGCTCCCTTCTGGGGACTGCAGTGCTAAAGGCTGGCCAGGGCTGTGCGGCAGAGCTTCCTGTGACAACGGCAGTGTTCTGATTCCGCGCTCTCCAGTGTGGTCACCGGGAGCCACGTGAAGCTTCTGAGCACTTGAAATGTGGACGGTGTGAGGAATGAAGTTTTAAATTTTATTTAACTTTAATTAATTTAAATTAAATAGCCACACGTGGCTGGCAGTTACCATATTAGACCTCGCAGCTGTAGAGGAGCCTTATGTGGGGCGAGAATGACCAGCGTCTCTTCGAGCTAGTGTCCAGGCCACACTGAACGGTCAGGGCAGATGTGCTCTGGCGTACGCCCCCCACCCCGACTCTCCACGAGGAGGAAACTTCTGTACAGAGGGCTCGGTCCTTGCTGGCATCAGGACACAGCAGCACCAGCCCTGAACCACAACACTTTGGTTAGGAGTCAAATAAATCCTGACTTTTTCAAGCCATTGTTGGGTTTTCTGCCGCTGGTAGCTGCATACAATCCTGATCGCCACCGCCGATCACCCTCTTGCTGAGCCCACACAGTAGCCGCCAGAGCCTAAAAACTACACTTGGGAAGCGTGAGGAGATAGATAGTAGAAGCAGCCGTCCCTGCCTACCTGACCATGGCCTCGATCTTCTTTTTGTATTTGGCATCTATTTTGTTGCGGTACTCGGGCCTCATCAACATGGCTGCGAAGCTGAAAGCGGAGTTCCTCAGGCCTGCGCGGTGACACTCGATCACCGTGGACGTCAGGATTGGCACAATGTCTGCAATACACACGGGAGAGCAGAAAGCCCAGTGCTGCTATTGTCACGACTCCGTCCCCGTTCAAGGGGACGACACGATCGCACCTCTTAAGTTTGCTTTTCCTGGCAAAGAACAAGACAGGACCTGTTTCATGAGGAAGGGGCACGGCAGCAGAGTCACTGTCCTTCCTGTGATCATACTGTGTTTTGCCTCGTAGCACCAGGACCTGCACTCCCTTGATGTCCCCTTTTGCGTGTATCCTCCCAAACCACTCCGAGGCATTTTTGCATTGGACAGGACTGCCCGTGAATGGTAAGGGAGATTAGTAATTTTATGCACTGACCTCTCTGCGTAGGTCTGTTTCTTCGGGACAGATACCCAGAAGGTGAATTACCGGATCAAAGAACGTGACTTTTTAAAAAATGCTCTTAGCACAAACTGCTTTCTAGAAAGGCCATATCAATGTCCTTTCCCAGGGGCAGTCAAGAGAGTGCCTGTCCTACTGTATGTACCCTTTGCCAGCATGGTATACAATTGTTGTAAAGTCTTTTTCATGTAACAAAAAAGAATACAGTCATAGAAGAGGCGTTGGTGAATTTTGACCTGTGGGCCAAATCGGGCCCTCTGTTTTTGTATGGCTCATGAGCTAAGAGTGGCCTTTATGTTTTTAAATGGTTGAAAAAAATCAAAAGAAAAATCTTTTGTGACATGTGAAAATTTTATGAGGTTCAAATGTCAGCATCCAAAAAAATAAAATTCTGTTGGAACACAGCCATGCTCGTTCATTTCCATATGGTTTATGTAAAAACAGTAGCTGTGACGGACTGTTATGGTCCATGAAGCCCCAGATGTTTGACATCTGTACCTTTACAGAAAGATTTTGTTGACCTCCGTCACGGAATGTGAGAACGTCTTTTAGCTGAAGAATGTTATAATGACATGTTGTGAAGAATAATGGACCCTCTGTAGCGGCAGTGGCCTGTCGTGGTTGAGAGCAGGGTCAGACTTACTAGCTAACACTGTGATCTTGGGCAAGTGTTACTTCACTTCTTTTCCCTCCGTTTGCTTCTCTTGTAAAATAGGGAAAATAGTAAGAGTACTCATGGGTGTAGTTTTGAGGCTGTTATCCTTAGATCGGCTTGATCTTGGCTGGCATCTGGGAACTTGGGACTTTGGGGGAGTTTCTGCCATTTCCAGATCAGAGCGGCTCACTGTGCCTAAACTCTTTGCACAGACAGTGTGGTTTGTGCTGAACACCTGCTTTCTGGGGGTCTGGAAATGTTCACGTGCCAAGCAGGGGGCACCTATGTGACCAGCCCCCAGTACAACCCCTGGGCACTGAGTCTCTCGTGAGCACCTCCGGTAGACACCATTTGGATGGGCTGTCACAAACTCACTGCTGGAGGAGTCAAGTGTGTCCTGTGTGACTCCACTGGGAGGGGACTCTTGGAAACTTGCCCCTGTTCTCATCCAGACATCACCCCATGCGCCTTTTCCCTTTGCCCATTTGGTTTTGTATTCTGCTGCTGAATAAATCTTAGCTTCAGTACTATGTGTTGAGTTGTGTGAGTCCTAGTGAACTTGGGGGTGGTCTTGGGGGAGGGGGGTGAGGATTAAATGAGTTGATCCGTGTAGAGAACAGTGGCCGGCAGAGTCAGTGACTGCAGATCTTACAACGCCACACTGAGGCACGACTCTGGGTGACAGGCCCTTCTCAGTAGGACTTACGTGACGGAAACTTGCTGATGTTGTTGGCCACCCGAATAAGCATACGTGCCCCTTTCGAATGATCTCCGTTTTTAACGTGAATCTGAAATAAATGACATTTTACTGTTCTTAAGAGATTTCGATTAACTGTAATTCATGCTTTATTCCCCCAAATAATCAACTCATCATGACCCTGAACAGAGTTGTCCCATGATCCTCACAGCCTTACGTGACTTCTGGCACTTGGGATTTCTCCTTTATTTCTCCTTCCAGCAGCTGCTGCCTGGCACGCTGGCCTCACTGGCCTTACCCCTCCTCTACGCTCTGTGTTTTATTTCGCCCCAGACCATGGGACATGAGTTCAAATCCCTGATCCATCTCTTACTGGCCATTTTTGGAGGGCTAATAATACCAACTTTGCCAAGTTGTGAGACCCGAAAGCTGAGTCTTTCAGGCAGAAAGAAAGGATGAGTTGTTAAAGAAAGAGGGCAAAGGGGCAGCGGCAGCTGGAAGGCCAGAGACTGGGTGAGTACTGGGTATGAGTGGGGCCTGTGCCGCTTAGGATGAGAGGAGGCTTGGAGAGTCAACAGGGCCAGGCCACGATGTCGCCGTAGTATACAGCGAGACAGGGCAGCCCACAGAGGTAAGGCAGGGGTGGGGGGTGTTGTGAGGTAGGGGTGGGGGTGGAGAGGAGTAGACCGAATAGGAGGCAGAACTGGTGGTATTTGGTGAGAACGTGCAGGGTGAGTTCAGAGTAACTCACAGGCATCCGGTCTAAGCAACTGGATGATAGCATCATCTCCTGAGCGCGGCTACGTGATAAATACTAACTGAATCTAAAGAAGGGGTAGGGAACCCCTGCTGCTTGTCCTGCGCAGACTCGGCCTCAGACCGCCCAGCTCCGTCATCCAGACCCAAAGGCCCCAGGCTGTCCCTCAGCCAAAATCCCTGTCTCAGCTCTGGGAGGAAGCATTCACCAAAGCTGTCTTGACAGCTCCCGAAATGTGGATGACTTTCTTTGGTCCTTTGTGTCAAAGATGCCTGTCACATTTTTCCATCAATTTGTTCTTACTTGAAAAGGTTTAACAGTTTCCATTTTGATATCACGAGCAGTTACAAGTCTTGAGAATGTTTGGCGCTTGCGTGAGAGTCGAGAACTACAGCAAACTGGGAGAGTTCCAGGGTGGCCTTCAATGGGGGGGGAAGAGGGCATCTGGCTGGTCTTACGTAAGTGACAGGCCAGCTCTTGGGGCCAGAGGAAAAGAAAAAGACTTGAGAACCATCCCTGTGACTTAGGGTGGTAGAAAGCCCTGGTCCTGGAGGGCTGCTTATAGGACTCCCTAACTTTTGCTACCCATCTTCCACCCCCCAAAGCTCCTCTTTGCTGGGTTCTGTGCCCCCAGCACATGGGCACCACCACTCACGTCTGCAGTTGAGAGACTGCGCTTCTCCTTTTCTACTCCTCTCCACATGAGAAGGGGACCCTCCTGCTGTTCTGGAGGGAGATGTACTCTCGAGGGTTGCAAATAGGAATTCTAGCTTTTTTCTTACCATCAGTGTTACAGAACTGTGGGGCCTAATATGGCAGCCCACTAGCCACATACGGCTATTTAAATTTTAAAATTAAAATTATATAAAATTAAAAACTGAGTTTGTCAGTTGCACTAGATGTGTTTCCGGTGCTCCACAGCCAGGCTAGTGGCTGCCATATGGGGCGGCACAGACACAGGTCACTTACAACACTGTAGACAGTTCTGGATAGCACTGGTAGAGATCATTATTAGAATCTAAATCATTCATAACATGACTCCTCTATCCTGGGTACCGTCAAAATTAAATAAGCTCTTGTGGACTGGCCTGGAAACCAAATTAGCATTAACATGGGAAGATGTACTTTGATATAATGAAAATTTGGAAAAAATGTAAGTTGGAATCTGCCTGTATCTTTACAAAGATATATGTGTAAATATATGTATACTGATATATATTTACACATATACAGCATTTAAGTAAATTGTACATACAAGTATTTGAGGTTTGCATGCTATAGTTTGTTTTTATTAAGAATTACTAATTGAAAAGACAGAATACACAACTGGACATAAATATAATCCTAATGTGGTAAAAAAAAGTGCACACGTGTATTTACTGAAGTATAGAGGATATATACAGCACAGTGTTAACAGCTGTTACATCTGGTGATGGACTTAAAGAATAAATTACTTTTTCATTATACTTTTCCACATTCTCTAAATTTTCTCTGAGAATATGTACTATTTTTATATTCAGATGAAAACTAAATAGTATTAAAAATTGTGGAATTGTATAAAACCCACTATCTTAGAATTTATAAACTAGTAAGCTCTGCTTAAACAAAGATGTCTTAAGTAAATCTTTTTGACCACGTAATACACTTACGTGCTTCAGAATCAAGACAAGACAGAAGCACATACACAGAGCGACCTGCTCTCCCTCTCGTTCCCACTGGGGTCTGCTGCCATGCTGCCTCTGCCCCATGTCGGCTTCCCTTTAGGAAACGACTTTTGCTAGCAAGACTTTTGAGTCTGTTTCTAGTTTTATTTGCAATGAATATATATTCATTCTTATTTTTTACCCTTTCGTACACAAAAGGTAGCAGACTGTATAATTATGCTGTGTGTTGCTGTTCTTAACAATACAGAGATCTAGAAAATCACTTTAGGGCGCCTGAGTGGCTCAGTGGGTTAAGCGTCTGCCTTCGGCTCAGGTCATGACCCCAGGGCCCTGGGATCGAGCCCCACATTGGGCTCCCTGCTCAGCGGGGAGCCTGCTGCTCCCTCTGCCCCTCCCTGCTGCTCCTGCTCGCTCGCTCTCAAAAAAAAAAAAAAAAAAAAGGGCAGTCACTCTAATCCAATGGAGAGGTGCCCGTAAGAAATCCCTTCAGGTGATAAACTCACTTGGCGGATCATGTCCCAAGTCACTCAGAGGGCCTCACCTTCACTAGGACGTAACTGTGCAGAATCATGAGGTTGGTGGCCATCTCAGAGGGAATTTTGATCTTCTGGGATTTAAGTTCTGCATACATGCTAAAGAGAACGTCGTGTGCGTTCCGATAGTTTCCTGGAAAAAAGGAGGCAGATGACATTATTGCAGAGGATGAAATCTGAGGACTTTCTCTGGGCCCTCATTTTATTTCTTTAAAGTTTTTATGTAAATTCCAGTTAGTTAACATAGAGTGTAACATTAGTTTCAGGTGCACTATACAGGGATTCAACACTTCACACATCACCTGGTGCTCGTCACAATGTGGGCCCTCATTTTTTACGAGTAGATTTTGTTATTAGCAGTATCTTTATAATTTACTACATAAGGTAACTTAGTTTTTCCTGTGGTAACTGATGGTACTAACATCCAGCCAGTCCTTCAGGGAGAAAATGCTGTCATCCTACACATCTCCCTCTTCCTCAGGATACCACCTGCCACCAAAGCCAATGGGTCATCAAGTTTCTAAGGCTCCCAAATCCAGCCTGGCCCCAGGCCCACTTCCGTGCTTCTCGCCATCCCTCCGCCATCGCTCCGCAGCAGCGTGCTCGTCGGGAGTGCTCTCTGCTGCTTCTGCCTCCATTCTGATGTCACAGTGTCCTTGTAAAGACCTCAGGTTCGCAATCCAACAGAAAACCCTCCAGGGCCTTGGGATCGAGGGCAAATGCCTGAGCAAAGGGCCTGAGCCCTTCGGGACCTGCCTCTGCCCACCTTACTGACCTGACATCACCCGCCCCTCCCTCTGTGCCACGGTCGGTGCCCCTGCGTCCCCTGCCGCCGCTCTCCCTGCACACCCCTTTCTCCCTCACCTCCTGCCATCTCAGCCTTTCAAAACTCGGCTCACACATCTCCGTCCTCGAACTCCCCGTATCCCCCACCCTCAGGATGGGGTGGCTCCCTCTCCCGGTGCCCTTCTAATGGACTTCCTCTCCATTCTGGCGCTTCTCACCCTGTATAACAACTCTGAACCACTTGCTGTCTCTCCCACAACAGGACTCCCTAAGGTGGCACCCTGCTCAGTCTTCTGAATCCTGAGCTCCCACCGCGTCTCCTGCAGTAGGTGTGAGACCAACGCAAACTGAATAATGACTTATTTAATTCCCTAGTTGCCAAACTGTGTTCCATATTTATGAACACCTAAAAGAATCAGCGTGCAAAAACTAGTGAAGATGTCCGACTAATTCTCTTAGTCAATAAATACTTAGAGAGCATGTAAGTAAGTGAACAGAACTGTTCTGGAGGTTCTAAAAACAGTCCCTGCATACTAGTAAGAACTACATCGATTAGAACACCACGTCATCTCCCATCTTCTAACGTCTTTTCTGCTGTTTAAGCCAAATACATAGGATGGAAAGAAAGTGCTGCACGGTGTGGGAGAGGGGCTGCGGGCTGGCGAGGGCGGAGAGGCCGCCGTGCAGGAGACAGGAGCTGCGAGGCCGCAAAGGGGAGAGGAGAGAGTGTGAGCAAGAGAAGGTGTTAGTGGAGTTATTCTGTGATGGGGAATTATCTCACTTCTCTCGAACCCAGAAATGGTCATTTCCCTAGTCTTCTGGGTTCACAGCAAACCCGGATTAGAAAAGGGCTATTCCTTCCTGCGCAGAAAAGGGGCTGGAGCTTGATTCCACTACTGGAATATGAGAAACACAGGAACGCCGGGGCCTACCGGCAGACTGCTCTTCTCTGGCGATGATGATGGCAGTGCGGGCGGCCTCTCGGTACTGCTTCAGGGCCATGTACAAGCGGAACAGGTACTTGGCGTCCTGACAGACAAACCGCAGAGAAACATCACTTTCTTTGTTAGCTAAAGGGAGAAACACCTAAAATTTTGCATTTCAGTTGGAGTCCACTTTTGATGAGGTTTTTAAAAAAATCCATTGAATAAAGAATTTATTTATCAAGTATTTATTCGTAGTTTAATATATGCCAGGTCGTATTCTAAGTACTTGAGAAATACTAATGTGTTTAAATCCTCATGCCCTCCCTGGGAGGAAGGCTCGATGATATACTAATTGCACTGATGAGAACCTAACCTAATGGGACCTCTCCAGAGTCAGCCACGGTGATGGGGCTTCAGAGTCCGTGCTCCTAACCCCACTCCGTGGACTTCTTGCCTGTGTGCTTAAAATCAAAATATATTCTTATGCAACGTACCAACTTTGCAAAATTTCAAAAACTTTTACACCTACACAAATTTCTCTGGCCCATAAAAAACCTTTGGCCTTTGACTACTTTCTATGGCCTTTGACTATTTTCTATTCCCGTTCTCTTTACCTCTAGACAATTTCCTATGCTGGCTTCCTGATTACTAGAATAAGCGGACATTAGGTGAGCTGGCTGGGAAGAGTTTAAGGGCCTGTGCCCTTCGGCAGGTTAATTTAGCCTCCCTGCATCTCCGTGTCTCTATCTGTGAAATACTGGAAATGGACTTGGGGATCAGTTTCACTATAATCCTCTCCAGCTATGACATTCTAGCGCCTTCTCTCCAAGTCAGTAACTTGACTTCCTTCACAAGAAAATCACCTCAAACATCAAAGCCAAAGGGAAGAAAAAGCTCCAGGGTCTTCTCCATGGAAACCGTCCTCATCAGTACTGAAAGAAGACCAGTGTCTGTATGAACTCCCAAGAGTCACATGCTTTGAAAATATGTTCTTAATGATTTACTTCTACTTTATATTTACAGTGAGTTACTTTTAAGCTAAATATGATTGCTATTAATTCCCATAACTTTTGAAATATGAACAAAGCATATTGATTTTTAGGGATTAATGCTAACTCATAGTTCTAATAGTATTTTTAATAGTTCCCAGAACAAATAAAACTCTTTAACCTTTGAGGAAAATGGTGGGTGGTGAGAATCATTATCTTGAGGGTTGTGCCTATGGCACAGGTGGCAATGCCAATTTCAAGGAGTGAATATATCCAATATCCTCTAAAATGCAGGGTCTGTCTAGCAGACCGCAAGCTGTATTCAGAGAGAAAATGTGGTAAGTCTACGATGCAGAAGCCCTCATAGGTAAAAACAGGGCAGAATAAAGTCAGATCATAACTAAAATACTTAAAACCCAAGGGACAACATTTCTAGTACCTTAGGCACGCCATCACTCTCTCCCATCAGGTGGTCTATCAGCTGACTGGTCAGCAGTTCATCTTTGGCCTGACCAACCTGTTTAGGAAGAGAAAGAAACTGTAAATTCAGCATCTTAAAACTACAAAGGAAGGGGAGTGGGAGGAGACAGATAATCTTGTGCTAAGGAAATGGAATAAAAAAATTGTAAAATTACCCAAAGTCAAGTGCCTGACATGATACAAATTCAGGGTTTTTCTTCATTCATTTGTAGTCTCCATTAATAAGACTCTATCCTTAGAAGCTATAGCTTCTCTAAGTTGCTTTATCAAAAGGCCATGTTTTTTTCCCCACACACAACATACTTCTTGGATGTTTCAGTAAACACTTTCTTAAGTGACTCTGACGTCTAGATAACAGGGTCCTGAGCGCAGGGACCAGGCCTTCTGCGACAGCATAGCACCAAGCGTGGCACCTCCAGCGCTCCCCAAGGAAATGCACTTGGCCAGGGCCACCTGGAGGCCAAAGCAGAAAAAGTATGGCCATAGGATCCCAGAAGAGGACAGGTGGCTGGAAGTGTGAATAGGGTTCTGGAAAGGACGCTGGCCTGGAGACCTAGATCTGAGAGTCACCTCCATGAGGGTCAGAGTTCAATCACTGATGTGTTGTGTGGTGTTGATCAGGAAAAATTATGGACCACATTGGAGGATGGAAATGTGTTGGTTTTAGCTAGTAAGAATAATTATTGCCAAGAGTAGGAGGCTTAAGAGTCTTATGTCTATAAAAACGGGGTGAGCCAAGAACACAACTGGAGCTCCGCCAAAGGGAACGAACACTGAAGAGTGCAGCGCTGCCCTCATCATATTCATGACACAGTGAGAAAAGCCACCGGAAAATGAAGGAGACGGTCATTAGGACAGCAACCCTGGCCCAGGTTGTCACACCTCAGGGGAAAGGATAAAGAGAAGTTTGAAAGATCCTTGTGCATAAGGGATCGTAGCGAACCTGTGGAGTGGCGAGTGGGGGCAGAATTTCTACACACGTGTGTGTCGGCAGTGCAAGAAAGCTCAGCTTTGATAAATCTGTTGCCTCTGCTTTTACCGCTGCTATAAAAGGAAGGAACGCTGTAAGGAGAAATCCTGTACAGTTCCTCATCTTGATGGCTTCTGTGGATGGTTTGGGGTGAAGAAGCCAGTACAGAGACATGGTCAAAGCAAGGGCTCTGGAGTCAGCCTGCCTGAGGTCAAGAGATCACCTGTGTGATCTTCACCAGTAACTCTTGGCACCTCAAAGAGAATAAAATAACACCTAACTCACAGTATTGTTTTAAGGATTAAAATACCTTAAAGGGCCCGGACTGGTGCTAAGCAGATGTGTTGGCGGATACAGCAAACAAAAATACAGGGCCACGTGGTTAAATCTGAATTTCAAAGGGTTGAGCACAACCAAAATGTCAGGATAGATGGACAGGGGAGCCAGTAAGGAATAGATGTGGCCGCTCAGAATTAACATTAAAAGGAGGATGGAGACAGAATGCTGAGGAACACTTACATTTAAGGAGCAGAGGAGTCAGTGCAGGAGGCTGAGAAGGGACCATCTGGGAAGTAATTGGAAAAGCAACGTTCTAAGGGAGTAAACATTTCAGGAAACGTGTAGTATAATAGCGTAAAATGCAGCCATAACATGGAATAAAGACTGAGAAGAGACTCATGAATTAAGCACATAAGAGATCAGTGGGGACCTTTCAGAGAAGGTTTACAGAGAAGTGAAGGCAGAAGCTGACTGCAAAGAGGCAGGAGGGCCTCCAACACAGCTAATGGACACTGTGAAGACCCATCTTTCTCATCCAGATCATGGGTTCCCACAGGTAATGATTCCCAATGAGGGCTCTACTCCACACACATCAACACACATACACCAAGACTGTATTTCAGAAACGTCAGGGGTAGAGGATGGAGGTGGGTGAAGTATGAATATTTTTAAGATATTCTCAATTATGGGGTCAGCAGGTAAGAGTGCACAGATTGTAAGAAAATTCAAGTCGGGAGGGGGTCTTAAGGTGGAAAGGAATGGAGGACTGGAAGGAAATTTATATCATCTATATAGTGCTTTCACTGAGCTGGGAACCAACATGTGTTCAATTCAGCAAATATTTATTGAGTGCCCACAATGTGCTAACCACTCTATGAAAAAATAGGTCCTTGACCTTGAGGAGCTACTAATCTGAAGGGGGTAACTGCAGTGGGAAGTGATGTTCAAACTACGTAGAGAAGATTCTAAGGAGGGTGAAATTTCATCCAGAGGGCAGTTGAGGAAAGGCTTGTGTATGCAGTAGGTCTTGCATGTTGTGTAGGAGTGTGAAGACAGGTGTAGGACGGAGGGTGGCCTAGGTGTAGGGGCCAGCAAGAGTGAAGGAACAAAGGAAGGGGAGCCCTGAACTATGCAGGTAAAAGTGGCCAGTTTAGTGTAGCATAGACTACCGACCTAGAGGACTGAATAGGCAATTTGCTTGGAAAGAAGACTTAGGGTTTAGTCCTAGCTCTATTACTTTCTATTTGGGTGGCTTTAGGTTAGTCATATCCTCTGGGACCTCCGTTTCCTCATCAGTAAAATGAAGGAGGTCAGACCGATCACCTGCAGGGGTACCTAAGATTCTGTGATTCTTGAAGGATAGCTTGGGAATAAATTGTGAAGCAACGGGGAGCCACTAGAGGGTCTGCAGCTAGAGAATACAAGGATTCAAAACCGAACTTCAGGAAAATTATCCAGGAGTGAAGTTCAGAATGCACTTGTTTGAATGCATGAAGTAATCCCAGTAATGGATAATAAACACAAATACGTTGGTTTTATAGGCTACATGTCCCCGACTTAATAAAACTTATTATTATAAAATATATAGCGTAACACCTAGAAGGAGATACTGTAGAATTAAAGAATACCAATAAAAGGAGAAAAAATTTGATAGCTGCAAGGGACATCTAGAATTTTGTCTGATATTGATTCCTTTCAGTCTTCTGAAAAATGCTCCTATTCCCGTTTCAACCATGGGGTTCTAGTGGGACTTTTGTGCCTCAGAGGACCCCATTCTCCATGACCATAGACGTGGGAATGTCAAGGGGTGGGGATTTAACCCAGTTTGCCAAAGCAGGATATTCCACCCCTGGGGCCACTAGTTGTTTAATCTTGGAATGGACACCAGCTAATCAAATCAGAGCCCTTCTTGGGACCAGAATTCCAGTTCATCTTTAGTAGGAAGGGTGGGAAATGTATTCTTGAGAACTACTGGAAGTCTTGAGTCCAGCTTTCTGGAGGAAGTAGGTCTTAGAAAATGTTGTGGATATGCAGAGAAAACCAGAGAATATAACTATTTTTATAATAAAATAAAATGGCATTATGTAGATGGCCAGAGAATAATTTCCATTCTTTAATAATTTCACTGCATGGTGATGGGTAGTAAGGAGGGCACGTATTGCATGGTGCACTGTGTGTTATACACAACTAATGAATCATCGAGCCTTACATCGGAAACCGGGGATGTACTGTATGGTGACTAACATAATATAATAAAAAATCATTAAAATAAAAAAAAATAATTTCACTGCAACTTCAAATTCAGATACTTCTAGAAAATACTAATTTTTATGTCACAATAAAAAATGCCCACATTTATACCAAAAAGGCTTAGAAACAGAATATTCCTAGTATTTAAATTATGGTCTCTAAACTATTTCTCACTAAAAGGAATCAGAACTCCCTAGAGAAATGGCTGATTCCAGGTCTGGGGCAAGAAATGGAACCTGGCCACAGCGATTAGGCAAGAAAATGAAATAAAAGGCATCCAGATTGGAAAGGAAGAAGTTAAAGTGTCACTATTTGCAGATGACATGATACTATACATAGAAAACCCTAAAAAATCCACCAGAAACCATTAGAACTAATAAATAAATGCTGCAGGATACATAATCAATATGCAAAAATTTGTTGCATTTCTATGCACTGTTAATGAAACATAAGAAAGAGAAATTAATAATCCCATTTGCAAGTGCATCAAAAAGAATAAAATACCTAGCAATAAATTTAACCAAACAGGTGAACGATCCGTACACTGAAAACCATAAGTCAATGATGAAAGAAATTGAAGACGACACAGATAAATGGAAAGATAGTCCATGCTCATGGATTAGAATAATATTGTTAAAAATGTCCCTATTACCCAAAGCAATCCAAGATTCAGTGTGATACCTATCAAAATTCCAATGGCATACTTCACAGAACTACAATAATTCTAAAATTTGTATGGAACCACAAAGATCCCAGATAGCCAAAGCAATGTTGAGAAAGAAGAACAAAGCTGCATGGAGGAATCATGCTCCCTGATTTCAAATTATACTACAAAGCTAAAGTAATCACAATAGTATCGTATCAGTACAAAAACAGACACACAGATTAATGGAACAGAGTAGAAAGCCCAGAAATAAACCCACAAATATAGGGATGATTAATCTATGACAAAGGAGTCAAAAACATACAACGAAGAAAGGACAGTCTTTTTAATAAAAGTGTTGGGAGGGGCACCTGCGTAGCTTAGTTGGTTAAGCATCTGACTCTGGATTTTGGCTCAGGGTCAGGACATCAAGCCCTGTGTCAGGCTCCATGCTAAGCCTGCTTCGGATTCTGTCTCTCCCTCTCCCTCTGCTCCCCACCTACTCGTGCTCTCTCTCTAAAAAAAAAAAAATTAAAAATAAATAAAAAATAACAAATAACAAAATAAAAGTGAACAAGACAGTTTCAGCCCCAGCCCCTCACCAACAAAGTTGGGAAAACTGGAAAGCCACATTGAAAAGAATGAAACTAGATAACTTTCTTATACCATACGTTAAAATTAACTCAAAATGTACTAAAGACTTGAACGCAAGACCTAAACCCATAAAATTGCTAAACAAAAACACGGGGGTAAGCTCCTTGACATCAGTCTTAGTGATGTCTTTATAAATCGGACTCCAAAGGCAAGGCAAACAAAAGTAGAAGTAAACATACGGGATTACATCAAACTAAAAAGTTGCACAGCACAGGAAACCATCACCAAAAGGAAAAGGAAACCTACTGAATGGGAGAAGATATTTGCAAAAACTATATATCCAATAAGGGGTTAATATCCAAAATATATATAAAAAATTCATACAACTCAACAACAACAAAACCAACCTGATTAAAAAATGGGCAGAGGATCTGAATAGATATTTCTCCAAAGAAGACATATAAATTGCCAACAGGCACATGAAAAGATACTACACAACAGTTATTAGGAAAATGCAAATCAAAACCACGATATCACCTAACCCCTGTTAGAATGGTTATTATCAAAAAGACAAGAGATAACAAGTGTTGGAAAAGATGTGGAGAAAAGGGAACCCTGGTACACTGTCGGTGGGATTTTAAATTTGTATAATCACTATGGAATACAGTATGGAGATTCCTCAAAAAATTAAGAACAGAACTACCATATGCCCCAGCCATTCCACTTCTCAGTATTTATCCAGAGAATATAAACACACTAATTTAAAAAAAATGTGCCCTTATGTTCGTTGCAGCATTTACAATAGCCAAGATATGAAAACAAGTGTCCATTGATAGGATGAATGAAAAAAGATGTGGTGTATATATATAATGGAATACTACTCAGCCATAAAAAAGAATGAAATCTTGCCAAATGTGACGACAGGGATGGACCATGAGTGTATTACACTCAGTGAAATAAGTTCAAGAAAGAAAGATACCACATGATTTCACTCATATGTGGATCTAAAACAAAATAAAACCAAAACATATTCATAATTCACTCATGATTCGTATCTTGGCTATATATATGCTATATTATGATATTAAAAACAAAAGCACCTCTGGAGGTCATCTTTGGTGGATGCTAGGGAACCAACTCATTATTCTTAAAACTAGTAAACAAAGGGAAAAAATTAAGTATTTACCCTACTTTTCCTTTGTCTTAGTGTAACAAAATAGCTGATGTGGAATTCACAAGGAATGACAAATATCATCATTTTGCAACCCCGAATAAAATAATGGATCTAGGTAATGAATATTAATGGCTGCTGAAATCATTAGGTGAAAGGCTGATGGGAAACCTTATAAAGCAGGGACCAGGCTGACCACTTCAACACCCAGTAACCCATCTTAACACCATAAAAACAGGGATGACAAGCTATGGGCTATTATAGACTGAATGTTTATGTACCCCCCCAAATTCATATGTTGAAGCCCTACCCCACAATGTGATTATATTTGAAGATAGGGCCTTTGGGAGTAATTAGAGTTAGATGAGGTCATGAGGGTGGGGCCCTTATGATGGGATTAGTGGTGTTATAAAAAGAGGAAGGGAGAGAAATCTCCTGGAAAGGCCATGTGAGGACACAGCAAGAAGGTGGCCATCTACAGCCTGGAAATAGCTCTCAACAGGAACCAAGGGGTTCCTGATCGAGGCTGGTCCCTTGATCTCAGCCTTCTCAGCCTCCAGAGCTGTGAGAAATAAATTTGTTTTGTAAGTCACCTGGTCTGTGATAGTTTGTTAAGGCAGCCTGAGTGATTAAGATATGAGCCTACTTAAGCGGAATAAGTCAATCAGAGAAAGACAATTATATGATCTCACTCATATGTAGAATTTAAGAAACAAAACAGAGGATCATAGGGGAAGGGAGGGAAAAATAAAACAAGATGAAATCAGAGAGGGAGACAAACCATGAGAGACTCTTCATCACAGGAAACAAACTGAGGGTTGCTGGAGGGGAGGGGGGTGGGGGATGGGGTAACTGGGTGATGGACATTAGGAGGGCACGGGATGTAATGAGCACTGGGTGTTATATAAGACTGATGAATCACTGACCTCTATCTCTGAAACTAGTAATACACTATATGTTGATTAATTGAATTTAAATTTAAAAAATTAAAAAAGATCCAAAATAGACCCAAACAAAATCCTAACAAGAAAAAAAAAAGATCTGAGTCTACTGATGTGATGAAATACGAAGTACGTGGCACCATCTAGCAGTCATTTTCCTAAAAATGTCAAATCTATATCTGATCAAGTATCTAGATTTAATTACCAGTTAGTGGGAAATATAGATGGGGAAATTTGCATCCTAACTAGATGTTCGGTAACATCAAGAAATGACTGTTAGAGAAATTGCAATGCAATGTTGGGAATGTAAAATGGTTTAGCTGCTTTGGGAAACAGCTGGGCAGTTCCTCAAAATGTTAAACATAGAGCTAACATATGGCCTAGCAATTCCTAGGTATACACCTAAGAGAAATGAGAACACATGTCTACACAAAAACTCGTACACACATGTTAACACCAGCATTACTCATAAAAGCTCGAAAGTAGAAACAACCCAAATGTCTATCAACTGATGAATGGATAAACACGATGTGGTCGAGTCCTATACGGAATGTTATTCAGCCACAAAAAGGAATGAAGTATTAGTATATGCTACCACACAGCTGAACCTTGAAAACATTCTAAATGAAAGATGTCAGACACAAAGGTCACATGTTGTATGGTTCCATTTATATGAAATGTCTAGAGTAGGGAAATCCACAGAGATAGAAAGTAGATTATAATAAAGAATACATAAAACACAACAATTAAGAGAGTGTGGTAGTGGTACGGGGAGACAAATCAATGGAACAGAATACAGAATCCAACACCAGACTCACACAAAAATGGTCATTTTGTCCATGACAAACACTCCACGGTAATTCAGTGGGGAAAAAAATGGTCTTTTGATAAATGGTGCTGGATCAACCAGATATCCATGTGGGAAAAAAAGATTCCTGACTCCTACCTCACACCATACACAAAAGTTAATTCAGGATGGGCACAGGCCTAAATAAGAAAGGTAAAATGAAATCTCTAGAAGAAAACGTATGGGATGGGCAATGATTTCTCAAATAGGACTAAAAAACACTAACCGTTAGAGAAAAGATTCGTAAGTTGGACTTTTATCAAACTGAGGGCTTCAGAGGGGAGGGGGGTGGGGGAATGGGATAGACTGATGATGGGTAGTAAGGAGGGCACATATTGCATGGTGCACTGGGTGTTATATGCAACTAATAAATCATCGAACCTTGCATCAGAAACCAGGGATGTACTGTATGGTGACTAACATAATGTAATAAAAAAACATTAAAAAATAAATAAATAAAATTTTTTTAAAAAGTCACAATTCAACAAGCAATACTGAAAAATTCAGAATTTCTTTCCATCAAGATACCACTGAAGAATAAAAAGGCAAGCCACAGCTTGAGAAATTTTCACAATACATGTATTTGATGAAAAGACTTGTATCCAGAAATTATAAAAAAAAAAAGTCCCACCAATCAGTAAGAATAAGATGATACAATCAAAAGTTTAAAAAAAGATTTAAAAAGCACTTAGAAAAGAGGATATCCAAACGGCCAATATACTTATGAAAAGTTGCTCAGTATCATCAGTCTTGAGAAAAATGGATTAAAACCATAATGAGGTACCACTATAGATCTCTCAGAACAGCTACAATGAAATAGACGGGTAAGTATGAGTAAAGAGAGCAACTAGATTCTTTCACACTGCTGGTAGAGTATAAATTGGTACAACTACTTTGAAAAAAATGTTTGGCAGTACCTACTATTGCTAAAATATGTGTATCTTATGACCTAATAATTCTACTCCTGGATATAAACCCAAGAAGGCAGAGTGTTACGTCCATCAAAAGACATGAACCAATTTATGGCAACTTTATTCATAATATGCCCAAACTGGAGACAACCCAAATGTCCACTAACGGAACAATGGAGAAATAAACTGTGGTACAGTCACACAGAAGAATACTACACAGCCATGAATAAGAATGAACTATTGCTGGGTGCCTGGGTGGCTCAGTTGGTTAAGCGTCTGCCTTTGACTCAGGTCATGATCCCACGGTCCTGGGATCGAGTCCCGCATCAACCTCCTTGCTCACCAAGGAGCCTGCTTCTCTCTCTGCCCCTCTCCCTGCTCATGTGCGTGTGTGCGTGTTTTCTCTCTCACTCTCTCAAAAATAAATTAAAAAATCTTAAAAAAAACCCCGAAGTATTGTTGCATGCAGTAACACACATGCATTAACAGACTTACTGTTGACTGGAAGAAACTGGACGCAAAATAGTACAAAATACGTATGATTCCCTTTATATGAAATACCTAGACAGATACAACCAATCTATAAGGATAGAGGTCAGAATTGTGGTTACCGTTGGCTGGGGGCACTGACTGGGAGGCAACATGAGAGAGCCTTCTGGCAGCTGGAAATGTTCTATATCTTGATCTCAGTAGGGGTTACACCAGGGTATGTATATGAAAAAATGAGTTATACGCTTGGGATTTGTGCACTTTACTGCATGCAAGTCACACCTCAAAGAAAACCCAAAGGTTCTTATGTTTTATAGACAGATTTTAAACCCATGAACAAATGACATGATGTTTGTGATTTGCTTTAAAATGATATAGGGAAAGAGGTGGGGGTATGACTAACGTAAGACTGGTCATATGGTGATAGCCGTGAAATCAGAGGACAGGCACACGGGGACTTGTTACACTACCTGGTCTACTTTTGTATGCTTTTAAAAACTTCGAAAAGTTTTAAAAAATACTGGCATTCTCGAAAGTTCTCATTGCAGAGTTTACTTACAGTTTCAATTGCCATTTCTATTGCCGCATTATCTTCTGAGCTTGGACACTTCAGGAAATGTTTAAGTGCCTGAAATGAGAATTGCATAGCAATTGAAAATTTCCAGACCGCTTTCCCACTGGGGAAGAACAAAGCTCTCACACACTCAAAGTAATGATAGCTCCTGAAAGTATCTTCCTCTCAGCCAGGGGCGTGCATTGTCTGGGTCTTAAAATAGACACGCGAAAGGCTGAGTGCAGTTTGAACAATGGAAGGATCCAGTGAACCCTCTGAAGAACTGAGTTCCGACTCCTGGTGAGAGGAGAATGAAAAATAAGCCCTCTTTCATTGTGAAGATATAATTATTTTCTTTCATTCGTTTGTCTGACAGACATTTACTGCCCACGTGCTACTCCGTACATGAGACGTGCTGGCTGCTGGGGAGAACCCCAGGAATGACGCGATACGGTCCCTCTTGTTGTATTATGCGCAATCTAACTGGGGAGATCTGTGTAATATGATAATATAAGGAACCAATTATTTTAAGTCACAGCTGGCTAATTCCTCAACACTACACCACACCTATGAAGAAACTGAAGGTTATAAAAGTTTAAATGACAAATGGGCAGTATGACCAGTTGTTTTCATAGGTGCTCTGAGGAAGAAAAGTTGATTAAACATGGGGATGATCCCAAAGGTGCCACCCAGGAAAAAGGATTTGAAGATGAACAGGTCCGTGGTAGGTGGGGAAGAGGGCAGAGAGGAATCTAGAAGAGAACAGGGATGGGGAAAAAAAGCCGTTTCAATGGAAACGGCTGGATGCCAACAGCTGGCTGGGAAGTTTCGGCTCGCTGGTCAATTTGTGGGAATTCTCTTGAGTGCCAATAAGGAGTCTGGACTTTATCTAAGTGGCCAGAAACCGTAAACTGGTGGCCGGAAGAGTTCACACACAGACATGTTTCTTTGGCAGGCGAGGTATTATACAAATATCTGGGCCCATATTTCAAAACTGGGAGACCAAGACTTCTGTTTTTCATGAAAAATCCTCTGATCTGGCATTAGTAGGACCAACTCCTGAAAGGCAACAATGTTCTGGAAGCGGAAAGCTATTTCCTTCAGACCAAAGAGGCGCCACCCAGTGGTCCCCAACTTGCCACATGGCGAGTGCCCAGCTTCACTTAGTTGCATCCCATGCTTGAGCCTGAAATCCCTGCTGGATGGCTCTCTAGCAATGGAAGTACGTACCATTTGGGGAACAAAAATGAAGGATGAGTTACAGGGACAGAAACTAAAAACAGGGAAAATAGAAATAATATTGTAATAATCTAATAGTGAGTGAGGTGAGCCAGGTTTGAATTAAGTTGGTGGTAGTTAGAATGAAAAGGGACAGATGTCAGAGGTACTACAGGGGAAGAATGATTGGCTGTGGGAGACAGAGAATGACTTAAAGTTAACTCAGATTTCAGATCTGGGTGTCTGGGAGCATAATATATTTTAAAATATTTCTGGGGTGCCTGGCTGACTAAGTTGGTGGAACACGTGACTCTTGATCTCGGGCTCGTGAGTTTGAGCCCCACATCGGGCATAGAGATTACTTAAATAAATTAAAAAAAATATTTCCTATAAGCATTCCTGTGGAGTTCAATGTAAATTTTCTTGGGAAATACTAACTCGTGAATATTGGCCACACAGCAAGAAGAATTTTCCAGCCTGAAAATGTCTTTTTTCTCCTTCAAAATACAAGGCGATGCTCTGATAGTCTTCATTAGTAGTACCTTCAGAACCTGCAACAGGAGTTCATTCCGTAAATATCGGAGAACACTTGTTTACCTTTTGTTGTTAACTTAAAAATAAGCTCTCAAAACAGGTGATTAAAAAATTTTAACTGCGAATATCAGTGTTAATATCAGTGTTTGTTTTCATCACAAAATACATTCACCGTCATGACCCCAAATATCAACTCTGTTCCATCTTTTAAACTCTTAAACAGGAATCAGGGCAGGAAATGATGAGGCTCTGTGAGAAACGAGGTTGTGGTTTGACATCACCCTTTGTGACTTTTATCCATCTTTAAGAGCCTCAATCTCATTTCCTGAAACAGGAACAACTAGGAGGACTATAATCGCAGTCATGATGTGCCTAGAGTTTCAGAACAATCATAGGTCAACCTTAATACAAATGTCATCCATCTCCCTGTCTCAGCAATGCCTGGTTTAGACAACTGACTGTATTTGTCAGACAAGTAAGGAGATAACAAGTAGGCCATAGATGCCATTTAAAGATAATTACTGTTTTTCTTTTGGCTTGAAGCTTCAATATGTTAAGCGCAGAGGAAGAAGGACCTCAAATCATTGTTTACATTTACCCAGGGGAGTCGGAGGCCCATTACCACACCAAAGTGTGACGACAGCCCTGGGCCTCCAGCCCAAGGTACACAGAGAGTGTATGCGAGAAGGGGGTAACGAGAGGTGGAGAAAAGTAACCGTGTGTGTGTGTGTGCGTGCGCGTGCACACCGCGTGCACGAGACACAGGATAAGCCACATCCTTACGAAATGAGAAAAACTTAAAACTCGTTAGTGCTATGGTGATTTGCAGTGTTAAGACAGAAATGTCATCTGTCAAGTTAAACATTAATGATTCTAATGTTGTTTTTATCTCTATTTCCTTTTTTTCTTTAGCTCTTTTATTTTCTCCAATTATCTGAATGGCTTTCTAACATATTAGAAGATGCTTTCACCTATTTGTTCCCTTAAAGACTGAAATAAAAATTTTCTCATAAATCCTATCATTAATTCTTATGGTCATGTTGTGAATTTTAAAAAGCAAAATAACACAGGGGCGCCTGGGTGGCTCAGTCTGCTGAGCATTGGCTCTGGATTTCAGCTCAGGTCTTGATCTCAGGGTTGTGAGTTCAAGCGCCACACTGGGCTCCATGCTGGGCAGGGAGCCCACTTAAAAAAATAAAAAATAAAAAAAAATAAAAATAAATTTTAAAAAAGGACAAATACTTTATGACTCCACTTACATGACATACTACGAATAGTCAAATTTATAGAGACAGAAAGGAGGACAGTGGCTACCAGGGGCTGGGGGAGAGGGAAAAGGGGAGATACTGTGCACTGAGTACAGGGTTTTAGCTCAGGATGCTGGAAAAGTTTTGTTGGAGATGGGTGGTGGTGATGGTTGTACAGTGCGAATGTACTTAATATGACTGAACTGTACATGTAAAAACAGTTAAAATGGTAAATTTATGTTATGTATATTTTTCCACAATAAAAACAAAACAACAAAATACCACCGCAAATAATGTTGTGTATGGTCCTTATAAAATGAGAATCTGAAATTATTTCAGTAGTTTCTAAGAATAATTGCAAACAAGGGAAGAAAACCTATGAGCAGGTGTTCTTGGAACATAAAATTCTCTTTTGGACTTTCTTCTGGAAAACCACATCTTGTGTATATCACTCTTCATGAAAGTATAATCACATAATCTTAATTTGCAAGTCAATTTTAAAAATTCATGAAAATATTTCTTAAAAAACTCTTCTGTGTTTTCTGTCGCCTTCATTTTGGAACCTTATTTTAACACTGGTTGACAAGCAGCCGAATTTGGGAAATCTGACCTCTTTTAAAGGTCCCCCCAAAACCTTAATTTTTAAAAATGGTCTTATAATTCCATCTCACTTTAAGACAGTAGGAATCTTGAAATCTGACAAGTAACATACAGATACGCATGTGTCTATGTATTAATGGAGTGTGGGCATGCCAATACGATACTGAGATCATAAGACTCAAGTATTCCTATGATACAAATCTTTAAGAGAAATTAGGGCAAACAGCGGTATTTACCAATAATGTCTGCATAGATTTCCATTTTGTTGTGCTGCTGAGCCAGTGTGAAAGCTTCATTATTACATTTGGACATAACAAGAAATTGGATGGCAGACCCGTAGTCACCCAACTGTAGAAAAAACCTAAAACAAAGTACTTTAATCAGCTTGACTCATTTAAAATAAGTTTGTCATTTGCAAAATAAAATCTTTTTGCAACTACGAGAAGCCATTTAAAGATAAAAATTAGGCACATTGCAGTTCTACACTATACGCTTATATTTGAAAAGCATACGCTCACACGCTGACCACACAAACAGACTTCGAATTTAAACACTTAAATCTAACAAAAAAATTTAAGAAGAATCAATATTCCCTTTGAATTTATTTATGTGACGACGGGAAGTGGGGGCTTTCTTTTAAGGCTAGGTTTTGGAAGTTCAAAAATAAGGCATTCTGTTACCTGGCTACCATTTTGGCGCCATCCAGAGACTGGGTCTCTCTGACAACACTGACAGCCTTTTCTGGATTGTTGAGGTGATCCAGATAGATGCGGATTACACTGGTCCACTGTTTTGCATTCTCATAAGCCACAATAGCTTCTTTGTATCTATAAGAAATATTTAGTCCAGAAAAGCTTTCGTAACACGGTCACATTTGGGGTAAAATGTCAATAGTGGGACAATTTTGTACTGATGGTGGTTGCTTATTTTTCTTGAACTTCTTTGTTCTTCATCAGAAAGAATACAAGGAATCATCTCACTAAACCATGTTCTTTTTAGAGGTTTGATAAACTAACAGTAAAATGTTAATACTGAATTGCATTTTCTCATTATATCTGAACCCATATAATTTTTTACACTTTACTTTTTTTCCCTCACTTCTTTTTCAGTGGGAAGATTATAATAGCAATATAAGCTTATTTTAGAAAACAGAAAATACACACTATTTCACATTTACAGATACAGCGGAGAGTAACATATGAAATCTTTGCATGTCGACCTCTAGATGGAGCTTGAACTTCTCTTCGTTCCCCACTAGCTCTCCAGCGCTTTCCATTTAGTGAGACATTTAGTGAATAGCTCTGGTTCCTACGGTCGCTTTTCTAAAAGTAGAGGGTATTGACCTTTAAAAATCTCTCCATATATATTGCCAAATAACTTTCCAAAGGCTATAGAAGTTATACTTCCATCAGTCATGCATACGGAGTGCATTTTGACAGTCCGGTGATTAGTTTAAACTCTTTCATGATATGACAGATTAAAATAACAGACTGTTGCTTTAATTATTATTAGTGAGGTAGAGCTTTTTCATGTGCGTATGAAATACAATTTCATAATTGTGTCTCCTCCTCTGGGACTCCGACTTTGAGTTTCTTATATCAAGGTCAGAGAATCTTTGTATATTTAGGACATTAACTATCCATTGCGATATCTTGACAGTGTTCTGCGGCTCGCACTGTGCAGTCACAGGTGTGGAGTTCGTATTTCTTCACTGTTTTTGTTCTCTGCATCTTTAAGTTATCCTTCTTAGTAAAAGGACAATCGCTTTGTTTTCATGCCGTATTATATCAAAATATCAACTTTCAGCATTTAATTCTCAAATAAAAAGAGACAGTAGCCTATATTTGAATACACAAGGGATCAATTGAGGTATATATGATATGGGAGAAACTGAACAGTCTGGCACTTCAGGCCAGGTGAAGGGAAAAGATGTTTTCTTCCTCCACTCACAGAGGTTGCAAAGGTCAATGGTTAATTTATCAAACTCACACGGTGCTTTCAATTTGTATGAATTTGAGAAACCATACACACCTTCCATCTGCTTCTTTCGCTTTGGCGTACTGCAAGTGAATCTTCGGGGAAGAAACACGAGGCAGAAGCTCACCAACTTTTGCCCTAGAATGTAGGTGTAGGAGAATAATGTCAGCACTACATTCACCCCCAAAGTAGCTCCCTACAACCAAATGTTAGTTTTTAGGATTCAAAATGCAGCTATCATGATCTTTAAAGAAATCTTGGCTCCTATAGGTAAAAGCAGGTGTAACTGCTTTTCCTTCTGACACCACACCCCTGCCCACCCTCTCTGGGGGAAAATGAAGGCAGTTCTTTAGCTCTTTGGGGACTAATGGGCTTTTTCCTCTAGTCATTTGTCTGATTAGGGATTTCCCCACACCAAACTGATAGGATGCTTTCTTTAGAAAGCAGACTATGAATATGAACTCATTGAGAAAGAAGAAAGAGATAAAGAGAAGAGGGAACAGGATGTCCAGGCAGAAGGAACAGCAAGGAAATAATAGGGGAAACCACCAGGACCCATTCATTTCCACATCTTGCTCAGAACAAATTTTAGCAACTCTTACCAATTCTTACAGCGGATGTAAACAGAGGCTGCTTTGTCATAATAGAGACCTTTTTCATACAGCTGGGCTGCTTCTGAAAATTGCTAAATTAATATGAGATTATTAAAACACTGAATTTATTATATATAAGAGTGCATGAATATTTATGCAGAAAAAAAGCACACCTTCATATTCTCCAATATGGCTCCACAGTCTCTTTTAAGGACCCTGCTGGGATGCTTTAGCGCCTGGTTAACCCCTCGGCGTATGTCTCCCATTCTTATGGACATCTGGGCCACTCCAGCCAGACACACTTCATCATGTTCCTGGAATCATAAGGCAAATAACAAATCAGACCGTAAGTTAAACTGATGTATTTCAGCGAAACAATTAATTTAAATCTAAAATGAGCCCAAACACTACCTTCATTAATCCTTTAGGGCAAATCTCAAGATGATGAAATAACACTGAGTCCTTTTCTTTCTTTTTTTTTTTTTAAATCACCTGTTAGAAAGTTTTATTTTTTTCTTTAGAAGTCTAGATCTTTTCAAATACCATATAATTTTACTCATATGTGGAATTTAAGAAATAAAACTGATGAACATAGAGGAAGGAAAGGAAAAATAAGATAAAAGTAGACAAGGAGATAAACTGTAAAAGACTCTTAACTATAGGGAGCAAACTGAGGGCTGCAGGAGGGGAGGGGGGTGGGGGAATGGGATAGACCGGTGATGGGTAGTAAGGAGGGCACATATTGCATGGTGCACTGGGTGTTATACACAACTAATGAATAATCGAGCCTTACATCGAAAACCGGGGATGTACTGTATGGTGACTAACATAATATAATAAAAAATCATTATTAAATAAAAAAAAAAAAAAAGAAAAAAGAGATTAAGGAAAATCTCAATAAAAAAAAAGAAATAAAACTGATGAACATAGAGGAAGGAAAGGAAAAATAAGATAAAAGTAGACAAGGAGATAAACTGTAAAAGACTCTTAACTATAGGGAGCAAACTGAGGGCTGCAGGAGGGGAGGTGGATGGGGGATGGGGTAACTGGTGATGGACATTGAGGAGGGCACTTGATGTATGAACACCGGGTGTTACATGCAGCTGATGATTCACTAATTCTTCCCCTGAAACTAATAATACACTACATGTTAACTAACTTGAATTTAAATAAAATCTTTAAAAAAAGAAAAAAGAAGTCTAGCTCTTTTACGCTTAACAATGAATTTTTACTACCCCTTGTCATAATGCCTTGTATATCTTTGTACGTCGTCTTTGTATAAAATTTTACGTAAGAAGTAATATGCTTGATACACACAGCATAAATGCTATGAACAAAATTAAGGAAAAAACCGTTTATCAAATTGAAGGTTTCTCCACCAGACATGATTGAACATTAAAAACTTTATGTAACTTTATATAACATAAAAACTTTACGTAACTAACCTGTACTAGTGAAATATAATGTCGGATTGCATTTTATGTGAAGCAGCATGGCTAGTGGAACATTCTGTGATGATGGAAATGTTCTGTATCTGCCTGGGCCAACATGGTAGCTAATAGTCACAAGTGGCTCTTGAGCAGTTGAAAAATGGCCAGTGTGACAGAGGAACTCTGAATTTTAAATTTTATTTGATTTTCAATAATTTAAATAGCCATGTGTGGATAGCGGTTGCTGTATTTGATAACACAGATTAAAAAAAAAAAAACACCTAAAATATATGTAGCCAAAGAAAATATCAAAAACCCGAGTTACAAGGGCAAAGGATATGATTAGGAAATTCATAAAAAGACATATAATTGGCCAATAAATAAAACATGCTCAGCTTCACTAATAATCAAATACACACAAAATATCTTTTTTTTTTTTTTTTGCTTATGAAATTGGTAGAGGAGATAAAACGATAACATTCGATGTCGTTGGAAATGTGGGGGAAATGGACACTTTCACATATGGCCTATAGCTATAGGGTTGCTAAAAATTCTTTAGGAGAGCAACTTGACATTATAAAAAATTGAAAGCATGTATTTTATGACCTAGAAATCCCATCTATAAGAATATAGCCTTCAGAAATACTATCTTAGGTAGTTAGAATATTCATTGCAGTATTTTGATAGTAGAAAAGCAAAAACAATAATAATTCAATAAGGGAGTGGATGAAAAAACTGTGCTACATCTAAACAAGAGAATATTAGAAACTCTTAGATTATAATCGATTTGTATGTATTGACTTGAAAGACCATGAAGAAAGCAGAATGCTGCTTGTCATGGAACGGATTTCAGTTGATCTTTGCTAAATGAATGGAAATGAATGATTTCATATTCAGTAAAAACCCATATTTCATACATATGTATATGCTTACAAGAGATTCTCTGTGGAAATATATAAAACTATGAACACTGGTTACCACTGAGTCGTGTGATAGAGGAGAGAATGGCAGACTCACTTTTCGCATTACACTGCAGTGATTTTTTAAATTGACTGTAATGAAATTGTATTACTTCTGTAATAAAAATTCTAGATATAAAATAGGAAATAAGATTTTCAATCTTTACAAGACATCACGTAAAAACTTCAATTTGTATTACAAAATTTGGCTTCTTGAGCTAAAATTCTGGGATGGGAGAATGGTCTGGAATAGTGGGCAAAAGTCCAGCTTTCCAGGGTCATCATAAAAGATACACCGTGACAGATGAAGTGGCCGAACAGACTTCTACCACGGTTACTGAAACTTTTTAAAAAAGTAAAAGTAAAAGCCTCGTGAAAATCGTATCCTGTAAGTAGGAAGGTATAAAAATTTTACTCCCAACATTAATAAGATGCTCACAGTTAGCATACAAAGGAAAATATAACTTTTTCAGACTGATAAAAATATTTTCATCTTTAGTTTTTAAGTGTTTTTAAATGATTTAACTATATCCTTGCAAAGTTGTTAATAAACCGAAAAAAAGCTCACCTACTAGATATTGAATAAATAAAATGCAATTCAGACCATGGCTTTTTAAATGAAACTAACAAACCTAAAGATAATTACACATATCTTTATTCAAGGTTACCTTATGATCACCAGTTATTCCTTTCTCATAATGAGCCAAAGCATTTACATAATCACCCCTGAAAAAAAAATCAGAGTGAATTTAAATATATAAATATGTATCTTATTTACATATACAAGATTTAAAAGATAGTCTTTGTCACTGAGTTGCTTGAGCTCAGAAAAGATGTGATACACAACATATAAGCTTTTTTTTCAAGTGCAGTTCATTATTATTTGGTACTTTGAAAATAATTATGGGGGTGTCTGGGTGGCTCAGTCAGTTGAGCATCCGACTCTTGATTTTGGCTCAGGTCATAATCTCTTGGGTCATGAGACTGAGCCCCATTTCAGGCTCCAAGCTGAGTATGGAGCCTGCTTAATATTCTCCCTCCCCGCTCTCCCTCTGCTCCTTCTCCCCCTACCGACTAGTGCACGCAGTCCCTCTCTCTCAAAAAAATAACAATTATAAAGCTGGATTATGCTAGACTGTAGAGTACTTACTTTGTAGTATGTTAGGCATTTTTGGGAGCTACATTAAATGTGATGGGCCACTTTTGGGGGGGAAATCTTTGTGTTAAAAAAAATATATTTTTTAAATTCAAGTATAACACACAGGGTTATGTTAGTTTCAGGTACAATGATTCAACTATTCTATACGCTCCTCAGTGCTCATCATAAGTGTACTGTTAATTCCTTTCACCCATTTCACATCCCCCCCCACTTCCCCTCTGGCAACCACCAGTTTGTTCTCTATTTTTAAGATTATGGTTTTTTGTCTTTTTTCTTCATTTATTCTGTTTCTTAAATTCCACATGAGTAAAATCACATAGTATTTGTTTTTCTCTGACTGACTTAATTTCACTTAGCATTATACCCTCTAGATCCACCCGAGTAATTGCAAATGGCAAGACTGCCCTCTTTTTTATGGCCAAGTAATATCCCATTGTGTACACACACCACATCTTCTTTATCTATTCATCTATCGATGGACACTTGGGCTGCCTCCATATCTTGGCTCTTGTAAATAACGCTGCAGTCAATGTAGGATTGCGTGCATCCTTTTGAGTTAGCGTTTTTGTTTTTTTGGAGTAAATACCCAGTAGTGGGATTACTGGATCATATGATAATTCTATTTTTAATTTCTTGAGGAACCTCCACACTATTTTTCATGGTGGCTGCACCAGCTTGCATTCCCACCAACAATGCACGAGGGTTCCTTTTTCTCCACATCCTCACCAACACTTGCTGTTTCTTGTGTTTTTGATTTTAGCTATTCTGACAGATGTGAGATGATATCTGTTTGTGGTTTTGATTTGCATTTCCGTGATGATGAGTGATGCTGAGTCCTTTTCACGTGTCTGCTGGCCATCTGTATATGTTCTTTGGAAACATGTTTGTTCGTGTCTTCTGAATAGGCCACTTTTGATGATCTCTTTTAGGGCACTATATGACAATCATGTGACCATAAAAATGAATGTATTTTCCAAAGGCCCAATATTTGTTAGAATATGTATTGAAAGGATGAGGGTAGAAATGAAGGAACACGCTTAGGATTACAATATTGAGGGCCCTGTCCTTACTGAGATAAAAAGTATTATACAGAATATAAATAATAATAATACTCCCATAACTGATGCTAACATGGATCTGCATATCCAGAAGACCTATTTCTTATCTTGTTTTGATTATCTGGGACAGAAGGAATCCTGTGATGTTTGGCTAAGACACATGTGGAGATCCACCTTCCTCTGAAAATGGCATTATCCGAGCTCCGCCTGATCAGCTGACGTTAGTTATCCAACCTCTCTAAGCCCCATTCAGTTTCCTCACCTACTGGTGTACAAGGAATGTGTTCTGCTGACTGAGAACTTTGTTTTGGACAGCCCAGGCTTCATGGTCACAAGGGTTTCTAAGTGGAAATTTCTAATATTTGGACCCAATTATGTCAACACAGGGGATGTTTCCTGACAACAGGAGTAACAGTTCCTCCATCAGGAGCCTGAGGTTTTCCTTGGGCAAGCCCAGTTAGGAGAGGCTGAGTTAAAATTTCTGAGCACTTTATTTTTACATTATTTTAGTTTACTCACTTTATAATTATTTTATTTTGGAACTCTCATATGGATCCAGGTGGTTAGTCTACTCTCAGACTAGAGAACTAAATCCTCCCCACAGGTGACAGACTGGTTCCGCTTTGACCTAATCAAGGTCTTGGATGCATATGAAACAGACGTGGAATTAAGCAGAGGTCTGGGGTCTTAGGTGTCAAAATCAGAGCGGATGGCTACCGCGGTATTCGATGATGATGAGACCTACCTACTTAGTTACTATTATTACAAAGGAAACTCTTGATTGTTGGGGACTGGGGTGTCTGTCTAGATCAGAGTCCAAATAGCCGTGAAAGTTTTGGGAATTGGTGGCTAGAAAGTGTTGGAAGTTTTAAAAAATATCAACAACAAAGCACTGGCTTTCAACTGGCTTCAGCTCACCCGATTATAATAAGACAAAGTTTGAGAGTTTGCCACAAAAGCTTCGATTTCCTCCAAAAAAGAGAAAATAAACGTCTTCTCCATGGTCCAAGGGTTTACTAGGGTGTCTGTGGTCTGGGAGGATATGGTGGGTCATCTCCCAATGTAACGACCCTCTTCCCTTCAGCACAGAGGCTTTGTGCTCTAAGACCCTGTCACTCTCAGGATAGAGATGGAGGGCCAAGGCACTGGGAGACCTTGGCCCATATGTTATGCACTAAGATTGTAATTTGTCCTTTTTAATATATGAAGTTACTTTTTTTTAAATAAGATTTTATTTTTAAATAATCTCTACACCCAACATGGGACTTGAACTCATAACCCTAAGATCAAGAGTCGCATGCTCTACCAACTGAGCCAGCCAGGTGCCCCTATGGAGTTACTTTCTAAGGGGCAGATGTGTGACAAATTTAAATTGAGGTTGACTACAAAAGAAATAAAACTCTAAAAAGTTTTTATTTGTAAAATGTAAAATTTCAAATAAGACAGAATGATTAGAAATGAAAGACTACTTTTGATAGAATGATTTCTACAGCTATAATTTGGGTGTCAATACTCTCAATGAATCCAAAGTCTGCTGAAAATAAAGTGGAACTATATAAAAAATACTTTTAAAAAACCGTTAGAACCATATTTTCTTTGTTCAAAGGCCAATACTTTTCCACATTTCACTATTTTTGAAATTGAAATGTATAATAAATGTCAAAAGAAATTGTCCAGTTGTGATAGAGTTGTTATTGTACATACCTGTGTGAACTTGATTTGCAAGCAAATTACTCACTTGAATCGTCTCTATAGGTATTCGCATTGGTCACACTGACCATGGCCGCCTGTAACTTTAAACTGGATCTTGAATGCTTCTAATCTCATGCTTTTATGCAGCAATGAAATAAAAATCTATAGTCTGTCAGTTAAGACTACTGACCATTAAGACTGTCAAGCAATGACGAGCACCAGAAAACTCTAAAGCTCTTGGGAGAGATTGTTGCCCAAGGTAGGAGAGATGTGTGAAGCCTATTCATGCAACATGAAAGATTATTACTCAAGAGCTTCTGGCTTAACTTTCAACCCTCATTTTTATCCATATGTAATTCGATTTGAAGAGAGAAAAACTATAATTTAAAGCAAACAGAAGATGTAGACCAAATTCTGTGTTGTTGTTGTTTTTTTTTTTTTTTTTTTAAAGATTTTATTTATTTATGTGACAGAGAGACAGCCAGCGAGAGAGGGAACACAGCAGGCGAGTGAGAGAGGAAGAAGCAGGCTCCTAGCCGAGGAGCCCGATGTGGGACTCGATCCCGGAACGCCGGGATCACGCCCTGAGCCGAAGGCAGACGCTTTAACGACTGCGCTACCCAGGCGCCCTGTGTTGTTTTTTTTTAATAGGACTTGAAATTACACTGCAAATCCTCAAAGTGTTCAAAAACGTCAAGACCATGAACACAGGCTGTGAAAAGCAGTCTGTCACCCCGACGCTACGTACAACTGTTGTTGGCCAAGTGTGACTCAAAACAGAGTCCAGACTTTCAGTGTAGGAAAGGCTTACACCCCGACTTCCATTTTGATGCTGAAAAGCAAAGTGCATGAAGGCCTGGACAAGCCTTCACTAGTGAGAGAAGACATCTTTTTGGAAGTACAAATAATACAGCTTTCTACTCCTTACAATTAATGGAGGGCCTTCCAGTGAAGTTTGGAATTGAAGATATTCAGCAGTTAGTGACTGACCGAAGAACGTAAAGAGAAGGACTTACGTGAACTCAAGCTGAATAGCGTATTCTTTTGATATAAACGGTATCTGGTCCGGGGCTAACCGCTTTGCCAGTTGCAGGGCGCTGTCCCAGTGCTGTAAGTCCCTTCTCATCTATCGGCAAGAGAGACACCTTACTTTCAAATGAACAAATCCCTCTGCACAGTCACCATACAGTGCTAGTTTTACCAGAAGTGATCAAAAAAGCTTTTTGTTTAAAAAGTGGAACTTGACACCTTGGCAAGGATAATACATGACTGGAGCGTACATTCTTGGGGGGAGTGACAAAGCTCCCACAGGGGTAAAACTGGGTCTTGGAGAGCAAATACATCTTACCATTACAATGGTCTGTGGTCCTCCAAAACTCAATCCTACCTCACAAAACATTATTCTTTAGTATTTAATTTTTACCAATGGGAAAAAATTAGACTGAATTAAAATCAAGCCAATCAATTAAGATTCATTTTTATTAGGGGGGGAGATAATAAAAAAATGAGCAATATTTTACTATAGGAATTGATGTGGGACGGCTCAGTGGCTCAGTTGGTTAAGCGTCTGCCTTCGGCTCAGGTCATGATCCCAAGGTCCTGGGATCGAGTCCTACATTGGGCTCCCTTCTCAATGGGGAGCCTGCTTCTCCCCCTCCCTCTGCCCCTCCTCCCCCCTGCTTGTGTTTTCTCTCTCTGACAACTAAATAAGTAAAATATTAAAAAAAAAGTGGGGGGAATGGAGGTTATTTCCTGAGAAAATCTGCAGCTGTATCACAACACGAATAACAGCAAACAAACATAAAATGTGACTGTGTCTTTCTTCCTGGCTCCTGCGGTCTTCTACCTGCATCTGGTACACAATGCCAGACATAAACTAACCGCTAAAGAATCTTTAGAGTTCTTCCTCACTTTATTCACACTTTGTAAAGAATTCATAACAACTAACATTTTTCAAGTGCTATTCTTTGCCAGGTACTATTCAAGGGCATTAGCTTGTTTACTTTTCCTAATTGGGCCTTTTGCAAGGAACTTTTCTTGTACCCCTTTTAAAGATCCAGGAACTGAGGCAGAGAGAGGCTAGTTTTATATACAAAGTTAGACTGCTAGTACCTGGCAGAGCTGAGCGGTAGGGCTGTGCCTCTGACCTCTTTACCTAGCTAACTCCTCAGCCTTCAAAGTGAGGTTAAAGAAATGACAGGTGCAATCACCTCTCTCTACGGGGAAGTCATCACCTCAAATCCTTTACAAATCTGGTAGCACATGGCCAAGTGTTCACAGCTAAATGCAGAAGAGTTAAGGTGACATTTTTGCCTTCATATCGCAACCATATTCCTCCTTCAATGTGTGCCAGACCAAGTTCTGAAAATCTCTCAGAGTGTCCTCAATTATTGCAAATAATATAAAATTGAATTTTTTTGTTAAAACAAAATTCAGTTCACTTAAAATTTAAAAATGAAAATTTGCTGTAGAACAAAATGAAAAAACGAAGTTGGAGAACTCATAGCAAGTATGTTTTCAAAACACCTCCTCTGTGTAGTTGTGGAAATGCTGATGTGAGGTAGGATAATATTAATGACAGTAGCTACCACTTTGTGGTTTTACTATTTTTTAAAAGATTTTACTTATTTGTCAGAGAGAGAGCACACACGGGCCGGGGGGGGAGGTTGCAGAGGAAGAAGCAGGCTCCCCGATAAGTAAGGAGCCCGATGTGGGACTTGATCCCATGACCTGAGCCAAAGGCAGCCGCTTAACCAACTAAGCCACCCAGGCGCCCAGCATCTTTACTATTGATCAGGCACTGTCCCAGAAGATCTAGCCTCATTTCTAAATCTTTACAACAACCCTGTTGGCCACATATTGTTACCCCCACTTTAAAGAAATGGGACCCAGGACAGAGGAAGATTAAATAACTTGTCCAGGGTAACGCAGAGCTGGTATCTGAAGCCAGACATGTCTAACCCTAAAGTCCCTGTTCTTAACTGCTATTCCATTACATAGCCACTGCGCCCTTGCACTGAGCTAGGTCCTTCCCTCCGTTCTAGTCCTTCCCCTGAAATGCTCACCTCTGGGAAACTAAGGTCCTCAGTCCACCTCTCAATACACAAGAGAACCTCATATGTCAAGTAAAAGATACATGTACCTCAGTTTCCCCATTTGGCAATAGAGAAAATAACTATCTCTTGGGATTATTGTGAGGGTTAAATGAGTTAAAATATGTCAAGTGCTTAGAAAAGTGCCTGGCACATTTGGACTCTCGATAAACCGTGGCTGTTTCCACATGCATGAGTTTTTGTAAATTACATAATCTGTTCTCTTTGGACACAGTGAGACTTGAAATTATTTGGTAACCTTACAATAACATGCCTTTTATGGTTCCACCGAACACAGAATTAAAGTATTTTTGAAGTTAATGAATACTCAGGGGTCTTAAAGCTGAAATGTCTACATTCCAGGAGGGGGAAGGCATGTGGTTTCCAGTGCTAAGAAATTTTAACTATACACAGGGGATCCCCCCCTTTGCATGGTCTTCCCACCCTTGCCTGCTGCCATACCTCCAGGGCAGCAATAGGACAGCTGGACGCAAGATACAGGTCCTGAGCCAGGTTGAAATCACTAGTAAACATGGCAAGATGCCCTGCCAGAAGATTGTAGTCTTCTATTCCCTACAAATAAAAGCAGTTTTTATGAGAAGAAATACAAGGGTTTCATTTTTTCTTTTTTAAAGTCTTTGCTTAGTAGGAAGTGGTAAGTTTCTATCAATTAACTTGCCGATGAGTTAGGTAAGATCAACCGCAGAAACTTAAAATGATTGAATAAGTACCACTTAAACCTTAATGTAGTAATTCTCATGAGATTCTGTTTACCTTTATCTGTTCCAAGGACATCACCATGCCAACATTCCCGATTGTCCGATAGACGCGGACTGCAAACTCTACTTCCATGTGATGGAGACAAGCTCTGGCCAGCTCATCCCAGGCAGCGCGATCGTTCAGAACCTTGCACAAGTCCCAAGCATCAGAAAACCTACCATTTGAATATATCGGTTTAATCAGGGAGCCCTACTTGCCCCCTAGCTGGCAATTTTCAGGTTATATATAATTTAATGTTAGGTCTTAAATTTTGCAAAACATTTCTTTATCTGTAATCATTTCCAAGTTATGAAAAACTACATAAACTTTTCTTCCTTTATTGTATAAATATTTTTTTCTTGGGCATCTGGATGGCTCAGTCAGTTAAGCGTTTGCCTTTGGCTCTCAGGTCATGATCCCAGAGTCCTGGGATCAAGTTCTGCATTGGGCTCCCTGTTCAGTGGTGAGTTGCTTCTCCCTCTCCCCCCTGCTCGTGTTCTCTCTCACTATCTCTCTCTCTCTCAAATAAATAAATAAAATCTTTTTTAAAAATGTTTTTTTCTTGAATTTCTTTTACTAACCTAAATCTACTCTGTGTAACTACTCTCCCTCATTAACAACTAACTCTTTTTGTTTTTTTTTGGGTTTACTTCACACACAGGTGAAAAGTATGTCTGTTCTCCCGTAAGTCTAATAGTACTCTACTCCTACCTATTTGGAAGTTTATAACAGGGGCCGGCAAACTATGGCCGACATGCCAAATCCAGTCAGCTGTCTGCTTCCATGACTCAAGTCTCACTGCAACAAGGCCACTCAGCCCAATTTTTTATGGATTGTCTTGGCTGCTTTTGTGTTACAACAGCTGACGGGGGTAGATGTGACAGCAATCCCATGGCTTTTAAAGCCTGAAATGCTCACCATTTGGTCCATAACAGAAAAAGGTTGCCGACCTCTGGTTTAAAACATGACCAAAAATGCCAATTAAACTTTCTGTGGGATTGATACATCAGTGAACGTATTACATCTTTCCATCTAGTCACCTACGCATTTTCCCACGCAATACGCATTTATTCTGAGCACCTATTTTGTGCCAGAAACTATGCTTGGAACCAGGATACAGAGATCAAACACACGGTCACTGTCCTACATGTGGTCAGGACTGGGGAAGGTGGAAGACATGACACTGTGTGACAGAGGTAACTGAGTGCTTCCAATCCGTGAATCTGTGCCAAACGCTTTGCATACATTCTCTCACTGGATTACCCTAACAGCCCTATCCACCAAGGAATATTGTCATTTCTCCTTTACGGTTGAGGAAAAGTGAGGCTTAGAGGCCTCCCAAGACCATCACGCAGTGTAGGGGGGAAAGTGCTCTAAACCACTGTGTCTACAGCCCTGAGGCAACCAATCCACCAGGAAGGCCCCCAACCCAGGCTGCCAGGGGTGAGGGGACTGCAGGGAAGGCATCCCGGAGCAGGAGAGGGCTCAGGCGAGTGTGAAGAATACGGAGTTATTGCAGACAGACGCAGAGGACGGGCATTCCAGGAAGAGAAGGCTGTATGTGCCAAGGCAAAGAATGAGGAAAAGAACCACGTTCAAGCAGCCAGCGGAACAGAGAGGGAGCGGACGAAGGGACGGTTGAGGCTGGTATTAAAGCAAGTGTCTAGGACGGCATGCTGAGGTCCCCGGGGAGGAGGGATTTCTTCCTCAAGGCACTGGGAAAGATCTCCGGCAGGGGAGTGAGAGGATCAGACTGGTATTTCCAAGCGTGGCAAACAGATGAGACCGTCATGAGGCTATCGGCAGACAGAGCAGTCGGGGAGAGGTTACATTTACACTTTATTCCGAGTGAGGGCCTGAGTTAGCGGGAGAGTATGGGGGGGGGGAGGTGAGGGGGGGGTGCGGGGAGAAAAGGGGCTGGTGTGTGGGTGTGCATAAGTGTTGGTATGTGTACTGGGACATGTGCATGTGGGATTAGGACTGGGGGAAAGAGGGGGCTGGGGAAGATGAGTTGCTGTAAACAGAGCAAGTGTGAGGAGCTCATGGACTCCCAAACACACGACTGGTAGGCAGTGGTAAATACAGGTTTAAGTGAAGGTGGACGTTCTGGAGTCAGCCTCTTATCAATGCTACTGAAGCCACGTAAGCAGAGGAGATCCATCCAGGAAGAATAATTAGAGGAGAGAAAAGGGGGCTCAAGGGACCCCGAGGAACAGCAACAACTTTTAAGACATAGTCAGAACCACCAAGGAAGACTCATAGCGGCCGTACCAGGTAAGAAGAAAAAGCAGAAAAAGGAAATCCCAAACAAGGCAAAACCAAACTTAGTTGAAATAATTAGGCTTATCAGGATTTCACAATAAGTGTGCTGTTTGGGCGGTGAGAAATATCTTTGTTCTGAAGGGCTTAGGACATTAGTACTTCCTTCAGAATTACACACATTCTCCTCCCGGTATCTTATCTGAGCCTCACGCTAATCCTGTAAACAAGGCGAATACTATTCTCTCCATTTACTTTAGGATTTGACCTTTAAAATCACAAGAGCAAACGAGAAGCTCCCGAGAAGTGTTCGGAGCCCTACCGTTGGAGCATTAAAGCCTGCGTCAGCATTTGCCGCATCTCCTTGGGCCCCACATCTTTTAAACTGCCGAGGAACTTGTGGGTGCCCAGGCAGATGGGGTTTATTTTCCCACTCTGTGTCTGGCAGGTCAGCTCCCCGTTGTACAACAGCAAAGGTCTATGAGAGAAGGGCACTTTGGTGCCTCCAGCCAAAACCACCTTGGATCCTAGATGTGAAAACAGACATCTTAATGTGAAAAGCGGATCCTCAGCACACAAATCAGAAAGGAATGCTTTAATATCATTGTCACAGAAATTTATTTACCAACAAATGCACAAAAGAGTGATTAAGTACCTTGTATGGTATCCTTGTGAAAGACATAAGTGTACACCTTATCGTCATCATAAGCGATAAACACGCCTTTATCCATCGGCCAGTTTTCCCAAAGAACTCCTTTAATGGCTGGTGAAAAGTCTGGAATCTCATAGGTAGCATCATTCACCTACAAAACAGGATTTACAGGTTTGTCCCAAGTCTGTACTGAAATTGTCATCGCTGGTCTTGGTAGGAGCCTGTTTGTTGCCTTGGCTGGCATAGCTTTCCCAACCAGATTCCTCTACCAGATCTGGCTTGAAAAACAAAACAAAACAAAACCTGTGGTTTGTATGGCAAATCAAGGCTTTTATGTAAAACTTGGTGCGTTTTCAGGAAAAACGACAAGTTTGGACACAAGGCTTCAGCTTAAGAAAAAAAAAAGGTTGAAGCTGCTGAAGACAACAGAAATTTAAGCTACGAACACACTTGTGTTCAGAAAATGTTCACTACCTGGTATAAAAATGCTCCAGCTAGTGAGGTTTTGATTTGAATTTCCCTGATGGCTAATGATTTCAAATCAAAACCACGCTAAGATACCACCTTATGCCAGTTAGAATGGCAAAAATCAACAAGACAAGAAACAACAACTGTTGGAGAGGATGTGGAGAAAGGGGATCCCTCCTACATTGTTGGTGGGAATGCAAGTTGGTACAGCCACTCTGGAAAACAGTGTGGAGGTCCCTTAAAAAGTTAAAAATTGAGCTACCCTATGACCCAGCCATTGCACTACTGGGTATTTACCCCAAAGATACAGACGTAGGAAGAGAAGGGCCATATGCACCCCAATGTTCATAGCAGCATTGTCCACAATAGCCAAACTGTGGAAGGAGCCGAGATGCCCTTCAACAGATGACTGGATTAAGAAGTTGTGGTCCATATATACAATGGAATGTTACTCAGCTATCAGAAAGAACGAGTTCTCAACATTTGCTGCAAAACGGACGGCACTGGAGGAGATAATGCTAAATGAAGTAAGTCAAGCAGAGAAAGACAATTATCATATGGTTTCTCTCATCTATGGAACATAAGAACTAGGAAGATTGGTAGGAGAAGAAAGAGATAAAGAAAGGGGGGGTAATCAGAAGGGGGAATGAAGCATGAGAGACTATGGACTCTGAGAAACTGAGGGCTTCAGAGGGGAGGGGGATGGGGGAATGGGATAGGCCGGTGATGGGTGGTAGGGAGGGCATGTATTGCATGGTGCACTGGGTATTATACGCAACTAATGAATCATCGAACTTTACATCAAAAGCCAGGGATGTACTGTATGGTGACTAACATAATATAATAAAAAAATATTAAAAAAAAAAGAAATGCTCCAGCTAGAGAAGAAACAGATTAATTCGTACATATTTGAAAATCAAATAAATTCCACTGGGTCTGTTTTATTTCCAAAACTTCTCTAGAATGCATTCCAATAAATATAAAACATACTGTTACTGATATAAGCTATTAAAAAAAAATCAATGCACATATTCCAGGGACCTCAGCAGACAGGCTTATATATGCCCTGAATGTGAAGCTGAGAGATACCCGCCTCCTCCCTACCCCATCTTGCTTTCAAAATAAGTATGAAATGTAAGATTCTTGCAAAGAACAATACTATAGAGCTGTGCTGTCCAATATAGTAGCCACTATTCACAGCCACATGTGGCTATGTGAACACTGAAATGTGTCTGGTCTGACTGAGATCTAAGTTTAAACTATCCACTAGATCTCAGGGCGTCAGTACGAAAAAGAGGGTAAAACAGCCCAGTCATTTTTTATATTGATTACATACTGAATAATATTGGGTTGAATACGTTAACATTAATTTCACCTGTTTCTTTTTATCTTCTTGTAGAAAAATGTGGCTAGCAGAAAATTTAAAATTATATGTGGTTCTAATTATATTTCTATTAGATAGTGCTACTTATCAGGCATTGTGCTAATTATTTATATGCATCCTCATTTAATTCTAACCTCATATTGTACAAGATAGGCATTCTTCTTTGAAGATTTTATTTGAGAGTGAGAGAGAGCGTGCGTGAGAGAACGCGTGCCCACACGAGTGGGGGGAGGGGCAGAGGGAGAGGGAGAAGCAGGCTCCTGCAGGGAGCTTAATTGGGGCTCGATCCCAGGACCTGAGATCATGACCTGAGCTGAAGTCAGTAGCCTGACACGGGCTCAATCCCAGGATCCTGAGATCATGACCTGAGCTGAAGGCAGACACTTAACCGACTGAGCCCCCCAGGCGCCCCCAAGAAAGGCATTCTTATGCTCATTTTGCAGCCGAGGCAGCTCAGGCACAAAGAAATGTGCCCAAAGTCACACAGCGAGTAAGCTGACGAGCCAGGGCTTGGACCCAGCAGGCGGGCAGTCTGGCCCCCGGTCTATGCTTCTAACCACTGTGTCACACTGACCTGGTTTGTGCAGATGTGCACACCAGTGCCACTGGACTGGGGGCAGAATTTTTTTTAAACAGGTAACCATTTCCGGAGGGCTTATCACATGGCAGGCACTGTACCACACGCTTCACACACATTGTCCCGTTGCGTGTTCACGTAACAAGCTACACGGTAGGCAGCACTGCACCTGTTTCATAAACGGTGAAACTGGGCCTCCGATCAAAGTGAGGGCTCTGGAGGAGGCCACCCTAGGCTCAGACCACAGATGCCATTTTCTGGTTGTGTGATCTTGGACAAATTACTTATCTTTTCTAATCTTAGTTTCTTCATGTACAAAATGGCCAATAACAGGAGTATTTGCTGGGGGTGCCCGGCTGGCTCCGTCAGTAGGATGTGTGACTCTTGATCTCAGGGTTATCAGTCTGAGCCCCAGTATGGGCCTAAAGTTTACTTTAAAAAAATATATGAGTATTTATCTCTGGGCTGCTATAAGAATTAAGAGATACCTGATATATAGGAGTACTCAGCACAAAAATATTAGTTGTTATTACTAATCTTAAATCCAGGTCTGTTGGTCTGTCTTCAGAGTCCGTGCATTTAACTACCACACCCACCTATTTATGAACTTCCTGTAATATATCACGTCATCCTTAATGGGCCTTTAGAGAGTGATGGGGTACAAGGCTGTTGTATGAGGGCGTTTGTAAGGAACAGGTCACCTCTCCCAATTCTACTGTATAATGTCAGTCACTTCCTTACCGTGCCCACAGTGCGGAAAACTTGGTTGAGAAAATGCACATATGAAGGGAACCTGCAGTAAATGCAAGCACTTTAAAGAGGAACAGCGGTCACAGTTACAAATTTTCTGTACAGAAATTCTGTGCAGATTTTTCCTACGGAAGATCTGAATAGTTACAGATTTTCACGTATGTGCACCACAGAAACAATGTTTCTGTCAGATTCCCTGAAGAGGAGGAGCAGAGTAGGCCGCAGTGGGAACACGCTAGGACATGGTGAGTGACCAAATCCAACCAAGTGCCTGGCACTCTGGGCTGGAGTCCAGGGGCCTGGGCGCCCCCTCCTCTGTGCCCTGCGCGGTGGGGAAGGCTCCGCACCACAAGCCCGCCTTCCCCTTCCCTGCCGAGCTTGCCCTACTTGCACAAGGAGTGTCTGGTGTTACTTACAAGAGGAACTCACTCCTGTGGGCGCCATACTCCCCGTGGATATCATGCCCAACCACCTCAGATTCCAACCTAGCAGGGAGATCTGACTTTGGATAAAAGCAAACAGCTGCCCGCAGGTTGGGGTAGGGAAAGCCTGGCTCTCACACAGTCTCTTGTGTGGATTTTGTTTCACCAGGACTTTTTTCTTCTTATCACTGTAGGTTAGAGTTGGAAATAGGAGTGGAACGGGCAGCAGCAAGTGAGATAATTCTGGAACTTAAGGGGTTTAAGGGTGGTAAAGCAATAAAGAGGCGGGGCTTTAGATCACACCTGCTAAATAGCTACCACGTGCCTGATCATGGGTTTGGAAGAATCAACTCACTGACACCTCACAGCAAGTCCGTGAGGAAGGTCATGTAGCCTCTGTAACAGAGACTGTCAAGGAAAGCAGGCTGTAAAAGGTGAAAGACAAATGCATCAGCTCGTTCGGACTGCTCTAAGTCTTCATCCTTTCTCTAGCAGTCAGACCCCCATTCTGACTTAACTCCTGTCACATCCCTGATTCCCTGCCTCCCTTCTAGGTACCTGCATCTGTGGTGAGCCCACGTGGGGATGTCGGGCGGCTTGGACAGGGACCCTGTTACAGAAAGGGCACCTGTACAAGAGGAATGTCCTAAGCAAGTAGAAAGAACTCAGGGTTATCTTCCTATTTAGGTCATTTTCCCTCATTTGTTCTGTGACTGGAAGAGGAATAGGTTGAATAAGAATTGACACATTGGGAATTTTGCTTAAATAATCCAGGTACTCCTGTGGAAACCTGGTGTATTTATCAAAGATAACAAAGATTTATCAAAGATAAAAAGAGAAAAAAAGAAAAAGATTAAAGGAAGAGAAAGAGAGACAGACAGGAACAAAGGAAAGGAAGAGAGAAAAGGAAGGAAGGAAGGAAGGAAGGGAGGGAGGGAGGGAGGGAGGAAGTCCAGTATCTAGTGAAGTGGACAGTGAGGGCAAGTGGTCTTCACTGAGTGGCAAAGCACAGACACCAGGGGAACAGTTATTAAGATGTGTCTGAGATGGGCACTTGGGTGGCTCAGTCTTAAGCGTCTGCCTTCGTCTCAGGTCACGATCTCAGGGTCCTGGGACCAAGCCCCATGTGGGGCTCCCTGCTCAGTGGGGAGTCTGCCTCTCCCTCTGTCCCTCCCCACCCTGCTCATGCTCAAGGTCTCTCTCTCTCTCAAATAAAAAAATCTTAAAAAAAAAAAAAGATGCATCTGAGAGCAGCTGTAGGCTACGTGAACTGTGACCAAGAACATACTAAATCATTAACTGGATATCAAAAGTAAGTAAATGAAAAATCCAAGTATAGTAAATGATATAAAAACCCATCTCCTTTTTCTAATTTGTTTTCGCAAAAGTAAGGAATGTATAAAAATAAGAGTAACTGATTCTAAAAAGGGCCCATCTGTTTTTAATAGATATACAAAAATACCTTTTCTTTCTGTTCAGGATCATTAGGGGAAGAGGAAAATCAAGTGAGGTGGGCAGAAAGGAGTCCCTGCCCTCTGAAGCTTATTGCATACCTGGAGAGAAAAGTCATGTACATCAAGACATACTGTAATACTGTGCAGTAAATAAGGTTAAAGTGGTACAGAATATAACTATTTTTCCATTTAAAAAATCTTTCTGGGACTGACACTGAAAAACTGCAGAATAATGGAAAAAGTTTCCTTAATGTAAATAGTTGTAAAAATGGATCACAAACATGATTTAACAAAGTATTCTAATCCTTGAACTAATTAAGAAAAAATGATTTTATACATAATATATATTAAAAACAACTTTTCTTTGCATATTACATTTTTAAAAAATGAATGCTTAAGAAATTTTCCAGACTTACTGGACAGTAGACAAATCCATCACTTTTTTCATCAATGAAAACTAATCTGGTTCCATTTGGGTCAGGAAAAATCTTTTTCACACCAACAGGATGTCGATAATCATTAACAAACTGCCAGTCTTCGATGTAGAAATACTGAATAACACCAGTCTAAAAAAAAAAAAAAAAAATCCAGTAATAGGAATGTAAAGGTTGTCAAGAAAATACTTTAAACACTTAACACGCTTCCAATTTTAAGAGAAAATGTACCATATTTTTCATGCAGGAAGAATCTAAAGCTAATATTTACAACATGTAAAGGTACAGATCCAAGAAAGTAAGATTGTACATGTGATTCAATAGTCAATTAGTTCTAATGTTCTTAGTAATATTAAAGCATAATTGATTTTCAGATTTTCCACTTACAGGAAATATCCTTACTGTTTAAGAATAACTTTCAAATCATGTTATTTTTAAATATGCTTGCTGTTACTTAAGACAAATCAGAAAATTAAACAAAACCACCTCACGCAATCAATTGTATTTCTATTTATTAGCAATGAATTATAGATACTAAGATTTAGAAATACATTATCACAATCATTCCAAAAAAAGAAATATTTAGGTATACATTTAACAAAACTTGCACAGGATTTGGGTGCTGAGAACTATACAACACTGATGAAAGAATCAAAGATCTAAATAAATGGGGGGGGTAATACTGTGTGCATGGATTGGAAGACTCACTGCAATAAACATGCTAATTTTCTCCAACTGATACATGGGTTTAATATAATTTCAATACAAATCTCAAGATTTTTTGTAGATATAAACAAGATTATTCTAAAATTTATATGAAATGGCAAAGGAACTAGAATAGCTAAAGCAATTTTGAATAAAAAAAGAATAAGGTGGGAAACTTGGTCTACTCAACTTCAAGACTCTTTTTTTGTATGGCTATAGTAATCAAGACTGTGCCATATCAATAAAGGGACAGACACATAGATCATGGAACGGAATAAAGAAGCCCAGGACAGACCCACCCAGATATCCTTTACTGATCCTTTCCCCCTTTTTTTAAAGATGCCTGCACTTTTATTTTAAATAATAGCATATTGAGGTATAACTCACATACCATGCAATTCACCCACTTAAAATGTACAACTCCATGGTTGTTAGTATATTCAGAGTTGTATAATACTTGATCATGATTCATTTTAAAACATTTCATCACTTCACAAACAAACCCCATTTAATAGTCTTTCCTCAATGCCCCCAACCTCATTCCACTCCCCCTCCACCGTCTTAAGCAACCACCAATCTACCTTCTATATCCATAGATCTGCCTATTCTGAACATTTCATATACATGGTATCATACAAAATGTGGTCTCCTGTGATTGCTTCCTGTTACTTAATATGATGTTTTCAAGGTTCATCTATATTGCAGTATGTATCAATATGTTATTCCTTTTTGCTGTCAAAGAATATTCAATTGTATGGATAGGCCATATATTGTTCACTTATCAGTTGACAGACATTTGGGTTATTTCCATCTTTTGATTATTACAAATAATATAGCTACGAACACTGGTGTACAAGTTTTTTTGTGGACATACATCTTCATTTCTCTTGGGTATAACCTAGGAATAAAATTCCTGGGTCATATGGTAGCTATTTATTTATCTATTTATGTATAGATTTATTTATTTATTATTTTAGAGAGCAGGGAGGGGCAGAGGGAGAGAGAATCTCAAGCAGACTTCCACTGAGCACAGAGCCCAATCTGGGGCTGGATAACATGACCCTGAGATCATGACCTGAGCCGAAATCAAGAGTCAGATGCTTAACACACTGAGCCGCCCAGGCGCCCCATGTCTAATCTTTTATAGAATTACGAGAGTGTTTTGCCAGGCAGCTGCACCATTTGCACATTCCCACCAGCAGTGTGTAAGAGTTCTGATTCCTCTCCATCTCCATCAACACTTGCTATTACCTGACTTTTTGAGTATAGCCATCATAGTGGATGTGAGGTCGTAACTTCACATTTACTTCTGGGAATCTATTACAGAGAAGTGAAAACTTGTTCACACAAGTTTTGTGCTACCATCAAAAACCTGTGTATGAGCCTTTTATAGAAGCTTCACTGGCAACAGTTGAAAACTGGAACGAATTCAGACGCCCTTCAATTGGCGAGTGCTTAAACAAATTGGTACATCCATACCACAGAGTACTACTCAGCAATAAAAATGAACAAATTATTGATGCACACAATGACTCAAGTTAATCTCCAGGGAGAAGTATGCTGAGTGAAAAAAGACCAATTCCCAAAGGTTACATGGTGTATGACTCTACTTATGTAATACCATTAAATGCCAAATCACAGAAATGGAGAACAGATTGCAGTTGACCTTTGAAAAACACAGGGATTAAGGTTACTGACCCCCCAGACAGATGAAAACGCATGTATAACTTTGACTCCCCCCAAACTAAATTACTAATACCCTACTATTGACTGGAAACTTCACCGATAACATAAACAGTTGATTAACACATACTTTGTGTGTTAAATGTATTATATACTGTATTCTTCCAATTAAGCTAGAGAAAATATTACAAGAACCATAAGAGAAAATACATTTACAGAACTGTACTTATCGAAAAAATTCCACATAAGTAGACAGGTACTATATTTATTGAAAAAAATCCACATGCGAGTAGACTCATTCAGTTCAAACCCCTGTTGCAACCGTTCTTGTAACTATAACTTTGTTACCAGGGATTAAGGTTGGGGTGAGGGCAGCAGGCAAGTGGGTGTGTCTATAAAAAGCAACATGAAGGCATCCTTGTGGTGACAGAATTATTCTGTATCTTGACTATCAATGTTAATATCCTGTGATTATGATATGTAATATAATGTTACCATTAGGGGAAACTAGGAAAAGAACATATTGGATCTCTCTGTTTTGTTTCTTATGTGGGATCACTTTGTACTGTTTCTTACAACCACCCGTGAATCTACAATGATCTCAAAATAAAAAAGTTTAGGACACCTGGGGGGCTCAGTCGGTTAAGCGTCTGCCTTTGGCTCAGGTCACAGTCCCAGGGTTCTGGGATCAAGTACCGCCATCGGTGGTGGTGGGGGGGGCTCCTTGCTCAGCAGGGAGCCTGCTTCTCTCTCTGCCTGCCGTTCCCCCTGCTTGTACACTCACTGACAAATAAATAAATAAAATCTTTAAAAAAAAGTTTTATTAAAATAAAAACACACATAAAAAAGATTTCATTTATTTATTTGAGATACAGAGTGAGTGAGCGGGTAAGAGACAGCAAACGAGTGGGGGGCGAGAGGAAGAGAGAGAAGCAGACTCCTCACTGAGCAGGGAGCCTGACATGGGGCTCGATCCCAGGACCCTGAGATCAGGACCTGAACCAAAGGCAGATGCTCAACCAACTGAGCCACCCAGGCGCCCACATCTTGGACTTCTATTCAGGCCAAGACAGAATAACAGCCTGGATTAACTTTCCTACCCCAACCAACCAAAAACAATAGGCGAAATCATGAAAAAACAGTTTTCAAGATACTGGAATGAGGCAACAGAGAACAATGATTTCTGCCTGAGATTTTGGAAACAAACCAGGTAAGCCCTGTGACTCCTCCAGCTCTTGCTTTGAGAGTTTTCAAGGCATGGCAAAGGGAGGAGGATGCAGGCAGAGCATGGCTCTCCAAGTTGAGGAGATGGAGCTGAAAGTCTGGGGAGAACAGGTGGTTGGAGTTTGCAGGGCAGAATACAAGAGAGAGAGAAGCTTGGAGAGCTGCACCAGGCCCACAGTGAGTCCTTAGCGGGTACTGACCACTGCATGCATGTGAGAAAACCACAAGGCCAGGGAAAGAACCATCCAAAGGGATTGAAGGGAACAGGAATGGGAATAGTACTTATTCCCAATAGCCAGACTGGAAAAAATCATAGTTCACAGGGCACTGGGTAGAGAACTCACAAAGACCAGAAGTGCGAATAATCAGCCATAGACTGAGCAGCGTTTCACATCTGCCTAAGAAATCATAAAGCCAGACTCAAAAGGGTCAAACTTTCTAAGTCAATTAACCGCATCCCAGAGCAAAGCTCAAGAATATTTTTAGCAGGAGCGCCTGGGTGACTAGGTCAGGTAGGCATCCGACTCTTGATTTCGGCTCAGGTCATGATCTCATAGGTCCTGAGATCGAGCCCTGTGTTGGGCTCTGTGCTCAACGGGGAGTCTGCTGGAGATTCCCTCCCTCTCCCTCTCCACCTCCCCATGTTTGGGTGTAAAAAAAGAATATTTTTAGGGATACAAAAATATCTAGCATTCCAAAAGGTAAAATTATCAGGTATGCAAAAAAGCAGAAAACCTGAACCATAGCTGAAAGTGGTTCAATATAATTGTGTATTTTTTATTCTTTGATTTTATCGAATTTGTTGACTTATTAGCTACAACTCTTTCTAGTGGTTGTCTTAGGTTTTGCAGTACACATGCAACCTGGTAACAGGCAACTATAAAAAATCTACAGCTAAAATCATACTTAATGGTCAAGAACAAGATAAAAATAGCCACTCTCACCATTTCTATTCAACAATGTATTAGAATAAAAGGCATCCATGGGGCACTTGGGTGGCTCATTTGGTTAAGCATCTGACTTTGGCTCAGGTCATGATCTCAGGGTCCTAGGATAAAGCCCTGCGTCAGGCTCCCCACTCAGAGGGAAGTCTATTCCTCCCTCTCCCTCTGCCCATTCCCCTGCTCATGTTCTCTCTCTCAAATAAATAAAATCTTAAAAAAAAAAAAAAAGAATAAAAGGCATCCAGATTGGAAAGCAAGAAGTAAAACTATCTTTATTCAAAGATGACATGATCACCTACATAGAAAATCCAATGGAATCTACAAGAAACTAATGTAACTACTAAGTGGATTTAGCTAGGCTGCCGTGTATAGGATTAATACACAAAAATCAGTTGCATTTCTGTAGGCTACAAATGAATAATCAGAAGTTAAAATTTAAAAAGTAATACTATGCATTAAAAATATGAAAAATGCTAAAATACAAAAAATATGAAGTACTTAGGTATAAATGACAAAAGGGGTGCTGGTACACCAAAAACTCGAAAACACTAAGAGAAATGAAAACCTAGGGGCGCCTGGGTGGCTCAGTTGATTTAGCATCTGCCTTCAGCTCAGGTTAGGGTCCTAGGATTGAGCCCTGCATCCTGCTCAGCGGGGAGCCTGCTTCTCCCTCTTCTCCCCATTTGTGCTCTTTCTTGCTATCTCTGTCTGTCTCTCTCAAACAAATAAATAAAATCTTCAACAACAACAAAAAAAACCACACCTAAATAAATGGAGATATATACCTTGTTCATTGGTGAGTAGATTTTGTTCAGATGGCAACTGATCTCTAAGGTCAACATGATCCCATTAAAATTCCTAGGAGGCTTTTGTAAAAACCGACAAACTTATCATAAATTCAAATGGGAATGCAAACTACTGAGAACAGCCGAAACAACTTTGAAAAAGAAACTCAAAGTCGGAGGGCTAACACTACCTGATTTCATGACTTATTATAAAGCTACAGTAATTAAAACAGCGTGGTACTGTTATAAACACAGACACGCAGATCAATGGAATGAATAATTCCAGAAAAAGACCCACATTTTATGGACAATTTGATTTTGACACAAGTACAAAGGCGATTTAGTGGAGGAAGGACAACCTTTTCAACAAATGGTGCTGGAACAACTGGAATATTTTTAAACAACAACAAAAAATATGATCTATACCTCACGGCATAAACAAAATGGATCGTGGACCTAAGTAGAAAACATAAAACCACACAGCTTATAGAAGAAAACACAGGAGAAAAACTTTGTGACCTTGGGTTAGGCAAAGAAACTTAGGTATGACACCAAAAGCACAATCTGTCACAAATAAATTGGTAAGTTGGACTTCATCAAAATAAAAACATTTCTTCTTTATGAAAGACACTATTAAGATAATGAAAAGACAACTAATGCACCGGGAGAAAATACTTGCAAAGCATGTATCGATAAATTATGGACCTGAGTCCAGAATATATAAAGAACTCTCAAAAATCAATAAGAAAACAACCCAATTAAGAAATGGCCTAAGAAATTTGAACAGACACTTCTCCAAAGATATACAGAAAGCAAACAAGCATATGAAAAGATGCTGGTGGGGGGGAAGGAGAGAAGAAGAAGGAAAAAAAAGATGCTCTACAGAAGTCTGTTAGGGAAAAGCAAAATCATAATGAGATTTCACTACACACTTAAGTGTGACTAAAATTAAAAAGATGGACCATATCAAATGTTAGAGAGGATGTGGAGGAATTGGAATGCTCACACACTGCTGATGGGAATGTAAAATGGTGCAGCCAATTTAGAGAACAGTTTGTCAGTTTCTTGAAAACTTAAACATACACATGCCGTATGATGTAGCCATCCTACTTCTCAGTATCTACCTAAGAGAAAAGAAAGCATATGTCCACGCAAAGACTTGAACATGAATGTTTATAGCAGTTTTATTTGTAAATACCCCATACTGGAAATAATCCAGGCTGGAAACAGCCCCAATATCCATCCTTAGGTTCATGGGTAAGCCAATGATGATAAGTGTATACTATAAAATACCACCCCAGCAAGGAAAAGGAATCAACAATTGATACACACAAGAGGAATGAATCTCAAAATAATGATACTGAATAAAAGAAGGCAGACAGAAAGAAGCGCATACTGTATGACTCCATTTACATAAAACTCTAGAAAATAGAAACACGTTTATAGTGACATCGGGGGGTAGGACAGGAAGGAGGAATCATAAAGAGGCATGAGAAAACTTTTGGCGATGATGAATACGTTTACTATTTTGATTGAGTTGATAGTATTTCACAGTATATACATGTCAAAACTTATCGAACTGTGGACTTTAAATAGCAGTTCGTTGTGTATCAATCATACCTCACTAAAACTTTAAAAAACATATTTTCAGAATCACTCAAGAAAGAGATGGAGATAAATGCTAACTATGGACAGACCACCGGACCTCGAGTTCTTAGTTTCAAAATGCCACCTGGCATAGTGGGAAGAGTGGATTTTACACCAGGAGATACTGTTCACGCTCCACATCTGTTACGAACTTACTAACCTCTTAATCTTCAGTGTTCTTCAGTCTCTCAAACTTCCCTGCTTATTTTACAAAACTAATGAGATAAGACAGGTGAGATCAGGGCTTTATAAACTGTTCTGTCTCATAGAAATGTATTATATTTGCTATTATTTACCATATCCCTTACCGCTTTACCTGATACATGAGACCTACCCTACTGGTGCATATTAACAAATAGATGATTATTTTAGGTTGAACTTAAATTTCAAATCTCTCTTATGGCAATAAGCATGTTTTAAGACATGCTTTTTTTTTTTTTTAGAAAACAGTTTAATGTGAGAAAATGAAACATTTGAAACAGTGAATAATTGTTTTTCTAATGTGGAAAACAGTGCCCTTCCTACCTTCACTAAATTTTTTAGAGATTGAACAAGACAACAGGTATGATATGCTTTGAAAAATCTTTGAAAACTTTTTACAAATGTTAAGATGCTATTACTATAATTATGTTTTATGCCCACCTGACTAGTGTCATATTTAGAGGTATAGGGCACCGGTATTTCAAAAGACCAAAAGATTGGGGCGCCTGGGTGGCTCAGTCTGTTAAGCATCTGACTCTTGATTTCGGCTCAGGTCATGATCTCAGGGTCATGAGATCGAGCCCCACATCAGGCTCCACCCTGAGCATGGAGCCTGCTTAAGATTCTCTCTCTTCCCTGCCCCTCTCCCTCCACAGCTCATGCTCTCTCTCTCTCTAAAAAAATAAAACAAAGAAACAAACAAAACAACAACCAAAAGATTGAAGTGGGATTCTCGATATTCAATTATTTGACTATTTACTAAATGTAGGCACTGGATATCTAAAGTTGTATAACATATCTTATGTTCATCACCAAATTAAATCCTTAAAGCATCTAGATAAGGAAAACGAGGCTTGGAATGGGTTAAGTAGCACCTAGCAATTAAGAGAACTGGCATTTGAGCCCAGATTTTCCAGACTCGAAAGTCTGCTCTTTTTACTCTGCCATCAAAATTGCTTATATAATCACAAAAGCACTTGCTACTAGCAAACCATGTGACTTATGTGCTGTATATAAGTGTATATACAATGTAGTGTATATATGCTGCATACATACATCTATATATATGTATATATTATGTATCTATTTTATATACATATATACACACATGGATATTACAAAGTAAAAATTAGGAATTCCCCTGTGTTCTATACCGAAGAAGCGAGTACGCACATCTGTACCATAGACGAGGAAATCCCCGGTTAAGGCATGGCATAAGATACGGCACTTATCGTCCACTGCTGGGAAAAGCCGAGTCTCACGTTCTTCTTGAGCGTCCAAGATTTCACTTTCTATCTAAAACATAAAGAATAACAGTAGCTCACAGATTTGAGTAAGGCTGGTCTGCACCATCTAGGAAGACAGGGGAGCGTCGTCATCTTAAGTTCGATGAAACATTCAGACTCATCAGACTACCCGTCTATTGAGAAAGACATCGGACAGGAACCACAGCTGGCCTGCAGGGCAGCATCAAACATCCCGCTTTAGTGGGAATAATCTTTGCAGCAGGCTCTGCAGGGGGCTGGTAGCTTTTCTCTTTGGTTTCCCAGAAGCGAAGGGCCAAGAAATAGATGTAGGTGATGCCCCCTTGTTTAGAAGACCCACATTATAGGAGCCAATATCTTTTGTACAATTTAATAGGTATAGTTTCAAGGATCCCCACAAGTGACGTGCCCAAATACGTAAGGCAATTCATGGCAGGAAGCCCAGACATAGAACGTTCCCATCAGTTTTTAATGTCCCACTAGGTGCAGTTTACCAACAGGGTCATTTTTACCATGGTAATATTGTGAGTAGCACAGCTGACACTTTGTTGGGTTTCTTGGGAACAGACCAAGTTAACCGAGCATCTCATGCAGAAGGGTAAAGGATTTTGTTAGTCCTTTATCCACACCTGGCTTTCCAGCTAGTCTGTGTGTGGAGGCTTCCTGAACAGAGTTCTTGGTATTATGACATTAGGCTGTTTATCATCATCACTCATCTGAGTCATCACGAGGCCCACGGGCTCCAGGACGTCAACCTTACACTTACCAAATGCAACTGGACTTTGCCTTCAAAAAGCGCAGCAGCATAGTCAGAATGAAGGCAAACGCTGGCGACTGTCCCCAGATACTCCACATCTTTCAATTTCTTAACAGCTGTAGCAATTAAAAAAAACATACACATTGAAATATAAATAAAATTACATTAAAATTGGCAACTAATTTTTAAATGGGTGCCTTTTTAAGGATATTCTGAATCTACAATTTTTATTTTAGCTATTCTAAAGAAAATCCGTAGTTGTCATATAAATTTGCCTTCAGGAATTCCCTAATGATTCGCATGAAACAAAGGAACAGAAAATAAAATTACACGTGAAACCACCAGAAATTTCACTTTAGTGACAATAAGCCTAATGGTGTAGTCTGAGGCGAAATCTCTGGCTGGCTCTACTCCTGAGGGATGTCTGACCTCTGGTGGGGAGGAGAAGAAAAAGCCAGGCTCCCTTCAGATGCTACTGGTCATAATGTAAAGAAAAGGAGGGGGGAGGGACCCAACTACCTGACCCAAGGAGCGCCTAAGAAAGTCACTGTGCAAAGATGGATCACAACATTTTATTTCAGTTAGTTTTCCTCACGACCCTTGACCCCTTACGTGTAGGCGAATCCTCATTTTCCAGACGAAGTCTTCTTAACCAAGGCTTGGAGGGGTAAAGAATGTCTATAGCCACCCGGCTCCAAGAGGCAGCAGGCGAATTTAAACTCAGGGCCTAATTCTGAAGGTCAGACTTTGCCCACTATACCACGCTGCGCTCACCACAAAGGTAAAGAATAAAATCTTTCCAAAAATTATGCAAAATTTTTAGAGGATTCACAAAACTGTTTAAGCTTCTTAAGAGCTGAAGGAAGAGCGTGAAAGACCTGGTCTTCAAAGAAAGTTTCAATGCTTCCCAAATAATAACAGAAATTATATGCTAGATAAGAAGATGACAACTGCATTGAGACTTGCCATTCTCTCCAAGGACATAAAACCAAGCGCGATTATTCATCCCCACAGCCAGATGATAAAGCCCGACTGCTACGAAGTTGGGCTCCACGTCCACAGAAACTGTGATTGGCAGCTCCTGTAATATAGGAAAGGAACAGTAGCAAGTCAACTGCTACAACTGCTTTGATTTTACTAATAAATAAAATCAAAATAACACCATTTTCCTACTCCTTCAACAGGATTGGCTACGGTGACTTCGAGGAGGGAGGTGAGGTATGCAATCCTTGTGCTGCAGGCATCCCCGAGTATGGGCAGCTTGGTCAAGAAAACATGCAGCGAGCCCCTTTGGGTAGACAGTGCCAGCAACTGGCCGTCATCTGTCCAGGACAAGGTGCCCAACCCTGAAATAATTGACAGAATAAAGGATCAATCAAAAACAAGTAATAAGGTTACAGGCAAACAAGCAAATATTTTCACATAAGCTGCAGAGACGTAAAAATCTTCAAGTGTTGTCTTTAATAGTTTAGTCTACACAGAGTAAAAACTCACCATGGACAGGCGTGTGAACATGAGCATTGATTCATTCAGTAGTGGCTTAAAGGGAAAGTGTGTACGAATTTAGGTTTTATAACGGAAATTGAGATTAAATTCACTATAAATCTTTAGATCGAAGTGGACTTATAGCCTTCTATAATTACTAAAATAAGTAAGTTATTTTAGGGAACTCTCATGAAGGGCGTTAATTTTATTCCTCCTATAATGAATGCAAATCAAATAATAATAAAGACATTACTCTGTAATTGCAGTGATAAAATGTCACTCTGCTTCAGAAAAATCAGTACCTTTATTTTCATCATCCAGGTTGATTATAGCATACATGTCTTTTAATTCTGCCAAGTCATGAATTTTAATGCTGAAAAATGAAAAAAATATGTATATTGTAAACATAAGTGTTAAATAAAATTGTTTTCGTTCACAAAAAATTGTAAGCTACAAAACAGGTCAGTGTTCTCCGAAAAGGGATGCATAGAATAATCTATTGGGTCAAGGTAAGAAAATAACAGAATTTCTGTAATTATACTTTATCTTAAAAAATATCCCTTTGGGGCATGGTAGTTGTGCCTGGCTTAATGTTCTGATCTATAGTTTCAGGAACAAGGAGGTTTAAGTTGCCCTGAAGAAAAGTCTGAGTAGGAAAACATTCTCCTGACCAGCATTATTGTAAGAGAAATAAGGTTTCTCTTTGCAATGTGCTCCCCCCACCACTCTGACTTCTTTCACAGAAAAAGTAATGAGGTACAATAGAAAGAGCACTCAATCTGGAATCACAAGGCATAGGCTGAAAGCTCTGAAAAACTGGGGGCATACTACTCCATAGGGCTACAGGGAAGATAGGTCGATTCAAGCCAAGGAAAGCTGTGTGGCACAATGTTAGACCCTAACGGCTCTAAGATGTCTTTCCTCCTTGTCTCCTTTCCTCTCTCCTCCCTTCTGCCCTCCCTTTATATATTTCCCCTTGTTGTTTTCATTTAACTTTTTGTTTTGATAGACTTGTAAATCCACACGCAGTTGTAAGAAATAATACAGAGATTGTATATACCCTCCACCCGCCCCCCGAATGGTAACGTCTTGAAAAACTACAGGATAATATTGTAATCAAAATACTGACATTGATATAATCCACTAACCTTTCTCAGATGTCCCAAGTTTTACTTGTACTCATTGTGTGTGTGTGTGTGTGTGTGTGTGTGTGTGTGTGTGTATTTAGTTCTAAGCAATTTCATCACATGCAAGATTCCTGAGATCCACAACCATAGTCAGGACATAGAATAGTTCCAACACCACAAGGACCCCTTGTGTTGTCCTTTTATAAACACCTTAACCTCCTTCCTCTCCACCCTAGCTCTATCCCTAACCCCAAGCCACCACTGATCTGTTCTCCATCCCTATAACTTTATCATTTCAACAATATTACATAAATGGAATCATATGGTATTCAACATTTCGTGACTGGCATTTTTCACTCAGCATACCTTTCTGGAGATTCATCTGAGTTATGTGTATCAGAAGTTTGTTCCTCTTTATAGTTGAGCAATAGTCCATGATCTGGATGTACCAGCTGGAACATTCACCCACTGAAGGACATCTGGACTGTTTCTAGTTTTGTACTATTACAAATAAAGCCACTGTAAACATCCACACTCGGGTTTTTCTGTGAATATAAGTCTTCATGTCTCTGGGGAAAATGGCCAGGAGTGAAACTGCTAGGTCGTATAGTAATTGCATATTCAGTTTGTTTGTTTGTTTAAGAAACTGCCAAACTGTTTTCCAAAGTAGCTGTTACCATTTTACATTCCTACCAGCAATGCATGAGTGATCTAGGTTCTCTTCATCCTTCTCAGCATTTGATGCTATCACTATTTTTAATATACTAATACTATGTGTTTCTCCATTTATTTGGGTCTTCTTTGACTTCTTTCAGCAGCATTTTGGTATTTTTAGCACAAAGACCCTGTACGTGTTTTGTTACGTGTATATCTAAGTATTTCATTTTCTTTGGAGTGATTAAAAAAGGCGTATTTTTAATTTGGTTTCCACATGTTTGTTGTTAGTATATAGAACTGTGATTGATTTTTTGTGTGTTGATCTTGCGTCCTGAGACCCTGCTGCACTCACTTACTAGTTTTAATTCTAGGTGTTTCTTGTTTGTAGATTCCTTGAGATTTTCTATATAAGCAATCATGTCATCTGCAACTAGAGATGGTTTTACTTTTCTCTTCCCAATCTGGATGTGTCTTATTTCTTTTTCTTGTCTTACTGCAGTGGCTAGAACTTCTAATGTTAGGTTGCATTACAGATGTGAGAGTAGGTATCCTTATCTTGTTACCAATCTTAGAGGGCAAGCACTCAGTCTTTCACCATGAACTATGATGTTAGCTATAGGTTTTTTGTAGATATTTTTTATCAAGTTGAGGTAATTCCCCTCCATCCCTAACTTACTGAGAATTTTTATAATGAATGGGTGTTGGATTTTATGAAATATTTTGTGTGTGTCAACTGATACGATCAAACGGTTCTTCAGCTGTTGATATGGTAACTTTGTTGATTTTTTAATGTAAATAAGCCTTGTATACTTGGAATAAATCCCAGTTGGTCATGAGATATAATTCTTTTCATATATTGCTGAATTCAGTTTGCTAAGTTTTGTTGAGGATTTTGTGTCCAAATTCATGAGAGAGATTGGTCTCTAGTTTTTTTGTTTGTTGTTGTTGTTTTTTGCTTGCTTTTGTTTTTTTTATACTTTGATTTTGGTAAAACGGTAATACTAGCCTTATAAAATAAGTTGAGAAGTATTCCCTCCACTTTTATTTTCTGAAGAGATTTTGTAAAATTGGCGTGAATTCTTTTTTTAAATGTTTGGCAGAATTCTCCATTGAAACCATCTGAGTGTGGAGATTTTTCAAGGCTTTAAAATTATTTTTCAATTTGTGTAAGAATTACAGGGCTAATTCAGATTATCTGTTTCATCTGGGTTGAGTTTTGGTAGTCAGTGGTTTTTGAAGAATTTTTCCAATCTTCCAAGTTGTCAAACTTCTGAGTTACCTGTAGTATTCCTTTGTAATTCTAAAGTTGTAGTATTCCTTTATTACCCTTTTAATAGCTTCCAGATCTGTAGTAATATTCCTGTTTCATTCCTGATATTGGCAATTCATTTCTTTTTAATTTGTCATTCTTGCTAGAGGTTTATCAAATTTTTTTTAAATTCCAGCTTTTTTTCCTATTCTATTTTCATTGTCATCAGCTTCTGCTCCTTATGATTTTATTCCTTCTGCTTTACTCTTATTTTGCTTTTTTTTTTTTTTCTAGTTTCTTGAGGTAGGAACTTAGATTACTGATTTGAGATTTTTTTTCCTTTGTATATATAAGCATTTAATACTATAAGTCTTCTCCTCAGCATTGCTTTAGCTGTATCTCATATTTTGATATGTTGCATTTTCATTTTTATTTAGTTGTATGAGTTTTTTTTTTTCTTTTAAACTGCTTTGTTAACTTCACAATATATAATGAGCATCTTGCCATGCAATAGGGTAAAACTCCCCTGCTGACAGAATCTTACAGATTGAGTCAAAATACAACATTCAATTGGAAGCTGGTCATAGGAGACCCACAAGAGACATGTAACACCAAAAGGTTTACAACAAAGGTACACTGAGAACTGTAAGTTTAGGAAGCAGGTGTGTCTTCCTTATTAACTTCAGGGAAAACATCAGGGATTCAAGGCATCAGGCAAAACTCCTCATGATGGTCATGGTGAGGTGGGTCAATGCTAACTGCCCCCAGACTGTGACAGAATTGCTTTGCCTTCAGCTGTCTCACCTCCCCAGCCCCCTAATCCTTTCCATATTCTCTTCTCTCATCCTTGCCTATGGTTCTCCAAGCCTCTGAATCATGACCCATCTATACTGCGGGATGGGCTGCCTAACAAGGAACAGCCTATGAATTACTCTAGGCACACAACAGTCACCAGCTTCCAAAGGAAGGGCCAAGGGCTCTCCTTTACTAGCAACGTACTTCTTCTCATCCTTTTTTTCATTTTCCTGGTTGGCATTGTCCATGTTGAGACTTTTTACTGCTTGTTCCTCTTTGGACACCATTGCTCCTGGTTCCATCCTTGCAGTCTCCTGCTCTTCTCGATTCTGTAAGTGTGCCGACGTGACACACCTGCACACACTTAGACCTTCTACCCTTTGGGGTAGCTCCTGCCCATATGCCCTCAGGGCAACCAGAGCAAGAAGGGAATGAGCCAAGGCCAGGTCTGATGCTAGAGCGAGGTGTGCGAGTTGGCATTGGCGGGTCACGGCTTAGTTGTATGTATTTTTAAATTTGCTTTGAGATATACTCATGAATTATTTGGAAGTAGGTTAACTTCCAAGTGTTCATTGAATTTCCTGTTGTTTTTCCGTTACTCATTTCAAGTGTGATTACATTATGGCCAAGGAACATATTTCGCATGACTTCAATTTAAATTTGTTGAGGTTTCATGGGCCACGATATGGACTATCTTGGTGCACATTCTATGGCAGCATAGAAAAAACATGTATTCTGTTGTTGGGTGGAATGTTCTATAGATAGATGTCTGTTAGGTCTAGTTGGTTGACAGTGCTGTCCAAGTCTGCTGAGAGTTTAGTGAAGCTACCCCATGGTACTGCTGCCTCAGCATCCATTCTGTTTGGCCAAGCGGCCTGTGGTGACCTTACACTGGTCCCTCCTGCGAGTGCATGACCTAGAGAGTCACAAGCAAATGTAAGATCCTGATGTGACTTCCCCAAAAGCCTTGTGATCAACAGTCTCCCCTGCCTCCCAGCACCTACCTGCCTTATGTGCCCCTAGAATAAGATCTCTGGGGCTTGCCAAAACCCCACTCTTTTGGTTAGAACTGACCAATCTGTCCTTAGCCTGGGAACCCTAAAGCAGTCTATCCAGGAACCCTATTTTTTTTTCATGAACCCTATTAAAAGCACGTGCCTCTGATTCTGTCTTTTTGTCTGCACTGTGCCTTGACCCCTCTCTTAGGCCCCTCAAGACATGCCAGTTACTTCCTCCAAGACCTGTTAATAATGAACATTCCTATTTCGATTCTTCTTCTTGTGTGTTGTTGAACCACAGCCCATGATCTGGCACCCTGTGCTCCACTTCATAAGTGTCAATTTGACACTTCTATGTCCTTGTTGATCTTCTGCCTAGTTGTTCCATATATTATTGAAAGTGAAGCCCTGAAGACTTCAACTATTATTATTGTCTATTTCTCCCTTTAATTCTGCCAGTTTTTACTTCATCTATTGTGGGGCTCTGCTGTTAGGTGCACACTCATTTAGCATTATTATATCTAGTCAATATGCAATACGCCTCTTCATCCCTGGTAATTTTCTTTGCTCTCTGATACCCACATAGCCACCCAACTCTCCTCTGGTTAATGTTTAGATGATCTTTTTCCATCCTTTTACTTTTTACCTAGTTATTTCATTATATCATTACACTGAAGTGAGTTTCAACAGATAATAAGGTCATTTAAAAATTCTATTTTAATAGTCTAATAGCCTTGTCATTTACACATTTAACACAGTTAATTGATCAGTCTGAACTTAAATCTACTGTTTTATTGTTTTCTGTTTGTCCCTTTTGTTCCCGGTCCTCCTTTCCTGCCACCTTTTAGATTTGAACATTTTTCAGCATACCATTTTAATTGACCTATTATTGTGTTTTTGTATATATCTCTGCATATTTTTAGTGGTTACTCTAGATTATAAATACATATTTAATCTCTCATAAGCTCTTTAGAAGCAATATTTTACTAGACTACACGGGGGAGCTGAAGGCAATGCTTAACTCACTGAGCCACCCAGGCGCCCCTACCCTCTCCCCTTTCTGTTGTGCTTGTCTTACGTACTGCATCTTAAACACTGAACACACTATCAAACAATATCATAGTACTTTCAACAGCCACATATATGTTAAAGATCTCAAAAGAAAAAAAATGACCTATTTACCATTTCTGCTGCTCTTCATTCTTTTTTTTTTAATTTTATTTATTTTTGAGACAGTGTGAGCTGGGGGGAGGGGCAGAGGGAGAAGCAGACTCCCCACTGAGCAGGGAGCCCAACCCAGGACTTGATCCCAGGACTCGATCCCAGGACCCAGGGATCATGACCTGAGCCAAAGGCAGATGCTCAACCAACTGAGCCACCCAGGCGCCCACTCTTCCTTCATTCTTGATGTCCCTAATTTCCTTCCGTCATCTGTTTTCTTCCATCTGAAGAACTTCCTCTAGCAATTCTAGAGCAGGTCTGCTAGCAATAAATTCTCTTCCTTTTTCTTCATCTGAGAAGGTTTCCATTTCACCTTATTCCTGATGGGTAGTTTCACTGGGTAATGAATTTCAGCTGACAGTTCTTTTCTTCCAGTACTTTAGAAAGTCATGATGCTTCCTTCTGGCCTTGATGGCTTATGGTGAGAAATCCATGGTCATTTAAAATGTTGTTCATTAGCTGTTTTCAAGGTTTTTTCTTCGTCTTTACTGTTGTGTTTTTTGTTTTTTTTTTTTTTGACAGAGATAGAGACAGCCAGCGAGAGAGGGAACACAAGCAGGGGGAGAGGGAGAGGAAGAAGCAGGCTCCCAGCGGAGAAGCCTGATGAGGGGCTTGATCCCAGACCGCCGGGATCACGCCCTGAACTGAAGGTAGAGGCTTAACGACTGAGCCACCCAGGTGCCCCTCTTCGTCTTGAGTTTTCAGCAGTTTGATGATGATGTGTCTGAGCTGGGTTTTTTGGGACTTATCCGTTTAAGGATTTGCTGAGCTTCTACAATAGATAGGTTTATGTCTTTTGCCAAACGTGAGACGTTTCCAGCCATTATTTCTGAGACTCCTGTGACATAAATGTCAGACTTTTTGGTATTGCTTCATAGGCCCCTGAGGCTCTTGTTTATTTTTTTTCAATCTTTTCTTTCTCTGTGTTCACTGGGATATTTCTATTGGTTTATCTTTAAGTTCGCAGACTCTTTATGATCTCCATTCTATTAAGTACACTGCATTAATTATATTTTTCAGGTCTAAAAACTTCCATTTAATTATTCTTTAGAGATTCTATTTCTTTTCTAAGATAGTATTTCCATCTGTTTCAAGAACGCAAGCCCTTATCTCTTGGGGCAAGTTTATAATAGCTGGCACCTGCATCATCTTGGCACTGGCATCTTTTGATTTCCTTCTCCTGAGTTGAAATTTTCCTGATTGTTTTTATGTCAGGTAACTTTAGGTTATATTTTGGACATTCTGAACATTACATTTGAGACTCTTGCATCTTGTTTAAATCCCACGGAGAAGGTTTTTGTTGTTTTTTTTTTTTGTTGTTGTTGTTTAGCAATCAACCCAGTTGGATTCAGGCTATGAGTATCCACCAGCCTTCCGTGGGATGTAGCTGCGATGTCAGTTCTGCTTTCAAAGGCTCTGCAGTTGTGTCTGAACAGGCCTCTGTTTGGCCTACTTTGTGGTCCACAGGGTTTGCATTATGGTCTACCCCTCAGAGTTCAGTTCTCAAAGCCTTTGGTATCTTTAGGGTGAGATACACATATTAGCTCAGAAGTGAACCTGGGAGTTCATAAATATCTTTCGAGGGTTGCTTTCCAGAGCTCTTTCCTCTCCAGGATCTCCCTCGTGTGTTCTGATTCTCTGGGGCTCCCCTTTTTGGTCTTCCAGCAGCAAAGCTGGGGCTCCAGTTACCCTGTAGTGCCTCGTCCTTCCACAACTGTACCCATACCTATGGCCAACAAGTGTCAGGGCAGAGAGAAAAATAAGCAACAGGATTTGCCCCACTTCCTGGGACCATAGCTCCTCTACCTGGAGGAAGGTTACCCTCTGTCAGAGTTGCAGGTGCCTGCGGGTCCTTTCCGTCATTGTTTTTGCTGCCATGAAGAAGTTGCTTGGTGGCTGGGGCATGAAAGAACAAAGAAAGAAAAAGAAAGGAAACTGGGAGATGGACCCAACTCTAAGTGTTAGAGGACTTCTCTTTCTGACAACTTGAGCCAGAACCAGAGGGCTTCTCTTGGAGCTCTGTTGTTTATGCTCTGGTGTCTACTTTCAGATTTTGGTTGCCTTGAGTCTTGAGAGCCTGGAAGGCAAATGGGAGACTCCTCACTGGTTTGGTGGTACTTCACATTCTGCTCTTCTTCTTCAATCTGCCTACTATTTACTTTTCAGAGTCCTTAAATAGCTGTTCCAAGCCTTCTGCCCAGGTTTTATGGTTGCATTCAGTGAGAGAGTTAGGGTAGACCGTACTGACTCTACATTACCTGGAATTACCTATTTTAAGATTGATTTCCAAGCATTCTCCATTCCAGGTTTTGCAATTAGTATACACATAGCATTTTACATTTTGCCCTGCGTGTTACAGCAGGAATCTTAGAAATTTTCAATTGCAAACATGTTTTAAGAGTGCAGGAGAGTACTGTTGACAGATTCATATTAGCTATCAAAGTCTTGTTGAATCTCTTAAATATTCCTTACATAAGCTGTCCTAGGAATTTTTGAATATAACTTACCAATTATCACCACATGTAGCCGCTTTATTAAGGGTCTGTGATACCGCAATACAGGTTAGACTATCCTTGTGGTCACGAGCCTGAAGTATCTCTTGACCAATCTCTCGAATATGAGTGGAGATGACCACAAAAATTCCACGTGAAAAACCAATCATGATGTAGCCATCACCGTACCTATAGCAACAAAGGCAACGACACAGTACAAGGACGGTGAACTGTCATCGGCAATACAGTAAATAAGTAAGTAGATTAGAACTAAGGAAATACAGAATATAATTTGTCGAGGGCCAGAAAATCTGCTACGTAGTTTCACATATTAAGTTATAGTCTATAATCTAGAAAATGTTACACATAGAAGTGAAAATGTTATGGGCAAAAATTAAATACAATTAGCAAGGAAAAACACATGGCTATCTTTTGGTAGGGAGCTTCTTGTGCATACCAGCTATAGCAGACAATGTTCCCGTAGCACTGCTGAAATTCCAGATCAATTGGGTTATCTGGCTCATTCAGATTATAAAGAAACAGAGTTTTCTTGCCAACCACCACACTGATCTGCCAGAAAAGATGAAGAGATTGTGAAATGAACTACCCAGTACTTCATGAAGACCAATAAGCAAATTCAAATAGCTGAACCTAATTTATGAAAACAATAAGCCAAGTTTACATTACATGTTGTAACTAATACGATAACAATGTGACTTTAAAAAATACATTGTACTAATATACAGTCTGGGAAGGGTCCTTGGCTTTACACATATCCACCTTTGAGAAATACACTAAAACAGCTGGGTGGACTAGCTTCTTAAAATGCTCTCTGCCTCTCATTAGAGCACTGCGCAGTGCGGGACTGTGAGGCTGACACAGTTCTGCTGAAACTGAACGCACGTTCGGAGTACAGAGCATCTTCCATCCTAACAGATCATTCTGATTTTGAGCCATCGGGGATTACAGTCCACACTGGTGGATAACTGAGCTTGGCTTTTTGCATCACTCTTTCCATCACCTGCAGGTCACTGGTCAGTGTGGCTAGACTAGCGTCCCTCTGTTACACACACAAGTCAATACTGAACTGTAATTCTCAGTAGAAGGTTTAACTGTGTGAGGGAGAGAAAAGAGTGTATTACTTATTTGCGCTCATTAAGGGTGATGGATTTCTATAAGAAGAGAAACACTCTGACATAGTTCCTTGATTCTATCAATTATAAGTCACTATTGAGTTAATAATAGCTCTTTAAAGAAACAGAAACATTATTTCACTTAAATATATTTATATTAATTGTGAAAATCATCTGGATTTCGGGATAATAAAATGTGGCAGGAAAAATGCATCTAAGATGTTAACAAAAACTACAATTGCCAGAGTTCTGGTCACCACCTCTAAGAGAGTGAAAATGAAAAATCATATGGAAATCAATACTTCTGTTTATAAAGGTACTTTCACTGATTTTGCTACCACAAGAATGAGAAGAGCAACACCAGCTGTAGTAGGAAGATGTCCTCCTTTGCTGTGATAGCAGGTAGCTAGCTGCTGTCGGCAGCAGCAAAAGCAACATATGCCTCAGACACTGGAGCCTGTACTGACTGAATAAATGACAGACCATAATCTATTTATCACTGTACATTCTGAACCATTCTAGAAAAGGAGAAAGTATAGTGTACACAATTATCAAAGTAACTTGGCCATGGATGTGACTTAGCATTCTTACTGTGCTTTCAGCAGCAGACATTCGGTCGTCAGTCTTCATCATGGAAAACTGCATGTTGCTAGGCTCTGATCTCACTGCTGTCTGCAGGGATGGAAATATTATCACTATGAATAAGTGTAACCCTTAAATTCATTCTGAATATTAATAAAACCGGTAACCTGCTTTCACTTCTGTCATACCTGAAAACCCCACTGCTACAAACATCCAGAAATCCCGGATGAAACAGAATACATGCCTTATTAAATAGAGAGATAAGCTTGAAAGAAGGTAGGGAAAATTTCCAGAGACAATAAGCAAAGATCAAACCATAAACCAAAGTATGTGTAGAAACTGATGCTGTCGCTACCCAGAGCAGGTGGTAAGGAGACAATAAGGAAGCCCATGTAACTTGGGCTGAACTTTGGGTCAGAAAAAAAGCTGAGGGGCGCCTGGGTGGCAGAGCGGTTAAGCGTCTGCCTTCGGCTCAGGGCGTGATCCCGGCGTTATGGGATCCTCCTCCGCTGGGAGCCTGCTTCTTCCTCTCCCACTCCCCCTGCTTGTGTTCCCTCTCTCGCTGGCTGCCTCTATCTCTGTCAAATAAATAAATAAATAAATAAATAAATAAATAAAATCTTAAAAAAGAAAAAGAAAAAAAGCTGAAAAAGTTCTTTTCAAATCAAAGACCTTCCTATCTTAACTATGATGTGAAGTTCGAATTTATACTTTAAGTGTCTACAAAGTCCTTGGAGTGTCTGTCAAAAACAAATCCAAGACCTCTTCCAAAGCTGCAAAAAATTTCTACAGACAAGCCCTGCTGAAGATGAGCTCACAATTCAAAACGTGAAGTCAAAAGAAATAATGCATCAAGAACAAAAGTCAGCAGATCTACAAATAACAGGATTATCAAAGAGATCATAAAATAATACATTAAATATGACCAAAGACATAAAAGGACTCATAAGTATAACAAAAGACTTAAAAAAAAAAAAGTCCAGACAGGTTTTTTAGAGAACTACAAAGTACCTTTCTTTATTAAGGGTACAGCTAACCCTTGAACAATGTGGGGGTTAGGGAAGCTGAGCCCCTACATAGTTGAAAATTCACATAAAATGTTGACTTTCCCCAAACCTAAGTACTAACAGCCTACTGTTGACTGGAAGCCTTACCAGTAATATAAACACTCAATTCATACATGTTTTGTATGTTATGTATATTAAATACCTTATTCTTATAATATAGCAAGCTAGAGAAAAGAAAATGTTATTAAGCAAATCAGAAGAGAAAATACATTTATGGTACTGTATTTATCAAAAGACATCCACATATAAGTAAACCCACACAGTTCAAATCCGTGTTGTTGAGGGATTAACTGTATACTTGACATACAGTATCCTATTAGCTTCAGGTGTACAACATAGTAATTCAATATTTATATATAAAATGATCCCCAGGGTAAATCTAGTTACTATCCCACTACATAAAATTATTATAATATTATTGACTATATTCCCTATCCTGTACATTATACCCTCATGACTTATTTTTTTTTTATAACTAGAAGTTTGCACCTCTTAACCCTCTTTGCCTATTTTGCCCTAAAGTACTTTCTAAAAATAAAAAGTAGAATCATTAAAATAAAAAAACTCAGGGGCGCCTGGACGGCTTAGTCAGTTGGGCATCTCCCTTCGGCTCAGGTGGGACTGAGCCCTGCATCAGGCTCCCCGCTTGGTGGGGAGCCTGCTTCTCCCTCTCCCTCTGCCCTTCTCCCCTGCTTGTGCTGGCTCTCTCTCTCAAATAAATAAATAAATAAATAAATAAATAAATAAATAAATAAATAAAATCTTTTAAAAAATAAAATAACCCTCAATAAGATAGAGGCCAGACAAATTTGAAGAAAGAGTAAACTGATTAAGTAATTTATCCAGAAGGTTGCACAGAGTGACAAAAAAATAGATACTGAGAGAGATAAAGAGGAGTGCCTGGGTGGCTCAGTCGGTTGAGCATCTGACTCTTGGTTTTGGCTCAAGTCATGATCTCAGGGTCATAAGATTAAGCCCCACATCCAGCTCCCCAGTCAGCACAGGGTCTGTTCATCCCTCTCCCTCTGCTCCTCCCTCTGCTCTCTCTCTCTATATATAAAATAAATAAAATCTTTAAAAAAAAAAAAAAGAGAGATAAAGAGATAGAAGGTCCAATGTATATCTAACAGACACTCCAGAGGATGGAATAGAATGGGCAAGAAGTAATACTGAAAGAGATAATGACAGAATTTTCCAGAATTGATGGAAGACAGCAATCTTCAGATTTAAGGAACAAGACAAGTCCTTAGTAGGATAAATAAAAATAAATCCACACAAGTAACACTGGAGTGATCTCCAGAATAGTAAAGTCAAAGCAATTCAGAGACAACACCAAATAAAGCAATACTTTTAATGTATGCTTTGCTTACTACATGACAACTTAAATAGTATGTCTAATTCTAGAAGCATACTTCTTAGAGATCAGAAATGGGAAATAGCTATTTTGTATGTAGGTAATGGCTGAATGCAGTGATTTCCTGGGATGTTGCATAGCAAAATATTGTAAGGCCATGTCTTGATTCAGCGGAGGAAAAAAAATGCCAATATCAACTGATGATGTCTGATATGGGTATAAGTGTGAGTGGGGAGCTAATGCATTTGGACTTGTATATCTACCATTCTAATGCAAAATGGCACCAAAATAGAATGATCAAAATTTTAGGTTTCTAGAAAATATTTTTAAGAACCAGTTTAATCATGCTATGGTTCTACTCAACATGGTTGAGTTACTTCTGCCTAACTTTCAGCACTTTTCGGATACAGGAACCAATGTTCTTCTTCAGCCTTATTTTCCATAAATTCTCAAAGCCCTTATCTTCAGTCAAGCCACTCTTGAACAAGCCATGAACAAGCTATAAGTTTTTCCTCTTATCTCTGTCCATGTTGTTTTGCTAGGGTTGAATGACAGACTGTTAAATGTCTTATGGTATCCACTAAACCAAGTTTCAGTAGGGCACACCATTCCCTCCAGAGACTAAATTTGCAGCTTCCCTGGCAGCAGTGAGGTGTGAGTATATGACTAGGTTCTAGCGATATGAAAGGAAATAATAAATGCATATTCCATACTAGGTCCTCTAAATATTTCTTGCACTCCACCTCTCTTTCTCCCTTCCCTGGAGCAGAAGTCCAGATATGGTGCAGGTAACTATGCAGATGAGAACAAAACATCCTTGCAAATGGCAGAGCAACAAGATGGAAGGCACCTGGGCCTGGATACAGCCTTGTGAAGCAGTTTCGCAAAGACGATCTGCCTACCTGTCTCTGTTACATGAGAAAGAGGAAAAAACCACCTGAACTACCACATTCTTAGAGCCCTTGTAATTTTGGACCTATTACAAAATTTATCCTATACCTTGACTGACTGAGAGCATCTGTCTTTTAAAGATTCATAATCTAACTTGCATTGAGCTCCTCCATCTCAGATATTACAGAACTTGTAAGCTAAACTACAAAATATGTCCATCATATAAGGCTGTGTGTGTTTCATCATGATTAGTTCTGTCTTCTTGAGAATATGGGCCTATGGTCGGCAGCTTCTACGATGATCCACAGTGATCCTCACCTCCTGGTTTCTTTGTGTAATCCTCATCCCTACCCCTCTGAGTGTAGGCTGGATGTAGGGACTCACTTCTACATAACAGAATATGGCAAAAATGATTTTGAGATCAGGTTATTTATTAAGAGATTGTATTGTGGCTTGAGTTTTGAATGGCTGCTCTCATGCTCTTACCACCTGCTATGTTGTGAGGCACTCTATGGAGAGATCCATGTGGCAAGGAAATTAGGCGGGCTTCTAATCAATGGCCAGAGAGGAACTGAGGTCCTAAGCCTAACAACCTGTAAGGAATTGAACTCTTGTCAACAACCACGTGATTGAGCTTGGAAACAGATTTTTTCCCAGTCAAGCCTTCAGATGAAACTCCAGCCTTGACCAATAAAATGCAGTCTTGTGAGACCTTAATGCAGCTAGGCTGTACCTGCATTCCTCATCCACAAAAACTATAAAACAATAAATGTATATCATTTTGAAACTGCTAGGTTTGGGGGGTAATTTATTATGTAGCAATAGAAAACTAATACAGGACTATATTTCATATTTCTTCTAAAGTACAAAGCATGGTGCCATATACCTAGTGGGCATTCAAAGAATTTACTAGTCAATATTACCCCAGCAATACTAAATCATAAGCCAGGCAGTCCAAAGTAAAATTTACCCACTGGTGAGATTATGAAGTAGCTATTGGTAATACAAATTCCCTTAAGGAGCCACTGAAAAGCTAATCAATTGGGAAATTTGAACAGTAGTAAACTTTAATCCTAAAACTAAATTTAATTAGGGTTAGTTTGGAAGAAATTTAACGTATCAGTTAAAGGTATGAGCTTTAGAGTCAGGCAGACCAGACTCTGAGTCCAGTTATTTACATTTATATTATGAATATACACATATAAAGTACGTTCTCTCACAAATATACAGCCTGGCTATAACCACAGAGCGTGTTCTAATACGTAAAAAGAACAGTTTTTGTTGTTTAGCATGTGAAGTTATTGCATACATATCTCACAAAGAGATTTAAAAATCTCATAGATTAGTTTGGTAGACAAACTTTATTTCAGGGAAAATTTTGAATATATCAGACCAAAGATGTTACTGTATTACCTGTCTTATCGTGTCACCTTCCTGATTGCTAACTGTAATCATTTTATCTTCACCACCTAAAGCAAGCAGATTTTCTGCATTCCAACATCCACATGTGATTCTCTTAGTGTGTTTTCCTGAAAAAGAGATGATTTTTGTACAGACACATGGGTTTCTCAAAAAAATTAAAAGATCTGTGACGTCAATCTAGGTAATATGCTGTCAATATTAAACAGACAAGGAATATTAAATCCCATCAAAGCAGCTAGTGTCTCAGCAACCTTATTTAGAAGTTTATTACCAAGTTCTAAAGCAACATAACAGTATATAGGAGCAATGCTGCTTTTCAACTATTTATGTGGATACGAGAGTGGGCCTTACGTGAAAAGATACTCCGCTCCTCAACAAGTTTGCTTACCATAGAACCAAACCCGTAACAATAATGTCTTAAGAGCAGCAAATCCCAAGGCACTCAAGTTATCTTTACTACACTCAGCTTCACAGTGTGGTAGACCCTTGGTATAAGAGATTCACAGTTTTGGCTATTCATGTAAAACTCGAACACATATGATTTCTGATAATGCTGAGGTGCAAATCTGAATGCACCTTAGTGAGACTTGTGTTAAGAACGGAGTCACTAAACTAGTAAGTGATACTAGATGGAAGCAGTAAGAATCAGGAAACTTTTTCGTTGAGGAATTGGCCAGTGCAAAAACTGAATTTTGGGGCGGAAATCATACACTTGACACTGGGTGCATTTGTCAAAGGTCCTGGGATGGATAAATCCTTGAATCTCACGATTAATTCTACAATGAGGAGTAGACTGGTTAAGTGTGAATATTCTGGAGCCCAACTGCCTGGATTTGAATCTTGGCTCCACCACTGACTATAAAACACTGAGTAAGCTACTTAACATTTCTGTTCCTTAGTCACATATCCATAAATTGGAGCTAATAGTAGGGTGTGTTTTATAGAGCTGAGGATCAAATGAGTTCAAGCATTTAGAAGAGCGCCAGACATATAAAGTGCAATGTAAGTTTAGCTACTTTAGCTGCTTTTGAGACCAGAGACCATATTAATTTTATTCTTTCTACCCCTTACAGAACTATGCTGGAAGTAGGTTCTAAATAAGCAGTTATTAAGTGAGTAGACCCTGAGGCCAGAGTCCTGGTGTGTCAGAGGCTCAGCAAGGAGGAGAGTGTGGCTGGAGCAGAGGAAATAAGAAGAGAGGAGTCTGAGATGACATCAGAGAGCTTGCAAGGGCCAGGTCATACGGGTGCTGGCTGGCCGTTGTGAGGACTCTGGCTTTGACTCTGGGTGAAATGGACAGCCATTAGAAAGGTCTGAGCGGAAAGCTCACTCTGGCCCCTAGGTTGAGAATATGGTATGATGGGGAAAGAGCTGAAGCAGGGAAACCGGTTCAGAGACTGCAGAAATTCACATGGAAGATGTCTGAGGCTCACACACAGTGGTAACAGGAGGGTGGTGAGAACAGGCTGGATTCTGGAAATATTTGAAGGAAGAGCCTACAAGATTTTCTGGCAAATTAGATATGGAGGGCATGAGAAAGAGGAGAATCAAGGATGATGCTAAGGTTTTAGCCTGAAGATCTAAAAGGATGGGATGTCATCAATGGGGAGAGGGACAACTGTGAGTCAAAAGGGTTTTAGAGATTACATCTGAAGTGTTTACTGGACATGTCATCAGAGATGTTGAATAAGCAGTTGGATATACGAGTCTTGAGACAGGAAGAGATAAATATGGGACTAGTTAGGATTTACGTGGCATTTCAAACCAGGAGACCAGGGCGTAAAAGTGAAGGGACCATTCAGAGAAGCCACTTGAGATGTAGGCGGGCTTAGTGATCACAGACTAAGGGACTTCTGTGGTCCACTGGAACTGGGCCCAAAGGGACAGGCGTCAGTAAGGAAAAAAGTGCATGGAGAGAGGTGGGCAAATGCCGAAGACAAACTTCTTTCTATACCCCAGAAAGGGAGAAGAAAATCTCTTCTTCCTCCTTCCTGTATACCTCGTGGCCCCTTTGCCTCCAGTGCTCAGAACTCAGGCTAGCCTTAACATCAAGAACAGTCAACCTGTTCTGTGTGACTACTCCCCGTATTCTGGGCACTTAACACGTACTGACTTATTTAAATAATATTAACTCACAGTTAATCTACTATGGTATAACTGAAGTTTGAACCATGTTATTGGGGGACTGGTGATATTTAATTAAACCACAGTAAACGAATTTCATGTATGTAAAAACCATGCAACATGAGAACTGTCTATATGTAGTCTAGTTGAGGGAAATAAATCAGTGCAAGATTCAACAAGGTTAACAGCTTGTAGTTACTGCGACATGCCGGCAGGTCATGCTACCACGCAGGGGCTCTCTAGAGTGGAAAGGCTTGGATTTAGGAAAGTGAGTTATTTAAAAGGAAAAAAAGCAGAGCCACAAGCCATAACCAACTCTGAGAGAGGCAGCTATGTATGTAGCTAAAGGACCTAAGATATATAATTAACCTGAATCTCTTCGGGCCCATTTTACACAATTAATAAATTACTGAGACGAGACTCAATATTCATGTTAAATACAAAGATCACCTATAAAATCATGTACATGTGACAAATACCTGACACAAAATCATCATGCTTTGACAAATTATTTTCTTATATGTCAAGTGTCAAGTGTTCTGAGGCCTGTAAGTTAACTGGTTGGGTATTCCTACAGATGAAGTGGGATACAAAAAAATGCCTCACTGAAGTCAAATAGTCAATTTACATGGTGAAAGTTGATTTTTGTAACTCAAAATGTTTTGTTTCGTTTTTCAAACGGATCAATGGCATTACCTCTGCCTGGAGCACCAAAAATAGAAATATTAAAGACAGACATATATGTGAAAAAAAATGAAATAATTATGTGTCCTTAACTGAAAGGCACTTTCTCAAGTATTCTGTGGGCACTCTTATTTCCAGAGTTTAATTCCTTCCTTAACAATAAATTATAATTTTTTGGCTACCTGGGTATAATTAAGCCTACTAGTTTCACCACTCACCAGCATGATGTTATAATAATTGAAAAGAATCGATCTGTTTCTTCTTGGGTGTTCAGAGGGCAGATGCTAAGTGACAAGAGATTGGGGGAATCAAAGAGCCTGAACCAAAGTCAAACAAGGAACCACCTCTAGCCATATACCCTGAGGCAAATATAACTCACAGTGCATACCTAGACTAAATTGGTGTTTGGAGAGAGTAAGGGGTCAGAATTAAGAATCTAGATATATTCTGACCAAAACAGTCACCAAATGTTTCAGTCTATCTACTAATATGTCGATATGCACATGAGCAATTCCATGTCCACAGGTACAATTCGCTATTAACGCCCTGGTGTCCAAAGGCATAGTCTGACCTTAGAGCAACCATTCTATGTGGCCTGGTACTTCTTAGAAGACAGTGAAGAGCGATCTTACAGTTTAGCTAGATACAAGGTTTGACCAGGGGAGTTTTACTACTACACAATTTCCCTTGCAATATCAGAAAAATCTGAGGCAGTAAAACATTACATTTATGTAAAGCATCTCAAATATTGAGCAGTGTTTCCAGCTATCACCTACCCAGCACAGGAATCTTTCGAGATGTCTGACGATTATAAATAAGCAAATTTCCTTTAACAGTTCCAACAGCCAGGAAACTTCCAATTTTTGACCAAAGAAGGAAAGACATTTGATCCCTGTAACGTAAAGATAAAAATCACTAAAATATTCACAATCATAATCTCCAGATAGTTCTTTAAAAAAGTATTTCATGAATAATTTTAGTATCTACTTCGAAACTGAAGTACAAAATTAGAACGTAATGCTTTAGACAAAGACTAAGCGGTAAAGCCATTTTGGAGAGGCTGTTAAGATGATCTTATGGTCAGTTAGACCGAAAATACATATGTAATAAATACAAACTCCACTTCAGTCATGATGGAACCTCAAATTTCATAAAATGACTCATGATGAGATAGTTTAGTCAGTCTAATAATAGTTGTAAACCTGGAAGATTCTTAATGGATAATGACACCACATGCTTTAAAAAAAAAAGTAGGTTCCAGGGCGCCTGGGTGGCTTAGTTGGTTAAGCGTCCAACTCTTGATTATGGCTCAGGTCATGATCTCAGGGTTGTGAGACTGAGCCCCGCATTGGGCTCCACACTGGGCGGGGAGTCTGCTTAAGATCTCTCTCTCTCCCTCAGGATCCCCCCCTCAAAAAAATTTTAGAAAATAAATTTATAAGTAGGGTCCTGTAACAATATATTAAATTGGAAACATCACTGGGAATTCATCACCTTAAATAGGACATATCTTTTCCAGCTCTGTCACTTTTTAAGGTTTTTATTTAAATTCCAACTAGTTAACATACAGTATAATTAGTCTCAGGTGTGCAATATAGTGATTCAACACTTCCACACATCACCCAGTGCTCATCACCACAACGGCACTCCTTAATCCCCATCACCTATCTCACCTACCTCTTCCTCCCCCATCACCTCCCTTCTCGTAACCATTAGTTTGTTCTCTAGTTAAGAGTGTTTCTTGGTTTGCCTTTTTTTTCTCCTTTGCTTCTTTGTTTTGTTTCTTAAATTCCACATAAGACTAAAATCATATGGTATTTGTCTTTCACTGGCTGACTTATTTCACTTAGCATTATACTTTAGCTCCACTGATGTTGCAAATGGAAAGATTTTTTTATGGCTCAGTAATATTCCATTGTATACATATGTGTGTATATATCTGTGCGTGTATACATATAGATACACACATATGTACACACACACGCATACATGCACGCCACATCTTTATCCATTCATCAGTCAGTGGACACTTGGGCTGTTTCCATAATTTGGCTATTGTAGATAATGCTGCTGTAAACGTCAGGGTGCATGGATCCCTCTGAATTCATATTTTTGTATTCTTTGGGTAAATACCTAGAGTAGTACAATTGAAGGACTGTAGGGTTGTTCTACTTTTTTGAGGAAATTCCGTACTGCTTTCTAGAGTGGCTGCACCAGTTTGCATTCCCTCCGACAGTGCAAGAGGGTTCCTCTTTCTCCACATCCTCACCAACACCTATTGCTTCTTTGTTTTTGATCTTAGCTACTCTGACAGGTGTGAGGAGGTAGGTCATCGTAGTTGATCTGCAGTTCCCTGACAAGTGATGTTGAGCACCTTCTCATGTATCTTTTGGCCAACTGTATCTCTTCTGCTCATTTTTAAATTGGATTATTCATTTTTTGGGTGTTGAGTTTTTTAAGTTATGTATTTTGGATACTAACCCTTTATTGGCTATGTCATTTGCAAGTATCTTCTCCTATTCTGTAGGTTGCCTTTTAATTTTGTTGATTGTTTCCCTCACTGTGCAGAAGCTTTTTATTTTGATGTAGTCCTAAGAGTTTACTTTTGATTTTGTTTCCCTTCCCTCAGGAGACATACCTAGAAAGAAGTTGCAAAGGCAGATGTCAGAGAATTTACGGCCTGTACACTCTTTTCGGATTTTTACGTTTTCAGGTTTCCCATTTAGGTCTTTAATTCATTTTGAATCTTGTGTGGGTATGGTATAAGAAAGTGGTCCAGTTTCATTTTTTTGCATGTGGCTATCCACTTTTCCCCACACCATTTGTTGAAGAGACTGTCTATTTTCCATTGGATATTCTTTCCTGCTTTGTTGAAGATTAATTGACCATAAAATTGTGGGTTCATTTCTGGGTTTTCAATTGTTCCATTGACCTATGTACCTATTTTTGTGCCAGTACCATACTATTTTGAGCACCACAGCTTTGTAATATAACTTGAAGTCCAGAATTGTAATGCTGCCAGCTTTGCTTTTCTTTTTAAGGTTGTTTTGCCTATTTGGGGTCTTTTGTGGCTCCATATAAATTTTAGGATTGTTCTAGCTCTGTGAAGAATGCTGTTGGTATTTTGATAGGGGTTGCATTAAATGTGTAGTATGGGTAGTATGGACATTTTAACAATATTTGTTCTTCCAATCCATGAGCATTCTGGAATATCTTTCCATTTCTTTGTGTCATCTTCAACTTCTTTCAACAGTGTTTTAGAGTAGAGGTCTTTCATGTCTTTGGTTAGATTTATTCCTAGGTATCTTATGGTATCTTATGGTTTTTGGTGCAATTGTTAAGTGGGATTGATTCCTTAATTTCTTCTGCTGCTGCTTCATTATTGGTGTACAGAAATGCAACAGATTTCTGTATGCTGATTTTGTATCCTGAGACTTTACTGAATTCCTGTATCCATTCTAGCAGTTTTTTGGTGGAGTCTTTTGGGTTTTCTATATATAGTATCGTATCATCTGCAAATGGTGGAACTTTTCCTTTTTCCTTGCCGATTTGGATGTCTTTTCTTTCTTTTTGTTGTCTGATTGCTGTGGCTGGACTTACAGTAGGATGAATAAAAGTGGGTAGAGTGGACATCCTTGTCTCATTCCTATCTTTAGGGGAAAGGCTTTCAGTTTTTCCCCATTGAAGATGATGTGAGCTGTGGGTTTTTCATATATGGCCTTTATTATGTTGAGGTATGTTCCCTCTAAACCTACTTTGTTGAGGGTTTTTATCATGAGTGGATATTGTACTTTGTCAAATGATTTTTTGTCTCTTGAAACAATCATATGGTTCTTATCCTTTATTAATGTGGTGTATCACATTGATTGATTTGCAAATACTGAACCACTCCTGCAACCCAGGAATAAATCCCACTTGATTGTGGTGATTTTTTTTTTTTAAGTAGGCTCCATGCCCAGTATGGGGCTTGAACTCATGACCCTGAGATTGAGAGTTGCATGCTTCACTGACGGAGCCAGCCAACCACCTATGGTGAATGATTTTTTTAATGTATTGTTGGATCAGGTTTGCTAGTATATTACTGAGAATTTTTGCATCCATGTTTATCAAGGATATTGGCCTATAGGTCTCTTTTTTAATGGAATCTCTATCTGGTTTTGGTATCAGGGTAATGCTGGCCTCATAGAATGAATTTGGAAGTTTTCTCTCCTTTTCTATTTTTTGGAATAGTTTGAGAAGAATAGACTTTAACTCTTCTTTAATGTTTTGTAGAATTCGCCCGTGAAGCCATTTGGTCCTGGACTTTTGTATGGTGGGAATTTTTTGATTACTGACTCAATTTCTTTGCTGGTTATCAGTCTGTTCAAGTTTTCTATTTCTTCCTGTTTCAGTTTTGGTAATTTGTTTCTAGGAATTTAACCATTTCTTCTAGGTTGTCCAATTTGTTGGGATATTGTTTTTCATAATATTCTCTTATAATTATTTGTATTTCTGTGGTGTTGGCTGTTACATTTTCTCTCTCATTTGTGATTTTGTTTATTTGGGTCCTTTTTCTTTTTTGATAACTCTGGCGGGAGGCTTATCAATATTATTGATTTTTTTCACAGAACCAGCTCCTGGTTTCATTGATCTGTTCTATTGTTTTTTAATTCCAAATCATTTATTTCTGCTCTAATCTTTATTATTTCCTTCCTTCTGCTGGCTTCAGGCTTCATTTGTTGTTCTTCTTCTAGCTCCTTTAGGTGTAAGGTTAGGTTGTTTATTTCAGATTTTTCTTGCTTCTTGAAGCCTGCATTGCTATATGTTTCCGTCTTAGGACTGCTTATGCTGCATCCCAAAGGTTTTGGGCCATTGTGCTTTCATTTTCATTTGTTTCCATGTACTTTTTAATTTCTCCTATTTCCTATTTGACTCATTCATTGTTTAGTAGCATGTTATTTAACCTCCACGTATTTGCGGTCTTTCCAGATTTTTTCTTGTGGTTGACTTCTAGTTTCGCAGTGTTGTGGTCAGAAGAGGCGCATGGTATGACTTCAATCTTCTATTTGTTAAGGCCTGTTTTGTGTCCTAATATGTGATCTATTCTGAAGAATGTTCCATATGAACTTGATACAATGTGTATTCTGGAGCGCCTGGGTGGCTCAGTCAGGTAAGCATCTGACTCTTGATTTCGGCTCAGGTCATGATCTCGGGGTTGTGAGACTGAGCCCTGATTGGGCTCAAACGCTGAGCATGGGGCCTGATTAAGATTCTCTCTCAATCACGCTCTCAAAAAAAAAAAGGGGGAATGGAAGAATACGTATTCTGCTGTTTTAGGATGGAATATTCTGAATATATCTGTTAAGTCCATCTGGTCCAGTATGTCATCAAGGCCATTGTTTCCTTGTTGATTTTCTGTTTAGATGATCTGTCCATTGATGTAAGTGGTGTATTAAAGTCCCCTACTATTATCGTGTTATTGATTAGTTCCTTTATGTTTGTTATTGTTTTATATATTTGGGTGCTCCCATGCTGGGTGCATATTTATAATTATTATATCTTCCTGATCTCTTTATTATTATATAGTGTCCTTCTTTGTCTTTTTTTTACAGTCTTCATATTAAAAGCTAGTTTGTCTAGTAAGTATTGCTACTCCAACTTTCTTTTCACATCCATTTGCAGGATGTTTCTTCATCCCCCTCATTTTTAATCTGCAGGTGTCTTTAGGTCTAAAATGAATCTCTTATATGCAGCAACATAGATGGGTCTTGATTTTTATCCATTCTGACAGCCTATTCTTTTGATTGTCTTTTGATTTAGTCCATTTACATTCAAAGTAATTATTGATACATATGTATTTATTGCCATTTTATTACTTGTTTTGTGGTTGTTCCTGGAGATATTCTCTCAGACTCTTTCTTGCCTTTCTCTCTTTCATGGTTTGCTGATTTTCTTTAGTGATATATTTGGATTTTTTTTCTCTTTATTCTTTGCAGGTTTATTAGTGGTGTTTGAGATATTGTCATTAGGTTTGTATATAACCTCTTCTGCAAATAGTAGTCTATATTAAGTTGATGGTCGATTAAATTTGAACCCATTCTTGGGGTGACTGGGTGGCTCAGTTGGTTAAGTGTCTGCCTTTGGCTTGGGTCGTGATCTCAGGGTCCTGGGATTGAGCCCCACATATGCTCCCTGCTCATCGGAGAGTCTGCTTCTCCCTCTCTCTCTGACCCTCCTCCCTGCTGTTCTCTATCTCTCCTTCTCGCTCTCTCTCTCAAAAAAAAAAATTTGAACCCATTCTTTTCTCCTCTCCTCCCATTTTAGGTACATGTTATATTTTGTATCCTTTTTTTGTGTGAGTCCCTTGACTGATTTTTTTTCACAAATTGTGCTTCCTGCCTATATACTGTCACTTTTGGTTTCTCCTTTGCACTCAAAGAGTCCCTTTTAATATTTCTTGCACGGCTGGCTTAGTGGTCATGAACTCCTTTAGTTTTGTTTGGGAATCTCTCCTATTCTGAATGATAGCCTTGCTGGGTAGAGCATTCTTGGCTGCAGATTTTTCCTATTTAGCACTTTGGAGATACCATGTCACTCTCTTCTGGCTTGCTAAATTTCTGTTGAAAAATCTCCTGCTAGCCTTATGGGTTCTCCCTTGAGTTAGTGACTTCTTTTGTCTTAATGCTTTGAATATTTCTTATTATTATATTTTGCAAATATAATTACAATATGTCTTGGTGTGGCCCATTTTGTTGATTTTGATAGGAGTTCTCTGTGCCTCCTGGATCTGGATGTCTGTTTCCTTCTCCAGGTTAGGAAAGTTTTCAGCTACCATTTCCTCAAATAAATTTTCTTCCCCCCTCCTCTCTTTTCTTCTTCTGGGACTCCTATAACGGAAATGTTATTACATTTGATAGAGTCACTGAGTTCCCTAGGTCTATTCTTGTGTTGCATAATTCTTCTTTCTTTTGTTCAGCTTCATTGCTTTCCATTACTTTGTCTTCTAGGTCATTAATTCGTTCCTCTGGGGCTTCCAGCCTGCTGTTCATTGCATCAAGCATATTTCTGATCTTACTTATTGCACTCTTCATCTCTGATTCTTTTTTAACTCTTTTATCTCTGTGGTGTCTCACTGATGTCTTCCATTGTGCTCTCAAGCACAGTGAGTATCTTTATGATTGTTGCTTTAAATTAACCATCAGGCATGTTACTTATATCTATTTCACTTAGATCTTTGGCTGTGGCCTTATTTTGTTCTTTTAGTCAGGATAAACTTTTCTGTCTTCTCATTTTTTCTTAGTGTCTGCCTTCTTTTGTGTGTTAGAAAAGCCAGTTATGTCTCCTGCCCCCAAACATAACGGCCTTATGAAGAAGTCATGTAGTGCCCCAGCCCCGGTGCTTTAGGGAGTGCCCCCAGTGTGGGTTGTGTGCACTCTGCTATTGTGTTTTGGCTGTTCTGTCCTTCAGGCCGGTCATCTGCAGAGGCTCTCCTTGCCTGCTGTGGGCAGTGTTTGGTCCCTGACCTAAATGTGGTGTGTTTTAACCAGGTGTGCTTTGGTCTGATTATGAAATGAGACCTGTCACCACCACCACCAGAACTGAGGCCCTGTAGCACCATGGAGACATGGTGCAGGCAGGAGTTTGTTCTGGTCTTCTGGGGCTGGCACACTGGGACTGAGGTAAGCATGACTGAGAAGAGCAGTTCCACCAAAGTGCAGGGAGTGCTTAGTATAAGCAAGTTAGGCAGACAGTATCCATGCTGCACTGCCCTTGCAGGTGGCTCTGTGTTTATGCTGAGGGGCAGGAGAGGGAAATGGCGCCAACCTGCTCCTTTACTCCTGAAGAGGTGTCTCCGTGAATACTACCTCTCAGAGACATGCTCTGAGAAGAGCAAATAATCTCCCCATTTTGTGCCCTGGGCTCTCTTCAGATGTTTCCATACTGTACATCTCAGGGTTGTTTCCCTGCCTTCTCTCCAGGAGTGTGGCAGTGCCTTCCAGGATCTATCCTAGTCAAACCCAGTGACATTGAAAACTCCAGGCTTTAAGACCCTCTGGTTGCAAGAATTTATGAAATTCAGCCCCTCTAATTTTCCAGCCCAAAGGCTTTGGGGAAATGTTCTACTTCTGTGATCTCCTGTGTGCTTCTCTCTCTCCTGCCCTTCTCTGCAACCGTGGCTCCTTCCCCTCCATAGCAGCCAGGATCCGTTTCTCCATTAGACCACACCTCCACAATTTTTAACTTCTTCATTGTGGCCTCTTCTCTCCCTTTAGTTGTGGAGTTCATTCTGTTAGTCTTCTAACAGAATAACAGATTTCTGGGGTGTTTAGGATGATTGGACAGTTATCTAGTTGTATTAGTGGGTTGAGGTGAACCTAGAGTTCTCCTACTCCACTGCCATCTTCCTGTCTCTCTCACTTCTGTCACTGTTAAGATTAGCTCACTAAGAAAGAGGTAAAAAGCACACTTGCCTACCACCAGCTCTTAAGTACATTCTAAGACCTACTGGCTGAACTTTTATATTAAAATTCCCTACTAAATGGAACCAAGACTCCCGGAAAAGTAACTCCTTCTATATATCAAGGAAAGAAATCACAATGGGTATAGAAAAGTGGTTCTGCAAATTCAATCCCAGGACCAACAGCATCACTTGGGAACTTTAGAAATGCCAGTTCTCTGATTCCACCCCAGGCCTAGGAAATGAGAAACTCTGGGGGTGGCGCCCAGCCTTCTGTGTTTTAATAGGCACTCTGATGCAGCTAAAGTTTGAGAACCACTGATAGATCATTTATTGTTTACAGAAAGCAACACTGCTTTCAAGAATGCTGATACTTAGAAGACAAAAATTCACTTAAAGTATATGAAAAGTTAGTTGTAACAATAGATGAATGAAATAAATGTTTAGCTAGAAAATTACTTCTAATAAGTACTAATAACCCAGGGTGCTGGGTTTCATCTATTAAGTATATGTTTTTAAAAGATCAATATGGGAAAGGGGAAGGTGGCGGAGGAGTAGGGAATCTTATTTCAACCAGTCCCCTGAATTGAGCTGGATATCTACCAGACCATCCTGAATACCCACGAAATCAGCCTGAGATGTAGAAGATACATCAGGATCTCTACAAACAGAACATCTCTGGAGCTTGGTCTCAAGGTATGAAGTGCGGAGCCGAGAGTATGCATGCAGATATTGGAAGATAAACAGAAGGGGGAGGGAGCTGCTGAGCTTGGGTGCCGGGAAGGCAAAAGCCTCCCGCACTAGCAAACTGGTAGCAGTGGGGAAACCAGACTGAAACCAGGAGCTCGGGAGCGCGCGTGGGAACCGGGGGCGGCTGGTGGTGTTAGAACCACAAAGGGCAGAGACGAGCCAGCCCTAGGAGCGAGGACTGGGAGAGTGGCTGTGGGGCGCATAACCCGGGACGTTGCGGGGTTCTCAGCAGCACCACGGAAAGGGAGTCAGTGTGGCCTGGAGAACTCAGTGAAGAGCAAACTGCAATCTCTCTGTTCTGAGACAGGGGTTTGGATACGGTCACTGCTGCTCCGACTCTCAGAAGAGACACAGAAAGCCACCATGCAAAGCCGCCAGAGAACAAAAAGCCCACCAAAAAACTGGTCTCACTGAGCGTATCCCCCCCCCAGGGGGGCAGGGAAACTCTGCCCAAACAGGGTTGCCTGAGTATCACTGTGGCAGGACCCTCCCCCAGAAGACAGGCTGAAAGAACAAGAAGCCCACATCCCTAAGGTCCATATAAAACAGGGGCATCTTGCTTGGGTCCTGGTCAATAATTTGGACTCTGTACATCCCCATAAGCACACCTCATCAGAATGACTAAGAGGAGGAACCCCCAACAAAGGAAAGAAACAAAGACTGTGGCCTCTGCCACAGAACTAATGGATATGGATATAACCAAGACGTCGGAAATGGATTTCAGAGTAACAATTATCAAGATGATGTATAGGTTTGAGAAAAATTTTAACGAAAACAGAATCTCTAAGGGCTGAAATGAGAACGAATCTGGCGGAAATTAGGAATTCTATGAATGAAATGCAGTCTAAATTGGATGCTCTGACTGCCAGGGTAAACGAGGCAGAAGAACAAATTAGTGAGTTAGAGGATGAGATGATAGAAAAGAAGGAAAGAGAGGTAACATGGGGGAAAAAAACTTCAATTTCATGAAAAAAAGCTTTGGGAGATTACAGACTCAATGAAATGATCCAATGTGAGAATTATCGGGATCCCTGAGGGGGTGGAGAAAGAGAGAGGTCTAGAAGAGATATTTGAACAAATTGTAGCTGAGAACTTCCTTAATCTGGTGAAGGAAACAAGCATTCATGTCCAAGAGGCAGAGAGGACCCCCTCCCAAGATCAATGAGAACAGACCAATACCACGACATATAATAGTACAATTTGCAAATCTTAGATCCAAGGAAACAATCTTGAAAGCGGCAAGGGGGAAGAGATTCCTTATGTACAGATGGAGGAACATCAGAATAACATCAGACCTATCTACAGATACCTGGCAAGCCAGAAAGGGCTGGCAAGACATGTTCAGAGCACTAAGTGAGAAAAAGATGCAGCCAAGGATCCATTCAGAATTGATGGAGAGACAAGGCTGTCATTCAGAATTGATGGAGAGACAAGGACCTTCACGACCGGCAGAAACTGAAAGAATATGTGACCACCAAGCCAGCCCTACAAGAAATATTAAGGGGGGGTTCTATAAAAGTAGAAAGACCCCAAGAGTGATACAGAACAGAAATTTACAGAGAATCTATAGAAACAAGGACTTCACAGGCAACATGACATTAAAATCATATCTCTCAATAATCACTCTCAATGTGAATGGCCTAAATGCTCCCATAAAACAACACAGGGTTGCAGATTGGATAAAAAGATATGATCCATCCACATGTTGTCTACAACAGACTCACTTTGAACCTAACGATACATCCAGACTGAAAGTGAAGGGATGGAGAACCATTTTTCATGCCAACAGACCTCAAAAGAAAGTAGCAATTCTCACATCAGACAAAATAGATTTTACACTAAAGACTGTAGTGAGAGATACAGAAGGACACTATATTATTCTTCAAGGGTATATCCAACAAGAGGATCTAACAATTTTAAATATCTATGCCCCCAACAGGGGAGGAGCCAACTACATAAGCTAACTGTTAACCAGAATAAAGAGACATAAAAACAATAATACGTTAATAGTAGGGGACCTCAACACTCCACTCTCAGCAACAGACAGATCATCTAAGCAGAAAATCAACAAAGAAACAAGAGCTTTGAATGACACACTGGACCAGATGGACCTCATAGATATATACAGAACACTCCACCCTAAAACAACAGAATATTCATTCTTTTTGAATGCACATGGAACTTTCTCCAGAATAGACCATATACTGGGTCACAAAACAGGTCTCAACTGACACCAAAAGACTGAAATTATTCCCTGCATATTCTCAGACCACAATGCTTTGAAACTGGAACTCTATCACAAGAAAAAAATTGGAAGAAACTCAAAACACTTGGAAACTAAGGACCATCCTGCTTAAGAATGTTTGGGTAAACCAGGAAATTAAAAAACTTAAGCAATTTATGGAAAGCAATGAGAACGAAAACACATCGGTCCAAAACCTATGGGACACTGCAAAGGTGGTCCTAAGGGGGAAAAACATAGCCATCCAAGCCTCACTCAAAAGAACAGAAAACTCTAAAATGCAGTCCTTATACTCACGTATATACTTATACTCACACCTTAAACAGCTGGAGATGGAACAAAAGAACAGGCCTATGCCACACATGAAAAGACAACTGATTAAGATTAGAGCACAGATCAATGAATTAGAAACCAGAAATACAGTAGAGCAGGTCAACAAAACTAGAAGCTGGTTCTCTGAAAGAATTAATAAGATCAATAAGCCACTGGCCAGACTTATTCAAAAGAATAGAGAAAGGACCCAAATTAATAAAATTATGAATGAAAGGGGAGATAACGATTAACACCAAGGAAACAGAAACAATCATAAGAGACTATTATCAACAACTATATGCCAATAAATTAAGCAACCTGGAAGAAATGAATGTCTTCCTGGAAACCTGTAAACTACCAAGACTGAAACAGGAAGAAACTGACAATCTAAATAGACCAATAACCACTGAAGAGATTGAAGCAGTGATCAAAAACCTCCCAAAAAACAAGAGTCTGGGGTCTGATGGATTCCCTGGGGAATTCTACCAAACATTTAAAGAAGAAATAATATCTTTTCTCCTGATGCTGTTTCAAAAAATAGAAACCGAAGGAAAGCAACCAAACTCATTCTATGAGGCCAGCATTACCTTGATCCCCAAACCAGGCAAAGACCCCATCAAAAAGGAGAATTACAGACCCATATTCCTGACAAATATGAACACCAAAATTCTCAACAAGATCCTAGCTAATAGGATCCAACAATACATTAAAAGGATTATCCACCACGACCAAGTGGGATTCACCCCTGGGATGCAAGGGTGGTTCAACATTAGCAAATCAATCAGTGTGATAGAACACATTAATAAGAGAAGAGACAAGAATCATATGGTTCTCTCAGAAAAAGCATTTGACAAAATACAGCATGCTTTCCTGATTAAAACCCTTCAGAGTGTAGGAACAGAGGGTACCTTCTTCAATTTCATAAAAACCATCTATGAAAAGCCTACAGAGAATATCATTCTCAATGGGGAAAAGCTGAGAGCCTTTCCCTTAAGATCAGGAACATGACAAGGATGCCCACTCTCACCACTGTTATTCAACATAGTACTAGAAGTCCTTGCAACAGCAATCAGACAACAAAAAATAAAAGGTATTCAAATTGGCAAAGAAGACGTCAAACTCTCTCTCTTCACAGATGACATGATACTTTATGTGGAAAACCCAAAAGACTCCACCCCCAAACTACTAGAACTCATACAACAATTCAGTAACTTGGCAGGATACAAAATCAATGCACAGAAATCAGCTGCATTTCTATACACTAACAATGAGACTGAAGAAAGAGAAATTAGGGAATCGATTCCATTTACAATAGCCCCAAAAACCATAAGATATTTTGGAATAAACTTAACCAGAGAGGTAAAGGATCTATACTCTAGAAACTACAGAACACTGATGAAAGACTTTGAAGAAGATACAAAACGATGGAAAAACATTCCATGCTCATGGATCAGAAGAATAAACATAGTAAAAATGTCTATGTTACCCAGAGCAATCTACATTTTCAACGCCATCCCAATCTTTTTTAAAGTGCTGGAACAAACAATCCTAAAATTTGTGTGGGATCAGAAAGACCCCGAATCGCCAAGGAAATGTTGAAAAAGAAAAACAAAGGTGGGGGCATCATTTTGCCTGATTTCAAGCTATACTACAAAGCTGTGATCACCAAGACAGCATGGTACTGGCACAAAAACAGACACATAGGCCAATGGAATAGAATACAGATTCCAAAAATGGACCCTCAACTCTATGGTCAACTAATCTTTGACAAAGTAGGAAAAAACATCCAATGGAAAAAAAGACAGTCTTTTCAATAAATGGTGCTGGGAAAATTGGACAGCTATATACAGAAGAATGAAACTTGACCCTCTCTCACACCATACACAAAGATAAACTCCAAATGAATGAAAGACCTCGACGTGAGACAGGAATCCATCAAAATCATAGAGGAGAGCATAGGCTGTAACCTCTTCGACATCGGCCACAGCAACTTCTTTCATGACATATCTCCAAAGGCAAGGGAAACAAAAGCAAAAATGAACTTTTGGGACTTCATCAAGATAACAAGCTTCTGCAGAGCAAAGGTAACAGTCAACAAAACAAAGAGGTAACCCATGGAATGGGAGAAGATATTTGCAAATGACACTACGGATAAAAGGCTAGTATCCAAGATCTATAAAGAACTTCTCAAACTCAATACCCAAGAAACAAATAATCAAATCAAAAAATGGGCAGAAGATATGAACAGACACTTTTCCAATGAAGACATAAGAACGGCTAACAGACACATGAAAAAATGTTCAACATCATTAGCCATCAGGGAAATTCAAATCAAAACCACATTGAGATACCACCTTACAGCAGTTAGAATGGCAAAAATGGACAAGGCAAGAAACAACAAATGCTGGAGAGCATGTGGAGAAAGGGGATCCCTCTTACACTTATGGTGGGAATGCAAGTTGGTACAGCCACTTGGAAAACAGTGTGGAGGTTCCTCAAAAAGTTAATAATAGAGCTACTCTATGACCCAGCATTTGCACTACTGGGTATTTACCCCAAAGATATAGACGTAGTGAAAAGAAGGGCCATATGCATCCCAATGTTCATAGCAGCACTGTCCACAATAGCCAAACTGTGGAAGGAGCCAAGATGCCCTTCAACAGACAAATGGATAAAGAAGATGTGGTCCATATATACAATGGAATACTACGCAGCCATCAGAAAGAATGATTACTAAACATTTGCATCAACATGGATGGGACTGGGGGAGATTATGCTAAGTGAAGTAAGTCAAGCAGAGAAAGACAATTTTCATATGGTTTCACTCATTTGTGCTACATAATAGCAGGGAGATCATTAGGAGAAGGCAGGGAACAATGAAGGGGGTAAACAGAAGGGGAAAATGAACCACAAGAGACTATGAACTCCAGGAAACAAACTGAGGGTTTTAGAGGGGAGGGGGGTGGGGGGATGGGCCAGCCCGGTGAAGGGTATTAAGGAGGGCACGTATTGCATGGAGCACTGGGTGTTATACGCAAACAATGAATCATGGAATGCTACATCAAAAACTAATGATGTATTGTATGGTGACTAACACAGCATAAAAATAAATAAACAAACAAATAATCAATATGCTTGTTTCTCTATCTGTTTAAGCAGGTGTGACAGCCATGAGACTATGCCTCTCAGATCTCCAGCTATGGAGAGTGTAACTGACAAAGGCCCCCACTGGAATCCATCACCTTGACATGCTGGGGCCATGCCTTCCCACAGGCTGCTGCCAGACAGTAACTGAGTGGGCAGGGATACTGTTAAGGCCCATTCCTGGGAGACATAGGATTCCACTGATGGGTAACTTTGGCTTAAAGTCTCCTCAGAGGCCTAGCTGAACTTTCTTAGAACTGGGCTACAGTATAAGATGTTTCTACCCAATGTTTCTTCCTTCCCTCTCCCCTTTACAAGGGTCAGACATGCACTGTGGTCTGATGGCTCTTCTAACCTGCCCTCTCTATGTTTCCTCACAGGCATTTTCTGTAATAAATCTCACACACTCAACCCTGTTTGGGAGTCTGCTTTTCAGAAAACATGAAGAGAAAGAATTGTGAGCAAGTTAAATAGCACCACAGAGAGGAGGAACCGTGTGAGAAGCACAAAGTCTGATCAGCAACAGCAGTCACATTTAATAAGAGTAGCATAGCAACAGTCCATTCAGTAGTTTATCATTACTGACAGTCACATAACAACCAACTAGAAAAAGAGTTGAACAGTATGTCCCAAGAAGATCAAGTAACCAAATATCCTCAAAAGAAGAGCCAGCTGAACAGACTCCATCTTTCCTTTCTTCAGAGATAAGGCCTCTAGAAGGCTCTACAAATTATAATAAGATACTAAGGCACACATAAGTTCCAACAAGGCTAGCAGATCAGGACAACATATAGTAATCACATGTCTTTTTGGCTAAGTTAAACTTGAAGAATATATTATTTTAAGGAAATGCATGTGGCTACAAAAAAAAATGCAACCTATGTGGAAGGCGCAGGCTTTCAAAAGTCTGATACGACAACTGAAAATCAATTAGAAAAGAGGCTGAGTAGGATGACTCAGGTCTGAATGGCCTTGGGAGAAGCAACCATGTCCAATGATCCAAACACAAATCAACTGGGTGATGAATGAGATGTTGTATTTGGAGTTTTCTCTGGGAAGACTGCTGTACCCCAGGGACGTAACTCCTCTAAGCCTAGGTGGCATCAGGGGAAGTACCACTATAATTCTAAGAAGTTATAAAAATACATTTAGTAAAAATTAATAAATTCAACCTGTTGTGTTAACATAGTTATTTAAGATAGTTAAGTGACATTGTAGTAAGTTTTGCAATGATTATATCTGAATATGTTTTGTGTATTATTCAAGATGTTCGAAGTGCTCAAAAGAATAAATTCCAATTAAATTTGTAAATGGAATTTAAATTTTTCAAGGAAATTTGTTTGCAAAATGAATATATTTAAGAAAAACTGATATTCAAAATTTTAAGTATCTTAGTATATTTGAATGACCTTTAAATAAAAAACAAATAGTAGTGGGTATACCTTTATATATACACAAGTCTTTTAGACATTAAATATTAATATCAACTAATATTTAATTGTTCTACCCTGATAATTACAATAACATCTACCATTCATTCAGTTCTTGATTTCATGCCTGGTCATGACACACAATTAAATGTCACAACAACTCTGAGATGATGTGAGGAAATGGATCTGTGGGAAGATAGATACCAGAGGCAGACATATACCAGTTTGAAACATCTTGGATTAATTATGCATTTTTCTCCAGATGAGAATGTGTTCTCACTGATGCTGAATTTGGTTCAAGAACCAGTACTTGATCTTTATAAATATTCTCTTGAATTGAAGAACAGAGTATGTAAAACCTTTCTAAAAAGTGATGCATACCCAAAGTGTAAAAGGACTGAGCAAGAAATAAAGGTTCTCAAACCTAGCAAGACTTTATGATGGGTGGACGATATCACCTGTGAATGCATGCCTCATGTGTCAATTTGGAGGGTTAAGGAAAACGACGCTAAGGTTACCTCTGGTCCTGTTCTGCATGGCCACCTTGCTAACTCTGGGTTGTTACTCCCTGGGAAACTGGAAATTTATAGTCTAACGCTACAGTATGTGTGTGGCCTATCTGCATGTCCCATGATACCATGAGGCAGATATTATTCTTACACACATTCCATATAGATGAAGAGTTTGAGGTTTAGACAGAGGTAAAGCAACTCGTTCAAGGCTGAACTGCCAAGTTTTAGTTGTAAATAAGTTTTTCTATTCCATATGTTAAAGTGGTTTCTCTTTTAGCAGAGATTTGTAATTTATTCTGTTTGCCCAGTACATTTTCCATTTGGGAACTGTCCTACCCTTGATCCCACTCTTCATCCGCTGGGATTTTCAATCCCATGGCCCTGCCTACCCTACTCAGAGACCTTTTGAGTAACTGCGTGGACACTGGTGATATGATGGGGATATGCTCTTCTCTTTGTTGTAACTTGCTGTGAAGAATGATATAAGCCAAGAGTTGTCAGCAGCCATGGAGAGAGTCTGACTTAGAATAAAGTCAGTACAGAGAAAGGAGGAGCTCAGAGATGGAGAAAGGGTCTTGACTGCATCACTAGAAGCCCTAGTGGGGATTGCCTGAGGCCAATCCCATTTCCAGATTTTTTCCAGATGTTTTGTTCCACTGAAAGCAACTTTCTAAGAAGCTATTTATATTTTACAATCGTAACAATTATATTCTAATTAATTGGGCAAAATCAATAGGATTATATGTAATAATAAAAAAACCTTTCTTTCATAGGAAAATAACTCACAAATTGCATCTTTATAATGACAGCAGTTAAGCACTGTTAGCATCAAACCTACAAATAACCATATTTGTAAGTGAAGATTTAAAATAAAAAAGTTATTCTTACCTCATACCACTGTCTAATTGGCTGGTTTTATTTGTGTTGGCATCCCACAGATGAATGCAACTAGATTTCTCAGCAATCACTGCTAGGATATCTCCATCTTTATCCCAATCCATAGCAACACAGTTACTTTTAAAAAAGAAAGCAAAATATTACTATATATCTTCTTAAAGTAGGAAAAGAAATTTAAATATCTATTTGTAATTTTCATCTACAATAAGACCACTCAATCTATTTTGAGTAGGTCATAAACTTTCTAAAGTGAGAAATACAACTCACTATTCACTGCTTAGATAATACTAATTCTTTTTTTTAAGAGAGAGAGAGTGTGCAAGTGGGTTGGGGGAGGGCAAAGGGAGAGAAAATCTTAAGCAGACTCCGAGCTGAGTGTGGAGCCTGATGTGGGGCTCCATCCCTCGACCTTGAGATCATGACCTGAGCTGAAACCAAGAGTCAGATGCTTAACCAACTGAGCCACCCAGGTGCCCCACTAAGTTAAATCTTTTATTGTTGTTGAGGGGATGGGAAAATTTTAAATTTTATTTTAAGTATCATTTATATATACCACATTACATATAATCACACCTAGTAAGCTAGCACATTTTCTTAGATCCTGTAAAGAACGTGACCTTTTGGTAAAACAAACTCAGCAAGCATCTCTACAAAGGAATCACACCTGGAATTAAGAGGTAATTCATGTGACCAAGTGTGGAAAGGTTATTTCAAGTTTACAGAGAGAAAAAGAAGGTACTGATAAAAAATGAAGTTATATCCAGATAAATTGTGTATAAAACAGATCTTGGTTGGGTAGATGTGGGATTGTAAATAATGGAAAAACTAGATTTTGAAGCGGTAAGAAATGTTATTTTCATTTTATATCAGAATAAGAGTGATTCCATTAAAATGACAAAATAGTTATAAACAGGAAATGCTTTTTACATATGTTGTTGTTTAAAATTATTTCAAAGTATTTATTATAAATCAAAAACTTACTTGAGGTTTACCTTTTTACTATCTGATGCTATTTTTCATTTTGAGACTGTTCTGGGATATTGGCTAAGCCATACTCAGATTTACAGTTAAGACAGTTGGGAGTTACTTTGGTCATTTTATTTTTCAAAGTGTTAAAAAATGTTTTGGGATCTTAATTTTTTCCAGTATTTTCAGAGATTTGGGGAGTGTGGAAGAGGGATGCTTTCAAATTTTTGATAAAATCATCTAACAATTAGAGACAATACATATGGTATTTTATTTATCTGGAGATCCTCTGTCAGTTGAATTCAACTATGATAAACACAGCAAAGGAATTCAGAGGTTAAAAAAAAATACAGCCATTGTGTAACCAAAATAGAAGTCACAGAGACGATTTAAAAAACTTCATACAGTTTACTCAAAGAAGTTCTCTACTAAGTGCCTTCTTATTTTTAAACATAATTACAACTATCTTGACTTCTGTTTCCCAAAATACAGAAAACAAGCAACAATTAAGAAAGCGATGGGAAATGCCAAAATGGCGGCATTGGGTAGGCGGGGCAGAGCAGGAGGTGGGAAAGGCTGTTAGAGACTTAGAGAAGTAAGACAACCTGATTTGCAAAGATGGTGGCAATAAACTACAGAAAGCAGACATGAATTTAAAAAGCATGGCAGCGTAAGACCATTCAGGTGAGCAACTCTGGATACCTTAAAACCACTAAGACTATCAATAAAATAACTAATAAAGGTAATGATTACACAGAATTATCAAAAATGCTTATGTTATGGGGCGCCTGGGTGGCACAGTTGGTTAAGCATCTGACTCTTGGTTTCGGCTCAGGTTGTGATCTCAGGGTCATGGGATGGAGCCCCAAGTTGGTGCAGAATCGGCTTAAGACTCTCTCTCCCTCTCCCTCTGTCCTTGCACATGTGCTCGCACTCCCTCTCTCTAAAATAAAGAAAGAAATCTTTTTTAAAAATGCTTAAGTTATGTTTTGTGTAATCTGGAATGACTTCCTGGAAAGGATAGGCTTTGTTCTGTAAAAAGCATGTCAAGGGGCACCTGGGTGGCTCAGTCGCTTAAGCATCCATCTCCTGATTTCAGCTCAGGGTCATGAGATTGAGCCCTACATGGGGCTCTGCACTGAGCACGGAGCCTGCTTAGGATTCTCTCTCCCTCTCCCTCTGCCTCCCCACCAGCCGCCCTGCTCACATGCACGCACACACTCTCTCTTAAGAAAAAAAAACAAAAAAGTTTAACAATGACGTAGGGATGCCTGGGTGGCTCAGTTGGTTAAGCATCTGCCTTCAGCTCAGGTCATAATCCCAGGGTCCTGGGATCCAGTCCTGAACTGGGCTCTTTGCTCGGCTTCTCTTTCTGCTTCCTTGCTCCCCCTGCTTGTGTGCACTCTCTCCGACAAATAAATGAAATCTTAAAAAAACAAACTTTAAAATGTATGTTGAAAGTAACTATTTTCCAACAATTTATGAGAGGAAATAATACGGTGATATGGGCTTATCTTTTCTGCCTATACACAAAGTAAGACTTGTTTATAATTAAATAAGAATCTTTCATATGGACTCATTTATAATTGTACCTTAAGGCTTCCCTGCGGATGTATGGAGGTTATAAATATCAACTCTAACTCATATGCTATATGACTATGTATTTCACTAACAACTCATGTATAAAAAAACAAACCCCTGGGGAGCCTGCGTGGCACAGTCAGTTGGTTTTGGCTCAGGTCATGATCTCAGGGTTTGTGGGATGGAGCTCCACACGGGGCTCTGTGCCGAGCACAGAGTTGGCCTGGGATTCTCTCTGCTTTCCCCTCTGCCCCTCCTGCTTATGCTCTGTCTCTAAAAATTAGTAAATAAACCTTAAAAAACAAAACAAAAAAACAAATCCCTTTGCCAATGAAGAAAGCAAAAGAAGAGACACAGATTAAATACGAGTTGTAAAATCCTATCTGATTACAGCTTTAAGGCAATACTTTTTACCTTTTAGGAAGAAAGCTTGAAAAAGTTTTTGACCCACCTCTGTACTTACCCAGGTAAGTTAATTTCACTTCTTTTTTGACCATGGCGATCAAAGATTTTCACAATATGATCAGCTCTAAAAACAATTAGAACACAAATATATAATTTAAATGTGTCTTTTTATAAATGTACGTTAAAAAATTAAGCTGCCATCCAAGTGATTTCCGAGTTCTCTCATGACAGCTGCATAATCTCTATCTAGGTTATTACCAGAGAAAGATTATCAACTGTGATGTTAATGGAGGTGAATGTATTATTTTTCCCACTATACAGCCATCACACAAGAACGTCTACTAAATAAATGGTGTGGTTATGCAGGCGTACAACCATTTGAAGTCAGGATGATTTACTTAAAACATTCACTGATTTCTTACCCTGTTACTGCAAGGTAGTTTCCTGATGTTTTTTGCCAGGTGAACTGTATCGGTGCGCCAAGCCAAGTCTTTTCTAGCAGTGAGAAAATACGCTAAAAAGATAAACGTAATTTTGATATTTTCAAAACATATAGTTTAAGGGTTGGTCAAAGATACCACAACATGATCATGAAAACAGTAGGGTTCAAGATGGTAACGGCTTACTGTTGGAGCTTATCCAGAAAAAGTCAACAATGTAACAGACAAAATAATCGGATCAACCAACCAACCAATCAACCAAATTCTACAATCTGGTTGTTTGTATGGACAAACAACAAACTTTGTATGAAGTATGGACCTTAATACACAGGCAAGCATTTATTATAAATTTTGGTCTTAAATGGTTTTGAATATTCTATAAAAATTATAATTTTAGTTTTATATGTTAAAGAGTAAAATAATTTAAACTTGAATTTAGCTAATAATCAGTAGCATGGATTTTTTAAAAATTTTTAGTTAAATTCAGTTAATTAACATATATTTTATTATTAGTTTCAGAGATAGAAGTCAGTGATTCACCGGTCTTATAGCATACGCAGTGCTCATTACATCACATGCCCTCCTTAATTTCCATCACCCAGTGACCCCATCCCCTCACCCCCCACCCCTCCAGCAAACCTGTTTGTTTCCTATGGTTAAGAGTCTCTTATGGTTTGCCCCCTCTCTTATTTTGTCTTGTTTTCCTTTTATTCCCTCTCTTCCCCATGATCCTCTGTTTTCTTAAATTCCACAAATGAGTGAAATCATATAATTGTCTTTCTCTGATTGACTTATTCTGCTTAGCGTGATACCCTCTAGCTCCATCCATGTTGTTGCAAATGGCAAGATTTCATTCTTTTTGATGACTAATATTCCATTGTATATATATATACCAACTCTTCTTTATCCATTCATCTGTCGATGGACGTCTGGGCTCTTTCCACAGTTTGGCTACTGGGGACATGGCTGCTATAAACACTGGGGAGTAGCATGGATTTCTTAGATTAAACTTAACAAAACTACCATTTAAAAAATCTAAACTATGATAAAAATACAAACTACTTCATTCAAAATTTTCTTCCTTTACCCATTAGTTATATTTACTCAATCATTAAGTACTTAATTTAGCAATTGGGTGAACAGCATATCAACTGAAAAGCCTTTCTTTTCAGTCAAGAACTGGGTTATCTAATATGGAAGCCACAAAACACAGCTGGACTTGAAATTTTATTGAGGGCTTGAAATGTAGGTAGCCCGAATTTAGATGTGTTGTAAATGTAGATACATATGCATTTCGAGGAATATAAAAAATGTAAACTATCTCACTGATAATTTTTTATATTGATTACATATGGAAATAATATTTTGGATATGCTGGATAAAATAAATTATTTAAATTAATCTCACCTTTTTCTTTTAAAGCATTTTAATGTGGCTACTAAAAATTTTAAATTACATTGGCTCACAGTAGATTTATATCAAACAATACTGATCTAGAACAATTAAGAACATAGAGCTTGAGGGGCGCCTGGGTGGCACAGCGGTTAAGCGTCTGCCTTCGGCTCAGGGCGTGATCCCAGCGTTATGGGATCGAACCCCACATCAGGCTCCTCTGCTATGAGCCTACTTCTTCCTCTCCCACTCCCCCTGCTTGTGTTCCCTCTCTCGCTGGCTGTCTCTATCTCCGTCGAATAAATAAATAAAATCTTAAAAAAAAAAAAAAAGAACATAAAGCTTGAATGAAAAAATACAGATTTTAATATTAAGTCAAATTAGACCACGTCTAGGCATATGAAGTTTAGATACGCCCACAGGAGGCTTGACAATCTGAGGGGCCACACAAAACTCATTCAATGCTTGAAATTAAACACCAAGGGGCGCCTACGTGGCACAGCTGGCCAAGCGTCAGGCTCTTGATTTCCGCTCAGGTGACGCTCTCAGGATTCTGAAATTGAGCCAGGCGGTCAGCTGTGAGTGTGCTTGAGCATTTCTCTCCCCTCCTTCTTTGCCCCTCCCCCTGCTCACGCATGTTGGCTCTCTAAAACTAAATAAACCTTTTTTTAAAAAATTAAACACCAATCAATCAGCATTTGGTATGTTAAGTAGATGAAATCCACCTCTATTGAAAACAGGAGTGGTCAATAAACACAAGTGCACCCACGTTTTGTGGAGTCTGAAAACACCTTGAAGGGGGGAAAGAAGCAATAAAGGCATCTTTTGCAATTTTTTTGACCACGTGGCCGAGGAACCCCCTCAAGCAAGTGAGGGATCCTTAAACTTCATTAGCTTCATGGTAGACCTCTTCGGGCTGTGATGTTGCGTCTTTTTCCTCACTGGAACTACATTTACGTGCACCATATAAGGTATAGTGAAAAAGTGCTAGCTTCACAACCAGAAAACCAAGGTTTGGACTTCGCTTTTTACATATTAGCTGTAGGGCTTAAAACAAGTCGCTCAAATTGCCTCAAGCACAAAATTCTTAATTGTAAACCAAGAATAATTATCTCCTCCGTTTTGATACTTCATAAATTGTGAAGCGCTTTAGAAATTTATGATTACCGGTCAATTCCAATTTCCACGCTAACAGCCACGAGGAATCATTAAGAATTAATTAATTTTTAAATTGAACTATCCATTTCTTTGCCAGGTCAGGGCAGAGGGCTATTGCTGTAGTAAAGCAGAAGGGTTTTGAAATGAGCTGTAGCTAGTGACCGGGGATGGGATTCACCAGAAGCCCAAGCGCAGGAACGGTGCATGCAGAGGAAGACCTGCGCGTGCAAGTGCAGATTTCTCCGTGAATTATGTACACTAGCCACTGAGTGATTTGTACATTAGAGTAGTCACAAGCTATACAATCTGACATTATTCTTTAAGATTTTCACTCTTTTTAATTACTGAGCAGTCGCGCAGCTTGCCAGGGGTTCAGCTGCAGGAAAAGCAGCAGCTCGTGACACCCAATCCAGTCAACTTCACTGCGACCCTCCAAGCATACCGTTCTTTCCGCGGTGCGAAGTTCGAGGTCTTCTCTGACCCAGACTGTTCATTTCAGGCCGCGTCCGGGTTGCCTCTGCTCGCACCGCTTCAACTCCGTGCGCGGTCCCAGAAATGAGGCCTCCCTCTCCGCCTCTCCAATTTTCTTTCCTTTCCCCTCCTTCCTTCAACTTCGCCCCCGCTTTCCCCCTCCCCGCTCACCCAGCTCTCTTCCCCATTCCTAACGCACTCTGGAGGACGGAGGGGGACACAGGCCCCTATCCTCAAAGTGGCTCCTCGAGCTAAAAGCCAGTGGTCGCGTTTTCCCGCCCCCCCCCCCGGGGTTTGTAAGTTATTTACCTTCATCTCAAGGCTCCAGCGGCCGCGCGATCTGGCAAATGCGCAGGCGCACCTGGTCTGCTCCAAAAGAGCTAACGCGTTCCCGTCACCCAGGAGATCGCGCGAGCAGTGACCAATCAGCGAACACTTGCTACAGGGCGGTGCCTCGTGGGGTCCTCCGCAGGGGAGGGCGGGGGTTGTGGACTGGAATCTCGTCACTCAGGCCGAGGTTGGCCCGGAAAGATTGCGCCTCAGGAGGCCCGGCTGCGCCTTGGCTTCCTAGTTGGGCTCTGATTGGATGAGACCGGAGGACTCGCCCCGAGGGAGGTGGGCTCTGTGAGCCCTGAAAGGCGCCTGCGTACACTTCGGCTCCTTGTTTCTAAGATGCCAATGGTGGTGGGTGGGGGCGCCCAGAATCCAGGAAACGAGAAGGCGCTGAATGTTGGGTGAAACGAGAACGGAAATTTGCTCTTGGGGCAAATACTGTTACATAGTACGCGCAAAGAGGACTTGGATGGGCCCGTGTGCCATCCCTTTTTTTCCTTTCCAGGCTTCTGGGTTAGAAGAAATAAGATGTGTTTTTTGTTTTTTGTTTTTCCCCAAGGCGTTAATAGGCCAACTAAATTGGGCAAGAAAAATGAACACGAAGTGCTTCTTCTCTCTTTAGGCTTTGGACCTGGCAACTCTTCCTCAATTACGCCCTGCCACAGATTTGTGCTTTAGTATTTAGAGTATGAAGGTAGTTCTTTTGCCCAAGTGTCTGAAAATGTTGAACAACCCACCCTTTTCTTTTTGACTTCAGGTAGGAATCGTACTGGCTTAAAGAAAATGATTTCAAAGAACTAATGAGGGGTGTTACCATTCTTGAGGGTCCTGTTCCCTTGGTTTGGGGTTTTGTTTAGTTTAGTTTAGGTTTCCCTTTAGTTTCAGGTGCAAGACCTGCCCATTAAAATGAAGATGTCGTTAATAGGTGATTGAGTGAGAGAAAAAGGTTAAGAGAAACAGAAATTCAGAAATCGGCCATGCAACATTTAAAAGAGTGAATGGGACTTTTTAGGTTTAGGGAATGTAGGGGAGACGGAATTTTGCCTCTGCCCTCTCAGGGTTTTTCAGCTAGGCCTAAGAATTAAACTGACCTAAGACGGATTAACTGAAGAAAAGCCTACAAATATGTATGTGTTACCTGAAATGGGAGCCATCCTAAGACCCAAAGAAATGATGACATCTACATGCCATGCTTTTATATTAGGTTGAACCAAGAGAGGAAACTGTGGGAATGCAATTAAACTATGTGGTGAGGCTAAAGAAAAATAATTATTTTAATGAGGTCTGTTTGTATAGACTCTCAATCTCAGCTTCTGATGATAAGAATGTTATTTTCCTTCTGGTACAGGGAGGGTATCTTTCACAAGGGAGTTTTTAATTCCCTTTTTTCAGGAAGAAAAGATTACTCATTTGCATCTGCTATTTTTTAGGTGCCTTTAGCTCAAAATAATCCTTATATCAGAGTGGTTTATTTTGTAGTGGCGTATTCTGCCACCCTTCAGGGGAAGTCTACATAACAGAAATAAAATTAGGCCAGAAAAATGAAAATCAGGAGAGTGTAGATTCCTGCAAACCAGGGCAAAGCATTTTAAGCAATTCAAAGTAGATATTATTTATTTTTTAAAAGATTTTATTTATTTGAGAGAGAGAGAGAGTGTGTGTGTGCATGAGCAGGAGGGAGGGGCAGAGGGAGGAGCAGGGAGCCGGATGCGGTACTCTATCCCAAACCCCAGGATCGTGACCTGAGGACACTTAACCAACTGAGCCACCCAGGTGCCCCCTAAGTAGATATTATTTAATGGACTATTGGGTTTGTCTCAGAAGAGGATGTTAAGGTAAAACGATAGAGTAAGGATAATGAGAAATTGAAAGAGGTCAACTTATTTAGAGATAGTAGGTAATTAGGCTTACTGGGCTTTTCTCTTTCTTTCTTTTTTTCTTTTGTGGGAACTTATTTTTTAGTTACAAATTCCATGTCCTGTCATAGGTCTAATCAAATTTTGTACTTCTTTTTGAGTCAGCTTTGATAGTTGTGGCTTTCCTAGGAATTTGTTCTTTTCATCTAGGTTATCCAATTTGTTGGCATACTGTTGTTCACAGTATTCCTTTATACTTTTTTATTTCTGTAGGGTCAATAGTGATGTTTTCTCTTTTATTCCTGATTTTGGTAACTTGAATGTTTTCTCATTTTTCCTCTCTAGTCTAGCTAAATATGTCAATTTTGTTGTTGACCTTTAAAAAAAATAGATTTTGGTTTTGTTTATGTGATAAGTTTAGTTTTGTCCCCCAAAAAGATATGTTGAAGTCCTACTTGTGAATATAGCTTTATTTGGAAATAGGGGATTTGCAGATATAATTAAATGTCATTCACATGGCCCTAATTTAATATAATTTATGTACTTATAAGAAGAGGGAAATTTGAACACAGACACACAGGGAGACTGCCATGTGACAATAGAGGCAGAGGTTGATGTAGCTACACCAAAGAATGCCAAGGACTGATGCCCACATCAGAACTAGGAAGAGGCAAGTAATAATTCTCCCCCATATTTCAGGGGGTGCATGGTCCTGTCAAACACCTTGATGTTGGACTTCTAACTTCCAGAACTGTGAGATGATAGATTTCTGTTAAGTCACATGGTTTGAGGTATTTTGTTACAGTAGCCCTAGGAAACTAATATAGATTTTGGTACCAGGAAGTGTTGTGCTGCTATAACATATACCTAAAATGTAGTAATGGCTTATGGAGAGAGGCTGATAGAATTCGGAGGTACTTGGTAGAAAGCTTAAATTGCTTTGAAGGCATTGTTGGTTGAAATGTGGACATTAAACGTGTTTTGAGAGCTCAGACAGGAGAGCTATAGAGGAAGTTTTTGGGTTTTTTAGAGAATACATAGATTGGTATAACAGAATGCTGAAAATATGAATGTTCACAGTGCTTCTGGTGAGGCCTCAGATGGAAATAAGGGACATGTTATTGGATGCTTGTTATAAAGTGGTAGAGAATTTGGCTGAATTGTATTGTGTTGGGTGGAAAGCAGAATTCGTAAGTGATAAACTTACATATTTAACTAAGGAGATTTTCAGTTAAGGTGTTTGAAGGCTCAGCCTAGTTTCTCCTTGCTGCTTAGTAAAATGTGAGAGGATGGAGATAAGTTGAGAATGAACTGCTAAGCACAAAAGAACCAGCACTTGGTTATTTGGAAAATTCTCAGCCTCTTCAGATAGAATGTTCTGGAAACAGGGTCAAGGGTAGGGACAGACAACCATTTACTAAAGAGGTTAGGCATGTGACTTATGAATCCAGTCAACCAGCTCAGCAAGAACAAAGATTAGTGAACTTCAGGATATGGCAACATAAACATCCCCTTGTGCCCTGCTGTAGGCATACCCCTCCCGCCGCAAAACCCAACAGCCAACCACTGAGAGATGTATAGAGCATCACAGAGCTGTGAAACAACTTCCAGAGCCTAATTTATGTGTGACTGGAGTCCCAGAAGAAGCTGGGGATGGAGGAATAGAATATTTGAAAAAGTAAAGGTTGAAAAAAATGTCCAAATTTGATGAAAATGCTAACCCCCCAGATCCAAAAACTCAATGAACACCAAGCAGAGGAAACACGAAGAAGACTAACAAGTTATTTAAAACCTGTGATGAAGGAAAATCTTAAAAGAAGCCAGATTAAGAAGATAAATGCACAAAGGAGCAAAAATAAGAAAATGAGCGACTTCTTGTTGGAAACCGTGCAATCCAGAAGACCATGGAGCAACATATTAAAGTACTGAAAGAAAAAAGCTGTCCATATAGAATTCTATACTCAGAAAAAAGATCTTTCAAAAATGAAAGTGGCCAGCAAACTGAGTCCAGCAATATATATATATATATATATATATATATATATATATATATAAAGGAATGTATACCATGACCAAGTGACATTGATCCAAGAAATGCAAACATAGGTCAGTATCTGAAAATCAATTAATACAATATACAACATTAATATAATAAAGGACAAAAAATATGATCACATTAATAGACACAGAAAAACACTTGAAAAAATCCCTAACCCTTAAAACTCAACTTTCATTCATGATAAAAATACTCAATAAACTAGGAATGAAAAGTATTTTCTTCAAACTGAGAAAGGTCATCTACAAAAACCCATATAACTAACATTATACTTAGTGGTGAAAGATTGAATGCCTTTAGAGATAGTAGGTAATTAGGCTTAAGGAAAAGAGATATCCACTCTTGCCACTTCTACTTACCATTGTACTGGAGGATCTAGCCAGGGGAATTATTAAAGAAAAGATTGGAGAGGAAGAAGTAAAACTATGCAGATATCATCATCTTGTACATAGAAAATTCCAAGGAATCCACTAAAAACCATTACAGTAAATGAGCAAGTTTGCAGGATATAAGATTAATACACAAAAAAATCAACTGCATTTTTCTATACTAGAAGTGAATAATCCAAAAGTGAAAATTCGTAAAAGTCTATGTATAGAAAATACATAAATTTAACCAAAGTACAAGACTTATACACCAAAAACTACAAAATTTGTTTGTTCAAAGAAATTAAAGAAAAAAATAAATGTGAATACATACCACATTCATGGATCAGAGACTTAATATTCTTAAGATGCCAATACTCCCCTAACGTATATAGATTCAATAAAATCTCTATTAAAATCCCAGCTACCTTTTTGAGGAAATTGAGAAGGTAATCTAAAATTCATAGGAATTTCAAGGGACTCAGAATATGCAAAATAATCTTGAAAAAGAAGAACAAAATTGGAAGACTCACACTTTTCAATTTTTAAAACTTACTGCAAAGCTTAACAGTAACCAAAACAGTGTGTTAGTAGCATAAGGATAGTTATATAGATCAATGGAATAGAATTGAGTCCAGAAATAAAACTGTGCATCTGTGGGCAACTGATTTTCAACAAGGTTGTCAAAGACAATTCAATGGGGGAAAGAATTAAATTCAACAAATGGTATTATGACACCAAAACCACAAATGAAGAAAGAAAAATGTGGACTTCATAGAAATCAAAACTTTTGTCCCTCAAAGAACACCACCATGAAAGTGAAAAGACAACCCACAGACTGGGAGAAAATATTTGCAGATCATATATTTGATAAGAGATTTTTATTTAAAATATGTAAAGAAATCTTACAACTCAATAATAGAAGGACAACTCCATTAAAAATGGGCAAATAATTTCAACAGACATTTCTCCAAAGAAAACATATGAATGGCTAATAAACCCATGCAAAGTTGCTCAACATCACTAGTCATCAGGGAAATGTAAATGAAAGCTACAATGAGATATCACTTTACGTGATATTCATTGTTAGTTTAATTTGCGTTTCTCTGGGTGCTAATGAATTCAAACACTTTTTTTGTTGGTCATTTGTGCTCTTCTGCACATTATTTAACAGTATTCACTAATTTATGGGGTTGCTATTTATCCCCAATTTGTAAGAGATTTTTGTATAATCTTGTGTGGTTAAATAAGTGTTTTAAAAACAGCAACTTGGTTCTGGTCTTGGTTTTCAAGTTTCCCCTTGCTTATAGACTTTCTTGAATGATTTTTTTTAATTCTAATTTTTTACATTGAAATCTTTAATATATAGTACTTATTTTTGTCTGTGGTATCAAATGGGCGTCTTCTTTTACATTCCATGTGGCCCAAACTCTTCTCCAGACAGTCAGTCATTGCTATACCACATGTATTTTTATTATACCCAAGAAAGGAGTCTGCAGGCCAGAGCAACTTCAGTTACTCAACTTAGTTTCAGAAAAAATCATTCCATTTTGATCACACTGCTTCTGTGCTCTTGGCTCACCATTCTGGTGCTGGCAAGAATGCAGATATTCTGCATTAGGCTCCTTATTTTGTCTTTTTTTTGGGGGGGGGTCTTTTTCTTCCCCCCAAGATCTTGGTAACTTGCATAATTCCTCTACTTTCACTGACTTGACTTCTTGTATTTTCATTATCTAGACTTATATCTTTCCCTACTCTAAATCATTTCCTTATGATTAATATTGCCCATCCAACAATTCTTAGTCCAACCAAAGGACTTTATTTCAAGTCTTTTAGGAATGCTAGAACTTCACCATATATTGTACCTATTTTGTCTTTTTTCCACTGTATTATAAAATTGTATTGTTATCTTAGCTTTTCATGTTTATTTTTACATTTTTTTAGCTTTTCATTTTTAATATTCACTTTTATCAAAAGTTTGATGAAAATTACAGAAGTGGTCAATTTTAGTATGTTTTTGAGTAATTGCTGGGAACACTTTCAGGCTTATGAACATAATTTTTCTAACATTTCAGTGACTTAGTAATTAAACAAAGCTGGTAAGTAATGGTCATTGCATATTTAACTTTAAATATGAATATTAAATATGTTTGGATTTTTCAAAATTTTAATTTTTGTGCGCTGCCTCATAATATGTGTTTATAGATTTAAATGTTTTTCAATTATAAAATGATATGACTCTTTTAAGGACTGCATAGTATAATAGTGACTTGAACTTGGTCATAAACCCCCAGTTTAAACCCAGTTCATGACACTTAATAGTCTGGGTTTTTTTTAAGATTTTATTCTGTAGAAATCTCTACACCCAACTTTGGCTGGAACTCACAACCCTGAGACCAAGAGTCACACGCTCCACTAACTGAGCCCGCCAGGAGCCTCTAGTTTTTTGACCTTGATCAAATTACCACCTCTGACTTTGTGCTCTGAAGTTTAAAATGGCGATAATACCTACCCTCATTTGATTTTAGAGAAAATTAAATTAGTTAAAAAGAGGGAAAAAAAGAAAACAAAGTTCCACTATCAATATGTATTAATTTTTTTGTGTATTTTCTTCTGGGTTTTGCTTCTATGTATACATATTTTACTATGCATTTATAATTATGGTGGGTGCATATATTTAACACATTTATTTAGGTCAAGTAATAAATACAACATATTAGGCTGCTCAGTACTGAAAATAGAAAAGCATACATTCCTAATAAAATGGATTTTTAGTTTTCCCGTACCAGGTTAAGTCAATTCTTACCTCTTCAACTGCCTTCTGCTGAATTAGAGGCTGAACCACTTAGATCATTGGTTCTCTAACTTTAGTGTGTATCTGATAAATTCAGTGTGTTATTAGAATCACCGGGGGGGGGGGGGGTGAAACGGATTGCTTGGCTCCATCCCCGGAGTCTGATTTAGTAGGTTAGGGTGCATCTGGAGAGGTTGCATTTCTTTTCTTTCTTTCTTTCTTTCTTTCTTTCTTTCTTTCTTTCTTTCTTCTTTCTTTTTAATAGTAGGCTTTTTTTTTAAGTTTTATTTATTTAGTTATTTGAGAGAGAGAGAGAGAGAGAGAATGATCAGGGGGAGGGGCAGAAGGAGAGGGAGAAGCACTGAGCAGGAAGCCCAACATGGGGCTCCATCCCAGGACACCGGGATCATGACCTGAGCCAAAGGCAGACACTCAATCCACTGAGCCACCCAGGTGCCCCCCAATTTTTTTTCTTTTTTTAAGATTTTGTGTATGAGAGAAAGCCTGAAGGGGGTGGGTAGCAGAGTGAGAGGCATAAGCAGACTCTCCACTGAGCGCCCAGCCTGATGGGGGCTAGATCTTACGACCCTGAGATCATGGCCTGAGCCGAAGTCAAGAGTCTGGCACTCAACTGACTGAGCCACCCAGGCACCCCTGGAGAATGTGCACTGCTCACATGTTCCCAGGTGAGACTGATTATGCCCATCTGTGCATGGCTCTTTGAGGCCGTTGATCTCTACAGTCTCCTAAGTCGCCTTCACTTTTTATCATATGGTACACTGAAACACCCTGTATTCTTTTCAATGTTAAGTTTACCAAGCAACAATACTTTTCCTAGTATATGCCTTCTGAAAAGTTCTAATTTATTATTTTTTTAAGATTTTATTTATTTGAGAGAGAGAGAGAGAGCACGAGAGCACAAGCAGGTACAGGGGCAGAGGGAGAAGGAGAAACAGACTCACTGCTGAGCAGACAGCCCGATGCAGGGCTCAAGCCCAGAACCCTGGGATCCTGACCTGAGCTGAAGGCAGACCCTTAACCCACTGAGCCACCCAGGCATTCCTCAATTTATTATTTTTAAGTTGCAAGAAGCATTTGGTATTATTTTATATGAATCAGGGATCCTAATTAATTCCTGGTTTTCTATTTTTTTGTTATTCTTTTTCTCATTAGGCTGACGGAATAGGTAGGATTTCAGTAGGGGGATAAGAAAAGATACTGAGAGATAATAAGGTACAGTGGAAGAGGCAGGCAAGGCGATCTGAACTCAGTAACAACCCACTTAGTAACTTGGATAATGTACTTAACTTCCTCAGCCTCACTTTCTTTAATTAAAATATGTCTGACATACAACATTGTGTAAATTTAAGGTATACATGTTAATTTGATACATTCATATATGCAGTATAATTGCCATTGCAGCAATAATTATCAGCTTCACTTTTTCTTATCTACAATGGAGCCTGAAAATTAATAAAAATATTTTTGTTGAATTCCTCTGGAAATAGTTGTATCCTTTGCAAATGCTTGAATCCTTTCCTGAATGCAAAATCTTTTGTAATATCATATTTGGGAAAGAAGGGAAATCCTGCTCCCCATTTAAAATTTAAGAGCCAGGAACAAGATTAAGCCTGTTCATCTGTGAAAGGATCTGGTGTCCACTTATTTGGGAGAGATTCATTGAAGAGTTAGTTAAGCCATTACACAACCTGTGGGAGGGGTAATTCTAGAATGCACAGAGCTATTTTTGCTTAAGCTATACAATTTAAAATTGATTGCTTATTTAAGTATAAATAAATAGCTGTTATTATAGCAATCTTCAGAAACCTCTAATTTATTTGGAAAAGCATGGCATTATGAAAAAGTAGTATTTTCAGAATCTGCTATAAAAACTGGTAAAGATTGCAGGAAGCTTGTCAAAAGGATACTGAAAAAAATGAACATAATTTGCTATAATATCAGAAAAAATGTTTTTCCAAAAAGAGAAAGTGAGAGAGACAAATAGAAGGGAGAGTTTCCAAGATGAAGAGAAAGAGAGATAGCATGGGATTGGGGATGGAAAATAATGATGTTTCTACTAAACACAGATAAAGGAATAGGAAATTTAGGTAGAATTCAGGTTCTTTGTTGCACATTACCTTCCCAGCAAATGCCAGTATTGGTGATCACCTTATGTTTTTGCCTCCAACTTATCTTTTAGACTTCTAGTCTTTAAGATGGCCATTTGAAGGAATATTTTTTTTCTACCAATATTATACAGAAAGGAAGTCTAATAAGAAGACTAACTAGGGAAAGATAGTGTATTCAAAAATAATATCTGGCTAGGGATCCTAAATTGAACATTTCCCTTTGGTTTCCTAATATCACTAGCTAAAAATAATAATGTCATTTAAAATTATTAACTGCTATAATATATGATTAATTTTAAGCTTAAAATAAAATTGGATGTTCCACATTAAGCCAGTTATTTTTGTCCAATTCTGTCTGACGCATGATTCTAGGTACAGATACATGGCTATGAGTCAAATAGCCAAGGAAATGAAGAAATTAAAGTTAGTTCTGGGTCCATGACAATTTAATGATTCCTATTCTCTGGGGGGAAATTTTTGCATTACTTCCCCAGAATTCATACAGAGTAGTTCTAATGATGGCTGCCATTAGAATTACCTGGGGGTCACTTGGGGTGGCCCAGGCTCAATCCAGATTTAAAATTAAATTAAATTAAAACAGAATTTCTAGAGATGGAGCCTGGATGGAACTTTCTTGCTTGATTTCCTTTTTTGTTTTGTTTTGTTTTGTTGTTTAAACTCTGTGGTATACAGCCAGAATGGAGAACAACTGATTTATTCTACAGTATGCTAAATCCAAGAAAGCAGATGGAAATCCTGTTTTGTTTCTGAAGGCGAATAGCCTCTTCTCTTAACAAACCTGTGCTCAGAAATGTAAAGGGACTCTGTCACTTTGGAAACCAGTTTGATGGTTCCTCAAAAAGTTAAACATAGAATTACCGTAAGACCCAGCAATTTCACTCCTAGGTATATACTCCAAAGCACTGAAAACAGGGACTCAAACAAATACTTTTACACATATGTTCAGAGCAGCACTATGCACGTCAGCCAAAAGGTGAAAACAACCCAAATATCCCAAATGGATAAACAAACTGTAATACACCCATACCGTGGAATATTATTCAGCCATTAAAAGGAATGAAGTGTTGATACGCTTCATGCTACAACATGGATAAATCTTAAAAATATGTTAAGTGAAAGAGGCCTGACATCAAGAGTCACATGTCATATGATTCTATATGAAATATCCAGAATAGGTAAGTCCGTACAGATAGATTGAAAATCGGTGGTTGCCAGGGGCTGGGAGAAGAGGATATGGGGGGAACTACTTGATAGCTATGGGGTTTTCTTTTGGGCTTACCTGAATGTTCTAGAACCAGATAGAAGTGGTGGTTGTACATCATTATGAATGTACTAACTGCTACTAAATTGTTCATTTTAAAACGGTTAATGTCATGTTATTTGAATTTTGCTTTAATAAAAAAAAAAACTATGCACAAACATCAGATCTTTACATTTAATAATGTGATTTTCAACTCCGCGAACACCTTGGTTGTGGAGCGGCCTTTGGTGTGTCCTCTGCAATGGGCGCTGTGGCCTAGCATCCCTGTCCCCGCCACCCGTGATTGCACACCAAGGCCCGCAAGAGGTTTCCACCAGCCCACAAGCGACAGCATGGCAGCCGTCCCCTCCAGCTGCTCACTCGTGGCCACCCACAACTGTCACCAGTTCCAGTAACCCTCCTGCAGAAGTGCGAAGCGTCTCAGGGAAGCCATCCCTCCCCACCCCGGTCTCCCCAGGGCAGCCCCGGACACTGGTGGAAAAGTCTTTTCCCGGAAATCCAGTCTCCCATACATGGCAAGAGTCTTGAGGTCCCCAGAACGCTCGGAATCTTCCCAGGCTTCCAGCGGCACAATCACCTGTGACTTGGCTCTGGAAGCCATGAGGAAGCAGCCTGGTGGCCAGCCTAGCAAAGCCAACACTGGGCCCCAATCCAGAGTGGCCACACCACCATGCTTGAGGAGGCCCGGCCCCTCCCCTCCCTTCCCCTCCCCTCCCTTGCCCTTCCTTTTCCATCCCTTCTCTTCTTTTCCCTGCCCTGTAGGCTGCAGCAAGCAGAAGCAGTTGGGTTCTTTTATACCAAAACAGCAAAACACCAAAAAGTAAGTTGAGAGATCCTGCAATGGTGTGCCTTGCACCAAGTGGAAAATAAACTCCAAGCAGCCAGTTAAAAAAAAAAAAAAAAAGGTGATTTTCCTGCTAAAACTAGCTTTTCTGAAATTAGATTAAAGCTTGTCATTAAAAACAACTAATGAACCCAATTAATCATGTGATCGAGGTGTTTTGTCTGTCTCACAGATAGCCTTAGGTAGAAGCTGTGACTTACCTGTTATCCAGAATATATTCTGAATACATCTAAGAACATACCGTATCTGTACCGGGAGGTTTGAATTTCTTTACAACGGGGTGTTTAGGCCTTCGATGAGGAGGATGCAGGGACCAAAGATTATTCCTCGCCCCAATAATTAGTGTTAGCGATTGCAAAACTCCTGGCCCTGTCCTCAAAGGGTAAAGGATTAAAGATACTGTTTTCTCTAAAGGAGAGAGAAGAGGAAATTAAGGAAAATAAGGAGAGAATAGGAAAATCAGAGCAGGAGGGTTGAGAGATACGGATACTGTCTTAAGTAACTGCAGAGTTAGAGGTTTGGGTTTTTTTTGACAACACACCAGACATGTGGATTTTTCTTAAAAAAAAAAAAAGATATAAAGATGCTCCTATGATATTTAAAAATGCCAGGCAATGGGATATATTTGGAACCTAGGAAAAGTTGCTGTTCGAGAAACAATCTTCTGAAAGGGCAAAAATGCAATAAGTAACGCAACCATTCTACCATGAGATCCTGTGATCACACACATAGGACAGTAGGGTCAGAGGCCCGACCCCTGCCCTTAGATTCTTTCTAGCTGAAGCCCATATCGTCAGGAGGATGGAAGATATAACATGGAGCTGAGGCCCTAACACACTCTGGTTACATCAGGCCTTTTAAACCCTGAATCTAGCCCTGAGGATAGAACACATTTTGACCTTTTCAGTTAATGTGTAAGAAATATACTATTTGTAGGAAATGCTGCCATATTGCCATCGTGACTCACAAAAAGTGAACTGCCATGCCTACCTAATAACTAGCAATTCCCTCCCCGGCTCCCCTGCTCGTCTTGGTATTTTCAAGAAAATCACGTCAAATGTAAAGATTTAATTTTTGTACATAGGCTTCTTTTACTTTTTACTCTGAAATAATTACCGATTTATAGGAGAGTGCAGAGGACTGTGCAGGGAATTCCCATGTACTCTTACCCCAGCCTCCCAAAATGTTACCATCTTACACAACTATGGTGTAATATCAATGCCAAGAAATCAGTATCAGTACAATGCATATAGTTTATTCAGATTTCACTAGTCACATAGGCACGTGTGTGCGTGTGTGTGTGTAGAGCTGTAAGCAATTTTATCACAGACTTAGTCTTGCATAACCACCACCGCAACCAAGATACTCAACCTTACCCTCCCAAGACTCTTGTAATATTCCCTTACAGCCACATTCATCCCCCCTCCACCATCTCTAACCTCTGGCAACCACTAATCTGTTCTTCATCTGTATAATGATGCTATTTCTTGAATCCTAAGGAAATGGAACCATGCAGTAGGTAACCTTTTGGCACCAGCTTTCTTCACGCAACACAAGCTCTTTAAGGAGGTCCATCCATGTTGTTGCATGCATCAATAGCTTGTTCCTTTTTTCTTTGCTGAGTGGTATTTCGTGGTGTGGATGTACCATATTTGTTTAGCAATTCACCAAGTGCAGGACATTTGGGTGGTTTCCAGTTGGGGGCTATTAAGAATAAAGCGTCTATGCACGTTCATATACAAGTTCCTGTCTGAAAATTACACTCCATTTCTCGGGGATAAATACCTAAGGATGCCACTGCTGCCTAGTATGGTAAGCCTATTTTTAGCTTTGAAAGGGACTGCCAAATATTTTCCAGTATACGCACAGGCTTGTAAGAGGGGAAAATGTTCACTTTCAGAAAGAAGGAATTTCACAAATGAAGTCTTCCATATTTCCCTAAAGAAGTGAAATTTTTAAGGGAGAAGAGAAAGGAATCCTTCCTAACATATAGGGGCACCTGGGTGGCTCAGTCGGTTAAGCATGTGATCTTGGTTTCGGCTCAGGCCATGATCTCATGGGTCAAGAGATCAAGACCTACATCAGGCTCCTTGCTCAGTGGGGAGTCTGCTTGAAGATTCTCTCCCTCTGTCCATCCCCCTACTCTAAATCTTTTAAAAAATAGACATAGTGCTTGGATTAATTGTATTTTAAGGTTTGTGACTCGGACATTTTCTTTTTCTACTTTCCTCTGTAATGATTCAGATGCTGCTGACATCAGTTGACCTTCTGCGAGTTGTGGTCTTACAGAAAATGAACATAACACGACACCCGAGACAGCTGTCAAGGGCTCAGGGAGAAAAGTAATTTTTTGTACTTTGGTTAAAAGAATCATGAAAACAATCTTTTCCAAGAAAGATTTATGAAAGAAGACAATGATAGTTTCTATTTGCCCACTGACTTGTAAATATTCAGTATTATAAAACTTCATATAAGCAAACTATGGCAGCTGCTAGCCTTCTTAAATAATGAAGGAGAGAATGAAGGAGATGGAGCATTTAGCAGTTGATATACTTGACGAGGGATACTGGCATGTAGGATGGGACAAGGTAGATGACGGGCTAGAGAAATAGGGTCTTCAGCATCAATTAACCTGTTCCTGGATCTCGTGATTTTCCTTTAAATGTAAGCGTAGCAAGTTGTGCATCTTTTCACCTTCTTTGTTCCTGTCTCCTTTTTACTTTTCCTCTGCCCTTGGAAATCATAACTATCTGAAAAATAAGCTTTTCCCTCGAAATAAGCTTTTCCCTTGGCTCATCACTAGCAAGATATTGTAACGTAAATATCACCTTAAACTCATAAAAATGTTAATTCCAGAGGTCTCAGCATTTCTTTCCATGCCTTCATTCACTTTCTCTTATCTCTCCCACAGGAAAGGGGATCAATTTTCTCCTAAGAATTTCTTGAAAGGCATAGAAAACTGAATTTTGTGTGCTTCATTGCTCTATCACAAATATGGTTATTTTCATAGACTCTATCTCATATGGATGGAGTTATAGGCAGAGAAGCTATCAGCAATTCTGAGATCAGATGTGCCATTTCCAAAAATCAATTATTTGCAGGTGATTTGCAATTCCACTAATGTTTGTTTCCTAGGCATCTGAGGAAGGCAAGAAATTTACTTTGTGGAAAACTGGAAGGAGGAGGCCCAGAACCCAGAGAACATGTATCAAGCTGAAAAATGAGCCTTTTTAAAAATATATTTTACCACATTTTGAAACAATCGGAGAGTTACAGAAATATAATTTTTTTTCTGAAGTGTTTGAGAGTACATTGCTAGCATAATGGTCCATCACCGCAGAAAACTCTGTATTTCGTACAAACAAACTTCTGTACAGAACCACAACACAACCATAAAAAAATCAGGGCATTCACAGGACACGTAACTATCACCTAACTGTCTCTATCATGTCTTTGAGAGTGACGTGCACTGCATTGGACCGTCCTGTTCCTTTAGTCTTCAATCTGCTTCAGCTGCTCAATCTTTCCTTAACTTTCAAGCCTCAGCATGTCTGAAAATTGCAGGCTAGTGATTTTGCAGAATGCCCCTCCAATGACCCTCTGATATCTTCTCCTGATTAGAGTCAGGTTACGCAACCTTAGCAGGAACCTCGCAGAAGCGATGCCGTGCTCTTCTCAGCCCGTCTTGTCACGTGGTGTAAGATTTTGATTTGTGCCATTACTGATGATGACCACTTGATTACGTGATTAAAGTGGTGTCTGCCAGGCTTCTCAATTTAAAGTGACTCTTCGCCCTTTGTAATAAATGAATATTTTGGAGGGAGGTACTTTAAAACTAGGTAAATATCTTGTTCCTCATCAAACTCTTAGTGCTTGTGGTTGAACAGCTGTATGGGTTCATATTTTAGTCAAAGGGTTATAGTTCATTGCTGTCATGTATTTTTAAGCTTAAATAGGCTCCAGGGTGTTTAGTGGAAGCCCCTCTAAGCTGGCTTCCGTGTCCTGCTCCCATGTCCCCCACATTTTTGAGCACAATGTTGTTTACTGGCACCATCAGATGTTTTAGGTTCGCCTTGTGTTCTTCCTGCCCCAACTCTGGAAACAGGCATTTCTCCAAGACTCTTTCATTCCTGTTAGAATATGGTATTTAGAAGTCAAGATCTGGGCACAAGGTGTGATCACTGCTATTCCCAGATTCTCTCTGTGGAGAGAGAGCGCTAGGGAATATTTGTCCGTTTGTCCGTCTATCTAAACTATCTTGAACTGTGAGTTCACACAGATTCATCCAATCCCAACTCAATACCAGGATTCATTGTAGTTTTCACTATTCTGTATTTATTACTCGCTTCTCCAACAGTGAGAATCTTGTGTTTCATTATCCTTAATAATAACTAATTCGATTAATCCTCTTTAACCGCTTTGGGGCCAATCGCAATGTCTGTGGGTTTTTTCCATACCACCAAGTAATTCTCACACATCAGCTGGGTGTCCTACAATTCAACTCAATTCTTTTTTTTTTAAGATTTTATGTATTTACTTGTCAGAGACAGTGCGCGTGCACGAGAGCACGACGCGGGGCCGGGCAGCAGGCAGAGGGAGAAGCGGGCTCCCTGCCAAGGAACAGCCCAATGCAGGACTGATCCCAACACCCTGCGATCATGACCTGTGCCGAAGGCAGACGCTTAACTGACTGAGCCACCCAGGTGTCCCTCAACTCAATTCTGACACTACCTGGGGATAAGGTCAGAACCCACAGGTTAAGGGCTCAGTCCCACAAGACTGCTGCCCTCATTCGCCCAGTTCAGACATTCGTCACAAGTCCAGGTTGCCCCCTGTGCTTCTGATCAACTGGCTGTAGACTGGAGTTTCAAACAACCCCCTCCTTGAGTTCGATTAATTTGCTAGAATGGCTCACAGATACATTTTACTTAACAGTTTGTTATAAAAGGATGTAACTCAGGGAGAGCCAGGTGGAGAAGAGGCATAGGGTAGGGTCGCTTACCTGAAAGGTGCGGGGCTTCTCTGCACCCTCCCAGCTGCCAGGTTCCTCAATTCTCCACAGACTCACCAACCCAGAAGCTCTCCAGACGCCATCCATTTTTGTTTTTCTCTTCGGGAGGTTTCATTTCTTGGGCATGATTGATTAAATCATTGGCCACTGGTGGTTGAATTCAATCTAGGTCGGGGGGCGGGGAGGGGACTGAAAGTTCCAACCAGCTATTCACCTGGTTGGTTCCCCTAGCAACCAGCCCCCAGCCTTAGGGGCTTTCTGGAAGTCATCTCATTAACATAACAAAATACACCTTCATTGCTCTCCTCACTTGGGGAATTACAAGTGTTTTAGGAGCTCTGCCAGAAACTGGAAGACAAAAAAATGTATGTTTCTTATAAATTACAATATCATACCCTTGTATGCACACACTTCCCAATCCCTGTCCCCACATTCTCGGTGTCCAGATACCCGCTGCTCCCTGCTGGGCTCTGACTCCCCTTTCCAGGCTGTCCCCCTTGGACACCTTTTTCACTCTGCTCAGCCTCCGATTTGCCAATGGCAGGCTGCCCCACGGTGTGGTTACCCTCCTCACCCTGCTTGGACTCCAGCGCCCCACACTGGGCTACCACGTCTTCCCTCAACACCACTGCCCCTGCTGTCCTTGCCATGTTCCTCCTAATGGCTTTAGATTGCATTATTAGGGAAGAAAAATGCTTTTTTAAAAATAAATTTTAAATTACTCAAATGCTATTTATGTTTCTATTTGAATAGATTCATTCTCCAGTCATTCTGGTTCTCTTACCTAGTTTTAATTTGGCTCAGCAACAAAATCAGATGGTACCTCGGGCTGACATTACTAGTAGCAATGTACATTTTTCAAGGGCTATTGTTTTTACTTTCAGAAGCCATATAAAGCTTGATATTTTGTTCCCTACTCTGTATTTTCCCCTTTTCTGTTCAAGTCCATGATGTCCCATGTAAACTTTTTTTTCCTTTGCCATCTTCTTTAATTTCTTTCTCTTTTCTTCCATTATTCAGTGAGCTCATTTTTTACATTTCTCCAAGGAAGGGTCCATAGGTTGGTACGACGCAGTCTGAGATTGCCAGAATAGGTTTTGTTGTTATTGTTAGGCCATGCAGCAAAGGAAGGGAACATCTCTTTCCCCTTTCTAATTGACGTCTGGCTGGGAACATGAGATTTACCTCCATGTGCTCTCTGTTCAGTATATATCCTGGAGTGGAATTGCAGGAACGTAGGGTATATTTGCATTTAGGATTAGCAGGTACTGACAAACATTTTTACAAAGTGGTTATATTAATTTAGACTCCCACCAACAATGTGTAAGAATTTTAACTGAACAATGAACAACAGATTATGATGAACCAGGCTAGAGGATCGCGAATTGCCTTTCTACCTTTCTCTACTCTCCACAGAAATAGTAGAAAACTCTTGCCATATGATGAGGTGATCAGTAAGTAGGCAACCAAAAACTGTAGGAGAAAAGTATTGTAGAGACATGTCAGACAGTTCATAAAATCATTTCATTCTTTAACTTGTACCTTGTAGATATTTAACCAAAAAAAATTTTTTTTAAGATTTTATTTATTTGTCAGAGAAAGAGAGAGCACAAGCAGGGAGAGCGGCAGGAAGAGGAAGAAGACGGCTCCTCGCTGAGCAGGGAGCCCGATGTGGGACTCCATCCCAGGACCCTGGCATCATGACCTGAGCCGAAGGCAGATGCTTAACCGACTGAGCCACTGAGGCGCCCCTTAACAAATGTCTACTTAATTTCTGAAAATGTTTGCTCGTCTATAATGTGTTTGATGTGTGCTCTTTGAATCTTAATATATTATCTGGGGTGAACTGACCATTGAAGGAACTCTCATTTTTCTCACTTCTTCCTCTGAATTCTCCCAAAGTTCGTAATCTGTCCCAGTTGTTATTATTTTCTTGTACTGGGATTATCTGTCCATATCCTTCCTTTCTACTAGAATGTTTCCCTCCCTTTCCCCCTTTTGTAGTAAAAGGGACATTGTCATGGTTAGCTGTCGGTGCCCCCCAGCTTGTGAGCTCCTTAAGATCGCTGAAGGGTTAGGGACTCTGTCTTTTGGTTTCTTCAGCTCTCAGCACACGGTGGAGATCACACACACACACTTGTTAAAATGGATTGAATAACCCTCTTCCTTCTATTCTGTATTTTCTAGACTATATCGTGATTCACTGTGCCTTGTACTACTGAAAGTCATGTATGCCAGTTTTTAATTTACGGCTTCTCATCTCCGATCTTCATTACCTGCTCTGTGAAGATGGAGATGGGCCTTTTCCTCCTTTCCCAGCTGGCACAATGTTAAATGCTGGAGACAGCAGGCAACCTACTGCAGTCCCCGAGTGTCCCTCTTCACTGCTATTAACGCTGCCATGTCTCAGTGTCGTGTGTGTAGTGAGAAACCTTGAGGACAAAGAGCTGGCTTGTCTACCACTTACTACAAAATCAGTGAATGCCCCAAGCTCAGTGGATTCCCCACCTGCTCCTGTGGGACCTGGGGGCAGGGGAATTAACCCAAACTATGGCAGTCACACTCGTTTTTGTACTCTGGGTCATAAAGGTCTTTGTCTCTGCCCCAGTTTAGTGTCCTCTGCCAGCAGCCATGAAACAATGACAGGCTAATTTACTAGCCTGCAAGTAGGGCAGTCAAATCCCAGACCACGATCACCAGCCAGTCCTGCGGGAGTCTCACCTTCTGTAATAGTATTGTAATTCCTTATATCAGACCTTCTCTGTTCCAGGTATGGTGTGGGTTCTGTCTCCTGACTGGACCCTGAGTGATGCGGCACAGCTACACAATCTTCCTCCCATCCTGAGAATTCTGAAGCACTTGTCTCTCTTAAATTATATTAGACGTTGAACAGTGGATTTATGACTTGCTACTAATGGCTCATCCTCTCATTTCCACTCATTACTGCTCCACCCGGCATCCCTGCTCGTGGCTCTATTAGCAGCAACAGCTCTCTGTCCCCAGGACATGAAATATGCCGTCCTCACTAAAATGCCCTTCTTTCGTCCTCTCACAACACAGCAGCACTTATTAAGGACCTGTTTGTGTGTGTGCGCGTAGGCACTCACGCACATAATAGGCAGAATCACATAGCCCGTTCCCACTCATTAAAAGTGAAAATTTAAAATGTGGCACAGATGCGATGACGGCACCATCACAACATCTGACCTTGGCATCAAATGGGTATCATCCTCGGTGATAAAGACAGCTAAAGCTCACCCCCCTGTGGCAATCTTGCACAGGTTTTTAATAAAGACTCTAAGGTCATAGAGATCTGGTTTTTTTCAAATTTGGTTCTGCCATTTACTAGCCAGTTCCTCCACCGTGAAGGGGGAATAACCCCATCTACTTCATAGGGCTGCTGTACAGATCCTAAGAATTCACGTGCATATGAAGTGCTTAGCCCGGTATCCGCCACAGAATCAAGGTGACGCCAACTCTCTCTATTTCAGTAAACAGATGACCAAGTCTGAGGCAATTTAATAAAAACATGAGCTTTTCACCCAATTTCACTTGGCTGCCTCAACAGCTAAGAGAGCCTCTAATCATCTTCAGGCCCAGAGAAGACTTCTCCAAGACTCGGTGGGGGGGGGGCGGACATACTGAGTTCAAGGCCTCATTCCTCAAGACTTTCCGCCTCTCTCTGTTGTCTTCCAATCACTTTCTTGCTAGCGAAAGCTCCCTCTTGGTTTACCATTTTCTTTGCTCTGCATTTTCCTCATTTCCACCCTCTCAGAGGCCTCATCTCCTAGGTGATGGAAGAATGATCCTCCACGTATGGGTTGGCAAACTTTTTCTGTAAATGTCAGGAAAAACATATGGTTTCTGTCACAACAGCTCAACCTTGCTGTTGTGCACAAAAGCAGCCACAGGCAACATGTAAACCAACAGGCACATCTGTGTTCCAATAAAACTTGACTCACAGAAACACACCGCAGCCAGACTTGCCCTGTGGGCTATAGTTTGTTGACCTTTGATCTGTAGTTTCTCTGCCTTTCTTTAGTCTTTGAACCTAGAGAGCTGAAATATAATTTTGAGTTGGCCGTTTTTCTCTGTGTTTGGTCTTCAAAAGAGAAACTCATTTGTGGAACTTTGCCTGACCACAGGTAAAAACTTCATTTTAAACGTATTCTCTATTCCAGTAGTACTTACTGTATTTTACCATGGGCCTTCATTGAATGGTTCTATCTGGCTCCCTGAGAGTCTATGGTCACAGGCTATTTATTATATGTATGGAGATGATTAGATACAAAACTACCTTCAGCCTAAATCGTAAAGCACTGTGTAATTACTGAAAAAAATGGCAATGTGCAGAATAGCATTAACTATACAGTAACAATGAACAACGCAGAATAATGAGTCAGCATAATTTTTATACTTTGATGTAATATTAGGAAGTCCATAGGCTACAATTTCTATTGCACAAGACAAAGAAAAATTGAACCGAATAATTTTTATTATCAACAAGAGAGAATAATTTCAAAATAATGACTATTAAAATGTTTCATATTTATTAAGTCATTGTTTTATTATGATCAGAGAACTTGTCACCATTATGCAGTCATGGATGTATTGGGATTTTGGTTCTCTTAACTCTCAGTTGATATTTTGTAGGTTTTGCAAGTCTTTGTGAATGCTCAAACATTATATAACATGATTATACTAACGGCAATCATCGCAGTGAACAATATAGAAGACTAGATAGAACTAGAGAAGTAACATCTTTCACCATATTTTGAATAAATACGGAATTACTTTCATGAAATGAACAAATTTTAGTATTGTTGAAGGTCGTATGAATGAGAGAAATATTTTATTGAAATTGTGTAGATAGGGTATTTCTTTGATGTCATTTTCCTGACAATTTTCCGAGTGCATATTATTCTGTTTAAATACATTTTGTCTTCCTTGACTGGTAGAAATCACCAGTGAAAATATCTGGGCCTGGAGTTTTCTTCGTGAGAAGATTTTCTTTAAATGATTATAGGACTATTCAAATTCCCTATGTCTCCTGTAATGTAAATCTGGGCTGCAATTTTATGGCAGGGGTGTGTGTGTGTGTGTGTGTGTGTGTGTGTGTGTGTGTGTGTGTCACGTGTGGTCACCTCTTCTCAGAGATCCCAAGGCATTTTCTTTTCTTTTCCTTCCTTCCTTCCTTCCTTCCTTCCTTCCTTCCTTCCTTCCTTCCTTCCTTCCTTCCTTCCTTTCCCTTCCTTTTTCTTTCTTTTTCAGTCTCCTGATAATGGAGAATGAGTAGGTATTATTTTGGTTGGCCACTTCCCTTGAGCTGCAGCACCCTGAGATCTCAGCTTTATAGAGGTAGAGTCTTTCCACCTTGGGCATGTCTTGGGATTTGACTTCTCTAGCCCACACCCTAGGAGGCCAACAAAACCAAAGGAAAAGGTCCTCAGTTTGGGGAACGCCCTCAGGGTGAAAGGGGTTCAGTGCTCAGCTCATCTTTCCCGGTCTTTCCTTTCACTTAGCTTTTTGTCTTCATAATCTTTAATATTTTGTTTGTTCTTCAATGCTTTGAAGAAAATGCATTTTATTCAGAATTTTTGGTTGTTTTAAGCAGGATGATTCATCTAAATAGTCTACGCAACCATATCCCCAGAAACGGAGGAAGTCTGCTCTGAGTTGTTCATGTTTTTCAAAGCTGCTTTTCATTTTAGACCATCACAACTATCTTCTCAAATAACTTTGTTAAAAATATTCCATATCTTCTACAAAAATACTTTACAGCCTCACTGATTTGATATAATTTGGGAAAAGCTCATCTAAATTGCGAAAACCTCTAAATGGTATGTTATTTTAAAATAAATTGTATACTTTGCACATGCTAAATAAAGCTAGCAAAATATTATCACGTAGTGGTCCTTGGGGGAACTTGAGCGGATAAGAATGATTTGCAAGCTCATAGCTATGTGAGGAAATGGCTCTCCTAAAAGGGCTTGAGGGTGCTTGAAAAGTTCGCTCTTGGTGTGACACTGTGGCGGTCTGTTCCGGCTGCTGTAAAACACACCACCCACGGGATGGCTGATAAACAGCAGAAATGTATTGCTTTCAGTTCTGGAGGCTAGAAGTTCAAGATCAGGGTGCCACGTGGTTGAGCGAGGGCCCTCTTCTGGTCGCAGACTTCCCGGGATAGCCTCACAAGGCGGAAGGATCTAGAGATCTCTGTGGAGCCTCTTTTATTAAGACACTAATCTCATCTAGGAGGGTTTCTTCTTCTTCCCAAAGGCTCTGCCTACTTCCACCGCAGCTCGTGGGCAATAGGATCTTAACACACGACTTTTGCGGGGACACACACAGACTATACAGCAAGCACAGAGGTCCTTGATTTGAAGATGTCGGCAAGCGGTGACATAGTCTGAGGGGAGTGGAAGCCACACTGTGTGTCATTGGCCTAGGTAATGGTTCTCTACTGTGGCTGCACATTAGAATCCCCTGGGTTCTGGCTAGGACTGACATCTTGAGATGGCATATATGGGGGAGAGTCCACGCACCCGGGGTCTTTTTAAAGGTCATTAAGTAATCCTGATGGGACGCCATGGCGGAGAATCACTGCACTAGACAGTGCTAGCAATGGGGTGATAACTCCATTGCATTCTGGGTTCTGGCTGGGAGGCTATCCCAAACTGTCCTATCTGGTGGATATGAACAACGACAGATAGTCAGATGATATTCAACCTACATTAGTGAGTACTGGAGCTGGAAGGGACCTGAGCAATCATCTAGTACAATCTTTGCAAAGACTATTTCTTATTATGAAAGATTTATGTAACAGGGAAAATACAAAATTTCCCTACCACCCAAATATTGAGTTAAATGTTCACATTTGAAAATTGTAATTGTTGTAATATTGCTGGGAGAAGAGAAACTAGACCATTTAGCTGATATATTTTAGCTGTACATGGTCCCATGGCTACTTAAATAAGGTCAGAGGGGAAGAGCAGGGAGACAGTGTATAGTGGGGGCCTACCTGTAGACTGCATCCCTGGCGTTATTTATATCCATCTGGAATTTCTTCATATTTTGGAGTCTTGTGCAGATAGAAACAATGACTCTCATTCTTAATTTGAATAAAACAATAAATGAGCCAACATTTCCCTCCATCGCCCTACATGTATCTGATCCCCGGGCAGTCAGCCTGGGCTGCTCCTTCCTTCCTGAACACATTCTAATTTTCTCACTCCTGTGCTCATGCTTTCTACCCCTCTCCTCACGTCATAACCTTCTTTCAAAATGTGAACAAGGAAATCTCATAAATTCTTTTTGTTCTTTCAGAATCTGTATTGCTATAAACCCACATCTCAATACATCTACAGTGACTGACCTCAAAGACCAAGTCTACTCCATATTTACATCAACCAGTAATTAGCAAAAGCCTATTATGTGAAGGTGTAACAGTGGGTAAAATGCTAAGTGCTGCAGTGGGTACAAAAAGATACCCCAGTATGTGTCCTTAGGAGCGAACATTCTTTCCCCTTCTTTGTGTCATGATCAACGATTGTTTAAGATTTTAGTCTCCCTACTGCTTTGCTCAATGCCTTATTGATCAGAAAGTTTCTGAGATAAATGAATTCTCAATTGGATTAGGTCCCCCCACCCCCACTCCCAGTCCTTCTCTGCAGCTTTGCTACTGAGTCTGTGACACAGAATCAGCCAGGTAAGTAGGTCAGCTTTTGCCAAACTTACTACCCTGGCATTTTCTTTCTTTGAAGTCCTCACACAGCCCAGCTATTCCTGTCACTGACACAGGCAGCTCTTTGAATGACAGCTTTTCTCTAACCTCATCGCTCCAGCCACCGCTAAGCAAGGACCTCTTTCCTGCCACAAAATTTACTCCATCTAGGTTTCTTTTGAACTGCTCAGCTTATCATGCATTTTAGATTTGTAAAGATACATAACTTTAAAAAGCGATTTAAAAAATGTAGTGGATTCTACTTCTCAATTTCAAGTAGCGTCTTTGTACTGTCTTAAAAAGCGACAATAGACTTTCTGGGTAGAATTCACCCAAAAAATATAAATAAGCAATCTGACTAGTTTTGAAACTAATATAGTCATGATAATTTTAATACCTTGAGCATGCCACCACTGCTGGTATAACCAAAGGGTCATTGAGTCATTGTTTGCTTTCCCAACTTCTATTAGTTATTTTTTTAGGCACAAACATATTATACAAGTAGTATTCATTCAACAATATAAAACTATTTACAAATACTTTGATTAAATATGTGTTTATTATCCACAAAGAAATGTCACCAAATGGAACCAACTTCAGCTTGGGCAAAGATGGAGGGCCCTGAACATGGTTCCCAAGCTTCCTTGGCTTCACCCTTTGAATCCACCTCATTAGCCCAAGGAGATAATTCCCCCAGGGCTGGGGGGAAATATGGCGGCAGTAAATGCTAGTCGTGATGCTAATACCTACATCAATCAGTAGTCCATTTCTTCAAGACATTCACAAGATGCCAGAATTGCTTAGGCCCAGGAAAAGATACAAAACAACGTGGTATTTTCTTAGGTCTTAGGAGTAAGGAAAGAGTCTCTGATGGGGGGGGGGGAGTTGGTCCATTTTTATAAATCATGGAAAGTATCTGAGATTGAGAAGGATGAAAATGCCAAACGTAGGCTTTAATTTTTAATGGCATTTGATTTGTTACTCCAGTTAAAAAATGAAATAGGATGAAAATATTAAGTGGGAATTTATAATCCAGTCATAGTAAAATGTCATTTTACCGAATATTCGTTCAATAAATTAAGAGAATACAACAATTTTAAGCATTATACAGTTTATGAAAAGATACTTACTTTGACTTCTAACATTTATGGGATGGCTTTGTGTACCAGGCATTGGAAAAGAGCTTCCAATTTCCTCTTTGTCATTGTTTCTCACTCTTAGACGGGAATTACAATCTAAAAGAATTTTCTGTTAGACTTTTAAAAATCCATTTACTTGCAGATTACATTTAGAAAAAATCTTTTTTTCTATAAATGCAGAGTTTTAATCCTAGCAATATATAGAGAACGCCTATCGTTATGACATTTAAATAACAATCTGTAATGTACCTAAGCTTTTTATTGTTGTAAAATATACATAAAATTTGTCATAAGTGACATTTAGTACCTTCACCCTGTTGTGTAACCACCACTAATGAGTTCCAGAACATTTTTATCACCCTGAAAGGAAACTCCTTACTCATTAAGCAGTCATTCCCCACTCCCTCTTCCTCTCAGACTCTGGCTGCCTCCACGAATTTGCCTAGCTTGTATGTTTCATATAAGTGGAATCATACAATAAGTGGTCTTGTGTGTCTGGCTTATTTTACTTAGCATAATGTTTTCAAGGTTCATCCATGTTGCAGTATGTATCTGTACTTCATTTCTTTTTATGACTGAAAAATATCCTATTATGTACAACAATTTGTTTATTCATCAGCTGATGGACATTTGGGTTGTTTCTGCCTTTTGACTACTATGAATAATGTGGCTAGGAATATTTGTGTACAAATTTTTGTTTGAACACCTGTTCTCAGGGTTTCTTATTTTGGTGGGGGGATATATACCCAGGGGTGGAATTGCTTGGTCACATGGTAATTCTATGTTTAGTTTGAGGAACGACCGAACTGTTTTCCACTATACCTATACCATTTAACCATCCCACCAGTAATGTATGAAGGTTCCAATTTCCCTACACCCTCTCCAATACTTTTCTGTTTTTAAAATTATAGTCATCCTAGTGGATGAACCATATCTAATTATGGTTTTGATTGCATTTCCCTAATGACTAATGATGTTGAGCATCTATTCATGTGATTGTTGACCATTTTATACCTTCATTGGAGAAATGTCTATTCAATTCCTTTGCCCATTTTTAAATAGGTTGTTTATCTTTTTGTTCTTGAGTGTAGGAGTTCCTTATATATTCTGGATAGACTCTTATATGATTTGCAAATATCTTTTCACATTTTGTGGGCTGTCTTTCCACTTTCTTTATAGTGTCCTGTGATGCACAGAAGCTTTTAATTTTAATGAAGTCCAATTTATCTTTTGTTGCCTTGTGCTTTTGATGTCATATATAACCATTGCCAATTCCAAGGTCATGAAGATTTATGCCTATGTTTTCTTCTTAGAGTTTTATGGTTTTAGCTCTTATATTTAGGTCTTTATTTTGAGTTTCTATTTATTTATTTGTGAATTAAGTGTCCCATTTCAATCTTTTCCACATGAATATTGTTTCAGCACCATTTGGTGAAGAGACTATTCTTTCTCTATTGAATGGTCTTGGCACCCTTGTTGAAAATCAGTTGACCATAGTGTCTTGACCATAGTTTATTTCTGGACTTTGTATTTCATGCTACTGGTCTATGTATTTATCCTTACACCAGTACTACACTGTTTTGATTACTGTAGCTTTGTAATATATTTTGAAATCAGGAAATGTGAGTCCTTTAACTTTGTTCTTTTTAAAGATTGTTTTGCTCTTTGGGTCACTTGCAATCCCATATGCATTTTAGGATCAGCTTTTCCATTTCTGCAAAAAAGGGCCATTGGGTTTTTGATAGGGATTGCATTGAATATGCAGACTAATTTGGAGACTACTGCCATCTTAACAATAACTCTTCTAATCCACGAATGTGGGATATCTTTCCACTTATTTAGATCTTTATTTCATCAATGTTTTGTATTTTTCAGTGTGCAAGCCATGCACTTCTTGGTTAAGTTTATTACTAAGTATTTTATTCTTTGTGATGCTACTATAAATGGAATTGTTTTTAAAATTTCCTTCTTGGATTTTTTTTTTTTTTTTTGCCAATGTATAGAAATCACTTGACATTGTGTGTTGATTTTGTATCTTGTAACATGTCTGAATTTGTTTATTTGCTCTCAATTTTTGTTTTGTGTGTGGATTCTTTAGACTTTTTAATTTATAGGATCATGTCAGCTACAAATACAGTAGTCTTACTTCTTCCTTTATAATGGGGATTCCTTTTATTTCTTTTTCTTGCCTAATTGTTCTTGCTAGAACTTCTGGTGCAATGTTGACTAGCAGTGGTGACAGTGGACATTTTCTTGATCGTAAGGAGATAGTTTTCAATCTTTCACCATTTAGTATGTTGTTAACTGTGGGTTTTTCATGAATGCCTTTTAATAGTTGAGGAAATTCCATTTCTCCCTAGTTTGTGGATTTTTTTTTTTTTTTACCATGAAAGGGTATTGGATTTTGTCAAATACTTTATCAGTTGAGATGATCATGTTGTTCATTCCCCCTTATTCAATCTTTTTTTATAACAGAGCTTTATTTTCAAGTCATTGTCCTTTATTTTCACATCATTGTCCAACTAGGACAATGTTGCTCCCTTCATGCTATTAATGTGATATGTGATAGACTGATTTTCATATGTTGAAACATTCCCATATTCCTGCAGTAACTATTACTTTGTCATAGTGTACAGTCTGTCTTTGTCTGGCTTTGGTATCAAGATACTGCTGGTTTTATTGAATAAATTAAAAAGTGTTCTTTTTTTTTTTTTTTGGAAGAGTTTAAATGTTTGGTAGAGTTCACCAGTGAACCCACCTGCTGCTGTACTTTCTTTGTTGGGAGTTCTTGATTATTGATTCAATCTCTTTACTTGTAATAGGTCTGTTCAGATTTTTTATTCTTTTTAACAATTTTTTATTATGTTAGTCACCATACAGTACATCCTTAGTTTTTGATGTAGCGTTCCACGATTCATTAGTTGTGTATAACACCCAGTGCTGCATGCAATACGTGCCCTCCTTAATGCCCGTCACCAGCCTATCCTATTTCCCCCACCCCCCTCCCCTCTGAAGCCCTCAGTTTGTTTCCCAGAGTCCATAGTCTCTCATGGTTCATTCCCCTTCTGTTTACCCCCCAGATTTTTTATTCCTTCTTGAGTCAGTTTTGGTAATTTGTGTGTTTCCAGGAATTTGTCCATTTCATCTATGTCATCTAAGTTTTTTGGCAATAAAGGCTTTTTGATAAATAAATCTATTTATGGTCCAGTCATCCAAAATACCATGCAATTTATCTAATATTTATAAAATGTGAAGTATATATTGTGTTTTCTTGCATTTACTTTTCTAAAGCAATTTTTTATGTAAAATTCCATAAGAGATCTAAACAAAATTTCCCCAATGAGACTGAAGAACCAAAATTTTCTGAGAGAGTATGACTGGTATAAATTTTACTTCTAAAAAGCATAAACTTTCTTCATTTTCTTTTTATTAAAATAAATGGTTCCTCATTTATTAAAAAGAAACCTCTCTTTTTCTACCTAGAGAAAGAAATAAGAGTATGGACTCTCAAGTGCGGAGTGCCTGCATTCAAATTCCTGTCCTACCACTTACTTGCTATATACAATCTTGGGGTTAACTTCTCAGTGCTCCAGTCTCCTCATCTGTAAAAAGGAGAATAATAATGGAACCTACCTCATAAGGTTGTTGTGAGGATTAAGTGCATTAATGTGTGCAAAAATCTTGGTTCTTAATTCATACTAAGCATTCAATAATTATTAACAAATATTATTTTTATAAGGTCTCACTAATTGAGGTTAAAGAGCATCTAGACATCATCATCAATGAACAAGCAGGTAAAAGTCAAGGCAGCAATGTTGGATGACAGATACAAAGAAGAGTCATATTTTCCTCGAGATTTATAAGACCCCAGACGAGCAGAAGAATGAATGTTTTGGCGAGCATTCTGTCACTAGAAAGAATTGATTCTCTTTATTATTATTCAGGAAAGCAGGTCCTCTTGACCACAGTTGATCTTTGAACAACACGGCTTGAACAATACAGGTCTGCTTATATGGGGATATTTTTTTTCAATAAATACAGTACAGTACTGTACATATATTTTCTCTTCCTTATAATTTTTAAAGAACATTTGCTTTTCGGTAGCTTACTTTATTGTAAGAATACAGTATCTAATACATACATTATACAAAATATGTGTTAAGCAACTGTTTACATTATTGGTAAGGCTTCTGGTCAACAGTTGGCTATCAGTGGTTAAGTTCTGAGGGAGTCAAAAGTTATATGAAGATTTTTTTGCTGTGTGGGGAGTTGGGACCCCTAACCCCTGTGTTGTTCAAGGGTCAACTGTACAAAACTGTATTAAAAAGGCCCTCTATCAGGGTAGAAAAATCAAAGGCACTGTTCATGAATCCCATAAAGGAAAGGAAGGTCCAGAGAGGAGAACAAGGTCCTTTACTTTAACATGAGTCTGACCTCCATTGTGGGCCACAGGAAATCAGACAGTGGATAGTGAGTTTTCAAAGGAATAATCACAAGTATAAATCCTGTCCTTGTACAAGTATAAATTCCTTTCGAATCGCAGGCCTAAGCCTCCCCAAGAAGGTGACGATGTGCTAACACATTTCTGCTTTTGATTTTTTTTTTGTTTTGTTTCCTATAACTTTTCCTCTTCTTTTCATCTCTCTTCCCCTAAATACATAAATATACTCCAAGTCTGATCTCTCCTTGTCATGAAAATAATTGAATTTATATCCATAATATAATGAATACGGAAAATATTAATGTATTTTTCATTATCACTATTATTTTCTTTGTGGCCACACCAATACAATGACTACAAGATGTGCTTTGGGAATGGAAGTATTCAGTTTCTTGGTTTCCAAGGCAGAAACATTTCAAGAGCATTCAAAATTGTCTCCCTCCCACCCCACCCCCCACCAAAAAAGAGCTTGGTTTAATTTTTAAAGAAAGCAACTAAAATGAAGTCTACCTTGATATAAAATGTAAAAGCACATTAACCACACCACTGTATTTTAAAAGATGGGAATTTAGTTTATACTCATTTTTATATTAAGACATAAGTTAATGACTTTTATATCTTAAAGGATTTATCATAAAATGTTACTGCCCAGTGCATTTTTGCAGACAATAAACAATTCACTGAGAGTATTAACATTCACATGTGTAATTGGAGTTTACAAATGTACAAAACTTTGGGTAATAAACACTTTAAACTTCTTTTTCAAACATTCAATAAGCCCATTCCCCTTCAACTGTTCGAGTACAAAGAAACACAAAGGGTTACTAACTGCAGCAACATATAAGAAACAAAGCAAGGGAGGCAAATCCAGATTTGAGAAGATAAGAATATCCAAACAGTTCTGTCAATATCAAAAGACAAAATCAAAACATCTTTTATAATAAAAAAGAAAACAAATCCAAATAATTAAGTACTACTTAGGTGAAAGAACATTTTAGGGTATATAACATTTATTTCCTCTACATAAATTTGCATATCTTAAGTTAATGCAAAACACCATGTTTCAATTCCAATTTGAGAATATCATAACACGTAGCTCTCAGTGCATCTCAATATAATAGGATGAATATCTTAAAAGAATCCAGAGATCATTTTGTTTTCATTTGGTCATTATTGTTTTAACTCTTGTTTTTCTTTATTCATGAGACTAAGCCAATTGAGAAATAAAATCCACAATCAAAGCGTATATAATGCAGCTATTTCTGAAAAAACTGAATATTAGCATAGTGTTTAGTATGTCATTAAAGCAGCGGTTGTGGTTAAACAAACGGATAAAAATTACTGCAGTCCATGGACGATAAAGTTACAAAGCAAAGGTTCAAAGTGTTATCTTGCATATGTGCATCGTAGTAAAAGAAATCTGGATAATGTGAGTAAAATGTGATTCATTATCAATAAATGACATGCCCAGCTACCACTGGTTGCGGTTAGCAGCAGCGCATTTGTCATGTTATGTCAGGGACATAGGTTCACAGTCCCCCAGCTGTAGTTCTGATTTGCTGAGAAATGACTTACTGAGAAATGTAGGGTTTAATCCTGGGTCATCCACTCGTTCCTCCCTTGTTTTACCACCTTTGCGTTGAGCCCGGGCACTCCGTGCCCAGGAGTGCGGCATTGCAAATGGGCTAAAAATGCATCCATTGGTAGGAGAATAATTTTACTAAATTCATAAGGAAGACAGTATCTTCATTTAGAAAACAAAGCACTATATTATAATTTGACAGTTACAACGCAAGCCCCAGCTCTCCCGAGGCACAGTGGAGCAACCTAAAAAAAAAACACAACAAAAAGACATATTTGTTGGGTGTGTAGGTACAACCATACTAGTCGGTAAAATACTGAAATAGTCTGTGCTTGTCAAAGAGCTGCTGGTGAACGCTGCTGCCCCAGCCTTACTGTGGGGCCCGGGCCCCTCCTCCAAGCCCCCTGCTGCTGTCAGAGTTTCACAGACTCAATTGCTTAGGATATATCACATTATTATGCACTATTCCCTTCTCTTTCAAGGTAACTCTAAAAAAACATATATATATATATATTGCTCAGGACTTATTCCACCTGAAACACTTTACTTGGCCAACAGGATGGAGGATATGGATAATGAGGAAATGTGCAACACTTTGTGACCAATGTGGCGAAAATATCAAGTATTATCTAGAGGGCCTGTGACAGATACGCTGTCTCGGAGCACCGCAGATTCGCCGCACGCCTGGCTGCTTTTTCCAGGGGCACCAGTCATCGCACATTTACCGACCGCCTTCTCCGTGCAGAGCTGGAGAATCTAAGCCCAGTCTACCACTTTTTAGCACAGTAAATAAATAATAAATACGCCTCCTCCAGCTCCCTAGGAGTAGAAACAAACTTGGTGAATAAACTCTATGATGATGAGAAACAAGGGCAGGGTGCTAGGGAAAGAAATACAATCTTAGTTTACGGATAAGGAGTAATTCCTAACTCTTTCACTTATTCTTTTTTTTTTTTTTTTAGTACCCTAGACACCGAGGCATCCAGAGTGAAACTTAGTGTAGACAAAGATAGTTTTTAAAGGATTACCTTGAGCAGAGTAAGACCTAAGAATTAAAATGACAGTATTTAGGGAAAGGGTGACCAATACAAAGGACTGAGAAAATTTGTTTTGCACGTATGTATGTGGGGGCATGTAATAAAGTGTTTTTGTCAAATACATGATATCAAAATGACTCCCTCATCGGGTTGGCCTCTCTCCCCACCTTTCCAGACCAGAGTGGATTTTAAGAACACACAAGATTTCAGCTGTCAGAGACTTCTCAGTTGTTCTCTATCTGAATCGGGTGTTTTGATCATTGCTCTGTCTCCTGGAACAATCAAATCGCCTGCTCGAAAGCCATACCTACCTACAGTTTTCTAGCAGTAACCTCTAAGCCATTTCAGTCAAAATGTCTGTTTGTAATTGGCAGCTTTTCTCAAAACACCGAAGACCTGAAGTCCTTACACTGTGAAGAGTTGATGTTGCCGTGACAACCCGCCAGAAAGTTCAGCTTAGAGTATTTACTAAATACAAAGCAGTCACCTCCTGCTTTGGGTCAAGGTGGGTAGCAGGGTGGGTGATGGCTTCAGACTTTATAATCTCATTTCGTTCCCTGAATAAATGTCCTCTTATCCATTTGTTGGAACACTGAATGGAAAACATTTATGTTTCAGATTCTACAGTTATAAGTTCAAATTTAGATGCTTAAAAGTAGTAATAGAGGTGACATGCAAACAAAATGGCTATGTGGTCACAGATTATTAATTTTGATAAGATAATTCAATAATTCAGCATAAACCATTAATTACCTGTAATAACAAGTCTCAAATACTGGCCAAAAGATTTCTTTATAACGAGCCTAAGAGCATAAATGAAATACATCTTAGAAAAAGAGATTCTTACATCTCTTTTTTGGGCTCCTTGATTATCATTCACATTGCCATGGCTGGCGGGAGGCTGATGGTGGATAATCACATAATTTCTTTTTTTAAATTTTTATGTATTTACATATTCATTTTAGAGAAGGAGGGGCAGAAGGACAGGAAGAGAGAGAAAATCTCAAGCAGACTTCCTGCTAAGCACAGAGTCCAGCGTGGGACTCATTCTCACGACCCCAAGATCATGACCTGAGCTCAAATCAAGAGTCGGTCACTTAACCCACCGAACTACCCAGGTGCTCCAATCACATAATTTCTGATGAAATTCTGTAGTGCCGATTCATGCTCTCAAATTATCTCTTCTTCCCTCCATCCAGTGACCCCATTTAAACTTAAGAAACAAGATCAAGGTCACACACTAAGTCCCTATTTCTATCCTCTTCATTTAAAAACTCCCTGTCCCTTTCTACACTCATATTCTCATCTTCTTCTCCAGGCTTGGAAGAGATCTTTCCTCCAGTCTGAGGAAGACCAGTCTTTGCTCTCAATTCTGTTTCCTGCCCTTCTTTCAGAAAAGTGTCCTTCAATGCTGCTCTCTCTTTCTAGCATCTGGAATCTCTACTCTCTAGTTTTCATCTCTACTGTGAAAAAGACCTATGGCTCAAATTCTAACTCTACCACTGATTTACTGTGTGACTTGGGTCAACTATTTAACCTCTCTGTGACTCAGATTCCTCATCCAATAGAGAGACCCTGGTACATAAAATGTGTTCGAGTAAATGTTAACTTTCTATCATCATCATTATTTGAAAATTATATGCCCCTCCACCTCCCGCATTTACTTATTTTTCTCCTTACTTTTTACACTGTGTGGTGGTTTCTGCTTCTATTACATTCTCAAAGGTTCTTAAAACATCACGAATGACAAATTACCTTCATTCATCCTTACCCGTTGAAAGTCTGTATCCTCTCTCTAAATGCTCTATTCTGTTATCTTATCTAAGACACTTTCTGGTCATTCATTTGCTGTTTTCTTCAGAAGTTGAACCTTTAATCCAACGCAGTAAGTGTAGAAAGAAAGAATAGACTGGAGGTGGTAATATCTCTTGAATCCATCTCTAGAGTTGACACCTCAAGCCTTACAAGTGAAGCAATCTTCTAAATGTTTTATTTTTATCCAGCTTTTGCTTCCCCTGCCTTTAATCCAACTTATCCTGTCCCCAACTGCCACATGAACTTTTTATTACTGTGTCACTCTCCTGGTTAAAAGTCTCCACTGGCTTCCCACTACCAAACTCTTGAAGCATGGCCTTCACCGACTTCCATCCTGACCCCAACCTGGCTCTCCAATAAGAATGTCCACAATAGCCAAACTATGGAAAGAGCCTAGATGTCCACTGACAGATGAATGGATAAAGAAGATGCGGAATATTATGCAGCCATCAAAAAATGAAATCTTGCCATTTGCAATGACGTGGATGGAACTAGAGGTTTATTACGCTAAGTGAAATAAGTCAATCAGAGAAAGACAATTATCATGTGATCTCACTTATATGTGGAATTTAAGAAACAAGGCAGAGGATCATAGGTAAAGAGAGGAAAAAATGAAACAAGGTGAAACCAGAGAGGGAGACAAAGCATAAGAGACTCTTAATCATAAGAAACAAACTGAGGGTTCTTGGAGGGGAGGAAAGAGGGGGGATGGGATAACTGGGAGATGGACATTGGGGAGGGTACGTGTTGTAATGAGCACTGGGTATTATATAAAACTGATGAACCACAGACCTGTACCCCTGAAACCAATAATACATTATATGTTAATTAATTGAATTTAAATTAAAAAGGGGGAAAGAAAAAGAAGTCCTACTCTTACTAATCAAGGATCCTTATAACCAGCTACCCTTCCTTGATATATCTTGCATATTTCTGCTTCAGTGACATTTCTTTTGTGTTTTCTCACACAATTTCCCATTTCTTTCTACCTTTTTGAATTGGATCAATTCAAAGCTTAGCTTAAGTCCAACTTCTTCTCACTAAAGCACTCTCAACAACCATTTCATTTTTTCTCTTTGATTTCCTACACCACTCAATGCCTACACCAGGGAACACTTGCTACCGACTGTTCTACCTTGCGGGTTCTCCCCTTACACATGCAGATCATACCTACTTAAGTAGTTAAGTTCTATGGCAGTGGGGATTCTTCTAAGTTTTGTTTTCTTGACAGTACTTACCATTGCTCCTTGTATGTAGGAAAAGCTTGGCTCAGTTAAATATCTGAGTTTCTTTCAGGTACCAGATACTGAATTGGGGCACAAAATTCCTAATTCTGTTCTTGGTAATGATGGAAACAAAGATCTCAAAAGATCATTCTTAGAAGTACTAGGCCCTCCAGAAATAGACACAGCTGGAATTCCTTCTGTTAATAAGCTTGCCAGGTCAAGTTTCTTACTTGTTAATGTAATTTAAGATTGCCATCTTTATTAGGTAATGCCCAGACATTTCATCTGCTCCCAAATACCAGTGGCTTGAGTATTTAAAAATTACTGTTCATCTAGGATGATCAGTAGGGGAAGAAAGGGATAAAGAAAGGGGGGATAATCCGAAGGGGGAATGAAACATGAGAGACTATGGACTATGAGAAACAAACTGAGGGCCTCAGAGGCGAGGGGGTGGGGGAATGGGATAGACCGGTGATGGGTAGTAAGGAGGGCACATATTGCATGGTGCACTGGGTGTTATACGCAACTAATGAATCATCGAGCCTTACATCGGAAACCGGGGATGTACTGTATGGTGACTAACATAACAAAAAAATCATTAAAAAAAAAATTACTGTTCATGTATGCCTAAGTGGTTCACATTTTTCTGATTTCTATCTTTGTTTCTTATTTTCCACAATCTCCCCTCCCTTTGCCATAGCTCTCTTGTGGTCCTATCTGCTCTATCAATACTAGAACAGCTCATCAGTTCCCAGTAAGCAAACGGTGGCAGATCAAAACTATTAATAATTTCTCTGAGTATTAACTTACACTTTAAAGATGATTTTGGATTTTAATTATGTCATAAAATTAAACATTCCTTATTTCATATATTTACTCAAAAGATGACTTTATCATGCTCATGCAATATATTTTGATATTGGATAAAATTAAGAAGATCATTTTTACCATTTTAATAAAAACAGGGAAGTGTAATAATGAAAAATTAAATGCCATACCTGGGTCCACTCATTTGTCTGGGGATCATAAGCCTCCACGGTATTAAGATAAGTCTGTCCATCATACCCTCCAACAGCATATAACTTATCACCAAGTAAACAGACCCCCACTGCATCTCTGCTGATGCTCATGGATGCCACTGCAGTCCACATATCTGTTTTGGGATCATATCTGAAAAAAAATTTTAGAACTGGAGCTGACACTGTTCTCACAATATTTTTATGTAAAAATAGTTTATGGATGAAAGACTCACATGTCAGACCTGATACCACAGAACTCCTAGAAGAAAACATAGGGGGTAAGCTCCTTGACACTGGTCTTGGCAATGGTTTTTTGGATTTGACACCGAAAGGAAAAGGCAACGAAAGTAAAAATAAACAAATGGGACCACATCAAACTGAAAACCTTTACATAGTGAAGGAAACCACCAACAAGATGAAAGGCAACCTGTGGGGTGGGGAAAAGAATGTTTCCAAATCATACATCTGATAAGGGGTTAATATCTAGAAGATATCAAGAATTTTACAACTCAATAACCACCCCCCCCCCAGATAAACCACTTAAAAAATGGGCAGAGGATCTCAACAGATTTTTTTCTAAAGAAGACATATAGATGGCTAATAGGTACACAAAAAGGTGCTTAACATCACTAATTACCAGGGAAACGTAAATCAAAACCACAATGCCTGTTACCAAAAAGATAATAACAAGTGCTGGTGAGGATATGGAGAAAAGGGAACCCTTGTGTACTGCTGGTGGGAATGTGAATTAGGGCAACTGCTATGGAAAACAGTATGGAGATTCCTGAAAAAATTAAAAATAGAACTACCATATGATCTACTAATTCTACTTCTAAATCTAAATCCACATAATTCTACTTCTGGGTATTTATCCAAAGAAAATGAAAACACTGATTTGAAAAGATGTATGTACCCCCATGTTCACTGCAGCACTATTTACAGTAGCCGAGACGTGGAACCAACTACGTGTTCCTCAATGGCTGAGGGGATAAAGAAACTACGGTACACACGCGCATGCACATACTAGGATATTACTCGGCCATAAAAAGGAATGAACTCTTGCCATTGCAACAACATGGATGGACCTTGAGGGCATTATGCTAAGAGAAACAAGCCAGAGAAAACAAGTACCTATGATCTCACTTATATGTGGATGCTAAAACAAAATAAAAAAAACTAAGCTCATAGATTGGTGGTTGCCAGAGGTGGGGCATGGAAGGGGTGGGTGAAGCGGGGCAAGGGGGTCAAAAACTAGGGACAAATTTCTAATTATAAAATACATGAGTTATGGGGATGTAATGTATAGCATGGTAATATCATTAATAATACTGTACCGTATATTTGAAAGTCGCTAAGGGAGTAGATCTTAAAAGTTCTCATCACAAGAAAAAAAATTATAACTATATATGGTGATGGATGTTAACTAGACTTATTGTGATCATTTCTCAATATATACAAATGTCAAATCATTATGTTATACACCTGAGACTAATATAATGTTATATGTCAATTACATCTCAATAAAGAATACCTACATATCCAAAAACACCTGGGAGAGGCAGTATAGCAAAGTGGTTAGAGAACGGGCTTTGGATTTGGGCTGAAGAATCTTGAGCCATTATTTCTCCAATCACTAGCTCTATGGTATTGTAAAGGTACTTAAAATCTTTACATCTTGATTTCTTTATTGGTGAAAATACTGCTTCCCACATAGCACTGAGGATTAAATGAAAATGCATAGTAAGCATTTGATAAATGTCATCTTAAAGATGAGTTGGCTCATTTATTACAATTTTTTCCTATTGGCAAAGAATACATTCTTGTAGCAAAAATTCAAAGATTACAAAAATATATAAAAATGCAATAACTAGCCTCATTTCCTTCCAACTTTAATTACAGAGTCAAGTGGTAACCACTATCAGCAGTTTGGTTTGTATTTGATCTTCTAAATATTTCACTTTTTATTCTTAGGGCTCGAGATGCCTATTTCAGAACATGTTTTTTATTCAGTCTTTTTCTTTCTATGTAAAACATTAACATTTTTTTCTCTCAAGAAAATAAAAATAGTTTAGTTCTTTAAGCCTACCCTTTATCTTATTACTTTAGATAAAGTACATTTGAACATATTTTAGAAAAATATCAATATTTTCCTGAAAACTTTTAACTCACAATGTTATAGATTCATTTAGTAAATCCACAGCACTTGAACTATTCCAAAGAGCTAAAGTAAATACTGAAAATTGCTTTAAGATTTTCAATTGCTGGGGCGCCTGGGTGGCACAGCGGTTAAGCGTCTGCCTTCGGCTCAGGGCGTGATCCTGGCGTTGTGGAATCGAGCCCCACATCAGGCTCTTCCGCTAGGAGCCTGCTTCTTCCTCTCCCACTCCCCCTGCTTGTGTTCCCTCTCTCACTGGCTGTCTCTATCTCTGTCAAATAAATAAATAAAATCTTTAAAAAAAAAAAAAGATTTTCAATTGCCTACTGAAAATCTGAGGAAGTCAATACGTGAAGCTCTGTGTAAGATGGCTTATGGATGCAATCATTAAAGCTGTCCACTTTTGAAGCTTCTTGTTCCTTTCATGAAATATATTCACTAGAACAGCCCCAAAAAGTTGTCTAAGAGCAGATACATCATGCTAAAATGTCCTATATTGCTTCTAATACCTCTTGCACAATGAACAATCTTTCACTGGGTGCAGTACTGCGGTGAGCCTGTAACTTATGGGGTAAAGTATACAAAGACTTCCATATCCTTTACTGGAGTATAACAAGCAGCAAGAGTAGTCTGGATTACTTGCTCCCTAACACAGCTGAAATGCAGGTATAACTTTCCTGCGTTCTCAAAAGACAATAAACCAACCCTCCTTATTATTTCACAGAAAGCACTCATTGTCATCAAACCTGCATTTCACTTTTTCGCTTTTTTCCAATCATGTATAGTTAAATAACACATGCGCGCGTGCGCGCGTGCACGCGCGCACACACACACACACACACACACACACACACACACACAAACTTCCCATTGCTCTTTAAAATCCAGAATCCTTAAGACTCTATGTGATCTGCCCCCATCTCCACCCTAGTCTGCCTCCTTTTCTGCCACTGTCTCCCTCACACCCTGTTCCCCAGACACAGTGGCCGCATTTCAGTTTTCTGAAGGAACCATATCCCCTTCTGCTTTGGAGTGTTCATACACGCTCCCATTGACTCCACCTCCTAAATCCATTCGATTCTCTCCATTCCTTGAACTAGACTAAAGATAACAGATGGGAGCCTGAACTATTGTCCAAATCGTCCATTGATGTTAGGCTCTTTACCTGGCCCCATACTTGAGTTTCATGAGGCCAGTCTGAATGACTTGCGTAAACTTTAAGCCATATTAGTTTTTTATTTTATTATTTCATAGTATTTCATTCTATCAAACTGTGTTAGAAATGTTCCTCTCCTTTTCACTACTTATTTAGCCTCCAGCCCTAGTCCTTCTCTCTGAAATTCATCAAACTCCTCTCCTTTTCCTGTCAGGTACAGTATCCAGTATAAAACAGGGACACAATTAGTGTTTGTCATGTGACTCAGTTAATAAATTATATAATCAATTCCAAGGTAAATTTTAAGTAGGCAGTAATATGATGAGAGAAGAATCTGAGTAAGCTGTTAGGAGAAAGACCAGGAGATGGCCAGAGCAGACCACCCATTTTACAAAGCTGTGAAGGAAATGCCTTGCATGGGGTAGATGTTCAATAAGGACACATTCATTTGTCTGGAGTATCAGACAAAGGTTTCCCTCTCAGGAAATTACCTCTCCACACAGTCTGAGAGTCTGGAAGTCAAGTTGGATGCAGGAGCATCGTGTCCTCCAATCGCATACAGCAATCCATTCCAGGTAGTTACTCCTACTCCCCCTCTCCTTTTTGACATTTGTGCACAGAGTGTCCATTTGTTAGTGTGAGGATCAAAACATTCTACTGATTTGAGGCAAGAACTTCCATCGCGACCACCAACTGCATAAAGTCTATAAGAACAAATGGGATAATAAATAAAAAAGAGTACCATCATTTATGATTAAGACACAGGGATGATTCTTATGGTATTTCATTGCATTTAAGGTGCCATAGATTATAAGACACACTGTCAACTTATGTGCCATCAAGAAAGAAGATAGGCTACCAATTATATGACATATGTCATATGTGCAGATATCACTCTATATGTACATAAAAAAGAACAAACTCACATGAAAGCAATGACAACTATTTCTGACAAGTCACCACTGATTATTAGACGCATCACAATTTTAGAGGCATAACATGTGTCTTAGAATAGATAAAATGTGGTACATAAATATACCATGACTTATTTCTTAAATAGCTAAGATAGGACCAGGTTATAAAGGAAAGAAACTAACCTTCTCTGCACCTACCACAGCTAGACATTTTACATGTATTAATTTCATCATCTCAATGATGCTATGAGAAACCATTTATATTCCTGTTTCATGGGTGAAGAAACAGGCTCTTGGAGATTAAGAGGCTTATACAGGGTCAGAAGCAGAACCGGGACGCAGTTAGAGTAATGAGCATTTGTACTGTGAGCAGTCATCTGGGATATTCTCGTAGTAGTGAACTAGGAGAATGAAAGGATTGCTTGAAACAGTGGCATAGAAATTAATATTTATTACATATGAACAGTGATCCTTCATTAATTTAAATTACTGCAGAGAAAGATACTATAAGTTATCTAAAATGGATATGGTATATTAATGTCCTAAATGTTGCCTAGTAGATAAATTTTAATTCATTACCAATCAATATTCTGCATTAATTTAAAAGTCTTTTCCTCTGACCTTAAAATACAGATAAAATATTATATTTTTCTAATAGCTTTTTCAAAAGAGTAATAAATTCAGATCATTGCTTATATAAAAGTCCCCACATTTTGAAATTACAAATGCCTTAGTATCTATTTTTTTTTTTTTTACCTCAGGAAATAATATTTGAACTATACCAAGTATCCTCCAATTAAAGCTCTAAGCATTTATATTTGGGTAAATATGTATATTTTAAAGACATCGTTCATTTTAATTCATCATGTAAAGTATACTATATGTCACTCAAACTGGTTCTTTAGTGAGAAGATGACCGTATCTTAGACAGCAACATATGGGTGTACCAATATCTTGTTCTAAGCTTTATATTAATAGTATGGAAATTGAAATTTATTAGAAACTTTGTTAAAAGTTTTTATCTGTCAAAAACTACTTTTTTGTGTTATTGTTCTTAATATTAAACTGTTCTCATTTTTAACTAATACTTGGTAGAATAATTGTTTGAATATGGATCACAGAAAATCAGAAGACATCAACAACTCTAAGAAAACATGCATAATTAAAAACATGTACACACATGCATGCCTGTGTGCTTGTGCCTGTGTGCGTGCACGCACACACACACACAGATTCAAGGCACCGTCCCCTCTTCAGAGTGAACTCATGGGTCTCAATGTGAAAAGTGGTGTAGTACAGGGATTAAGAGGTGAACTCTGGAGCCACACTCTGCATTTGAACCTTGGTTCTCACACTTACTAGCTCTGACAGTGGACAAGTTATTGAACCTCCACCTGCCTGAATTTCATCATCCAAAACATCTCTAACATCATAGGATTCTTGATGACCAAATTTAAAATACTTTGACCAGTGCCTTACACATGGTAAACATGGGGCAAGTGTTTAAGGGAAAAAATTCTGTCTCTATTTATATTCTTTTAGAAAATGGCATTTTTAGATCTTAAGTGTACAAACATTTATACTGAGCTAATGCTAAGGGCTAAAATGTACTGATACCACTTTCTAGAGAAACATTATCTCAAACAATGGTTTTCAAATTGTTTTCTAAGAATAGGATTCTGTGGAGTACTTGAGGAGGTCCCCAAAATGGTGCATTTGAAATTCAAGTTTTGTTTTGTTTTTAGAGACAGAGCGTGCACACATGTGTGCGCTCCCGTGCAAGTGGGGTGGGGGGAAGAGGGAGAGAGAGAATCTCAAACAGGCTCCAAGCTCAGTGCGAGTCTGACGCAGGGCCCCATCCCACGACCCTGAGATCACAACTCAAACGGAAATCAAGAGTCTGACACCCAACTGACTGATCCACCCAGGTGACCCTGAAATTCAAGTTTTCATAATTTTCAAAATGTCACCTGGCTCAATTAAATGCCATACAAGATTCAGAACTCATCTCTTTTCCCCATGACAGTATCTATCATAATAAAAAGAGAAATATTATGTCAAATTGTGAAATTGCATCAAATTGTATTATACTATACACTTTAAAATAAGACTTAGTCTTGCCTGACTTATAAAATTATGATCAAGAATGCAAGGGGTTGGTGGATATTGAGATTTAACTTAGGAAAAAAAAATTTCTACTACTCTCAAACCACATCAACAATTTAACTGAAAAGTTTCCTAAGAGTCCAATTCTCTAGTAATTAAAGTAACTGTTACCATTTTCAGCTACTGATCTGTGAATCAGGATTTTCTTTATACTGAACAGTAAAAACGAAACACAAAGATAATCTGGGTGTTCTTTAAAACAGACTTGTTCTTCTACATTGATTTTTATAATAAATACATGCTACAAACTTGAACTTAAAATAAATTCAAGGTAAGTTTATAATAAACTTGAGTTTCTATTTGCCTCAAGTATTGAGGTTTTTGTAAGGTTTCATTTGAAAGAGAGATTCTACTGCCAAAAATATTTGCCAGCCAGTGGCTTAAAAGTAGCCCGAGCAATTGGAATTCTAAATAAAGTTTCTTTCTCTCAAACATGGTAGAAAAAAAAATTTTAACACTGAAATTTTCAAGATACAGGATGTAACTCATAAAACATTCAAACAAGTTCTTCTCTAAAGAAACAACTATATTTTACATTAGGAAGCATTATAAAATAAATTAAAATAACAAAAACAGTAGTTAATCTAGGCTTTTCATTTTGTAGATTAAAAAACTGAGGCACAGAGAAATGATTTATTCTAAATCATAAAGGAGTAGTAGAGAAAAGATGCATAGTTATTTTTTTTCAATCAACTGAATACTTTTTAAAAAAAACAACATGATTTCTTTTTTTTTCAGATTCTGGGTATGTACCTAAAAATGGAAACCAACAAAATATTTTAAAATATTGCTACTTCATTTTAAAGCAAGCTTAGAGGGGCGCCTGGGTGGCTCAGTTGGTTAAGCGTCTGCCTTCGGCTCAGGTCATAATCCCAGGATCCTGGCATCGAGCCCCACATGGGGCTCCTTGCTCTGCAGGGAGTCTGCTTCTCCCTCTCCCTCTGCCTGCCACTCCCCTGCCTGTGCTCTCTCCCTTGCTCTCTCACTGTCAAATAAATAAATAAATAAATAAATAAATAAATAAATCTTAAAGAAAAACAAAGCAAGTTTAGAAAAGTGCTGTTTGATAGACTAACACATCCTCTTCTTGGGGGTGATTAAAGCACCATTGCATCTAAGTGGTACCAGAACATTTTTTGATAAGGTTGTACACTTCAGGTGATGTTCTAGGTACCAAGCTAGGTGTAAGGAACAAAAAGTCAGACCAGGTCACTGAACACCAAGATCTGCTATAAGAGATGGACCAGTAAATAACAACAACAACAGAGTGGTTCCTGCTGTAATACAATCATACACAAATTCTGCACAGTGAAATGCTGAGAATGGAATGGACAGTTTGCACAGGGGGGATGAAGTGTTCCAGGGAAGACTTTTGAGTAAGTTTCAAGGATGCTGAATTTGCCAGGTACACAAGTGGGGAAACAACACTCTAAGACAGATGGAATGAGTTAAAAGAGAATGGGAGTATGAAACAAAATGTATTTTTCACAAATAGGTTAGTTTTTTAAAAAATATTTTATTTATTTGAAAGAGAGAGAGAGAGAGAACATGAGCAGGGGGAAGGGCAGAGGGAGAAGCAGACTCTGCATTGAGCAGGGAGCCCACCATGGGGCTCGATCTCAGGACCCTGGGATCACGACCTGAGCCAAAGGCAGATGCTTAACCAACTGAGTCACCCAGGCGCCCCTCAAATAGGATAGTTGTGCTGGAGTGTAATAGGAACAGGTAGAGGAGAGGGGAGTGGAGAGATGTGGACAGAGGCAGGACCATAAAGGAGGCTTAGTCACGTAAGCTACTGAAAGCTTTTAAGCAGGAAGGTGACATGGTCCTATTTGTATTTTAGGTAGAACATTAGTAAGTCTCTAAAATGAAGGACGAAAGGGAGAGAGTTAATATTAGGGGCAAAGGAACCAGTTTGGGAGATACCCCAACAGAACCGTTAAAATCACAAAGTAGATATATTGTACTTTCAAAATTAAATGTCTTAATAATTAGTAGATGAGAGATCTTCAGCTTCTGATATAATTCTTTGATTGTCCCAGTGTCAAATTCAATAAATTGTACCTTAGATGGGCTAAAGACTTACTTCTTGTAAGAGAGCAAGAGACGGTGAGAAAGTAAGATATTTCCATGCCTAGAAGTTAGAGCTGATGTAGTTTTAGAAATTAGATTTTAGAGAAGGCAGCTATTCTTTTGTGCTGTTAGAAATAAATATTTCTAGCCAGAAACAAAGGCTAGGAAATATGCCAGTGAACAAGAATTAGATCAATGAACTAATTCCAGAAATTTTAACTGAAGGGTCAAAACTGAGAAGATACTGTTAGTTTTCTCTCTTTTTTCTCATTTACTAGATTCTTTGGTGACTGACTCTGCTACCAAAGAATGAGGAAAGATATGTAGTGACAAATTTTGAAGTTCTTTCTTTAGCTAAACAAATGAAGGGAAGGCTGTGGAGATCAGATACATTTTAAAAAGTGAGTTTCTTTTTTTTTTTTTTTAAAGATTTTATTTATTTATTCGACAGGGATAGAGACAGCCAGCGAGAGAGGGAACACAAGCAGGGGGAGTGGGAGAGGAAGAAGCAGGCTCATCGTGGAGGAGCCTGACGTGGGGCTCGATCCCAGAACACCCGGATCACTCCCTGAGCCGAAGGCAGACACTTAACCGCTGTGCCACCCAGGCACCCCTAAAAAGCGAGTTTCTATTTCTCTATCTTATCACTTGCAACAGTGCTAAAAACATAAAACGTAGGACATAACTAATAGGTCCTGAAGAACCAAGACCTTAGGTCATAAAGTATAAAAGTTTTACTAATATTTCCTCATTTTTCTTTTACCAATCGATCAATACAATTCTACATATAATTTTAAGTCTCTTTTAACTTTGATTCTTTCCCCTTTCTGGAAATGATGATAAAGCATTTTAAGGGAGTAAAGGTAGGCAACAAACAACTTTTACTTAATAACCACATAGGGCTTCCTTTTATGGAAGAAAGGCCTTTGATATGTGTTTAGTCTCTGAGTTACCAAGAGTTATTGGTGATGGTTCTGTCCAAATCTGTTAACTCCAGTTAGACTAGACAAGAGCCAAGGGAGCACCTTTCTAAATCCATTTCAGTTTCCAGCAGTTTACCAAGATAGGAAAAAAGTAAAAGTAAAGATAAGTCAGTAGAAGAAATGGAAGGAATTATTTAGAAAACACTGAGAGGGCCTATACCACATTTAAAACACTATATGCTTTAAAGCTATATAAACCACCAACTTTTTACTATATTGAATATTTATATAAAACTTCTTCACTCAAAATAACTTGAAATTTATAATATCTGCACATTAGAATGACAACCTAACATGGTGAGTTATTTATATTTAGAACTACAATAAAAAAGAGACTATTTTAAAGTCTGCATCACTCTGAAAGTTTTTCTCTTTTGGGATTTTGTGTATTTTTTTAATGCATATTTTTAAGTTAGGCGATATACCTCAATAAATTTGGTTTATTGTGTTTTAAATGGAATTTTAAATATTTCCTTACTTTCCACTTAGTACTGCCACACCAACTGTACTCCTGGGGGTGGACATAGTAGCGACAAAATTCCACTGGCGAGCCTGCGGGTCCCATCTTTCCACTGTATTCAGATAGCTCCAGCCATCATGTCCTCCGACTGCATACATGGGGCCTTCCAATACAGCCACACCTACAAGGAGACAGGAAAGGAGCAATGACTTCAGATTTGCTTCTAAGTCTTAAAGATCACATTTTAATTGAAATAAAAATATACAGTTTACCACCCATGTTTTCATCTATGAGCTTTATGGTTCCAGGTCTTATGTTCAAGTCTTTAACCCGTTTTGAGTTTATTTTTGTGTTTGCTGTAAGGTAACAGTCCACTTTCATTCTTTTGCATGTGACTATCCAGTTTTCCCAGCACCATTTATTGAAGACTGTCCTTTCCCCATTGTATACTCTTGGCTCCTTTGTTGTAAATTAGTTGACCACATATGCATGGTTTTATTTCTGGACTCTATTCTGTTCCATTGATCTGGGTGTCTGCTTTTTTTTTTTTTTTTAAGATTTTATTTATTTATTTGACAGATATAGAGACAGCCAGCGAGAGAGGGAACACAAGCAGGGGGAGTGGGAGAGGAAGAAGCAGGCTCATAGCGGAGGAGCCTGATGTGGGGCTCGATCCCATAACGCCGGGATCACGCCCTGAGCCGAAGGCAGACGCTTAACCGCTGTGCCACCCAGGCGCCCCTGGGTGTCTGCTTTTAAGCCAAATACCATAATGTCTTAGTTATTATAGCTTCATAGAATAGTTTGAAATCAGGGAGTGTGATGCCTCCAGCTTTGTTGTTCTTTCTCAAGTTTGCTTTGTTATTCTTTTTTGTTTTCTTTTGATTTTTTTGTGGCTTCATACAAATTTTAGGATTATTTGTTCTATTTCTTTGAAAAATGTCCCTGACATTTTGATAGGGATTGCACTGAATTGGCAGATTGCTTTGGGTAATACAGTGAAGCTCACACATGCAAATTTAATTAAGGAAACATTTACGGTAAAGATACCTGGTTTCCTTCTAGCTCTTCTTGGTTGGTAGGTGGGTGGGTGAGGAGGGAAAGCAGTACTACAGCTCTGTTCTAGTAAGTTTCAGAGTTCCAACAGTCAGAAGTTATTTAAAACTATACAAGATGCACACATTGCCATATTTAAAAGATTTTTCAATAATTCAGATTTAAGATATATCTGAAAAATCATTTTTATTCCTTTCCCCCTATTAATTCAAATTCATGAGATTTTACTGTAGTTAGACTTGATACCACAATCTATTGGTATGATTCATTACCAGGGAACCAAGCCAGATTCATTTGTTCCCTTACTCAACAAACATCTATTTAGTTTTTATTAAGAGCCAAGCACTTAATAGAAGATAACAGATAAGGGCCCTGCCATCATGGACCTAATATTTTAGTCAGGAAACAGGCAAATATATTTCAGGTATTAGCAAGTGCTAATAAGAAAAATGGAACTGAGTAGAAGGGTAGGGAGGGTCAGGGGAGACCTCTTGGAAAAAGTGACATTTGAACAAAAATGTGAATGAAGTTAAGAAACCAGACATAGAGATATCTGAGAGAAGAGAAAGTGAAGGGAACAGTATGTACAAACTACACACAGACACGCACATATATAGTCCCAAATATATAATAAATACATCCAATTAAGTGTGTATGTGCATGTAATTAATGAAAGAGCTGGAAGAAAAATTGATAGGTCCATCTAGTTCAACTCCTTAAACAATATCTTTGAAAATAAATTTTAGCAGTAGAATCACTTCTTCAAAATGAAATCTTTATTTAATTCTCACATGTAAGAGATAAAAGGAGTGTTTCCTATGTAAGAGTTTCTTTTATAAGTTCAAATTTGTAACATTGATTTATTATAAGGTAAATAAGTAAGAACAAGAATGACAGAAAGATTTGGGGAAAAAAAACTTCAAGAAGACATTTGAATCATATGATCATTCTCCTTGAACTTGCTTCAATAAAGCATTTTATATGGTACCTAGAATTACTGACAATATTCTACGCACAATCTAATCTGCATAAAACATAGCTGGATTATGGGCATTCTCATTCTATGTACATAAGAATTTACCTTAAGTTAAAGTTAAATTTCTTTTCTCCATCATGAGGGAAAGTATGCAGGTGAATTACGCTGTTGATCCTAGATTTTATGGTCAACCCAAGTTTTAAGTCATATTCATGCTGATTTTAAGATACATTCCCAATAAGTTGATTTTACGGACTCAGGATTATTACTTTAGTTTTGTTAAATTTCATATAGTTAATTTTAAGCTCCCCTCTCAGTTCCTTACCCATAACCCTCTGGTTTTACTTCCTTACCAAACTTGAAACTTAAGATCACCTTGAACTGAAACCTAATTGCAAATAGTAGCATCACTCGCTGCTTTGATTTTTTTGCTATACCCACTGTCAGACCAATTTTCATCCCTAGATAATTTTCATTACTGGCTATTGGCTTTTTTTTTGGCAGCCTCTACTCTGGTGCTCAGCATTAATAAATTCAATGTAGTACGAAGGCATGCTATCTAAACTGAACTATGACTTCATTGCTACTCATCCATCTTTTAATTCATCTTTTATGGTGAACTATCAAATTCTTTATTGCAACTAATTTAAACTTTTTCCAAATTGTGATACATTGACAATATGGTCACAAATTCTTCCTATCACTGAATGCACACCTATTTTCATGTGACTGTTTAGCTCCTCCCACCAAGAAGAGTAGTGTCCATCAAAAGATGAATGGATAAGAAAGATGTGGTATCTTTCACACACACACACACACACACACACACACACACACACACACACACACACATTACATTATGAAAATGATGAGATCATGCATTTGAGATAACATGAATGGACTTAGCGGGTATTATGCTAAGTGAAATAAGGCAGACTAAGAAAGACAAATGCCATATGATTCCATTCATAAATGGCACCTAAAAAATGAATAAACAAAGAACAGAATCAGAACTATAAATACAGAGGACAAACTCATGGTTGCCAGATGGGAGGGTATGGGACGTTGGGCAAAATGGATGAAGGGGAGAGGAAGATACAGGCTTCCAGTTATGGAATGAGTAGGTCATGGGAAGAAAAGGCAGAGCATAAGGAATACAGTCAATAATATTGAAATAAGAATGTATAATGGGACAGATGGTAGCTATACTTGTGGTGAACACAGCATAATGTGTAAACTTGCCAAATCGCTGAGCTGTACACCTGAAACCAATGTAACATTGTGTATCAACTAGACTCAAATAAATATAAATATGAATATAAACAGAAATACATATATACATACAGAAGAACAGTCTTTTTCTCTACTCTTTGAATCTGGGCTTGCCCATGTGACATGTTTTGGCCAGTGCAACATTAGCAAACATGAGGCAGGCAGAAGCTTGAAAAGTCTTTGGGCACTGTGGCTTGCCTTCTCTTGCTGCTTTTTGAAACCCCGTGACTGCCACCATGTGAAGAAGCCTGACTAGCGTTCTGAATGATTAGAGGCATGTGGCCCGGTTGTCTCTGTTGCCCAGGCCAACAACCTGCCTACCACTTACACATGTGAATAAGGCTATCCACCATCACCTAGCTGACCTGCCAGCCCACCGGAGATCCATGAGAAAACCCAGCAGAAATCATCCAAGGCAGCCTGGACCAGAAGAATGGCTCAGCTGACCCACAGATCCATGAGCTAAATATATGGTTGTTTTAACCTCTGACTTTTGGAGTATCTGTTATGCAGCAAAAGCTAGGGTGATACAGATCATGTCAAGCCCCATCTAATTTTATTTCAAAAAAGATAGGTCATGTGATACAAGACCCCAAATTATCTTCTGTCATCTCAGAGTGAGCCATCAGTTCCTTCAGAGTAAAGACAGTGTCCCCTTCATCTTTGTATACCTACTGAGCAAAGAGTATGGCACACAGTTCATGCCATCAATGTCAGTTCAGTGAAGTATTGAATAAAAGAATGAAAATTCTCTAACATTATAGTCTCTGTGCCACCTCAAGATTTCTCTGGGTTTTTACTCATTTCTGCTTAAAAACTAGGGGCTATAGATGAAAAACGATAATGCTAAAGATTTTTAAATAAGCATTCCAATCAGGTTAGGTTAACACTGATTGTCAACACAGAACACATATTTTAAAAGGTGGCCATCATGCTATAATAAAATCCTTAAATACCCACATTTCTACTTGAGCTGGTTGCTGTTACATTTATGTATATGCTTGTTTTTCCTGATTCTGCTTCTCAGTTAAGGAGCATGAGAAGGAATGCTTGGTGACTGATTGTTGCTGACTCAGCAGCTGCCACGATGGTCTTTTTCTGCCTGGTACAGAATGTAAAAATGGTGTGGAAGCCTAATGTATGATATCATGAATGAACCTGCATAGTTATACTCACCAAGACCATGCCTGTGGGTGGACATAGGAGGCATCACACTCCAGGTTTTTGTTTTGGGATTGTAGCATTCTACAGTGTTCAAAGTCTTCAGTCCATCTCTTCCTCCAACCACATACAGTTTGTCATCTAACACTGCAACACCAAACTGTAGCCTCCTCCCATTCATATTTGCTACAGGAGTCCACATATTTGTACGAAGATCATACTTTTCAATGCTTGTTGCTCCTTAAGAGTATATATAGAAGTTATGTAAATAAAAATTTTACCATGTTTGCATATTTTATGAATTTATACATATAAAAGTATAACTTTATTAGCATTGACAATAATACTTTTATTATATTTCAGTGAGCTCCTGCATGGTCAGGCCCCTGCTTATATCTCTGACCTCATCTACTATTCTCTAGGACATACACAAGGTTCTGTATTAAAAGGTCAAGTGAGAAAGGATTATTTGTAACAGCTAGAAGTGGGAGGAAAAGCAGGGTAGGTTAGCGTCATGGAAGCCAAAGGAAAAAAATTGTAGCAGGTAGTTTTGAAGGAAGATGGTGGCAGAATAGGAGAACTCTAGGCTCGCCTCATCCCACAATTACAACTAGATAACTATCAAATCCTAAACATCCCAGGAATGAATGTGAAGACTGACAGAACAAACTCCACAACTAAAGGTAGGGAAGAGGTCATACTGAAGATGGTAGGAAGTGTGGAGACATAGCTTGGGAGAGAAACAGATCATGGCTAATGCAGTGAGGAGGGAGCCATGGTCTTGGAGAAGGGTAGGAGACAAACTAGCACACAGGGGAGTGCATGGAGAAAACGAATCCTCTTAGCAATTGGCTTGGCAAGTAAGAGGGCCTGTATTTCATTAATTCTTGCAACCCGTGGGGCTTAAAGCCTGGAGTTTTAAAAGTCAGCATGCTTGGCTCTGGGAGAGCTTGGAGGACATTGGGGCTGCTCCGAAAAAAGAGGCAGGGGAAACAGACTATGAACATAAAGCACGGAAACAATGATCTGAAGAGCACCTGGGGCACACAGTGGGGAGGTTAGCTGCTCATATTGGAGCATGTCCCAGGGAGGCAGCATTCATGGAGACCCCTCAGGGAACAAAGGAACTGGCAGGTGCCATCTCCCCTCTCCTGCTCCTCAGCATAAGCACAAGGCCAGCTGCAGGAACCAGTGCAGCGCCAACACTCACCACTACCTTGCTTACACCAAGCCTTATTCCTTCAACTCCAGTGGAACTGCCCTTCCCAGTCACACTTGCCTTAGTCCCAGCACAGCAGACCCCTTGCCCAGAAGACCAGCCCAAACCCCTGCCAACACCATGTCTGTCAACTGAGGAGTTTTGTGAGGCCTCAGTTCCAATGGCAGTGGTGACAGGTCTCATTTCACAAGCATACCAGAGCACACCTAGTTAAAATGCACCACCTTCAGGTCAGGGACCAAACACTGCCCACGACAAGCAAGGAGAGCCTCTGAGGACAACTGGTCTGAAGGATAAAGTGGCCAGGCCACAATAGCAGAGTACAAAGAGCACACACTGGAGACACTCCAGAAAGTACCAGTCCCTAGGGAACAGGGGACACTACACTGCAGGGCAATATAAGACCTCTTCTTCATAAAGCCATGATCTTCAAGAACAGGAGATATAGCTAACTTTCCTAACATGGAGAAAGAGGGAGACGTAGATAAAACATAGAACTTAGACAAAATGAGAAGACAGAGGAATCTGACCCAAAAGAAAGAACAAGATAAGGCCACAGCTGGAGATCTAAGCAAAACAGATATAAGTAATGTGCCTGATGGAGAATTTATAGCAATTATCATAAGGATATTCACTGGACTTGAGAAAGAAGTGGAGGACATCAGTGAGACTGAGGATAAACTTAGGGAACTCAATGACTCCATCAAACATAATTAACATTTGTATTATAGGAGTCCCAGAAGAAGAGACAGAAAGGTGGCAGGGAATTTATTGGAAGAAATAATAGCTGAAAACCGCCCTAATCTGGAGAAGGAAACAGATATCCGGATTCAGGAAACACAGAGACTAACAAAATCAACAAAAGCAGATACATACTAAAACATATTGTAATTAAAATGGCAAAATATAGTCCAGGCCAATATCCCTGATGAACACAGATGCAAAAATTCTCAACAAAACACTAGCAAATTGAATACAGCAATACATTAAAAAAATCATTCACCATGATCCAGTGGGATCTATTCCTGGGTTGTAAAGGTGGTTCAATATTCATAAATCAACCAACATGATACATTGCATCACTAAGAGAAAGTGTAAGAACTACACGATCATTTCTTTTCTTTCTTTCTTTCTTTCTTTCTTTTTTTCTTTTTTTTTTTAGAGAGAGAGAGAGCTGGTGCGTGAGTGAGTAGGGGGTGGGGAAGAGAGAGGGAGAGTGAGAATCTCAAGCAGGCTCCATGTCCAGGGTGAAGCATGATGTAGGCCTCAATCTCACAACCCTGAACCAAAATCAAGTGTCAGACACTTAACTGACTGAGCCATACAGGTGCCCCATGATCATTTCAATAGACGTATAAAAAGCATTTGACAAAGTACAGCATTCATTCATGACAAAGACCCTCAACAAAGTAGGTTTAGAGGGAACATATCTCAACACAATAAAGGCCATAGCTAACATTATGCTCAATGGGGAAAAACTGAGAGCCTTTGCCCTAAGGTCAGAAATAAGACGAGGATGTCTAGTCTCACCAATTTTATTCAACATAAAAGTGGAAGTCCTAGCCACAGCAATCAGACAACAGAAAGAAATAAAAGGCATCCAAATTGGCAAAGAAGAAGCAAAAGTTCACTATTTGCAGATGACATGATACTATATATAGAAAACCCGAAAGACTGCACCAAAAAACTGTTAGAAGTGATAAATGTATTCAGTAACAGGATATAAAATCAATCTACAGAAATCTATTGCATTTCTACACACCAATAATGGAGAAAGAGAAATTAAGAAAACAATCCTATTTACAATTACACCAAAATTATTAAGATACCTAGGAATAATTCTAACCAAAGAGGTGAAAGACCCGTACTTTGAAAACTATAAAACACTGATGAAAGAAACTGAAGATGACACAAAGAAATGGAAAGACATTCCATGCTTACGGATTAGAAGACCAAATATTACAAAACGTCCACAAAGCAAGCTACACATTTATTTATCTATCTGTCTGTCTGTCTGTCTGTTTTTTTTTTAAGTAGGCTTCACACCCAGCATGGAGCCCAACACAGGGCTTGAACTCATGACCCTGAGATCAAGACATGAGCTTACAGCAAGAGTCGGACACTTAACTGACTGAGGCAGTGAGGTGCCCCTACCTATTTAGCTATTTTTAAGTAAGCTCTATGCCCAGTGTAGGGCTTGAACTTACAACCCCAAGATCAAGAGTCACATGCTCTACTGTCTGAGCCAGCCAGGCACCTCAATCTATTCATTTAATAGCCAGGCACCGGCAATCTATACATTTAATGCAATGCAATTCCTCTCAAAATACCAACAGCATTTTTCACACAACTAGAACAAACAATCCCAAAATTTGTATGGAACCACAGAAGACCCCAAATAGCCAAAGCAACCCTGAAAAAGCAAAGCAAAGCTGGAGGCATCACAATTCCAGACTTCAAGTTATATTACAAAGCTGTAGTGATCAAAACAGTATGGTACTGGTACAAAAAAATACACATAGGTCAGTAAAACAAAATAGAAAATCCAGAAATAACCCCACAATTACATGGTCAATTAATCTTTGACAAAGCAGGCAAGAATATCCAATGGGAAATAGGCAGTCTCTTCAACAAATGGTGATGGGAAAACTGGACAGCAACATGCAAAAAAATGAAACTGGACCACTTTCTTACACCATATGGAAAAATAAATTCAAAGTGGTTGAAAAACCTAAATGTGAGACCTGAAACCATAAAAATCCTAGAAGAGAGCACAGGTGGTAATTTCTCTGACATTGGCCATAGCAACGTTTTTCTAGATAGGTTCCCTAAGGCAAGGGAAACAAAAGCAAAAATAAACTGTTAGGACTACATTAAAATAAAAAGCTTCTGCACAGCAAAGGAAACAATTAACAAAACTAAAAGGCAACCTACGGAGTGGGAGAAGATATTTGTAAATGACATATCTGATAAAGGGTGACTATCCAAAATATATAAAGAACTTACATAACTCAACACCCCAAAACCAAATAATCCAATTAAAAAATGGACAGAAAACATGAACAGACATTTTTCCAAAAAAGGCAGCCAGATGGCCAACAGACACATGAAAAGATGCTCATCATCACTGACCATCAGGGAAATGCAAATCAAAACAACGAGATACCATCTCACACCTGTCAGAATGACTAAAATCAACAACAGAAGAAACAACAGGTGTTGGTGAGGATATGGAGAAAGGAGAATCCTCTTGCACTCTTGGTGGGAATGCAAACTGGTGCAGCCATTCTGGAAAACAGTATGAAGGTTCTTCAAAAGGTTAAAAATAGAACTACCTTAAGATCCAACAATTGCAGTATTGGGTATTTACCCAAAGAATACAAAAGCACTAATTCAGGGGCACCTGGGTGGCTCAGTTAGTTAAGCCACTGATTCTTGATCTCAGCTCAGGTCTTGATCTCTAGGTCATGACTTCAATCTCCATGTTGGGCTCCATGCTGGTGTGGAGTCTACTTTAAAAAAAAAGCACTAAGTCAAAGGGATACATGCACACCTATGTTTACAGCAGCATTATTTATGATAGCCAAGATATAGAAGCAACCTGAATGTACCTGGATTGATGAATGGATAAAGAAGCTATGATATATATATATATAATGAAATATTACTCAGCTGTAAAAAAGAATGAAATCTTGCCATTGCAATAACAAGGATAGTGCTAGAGTGAAATAAGTCAGTCAGAGAAAGACAAATACCATATGATTTCATTCATACGTGGAATTTAATAAAAACAAAACAAATGAACATAATGAGGGAAAAGAAAAGAGAGTAAAACCAAGAAACAGACTCTTAACTATAGATAACAAAACTGATGGTTACCAGAGGGGAGGTAGGTGAGGGATGGGTGAAATAAGTGATGGGGATTAAGGAGTGCACTTGTCATAATGAGCACCAGGTGATTAAAATAAAAACTTAGGTCATGATCCTGGGGTCCCGGGATTCAGCCCTGTAGGGGTCCTGGGATCAGCACGCATCTGGGGGAAGGGGGGATCTCTGGTTTTGCTTTATTTCATTTTATTTTATTTTATTTTATTTTTTAAAGATTTTATTTATTTAATTGACAGAAAGACAGCCAGCAAGACAGGGAACACAAGCAGGGGGAGTGGGAGAGGAAGAAGCAGGCTCCCAGCGGAGGAGCCTGATACAGGGCTCAATCCCAGAATGCTGGGATCACGCCCTGAGCCGAAGGCAGACGCTTAACGACTGAGCCACCCAGGCGCCCCTCTGGTTTTGCTTTTAAAACTGGATAAACTTGAGTTTGCTCACATGCTAATGGGAAGGATCTAGTTCCTCAGGAGGCAGGAAAGGGCAATGTCAGAACACAGGTGTGGGCTGGCTTTCCTAGGAGGAGGGAGGGGATACACATTCTATTGAAAGCTGGAAGGACAAGAGCATGAGTGCAGATCATGAACTATGGAAACTATGAGTGTGGGAAAACTGGGAGTAACCATCTGGTCCTGTCGACCTTTTTTTAAGAATTAGAAGATTCCAGGGGCGCCTGGGTGGCTCAATTGGTTAAGTGCCCGACTCTTGGTTTCAGGTCAGGTCATGATCTCAGGGCTGTGCGATTGAGCCCTGCATCGGACTCTGCACTCAGATTCTCTTTCTGGCTGCCTCCCCCTCACTCTCTCTCTCTCTCAAATAAAGAAAGAAAATCTTAAAAAAAAAAAAAAAGAATTAAAAGATTCCAGGAACTCTTTCGTTTCCTTTATGAAGTGAAAAAAAAAAAAATTAAAGCCCCACCCCTCTAAAACAACCCAACCTCCATTTATGAAGCGTTCAATTAGAATCTATTTTACTTCTCTCTAAGCGTCTAGCACAGCATGCAATCAGAGCTATCTTCATAGAATTAAAATCAGGACAAATATTTATTCTAAACTATTTGTTATAATTAGTTCATCAGAGCACTAATACTAATGATACTCTCCTAAAGTGTAGAAAGTTTTGTTTTTTATATATATATATATATATATATTTTCCTCATATGTTACAGTTGTTGTTGTTTTTTTTTAATTTACCCTACAAAATTCTTAAGTTATTTGGGATAGATTCCAAGTCTTTTTCCACCTCTGTATTTTCTTTTTTTAAGATCTTACATTTCAGTAATCTCTACGCCCAATGTGGGGCTTGAACTCACAACCCCAAGATCAAGAGCCGCACACTCCACCGACCAAACCAGCCAGGCACCCCACCATCTCTGTATTTTTCACAGCAACAGAGTTCCTTATATGTAGCAGCTGTTCAAAATATGTTTTGAGCTTGAATAATCTTTCTTTATAATCTTTAGGTATAATGAGATTTTATTCATACGCTCAGATTATTTTATGTAATAGTATACTTTATTCATGACTCTAAATTTGATCCTTAAAAACGTCTTCATTCTGTCAAATAAAAAGGCAATGCTAATCATTTTTCCTCACTAATGAGTTTAAGGAATATATTTTTCATTCTAAATTATTTTACTTCCAGTTCATTAAGCAGTATCATAGTTCTATGAATTGGTGACTAAAATTTCCTTTGCTAACACCAAACATAACTCTTTTTTTTTTAACACTCACTTTTCAAATTTTATTCATAACCATTGAATATGTGCATGAGAATGCAAATACATTATCACTAGGAAGATAATCTAAATAGCTAAGCAACAGACACGGTATAAACAACTGCAACACAATGATATTACTGAACAAGTCAAAGCATAAGCTTTTATGACATTTTTGCAAAAAAATGGATATTTTTATGGGGTACTTTGTATAATATTTAATTTTTTAAAAAGATTTATTTATTTATTTTGGGGGGGAGAGGGAGAGAGAGAATCCCAAGCCAACTCCCAGTTGAGACACTTAACCAGCTGAGTCACCCAGGCACCCCTATAATATTTAACTTTAAAGGAGGTAATACTGTTATCAAGGCTGTTGAACAGTGTCCCCCCAATCCATGTTTACCCAGAACCTCAGAAGATAAACTATTTTGAAAATGGGGTTTTTGTAGATGTAACTAGTTAAGATGGAAACATGTTATTGAAAAGTATGTTTGTGTGAGCAAACATAATTCTTCAAAAAACCCCAAATATCCCCAAATAACAAATTCCTAATAATTACAAAATTCTATATAAAACCTTAGAACTTCCCTGACTTATACTAAATAAAAGATTAACCTTTTAAAAAGTAAGCAGAAATATATTCTAACTTTTTCTTACTGGCTATTTAGGAACATTTCCAGCTTATTTGTTGGGCCCTATACTAAGATATATGAAGGGGGCCAAGAACCCAATGATCAGACTGCCATCCACTTAATGCAAATTGCTCTTCATTATAAAGACTTTGGGTACAAAAGAAACTAAGGCGGGGGAAGATAGCTTGAATCAGATGGAAGGTGAGCGCAACTGGCATCTAGGAAAGACTTAGAAATAAAGTTGGTCAAGTAATAATGGCCAGATTACAGAAAGTCTTGGAAGCTAGAAAGAGGAATTGACATCTTATGTGGTAAGGAATGAAGACCACTGCAGTTTTTGAGCAGAGCAGTGCATGCTAACAGAAGAGGTAATGAAGCAGAGAGTGTAGTCTCCAGAGTCAATGCCTGCTTTGAATCCTGATTCCATCACTAATTAGCTGTGTACTCCTGGGAAAGACAGTTAACTCTTCTAAGTACAGGCATCCTAGGGCAATAACAACATTAGCTCTTAGAGTTATTATGAACATGAGATTAAAAACGATAGGTGAAGCACTTAACGTAATGCCTGGCCCATAGTAACAACACAAGGAATGCTATTCGTAGGAAGTGAACATGATCAAAAGACGTAGGCTCACAGGAGGCTACCCAGGAACTGGAAAGTAGCAACGGAAATTTAGAAGAACAAGACTCACTTGAAGGAAGATTGGTGATTGTTAGAAGATAAGATTGGAAGGGAAGGGAAGGGAAGGGAAGGGAAGGGAAGGGAAGGGAAGGGAAGGGAAGGGAAGGGAAGGGAGGAAATATATTATTTACTTTGGGTACCCCTTCTCACGCACGGGGAATTTTCCACTGTACAAAAGAGCTTTTTTGAGAGGCAGGAACCCCATCTCCCATAAAGCTGAAAAGACAGATGTTCATCCTCACTGTCCTTGGAAGTTTAGGGCCCAGGATTGCCCTAAAGCTAGTAAAATAGATACTTGAACCTAGGATTTAAAATCCAAGGCAGCATTATAAAGAAGGTGCAGTGGAGATAGTTCCTGCCTATTTCCCACGGCCTTCCTTATCTGCTTAAATGAGCCAGGGTTGGCCTCCGTTGATGCCACTGAAAAACGCTGAATTTCAGTTCCAAGTCCTCAAGTCTGGGAGACATGGTCAGAGAAGACCTGAACACAGAGTTTGAGACGAAAGCTGAACAGCAAACAGATCTTTCACACAAGTTGAAAATATGAGAATAAAAGCAACACAAGAGTACAAGCAATACAGAAATAACAATTAAAGCCCTGAAAAAGAGAGGGAAAGATGGAGAGGAAGAAGTGTTAGTAAGGCTACAAAGCCGAGCACCTGTTCCAGGCATATAGTAAATACTTAATAAGTATTTGCGGATTGACTACCTGGACTGTGGAGCTCTCCAGGAATTTCAAATATTTGTACTATAACTATCAGCTATTTAACTTTACATACTTCTGTACCATTCAGTGATCAAGCCTATATTTAGAACTTAAGTATCTATGAATACATAGTACCATATCATGTTATATGAGATAATATCTACATCTATACTTTGTTACCATGAAGCTAAACGTTAAATTACAATAAAACTCTTTTGATTAGTGCTCCTATTTTTATATTCTTCAAGGATATCACATGGAAAAGAAATCTTTAGATGTGAATAATGCATCGAGGGCTTCAGTCCTACAAATAATTCGAGAAATGGCAAACGACAACTTTCATTCATATGGCAAATATTTATTGATGCTGTCTATGTGCAAGGCACTCTTCTAGGCTCTGTGGGGATCTATTGTTGAAAAAAACAAGTTTCCTGCTTTCCAGAGCTTACTTGGGGGAAGGGAAGAAGTAGATAGATCCGGTGCTATGAAGAAACATAAGCAGAGGAACGAGATAGAAGGAGGTACGCACAAGATTAGAGAGTGATGGACAGGGGATGACTGGCCATGGAAGTCTTTTTTGGTTAAACTGATGTTTGGAGAGCTGACTGAATAATTTCTGCTAAGCATTCAAACATCAGGGCACAGAGCATTTCAGTGAGAGGGAACGGCTAATGTAATATCCCCGATGTGGGAGAATGTCTGGCTTGTTAGATGAACAAGGAGGCCAGTGGGGCTAGAACAGAAAGAGAGAGGGGAGAAGTAGAATGAGCTGAGCTCAGAGATATAGTCTCAAGTCAGGGAGGTGCTGTTAGGGGGATTGTAGGCTAATAGTACTAGGAATTCAGTGGAAAGGGAGATGAATGTACACTGAGAGATAACACACAGAAGGCTTCTAGCACTACCTGGCACAGAGTAGGAACTATACATGGTGTTTATTCCTATTACTGTTACTATTACTAACAACTGTTGCAAGACCAGTACAAAGAATTCCCAGAGACCCTTGACCCAGATTTCCCAAATGTGGGCATTCTACATTTGCTTTCGATGTATATGGTATATATACTTTTTTCGCCCGAACTGTTTAAGTTGTAGAAATGATGCTCTTGTACTCTTAATACTTCAATGTATCTTTCTCAAAACAAGAAACCCTGTTACGAAACCACAATACAATCATCAAAATCTGGAAGTTAACATTTATACAATGCTGTTATCTAATCTACAGACTTTATTTTGGATCTTATCATTTGTTCCAATTACGTTCCTTATAGCAGAAGAAATTCAAGATGATGCATGCCCTGTCTTTATTTGTATCAGTGTGGACTCAGGCATACTTATTGATTTAATAAATGATCATCTTTTATCATCATTATCTATTTTGGTGTTGAAATTATCCCAGATTTGGACAGTGGTGGCCCCTACAAACTGCCTTTTCTGGCCCTTGAACTATCTCCATTATTTGTTGAACACTTCCTTACTTTCTGGCTCTATAAGATGTTTTGGGTCTACCTTGTATTTTTCCAGTCTTGGAACCAGCCATTTCTCTAAAGAGCTTTCTGGCCATATGCGTTACTAATTAAAATTCCTCCCCCTCCACGTTCTGCCAAATAAAAGATTATTTAATACCTTTTGTTGAATCCATTCCTCCAACTGCAAATAATGTTCCAACCGTTGACTTTCTAGGTTTTGTCCGAGGGCTTTGTAACATGGGTCGTCTCTCCGGTAATAAATGGTACTTCATCGCTTCCATAATAAGTTTCTGACATTCTATATCATCCCGAAAAAGTGCATTATTTTCCATGTCTGCCAGGAACTAGAAAAGAATAGTGAGTATATATGCTGAATGAGCAAGAAAATAGTAATTAAAAGAATATATAGTTCACAAATGGAAAGGATCTCATTTAGAAAAAAAATCCAAGCCTGGACACATATTTTTACTAAAATATGCAATATTTACAAGATTTACATTCTAAATTTCATTGAGAAATATAAGCTGAAGAGGATCAGTGGTATGCTCTAATACCTGCATACTGCTTATCTTTGGGGAGTGGAGAAACTGGTGCTTCTTAAATCATCTTTTTTACTGCTTTTCTATACTGTCTAGATTTTCTAAAATAAGTCATTTTACTTTTTAAATTAGAAACGATTTTAACTGAAGAAGAGTAATCATAAATAGAAGTCGACTAATTTAGACTGCATTTACCTGACCTCTCTAAACAGAGCTCAAGGAACAACAGCAGGGGGACCTGGGCAACTCAGTGGTTAAGCATGTGACTCTTTATTTTGGCTCAGGTCATGATCTCAGAGTCACGAGATCGAGCCCTGAGATGGGTTCCATGCTAGGCAGTGAGTCTGCTTGAGATCCTCTCTCTCCGTCTCCTCCTGCCCCTCCCCACCTCTACAAAAAAAAAAAAAAAAGAACAACAGCAAAAACAACTTACCAGTTTCTTAAGAGGCAAAGAACTCTAAATGGTGATTATCCTAAAAGAATTTAAATCCGTCATGCTTCATTGAATCCCATTTTTAAAATTTATATAATTTAATGCAAATGCATAGATATGGTTTCATCCTGCCTTTTAAAAAATGATTTTCTTGTCTTATCAGATAAAGGGCTAGTATCCAAAATCTATAAAGAACTTATCAAACTCCACACCCAAAGAACAAATAATCCAATCAAGAAATGGGCAGAAGACATGAACAGACATTTCTCCAAAGAAGACACACAAATGGCCCAGAGACATATGAAAAAATGCTCCACATCACTTGGTATCAGGGAAATACAAATCAAAATCGCGATGAGATACCACCTCCCACTGGTCAGAATGGCTAAAGTTAACAACTCAGAAAATGACAGATGTTGGCGAGGATGCGAAGGAAGGGGAACCCTCATACACTCTTGGTGGGAATGTAAGCTGGTGCAGCCACTCTGGAAAACAGTATGGGGGTTCCTCAGAGAGTTGAAAATAGAGCTACCCTATGACCCAGCAATTGCACTACCAGGTATCTACCACAAAGATACAAACGTAGTGATCCGAAGGGGCACCTGCATCCCAATGTTCATAGCAGCAATGTCCACAATAGCCAAACTGTGGAAAGAGCCCAGATGTCCAAAAAGTTTGTGGCATTTCGAAACTGAGAACAGCATGCTAACAGCAAAAAAGCCAAATTAAGACATAAGTCTCAGGACCTAGGCCGGAGTATAAACTATGGTATTAATTACTCCATATCTTTTCTATGCACACAAAATATAGTTATACTTGCTACAGAAACCATTACCAAATGTGCACTGAGTTGGCTCATCTAGATTGATCTTAATGTTTATATTACTTCCGTTATATATAATTACTTTAGTCCTTTCTAAATAAAAATAAATGTGAAAAATTATAGAAAGTCAAGTCTTGGGAGATTTAATGGGTACTACAATTTGAAGTAAAATATATTCTTTTTTAAAAAAGATTTTATTTATTTATTTGAGAGAGAGAGATTGAGAACGAGTGGGAAGAGAAGCAGAGGGAGAAGCAGACTCCCTGTTGAGCAGGGAGCACGATGCAGGACTTGATCCCAGGACCCTGGGATCATGACCTGAGCCGAAGGCAGACGCTTAACTGACTGAGCCACCCAGGCGCCCTGAAGTAAAAGATATTCTTAAATACACTAATAGTCTCTATACTTTATGAATAAATGAGATTAATCATATTTAAGTAGAGAGATGAGAGTAATAGAAGGGAATATAAAGCACATTAATCCACATATCAGATTAATCAAATGGAAAGTACCAAAAATCATTTGGAAAACGATTCAGAAGGTACTGAAAGAGAACTAAAAACTATACTTCTTCTATACTCTGCCTTTAGGCGAACACTATGCCATCTCTGCCATTAGATAATGACAAATTACTTAAATGAAGGCATTTAGAAAAATGAAGAAACATTTTCAATGTGTACCTTTTTATCTTCACTCACATACTTGATCTCCATATGACCGTTTCTCTAAAACTGCCCCCTCCAATACTAACTAACGTAAAAAACAGAATGTGAATGATTTCTGAATTCTATAGGCTTGAAAAATGTTTTGGTATCAAAAACATGTAATTAAAAGAATGGTAAAGGTAAATACTGGCTCATTTTATATCTTTGACTTTCAGTAGAAAACAGTAATGAGAATTGAGAACAGAACAGTGAAGACCAAGATACTCTTTGCCTTAATTGACAGCACCTTCCTTAATCTCGTTGCACAAATCAGAATCATTCTGGATCCCTCTTTTTTTTGGTACCCTGCGCCTTTCAATTGGTCATTAAGTTGTATCAGTTCTACTTCCTAAGTAGCTCTTGAGTCTGGTAATTTCTCTACCTGCACTGCCAGAGAGCGCCTAATTCACTTGTCTGAATCCAAGTCTTCCTAATGGATTTCTACTTTGACCGCTCCAATCCAATCTTCACAATGCAGTTAGATCTTCCTAAATACAATAATTCTGCCATTCCCTACTTAAAACCCTTTAGTGCCTCCTCACTGCTTTGGGGCGAGGACGCAAACTCCTTGCCTCACTAGAGAGTCCTTGTCTCTCCACACTGCCCTTGTATGTCTGCACTCGAGCCACGCGAGCTCTCTTCAAATTCCAGCGCATGACACGTTTGCTCATGACTCCATAACCAGGTGCAATCTCCTGTCTCTCCTGGGCTATCATGCCCCCTCTTCTGGGCAGCTACTCAGGATGCAGACCCAGTGACACTTGAGAAAGTTCTCCCAGCTTCCCCACCATCAGCCCAGGCAGGCTACTCCAGTTCCTTTCATAATGCCATGTTCCTGTATCTGTCATTGCCTTCCTCTCCTTATACGGTAGTCACAAATCTATTTTTTAATTTATTTCTTCTTCCACTGGATATACCTCCCCTGACCGAGCAATTTTACACATAGTATGTTCAAGAGGCTGACCGGTTCAGTGAAAAAGGCAGAGAACTGAACTTGGGTTCAAGATCTCCCTCTGTCTCTTATTAGCTCTATGATGTTAGCCGAGTAGCAAAGGCAAATAAAACTACAATGTAGAAGGACAGGAATTCCTGCAATCGCTTTATGATCTTGAGCATATGGTTTTACTTTTTTGGTCTGTTACTTCGTTTGTACAACAGGTGTTAGGCTAAATGACTGCCTTTCAACTCTGAGGTCTTATGGTTATGATTATCAGCAGTACCTGGGTAACAGAAATGTTAAACGTCTCTCGGAATCATGCAAATATCGTATCATAAATATTGGAAACTGCAGGGCTGAAGTCAATCGTCAGGTTACTTAATCGCACAGATTCTTTTCAAAGTCTACTAGGATTTTTCAGATTTATTTTCTTTACCCTAGAAAAGGATACGAAAAAAACTTCTGCTAAGAACGTAAACTGTAACTCTCTTCTTTAAATCTGATTCCAAGGGAAACATTTTACAGTGTTATTTTCCTGAACTGTCATCAATTAGTACAGTGTCACCTTCGATGAACTCACATAACATTCTACCTCTGAAGAGGACGTCTTTCTTGTAAAGCATCAGCACTACTTTTCGTCTCTATAAGGTAGAGAGCGAACAGTAACTTGCTAACAACCGCTGGAAATAATACATAATCCTCAAGATAAAAACAAGTAAGAAAAAATGTATGGCACTTGAACAACAAACATCTGTCCTTGACCAGTCACAGCTCATTCTTCCTTCACTTTCAAGACCTCTTTCTCTATTCAAGCCTTCAAGCTAAGCAGCAAAGGAGGCAGAGGGAATTCCTGTACAGTAATCTCCCTTAACCATGGGGGGTATGTTCCAAGACCCTCAGTGGACGCCTGAAACTGCAAATAGTGCCGAACCCTATATATACTGTTTTTTCCTATATGTGCATACCTATGATAAAGTTTACTTTAAAAGTTAGGCACAAAAAGAGAACAGCAAATAATAACACAGGACCATCAAAGTGTAATAAAAGTTATGCGAATGTGGTCTTTCTCGTGCCTTCCTTCCTCTTGTGATGACATGAGATGATAAGACATCTATGTGATGAGACAAAGTGAGGTGAGTGGACGTCAGCCCTGTGATGTGTGACAAGAGGTCAGGAGAACCATCTGCTTCCTGACCAAGGCTGACTGCAGCTAACTGACACCAGGGAAGGCAAAACTGCGGATAAGGGGGAACTACTGTATATCCCAGTTAGAACTCTACAAAGCGGAAACTATGCATGCAAATGTGTTCAGACGGACTGCTTGAATACACTTACTAGAGAGCTCTCAATTCTAAAATAATGCTGATAATCCTACCACGATTATTTGCAGCCATCTGATCTCACAGAGCACTTTTCTCATCTTTATAATAATCCCGTGAGACAGTCAAAGAGGATGTTATCTCCATCTGACTGGGGTGTGTGACTATGCCAACAGACAGAGTGGGAACTCTTACCATGCCTCAGTTTCTATACCACCAGAATCCAGCATTTAGTGGATACTTAATAAACATGTAGCGAACAAATTAATCTAAATTTTCTGGCTCCTGGCGTCCATTGCTACTTTCATCCGCAGCTTTACTAATTCTTCAATTGCTAGGGTAGGTTTGTAAGCTGAGTCAAATAAAATTACTAACCCCTAAGCAACAATGTTATTTAATTAATGCAATTTAGGTCCAGACCTACTGGGTCAAAAACATAAGCAGAAATTTTTTTTTAGCTAACTATCTTTTCATCTACACATTTCATCGGAGTATATGTAAAATAACCTTATCAGATAGAAGGAAAAACCTATAGACATGTACAGATTAACACGATTAGCATAAAATACCCAAATGCTGTTGAAACTGGGATACGGACTTTAAAAAATCAATAACGGTTTACCTGTGGTGCAAGAAGAGGTAGCCTAATATAAGCCAAAAGTTTACTGAGATCTTTCCGTCTCTGTTCCAGATCGTGACGGACCCAAGTAAGAAGCGCATTCAGGATTGTCTCCTCGTTAGGAATGTTCATGTCATCACTCGCCAAGAGCTTTGCGATTTCACTGGCTGGTAGTAATACAAATTCCTGGTTTCTAATTACTTCCATGAAATGTTCCTAGAGGGGACAAATAGCACATCAACAATATTGTTCCTTCTGTCCATCAGGTTATTTAAGAGAAAATAAACATTTTTGAATTAGATGCCAAAGCACAGTTTAATCTTGAAACTTTCCTTACAAAATAGCATTACTGTTTACTAGGAAGGAAACACAGTACAAAATAACATTTAAACTGCAATTATGTTGTTACACTGTAAGTCTCCATATCCGTAGAATTAAAATTTGCCATTTGGTACATTTTATTTTTTTCTTTAAAAAGATTTATTTATTTGAGAGAGAGAACATGCAAGTGGGGGGCAGAGGAGGCGCAGAGGGGGAGGGAGAGACAGAAAAATCCTCAAGCAGACTCCCCGCTAAGCGCAGAGGCTAATGTGGGGCTCAATCCCAGGACCCTGAGATCATGACCTGAGCCGAAACTGAGAATGGGCTGCTTAACTGACTGAGCCACCCAGGAGCCCCTACCATTTGGTACACTTTAAAAATGGACCTGGGATTTTTAGGTTTTGCTTTGTTCAAGTTAGGGAATAGTTTCAACAAGTCTTTCAAGAGGTAGAGGGTAGAAAAAATGAATTAGACTCTGAGATGTAGGACAGTCTAACACCCACCATAGGTCACGTTTGTGGTTGCAGAAGAATTTGACTTACAGTGCAGCCAGATACCTGCGGGAGCCGTGAAGTGATTTCTCTTATCCAGAGACGGCTGCCAGGCTGGCTGGATTTCCCAAGACCGTCCTGTACCACCGAAGTCTTCTCAGACTGCTCAGGGAAGACCATGTATCCTTAGGGCTCTCCTGGCTCTCATTGGCCCCTTCAAGAGTGTTTTCATGTAATTCATAAGACCACCCAGGAGTTTAGGTCTGTTTGAAAAAGTTCTAATCCATGTATGAAGTTGTTTGGGTCTCAAAGAAAGCCAAAACAAAAGCATTGACGTAGAATGCACTGGCACTCCAGGACCTTGGACTGAAGATAATTCATTTGCAGCCACATACCAGAGTCAGTCTCCTTATAATTTGAATTGGGAGACAGAAAGGGCTTTAGCTATGAGATAATGACCTTTACTAGGATATTATGCTAAACCGTCCCAAGAGATGGGAAATTTACTATCTGGTGTGCAAGGTTACAAGTCTTAATGCCTGGATTGTTTACTTAGCTTTAATATAAATGCAAATGCTACACATATTGTCCCTTAATGTTTTTCTTATACTTCCCAGTGTGCTGTGGCTGTCTCGGTATACACGGTTTCAGTGAAATAGGCAGGGCCATTTAAATTAGAGCTAGAGGTAAAGATTACCAGCAACTATCTTCTATATTAAAATGAGAATTATATGTTCCATGTAGCCTGCAGTAACCCAAATTAGGTACCGATCTAAAATATATCTTGGGTTGACATTCCTTTCTTGGAAATTCTTAACAGGAAACCATACATGAATAATTAACTAAATTCAATTGCTCCAATTTATCACGATTTGTTAAAGATGCCCAAATGTATCTATTTTAAATGACTGATTCTCATTTTCAGAAATATATTTTAATAAAACCTCGATGTTGGCTTCAAGCAAACTGCTCTACTCAGTTGCATACTGACATTATAAAACAATCTGGTAACACATTGTAAGAGCTATAAAAATGTTGAGGCTCTCAACCCAGTTATCCTACTAGCAGTTTAATCCTTAATAAATAATTCACAAGAGGAAAAAAAAAAGCTGATGCTTCTCTAATGATGCTTCTCTGTATTATTACTTATAATAGTACAAAATGGGAATTAGCCCAAAGGTCCAGCTATAGGGGGTTGTAACTCAATAGGCTATTAAGCAGGCATTTAAAATTTCAAAAACAAAGACCACATAGATGCACAGAAATACATTTATCACATAATGTTAGGTAAGGTTGTCAAGAAATCAAACTAATACACATTTCTAATCGCTCAAAGTTGTGTATAGTGTAACCAACATTTACACCATACTGATACAACAATTGCTTTACTTTAAAATGGTATTAATGGCATTACCAATGCAATGGTATTAATTCACCAAATAGAAAAGGACTATTATACATATTATTATTATTTATTTGTTGATTTTCTATTTCAGAACCATGCCCATTCCATTCTAGTACAACTCATTTTAAGTGAAAATCGAGTCTCTCAACAACTTATGGAAAGACTAATGAACTCAAGGTTAAGCACAAAGTGCTTTTCAAAAATATTATTTGGTTTTACAGCAGGTATTTTAGCTAGAATTCAGTGTTTTTTCTAGGTTAAGAAACAAAATTCAAAAATTTAAAAGTAATTGCTTATATTTATTTCACAAATCCATAATGCCATTAAATATTTGTAATGATACACTCAGTGTTAGGCTTTTTGGTAGAGATTAAAGGACTCGTTCCAGGTCACATTCAGTGGCAGTCAGAGTGAGAACAAGTCTCCACATTCCAGGATTACAAGATCCTTTCCTACCTATGTTCATAAAGGATGAGCGAATGTTCCAAGTACGTGCACCATTTACTGATCGAGACAACTGAATTCACTATGTGGCATTATGCTTACTTCGGATTTTAAATCTATTTTGTGTTGTTGTGATGAGCACCGGGTAACATATGGAATTGTTGAATCACTATATTGTGCACCTGAAACTAATATAACACTGTATGTTAACTAACTGGAATTTAAATAAAAACTTTAAAAAATCTATTTTGTGATATAAATAGCTATCATGCTACCAAACGCTTGCTAGCATTATGCCTTTTCTCCATTTGGAATTAGTTTTCAAGCAAATGAAACTACTGAGGGATTTATTTAAATTGGAGATTGAATTTTGCTATACATTTTCATTGAGTTCCCATAGCAACAATTGAAATCAGACAATCTGCCTCTAAATGACTTATTGTCATTAGAATTAAATTTTACCTCTCTGTTGAAACTGAATAATGTCAAATAATAGCCTTGAGAGGAAAAAAAAAAAAAAAAACCCTATCCAACTAATTTGCTATGAAAATAGCTTTAAAAACATTGAGCTGAATCAATAATATTGAAATAACTCTGTATGGTTATAGAAAGTAACTACACTTATCATGGTAAGCATTGCATAATGTATAGAACTGTCAAGTCACTATGTTGTACACCTGAAACTAAAATAATACTGCACACCAACTTTAATTTTTAAAAAAGAGCCCATTTAAATTTAATTTATGTCTAAGCCATTATGTCTAAGCAGCCACTGGGCCTCTACTATAAACAATGGGAGTGACCTAAATGCATACAAATGTTTTCATGTGAATAAAACTCCTTCTTAGGAAAGAGGTATTACTTAAATGATGAACTGATTATGAAGAAAAGAAACCCAAATTTATTTATAGTCATCTTACTCCCAAAACTATTTGAACCTGAGGTTTAAGGTTAAAATGAGAAATCTGCAAGGAAAAGATAAAGACAGAGCTGTGAAAAAATCTTCCTTGGGACTTAATTTAGAAGATGCCAGGTCTGGGGCGCCTGGGTAGCGCAGTGGTTAAGCGTCTGCCTTCGGCTCAGGGTGTGATCCTAGCGTTATAGGATCGAGCCCAACACTGGGCTCCTCCACTAAGAGCCTGCTTCTTCCTCTCCCACTCCCCCTGCTTGTGTTCCCTCTCTCGCTGGCTGTCTCTGTCAAATAAATAAATAAAATCTTAAAAAAAAAAAAAAAGAAGATGACAGGTCTGTACAGTATTACCTTGTCACACAATCTCTATGACCGTTATAAACAAGAAACATTCCTGAGAAGTGATGATAGCACGGGGGGAATACGAATCATAAAGGTTGTACTTTAGAACGACTGCTTCTGTTCTCTCACATCAATCCCCGTTGTGTTGAATAGAGTAGATCTGTACAATGATGGTGACAATGATGAGGGTATCATTTATTGACTGGGTTTACGATGTGTCAGTCACTATTTTGGTGCTACACTCCGATTAACTCATTTAATCCTCACATCGAGCTTATGAAGTAGGAAGAATTATTCTTCCCAATAGTTGTCAACATCTGTTCTTATAATTGTTCCAAAATCTCTATTTCTGTAGTGAAAGACTCCTAAAGTACGTCAATCCCTTCACAGACAAACCAACTCAATGGAAGGATGGAGGAGAAGGTGTAAGTGTGCGTGAATGTTCACATTCTTTCTTCTCTTAGGAGCTGTATGGCCCTAACTGCAAGATTGAAAGCAACAGTCCTCGATCTTTGCCCAGCCGCGAAGACCTGCCTGCCACACTGTGACAAGACGGTCATTCCTTAAAAATCCAAATATCCTCCCTTCCCCAAATCCCTGCACTATGAAGACTGTGGGGCCTGGTCCTAACAATATGCCCTCAACACGCCCTTCTTTTCTTGCTGTCCTAGATCAGTCTGTATCCATTATCCTCCGGTGTCTGAATGAGAACCTCCTCTGTGATTTATTCTGAGCACATAATTTGCTACGATTCCCAGGAACATCTCTCTACCTAGCTAAAAACACTTCTTACGTATAATCAGATTTACCTTTAATAAAAAGCCTCCCTTTCATCCTATCATCTGTACTGCACCAATACCCCACAATCACTGTCACCCATTTCCATCCGTGAATATGTGGGCAGTTCTGAAATTCATTCAAGTGCTGCAAAGCAAAACATCGGGGAAATCCTGCTTTAAAAACAGCAGATCTGAAACTCTTGACTAGAACAGTCCTAGGCTACTGCTCTGCTTCTTAGCGACTGTCCTAACTTCAGGCTTGACTCATAGATCCAAGAGAAATAGGACTTGGTGTTTTCCCCCTTATAATGCAATGACAATACTATGCACTAGACAGTGAACCTGAACCTCAGGGCGTGTGGCCGAGCCCTGGGAAAACAGCACCACGTAGACAAGCCTGCAACAAGAAGGAATGAGGTGAAGAGCACATGCTTTTCTGCTTCTCAGAAAATACATACCATGGTATAATTGTGAGCCACTTTATGCAAATCTGTACAACCCTGGGCATCAGCAAAAGAACGGATTCCAAGACAGTTGGATGGGTGAAGCTGCTTCATTAAAAACTTACAGCAAGCTTCCACAACCTGCGAAAGCTGAAGGAGGCAAGCTGTAGACAGCAGGCACTCAATATTATCTTCTTTTAATTCAAGGCGGCCTTAATGATAAAAAGAAATTCCATTAACCATAGAACTATATTAACCTTAATTTATAAAACAATCAGTGTTAATGGTAATACTAAACAAGAGCTCCGTATACAAATCCTGGACCTAGATGGTTTCAGACAGTCCAAAGAGAAAAAGAAGTACTAACTATGAAAAAACCTTATTAGCTTTGTGACTTCTAGTAAAATAAAAAACAAATGGCTTCTTTCCAGAATTTTTAAATGATGCTTTAATTAAGTAGCATATCTATTAAATATAACACTCAAATTTGAAATCCAATAACTTAAAAACATTATATAATTTATCTAATTATATTAACATTTAAAAATACCAATAGGCTTAATTATGACAACCATTTTATTTATTGATTTTTTAATATTTTATTTATTTATTTATTTGACTGAGAGAGAGCACAAGCAGAGGGAGCAGCAGAGGGAGAGGGAGAAGCAGGCTCTCCACCAAGCAGGGAGCTCAATGTGGGGCTTGATCCCAGGACCCTGAGATCATGACCTGAGCCGAAGGCAGACTCTTAATGACTGAGCCACCCAGGTGCCCCTATGACAACCATTTTAAAGATTCTAATATAAAGATTTTAACCTTTATAAAGGTATCACCAGCGGTGGTAATTACAATAGCAGCATTCACTGTTAGCTGTGGCAGGCTTTCCTAAAGCAGAAATCTGAAATCTAATAATGCAACATAATTTGAAGAGGTTTTAGATTTACATTTTCAGATTTATTACCTGTATATGCATACTGAATCAAGGACCATAGTGAGTTCGGTTCAACACCTTCCATTTTTATTTCTTCTTGTCTTGCTTCCCTGACATCATTAGTAAACATAGCAGCGAAATAATCAGAGACTGAGGAGAGCACCAATCTGAGGACATTTATCAGAAGGAAAAAAAAAATCAGTGACCACATTAAAGCTGTTGTTTGTTAATAAATGCTGCTGCTTCTCTCTCTCTCCTTTTTTTTTTTTTTTTTTTTTTTTAATTTGCTACCCACAGAAAGTGCGTGGTACCGGGAAATGCATTTTAAGTTTGACAAATTGCTTTATGCTCTAGTTCTTTCCTTGGAATAATAAATTACCATTACTGAAAATTTTCTGCTGAGGTAAATGATTTACCCATTCATTACTCAAATATCACTTTATAACATGCAGAAGAAAAGCTAAAGCCCACAGCATTAAACTGACTATATTAAAAAAAGGAAAAAAAATGTAAAGGTTGCTTTCTGTTTATCACTTTTGGAAATAACCTAAGTGTTTTTTGGTGGTTGGTTTTTTTTTTTTTTTTTTTTTTTTTTTTTTAGTTTAATTGTGGAAGTAGTAGATACATGGGAGAAATTTGAGAATGGTTTTAGCAGGTTGTTTTTAACTTTTGGGATTTATTATTATTATTATTATTATTAACATTCACATTTTATTACCAAATGATACTATTTTTGTTTTAACACTACAAAACTATTTTTATAATAGTACATTATTATATATTGGGTACATCTCTGACCAGAGTTTTGATAGCCAGATATGAACAAAAATAGGTTATGAATACATATTTTGAAATGTGCATTTTTTTATCTGATGTCTTGGAGATCTTTCCATGTCAGCACATTTATATAGATTCACTTTATTTATTTTTTATTTATTTAGAAATAGAGACCAATAATCACTGAAGTTCCCTCTGTGTTCCTCTCTACTCCCACTCTCCTTCCTCTCCAGGAGTGCACTGCCCAGTCCTAGGCTTGCCAGACTGCTCTCCAAAGTGCTGTGCCAATTTAGACCCCCACCAGCACTGTATGAGAGAGAACATTTTCCCACAACATTGTCAGATGTTAAAATTTTTGGCCATCTGCAAGGTGTTAAATGGCATCTCATTGTTGTTTTAATTTTCATTCCCCTGATTGCTCAGGAGACTGAAGATCTTTTCAAATGGTTATTGGTCATTCAGCCTTCTTCTGAGAATTACCCATTTATTCATTTACTCACTAAAGACATTTCCACCTTATAAGTAAGGACTGGGCACTGTTCTAGGTACTTGAGTTATCATCAGTATAAATAAGAGACAGAAGATCCCTTCTCTCAGGGAGTCCTACATTCTAGAGGGAAAGGGGATAAATAATAGAAGTAAATTCTAGAGTACATTAAAGAATGGAAAGCGCTAAGGGGGAAAAGTAGGATAAGGGCAAATGCGGAGTCGGAGGGTGTTTAAGTAAGTGGTCTGACTGGAAACTGGCGTTTGGGCAAAGACTTGAAGGAGGTGCATGAAGTAATCATATAGGTGTTTGGGAACAGCATTTGGGGAGAAGGAATAGCCACTGTAAAAACCCAAAGGCTGGAGCAGCATGCCTGGCACATACGAGGACCACGGGGGCTGAGTGGCTCAAGCGGAGTGAGCAAGGACAGAACGTCAGAAGGCAGTGGCCATCACATGGCTCACTGGGCCTTTATAATCAGTGACATGAGGAGTCACTGAACAGTTTGATCACAGCAGTGACTGGATCTGAGTTCTACTTTAAAGGACCACTCAGGCAGCTGTGCAGCAAACAGAATGTAGGGGGAAAGAGTGAAAGCAGGGAGACCAGTTGGCAGTTTCTGGCACTGAGTGAGATGGTAAGAGTTTACACATATGTGGAAGGGAAGGTAATGAGCTCTGTTCTGGAAAAAAAGAATTTCAGATGTCTCTGTGACATGCAGATTGAGGTCTCTCTCTAGTAAACCGACGCTCACAACATGGACTTTTTGTCACAGTATCTAGTAGCATCTCAATAAATGTACGCCCGTCGAATCACTGGAAACTAAGACCAGGCCCATTTTTTTCTAATGATTTCACTTTCACTTTGGAAGGTTTAAGAAGACCTTGGGGAAAGAGTGTTAATTAGTTTTTAAAAGCATCAAAAAAAAAACCACAAAAAACCCTTGGGGTCATAACAGCGATTAACACGGAACAACTGAACATGGAATTATCAAAGGAAACATAATGAATTGTTCTTTATTAAACATCTGTCTTTTCTTATCTCAAAAAATAGTACTTCATTTGTGTTAAAGGTTTTCGTTCCCTAACACCACTGCTTTTCATATTTCTGGGAGGTCAGCAAATAGAAGTTGGGATAGATGTTGTAATTTTAAGACTCTTCCGTTTTTGCCATTTCATTCCACTAACTTTTTTGCTTCTAAATATTCACAGCTCTAATTTCTTTTGAGGTTACTTATTTAATAGGTAGAATTTAAGAGAAAAGCTGTTCATAGTAGCCGAAATCTATTCCAAACAATACTGACTGATTTGAGGCTAGTTGTGTTTTGTTTTTGTGTTTCTGCAAAGGGAAAGTGACCCTTTTGGGGTCATTTATTGTGTAATAATTTCACATGCACAGTTTTCTTTGTAGAAATCCCATGAAAAATACCCCTTCCCAAAAGCATATGGAATACTTAGTTGGAACAAATTATCTCAACATGCATAACTAAATTAGTAAGGAAATATTTCTCACATATAGAGATTTAGAACACAATTACCTATGAGCTGGAATTCTGCGATCACCAGCAACTAGAATTACATCACATAACTGTTTATGCCTCAAATAGTTTTCCATCTTTTTAAATGTTTGCTCAGCATGATTAAGGGCTTGGAAAAATTCATCTGATGAACATGGCTCCATAGTATGGCAGGATGATAATGTCTGACTACTGTTGGAAGTCCTGAAAAAAAAAAACAAAAACAGGACATACCTTTTGAAATATGACTATCACGTTGAAAAGATCATTTCTATCAAGTCCTTTAAAAACCTGAAATGTAATAGAAGTCATCAATGCTACCAGTCAATAGTAACGTGCAGTCATTCATCATTTTTGTGTCTTTTAAATTCAATAATGGCTCAAATCATACATGTGTCCTGTAAATATTGTGAGTGAATTTGACATCTGATAGTCAATAACTATACATATTCTTTGTGGTGTCTGTTTTTGAGATCTTTTTGTCAGTCAACATAATTCCTCTGTTGTAAAAGAGCCAAGCTATATTCATAATGATAGCACATCTCCTAACATTATATTTAAGGGTATAAGAGATCAATCTTTGAAAGCAGGAAGGCAATGAAACTATTTTAGAGATATAAATCCAAGCCATCCTTTACTTAAAGATGGGTTATAGTCCACAGTTCATTTACAGGATAACTGTTTAGAATAGTAAACACAGTTGACCTTTGATGAACACGGCCTTGAATTGTGGGGTTCACTTATATGCAGAATTTTTACAATAAACATAGTGCAATAATAAAAATGAGATTTTTTTCTTCCTCATATTAGTTTTTATAACATTTTCTTTATTCTAGCTTACTTTATTATAAGAATATAGTATATAATACATATAACATACAAAATGTGTTGACAATTCAGGTTATTTATAAGGTTTCCAGTAAACAGCAGGCTATTACTAGTTAAGTTTGGGGGAGTCAGAAGTTATATGTGGATTTTTGACTGTGTGGGGGCTAGTATCCCTAATTCCTGCATTGTTCTGTGTTAACTCTACACTATCATAAAAACAATGTTATAAATAATTCATTTGACTCTCTAGTCAGTCTTCAAAAGCCCAGATAACCTATAACTTATATTACAGGTAAAAGAAATTTGATGGTCTAACCTAGGTATCTAGAAATTATTTGAAAATTTCCAAATTAGAATTTGAAAAGTATGAGTTCTCTGTTTTCTTGTGATTTACTGATGGAAACGGTGAAAAAGTGAAATGGTTACTACTAGGAACTAAGTCCTAAGTCCATCCCTCCCAGCACCCCCCAAGATCACCTGAATTATGTAATCAATATCCCATTGGCTATGCCATTAACTACTGACAATGCCGTAACTTGGTTCTCATTTCTTGTCAGATTTACTTTTAGAGATATTATGATTCTGACGAAGGCTTTGTTGATTCGATCCTCACTGTATCTTAAGAGAGTATTCTTAACATAAACATCCAATAACCTTCTCAAAAAAGAAAAAGTCACTGGATCTTTTAGAGTCAAGAGAACTGAAGCCAAGGACATTAGGTGCCTTGCCAGGAGTCCTACAGTTTGTTCATGACAGAGACAGGCCTGTCAGAGAGACTACTATGTGTTCACTTTTAAAACCCTTTCTCTTTTTCTTCGGAGAATATAGCTAGGCTGCATTTCCCACACTCTCTCAAAAACAGGTGTCGTCTTATAACGGGAATGAACTACGTCACCTCCAGGCTGATATGGCTAAGAGCAGGTGTTCTTTTCTCACGCTTTCTTTCTCTTTACAGGAGCTGAATGGAGAGGACTGAGGGCTTAGAGGAAGGAACAGGTAAAATACACACATGGAAGATAATCAGGTAAGAATATTCACATCAGCTACACTCAAGAATTCTCACAATCTATTGAGATTTATCAGTTTTAGAAGGTAGCAGTATCTCTACCTAAATTCTCCCAGCCCAATGCATTCTTAACGCATACAAATATGGGCCCTAAAAAATGTTCTTGGAGGATAATTGTCAATAATAATAATAATAATAATAATAGAAGCAAAATATATATTATCTAGAATGCATGTGTCATACACTATGAATATTATTGATGTAATGACTTGGAAAACCCAGGATAATATACTCAAATTTATGTTTAAGATAATTATCATAAAAATACATTGAGTGTTGCTTATACAAATGAATAAGAATTAAAAATTATTTTAAAGGGGCGCCTAGGTGGCTCAGTCGTTAAGCGTCTTCCTTTGGCTCAGGTCATGATCCCAGGGTCCTGGGATCGAGCCCTACATCGGGCTCCCTGCTCAGCGGGGAGCCTGCTTCTCCCTCTCCCACTCCCCCTGCTTGTATTTCCTCTCTCGCTGTGTCTCTGTCAAATACATAAAATCTTTAAAAAAAATTTATTTTAAAATCTAGGAGAAAACAACATGAGCAATAACGTATGATGGTAACTTTGGTGAATAACTTGAAGATTTAAAACATTTTTCAATAAAATGAAGTTTTGTCAAAATACTGACAAATGATTATAAGGTTTTACTGATCTAAGAATGAAAGAGAATTAGAACATTTAATTTTCATAAACCACAAGTTCTTTCAAGAACAAGATTAAGAAATCAAGTACTTCTTTCTTAGGGTTCCTAGATGTTGTACCACATTTTTTTTTTTAAGATTTTATTTATTTGAAAGAGAGCGAGAGAGAGAGAGAACACTAGTAGGGGGGAGAGGGAGAAGCAGGCTCCCTGCTCACCTGATGCGGGGCTCGATCCGAGGGCCCCAGGATCATGACCTGAGCCAAAGTCAGACGCTTAACCGGCTGAGCCATCCAGGTGCCCCTGTATCACATTTCTTACATTAAATTCTTAGTAATGGCAAGACAAAGAGTTCATTGAATGCTTTTGAGTGATGAACTGCCATCATCCAAACATAAATGCTAACCGATCTTAACTTCTGAAAGAACAACAGAAATTTATAATAGGATATAAGCTAGTTTTGATGTTGGTATATAAGCCCAATTAATAAAGAGGCCATCTCTTTTCCTGTCAAGAACTTTCAGGGTGTTTGGTTCTTTAACCTCTGGAATGAATAAGAATAACCTGGGGCGTCTTTCAGCTTCTGCGTTCAGAGCCTCATTCCCTCGGACTGATTCGCTAGGTCTGAGGTGGGACCTGAACGTCACATTTTCTGAAAGCCCTACAGGTGACCTGAACACATGTCCCAGGCTGAAGCACGGTGGTGTGCACTTCAGGGAGCATCAGATACATTGCACAAATCGGCATGTGATGAATTTACAGGTTCAAAACATTGCTTTACACAATAGATACTTTACTTCAAACAGGTGTCAACTGAATTTCTTTGATTAAAATATTTTAAATGAACTAGCTGAACTTAATGGAATATTTGTTATTTTTAAAATGAGCATAAAGGGGTGCCTGGGTGGCTCAGCTGTTAAGCATCTGCCTCCAGCTCAGGTCATGATCCCAGCGTTCCGGGATCAAGCCCTGTGTCGGGCTCCCTGCTCAGCGGGAAGCCTCCTTCTCCCTCTCCCACTCCCCCTGCTTGTGTTCCCTCTCTTGCTGTCTCTCTCTCTGTCAAATAAATAAAATCTTTAAAATAAAAAATAAAAAAATAAAATGAGCATAAAGGTAGAACATTAAAATCATTTATACGTATACATATTAACAAACAATAACTTAGGTTTCTAAAATAACATTTCGAACTTTGTTATTTGCTTTCAAGGCTTCCACTGCCATCACATGTTAAATAAACATATTATTTCAAAGCAACAATTAATTTACTGAGATTTCTAGGTGTAGAAATCACTTTCATCCATTGCTACAAATGAAGGACCATAAGGAATGCACGCTTCTGATTTGTTTCTATGGAAAAGTGAAGCTACCCATTCACAAAGGAAGCATGAAAGAGGAAGAAACAGAGTATTCCAAAGACTTAAAGGGCTGCACAGCTTTCTAGCGTTTCTTGTTTTGGTTTTAAGAAATTTGTGGGTTTACATATAAATTTTAATAATACAAGAATTTACTAAAAAACAATGACTGCATCTCCATACAGTTATAGGATCTTGGCCATTAGAAAAATTATACATAGAATTTTTACATCTAGGAGGAACCTATGCATTTAATTCAATTCCCTTATTTTGTGATGAGAAAATCTGAGGCCCCAAATGGATAAGGTAATCAACCAAAGTCACATAGGCAGCCAGTTACAAGGACAGGATCAGGAAGAATTCAGTGTTGGCCAAACCACTCCCAGAGAAATGGGACTTCTTGCCTACCTTTACCCTTAGGACGTCAGTGAGCTCAAGGACTAAGGGTATGAAAGGAAAATGATGGTACAGTACGAATGAGGGTAATTTCACAGAAAGAAAAGATAATAAAGAATTTCAGACAAATGTCTACTGCTGTGTGGCTGCCCCTTCGCTGGGTATGAGAGAGCAAGAATCTTCTAGGTTTCCATGGAATGGAGATCACCTCTCTATCCCTGGCTAATCGGCTTTTAATATTATGGTTCCATGTAATTTACAATGCTAATATTTCTTTATTATTTCTTTTCTGATTATGTACTTTGGTTTGGAGAGTCGAATTGGAGAGGTATGGTGTAGTGATCAAGAATATCTTAGGAAAATTCTAGAGCTGTGCTGTCCAATACAATAGCCACTAGCCACATGGTGCTATTTTAATTTAACTACAATTAAATTAAAAATTCAGTTCTTTAGTTAGACTAGTCATATTTCAAATAGTCAATAACTTCAGGGGGATAATGGCTGCCAAAACGAATGCTGCAGGTATAGGACATTTCTGTCAATGCAGAAAGTTCTATTAACTTTTTCAATAGCAAAACAGGAATAAGTAACACATAGTACTTTCTTTAAAGGATCCCTCATGGAGGGGATCATTAAATGAAACGATGACTGCATAGCCCTAGCACAGAATAAGTACACAATCAAGGTAAAGCTACTGTTCATAGAACCTATGTTTTAAATGGCAAATGGAAAGGCCTGTCTCTTGTCTTTACAATGTTGTTTGGCTGGTTGGTTGGTTATCCTTTAAAAAAATGATCCCTAGCTTTATCAGTTTTATAACGAAATCTCATACTTCCTAATTAAAATGGTCTTTAGTAAGCCCGGCAGACATCGAAACGCACAATATAAACATTTGGGAACAGGCCATTTATGGAGCATCTAATATATATTTCTCGGAGATTCTACTCGATCTTTTACATGATAACAGAGGAAATACATCTAACATCTCTGCTTCATTTTATTTATATGATGCTACTAGGATGGTAAATCATTAAAACCTTTCAAAATAGATGTTCACTGTAGAGAACTATGCATTGCTGAATATTTCCAGGCTACGGAGAAACATTTGCTCTTTAGCCTATTGTCGCTTGGCAGTAGGCAATGAACTTGTAAGTCAGAAAAATGCCTAAACATAGAAAAGTATGCAGTATTGCACCAGTTGTTAGAAACTGGGGGGATGCAAAGAGAGAGAGGATTCTTTAGTGAAGGAATCTGAAGAGTCAAGTTTCATGAACTGGAAAAAGAAAAATTAAATAGCAACACTGCCTAGCCCTTGCAATTCCTCAGATTTCACACGTGTGCACGCTTGCATATGTACGTACAAAATACATTCCAGGACCAATAGCACCTTTTAGTAAAAACTACTTAGACTTCTTCACTTTTGTCATCAGAATTTGCATTAGGCTTTCTTCATGGAGTGATTTTTCAAAATAAGTGTTAAAAATCACTTTATAAGAATTACACTGTATGTAGATTTGAGGAGAAAACAAAGCTGCATTGCAACTCTAACCGGCCTGTTTGGCTGGCTCCCTCGGTGAGTGATTTACCCCCAGCTATCTGCCTCATAGCTTCTGGCATTCAGAATTCATGCTTTTGCAAAAGTGCAAATTACTGTATCATGAATCTTTTGGCATCCTCTGCAAATATTCAAAACCACAAATGTAAAATAAGAATGTAAATTGTTTAGTATAGGCTAGCAGTCTCTAAATCTTTCTTATGCATATCCTTTCCAGTATCCTTTTAAGCATGTGCCCCAATACATGGATATTTACTAATTTATAAAAGATATACAGACACCATTGTACAATTATCATTTATATTCTAAAACATAGAAAAAACAGGGCTTTAAAGGATAAGATAAAGGAATATAGTCAATAATATTGTAACAACTTTGGATGGTAACAGATGGTAGCTAGATTTATCGTGGTGATCACTTCATAATGTATATCAATAATCACTCTTGTATACCTGAGACTAATACTGCATGCCAACTACATTTCAATAAAAAAGCATATGACAAAATGTACACAGCAGCTCTATTTTTACCATCTCTCCAGTGATCTCCAGGTGATCATTTTGTACATCCCCAACTGGAGCGTAATTGCTATTGGAATACAGAGAAGGGGAAGATCAATATGAACCGGTGTTTGGAAAGGCAACAAGTAGCAGATGAGATCCGAAATGCATCTTGGAATTAAGTGGATGAGGAAGAAGAGATTCGGGCGTCTCCTTTAAGGGGAGGACAAGGCAGGTATATAAGGAGAAATGACAACAGGGAAGGAAAAAGAATACCTTCACCTCTTCCCTTCTCAAGGCAAGCATTTTTGATTTTGAAATTTAAAGGCGTTTTCCCTGGTACCACGGTCAGAATACCTATAGTAAAGAGAATTAAATGTTTATAAGAATCAAATTTTCTTAAATAACCACCAGTATGAAGCAGAAGGGCCAGCAGACACTTTCATACAATGCTGCTGAGAATTAATATAATAGTAATGTTCCTGAAATGACTTTGGGAATACAAATCAAACACCATAAAAAGTGCACATCCTTGGGACTTTATCCAAAGGAGACAATAATTTGTTTGTATATAGAGGGTTTATCGCAGGTTGTTTCCAACAGGAAAATACTGGAAACCATCTAAATTCCAAAAAGAAACAGAACATTGTTTAAACAAAAGGTGTATCTGCCCACAGGAGGACGATGCAGCCATTTAAAAAGAACAGTTAATGACATGGAAACCTGTCTTAATGGACATTGTTTTTGCCTATCCAGGATTCTTTCTTGTGGCAATAGACCCATTTCTTCTTTTGGGAAACCACACATTCCCCACCTCAGTCCACATGGTGTGGGCAGAGATGAATCCTCCCCCAGGCAAAAATGAATAAGGGCCTGGGACCTGGCTAGTAAAAGTTATCGTATCTCCTGATAATTACAATTAGTTTGAGTGAACCCATGATTCAAACAAGGCCAATGAGAGTCAATTTCAAGATGTTGGTTGGCACTCTTGGGAGAGTCACTCTCTTTCCATTGAGGTTGCTAAGCTCATGAAGAGTAAATCTACAGCTGCTAGTGGCTTTTGCTACCACACTGAGAATCTGCCCGAGAAAATGCCATCACAAAGGAAAACAGAATCTAGACAGGGAGAATAATCGATTTCTGGTGTTATTTGAATATCTGGATTCAGCCATGAATAAAACTAAGTTCTATCCTTGGATGTTTTATTTACTTATACAAACCAAAAATTTCTAGTTTTTGCTTAAGTCAGTTTGAGTTGGGCTTCTGTCTTTTGTGACATAATGAGTCCTAATTTTAATATTTATATTAGGGCAAAAAAGTGGTTTACAAAATAGTTATCTACAGGAAGGTTCAGATTTTCACTCTAAAAATACATATTTTTATTATACATGTATAGAAAATACCCTGGAAGGACATTTCCCCAAATTGTTAATGGTTGTTATTTTGGGGTGGCAAGGTAATTAGTGATTTTTATTTTTCTATTTTTACTTATCTCTATTTTCCAATGTTTCTATGGTAAAAATATTACATAATGTGGAAAAAAACTAATTAAAAAATTTGATCTGAAGAATTCTGTCCAGCTGTCTTCACCTCTTGCACCTGTTGATAATAACTCCTAAATCATTCTTTCCTTCCACCACAGTAATGAGTTTCGCTGGACACATGGCTGCCCAAATAAAGATTATAGTTCTGAGCCTCCTTTGCAACTAGTTGTGGTCATACGACTAGGTTTTCCACTCAGAATGTGAGCAGAACTGATACATGCAACCTGTGTTATTGGCTTAATGTTCTCCCTTTTCTTTTGCTGGTCCCTCCCACGGGCTAGAATGCAGAGGGGGAGTTGAGTAAGCTAGCTTTGAACATAAAAAAAGGATAATACCCTACAGGCTGGAGAAACAGTATGGAAGAAATCTGGGTCGCTCAGTGAACTTGTGAAGCAGAGCTACCTGCCCATCTGTTAGGAGACAGAGAAATAAACTTCTATTTTATTTGAGCCACTGTATTTCTGTATCTCTTATTATATCATCTTAGCCTATTGCCTACTCCCTAAAGTTAAATGACCAAATTGTATGGCTGTGTGCACATGGGTGTATATATGGGGTGTGTGTGTGTGTGATTGTTTTCATGCCTAATATATCTAGTATTAAAAAATATAAAGCCTATCTAGTTCCAAATGGATAAAAATGAAATATAAGCAGTAAGTGGCATAAAGACAGGTTAGAATCTTCTGCCTTTAAAATCTGGAGTTCTAGAGGCCAGTTATGCAAGTGAAGTGCCTATCCTTTGTTCTAGGCTGATTCTTCAGCTTTCCCAGCAGTTCTGAGAACTAACAGGATTCCAATAAATTCCTATTCTGTTTAAATCAGTCCGTCAATTTCACTTGCTTAAAACTAAGAAGGCAGAATGATGCAGCAGACAGAGATGCTTTAGAAGGTTCAAGAACTCCTTGAACTGTATACGAAATACACAACACTCACACGTGCACATACATACATGCACACACCGGCACGCACATGCACAGAGTGTCTCGTGGGAAGAGGTTCCATAGTTTATGTCAAAGGAATTAGTGCCACGACTTGGGCATGTATGTGTAAGGGAAGAAATGCAATACATCCTTCCCAGATACAAGTACGTTATAGTTGAACTTCTTTGCCATCTCTGGAAACAGAATTCGTGGAAATGTTGAGGACTTAATTTCAAACTGTACCAGAATTACTACACTGGTTCCGACAAGGAGGTGTAGAGACAACATAAAGAGGGTCAAGAAAAAGGAGGCAGCACTTGAGAAAAGGTGAAGATGACTCCCTGTTAGGAGAGGAGGAGGACCTCAGTGCCTTCAAGGGGAGTCAAAGAACAGCGCATATAACCGCAGCTGAAACACACAGGAACACCCACCAATTCACGCGGGTCAGAAAGATGACTGTGGGTAAAGAGTTGTGGCCCTGTTAGGAGACTACACCTGTAAGCCAGCCAGGCTTGGCATTTTCAAGAATCAGGCTAAGAAAATTAGCTGACAAGAGAAGGTGAAAGTGGTTAGAATGGATCATTAGCTATTATGTTAATCCAAGTTGAACTTGGCGATGAAAGAGTCACAGACAGCTGAAACAGTCACACACAGACGGGTGTGCGAGCATGAAATCCACATATTCATTGTTTGGGCTCAAAATCCGGCTACCTCCAAGTGATCAAGGTCAATATCAACAGCGATAATTCAGGTTGATGGTACGGATCCTTAATATGATGTGATGAAAATGCACTTTACCTTCGTGGTCTTCCTCACCAAAATTCATAACCCCAGTCTAATCACAAGAAAAACATCAGATAAATCTCAGTTGAGTAAGACCTTCTGCAAAACATTTGACCTTACTCCCCGAATTGCCAAGGTCATCAGAAACAAGGAAAGTCTGAGAAACTGTCACAGCCCAGAGGAGCCTAAGGAGACATGATAATTAAATATAACATGGTATTCTGGATGGGATCCTACAACAGAAAAAGGACATTAGGTAGAAATTCAGAAAATCTGAATAAAGTATGGATTTTAGTTAACTATTAATAAACCAATATTGGTACATTAGTATTAACACATGTGCCATACTAACATATTAAAAATAAGAGAAACTGGGTGTGGGGTTTAAAGGAATTCACTATACTAGTCTTCAATTTTCCTATAAATCTAAAACATTGTAAAAATATCAAGTTTATTTTTTAAAATGCAGTTTTATTTCACTTACTAACCTTGAGCAAGTTACTTAGCCTTCCTGTTCCTCATTGGCTCATCCACAAAAGTAGAATGAGAACAGTGGCTATCTCAGAAATTTGTTGTGAAGACTAAATGGAATTCATACTAAAATGCTTAAAACAGTGCTCCAAGAATACTAAGCACCCAGCTTGTTATTTTTGAATATTTGTTATTATTTTTGAATATTTGTAAAGTACAGTGGTATTTTACACATATTGACTAAAAATGTGACATACGAATCTGACATATAAAATATTAAACTCTAACTTTATGAACAAAGCTTGAAATAATGAAATTTCCCTCAATATGTCAAAAATCACATAATTTCAAAGCTGGCAAGTCAAGTGAAGTGTAAACTGTGTAGTATTTATGGTCACATGGCGGGTCACAACGGAAACTCTGCTGGCCTTTGTAAGAATTCATCCTGAATTTAGGTCTTAGGAACCTACTGCACACTGGCAACTCTCACTTAGAGTCTAAAATTCCTCACGGTGTAAAAAAATAAGGGTTGTATTTCAATATCAAGGTAATGGCTTAGATGAATCCCATGAAGAAAACGTTGGCTAGGCTAGAGACATAGGATCAAAGTTAAAATATGAAAACTTTTAAAGATTTTATTTATTTAGAGAGAGCATGAGCAGGGAGGGGCAGAGAGAAAAGGAGAGAAAGAATCCCAAGCAGACTTCATGCTCAGCGTAGAACCCGATGTGGGGCTCGATCTCCACCCCTGAGATCACGACCTGAGCCAAAACAAGAGTTGGAAGTTCAACAGACTGAGCCACCCAAGTGCCCCCAAAAGATGAAAAATTTAAGTCACTTAGATGTGTGGCAGGAGAAATTAGCAGAAGTCTAAGGGCTGAGGCTGGCGTGTCTCCTAGTTAGAATGCAACTAATCAAACATATGAGCAATATATGATGCCTTTAACTTCTGTTTGAAATCGTGCAGACCCACTGTGGGTGCTAGGATTTTGTGTAGGGAAAGCCACTCAGCTGTTTCCCCTTTTTTCTAAGAATTCAAAATTTCAGTGTAAGTTCTGAGATCTACCTATGTAATTATTATGAATGCTTAAATAAGAAATTCTCCGTTTATCATGTGTATTTCCCTGTTATATCTTTAATATTTTAAGATATCAATCTATAACATACTCAAATGTTTACTATGTTTTCTTTTTTGTAAATATTATGCAAGAAGAAGACTTGTTCCCAAGTTATATACAAAAATTTGATGAATGTCAGTGTAGCTTCTTTTGACATTAACAGTGACAGTTTTTGATTTGTTTACAGTAGAAGGGCCAACACCTAAAGAGACTGCTCACTTAATCAAAAAGCTAGGGGCAAATAAATGTATCCTTATGACAAAGATCAAAGACTCAGAGCTGAAGGACGGAAGGAAGAGGTGAGAATCAGATATATTTAACCTAGAAAAAAACAGGAGTAGTAGTGTACACACAAATGACATTTCTAAAGCTAGAATGGCTGTTTTCTGCAATAAGATGTTAGGATAGAAATTTCAAACCTCTGCGAATATTAAGTTGCCTCGACACATTTTCCCTCTTATATCTAAAAATCAGAGACCTTTTAAAAGGACATTTTATTTTTGAAATAATATTTTAGGAATAGTTTGGTCACTGCAGATGTAAACTATTTACTCCCATCTTATTATTTACTTTCTCAAGCTTCTTGATTAGCATTTTTAAAACAACTACATTTAGATTTTTTTTTAATATCATTGTCTTACTTTTTTATCTCCTATAAGTAAAAATGTCAATTTTATGTTCTTGAAGTACACATATAGCAATCGCTCTCTTAAAAAAAAAAGGCAGACTTTTTTCTTTCATAATGAATATCCCAATAAGATGATATTTTGATATGGATACTAAAGAATACATGAACTTGATATCAATAATCATTACCTCTGCATATTACCTTTGTTGTAAGGAAATAAATTATAGCAAACAATGTGTGTATAACCTTTCCAACTTTATACATTATATATAAATTTCATACTCACATATGTATAATCTCTCCAGGTAGTAAATACCTGTTAAGATTTTTATAACTTATGGTGATACATGAATGTTTTTTTTCTGATTTTGTTACAATAGTCTTGATACATTGCATTGATTTGCAAATGGGAAGATGATTACTTTTTGGTTTTCTATAAAAATGATAAGCCCTGAACCTTTTACTGTATACATTATTATTCCCTTTATGGCAACAAGTCTCCAAAGAAAATACAAAGCAATGAAACCATACTAACTCAACTGATCTCCATATTAAAATCATTTGTGATTCTTATTCACTTAATGCCAAGTTACAAACTAATTAAGAAAATTTTAAATTAAATACACTAGTTACCTATGTAAAGATATGCCCCTCTCTCCGTTATACAAATGGTTATAGATGACTGGTCTATATTTATTATTATTCCAACACCACAGTTCAGAATTCCATGTTCTGAAGGTTAGAAAAGGAGAAGGCAATAAATATCCCCAAGCAAGAGATACTTGAATCTATGAACTCATTTTATCTCCATCTCTTATGATACCTATAATTAAGAACCAACATACAAATTACAAGTGTTATCAAAACCTGCAGAGAAATGTTTTTTTTAAAAAGAATCCAGTAATCAAATTAAACAAACAATAGCCTTTAAATATTGAGAAATATTTTTGCATGAAGATGAACCAGAAAGATGATTTTCATGCTGTGACTTGTTACGTAATATGCTAGAGTAGTTTAAACTGATTGATAAGAAAATTCATTTCAAAGATAAAGCCAGGTTCCAAGGGGGAAGATGGATAAAGTCACGGAAAAATCAACCAATTTTTTCTTTATGTTGTCTCCTCAAACTCACTCTCCCTTCTCTCCCTGCTGTCAGCAGCTGACCACATCTAGCCCCTCTGTGTTCCCTGATACTCTCCTGAAGGAATGTCCTTCACTTTCCTAAATAGCACAATTTTCCGGGAAGTGAAGGTAACAGGAATTAGTAGCTGTCATCTCAGAAAGAGACATGCACTGTATTTCCTGGATTAGTCTGGAGGGCTGCAACACAGACAGGACAAAGAGAAATAACCATAAGAAAAAATATTACTGTAACTACAATGGTGTAAAAAAAAATCACTGACAACTGCAATGTGCATCTCCTTGTAAAACCTTTCATTTTCATTAAAATTAAAAGATGATCCCATAAACTGTGGCAAAGTAAAATGGCATGTCTTCTATAGTTTTGCTCTGACTATAGAAGGTAAATGAATGAAGCAAACTGCAAGGCGATGATGCATAAAATTGCTACTATATATTATTTGCAAGGCAGAGCCATATCTATATATGGAACACAAGATATTTCAAAATGAATGCAACTTGTTATCTTTATAATTTTACAGAATTAAAATTAATATTAGAACATTTTAGTAAATCCTAGCAAAAGTACCATATATGCAGACCAAGACGTTATATATGTGCATGTATGTAGAGGTATATATAGCAGAGAGAAATACTACTACTAGATTATTAACACTACAGAGAATATACCCCCACACCCCATGTCTAACAGTAAGAAAATAATCAACCTGCATGAACTGGAATCAGATTCATTTTCTTCTTCACTAGTGCCATCATCCACTTCTGGTCTATCCAGCCAGTGTGCACCGCCACAATCTTCTGCTGTAAACTCAAATGCAGGGACTTCAGAGGTGGATGCCATTGGCCAAGAAGGTGAATTCTGAAAATCCAGTTGGCTGGACCTTCGGTAACCAATTGAAGCCAAAGGCAATTGTAGGCTACATGGATCTAAAAACTTTCTCCCACCGTTTGCTCCAGTCTGTCCTCGATTCCAAAATTCTCCCTGCTGGCTGTCAACTGTAGAATTAGATGATGCTTGATGGCTAAACCACCTCCATCTGATTTTCAAAATCTGCTTCACATCAAACTCTTTACGAGAACCAGACATCCTCAGAGAAACCAAGTGATCGTCTAGGCAACGGGTAAAAAGCACTGCACACAGATTTGTGCATCCGACCAAGACAAGTCTACGCCCTGCTGTACACAATAAACAGATGGAAAGGAAATAAATCACGTTCACATATATATCTACATTAACTTTTATACCAATATAGCAGATTATAAAGAACAAAGGAGAATGAATAGCGATGAAACACGGTGGAACATTCCGTTCAATCAGAGCAAACTCATCCACCTATCCTGAAGCAGCTAGACCACTTTCCCCCCTCTTTTCCCATACTGACCATTAGCTCTCACAAACACTGACAGCATTCATTAAAGTCCTTTCAAATGCAGAACACCACCCTCTTTTCTTAAACCACAAATGACAGAAACAGAAAGCACTATCCCGTTGCAATATCTCAGTCTCTGCTGCTGAGTATATTAACTCTTTCGTTGCTGAAGCAAGGAATTTATTCCAGAACATTTTCCTTTGTACATAAAAATCACTGTAAAACGAAAATGTTTCTAGTTTTATACTAAATTCCCAAATGAGTTATCACAAAATAATCATTTTTTAAAAAGCGTGTTTTAATTAGATGAGTTACAGTGACTTTCAAGCTGTGCTCTTTAGATGGCAGGAGGAGGGGGAAGGAGACAAAGGTGGGGCTCCAGTTTGTTGCTTTCCGCTTCTATCTTCTTCCTTCAGGAAAGGAGTGCATTTAATTAACACAGTAAGGTCTGGGGTAAGATTTCATTTGGGCAAAGAACAGGAAGAGAGAGAAAGAAAAAGTCTGAAAACTACAAAGGATCAAAATATGACAGTACTTACTCTTTTTTTTTTCAAAGAAATAGCTGGAAGCCAATATTGCTCTATAGTTAGGATTGGGCTGCTCTGATTTAGTATAATTTCTTAATTTGTATGACACCGTTTAGAAAGAGGAAAGCGTGGCTCAAGAAAGCTACCAGGACTGGGACAGGATTGTTTCTTGGGTATACAAGTATACAAGTACCCTAATGGTGCCCTCTGTTGTTAGCAAAACAAAACAATGGTCTGAACATAGTTACAGTTAAGGCAAATAGATACAGCAATTTTAAAAAATCAACCAAAATTTAAAATACTGAGTAGTAATTGTGAGCAAGACACCCTGCTAGGCATTGTGGGGGACACAGTTATATAACATCTTGGTTCCTACATTCAAAAGGAATTAAACTGAGTTACTGAAACCGAAAGTACTTGATAATTTAAATATTAGACACACTCTAATGCTGCAGTATTAATATACTGTGATCTACAAACGCAGAATTCAAGTTTTCAGGGTGTTCAATATTTAATGCTATTTTACTTGAAAGACGATGCCTACTATCAACTGACCAAAAAAAAGGGCTGCTTTGGAGGCTTATAAAAATATTGGGAGGCATAGATCTTAACCTCACACAGCTCTTCAGAAGAATAAAAATTACTCAGAGAAATAAGAACGAGAGGCATGAAAAGCCATCTACAATTTTGTGGTCAATACGGTAGAATAAACCATAAATACTCTAAGAAAGAGAAATAGATATTGGGATGGTATGGCGTGGTATGAGCCAGTTCCATCAGGGAGAAGGTCTCTGGGAATAGTAAGTTGTACAGAAAGAATGAGGATAGATTTCATAAAGGAAGACAGATATTAATAAAAGCACAAAGTGAACATATTGACAAAGAAAGAGGGAGAAAAACAGCAGTCTGATCAGCCAGCCAGACATACCTAATTAATTTTAAGGAGTAATAAGACATAAACTGGAATGAATATGATGAGATAAAGTGCCTTGAACATAAAGCAAAGCTGTAAAGACTCACAGGCAATATTAAGTGGACCGTTGAACAGGGCAATGTTTTAGAAAATTAATTTGGCAGTAGTATGCAGGATGCATTCAAGAGTAAAATGACACTTTCCCTGTCTGCTCACCTCTGTCACACTCCTCCGTATCAACAATTCTAACTCCACTCTATCTATCCAACTTTATTTTCCCTTTTCCAACAAGGGCACACCGCTTCATCAGTTGAGACAGAGTCTACATTAGGTTGCTCCCTCCTTTATATGCTGTGTGTGTTCCAACGTCTCTGGTTTTAAGATGTTACTCATCCTTCCAGGTTAATGTGGGCACTACTGCCCGGAGAGAGACACTCCTCCAATTACTCTAGCCTTGTGATTCTCAACAGGGGTACAGCCTCCACTCCTGCACCCCAAAAAGGCCTCTAGAGGTTGCAGGGGGTGAGGGGTGAATTTGTAGATGCTGGATGACCAGAGAGTGCCACGGGCATTGAGTGGGCAGAAGTCAGAAATGGCAAACGTCTCGCAGTGCACGATACGGACCCACGTCATGGGGAGACGCCCCTGTGGTAATCCATAAGGATCTTGCCATCGTCTCCATTCAACTTTACATAAAGATTTCTTTTCTCACCAGTGTTTTGAAATTCATCTATGTTGTTGTCTGTAGCAGCTGAAAGTTGGTTTTTATGGCTATATAGTGTTCCACCGTGTAAATACACAACGATCAACATCCATTCTATTGCTCAAATGTTTCAGTTGTTTCTAGTTTGAGGCTTTTGCAAGTCATGCTGCTATGAGCATTCTTGTCCGTGTTATCGGATGTGCATGTATATGCACTGAGTGGGTGTGTGTATATATATATATACACACAGAAACAAAACTGCTAGATTATGTTCAACTTTGACTGTTATTACTGATTTACACTCCTACAATCATACAAGAATTCCAGTTACTCCACACGCAGCCAACATTGGTATTGTCAGTCTTTAGTTTTAGTCCTGCTGATAGGTGCATAGTGGAATCCCATTCGATTTTACTTTACAATTCTCTGGTTATTAATCCTGTTGGGTAACTCTTCATGTTTAGTGGGCATTTAGATATCCTCTTTGTGAAAAAGCCTTGGCTTAGTTCTCTTCATTTTTTTTCTATTAAGTTACCTATTTCTTTTTGATTTGTTGGAGCCCTTTTTATTTCTAATATGAGCCCTCTATTATCAATATCATTTTTATGTAAACTACCCTTTTTCCACTGAATTGAAGTATTACTTTTGGTATTAATTAGCATCTCATATATAGAGAGATCAATTTTGGGGTGCTAATTCTGTTCTACTATTTGTCTATTTTTATGCCAATAGTATAGTGCTAATTATAGTCTATAAAATAAAGTTTAATATTTGTCAAAGCAAGTTCTACTTCTACATATATCCTTTTAAAATAATTTTTAAAGCTGGGGTGCCTGGGTGGCTCACTCAGTTAAGCATCTGACTCTTGATTTTGGCTCAGGTCATGACCTCAGGGTCCTGGGATTGAGCCCTGGGTCGGCTCTGCACTCAGCAGAGAGTCTGCTTGGGATTCTCTCTCTTCCTCTCCCACTACCTCTCTCCACCTAAAATAAATAAACCTTAAAAAAAATAAATAATTTTTAAAGCTAATTTGAGATATTTACCCTTGTATATACTTTAAAGTAATATTAGCCAACAAAAGCCCCGACCCCAGTGAGATTCTAATCGGAATTGCATTAAATCCGCATATTAATTGAGATGATTGGCATTTTATGATATTAAGGCTTTACATCTAAGCATATATGTTCTTTAGTTCGTTCAGATCTCATGCTCATCAATAAGATTTTAAAATCTTTTGACTATAAGTTCTATGCTTTTCTTACTAATTTTTTTATCAGGTTCTTTTACTTTCTTTTTTTGTCACTGTAGTAAACGTAATAATTTTTTTCTAGTTTCATTTCCACATGGTTATTTCTACTATAAGAAAAGTATTGAGTACATTTATCTTGTATCCAGTCATATCATCACACTTCCTCATTAGTTACATTTTTTGAATTTGTTTTCAATTCTCATTAAGTTACAGGTACCTTTGAGACATCTAAGTGGAGGTGTCAGATAATTGGGTAAATGTTCCTGGAACTCAGATCCAAGCTCCAAAAAAACTCTAACAGAAGCTTATAGTGGAGAAGCCACCAAAGGAGACTGCAAAGGAATAACCAATGAAGTAAAGGAAAATCCTCAGGGTCTGGTGTCAGGCAAGTCGAAGGATAAAGGTGTTTCATGGCTAAAGGCATGGCCACAATGTCAAATAAGAGGCTGGGTACCACATGCAACAAAAAATGTCCCCTGGAATTGTCAACATAAAGATTTTGCCAAATCAGATAGGAGCTGTTTCAGTAAAGGGGTGGGGACAAAGCCGGGCTGTGGTGGGTTTAAGAGTTAATGGAGTAGGGGCGCCTGGGTGGCGCAGTCGTTGGGCATCTGCCTTCGGCTCAGGGCGTGGTCCCGGAATCCCGGGATCGAGCCCCACGTCAGGCTCCTCTCCTGGGAGCCTGCTTCTTCCTCTCCCACTCCCCCTGCTTGTGTTCCCTCTCTCGCTGGCTCTCTCTCTCTGTCAAATAAATAAATAAAATCTTAAAAAAAAAAAAAAAAGAGTTAACGGAGTATGAGAGGAATAAGAGAGGACATGTATAGACAACTTGTTCAGAAAATCTGAACAGTGAGGCTGCAGAATGTGATTATAGCTGGAAGAGCTGAGGGATCAAGGCAATGGATTTGATTACTTATTTGGTGATTTTTTAAAATATGGAACATACTAGAATGATGAGAACGATCCAGCAAGAAGATGAGATTGATGATTGCAGGGAGCAGCACCGAAGTAAAAACAGTGAAGACTCTGATAAAAGGGAAGGAATGGCAGCTGAGTGCAGTGGATGCCTTAGAGAGTCACAGGAGGGATGCTTCCTCTGTTGTAAGATTTATAACTTTCTAAATTCATTGATCATTTAAAAGGAAAGACATACATTAAGCAGTCTACTCAAGATGAAAATCAAATCAGCCCCCTAAAAGGAGTCATGAAATAATAAAGATTAGAGGAGAAACTAAAGAATTAAGAAATAAAATGACAATTAATAAAGATCCAGCTCTTAAAAATTTTGCCAGTATAGTCTCTTACCTTCTAGCAAATATAATCAAAGAAAAAACAAATTAGAACTAAGAGGATAAAATAACAGTTACAATAAAATAAAATATTTAAATGAAAGAGTTAAAAAATAAAAGACTAATACGGCTACAAAAATTTTAAATGTTTAATTGAGTAAGGGAAATGCTGACAAATGGAGAGAATTTACACAAGCGAAGTTGGAAAATAATCTTCAAAGACAGAATTTTCTCAAAATCGCTTACAGGTAGATCTCTATTTAATAGTTTTGCGTAAGGTTAAGCTTGTCTAAGCATGGGTACTTTGAAGAAAAATCCTCATTCTGACTAAAAAGTTCAAAAATTATCTGTTGATACAGTAGCTTGTTATAGCCCCCATGTTAGAAAGAGCTTTACAGAAATTATTTCCCAGCTTTCACTCAATTCTTGGGCCACACTTTCTTATATGTAGTAAACTTAAGAATTAATGTTTTCATGGCATGAAATTCAGCATTTATTTTTTTTAAAGATTTTATTTATTTATGAGAGAGAGAGAGTGTGGGGAGGAGCAGAGGGAGAGAGACAAGCAGACCCATGCTGAGCACAGAGCCCATCACGAGGCTCGATCCCAGGACCCTGAGATTATGATCTGAGCCAAAATCAAGAGTCAGTTGCTTAACTGACTGACCTACCAGGCATCATTCAGCATATATTTAAATAACTGTTTTTCTTCTGTCTCAAAACTTTTGCCAAACAATATAAAATTGTTTTGCTCAAAAATTTATCCAGTTCTGATGAGAAGTACTCCTTATGGTAATTATTTTTACAAGATCAATACATATTAAAAGTCATTATATTGTTAAATTATTAAAATAGTCAGCATGGACTACTCCATATAAATTAGACCCCTCCCTGTTCTCTATCCCCCCGACTCTTAAAATTCTTTTCATAGCACTTGTCATTGCCTAGCATACTAGATGTTTATTCCCTTATTTACCGTCTTTATCCTTACAACAAAGTAAGCTTCAGTAGGGCTTTCGTTACTCACTGTAGCCTTAGTACTTAGCACGGTACCTGGCAGACAGTAAGTGCTCAATAAATATTTCTCCGATGAATGAATATATCCAACAATTATAAGAGCAATAAAAATAGACATTTTTGAAATTGTAAAATAAAAAATCTAATTTAAAAAATATTAGTAAACTTTTACTTCTGGTGACAAACCCTCTTCAGTATTCTTTCAACTTAAGAGAAAAATCACAGTAGGTTACTCTAAGAATTTCCTTTTTCTATCTCATTCTTCAGGCATAAAATTTTTGTCACTTTGAAATCTAATGGCTAAATAGCAGATGTCTTTTCAGACTGACCAACATTTTCTTCAAAGTGATTATCTAATTATATTCGGTACCTCTTTTATTTTAATAAATTGGCTTTACTTAAACTTGAGATACAGCTCAAACTATTTAAAATAGAAAAGTTCCAATTATGAATACATTTTTCAAAACGTAACTAAGGGGTCCACAGGCAATTTCTGCTGCAAATCTGCTCAAAGGGTAGTTTGTAAATTTGTGAGACAACTCTATTCAGCATTGTAACAGCAACAGTGAAATGTCATTACGATAGACTGCAGACGAGCGCACTCCCACAGTGTGACTTTTAAAGGCACAGCGTCATTCAACAATAAAATCAAAGCTATTGAGGAACTGGGTTATATGGGTAATTATTTTACGAACCTCTCTTCACATAGCATTTTGTGTGTGTTTTTTTTTTTTTTAAGATTTTATTTATTTATTTGACGGAGAGAGACAGCCAGCGAGAGAGGGAACACAAGCAAGGGAAGTGGGAGAGGGAGAAGCAGGCTTCCCAGTGGAGCAGGGAGCCCGATGCGGGGCTCGATCCCAGGACTCTGGAATCATGCCCTGGGCCGAAGGCAGACACTTAATGACTGAGCCACCCAGGCGGCCCATACATAGTGTTTTTAAGACAACAGTATTTGTGTTGTGGAATAATCAATTATAATGAATCTATTCCTGTAGTTTTAAGTGTATAATATGGATCACATAAAACACTTCAAGAATTAAGCTTTCCCTCAACTATGAGAATGAGTTACAACACATGATTTCAAAGAATCCTTTAAAGTTTGATGTTCCAGGATACTTTAAAAATTTAGCCAAAATAGGTCTTTTATCAGAATTTGGCTTAAACATTAGAAAACTAATTTAATTCTACTAACACTTAAATTCTACTAACATTTAAAAATGATGGCAGAAAATAGTTAATTATTTACACAGATTAGAAAAGATGTGAAATTTAAACTTTAATTTCACAACTGTATCAGATATTCCGTACCTCCTCTCCAACTCCATAAAAAGCAAATGTTATAAATGCAAAAAAAAAAAAAAAAAATCCTGTTTATGTAAATTCAACACATCTTTGTGCTGTATGCAGAAAGAACTTAAAGGTGAGAAAACAGACAATAAAATCCATCAGGGCAGGGACCACTATATCCCTAACTACTTGTATAGTACATGGCATCCAAATATTTACTAAATTTAAATCAAAGAATAAACAAATGAATTAATGACACAGACCTTGATTTGAAAGATCTTAAAATCTAACAGGGTTTGAGGGTTTGAATGAAAGCATGACTGAATTATCAAGGAGGAAGTATGACCTCTGGGAGAGGATGAAGTTCTTGAGTCAATTTAGAGGTATGCTTCAAAAAGATTTGGCAACAGTGAAGAACAGATCTGTGAGGGAAGAGACCATCAGTAGGGAAACCAGTTAGAAAATTCTTCAGGGTGGGGGCCTGGGTGGCTCAGTCGGTTAAGTCTCTGCCTTCGGCTCAGGTCATGATCCTGGGGTCCTGGCATGGAGCCCCACATGGGGCTCCCTGCTCGGCAGGAAGTTTGCTTCTCCCTCCACCTCTGCCTCTCTGAACCCCCACTTGCACTCTCTCTCAAATAAATTAATAAAATCTTTGGGGGAAAAAAAACAAAACTCTTCAAGGTAAGAGGTATAGTTTAACCTTGGCTGGAAGCAACAAGATCTGAAAGGGAGATGGGTTATATGGGTAATTATATGTAAGTTCTGTCTTATATATAGAATGTCCGCAGCAAATGGACAGGAAGCAGTCAAAGATGACAGCATTTTCAAACCTGGGTGATTGAAAGAATGATAACATCAACATAAAGAAGGAGGTAAGAAGGCTACAGTTTTAGGAAGATTGAGTGTAGCTTTAGATAAATTTGGTTTTAATGAAGTATCTAACAACCAAATAGAGGAATAGGGGTCTGGTGTCTTACCTACCTTAGAGTTAAATATCAATCTATTTAAGAAATCAGAAATTTAGATGGACCCTGGGGTGTTAACACTGGTTATCCTTCCATTCTTTCCACTAGTTACAACACATGGCATCAAAATTGCTTTTGTAATAAAAAAACCCCAACAACCTAAGAATACAATCTGAAATCCAAAATAAGGATTCTAGCACAATGTTAAATCTTTCACTTTGTTAAAAATAATTGGGAAATATTTCTGATTTAATCCATAAATGAAAATTTAAAATAAATATTGAATTTAAACTCAGTTGTAACATTCTAAGAGATTTAGCTTTGTCAACTACACAGTGGATTAAAAGCTCAGCAGTTGAGAATGCTGATATACACTGAAAACTGAACTTGTTTCATGGTAAAAGCTATCTAATATAGGAATTTTATTTCTTTGTGTACCCTGAAAGCCCTGTGACATACACTTACATAAGATCAAGGTGAAAAAAATGAGGTAAATTTTAACCTTTAAACTCAATCATGTCTCCTTGCTACATGATCAGACAGCATCCCAAACTACCTGCTCAGATTTACTCAATAATCTCCTTGAAATTATTTATTTAATGTCTGCCTTCCTCCCTAGACTGGAAACTCTATGAAGGTGATAGAAAGAACCATGGCTTTTGAGACACTTACAAATCAGGAACTGACATTCAATTTAAAAATTGCAATACAGCATGGTAAAGATATACAGAGGCACGCAGAGGATAGAAAGTTCAAAGCATATATTTTCAGCCTAGCTGGACCTCTATAAAAGCCCCTTGTCAGATGAAACCTCATAGTTGGTTCATTAAATGGAAAAGTCAGTAACTGTAAAAATTATATTCACATATCCTTAAAGATTTTAACTGAAACACATACATATACACTCATTTGCAAATCTTTTCATATAGGGTTAATGCCATAGATTTGATGTGGGCCCCCTACTGAGTTGGGGTTCTCTTTCTTGTAGAAGCTATGCCCACAATGACCCAACATCCAAGATTTCCATTTATGGTTTCTATTAAAGGAGAGAGAACTTAAAAGGACTTCAAAAATAATATGAATACAGAATCTATTAGACCACTGGTCTGTCCACCGTGAGATAAAAAGCTTGTGCCAGAATGTAAATTAATGCATTTCTTTCAAGGAGAAAGTGTTACCATGAAAAAAAAAAGTCAGCTGAACAAAACAGTGTGCTTAGAGATGTGGCTAATTTACATTTCAGTGTGAGCTCACTTCCTTGAGAACTACTAATAGTCTAGAGCCAGTTAGCTGGCCCAGGAACAGACAACTGCTTTAGACTTTGATGATCTCCAACACCCACCCACCCCTCAACCCGCCCCCTCCCAGTGTTTTACAGTTATCCAGCCTCCATCAAACTTGAGAGCAAATTTGTCAAGAATTCTTTTACATTGAGATGTCCCAGAGCATTCAAATTAATTTTCAAAAAAAGACTTTTCTTTTCTTTATACTCATTAATTAACACATTTACAAATGTTTCATAATTATTAGAAGAAGCATAACTGTTAAAAACGGGTTTGTAAATAAACACAACCAACTTTCGGTGAGTACCCAACTCATTAGGTAAGCATGGAGTTGTGTCCATCATAGGGCATCCTATTTAGCCATGAGTATTTGGTTGGCCCTGGGGATCGGTAAGTACAATTTACAGAGAGAAGAGAGTGCATTAGGTTAAAACTATGAATCAATTTAGAGGAAGCCAGCTGAGGGTGCTTCTGCTGTTATTTTCCCACATTATTACTTATTAATGGTAGCCTAAGTGATATAGCAGAAAGCTTGAGTCAATAACTAAGCCACTCACCAGCTAGCTGTAAAATTTGGGTAAATCACCGCTTAGGTCTTCAGTTTTCTTTTCAGTTAAATGGGATTAAGTAAAGAGCACGTGCGAATATTAAGGATTTGGATTTCTAATAGCAGCTACTATCTCCTAAGTACATAAATGCGCATAATACATGAAGTCCCTACGCTGAATGGGTCTTTCGTTGTCTCACACACTCTGGCAAACAGGGGTCATTCCTCTCTCCCCTTATGTATAAGGACACTGAAGTCAAGCGAGGTTACAGGTATCTACTGAGTAGCAGGGTTCAACGTGAAGCCAGGACTGACTCTAAAGACCATATACTTTCAAGTATAACACATCGCTTCTTGCTCATAAAATGTTCTCTTTTGGAACTCATAACTACCTTGTGAGAAGGTTGAGTACATATTTATCCCCATTGTCCGAACTGGGAAACAGATTCAGAGTATAGTCGATTTGCACAAGACTTACATTCTTTACCAATAAGATCTGACCAAAATAAAAGCAAATAAGGCACTAAAAGAGAGAAAAACAAAAAACAACCCAGTCCTTAAAGAACACATCACTCTTAATATAACAAAATACTAAGTTCATCATAATTGCAATTAAATGCCAAAGCGGCCTTTATTCCTGAAGTACAGGAGCCTCCCAGATTTCTCCCCACTTGACTCCTTCCCAATTTCTGTCACTAATTCTTATACGGCAAAGTGCTGACCCACATCAATATATATCAAAAGTACCTTTTCATCCCTCAACTGCTTATTGGTACTAGTATCTGGTAGTAAAGCAAGCAACATTTTAAAAATCAGTTAATATTTTATGGCCTTTTTAACCCTCATCTGTAAGAGTTATCACAGTTGATACTAGGAAGACCACAGTGTAATTATAACAAAAGGTTTACTTTTTCAAAAAGCCCTTTAACTTAATGACAGGGGGGGGAAAAAGATTTCCTTGCCATCCACTCTTAGATTTTGTGAATTTTGGTATATATTCGCTGTGGCACAAGGATGAAGACTGAAATACCATAAAGATAATGGCAAACCACAAAGTCCTGCTTGATCCTTTACGGCTGGCATGTGCTGTGACACCCAATTGTCTTACGTGCCATAAAAAGTAATAAGCTGGATAACCATCAGTTTGTCTTTTACTGACCTGAACCAAATCCAGAATTTCTTTTATTGTAGCTTTATGGTGATGGAAAGAATAAAGGAACCAGTCAGTACTCTCTGGACACAAATATAATCAAGCAAAATTAGCTGGGCTCTCGGTACACATAATCAGCCAATCACAGATCAAGTTGATTCTGCTGCAGAACCCATCAGATTTTATAAACTGTGTATTAGATGGAACAGCAAAATCTGGGTATGGGTAGTAAAGGGCACTGTAAGCAACAGAGAAAAATGTGAAGCACTGTTTCTCAGCTGCTTGTAATTAGAAACAGTTAATCAATACAAATGTTACACCAGTTAACCATTATAAAGAAATTCTCTGCCTTGCCCTACAACTAGACCTTTAAAAAAAAGCCACCGACTCATGCTATAATTCAACTCCAGCAAAAAGCAAAATGAGTTATGTCAGTGAGTCAAATGGCAATCAGTGGAGACCAGTGGAGGCTAGAATTATTTCTTAGTGTTAATTCAATGTTGTCAGGAGGCTAGTCAGAGAAGTCCTCCCAAACTCCCCAGCCCCAGGCAGGGAGGGGGACATGACAAATTTAGGACAAATTGGTCAGGCCCCTCCAAAGCACCATGATGAATCTGTCCAGCAATTCTAAACTCCTGTGGAGCAGGAGAATTGGGTAGTCCTTCTTTCTGCTTATCAGCGAAATATCTCCCCAAAGAAAGGCAAATATTAAGTAAAAGTGAACCAATCAGCCTCAGTCTAATTCTCCTCTCATCTACTCTCCACACTATAGCCAAAGTAACCTCCCAAAGTCCAATTCATGACATTACTTTTACTTAAAACTTTTGTTTTCAATCACCTACCAGTGCAATAAAAGCCAAGATCTTTAATTCGGAAACCAGTATTTCTAACAATCTAGTAGTTCTTGCTATCTTTCCAGTCTTACTTTCCTCTCAACCTCTCTTCCTATTTCACACTTTTCCTCTCATAAAAAGAGTTAAAACACACTACATCAAAGGAAGGAAAAATGAGTAGTACTGAATACTTCCCAAAGGAAAAGGGCTACGGAAGACACTACGGGTAAAACAAGCGAGTGGAGTTAAATCTTTTTCCCTTCTGCATTTAACCTTCAGCTAACTCTCTTAGCCCTGTTCCCTCACGATCTGATACAAGTAGGTATGCCAATTATGTTACTAGGCAACATTGCTTATAGAAAAATGATTAGTAAATTCGCATCTGGACTCAAAGGAACTATAAACAAACTATAAATACCTCGTAGGAAGCCACAGCTTTGCCTTCCCTCCGTGCGATGGCTCTTGTATCTGTCATACCCCTCAGGGGGCCCCTGGAAGCTGAGTCTATGGAGTTGTGTGGCATATTGCCTCCTGTGAGACACGAGACTTTTTTAAACCAAGACAGCTCCTCATCTACCTTCTGTGAGCTTTCCCTCCTTCAGCTGAGCTTTCACTTGGAGCAAGGACTCCCAGATGGCTACAGGAACCGCTTACACGGCCCGCTGTAAGGATCACAACCACCGACGAGGAACATCTGATGCTGTCTTGCTGGCAAGCTGTGGTTCCTGATATCCTTCTAAGCAAACCAGCCTGTGGTAGTTTTCTGTTTAAGCCTATTAAGACCCGTCTATTTGCATGGCAAGAAGAGTAAAGGAATGCCTTAGAATGACGTTCCAGATGTCCTACAATCTGTACCCAAACTCCTCCCTGTCTGCTCTTTTACATTAATATACATCCCTGACAAATCAAATACACAGCTTTTACTCACCTCTCTGTTGTTATTCCCTTTCTGGGGAGCCCATCTTCCAGGTAACATATCCTACCTCCCTTCAGCCATCTGCTGAGATGAAGCTATGGGTATTTGCAACCAGAGAGAAAGGAGATACTGGATGGGTAAAGAATGCAAGGAAACTTTGCTAAGAGAAGCTAAATGTACACACTTACAGAAAAAGAATGGAAATTTATTGAGAATAAAAAATACGTTGAAGTTGGTGGAGAGATATGGCAACAGCATGTGAAAGCGTAAAATGTCCAGAGAGTCTAGACCAGTTGTAGAAAAGAGCAAAAGAAGGCAGTATATCGAATGCTCCCTTTTTTCCGCATTATTAGCCATGGGGAGAAGCCAGGGAGCCCTGCATCAGCATCAAAAGCAGGTGACTTGTAAGAGTTAAGACAATTCAGTAATCTGTACCTTGGGAGAGGGAGAAGGGACGGAGGAAAGAATTCCAAAGGAGATGGCATTTACCAGTGGTTCAGGTAAGGGATAGTGTTGCTACAAGTGCTCCAACTCGACCTTCTTACCCCATTATCCTAATCAGCCTGCCCCAGTAGAATCGGCAAACTGATCTTAATTGTGTTGTAGAACTTTCAATGGCATCACAGCTGTCTTGAATCCCAAACTATTAGAACTGCCTCCTTCTCTATTACAAAGTTGCAAAATACCCTAACTTGTTACACTTTAGGGTCAACTCCATTATTTCTGAACTCTGATTGTGGTTAATTTAAGAACTAACCAAGATGTGGCACTGAGAAAAAAACTTTAGTTCTTCTGGACTTGCTAAAGGCTCTAGCAGGTATCCTTTAAGTGTGTGAATTCTTAAGTTAAAACACGTATTTAAAAGCAAAATAGAAAAAACCGGTCAACAGAGAAAGAGTCCCTAGCAAAATAACATAGAGATGTAGAGAAGGAAAGCAGGGCCAGCTTTTTTTTTTTTTCTTAAAGATTTCATTTATGTATTTGAAAGAGAGAAAGTGAGACACAGCCCAGGGGGAGGCAGAGGGGAAGGGGCAGAGGGAGAGGCAGACGCCCCATTGAGCAGGGGGCTGGATGCCCAGCTGGACCCTAGGACCATGACCTGAGCCGAAGGCAGATGCTTAACAGAGCCACCAGGGCACCCCTCCAGCTCCTAACTTTCTGTTACTGATGTCAGTTGCCTCTGAGACTGAGCTGTACTCCCTGCTCTTGGACTCTGTGACATAAAGTTATCTCCTTCTTTTAACAAAACACTCTTTTTGCTTAAGTTAGTTTAATTTTTCACCAAAAAAACCCCTAACCCAAAAACAGTGGTCAGCGCAAAGTGTATACATAATCAGCTTTTATCATATTGAAAGATTCTGTTAATGTTGTTTTAAAGAGAGAGAGAGAGCTCAATTATAGTTATTTTATTTGGGGGTGTAAACTTCCCATTCATCTTTTTATTCTCACGGGATCTAACATAGTGCTTTATACACACCACATTTAACACATTTAAATGTTTATAGAATGAAAAAAATGTTTATTGAATGAACATATAATTAGAAAAGAATGAAATCTACTTGGTCAAAATAGTATGTCTAATTATGGAGTCTTCAAAAGCACTTCATTTCCAATTAATAAAAAAATATTCTTTGCAATTCTCATTAGCATAATTCTATGATTAAAAAACACATACGTACACACAAAAAAAATGCTGTATTCTGTGCTCCAAATACTAAAAGCATAATTTGGATTTCACTTATTGAGATTTTGCTAACTCACCGGACTATAAAGCCTGCTTAGTGTAGTCATTAAGACTGCTGGTACACTATTCCAGTTCTCCTCCCTCTGGGCACATGATAGAATTGCATTTCTCAACCTCCTTGAAGTTGGGGGTAGCCATATGATTTCTTTGACCATTAAAACGGCAGCGGAAGTTAACACGTTTCACTTCCAGGTAGAAGTGTTAAGAGCCAAGCGCAATTCATTACTTCCTTTCCCCCACCCTAACAATGTGGAAGAATGTTTTGAGATGGAGCCTCGGATAAACTGGGGCTCCAAATGACCACCTGCAGCAGAGTTCTCCTGTTGACCCTAACCTGACATATTCAGCAAACGCTTCTCTCACCTATGGAGTAAAAAAAAACGAATAGCTCTGGCCTTCGATTTGTCTTCAGAGTAGTAACATTTTGTAGAGCACTGTATCGTTTATAGAATACTTTCTTATCGAGGTGGACCTCATCATCCAGGCTCTCAAAATCCAGACACAGGAACTGAATGGAGTCAGATCCATAGTTGGACCAATCCGTCATTCTCTCAGCTCCCACTACCTGCTCTCTGAAACTCAGGGACTGAATACGTTTGAATGAGGTGCTATTCCTTGCCTTTCAAACTCTTGCCATCTGAACTCAGGAGTGAAAAAAAATTTAGACAGTAAAGGATTCTTGATCCATTATTTTATTTGTTCCCTTAAAGCTGTTTTGCTACTACAATACCTCTTACATCCTCAATATCTATTGAAAGAACTGTGTGCTGTTATCATTCTAATTTTACAAAGAAGGAAAAAGATTCAGGGAGGTCCATAAACATGTTGGGAACAACCCTACACATTAGTGGCACAATCCCAGATTTTCGGCCTTCAAATCCCTTGCTCTTTCCACTATGTATCATGCTTTGTAAGGTCTCACAGCTACAGAATTCCAGGATTTGATACTAAATTAATAGTATCAATAGTGTTGTGATTTAAAAAAAAAATCCATGTTAATCACATGTTTACTTCCAAGAATAATTAAAGTCATTCTTTAAGCAATTCTACTTGCCTGAACATAGTCTAATTCAGGACCCTGAGTGCCCTGAAGCACAGAACAGGAAGAAATCCTAGAGATCATTTGATCAAACTGGCAACTGGCAGAACAACGAGGAACTAGAGGAGAACTCAGGGAAAGGCAGACTTTTCCTTTGACATACAGTCTATTTAAAATTCTGACTTGTAGATTCTCTTCACTTTGGTTCTTACCAAACTGGCTAACCTCAAACTCTGCTCTCCCAATTTTTATCAAACCTTAGTTTAAGAAATACTCGTGAAGGACTGACTGTCCATCCATTTCTATAGGTTCAATGGTTCTCAATGGTCAAATGTGGAAAAGGTCACCAAATAACCCCCTTTAAAAGAGTCATCTTTCACATTAGCCAAGAAATTGAGTAAAAAACTATTGAAATTTGTCTAACCCAGCTATTTCAAAGTTATATGAGTTTAGATTCTTATTTCAAGAAATAAACTATTGATTGCTCATTTCTTAAAACACAGTTTGGGAAATACCGTTCTAGGTAATTCTAAATGTTATGAATGGATCAAGTTAAGCCTTCAGGGAACTTATCTTTAGAGTTTTATTACTGCCCTACATTGAAGAACACTGTCCAAAATTCATTATTTTCTGTAGGGATTTTTTTTTTAAAAAGATTTTACTTATTTATTTGACACAGAGAGAGACTGCAAGAGAGCGAGCACAAGCAAGGGGAGTGGGAGAGGGAGAAGCAGGCTCCCAACTGAGCAGGGACCCTGGAATCATGCATGACCTGAGCTGAAGGCAGATGCTTAACTGACTGAGCCACCCAGGCGCCCCTGTAGGGATTTATTAAAGATTTTGCCAACTGCATCATACAATCTAATCTTCATTTTTATTAGTGCTCATGAGAGAATGCTCGTCTCAGGCCTCATCACCAGAAAATGCCCTCCTTAGGCAGAACTGGATTGTTTTTATCCTGTAAGTAGAAACACACTGAAACTTACTCCCCCAATCCCCCCCTCCTTTTTCCTGGCTGCTGTGAAGCCCAGAGCCAAAACTGTGACTCACTTTTAGTACAGGATCTTGTAGGATGTACTTGGTGTCATCTTTTCCCTTGACTTTGTTTCCTTTTTTCCTGCTCTGTCTCAATTTTCTTATTTAGTTTTGTTTTATCCTTTTGTACCATATGAACACAAAGTGGCTTCAAATCATTTTTGGAACTCTATGTTCTACACATTAAGTCCTATCTTCTTACTAGTTTCATACTGATTTTTCCCTACATGCCCATTACCCCAAAATAGCAGTGTATTTACCTTTGTGTAAAAGGTATTTTGTGTAAAATACTTTGTGTAAAAGTATTTTGTGTAAAATACTTTGTGTAAAAGTATTTCATAGTTATGACACCAACAGAACATACCTATTCACAACATAGTCAAATCCTCAAATACTTAAAAACAGGGGGGGGGTCATTATTGTTCTTTTAGCGGTCTAATAAAGCAAAATGACTTATTAAATTGTGTTCTAAAGGGAAGGAGAATTACCATTTATTGGGTACCAGTAACTGCCAGGCATTTAATATACCACAGTTTCACTTTTTAAAGAATGAAGCAAGGGCATTTGCATATACACAATCTCTGAAAGAATGAATTAGAAACTGGTAATATTGAGAAGAAAAAAGAAACTGGTAATATTGGTCGGCTGGGGGAGCAGGGGTAGGCGGGGACAGGCTTTGTATATATATCCCTTTTGTACCTTTCGAATTTTGTGAATGTATCAACTATTCCAAAATATTTGTAAAAATCAAATGGGACGATAGTAAAGATGGCAGTAATGCTTTACTCTGCGACCACAAACTTTTTTCATCAGCTTTGGATTCCTGAGTATGCACTGAAATGCCCACAGGAGTTTCAAGCAGGCACGTCAGTTTTTATTGAAATAAAGTCCCTTTCTGATTCTCCACTCTTTGGGATGAGGCAATTACTTAAAATAAAAACTGCGATTGTGATAGCCTGAGGACAACAATGAAAAAAAAATCCGAAATGGTTTCCAGTTGCTTTTATTAGTGGAAGAGTGCGGGGAGAAAGCAACGCAGTCCAACCTCAGCCTGCCGGCCGCACCGCCGCGTGCACAACTTTGCCCAAGTCGGAGCGCGGCCCACACGCCGCTCCGGGCCCCCGGTGCGCGGCGGGGAGGCGGGGCCGGGGTTCGAGCCCCGGGCGCGGCTGGGGCAGGTCCCCGCCCGGCCCACCCTTCCGCTCGGAGGTGCCCCGGAGGGCCCCGCGGGACCCCGGCCGCCGAGGCCCCGGGGGAGGGTCGCGCGGGGGCGGGGAGTGGGCCTCGTCGCGCGGCCGGCCCGCCGCGGCCCCCTCCCCGACGCCGAGCAGGAAGGCGCACTTACCGCGTCGGGCTCCGGAGGCGGCCAGGGGTCACGGCGGGGCGGGGCGGCCAGGCGTGAGGCGGGGGGCGGGCGGGGGGCGGGGGCCAGAGGGCCGGGGGGAGGGATGCTCGGCCCCACGGGCGCCCCCAACCCCTCCCCGGCAGCCTCACCCCGGACGCCGGCCGGCCTGGAGCCGGCCACTCCCCCTCCGTCAGGCTGCACCAGGCCGAGGGGGCACGAACTCGTCGGGCAGCCCTGGAGGGGGCGGGCGAGCTGGCGGGGGTCGGGCCGGCTCCGCCGTCAGTCCCGGTGCGGCGCGAGCAGCTGTCCGCCCCGCCCCCTCCCGCCAGGCCCCGCCCCCTCCGCGCCGGGCCGCGTGCCCCGGGAGACCGCCGCCGCCGCCGCCGCCGCCACCGGCCTGGCGCTTTCCCCACCCCCCCCACAGTGCGGCGCGCGCGGAAGGTCTGGGCCGGGGAGGGAGTAGGTGGGGGGGGAGTCAGAGGGAGAGGGAGAGGGAGGGGAGGGGAAGGGAGGGGAGGGGAGGGGTAGGGATGGGAAGGAAGGGCGAGGCGCGGGCTGCGACTAGGGGAGCTCCTGGGGGAGGGGAGCTCCTTGGGAGAGGGGGTGGTAGACGCCAGGCTGGGCGGGGCTCTGGGGCAGGGGGCGGGACGCGGCGGACCCAACAAAAATTCCGGTTGTTCCCGCCCCTTGAAGCTGGGATAAGGGGAATTCCTGGGGCTGGAAGTTTAGGAAGCGGCCCCTCTTCAGAGCAAGCAGAGAGGGGGGCCTGTGGATTTTGATTCCTTAGAGAGCTCGACTGTATTGTCCTAGAGCTTTGAGGCTTTGAGGGAACTCACCAAGAGTAGCCTCTCTTCTCCATCCCCTACAACCTTTCCCCTTGAACAGTCTGATAACTGTTGTGTACCAGGTAGTAGGTTTGTGCCATAGCAACTACGACCCTCAACTCTGTGACCATAATCCTTGTTTTCCAGTGGTGGGATAATAGGAACGCAACAGAAGTAGGTTCTTTATTCACTCCTATCGCCAACGTATATTAAGCAACAACTGTATGCTAGGTGCTGAGAATAACGAGGACTAATTTATTCAGCGCCTATATGCCAAACACAAATTTAAAGGGCTTTACATATGTTAGTTAGCTCATAATCAGTCTTGGGTGAAACAGCTAATGTCTCTGCCCCCCCCTCCCAGGGCGTCATGGTGGGAAAAGGAGGGAAGGAGTTTCCTTAGTTTGTCTCAGTGATGTGTAAAAAATGTCCACCTGCTTTTGGTTCTCAAAGTAATGCATAAGTTCATTATTTGCAGATTCAGTGTTTGCTGCTCTGAGCTAGCAGTACGCTGTCCTTGAGGGTGGGATGTGGTCATTCTCCCCCACAAAATGACATTTGCTTAGGAGATCTTCAGTATGTCTCCACAATAAAAATCCAGTGCAAGCAAGTGGTCCAGAAAACTGATGGATCAAATCATTAACAGAACAACTTAGGGCAATTACGGTAGCTGCCTGGGATGGCTGGGAGATCTCTTTAGGGATCTATTTTGTACCCTCCCGCTTGAGGAAGTGGTTAAGAAAAAGCAACATAATATAAAACAATGAAGCACTGACATGGACTGCTAGCTCAAAGGGAAGCGGATGGGCCTACTTAAAACTGTTACAATCAGGACAGACACATCACAGAATCTACCACTGAGGGCTCCAGTCACAAAGCACAGGATATATTTTTTTATCAGAGCCATGTGGCTGTGACTTCCACCTCACCCAACCCCATCCCCTTTGCAACCACACCTACACGCACAAAAATTATTTCAGTGGCATTGTTTTTAAGTACATAAGACAATTGTGTAAACCCTTGGCCTGAATTTTTGGGATTTGGTACTATTTTTCAGGCCTCCTTTGATTTTTTTTCAGTGTTATCGTTTGTGCTTAGTAACAGTAAATGGCATTCTTCTCATAGTTATTTTTTCCCACCTCGCATTTGTCGTTCAGTTTTGAAATTTTAATTCAGCCTTTCTCTTTTGGGCTTGTAGTGAGAGATATTAGAAAAACATTGCAATCAAATCAGATTACAATTGCAGTAAAAAATGAATCCTTAGACTGGAATTCCTATAAACCCTTTCCTTCTTTTTCATGTCAAATATATTGTTTGTCTCGAAGTCTGTTCTCTGATTTACTCATCTGTATTTTCAGCTTATTTGCTCTACCACCCCGATAAAAGCAAGTTAAATAAAAAGTTCCTCATGATCTAGCACCTTGCTGCTGTCCTCAGCTCCTACCTTGCTTTTCTCTGGCTCTTCCCCACACTGGACTCCTTCTGCCTTCTGCCAACACACCAAGCACTTACCAGTGAAGCCTTTGCTTGTCCTTCTGTCTGGAAGGCTTTCAGCTAATCACGTGACTGTCTCCCTTTTCCTTCAGGTTACCTTTCCTGACTATCCTATGTAAACCTGCAAACTGTGCCTGCCCCCTACTCTCTAGCTCCTCATTTCTCAGCACGTAGTACCACCTGACATATATACCTGTCTCTATCCCCACTAGAATGCGAACTCCATAATAACAGAATCTTGTCTGTTTTGTTCAATGGTACAGCTCCAGTGTCTATTACTTATCAAGTTGTTACGGAAAATGTAAGCAACATACATACTTCCATTCGTTAAGTGGCTCTTTTGCAGTTCCCATTCTTCTAGGAACAAATATCTGTCCTCAAAGGGCAGGTATAAATTTGCAGGCATTCTCCCTAGTTTCCTCCCCTCTTGGCTCCCTTTCTTTCTCCACATGTCACTTTTCTGTCTTTCCCATGAGAGCCATCAAGCCTGTCCCAATCATAGCCAAGGCTAAAAGCCTCACTTGTACTATTCAGTTCCTACCTGTGGTTCACAGGGATACAGCATGGTCCCAGTCCAATAACAAGACTTGGGGCTGACACTATATATGAGCTCCTTCCTCAGGTGGGAAAGGTCATTCCAGCCCACTGTCAGGCCACGCCCATCATTCCCCAGAACTGTTCTGATGCTGGGGACAAGGGGAAGGAATGTGCATTCTCTCATGCACATATTTCCATCCACCCATACGTAAGTAGCCCTCCTACAATCAATCAGGCCACATTCTCTGACTGGAAAAAAAAGTTTTTGTAAAACAACTTTAAACACTTCCTGCCAGTCCCTCAACCTTTGCAGAAATCACAAACCCGATTCTGTTCATTTGCCAGGACCCCGCTTAACACATTTCAGTGACTCTTTCTTTGTCTTCAAGGTAAAGGTCAAACATCTTAGCATGGTTGTAAGATCCTTCATAATCTAACTCTTCTCTGTCTCCCCAGGCCTGTGCCCATTGCAGTGTCCAGCGTGTATTATTTCTCCCACAATTAAATCTTTAAATATGTTCCATCTGGACTGCCCTGTCTTTCCAATCCCTGTTTGTTTAGGTCCTTCAAGACTCAACATAAGGGGTACCTCTTCTGGTAGTCTTTATCCTGATCTCTCCAGGCTGAGTGTGTTCCTCCTCTGTGTTCACGTAATACTGGAGGGGAGGAAAGATAATTTTCCCTCTACCCTTCTAAGGTTCTTGGCTGAGGCACTACCTGTAATAAAACATTAATAGGAGAAAAACAAATTAATATGTATACCTCCTGTATACATGGGAAATACACAGGAAAACTGAGTAACTCCCCCACATAGCTGAAGCCACGACCTTAGATATGATCTCCAGCTGAAGACAAGAGATGCTAGGGCCAGGTGGGGGGCCAGTTATGGGAGATTACGGGGCAAAGCACAGTAAACAAGGCTATGGTTGTTCTGCCTGTCTAAGTCAGTTGCCTTCTCCATATTACAAAAGTTTCTAGAGATTTAGCCATCCTCCTCTTCCCGGTACAGAGGAGACATCTTTAAAAATGGAGACTTGTAGGGCGCCTGGGTGGTGCAGCTGGTTAAGCGTCCGATTCTTGGTTTTGGCTCAGGTCCTGATCTCAGGACCCTGATCTCAGGCTCCTGAAAGGGAGCCCTATGTTGGGCTCCACCACTGAACACAGAGTCTGCTTAAGATTTTCTCCCTCCTCCTCCGGCTCTCCCCACTGTGTGCTCTGTGTCTTTAAAATAAATAAATAAATAAATTTATTTTTTTTAAAATAGTATGTAAACCTCTCCTACAAAAGGGTAACTTCTACTTGTTTTTCAGTGTGTCTGTTGTTTCTTAAAAATAATCAGCCTGGGGCGCCTGGGTGGCACAGCAGTTAAGCGTCTGCCTTTGGCTCAGGGTGTGATCCCGGCGTTATGGGATCGAGCCCCACATCAGGCTCCTCCGCTATGAGCCTGCTTCTTCCTCTCCCACTCCCCCTGCTTGTGTTCCCTCTCTCGCTGGCTGTCTCTATCTCTGTCAAATAAATAAATAAAATCTTAAAAAAAAAAAAAATCAGCCTAGGGGCACCTGAGTGGCTCAGTCAGTTAAGCGCCTGCCTTCGGCTGGGGTCACGACTGCAGGGTCCTGGGATTGAGCCCCATGTCATCAGGTTCCGTACTCCGCAGGGAGCCTGCTTCTCCCTCTCCTCCCCTCTCTGGCTATCTCTGTCACTATCTCCCTCTCTCTTCAAATCAATAAATAAAAATCTTTAAAAAAATACTCAGCCTAAATTAATCCTTATGCCAAAGGGATATATATCACCCCATCATTTTGGGGTATATTTTGCTCCTCTTCAAAACCCTGTGTGCCCCTCTACTGTAGCAGTTACCTGGTGGGCTGTGAACATTGGCTAACTTGTTTGTCTCCCTGACTAGTACAGAGGTCTATGACCACAGGTACTCATAAAGATTTGTTGAATGAATGAATGAATGAAAGAAAAAATACCCCTTGCCTACGAAGCTTTGAAAAATAACTATTAGAGATGGCCATTTTTTCTTCTGAACATTATAACGTGTACAAGCAGGACCTTTCCTCTAATTTATAGCCTTAGACTACTAGTTTCATGAAACTTTAGAAGGTCCTTAATTTAGGATTCCATAAACTTCAAAGGCAAGGGAATGAACACAAAGTACTTATATTTATTTTTATGCATTAAAACAAATTCAGCATTTCAATATACTTTACTTTTAGAAAATAACAGTTTTACTGCTTTTACTTCTAAAAATAACAGTTGCAAGGCTACTTGATGTCGATTTCTTATGAGTTAAAAAAATGTTCCAGGGTGTATCTTCATATTTGATATATGACTTCCTGATTCACCAACAGACAGGAACCACTCAATCTGGCTTCCATTGCAATGTTCTCAGAGCACAAGTTCATAACCACTAGACAAGGTTTGTCACTGTGCTGATGGCTTACTTATAGAACATTTATTCATCAACACTCACCAGTTTTGATGAAGAGGCCCACGGTATAGGAGACGCTGTGTTGCTTGGGGGAGAGAACGAATAAAGATGAATCAGATATGTATGAATCAGATATGAAAAGTCCTTATCAATTATTATGCTTCCCCTTCCTCCTCCATTTTGTTCATCTTTTTAAAAGCACACATGCCTCTGTGTTCACACTTACATTCTATATTCAGTGACTATACTTAGCACAGAATTCTCGGGGAAAGATTCTGGCTGAGTAACAAGCAGCTGACCTGAGACGGGAAAAGAGTAGGTGAAAAGAAGGTGGCACGCACTCTACACATTCGAAGACACTCGGCGTCAATGGTCTAAGCAATACAAAGAGGGGAGGAAATAAGCATTTCATTCTCCTCTCCTAAGAAAATCAAGAAATAGTATTACATACAGAGTCCCCATAAAAAAAGAGATAGAAGAGCACAATCGAAATATTCTTCATGATGCTAGAATAAAACAGCCTTGACTCTATACAAAATAGAGTCCTGGCAATTGCTCTATTAGTATTAGGTCTAATCGGTCCAGTCTGAGATAAAAAGAACTGGCAGCAACAAGAGGGCTCTTCTGAATCTAAGTAATACTATTTCTTGATTTTCTTGGTGGCTGGAGAGGAGAGAATGACATGCATTCATAATTTGACATTGAAATGCCCTCTTTTTACAGTCAGATCTTTTTACCTCTGACTGGACTTATTGGACTTGATACTTTCAGACTCTTAACAACTGATTTTATTCTATTTCCTGGACAAAGATTATTATATTCAGGCATCATTGGAGAATCAAAGATTGTTATATTCTAGCATCATGAAGAATGTTTCAATTTGTGCTTTTCTGTGTCTTTATACATGTAATTAACAAGAGAGTGTATTTCAGTGTCAAACTAGTTGCCAGAAACTTTGTTCCCAGAGGCTGAAACACTGCAGCAGTTCTAGGGATCCATTCCAGGCTGGTTTCCCTTTTTTTTTTTTTTCTTAAGATTTATTTATTTGAGAGAGAGAGAGAGAGAGAGTGCATGTGAATGGGGGGGAGGGGCAGAGGAAGAGGAAGAGAGCCTCAAGCAAACGCCCTGCTGAGCACAGAGCCAGTCTTGGGGCTCAATCTCACCACCTGAGATCAGGACCCTGAGATATGACCTGAGGCTAAATCAAGAGTCGGCTGCTTAAGTGACTGAGCCCCCTAGATGCCCCTGGTTTTTCTTTCTTGCTTCCCCTTTCTGAGTATACTGGCTGGGCAGACCAGCCTACCTCATTTTCCTTTTAAGGAAAGTGGCCCCACCAGGTTCTGTCCTGCATATGCTGATTGATATCTCAGTGCAGTGGGTTTTGTTAGTAAACACAGACTCTATTTCCCCTGCCACAGGTGATTGGCGGTGGGGACAGTGTAGGCTAAGCAGCCATGTATGGGCCGTCGCGAGAAGGCCACACACCTCTGAGGAGGTCTGCTGGTGAAGCCTCAGGTAAACTCTGCCCCGTCTCCCAAGTTCTAAACACAGTGGTGGCTGATCAAACCAGATACTCCCTCGAGGGGAGGGGAACAAGGAGAAGGCAGCGCAGTGAACCGCAGCCTGTAGTCTTAGCAAAGCTGAGCGCCTTTTCTGCTTCTCTGAGGGGCTGGCTGCACTTCCCAGGGTGGCCTGGCCCACCTGCTGCTGAAGGGGTGACCTCCTGGGTGCCCTCATGGCCTGGGGTTCTTTGCCACAGCCTCACCACAGCCACTGAAAGCACCACAGGGATGGGATGGGGGTCTCTTCTGGCCTGAACAGAGGCTCAGTCTGAATTTCTATGCCACGAAGTTCCAGCTCTGGCCCTGGCTCCCAGCCCCTTTCTCAATCTTCTACATTTTTAAAACAGCAAAATCCAGTGGGGAGTGAGGGGGGGGAACGTTTCCTTTCTTCCCTTCTTGATTCTTTGGCTGGCCTAATAATTAAATTGACATAAGACAGATGAACAAGAGACAAAGAAATTGAATTTTATACATACCGGAGCTCATAGAAATATAAGGCTCAAAGAAGGAACCCAAGCTGGCAGCTTTTATATCTTTTAGACAAAGAAACAGTTATTTGTGAAGATTTGATAAGGGATTTGGGTTTGGGGTAGCAAATTGACAAATAAATAACAAGGTTTGTTTAAACAGCCTTCTTGGCCTTGCATTCCTCATCTCTGGCAATAAGGATGCCTTCCTCCCCTCCAGGTGCAAAGAACCTGCTTTCCACATGGGGAATTTATTTCGTGCTTTCAGAGGGGCAAAGGAGGGTCAGAATGTCCTTCTTGCACTGATGGTTTCTTAAGTGATTTTAACTGAAAATAATCAATATACCAAAGAGGCATACTTGGGGATGGCCCACCTTGACCCCCATCAGGAGAGAAAGAGAGAGAAAATATTTATTGGGTTATAATTTACATATAGTAAAATCCACCCCTGTGAATGTACAGTTCTAGAGTTTTGACTAACAAACAGCTGTAAACCACCAGATCATCGAGATATAATCCATATATAGAACATTTCCATCACCCTAAAAATTCCCTCAGGCACTTTGTAGTCAACCCTCCCTCTACCTCCAGCCTCTTGTGGCAACCGACGATGTATTTTGTGTCCCTGTAGTTTTGCCCTTTCCCTAGCGGCACATAAATGGATTGTACAAGACTTTCTTTAACATTATTATTTAAAGCGGCATGTGCCCTGCCCAACTCTCTGTGAGCACATCATATTTTCCTTGTTTTTTCTCAGAACAGTTAACATTATCTGAAAATAAACCGTTGTCATTATTTGGTCACTGTCTGTCTCTGGAATATACTCCCACCAGAATGGGAGCGTAAAGACTTCGCTTCATTTGCTACTTCATCTCCAGGGTTCAGGACGCTGCCTGACCTTGTGTAGGCGTTCAGGACATACTTGCAGAATGAACTGCAAAACGTTGGAACTTCCCAAAACCCTCTCCAGACTCAGGCCGACTTCGTTAATAAGAGATTATCTCCTCCCACAAAATGTGTGAATCCAGGCATTGCTGTATCGCCAAAGTAGTTTGTCTGCAATAAGCACAATTAGAAGTCATTTGGCTGATCCAGATTATGAATTGTCTTTTAAATTCACATGCTGGATGATTAGATTACCTGGAATAGAATTTGTCTGACGTGAGTAAAATGGAAATAATGACAGTAACCATTTCATAGGGTTGTAAGGAGGATTAAATGACTTAATGTAAATGAAGTGATAGGGGCAATGGTTCTCAAGCGGAAGCTATTTTGCCCCACCCCCCAGAAACAGCTGGTAATGTCTGGAGAGATTTTTGTTGTTGTTGTCAAGGGGCTAGGGGGTTGCTACTAGCATCTGCTGCTAACCGTCCTACAAAGAACAGGACAGCCCCCTACAAACAGAATTATCCAGCCCAAAATGCCAGTAGTGCTCGCCGTGAGAAATCCTGGGACAGAGCAGTATCTGGCACACAGTAAGGGCTGTATTTGTGTCTGTTATTATCATTAGTATTGTATAAGTGACCCTTCTTGACAAACGATCTCACACAGTGTGAGGACAGCACAGTGGTTGAAAGCATTAAGTCTGCACTGAGACTCTCTGGGTTTGAAGCCAAAGCTTTACTTTATGTTAACAATGTGATTTTGAGCACTTTCTTGATTTTTCAATACCTAATATTCTTTGCTTGTAAAATTAGAATAACAGGAGTAACTACCTCAGAGATTTGCGGGGGTGCTGAATAAAAGAATCCACATGAAACATTCAATACTGTGCAGGTGCACATGATAAATGTTCAATAAACATCATTGATCATTGCTCTTGTTTTTGTGGACCCCAAATGACATCTTGACACAATACAGGGAAGGGATTAAGGATAATTTCAATGAGAAAAGAAATGGAAATGTACTGCTCATATGAAGTATATACAAGTATATATTTCACATGATAGATGACTACATAGAAGTTAATCCAAACCATCCTCTTTAAGACTGTTATCATTTTTTAAAAGCACGTTGCTTTTGCTTCCTTGGGTAGAGCAGCTCCTGGAAATAAAGAATTCTGTCATTTAAAAAATTTGTGTCTAGGGGTGCCCAGGTGGCGCAGTGGGTTGTATCTGACTCTTGGTTTCAGCTCAGGTCTTTATCCCAGGATTGTGAGGTTGAGTCCCTCCTCCCTCCCCCTCCCTCTTGCTCTCAAATAAATAAATAAATCTTAAAAAAAAATTGTATCCAGCCACAACGTACAATTATTAATTAAGGCTTTCAGTTTTGATTAGGAGCGTAAACACATTAAAGTACTTTGAGAACCTGAGTCTATGATATGAAGTATAAGACTTAGGAAAGCTAAACACTAACATAGCAACACCCTCTTGTGTTTTAGATTTATCAATTTCTCACTCCTTCATTGAGGTAGGAGAGAGAAGCCCACAATGGATGGATAATAGCACACACTCATGTTCTCAGATTCTCCCTTCATAATCTAATATCTGTGCAGGCGCTTCGGAAATTGTAAACAAACTATGGAGCTGGGGTCCATTACCATTATCATTAACTCTCTAACCATTTAGTAGAGCCTCGGATGTTTCCGTTGTTTAAAAGATGACCAGCCTTCTTAGCTTGTTATTACGCATTCCAGGCAGCCAAAATCAGGCTGCAAGCAAATTTTGTATCTAAGAGTGAACTACTTGATAAGCTATAAAATATTTGGTTTAATATTATAAGTACAACGAGGAAGAATTGTGTTTCTTAGCATAAAACTTTAAAGTCCATGATCTACCATATTTTATATTCTGTCATAAATAGGGGAGAAAACCCCACCCTATACAGAAGGAAATGGAACATGACAACCTGAGGAAAATGTCTGCAACATATATGGCTAGGGTTTCATATTCCCAGTAGAGAAAAAGACCTATAAAGCAACAACGAGGATACGAATGCTCCAGTAAAAGACACGAACAGGCAATTCATAAGAAATTCAAATTGCCAGCAAATACGAAAAATGTTTAGACTTACTGGCAATCAAAGAAACAAATATTAGAACAAGTTTTTTTTTTTCTTCCTTTTCAAATTGACAAAAGTTAAGAGAATAAAATGGCCAATATTGAAGTTTGGTGACATGGGCACTCTCATTCACTCTTGGCTGAGTATATATTGACTCACTTTTTCTGGGAGATAGTTGTCTACATGAATCGAGAACTTCAAAAATCTTTACACTGTTTGTCTTAGTAATTCTGCTCCATAATCAGACTTACACAAAGATTCATATATACGAATATTCACATTGTAGTGCTATATAAACTAATATTTTTAAATGACATAATTAGAGTACCATTAAATGAATTATCTAAAGGCCATTAAAAATCTAATGAAGTCTTTAGAAATAAGTTATTCTGCAGAGTTTTCATGTTTGGTTGATGGAAAGGTGATGGTACAGTTAAAAGAAGAATGAAAGGAAAGAGAATACTGATGTAAGGGGGAGGATATTCCTGAAATATCTTAGGGTGTATCATATTTCTCATAATTTGCTAAATCAGAGATGACACACTGGTGTCCAGCAAGTGGATTATAGGCCAGGTGTGAGATACTGACTCCCCCGTATCCTCAGAGTAGTGAGGCAGTGGCCCTGGATTTAAGAACCCTGGTTGGTCTCTTGACATCTACCATCTATAAAGCTCCAGAGAAGCCAGCTGCAGAGAACATGGGTCAGCACATATGGACAAAGAACCCATGGAGCTTACTAGGGAAGTTTGTCTTCCAGGTGCTCAAGAATCAAATACTCAGTCTGAGGTCATATTAGGGGGTAGAGGTTGGGAAGGAAAAAGGAGGTCTGCAGGAATACTACCAAAAATTAAAACTCACAAATCAATAAAATTTGAGATGGACAAGAGAGTTAATCGATGGACCAAAGCATTGTTCATAAAAAAGAATAGACACTAACAAAACTAATTTCAGTAAAATCAAATTAAAGTGGAAAAATAAAGAAGTGGTCCAGCTGCCCTTTTAAAAAAAAAATCGATTGAGGACTTTAACTGAATGGTGTAACATCAAGTTAGTATTTTCTTGATCAATTTCTTCTCTATTAGTAAAATTATGGTTGGAATGTTTGTATTCATACATAAAAATTAGGGGTTCAAAACAGAGTCACATGGGGAGTAGAAAGTCCGCTGTCACTTAGTGACACCTGTAAAATGGGAAAGAATTAAAGGACAGGGTCTCTTACCCCTTTCCACCAGCATCTTTACTGAAGATGCTGCTGGACATATAACATGTCTCAGTCCAACACGAGGTGCAGGCAATGACTCTCTTCAATTCCTCTCTTCCTTAGAATGATCCTCGATGCTGTTCGTAAAATAAGTCTAATGTTTGAAGTTCTAGGGCCATTTTGATTGTTCTTAGATTCAGTTGCTAAAGTCTCTTAACCCACGATTCCCATCTGTCCATCAAATCCCCACACCCAATCAGAAGATGAGACAGTTAATGTGTACTCACAATACATTCGTAGCATGACTTTTGTTCCCTGCCTCCTACTACCCACTCACCCATTGTTTCATAAAACCCAGGGATGGGTGGGTAAGAACAGATAGGATGAATGGAAACAGATGGGGTGATGGAGGTACCAGAGGGAATGAGCAGGCAGAAAATGGAGATATTCCCTACCATTTTTTTTAAGACAGAAAACAAGAACAATGGAATAAAAGTATTTGTTGGCACATGTTCTTTCTTCACCGTGAACGTCCCCTACTCTTCATTTATATTCTAAGACAAAGTCTTTTACTTCACTGGGATATCATAATGAAAGATCATTTCTTGAAACGGGAATGAACAGTGTGGATTTGGTAACAATTATCACACTGTTTATAGGCATAATGATAAAGAGTCTCATTCCACCGCTTTACACAAGGTAGTAAAGTAGAAATAAAATTTTGGTTTATCGTTACATTTATCCTTACATTTGTACTGTTTACTGTCTTATAGACACGGTCTTTTCTGAACACCAGAATCCAGTTCAGCCTGGCACTTAAAAGGGGTCAACAATCATTTAACCAGTACATGAGTAACTGGACACGACTGACCTTCATCGTTTTGTTTTTGGTGTATATATTATGGGTTCATATTTACTCCTACAGATCAATATATGTGGGAAAATAGATTCCAATCTAGAGTAGGACAAGACCTCATTCTTTTCTTGAGATCATTTTTTTTTTCAAATCTTTCTTGTTTAGAAGATAGTTTGAAAGTGTCTTACTTCTTAGACGGTAGTTTTCATAATGGAAAGTGACTCAAAATGAAGACGTCTCTGTTCAAGCCCTCTTTTTTTTTTTTTTTTTTAAGTCTTACCCAAAAGGAAGTGAGTACGAAGTAAATTGCATAAACTTAAAGTACTGCAGAGATGAAGCCCAAAGCAGGAAGAAACATGCCACCAATGCTCTGGACAGGAACACACAGTGTCATGTGAAGAGACATGACAAAAACAGCCCTCTTTAAATTACTTTTGGCAATAGTGATTGCATTCATTTTACTTTTGCCTGAATATTTTAAGACACCAAAAGGTGAGTATACCATTATAATTTATCTTTTTCTAATCTTTAAAAACCACGATAGCTAATGGTTGCAGGAAAGGTCTTTGTCCATACAAGCCGCATGGGCTGAAAGTCTACGTCGAAAAAATTAAGAAAATGAGATTGTAATTTTAATTGACTCTTACAGAGCACAGTAACCTTATTCTCAGTACTTAATTATTGTGGCACACAATCGTGAGATGAAAAATGAAGAGGAATATTTAAAATCTGTAGCCTAGATTTTAAAACATCCAGTTTACATTAATCTTATCACATGATTTTGCTCTTTGAAGTAGTTTCCTTCAAAACAGTTTTAAGTATGTTTTTAGGTTCTGGACGTATTTTATAAAGCAAGTATTTATTATGTTAAAAATGCTTGATTTCCCTCCATCACAGCCATTTCACACAAATAACTCACTGTTGCCTTTTGAAAAATAAGAGTTTTCAAAATATAATTAAAATAAGATGGGTGCAAATTTCAGCAGGTGTGTATGTAGATTTGTAACTAGAGTAAAACGGAACAAAATGAACTCTGTGGATAATTCAGGGACTTGTGATATGATTGTTGAAACCTAGGATAGGAAAATAAATAAATGTAAATTTAAACTGTTTTTATATGTCAGTGAAAGATTTGAAGATATAGTAATGTAACTGTTTAGATGATAAATGTGCTTTCCAGCATTTAATAAGAAAAGGTAAAAAGAAAATGCTGTATTCTATCATTAAAGTTATATGAATTTGCTTAAAATCAGGGAAAAGCTTGTATTTGATGACTTTCTGCGATGATTTTTGTTGCATATACATGACACTAAGTGGCCAGATAACAATATTTTGCTAAATAAACTCTATGTGCAATTTTGTGACTGATTGAATTTTTCAAATTTTTCTTGATTTTCTGGCATTCTGTTGCTTAGGTTAAACAACCATAACATATTTTTAATTCTTGATTCCACCTAGTGAAAATATACAGAGAATAGTTAGAATTGGAATGGAGATAACATATTTTAATTTTTAAGCTTTTTGTGGTGGAGAGTATGCTCATTTAATAGTTATCTAAGGTAGGCCATAAAGATGGATCTTGCACCTCCAAAAAATTAGGTTCATCTCATGAAAACCAGGTAATCAGCCTAAAAAAGATTTCATAAACTGTTTGCTAACTATTGGTTGGTGTTTTATGAGAACTGGTGATTGCTAGAGCATGTTAAAAGTTTTTCTTTTTGGGCAAGTGCCTTGATAGTAATCAACCATCAGCGATTTTCATTTTCTTACTTTCATACCTGATTACATCAGCCCTTAATACTCCCTATATTGCCTCCCCAAACTGAAAATAGCCATTTGTCTTTTCCTGGTCCAAGAACAGCATAGATAGTTCCTTGGACTCTTCGGGGGAATGGATTTATTAGGGAATTTTGTTTCAAAGGGACCCTCCTTGGGGCCAACAAACAAATGTTTGAAAACCATCATCTTAATCCCGATGTCATTTTGTGGTAGAAGGAATTTTGCACAGAGTCACCATTAATGAAAGGTTGATTACTGGGCAAAATATTTTACACATGCAATAGTGCAATAATAATGCTTTATGTTGTATAATGGCTTATGGATCACCAGGAACAAATTCATATAGCCTGATTTTATATAGTCTAATATAGATTCAATTAAAGGCACATAATCATTTCACTTTTTCAGTAATTTTTTAATCACAATAGTTACCTCATAAAATGTATTGACTTGTCAACTAGTGTATTTCATAAAATAAAATACCTGATAAATTATTTAGATGATAAGCTGAGAGTGTTCAAGAAGTGTTAAAATTAACCTTGAGACTCTCCTGTACAGTCTTACTCTCCCTATCAGTTACTTGTATTTTTTTCATTTTTTGTTATATTCTATTCACTTTAATTTCTAAGATAAATATTATAAAATGATTTTTACTTATAAATTATTCACTGATACCATGTCGTTAAGACATCAAATGAATTCAGAAAGAATCTTAATGAGGAATAATGTATTCACGAAGTTTAATAGATTTGATTTCAAAATAATAAACCCTCTGAAGGCCTAAGTTAAAAATAGAGAACTGTGTTTGATCCTTTTTCATCAAGAATGTATCTGAGTCTCTGAATAATCATTACTCAGAATATTCAATTACCCTAATTACACAGTATAAACTATCTAGTCTAACTTCACCAAAGAAGAGAAACTTCTTCAATGGTGTTTTGGACTTTTAATGAGTTTGCACTGGGCATATGCACTGGCAAGAGACACTATCCTAATACTTTCGGTTTATTTGAAAGGCAGCTTATACTGAGATCCAATAATTAATACAATGATTCGATACGTTTCTATTGCACATAGATAATGGAGATAGAAAAGCGAATGGATATATTTTTATTCAGAGCTGCCTGCAATTAAGGGAGCCTGGGTTGCCCCCAAACAAGAGACTTCACCAACCTTTTCTCAGACTTGCAGTGTTTAAGAGAGAGCTGGTTATTGCATATAAATCTCAGCGATCGTTTAGTTATTTATTTATACTTACGAACCGCGCGTACCTGTGCTCGCTTCGGCACGTGTACTGAAATTGGAATGAATAGCCCCTACCTGGACCAGGAACCTGGGGCTACAAAAACGAAAGGCAATTCTTCCTTCAAGGAGTTTTCAGTCAGGGGATTCCTGACTAGTAAATAATTAACGACAATACTGTAATTACTAAAATAGCAATGTAAAAAGGTGCGATGGGAACATAAAAGTTGCTGCCAGGCCTGTCTTGGGAGGATGTTCCTTCCATTTTTGTGGCAAAGAGAATTCACTGTCAGAGTTCTAATGATCAGAGAATATTTCTCCTTACTTGCTTGCAGAAGCACTTTCTAAGAGAAGCAATTATTATTGATTTTCAAATAAAATGTACTCATTTAAATATCTCAGAAATTCTTGAAACCAGAAACTGTAGTGAGTTATACACGTCTTACTGATCATTCATGGCAATGCGAGACAGAAATAGCAGACGTGAAAACACCTGAAACCTAATTTTATCTAGCTGTTCGACTTCCTCACTTACGTTTAAGAACCAAACTGACATAAACCGTGTTTACCAGCTTTCATTTCCCTCCTGCATTTCACACTTTCTGAGGGAAATGGTATTATAATGGGCAGCGAACTTTAAGAAAACAATAGATGAAGGAACTTATGAACTACAGGATAAACCCTGAAGAATATGAGCCTTTGTACACCTTACTACGTCTGTATGATAAAGCACAGTGTTATCAAGGGTCACTGCAACTAATTTGCCTGAAAGTGTTATCTTCATTCTTAAAAATGGACACTTTATTTCCCTCTTATTGACTGGCTCATTAGAAAGTTAATCAGTGATGGCGGTCGCCTCCGCTCTTGGCCCCTGGGGCGCCCGTCCCCAGACCAATTGCTTCCAAAAGGTGATTCTGAGAAGACTGAGGAGGAACTGGAGGAGGAAGACCACGAGGAGCTAGATGAGACCTTATCGGAGAGACTGTGGGGGCTGACAGAGATGTTCCCAGAGAGGGTCCTATCCACAGCTGGAGCCACTTTTGATCTCTCCCTCTTTGTGGCTCAGAAAATGTACAGGTTTTCCAGGGCAGCCTTGTGGATTGGGACCACTTCCTTCCTGATCCTGGTTCCTCCTGTTGTCTTTGAGACTGAGAAGTTGCAAATGGAGCCACAGAAACTGCACAGTGGCAGATGCTTCTAGGGCCAAACCTTGGGCTCTCAGGGGGAATGCCAGGGGCTCTTGCCTTCACTTGCTGGAAAGATCTAGATTGCTACTGCTCTATGACTTGTCTTGGAGGGACAAGTTTGAAATTTCAATAGTGTTTGGGTAACTTTGGCACATTGATCTATCTAAACCTGGTGGGGAGAATTCTCCCCAGTGTCTCATGGAGACTCCCAACTTGCACCTGTGCCCTCCATGCTGTCCCATTTCTTCTGTCCTCGCTCTGATACCAGAGAGCAGCAAGGCAGCCAGTTCCTCCAGCTCTGGCCATCCCACCCCTTTCACTAAATCACTCATGACTGGAAGATCTCACTCTCCCATTGTGGCACAGGAACTGATGCCCCTGGGAAGGATGAGCCCCTGACTGTTTTTTGTTTTTAAGCATGGAGATGTTGGGAAGGGACATGCACACAATAAGAAATACGAAATGCAGTAATGTAGCCTAGTGTAAAGCAGCCACTGTGAATCTCTGTGTTGGGAAGGAGGGAGGGCCGGGCAGCAGTTTCAACCACAGGATCGGGACTGTGGAGGACAGAGCAGGAGTTCATTTCCTCTGTCCATTTTGGCTATGAGAGACCTGCGTGTCTGTCTAAAAGAGAAAAAAAGTAAGTGCTCACTTTTTGTGTTTAAGTATTAAAAACGATTCCAATGGGGGGAAAAAAGTTAAGTAGAAATCTCCAATAAGGTCCAGGAAAGAGACTAATAGGTATTAATTTTTTTTTAAAGATTTATTTATTTATTTGAGAGGAGAGCAAGCACTAGTGGGGGGAGGGGCAGAGAGAGGGAGAGAGAATCTTAAGCAGACTGCCTGCCTAGTGTGGAGCCTGCTGCGGGGCTTGATCTCTTGACCCTGAGATCATGACCTGAGCCAAAACCAAGAGTTGGGTGCTTAACCCACTGAGCCACCCAGCCACCACTAAAATTTTTAAAAAAATGTAATAAATACTTACACATGTCCCAGATACTATACCAAGTATTTTTACATATAACTCATTTTGATGCATTAAATATTTCAACTCCTTCATTCTGAAGAATCATTCTCAAGAGAGACTTTTCTGAAAATATTGAGAGAGAAGGAATAAAACTAGATGGAGAGATTTATCTTGTTGTAACATTTCTTATGGAATTTTCTGAATCTTTGTAGCATGAAAATGGCTACTAATCGGCATAATATGTTTACACGTATATTTCATGCACTAGGTGTTGGCAAAAAAAAAAAAAAGATACTGCTGACTATAATGTTTTCCACTGCTTTGGCAGAAGTGGTTTTCTTCGCTCCTCTATCAGGTTCTATACCACCAACGCTTGCTTGGGAAGCTTGCTATCAGCTTGTCTCATTGCATTGGTAGATAAATGCTCTCTCCGTATATCTTTTTTGTTTTTATAGAAAAAACAACTGTCTTTAAAACAGTGATGTGGTACTATATCTTACCCCTATACTGCTCTGTTTCTTTTTCCATAGCCTTTATACCCTATATAACTTACTTACTTATTGTGTATACTTTTTGTTGTCTGATTTCTCCAAATAGAATGTAAGCTGGATGAAAATGAGGCTTTTGTTTATTTTGGTCATATTTTAAGCACTTAGGACAGAACTTGTCATATTAGGAGGCACTCACTGAATATTTGTTGATTGAGTGAATTTTCTGCGTCATATTATAAAGGAAATAAAAGGGAAACATTCTTAAAGAAAGCACTTCTTAGCTAATCCTCACAACCACCTTCTGATTTAGGCTTCCCAGGCATTGTAATCCTCATTTTACATTTTTGAAACAAAATTTTACTGCACACCTAGAATTTTTAGGGTCCTAGGATTGAGCCCTGCCTCTAGCTCCTTGCTCAATGAGGAGTCTACTTATCTCTCTGCCCCTCCCCCACTCATGCTCTTTCTCTCTTTCTCTCCCTCTCAAATAAATAAATAAAATCTTAAAAAAAAAAAATAAGTTGTCTTTCCCAAATGTTCTATGAATAAATCCATATCCTGTCCAGACTCCCCTGTTCCTTATCTGGTTGACACCATAGATATATCGTTCATTTGCAACATGATATATTTTTACCCTTTCCCACTCAATATTACTAGAGAAGCTTCAATTACGGAACCCAAAATAGAATTACATTATTTGAGTTTTTGCTATTGAAATTGATACTCTGTGAGTCTATGCCATTTGTTAAAGAGGCAGACGTGTGATCGAAGGAAAACAATGTACGTTAACAAGTGTCTCTGTAAATTAGGCAGCTAAGCCGTGAGCTTTTTTCTCTCCTGGCGGCTAATACTTTTAAATTGCTGGATTATGATACAGACTATCCAATAATGATGAAAGATACTGACAAACCATTGGCTGCGTTTTGTTTAGCTTGGCTATTTTTTTTAAAGGCACACCTTACAATAAAATACAAAGATCTTAAGTGTTTGGTTTTATACATTTTGACAATTGTCTGTGCCTCTGTAATGATAACGCCATACAAAATACAGATTTTCATCACTCCCAGAAAGATTCCTTTTGCTCTCTTCTGTCAAATCTTTTCCTATTCCCCACGGCAACTTTTTGACCTATGTCACCATAACTTAGTTTTATCCCTTTTTATATTTTATATAGATGGAATCATCACACAGCGTCTATTTTTGGTCCAGCTTTTTAGCTCAGCATAATGTTTTTGAGATTCATCCATGTTATGAAGTGTCTCAGTAGCTCCTTTCTATTTACTGCTACATGGTCCATTATACAAATACCTCACATTTGTCCCTTTGGCCACTAGGTTGTTTCCAGCTTTTGGCCACTATAAATATGCTGCCATGAACATTCTGGTACAACTCCTTGTGTGAAAATATGTTTTCATTTCTATCAGGTAACTATCTTGTAGTAAAGTAGCTTCATTTTATAAGAAACCACCAAATGCATCACCCAAGTGGTCGTTTCTAGAGGTAAAATTTCTTTTTCTCTTCAGTTTCCATTTCATATACTAAAGCAATAGCACTTAGAATATGTATTGTCTGAAATAATCCACACTTCTTCCCGAAGTTCCTTGACAACTCATTAACAGAGAAAGAGCTTAGGTATTGGGAAAATATGACTTGACATATAGTAGTTTCTGGAGTTCCTATTGCCTGTCAAACAATGAAGGTGTTTCTGTAAATCTTATTTTTGAAGGTGAACAGAGAGTTGAGACTTCTGTTCTTGCAGTCATACCTTGAAAAACACTTTTGGCACAAAATATCTAAAAATATGAGATAAAACATTAAGGACAACAACAACAAAATACATAGTTGAAGTACTAAGAAAATAAGAAAACTCCTTGAAGGTGGAAAATGATTAGAAATTACGAATCCAGGGGCGCCTGGGTGGCACAGCGGTTAAGCGTCTGCCTTCAGCTCAGGGTGTGATCCCGGCATTATGGGATCAAGCCCCACATCAGGCTCCTCCGCTATGAGCCTGCTTCTTCCTCTCCCACTCCCCCTAGCTTGTGTTCCCTCTCTCGCTGGCTGTCTCTATCTCTGTCGAATAAATAAGTAAAATCTTAAAAAAAAAAAAAAAATTACGAATCCAGGGGCGCCTGGGTGGCACAGCGGTTAAGCGTCTGCCTTCGGCTCGGGGCGTGATCCCGGCGTTATGGGATCAAGCCCCACATCAGGCTCCTCCGCTATGAGCCTGCTTCTTCCTCTCCCACTCCCCCTGCTTGTGTTCCCTCTCTCGCTGGCTGTCTCTATCTCTGTCAAATAAATAAATAAAATCTTTAAAAAAAAAAAAAAAAGAAATTACGAATCCAGATGGGTAAGCAAGAGTGAACAGGCTGGTGACCTGAAGAACATCTACCAATTCCTGGTGGCCTAGAGTCTCGGTTCCATGGGTCACACATGGGGGGACAGAAGCTGAAGCTTAAGACTGGGAGACAAAACGTGACATGCTCTGCAAAGGAATGAGGAGAAATCTCGGAAGAAACTTGCCTGGCTGTGAGGAAATTTGTCTGTCTCCATCTAGGCCCTGGAGAGAGCAAGGAAAAAATTTCCTGAGAGTTTGTGAACATGAACGGGCCATAACTTGGATATTAATGCTCATTGCCTATGAGGTGTGATAAGCCCAATCCAAGAATTATTTTTTTTTTGTTTTTTGTTCTTGGATAAATTTGACATATGATACTGTGTAAATTTAAGGTGTACAGTGTGTTACTTTGATACATTTATTAGTAATATGGTTGCCATTATAACAATACTTATCACATCATATACTTATGGTAAAATATGACTATCTATAATCGATATACTATACATTAGATATCTCTGGCTTATTTAGTACTTAATTCATTACAAATTTGTACCTTTAAACACGATGAAACTTGTCCCCCCATCCTCATCCCCCGGTAACAGCTATTTTACTCTCTCTTTTTTTATACATTTGATTTTTAATTTTTTAATTTTTAAGTTTTTATTTAAATTCCAGTTAAAATACAGTGTAATGTTAGTTTCAGGTGTACAATATAGTGGTTCAACCCTTCCATTGAACACCTATGCTCATCACAAGTGCCCTCCTCATCCTATCACCTATTTAACACACTCCCCCACCCACCTCCCCTTCCATCAGTTTGTTCTCCATAGCTAAGAGTCTGTTTCTTAGTTTGCCTCTCTTTCTTCCTTTTCTCCATTATGTTCATTTGTTTTTTTTTTTTTTAAGATTTATTTATTTTTTTGAGAGAGAGAGAGAGAGAGAAAGAGAGAGAGCATGCATGGTGGGAAGGGGCAGAGTGAAAGAGAATCTCAAGCAGCCTCCCATGCCAGGCTCCATCTCAGGACCCTAGATTCTTACCTGAGCCCAAATCCAGATTTGGACCCTTAACTGACTGAGCCACCCAGGCTCCCCCATTTGTTTTGTTTCTTAAATTCGACATATGAGTGAAATCATATGGTATTTGTCTTCCTATGACTGACTGACTTCACTTAGCATAATATTCTGTAGCTTCATCCATATTGTTGCAAACGGCAAGATTTCATTCTTTTTTATGGCTGAGTAATAGTCCGTTGTGTTTCTTTATCCATTCATCAGTCGATGTTTCCATAATTTGGGCTGTTTCCATAATTTGGCTTCTGTAGATAATGCTGCTATAAACATCAGGGTGCAAGTATCCCTTTGAATTAGTGCTTTTGTGTTCTTTTGGTAAATACTCGGTAGTGCAACTTCTGGATTGTAGGGTAGTTCAATTTTTAACTTTTTTTTTTTTTAATGTTTTTTTATTATATTATGTTAGTCACCATACAGTACATCCCTGGTTTCCGATGTAAAGTTCGATGCAATTTTTAACTTTTTGAGGAAACTCTATACTGTTTTCCAGAGTAGCTGCACCAGTTTGCATTCCCACCAACAGTGCAAGAGGGTTTCCCTTTCTCCACATCCTCGCCAACGCCTGTCATTTCTTGTGTTGATTTTAGTCATTCTGACAAGTGTGAGACGATATCTCATTGTAGTTTTGATTTGCATTTCCCTGATGGTCAGTGATACTGAGCATCTTTTCGTGTGTCTGTTGGCCATCTGTGTGTCTTCTTTGGAAAAATGTCTATTCATGCCTTCTGCCCACTTTTTAATTGGATTATTCATTTTTTGGGTGTTGATTTTTAATTTTATTAAATGTTTCCTTCACTCTGCAGAAGCTTTTTATTTAGATGAAGTCCCAATAATTTCTTTTTGCTTTTTGTTTCCCTTGCCTCAGGAGACAATCTAGAAGGAAATTGCTGTAGCAGATGTCAAACAGGTTACTGCCTCCAGAACTTTTATGGTCTTAAGTCATTTAGGTCTTTAATCCATTTTGTGTCTGGTATAAAATGTGGTCCAATTTCACTCTTCTGCATTTTGCTGTCCAGTTTTTCCAACACAATTTGTTGAAGAGCCTGTCTTTTTCCCGCTGGATATTCTAGCCTGCTTCATCGAAGATAAACTGACCGTATAGTTGTGGGTTCATTTCTGGGTTTTTTATTCTGTTCTACTGATCTATGTGTCTATTTTTATGCCAGTACCATACTGTTTTGATCACTACAGTTTGGTAACATAACTTGAAGTCTGGAATTGTGATGCTTTCAGCTCGACTTTTCTTTTTCAAGGTTACTTTGGCTATTTGGGGTCTTTCATGGTTCCATACAAATTTTAGGATTGTTTGTTCTAGTTCTGTGAAAAATGATGTTGGTATTTTGATAGGGATTGCATTACATGTGTAGATTACTTTGGGTAGGAAAGACATTTTAACAATATTTGTTCTTCCAATCCATGATCATGCAATGTCTTGTGTGTCATTTCTTTGTGTCATCTTCAACTTCTTTCATCAGTGTCTTATAGTTTTCAGAGTACAGGTCTTTCACCTCTTGGGTTAGGTTTATTCCTAGTATCTTGCTGTTTTTGGTGCAATTGTAAGTGGGACTGATTCCTTAATTTCTCTTTCTGCTGCTTCATTATTGGTGTATAGAAATCAACAGATTTCTATATGTTGATTTTATTTTATTTTTAAAGAGTTTATTTATTTATTTGACAGAGAGAGAGACAGCCAGCGAGAGAGGAACACAAGCAGGGGGAGTGGGAGAGGAAGAAGCAGGCTTCCCAGTGGAGCAGGGAGCCTGATGCGGGGCTCGATCCCCGGACTCTGGGAGTCACGCCCTGAGCCGAAGGCAGATGCCTAACTACTGAGCCACCCAGGTGCCCCTATATGTTGACTTTATATCCTGTGACTTTACTGAATTTGTTGATCTCTTCTAGCAGTTTTTTGGAGTCTTTCAGGTTTTTTATGTATATTATTGCGTCATCTGCAAATAATGGAACTTTTATTTTTTCTTTACTGATTTGGATGTCTTTTATTTCTTCTTGTTGTCTGATTGCTGGGGCTAGGACTTTCAGTAGTATGTTGAATAAAAGTGGTGAGAGTGGACATCCTTCTCTTGTTCCTGAACTTAAGGGAAATCCTCTCAGTTTTTCTCCATAAAGGATGATGTTGGCTGTGGGTTCTTTTGTATATGCCTTTATTTTCTTGAGGTATGTTCCCTCTAAACCTACTTTGTTGAGGGTTTTTTATCATGAATGGATATTGTACTTTGTCAGATGCTTTTTCTGCATCTATTGAAATGAGATAGGGTTCTTATGCTTTCTCTTATTGATGTGATATATCACACTTATTGATTTGAGAATATTGAACCACCCTTGAAACCCAGGAATAAACCCACTTGATCATGCTGATTTTTTAAAATGTACTGTTGGATTTGGTTTGCTAGTGTTTTATTGAGAATTTTTGCATCCACCTTCATCAGGAATATTGGCTTGTAGATCTCTTAGAGGAGTCTTAATCTTGTTTTGGTATCAGGGTAATGCTGGTCCCATAGAATGAGTTTAGAAGTTTCCCTTCTTTTTCTATTTTTTGGGATAGTTTGAGAAGAATAGGTATTAACTCTTCTTTAAATGGTTGGTAGAATTCGCCCATGAAGCCATCTGGCCCTGGACTTTTGTTTGTTGGGAATTTTTTGATTATCGATTCAATGTCTTTGCAGGCTATTAATCTGTTCAAGTTTTCTATTTCTTCCTGTTTCAGTTTTGGTAATTTGTATGTTTCTAGGAATTTATCAATTTCTTCCAGGTTGTCCAATGTGTTGGCATATAATATTCTCATAATATTCTCTTATAATTGTTTGTATTTCTGTGTGTTGGTTGTTACTTCTCCTCTCTTAGTTGTGATTTTTTTTATTTGAGTCCTTTCTCTTTTCTTTTTGATAAGTCTAGAAGTCTTTCTTTTTGATAAGTCTGGCTTTGATAAGAACAGAGCAACAATCTGTTCTTTTTTTTTTTTTTTTTTTTTTTTTTTTAGTTTCTATATCATTTATTTCTGCCCTAATCTTTAGAATGTCCCTCCTTCTTCTGGTTTTAGGCTTTGTTTGTTGCTCTAACTCCTTTAGGTGTAAGGTTAAGTTGTTTATTTCAGATTTTTCTTGCTTCCTGAAGTAGGCCTGTATTGCTACATACTTCTCTGTTAGGACTACTTACGCTGCATCTCAAAGGTTTTGGACTGTTGTATTTTCATTTTTGTTTTCATGTATTTTAAAAATTTCTTCATTTTTTATTTTATTTAAATTTTGCTTAATTAACATATAGTGCAATATTAGTTTCTGGAGTAGAATTCAGTGTTTCATCACTTACATACAACACCCAGTGCTCATCATTAATTTCTTCTTTGATTTCCTGGTTGATCCATTCATTGTTTAGTAGCATGTTGTTTAACCTCCATGTATATTTGTGGACTTCCCCAATTTTTTCTTTTGGTTGACTTCTAGTTTCAAAGTGTTGTGGTCAGAAAAGCTGCATGGTATGATTTCAATCCTTTTGTATTTGTTGAGGCCTGTTTTGTGACCTGATATATGATCTATTCTGGAGAATGTTCCATGTGCCCTTGAAAAGAATGTGTATTCTGCTGTTTTAGGATGGAATGTTCTGAATATATCTGTTAAATCCATCTGATACAGTGTATCATTTAATGCCATTGTTTCCTTGTTCATTTTCTTTTTAGATGATCTGTCCATTGATGTAAGTGGGGTGTTAAAGTCCCCTTCTATTATTGTATTATTATTGATTATTCCTTTATATTTGTTATTAACTGTTTTATGTATCTGGATGCTCCCACGTTGCGTGCATATTTACAATTGTTAGATCTTTTTGTTGGATTGTCTCCTTCACTGCAATATAGGGCCCTTCTTTACTCTTGTTTGAAGTCTTTGTTTTAAAGTTTAGTTTGTCCAATATAAGTATTGTTACTCCAGCTTTCTTTTGACAGCCATTTGCATGATAAATGTATCCCCATTCCCCTTACTTTCAATCTGCAGGTGTCTTTAGGTCTAAAATGAGTCTCTTGTAAGCAGCATATAGGTGAGTCTTTTTTTTTTAAATCCATTCAGACATCCTATGTCTTTTGATTGGAGCATTTGACATCTATTTGTATGATAAATGTTTCTCCATCCCCCTCACTTTCAATCTGCAGGTGTCTTTAAGTCTAAAATGAGTCTCTTGTAGGCAGCATATAAATGGGTCTTGTTTTTTTTTTTTTTTCCCCTAATCCATTCTGACACCCTATGTCTTTTGATTGGAACATTTAGTCCACTTGCATTTAAAGTAATTTTTGATAGATGTGTATTTATTGCCATTTTATTACTTGTTTTGTGGTTGATTCTGGAGATTTTCTCGGATCCTTTCTTGTCACTTTTGGTCTCTCCTTTGCACTCAAAGAGTCCTCTTTAATATCCCTTGCAGGGCTGGTTTAGTGGTCACAGACTCCTTTAGTTTTTTCTTTCTGGGAAACTATCTCTCCTTTTTATTCTGAATGATAGCTTTGCTGGATAGAGTATTCTTGGCTGCAGTTTTTCCCATTCAGCACTTTGAGTATATCACGCCACTCCCTTCTGGCTTGCCAAGTTTCTGTTGAGAAATCTCCAGCTAGCCTTATGGGTCTTCTCTTGTAAATTAAAGACTCCTTCTGTCTTGCTGCTTTTAAAAGATTATTTCTTTATCACTATATTTTGCAAATTTAATTATATGTCTTGGTGTTGGCCTGTTTTGTTTTTTGGGTTTGTCTTTTTTTTTATAAAAAGATTTTATTTGAGAGAGAGAGAGTGCATGCACGAGGCGGGGGAGGAGCAGACGGAGAGGGAAAAGCAGACTCACAGGTCTCAGTCCCAGGATCCTGAAATCATGACCTGAGGCAAAGGGAGATGCTTAATCGACTGAGCCACCCAGGTACCCCTCTTGTTGATTTTGATGGGAGTTCTCTGTCCCTTGGATCTGTTTGTCTGTTTCCTTCCTCAGATTAAGGAAGTTTTCAGCTATTAGTTCCTCCAATAATTTTTCTGCCCTCCTTTCTCACTTTTCTTCTTTTGCAACTCCTATAATATGAATGTTATTATGTTTGATGGAGTCACTGAGTTCCCTAAGTCTATTCTTGTGTTGCACAATTCTTCTTTTTCTCTTTTGTTTAGCTCCATTACTTTCCATTATTTTGTCTTCTAGGTCACTAATTTGTTCCTCTGCTTCCTCCAGCCTGCTGTTCATTGCATCAAGCTTGTTTCCAATCTTGTTTATTGCATTCTTCATCTCGATTGTTTCTTTCTTAACTCTTTTATCTCTGTGGAAAGGGTCTCGTTGATGTCTTCTATTTTTTCTCAAGCCCAGTGAGTATACTCATGATTGTTGCTTTAAATTCTCCATCAGGCATCTTACTTATATCTGTTTCACTTAGTTCTCTGGCTGTGGCCTTATCTTGTTCTTTGATTTGGGATAAATTCCTTCATCTAGGCATTTTGTCTAAATCTCTGCCTTCCTCTGTGTGTTTTAAAAGCCAGTATGCTTACTGCTCCTGGAAGTAATGGCTATATGAAGAAGAGGTCATGTAGTGCCAGGGCCTGGTCCTTCAGGGACTGTCTCTGGTGTGTGCTGCGTGTGCTCTGTTGTTGTGTTTTGGCTGCTCTATTCTTTAGGTTAGTCATCTGCAGAGGCTCTCCTTGCCTGCTGTGGGTAGTGTTTTGTCCCTGGCCTGAATGTGGCAAATTTTAACTAGGTGTGCTCTGATCTGCTTGTGAAATGAGACCTGATATCACCTCCACCAGAACTGAGACCCTGAAGAACTCTCAGGTCAGGAGATGTGGTATGAGTAGGAGTTTGTGCTGGTCTTCCCAGTGAGGGGCTCACTGAGCTGGGACTGAGGCAAGCTTGACTGAGAACGGCAGTCCAGCCAGAGAGCAGCTGTGTGGGGCTTGGTGTAAGCAAGTTAGGCAGCTAGTGTCAGTGCTGCACTGCCTCCTGCTGGTGGCTCTGTATCTATGCTGAGGGGCAGGGAAGGGAAATGGTACCCACCAGCTCCTTTGTTCCTTGAGAGGAGTCTCCGTGAGCACTGCCTGTCAGGGACATGCTCTGAGAAGAGCAAGTAATCTCCCCACTGTGTGCTCCTGGTGCTTTTCAGACTGCTGTTTCCATGCCATCTCCCCACCCCTCCCCCCACACAGGTGGTTTGCCTGCCTTCTTTCCAGGAACAGGGCAGTGTGCTCCAGGTTCTATCTCAGCCAAGCCTACTGACCTTTCAAACTCCAGGCTTTAAGACCTCCTGGTTGCAAGAACTCACAAAATCCAGCCCCTCTTGTTTTCCAAGCCCATCGCTTTGGGAAATCATCCTCCTTGTTCATTCCCCTGTGTGCTCCTCTCTCTCTCCTGCCCTTCTCTATGACCATGGCTTCCTCCCCTCCACAGCACCCATGATCCATTTCTCTCCTAAGTCATGTCTCTGTCTCTTCTCTCCCTTTAGTTGTAGAGTTTGTTCTGTCAGTCTTCAGGTTGATTTCTGGGGCAATAGGATGATTTGATAGTTATCTAGTTGTGTTCATGGGATGAGACGAGCCTAGAGTCCTCCTACTCTGTTGTCATCTTTCCTCTCTCCCATTTGGCTTTTTTAGATTTCACATATAAATGATATCATACAGTAATTGTCTTTCTCTATCTTATCTCACATAGTATAATGTGCTCAAGTGCATCCGTGTTGTTACAAATAGCAGGATATTCTCCTTTCTCATAAGTGAATAATATTCCATTGTGTATATGTAACACATCTTCTTTATTCATTCACCCATTGACGGACACTTGGGTTGTTTTCATATTTTGGCTATTATAAATAATACTGTGATAAACATGGGAGTGCAGATATCTATGTGAGTTTCAGTTTTCATTTCCTTTGGGTATCTACCCAGAAGTAGAATTGTTGAATGATATGATCTATTTTTAATTTTTTGAGGATCCTCCATATTGTGTTCCTCAGTGGATGGACTAATTTACATATCAACAGTATATAAGGGCTCTTTTTTTTTTCCTTACCACACCAAGAAATTTAAAGTGGTTTTGCAATAATGTGCTATCAGACACCAAGCAGAGGTAAACACCAATCCAATCCTCTCTGGAGGAACACATCTTCAAATCATATCTCAAATAATTTCCCAAACAATCATAAAACACAAAGACTTAACAGATAAGAGTCAATAGAGACAAAAAAGCAGAATCAGATCTTTAAAGAATTCAGATTGGGGTTATGAGATCTATAATATAAAGTAAGTATTTAGTTTGTTTCAATAAAAATGGTATGAGTATACCAAAAAGTATGAGTAAGAAACAAGACTATTAAAAATAATCAGGCAGGTTTATGAATCACTATACTATACATCTGAAACCAATATAACACTGTATGTTAACTTTACTGGAATTTAAAATCAAATTAAATTAAATTTAAAAAATATAATCGAGTAGGGACACCAGGGTGGATCAGTCAGTTAAGTGTCTGCCTTCAGCTCAGGTCATGATCTCAGGCTGGTGGGATTGAGTCCTGCATCGAGCTCCCTACTCAGCAGGGAGCCTGCTTCTCCCTCTCCTTCTGCCTGCTGCTCCCCCTGCTTGTACAGGCACACTCTCTCCCTAACAAATAAATAAAATCTTTAAAAAAATATATAATCAGGTCAATTTGAAAAAGGATCAACTCGAAATTCTAATTATGAAAATATAATAACATGAAGTAGAAACATAAGGAATGGAATAAATGGATCAGACACAACTGAATAGTGAATTAATGAATGAGAACATAGATCTGAATGAGAACACAGCAGAGAGAGCCAGAAAAAGAGAAAATATGAAACAGAGGGAGAGATCTCTAACTGAAGCTACCAAAGGAGAGAAGAGACAGAATGGGGAAAAGACAGTGTTTAAAGAGATGTGGCTGAGAACTTTACAAAAGCGATGAAAGACATAAATCCTCAGATTCAGGAAACCCAACAAGTCCCAAACAGAATAAATGCAAAATTCCGTAGAACATGAAAACTAAAGAGCTCTTAAAAATAATCAGAGATGGGGGCACCTGGGTGGCTCAGCCGTTGAGTGTCTGCCTTTGGCTCAGGGCATGATCCCAGGATCCCAGGGTCCCGAGATCAAGCCCTTTGTCAGGGAGCAGGGAGCCTACTTCTCTCTTTCTTCCCACTCATGCTCTCTCTTATTATCTCTGTTGCTATCTCTGTCTCTCTCTCAAATACATAAATAAAATTCTTAAAAAAAAAAAAAAAGAAACAGGAATATATTCCAATTTATTTTTTAAGGCTAGTTCATCTTGGTATCCAAACCTAACAAAGATAGAACAAAAAAGAAAAACTTACAGGCCAAACTCATTTATAAACAGATAAAAAAATTGGGGTGTACCTGGGTGGCTCAGTTAGTTAAGTGTCCGACTCTTGATTTCAGCTCAGTTCTTGATCTCAGGGTCATGAATTCAAGCCTTCAAGCCCTGCATGGAGCCTACATAAACAAACAAAAAAATTTTAAACAAAATATTAAGAACCTAATTGGATAAATATATATATATATAAAATGACCAGCTGAGATTTATACCTGGAATGCAAGATGAATTAGCACTAGAAAATCTAATAGTGTAATTCACTGTATTAACAGATTAAAGAAGAAAGACCACATAATCACCTCAAAGTTGTTGAATGAGCATTCAGTTATATCCAGCAACCCTTATAATGAAAAATTCTTAGCAAAGTAGGAATAGAAGAAAACTTCCTTAAAGTGATACAGGTCCTCCAAAAATCATTATATGAAATATTATTCTCAGCAATGAGACATTATAAGTATTCTTAAGATTGAGAATAAGCAAGGATGACCTTTCTCAATATGTCTATTCACTGTGGTCCTGAGGATCCTGGCAGTGCAATGAGAAAAGTTAAAAAAAATGGGACACCTGGGTGACTCAGTCAGGTGTCTGACTCTTGGTTTCGGCTTAGGTCATGATCTCGGGGTTGTGAGATCAAACCCCACCTCAGGCTCTGTACTCAGCAGGAAGTCTGCTTGAGATTCTTTCCCTTCCCCCTCCCTCCTCCTCTGTTCCTCCCTCTGCTTGCACACATGTGTGCTCTTTCTGTCTCTCAAATAAATAAATAAAATCTTTTTAAAAAAGTATAAGAAATAAACGTATAAGGATTGGAAATGAAGAAATAAAGTTGTTATTATTTACAGTTGCTATGCATATCTGCATAGACAGCCCACAAGATTTATAGGAAATAAAAGTTAACGAGGAAATTTATAAAGCGGCAAGAAAATAAAATTGATATTCAAAAGTTAATTGTATTTCCATATACCACTAACAAACTGAAAACATATTCCTTAAAAGATACTGTTGGCACTAGCAACAAAAAATAAGGTACCTAAGAGGAACTCTAACGAAGGATATATGAGATAGTCATGGAGAGAATTTGGAAATTTTATTGAAAGATATCAAAGAAAGCCCATATAAATAGAGAAAGAAAGGAAGAAAAAGTGATAGGAGGAACTCAGTATTTTATCTTTCTTCTCCAGGGGATTTCAAGATTCAAGTCAGAATCACAACTAGGTTCTTTGCTGAACTTAACAAGCTGATTCTAAAATTTATTGGAAAGGGCAAAGGGCCAAGAATAGCTAAGACACTCCTAGATGATAACCTATCAGATATAAAAGATTTTACAAAGCAAAAGTAATTAAGTCATTTTAATATCTTTGCAAAGATACAAAAATGGGCTGATAGAAGGAAACTGAGATCCCAGAAACACACTCATTATCTATGGATACTTGATACATGGCAGAGGCATCTTTCTGAGTAGTGAGGGAAAGACGGACTACTCAATAAATGCTAATGCAGTTGATCATCGCATGTGGAAACATTCATGTGGCCCCTACCCCACACTGTACCCGATCCCAGACAGCTGAAGAACATACATGGGGCGTCTGGGTGGCCCGGTCAGTTAAGCTTCTGACTCTTGATTTTGGCTTAGGTCATGATCTCAGGGTCTGGGCTGGGTGTGGAGCCTGCTTAAGATTTTCTCGCTCCCTCTCCCTCTGTCCCTCCCCACCCACGTTCCCTCTCTCTCTCAAAAAAATAAAAATAAAAATAAAAAAAAATAAATGTAAAAGGCAAAACTTTAAAACTTCTAGAAGATCTTTTTAATTTTAAGGGAGCCAGATTTCTTAAATAAGGCACAAAGCACAAATTGTAAAGAAATGATTGATAGCTTTACTGCATTCAAATTAAGAGCTTCTTTTAACTAAGAGATCATAAAGAAAATGAGTTGATAAGGTATAATCTGTGAGAAGATATCTTGATAAAATAATTAAAGAACTTCTTGGGGTGCCTGTGTGGCTCAGTCAGTTAAGCGTCTGACTCTTGGTTTCGGCTCAGGTCATGATCTCATGCGTCATCCTCTGTGCTCAGTGTGGAGAATGCTTGAGATTCTCTCCTTTCCCATTTTCTTCCCCCTCTGCCCCTCCCTCACCTGCATGCATGTACGTACTCTCTCTCTAATAAATAAATAAAATGTTTTAAAAAATATTTTAAAAAATAAAGTACTTCTTAAAATTTTAAACAGAAAAATTAGAGAACTCCTAAGAAGTAGTAAGAAAAAGACAAACGGGTGCCTGGCTCACTCAGTCGGTTAAGCATCTGCCTTTGGCTGGGGTCATGATCTCGGGGTCCTGGGATGGAGCCCTGCATCTGGCTCTCTGCTCAGAGGGGAGTCCGCTTCTCCCCCTCCTCTCTCATTCTGTGCTCTCTTTCCCTCTCTTGCTCTCTCTCAAATAAATAAAATACTAAAAGAAAAAAGAACACAAAAAAACACAAAACCCAAGAGAATAAATGGAAAAGTAGAAAAAAATAAGAAAATACACTTTTAAACTATGATAAGACTCTATTTAACATGCACTGAACTGGCAAAACTTGAAAAGCCTTGGCCAAGATGTATGTCAGTGGGAAATTTTATACATCACACGTACGAGTATTAATTGGTACAATCACTTCATATAATGATTTGACATTTTCTAGAAAAATCAAAGATGTACATACTGAATACCCAGCAATTTTACTCAGTATGTATACTAGAGAAATTTCTGTATTTTTGTACCAGCAGATACATTTATGAATATTCATAATATAATTTATTGGGATAAAATTTACATATAAGAAAATGCTCTCCTTTTTTTATTTTAATGTTTTTTTATTATATTATGTTAGTCACCATACAGTACATCCCTGGTTTCTGATGTAAAGTTCGATGATTCATTAGTTGCATATAACACCCAGTGCACCACGCAATACGTGCCTTCCTCACTACCCATCACCAGCCTATCCCATTCCCCCACCCCCCTCCCCTCTGAAGCCCTCAGTTTGTTTCTCAGAGTCCATAGTCTCTCATAAAATGCTCTCCTTTTAAGTATATAGTTCAAAGTTTGGCAAATGTTTACACCAATGTAATTAGCACCACAATCAAGATATAAAATTTTCCAACACCCCCAAAGGTCCCTCTTTCTCCTCTGCAGAAGAACCCTTCTCCCTCTGTCAAGATATTTTTCCATTTCTAGGATTTCATATAAATGGAATACTACACTATGTAATCACTTGTATCTGGCTTCTTTCCCTTGGCATAACGCACTTGAGATTCTTTTTGTACATGTTGTTTGGCCCAGTATTTTCTTGCTTTTTGTTGCTGAGCAGTATTCTGTAATATAGGTATGTCAGGAATTGCTTCAATATTCACTAGTTTGGGGCTTTTAGATTGTTTCCAGTTCTTAGCTATTACAAATAAAAACACTGCCGTGAAAATTCATGTATAGGTATTTTGATTTTTCTCGTGTAAATTCCTAGGAGTACAATTATTGGGTCATATACATAAGAGATGTAAATCTGTTTTCCAAAGTGGTTGCACTATTTTATGTTTCCACCAGCAGTGTATGAGGGCTATGGTTCATAGCAGCATTATTCATAACAGCAAAAATAGAAACAACCCAAATGTTTACTGTCAGAAGAATGAACAAGTTGTGGTATACTCATTCAAAGAATATCACAGACAATTAAATTAACCATAGCTATATGCAGCAACAAGACTCAAACATATTAAAAAAGGCTAATCATAGATGAATACATAAAGTATAGTCCATATATATATATATATATATATACATGTCTAAAATATGCTAAATGCAACAATGTTATTTAGGAATATATACATTTTGGAAAGACTAAGATAAAGCAAAGGAGTGCTAAACACAAAATTCATGATAGTGGTTAACCTCTGGGAAGGGGTTATGTAGGGATGGGGAGAGATAGGGTGTTTAGAGATATTGGTGATATTGGTAATATCGGTATTGGTAATATTGATATCCTTAATCGACACGATAGATACATGGTGTTTATCTTTATTATTCTTTAACTGGCACCAACATTTTACATATGCTTATATATGATAAAGTTTTATAGCAGACGTTAAAAAAGAAAAGAAAGATAGTTGATGTTTCTTTAGCCTTACTCTCTGGTTTTCTTTAAAAAAAAAAAAGATTGACTTGAGCATTTGTCCTATACTGCAATATATTTTACTAATCCTATTTAGTATTCTCTATACTTATGCTGAGAATTATTCTGGAATGCATTTCTATCTATGGGAGTAAGAATTTAGATGTCTGACTCCCAGCAATATTAATGGCAGTAATTAAATTCATATATCCTTGTTTATGGAAATGAGAACATAGCCCACCTAATAACAAAAATGATTGAATAGAATTCATTATTTCTTAAAATTATACTGGGGAAGGATATATCTTCTATTTATTTCCTTTCCAATTGAATTATTTAAAACTAAGGTTTAGGGGCACCTGGGTGGCTCAGTCGTTAAGCTTGGTTCCTGGGATCAAGCCCTGCATCCGGCTCCCTGCTCCGCTGGGAGCCTGCTTCTTCCTCTCCCACTTCCCCTGCTTGTGTTCCCTCTCTTGCTGGCTGTCTCTCTGTCAAATAAATAAATAAAATCTTAAAAAAAATAAAAAATAAAACTAAGGTTTAAAAACCATCATAAAATGACCTCACAGTCAAATATCATTGATTCTAGAAAGCCTGGCTGGTCACTTATTGGGTAAGAAGACTGTAATATAGACAATAAAATTTTCTATTTCCCTATCTTGGTTGTATCATAGGATTACAAGTTCAAGAAATGGAAAATTTTCTAAGATGAAAAATGCCAGTGAGTAAAATGGAAACATGGCATGAAATGTTTTTGTGTGTTTTGGTAGTATAAAAAAAACATAGGTTATAGAGTTCCATCAGATGTTACATTTCTATCTCCTTCCTGGGACATTATTACTGAAGACAGTTTTAAAAATTAGTTACATTTGGGGCGCCTGGGTAGCGCAGTCGTTAAGCGTCTGCCTCCGGCTCAGGGCATGATCCCGGCGTTCCGGGATCGAGTCCCACATCGGACTCCTCGGCTGGGAGCCTGCTTCTTCCTCTCCCACTCCCCCTGCTTGTGTTCCCTCTCTCGCTGACTGTCTCTCTGTCAAATAAATAAATAAAATCTTTAAAAAAAAAATTAGTTACATTTGATCACAACTTCGCTTATAAATATATTAAGACATAAAATTGTGGATTTGAGTAAAATACCATCTTTTCCCCCCAAAAAACCTTTATAGCAACTCAAGTATGAAATGTGTTTATCTCTGGAAATCACATGTGAATTATTACAAAAACAACTTCAAATGTAAAAGGCTGGTAATAAGCCTCTAATTTTATTAAATAAAAATATAATCATCAACAATGAAACACTTATGGAATCATTATTAAAGTACAAATTCCACAAATAAGAAATTCTTTAGTATCAGTCAACAGCCTGGTTTTCTCTTAAGATTGAACTAAGTTCTATGACTAGGAGTAATCATTTTAAGAACTGAAGTGATTCTTTCATTGTGCTCCACGTTATTTAGAAAAATAAAAATTTATTTTGCCCTATATGATTGCACAAGAAATGGTAAAGAAAGCCACATAAAGGTACAACTGAGCATATGAATTGTTTTCTCACACTAGCAAATGGCTGTCAGACTAGGGATACCTATTCCTTGATCATGACTGTTAAATAGGGATTCTCGATTTTTATAGAATGAGCTTTAATTACTTGTGTGAATTGAATCACAGATACTCCTACCCTAAATGAAGTTTGAATTTTTAATTTTCACTTTGGAATGTAGGTTGAATTTTTTAAAAAAGGTTTATTTATTTATTTGAGAGAGAGCTTGCGCGTGAGCGGGGGGGGGGGGGGGGGGAGGGGCAAAAGGAGAGAATCTTCAAGCAGACTCTGCACTGAGTGTGGAGCCTAACACAGGGCTCGATCCCATGACCCATGAGATCATGACCTGAGCCGAAACCAAGGGTCAGTCGCTTAACTGACTGAGCCACCCAGGCATCCCTATGGGTTTGAAATTTAAATAATATACATTTGTACAAATTTCAAAAGTGTTTTCATATGCACTATACCACTTAATCCTACTATAACCCTATGAGGTTAGCAGGATCTAGGGCTACCATCTCCATTTTGCTGATGAGAAAATAAGATTACAGAGATTATGTCACTTGTCCAAGTGTCTTGCCTAATGACAGATATAGCACTAGAGTCCTTGTCTTTTATTTCAAATGCAGTATTCTTTCTTTTGTATCATCATTTCCGTATCTGACGTTTGTCTTCAGGCAAAAATTAAAATTATGATGTCACCCTGTTAAATTTCATCTTTGGAGGTTCAGGTAGGTTGAATGAGGGCTACCCAAAGAGATTCTGTGCTAAAGCCTGGGACGTGTACATGTTACCACACACGGAATAAAAGGTCTCTACAGATGGGATTAACTTTATGCTTTTGCATTACCCAGGTGGAACCTAGATCCAATTACAAATCTTTTTTTTTTTTTAAAGATTTTATTTATTTATTTGACAGAGAGAGACAGCCAGTGAGAGAGGGAACACAGGCAGGGGGAGTGGAAGAGGAAGAAGCAGGGTCCCAGCGGAGGAGCCTGATGTGGGGCTCGATCCCAGGAACCTGAGATCACGCCCTGAGCCAAAGGCAGACGCTTAATAACTGAGCCACCCAGGTGCCCCCAATTACAAATCTCCTATATGAGATGCTTATAAGAGAGAGGCAGAGGGAGATGACACAGACCGAAGAGTAGAAGACAGAGACATAGAGAAGGCAATGTAACCAGAAAGTCAGAGATTGGAGTGATGTGGCCACATGCCAAGGAATGCCAACAGCCAGCAAATGTTGGAAGAGGGACAAGGAACAGAGTCTTCCCTGGAGCCTTCAAAGGGATGGTGGTCATGCAAACATCTAGATTTCAGACTAATTAAATTGGTGTTAAACTTCTGGCCTCTAGAGCTTTCCCAGGAGAGAATGGTTAAAATGTTAGGGCTTCCAAGAACATCTCTAGTTCTCTTCTCTGAAAATTAATAAGGAATGTTTACGAATCTTTAAAAGAAATATTTAAATGAAGTAGATGTTAATTCATATAAAAACAGACTTGTCACTGACAAGCTGAAATATACTGTATCCACCTAAGAAAAACTGGAAGCTTATTGTGTATTGATTCGAATGACAAAACCTCAGAATATCATAGTAAACAATTTTTTTTTCCTTTATAGGAAATATATTGGAGCTATCATGTCTGGAAGTGTGTTTGCAACCTAATTTCAACTATTCACTCTGCTCTTTAAATTTTTCTTTTGTGACTTTTCTGAAACCAGTAAGAGAAACTCAGACTATTATGGGCATCTTTCTAAATCACTCCAACTTTCAAAACTTCACCAGGATTTGCCAAGGCATCACAAGTGAACTGAAAACGTGCTCCTCATGTTTGGCTTGTGAGTCCAAAAAAAGCATGAATTTTATTTCTCAGGAACAAACATCAAAAGGTAAATGTAAAGTGATAATAAAGTTTATCAAGAATAAATTACCTTAGTCTGTTAAAAAAAGTAATAATATATTCCAATTTAAAATCCAGTAGTACCAGAACATTCAGCAAGTGTGGCTTTTAATGAGTGACTTGTAGGGCTTTGGGATATTACTTATTCTTGATTTACTTTATCAAAAACAAAATTTCTACTTTTCTGGGGATGTACCGTATGGGGACTAATATAACAAAATAAAAATTATTAAAAATTTTTTAAAAATTTCTACTTTTAAAATACATCAAAATGCCCCATGATTTATGTACATTTGATGATTTAAAGAGTATTTAGCATGCTCTCTTCAAAGGTCTTGAATTTTTAAAAATTAAAAAAGTAAAATCAAACTTGGATTTTCTAAGAAGTCATTGAATCCTCGATACATTTGTACCTTCTCCGGCCCAACATTTATCCACTGTGTATGAATTGTCTTTTTACTTGTCTAACTGTCCACTTAATGTTGGGCACTTTGTCTTTGTTCACTATATTTCAGATCTTGGCCTAATGTCTGACATTAGGCACTCAATAAATATTTTTAATGAATAATAAATGAAAGAATAACTACATATTATGTGTAATGTCTAACTGAATCTTGCATCTATTTTGAGATCAATATATATTACTTAATTAAATCAAATCAACTTGCATTATTGAAAAATTAAGTAACTCATTTGTAGTCATAAAATATACTAGTGGCCTCAGGCCCAAGCATCGAATTTATTATTTATACCTATTCAGTGAGATTGCTTCCTGTATCACTCCATATTGGCATTTTTCCCCATTCTTTCAGAACAGGAATGAGATTTCCTGGCATTGACTTGGAATGAAGTCTAAAAGATCTTTTTCTGGGTTCTTACTCAACTATCGCAGGGTTCTGAGTCAAGTTCACCAGAAAGCAAGCTGGGGAAATACCTTTATGGTGATAGAGAACTAGGAAGTGTTTTGCGGCTTGCTAACTCCCAGATGCGCCCTCTCTGCCTCCTTGAAATGTAGGACAGTGCATTGATATGCCCATTGCTATGCCTGTGTAACGTACTACCTCGAAACTCAGTGGCTTAAAGCAATGGCAATCATTTTATTTTTTCTTCCTTTCCTTGTGTTCTTTCTTTTCTTTCCCTTTCTTTCTCCCCACGCCGCCGCCGCCGCCGCCGCCGCCTCCTCCTCCTCCTCCTCCTCCTCCTCCTCCTCCTCCTCCTCCTCCTCCTTCTTCTTCTTCTCTGGTTGGCCAGGGATTCGGAATGGGCATAATGGGGCATTTCTGGCATGGAGCATTATAATCTGTCCCACAAGTCATCAAGGAAATGTCTGTATTTTCTTTGAGATGCTCCAATTCCATTTCAACCCTACTATCACCTGGTTTTCACAATCTTAAAAAAAAACATAAGCACTTTAATCATTATTTTTAGTGCAAGGAACTTATTTCTACCTTTTTTGTAGAGGAAGAACGGTATTTAGTGTTGAGCGGTGTGTGTTTTCTTACTATGTATTACTATTTTGCAAATAACATTTTCTTAATCTCTTTCTAGTTCTTATCATGAAAGGATCAACGGAAGTGAAGGCAAATGATTTTCGTTCACCTTGTCAACATTTCAACTTCACTGCAGCTCCTATAGTTGGTCCCTTGGAAGACTATAACATTACTTGTAATCTAAAAACCCACGCGAGAAGGCCAGCAATCATGGAGGAAGATCCACCCACGGAAAAGTCTATGAACCATACTTGTAGGACTATGGAATACCTGAAGAATTGTACACACATTTCTTTGCACCTAGAAATGGATGTCAAGAGTAAGTGTTTAAGGAAGTTAGAGGAAAAAGAGAATTGAATACGAAATTAAATAAAGGCTAACACATTAACGTCATCAAGAGTTAAATAGTTGAAGAATTTTGTTGATGCAATAATATGCCTGGAAGGAATGCTAGTCCTATCATCTATTTTTTCTTTCAAAATTTGCTCTTCCTGAGGTCTAGCTGTACTCAGAAGCAGAGAAGGCATCTGTGGGTTGTGATTTGAGGGGCACTAGAAGACCTCAGAGTAACTTTGGACATGCCTATTAGCTGTGCTTGAAGTAAACCTACCACACCTGGGTATTAAAGGGTAAAATTTATTTTTAAATGCAAATATCCACGTACATTGTGATGGGCTATTAAAATCTTATTTCGAGTTGACTTATGTCTTCTGCTAGAGTCAAGAACCAGGACTGAATAAAACAGGATTTCTGATATAAAGCCATGGAGATAGGCAGGGTGCAGATGAGGCACTTTGGGTCACCAGATAGCTCTGAGGGAAAGGTAGGAGTCCAAAAGATCAAAATCACACCTATCTTACTTCTAAGGCTTATTAGCTTCCTCGGCACCCTCTCCGAATTACCACAATTGATCCTTTCTACTAAGCAGTGTGCCTCACTTTACTATCAAATCTATTTTGGAAGAGTATTTTATGATATAAGCACTTAATATGTGCCTACTATATGCCAAGCAATGCGCTAGCATTAGGGCCACAAAAAGAGATGAATGTAAAACAATTGGGCAAGTGCTTCCGGGGTAACAGGTGCGACGGTAGAGCCAGTTCCTGGGCTTTGTGAGCTTCCAGACATAATGGAAGCCTTTCTGGTCGCCTTAGAATGCTTTTTAAAAACCTTTAATTTTTTAGAGGTAATTATTTTAAAAATATTATATTTTAAAGCAAATACAACTACATAATATGTATGCATTTTTACAGTAAAAGAGAAGGCTTCAAAGGAATTTCTCTTGTGAGTCAGTCTTCAGGGCGCTATGGCCTCTGCAATTAGGGGTTATTTCAGGGCGTGTGTATGTGTGTCAGGTATGGGAGAGGATCTGAGAAGATCTGAACAGAGAGAGCAATTCCCTTGGGGTTAGGAGTGAGGTTGGAAGGTAAGCTTTGGAGAGATGGGGGGGGGGCATAGAGAAGGTGACAGTGATGAAGTTTGAAAGATAAAGTGGTCTGGATTATAAATATTAAAATCATGCTTATTTCCACGCATCCATCTAATTGCTTTTTATGTTTTCTAAAACATAAAGGAAAAAGAGGCATTTCCATAACAATAATTTGCAGAGAATTTTTTGTGTCATGAAAAAAATCCATACATGATAGTCAAAGTGAAATAATGTTACCAGCTTTCTTGGGTCCATAATTCAGAAAGATAACAGTGGTACACAAATACGTAGTCTTGTATTTTAGAAAAAGCATATCTATTTGCCACGTGTAGAAGGTTTAAATTTATTTATATTTTACTCTGCTGTGCAGAGACGAACTTGATCTCCCTTAAAAGCCCTATCCACCAGGGGGTGAAAGTAAATCTGGTAAATTTACTCTGAAACAATAATTTAAATTGTCTTTTCAGATTTTTTTTTTCCAAATTCCCATTTGTTCTCCCTTGCTCCTCTCCAAGATGACTGCCGGGATGGGGGGTAGGTGGACAGCCTGGGGTGTGGGGAGACATACTCTTCTGCATTTGCACTGATGCTTTGGTGGCTGTTCGGGCTGGCCTGACCCCAGTTGTGCACATTCCGCTATTGCTATATAAAGTCGGTGAATGCACGGTTCTCTTCTCATAGCTTGATCATCAGTGCCCAATGACCCCTTGGTCATCGGGCCTACTGTGGCTCTTGCTGGCACTCCAAGTCTTCTATTCCAGTTAACTAACTGCATACTTTTAATTCGCTGAGCAGGGAATGCAAGTTTGTAGCTGAATAGCATGGGATGATTTGGGGAAGGCTGAGTGCTACCATCCCAGTCAACTTTTACCTTTTGTGGATTCTGCCTCTTTTCTAAATAAATGTTGGATGGCTATATAATGTACATCGGCCCATAGGGGTAGGTCCTGTGAAAGGGATACCCGGATCATGAACCTCACAAGGGCAATCATCCAAGGGTATAAACGAGTTATGTATCCTGCTAACTTTGAGAGAGTGCTGTGTTTTGTGTGCAAGGAAGAGGTACAGAGGGTGGCTTGGGAAAACAGTAGACAGTTATGCCTTGGATGTGATGAGATCACCTTCTGTTATGTCACTGATTCCTAGGTCTGCTGACCACTGTATCTTCATGGGACCAAAGGAGATGGTGCTAAACTATTGCTGGATGGGGACTATCTTTCTCATGTGCCTCACTGTCATTTGTATGGACAAGGTTTTACCTAGGGTAACCGTATGTTTAATTAATGTGTGCACCTGATCTGAACCTTGCAGCAAGAATCTGTGAAGAAAGGGGGTTCTGATTATTCATCTGCTTTGGCCTTTTATATGCCTCAGTCCAGCCCTTTCTGTCTTTTTCTTGCCTCTCCATCTTCCTCACACTATCTCTTTGTCAATTTAAGGGCATAATTTTTGACTGTGTGGCCCAGGGCCACAGTTGTTAATTACAAATGGCCCTGACTGGGGGACTCATCTTGTTGTAGACTTAGCTAATGATAGCAACCAAAGAAAACTAACACCAACATGACCTGTAAGTGAAATTAATCCTAGAATCTTGGAATCAAAGAGATCCCTGGAAGCTCCCCGGTCAAATTTCTTCGTTAACATATCAGGGAAGAAATCAGGAGGGCAAACGACCCTATAACAGGGATGGTTATATATTCAGCTTTTCAGTTAAGGCTAGAATGTGTACTGGAGCACAACCACATCACCATGTGGCCTCTCTCTGTTGCGTCATTTTATTGTATCCTTATAGTATTCTTTTCTTTGCAGATTTCACTTGTTCCATGAAGATCACCTGGTATGTTTTAGTTCTAGTCGTTTTTATATTTTTTCTCATCCTCACTCTCCACAAAATACTTGAAAGCCACAGAAGAATGTGGAAATGGCGGAGTAAGTATTTAGGAATAAATCCATTGTTTGGGACAATCCAGTTAGGGTCTTCTCTATAGATGTATGTTCTTTTTAATTTATAATTTATTGAGCATCTACTGTGTGTAAGTGGCAGTTCTAGGTAACCCAGGGAATATGAACATAAGTAAGACACAGTGTTAGCATTTGAAGAGTTTCATGCGTCTTTGTCTACTTAAACAAGCGAATAGGAGGGGAGGCTGGGCAGGAGCTGAAGGAGGCTGGAGGTTGACCAGAGGCTTAGTGGAAGTGAAGGAAGAAAAGAGGCAGAAGAATAGGCTGGCGATCAAGAATTTTGGAGCTGGAGATCTTGAGCAGAGTGGCTCTAAGTGAAAAGTGGGAATGGGAGTCAATTTTTAATAGGTGTAAGGGTGTCAGTAGATTTTTGGCAAGGCAGAGCTATAATGTGTAATTAGAAATCAGGCAATGGGGGTGATATTAAAAATATTTAACTAGTATGACCTAGGCATCCACCTATCAGGATGGACATTGACTTATGGCCCCAGTGGTGTGTACCCACGCATATACCAACCCTTCTGGTGTGTGACCCATGCATATACTGGCTGAATATCAGGCCTGAGGGATAGGGGGGAGGAGTAGAGGGAGAGAAGGAATCTTACGCAGCCTCCATGCTCAACACAGAGCCCCATGTGGGGTTCCGACCCATGACCCTGAGATCATGACCTGAGCCAAAATCAAGAATCAGACACTTAATCGACTGAGCCACCAAACGTCCCTGTTGCAGGTATTTCTGGAAAGCAGTTTCATATCAAGTCTTGCCACTGATACCTTAGTATATAAAGCTAACATATAATAACATCACCGATATTGTGTATTTGTAGAATAACGCTTTCAGAAGTTTTTTTTTTTAAACTAGATTTTCCAAGTACTTAAACAAGGTGTGTATGACTATTTTCACTTATAGATGAAAAAACCCCCTGAGCCTTAGAAAGATGAAGTCGTTTTTCCAAAGTTACACAGCTAACAAAAGGTCAGAATTAAGACCTAGGGTCTTTCTAGTTTTAAAAATAACATTATTTTAAATAAACATATGTTATTTGCAAATAGTTTTAAGTTTCTTGATCTATTTTTCCATATAATTGCCTATTAGGAAAGACAGAAGCCAGATAGAGAAAAAGTCTAGAAAGCAACAATAGCGGAGAGTGAACATTTTATGAACATCCACCCTAATGATAGGCTTGGTGGTTTTTGAAGGCTTGCCTTACAAATCCAAGCATATAAAGTAATGAAACATGTCACACCATTTAGGGCATTAAATATTATTAAATATGCATTAAATATTCTGTACATATCTATGTATATTAATGTGAGCAATATAATATTCTGTACAAAAGAGCTGGTGCTTTTCATTAGAGGAGATGGCATGATGGCATTTATGCTAGTGGAGAAACCACTTGTTTTAGAAAGATCCTCTGTTTGCTCATGGAAAATAACGAGGAAAGCCCTTAATGTCTTGTTACTCCTGGCCCTGTTGTGAATGGCCCACTTTCCTTGGTAATCCTTTGAATCAACACGGGGAATATATATTAAGAATGTGCTTGTTTATCATTTAAATATTTAATTTCTTTTCTTGGAATAGGTCATAAATACAAACCCACTTCTGCTCTCTTAAGAGGACAGGATTCCGAGAAACTGCGAACACTGAACGTGCGGGTTATTTCAGGTGAGTTTTGTGACGTACTGACAAAGCCCGGCTTTGAGAACCCCAGTCCTTCACCATTTCACTATAGACCCAAGATCGAATGATCTGAGCTCATTTAAATTAGCCTTGTATCTGGAAGAAAGGAGCTGTGGGCAAATGAAATCTAGTTTAATATGTCTTATTATCAGGGGACAGTTATTATCAAAACCAGCTCCTTAAATAATGGAAAGCATGCCTAATTGGCAAGAAGAAATTCATGTGAGTAGGCAGAGGAGAGAAAGCAATAAGGAAGAAGCCTCAGATTATTTTTAAATGAGACAAGATACCATTATTCCTCAGAATTGCAAGAAGTAATTGCAGAGTGGGCATGGCTTCTGCTGGAGCTTTTACTTAGCAAAGGGTGTCATTGTGTAAAGAGAACTTCTAATAGCCCCAATTAAAAAGTCCCCTGTCCTCTCCCAAGAAACAGAAATGGAATCAGGGAACCCTAATTAGAGCAGCTCAAGGAGCTGTTAGCACAGACGCTGTGGTTCGATCTCCTAATTGTGAAGCTTCCTTCTGAATTCAATCTGTCAAATCTTATTAGAAAGGAAGAGAGGGAGAACGGGACACGGGCAAAGTGCTCTTCATCTGTGGAACGATCTCCTCGACTCTTTGCAAACCGAGGCATGATGAGTGATATTTCTACGGCTCCTTGTGTCCAGCCGGTGATCGGGCTCCTTCAGACTTTGTGAAACGTCAGATAAGGGGGCTTCAGGTCTGGTGTTTAATGGTTTTCAAAAATGCAGGGACAGTGAACCAAGCCCGAGGCGCCCACCTCAGCTGCCTTGTAACCGAGTGCAGATCCACACCCCATTTCACTGGGAACTCTGCTCCGGAGGCTTTTCTTATCTATGCAGATTAGCAGAGACTCAGATCTCTAGCTTGAGGAAAAACTGGATTGAGTGCATCGAAAGAACTCAATTTTTAAAAAAATTCACACTTTCTATTCTCTGCGTTAGCAGTATTCACCTATGGCTAATTCTAAGCAGTAGCTAAGTGATCATTTGATACCAGCTAAATGCGTGGAACGTCGATGGAAGTTTTGTGGTCTGTGACGGTTTTGATTAATGACATTAAAATCAGAAGTTGGTTTCCAATGCCAAAATTCATCTTTATGGGGAGAAAATGGCATTTCCCTTGTTCTCCCCTCTTAGGCGGGACCCAGGCCTGACATTCATACACCAGGAATGTTTTAACCTAGCTCTGCTGAGCTTTTTCAGTGGCCTCAGGAATCCTGGTCCTTGCTCTTTTCAAGTCATAATTTTAAGCACTGCAGCTTTGTCTGAGAAAAAGTCAATAGCCCCCCTGTCAACTCATATAATCAGGGGAATCACAAATTTAAAGTACTAGCTAACCACAAGCCTAACATCACAAGATGTATTTATGAGCCTTTGATTTTCATTCACCAGAGGAAACTGTCTCGGCCATCCGCTCCCTTTAATAGCTCTCACTAAAAACCCTAGCTTTATTACCAGGCGCATGATATTAATGTTTAGAGCTAGCCAACGGGTGCTGGCCCTTTTTTAAAATCAAGAGTCCTTCTGAGGCTTAGCATCTTAAGGGGGGGTGGGGTGGGGTGGGAAGAAGCAGATTCTTTCTTATTATTTATAATCCTTTAACCTATATGGAATTTCCCCCCTCCTATTATAAGTTGCTCTTTCTGAGAGAGAAATGGGGAGGAAATAATGTCTCCCTCGAGTACCATTTTTAAGGCCTTTGTCATGATGGATTACAGGCAGTGGTGAGAATATAGGGCACAAACATGCGAGCACGGTTCTCTGGCGGAGCAGTAACACGAGTACAAAAAACGGTTCAAAGGGAGCAGTGACTACAGTCACACTCAGCAGAGCAGCCTGCTGTCGTCTCAAGCTGTATGTTCCAGAATGTCTCTCCGGTTGCTCATGTATTACAAAGGAAGTGTTGTTACACACGTACACACGGAGCTAGATAGGCTCACACCCTCAAAAGGACGAGAGAAATAAAGCGAGTTTACCAAGAACCTGGCCCCATGTCCTGGAGCACAGTGAACACGGGCAGAGGAAGGCCTCTCCTGGCCGCAGAGAGCCGTGTCTCAAAGCATCACATCCCAAGCTTTAATAGGTCTCTAATATTTTCTCCCTTGCTTTGAGAAGCGTGATGGCTTCTGTGGCCTGTCTTGGCATGAATCCTCTTTATATTGTATTCAGTCGACTGTTATCTTCACACAGGTGATGACTGTCTTCTTCAGCTTTGGATCCTTGGCCCCTGCATAATATCTGGCACGTAGTTTGTGCACAGTAAAAGCTTATTAAATCACACAAAGCCTAAGAGGAAATGAGGAGAGTGTCATAGAGGGGATGGAGAGGATAGAGCAGACGAGCAAGAAATTCATCTTGGGGTTTGGGAAAGATGAAAACAAAGAGCCAGAGAGTGATCAGAGGGAACATAATTCGACTTCATTAAAGAATATATAACTCTACAGAATTGCCAAGGATGTCAAAGAATCATGGAATACATTGACTATTTTGAAGAAGAGATTTGGAGAACTATGCAGAAGTCAATTTGAAATGTATCCCTGGAAACAGTGTTTAAAGGGCTGGTCACGTTGGGAGACCAAAGTCAGGGGCAGGAGCAGGGGACAAGGACCCCAATCACTGGTTCCAAACAATAGCAATCAACTTGGCTGGCTTGACCAAAAGGAAACCTATTGGAAAACCAGTAGGTAACCCGTAGAAACACCAGGAATGTTAAGCATTCAGTGGCTGGAAAAGGAACAGGAGTTAAGGGAGGCCAGGCAGCCAAGAGTATAGCCAAGGTCACCATGGGAATGATCTGGTGAGACTGCTTCTGCTGCTGTCACCACCACTGAACACTCCTCTGAGCTTCAAGACCCTTTGACCATTCTGCTCTGCATCACTGTCCAGGATGGCGAGGTCCAAGGAGGGCTATCTGACTGCCCAAGGGCAGGCCATGGATTGGTACTCTGGGTGCCAGGAAGCGGGAAAGGGGATATCTGCCCCTTTGGCTTCCTGCATTTTTGAGAGCACCCCAGAGATGTCCACGTGTTGGACAGCCAATAACTAAATATCTCTAACACCAGGTTCCTAGGATGAGAGCTTCCACTGACTCCTGCTTAATAGGTCAATGAAGGGGCTCCTTTCATCTCTCCCCTCTCCGTCCATCAAACATGGTGAAATCGTTAAAAGTTGACATTCTTCACCTTCAACTATTCAACCAAAATCTGTTGAACCCCGACTCAGGGCCAGGCATCATGCTAAGCATTGATGAGACAGTGGCCTGGACTAGCACAGTCTCTGCTTTCACAGAGCTGATGTCCCAGGGAGATTCTAACCATCCTCCCTTGCCTTAGGAGAAGAGAAGCCTAATTAAACTACACACATTCATTAAGCAACTTTCACAGATAACATTTTCTTTTATTTTACAAGAATCGTGCTTTTTTCCTGATGCGAAAAACTGGAACGAAGAGAGTTTAAGTAACTGACCCACAGCCAGTTCCTGGCAGAGTCGGGGTTCAAACTCAGTTTTGGCCAGCAGGTTTTCTGGCACACCGCTTAGGGGCTGTGGTGAACTAGGGAGTTTACTCATGCTGGTTCAAGCCACAGATCAAAACTCACCTTGTTCTTTTACAGTTAACACTAGAAACTGAGATGAAACACTTTCTCTACACTGGAGAAGGTTGTAGGAGCTTGTGTCGTGACAGTGTGAGTCACCCTCAGAGTACATGTAGCAAAAGTGAAATGTTTTTTGTAGTTAATGTGGGTAGGTTCTTAGGGACCGTGAAGCAAAGAAAATGGATTTTTATTGTGAAAGAGAATTACTAAATGCCAAAAGGAAGTGAATGGCCCAGTAATTTGTATGACCCCAAAATATAACTAATGACAATGTAAAATTATAATTTGCAACATGGTTACGGCCAGCATAATAAAGACTAAGCTGGTTTCGATTTCCAGCAGGAGAGAAGATAAATTACTCGTGCCAGATGTCCAACAACCAAACAAAATAACATGGAAATTTAATTTTTACTTGCTTAACTATAATATTTATGACTCTTAGAGTACGGATTTGGGTTCATAAAACCGTAAAGGTTGGAGCCATCTGCTTGATTACAGAACAGAGCAGAATGCAGAGGGTGACTCTCGTTGCAGGAAGAATTTCTTAAGTGTGAAGAATCTATGGGCAGAATAGGATGATTTACTCTAACTTGTCCATTGAATGCCTTTACGTGATAACCTTCTCCGCCAGGTCTGGAAGACCTGATGATAAAACATACGGATCAACATCTTCTCCCCACCTGGACCATCCCGCCTCCCTTACCCCTCCCTGCAGACCTCCCTTTCTCCTACCCTGCCTTTGTCTAGTTCACTCCAAGGTTTGCTTCTAACCTTAGCTTGACCGACCCTTCCTCAGGGAAGTCGTATTGGACCTCCTGGACTAGGTCAATTCCCCTTCTCACACATCCTTATAACACCACACATCTCTCTCTGTGCCAATTATCATTACTGTTATTTTATATGTGTGTTTATTTGATTGACGTGGCTCCCATAAGCCACTTAGCTCCTTGTGATCGGGGGCTTTACCTGATTATACTCATTGCTGCTTCCCCAGCTCATAGCACAGTGCATATGAGGGCATAGATAGGTACCCAATAAATATAGAGACGTAAATACAATTCTACATTGACTATGCGGACAGAATGGCGGCTGCTGTCTTACAAAGACCCTTCAAAACATCTTCCCCCCCCCCCCTAAATTTTTAAATACTTCATCAGCTTTATTCCTTGGAGTGCTAAGGATATCCACAGTGTGGATGCACTGGGAGCTGAGACAATGGCTCAGAATATTGGCAGCTGTCTGTTCTCGTTAGTTGTTAATTCTAGGTAATTTTGCAGTCATGTACTTTCCCATCCTCATTTGATTTTCACACTGGCCAGATTTGGAACAGCTGAGTGGTTTTAGGATCACTGTTAACAATAACAGATGGAGCTTTGAACGTAGAAAGTTGGCTCCTCGAATAATGGAAATCTATTTTAAGCTGCCATAATTGGTTCTATTAGCCCTAAAAAGCAACTAGCTATCTTGGGCTTACACAAAAGGGCCCAGGTTTTTATGTGACGAAAAGGTCAGAATGATGCCTAGCAACGTGGAAGTTCTGCATTCCGAGGGCAATAAGAAATAAGACCGGAAGGTTTTTTGGAGCCAGATTAGAGAACTGAATAAGAATCATCAAACCATCTGAAAACGTCCTCGTCCATCTTGACCGCGGTAATCTGTGGTGATTAACGTGAATTCCTTCATTTCTGGAGAAGTTCTTATAAGGAAAGCAAGTACCTTGTGGGCAACAGAGTAGACATTATGGCCTTTGTCACCACGGAGTCATGGCTTAATCACCCAAAGCGCAGGGAGAGGAAGGAAGCGCTGACGGCCCCATTTTCGAGGCCAGCCATCCCCAGCCCACCCCTGCTGAGCTCATATTTGGGTCCTACCCAATTTCAAGGGGACCCCTCAAGTCAGCTTACAAAGGCGCTTGGAAAAACACTCTGTTTTGCACTTGGTAGGCTTTCTGTTTTTCAAAGTCCGTCAAAACACACCTTAACTACCTCATTTACCCTTACCTTTAGCTTCTTCCTTGTAGCTTCAAGGCAGCCACGCGGGCTTTGCGGGAAGTCACGAGGAAGTTCCGGTGTCAGCACAGAGGCTGAGCCTTTAAAGAGAACGTGCGGGGCGGGGCCAGGGCCCTGCCAGGGGCGGCTGCCCGGTTGCTCCGCCCACAAGGCAACGCAGGTGCGACCCATCGGTGAATAGACCTGGTCCACCGCCTTCCTTCAGGCGTGCGGGCTCAGCCTCCTGCAACGGTAGCCCACCGAAAAAGAGCCATTGTCTGATCCAGCTCACAAAACAGGTTTATAAGAGCAGAAAGCCAATGTATTAATTCACAGTGAGCAATGTAATTGAGAGAAAATATGGGCCAAAACACTTCTGACAGCTAACACGTGTGCCCTCTTTCCTTAGAACCGTGTGTGAAGTCAAATCACCACCAACGCCTGTTTGGGAGCTCTTAAAGGAAGAGTCCTTTGCTAACACAGCTTGAAAGGCCTTCTTCCCCATTTTAGGGGTATCCTGATTGGCTCATTTAACACAGCACTTTTCACACTTTAATAGACTTTGGCCTGGGAGTGATTTCTGAAGACCACTTTGTACGTTTCTGTTGTGATTATGAGTTGGTTTTATAGACCAAGTCTCAGAGGGCAATCTTATTTTTCTTATCCCCAAATGCCTAGGTGTCGGCACCCCAGAGTTGACTTCTTGCCCTACTTGTACTCACACACACTTTTATTAAGAAAAATGAGGCACAAAGAAGTTAGATGGCATTCTTTCAGTCATTCAACACATATTTTTACCCATTATGTGTCACGTTCCAAGGTTGGTTCTGGGGAATATAGTGTGCATAAAATACAGTCTTTGTACATGAGGAAGCAGACAAATAAGCAAGTACAACAAAATTGGGTAAATTCACTATTGGGGAAATAGAGGTCACAAAGGATTATATATAGTATGGATAGCTAGCCCTGTTTCCTACTCTTCGTTTCTAGCTATTTTGACTTTCCAATTTCATAACCAAGTAGAGCTGAGCAAGTAGTTTTGGAAATACAAATATAAAAAATTGATGGGGCAAATTCTCTAAGCAGCTAAGAGATCCTGGCTAGGATGAGGAGGTTTTAGAAGTGCCTTCACTGTGGGAGATGCACCTTGTCTTTGACATGAAAATCATCGGGAACAAAGCGAAGAAAACACCTTGCAAGTTTCCGTGACTCAGTGGGAATCAAGAATTACTTTAGAAGGATGAATTGCGGTTAGATGCCAGATGTCATAGATATGAAACACCTTTGAAAAGTGATAGAGATCTAAAAAAAAAAAAAGAAGAAGAAGAAGAAGAAAAAGAAAAAGAAATATCAGAGGGCAACCAGGACAATGTCATGGGCATTGTGACAGGACTTTATTCAAGAATATAAGGCATGGAGTTTTATTTTTAATCAAAGTTTCTACTGCTCGAAATTCATTTTCTTCACTAGATTCAGCCACGTCAAAACTCATCCTGAGGTTCTTTTTAATTTTTTAGGCTCTTCTGAGGTTCCTGAAAAAAAAAGTCAAAGCAATGTTTGGTTCAGACCTTTGACAAATTCATGAATAGACTTCTGTGAAGTTTTAAAATATTCCTGACTGCTTCTGCTGCCTTAACTAGTGTTGGTGAATTACTATTATTGGAAAGAAATTCTATTTCCCAGTGTAGAACTAGAGGAACATCCCACCCATCTTAGCTATTCTGAAGAAGGCATTAAAATGACATATATCCTGCCTTTTTATCAATTTTTCAGAAGTTTTCCTATTAGCATATAAGTTACATGTCCTTGGATGCCAGGAGAAACAGAATATAACGCACCACTAGAGAGTTATTTTGGACTAGCCATCATTTTGACAGATAATAGCTTTCTGTAGTAATTATGGTTATATCAGGTTATACGACATCAGCAAACCAAACGAATAAGCAAATGATGAGCAACTTAGCTTTCCAACCGAAAGAGCTCTGTTAATTTTCTTTGGTAATTATTTAATTTCATGAATAGATTCTCTTGATATTTTAACTTTAAAAAGAACTGTCTCCAAATCTCAAATTCTGGACAGGATACGATACTTTGTCAAAACCTGTCTAAGTGGTTATCTGCATGGTGAGTTCATTCTGAAGGCTTCATGTGCCTCAGAATCAACTTGGATATCTGTAAAATTTCAGGCTCCCGAACCAATTTTGAAGGGAGATTATAATTCAGTAGATTGCGGACAGTGTTCTAGAACCTGCATTTTAAATTCACTTTCTTGTGGTTTGCAGGCCAAGGGTCCGTTGATCACTTTATTTGTTTTCTATTGTTGTGTGACAAATTACCACACATTTCGTGGCTTAAAACAACACACCTTTGTTATTTCAGTTTCTGTAGGTCAGAAATCTGGGCATAGTTTTGCTGGATCTCAGGGTCTCACAAGCCTAAAATCAAGATGTGAGCTGGCCTGTGTTCTCATCTGGAGGCTCTACTCCTAAGCCCTTCTAGGTTGCTGGCAGAATCCATTTCTTTGAGGTTGTAGACTGAGGGCTCTGGCTTCTTACCAGCTGTCTGCCAAAAGCTGCCTCAGGACCCAGAGGCCACCAGCAGACTCCCGCTACCTGGCCTTCCAGAGACAGTTCACAGCTTGGCACTTTGCTTCTTGAAGCCCCACAAGAGATCCTCTCTAACTTCCCGGAGGGCCCAGTCTTTTTTGTAAAGGCTTTTACCTCCTTAGGTCAGGCGCACCCAGCACGGTCTCCCTTTGGGAATAACTCAACAGGCACTGATTTGGAGTGTTAAGGCACCTGCAAAAATCTCGTCTTTGCCCTACAATGTAACCTAATCACAGGAGGGAAATCCCATTCATGGTCCCACCCACGCTCAAGGCATGGGGATTACAAGGGGCATTCCGCCAGAGGGTGGGAAGCTCGGGGGCTGTCTTCAGAGTTCTGCCTACCACACCCACTCTCTGGGAAGCGCAGACTGTGAAAGACAAAAGTCACAGGTTCCTAGGATCTTTCCGTGTGAGACAAGCAGGGATGATAGCACTAGCCCTGTAGATGTGGTTTGTATTTACTGACAATAAGGTAAAAATAAACGATGCTGAGGGATCCAGTGCAATGGGTCTATGAGGAGGAAAGCAGGGAGATGAGAGCTTTTGTCCAGGGAAAGACTGGTCTCATTTTCTTACCTTTGTCCTAACCAGTCAGGCAAGCTTTGTTACTTACCGTTTAGAAGGCTAAATACTCTGTAAGAAGGAATTCTAGCTTTGGTGGTTATTTTAGCATTTCCATAGGAATGAAGGGCTCCTCAATGTGGAAATGGTCCCCAAAAGCATCTATGCCTGACCCTTAAAGAGTAGTTGCTACTTTTTAACATCTCTAAGAGTGATAATTTTCTGGAAAAATTTACAAAACCTGGTACCAGAAGAAATAGAAAATCTAAACAAAACCATTATCATAGAAGAAATAGAAAATTTGTCAGTTACCCCTCAAAAAGTAACAGAAAGAGCAGTTCATGGGGGAAATTTTACCAATCTCTAAAATGTTGATATTTCCAGTGGTATTTAAACTATTATTGACCATAGAAAAGAAGGAAAGAAGGATGTTTCCTAATTCTATTGTGAAATAAACAATAACATTTAAAACTTAGATTGTGTCTAAAATGAAAGCATTGAGAAATCTTACTTATGTGTATCTATGCAAAAATTCTGAACAAATATTAGCAAAAGAATCCAGTAGTAGCACAGTTTAAAAAATACATGTATATATACATACATATACACACTCCTACTATGATCAAGAGGAGCTTATTCCAAGAATACAGCAACAGTTCACCATTAGGAGATGTCTATTAGGGGAGCCTGGGTGGCTCAGTTGTTAAGTGTCTGCCTTCGGCTTAGGTCATGATCCCGGGGTCCTGGGATCGAGCCCCACGTTGGGCTCCCTTCTCAGTGGAAAGCCTGCTTCTCTCTCTCCCACTCCGAGCCCTGCTTGTGTTTCCTCTCTTGCTCTCTATCTGTCAAATAAATAAATAAAATGTTTTTGTTTTTTTTAAAGGAGGTATCTATTAATGCCACTTATATTAATAGATCTAAGGGAAAATTTGTTTGGTTATCTCTATACATCCTAAAAATGCATTTGACAAATTATAATGCCCATCCTTCATAAAAATCCTAATAAAAATCAGATAAATAGGTATTTCCTTAACATGATAAAATATATCTGTCTCAGACAAAAACCCAGAATCATACTTACTAGGGAAACACTGAAAGCATGTCTATAAAGCCGGGAATTTTCAAGGATGTCCGCTGTTGCCACTTTACCTACCATCATCCTGCAAGTACTGGTCAACACAATTAGGTAAGAGACAGAGATATGTGGTTAACAAATTGTAAAGGTAAAATGATCACTTTGTGTACCTGGAAAATTTAAGAGAATTCTCTAAAAAAGTTCTTTAAAAATAAAAGTCAGTAAGGACAAGGTATGAAATTAATATAAAAAAATCAAGAGCATTCATATATTTGAACAACAACCAGTTAGAAGATATGCTGCATTTAAAACAACCATAAAAAGATAAAATAACTAGGAATAAAATTAATATAAAGTATTGTACAAAATCTTTCTGAAGAAAACTTCTGAAAAATGCTCCTGAGAGACATAAAAAAATGACTTGAATAACAACAAAATGGTATATCATGTTCTGGAATAGAAAGATGAATATATCAAGTTACCAGTTCTTCCTAAATCATAAACAAGGTCATTTTAATATCCCGACGAAAAATAAGCTGTCAGTAATAGCCAGGAAAAAATTGACATAGAAGAATAAAGAGGAGAAATATCTGTTCCACCCTCGTACTGGTACTTAAGTAGATAAAAAGATCTCATGAGGAGCGCCTGGGTGGTGCAGTCAGTTAAGTGTCCAACTCTTGACTTCGGCTCAGATGGTGAGCTCAAGGTCAGATGGTGAGCTCAAGGTTGTGGGACCAAGCCTTGCTCCAGCTCCCCTGCTCAGCATGGAGTCTGCTTAAGAGTCTCTCTCCCTCTGCCCCTCCTGCTTGTGCTCTCTCTCTCTCTCAATACATAACTAAATCTTAAAAAAGAGATATCTAATGAAAAATTAGAAAGTTTAGGACTGGAATAAATGATGAGAATGGCATATCTAATCAGTAGGAAAGAGAAGGATTACTGAATGAATGGTATTGGGACAACTGAATAACCATCTAGGAAAGATTTCCTTAATCCAGAGTTCACACTAATACTAGGGTAAATTTCAAATGGAGCAATAATTTTAATGTAAACATGAAACCATAAAATTAATAGAAGAAGCAATGGTAGAATTAATTTATGAACGCAAAGTAGGGCTTTCTATCCATGACACAAAATTCAGTTAAAAGGCTGATAAATTTGACTATGTAAAAAAGAATGTACACAGTAAAAACCATTAGGGAAAAGTTGTTTGCAATTCATCACATATGATAAGCAACCTCCCCTAGTAAATAAGGAAGTTCTAATAATTGATGGAGAGAAGACCATAACCCAGTAGACAAATGGTTATAGGATATAAATGGACTGTTTATAGAAATGGAAATACAAACTGGTCTTAAGCATATGAAAGCTTGTTCAGTCTCATTCACAATAAATTTTCTCAAAAGAAATTTTTCTTTTGATGTCTACTGTGTGCCAATAATATTGGCCCTTTGGATACAGGAGACACAGCAATGAGCCAAACAGAGCTCTCTGTTCTCACTGAGCTCACATTCAGGTGGAAATGCAAATTAAAGCTACACTGAAATGCCATTTTCATCTACCAGACTAGTAAAAATCCACAAGTTTGACATCACACTCTGTAGCAAGGGGCGATAGGCACTCTGCACTCTCATACTTTGCTAAGGTAAACCGAGAGGCTGAAGTGGTACAACTTAAAAAAAAAAAAGTGGGACAACTTCTGTGATATGTAATTTAGCAATAACTATCAAAGTTACACATGCAAAGCCCTTTGAACCAGCAATTCTATTTCTAGGAATTTCTCCTATGGAATTACTTGCATAGGAGAGAAATGACATACGTGCAATGTTTATTGCTAGTGTGTTTACAATATGAGATTAGACACAATCTAATAAAAGGGTGTTTGAAGACAGGGTGATACATCCATACTATGGAATACCAGGAAATTATAAAAAAGAATGAGGAAACATTTACGAGGAAAGATCTCTTAGCGAGATCATTAAATATACATATATATGTATAGTATGGTATTATGTAAAGAAAAACAAAAATAACATATATGCACATATAAGTGTATAAATCTATCTATCATCTATCTATCTATCTACAAAAATCTAAAAACCTTGGTTTTTAGGAGAAAGGAGAGAAGGGAAAGAATTATGTGATGTGGTAGAAAGCAGTTGTCTGCAGGAAATGGGAAAAGAGGGAGACATTTTGCTGGATATGCCTTCATAGTTTATAAAATTTTATCATGTGAATGTATCTCTTACTCAGAAAATTAAGTCCAAAAAATAAGTCTTTCTTATTAAATTTTTTTCTAATTAAAAGAACATAACTCCGAGAGATGGTTTGACCGTATTTCTATTTTGGTAATCTACACCAGTGTTTAATCATCTTCATGAATAAGAAGCATGATATTCTTTTTTTTTATGCATGTGAGAAATTTAAAAAATTTAAAAAATTTTTTGGATAAGCATCATATTCTTGATTACACTTAAATCTTCCTTTTTGATTTGTCTTCTTAAGAAGCAACTACTCAAACTTCTCTTTAAGTTATAGGCCACCTCATTTCCATTCATGTCCAGGTCTTTGTATAAAAAGGAGAGACATCTGTGAAGCAAAAACCACATGTATTATGTAAAACTCAAGTTTCAATATAAAAACTAGAAAAGCAAGGCCCCAGATCCCAGTGGAATGAAAGAGATACCATATGCCATGGGCCTGAAATTTCATCTACCTTGAAGTCAGCTGCAGATAATATTAGAAGGATTTGATGTCACATAGTCCTAGAAAAGGAGGACAGACTGGAATTCATCTGATTTGGAACTTGGCTTCTTGGTAAAATTGTCCCTGAAATAAAAGATGGTATTAATGAAAATTCTTAGGGACCCATTTTAACAAAGTGCAAAGAAGGAAATGTTTGCAGTCAGTTTCCATACCGAAGTTCTTTTCTGTTTACTTGGCATCATATGTAAAAAATGTTTTTCTCTACTTTGCTCCTCTAACTATGCATCAGGTCTAGGGCTCAGAAAGTGGGGGGAGAGGAGAAACGAAAGAAACAGAATTAAGAGAAATGGGTTAATGGTGTCACATGTTGTAGGCAGGAAATTTAGTGAGTGATGGAAACTGCCAATATCCTTGATGGATGGAGGGCATGGTTCTCTTAGTACGTTGGAAAATGTTGTATCTGTTTTTGCATTGCTATTGACTAAACACAGACTAGAACAGCTCTCCTTCTTAAAAAATAGAGACCAAGCAGAGGCTGCCATTGACTCAGGTCAAGACAGTGCTTCCGCCAATACCTGAACTAGAAGTCACTTCCACGGTGCATTTGCAAGATCCGTATACACGGTGAGTGATGATTCCGCTTTACTGATGATTTGCCTTGGTTCATTATAAACGTGACAGATCCAGGGAGGTACAGTTTACCCCAACTTTCATTTCTATCCGGTGTAGGAGACGAAAAGTGATGAACTTGAAAAAGCAGTTCATATGAATTATTTTAGACGACATGAAATAAAATCACTATTTCTTCCAAGGTCTAGGAAGGGCCAATAAACTAATCTCTTAGTCTGTTAAACAGCATGTGCCCCTGAGATGTCAGCTCATCCTTCGGCTGCTTCCTGGGGTTGGGTCATACATAATTCCAGCAGGTCCATTGTTGCTTCAGTCGGGACATGAGAAAAGAGAGAATGTGAATTTATAAGCAGAACAACCACTGACCCTCAATTTCTGAAATTAAAAAGTTCCCTCAATGTAACATGTGATGATCTAATTAATGTGCATGGGTTTTCATGTACTTAAATCCCAAACTGTGGTCAGAAGTGTCTTAGAAATATTTTTGATTCATTCAACACATATTTACTAAGGAGCTATTATGCTGAGGCACTATAGAAAGCTACTGCCGGGGGGGTACCAGTTCTCACAGGGAAGAGGGGAGACACTAGCATTTAGCAGCACCTTTTATTGTTCCGTGGTGATAGGCTAGATCATTTACTCGTCTTTGCGTTTTTCAGTTGCAGGTGTAGAATTTAGTGATTCAGAACTTACGTGCAATACCTGGTGCTCATCACAACGAGCGCCCTCCTTGATCCCCGTCATCGATTTCCCCATCCCCCACCCGCCTCCCCTCTGGTAACCATGTTTGTTCTCTAGAGTTAAGAGTCCCTTTCTTGGTTTTCCTCTCTTTTCTTCCCCCCATATTTGTTTGTTCTGTTTCTTAAATTCCACATATGAGTGAAATCATATGGTATTTATTTGTCTTTCCCTAAAAGACAAAATAAGACTTTGACTTTTTTCACTTAACATAATACTCTCTAACTCCATCCACTGTGTTGCAAATGGCAAATTTTAACTCTTTTTTATGGCTGAGTAATATTCCAGTGTGTGTGTGTGTGTGTGTGTGTGTGTGTGTGTGTGTGTGTACACACACCACTATTTACTCTTCATGATACCTGGGTAATTATCAGTCAAGATTCTAGCAGGAAACTAATAGTATACTCAAATGGAATCATTTGAGGCGAGTTTAATAAAGGGATTATTAAGTCAGGTTCTGAAAAAATCCAAAAGCAGAGTGCAGCACCCTCAAACTTGTCACAGTGGAGCCCTGCTTCTGTCACTAAGACTAAAGGGGCGAGGAACCCAGAGAGACCGAGACAGAGGCAGACACATGCAGACACACACACACACACACACACACACACACTGATAGAATATGTGGGGAGGGCTACCTGATAGGGACTGTGACTTTTAGTCAATGACACAACAGCCTGTGATTGCCCTGAAGAGAGAGTACTTCGCTTTGACTGTTCTCTTTCCCCGATGTGCTGATACTCACCTTGGGTCAAACCCAAGGAGAGCCAGAGGAGCTGTAGCTAGATGGAGGCAGTTCATAGAGATTGGCCTCCCTGGGTACCAAACAGGGTGGGAAAAACGGGGTGCAGATCTAGAAGCAACCAAAGGGATCAAGCGTAGGTGGCTCAATGTGTCAAACTGGAAACTAAGTGCTAGGGATATATTTGTGTTCAGGACTAGAGAGAAGCAGGTCTTAGTGTTTGGGTCTTAGTGGAATCAGAGTCTGCTATTGGCTCAGAAACTGCTAGTAGAATAATGTAATCATAGAGCTGTTTTAATGAAATCTTATGCTTGATACCTCTCATTCTGGTCTTCATTCTGGGATGCTTGACGTTGCATATGAAGAGATCTCCTTTGTTCATTCACCTGGTGCTTTTTGAGGACTTGCTGTATGTCCAGAATTCTGCTACTCATTGGCAAAATAACATACAGTCAGTGGGGAAATCAGATCGATGAATCCTAATTCCAATAGAGTGCCAGTAACATGATAGAGGTATTCACAGGGGACTCAGGAGGCACAACAGGGAGACCCCTCATTCAGAGGAAATGCCGCCTAGCATTTAGGAGGTGTTCAATAAGTATATGCTGAATGATTAAGTCCCAACTTCTATGTTTCTTTAAAAGAAATTTGTGTGAACACTTATGCTTTCATTTTATGGAAGAGGAAATTAACCCAAACATACTGTAGTGACAGAAGCTTGAGGAGACCCTAGCTTTCCTGGGTCCTAGGCTGAGAAGTTTGTTAACACTAACCACACAGCCTGCCTAGGTTTATAATGAAGGCTTCATTGCCTAACACAGGTTTGGAAAGAGCTCTTGATCAGTGATATCGGGGAGCACCTGGGTGGCTCAGTTGGTTAAGCATCTGCCTTTGGCTCAGGTCATGATCCTGGGGTCCTGGGATCTAGCCCTGCATTGGGCTCCCTGTTGAGTGGGAAGTCTGCTTCTTCCTCTGCCCCTCCCCCCATTCATGCTCTCTCTCTCTCTCTCTCTTTCTCTCTCAAATAAAAAAATACAATCTTAAAAAAATGATACTGGGAAGTTTTTTGGTATTCTTATAACATACAGTTTAATAAATGATTTAAAAATTATTCTCCACTAATTCTTTTCAGGTAATACCTAACATTTTTATGGTAATATTTGTCTTTTTTTCCTTCAATCTTCAGAATATCCTTCTGAATTCCCCTGGACCATTTGGACTGAACCCTTTTGAAGAATACTCATAATTTCATTTCGGGAATGAGTTAACTAGTAAATATATGGGTACAACTGAGGATTCACAGTAGGAAACAGTAGGAATGCTGACTGGTTGGTGAAAACTGGCTCAAGAACTTTCATTTGACCCATGAGATCAAAGAAACGAGTTTTTTCAGGAAGCCATCATAAGTCATGGAAAACAAGCTGATGAAACCCATGGAAACAACAAGGGAACGCTCACTGTCCTTGCTTATCCATCATTATACAGCTTACAGTGGCCCTAAGATTTTGATTTTGAAAGGAACCAAAACCAGGGTCAAGGATGAAAATCTTTCTCTCATTCACCCATATTGCAAATTCTGATTTGATGGGTTTTCCTATATAGACGGATTGTTTCTCTTTGGAAATTACTTAAGAGGGCCTGGGTTGTTCGTTTATACATTTGTTTGGATTTATAAATTTTGCAAATTTTGTCTCCTTTTGGCACTGAGGATGTTTTAAAAAATTTCAAAGATACCAAAATAAAATGAATTTAAATGAAATACTAAGTGAAACTTGAATATTTATATCTAATAGCAAAATGGTTCTTCTAATTCTTCTTGGTGTTCGTATTTTCATAGCTATCACTGATGTCAAGAACAATTATAGTTATTAATTATAACAAAAACACATATAGACAAGAGGGCATCTCTTAACATTGAAAAATATAAAAAATATCTTTCCAGAGTTAAGGTGGAATTTAATCTCCTGGCATCATTTTATGGTTACAATTGCTTATCTGAGCAGATTTCTAAAGTTTAACTGCAGGGTCAGATTTAATTTTAAGCAACCTAATAGGAATGAATGATTCAGCACACAGAGGTTTTTTCCTGATACTCTTTTTCTTCTCTTTCTTTTTGCTAGATCACAAACTGAGATTCTAATCATAATATTTAGGGATTGAAGATTTGGCAAATGGAATTCTAGTAGTCTCACTCTTTATTGTCTCTGTAAACTTGATTAATAGGGGAGTTAGGCTCAGGTCTGGGATTATTCAGCAGGAGTTTAGGGGTAGCTCACTCCATGAGGGACAGATAATATACAATTTCTGAGAGGCCAAATTATTGTTTCCTTGCACATTGCCTATTATGTTCAGACAAATGACTTGAAAATCAATGGGAACTTGGCTTACAAAAGGCATAAATTAAGCTTCAAATTCTGTTAAATTGTGGCAGCTCTCCGGAAGCTAATTTCGCTTATTTATTGAAATAATAGACTTCAAGAGATAGTGTGAAGCGTTCGAACATGTAGATGGCCTGCTGTCTGCCTACAAAGAGTCTATAATCTGGTAGAGGAGACAGGGCATGCATACTACTAGTTATAATGCTAGACACAAGGGTGAGATAAATGTCATTTACAGGCTCCACACTTCTTTCTGAGAATTCACAGGCCAGTGAGTCATTTCCAGTTGGGGGTAAGCAGGGTAGGCTTTTCAAGAAAGTGGGTGTAAGCAGCGTTGAAGATGGTTTTTCTTGATCTTTCAGAAGGGGTCAAACTTCCCAAGTATAAACTTTCTTAGCCCCCGTAGCCCTTTTCATATCTGTTATTTACCCTTATTTTCATGGTTATTAATGAATTCTGTTGCCCTTTCTAGACGGATTCTGCTCACCATAATATTCCTGGAAGCTGGTACGATGCTTGGTTCACAGAGGTTCTTACTATGTATCTGTTGGATAAGAAACATGGAGACAGTTGTCATTGCCCCTAAGAACTGAGGCCTAAGAAGCTCATCAATTTGCTGATGGTCTCAGGAGTAACATGTGGATTCGGTCCTAGGTTGAAGTATATAGAATATACTTTTGTACCTACTCTGTATTTAATAAAACCAAAATTTACAAAGACAAGTATCATATGAATTGCATTTTCCTTTCTCCCTCTATCAGTAGAGAGCTTCTCTCTGTCTATCTGTCCTTCTCTCTTTTGCTCTCCCAACTCCATTTCTTTCCTTTCATGGAAAACATGGTAGAATAAAGACTTGGACTCAATTTTCTTCTTCTTTCTTTCTTTCTTTTTTTTTTTTAAAGATTTTATTTATGTATTCGACAGAGATAGAGACAGCCAGTGAGAGAGGGAACACAAGCAGGGGGAGTGGGAGAGGAAGAAGCAGGCTCACAGTGGAGGAGCCTGATGTGGGGCTCGATCCCATAACGCCAGGATCACGCCCTGAGCCGAAGGCAGACGCTTAACTGCTGTGCCACCCAGGCGCCCCTCTTTTTCTTTCTTTTTTTCTTTTTTTAAAAGATTTTATTTATTTATTTGACAGAGAGAGAGACAGCCAGGGAGAGAGGGAACACAAGCAGGGGGAGTGGGAGAGGAAGAAGCAGGCTCTCAGCGAAGGAGTCTGACGTGGGGCTCGATCCCAGAGCGCTGGGATCACGACCTGAGCCAAAGGCACACGGTTAACGACTGCACCACCCAGGCGCCCCACGTACTCAATTTTCTGACAATTTATTCTCATAATTTGACTTTGATTGCTTCCTTCTCTGTTTCTTTTTTATTTTACTTCTCTTTTCTGTCTACATCTTTCATAACCATCCCTAACTATTGGTCCTATTCTGATGGGTGGTGATCTTAGGACAATGAGTGGAAGGAAGGTCTCACGTTTTTAAAATCTAAATAAGATATGTTATCAATTAACCTAGAGGTATGTCTACCAAAGATGCATTAAAAACCCCTCTGTGAACTGGAAATCATGTACTTTAGTAAAGACAAAGTAGTCTAGACATTTCTGTGATTTGAAGGACAAAATGAAGTATACGTGCATGGGAAGGGGGCAATCAGAACATTTTGGTAAAAATACACTTCACAAAATCCTCTGGATGAGTTATTTTCTTTCCTGAGAGTTAAGGCTGTTCCCAGAGCGGAATATGGATGTAACATGGCTGCTTACTGGAAGAAAATCATTTTGCGAGCTATCAGTTGAGGTACTTTCATCTGTAAATAGTAACAGGCCCAAGTCAAAATGCCTTAAATGATAAGATGTATTGTCTTACCTAACAGGAATTCTGAAGAGAATGCTTCCAGAATTGGTGAACTCAAGAACTCCCACCATAATGCACCCAGGTTTCCCCCTCGCCACTTTCCTTTCTGCCGTCAGCAACTTGCTGGCCTTTGTCTTCAGGTGCTCCCTCGTTCGGTTCCAAGAAGAGAGGAAATGGCGGTGCCACAGCTCCCGCCCAGCGGTCATCACATCCTTATCCCACAATGTCCTTTTTAAGAGTAAAGAAACCTTCATAAGAGGCTTCCCCAGATTTCTCCTCACGTCAGAGCATCTAGAGTTGGATCATGGATGTGCTCTTAAACCAACCAACGATGGAGAGATGGGACCATTGTGACAAATTTAGAAGGATCAAGAATTGCCTGGTTCTTGAGGAGGGGTGATGAACAGACCATCAGAATCAAAACAGGGCTCTGCAAATATGGAAGAAGAGGAAAGACTGGCAGTTGCCTCTATGCATGTGCCTCCTTGATTCCAAGGAGATGTGCAGAGAGAAACCGATGAAAAATAAAACCCTGGCTTGGTTTCTCCCCCAGAACAATCTCTTGAAATGAGCTAAGGCTATTCTTCAAATATGTGTTGTTGCCCAAACTTTCATGATGGGTGTACACAAAGTTGTCATGGTGTTGTAATCTCCCTGCAAAGTCATGTTTATTTTCAGATGGGCTGTAAAAATAGCCCATCTGTTCTCACACGGAAGAGTGATATCCATGTGTGATATTTACAAAAGCAGGCACAACATCCGTAGCAAAGAGTCACATAGTAGGCATAAGCTTTCTTTCATAACCTATGCCACTTTCCTCTTAGGGAATTACCTCTCACCCATGGAATGATGTCTTGATGGGACTGCAAATGAAAGCTCCCTGCCAATCAGCCAAGGGGTGACATGTGGCCAGAGCAAAACCGATTTGACCCTCCATGTCAGGACTTTGATTTATAGTTACGATGATGTACTGGTGGAAAAAAACTGACTTGGGCTTATTCATTCCGGCAGCAGATTTGAGTCATTCCTGCTTTCAGACGCCCCCGTACACCTGGAACTCCCACCAAACTGCCGTGGTTCTGAGCCTGGTTCTCCAACCTTCCCTCTGAGTCTGTGAGCTACCAATAATATCCTTGCAAAAAGATCATTTTCCTGCTTAACTTTCCAGACATGGCTTCTGTTGCCTGCTGAATATAATACATCTAACATCTATTTTATTTCGTAAAGTCAGGATGTCTGCGCTGTAGGAAATCTTAGAGATCATCTGGTTAACGCCCTCATTTCACAGCTGAGGAAACCAAAGCCTGGGAGGTTGAGGGTTTCAGCCAAGTTCATTTCACAGACTGTCTGTGACAGAACTGAGATTAAGACAAGGTCTCCTTTACCCAGGATCCTGGAGTCCACTTTTTATTTTAATTCCTTTTTAGTACAAACCACAGCCTCCTCTGTCTCTTCTCTTTCTCTCTGCAATGCTTAATAGAAAATAGTGGCCTAAAAATCTTTATTCCCCCCTCCCCCAACTGACAACTTGCTTTGTATAGTTTAAAAACTTGTTTCAGAGATAGCCCTTTCTGGGATTTGGCATCTGGTAATGACAGGCTTCAGTTTATATCCTTATATGGAGCCTTGATTCTTCCCAGCTATCTTTAAATGTTTATTTTCCCCTTACATGAAAATAATGTTGGGAAAGGAAGTGGTATGCTCTAGGAAAGTGTATGGGCTGGGGTTCTCAAAGTGATTATTTACCACTTCCAAGTCTGATTTCTAGCTGTGTCCACCCGGGGAGAGTCTTCCTTCACGAACATTAAAAAATACATCTCTGATCTATTTCTTTTTCAGTTGCTTTAGGGCAGTCATAGTGCATACAGTCATGCCCAAAGGGCCGAATGTTGGGGTAGGAGTTGGGGAGGGGATTAATAATGATCCAGTTGTCTCCCCTTATCTGTGGGGGGTCTGTTCCAAGCCGCTCAGTGGCTGCCTGAAACCATGGATAGTACTAAATCCTACGTATACTATGTTCTTCCCTGCACATATATACTTCAAGTTTAATTTATAAACTAGGCACAGTAAGAGTTTAACAACAATAACTAATCACTGAGAACACTTATACCAATTACTATAATAAAAGGTATGAGAATGCGGTCTGTCTCGAAATAACATACCATCCTGTACTCACTGCACTCACCTTTCTTCTTGTAATGGTGTGAGATGCTAAAACGCCTCCTTGATGAGATGAAGTGACGTGAATGACCTAGGCCTTGTGATGTAGCGTTAGGTTCCTTTTGACCTTCTGCCCATTCATCGGGAGGATCGTCTGCCTCCAGACCACTGGTAACTGATCCCAAGGAAAGTGAAACCCTGGATAAGGGGGAACGACTATAGCACTAATTAGGTGCCAGCCGCTACTGTAAGCACCTAGCAGGGATTAGTTAATCGGTTTTGTCTCATAACACTCATAGCTGTACCTTCTACCTCCCTTTAGGAGAGTTCCAACGCACAGTAACAAACTAAAACATGTGCCATGTCCCTATAGTTAAAAAAATGTAAGGGTGTCTGGGTGGCTCAGCCGGTTAAGCATCTGCCTTCGGCTCAGGTCATTATTGCAGGGTCCTGAGACTGAGCCCTGCACTGGGCTCTCTATTTAGCAGGGGAGGGGATCTGCTTCTCCCTCTCACTCTCTCTCTGTGTGCTCACTCATTCTCTCTCTCTTTTAAATACATAAAAAAAAAAAATCTTTAAAAAATGTAAAGAAAAAGGTTTACTAATGGTTAAACACAGTTCTCAGGAAAATCTTTTTCTTTTTCCTTCACAATTATCCCTAAATGCCAGTACTGAATCAGAAGGTAAGGACTATTATCAATTACCCTGATTTACAGGTAAAAAAATTAAGGCAAAGAGAGGTTAAGTAACTTACTCAAGGTCAAACAGCTATTAAGTGGCAGAGTCGAGGGGAGCCTGGGTGGTGCCGTGGGTTAAGCCTCCGACTCTTGGTTTAGGCTCAGGTGGTGATCTCAGGGTTCTGGGATCAAGCCCTGCCTCGGGCTCCACACTCAGAGTGGAATCTGCTTGAGAGTCTCTCTCAAATAAATTAATAAATCTCTTTTAAAAAGTGGCAGAGTTGAGATTCGAACCCAGGTAGTCTAGGTTTCAAACTCCATGCTCTTAACCCTCTACTCTGTTGCATCTTAGTCATGGAATATCTCTTTATGTAGGGAGTAGTTTCTTTCTCTTAGGAAAAAAATTGTCCAATACAGACAAATGCCTTTCATAAACACTTCTAACAGGGGGTTCTGTATCATGAATCCCTGTGTTTCAACAATGCTTGGAGGGTACACCACAAATAATACTCTCCCACAAGAACTGCTATGGCGCAAATGCTTCTCTTGTGTCTACCCATGTATCTAAGTACCTCCGCGGAACTGAATTTTTTTGTAGCTGTGAGAAGATTTGCACAGAAAGAAGCTTTTGGCTCTAGATGTTCATAAAATAGGCTCAACAAATAATTGTTTCATCGATTACTTAAAAGAGTTAAAATCGTTTCACTCATCTCACCATCCCCTATGGTGAGAGATAGCAATGACAATGCAAAAAACACCCAAATATTGATGAAGAAAGGCTGTGAATCAAGTACCTGGAATGTCCCTTTCTGCTTACTGGGTTCAAAACATATTTTTCGACTTGAAATTTGCTACCCAGAGACAGGAAATCATCTCTATTCCCCTCCCTATTTTGGCAAATGGACAATATAGGTTTTATTTTTAAACAGTGTATCATAACAAAGTTCCACCATGTCAAAACAAACCAACAGTGCTTAATAATTACATCATAGCAAGGTTTTTTTCCTTATTTTATTCTTTATTCAGAGTGAAAAATTTAGTAGGAAAAAAAGGTATTTTATAAACTTTTTATTTTATTCTAGCTATCTAAATAACAGACTAATACTAGAAGAAAAGTTCTCCATTATTCAGTAATTGTTGCTTTTTTTACAGAACAATTAGATTAATGTGAACAAAAAGTTTCTTTTTCAATGGCATGTTTTAGTGCCAGAAATTCCATCAGAGAGAGAAATCACATATTCTAGACAATGTGCTCATGTGGATAGGATGGATAGTGGTGGAGGAGCAACAGGGAGGTCAGACAAGGAGGAGAGAGGACAGTATCCTGCCTCTCTTGGGAACCAGCTGTATGAGCCCTGGGGCCCAGGTTGGCCTACCGGTGCCCTAAACAAGCCAGTGTTTGAGACTCCATCTTTCCTTCCTGTTTAATTAATACCACCACAATATTTGAGCAGTGTGGAACCTCCCCCACCATCTCAGCACCCAGACTTAACTTTTTTTAGTTTTTACAATGAAATTTAATTGGGGTACATTACACATGAAAGCTTTGGATGGTCTCCCCTTTGATTATTAACATATTGCTGACGTGGAGGTCTTTTAGTTATTCATCCATTTGTTAATATAATAGCTACCTTATTCCAGACATAGTCCCATAGCAGAGACAGGTAACCCAGACAGTTATAATGCAGCCTGGAAAGGGCTGGGCTGGGGAATACCTCGTTCAGGAACTGGTTTCATCCATCTTTGAAAATCCAGTACCAAGCCAGATGCCTGATATGGAAATTACCCAATAAGTGTTTGTGGACTTAATGAATGGAGTGTTATGGGAACCCAGACAAGGGGAACCTAAATGAAGGAGGAAGACAGAAGTTAGGGAAGACTTCCTGGAGGAGGGGACACTATCTGAGTCTTAAAGGATAAGTTGGCTAGGGTGGAAGGAACACATATAAAGGCACTTGGACAATGATGTACAGAAAAGGGGGCCCTACTTCAAGATCTATGTGTCCTTCAACACACACACACACACACACACACACACACACACACGGGCTGACATGCAGGAGACAGAAGTATGCTCTCTTTGCAAATAGCAATAACTATGTTATTCTCTATTTCAAGGACATTGCAGTAATTAATGTGTGACAGAGATGGGCTTTGTTAAGCTTGAGAATGTCAGAGCTCTGCAGGAGAAACTGACAATACTGCGATCTATTGTGATATTTTTCACACAATATAATTTGAGCTTGTAACTGCTTAACCAATTAAAGATTAAGCAGGCAGGTCTTAAATGCTACTGCACAACTGAAAGAATGATTTATTACAGTAAAGGATATTGGAATAGAAGGAAGGCAGACTGCAATCAGAGGAGCACCACTGCAGGGTGCTGTTAACTGGGGCTCTGGAACGAGGCTTCCCTGCTCAACCTGGAGAAAAGCTGCACCATAAATCCACTTTTAGAGAGTTCCAGTGCTCAATAACTAACTAAAAGGTTTGGGAAGTCCCTATAGCTAAAAAAGGTGTGTGAGTCTGTGGGGGCCTTATTAATGGTTGAACACACTTCTCAGGAAAATCTTTTTTATTTTTTCCCTTTCCCAGTTATCCCTAAATACCAGTTTTTGAATCATTGGGGTAAGAGAAGACTGAGACACTGGAGGACTTATGGAATTTTATCCCATTTTTGGGGTTATACTACAGCCAAATTAGAGAAATTAAAAAATCACTTCCATTAAAGCACACTTTCATTTGTGCTAGTGATGCTATGCTGATTTTGGAATTCATTGTTCTATGTCATAAATATTGTTCAATACTTCAATCTATGAGGGTCCTTCATGGGCTCCAGTCAATGCATGGTAGCAGTTGCATATGTTCAATTGACACTACATAGAGGTGAGAGGGGGCATGGTGCCAGGAGTAGCCCGCAAGAATCTCTGGAGTTTGACCCTTGAGCTGGTGAGGAATTGATGAAAGTGCTGGAAAATGTAGAATCAGACTGTTTTTGTTTGGGTATTTTCCAGAATGCTGAAGCCAGCCAGTGAAGGTTTTAATCAGGGGAATAACCAGATTTGCGCTCTCAGAGAGAGTCCATGCTGATACCACTTTATGGAGGAGGACTGGGACCTGTGCTGACATCAGGTTGGTGTTATGGAGGAGGAGAAATAATTTCCTCTCTACCTTTCTGAGTTCTTAGCTGAGATCTTTGTAATAAAAGTCAGAATAACAAGAGAAAAACAAATGGAAGTTTATTAACTTGTAACCTCATGTAACATTAGAGCTACCCAGGGGAAAATGAGTAACTCAAAGAGGTGGCTTAGAGTTCAGGCTTATACACTATCTCAATGGGGAAAGGGGAAGGAGATATAGGCCTCCTAGGGGAAAGTAAATGATTTTTAGGAAAGATGAGTGGGTCCTGAGAAGAACAGATGGAAGGTATGACAGGTTGTGATGAAGTCTGCCTGGGTGTGGTGTCACTTCTAGTCTCCTCTCCTATAATAAGAATCAATTTTCTCTGGTTGATGAATCTCCAGGGGAAGGGATTTATGACAAGTGAGCTCCTTTTTAGGGTTTGGTCTTTAGGCAGATAATGGGAGTGCAGAGAAAGCCTTTCTCTGCATTTGCTGTTTTCCAAGTGCCTACAGCTCAAAATAATCAACATACCAAAGCAGCATATTTTGGGTGGCACATCCTGAGCTCCTACAGTCATATACTGGGGCGCCATATTCTGCTACCCTTCAATATCTGTTACACAGTTCATAGAAGGGATAAGAAGAAAGTGAAACAAGACTGAGGCAATGAGATGGAGGAAGATACACAAAGAATTAAGTAATAGCACTTGGCAACTGACCAGGTGTTGAGGGTGAAGAGAAGCACCAGCTAGGGTGACAGCTAGGTTTCTGGCAGAAGAAACACTGTACATCAAACAGAGAATGTAGGAGGAAAAGGAAAGATAATGAATTCAATCTGGATATGTTCAGATTATATTTAGTGGGATATTCAAATACTGACATACAGATGTCTGGCAGGAAGGCAACTCTGGTTAGAATTTAGGAGTGATGTCAGGGTTCCGGGTAGAAAATTGGGTGGCATTAGCATACAGGTGGGTGTTTGCAGAAACCATGGATATACCTACTGGATTCTTGGCTCAAACTGATTTACCTAATTTTGGATGGGAGAAGGACTGAATTTCAAATTGAACCCAATTTTATTGTATTTGGTCCACACAATAAATGTTGTGGACCTACTGGATAGATAGATGAAAAGATGGATGATTGAATGAACGAAAGGTATAGTCTCATGAAAACCAATAGATGTTCTCTTTATCTCATGATTTGTTTCTGTTTTAGCCCTGGTTAAGAAAAAAAAATGACTACCTCAAAGAGGCAAAAGGGCAACATTTGGATGCAAAACATGGAGGACTTTATTCCTGCCTTTAAAAATCAACAAGCCTTTCATTTTTTAAGCTAATTTCAGATCACTTGATGTATATATATTATTCTCATTAGGTATCAACGGCCTAGCAATGACTGACCAACTGCTGCCTTTGCAGCAAATCCAGATGGAAATGACCAGCCAAGTGACAGACTGGGCACTGTTCAGCCAGCAAACACGCCATTTTGCACATGACTTCGCTTGAGTAAATGTGAGTCTGTGGTTCAAAGTTATTAACTCGGTGCCCATTCCTTGCCAAAGACCAAGTGGTTTCAAAAGAAATATGTGGGATATCAGGCATTGGTTTGTAACACCCATATCTTACATAAATGGTCATACTATGGCCCCAGGGGGTGCAGGACAATCAAGACTCAATAATCAATCACAACCGCGTCAAGGCAATGAATGTCCAGGGCAGAATGGAAACAAGTCTTTCATGACCATGGATGGATAATTTTTACTTTGCCAGGGAAAGATAGTTCTGACCCATCATGTATTGTTGAAGAAATGCTTAAAATGTACAGTTGTGGCCCCAAAGGGGCCAAAATGTTTTCACACCTCACTGCAGGCACCAAGTAGTTTGGGCAATGCCAAATAAATTACAAATCCATTTTGTAGTTCAGGAAGGTCATTAGGACTCAGATTCGTTATCTACTGAGACTTTCCTTTGCTTTCCATTTATTAGTCTCCTTTGAGTGAAATGGAGCTGTAGGAGGAGAGCAGAGACCTCAATTCACTCAACCCTGACACATTATTCATGTCTACAATTCAGCCATAAATTTGGAGGAGAGACAGAAATTGCAAATGCAGGGATTTAAATCCCCTTGTGCTACATTTGTCAAGAAGAGCAGATTGTTAACTGCTTCTCGCAAATATGATATGCATTCGGGCGTCAAACTAATAACTCTAAACCACAGACTCATTTATTCGTGTGGTGTTTCCCTCCAGAAGTTTCTGAAATTGCTTCTGTTGCCATTTCGTATCTCAGAGCTGTTTGGGTTTAGTAGGAAGATTACAGAGACTATCTGGCTAAAAAAGTTGGAGTCCACCTCCAATGAGATGGAAATGACAAATTTTTCTGTTTACATCATCACAGTCTTTACAAACTATGCATTTGGAATGCTTGGCTTGGGCTTCTCTGAGGAAAGCGAAAAGAGATTTGTATAGTCATCAAACTTGTCTCAGAACCTTATAGGAATATTGATGATGAAAAAATCCAAATCATGAAGAGGTCCTCACTGATACTTTTGACTCTTCTATTGAAAAATAATTTGTGTGTTTTATACTTTAAGTCACTGGTAGGGCCCTATCCTCTTATCTCCCTGATTAGAATCAATTTTCTTTTGTTTCTTGTTTTGATTATTTTTTGGGGGGGAGGGGCAGAGGAAGAGGGAGAGAGAGAATCTCAAGCATGCTCCATGCTCAGCATAGAGCCCTATGCAGGGCTTGATCTCACAACCTTAAGATCATGGCCTGAGCCGAAATCAAGAGTCAGATGCTTAACCAACTAAACCACCCTGGCACCTCACGTCTTGTTTGGATTTTTAAAAATTTTGTTACACAAGTCATCCATTAATACAATTTCATTATAAAAATATTTAATTATTACAAATAACACTGGAGTTTCCTTTGATTACTATGCCAAATTCTCAGGTTCTCCTCTACCTTATCACAACACTTTCCACCCCTGGTCACAGCATTGCTGGTAGCTGTATGTGTATCTTTCTAAATCTTCTTCTAGGTGTGTGTGTGTGTGTGTGTGTGTGTGTGTGTGTGTGTGTGTGTGTATCTTTGTGTGTGTGTGTGTGTGTTATTTTAGATAAATATTCTCCAATACCATAGTGTGAATTTCTTTTTTCACTCAATAATACATTGTGGAGATTCTATCCTGCTATGGACTGAATGTTTGTGTCCCCAAAATTCAACCTAAACTCCAGTGTGATGAGGGAGGTAATTGGGTCATAACCCTCATGAATGGGACACAAGAGAGCTTGCTTCCTGTCTCTCTCTGCTCTCTGCCGTGTGAGGATACAGTGAGAAGACAGTCATCTGTGAACCAGGATACCAGCTCTCATCAGACACTGGATCTGCCTTCACCTTGACCTTGAACTTCCTAGCCTCCAGAACTGCAGAAACAAATGTTTGTTCTTTAAGCCACCCAGTCTAATGCTGTATTTGTTACACCAACCCAAAATGACTAAGACACATTCTTTGTATTCTTTTCAGTGGTTGCATACTATTCCACAGTATCAGTATACCTATAGTTACTTATTTAGGTGGTTTTAATTTTTCACCATAGTTTACCCCTGTGTGATGAAAAGTCTTGAAAAATCTCTCATAGAGTGAATTCCTCCAAACAAAAAATGTAAATTCCATTCACTTTAATGGAAAAAATGTTTATATATTTCTAAGCCTCCAAATCACATCCATTTGTCCTACAACATCAAATACCATTAAAATGGACACAATTACTTCTATAGTTAACATTCATAATATAACTCAACCAGACATTTTCTCATTAATTGCCCTATAATATGGCTGTTTCCATCCTCTCATTCAGTATTCACAGATTGTACATTAAGACTTTATTTGTTCATTCAACAAATAATTAAATAATTACTGAGCACCTACTATGTGCCAAGCAACAGCACTGGGTCCTCAGAATATGGTAACGGACAAAAAATATCTCTGTCTTGTGGAATTTACATTCTAGTACAAGAGACAGATAATAGACAAGTAAGATACAAAGGGTGTTAGCTAGTGATACATCTTAAGGATGTAAAAAAAAAAACAGCAGGGAAAGGGAATATGAAATATTGGGAAGATGGCAATTTAACCTGGAGAGATCTCACCAAGAAGGTGGCTTTTGAATAAAGACCTGGGAGAAGTCGGGGAGGGAGCTGTGAGTCTGCCGGAAACAAAGACATCCCACACATCCATGACGGAGATGCCCTCTAGGACCAAATAATTCTTTCTGACAGAAATGGCCAAAGTCTTTCTGCCCGGCTGTTCATCATTTGGTTTCTTATCCTTTATCACATTTTCTAGCTGTGGGATTTTTTTTTTTTTGCAAAAATAGCAAACTAGAGCTTTCCTGCAAAAGTGTCAAAAAAGGCAATCATTGTTTTCAGTGAGAAATGGATCATTCAACATGAGGTTTATAACAGGAGGGAGAATGGGATGTACAGGTTACCCGCCTTCTCTTGGGATCAGACGCATCAGCAGGAAAAATGTGGTTAGGCCTCTGACAGGGAGATTTGCGGAACAATTTATCTCTGCCTGAAGCCACAGGATAGGAAAAGGAGAGCCCAGGTATTAGCTGGAGGAGGACTCAACCCAAGGGAAAATGTCCTTTTTATGACCAGGTATGTGCTTGCCTGTGAGCTCTGTCTAGTATTTTATATACTGCCTGGACATAAATCCTAGCTTTTCCAATTATTCGTTGGATAAACACAGAGATTATTTAATCTCTCTGAACTTCATTTTTTCACCTGCAAAATGGGTATAACAACGGTAGTTATCTCATAAAATTGACATTGGGGATTAAATGAGATCACGGAGGTAAAGTGTCTGAACATAGTAAGGACTCAGTAAATAAGAATGCCACCACCACTGTCGTCATTTCTTGGGCTTCATAGGGAAGAGCACCAAGGTCAGAGACAAGAAGGTATTATTTAGCACATCTTTAAGATATCTATTAGTATCTCACAGCACCTGGTACTGAAGATTCAGCTACACGGCTGCCTAGATAAGTCAGTAATCTTCAATACAGGGAAAACATTAAAAAAAAAAAAATCCCTAGGCTCCGGGCAGGTAGTAGTAGAGGGTTAAGGATTTTCAGGAAGGGTGGTGATTTACAAATGGGTTTCCCAGGCACCAGAGGGGGCTGTGGAGGAGGAGGAAATGGAGCCATTTTAGGCATATCAAAGCACCTGTGAGACAGGATGCTGGGTTGACGGCCAGGAAGCTGCTTGATGTAAATGTCTGTGAAGTGGTGATGTGGCCAGCCTGGGGTGAGAATAATCCCGAGGTGACCTTGCATGGCTTCATTCGGTGTCTCTTAAGTTCCAGTTTGTTCTCAGTTGCATGGAAACAACCAAAGCTGACAACCAAATCTTTCAGCTGCAAACCCACCGCACGGGCGTAGAGAGCTAAACATGTAAGTGTTCAGATGTCTCTAAAAACAACACATGACGTTTCTTTTTGTTTGGAGACTGTGTATAGTAGTTTAAAATACGCTGCCTAGTCAGGTCAAACTGCCCTGGGTTTGAATCCGGACTCTGTTTTACTAGGTGTGTAATGCTGGACGAATTCTATAATTTCTCTGGGTCTCAGTGTTCTCATTTGGGCGGTGGAGATTGTAATAATATCTACCCAATAGGGTAATTGCGGAGATGAAATGGAACAACGCTTATGAAATACTGTGTGCACAGTGTCCAGCACATGGTAAATACATATTAATTATTATTATTGAAATCTTTTGGATGGATTGTTTTCTGAGATCAATGGGGAAAGGGTAGTATAATTATAAAGAAAGGGGAAGGGAAGAAAAGCTGTGGAAAAGAGAAGCAGGACTGTAGAGGCTGATCCTGGAAGAGAGGAACTTACTGGCTGTCAAAAAAAAAAAAAAAAAAAAAAAAAAATCCTGAGAGAGAAAAAGGATAACATGGCAGGGACTCAAAGGCAAAGGCTTAGCTTTGCTTTATGCCAAGGTTCCATCCATCTGGCCTTGGCTTCTACACCGGCTTTTTCCTCCAAATGGCAGCTCCAGAAGCCCAGTGGTGAAACCCAGGGCAGGGAGATAGATCATCTCTGAATCAGCCTAAATTCTGCACTCAGGGAAGGCATATAAAAAATGTACATATTATTCTTTTGCAGTATGGAATTCCCCAGAGACTAATAGAAGAGACAGGCCTGTCAAGTGAGTGAGCAGTGACCACAGGCAGACATAATCCCATTGCTTTTTGGCTGACAACTCATGCAGAGGAAAATATTCTCTGATCCACAAAAAGGTAAATGTGGCTTAAATCCCAACACAAAATTCTAACTGTAATCATCTTCTATCCCCACTCGATGATGACCCCAGATGCCAGAAGTATCAGGAACACCATCAATACATTTCTTACTGTTGGGTCGTAATAATTTAGGCGTTGCTAAAGGTAAGATGCTCAAAGGGTAGGATAACTCAGATTATTTTCAGATCTAAGGAAAAAAAAAAGAACAGAATGATGTCCTTCCTCGATTTGTTTAATAGTGGATATTGTAGCACAGCGTCTATTCTGGGGGAACATACCGAAAATGAGCACAAACCTGAATAAGTTATGAGATATCTAGGAGAATAAAATGCATGGTGAACCACATGATTTTTTTTCTTTTATGTGAATGAAGGGTGGCTGGTCTAGATCCACTCCTATGACTTTTTGAATTCTAATCAACTATAAAAACAAGGCAAAATTGCAGTTCTAAAACAGATTTTCAGTATGATCTCTTCTGATGTGCCTTCACAAACACAATCATTTAAGACACCAAGTTGAAGCCTAGATTTGAGTTATCAGAATGTAGGGCATGCTTAAGAGGAAGATCAAAGGGCAATTTTTACATTACACAAATTAGCTTGATACGGAAGAGTAATTGCTCTTATAAAATTAAACACGGATTGAAATCATGTATTATGATCCACCCCATCTGTTCAGCATACACTTTATCATCTATCTACCTATCTATCTATCTATCCATCTATCATCTATCATCTTTCTCTATTTTTTTTAGGAAAGAAGAGAAATATGTTTTATATTTTTGCTAAATTACTTCCCAAAGACCTTATTTCCAGACCTCTGGGAAAGCTTTGATCGAAATCCACCCGCTTTTGTTTCCAACTTAAGTGCAGCACGGCCAGCCTGTGTACACAGGTGACTTCCCCGATAGGTGAGCTCCTGGGTCAGCTGACTTCTACAAAGCACCAAAATGCTCTCCTTTCTGTGTAAAGACTTGTATCCTATATTGAGCACTTTCCTTTAGCCCACCCAAGGCTGAGGCTTCTCCACCCCCTTCGAGCTGTGCTGCAGAGGTCCATGGTTCCTTAGCTGGTGTTGCTGGGGTTCCCACGGACACCCCTGCTCATGCCTGCCACAGCCTCGGCACACTACTTGTTTAATCAAGAGCTTGACGTGCAGCCCAGTGTGAGACTCGGAGAGAAGACAGAATTCTGTTCTCAATGGGATAGAATATTTAAGCTTAGGCCTCTGCTTTAAGATTTGGGACTCAATTTTACCCTTTAGAGCTAGATGTGTCAGTACCCCAGAGCTATTTTTCTGGGACGCATTTTGCTTTGAATTGGAAATATGCTTTTGATGTTTTTTTATTTAATAAGGCACAGGCACAGGACTACATTCATTATTTAGACTAGAACTTATTTTGTACTTGATGTAAGAAAAAAAAGCTGGTACACTTGTTCAGGGTAATTGCATAGAGTGAAATGAACCCAATTTATGTAAAGGCTTATTGAAGGAATACAAAACTTCCAAAGTAAGCCTGCTAAATCATTCATTCAGTACGTGATTGACATTTGCCCAGATCGGGATTGTGGGCTTTGCTAGGTTTTAAAAGCAAAGCAAAGAAGCAATTATTTAAAAGTGAACATGAAAACCAGCATTGAAAGAGAGCAATCCTGGAGGGTGGATATATTTTAAGTGATTATTCTCTCTTAAATAATGTAATTCACAGACCATTGAGCTAGGCCCCAGGAATCATCTCTCAGCCTATGTTTCTACCTGACAACCTTTCATATTCTATCAGTAGAACATATGTAAATGTAATGCAAATAATGTCAACTACATTTTTAAAGGATAATTCTCTCTTATTCTTCTACAGATTCCCATTTCATTTTTTGATTAAAAATGTTGCTATAAACAAAATGGGTGCAGTTGGGCTTAAAGTCTATTTCTGGGAATCCAGCTCCTTTGAAACTACTCGTTCCTATTACATTTCCAGTTAATACCTATAAATCCATCGATGCTAAAAAATCCAATGTGAAGAAATTGTAAATCCAAGTCCTTTCCTCTGCTCTAGACATAATACGTCCAAAATTTACGAAGAGGTAAATGCCACATTTTCATCAGTTAATTGTTCTCTAGACTTAAGATCAGAAACATTTCAGGCAATCGAGAAGAGGAAAAAAAAAAAGCATCTTTAATTGATTCCTCAGAGAGTTATTTTCCAGACTGTAAATCATTGTTCTTATATCTTCTGTTTGGTTGTTTTGGGAGCTACACAGATGAAATCTAGGATGCAGGTGAAGAAAATGCTAATAAGACATAGGAAAATATTAAAAGAGTCCCACTTTGCCTGTATGGGACAAAGGCAGTCTACTCCATTAGGGGACTAAAAGCAAATGTCAGGGAAGGATTTTGACCCTTACAAAAGCACAAGCTTCATCTGCCTTGGAGAGAGCCATGGGACAACACATCTTGTGATGATGTCTGCAGGGATGCTGACGGAGCTCCGAAATCCGGAATGAACGAATGAACTTAGAGAGCTCAGGAGAAGGGCCTCTCCTGGCTGCAGAGTCTCCTGGGCAGTCTCTCAGGGATCAAGATACCAGTCAACCCACACGTCAGTATTTTCTGCCCTTTAGAAACAATGATGGTATTGACCATTGGTGAGTGTGACCTGTGTATTTATAGACTATCTGGCCTCAGATTGAAAAACGCAGTCTGGGGGTCTGCTGGGTTGAAATCCCTTTAATTTTCTATTTGAATGTTTCCAAGCTTTGTAATTATGCTATCATACACTTATGGTCATAACGAGTCAAGTTTAAACTGAATACTCTTTTGTACCCATTTTTCATATATATTTTCACCCTATATATAAAGTTTGGGGTCAAAAAGTCTCCAAGGAGTGTGGAAAAATACAATAACACATTAAAAGGAAGAACATTAAAAAAAACCAAACAAACACTAGTTTACCTTGGTCTTCGAATTTTTTAAGGTTTAGAAAATTCATTAGTATTTTTAAGCATTTTAAGAATTATTATAAACCGTCTTTTAGAATATATGTCTAGGGGCGCCTGGCTGGCTCAGTCGGTACAGCGTGCAACTCTTGATCTCAGGGTTGTGAGTTCGAGCCCCACCTTGGGTGCAGAGATTACTTAGAGTGCCTGTCTTTACTGGGCTGAGATCATGTTCCCTATTGTGAGCACACAGTAGGAGCTCAATGAAAGCTTGTTTTCAGAATGAGTTATTACAAAGAGATACTTATGTTTCTCTTTTACCATAATAGGTAATATCTATAAGTAGTGTTATCTTTGCCTATGATATTTATATAACAAAACTAAGTTCAGTATAAGAACTGATTTAAAGTAATACTAGAAAGAATGGGAAATTTAAAGGTGGGAATTCAAAGGATTAAAAAAAAGTCTAGGATCTGCCCATGAATTTCTAAATATAGCATGCTTGGCCAGAGAAATGGAAATGAATATTGGTGAATGAAGTTCAGATGAAAGGCAATTAACAATATAAAGCCATGTAAATTTAAATTAACATAAAACACAATTATTTGTAAAACTACCATATACATTAGGAGATGGGATACTCTCTCTCAACTTGCATTCTCTATACTGTCCGTGCAAAATTGCTTGTAGAGTCCTCCAAGGGGCATCTGGGGCCAGATGTGTAGAAAACATCCCTGGAAATGGTATATGTCGATGCAATGTGGCCTGCCCTCCTCTTTAACCAGACGGAGTCTGGCCAGGTCCCGGCTGTGGTTCAGAACAACCCGTCTGGATGTGTGACACCTGCAGCACGGGCAGCAGCAGCTGGAAGGCGTCCTGGATGTACGTGGTGCTGTTGCAGCCCTGGGAGGAGGGAGACACGTGCTTGAAGGGCTGCCTTTAGGGTTCAGGCCTGACAATTCTTCCAATCTCATAATGGTCCCTCTCTTCAAACCTCACAATATTTTATAAATATATTCCCCTTAATGTTGGTGCTTAAAGCAAATGTAAACACACTCCTTTGGATGGCATGCATTCAGGTCTTCAACAGAGAGAAGAATTCACTCAACACGAGGCAAGTCATTTCCATAGACTGGGAGGGTACATGGATATGTGTGCATTCACGACCCAGTATGTCTGGTCTTACCCATCCTTCTCCCAGACCAACCCCACTGTTCTGAAACAACACAAAAGCACAGTGTGCAGGAAGCTCTAGTGTGTCCTAACCTAGACGTGAACAGACAAGCATGGGCTACATAGAGTTAACTGGAGATGTCATTGTGCAATTAGTCACGGCCAGTCCTTGAAGGCCGTCCTCCTCCTGTGCATGCTGGTACCCTCTACTTGGCTTGGATTTTCGATGTTGCCATTCGTGTTCTGTGGTACCCCAACACACAGCAGTGGACGGAGAGGCCACTGAATGTTTCAGGTCACTAAATCGTAAGAAAACTCCCACTGAGGAAACGAATCGACATTTGACTGCATACTCTTCATGACTGACATAGTCATCTCCCGATGCCTTCTGGGTGGCCGGGGGAGACACTCTCTTATTCCACATTCTGCCTCTGACCGCCTGGCTTTCCTCTCAGCTGTGTCCTCCAGAACTTGCCCCTCTGGCTCCTTGGCCCTGCTGGCTTCCTCATCCCCCTGCGTGACTGTGTCCTAAACGGTAACACTTGATGCCACTGCTTTGCTACTTTTGTACCTTGGTAGTTTTCCTTAACAGTAAGCGCAATTCCCACAGACGGCACTATAAATACATAGCAGCCTTCCCCGACTTGCATTTGGTAATTTCCAAACTCTGCGATGACAGCTACTCCAGCGCACGCGCCAAACTGTCGTACGTGCATTGCCCGTGTTCAAAGGTAACGTGTTAACACCTGCGGCTTCGGCTGGGTGCCCTGGGGCCACACATGTGCCAGTTCCTTAGAGTTAGGCCCCTAATGGAAGGTTTTCCTCCACTAGCCACAGGTGGAACACAGCAAGAATGAGGCCTCCCAGGCCTATTTTCTTCTCTCCTATGCCACTACTTCTGGCAAAACCACAGCGGGCTCGGGACACTTTCACATCAGTGTTACCGAGTCCCCGCGAGGTGGCAGGCCAGGGAGCGAGTGCTGAGGACAGAGCCTTTGCTCATTGAACTGGCAGAGGCTGATCTGTCAACTGGTCAACACTGCTAGTCTGAGGCTGAGACCCAGCTAAACAAGGGTTCTCGTGAATGGAGAGAAGTGCCCATTTTTACACAAATCCCCACTGAGCAAGAAGCCCTCATTGCAGCCAATAATCACAGTGTTAAATCTGGTGTCAAACTTGGCAGCACAAATGAGCTTCTGCCGGAGGAAACAGCAACAGAAATAACGTGCAAGCTTAGCGTTTCTCTTTTTAATCAGGAATTCTTGAAAATTAGGGACTGTTGGTTCACCCAAGGGTTTAACAGCTGGTTGGGCTCTACACACGTACTCAAAAAAGACTGTTGGTGGTGAGATTTAGCATTGCAATAACACTCGCTGCCTGGGAAAAAGACCAAAAAAAAAAAAAAAAAAAAAAGTAGCTCTAACATTTGCTTTGATTCAGAAGCACTTTCTCTCTGGGTGCCACTTACCTCTAACAAGACACTATTGATCATGGGGTTAAGGACCTCAGCCTTCTTGTCACTCTGTGGAATCAAAAGGATGAAATTTGACAGATTAGGTGCTCATGCTGCTAGGCTTGCCACATCAAATGTCACATGCTGGCTCTGTTGAGGGATCTCTTAAAGAGGAAGGAGAGGAGAAGTGGAATGCTTATCATAGACCAGGCTTCACATTTGGTGCTTCTTCTCTAGAATCTCACTTCGTTTTGACAGAAATCCTAGTAGGTAGGTACCATGATGACCTTAAAGTTGAGAAACTAGGAATCAGGAAGGTTGAGTAATTTGTTGAAAGTCACATAGCTAGAAATTTTAAACACAGATGTTTTTAACTATTGAAAGCCTGCAACACGTCAGGGATTACAGGGGGATGAATGCGGCTGAGTCGTACAAGGACAAGGTTGGGGCCTGTCTTTACTGAAAATGTTGATATTTTGTTCATCATGATCTGTGTGCATTCATTTTCATTTTTTAAATTTTACATCAAAATATCTATCTAGATGACTGATGTTGTTTCTTTGTTTTTTGGCGGGGGGGGGGGGGGCTGTGAGCAGGGTACTTTTTAAAATTTTGCAGGTGAGTTAAGTATCTTACTGGCCCAAGCTTGTCCCAGTCCCGGTCAGGATCCTTATTTTCTTTCTTGTTTTAAATGCAAACATGGGTACTTGATAATAGGGTATGTCTTCCAGATTAGTAGCAAAAAAAAAAAAACAAAAACAAAACAAAACACAGAAACCACATTCTTCTTTTTTTTTTGAGATCCTTTTCTTAATTCTTTTTTATAAAAAGATTTATTTATTTATTTTAGAGAGAGAGCACGATCCTGTGCTCTCTTAACTGCCAGCAGCAGGAAGGGGCAGAGGGAGCCGAAGACAGAAAATCCTCAAACTGACTCCCCACTGAGTGCAGAGCCCAACACAGAACTGGATCCCAGGACCCTGAGATCATGACCTAAGCTGAAATCAAGAGTCTGACACTTAACTGAACGAGCCACCCAGATGCCCCCCATTTAACCCATTCTTAAGTATCACTTCCAGACAGATCTGTAGATTTCAGTTTGCAAAACATGAATATAGGTAAAAGCACAGAAATTCAGAGCCTGATATTAAGTAGATCAAAAAGTGAGAGCTAGTGTTAGTATCATTATTGTTATTTCCACTATTAGTCTATCAATCAACAGTCTTCTCTAAGTGTTCACTTAACTCTTAGACAATAAATAATTAAAGGGACTGGAGAGAGAGAGGGCAAGTTTAATAGGCGGGTTTCCTTACTGTACCCAGAAGACTTTATGGTAAACAAAAGTATATAGATGAAATACAGCTTTCCAGAGCAGCACATTTTCACTGGCATTACCCTACGGAGGGCAAAGTAATGTCTTCCTGGGGAAACCACAATGGAGGCTTGGGGAAAAACTCTTTAAAAACCCAGTCATTTTAGTAACTAACCAGAAAATCCATTATGGTATTTGCTTTCACGTTTATTTGATTATCAATAAACCTCTAAAATATAATCAAAATCAGGGCAATAAAATAACATTGGTTTTCAGAATCAATGAGATGTGCGAGCAATTTAAATCGAGTCTGGAGAGCAATAGGCACTCATTAACTTCAAGTTATGAATAATGGCTGTTTCAGAGAACAGAAACTCGATGTAAATGATTGATCCCAGCACAAGATCAGGGGTATTGTGACGGGACGGCATTGCAGTAAACTCTGTGTAGCTTCAGCATTTTCTTTCTCCGAAGTGGTAACCTGTGCCTTCTGGATTGTGTGCACACAGACACTGGTACGCACGTACAACAGACATCAAGTGTGTACACAGGTGTAAGTTCAAGTGCACACCCAGTTGCTACTCAGAATGTACGCTGTGGATGGGGAGCACTGCTATCGGCTGAGAGCTTATTAGAGATGCAGAACCGACAGGCTCAAAACCTGCATTTTAACAAGTTCTCCGGGTGATGTGCCCTCGCATTCAGGGGCGAGAAGCCACTGAGCTGAAGACAATAGGTTGAAAGAAACGGAAGCAATACCGTGACTATTACCCACGAATGTAAATAAATGGACGTCCAACATGAACCACAGATAACATATAACACACACACCTACAGACACATACTTCCTCATCACCGGACAGCCACAGAGAAACAAGCAGTTGGCCATCTGTCTGATGGGCAGCCACCTGGCAGGTGAGAGATCAAGAGGCCTGGGGGAATCAGTCACCCCTTCGGGCCTCAGTTTCCCACCTAGTGAACCTGGGAAAGCGTGAGAAGAGGCTACAGAGAGTCTTGGGAAGCTGGGTGGCCGAGGCCGTCTCATCCTGATTAAGACCTCACACGTCTCTGTCAGCCTGGCAGTTACACCACAGCCCATGGGTGTCGGTTACTCAGACAACACTGAGCCCAGAAATGCGTTTCGTCAAGCCTATCATATCAATGAACGTCTCTCTCCCCCTCACTCTGCCTACATACAGTGAAGCTCTTACTGAGGAAGCCCCCAAATGATACAAGTAAGAAAGCTCATGTTTTGCAAAATAGGAGAAGGAAACCAGATTCCTTGACAACAGAATGAAGAGGTGGTAGGTAGTTCAGCCCTAATTAATCGAGTCGTTTCTCTGCTGCCAGTCACGTCTATAATCATTTCGACTTCTTTTGAGAACTACCCTTGGCCTTGGGGGGGGGGTGGGGGAAGTGCACCCCAACAGCCAGGTAGGTCTGCATGATATGATCCTGTCCCAAGTCACTACAGGGGATACCAAGTGGACATGTGACCCACACTGAGGAGCCTTTCAGCCTTCTCCCCCAGGAACCCAGAATCCGAATGCAAAGACACGGGGCGAGAAGGGCTACCACGGAGTCACATATGGGAATATGTATTCTGGCGCTGGGTCCCCACAGCTGCTCGCGGTCCTCCACGGCCTTTAACAAAGTCCCTTTTCTGGGTCAATTATGTAGAGCTTGTTCCTGCTAAAGGATGAACTGAGTTCTCTCAGAAGGATCCTGTGCAGTCCTAACCTCTAGGACTTCGGAATGAGACCTTACTTGGAGACGGGGTCACTGCAGATGTCATGAGTTAAGGTGACATTACACTGGTCATACCCTAATCCAATACAAAAGGTGTCCTCAGAAGAGAGAAATGTGGACGCGACAGGCACGGAGGGAGGAGGACGTGAAGACCGATAAGGAGCTGACAGTTCAGCCACCCAAAGACTGGCTGCAGCCACAGCAGCTAGAAGAGGCTCGCCGCGAGAGCGTGTGCCTGCCAACACCCCGACCTCAGGCTGCCCCTCCAGCACCCGGAGACCATACAGCTCTGGGGGAGCTGCTCAGGCAGCCCTGGCAAACCCTATGCCTGCAGCGCAAACACGCCTGACTGCAGCAGGCGACAGAGCCGGCGCCCCCTCATGGCAAGAACCGTCGCCCTGGAATTCAGGGCCTTACAGGAAACAGCAGGAAGGCTGGAAAGGAATCGTTTCCCCTTGTCTTCCTGGTGCCACGAAGGTGGGGTCATGTGATGTGACTGGCCGAATGGACCCCGCACCTTTCCAAGTTGTTCCCTTGAGAACAGAAACACTTCTGCTCATGGGTAAGATGTTTTTCTTTCGGTTAAAGTTGCAGTATAATAATAAGGCAAAGAAACGTCTCATCGTGGGTGGCATACAGAAGACAGGTTCTGACGGCAACAGTGAATGCAAATATTCAAAATTATTTTAATAGAGATTCTTGAATGATATATCACAGATATTGTTAATGAAAGGAACTTCCATTTGACATCTATCTATCTGAGATTTTATTTAGTTATTTGAGAGAGAGAGAGAGAGCATGAGCTGGGGGGGGCAGGGAAGGGGAGAGGGAGAAGGAGAAGCAGACTCTCGGCTGAGCAAAGAGCCCGACATAGGACTCTATCCCAGGACCCTGAGATCATGACCTGAGCCAAAGGCAGACGCTTACCCAACTGAGCCACCCAGGCGCCCCTGACTTCTTTTTAAGCAAATAAAGAAAATGAGGCCCAGAGATGTTTCAAAACCCACCTAATTATCTTGTAAGTCGGAGGTGGCAGTGTCAGGACTAGAACCCAGTCAGATGAGAGCCCTGGGCTGCCTGTCCTGACAGAAGGCGCTCCTGGCCTGGTTTTAGCAGACATCATGGCGCAGCTTGTTTATGGAGCTATCAGGGAACGCACTGCATCCTGCACTTCTCCCCACAGTTCCTCACAGACCCATCTTCCATAAAGGGTGGCAAAACGAATCAATACTATAAACTTACCCCAACAGTGGTTAAAGAATTCGTAAACTTCTTTGATAAGGAGGCCACTTCTTTACACATCGCAGTAGTTAATCTGAAAGAAAAAAAAGTGGTTTAGGCATTTTCCATCAGACGCAATAATTTAACCATCAAGACAATTACTGGTATTGATACCATATTCCATTTAAAAGAACACACACAAGTTTGAAGATGCTCTGTAGACAATTACCATTGAATCGAATCCTGGTTTCTCTGCATGTGTAGCTAATGAATAATCACCTAATTCACCCTACCTCTTTGCAGAATCAAAAGCATAAGCGGGAAAATCTGAGACTTGAGCTCCATGTGTTTAGAGGTGTAAGCCTCTTGCCAAGTGGCTTTTCTTTAGCTTTCTGGTCATTTTGAAATAATAATGAGCATTCACTGAGGTACTTTTTTTTTTTTTTTTAAAGATTTAATTTATTTGACAGAGAGAAAGAGAGACAGAGAGAGTGCACAAGCAGGGGGAGCAGCAGAGGAAGAGGGAGAAGCAGGCTCTCTGCTGAAGAGGGAGCTGGACACAGGGCTCGATCCCAGGACCCTGGGATCATGACCTGAGCTGAATGCAGATGCTTAACTGACTGAGCCAACCAGGTGCCCCGTTAAGTACTTTTATATGAGTAGTCATATTTAATCCTCATAGTGACCTTATGCATGACATTAATATCCCCACTTTACAGATGATAAAACTGGCACTTAAGAAGGTTAAGTAACTTTTTTTTTTTAAGTAGACCTCAAGCCCAACATGGGGCTTGAACTCATGACCCTGAGATCCAGTCGCATGCTCTACTGACTGAGCCAGCAGGCACCCTAAGACACTTAAGTAACATGCTTAGAACATGCTGGGATAGAGCTGGGATTCAAACTCAGCTGTCTCTCGATTTCTTGATTATTTTTTTCATTAGATTCCTCATAATAAAGGTCCTATAAAATCTGTTATTAAGACTTACATCAAAACTCCAAGTTCATTCTAGCCATTAGACTTGTAAGATTTTACCCCAAGAAAATAATGCAAGATGGCCGCAAGATTTAACAAACATGGCTTTGATGACAAAAACCCAAAACAACCAGTTAATGTAACGATGTATTGTCTGTTCTCTCTTATAATTCATATATGTGACTTTTATGAATAGTGGTTAAAATGCTATTTGCTATTAGAAAAACAGTAACTCCAAGTCAAGAATCTTACATGTTAAAAGATCTAGTGAAATCATTAAAGGTAAGCATTGTTTTGATAAATAGGGGTTCTAAGTTATGCATTTAGGTTTGTTGAGCTCTATCTGTCCATCATTCCATCCATCCAACCGTCCATCCATCCATCCATCCAACCATCCACCCATCCATCTATCCAACCAAAACTTATCTGCAGAAAGGGTCAGGAGTAAGATCCAGGGATAGCCCAGAGCCACTTTGTCTATGTCCTTGGGTAGGTGGGTGGAAAGGCACTTATTATACAGACAAGTGGGAGGTCTTGTTACCTTTTGCTTGGTGCAGCTTGGTAAGGCTGGGATAATCTGGACTGGAAATCAGAGGTGCTAAGAGTAAGGTCCTGCTATGCATACTTAGGGACTTCTGAACACCCTCCCTTTACAAACAAGTACCCCAAATGTAAAAGAGCACTTAGATGTTTCCTCACTATTTTAAACTTTTCCTACTTTTCCCTTTCCTCTTCTTTTTATACACTGAGGTAGGTACATCTTCTTCCTAAGTCTATTAAGTGCAGTATTGTGTGGTTCGTATAATATCTTTCATTTTCATATGTTTAGGTTGGAAAATCTAGACTAGACGACATATCCTTACAAGTGAGGAGAAATGCTACCAGTAGTACAAAGATGCTAATATTGACTTTTTGGAAGGTTCTTTGATGAAACATCTGCTCCCCAACCTACAGTGCCAAATGCAGTAATAAGCAAAGACTAGTTAGCTAGTAAAGTGAACGCATGTGTTGCGATGTGTGTGTGTGTACCCATATATTTTTAGGAGGCTCTATTTTGACTCCTGTGTCTGTGTAGTAATGAGAAGGTGTTCGGATCTGTGCTAATTTTCTATACCCCACGTACAGCTAATGGCTTGTTTTTCAGCTCTGTACCATCTATTTTAATATATGCTCCACACCGACTATTTTCACATATATGAAGTTACACTGATACACATTTTATTTCACTAGATAAACTAATAATAGTGGCTACTATTTGTTGAAGACTATAACATATGACAGCACATATGCACACCCATGCAAGCCACAGGGAACTGGCTTACATCACCACCCATCACTGCCAGCATTCGGAATACGCAGAGCTGGTGTAAGTCCCTAGGAACAGCAGGGGTGTGTTTGAATATCTTTGTGAAGCTGGCTGACAAGTCGCATAAAGATGTTCTTTCTCTATTCTTGTGGTGCAGTAAAAATGCAATTACCCTTAAAAGTCTGTACTTCTAAGACTTCGATCTATGAAAATAAACACCCTCGAATGATTTAGTGTGTCTTTCCTTAAATCTCTTCATAAATAATTCCTAGTTAATTATTATTATTCTTGCTAACATGATTCAGCTAAGAATCTGAGGATTCCTAAGAGAGTCTATTTCTTAAGACGACCATAGAACAATGGGATTAGTTGACTTGTAATTTAAATCTTTAGTAGCCTAGGGGGTGTGTGCACATGCGCACGCCTGCGTGTGTGTGCATCTGAATGGCACATATACATAAAACTGGAAACATAAGAATTGAAAGTAACATTTACTTTATCAGAACTCTTGCTTGGTCCTGAGCTGGTTTCTCCTCTTCTTGCCCATGAAGAATTAATTCTGCTACTTTATGGAGCTGCTCAATACAGCGTGCTGTTACTTCTGCCAGACTTTCGATGGACAGCATATATACTTCCTGAAACAGATAAATGCAAGTAAGACAATTATTCACTGGGCATAAGCTTTTTTTTTTTTTAAAGATTTTATTTATTTATTCGATAGAGAGAGAGACAGCCAGCGAGAGAGGGAACACAAGCAGGGGGAGTGGGAGAGGAAGAAGCAGGCTCATAGCGGAGGAGCCTGATGTGGGGCTCGATCCCAGATCGCCGGGATCACGCCCTAAGCCGAAGGCAGACGCTTAACCGCTGTGCCACCCAGGTGCCCCTGAGCAGAAGCTTTTTAAAAAAAACCCTGTGATGTGTGCTCAGTCCGTACAGCATGTGACTCTTGATCTTGGAGTCATGAGTTCAAGTCCCACACTGGGGGTAGAGTTTACTTAACAACAACGACCCTGTAATGTTAAAAAAAAATTATATAATTCTTTTTAAAAATGGCCTGAAAAGTTTACCCAAAGATTAATGGGCATATCTGAGACTCTTCTAAGAAGAAATGCCGCCATAACAACGAAGTATTGTCAGGCCCCTAGTGACATGGCAAGCCTTATGGCCGTGTCCCTACTTCTCAGAGCGATTCTGGGCACACACCAGGTAGGGGCTCCAAAATGCTTGTAGAAGGCAACTGAATAAATAAACCTCAATGGCCATTTCTTTTTATAGTGATTGAATTTAAAAAGTTATTTCTTGGCATGTCTGGGTGGCTCAGTCGGTTTAGCATCTGACTCTTGGTTTCAGATTAGATCATGATCTCTCAGTTGTGGGATCGAGCCCCCCCTTAGGCTCTACAGTCAGAGCAGAGTCTGCTTCAGATTCTCTCTCTCCCTCTCCCTCTCCCTCCCACTCACTCTCTTTCCCTCACAAATAAATAAAATCTTAAAGAAAAAAAAAAGTTACTTCCTATAAAATGAAAATTCAATGTGAAAACAAAGTTACTGCAAACTCATTTTTGAACACAGGCAGGCTATAAATTATGCACACATAAATTTATTAAACTACGGAATAAAAACTGTGGCCGTGAAATTTTTTTTTGGAAAAAAGCTTCAATTATCTCATTAGTTTATGGGGCATAAAGACATTTTATAGTTACAAATTTGCATATCAGATGGAATTTTATCCTAATGATAAATCAACGATGTTCTTAAAGATATTTTTTCCTTTAAATTATCCTCGTAAAGCTCTGGAGAAAAACGACAATATCTATGCTAAGTCACGAATTGTCTTGGTATTGAGAAATTTTAGTGTTTACCACATTAATCATCATATTTCTATACTGTTGAAACAGGGCTGCAAATGAAAATGAAGTGGTCTCTCCTCACTCGAAATTCAGCTGCTAATAAAATTAAAGTCATATTACTGCTCTTCAGGTGGCCAGTTGCAAATAAATTTACCTCAACTGTCTTAGTTCTCCTTTCTTCCTTTTTGTCTTCTTTGGGATTTTCTGGTTTCTCTTCCTTTTCTTCCTCTCTAGTGTTCTCCGCCGAGTCTTCTGCCATATCTACGGACACCATAACCTCGTCTTCTTCTACCCAGTCATGGGCTTTCTTCATGGCCTGCGAAGCCCCCCAACCAAAGCAACTCATTTGTTATGCAAATCTGGAGACTAAGGCATTCCAATCCCAAGACTAGAATATCGTTGCCCTCTACCTTCCCGAGTGGTTCTCTGTACATCCAAAAGATGATGGGGCAATTCCTTAGTCTTAAAACATCTTGTTGGCGCTTTCTGGTGAATATAAAGTGAGGAAAATGGCCAGAACAGAAAGGAAGTATGGAGAGAACACTGCAGGACCTTTTTAAGGAGAAGTATGGAGAGAACACTGCAGGACCTTTTTAAGGAGCACTATAAAATGATACACAGATAAGAATAAAAATGACAGTCACCTTGAAAGAGCGATAGTATATTTTTCACTTTTCATGACCAACTATAAAAGAATAACAGTGCTTTTTTATATATATAGGCTAGAGATTTAGCCAGGGTCATTGCTAAAGCAAATTTCCTCATTTGATTTGTCTCATGAAGCCCTTAATGTTTCATGAACCTAATAATGTCTGACGCAGGGAGGATGAAGGATGGCCCAGCTCTTCCCCAGTCATGCCAGGCGAGGAGAGGAGCTGTTGTGAAGACCTGGGGCTGCTCTGTGACCAGTTCAATTTCACATGAGTGCAGGTGGAGCAACCTGCGGCCGAAAGAATGACGGCTGACTTGACCAAGCAGAATGACCTACCTTCCCTGTCTGTTATTCCCTGAATTTAGGAAGCGCAGCCTCACCAGCCTTTATCATTATAGCTTAAAGCCGTTTGCTGAAGTGCAAGTTGTATCTGAGTTTATGTTAAACTTGCTTCTCACCTTAAAGCTCACCTGACTTTGTCAACAAGCCAGTGGGACCTTGGAGGCACCACATTCACACGCTGTCACTCTCTCTCTCTCCCTCCCTCCCAGAGCAGGGGCAGGTGCTGCACAGAGATGAATGAGGCAATTTCCTGCTGTGTTCAAGGCACTGACCTCCCAGAATCGGTGACCTCTATCCGAGATAAAGAAATTACTCATGTCTCCCCCTCATTGCCTCATCCTGCCCTTTCCTCACCCACCTTGATAACTGAGGGCCTGCGTCCCCTGCTGCTTGCTAGAGAGAGGGGAAAAAAGAGCGAGCGAGCGAGCGAACGGGAAAAATAACACAGTTTTAAGTAATTAATAATGAATGTCCTCATGAAGAAACTCCACAGCGAGACCTTATACTAACTTGCAAAACATACAATTAGAAGAAGCCAGCGTGATAAAGCCAGATCGTTCTGGGACACCATGCGGCACCAGCATTCGGGGTGGGGGAGGGGAGGAGACGGGTGGCCGATGCAGCTGATGAGCTTCTCTCTGCCTGATTCGGCTTGTCACCCCAGCAGCAGGGAGGGGAGATGGAATCTGAAAAGGCCCTTTGGCGATTCTGCACCCCTCTTCCTTCCCCTGTGCGAAAGATACCCACTGCTCCAGTATACAATTCTCTCTTGAGGAGAAGTGACTTGTTCAAGGTCACAGGGTAATTACTGGTGAATTGTTGCATGTTCTCCCATCACATCTCATTGTACGGCCTCCTGGGATCTTAATTACCAACCTCATACTCTCCTCCTCTCGTGAGCCATTTGGGGTTTGGGGTTTTTCCATTTCAGGTGGATCACTTGAATTTTACAACCAATACCTTTAAAAAGAACGACAACAATAAAAACTCCGTCGTAGGCAGCGCTGACCTTATTGAGTTTGTCAGGCGTGGCTGCGACATGTAATTCAAAGAGAAGTTCTGTAAGCATGCTCGCAAATTCTTCTCCCTTTTCTTCTAAGGCTGGAAACAGAAAATGACAGAAGTAAGAAGCATGATTTACTTTTCATTCTTCAAAATATGACGGCTCCCCTGAACTTACAGCCTGCAGTCAGAGTCATAGTGGGGGCTGCAGCTGCCTGCCCCCCGCCCGGCTGCCAGAGGGCAGCTTATGAGCTGCCCACTTACAAGCATGACGGTCAGGCAGCCAGCTGCTGCTGTGCAAGGGGCTGCCCGAGCCTTGTGGTGCTGGCAGCTCTAGCTGGGGTGCCCCCAGGCTGGCCTGAAGGCAACGTGAGGACAGGACAAACATTCATTTGTTCACAGCTATAGGTGATCAGTAGCAATTTGTGGAAGGAATGACTGAGTGAACAAATGAATGATGTATCACAGGTCTAGAAGACCTGGACAACACCGTATTTATGACGTGGGGTATTGTTGTGCTTAGCATTGCAACCCTAATAATACCCAGGGCACCCTTTTATGTCCACAGAGCCACAGTGCTGAGCAAGCAGAACTAGTCTCCACGGGCCACACTGTCTGATGTAATGACACTGTATCTCTGGAGAGACGTCCCAAGGTTTCCGAGGACACCTGATGTTCCTATAATATTTCTTAATATTCTTCCCTCCAGAATGGGAGCTGCCTAAGGACAGACATGGTATTTGTTTCTGCTCATTCCTGAATCCAGAGCATCTAACACACTGCCTGGAACATAAATGTTTAATAAATACTTAGTATTTATTTAACAAATATTATTTATTTATTATAAGTATTTATTAAATAAGTATTAAATAGTTGGTTGATAAATTATATCATATAGAATAACATAGATCACATATATCAGGTTATGCATAATATATCCTCAAATAAAAATAAATTGATATCATTGGTGAGCAATAAAGAGAGATTTTTAAGTTACAATCTTATTTCTTTTTCTCATTTATATCTATGAGTCGAAGCCATTTTTAAAGTTTCTAAGTGCTAAATAATTAATTCCACAATGGGTTTACCACCAGTTTTGGGGGGAATAAAAGCATCATTACTCTGCCCTGATTACACGATCTCAAAATACTCTGGCTACGTCAGCGGGTCCTTAGCTTCAGGGAACACTAGGCCATGTGAGAAAAACTGTATCTAGCACTTGTGCGTATGTGCCCTTTTCTGTTTTACAGCCGAAATGGCTGATCTGCAGCCCGTGAAGCTAGCCCGGGTAACCTGTAGGTCTCTGTTCACAACATGCGGCTTCATCGCTTTATCATCACCTAGAATCCACATATTCTCCAGGGAGAGACAGATGAATAAACAGAATACAGAAGTAAAACATATATGTTGGGTGATAAGTTTCATGGAGAAGTACAAACTGAGGCAGAGGAACAGGGACGGCTGGGGGTCGGGAAGCAAGAGGGCAACTGGCAAGGTGCCATTTGAGTAATGACCTGAGGGAGGAGGAGGGGTGAGCAACACCAGATGGGGTCGGGAAGAGATGTCCAGCCAGAGGCATCACCAACACAAAGTGTGGGAGGGAGTGTGCCCAGCTTGCTCAGGGACAGCAAGGGGGCCAAGATGGCTGCAGCAGGGGCAGGGAGGCGCGTGCCTTGGAGAGAGAGAGAGACGGCTGTCTTTGTTGACACTAGCAAATCATTATAACCCAAAGAGGTGAGTGCGCTTGCTGACTGAGGAGTACCGAATCTTGTCCTCAGAGGGGTGTTAGTTAAGAAGGCTTCCTGGAGGAGGTGATACCGGAACCTAGTCTTCAAGAATGAGAAGGCATTAACTACTTGCACAAAAGGGGAGATGGAGGCTAGAGAGTCAGAGACAGAGAGACAAAGCTGAGATTCTCTTTCTGCTGGGCAGAGGTCTTGGTCTCATCCTCTCTAGGTAGGCAAAGTAAGAGAGGGCAGGGACACATCTGGGTGGCATTGACAAGGTCTCGTTCCCAAACTGCCTGGTCCTTCCCATTCTGTAGGGAGGCAATGCTGCAGGGCAGAAAGAGCCCCAGACTTAGTTGTGGCAGGTGTGGGTTTTACCCCAGCTCCTACATTCAGAGAATCTGTGGTCTGGGGCCAGTCATGGGTCTTCCTAGCTTCCATACCCTCCTGTAAATTTACGATAATAAAACCTATCCATCTCAGCTGTAGCACTGCTGTAAGGATCAAATAATATAACAAATGTGAAAGTGTTTTGTAAACACTAAAGGTTTGTCTAACTATATTATTATGTGCTACAAAGATATAAACATCAGGAGATTAAAAATATTTAGGAATCATCAACACTAAATTAGGATGCAAGGACTTTGTGCAGTTCCAGCTTTTAAATGTGCATTTGTTCTATAAAACAGAAAAGGACACCAACAACTTTTAGCACATATTTTAGGGAAAAAAAGTCACAAAGAAAAATGGAAGTGGATAAAAACAGATGATAAGTAATGTTACCACAAAGAATATCTATTACTACAGTGCTTGGTTCATACATATGGTCCAGATCTTCACCAAGGCAATAAAAATAGAAAACAGCCTTTAAAATCTCTTCACAACAGTGGTAAACCAAATTAGAGACCCATGGCAGTGTGATAAAATAACACGCTGCTGGAAAGACAAACATGAAAATCATTAGCTAACGCTATCAAACGCAGAGGAGCCCAAGGTTGAGTTTATCTAAAAATGACAGTTTGTTACATTTTCCCAAGACTTGCAAATGAATTATTTAGGTGTTAAGAGGCTTTTAGCAATGTAAATGCTTACAAGAAAAAAAAAATGGATGAAATGCTCTGGTTTCTCCCAGAGTTTTCCTCCTGGCTTCTCCGCCCATCCCTACTGATGAGATTCCTCTTTATAGCGTTTAGATAATCCCTCCGCCTCTATGGAGTTGTCACGCTCCATCATAATTGGACTGATTTAATGACAACCCTGCTATTCTTTTCTCCCAGTTTCTCTTTATGTGTCTGACATTTATTTATTAAATTAAGTTAATTAAAATTAATAGTGTTTTGATAATCTGGAGATGTCCTGTGGGAAAATGGATATATTATGGGAGATAACAGGGTTCTGTCACTTAAGGAGAGACAAGTCTACCATTTCTTAAGCATGCTGTTCAGGACTTCTATTTTTTTGGGGGGGCAGGGGGAACATATGAAAAATATCCCAATTTACTGAAGCTCTATATTAAGACTGGGTTAAATTTTCTATTTAATAGTATTGAATCAAGGTTCTTCTCTAAGAAATTGTGCTAGTTGGGGATGCATCCTGCTTTAACTTGCACTGGCAACAGTATTGCTTTGATGTTAGGAGAAATCTGGGATCTTCTTTTTATCCTTTCTGACTGACACGTCCAATAGGATCAAGGTCTACCTTCGGCAGCATGAAACCAAAGAGAAATAACCTCGCTCTTTTTGGGTGATTGTACATGTGGAAAACTGGCATCTCTACTGGTTTATCTTGGGCCCATAATACTACCTGTATGAATTCATTATTAAAACAAAGACAACGCGGTCATCTTTTGTGTCTCTTGTAGGAACACAGAAATGCTCAAAAACATTATTCTCCAATTGCCTCTTTGCTATTGGTCTCTTTCTATTCTTCAGTATAACTGAGGCTTCTATTTTGATGCAATGAGCATAAATCTCATTAAACTGAAGGCACATAAGGTCAGTATGGGAGACTAAAGCGGGAGATGGTATTTAAATAAGTTTGCAAATGCTTAGAATAATTTTGCCCTGAGCATTGAGGCTGAAGCACTTGTTTGAGCTTTGATTAAAGGTATGCACCACACCTGGGCACAAAACTTTTTCAGCTACTCCACGGGGATGAATGACCACAGGGATGCATGACCACTACTCTGCGTGTGGGTGATAACAAGTATGATCATAAATAAGAGCTTCAGTTTATTGTACCTTTACTATTTCCCCAGCATTGTTTTAGCACTTTAAATAACAGTATCGGCGAGCATTTTTTAGCAGTTCTGTGAGTCAAGCTCTGCAAAATATACCTTTACATACATTATCTAATTTGAGCTTCACAATAGCCCTTGGGATTACGTACCAGTGTCTCCGTTCTATAGGTGCAGATAATGAGTTTCAGAAAGGTTATATAACTTGTTCTAGGCCATGCGGCCAGTAAGCGGCGAAAATGTTTCAAATGGACCTCTGAGCTAGGAGAAGCCAGCCTTGTGTGTCCGTGGCTGCCTTGTGTGTCAGCATAACCTCAACAACCGTGGTTGCAGGGCTAGGTGATGATATCAGTAAGAAATCACTCTCCATGTACAATAGCAAATGTTTTGCTATATTCTGCTCCTAAATGGTCAACCTAAAGTAGTTCTTTTTTTTAATTGCCTTCAATATATTTTTTAATTATTTTCTTTGAGAGAGAGAGCGGGCGTGAGAGAGACGGCACAAAATGCGGGGAGCGGGGGAGGCAGAGGGAGAAGCAGACTCCCCGCTGAGCAGGCCACCCCACACAGGGCTCCATCCCAGGACCTCAGGACCATGACCTGAGCTGAAGGCAGAAGCTTACCCGACTGAGCCACCTAGGCGCCCCTAAAGTAATTCTTAAGCATGTGTAACTTTGAGACCCCCCCCCCCCCCCAAGGAAGCCTTGCTTCGCACAGAACAGGTCCTCGTCTCCTTGCGGTCCTGCCGTTGGCTGGCTGGAGGATTATCAAGTGTGTGCACCTGGCTCAGCTCAGTGATCCACGGCCTGACCCCCCCCACCCCCCAACTCTGCACTGGGTGCCTTTGTCAGAACTGCACTTTTTAGGTGGAGAACAGGCCACTTAAAAATACATCCTAACTCCTAAGCATATAAATTAAATATAAGAAGAAAAATATGAAAAGAAATCCCTTGAGAGGCGCCTGCACATAAACAACGAGCTATCAAGCATTAACTCTACCCACCGGGGCCGCGACCGCGTTCTTCGCTCACGCGCACATCCGGGGTTCTTGCGCGCCTGCGCTGTGCCAGCCGCTGTGCCCCCACCTGAGCAATCAGGCCGCCTCGGGCAGGAATGCGGCCCGCAGAAGGAGAGGCCTCTAGAGCGCTGTGGCCCGCTCCTGCCACAGAGCAGGTGCACGGAGGGTTTTGGAAGCGAGGAAAAGCACGTGAATGAAATAATTCCCTGCTCACAGGGCTGTCTTTAATTAACCGCTTGTTTTGCTCTTTAAGTGGTGATTTCCCTTTACCTGGTTCTTCTTGGTTCTCTTCACTCTCTAATTCCTTGGCAGCAAAGATGTCTTTAATGGAAATTAGGTCGTTTTTTAGGAGTTCCAGCTTCTCTCCATCGAGTGATGCTAAAAATGACTGCACCTGAAAAAAGAATCGGGTCAGCATAACTGCCATCTTTCTCTCCCGTTATTCGCGTTTACGTGCCGCTGCCGCGAGTTCTCCCCGGACTGGTGTGATTCGGTGGTGTGGGGGCAAGGCCGGGTTGAATGCTCGATTTACTGCCTACTCTGTTCCGCTGGGGGTGAGTTACATCAACTCCCTGGGCCTCAGGTTTTAAAATTTTCAAGTGAGACCCACACTTCATCGTGATCCTTGGTGACGTAAATGAAACAGCGAACGTGCAGTGACTGCACAGGTGCAAAGAGCAGAAGCTAAATACATTGCGGTGATAGAGCCCTTCCAGCCTCGTGGGCAAAAACACCCGTGCTGCCAACTCTGACTTCAAATATGAGCCCCTCACTTACGAATTGTGTGCCCTTGGGTAATTTATTTAACCTTTCCTTCCTTATCTGTAAAATGAGGACAAATAGCATCTACCTTGTAAGGTTATTTCAAGGGTTCAATGAAATAATGTACTTAAAAGTACTTGTAGGGGCGCCTGGCCGGCTCAGGAGGAAAAGCATGAGACTCTGGATCTCGAGGTCGTTATTTCAAGCCCCACGTTGGGCGTAGAAATTACTAAAATAATAAACTTAAAAAAAAACCTGCTTGTAGTGAAGGTCAAGAAATTACATACATATAATGTATATTAACATGATATATAAGAATAGTAAATATGTATATACAATACATATTTAATATACACATAGAATACAAAGAAATGTTATACATATACATATACATACACACACTTGCTAGATGTGGGTTATTGAAGCAGGGTTACGAAAACACACGAGACACATTTTTTCCTCAGAGATCTTGTATTCTAGAGGAGGGAGGCCCAGGTTAACTGCCAACCGCCATGACAGATGTGAGTGGAGTGCCAGCTGGGCACCAGGGAGGGAACTTCAGTCCCCCTTGGGGAGGCAAGACGGTGGGCAGGGAGAGTTCACAGAGGATGATACTTGAACTGATACCCTCCTTGCTCACGGCCTTCAGAGCCCTTCTTTTGAAATTGTTGTCTGTAAACACTTAAAAATTATTTGCACACATGGCTAGTCATCCTCTGTGAATCTGAAGACTGATTTGAATTTCCAAAGTGGCCAAAGTGCACGGAGAACCATATAAAAAATGAAGTGGGGGGGGAAGTGGGTGGGCGGGATGGGGTAAGTGGGTGATGGGCATTAAGGAGGGCACGTGATGTGAGGAGCACTGTGTGTTATACACAACTGATGGATTATTGAACACTACATCTGAAACTAATGTACTATATGTTGGATAATTGAATTAAAAAAGATAAAATAATAAAATATAGGCCGAAAGTAGAGTGCAACATAATGGAAGCTACTCAATCAATATTGTTAAATAAATGAGTGAATGGTTTCTTTCCTGGAAAAAAAAAATGAAGTAGGACTATAAAGTAGAAAGGTTTTCATTCTGCAGGTCAAACCCTTGCTCTGGAGGGACAGCCAGCAGAGGAGCCGCAATTCCCTTTGGAATGTGTTTTAATATTCATTGTCGTCGTAGATTCACACAGCAGGATAAGTGAGAGAGTCAGGGAGGGCATCACGGATGCTAGGACACCATTGTCCTAAAAACTGTAATGCGTATCACCAGGGCATAATGCAATCGGCGAGGAGGCTCGGGGAGAAGCTCGGCAGGAATTCATCAACACCAAACCCATTAGCTAGAGAGTTCGGCCTGTGGAAGCAAACGCACCCTGCATGATGGCTGCCACCACGCCTCTCTGCTCTGACCTTTTCAGAGCCTTCTTTCTGCTCATACACTCATGAATAGGCCTCAGGGTCCTAGAATGGCCCACGGCAGATTCCTACACTTTAGATATATTTTCTAAATAGCAGTTGGCGAAGAGTAAAATTAAAAGGTAGTTATTGAATACATGTGCTTGAGTGCAACACTAGTGAAAATGTATACACACATGGGGGACATTATGGTTTCCCCGTGTCTTCTGCAGGGTAGCCATTCCCTGGGAGGGAATGCACTGGGGTTTTATGCTTTGGATATCCTTTGGGAAGGGTTCTTTTTGGCAAAGGACTCTTGTCAGCATCTTTCTACCACAGTATCTCTTCTGCTTCCTCCTAGTTCATTCCATTATGCCAAGGTGATGAGCAATGAATCTTTACTTCAATCTAGTAATAAATAATCATGCACTCCTCAATAAATATTCATAGAATGCTGACTATATGTTTGGCACCGTGCTAAGTGTCGGGAACACAAGGGTAGACAGCCTGCCTTGTCAATCTTTTCCCTGAAAGGGAATATGGGGTGCCGCTTTGAAGATTCTTGTTTACTGTTTTTGTTAGCTATTGAGTATAGTAGCAATAAGAATGATCAGGTTTTTTCTTAAGATTTATAGTATACCACATTGCCATGTCTGTTGCCATCCTAGAATCAATCTAATAGAATAGTAATGATAGTAATTCCTTAATATTTCCATATAATGTGTCAAAATTTTAGTCATTGAAATGTCAACAGAGGTGATGTGTATCATTTCTGGGTCAAAGCTCTTAAAAAATGGGAGCAGGGTACCAGGGTGGTACATGGGTTGAGCGTCTGATTCTTGGTCTAGGCTTAGGTCATGATCTCAGGGTTGTGACATTGAGCCCCATGATGGGCTCCGTGGGTGGGGAGCCTGCTTGGAATTCTCTCTTCCTCTCCCTCTGCCCCTCCCGCTCATGCTCTTTCTCTCTAAAAATAAATACATATTTTTAAAAAAATGGGAATGTACCCACTACACTCTCTGTCCTTATGCTGGTAGGTTTAAGATGACAAGGAGGCCCTAGAGGATGGTGACAGCCAATACTTTAGACTCAGACACAGGAGAGCCCACAGGGCCAAAGGGATGTGCCCACGCAGAGCCCCCACACTTCTCCTTCCTGACCACTCTCCAGGTACTAAAGTGACCAAAGTTTCCCTTCCACAGCCTGTATAGATCTCTTCCCAGGCTGCTCTCCTTGTGGTGGGACCACCCACTGTAGGGTACACACCTACGTCTGAAGGATGGCTAAGAGGTAGCTGTTAGGAGGGCTGCAGGTGCAGCTTGAACCAGGGCATCCTCACAGGTGCACAGAAAGCTCCTTGAAGGGAGAGACAGCTGGAAATAAAGGGGGCAAGAGCAGGCAGGAGGGTGGCATGGAAATGTGAGGGGTTTGAGAATTCTGAATGGGAACCTGGTTTTTAAAGTCATTATGAAAGTGTGTTTGCTAAGGTAGGATGACAGTATATTTTCTTTAACAGCTTGTTTCAAAAGTCCTTTAATTTTTTTTTAAGATTTATTTATTTTTAACAGAGAAATAGAGAGAGATAGAGCGAGCACCAGGGGGAGCGGCAGAGGGAGAGGGAGAAGCAGGATCCCCTCTGAGGAGGGAGCCCCACATGGGACTCAATCCCAGGACCCTGAGATCATGACCTGAGCTGAAGGCAGATGCTTAACCAACTGAGCCACCCAGGCGCCCCAAAAGTCCTTTAAACTTTAAGTACACCCTATGTATAAGAGGTCTAGTTAAATATGGATTCTAGAGAAACAATATTTTCTTAGTAGGAGGGTATGTCCCAAATATTGTACAGGACATATTTATACTAAAAAAGTATCCATTGTTTATCAAAAGTTGAAGTTTCACTCATCATCCTGTGTTTTCATTTGCTAAAGCTGACAACACCATTAGGGGTCTCCGTGTGTATTCTTGCCCGAGGCCCGTGAACATCAGGATGGGTCTAGTGGAGCCATAAGATGAACAGAGTCTGGCCGCTGAACCCCTAATGCAGGCAAGCTGCCTGATGCCCAGGAAGGCACTCCCATCTTGGGCTGTTACAGGAAGGAGGAAAATATTAGCCTACTGATTTTGACCCATATGTTTTTAGGGCTTCTTTATTACGGCACCCAGAAACTGTCGTTACTAATCCAAGAAAACAGACTGCATTCCTTACCGTGAATACTATAAAAACATCTAGGCCAGGGGAGAGAAAGCAGAGCTTGTAGGAGCAGTGAGCAAACAGGGAAATGCATCCCACCAGGGACCAAACTCCCTTCCTAGCAACATCAGTCCTTTGGGGCTCTTTTCTAGGGACCTGGGACTCTTTCACAGCTGAGACCTGGAATGAAACCCGCCAGAGTGGAATCTCTCCACCACCATGATAACCTCAGGGGGCCATGTGTCCCTGTCATGTTTTTAATAATAACACACACACACACACATATATATAACATAAGAATGCATGTAAAAATAAAAGGCCATCAACATATATGCGTATACATATATGGTATACCAAGGCAGCTAACATTTATCGAGTACTTATGTATTAAGCAAGCCGCAACTGGCTTCCATGGATTCTCTCATTTAATTCTTTAAATATTCCTACGAGGTAGGTTTATATAATTATTCCCATTTCACAGAGAAGGGGATTGAAGTTAGATGGGTCCAAAATCATACAGCTACTGAGTGGTATTTGATCACATGATGGCTGACTCGAAACCCAGCTTTTATAAGAACAATTTGTGCTTCCGTGGAAAACTGCACTTTCTAGAGCATACATTACCAGATTATCTGATTCTGAGTCTATGGGAGCAATTTCACAACTCTTTAGATTGTGGCTCGCTGATAGCAGTGCAAAATAATTCTTGTCTATAGACAGGTGAATAGATTGTGTCTAGCAGACAGGCAACCTCCCCTCCTGTGGGAGGGTTATGCCCATTTGCACATTTATTTCAAAACTGCTTTACTCCATACAAATGTGTGCGTTGGCTTTTCCCCTTGAACCAGTTAGAACATCTGCTTGGTTCCTTCATGTAATGAAGAGGCTAAATAAATTCCTTAATTCATGTTCATTTTATATCTGTATATGAGGCATGATTTTGCTTTTAAAAAATCACCCTTTAACAGTTTCACCAGAAGACTCTCACTGATGGCTCATGGATAACAAGAGGAAATAAACACAGATAGTAACATGTAACTCCCTCCCTGGAGGGAGGAGGATTTCATCCTGCTTGGTTCTTGGTTGCCTGTTACCTGCCATTACCCCTGCCTAGGTGGGCATCAAGAATGTCTCAACCCCTTTGGAGTCCTGTACTTAGAGGACACCTCCCCATTCTAAAGCTCACTTCCAACTTCCTCTTCTCGTCGGGGGGCCTGCTTCTCCACAGGGAATGTCACTGAGATGACCCAGAGCCTCTCCCAGGAGGTTCTGTGGGTGCTGCCCTGTGGGTTCCCCCGGAAAGACATCCCGGATACAGTCAGCCTGACCTTCACACACAAGAGCTGTATGTACAATTAAATGAATTAATAGTTTTAAACTGCTTAGAAGAGTGACTATATAAGGCCCATATGAGTATTTGCTAAATAACCCTCCTTCCCACATAGATCCTTAAAAAAAAAAATCTCCAAATCCTGCTGATGTTTGCTATTTCTGTTTTGCCTCTTGAGATCCCAGTGGGGGAATGCGAATGTGCGGGGCTGTTAGGTAATGTTCGTCTTCAGGAACATTCTCAAATAGAACTTTAACTCCCAGTATGGTGGCCCAGGCATTTCAACAAGTGGGTGAATAAACCACTATAGAGCCCCTAAAACCATATTAAAACCTGCTCTCTGGTAGAAACCTCAGCTGCTTTGTTTTCACGGGGTGGGAGCGGCGACCCGGCCTGGTAGGGCATCCCTGGTCTGGGTGCTACGTCACCAAAGAGATGCACAGGGCCAGGAGCCTCACAGCCAAGTTTCTGAGCAGCCTTCTGTACCATGAAGTGGGGGCAGTGAGGACCCTTACTTTGCTGCCCTCTTGGGGCTGGGGTACGGTAGCAGCACAGGACAGAGAGGAAGTAAGATGGTGCATGAGGGGGTCAGCAGGCTGTAGAACAACTATGACCTTAGCACAATACTAATGAGGCCCTAGAAATGAGATATTTTAAAGGCAGATTTTCCAGTTTCTTTCATGTGTAAGAAAACACATTAGTGACTTGGTATTTTAAGCGACCAGAGTAGACATACCTTGCTTTCGCTTTCGTTGGATAGAATTTCCAGAGCTTCCAGGTGTGACAAACCTTGATACTCATCAAACAGCATCCCATAGTGGGCAGTCCTCTCGGCCGTCAGCTGCTGGGCCAGTCTCTCCTTCTCTTTCTCCTTGGCTTCCCTTAACATCTGCAGAAATAGACAGTGTTTGTACCCTGGATGTGGGCTCGAAAGCCTCGTTTCCTGTGTACGATGTAGGGGGAGATGAGGGCTGGCTTTCTTTGTGTCCCTTGGGAATTTCTAACAAAATGATTCTTTCCTTGATTCCACAGACAGTTTTTACATAATATTCCACTTCAAATCTTACATGTTTGTTATGTACACAACAAAACAAAAAGCAAAAATTCTATGCCTGGCAATGGGATTGGAAAGAAGCAAAACAGAAGCTGAACGAACAGTGGTTTCTGCAGAAGAGCTTTCCATGTGTGTGATTAATTTTCTTATTTTCTGAAATATCCAAATTTTCTATAATGAGCAAATTGATGTACACCGGGAAAGTGTAATCTATTGTGACAGGGTTCACTGCAACTTCTGCACCCAGGCAGACCTCAGAGCAGCCGCAAGCTGGTCTGCTTTGACTGGAGTTACATTGTTTTAAAAATGTATGTGTGTGGTTACTAACCGTCTTTGATGAAAAATTAATAAAATATAAACTCATAATGTATTCCTCATCAGATACTGAGTATAAATAAGAATATTAGCTTATTGATTCTTGAGAAGTATGACTGAGAGTGGATTTCCTCTCCATGTTGATCATTTTTCTCCCGTTATTTTTCATTGATTACGTAAAGAGAAGAAAATGAACACGAGTCCCTCAGTCACTCCCAGTTTCCTGCACTTGCTTTCTGTGATTCTAAGCATCTTTTATCTGATTCCTCATTAAGTTTACTGGGCACTATGTTTATAGGGTTCTTTAGTATCTCTGGAGAGCACCATAAACACAGTGGCCACCACGAATTCACAAGGGAAAGATCATGGAAGAACAGACTGTGGTTTTTACTGGGTGTCAATAAAACGGTCAAGCTCCTTCTCCTTTTGGGTTCTTGAGGCCATCAGCCAAAACCTCACCGGGCTTCCAACAGAATTCTCCCCTCTGTCCGTCTTTAAGAGTATGTATGTACAAGCTCTGAATTTTAAAGTTTTCAAAACAACTCCATCAAATGAAATTATCACTGGGGATTTTTAACACTTAAAATAAAACCCAACTTTTCCCACTGATCTTCCTCGCTCAGTGGTACAACAAAACAACACAGTGACACAGAAATTGCTTCCTTTCCCTCGAGCAACATCCGTTTCTAAATTTATGTTTTGGAACAGAGGGGAAGGGATGAAATGAAGGGGGAGTGGGGAAGGTCGCTCTGGAATGACTTGGATTCAGTCAAAAGATGGAGTGAAATTAAAGTTGCTTAAAGAAGAACTGGCTTTCTATAGGGTGTTGGTCCTTTTTCCGTCCGGCAAAGAAAAGGAGATGGTTTGAAACAGCAACGAGTGGTTGTGGCGTGGGAGTCTTCCTGACAGAAGGGCAGCCCTGGACACTTGCGTCTGTGAGTCTGGGATCCACCCTGTGCCACCGGGATAGAACACGGGAGAAGTTCGGGGAGTGTAGGAACACTGGGCTTCTGCAGTTACTTAGTGTGGATTAGGAAAAACCCAAGAGACTTCTCTACGTCAAGGGACGGCAGCTTCACCCTTTGAGCTGTGCATGCCAACAACCGTGGCTCTTGCTGCCTCCCTATGTCACACCCCACGTTCCCTCCATCGGGAAGTCTGGGTCGACCCTCAGAATATCCCTGGAATCAGCACTCAGCCCCTCTTCCAGGGCTCCACACTGAGCCACCACGTCCTCCTGCTTAGGCAATGGCACTTGCCCCCTGAGGGGGCTGGGAGAGTTGCAGCATCAGTGACCTAGGGCCCCAGTTGCTGTACTTTGCAATCCATGACTCACTGGCACCGACGTCATGCCTCCCGTGATCGATCACCGGTGCAGCAGGGACACTGGGGAGACCTGTTCCAGGAGATCAGCTGAAGGACTGTCCCAGGGCTCTGCTCGGCTTTCCTCAGGGGACACAGTAGCCTAGGACACTTCTACCCCATCTTCTCTCCCTCTCCCCATCCCTGGGGTCAGACTGGTATCTTAGTCTGACGGCCCTCCCAGCCGTCTTGCCCCCCACCTCCACTTTGTCGCTCAGCATTTCCCCTAATAAAATCCCCGCACATTAAGGCCATCTTGGCCTCTGCTGCTGGGAAAGCCTGCACTGGTACACACTCTAGCTGGTCTCCCTGCCCTCAGCCCTCCCCATACCCAGTCTGTTTTCAACACAGTAACTACAGCGCTCCTGCTACAGGCAGATCTTATCACTCCTCTTTTCAAAGTGCTTTAACGTTTCCCCCATTTCACTAACAGTACAACCTAGGTCCTTACAAATGCCCTCCGGATCTGCCATGACCTGCTCCCCACTAGTACTCTAGCCTCGTCTGTAACAGTTCTCCTCCTGGCTCACTCCTTTCCCACCATGTAGCATCCTTGTTCCTCATCCACACTAGACACTCCTGCCCCAGGGCCTTTGCACAAGCTCTCTTTCTGCATGGAATGTGCTTCACTCAGATTTCAGCATGGTCAAGCCCCTCATCTCCTTCAATTATTTGCTCAAATGTTGTCATCTCCATGAGGCCGCCCCCCTAACAATCCAATTTAATACCTAACCTGCCCCTCACTCCCACATTCCTGACTGCCTTCTTCCTGCTCTACTTTTTCTTTTCTTTTTTCCCACAGCACTCAATCATCTTTGAAAATACTAGACAATGTTGATGGCTTGTTTGTTTCTCCTCACTGTAACAAAAACTCCTTAAGGACAGGGATTTTTATCCATTTTGGCTGCTGATGCATCCCAAGTGCTTGGAAGAGTGCCTGGCACATAGTGGTCATTCAAAATGCATCTGTGGAATGCATGAATGAATGAATGAATGAGTGAACGAATGAAGGAAAAATTACTGTTTGGCAGGAGGTTAGAGTCGGTAGTGTTGTGGTGATCCATGTGAATTAGAGGCGCCATGCTCAAGTGTGCCCCCGAATGTTGGGTACCATACTCGTTGCACTTTTCCGACGTGTAATTAGAATAAAACACTGTGGGGGGCGCCCGGGTGGCACAGCGGTTAAGCGTCTGCCTTCGGCTCAGGGCGTGATCCCGGCGTTATGGGATCGAGCCCCACATCAGGCTCCTCCACTATGAGCCTGCTTCTTCCTCTCCCACTCCCCCTGCTTGTGTTCCCTCCCTCGCTGGCTGTCTCTATCTCTGTCGAATAAATAAATAAAATCTTTAAAAAAAAAAAAAAGAATAAAACACTGTGGATGGCCAGTGTGGATTTTCACATGACATATTTCTGTGAGCATTGCTCCTTACTTTTCAGCAGTAGACTGATAAAAATTGTGACGGTGACCCCAAACCTACAGTAATCTGGGAACCTGAGCAGATCCAATTCTCCATTCTAGAGGTGTGTAAATTTCAGACAAGAGTAGAATTAGCCAGTTTCTGCACTTGGTTACATTTTCCCCACATTATCAGTTTTTTAACTAGAATCAAATTTATTTATTGACATATATACTTATATATGTATATGTATGAATACTTACATGTACATATATGTAATATATAGTTGTATATATATGTATATAGAAATTTTATAGACATATGAAATCTTGTGGCAAAAATATTCCTACATGCTCACCAAATATCCTTTTCCTCCCAGACACATGGCTAGACTATATTTCTCAGCCCCCTGCGTTGAATTAGGTAAACTACGTGATAAGTGTTGGCCAAAGGAATGAGGGTAAAGTCCTGAATTGTCCCACCTAGTCCTCTCCATCTCACCCTCCCCTCTCTATGAGGTTAGAAGTAAAGAATTTTAGGACGGCAGAGCCATGGGATAGGGGTCAGAAAAGAGCTACCTAGAAAGTCCCTGAACAGGAACACTCACACGGTAGGAGGCAAAGATAGACTTCTTTCTGTTCTTAGCCACACTGATCCTTGGGGGTTGGTTTTTTTGTGTGTGTGTGTTGCTTCTGTTTTACAACATCTAGTATTAATTATCTGAGTAATATAAATCTATTTTCTTTTTTTAATGCTTTTTCAAAAAAGATTTTATTTATTTATTTGAGAGAGAGAGGGAGCACTAGTGGGGGGAGGAGCAGAGGGGAAGCAGGCTCCCCACTGAGCAGGGAGCCCGACAAGGAGACAAGGACACGGGGCTCCACCTCGGGACCCTGAGATCATGACCTGAGCTGGTGGCAGACGCTTCACTGACTGAGCCACTCGGGCGCCCCTCTGTTTTCTTTTTAAATATCAGTAGGGTGGTGGTTTAGGTGATCCTGCCAAGTCCTGACCTGAGCTATAATACCAGAGTGGTTATACGAGGGTTACTCTGGAAGAGACAAGGGGAAATAGCTTAAAACAAAAGCTTTTCAGGAACTGCCACTAACATGATGTCAGCGATAGCTCCTTAGTGGCTTCCTAGTACTGAGCTGTGAGAAGCTATGTTTGTCCTGCCTGTGAAATTTACAAAACCCGGGGCCGTATCAGCTGCTCCTGGTTTCAGGAAGGCAAAGACAGACCCGGTGTGTCTGACTGTTAGGGGGAAAGGGGACAAGGGGCCTGCTTGCACTGGGCATGTGCCATCTAAAAGAGCAAGTTCAGAATTAGCGTTTTATACTTGGAAAATAAGATAAATAGTATTTTTAATTTACTTGACTACTATAAGTAAGCAAAACACAGATTAAATTCTTTTTTTCTTTTCTTTCTTTCTTTTTTTTTTTTTTAGGTAATCTCTACCCCCAATGTGGGGATCAAACTCACGGCCCCATGATCATGGGTTGCATGCTCTACTGAGCCAGCCAGGCAGCCCACAGATTCAGTTCTTCATATCATATTTCTCAAGGAGGGTTGGGAAGCTTTAAAACTGGAAGTGTGAGAAGCCCATCCTTGCGCGTAGTAAGAGGACTATAAATTAAAATTCCAATGAAATAGTATTTCCACCTATTACATGGACAGAGAATAATGACAATAATAACCAACATTCCTGAGTGTTTGCTAAGAGCTGGGTACTATGCTAACTCATTTCATGCTTAATCAAAGCTCTCAGTAGGTACTGATGTTATCCCCAGTACAGAAGAGTAAACCAGGGCACAGAGGGGTTCAGTGACCTGTTCACGGTCATACAGCTAGAACGTGGCAGATCTAGAATATGTATGATAGTGTTATAAACTGAATGCTTGTGTCCCCCCCCAAATTCATATGTTGAGACCTAGTCCCCGGTGTGATGGTATTTGGAGGTGCGGCCTTTGGGAGGGGATTAGGTCGAGGGTGGAGCCCTCACGAGTGGGATCAGTGTTCTTATAAAAGAAAGCCCGCAGGTTCCTTCCCTCTTCCACTATGTGAGGACGCAGCAAGAAGACAGCTGTCTATGAACAAGGAAAGGGCCACCACCAGACACCGAATCTGCCAGCACCTTGATTTTGGGCTTCCCAGCCTCCAGAAGTATGAGAAATCAGTGTTCGTTGCTTGTAAAACACCCAGTTTATACCATTCTGTTATAGCATCCTGTGTGGACTAAGACAAATGGCAAGAATATAATCATCTTCGAGAAATTATGAAGTGAATAAAGCAAGGTACAAAAGAGTGTGGTTAGTATGCTACCATTTGTCTGAAAAACTGTGTATGTATATATGTGTATATGTATGTGTATATCCATATCTCTCTATGTATGTACGTATGTGCGCCCGTGTGTAGCTACGCGATAATTCTGACAGAATCCCTAAGAACCTGTCAACTGTGTTCGTCTCCCATGAGAAACCAAGTGGCTGGGGAAAGGGCTGTATCAGAGACTCAAATTTCCTTCTCTACTATCTTATGTCATTTGAATGTAAGCCACATGCTTGAAAATACCTATTGAAAAAGATACATACAAATGTATTTACTTTACCAACTGAAAGAAAACATTGCATATATGCATAATCCCACCTGTGATAAGGAAACGGTTCTCTCCATGAGTGTCTTGGTCCGCTTAAAGCCTGGGTCACTCTCCGCAAGGACATTCATGGTTTTCTTACCGATGAATTCCAGAGCATCAAGACCGCCGGTTAAGACGCTTTTACCCTGCCGATGAGATAATTGCATGAGATTGGTTTTTGCCTTTCGCTTCTCCACAGCGGTCAGCAACTCCTAGATGGCACCATTTGCAAATATTAAAATCAATATAAAGTCACAAGTTTTTCTCATCGGGGATTTAATATCCATTTCATCCTATTTTCTTTTCCTTGGAAGGGCATATGTCATATAATTTGTAGGACAAACGATATTATTTAAAAAGGGTGCTTAGCAAAAACCGAAGCATATTTGGGATGAATTTTGCTGGCTTTGTGTGTATGAACAGACATGTAATCTAAGACATAAAATTAATAGGTGATCCCATTACTGTTTTTGTTTGAAAGAATGTTAACCCAAGTAACAGAATTACGTGGAACAGTCTATTAAAATGTCAAATACTCTGGCCAATTTAGTGAATTCTTTAATCTAGGGCCTTGGAGTGTAGGACCCTCCGGCTGTGTCAGATGGCTCTGGCATACTTTCACAAACTACTAATAACCGCCTATAATTAGTATATTCATGAAATAAGACAGGTTGATTTCCATAGACCACTGGCTCTAGAAACTGTTCTATCATACAGTTACCCTTCTGCAAATCCTCTTGTCAACCATTGCTTTTCTTTAAAAAGATTAAAACAACCAAGCTTTACTCACATAAACTGTTCATATAAATAGAACTGCTCACATGTCTTTGCCAGTTCTGTACACTCCCACGCCACAACTTCAGTTATACTACGCATACACCTGTGTTTTTTCCACCTCACATGAATTTATATACATTATATTTTTGTATTATATTATTGCCTATATACATTTCCTAATCTTCTTAATTATTGCTTCATTAGCAGTATTAGACTTCACTGACTATACTTCAGTCGTCATTTCCATCTTGGACATTTAGACTTGTTTTCAGATTTGGGAGCCCATCAACAGTCACGCTATAAAACAGAATTTAACACACACATATTGTGGAAGGACTACGGGATATCAGCAATTTATATTTTTACCTAATGTGGTTTATTTTCTTTTAACATCCTATGAGGGATTACTCTGGTAAAGCATCAAATGGGAGAAAGAAGGACATAGGGACTTCGATTAAGGGCAGATCTGATGGGAGCACCTGGAGCTCTGGAAAAGAAAGTACCAGAAGGTAGAAGCGAACACAGACCGGGAATGAGGGTGCTGAAGACAAACTCGGAGTGCCCTGCATAGTCGCTCAGGGAGACAAGGAACCCGAGTCTCATAACCAGGGCTACCGAAGGACCTCCTCCCCATCCCCGACCTAGCCACCCCTCACTGTAGACATACTGGTACTGCTATCTGACTCCAAAAACACATTTGTTGCTTCCCGTTCACCCTACTTAGTCTACAGGGCCTCAAGTCACCAAGAGAAGAGCCGGCATTTTCTAATTCTGCCATGCCCGGACCCCAAGGTCTAGGTCACCTTCTCTTCTTCCCACATTGCATTGTACTTGCCTGTGGAGTTGTCTGTCTCTGTTTTCCAGAATGTTGTGCCCTCTTGTTTGTCAGCATCTGCCCAGCATTTAGCATAACTCTTGGCACATAGTGAGGGCTGATGACCTTTTTTTTTTTTTAATGAATGAATGAATAAGTTGGATAGCAACTATATTTCTAGAAAACTAGTTGGCTAGTTTCACACGGTAGAAAATAAACCTTTTCTTCATGTCACTGAAGACCAGCTACTTGTGTCATCTCAGTGGAGGGCCTCCCTCTTTTCTCATTATTCATCGATGTTTTGTTGCCAATTCCATACTCGTTTAGGAGGCAGGCAGGGGTCTGGGCGGGGGGAGTAAACTTAAGGTTATTTAAGGAAGGGGGAGAGTAGGAATTGGAAGGTAGGGATGGGGGAAGAATGTTGGTCTTAGCTATCTGGAAACACTTCAGAAACATCTCGGGATGTTGTTCCCAATTCCCTACCAGGGTTTTTTTGCCTTTTTTTTTTTTTTAATTTGAATGGCTTTATCATTTTCAAACTGAAGTTTAAGAAACACAGACCATCTAGGAAAAACAGCTGTCTCAGCTCTAAGAAAGAGCCCTTTCTCCTCCCCCAGCCAGAGGCTGTCCTTGCAGCTGTTGGAAAGGACACTGTTACATTAGACTGAAAATATTCCTTCTAAGCAGCTCTTTTCTTTTAAACATAAAATATATCTTTTTTGCCTTTATTATTCTGGTGCCAAGGTTACACCTACTCTGTAGGAGAAAGCATAACAAAATCATAATCCAAAGTTAAGAGCAAGGCCATCTTTTCTCTGATGTATCTAGGTCACTAGTAAATACAGATATCAAGGCGGCGCTGGGAGACGCAGGGGAAACAGAGAAGCAGCTAACGACTCACTGTGTTTTGAACCACGTTGCTGATGGTTGACAGCATGCCCCGAGACCCAGATGCAGGAGAAGTGGATGGGCTTTCTGCGGGGCTCTGATCTGTGGCCACATCTGCTAGTAAGGAGAAGAACATCCTCTTAGAGTTCATTCTGCTGATCCAAACTTGGAAATCTTCCATTTGTGCACATAATGCACTACGGCCCAAGTCCAAAAAGCTCCCAAGTAAATACATCACTCACTGTGAGAGGCTCCATTTTCAGCATCAGGTTGGGCCCCTTCAGGAGAGCTGGAATTTACACTATGAATCCGCAGGGTGGCCCCTGCTTTTTCCTTGACTGCTGTCAATCCATGACCTGTCAGGAAATAAAAACATGGTTCACGAATACAACAGAAACCCCTGGTCTGCCAATTCAACAGTGCACGTTCCAGAGCTTTCGTAAGCTGTAGGTGGATACCCTGGGTATAGGAGACTGCGGTGGTTCGCAGCGTGGACGTATCCTCTTTACTCTTTTCTAAACTCCTCAAAACAGGCATGCATCATCCACTTTTGGATTCCTTGCAGGCCTAGCCCGTCATAGACACTCAATTCATACTTGTTGAATTGAAATCCGGTGAGGCTCATGACGCTTTCTCAAAGGGTCCGCCACGCTCTCGGTGTGGAGAGTGCAAGGTCTGCAGCTGACAGGTCAAAACTGAAAGGCAAATCGGTGAGGAAACCAGGAGGGGCACCCAGTGGCTCTGACAGTTGTCCTAAGCAGTAACAGGACAGAAGCTCTACCGGCAGCCAGCCAGGATGAAGGACCCTGGCTCTACCCCACGTGAGCAGGGCCCACATCTTCACATTCTCCGCAGCCCAGCACAGGGCGCATTCGGTAAGTACTGGTAAGCGTAGAGCTGACCTCCTCATCCCAGCACCCCTGCCATGCACACAAACCAACCCCCTGGCCTGGCAGCAAAATAGTCTTGTCTACATTTTATTCTGGAGCAATTTATTTTCTCCTCAGAGGCCCCCATGATGTGCTATAGTTTTTCTCAAGTTCCCAAACTGAACACAGAAATGAATAGTCTGCTGAGAGTCCTAAGTGGCTGCTTGAGTTCTTGAAGGAGAAATAGCCCGGCATGCCTTTGCTCCAGCACTCACCTCCCCCTGAGCCCGCAGGGAGAAAGGGAAAGATTTCACTAGGAACCTGAGCAACGTCAGGTTTTTAAAACCCAAGACAGCAGCAATATTAATATGTGCGGAAAAAGTCCCAAATCATGGCAGGATTTGAGAACCAAAGAGAAGCACCTACCCTTAGAAAGCACTGTCAGAATGACCCATTATTCCTCTCCTGAATAAGAGAAAGACAGAGATGAATCCCAAACCCAAATAACAGTATTTTATCAGTTGTAACTTTATTTATCAGAGTGATCTTCACACAATCAGGGCACTGATATTTACCAGAGGACTAATTAAATCCAGTGGAAATCACCTGTCATTATACACGATCTAGAAAACAGGGAAACTTAAGAAACATTTACAATGTTTATAACATTAATTTCATACAGAAATATGTCTACATCCACGTGCAGCTCATTAGATATCGTTCAAACTTATTATTGAGTTACTTGGAAGAAAACATGCCCGTAACTGTTAAAATTAAGGCTGAAATTCATTCTCTCTATCCTCCAGTAAATTCCAAGCATTTTAGTGGAAAATTGGAGTTTCAGGAGCACACTGAAGTTATAGGATATCATTGAACTTATTTACATACCAAGTCCATATTCCTTGCCATATTTTAAAAACATATATTCTCCAAAAGGAAATAATGTACACCCAAACCACAGTCATGATTCTCATTGAGATTTCTGAGGGCTTAACATAAAGACATAAATGAGCTGGAGAAGGCTGGGAGGCATCTGCTACAACTTCTCTGTGAGAGCCATACAAGAAAGATGATTCCACGTCCCTCATGCAGGGTTCAGTGAAGCTCACTGTCATCTCCTTTACCTTCTTTACCCCTTCCATGTGAGGGCCACGCCTGATTCATTTCCTGGGGAAAAATGGCTTCATGCCATCTCAGAACACAAATGATTAGGGGTATGTCTGCAGTAACTGCCTCTAGAAAAGTTACTTTGTTTCTGGAAGGAAATAACCATGTTTGTGTTCATATAAATGGGTTGTACCTGTTTAGTACATATGATACTATGCTGCTACTCCAGCCTCTCTCTCTCTCTCTCTCTCTCTCTCTCACACACACACACAGCTTTACTGAGGTGTAACTGATATACAAAAAAAATTGTACACATTTAAGTTTGCTCCAACTTATTTCTTGCCGAACAATTCTCTCTTCTGAATTCTTCTGTTAGTGCAAGTACATCTTTTCCGCATCCTACTAGAAGAGACAGCTATGGCTCTTCACAGATATGGTTTAGACAATGCCACACCCTCCTTTGAAGACTAACTTCTAAAACTTTACTTAGTGTGACATCTAGTGCCAGACCAAGGAAGTAATAATATGGAGTCACTGTTGCCTTTTGACTGTGAGTGATTCATTCTCCGAGATACTGATTAGGTTTTACCAATAACAGAAAAAAAAAAAAAACACAAAACAACCCAACAAATACGAGTAATACTATAGTGTATAATTCATGGATTCTTTATACATCATCATGAACCCTAAGTATCCTCAAAGAAATGAAACTCCTCCAAATTCCTTGGCTCGAAATGTGGACTCTCCTCCATGGCTTGACTTGTTGCAGAGGAAACAGGTGAACATTGCAAAGAAGATAAGAATGTTGTACAAACGCTGTGTTAGTGTATCATTTTAAAGCAAATGCTAAATGACTGGCTGGTGTTTAATTTCTCCCCTATACTCTAGTGGGAAACATCCTAGACTGTGGAGTCAGGAGGCTTGTGGAGGAATCTGGGTTCCATCACTTATTAGCTGTGATCTGCGCGAGTTACTCAACCCGAGTGTCTACTGTTGTGTCTTCTCTGAAAGGAGGATTGTAACATCTATGTCCCAGGGTTCTACAAGGTCACTAAGGAGAAATATGTGAAACCCTTGGTCCTGGCCAACGTTTTTTGAACACTTACTGTGTCCCAGGCACTGGACTAAATATTTTTAGTCTAGTAAATTATCTCATTTAGTCTTCTCATTATGAGGTAAGGGATATTATCATTCCCATTTCACAATGGAGAAAACGGAGACCTGGTGACATGAAAGCATTTGCCCAACGTCCCAAAGCCAATAAGGGGCAGAGGCAGGATTCGAACCCAGTCCTAACTCTAGAACTTACACACTTAGTCACAATGTTATATTTAGAAAGTTTTATATGCCATTTACAGTTGATTAAATGTCACGTTAGTCCCATTTCTATAACTGCCTAGAAATCATATCGTTTATCAGGGCTTTCTTATTTTTAAAACACTGGCTTAGGCTAAAATGACTTACCTTACCTTGACCAGACAGCAAGGTGAAGGTCACCCCTGGAATGGAACCTTCCTCTAATCCTGCCCCTTTCAGCCAGGTCTTGGGTTGGCATAATGTGATGTTTTTAGGGTCATCTCCATGCTGTGCACAGATCCTAAGGCACTGTGTGGTGTTATCTTATACACCCAGTTTAATTTTTCTTTTCTCAAAAAGCACTGTGATATCACCAAGCCATTATCTTGTGAGTTCCACCAAGATCAAAACCCAAGATCGAAACAAATTAAAAAATAATTTATTGGTGGTGGGAGGGTCTCTCTGGCCAAGCGGTCACTTCAGGAAGCAAGAGCAGTTCTCTGCATCACCCCGGATGACTGGCGAGCGCTAGGAGTTCTTTCTACTGGGCGCATACAGTAAATCACCGGTAAGTAGGGCACCAGCTAACTCACTCACAGGGCTCCCTCGCCACTTTAATTTTTATTTTTTAATTTTTAAAAAATTTTTATTTTTAAATTTAAATTCAATTAATTAACATATCATGTATTATTGGTTTCAGAGGTAGAGGTCAACGATTCATCAGTCTTATGTAATACCCAGTGCTCATTACATCACATGTCCTCCTTAATGTCCATCACCCAGTTATCCCATCCCCCACACGTCCCTCCAGCAACCCTCAGTTTGTTTCCTATGATTAAGAGTCTTATGGTTTGTCTCCCTCTCTAATTTTGTCTTGTTTTATTTTTTCCTCTTTCCCTGTGATCCTCTGTTTTGTTTCTTAAATTCCACATATGACTGAGATCATATAATTGTCTTCCTCTGATTGACTTATTTCACTTAGCATAATACCCTCTAGTTCCATCCACATCGTGGCAAATGCTTTAATTTTTAATATAATGTTTCCTTCTTTTCTGTTTCTTTATTTTTCTTTTAAAAATTAATATATAAAAAAGAAACTAAAAAAATCTCATAATCTCACTTTCCTATCTGGTTCATTTTTATTTTTATTTATTTTATTTTATTTTTAAAAAAGATTTTATCCATTTATTGACAGAGAGACAGAGAGAGAGAGAGACACACACACACACACACACAGTGCAAGTGCGGGGGGTGGTAGGGGCAGAGGGAGAGGGAGAGAGAATCCCAAATAGACTGCAGGCTGAGCATGGAGACTGAGCGGGGCTCAATCCCACAACCCTGAGATCAGGACCTGAGCCGAAATCAAGAGTCCAACACTTAACGGACTGAGCCACCCAAGCGCCCCTCTGGTTGATTTTTAAAACAAAAACATTTATAATATTACCAAATTCAAAGAGTTTAGGAACACAGCCAACAGTGTGGACCAGCCTCTTTCTCCCTAGTCAGCTCGTACTGACTTACTAACGATAGGCAATAGAGTCTATGAACTTATAAGGATCTATGGAATTTTCTTTTTTTTTTAGTAGGCTCCACACCCACTGTGGAGCCCAACGCAGGGCTTGCACTCACAACCCTAAGATCAAGACCTGAGCTGATATCAAGAGTCAAACACTCAACATGCTGAGCCACCCAGGCACCCCCTATGGAAATATTTAAGGCTGAAAAAAAATACTGCTTCTAAAAGAGAAAAAGGAAAATTTGCAAATTGGAAATAGAAATTAATATTTAAATATATTCAAAATGTGATATCAGGTCAACTGGCCAAATGAATTCAACTCTTACACAGTTATACGTAAATTACATATTTAATGAGGCACGTGGCTACGTTTCATTACGTTTGCTGTGATATAAGAAGGACTTCAAAGGGAAAAGTGCTTGGCGCTCTTAAAAGACTCTAAGTGACTCTGCCTTCCTCCCCACCCCCACCCCCCACTTCCCTCAAAAGATAACAGCTCTTATTTGTTTCTTGTGCTTCCTTTCATAAAGAATTTTTAAAAAGCATATACATACGTATAAGAGTTTTGGACCTGGCCTCTTCCACTTCAAAATATACAGTGAAGGTCTCAGCACGTGCAGGTGGTGGTGGGGGCTGTGCATTAATGACTCTAAAGAGTCATCCTGACCCTCCCCCACCCCCCGCCAGCTCCCTGGGGGCTGCCGGAGTCTCAGACACAACTGTATTCAGCTTCTCCCATGGCCCAGTTCTGCTCCCCAGTCATTTACTCCTCTGCAAGGCTTCCTCCTGAGAGCACTTCACAGAGAGAGACTCCCACACCCTAATCTCTGCTGTGCCTCTCCCGGGCATCCGATCTAGAACACTGATCCGCTCCATTCTTTTTAATGGTTGCATAAATTATTCTTCCAAACGGCTCCATCCCATCTTAACATTCTCTGTGCGTGGACACTTGCGGTGTTTCAAGGTGAACTCCCTCACCCTCCTTCAGGTCTTCGCTCAAACGTCACTTCCCCAAGGCCTATCCCTTGCCACCATTCTAAAATCTTAACCTGGACTCCTGACTCCACTTTTGATTTTCAGACACTTACCACTGTCTAGCCCTCTTTATCATTTTCTTTTTCACTGTATGTATTGTTTATTATCTGTCTCCTTCTACTGTATGTAAGCCCTACTAGGACAAGGGTCTTTGTGTCATTTGCTCGCTGCCTTATCTCAAGTGCCTAGAATAGCGTCTGGCACAGTAAGTATTTGCTGAGTGAACTCGACATTGAACATCTTTATATATATTACTGACTTTTTGCAAAGGATCAACAGAACTGCTGGGCTAGAAGGCACGTGCATTTCACATTTGATAGATAGTGCTACTGCTCTTCTGAAAGCTGCATCGGTTTGTGCTCTGGGTGAGTTTTGAGAAATACAATAGTTTAGACATATTTGCTGCATCTCAGACTTCTATCAAGGAATTCAAGAGAGTATAAAAAGTTGTGAGTAGTTGTTTACAAAAACCCACAGATGATGTTGCTTCTCGTTAGTGCAGCGAGAAGAGGAGCCATTCAATCTTCCTTCTGGAAAAGTCTTCCTTCTCCATCATGAAGGTTGGTGTCCACTCTGTAATCAGATACTCACTTCCTTTTAGGTTCAAAACTGACAAATGTCTCTGAACTGACAGCGTATGCCTGGCCATCAGACAGAGAGATTCATTAACTCCTGGGCCTTATTCCTGGATTGTAAATGATCGAGAACGAACTCCATGCACCGACCTATAACCCTATATCTTGTGTATGGATGATCCTGGAGAATTTTCACATCATCAGCGATGTCACCTTCAAAAATGAACCCATGTGATATCGATAGTGATTTACCCACTTAAGAGTTCTCACTCTAGTATGATTTTGACAAGTCTGCCAGTCTCTGGAATAAACGCTGTCATTATTTCTGACAGTGCTGGTAGAAGGGTTTCATTAACATGTGCAGAAGGGAAAAACTGTGTGACTTGGGAGAGGGTGGGAAAGGGGAGCAATGGTAATTTTGAAAAGGTAAATATACACATCAGATACACCTCTCCCCTACACAGGTAGTCCAGTACAGGGTGTTTAGACTTAGAAAACTGTCAAAACTAGAATTTTAAAAAAAGACTAAACATTTAGGGCTTTTGTAATATCTAGAAATAAACTGCTCTATTCTGCTACAGAATCTGTATGTTGGTATATTTGTATATGCCGGCTTTTGCTGTCGACTTTCATCGTGATTGTCAATTTATCATTTTGCTTAGCAATATAGTCTAGGAAAAGGTCAGGTCTCTAAGATGCTGGTGGGAAATCATATCTGGTTCTCACAGCATCACCTTGAAATGATTATCAAAATAATTATTTTTTTTATACTTTTCCTTTCCCATTCTGGTTTCTGCCTGATCTTAAATAATAACCATTTCAATTTCATTTTATGAACTTCCCCAAAGGCAGGGGCAGCAGGTGATCAAGTTTTCTTAGAACGTGATGACAGTGTAGGTGTGGAGGAAGCTAATGCAAGAGTTACAGTCTCTCCAAAAATAGCTGTTGGCTGGGGACTTGATGTCATATATGCAGTGGGGAGGTCACTTTTTCCCGTTTTCCCTTAACCGTGGGGTCAACGTAGTGAGGCAAAAAGACAAAATATAAAAATACAGAGTGGCGAAAGATCGATCAGTTTTTTGTATTTTCCCTTTTAGCACAGGGCTTATAAATATCTTTCTCCTTCTGTATATAGCCACAGACTATGGAATCATCATGTTATGGAAATTGGAAGGAATCTTGGAATTTCTCAAGTTCCCCCACCCACACTTTTCCAAATAAGGAATCTGTGTCTGCAAGAGGTTAGGTGCATGGTGTTGCTAGTTAGTGACCCTCCTCTGTGACTGCATGTTAGTAGCAGTGAGGACCAGGGCTCAGGTCTGTATGACTCCTGTTCCAGTGCTCTTTCCAAGAGAGAACTACCTTCCAAATGGTTAAGTTCTCCAAGCGCTCTCCTGCTAACTCCGCACAGTTCAGACTGCAGTTTTTCAACAAGTGTAAGAAGTATTGGTTTCTATTTCTAGTGCTCAATTGACAGCTCTGTGTTTTGTTACCGGCTAGGTGTTTTGCACTTCTGTCTGCAACTGGAATTACCCTGGGGGTAACATGGGGTTTCTGAGCAGGAATCAATTGCAATGGAATACATGGTTACTTTGTTTCTTTACTTTCCACAGGCAATTGATAAACCTTCAAGAGCTTATCTACTGCTGTAGAGTGCTCTGTTTCTCACTATGTTTCTTTGCCCTGTGATGATAACCTCTTAGCGCTGCAAAGTCTTGGGCGGATGTTCTAGCTGTACATCAGAAGCTGTGCCCGGCTTGCTTCTCTCCATCCCTAGGTAGCAGCTCGATATGGACGACAACCCAGGATGGCACCCAGAACTTTGTAAACCCCATTCCAACCCTCTGTTTCAGGTTCTGAGCCTGGCTATGGCACCTCTCCATTTGTGGGACGCCTGGGATCCCTATTATCTTTTGGGAGTCAAACTCCCAACCACCACCAAGGTTTCCAGCCTTGGAACCCATCACTGCAGCCTCCCCTTACGCTTCTAGCTTTAGTTCTCTCTCTTGTCCACAGAGAGACCCTCACCCAGTTTTAAAGCATGTATTGCTGTTATTTTAGCTACTATTGCTACAGAACGTCACACGTCTTGACCAGAAATCTCCAAAATAATGCCTCAGGAACAACTTAGGGCTGGTATTCGGGGTTATTGCTTTTGCATTCGTTGGGGTTGTGATGACCAGTGGTGAGGAACAAGTTTCGGCTCTACTTTTCTAAAGATAGCTCCAATCTGTCTAATAGGGTTCTTAGAATCAGCATCCACATTTCAAAATTTCTTTGAGCTCCCTCATGTGCCCTTTGGACACTGTGGGTGCAAATAAGAGAAAAATGCCAAGATTTAAATGCTTCTAAAAATTCCAGCATGTAGCTAGAGCCGTAAAAAGGAATATGTTTCTGGACTTGGGGGGGTCACTGAGGAGGACCTCAAACAGAAGAACGAAGTGTGGCAGGTAGTTTTGAGAGAATGCCCCCCAGAATACACACCCAGGGTAATCCCTTCCCCTCTGAGCATGGGCAGGACTGTGAAAATGATGGGGTTTCACTCCCATGATTAGGGAACATTATATGGCAAAGGTGAAGGGATTTTTCAGTTATAATTAAGGTCCTTAGTCTGTTGAATTTGAGTTCGTCAAAGAAGATCACCCTGGGGGGGGGGGGGCTGATTTATCAGGTCAACCTTTAAAAGGGATGAGGCCTTTCCTGAAGGGAGAGAGCTGAAGCATGGCTGAGATCATCTTGTCAGCTGTGAAGAAGCTGCCTGGAGGAGCTGCCAGTGACCCCCGGCCAATAACCAGCAAGAAAATGGGGGTGTCAACCCTACAACCTCAAGGAATTGGATTTTGCCAACTTGAATAAACTTAGAAGGTGACCCCGGATATCATACAAGAACACAGCCGGCTGACACCCTCATTTCAGCCTGGTAAGTCACTTAGCAGAGAACCCAGCTATCCCCTACCTGAACTCCTGACCCATGGAAACGGAGATAGTCAATGTCTATCATTGTAAGCCTCTAAATTTGTGGTAATTTGTTACACAGCGAGAGCAACGAATCCCGGAGGTTGTACCGGACTTCCTGCTGATATTTTATGGGGTGATGTGCAAATGTCATACAATCTCAGAAACACTCTATGTGTGCCAACCATAGGGAAAGTGGCCCAGTGACAGGCACAGTGATCCTGCTGGTCCACGACAGTTCTCTTTCTAGGCTTTTCTGGATCAATTACTGCACAAAGCCAGGGGAGCACCACCAGACATTTTAAGTGTTTGCAACATTAGCAAGATCCAGCATTTCTCATCTTCATGGTGCCATAGACCCAGGGAAACTTCAGGGGTAACGGCAAACACAAGCACTGGCCATAGATTAACACACCGACTTCAGATCAAGTTAGATGAGTGCCCCCCCCCCCCCCCCGGTATGCGGTAGGACCTGCCACTGGAATCACATCCTGCTTCTAAGCAGTAAAGCCAACATCATCTCCTGGTTACACTTGAACCAGGTAACAAAACCCAGAGGCTGTGGAAGGCAGTCCACGGACCACGGCCACACCAGGCTCTCTCTGTGCAAAGGTCAGATTACAACAGGACACCTGAGAAGATAACGGAGGGTAATCTAACAGGCAAGCTGTCAGTTGGTGGATGGAAAACTCTGTAAGGATCCAGTGAAGCTCAAAGTCAAATGGTTAGGTGTAGCCGCTGACTGATGAGAAAGAGCAGCAAACCATGAGCTGGTGGCAGACCAGGCCCAGCTAGGGGCTCCTGTAAGTGTACCCAAAACACCTGACCTGCGACCCCCAGGACCGGTGAGTTCAGTGTTTACTGTGGAAGGAACTTACACTTAAATTTTTAATGAGAAAGTAAATCCTTTGTCTATAATAGAGCCTTTCAAAGCACCAAATTCATTATAAGCCAGGGCATTTCTGGACACCCTTATTACTCCTGGAAGCATCCAGAATGCTTCATGTTTTATGACATAAACCACGAGGAGAGCTGTATAATTTGGTAACCATGTTATTTACCGTTCCATGACTCAATCAAATGTCAAACACTTTTGGATTCGACAGTTTTAGGGTCAGAGAGCATATCACTCCTACGTGCTGTTGGCGTTCAGATCCATGGGAGAGCCCCGAAGAGCTCAGGTGTTTCCCTCAGGAAGCAGGACGCCCCCAAGGCACCTGTCTTCACTTTCTTGAAGACACTCTGTCCTGTTCAGAACACAAAACAGGCCCCTCTCCTGTACCTTGGCTGATTTTGCCATCGGCATAGGTAGTATCCACAGCACACCTGGCCCCTTCAATTAGCAACAGGAAATATCTGCCGTCCAGCATCTCCCCAAAGGTCAAAATTTAACTGACCACCATCTCCCTCTTGCCAGAGCGCCCCAACATTCCAGATACGAAACAGAGGAATGCGGTCTACCCATTCTTGCAGGCAGTTAAAATTCCACCTAATTAGATGTCTGGCCCTTAAACTGTGACCATGGTCCGTTGGAGTGGGACAAAGGACCTGCAGCCTCCATATCCCTCCTGCTTTTAGGAGTAACAGCCTTGGACTACGCCTTGAGGACTCCTGACTTAGATGACCTGAAAGCTATGTTACCTACTTCCCCTGTCCTGCCCTTCGCTCTCCACCTTCAGGATGAAATGCCTTTGCTAAATCAGCTTAGACACCTTGACGTTATACCTTCAGCTGTCACAAAGAATGCCCAAGAGAAATGGTCACACAAAGAGTATTGTGACAAACCTGTACCGATGAAGACATTGTCCATTAGATTTTCTCTTTGTATATACAGAGCCAATACAAGAAATGTCTTCAGAAATTTAACACCAGGAAAAGAAATTTATCTAGATAAACTAAGTTTTGGTTTATATTCCATGAAAATTTGATAATCTACTGGCAGCCAAGAAGCTCAGAGTCAAGGTCAATGCTCAATTACAGTAACTCTACCAGCCTTGGGATATATATTCTATATCCTTCATACCTGCACATTGTATTGAAATACCTCAAATCTTTTCGGGGAGTAGGTTAGTCGTATATTTTAAAATGTTCAGGTGGGAGGAAAAGTACAAAACTTCAAGAATATAAGACCCCAAATCTTATATTTTAAGATGCAATATAATATAGTGGTTAAACCTATACTACTTAGTTCAAATCTCAACCCAGCTACTTCTTACTTTGGACAAGGTCTTAGCCTCTCTGTGATTCACCTTCTTTATCTCTAAAATGGAGAAAACAAAAACACCTCTTTCTAGGGTTATTTTGAGGAATAAATGTATCAATATACATGAAGCACTTAGAACAGCAAGCATGAAAAATGATTTGCTCTTATTATCTTGCAGGCTACTGGAAACCTCTATCGGTACTGGTATGATCAAAATGTCAAATGCTATTATTAGGCTTCTGAACTTTATCCATTCAAATGCAACATATAATTCTTACCTACTGTAGCAGATGCCGATGAGAGCAGAGATTTGCCCCAGGAGCCCCAGCCCGCCCATCTCCCTCCGCGTGAAGGTGAATCCACAGCCTGTAGAAAAACAGGTTAGCAGAAGGTTAGCAATTCAGTATATGCAGGAATGAAAAAATACCCATTGGTTTGAACAAAACAAAAAGCTTTTAAAAAACAATCACCAGTAACCATATCTCCCTGGCTTAAAGCTCATAAGGGCCGTAAAAGAACACACCTACCCACATTTCAATGTGTACTTTGGAACAAAATTGATTAGTAGTGATGCTGGCTTCTGCGGGCTAGCCTTGAAGTGAGAGGAAGGGAGTTTGATGTTGACAAAGACCCAAATGTCCTCTTGTCTGGAAGACAGGGACAAGGGCTATAGGGGGGAAAACATTTAATACATTAGGGCACAAAGTGATTTGAAAAAGTTCAAAACTCCGGCAACTTTAACATAGCTAAACAAATGTTCTCTTCTAGGTAGAGGTAACTTTCAAATGTCTGGGGTGATAGGGAGCTCTGATGGATGACAGGCGAAGTGACTAGAAAAGCACCAGTAAGCCTAGGGATGGGTAGCAGCAACAGGTAGCCTTTTGAGGTAGACATCTTTCTTTCTTTCTTTCTTTCTTTCTTTCTTTCTTTCTTTCTTTCTTTCTTTCTTTCTTTCTTTCTTTCTTTTCTTTCTTTCTCTTTCTTTCTTTCTCTTTCTTTCTTTCTCTCTCTCTCTCTTTCTCTTTCTTTCTTTCTTTCCTTCTTTCCTTCCTTCCTTCCTTCCTTCCTTCCTTCCTTCCTTCCTTCCGACTTATTTATTTATTTTGAGAGAGGGGGAGAAAGACGGGGGCGGGGGTGGGGGAAGAGCAGAGGGATAGAAAATCTTAAACAGACTCCATGCTGAGTGCGGAGCCCGACACTGGGCTCGATCTCACAACCCTGAGATCATGACCCGAGCCGAAATCAGGAGTTGGATGCTGAACCTACTGAGCCACCCAAGCGCCCCAAGGCAGAGCCTTTCAAGGTATCTTTCACTGTCCCTGGGCTCTATGGATTCAAATTCTTCTGCCTAAGTATTTGGATTGAGATTGAGAGACTCTGGTTCAGCTTGAGCTGGCCACTTGAATAGAAGATGAAAACTCAGGCAATGTAGGGTGACCATGTTCCATCCCGCATGCCAACCAAGGATTAAGAGAAATCAGAGTGAGCATAATGAAGGAGATATGTTCAGAAAAGCTGTCGAATCCTGAAAGCTTCTCAGCCCCTCGTTCCTGTCCCTCCTCAAGACCCGATTACATCCTTGGGTTTCATGAGATTCCTGCATAGTCAATGAGTCTGTTCCTTTTTTAAATGTTTTGTTCACTGATGTATCCCCAGAGCCTAGAAGAGTACATGGCATGTAAGAAGAGATTAACACATTTATTTGTTGAATAAATGACTGAAATTCACCTCTTTTCTTAAGTAATGTAATAGTTTCCATTACTTGCAACCAAGGAGCCCTGACTTAGTTAGTGGAACTACAGCTTTTCCTTATTATCTAGGAATACATTCTAGAAAATGAGGCAAGAATACATTAGGAGTAATACATTAAGTGCTGGAGAATCACAGCTCTTTCTTCCAAAAAGAAGAAGAAAGAAGAAAGAAGAAAGAAGAAAGAAGAAGAAGAAGAAGAAGAAGAAGAAGAAGAAGAAGAAGTAGTAGTTCAGTGAAATATTCCTACAGAGTTTGTAGCTTCTATGACTTTTGACCCAAGGCTGGTGCATCGGTCAGCCCCCTTCCCTTCTCCCTGCTGCCGTCTACCTTCGCAGATGGGGGTGGTCATGTCAAACGGTTTGGATCAATGAGACACAAATGGGAAGGCTTTTGCTTTCATGATAAACTACACACTTAGGGCAGGTGCCAATGCTTCCCACCATCCTCTTTGTCTGCCCTGAGTGTGAATACGATGCTTGAAACTGAAGCAGCCATTTTTGCGGCCACGGTGGAAAGGCCGGGGAATCAGAGTCGCTGGTCCTGGTACTGTTGAGCTACTACACCAATGTGAGTAGTTGACTGCCTTCATTCTTTCTGTTAAGTGGGGAAAAAATAAGTTGCTATTTGGTCAGATACTCTCTGTTGGATTTTAGTTATTTGTACCCAAATGCATTCTTAACTGATTCACCTAGTAAATATCGAACGCCATCCAACAGTGTAGAATATTGGTCAAGAGAAAAGGTTATGGAATTAAAGTGCTTGGGATGGACTCCAGGCTCTGCCATTTTGGGCAAGTTATTCAAGTCTTTGGAGCCATCATTTACTCACTACAAAATGAGGTATGGTAGTATAAGAACGGTCAGTATAAGAACCAATAACCTCACAGGGTTATTGTGAATGTTAAAAGAAATAATTCATATAAAGCTTTGAGCATAGTGCCGGGCACATAATACTCCACCCATGTTAACTAGTAATAATTAATAAGAATAACAATAATAATAATAAACAACTATATTTTTCACACTAAGAAGCAAAAAGCTTTGAAAGTTGGCTGACATTTATTTCTGTCTGGGAACAATGAAGAGCTTGTTAACATGAATGGAAATACTCATGATTCATGACTGTCTGCTTTCACTTTTGGTGTCTACACTGATTTACTTCACCTCTGCAATGGAAGCCAGTGGCAATTTTATACCATCATGAAGACACAGGTAAGTTGGTGATTAATATCATTCTTTCACAGGACAAATCACTACCTATGTGATTAGGCAGAGTTAATACACTTAGGGGTGACAGCTTCCGACTCAAATTTATAATACTTAATATGCTCTGACAGCTGGTAATTGACTAGCAAATGAAAATAAATGTTAAATGAGTCTAGAACTTTTTGCAATATAAATGACTACTTCAATTGCTTTATTAATAAAGCTCCTTTGACATTGAGCTGTGACCTCGTGATCAGCTACAAAGAATATTTGTTATCAATGGCAAATACTCAAATGACTAAATGTGCACATTTAATATAAAAACCATATAAACTAACTGTTCAACATGAATTCTCCTCTTGAGTATTGCCTCCGCTTTAAATGGCTTTAATGTTACACACTTATGAGTCTATAAAGTAGGCCGCATGGATCTACTCAGATCTTTCATTATCAAATATGGCTATTTTAAAATGTTTTTTCTCATCCTCATCCCATGGAACCCCTGCCTTCTTGAATAGACAGCTTCACATACGAATTTGCAGAGAAAACAGAGGCCACCAGATGGGAACTCTCTTAACTTCCTGCCCCTCCTCATAAACTCTCAGAAGAATGTCCTCATCTCATAAGAGCAAATCAGACTTGACTGGATCAAGAGGGCTATCCAAAACTCAACTGAAGATCATCTGAACATCTGTGTGGTCCTAAGAACATGAAGAATGCAGGATTCCATCAAGTTCAAAGTTCTTTAAATAGAAAAGATATGTACACATCTGGTGTCCCATTCAAAGATCTTTATCATTAAATGGAAAATACATTATTTTAGGCTATAAAATTTACATGTATCATTAGATAGAAAAAATATACAAATGTTAGAATTCCATTAAATTTTAAGGCCTTTAACATTTATTTTTATTATTATTTTTTAAAGATTTTATTTATTTGTTTGGCAGAGAGAACACAAGCAGGGGGAGCCTAGGCAGAGGGAGAAGCAGGCTCCCCGCTGAGCAGGGAGTCCAATGAGGGGCTCGATCCCAAGACCCCAGGATCATGACCTGAGCCGAAGGCAGATGCTTAATTGACTGATGCACCCAGGCGCCCCATGAAGGCCTTTAACATTTAGATGGAAACATAGGTACCTGTCGTAGAAGATCAAAGATCAACCTGGTTGTCCTATGTCCTTGAGTAGATCAAGAATCAGGTACTGTCCACAGCTCGCATCTGCGAGACCAAATCCTTTTTAAGTTTTGCTACTCTTGACATAGCTGCTCTAAAAAGGGACTCAGTGTGACGTTCGGGGAGATGGAAATTGCTCTGGATGCCTGCACTGCTGTCAAAATATTTGCTTGAAAATGGCCTTGGTTATTTCCAAGTAATTTTCTTCCTTGGTGAATATTTAAAATTAAATATAGAAAGGTTTAAAGCATCAACATCATGCTATTATTTTTTTTAAGATTTTATTTATTTTTTCGACAGAGATAGAGACAGCCAGCGAGAGAGGGAACACAAGCAGGGGGGGCGGTGGGAGAGGAAGAAGCAGGCTCATAGCGGAGGAGCCTGATGTAGGGCTCGATCCCATAACGCCGGGATCACGCCCTGAGCCGAAGGCAGACGCTCAACCGCTGTGCCACCCAGGTACCCCATGCTATTAATATTTTTATGCATATTTGTTCTTTTCTGCACTATTGTTTAATAAATTAGAGTGAAACTTAAAAAGAAACAATTTAAAGTGAATAATTGAATGATTAGACTTTTTTTTTTTTTAAGATTTTATTTATTTATTTGACAGAGAGAGAGAGAGAGAACATAAGCCAGGGGAGCGGCAGGCAGAGGGAAAGGGAGAAGCAGCCCCCAAACACAGCAGGGAGCCCGATGCAGGACTTGATCCCAGGATCCTGGACCCCAGCCTCATGGTCTGAGCCAAAGGCAGACGCTTAACCGACTGAGCCACCAAGGTGCCCCAAATGATCAGACTTCTGATTTTAAGTTGAAATCTTCCTAAGTTTATGCATGGTATTATAATATCTAATAAATCTTTAGGTCCATATCTATAATTTAATTTAATAGGTTTATAATACTTCCTATGCACTCAGCAAGGTTTTGAGTAGATAAATGAGGTGCTTAAAAAAGAAAACTGAATATATTACATTCATATAGACACAGTTTTAAAGTATTTGAACATTCTCAAGTTGGTAAAAAGGACCAACCATTCATCAAAAGTCCCTTGAAAGTGCCTGTTCAATTTTGCTAGACTTCCAAATAGAGTAAGATTTGTGAGATGACTATAAAGCCTAGAAGAGTCGCATTTTTGAATTTATAACCTTAATATATTGAACACTAATTGTTTAAACAAAATTAAAAGTCTGAGTAGTCCTTTTTATTTTTTAAAAAAAATTTATTTGAGAGAGAGAGAGAGGTGGGGGAGGGGCAGAGGGAAAGGGAGAGAGGGAGAGAATCTCCAGCAGACTCCCCACTGAGTGCGGAGGCCAACGTAGGGCTCGATCCCAGGACCCTAAGATCATAACTTGAGCTGAAATCAAGAGTCGGACACTCAACTGAGCCACGCAGGCACCCCATGAGTAGTCCTTTTTATGCACAAGCACACACTGGCCTACACCAAAAACCCATCGAAACACAAATCTAACTTAACTGCACCCCCACTCACGATTACCTCCTTCCCTTCTAGCATTACGGAAATGATGTCATCTTCTTAGTTACAATGATCACTTCCACCTGAACCCCACTGGACGTGGGTAGGTTGGTCTTCCTTCCTCTCCTGGCTTTTCAACCTTTCTCCACCTGCTATTTCCCACATTCAATCATGGACACGATTCCTCCACCTTAAAACGAACAAATGAAAATCAAAATGACAAAATGTTTCTTTCAAATCTATCTGGTGTCTGCTCTACTTCCCGCTTCTTCACCTCTTACAAGACGTGCCCACCATCCGCACCTGCCCCCTTCATTCCTCTACCTGCCACAGGACTCTCCCAAGGCTACCACGACTGCATGGAACCATTCTCGTCAATGTCACAGTGGCTTCCTTTAGTCACTTTATTTCGTGACCTTTCACTAGCATCTGCAGCTTAACCACTTCTCCATTCTTAAACTACTCTCTTCTCATGGCTTCCATGCCCTATCTTCTGACTCTTACTTTCTTGGCCCATCTTTTATTTTGATGATTTCAGTTTACTTTAGGAAGTTTCTAAATGCATATTGTGATATTATGAGGGGTGCTTAATTAAGCTACAATTCAAGAGTTTCCAGCATTCCAATAAAATATGCATAGTTCAGGGTGGTCAGCTGGCATCCTAATCAGGAAAGCCATCCTCCAGAGGCATGTATCATGAGCATTTCTATTATCTGTCACTTTATTAACACCTGATGCTTTGCTAGCTAGCATACTGAATTGCAAAAGTGGGTTTTAACTAGTAGACATAGTGAACTATTAACTAGCATTCTGAATACCTGAAAGGGGGTCTACACAGTGAGATTAAAGGTATTCAAGAGTTACAGATGGGTAAATTTATTTTAGAGCCTCTTTCTATCTTTTTATGAACAGGGCATAAAAAGGTTTTTTGCCTTGTGCTAAATGGGGTTCTATCCAGCTCTGAACTCTGGGGAATTCTAGTTTTTTGATTACAGCTCTAAAGGAAGAAAATCTGCCTCTAGAATTCTAGGCATTTGTCTTGAGTGAAACTCATTCACGGTGGTGGTCGAAGCACCCAAAAGGACAGAACAACGGGACATTCTCAAGCCTACATGAGAAACAGTTCTCGTGAACTGTTTTTAGTTTTCCGGTTAATTAATGTTCAATTTTAAAATGTCAGTGTGGTACAATGTGATTTGTGATTTGATTTCCCTTATAGAATGTGATGAAAAGATTGTGAAGAAAAGAGGTAACCCTCACCATCTCAACTTCTGGCTACCACAGCCTATCAAAAAGAATCCAAGAGCCAAACTGGCTTAGGGACAGGAACCTTCCAGGGCCAAGGCCTTGGCCTCTGTGCTTCTTTATTTACATATAACACTGGGGGCAATCTCACCCAGTCCCATTCCTTAAATAACATCCAAGTATTAATGGCTTCCAAATCTCTCTCCTGGGCTCCATGCTATTATAACCAACTGCCCACAAAATGCCCTCCTTTGGATGTCCCATGGCATGTTCAATACTGAACTCGCCATCTTCTCAATCTCACCCGATGCCCCAACTAGCTCTTTCTGTGTCCTGGTATTAGTAGTTCCCAAACACTGGTCCATAAGACTGACTACAAAAGTATCACCTAGGGGAATTTATTAAAAATACAGTCTTAGCTCCCACCGTGATCTTTTGAATAAGAATCTCAGTGTAGATCCTAGGAATCTGAATTTTTAACAATAACCCGAGGTTATTCCAATACACCACCAGATTTAGGAAGTAGTGCCCTAGATGGCCAAACTGCACCAGCATCCACCAAAGTCAAACACTGAGTGCCATCATGGGGAAGAGGCTTAAAGGGGGAAATACTCAAAAAGAACAGAAGCGAACTCGACTTACTCATTTAAGAGGCAAGAACCTGCCATCTGTGTGTCTTGGTCTATGTTCACTCTTCTTTGTCTCCCTTGGCAGCAATTTTATGGCTCTTATACATTCTGTTTTTCCTTTTCTAGGGAGAGAACTAACCAGTGGTAGTCTCTATTTTCCTCTGTGAGTACCTTTAGTGATAACATTGGAATTCTTTACTTTTATAATTGACCTTATATATTGGTGTTGAACAGTAGAGATGATTTTTTTTCCACTCTGGGTAACATTTCTTGGTGTTAAGAACTTAGGGAAATTTGATTTAGACTGGATCTTGTAGGGGCTGATAGGCCAGTCTATAATTAAGTTCCCAGAAAATCTCTGGAAATAAATGTCACTCCTGACTAGCACTCCAGACAAACATCTCTAAATTGAGGCTGAAGATGTCCCTGACTCCTGAAGATTGATTTAAGTGCGTCTGCCCTGTCTAGTACTATACGATATGCTATCATTACTTGTATACAACACTCCCTTCTCCAACTAGACCGTAGGCATCCTGAAGCCAGTTGCACCACTCAGATTCCTGGGCATAACGTGTGGTATCATGGGGCTGGCAGAGGCCTTCAAGAGTCTAAGCTCCAATGTTCAAATGAGTTTGGGGGCCTTCTCCATGGATGTTGTAGAGTAGATCCTGCAGGACGTCTCAACTCAATGGCTTCTAGTCTGTACATCATAATGGACAAGAAGCTGAAGGAGCACCAGGGACAGAGATAGCTTCTGAGTGCATAAACTGTGAGTGGTGTGATCCTTCAAAGCAGAAGTGCCCGCCGAGCAGCTGGCAGAACCACTGGCCTCTTCCCCTTCCTAGTCATACCACCCTACCCGCCAGGTTACAGCCACTGGGTGGATTTTGAGGGGACACAGACCCAAAGTGACTATGCAGATACAAGCCACTTAAAGAAAAACTATATGCACATTTAAGCGCATTATCACAGAATCTAGTGTGTCCTAGAAGATGATGGGTTATCCCTTCTCAAAGGCTGTTCTGCCAGCTCCTTTTGTTTTTGTTGTTGCTGCTTTTGTTTTTTTGGTTTTGTTTTGTTTTGTTTTGTTTTTGTTTTGACAAAGCAGGCATTTCCCCACAGAAGCTTGTTTAAAGGGATACTGAGATTCTTTTAGGCTCAGATATGCCTGGGATCAAGTAGGCTTTTGAGCTTGGCTGTTTTCCTGTTGGACCTGCCATTCCTCAGGGGCCCTGTGCTCAAGATCCATAAAGTCAACTTGTAAATGGACTTTTGATTCAAAGTTTTCTTTAGAATTAATTCTCTTCTAGATCAAGAGAAAAATAGTTGTTTTCATCATTGCAAAAGGATTTCTCATAAATATCCAACAAGGCAAAAAACTAGAGCAAATGAACAATGATTGAAGACAAGGTGCGGTGTCGGCTTCTTGTATAGACGTAAAAGGATAAATTACCAAGAGAAATAGTAGAACCCCCTTCTCTGGGTAATCTTTAAAAAGAGACTAAATTTGCACCTACTTAGAAGGGTTTAAATACGACCTGGAAGAGCTCTCTTCTTCCTGAGAGGCCCTTCCACCAGCCGTATTGGCTTTCTGCCTCCTTAGAACAAACATACTGACGGGCATTCCCCCCACAACTTGGTTTCATGGGAGCTCCCGGCGCAATGCCACACACATACACCCACAGCCACCGTACCAACACCATGGCCAATATTTGCACTTCCATCCAGATAGTTTTGGGATGCTTCATGATGAAGAAATACTCTTTTCCAAGTCCTTGGAAACTATCAAGGTCATGCAGGGAGAGGAGGGCAGTATCTGTCCGCTAATTGGCTCTAACCCTGTAGCATGAAGGAGGTTTATAAAGACCTTTTCAAAAGCAGGACTATTTCAGTTTGCTCAAAAAATTAAGAAGGCAGATATGTAGGACCATATGGACTTTTTGTGGTGCTACCTTTATTAGCAATCTCGTGTTCCTTATTAGAAGTCTGCAATTGGAGTGATAATCTATCCATCAGGAGCGTATATATTTTGAATTAGTGGAACTTGTGTAGTTCTTTAGGTCATCTCAGGTCACAATGCCGTGGCCAAGATATGGGTTTCTTAATGTACAGATATTTATTAACCGTAGCACTTATGATAAGAATTGAGAATCAATGCTTCCCACAATAGAAAGCGTGCGGGAAAAACAGGTTCCAGAGTCAGGTATACAGGTATATATAGCTATAGGATTTTTCAATATATATCCTGTTGGCTCTGTTTCTCTGGAGAACCGACTACTACAGCATCAGCGTTGTCTAAAGCTTTCCCGGTGGTTGAAATGTTTGGCTACAGTTGAGAATCTCCGGTCTAGGAGTGCTTCATCCCTTAGGGGGTCCATGGATGGCTTTGAAGAGTCTGTGAGCTTTTAGAACTCACAGACTTCGAAACTGGGCCTGTATGTTTACCATATCTCATTCAAACTCTCAGCTGGTTCTCAGATCCCCTCCCTGACATCCCTGCAAAACCACTGTTTGCTTTTGTTTAAATATCTCTGGTCATGGGAAACACTCTCCTCTCTGAGGAAGTCCACCTCCCCTCAGAACGGTTCTAAAACTCAAACCCCTTGAGGAAACTGAGGCACAAGGAGCCTAATTTTGAATAAAAGAATCACAAAACATTAGTCAGAAGAATACCTAGTGCTATTCATGGGCAAAATTCTTCATCTTATAGAGGGAAAAACTGAGGCATGGAGAAATTAGGTGTCTTGCCCAAATTAACAGTGTTAATATTAGGTATGAGGGGGAAAGCCAGGCCCCCTGGTTCCCTGTTTTGTTTCCTCCCTCCATCGCATGCAGTAGAGTCCTTCAGGGAGGTAACCCACGGTGGGCCACTTCCGAGGAGCAGGGCTGGGGCCTGACTGAGGGGAAACCCCAATTCCCCATCTCGTACCATCACTCTGGAAGGCAGGACTGGAAGGGAGCGGCCCGCTTCCTTTCACGCCGAACGCCTCTCCACTCCCACCAGCCCCCACGTGACTGAAGGTGAAGATGTCAAGAAAACCCAGCTCGGCGGTCATACTGTTGTACAAGGTACCCATTGGGAGACACTGGTCTATCTTATCCCCCAGAAAGACAGGTGCAGGCACCCAAGGGAAGGGGCCAGAAACATGCTCTGCCTCTGGTCCTCTGGAAGGTGGTGTGATGATAAAATAGTGATCTGAAGGTTTAAGATTCCCACATGGATTTATAACTCTGTGTTAAAATTTAAGTGATATTAAAGAAACACTGATTTGTTTACAGTGGAATCAGGCTCATTAATAACTTGGACTCATTATGTTCAATATCTCAATATCTTCCATTTATTACCAAGTAGCTTAATATCTCACTAGGTTGCTTGCTATCTCTGAGCCGGATTGCCTCGTCTACAGATTATGGTTCCTAATATCCAGCTGAGAACCTCAACGAACTGTGGGATGGGGTGAATTACACAACCTATAAAGTGGCTAGTGGGGTGCCTGGCATATAGGACATAGCCGGTCATCGGTGGCTATTACTATTATTACCACAATTATCCAAACGCAAATATTAGAATGACCAATTATTCTCATATATACCTTTTCTCACTGCACAACAGCCTTTTGAAGACAGAGGTGATGTCACAGTATATTCTGAATGCCCCCCGATCCCCGTAAGCATAGCAAATACCCCGATCTGTGCCCACGGCACGAATCAATAAGAACGTAGGTTGAACTGAATCGAAGGAGCCACACCTACCGGGTTAGGCTGTTCTTTCAGGGATATTTCAGATCCAAGCTCTGCCTCGAGGCTGACGGAGTCAATGCATTCCACAAGGGCGTCCTCAGTCACTTCTCCATTGAGGGGGGGCTCCGTGGCACTGGTGCGTTGGGGCTGCTCATGGTGCCCAGTGTCAGTGGTCTCTGCACCCTGGACGGTGGCATTTTCGTGCCCGTCTCCCCTGGCGTCAGCTGCTGTCGGCTCATGTGAAATCATAGCTGATTCACAGTGTGTGTCTGTGTCTTTGGGTGAAAACTCAGTCTCGGGCATCTTGGCAATTTCTGCTTTGTCTCCAGTGGCTGAGGTGTCACCGGCATCGTCAGACATTTTACTATCTGTCAACACGATTACAAACACTTTCTGCTTTAATCTGCATTGTTAAACTTTAATTCCAAAGCCCCAATAATTACATCTGGTAGGGGAAAACCTTCATCTACCAGTAAGGAACTTTATGTACCCTTGAGGTAGGCTGAAATATGGCCCCCAAAGATATCCATAGCCTAATCCTTGGAATCTGTGAATGTTACCTTGCATGGCAAAAAGGGATTTTGCATATACGGTTGATTTAAGGGTCTTGGGATGGGGAGATTATCCTGGGTTATCTGGGTGGGTCCTAAATGAAATCATAAGTGCCCTTAGGGAAAGGCAGGAGATTTGATGACAGAGAGAAGGTGATGAGAGCAGATCTTGGGGTGATGAAGATGAAGGAGGGGCCACGAGCCAGGGAATATGGGTGGCTACTAGAAGTTGCAAAAGTCAAGGACACCATGCTCCCCTCAGAGATGCCAGAAGGAACCAGACCTACCAACACCTTGACTTTAGCTCAGTGAAACTGGTTTTGCACGTCTGACCTCCAGAACTGTAAGAAGAGTAAATCTGTGTTGTAAAGCCACTAAGTTTCTTGTAATTTGTGACAGCAGCCATAGGAAACTAATACAGCCCTACAGCACTAGCTCTAAACTTCCATGGATCTCTTACTTGGTATGTGGGGATATGTATATGGGAACTAGGAGTATTTGTATCTGTGAAATTATTTAACATCACTTTATTAATTATAATTGTAGCAATAATAAGAATAAGCATAGAAAATACCTGAGAGCTTATCAAAAACGACTTGACATTTAGCTTTGCAATGTCATCAGAGATTCACATTGAGAAAGAGACACATGTACATGTAAGTGTGCTTTGTTGGACACCGGCTGGTGAAGGCCTGGGCTCTGTTTGGACAACAGTTTACACAGGGATACACAGGAGGAGCTGGAAGGGAAAGAAGTGCGGTATTAAGTCAAATGCGGAATGTCACCACTGTGAAATTATCTACAAAGCCGAAACTCTTTACGAAGCTTGCAAGTTTTGTTTCATGTAGGACAGCACCACTCAACAGGAGTTTTTGTGATGATGAAAATGCTCTAAGTCCGTACCGTCCAGTGCCGTAGTTAACAGCCACGTGTGCCTACTGAGCGTGCGAGGTGTGGCTGGTGCAGCTGAGCAACTACTTTTTTTTTTTTTTTAAGATTTATTTATTTGAGACAGAGAGTGGGGATAAGGGGAAAGGGAGAGGGAGAGAACCTCAAACAGACTCCCTGCTGAGCGTGGAGCCTGATGTGGGGCTCGATACCATGACCTGAGCCAAAATCAAGAGTCAGATGCTTAACTGACTGAGCCACCCAGGTGCTCCTCCCCCCCCCCAACTTTTTAAAAGTAGGCTCTACACCCAGTATGGAGACCAGTGTGGGGCTTGAACTACGACCCTGAGATCAAGACCTGAGCTGAGATCAAGGGGTCAGGTGCTTCACCAACTGAGCCACCCAGGCGCTCCAGCAACTACATTTTAAATTTTATTAAATTTTAAATGATTTATGTTTGCATTTTACATAGGCACGCGTAGCCAGCTCCTACCTTACTGGATGGCACAGATCTACAAGGCTAGTTCGAGACGATACTTTTCTTAGGCTAGCATGAAAACACAGTGTTCGCACCATACCAGAAGGCAAGTCTCAGTCAAATCAGCGGGTATTTTTGTTGACCTGAGATTTACCAATTGGTCAAACCTCAAGTTGCCGCTAAAGCCACGGTATGTAAGAAGCCACTTAACATACTGGCTACATGGAGTACAGGCTTAGAATCACACACACATGTACTCTGGTCCCTCACAGAGCCGTCCCCAAGGTTATCTGACTATTGCCTTTGCTTGTGCTACCCTGTCTCCCTTGGTGATCACATTCCTTTCTCAGGGTTTCACACACCACTCTCATGTTGTGAGTTTCAAATATATCTACCTCGTTCCATTGAGATGGAACATGAATTAGTGGTTTCCAGAAACTGAAAGGAAGGGGAATGAGTAGGGACTGCTAATGGGTACGGATTTCTTTGGTATGTGATGAAAGTGTTCTAAAATTAGTGGTAATGGCTGTACAACTGTGTGAATATTCCGAAGACCACTAAACTGTGCACTTTCAAAGAGTGAATTCTGTCGTATGTGAATTGTATCTCAATATATTAAGAGTATACATAATACATATAATCTATAGGGTTACATGTTAATAACACTGATATTAAAAAATATTCTACTTCTGGGTAAGTAGTTCCAATGGCCAACTGGACATCTGTTCCCATCCAAATGGAAACCTGTTGTCTTACTGTGAATACTCGTTCTTCCTCTTGACTTTTGTGTTTCTTTTAATGGTACCTAGATTTCCCCAATAACCCAGGCTTAAAACCTCAGGGCTGTCATTAACTAAACCTTCACTCTCTCAGGAATATATAACATCAATAGTTATCACTTACTGAGTGCCTATTAAGTGCAGTCTCCTTACATGTATTCTGTCCTGTGAGTTAGATATTACAATCTCCATTTTACAGATGAGACAACTGAGGCTGAGAAGTCACACTTTCAGTAAGCAGATTTGAGATTTGAACCCACATCTAACTTTGAAAATGAACCATATCAGAACTGTATCTGCAGTGCCACCAGCCTCTCCTCTCACATTCGCCGATTGCCCAAATCCGAGAAGCTCTTGATTCAGAATTCATGTCTTATCTTTTACCTCTCTCCTCACGGCCACCCCTCTAGCTCAGGTTCTCACATGGTTCACGTTGATGATTTCAACACTGGGTTCAGCCCTCCCCATCCTGTTCCTACATCCTCAGGGCCTTCCCACCTACTGAGATGAGGCCACCAGCTTTAGCTGGCATCCAAGCACGTCTGCACTCTGACCCCACCAGCCTTACTCCCACTGATCCCTTCCAAAACGAGACAATGTCGTATCTACACAATGCCTGACATTCACACGGCTGTTGGTTCAATATGCTGTTTTTCACACATTTAAGACCCAGTTAAAATAACCACTGCCTCCATTGTTTGTTCTCCCCAACTGGGTATTATTTTTCTTCCTCTGACCTGCCAGAGTGCTTTGTGTCTGTCTCACCTTGGTTAGAGGTGTTGAGGGTTTTCCTATTATAGTGCACTATAAATACTGTGAAGACAAGGGTCTTCCTTATCTTATTTTCGTATTTGATATAGCACTCAACACGGCTTCTTGATCATAGTGGGAAGCTCAGTGAGCATGTGTGTTGTTCTATTGATATTTTTGGAGACTTAAAATTAAAATGTAATTTGGATTAGTGTTTTTGTATTTCTTGTCAATACCCAGTAGTATGATGACTGGATTGTAGTTGTACCGCTATGTTTCTAGCAGCATTATTTACAACAGCTAAACTATGGAGGCAGCCCAAGTGTCCCTCAGTAGATGAATGGAAAACGAAGATGTAAGATCGATTTGATCGATCTACCTATCTTAGCCAGAAAAAAGAAGGAAATCCTGAAATCTTGTCATTTGCAACAACATGGATGGGGTTAGAGTATCATGCTAAGCAAAATAAGTCAGTCAGATAAAGACAATACCATATGATTTCACTCATTTGTAGAATTTAGAAAACAAAACAAAAAAAAGAGAGAGAGAGAGAGAGAGAGAAACCAAGAAACAGATTCTTGACTATAGAGAACAAACGGATGGTCACCAGAGGGGAGGAGGTGGGGGATGGGGGAAACAGGAGATGGGGATTACCGAGGACACCTGTGATCATCACAAAGTGATGTCTACAATTGCTGAATCACTATATTGTACACCTGAAACTAATATAACACTGTATGTTAACTATATTGGAGTTAAATTTTTTAAAAATGTAATTTGAAATGAAAGCAAGCAGAAAATGCCTTTAGCCCGTTTACTACCCAAGACCTACCTTACAGCAAATGGTTCCAAATGATCCACATTGTCTTTCCTTCTTCCTTCACCTCCCAATGAACTAAGTTAGAATATGTCCTTCTATACAAAAATCCTCGAATTCAGTAATATCACTCCTGTAATCAAGTCTACAGGTGGGAAAGGCAAAAAAATGCATACTTCCCTTTAGCTGGCATAAAAGTTGAGGACATTTAAGGTGGGAAATGGACTGTCAATGAGTACGGCCAATGCCTAGTTGAAACCGTAAAGAAGGAAACAAGGCCACTGTACAGAAAAGGTAGTTTGGCCCTTGACAAAAATGTTTGCTGACCCACGGTCTAGAACATTGCTTGGTTGCCATGACCTGAACATTTTTCTTTTTCATCCTAGCCTCGCCTGGGTCCTAGGGGCGTAAGGAGAATGGGTCCGTGAATAAATGATGCTCCGGCATCACTCCGTTCCCACTTCGTATTCATCGTATTCATCAGTAGCTGGTCATAGGCACTGTCTGCTAGTTTCATTTCTTTGTCAAGACTCTAAGGCACTCCAAACTATTTCACTTTTCCACAAGCAGGGACGTGAGAATAAACCTGGTTATAATAAACATTCACAGGCAAATAAAAAGCATTTTGGACACTTTCTGATTATGCTTTGCCCCAGATGTGTCGCCATGCCCTTCATAATGTGCTCGGAAATACTCCAGCATCTATTGTGTGACACACGCGCAGCGTAGGTGAAATTTGCAGCCGAGGGGTGGATGGTTCACATCTGAGGTGCCCTATTCAGTTAGCATTCAAAATCTGTAACTGGGTGTCCCCCTCTAGAGAGGGTTTCACTAACACCCTCTTTAGTCAGTGCTAATTAGCACAAGGGATATTAGAAACCATTTCTCACCGGTGAAATGGGAAATGCTTACGATATGTGGATTGGCGAGCAGTCGTGTACAGGTGCGATCTGACCTTCTACTCCCAGGGCGTAAGATGATACTGAGTACAGCAGCTTAGCGCTCCTTGAGATAGAGATTTTCTAGTTATGCTCTGATTGCGGGAGCACCCCAAAGCCTGACTGGGCTAGCTGAGTCCTGCCTCTAGAGCAGTCCTTGCCAGAGGCCCTGAAGGGTGGAGAGCACGGACTTCATCAAGCTTCTAAGAACCAGCTGAGGGTCAAATTGCCTCAGATCCGTTTGCCTTAACTGTAGAAAATTTGGCTGTGACACAAACCTCTTTTCCCTGCAACTGCTCTGCATTCAGCCGGCAAGAGGGAGCCATCCCTTCAGAAATACCCCAAATCGGCTGTAAGGTGTTGAGCCCATACTGTTAAAAATATTTACAGACTACTTATACATTTCAGAGACCGTATTTGTACATCAGTTTGATAATAAAAGTGCTCACCAGAATATTCAGTCCTACTTTAACTGTATCTTTAATCTCTATTTACTTTTACCTGTTACAGGTCTCCATTTTCTCTAAACCAAAACCAAACCCCCAAATCTTCTTTGTTTGTTCTGGTAGGCCTTCCTTTCCTCTGGGGGTTGTGACAGGAGGGATGAAATCAGTTTCAAGACTGTGCCCCTGTATCTGAGACCGTTAGAAACTGTTGTCCTAGACACACGGCTGTTTGGGCACAGTGACTTTTGGAGTCCACCCGGACGACAGCTGTGACACATGCTGTTTCCTGGGACAGTCCCCATCTCGGCCTGGGTGTCCCAGAAGCAGTCAGACATAAATCTCTCCCGAGGTAGGGTTGGAAACACGCATCACCGCAGCCTGTCTTGTGGCTTTGATGCTAGCGAAACTCAACCCACAGAAACAAGGAGGCTTCTTTAGAAAACTCCAAGGAGAGGAAGAGTAGCATATAAAGGAGCCTTTGTGGGCTGGGAATAAGTTAGTTTTTCATGAGTAAATTCATTCATCACCTAAAATGCTCCCAGAATTATGCTGGGAGCAGCAACGTCATGGGCTCCAAAAATAAGTTTCAAACGGAAGACATGGCTACTATCCTTCAGAAAATGACTGATCTGTTTTCATGTTATCCCTGGTCAATGAAGGTCCAGGAAACCACTTCAAGCTAACATGCAATGGTTAAGTGAGGATATAAAACGGCACACCAAATAAGGGAAAGACGTGCCGGAATTAGACTGACCTCGTGCGAAGGAGAACCTTGACAGTGGCTTTGATAGGAATACTCTGGCATGATGGGATAAGAGTCTGTGCCAACGGCCCGCATCAGGGGTGAACTCTAGAAAACCGGGATGAACGTGGCCCGGCCAGGAGGCAGTACAGAGGACTGGCAGGGCAGATGGCTGGGGGCGGGGGGGGGGGGCGGTACTGTGAGGTGGAGAGGGCATGCTCTGGTCCCACCATCTCCTTGTGGGTGCACAACTCACTCCTGTTGGGCTTCCTCACTTCCGCCTCTGCAGAGTAAGACTGGACAAAATGATCTGGATACTTGGTTCCCAAACCCCAAAGACTGCAGGGCTGGGACCAGTCCATGATGATATAGGAAAATCAGGACAAGATCTCAAGTTTTTCATTAACCTAAATTTATTAAAGGACTGACTTCATCTTGCAGGTTTAGCCTCCATGCTTTTCTTGGTATTAAAATCTTTCATTTTATGAAATAGTGCAGCGGACGGATATTTTTTAAATGGCCTCATTTGGCAAAATATGAATTTGGTAACACGACACCCTAGGTAAAATCACTGCTCCCAATTTTAAAAAGGGCTGGACAGTGAGGCACAGGAACAAACACTCTGGATGAGAGGCTAATCAGCTCCTAAGAGCTCCTGCCTATGAAGCCCCAACCTGCTTCCTCCCATCTAGCCTCCACCGGTCTCCTATGTATTTTTCTGAAACACAGATGGGACCTATTTGCTTCCCTGTTTAAAAACAACTAGGTTTGGGACACCTGGGTGGCTTAGTCGGTTAAGTGTCTGCCTTCAGCTCTGGTCATGATCCTGGAGTCCTAGGATCGAGTCCCGCATCGGGCTCCTTGCTCAACTGGGAGCCTGCTGCTCCCTCTGCCTGCCACTCCCCCAGCTTGTGCTCTCTGGCAAATAAATAAAATCTTAAAAAATAAATAAAAACCATTAGCTTAAACACCTTTGCATGACATCTGTGGTCCCTCATGGTCCAGCTCCGATCTCTTTATCCGCCTCTTGGAACTCTTGACACCTTACGCTCTCGCCTCTGCAGACTTTGCATTAGTGCCCACAGCTTGCAACCACTCCCACCTCGCGTTTGCCTATCGGCTTCCTCTGCCTGGGCCGCCCTGCCTTCAACTGCCTGGCACACTCCTATTCCTTTCTCCATGTCTAGTGTCGCTTTTTACTCTACAATTTTCCTTAATTTCCCCCACTCCTTTCCCAAGAATTAATTGCTCTGTCTGTGGAAGATGCTGGTGTGTGTCTGCGTGATACTTTGCACGGACTTCTACAGCATTTATAAGGAGTACCTGTCTGTGTCATTTCCTCCTCCTCCAGGACTGTTACCAACAAGCACTTAGCTTGGGTTCTGACCCTCAGATGTTTACAGAACTGAAACATATTGTTTGATATTGGTCCAAAAGAAAGAATATTTGACATAAGCCAGACTTACAAATAAATGGCTACTTATATGGGCTGAATCCTTGGTATTCTAGAAGGCTCCCTGTCACCCTCAAATTCCTTCTGCACTGGCTCCCTTGTGTTTCAAATACCACCCTGGAAGTTTCATTCCTTTGCTTAAAGCTTACAATGTAAGGAGTTATCAAAGTCTTTCCCGAGCTCAGGCTCTGACAGAGGAAAGGAAGGAGGGAGCAGGGGGTGAATATGGGTGAGGTTGGAAAGGGCATTAGGAGGAAAAGAGGACAGAAAGAGGCCTCTGAGGAGAGAGGCTGTCTCCTCGGTTACCTCGGGTTGGGGTTCAAGAGACATCGATTTTAGAAGCCACCTGCTCCTACCCCTAACGTTCAGGATGGGAACTGATGGGATTAAGAGGGTACAGATATACAGCCCTCAGCACGGACAGAGATGTCTTTCTGCTCCAGGAAAGGGCAGAGAAGTTCAGGCGCCTGATCTGACATGGCTGGAAACACTCACCAGATTCCAGGGCAGAAAAGGAGACAGTGGGTGAGGGGTGGGGCCTGGGGAGCTGGGGGTAGGCTCGGCCGGGGCTGTGAAGCCAGGTGGTACTAGCTTAGGGTGTTGGCTGAGGTGGAAGAGCAAGCTGGGCTGCAAGAGGAGAGATGATGAAGTTGGGTGGGAGGTCAAGGCCAGAGCTCCGGTTTTCTGAGGCCAACGGCAGGCAAACCCCGGGATAGAGGCCTTCGCCTTATGGGGACCCACTCCCTCTGTGCCCCCGGCGGCGGGGGCCCTGTAGCCTGCCTCTGACTCGGACCTGGGACACGGGGAGAACTTTCTCAGCCTTGCTTGGTGCCGGGACCGGATACTTGGAGAGCACAAGGCAGGCTCCGCGGAGGTTCACGCCGGCCGAGGGGGCAGACCCCGAGTGCGGGCGTGTGGGTGTGTGCATGAGCGTGGACCCGGAGCGACACACACTCACACACACACACTCACACGCCCGCACCCACGCAGGGCCCTCGGCCGCGCCGCCGGCGCCTCCCCGGACCTTCGCCCCAAGGTCCGGTCCTCCCGGGTCCCGCGCCCGGTGCCAAGTCCCTGCGGATGGCTTCCCACTAACGCAGCGGGCAGAATTCGGAGGCCAGGACAAGGAGCGACAGCAGGGTCTCCCCACCACCCCGCTGCGGCTGTCCCCGCACTCCGCCGCCCGCCCAGGGGAAGGGGATGGGGAGAGGGTGCCCGGGGCTCTTACCGCTCCGGCGGCCGAGTGCGCGCGGGAGCGCCCGGCGGGTCCCGCCCCGCCACGTCGGCAAGGCCGGCGGGGACGCGGCCGGAGGGCGGGCCGGGAGGGGGACACGCGGGAGGCCGGCCGAGCTGCCCCGCCCCGCCGCCGGCCCGGGGGGAGCCCCGCCCCGCGTGCGGCCGGCGCTGGAGCCCGAGCGGCGGGGCGGGGATCCTCCCTGGGAAACTTGGCTTTTCCCGCTCTGTGCCCGCGGGGAGAGCCGGAGGGCGCCACCCCGACCTGGGGCAGGCCTCGGGGCTCCCCGCACCCGTTTCCTGCCTTTAAGGGTGCCCGGAAAACCCCGCGGGCAGTTCCCCTGAAAGGCGTCGCTCAAGTTCAGCAAGAGTTTACGATGCCCGGATTGTGCGTTCAAGAGCTTTTCCTTACCTTGCCCGAGGGAGTGCAATCTGATTTAAAACCGATCAGCTAAACAAAAACGCTTTCTAGAAGGTCAGTTTGGAAATGTGAATCAAAATCCAAAAGCATTAGCTTTGGCCCAGGAATTCCTCATCCGCAAATTTGTCTTAAGTAAACAGTCAAATGTGCGAATATGTATGTACAAGGGTATTTATTGTTGTTTATGCCCGCAAAAACCCGGACATAATCCGACCCACAATAAAGGATTGGTTAAGTAAATTATAGCAGCCTCAAACAGTCGCGTATGCTGTAGCCATTAAAAATTATTAACTATCCATTTGATCTGTTGACAGGCAAAGAAGGCAGGCCATCGCCAAATTCTAAGTCGATACCGGAGGAAGTTTACAAAAAGCGTATGTAGAGTGCAAATATTTTCTTGTAAATACATCTGTGTGTGTGTGTGTGTGTGTGTTTATATATATTAGGGAAAATACAATTTTAAAAACAGTGATTCTTTCCGAGTTCTGCAATTCTGAGCGTTAGCAAATTTTGTTAAAGAAGGTACGACAGGTGTGTTTGGGCGTAGCATGGACACAGGCACCCTGAATGGAACTTCTGCGCCTGCCGCACCTGCCCTCCCTGCTGCGCCGAATGGCCAGAGCTCAATCAGACGTTCCCTTTTAAGGGCTGGTTTCCTTTTCTCCTTTGACCCAAACCACACCTTTCCAATAGAAGACTATCAAGCAAGCAACTCTAGCAACAAGTTTCGGGGCTGACTGCAAATTATGCCCTTTTACTTAACTGCGGCTGCTTCCAAGCCCATCAGGTTTTACTTCAAAAACTGTTACTTTTTGCAACTTAAAAATTCTTTATTCATTTAAAAAATTCCAGAGTCTTTAAATCATATAGAAAATCAGAGAATAATATTTCAAGTACTTATTTGTGTAAGGAAAAAAGTAGAGAAAATTATGACAATAGGTAGATTGAACAACTTTGTGTCACATTTATTTTAGAACTTTCTTTTAAAAGAAAAAAAAATGTTAAAGATACGTCGGAAATCCTTTCCCTCGCAGCTCCGCCTTCCCTGAAGGTGACCCCTGTCCTGAGGTTGCTGTGTATCCTGCCCACCCATCTTTCCATACTTTACTGCACATACCTTTATCCATATGATGTAGGAAAGATGTTAGGGTTTGAAGCCGACGTCCAAGAAAGAATTCTGGAGACGTCTTTGGTGCAAAAAGGTAGTTTTATTAAAGAACAGGCACAGGGCCCGTGGGCAGAAAGAGTTGCACTGGGGTCATGAGAAGCGGCCCATTATATACTTTAACGTTGGGAGGGGGTTCCGGTTCTAAGGAATTTTGGAAGCACGGTTTCCAGGACTTTGCAGGGGTTACCTGTTGTTGGGAAAGGGTCATTTATTACTGTCTAATAAAAACCTGAATCACGAGACCCTTCAGATGTATATCGGCGGGTCATATGCTTGGGGGATGATTGCCAACATGCATCTTGTGGGGTAGAGATAAAGGAAATTTCCAAAGGAATTTTTATATGTTAAAGTGGACTCACAGGATCCTCAGGGGTTGGGTAAAACTGCCTTTTGCTCTTAGCAAAGTATTAACATTGAGGCAGTTGAGTCCCTAGAGAAATGTCACTCTGCCTGTTTCAAGGACTTGTCAATGGGCTGTAGATAGTAAGGAAATTTAATAATTTTTCTTCTACTTTTGTTTCCCACATCACATAGATACTAAATAGAAGTCTTTTTTCAATGTTTTAAAATTGTATAAATAACATCCTATACCTTTGTTTACCCAACCTTATATTTTTGAGAATCATTTATGTTCATACATGTAGATCTAGTACTTTGATTTCAAGGTCTCATAGGATTCCACTGTATGAATATCCATGACTTATCTATTCCCCAATTGATGGACATTTGATGTATTTCATGTTTCACTGTCGCACAAGTGCTGCAATGGCCATCTTTGTGTATGCTTTCTGGTATCTCAGGTGAGAAATGGAATAGCCCACTCATCTTACTAGATATTTGAAATTGTCTGTCCTCCTGTGTGGTTCAGCTGAGATGGGGGAGCTGAAGGGACTCCATAAAAATCTGCTTTTTCTTCTTTTCCCACTTCTATTCTTGCTAGGACCTGCACCCCCACCTTACATGTGCCTCATGTACAAATAATACATGTCCTCTCGCTGGGGGCAAGGAGTTAATGATTTCTTCAGTCTTCAGCACGATAGATAACATCTCAGAAAGGACTGGGTGAGAACGACCAGACAAACTGTATTGTAGACCACTAGCTCTATATATCTCAATGGCAAGACCCCCGGGCTCCAAGCAACATGGGACTTATAGAGGACACCTGGACCCTTGTCCTTGTTCTGACCAGTTCTCGGGTGCCTGAGCAGACACGTACACTAGACCACAATCCTCAATAAAAACTCCAGACCCCGAACCAAAAAAAGTCTCTCTTTCCTTTTCCTTTCTGAGTCTCCCAGATGCTCTATCTGTATCTGCACTCTCTCCCTATCCTTAATAAACTCTGCTCTCACTCCTTCCCGACCCACATGTGATTTCTATCCTGCACATAGCCAAGGACCCTCTTGGCTGGTCCTGTGGGACCCCTTCTGGATTCTTGGTCTCAGCCTGCCTGCATCACAACCATTCATTAAACAAAACTTTTTTTTCTAAAGTTTTTATTTGTTTATTTAAGTAATCTCTACACCCAACATGGGCCTCAAACTCACGACCCTGAGATCAAGAGTCACATGCTCTTCTGACTGAGCCAGGCAGGTGCCCAATTAAACAAAACTTTTTTGAGTATCTACTATGTACCTAGATCTGCTTCAGATGCTGGGAATACAGTAAGGAGTAAAGCAAAGTCCTGCTCTCAAAGAACTTACATTTGTTGAAAGGGAGAGACCCTAACTAGATAACGTATAAGGTGGTGGCGTAAAGCAGGATACAGTGTCCTTAGGTCTGGAGAATGATGGGTGGGAGCCGCTGTGATCTGGGAAGGCCATGACAATGAAGTGACATCTCAGTGTAGACTTTAAAGAAGGGAGTGAACAGTGGTGATACGTGGGGACATTTCAGGCAGAGAGAACTGCAAGACCAGGGTGGGAACATGCCTGGTGCACTCGTGGAACGGTAAAGTGGCCAGTGTGGCTGGAGTAGAGGGAGGGTGGGCCAGAGTGGAAGGAATGAGGCCATAAAGGTAGCGGACTCTAAGAGATGAGGCAGACTAGGCTGTGCCTTGCAAACCACAGTAGGGATTTTGGCTTGGACTCTGAACGAGAAGAGAATCCCTACAGATTTTGAGTAGGCGTGTGCCGTGATTCTAGTGTCTGATTCTAACTGGGGTGGGAGAGGATGAAGGTGGGTGGGTGGAGGGCGGGGCAGAGGCAGACAGACCAGTTAGGAGGCCACTGCGGTTATCCACGTGAGAGATGACTGTGGATTTGGCCACCATGGGAGTGGTGGAGGGCACGAGAGGTGTTTTTCTTATGGAGATATTTCAAAGAAACACCCAATAGAATTTGGTCAAGGATTGGATATGGTTTGAGGAAAAGAAAGAAGTCACACAGTAGTCCAAGAATTTTGACCTGAATGACTGCAAGAATAGAAGTATCACGGGGCACCTGGGTGGCTCAGTCAGTAAAGCGTCTGACTCTTGCTTTCTGCTCAGGTCGTGATCTCAGGGTCACGAGATTGAGCCCCACAGCAGGCTCTGCACTGAGTGTGGAGTCTACTGGAGATTCTCTCTCCTTCTCCCTCTGCCCCTCCCACTTGTACTCTTTCTCTCTCTCAAAATAAATAAATAAATAGATCTTTTTTTTTTTTTTTTAAGTCTCACTTATTGAGATCAGGAAGAATGCAAAAGAGGCAGGTTTGGGGTCTGAGGTCGTGAGGATTCATGTATTTGATTTTCAACAAGAAAAGTTTAGCAAATGTTTAGCAAGCAGTTGGATGTAAGAGTCTGGAGTTCAGGGGAGAAGTCTGGGCTGGAGATAATAACTGGGGAATCAGCAGCAAATCGATAGTTTTGAAGCCATGAACCAGGATGAGAATGCATGGAGTTACAGAAGAGAGGAGGGTCAAGACTGAGTCTTGGCTGTGCCAAGTCAGATAAGGAGGACCCAGAAGGAGACTGGTAAGGAATGTAGTGATTTAGCACGAAGTTGGGAGGAAGGTATGTGGAAATGAGAATGGAGGAAGGGAGTATGGGGTCCCAGAAGCCAAGTAAGAAAACCTTTCAAGATCCTTTAACTGTGTTAAATACTGCTGAGGGTTCTGATCAACACTGAGAATTGACCCTTGGATTTGGCAATGTGAATTATTAACAAGAACCATTTCTCTGGAGTGGTAGAGAAAGAAACCTGATTGGAGTGGGTTTGAGAGAATGGAAGAAGAATATTTAGAGACAGTGAGTAAAGTGACTTTTTCAAGGAGTTCTGGTGTAAAGAGGAACAAAGATGAAGAGATTGGGAGTTCAAATATGAGAGAAGTTGTAGCATTATATGCTAATTAGAATCATACAGTAAAGCAAAAAAAAATGATAATATAGTAGAAGAAAGATCATGGCTAGAGTGAAAGAGTGATTTTCTTGAGTAGACAAGCAGGAATGGAATTCAGTGCTCAACGGGCAGGAGTTGGCTCTTGACAGAGTTCATTCAGGAGATCAGAGGAAAGTACAGGTAGACAGGTACAAGGAGGCTAGTAGAGTTTTGGGGGGAGGATGAGGAAATGCTCTTCTGGTTGCATTTATTTTCTGCATGAAAAATGAAGCATCATCAGCTGAGAGAGGAAGAAAGGAGGTGTTGGAAACATAAGAGAGGGAAGGAAGTATAAAATAGAGCAAACAGGCTAGGGAAGGGGAGTAGAAAGGATAGTAGGATTGCTACTCCCTCTTGAGGTTGGGACCCAGTCATGAATTTTGAGTAAAACAAGTCAGCATGGATGTGTATTTTCTCCAATTGCAACCAGCTGTTCAAGCTCCGTGTGGTCAGTCCGGTGATGAGTTGAATTTAACCTGGGTAGAGGAGAGAGGAGGAAGGGAGTTGAGGGTGAATGCAGAGGGATGATTAAAAGGCTGGATCATGACCTTTCAGTCCAGTGCAGTGGGGCCAAGGAATTATTGGCAGTAGAGGGAAAGAGTTGGGGGTGGTAGCTGGAGAGTGGGATGCTGGCGGTTGAGATTACGGAGAGGGAACGGCCATTGGTAATAATAATATCTAGGGTATCATGAGGAAATGCCTGGCTGGGGTACGTCACAGTATACGATCACTAGAGGAGAGAATATCCAAGAACTAAGAAGCTGGGGGAATGAAAGAATCTCCACATAGCTACTGAAATCACTAGAATTATGGCAGGGGCGGTGTTGCACTGGGACTCTGAGCGGTGCTGAAATGCTCAGTGAATGAGGGAGTGATGGACCTCTGTGGATGACTGCACACAGGAGGGGTAGGTTTCAAGGGTTGGAGGGAGAAAGATGATCTGGAAGTGGCGGTAAGAGGGTGGCTACATCGCCTCCAGGCCCTGAGGTGTGAGGGGTGCAGTTGAGGACAATATGGACCACTAGAGGGGGTGTGTTCAGCATGGCCTTTAGATCTCAGAGTGCCCTGGTCCTTTGCAACTAGATCGCCTAAGAGCTTTTATTTTTATTTTATTTTATTTTATATTATATTTTATTTTATTTTATCGAGCTTTTACAATAATACAGATGCCTGTTGCCATCCGAGACCATTTAAGTCTCTGAACACGTGTGAGAGCTCCTGTTTCCTCACATTCTGACCAACATTAAGTATTACCAGATGTTTTAATATTTGTCCATCCCAGGTGTATACAATGGTGCCTCCTGGTTGTCTTAATTTGTATTTTCCCATATTCTAATGAGGATGCATTCCTTACATGTTTGATCTACTTACTTTCCTGTTGTCCATCTGTTTATATCCTTTGCTAGTTTCGCCCCCATTGGGTTTGTTAGTCATTTTCCTATTGGTTTGTAGGAACTTGTTATATATTTTGGATATTAATCCTTTTGTGGTTATATGTGTTGCAAATATCATTTCCCTGCATGTGGCTTGCCTTTTTTCTTTTTATTAAGCAGATTTGGATTTTAATATCAATATTTAAGTTACCAATTTTATTTCTAGTGGTTTGTACATTTTATGATATAATTTTCATATAGGCTGTTTTAAAGCTGTTGGTAGACGCAAGTCTTCATTGATTGATTTTCCAGGAAAAGAGAAAGGCAGTTTTTTAAAAAGTAAATATCATCAAAATGTTTTGCTCTGTCTGTATTGGGGTAGTGTATTTGCCATTCTTAGACTGTTATTTTACCCATTTTACTATGACACTGTTTTTTTTTTTTTTAAAAAGATTTATTTATCTATTTGAGAGAGAGAGAGAGCAGGGGGAGGAGCAGAGGGAGAGGGACAAGCAGACTCTGTGCTGAGCATAGAGCCTGACTCAGGGTTTGATCCCACAACTCCGAGATCATGACCTGAGCTGAAATCAAGAGTTGGACGCTTAACCGACTGAGCCATCCAGGCACCCTGACATTGTTCTATTTTTTAAAATAAAGCTAATGCATGTACCTAGTAAAAAAATTTAAAAAGGACAAAAAAGCATAAAATGGTGAATAAAAATCTCTCTTTCCTTTGGTTCTTCTGCTCAAAGGTAACAGTTTCTTAAGATTTTTATGCATATACCAGAAAAAAAGATTTTTATGCACGTACCAGCATATGTATGTAGACGGTGTCAGTGTCCTGTGGCTGTCATAACAAATTCCCATAAACTGCGCGGCTTAAAACAACAGAGAGATTCATTCTCTCCCAGTTCTGGAGGCCAGAAGTCCAAAATCAAGGTGTGGGCAGGGCTGTTGGCTTGTGACGGTCCTAGGCATTCCTTGGCTTGTGGCTGCAAAGCTCCAGTCTCTGCCCACCTTCTCCCCTCTCTGTCTCTCCTCTGTGGGTCTTGTAAGGACACGTGGTATCTTCCAAGGCACCTGGCTTGGTGCTGAAGCATACAGATACTGGGGCTGGATTTCATCTGGGTTTGGACCCCCGGTCCCAGTATGCGCAACCAGGGACAGTTACTTGATGGCTTCTCCCCCAGTTTAAGTGGGGCTAGAGATAGGACTTATCTCGTAGCCCCTTGATGAGGGTTAAGTGAGTTAATATTTGTGAAGTGCCAGAAGATTATCTAAGTGAATATCTGAAATGCTCAGTGAGTGAGGGAGTGATGGACCTCTGTGGATGACTGCACACAGGAGGGATAGGTTTCAAGCCCTGTACAGCCCAGATTGTACACACATATCAACGCTCTCCTTGATTTTCTTCACTTAATAGTATATCCTGGTCTTTCCATCTCAACGTGTACAAATGTAAGGCTTGTATAGAATTGCAAAGCTTCTTACTAGAAGAACTTCTCTTCTGTGTCAAGCACGATTCCAGCCACTTTATATTCATTTTCTTCCCTAAAAATCGCAACTACTCCCATTTGGAGTAAATACATGGAGACCCTCTGAGGTTAAGCAACTTGCCCAAGACGTACTTGGTATTGGGAGTTCAGCCCAATACTGTCTGTTCCACCGCCATCCGGTCTTCTATACAAGCTGACTTCTGTGGCTTTATAGTCGCCTTAGAGACACTTCTCCGAATTCTAACAGCCTCAACAGGAATAGTCTCCTTGTTCCCGAAAACCGACATTGTGAAACGTCCTCATGAGCATCTGTTCAATCATTGAGCGATGTGACCAAATCTGCAGCGATGGGTCTATGTGTGCGCATGAATGTCGTGTATGTAAACGTGTGTGTGTTTTCTTAAAGACTTCAGCCCAGTGTTGCTTAAAATTCCCTTAAAACCCCAGATGGCCCCTTTCTCCTCTGCCTGTTTCACAAAGCGGGTCTCCCAGTGTCAGCAATACCTGCTGCTCCCTAGCTGTTTCCTTTTGCTGGCCCCTCAGAGACCCATCGCTCCTTGCTGGCCCTCCCCGGGCCTGAGAAGACTTCCTGTTAAGGCTGATGAGTAAGAATGAATAGTAAGAAACCAGCCTTTCCCTTCCTCCCGAAAGCAGAAGTGACTCTTACCCAAACGTCTCACTTTGTTATGGGCCGAATTGTAGGGTCTCAACTTGTTTTTCGTAAAGATGAGGTAATGCTGGACAATGGGATCGATTATAGAATAATTATTTAACTCATATGTTCAGTTCTTTACAGGATCTTTATTAAGTAGAAAGTCTTGGAAATTAGATATCCTGGCTGCCTGAAGCGTCTGGTTAACCAGACACCTTCTTTTTGTATGAGCCTTTGTTGATTGTTCTAAAATTATTCTAAATGGCCTCTAGAAAATGGATTTTTATTTAGTCCTGCAGCATCTCAGTGTTATTTGTTATTCTAGAATTAAGAATTAGTGCATCGGGGCACCTGCGTGGCTCAGTCATTGGGCGTCTGCCTTCGGCTCAGGGCGTGATCCCGGCGTTATGGGATCGAGCCCCGCATCAGGCTCCTCCACTGGGAGCCTGCTTCTTCCTCTCCTACTCCCCCTGCTTGTGTTCCCTCTCTCTCTGGCTGTGTCTGTCAAATAAATAAATAAAATCTTAAAAAAAAAAAAAAAGAATTAGTGCATCTATTGGCCCTTATTAGCTGCGTGACTTTGGGCAAATTCTCCAGCCTTTAAGGCTTAGTGTCCTCATCTACAAAATGGGCACAATCATAATATCTACCTCGAGGGATCGTTACTACATCACATGTGATAATGGAATAGAAAGCCAATAACACAGTATGTAGCACACCATGAAAGCCCAATAAATGTGTTTAGTAGTGAAAAAAAAGAATTAATGCATCTAATAATACCAAATATTGGTCAGAATGTGGGGAAACAGGATGCAATATCCCCCAGGTGTGGCTATATACTTATGTATCAACTACTAAACTTTCTTTGAAAGCTGATTTTTCAAAAAACGAATCTTGGACCTAAGCTTATTTTACTTTATGTATTTAATTAAAAAAAAAAGATTTTATTTATTTATTTGACAGAGAGAGAGACAGCCAGCGAGAGAGGGAACACAAGCAGAGGGAGTGGGAGAGGAAGAAGCAGGCTCCGAAGTGGAGGAGCCCATGTGGGGCTCGATCCCACAACGCCAGGATCACGCCCTGAGCTGAAGGTAGATGCTTAACGACTGAGCCACCCAGGCACCCCTTTAAAGGACCTCATCCAACTAAAGCAATGCTCCAAAATTGCTTGGAAATGGTGGCTGCGATCATTTTGGAAACGTTAAGTACACTGATCATAGAAAACAGGCCATGTTCAATAACTCTACTCTGGTGACAATTCAACATTCTGGCTGCAAACTCTTACACATAAATCTTACCTTAGAAAAAACCATTTTCCTTCACACTGAAATTGTCCTACAGTGTGTGCTCATACGAATTTAAAAATTGGATTACTGTTTGAGTCCAGAGCCCAGAAAAATCTTGCTGCCCCACATGCTTTTCACGTGATCTTTGAAAAAGAAATCCCTGCCTCGGTGTAATTCCAGGAAGACTCAACAGATGGCACAAAATCGTTTCTGAGGCACCGCTTTCCTCATACCAAGGACCTGCATTTTGTCAAGCGCTTGCTTTCCCCTGCGTTTTGAAGTTACTTTCTCTTCTGGGGGAAAGAAACACCTTGGTAAGTAAGCAGGCTTTTGTGGCTTGTTCAAATTATGGCATAAATATACCTCAAGTGTGCGAGAAAATGCCAACGATGACACAGGAGACAGGTAACGCTTTGACAAATTTGCCAGATGATTTCAAGTGTCCTTTGAAAAATGTTGTGGATGTCCTTTCAATTTCCAAGAATGATCGAAAGAAGGGTGTCTTCCGGGCCGTCTTGAAAAGACGTAACTAGCACTTGCAGCCATAATGCAGGGAAAACGCTGATGTTATTTCTTCTGTTTCCGTCTACACTTGTCACCTCTCTCTAGCTGCTCGCTTCCAGGAACGTTCACAGGAGTTTCTGCCACTGGGGCGGCACACAGCCCAAGTTCTGTGTTTCTATAGTGGACAGAGCGTTTGATCTCCCCCATCACCTGGTGCTGTCCTTGTTCCTTTGTATCTGTCACTCCTGTAGGAGCCCTTTGAAAGCAGGGATTATTTTGTCAGCGCTCTTGGTATTTCTACCCCCAGCTCCTGCCCTCCGGCATAGTGCGCCCTGAAGAAACATTTATTAAATGGAGGAAGTGCCAGGGATGGGTCTAGCACTGCCTTCCTCCAGGTCTCTTACTTACGCTTTGGCAAATAGAGCAATGCCTTTCTTTCTTTTTTCTTTCTTTCTTTTTCTCTTTCTTTCTTTCTTTCTTTCTCTTTCTTTCTTGACTTCACGATGGACTCACATGTATCTCAATGTTTTGCTCATCGTTGTCTTTTTCATAGTTTTAATTTTCATAGATTCTTATCCACCAGAGTTTCCACCCCCCCCGAAACAGAGCTTTTTCCATCTTTTTTTTTGCCCTCTTTTTATTGGATGCATTAAAGAAAAAAGAAAAAGACTTTTACATTTGGTCTCTTTTTACTTGCTTTTAAAACAAATTACAAACACTCTGACCCTCTGCTCCCTCTTTTCCCTCTCCTTTATTTTGCTTAAATAGAAAAGCTCCTGGCTGGCTTGTTAAGGGTATACACTAGAAGCTGCTTGAAGATATAAATGCCCTTGGAGGAATATTTGTGTGCGTAGGGGGAAGGATGTTCTCAGGGCAGCTGGTCAGCTTTCCTACATGGTGGCTGAATTTCAGTCCCCTGAATATAGACACCATGGAGGGACCTCTCCGTGGGTCCTTATCCACGAATGTCAGTGATCTACTATCGTGTAGAAGTTCTCTGATACATCAATATTCCAAATAAGATAAGCATGTTTCTTTAAATATAAAATATTTTTATGTTATCTTTATTTTGAGACAAATCTTTTGTTTTAAAAAAATGTTCAAAATTAGAAATTTTCAACTATATGCAAAAGTTCATAAGAAAGAAAATGAAATGTACCTGTGATTCAGAGATCACCACTATTAGCATTTGGTATATTTCTTCCTATTCTCTTTTGCCTGAGGCTTTGTGTATTTTGTCAGGTTTTAATATTTTACAAAAATCGAGTCCTACTACATACACAATTTTGTATTCTTTTATTCATTATATTATTTGTAGCCTATATTTAATATACATTTAAATTATATTTACATAACATATTACTTCAAAAGTACAATATTTGAGGCTGCATGCTATTCCGTGTTAGGTATACAACAACTGATTAAACTGTTTTCTACACTAGACATTATCATTTTTTTTTTCAATTTTTCCTCATGTCACAAGCATTTTCATAGTAATGTTTTATGTGTATTTCTGATAATTCCTTTAAGAGAAAAATCTGAGAAGTGGAATTGCTAAAATAAGGGTAAGCATGTTTCTAAGGAATTTATGTATGTGACCAAATTGCCCTTCAGAAAGTATGTACTAATTTTTCATTTCTGCCGGCAGTAAACAAGAGTTCTTATTTTAGTCACACCTGCCAATATTGGTTAATATATATATGTATACATAATATATATACATATGTATATACATATACATATATATATATTTTTAAAGATTTTATTTATTTGAGAGTGCACGTGCGTGCGAGAGAAAGTGAGAGAGCACAAGCAGGGGGAGTGGGAGAAGCAGGCTTCCTGCTCAGCGGGGAGCCTGTTGCGGGACTCAATCCCAGGACCCTGGGATTGTGACCCAAGTCTAAGGCAGAAGCCCAACCGACTGACCCACCCAGGTGCCCCTGGCTATTATATTTTTTAATTCTTCCAGTTTGGTAGGTAAAATAATCATACTTTTTTTTTTTTATCTTTAAGAAACAAAAATTCCCATTTGATTCCCTTTATCTTTTTATGCTTAAAAAATCTTAAATTATAGACATCCTAACATTCCCTCTGTAAATGCTTCATTCTATATCTCTAAAAGAAGTACATTTTCCTACATGGCCAAAGCACATTATCAAAAATTAACATTTATTATTTTTTAATAGAATCTAATGCTGGGTCCATCTTAAAATCCCTCCTCCTTTTGTTATTCAAGTAACTTCTTTGCCTGGGTCCGTCTAAACTGAGATCTAGAACATGATTCATCTAGATGTTATGTCCTGTTTTGTTTTAATATGCATTTTTAAAAAATTCAAAATGGTTGACAGGCAATGTTACATTGGTTTTAATACATTAGTATCAGTTCACAACATAGTGATTCAACAAGTCTAAATGTTATGCTATGGTTACCACAAGTGTGGTTACCATCTGTCACCATATGATACTATGACAATGACATCTACTATATTTCCTATGATGTACTCTTTTTCACCTTGAAGTTTTCATTCCATAGCTGGAAGCCCATACCTCTCACTCCCCTTCACCCATTTTGCCCATCTTCCCACCCCACTCCCCTCTGGCAACCACCAATTTGTTCTCTGTATTTATGGGTCTGTTTTCTACTCTTTGTTTATTCGTTTGTTTTGTTTTTTAGGTTCCGTATGTAAGTGAAATCATACGGTATTTGTCTTTCTCTGTCTGACTTACTTTACTTAACATTATAAGTCCATTCACATTGTTGCAAATGACAAGTAATAATTATGGTTGAGGAATATTCTATTGTATAAATATTGTATAACTATCTTCTTTGTCCATTCATCTATGGATGGACACTTGAGTTGCTTCTATATCCTGGCTTTTGTAAATAATGCTGCAGTGAACCTAGGGAGCATTTTTATTTTTTGTGAGGTTGGACATAATTTGTATTGTTAACTATTGATTTTTAATTTTTTGGTATATTTTCTGAGCAAATAATGTGCTCTTCTTTTTTATTTTTTCTTATTTTTAATTAATTAATTAATTTAGAGAGAGAGTGAGTGTGGGGGGGGCAGGGGGCAGAGGGAGAGAGAGAGAGAATCTTATGCAGGCTTCACACCCAGTGTAGAGCCTCCTGGGGAGCTCTATCTCATGACCCTGAGATCAGGACCTGGCCGAAATCAAGTCAGACACTTAACCAACTGAGCCACCCAGACACTCCAGTAATGTGCTCTTCTTAATTTGAATGTTGAAAAATTGAAGAATACAGGTAACAGCTAAGAGGAAAATAAAACTCCCTCATAATCTTACCATGTAGAGATAATTACTCAGTATCTTGATATGTATCTTAATTTTCCCACATGTATCTATACATATTTATTGCTGTACATTTTAAAAATAGACTTTTTGTCACTTATAGATGGTGTGCAATTTCCCATGAAATTAGGTTTTTATTATTTTTGAAGGCCACATAGTAATATTTAATTATATGGAGATAACCATAATTTACTTGACAACTCACTATTTTTAGATGATTAGATTTCCTTTTCAGAAAATAATTTATTTTGTACCGGCCACTTCAGCATATTCTTTTACTTGTTCTAACAGTTTTTCCATTACTTCTCTGGGGTTTTTCACACTAACAATCATATATCTAAAAATAGTGATCATTTTATTTTCTACATTCCAATATTTCTCTCTCATTCCTCCTCTCCCCTCACCTTAATTATAATGGTTGGAACTTCTAGAACACTGTTAAATAACAGTGGGCATTCTTGACTTTGAATTTAACAGAAATGCCTTGGGAGTGGGATATTTTTAAGTTAGATACTTAATATATTTTTCATCAAGTCAAAGTATCTTTTCAATATCTACTTTAATTAAAGTTGTATTTTTAGTCAAAGGTGAATGCTGAATTTAACAAGTCAATTGTTAACATCTGTAGAGATGCTCATCTGTTTCTCTCCTTTTATCTATTGGTGTATTATCATCATAGGTTTGCTAATAATAATAAACAATTCTTACAATATTAGATTCTAATCCTAATTAATCGTTACATGCTATTCCTTCAGTAAGAGCTTCTGCCCACCACCAAATGATTGGAATTTATCTCTTTTATTTGTATTTTCTAGTAATTACTCTTAATTTTATAATATACATACCTAGACTTGTAGTTTTCTAGCAACATCTTGAATTAACTGTATCTATCTATAGATTCTCCTTAATCAGGCAAGGATCATAGCATGCTTTTAGTTCACTCTCTCCCTCGCCCCCTCTGTCTACTAACTCCCTTGTAATTGTTGGCAATTTTAGTTTCATATTGTTTTTAAAATTTTTGTCATCAGTACTTATTGGAATTTAGCACTAAATTTTCCTACCTTCTTTGCAAAGTATTCCTTCTTGCATCCACTTCATTCCTTTTTTTGTGGGGGAGTCAGTTTATTTTTCAGAGGACAGTCTGTCCTCTGGTAATTCAGATGGTGGATCTATCTTCCAAGTCTTTTAGTATTTCTTTCATATATATCATCATTTTGGCCTCTTGTGCTGTGTTTTGGGAAAATTCCTCTTCTTGGTCTTCCATCTCACAAATTCTCACATCAGCATTTGCCACTCTGCAATTCAACTCATACAATGAGTTTTCCATTTCAGTTATTACGTTTTTAATTTCCATGATCCTATTCCATTCTTTTTTAGAATTCTTATCTCTCTCTGAGGATATCTATCTATTATCAATGGCTATTCTGCTCTTTTATCTCTGTTTCCTTGGGCGTTAACTTCTCTTATATCTTCAGTTTGGTTCCCTTCTATCGTGGTGTTTGTTTTGTAAGTGTCATACTTTTTGATTGTGCAACCCAAATTATGGTTGAAACTCCATGTCAAACTGCTTATTGATCTGTTTTCACAGCCTATTTGTCAGAAGGGTGGATGAAACTGTCTGTATGAATTTTATATTGCTGCTATGAAACTGTCTATATGAATTTTATATTGCTGCTATGACAAATTACCATGAACTCAGTGGCTTAAAAAACATATCTATTGGGGCGCCTGGCTGGCACAGCGGTTAAGCGTCTGCCTTCGGCTCAGGGCGTGATCCTGGCGTTATGGGATCGAGCCCCACATCAGGCTCTTCCGCTATGAGCCTGCTTCTTCCTCTCCCACTCCCTCTGCTTGTGTTCCCTCTCTCGCTGGCTGTCTCTATCTCTGTCGAATAAATAAATAAAATCTTTAAAAAACAAAAAAAAAACCCCAAAAAACATATCTATTATCTCACAGTTATGTAAGTTAGTTAGTACTCCACCATAGGTCTTGTTGGGCTTATATAAAGGTGTTGGCAAGGCTGCATTCCTTCTGGAGGCTCTAGGGGAGAATCCATTTACTTGTCTTTTTGAGTTTCTGAAGGCTACCTGCATTTCTTGGCTCATGGCCCCTACCTCATGGCAACTCAAGTCCTTTTTACATCACATCACATCACATCACATCACATCACTCTGACCTCCCCCCTTCTGCCTCCCTCTTCTGTTTTTAAGGACCCTTGTAATGACATTGGTTCTACTTGAATAATCCAGGATAACCCTCTTATTTTAAGGTCTGTGAATTAGCAAATTTAATTCCATCTTCAACTTGAATTCCCTTTTTCCATGTAATAGCATATTCACAAGTTCTGAGATTAGGAGGTAGACATCTTTCAGAAGCTAGTACTCTATTGCAGTCCAATCTGCTTGTGATTTACAGAGACTTCTCTTGGTTTCAGTTCCCCTAAAGACTTCTCTTCCTGACTTTAAGTGTGTGTGTGTGTGTGTGTGTGTGTGTGTGTGTGTGTGTGTATGTGTGTGTGTATTTTTTTCCCTATCATTTAGGGGATTTAGGGCAAGAGGAGGCATCTAGAGTATGTGCACACCACATTATTGACTCTCATAGTTTTTAATGTTTGTCACTGAAAACGTGATTTTCTTGATCCAGAAAATGTTTAGAACATTTTAAAAAGTGGTTTAAAAAGTTCATTTTGTAGTCTGAAAAATGACTTTACAAATTTCTGCTTTGGGATATTTATTTAAAAATGTATTTGACTGAATAATCAATATTACCAAATGCTCCATGAAACCTGGGGACTTAGATACACAATATTCTTTTTTTTTATAGGTTCAAAGACTATTAAATCCTTTATTATTTTATTTAGATCCTCATATGCTTATCTTATGCTGCTCGATCTAATGTGACCCAGAGAAATGCACTACATGTCTTCACTATCAATATCTCCTTACGTTTTGAGCATTTTTACTTTGTAAATTTTGATGCAGTTATTCAGTGTGTCTTTATCTCTATATTTTCATTGTGAGCTGTTTGTACCAGTATATACCATACTGTACCAGTATGAAGTAGTAGCCTCTCTTATCCTCACTGCCCAATTCTCTGATACTTTGACCTAATGGAGTATTACATATACAAACTGCAATTCCTGATGAATACAGCCCCCTAGTGTTCTTAGCTTTGCCCTTTTACAAGTATTGTTGTATGGCTTACACATCTCAGAATACAATATGCACTCACCTTCAAGTCCCTCCCTACCTCTTGTTAAGTTCTTTTATCCCCCTAGATTTATTGAGATATAATAAACATATAACACTGTGTAAATTTAAGATCTACAACGTGATAATTTTATATATATATGGCAAAATGGTTACCACAAAAAGGTTAGTTAACACATCTGTCACCTCACATAGTGACCTTTTATTTTTGATTGTGAGAATCTGCTCTCTTAGCAACTCTTAAGTATATAATACACTACTGTTAATTATAGGCATCAGGCTGCACATTAGATCCCCAGAACCCATTCATCTTTTATCTGGAAGTTTGTACCCTTTGACCGACATCTCATTTTCTCTGTCTCTAAGCCCTTGGCAACCCCCTTTCTACTCTCTGTTTCTATCAGTTTGGCTTTTTTAGATTCTCATATAAGTGAGATCATACAGGGTTTTTTTTTCTTAGTCTGACTTTATTTCACTTAGCATAATGCCCTCAACTTCCATCCATGTTGTCACAAATGGCAGGCTTTCCTTCTTTTTATGCCTAAATAATATCCCATTATATCTATCTATTTATCTATCTATCTATCTCACATTTTCTTTACCTATTCATCTGTCATTGGACACCTATGTTGTTTCCATGTCTTGGCTATTGTGAATAATGCTGCAACGAATATGGTGATGCATGATTTTTTAAGACCGTGATTTCATTGCCTTTGGATATATGCCCAGAAGTGGGATTGCTGGATCATGTGCTAATTCTATTTTTAATATTTTGAGGAAACTACTGTTTTCCACGATGGCTGTACCAATTTACCTTCCCACCAATGGTGCACAAGGGTTTCCTTTTCTCTACATCCTTGTCAACACAGGTTATCTTTTGTCTTTTTGATATCCATTCTAACAAGTGTGAGCTGATAGCTCATTGTGGTTTTGATTTGCATTTCCCTGATGATCAGTGATGTTGAGCATCTTCTGATGTACTAGTTGGATATTTGTATGTCTTCCTTGGAAAAATGTCTATTCAGGTCTTCTGTCCATTTTTAAATCAAATTATTTTTAAAAATATATTGTTATTATTATTCCCTATTGAATTGTCTGAGTTCCTTATATATTTTGGATCTTAATCCCTTATCAGATAATATGATTTATAAATATTTTCTTCAATTTTGTAGGTTGAGTTTGCATTTTGCTGCTTTTTTCTTTTGTTGTACAGATGCTTTTTAGTTTGATGTAGCTTCATTTGTTTATTTTTATTTTTGTTGCCTATGTTTTTCGTGTCAGATCCAAAAAATTATTGCCAAGACCGATGTCAGGGAGCTTTCCCCCTATATATTCTTCAGGAACTTTATGATTTCAGGTCTTATAGTTAAATTTTTAATCATTTGGAGTAAGTTTTTTTGTAAGTGGGGTAAGATAGGGGTCCAGTTCTTTTACATGTGCATATCCAGTTTTCCCAACACCATTCACTGAAGATAATACATTTTCCTTATCAAGTATTTTTGACTCCCTTGTCAAATGTTAGTTGACTGTATATGCATGGATTTATTTCTGGGCTCTTGATTCTGTTCCACTGGTCTACATGTCTGTTTTTATGCCAATACCATACTGTTTTGATTATTACAGCTTTGTAGTATAGTTTGAAATCAGGAAGTGTGATGCCTCTAACACAGTTCTGCCTTAGGATTGCTTTGACAGTTGGAGTCTTTCGTAATTTCATATGAATTTTATAATTCTCTTTTCCACTTCTGTGAAAAAAGCCCTTGGAATTTTAACAGAGATTGCACTGAATCTATAGATGGCTTTGGGTAATGTGAACATTCTAACAGTATAATTCTTCTGATTCATGAATACAGGATATCTTTCTATTTATTTGTGTGTTCTTCAACTTCTTTCATCAATGTCTTATAGTTTTCAGTATACAGGTCTTTCACCTCCTTGGTTAAAATTATTCCCAGGTATTTTAGTCTTTTTGATGCATTTGTAGTGGGATTTTTTTTTTTTCATTTCTTTTTCAGATAGTTTGTTGTTAATACATAGACATGTAACTGTTTGTATGTTGGTTTTGTATCCTGCAACCTTACTGAACTTAATAGTTCTAACAGTTTTTTCATGAAGTCATTCAGACTCTCCACATATAAGATCATACATCTGCAAACAGAGATATGCAAACAGAGGGAGAGAAAATTCCTTCCCACCCTTTGTGAAGGAGTCTTTTCCTGAGACAAAACTTGAGTAGGATGGATTTCCCTTAATATGGCTCCTGATCCCTTTTCATGGATGTAGATGCTTTTCAATCCCACCACTAATTTTCTATCCTTCTTTGTTTTTGGTGGCAGGATGGGTTTTTAAAAGTTTCTATGTTTTCATGGGTATTTTGGTGGCAACTGGAAGAGGCTCTAGAAGAGAAGCAGTGAGGGACTTTTAAAAATTTTGTTATTTATTTATTTATTTATGAGAGAGAGAGAGAGAGAGAGAGAGTGGGGGGGTAGGGGGTGGGGAGCAGAGAAGTAGGGGGAAAGAATCTCAAGCAGACTCCATGCAGAGTGCAGAGCTGAGATGGGGTTGATCTTATGACCCTGAGATCATGACCTGAGTCGAAACCAAGAGTTGGACACTTAACCGACTGGACCACCCAGGCACCCCTAGAGACTTTTAACCATATGCCATTTTGTAATGAAATTCTCCAGCCCAGAAGAGTTTTACTCTTCTGAAGAATGGTTAATAGAAACCCTACTTATCTCTTAACTGTTTTACTATTTCCAATATACCTTCAGGTGATGAACAATAAGTAGTCAACATCTGCTTTCAATTGTTCCTGCTATGCAAGGCCCTACTTAAGAAATGTTGTCTGTTCTTGTCTCCTGGGAGCTTCTAGATGTTTACGTGTGCAGATCAGCTCTTGAATAGGGTAGAGCGGACCTCACATTCCAACCGTTTGTACCAGTCTCAAGTATGGCATCTGTGGATTCGTGCACCTGCCTCCACCCTTCAGACAGGTAATCTTTTCTCATTCACTCAGCATCAGTGTCATGAACATCAACACCTGTAATCTGTTGTAGTACGGTGAGACTTTCTGGGCTCTGGGGAAAACTGTTATCCCACACATACAGCAGCTTCTAATAGACATGCCTTCTGACTTCTTCAGTGTACTTTTTAATATTTCACTGTCTTTTCCTGTTTTATCAGCATGTCAACTGTAGGAACTCGATGTTTTCAGATTATCAAATGCCCATTTCTGTCTCTCTCAATTTGTGGCTTTTGATCTAGTGTGAATTGGAAAAACACATATCCATTTTTATGGGAATTATGTCAAAGAATGAGATCCTATGACAAAAAAAAAAAATTTCCTGTGCCCACAAAGGATGGAGTCTATGTTATCTCATCTGCCTCTTCCCGGTCTGTGAGAGCACCTCTAACGTCTACCTGTAGGTGCTTCCAGGCAGGTGTGGTTGTGGGCACTCTTTGTAGGTGGAGGATGCTGCCCTGTGGCCAGCACAGCTGCCACTGCTGCTTTTAGGATGCTGCATGGGAAGGGGGCAGCTGTGGAGCCCTGTCTGTCCTGCTAGCTTTTGTTCCCTGCAGGGGCTCATAAATGCTTTTGCATACAGATCAAAGCTGGAATGGTATAGACTCATGAATGTATGTCTTAGTTTCTGGGACTAGCTTCTTGCTTGATCTTTTGCACAGTTATAGTCCCACTGCTTTGTCTCAGTCACAAACATGGGGTCCATGGGCTGCTGTGCCTGCTTCTACCCCTCAGCCAGTCAAAAATGTCTAGTTTGGTGTGTATTAATCATATCTTCTCAAATAGCTCCATGAACAGTGGTATCATCTCTGCCAGCCCAGCTACAACTGGTTTTGGTGAGGTCCAATTCATGGAGGTGGAGGGAGTAGGTGGTTCTTCCTTATGACACAAACTTGGCTCTGTTCCAATCTTCAACCTCACAGAACGATCTATCCTGTCATGTACCACAGAGATTTAGGCATCAAGCCACAGGTGGATGGACCTTCCACCCTGTCACCCACTTCCCTCCCCATTCCTTTTTTTTAAAAGACTTATTTGATTTTACTTGAGAGACAGAGCATGTGAGCATGAGCAGGGGGAGGGACAGTGGGAGAGGGAGAGAGAATCCTCAAGTAGACTCCCTGAGCATGGAGCCCAATGTGGGACTCGATCTCACGACACTGAGATCATGACCTGAGCCAAAATCAAGAGCTGGATGCTCAGCCCACTGAGCCACCCAGGTGTCCCCCATTCCTTTTATCTCATGTTGCCTTGCCCAAACTGAGTTGAGGATCTCAAAGTCTGGCCAACTGCATGCTATGGCTTCACAATGACCACCAGGAGCTTATCTCATGCTCATCTAATCATTCAGACTCACAAGCCCTCATAGGCCACACCTGGTCCACTTTTCTTGGAAAGATATAGGAGAGGAAATACAGCACAGGCTTCTTACTTTGCACATAGAGTTCACACACAGTCCTTTTAATATGGATGCTATTTACCATTCAAGAGTCATTGTTACCAAAAAGTAATGTTTTCTGGTAACAAGGGACATTCTACATGTGTTAGGTTTTCAGAAAAGAGCTAGAAAGTTAATCCTAGGTAAGATTAGTCACTAGAGAAAGAGATAAATGGGTTTTATTAACCCTTCACCCATGAGAAGTCACTGGTTACAGCAGATGGCTGAGTTTAGTGCCAAATTAAATACTGGTGTAGACTCTTGAGAACGTCTTGTAATTTCTGGAAATAGCTCCTTGATTGCCCTTGTGTACAATTTTAGATTACCAAACTGAGTGCTACAACATTTTGGAGGGATAAAGGACTGCCTTGTAAAAGAAAATATAGTATCTTCTAAGTCCAATGAAAAGAGGCCATAGTTATGTCATTAACTTTTAAGACAGTTGATTTAAAACCTTTGTCTAGAAAATCAATGCCTGTGATTCTTCAGAAACCATTTCTATTAATTTCTTCTTCTCCTTTTTTCCCTATTTTTAAAAATCCATTTTGATTTTATTTTTGTGTATGGTCCAGTTTTCCCAACACCATTTTTTGAAGAGACTGTCTTTTCCCCATTGTATAGTCTTACCTCCTTTATTGTAGATGAATGGACCATATAAAAGTGGGTTTACTTCTGGGCTCTCTGTTCTGTTCTGTTGATCTATGTGTCTATTTTTGTGCAAGTATAGTTTTTTTAATTACTACAGCTTTGTAGTATATCTTGAAATCTGAGGCTGTGATACCTTTGCTTTGTTCTTCTTTCTCAAGATTGCTTTGGCTAGTCAGGGCCTTTTGTTGTTCCATACAAATTTTAGTATCTGTAAAAAATGAGGTTGGTATATTGACAGAGATTGCATTAAAATCTGTAGATTGCCTTGGGTAGCATGGACATTTTGATAATATTGATTCTTCCAATCCATGAGCATGGAATATTTTTTAATTTGTTTGTGTCATCTTCAATTTCATTCATCAGTGTTTTACAGTTTTGGGAGTACAGACCTTTCACCTCCTTGGTTAAGTTTATTCCTAGGTATTTTATTATTTTTGATGCAATTGTAAATGGGATTGTTTCTCTTAATTTCAAATTGGACAACAGAAGAAATGGATAAAATCCATTTGTAACCTTCCAAAACTGAATCAGGAAGAAATAGAAAATTTGAACAGACTGATTACTATTAATAAAATTAGATCACTATTCAAAAAACTCCCAAAGAACAAAAAGTCCAGGAGCAGCTGGGTTCACAAATTCTACCAAACTTTAAAGAAGAGTTAATAGCTGGTCTTCTCAAACTATTCTTAAAAAAAAACAACAACAACAACAACAACAACAACAAAAAACCCAAAAAAACAACACCACACGCCACAGAAAGGGATGAAAAGCTTCCAAATTCATTCTAAGAGGCCAGCATTACTCTGAAACGAAAACCAGATAAAGACACTACAAAAAAAGAAATACAAGCCAATATCTCTGATGAACATAGATGCAAAAATGCTCATCAAAATACAAGCAAAATGAATCCAATAATACAGTAAAAAAAAAAAAAAAAAAAAGCACTCACCACTATCAAGTACGATTTATTCCGGGAATGTAAGCGTGGTTCAGTATTTGCAAAGCAATCAGTGTGATACATACAACAAAAGAAAGGATAAAACCATATGATCTTCTCCATAGATGCAGAAAAAGCATTTGACAAAGTATAACATCCATTCATGATAAAAACTCTCAAATCAAAACAGGTTTATAGAGAACATGTCCTTATATGAAAAACCCATAGCTAACATCATACTCAATGGTGAAAAACTGAGAGCTTTTCCTCCAAGATCAGGAACAAGATAAGGATGTCCATTCTCACCACCCTTATTCAACATGGTACCAGAAGTCCTAGTCACAGCAATCAGACAAGAAAAAGAAATAAAAGGCGTCCAAATTGGCAAAGAAGTACATTTTTATTATTTGCAGATGACATGATACTGTATGTAGAAAACCCTAAAGAATCCATCAAAAAACTACTAGAATTGTTAAGTGAACTCAGTGAAATTGCAGGATACAAAATTAATATGTAGAAATTTGTTGCATTTCTATATACTTCTCCTCTTTTTAAATTAATGGACTCTATTTTTTTAAAGAAGTTTCAGTTTTATAGAAACATTGAGCAAATAGTCCAGGAGTTCCCATATACCCCTTCTTCACTGTGTACAGCTTTTCCTATTACAACATTTTGCATTAGTGTGGTACATTATATAATTGATATATTATTGTTAACTAAGGTCCATAATTTACATTTGGATTCAGTCTTTGTGTTGTATAGTTCTTTGGGCTTTGACAAATGCAGAAGGTCCTGTATCCACCATTACAATATCATATGGAACAGTGTCACTGTCCTAAAAATCCTCTGTGCCCTGGTTATTCATCCCTCTCTTCTCCCAAACACTAGCAACCATTGATCTTTTTATTTTCTCTTTGGTTCTGCCTTTTTATGAATACCATAAAGTTGGAATTATACAGCATGTAGCCTTTTCAGATTTGTTTCTTTTACTTAGAAACATGCATTTGGTTCCTCCATGACTTTTTGTGGTTTGATCACTCATTTATTTTCAGCACTGAATAATGTTCCATTGTATGGCTGTACCACAGTTTGTTTATCTTTCTACCTACTGAAGGACATCTTGTTGCTTTCAGTTTTTGGTAGCTGTGAATAAAGCTGCTAAAACATCTACATGCAAACTTTTTCAGTGAACTAGATTTTCAGTTCATTTGGGTAAATACCCAGGAGTGTGATTGATGGATCATATGGTCAGAGTATATTTATCTTTGTAAGAAACTGGCAGACTATCTTCCAAAGTGTCCGTACCATTTTGAATTTCCACCAACAATGAATGAATGTCCCTGTTGCTCCATAGCCTCACCAATATTTGGTGTTGTTTCAGGATTTTGGCCACCCAAATGGGAATGTAATGGTATTTCATTATTTTAATTTACAATTCTCTGATGACATATGATATTGAGTATCTTTTCATATACTAATTTGTTATTTGGTGAGGTCACTGCTCAGATCTTTTGTCCATTTTTAAATTGTTATTTTCTTATTGCTGAATTTAAGAGTTCATTGTGTGTGTGTGTGTGTGTGTGTGTGTGTAAAACACAAGTTTGTTATCAGGTATATGTTGTGTAAATATTTTCTTCCAGACAGGGGCTTGTCTTTTCATTGTCTTAATGGTGTCTTTTGCAAAGTAGAAGATTTTAATTTTAGTGAAGTCCAACTTAACAATGTTTTCTTTCATGGATTGTGCTTTTGATGTTGTATCTAAAAAGTCACCTCCAAACTGAAGATCACCTAGATTTTTTTCCTATATTATCCCCTAGAAGTTTTCTAGTTTTACAGTTTACATTTAGGTTTATGATCCATTTGGGGGTTATTTTTGTAAAAGGTGTAAGGTCTGTATTAGACCCTCCCCTCCTTTTTTTTTGATTGTTTGTTTTTGTTTTGTTGTTGTTGTTGTTGTTGTTGCATGTGGCTGTCTTATAGTTCTAGCACCATTTGTTGGAAAGACTATCTTTTCTTTACTGAATTGCCTTTGCTTCTTTGTCAAAGACCAGTTGGCTATATTTGTGTAGGCCTATTTCTGACTTCTTCATTCTGGTCCATTGATCTCTCTGTCCATTCTTTCACCAATACCATACTGTCTTGTTTACTGTAGCTTTATAGGAAAGCTTGAAGTTGGGTAGTGTCACTTCTCTAACTTTGTTCTTTTCTTTTTTTCTCCTATAAATGGATAATACTTTCTAATTTATTTGCATGCCTTCTATTGTTTAAAGTAGGCATTTTGAATGTTGTAATGTGGTAACTCTGGAAATATTACAATGTGGTAACTCAGATTCTCCTCTCTCCCATGTTTTGTTGCTGCTGCTTGTCGTGGGGTGTGGTTGGTTGTTTGCTTAGTGACTGCTCTATTGTGTAAGGACTGTATTTTTTGTTATGTGTGGCCATTGAATTCTCTGCTCCATTAGCTTAGTGGCTAGCTTGTGCTTGGTGGAGATTTTACTTAAACATCTAGAGAAAAAATAAAACAAAACTTCTGATCTTTGTAGATTGGCTCTTGATTTCTGGCATTTTCTCAGTGCTTATCCAGGCTCTTTACAGCTCTGCCCTAGCTTTCACTTTCTGCTTTCACAGAGCCAAAGGTCAGCCAGAGGTGAAAATTTAGGATTTTCTTAGATCTTTTGAGCTTCCACACAGCCCTGGACATATGCGTAGTTTTCTAGATTTCATGATATACATGGAGTTTTCCAAAGACTTTTTTCTCCCCTGTATCTATTTTCCCAGCCTCTTCCTTCCCTGGCTTTTTGGTGTGTGTGGTGTTTGTCACATTTGGTATTCCTTGTTCTAGGTGCCTGTGGCTAATATGTTTGCTTTTAAAGATTTTCAGTAAACAGTATCCAGGAGGCTGCTCCAGCCCTGAGAAAGTTCTGAAGAGGGTGAAACAAAGCTGAGCCCCTGAGTGGATCCCTCAGAGAGTACCCAGACAGGATAAAACACAGAACCATAATTCTTTGGTAATAAGGTCTGTATTGCCTCCCCTGGCACCAGCAAGCTGCGTAACTGGGAAAATATCACACTTAATTACGTGGGCAGAAATGACTCTGATAGTGAATGAAAAAGATCATTAAGATTTTGTGTTTCGAAAGTGAAGGTTTGAAAGCAATTCTCCAATAGTTATACAACTTAATGTTTATTATATTTCTAGAATTTGGACACATATCAAGATGCTCTGAGGAACAGCAACAACGCTTTGGGGAATAGCCATCTCAACATCATGACCAAAGACAAAGAATCTATCACTGGGAGCTTTTACTTTGTGTACACGGTCACCTTAATAGTTGGAACCATAATCCAGTTCTCTGATGAAAGTGAATTTGCAGTAGACATGTCAAATATGAAGCTTACTCATGTCCCAAAAGACCTGCCACCAAAAACCAAAATCTTAGATATTTCTCAGAACAGCATATCCGAGCTTCACATCTCTGACTTGAGCTACCTCTCAGGGCTAAAAGTTTTGAGACTTTCTCATAATAAAATCTGGTACCTTGATTTTAGCATTTTCAAGTTCAACCAGGATTTGGAATATTTGGATTTATCTTACAATCAGTTACAGAATATATCCTGCCATCTTATCACAAGTCTCAAGCATTTAGACCTCTCCTTCAATGACTTTGATGTCCTGCCCATCTGCAAGGAATTTGGCAACTTGACACAACTACATTTCCTAGGATTAAGTGCTACAAAGTTACGACAATTAGATCTGCTCCCAATTGCTCATCTGCATCTAAATTATATCCTTCTGGATTTAGAAGGTTATTACGCAAAAGAAACAGAAAGTCTTCAAATTCTGAATACGAAAACACTTCACCTTGTTTTTCATCCAGATCAGTTATTCTCTGTCCAAGCGAACATATCAGTTAATAGTTTAGGGTGCTTACAACTGACTAATATTATACTGAATAATGACAACTGTGAAGTTTTAACTAAATTTTTATCAGGACTCACTAGAGGTCCAACTTTATTGAATTTTACTCTCAAACATATGAAAACAACTTGGAAATGCCTGGTTAGAATTTTTCAATTTCTTTGGCCCAAACCTATAGAATATCTCAGTATTTATAATTTAACAATAGTTGGAAGTATTGATGAAGAAGATTTTCATTATTCTGAAACAGCACTGAAAGCATTGAAAATAGAACACGTTAAAAATGAAGTTTTTATTTTTTCACAGACAGTGTTGTATACAGTTTTTTCTGAGATGAACATTATGATGTTAACCATATCAGATACACCTTTTATACACATGCTTTGTCCTCCGCCATCAAATGCATTTAAGTTTTTGAACTTTACCCAGAATGGTTTCACAGATAGTGTTTTTCAAAATTGTTCCCAACTAGTTAGATTGGAAACACTTATCTTACGAAAGAATAAATTAAAATCCCTTCACAAAGTAGGTCTCATGACTAAGCATATGACATCTTTGGAAATACTGGATGTTAGTGGGAATTCTCTGGAATATGATAGAGATGATGGAGATTGCACTTGGGTTGGGAGTATAGTGGTGTTAAATTTGTCTTCAAATATCCTTGCTGACTCTGTTTTCAGATGTTTACCTCCCAAGGTCAAGGTACTTGATCTTCACGATAACAGAATAAGGAAAATTCCTAAACCAATCATGAAACTAGAAGCTTTGCAAGAACTCAATGTTGCTTCCAATTCTTTAGCCCACCTTCCTGACTGTGGTACCTTTAGCAGCCTTTCTGTACTGATCATTGACTCTAACTCAATTTCCAACCCATCAGCTGATTTCTTCCAGAGCTGCCAGAAGATTAAGTCCATAAGAGCAGGGAACAATCCATTCCAATGTACATGTGAGCTCAGAGAATTTGTCCAAAGTCTAGGCCAAGTATCAAGTGAAGTGGTAGAAGGTTGGCCTGATTCTTATAAATGTGACTATCCAGAAAACTATAAGGGAACCCCATTGAAGGACTTCCACGTGTCTCAGTTATCCTGCAACACGACTCTGCTGCTTGTTACCGTTGGGGTCACTGTGCTGGGGTTGACAGTTATTGTGACTGCCCTCTGTATCTACTTTGATCTGCCGTGGTATCTCAGGATGATGTATCAGTGGACCCAGACCCGGCGCAGGGCAAGGAACACACCCTTAGAAGAACTCCAAAGAACCCTCCAGTTCCATGCTTTTATTTCATACAGTGAACATGATTCTGCTTGGGTGAAGAATGAACTGGTACCTTGGCTAGAAAAAGAAGATATAAGGATTTGTCTCCATGAGAGAAACTTCGTTCCTGGCAAAAGCATTGTGGAAAATATCATAAACTGCATTGAGAAAAGTTATAAGTCGATCTTTGTTTTGTCTCCCAACTTCGTCCAAAGTGAGTGGTGCCATTATGAACTCTACTTTGCCCACCACAGTCTATTTCATGAAGGATCTAATAACTTAATCCTGATCTTGCTGGAACCCATTCCACAGAACTGCATTCCCAGCAAGTATCACAAGCTGAGGGCTCTCATGACACAGCGGACTTACTTGGAATGGCCCAAGGAGAAGAACAAACATGGACTTTTTTGGGCTAATATTAGAGCTGCTTTTAATATGAAGTTAACACTAACTGGTGAAAACAATGTTGCAGAAACTTAAAGTCAGGAAATTCTATTTACGAAACCGTCATTCATTTGGATTCTGGTGAACGTGATGGTTTTAAGTTGCTGTCTAGGTGGTGCCTCTATTAGTTCTACACATTCGGGGAAGAATTAATGAAAACTATGTTTCAACTAAGCTAGGGAGCAAGGCTGGAGGCTGAAGTGGTGCTCAAACTTGCCTATTACAGGTACCTCAGTCCCTTCTGGTTCAACCATTCTGTTTCAAATGGAAACACTCTTGAGTAAAGCTCATTCAAGGACCTGTACTCTCCCTTCTCCTTTTCCAAATGGATTCTGTGTGAACAGGAATTTTTGGGATTTCATGGCAGCAAGAAAAGGGTCAACCTCAGAAGTGTACACAGTGGCCCTTGGAGTGTCTTACGGAGCCTCACTGGCCTCTGGGTGAGCTTTGTCATCCTGTTCAACTTTGGAGCTTGGGAAAAAAATTAGACCAGTTGTGAAAAATAAAGATTTTTTGTTCACATCGGAGTATATTATTTTTTACCCTGCCACACAAATATGTAGTTAACCAGTGGGGACTCATGACAATAATTTATATATATAAAGGGAAATACAGTTGACCCCTGGGCAACATGGGTTTGAACTGCATGGATCCACTTGTACGTGGACTTTATACAGTGCGGTACTATGTAAATATATTTTCTCTTCCTTGTGATTTTCTTAATGTTTTCTTTTTTCCCCCCAGTTTTATTGTGAGAACACAATATATGATACCCATAACATATATAAAATGTGTTAATTGTTTAAGTTATTGATGAGGCTTCTGGTCAACAGGAGGCCATTAGTAATTAAGTTTTGGGGGTGTTAAAAGTTATACACAGATTTTTTACTAATTAAGTTTTGGAGGTATTATAAGTTATACACAGATTTTTGACTGTACAAGGGGTCAGCACTACTAACCCCGACATTGTTCAAGGGTCAACTATATAGCCTACAGTCACAGGCTGTTGAGGGCAAAGGCGTGGATTTATTTGCTTGCAAAGGAAACTCAGAGCCACATTTATTTATAACTGGTTACTGAATAGGACTTTTCTGGTTGTCTTAGAATTTTAGCAAATGGCTGCCTTCTTGCTGTGTCTTTAGATGGCCTTTCCACTGTATGCACACATCCCTGATGTCTCTTCCTCTTATAATAAGGACACCAGTCATATTGGATTAGGGTCCTACCCTTATGACCTCATTTAACCTTAATTACCTCTTCAAATATCTTCCCTATCTCTGAACAGAGTCACATTCTAAGGTACTGGGGGTGAGGGCTTCAACATGTGAATTTTGGAGGGGACACAATTCAGCCCCTAACAGATGACTATGCAGATAAATTAAAAAATGTTGTGAGAGAGATTGTTAGTTGTCACCAATATCCCCTCACCCTTTATTTAATTAATGTGTGAGTTTTTTCAGGGCACTGACAATCCAGATAGAGAGTACAATTCCCAGCCTCCCTTGCAGCTTGATGTGGACATGTGACTGAAATCTGGTTGTGGGATGTATCTGGAAACTGGGTCATATCTCTAAGAAAATGAGTATGGATTCCTTTGACCCTTTTACCCTTCTCCTGGATAGGAGATACAAACTGGAGGATCCATCCGGAAGCTAAAGATGAAAGCCACATGTGGAGAGCAGGCTCCTCAGTGTACCACTTTTGTGCTTTTCAGGCCAGCCTCTCACCCAGTCCTGGAGTGCTCACCTCTGTTATGTGAGACAGAAGTAAATCTGCACCTTGTTTAAACCAAATATGTTTGGGATCTTTTGACCCAGCACCCTCATCTGCACCCTCGTGAATACAGACATTAATGCCCCACAGGTAGGGGTGTAGCCTTTGACATTTTCCTCCCTGTGTACGCCTATTATGAGAGGAGAGTGTGTATAGTCCATTCTGCAACCCCTGCCATCCTGACAGCCACCAATACCTGTCACTTGTACAACCTCTGGCCTCTTAACTGGCCTCCTTGCTTTTACTCTTTCCTCGGAGGGAGTGTTTTTAAAGTGTAAGTTATATCAAGCTACTGCCCTGCTTAAAACCTTCTAACGACCTCCCCTTACAGTTAGAACAAAACCTCATGACCTGTCATTATGGTCTGCCTTCCTCCCACTCCGAACTTACCTGTGCATCTTTTTCCTCTCTCCCCTTGCCCACCACAGTCCAGCTACAGCTTCCTCTGGCTCTTCCCCCATGCGCCACATTGATTCCCACCTTTGTCCCCTCTGTCCCCTCTGCCCCTGGCACTTGCTACTCTCTCTGTTGAGATTATTCTTTCCTCAGAATATGCCTACCTCGTTCTGGCCATTCGCATCTCAGCTTAAATGTCACCTCCTCAGCGAGACCTCCTGTAATTCCCACCCTAAGGAAGCATTCGTCCCAGTCACTCTGGTGCATTACTCCCTTTGGTTTCCTTTACAGCACACATCACCCTCTAAATTATCTTGTTTACTTGTTTTCTATTTCTGTCCACTAAAATATAAGCTCCGGGAGAAAAAGAACCAACCGCCCCTTGTTTTCTGCTCATCCCCAGAAACCTTTCTACAGGTTTTTAATTATAGTTAGTTTATGAGAAATCTCAAGAGAGCCATATGTAAATATGTAGTTTTTATTTTTCCCCATTCAGTCAACTGGATTCTGAAATTCTCCCCTTCTCATTCCTTAGTGATGAGCAGACTTCATAGCTCTCTAGTCCTTTTGTGGTATTAATATTGCAGTCTAGTTTTAAAATTTTAATCTCTGTCTCCATCTAAAGCTCCTCTCCTTTCTCCATATCATAGACAGAGCTCCTAGCTCAATCTTGGCATATAAATGAGAGGCAGACATGGTCTACCTGAGATACATACTTCTTGCCACTCCCTCTTCCAGACCTGACGTAGGCACCAGGGGTAAGGGGTAGGAAGGCAGATGTCCTTTTCTGTAATTGTGTTGGTTAAGGTACGGAATGAGGAGACCTCAAACACAGGGGCTAAAATAAAACAGAAATTTCTTTCTTTCTTAACTGTAAGTCAAGTATAGTCAGGAGGTCTAGGACAGGTAGCAGTGTCTACCCCAGAAAGTCATTCAAGAGCTCAAACTTGCCAGTTGGCTCTGTTTTCCATGAGGGTGAGGTAATCGGTGGTTATGGCTAGTGTCTGGTTCAACTGCTTTTTAGAATGCCCTGAGGAAGGTGCTTGGCCCCAGCTGTTGGCAGCTCTCTTAAGAACATGTGGTATGTAACACTTTCTTGTCTTCAGTTTTGGATCCAAGTCATAGGGAAAATTCCAGTTAACACCCTCTTATGTAATCAGTAGGACCAACAGATTGTAAGGGAACTTGAAATTGTTGGTGGGCTACTGAATTACATAGCAGATGAGCAACTTAAAATTCCATCCTAAATTTGTATTAAATAATCATTAAAAAGATATATCATTCATAGTGGCAGAAGAAAAAGCAGAGAATAATGGCACAGATTTATGTCCATTGGTGAAGAAAGTCCACTTCATGGAGTATATCCTTTTTTTTTTTTTTTTTTTTAAGATTTACTTATTTATTTGAGAGAGAGCAAGTGAATGCACACAAAAGTGAGGGGAGGGACAGAAGGAAGGGAAGAGAATTCTTTTGTTTAACCCCCCACATTAAAAATATATAATCAGTCCTTCATCACAATCCCAGTGCAGTTCTTCCTGCCCACGGTCCTGTCCCTGTGCTTTAATAAAAACACATTTTGCACCAGAACATCTCAAGAATGCTTTCTTGACTGTTTGCTGCTGGCCCACATCACATCATTTTGGCGCCCAACGTGGGGCCTGAGTCTTCTCATCTGGACTCCAAGCCTTGGTGCAAACTTGGTGAGTAGTTCCTCTTCTTTTTCTTTACTTTCATTTGGGCAGCTTTTTAAGGGGTATGGTCTTATTGGAACACTTTCATGTTGATTGCTTAGGCTGCAACCCTCTAGCCTGTGGCTATTCCATGGGAAGGAACAAAAGCCTGCCTTTCACCTGGTAGCTAGTACTCTGGCCAGAATGGTAATAAGACCCAGAAACTTGATGCCCTCTCTTTATTCTTACTGTTACACAAAGTTGTCTTTCTTGGGCATGGACAGCCACCTAAGTCACAAGGATGGCTGCCAACCTTAAGACTCCCGTGTATGGTTTCCTCCTCACTGGTCTTATGTGATTCCCTCCACATCTCTGGCCTAGCCACTCTGCTACAAGACCTCTGCTAGGAACTGGCCAAAATCTGTACCAGACTGAATTAAAACCCAGCCAGGGACCATTTCCTTGGGAAGTCAGCTGGAAAAACTACGTATGTTGAAATGTTGCTTAGACGATTTCTATCTTTTTTCCCTCAATGTCCCGTACTAACTATTTACATCACAATGTTGGGTAATTTCTCCTTGTAAAGTTTTTCTAGTGATTTCCATGGGTTAAAATGGTGGGTTTTTCTTCAGTCCATTCACTGGCACCCACGTGTAGCCTAGGATACAATGGATAAGTGGGGGGGAAGGCCAGCATCTTTCCTACAAGACAAGGCAGTGTTCCAGTAGTTTTTACACTGGGAACCTCTGACATATCTTGTGCAGGACACCACCTGGGAGTCTTGGGGGATTTTCTTGGTAATGGTCCTTCCCTAACACTGCATGGCCCTAGTACTTCTTAGGAGATAGGGAAAAACGGTCCATCAATGGGACATTAAACTTCAATATGATCTATCCCTTAGATCTCTTCTGCACGAAAGAGGGCAAATGAAATGAGGTACCCTATGTCTAGGCCTGCATGACCCTAAATCAGGACCCTGAACTAAGGGCCTCTTGCAGAATGTGTTTGGCCACTAACCAGGATAATAAGTCCCCTCCCAATATATCGGATGATGATCATCTAAATAGGCCTCCCTCTTCCTAATAAACCCAGGTTGTTGGAGGAATCACAGGTGATCCCTAACAAAGGGGACACTGACTGTCTCACTGTTCTACCTCCTAATAGACCCAGGTTACTCTTGTATGTGGGGGCTTCTCCCTCATTCATTTCTTGGGTAAAATGCTGTGATAATTGGAGCCAACTGTCTCTGGCTAGTCTACCTCCGGACAGGGACTTTAAGGAATATTCTCAAGCAGCTGCCGAACTCCTTTTGTTTCAGGGAAGTCCCCTGTCTTCTCTGACCTGATGTGGACTGCCTATTTTCATTTGTTGGTGGAAAGAAAACATGTCTTTTCATCTGTCCAAGCTGATGAGCTTTAGGACCAGGAGTCCACTTTCTCTGCCCTCTGAGCTTTTATCTGCCTCCAGCGTTGCTGGCGGCACCTCACTCTTCTGCCTTCCCCTGCCCTCCTGTTTCTGCACCAGCTTGGGTGGGACTTGCATAACTGCTTCCTATACCATCCTGGGTGCCTCCAACACCATTAGCTCTTCTTCCTCCCCTTGCTATCAAGGAGCGAAGAGCACCCCCTTGGACTTATATCACCCACTTCAGATAACCCCACTCGTGCCCCAGCTAAAAATTGACAATGGGGAACAAATTGATTGGCTTTTAAGTGGATTGACTTTTAAGGTGGGACTTATTCGGTATTTAAATTAATTTAAGTTTGTTAAGTTTAATTAAGATAGATCTATCTTTAGAATTATCAGCATTAAATATAAAAATTTATTCTACCAAGGTTTACTAAAGTCAAGTAAGCTCCTATTATCTGTTACAATTTGTCAGCAAAAAGATGATTTAAAACGACGCTTAATTTTTGTCTCAGAGTTTTCATGGGTAATTGTTAAGATAGCTTTCAAAGTCATTGGTAACTGAAACTTTAAAGTTTTGCCTGGATGATGAATTGGATTGAATTTGTTGGACATTTAAGTCTTTTCCAAATAAGATAAAACACTAAAGAGCATTGATTACAGAATGTACGTTTGTATTTTTGGCTTCTTATTGCAGAAAAGCTGTGGATACTTGGATCTGTTGGTCAACATGCTTTGTGCTTTATTAAAAGATTGCACTATGGAAATACATGTTTTTAAAAAATTATGAAATCTACTCATGAATTTCAAATCTAAAGTCTTCTGGTGTAACAGACAGTTCACAATTGGTTACTACTTAATTTTCCCTGGAAACTTAGGTTTCTAAGAGTTGAAATTCTGCTAAACATAATTAAGACTGATGGAAATAAGGAAAGCAACTCTGTATGTAGGAAAATAGGAGATATATGAGAAAGATATAAGGAATAGGAATACATTTTATTCAGATGAAAGTAATTTTGTCCTAAAACGAGACTGGTTGTTTGCACAGAAAAGGCTTAGGACAAAATCTGAATGAAAAAGGAAGTTGTAGAAGGTTTATGAAGGGAAATATTTGGAAAGGAATTTTATGTGTGGTCAGGACTGAGGTTGAAATGAATAGGTCGAGCCCTGTGTCAGGCTCTGCGCTCAGCACAGAATCTGCTAGAGATTCTCTCTCCCCCTCTGCCCCTACCCCTGCTTGCAGGCGTGCTCTCCCTGTAAGTAAGTAAGTAAGTAAGTAAATAAGTAAATAAGTAAATAAATAAATAAATAAAAACTTTTTAAAAACGTACGCTGGTATAAGATTGACTCTCTGTTAAAAAGACAAAGTTTTCTTGGATTGTTGGTCTGCTCATGATAAGGACACCTGGGTGGCTCAGTCAGTTAAATGTCTACCTTCAGCTCAGGTCATGATAAGGACACCTGGGTGGCTCAGTCAGTTAAATGTCTACCTGCAGCTCAGGTCATGATCTCAAGGTCCTGGGATCAAGTCCCACATCAGGCTTTCTGCTTGTGGGGAGGCAGGGAGCCTGCTTCTCCTTCTCACTCTCCCTCTGTGCTCTCCCTCTCTCTTAAATAGATAAAATCTTAAAAAAAAAAACAAACCTAAAAAAAAGAAAATGTAAATAAAGTTTTTTTTTCTCTTTTGTCTGCCTGGAAAACCAAAACTTTTATGCTTTGTCTTTATCAGGTCTTTGATTACTTAAGATGGCTAAAACTTCTCAATATTAATAGAGCTAAGTTTTGCTAACAACTATATAACTCTATATATTTGCCTTTGGAATCTTTTATTGCCACCTGAGTTAAATAAATAAGTTTCAAGTTTTGTAAAGATCTGTAATCCTATTTAGGCATGTGCTTTATAACTTTCTGAGATTTTAAACAAACTTCCCCAAGATTTGAATTGTAAATGAAATCTTTTTGACTAATAAGGCCTTTTTATTTGGTATATTAAGTTATTTCAGAAGCACGGTTAAATAATGATAAACATTAGGTTATGTTGTTTGGGTAAATGCTATAGTTATTCTAGAGACTATATGAAATTCCTGAAGTTTTAATAGGTTTTGGTATAAGGCCATTATTGCTATTCTGATTATTGAAGTGTTATGTGTCACAAAAATAACTGGATTTCCTTATCAGCTATATTATAATGAACTATCCTACCAGATCTTTCACCACGTCCATTTTTGAGCTCTTGTCATTTATAGTTACTGTCCTTATTCTCTTTCAAAATGTGTTTCATCTTCAAGGAGATTCAGAAAAAGGACTTGACAAATTTAGGTTTTTGACATCTTTAAAATCATAAAACTAAGATGGGTAAGAATTTCCAAAACTAACTAAAAAAAGCTGCATTCAAACTGAACACGAATTAGTAACATGGGACTAAATAAATTGAGGAAGAGGATTATAGTTTTTGTGACTCTTGTTTCAAACATTATTGGTTCATTAATGTTTGCTCTTCTAGACTAAGGACACTTTCTCTAAGATATCCATGATATACAGAAATATGACAAAATATTCCTTTGTGAACACATTGAAGCATTTAACTCTTCTCTCTACCTGAACCCTGGGTTCTTTCTCAGTGAGTGTTTTTTCTTTCATGGCAATTACAATTATTTGCCTAAGTTCAATAAAAATCTGTTCTCTTTATAACAGGACAACATTGGAAACATTGGTTATTTACTAAGGCTTTGACTGGAATGTCATATTTGAGAGAAACATGCATAGATCAGATATAACCATACAGCCTTAAGGAAGTAAGACTGACTTTATGAAGCATGAAGACAATAGAGCCCCTTGGACACAGCCTACAGAGGTCTCAGCAGCCTTATCAAGTGAGAAGAGAGTGTCACTTCCTGGCAGGTACAGGAACTTCAGTATATTTGGGGGACCTCAAGAAGAGGAATTCACCCAAGTATACAGGTATTGCAGGCATGTCTGATGTTAAGGGGAACAAAGGCAAAAGAAATACAGATAAAATTACATTTCCTTACAACTTGCAGCCCATTGATAAATACCTGAGACAGGCAGAGTATGACATTCCTCAAGGAACTCATGGCTGCCTCAATGTTAATGCTTTGCTAGAGGCAAAATGCAACCTAAGCATGACAATAGCCAGATCTCCAGGATCCTAGTAAGTCTTCTTTAACATATGAAAATCCTTTTGGAAACTTCCTCTTTCTTTACTCCCCCAAACTTAAAAGCATCTAATCAATCCTTCCTCACAATCCCAATGCAGCTCTTCCTGCCCACAGGATCCTGTCCCTGTGCTGTAATAAAAACACCTTTTGCACCAAAAACATCTCAAGAATTCTTTCTTGACCATTTACTCCTGACCCACATCACATCAGTAGATAGATATTTACTGACATGAAAAGATATTTATGATGTGTTATAAATTAAGAAAAGCAGATAACAAAACAGCACACACAGTCTAATGCCATTTGAGTGTGTGTGTGTGTGTGTGTGTGTGTGTGTGTGTATACAGTGGTACAAACTTTCTGGACAACAGTTTGGGAGCAGGCATCAAGAGACTAAATCATGTTCATTTACATAAAGTCTGCATGGTTGCTACAAAAATGATGCTGGTGTATCTCTATATGATGAGATTATTGCTGATTTACATTTTTTTCTTTTTATTGATCTATATATTCTGGTTTCTTTTCAGTAAACATTTATTACTTAGATAATAAAAAATTAAAATAACTAAAAAATTATGCTTGAGAAGAACACATTCACATATATTTGTTTGACCTTGTTATAGAGAAGAATTTTCTAAACCTAAAAGCAATGTAGAAGTGGTCTGCTGGAGTTTGTATAGACTGTGAGAGCCAACTGTTAAATATTCAGGAATTTTGCAAGCAAGTCAGTTGGCAGCTAGAAATCAACTACTGTGGAAATATTTGCAGGGCAGATATTGGCAAGTGCTACAGATTGGGCTTTTTTGGGGGGTGGTGGTGACGGTAATTTGGTTTACCAGGACGCAACTGAATGATAGTGATAGCAAAGAAAAAGTCAACTTACTTGTTTATATAAAAATGTATGTATTTATCGATTCGAAAGATCATGAAGTGAAAAGGAAACAATGGGGGAAGATGTTTGCAAAAAGTTTGACAGAGAGTTAGTGTCAGTAACATAAAAGAGAAGGGATAATTAAATAGTAAAAAACATAACCCTGATAGAGAAATGGGCAAATGATGTGAATAGGTAATTCACTAAAAGATAAAAAATTGGCAATAAACATGAAACACCATCTGAGACATTTATAATAAAAGAAAATAAAAATGAAACAATAGCAAGATACCACTCTTCATGTATGAAATTGTCTCCAAAATGTTACTTTTGTGGAGAATGTAGAGTGAGTATTCTGACACCCTTGGGGGCAGGAAAATCGGCTCAAACTTAATGGAGAGCACTTTGGCAGTTATGTATCAAGCACATAACGTTGTCCATAACCTTTAACCTATTCATTCCTTTCAAAAGTTTATCCTAAGACAACAGTAAAAAGCTCCAACCAAAATTGTGTACAAAGGTGCTTGCTGACATTTTATGAAACTGAAAGAGGGAACTTCCCATCAGGTAAATAGCTGGAGACAAAGCTGGCCTTGGCCTACAATTTACTCAGGTGGCAGTTTCAAAACTTTGGCTGGAAAACTTTAAGTAATTAAGGCAGAATTAATTTTAAGGCAAATGTCCAAGTGATACCATTTTTCAATCCCAGCAAGCCTGATGAGGCACAATTTGAGCACTAGGGTCAGGAAGAATGGTGGTGTAAGAAAAGTAGGGAGGGCAGGAAGGAAACAGAGGCACCCCCCCAAAGTAAGGCACTGTGGTCATAGCATCGTCCTCTTCCTTACTGATTAAGAAACCATACTCTCTACCCCTTTCTGATTAAAGCACTCAACAAACAAGGACTAGATGGAAACTTTTTCAGCCTGGTAAAAAGCATCAATGAAACATTCACAGCTAACATCATCCTTAATGGTGAAATACTCAAAGCTTTCCCCTTAACATCAGGAATGAGATGAGGATATCTGGTCTCACCACTTCTATTCAACACTGTCCTGGAAATGCTAGCCATGACAATTAGGCAAGACAATGTTATAAAAGGCATCCATATTGGAAAGAAAGATGATATTTTGCAGATGACATGATCTTGTTTGTAGAAAATATTTAGGAATCTACTAAAAAACTAATGAGAACTAATAAACAAGTTCAGGAAGGTTGCAGAGGAGATATACAAGAGGCCAGTCTGCACATGAAAAGATGCTGCATATCCTTAGGCATCAGGGATATGCAAAATAAAACCATAATGATATACCACCTCATTCCCACTAAGAAGGCTATAATAAAAGTCAGGTAATAACAAGTGTTAGCAAGGATGTGGGGAAATTAGAAGACTTACACACTGCTGCTAGGAACGTAAAATGGTGCAGCTGCTTTGGATACAGCCTAAAACTTTCCAAAAGGATAAACATAGTTACTATATGATGCAGCAATTCCCCGCCTAGGTATATACCCAAGAGAAAATATGTCTATAGAAAAACCTGTACACAAATGTTCACAGCATTATTCATAAAAGCCATTAAGTGCAAGCAACCCAATTGTCCATCAACTGACAAATAGGTAATAAAATGTGGGCTATCCATACAAATTATTTAGCAATAAAAAAATGAAACACTGATACCAGCCTAACATGGATAAATCTTGAAAACATCAAGCTAAGTGAAAGAAACCAATTACAAAGAAACATATATAGATTCCATTTACATGAAATGTCCAGAACAGGGAAATCTACAGGGTACAATGTATCATGGTTTTCTAAGGCTGGGGCCTATGCAGGAGTGGAGAGTGACAGAGAAGGGGTATGGTGTATCTCTTTAGGGTGTTGAAGTGTTCTAAATTGATTGTGGTGATGGTTGCACAATTCTATGAATTACTTAAAGCCATTGAATTATATACTTTAAATGGGTGAACTTTTTGTATGGTATGTGAATTATATCTCAATAAAGCTTTTGTTAAAAAAAGAAGAAAACAACTACAGGTCATATCTTATTGGCAAGATATTTACAATGCCCTAGATCCAAAAAGAAACGCCTGGGTATGGGTGGGCAGAAACTGCTGTTGACAGTAGGTGAGGAGTGCCCAGAGTCTAAGATATGGAAGCTCTACTTGGAGTTCATTCTCTGGGCTCCTATCGACTAGACTTAGGCTTGTCCTCATTTGCATGGCTGTGATGACTCCATCCAGACCTGGGCTCTCCCATGTGGTAGCCACCAGCCCAATGTGTCCATTGAGCACCTGAACTGTAGGTAGCCCAAATGAGATGTGCTGTAGGTATAAGACACACACTGGATTTTGAAGACTTAAAATAAAGCACATATAAAATATCTCATTAGTAATGTTTTAGGTTGATTGCATGTTGAAGTAATATTTTGGACCCATTAGGTCAAATAAAATATTTAAATTTTACAAAGAAACCATATTTTCTGAGAATTAAAGTTTTTTTTAAGGACATGTGGATCCATGCATGATTACAAGTAGACATGATTATAAGTGTGTGTTCATCCAATGACGATAGGGAGGAAAGAAAGGCAGGTGGGCAACTCAGAGTGGTGGGGAGGAGTTTGAAGGGAAGCACAGGACTCTAGAATACTCAAGTGCCTCCTTCCTAGACTTGGTTCACAAAGTCAAATACCTTTGGGAGCCAGAAGCTGAATTCTTAGTCAAAGACTACCCTCATCTCCTGTTAGGGGTCTGAGGGAAGAAATGGTTAACATGGAGGAGAAGGAGGTTCATTCTTTCAGTTTCAGAAATATATTTATAGACACATTTCCCCTATTATATTGTGAGGGGTTAGGGGGAAACACAGAGAGAGTAACAGAGAGAGGGAAGTTGGCCTTGCTCATTGTGGAAGCTAAAGCAGATTACAGCAAAAAATTGTATCCAGTCTATGACAGCACATCATGGAGTCCTAGGCTGGGGACAAGTTCTGCTGCAGACAGTGGGCATTTCTTAGCTTTGTTTGCACATCTGTTGTTATTGTTTCCTTTGTTATTTTAAAAGAGTGGAGCTGTCAGAATGGATTCCTGGGGTGTGCAGATAACTAACCCAAAGGAGATGTTTTAGACTTTATCGGACAAAAGAGATTGTTAGATAGAACGTTTCTCACGTAGAGTTTTGAAAAATCACTTTTTGGAGAAAGTTTGAAAACATCAATGGAAAAAATTTGAGCACCAGATTTTCTTTGAAAACCAATTTGTCAAAGACAAAGACACGATTAGCATCCATTCTATATCAGCACATGAATGATCTTCCCTCTTTATGAGTTTTAGCAGAACTTTGATCTTGAACACTTCCTCTTTCCTCTCTCAGTCACTTTTAATGGACTGATCACGAGGCAAGATGAAAAGCAAAGCATGTGAGATACACCCAGACTTGTACTACCTTGATCAGCACAGCTGCAACCATATGAATTTTTAATTCAGTCAGTAATCATCTGTGGTTTATTAATACCACCTCCTTCACTTCATTAGTAGGCAAGAGTGAGCTGACTATAGTGAAATAGAGAGCCACAAAAATTCTATTTAAATACAGGTCCATCAGTCAATCTACCAGACCCTATTCTACATAGAAGAAATAGGTTTCCAGAATTTTCTTCTGAATAGAAGAAAATAGGTTTATACTTACTATGTAATTTCAGTGGGATTCAGCAGATGGCATAAAAGAGCTTTTCTCTCCACCCCCCGACATTTAAATGTAGTTACTAGTGAAATAAATGTTTGAGGAAGTACTTAAATTTCCTACAGACTGCCAACGCGACAGACGGGCAGGTTGTGTTGGTAAGTGGCATTTTTTTTTTATTCTATAAAAGAAAATAATGGTTTAACTAGTTATTGCACACAAAAATCTCAAAAGTCTCTATGATTAAGAGATACTGTGGGTTTGGGGTGTTTTTCTAAATATATTATTTCTGACATGGGCTTACTGTGGTTTGAACTAGCATTTGTTTATCAGCTTCTCATCCTAACTCAGAGGAAGGGTTTTCTTTGTTTGGTTTGGTTTTTTGGTGTGTATTTGTTTGTTTTTCTTTGGGTGTATTTGTTTTTCTTTGGATGCCACCTCATCTCATGCATGGCTTGCTTTCAGGAGCTGAATTTGAGTCGGGAGATGAATTTTTGGATTGCAAACATCTCATAGTTTTCTTACAGAGCTGCTAGCTGTGGGTCTCAGGTGGCACTGGTCCTCAACCCATCGCTCCCATTTCTCCCTTTGCAGCAAGAATGCTGAAGAAGATGGGGGTGTAGGAAGATGGGGGTGCAGGTAAATTACTCCTGGAGGCAGTGCTGTCGAACAACCCCTCTGTTTTCATGGGCAGGTTGATTTTAATTTTTTCTCTGGGCTGTTCCCACTAGATATTCTTTTCCGTTTCCTCAATATTCTGGGTGCTACTAGTCAGGTGCAACTGTAGATTTTGAAAGTGTTTCCCAGGCTACACCCAATTTGATCAAAAGAATTGAAAGTAAGTACATCTTTACAATAAAAAGCGAAAGTTTACAAAACCACATAGGAAATAAAGCCAAAATGCTCTTGAACTGGTTCTGATCCTTTCAACCTAATAGCTAGTTGGCCTCGTGTAGAGAAGACTTGCAATTACTATTCGTGGTACTGAACTTAATAGACCAGGTTTACTGTCTGGATTTTATCCATGAAGTCAAGGCAAAGTCCTGATTTGATTATGCCAAACTCTCTAAAGACAACTCAAATGTACTGATGTATTGTATCACAGAAAGTGAGGCCAAATCTATCATAATCATTAATATTGACATAAACACACCTAGAGATACTTTCATACTTTTAAATTAAAGCTTGCTTTTACTAATCAAGTTAGCAAATAATCATTTTATTTGGTAGTAAAATAGTTTGGAGATTCAGTGCTGGCCATCAGGACTTTGATTAAAAAAATTTTTTTTTGCTGATTTAGCAAGTTTGGTATATGAAATTTCAAGATCCTCTAAGTACCTAAAAGTCAGTTCCTCATGTGTACGATACTTTGACTTTTTTTTTTTTTTAAGATTTTATTTATTTATTCGACAGAGATAGAGACAGCCAGCAAGAGAGGGAACACAAGCAGGGGGAGCAGGAGAGGAAGAAGCAGGCTCATAGCGGAGGAGCCTGATGTGGGGCTCGATCCCATAACGCCGAGATCACGCCCTGAGCCGAAGGCAGATGCTTAACCGCTGTGCCACCCAGGCGCCCCGATACTTTGACTTCTTAATCACAGAAATAAAAGTGGTTTCATAAACCGAGTACTTTAAATTGATGATTATAAAGGGGAGGACAAAACAGAGGCTGGGAAAATAGAGGATATTTAAGTCAATTCGTTTAACTAGATAGAAAACTGAAGCCATGTTTTCATTAAGTGCTTGAGACAGGCAGTTTCTAAGAACACAAGGACCACTTTTTCATCTCGTTTGTGGTGGGTTCACTGTGTGCTAAGCACTCACATCCACGCATGGGGCCCTGTCTCGGCTTCTTGTCTCTCTTGTCACTCTCTTGAACCACACCTGATTACGCTGATCACTGCTACCTTCGATCCTAGAGTTGGCCAGAAGTTAGAAAGATGCCCAGATTTGGATTCAGGCTAAGGAATAAGTCAAGAAATCCCACTTGAACCTTAAACCCACGCCACTTTTACTTCGACCTAGCTTTTACTAGCTGGTTCTGTTTTGATAGATTAGGCCTTGGCCCAGACAGTAATTGAGTATAATTTTGATTCTCACTTAAGTATTTTTACTTGTATGAGTAGCTCTTTCAGGAAGCTGGAGAGAAAAAATTGGGAAATTTCTGGGTCTTTCAGCCAAATATAATCAATGTCATAAAAATGCCACCTTTACTTTTTTTTTTTTTAATTTAGACATTCTCTAAGTGTAGTTGACATACAATGTTATATTAATTTCAGGTGTACAACCTAGTGATTCAGCAATTCTATACAATAAGCTGTACTCACTATAAGTACAATTACCATCTCTCACCATAAAATGTTATTGCAATATTATTGACTATAGTTCTAATGCCATACTTTTCATCCCAGTGACTTATTTATTTTATAACTGGAAGTTGGTATCTCTTATACCTCTTCAGCTATTTTGCCCATCCTCCCAACCCTGTTCCCTTTGGCAACCACCAGCTTGTTCTCTGTATTTATGATTCTGTTTTTTTCTTTGTTTTGTTTTTTAGATTTACATATAAGTGAAAACATATGGTATTTGTTTTTTTCTGTTTGATTTATTTTACTTAGCATAATATCCTTTAGGTCCATCCATGTTGTTGTAAATGGCAAGATCTCATTCTTTTTAATGGCTGAGTACTTTTCCACTGTGTGTGTGTGTGTGTGTGTGTGTGTGTGTGTGTGTGTCTTCTTTATCCATTCATCTATCAGCAGACACTTGAGTTGCTTCCATATCTTGGCTCTTGTAAATAATGCTGCAATAAACATAGGGCTGCATTTATCTTTTCAGAATAGTGTTTTCATTTTCTTTGGGTAAATGCCCAGTAGGGGATTACTGGATCATATGGTATTTCTTCTTTTTTAAAAGATTTTATTTATTTATCTGGGGGGGGGGGAGAGTAAGCATGAGCAGGGGAAGGGGCAGAGGAACAAGCAGACTCCCCACTGAGCATGGAGCCCATTGTGGGGCTTGATCCCAAGACCCTGAGATTGTGACCTGAGCCAAAGGCAGACACTTAACCAAATGAACCACCCGGGTGCCCCTGGATCATATGGTATTTCTATCTTTAATCCTTTGGGGGGAACCTCCACACTGTTTTCCACAGTACCTGCACCAGTGTACATTTCCACCAACAGTGCACAAAGGTTCTCTTTCTCCACATCCTCGCCAACACTTCTTATTTCTTGTCTTTTATGTTAGCCAGATGTTAGCCATTCTGACTAATGTCAGACACTTGTGCAAAATGATATCTCATTCTGATACATGTGCAAAGTTATATCTCATTGTGGTTTTGATTTGCATTTCATTGATGATTAGTGATGTTAAGCATCTTTTCATGCATCTTTTGGATGCTACCTTTCCTTTGAACATGCATTTTCATGGCTGGGTTCCTTTCCTTGCACAGAGTTTACATGAATGGTGATGAAAGGACCCTCTCATATATTCGAAGAAATCAGGATAACCAAGGCATCATTGGATACCTCTCCAAAGGGTAAGTCTAAACAGTGCTCCAAATACTAGATAGGTTTGCATGTGTACCTTGAGGAATTTTTACAACTTAGGGTTGTTTCTGGGACTTTAATTATTTAGGTCCTTTTGTGCCCACTGAGAGATGTGAGGGGTATGTGAAAAGGAAATTGACTCTTTGCTAATATTGATGGCTTGCCTGTCTGATGCAGCTCCAAGAGATTGGATAAGTTCCCTGAAAGATCCTTGTAGCTATGTAGTCCCAGCTGAAAGGGTCTGGGTGGGGCAGAATAGGGGGATGTGGATCACACTCTAGGGTTCATCCCAACACAACACCCTCTGGTCTCCTGTGTCATTAGAATCTTGATAACAAAATAGTTTCTGGACTATAGTGGGTTGATAGCTAGTGCAATAAGCATAACCTAGAATAATGCCTAGCACTTCATAGGGAATAAATACATATTTGATGAATGGATGAACAAAATTTTTCTAAAGAGGAGGAAACTACTCCTATCCTTGACACCCTTTAGTGCTCACCATTCCCTCCTGACTCTCAAACCAGAATCCCAACTCCTTGCAATGATCTGCATCTTGTACAATCTTAGTTCTACTTCCTTTCTCCTCACTCACTCCATACTAACACTGACCATCTTACTATGCCTCAGGTAAGCCACCTCAGGACCTTTGCACTTGCCTTTTTCTTTCTCAGAAATGCTTTCCCCCCAGATCTTCCCATAGATTACTCATTCACTCCATTCTGGTTTACACCATAGTGGCATCTTCTCAGAAAGGTCCTCTCTGACCAATCAATCTAAAAAATCCACCAACCACTGTTACATACCTACCATTATTCTTGATTCATTTACTCTGCTTAATTTTTCTTTTCTTTTTTTTTTCTTTTTTTTTTTTTTTTTTTTGAGAGAGCATGTGCATGTTGTGGTGAGGGGAGGGCAGATGGAGAGGAGACGGAGAGACTCTTAAGCAGGTTCCATGCTCAGTGCAGAGCCCAATGTGGGGCTCAATCCCACAACCTAAGCTAAAACCAAGAGTTGGATGCTCAACTGATGGGAGTGGCCAGGTGCCCCTTTGCTTAAATTTTCTCTATAATATTTAATACTAAACGAAATTTCATTTAGTTATTTATTTTCCATCTCTCCACTGGATAATAAGCTCCTTGAGAATTAGGGCTTTATCTTGTTCACTGCTTTATCTCTAGTTCCTAAAACATGGCCAGTAGATTAACAATAAATAGTGGTTGAATAAATAAATGGATGAATAAATGGATTTTCTGAGAGACCTTTTGCCATGGTCTAATTACCTTTTGAATAAGACCAAAGTTAGGCATGAAACCATGTGCAGGTAATAGAAAGTAATGCAAGTAGAGTCTGAATTCAACCCCATGGGAAAGGAACTCTTAAGAAAGCCATGAGGTGGTACATGTCAAAGGTAGAAAATGCACCAGCTGTGAATCATAGCTCGAGTTCTATATGACCTTGGGAGGGTTGGGGTCAGTGGACTTCCCATAAATATGTAAAACCATCTGTATTAGTTTCCTGTGGCTGCTGTAACAAGTTACCATAAACTTGGTGGCTAAAAACAAGAGAAATTTATTTTCTTGTGGTTCTGGAGACCAGAAGTCTAAAATCACAGTGTTGATTCTCCCTAAAACCTCTTCCAGTTTCCAGTAGCTATTAGTATTCCTTGGTTTGTGGCTGTATCCCCTCCAATCTCTGCCTCCTTCTTCAGATGGCCTTCTCTTTGTCTCTGTTGTCTCCATCAAATACCCTCTGCCTTTTTCTTTTTCTTAAAATTTTTTTATTATGTTATGTTAGTCACCATACTGTACATCATTAGTTTTTGATGTAGTGTTCCATTATTCATTGTTTGCACATAACACCCAGTGCTCCATGCAATATGTGCCCTTCTTAATACCCATCACCGGCTAACCCATCCCCCTCCCCCCCTCCCCTCTAAAACCATCAGTTTCTTTCCCGGAGTCCATAGTCTCTCAAGGTTCATATCCTCCTCTGATTTCTCCCCCTTCAGTTTTCCCTTCCTTCTCCTAATATCCTCCATGCTATTCCTTATGTTCCACAAATAAGTGAAACCATATGATAATTGTCTTTCTCTGCTTGACTCATTTCATTTAGCATAATCTCCTCCAGTTCTATCCATGTCAATGCAAATGGTGGGTATTCATCCTTTCTGATGGCTGAGTAATATTCCATTGTATATATGAACTACATCTTCTTTATCCATTTGTCTGGTGAAGGTCATCTCAGCTCCTTCCACAGTTTGGCTATTGTGGACATTGCTGCTATGAACATCAGGGTGCATATGGCCCTTCATTTCACTACATCTGTATCTTTGGGGTAAATACCCAGTAGTGCAATTGCTGGGTCATAGGGTAGCTCTATTTTTAACTTTTTGAGGAACATCCACACTGTTTTCCCAAGTGGCTGTACCAACTTGCGTTCCCACCAACAGTGTAAGAGGGTGCCCCTTTCTCCACATCCTCTCCAACATTTGTTGTTTCTTGCCTTGTCAATTTTTGCCATTCTAACTGGCATAAGGTGGTATCTCAACGAATTTTCCTGATGGCTAATGATGTTGAACATTTTTTCATGTGGCTGTTAGCCATTCGTATGTCTTCTTTGGAAAAGTGTCTGTTCACATCTTCTGCCCATTTTTTTACTTGATTATTTGTTTTTTGGCTGTTGAGTTGAAAAGTTCTTCATAGGTCGTGGATACCAGCCCTTTATCTGTAGTGTCATTCCCAAATATCTTCTCCCATTCCGTGGGTTGTCTGTTTTGTTGACTGTTTCCTTTGCTGTGCAGAAGCTTTTTATCTTCATGAAGTCCCAAAAGTTCATTTTTGCTTTTGTTTCCCTCGCCTTTGGAGACGTGTCTTGAAAGCGGTTGCTGTGGCCAATGTAAAAGAGGTTACAGCCTATGTTCTCCTCTATGATTTTGATGGATTCCTGTCTCACATCGAGGTCTTTCATCCATTTAGAGTTTATCTTTGTGAATGGTGTAAGAGCCTTTTTCTTATAAGAACACTTGTCACTGGATTTAAAGACCACCTGGATAATCCAGGATGATCCCCTCATCTAAAGACCCTTAACCTAATCATCTCTACAAAGACCCTTTTTCCAAATTAGGTAATATTCACAGTTTCTGGTGATTAGGACAGGGTTAGAAGGTGGGTATATCTTTTGGGTGGAGACACCATTCAACCCATTACACCTTCCATATTAAAAGTGATTTGGTTAGAGGTAGTATAATTGTTTATCGATACGTATATTTCCCTGGTTTCAGTTATGTAACTCCAAAGAACGCAGCTCCATTTTATGAGTTTCTCGGAAAAAATGTTTAATGTCAGCCATGCCTGGTTTAATACAGTCATTTAAAGTGTTTTATTTTGTTTTGTTTTTTAAGGATCTGTACCTGTATCGAGATGCTATGAAGAATAGCAACTACGCCTAGGAATGTCTAGTGTTACAAAATGATGAAAACTAATTCTAGCATCTTCCATTTTGCCATAATCTTCATGTTAATATTTGAGATCAGAATCCAGTTGTCCAATGAAAGTGAATTTCTAGTTAACAGATCAAAAGCAGGTCTCTTTCATGTTCCCAAAGACCTATCCTTGAAAACAACAATCTTAGATATATCACAAAACTATATATCTGAGCTTCAGACTTCTGACATCCTATCACTATCAAAGCTGAGGATTTTGATAGTTTCTCATAATAGGATTCAATTTCTTGATACCAGTGTTTTCAAATTCAACCAGGAATTGGAATACTTGGATTTGTCCCACAATGAGTTGGGGAAGATTTCTTGCCATCCCACTGTGAACCTCAAGCACTTAGACCTCTCGTTTAATGCATTTGATGATCTGCCCATATGCAAGGAGTTTGGCAACATGTCTCAACTAGAATTTCTGGGATTAAGTGCCACACATTTACAAAAATCTAGTGTGCTACCAATTGCTCCTTTGCATATAAGGAGGGTTTTACTGGTCTTAGGAGACACTTATGGGGAAAAAGAAGACCCCAAGAGCCTTCAAAACCTCAACACAGAAAGTCTACACATTGTTTTCCCCAGAACAAAGGAATTCAGTTTTACTTTGGATGTATCAGTCAGCACTGCAGTAAGTCTGGAACTATCTAATATCAAATGTATCCTAGATGATAATGGATGTTCTTATTTCCAAAATGTTCTGTCAAAACTTCAAAAGAATTCAAGGTTATCAAATCTTACTTTAAACAACATTGAAACAACGTGGAGTTTCTTCATTACAATCCTCCAACTGGTTTGGCATACAAGCATAGAGTATTTCTCAATTTCAAATGTAAAACTACAAGGTTACCTTACCTTAAGATATTTTGATTATTATGACACGTCACTGAAGGCCTTATCTATACACCACGTTGTCAGTGATGTGTTCAGTTTGTCACAAAGTTATATCTATGAAGTCATTTCAAACATGAATATCCAAAATGTCACAGTGTCTGGTACACACATGGTCCACATGGTTTGCCCATCCCAAATTAGTCCATTTCTGTATTTGGATTTTTCTAATAATCTCTTAACAGACCTGGTTTTTAAAAATTGTGGAACCTTGGCTAAACTGGAGACACTTAATTTACGAATGAATCAATTAAAAAATCTTGCAAGTATAGTTAATATGACCAAGGAGATGAAGTCTCTACAACAACTGGATATTAGCCAGAATTCTCTAAAGTATGATGAAAATGAAGGAAATTGTGCTTGGACTAGAAGTTTATTAAGTTTAAATATGTCTTCAAATATACTTACTGACTCTGTTTTCAGATGTTTACCTCCCAAGGTCAAGGTACTTGATCTTCACAATAACAGAATAAGGAACATTCCTAAACCAATCATGGAACTAGAAGCTTTGCAAGAACTCAATGTTGCTTCCAATTCTTTAGCCCACCTTCCTGACTGTGGTACTTTTAGCAGCCTTTCTGTACTGATCATTGACTCTAACTCAATTTCCAACCCATCAGGTGATTTCTTCCAGGGCTGCCAGAAGATTAAGTCCATAAGAGCAGGGAACAATCCATTCCAATGTACATGTGAGCTCAGAGAATTTGTCCAAAGTCTAGGCCAAGTATCAAGTGAAGTGGTAGAGGGTTGGCCTGATTCTTATAAATGTGACTATCCAGAAAACTATAAGGGAACCCCATTGAAGGACTTCCACGTGTCTCAGTTATCCTGCAACACGACTCTGCTGCTTGTTACCGTTGGGGTCACTGTGCTGGGGTTGACAGTTATTGTGACTGCCCTCTGTATCTACTTTGATCTGCCCTGGTATCTCAGGATGATGTATCAGTGGACCCAGACCCAGCGCAGGGCAAGGAACACACCCTTAGAAGAACTCCAAAGAACCCTCCAGTTCCATGCTTTTATTTCATATAGTGGGCATGATTCTGCCTGGGTGAAGAGTGAATTACTACCAAACCTAGAAAAAGAAGATATAAGGATTTGTCTCCATGAGAGAAACTTTGTTCCTGGCAAGAGCATTGTGGAAAATATCATAAACTGCATTGAGAAAAGTTACAAGTCGATCTTTGTTTTGTCTCCCAACTTCGTCCAGAGTGAGTGGTGCCATTATGAACTCTACTTTGCCCACCACAATCTCTTTCATGAAGCTTTTGATAACTTAATCTTAATCTTGCTGGAACCTATTCCACAGTATTCCATTCCTAGCAGCTATCACAAGCTCAAAAATCTCATGGCACAAAGGACTTACTTGGAATGGCCCAAGGAGAAGAGCAAACATGGACTTTTTTGGGCTAACCTAAGAGCTTCTATTAATATTAAACTGATGGAGCAAGCAAAAAAAATAGATCACACATAGATCTAAAACTATTCCTTTGCTGCTTTTGGAAAAATGTTGCTGCTTTTGGAAGTTCCAGCAGTGACTTATTTTGCATCAATACAAATCTAAATGCAATTTTGAATATATGATGTAGATAAAAATGTGTAATTTCAGGCTCTCCAGTTCACCATTTATAAATGGTAACAAAAATTAATGCAATGACATAATTTTGATTTAAGTAGTTAATTTCGAACACATGAGGAATTAATCTTTTTTTTTTCTAGGACTGAATTCATTGAATTTATCATGTAATCAAGACAACTACCTGTTTAAATAACTTTAGTTTCTATAGCAGATATCTATATATTGGTGTCCTTCTTGTTTCTACTCAGCGTTTGTCCCTGCATATTGAAGGTCACTTATTGCTAATGCTACAGACTCTTTACCAGGGGGGTTTTCTCTTGACCATGAGAACCTACTTGGCTCACACAATGGGCAATTTAGAAGTGCTGGGGATTTTTTTTTTTTTTTAAGATTTATTTATTTGAGAGAGAAAGCACAAGCAGGAGGGGCAGAGGGAGAGGGAGAGAGAAATTAAAGCAGACTCTATGCTGAGCATGGAGCCCAACATGGGGCTCGATCTCACAACCCTGGGATCACGACCCTGAGATCACGACCTGAGCTGAAACCAACAGTTAGACTCTTAACCATCTGCACCATCAGACGCCCCAAGAAGTGCCAGAGATTTTTCTTGGAAGGAGCTTTCAATGAATATCAGGAAGAGAACTGGTGGATAAATGACCCAAATTTCTCACTCATTTTGGAGATAAATCTGGGCTGTGCTTTACATTATCCCTGAATTTCGAGTAGAATGGAATTTTAATTCTCCATGGTGGAAACAGCTTGATAAATGTATTTTTTTATTGGCTTCCTTTCTATCCCTATCTCCTATCCTCATTCCTCTAAGGGTGTTTCCTGGGATCACCTTTGAAATAAACTACCTGTAGTTGAATAGTTGTCTCAGGGTCTGCACCTGGGGGTACCCAAACCAAGAGTTCTTAAATTACATCTCAGGCCAAATGGAAATTCTGAGTCTGGTTTTCTGTGGCTGGAGATCTTGCTGAGATTCTAGTTGCATGACCTGGCATGCACAAGAGACTTTGCTCTTTTGATCAGAAGGAGGAATATAGTCCATGTGTACTGTTTCTATACATAGCATTCTTGCCTTTGGGAACTATTAAACATGAGCAGGGCATGAGCAGATTGGAACAGTACAAGGAATGGGCTATATTAGGTATTTTTTCCTAACATCATTTTATCAGATTTTGTACTCATCAATCCTTCTCCCTGTCTATCCTTTCAGTCTAGCTGCCAGCTCTGGGAAGGTGTAATCAGATAGCATCTTGTCATAACTGCACCATGTATCTCTCACTTTATGCCCTGTGGCTTCATTAATACCCCTGCACATGATGTTCATAGAAGCTTGTTCAACCATTCTGGTGTATGCACAAACCTGGAAGTGCCAGAGATATCCCCTAAGGAGATCTTTGACCACTTAAGGGAAGGGAGCCATTAGATAAATATTGTTTTCTTTTATTCTTGGGTTAACAAATGAGTTATGTTCTACACCATTCCTCAGTGCGTCCCCAGTAGGACTGAGTTTTACTCACTCTGAGATTGGCTTTTCACTTCGTCCTTGTTTCGTTCTTCCCAGTCTCCTTACTCTTGATCCCTGACATTACTTCTCCAAACAAATGACCTGTACACAAAGCTCTTGTCTCAGTCTCCACTTTTGAAGAAGAAACCCAAATAATGACCTGTACTTGTTGTTTCTTGCCCTAAGAAACTGAAAGTCAATCAGAGGATATTACATGAATCTAGATAACTAAAATAAAAATCACTGAAACGGGCGCCTGGGTGGCTCAGTCGTTAAGCGTCTGCCTTCAGCTCAGGGAGTGATCCCAGCGTTCTGGGATCGAGCCCCACATCAGGCTTCTCTGCTAGAAGCCTGCTTCTTCCTCTCCCACTCCCCCTGCTTCTGTTCCCTCTCTTGCTGGCTGTCTCTCTCTGTCAAATAAATAAATAAAATCTTAAAAAAATAAAAATAAAAATCACTGAAACAAAAATACGCAATGGAAATTCAGAACCATTTAGATCGAATGAAAAAAAGTCTTAGACGTGATGGTTTTTCTACTGGGCACTGAAGGAAGATTTTAACTTCGGATTTTTCAATGTGTGATGATGAGGAATAGAAAGACCATTCTAAATAGAGAGATGAAGGGAACAAAGACAAGAATATTTTGGGGATGGTGTCCCAATTTGAGCCATGTAGTTTATGAAAAATGACAGTGAAAAGTTAGATTAAGATCATATTGTCAAGGATCTTGAAAAGTTTTTTTTTTTTAAGATTTTTATTTATTCATTTGAGAGAGAGAGACAGCCAGTGAGAGGGGGAACACAAGCAGGGGGATTGGGACAGGAAGAAGCAGGCTCCCAGAGGAGGAGCCTGATGTGGGGCTCAATCCCAGAACTCCGGGATCACGCCCTGAGCTGAAGGCAGATGCTTAACGACTGAGCCACCCAGGCGCCCCATGGACCTTGAAAAGTTAAGCTATGGAGTTAGAATTTAGGGATATAGAAAAATCATCATTTAAACTTTTATGACACGTTATAGTGGAAAGGAAAAAAAAACAATGAAATAAACGCTAAAAAATATGTAAAAGTTCTTGCTCTGGGGCACCTAAGTAGCTCAGTGAGTTGAGCATCTGACTCTTGATTTCAGCTCAGGTCATGATCTCAGGGTCCTGAGGTTGAGCCCTGCATCAGGCTTAGGGTGGAATCTGCTTGAGATTCTTTTTCCCTCTCCCTCTACCCCTGCTCCTGCTCACACTCCAAATAAACAAATAAAATCTTTTTTTTTTTTTTTTCCCCAGGCCTTGTTCTGTAATGGAAGTTGCAATAGTTGTTAGGACTGGATTTTCCTGTTTTCTCTAGGATGACTGCACTTCCTGTACTGAACTTCAAGATTCTGTAATCAAGCTTCAATGCTCAGCACTAGTTGTGTATTAGTTTGCTAGGGCTAATGTACAGAAGTACTACAACCTGAGTGGCCTAACCAACAGAAGTGTATTGGCTCACAGTTCTGGAGGCTTGAAGTCCAATAGTAAGGTGTTAGTTATGTGTTTTTTTACCACAATCTAAAAAAATAATATAAGAAGTCTTTCTTATTAACAGAAGAGAATGCTTATATTACAATATAAATGAAAATCACAGGATACAAAAGTATATGTACAGGATGGTTTCATATGTTAAAAATATGCAGAATAAAAGGTCTAGATGAAAATATACAAAAACATTATCACTGCTTGCCTGTGGTTGGTGCTTGCTTTTACTTTTATACTTTTCTGTACTTGAAAAATTTACAACCAACAAAAGGAAAGGATATCAAAACTAAGTCTTCATTCACAGTGCACCTCTCTGGGAACAAAGGAACTTACTGGCATCATTCTCCCCTGCCACCCCCCCAGCATAAACACAGAGCCACTGAAGGAAGCAGCTCAGAGAGGACACTGGCTACCTAACTTGCTTATGACAAGCCCCGCCCCTCTGTGCTCTGGTGGGACTGCCCTTCTCAGTCCCAGTAGAGTGGGCCCCTCCCCAGAAAACCAGTACATACCCCTGCCCACACCACATCTCCTGACCAGACAGTTCTGTACAGGTCTCATTTCACAAGGAGACCAGAGCACATCTAGTTAAAAGTTGCCACATTCAGGCCAAGAACCAAACACTGCCCACAGCAGGCAAGGAGAGCCTCGGCAGACAACTATAGCCTGAAGGACAGAGCAGCCAAAACACAACAGCAGAGCACACGCAGCACACACCAGAGACACCCCCTGAGGCACAGGCCCTGAGCACTGAGACCTCTTCTTCATAAGGCCATTATGTTCAGTAGCAGGAGACATAACTGGCTTTTTAAAACACAGAGAAGAAGGCAGAGACTTAGATAAAATGCCAAGACAGAGGAATTTTTCCCAAATAAAAATACGATAAGGCCATGGCCAGAGATCTAAGTGAAACAGATATAAGTAACATGACTGATGGAGAATTTAAAGCAATAATCATAAGGATACTCACCGGGCTTGAGAACAAATAAATGAATACATAATGGTAAATAATGAAGCTGAACAAAAGAAAGAATTGTGCAACATGAGAATACATTAGAGAACTCAGTGACTCCATCAAATGTAATAATATTCATATTACAGGAGTCGCAGAAGAAAAATAGAAAAGAGGGAAGAAAATTTATTTGAAGAAATAATAGCTGAAAACCCTAATCTGGGGAAGGAGGCAGACATTCAGATCCAGGCAGCACAGAGAACCCCCATCAAAATCAATAAAAGCAGGCCAACACCAAGACATATTGTAATTAAATTTGCAAAATTTGCAAAGTATAGTGACAAACAATTTCAAAAGTCATAAGACAAAAGAAGTCCATAACTTATGAGGGAAAACCTATAAGGCTAGCTGGAGATTTCTCAACAGCAACTTGGCAAGCCAGGAGGGAGGACCATGAAATATTCAATGTGCTGAATGGGAAAAACCTGCAGCCAAGAATACTCTATACAGCAAAGCTATCACTAGGGGTAGAAGGAGAGATAAACAGTTTCCCAAACAAAAACTAAAGGAGTTTGTGACCATTAAACCAGCCCTGTAAGAAATATTAAAGAGGACTTTGAGTACAAAGGAGAGACCAAAAGTGACAAAGACAAGAAAGGATCAGAGAAAATCTCCAGAAACAACCACAAAACAAGCAATAAAATGGCAATAAATACATATCTATCAATAATTACTTTGAATGCTAATGGACTAAATGGTCCAATGAAAAGACATACAGTGTCAGAATGGATAAAACAAACAAACAAACAAACAAACAAGACCTATCTATATGCTGTCTACAAGAGACCCATTTTAGACCTAAGGACCTACAGATTGAAAGTGAGGGTGTGGGAGAAACATGTATCACTTGAGTGGTGTCAAAAGAAAGCCCGAGTAACAATACTTATATTGGACAAAGTAGCCTTTAAAACAAAGACTGCAATAAGAGACAAAGAGGGGCATTATACAATCATTTAAAAAAAATCACAATCCAATAAGAAAATATAGCAATTGTAGATATTTACGCACCCAACATGGGAGCACTCAAATATATAAAACAATAACAAACATAAAGGAACTAATTGATAATAACACAATAATTGTAGGAAATTTTAACACCCCACTTACATCAATGGACAGATCATCTAAACAGAAAATCGACAAGGAAACAATGGCTTTGAACGACACACTGGACCACATGGACCTAACAGATATATGCAGAACATTCCATCCTAAAACAGCAGAATACACATTCTTTCAAGTGCACATGGAACATTCTCCAGAATAGATCACATATTAGGCCCCAAAACGGGTCTCATCAAATACAAGAGGATTGAAGTCATACTATGCATCTTTTCTGACCATAGCACTATGAAACTAGAAATCAACCAAAAGAAAAAAATCTGGAAAGACTACAAATACATGGAGGTTAAACAACATGCTACTAAACAATGAATGGGTCAACCAGGAAACCAAAGAAGAAATTAAAAAATACATGGAAACAAATTAAAATCAAAACACAATGGTCTAAAACCTTCACGATGCAGCAAAAGCGGTCCTATAAGGGAAGTATATAATACAGGCCTACCTCAAGAAGCAAGAAAAATCTGAGATAAACAACCTAACTTTACACTTAAGGAGCTAGAAAAAGAACAAGAAACAAATCCTAAAGCTAGTGGAAGGAAGGGAGTAATAAGGATTAGAGCAGAAATAAATGATATGGAAACTAAAAAAACAGTAGAACAGATCAATGAAATCAGGAGCTGGTTCTTTGAAAAAAAAAATCAATAAAGTTGATAAACCTTTATGGGGTGCCTGGGTGGCTCAGTCGTTAAGTGTCTGCCTTAGGCTCAGGGCGTGATCCTGGCGTTCTGGGATCAAGCTCCGCATCGGGCTCCTCCGCTGGGAGCCTGCTTCTTCCTGTCCCACTCGCCCTGCTTGTGTTCCCTCTCTCGCTGGCTGTCTCTCTCTCTGTCAAATAAATAAATAATATCTTTTTAAAAAATTGATAAACGTTTAGCCAGACTTATCAAAAAGAGAAGAAAAAGGATCCAAATAAGTAAAATCACAAATTAGAGGGGAGAAATAACAATCAATACCACAGAAATGCAAACAATGTGGAGAAAGGGGAACCTTCTTGCACTGTTGGTGGGAATGCAAACTGGTGCAGCCACTCCAGAAAACAATATGGAGGTTCCTCAAAAAGTAGTACTACTCTATGATCCAGTAATTGCACTACTGGGTATTTACCCAAAGAATAGAAAAATACTAATTCAAAGGAATAAATGCACCCCGATGTTTACAGGAACTTATCTACAATAGCCAAGTAATGGAAAGAGCTGTAGTGTCCATCCACTGATGAATGGATAAAGAAGAAGCGGTATGTATATACACAATGGACTATGACTCAGTCATAAGAATGAATGATATCTTGCCATTTGCAATGATATGGATGGAGCTGGAGAGCATTATGCTAAGCGAAATGAGTCAGAGAAATACAAATACAATATGATTTCACTCATATGTGAATTTAAGAAAGAAAACAAATGAACAAAGGAGGGAAAAAGAGGAGGCAAGCCAAGAAACAGACTCTTAACTATAGAGAACAAACATGGTTACCAGAGGCAGGGGGTGGGAATGGATTAAATAGGTGATGGGGATTAAGGAGGGCACGTGATGTGATGAGCACCAGGTGTTGTATGGAAGTGTTGAATCACTCTATCGTACACCTGAAACTAATATTAAACTGTATGTTAACTAACTGGAATTTAAATTAAAACTTAAAAAAATACCCAAAAAATATAAATATAAACTAAAAAATCCCCCACAAAACATCATCAAAGATAGAAGTAGTAAAGAATAGAGGTTATAAAGCTGATTTCTGTACACAAACATTCTGGAATTAAGTCCTGGCTCCATTTCTCTGTAGCTTTGTGCCCTGGGATGAATTCCTTAACCTCTTCCAGCCTCCTTTTTCACATCTGTAAAATGAGAATAATGATGCTTCCCTATGTTTGTTATAAGAAACGAGGGGTATGAAGTGTGGAAAGCCAGGGTCTGGCTCTTCCCTCTACAGCTGGCAGGACACAGTGAGTAGGATGAGCACTCCAGAGACAGACCACCGCAGCCTGAATTCTGCCTTTTCCACCTTCTAGTGACCCTGAGTGGTTATGCATTCCCTCTCTGCTTTATTACCTTGAATATAAATGAGAATACTCGTATTTGCCTCATACTATTGTTAGGAGTATCAAATGAGTTAAAACATGTAATGTGCATAGAATAGTGCCTGGTGCAGAACAGAAGCTCTGTAAATGTTAGCTCTTATGACAACGCCATTATTATTGTTATTATTGGGATCTTCATTATCTTATGCCAGCCCATGTGGCACTGGAGCTGAGCTGGTAATCATGTGCAGTTTAGATAGTCCTAGGCTTCATCTAGGATTAAATAAAATCAGAAAAGAGATGGAATTAGACTGCATAAAAACTAGAAACAGCTCCCTGTTAAAACAAGCAAATGAGTAAGCAAACAAATACAAACAGCTAAACATGGCCAATGGAGAGAGAGTAAATTGAGAAGTAAACTGGCAGTAAATATTACAGATAAAATTGACTTTTTTCTTTTATATAAAGAACTAGTAGAATAAAATAGAAAAGCACTAAATCCCAGTTGGTATATTGGCAATGAGATGGACAGCTCAAAACAGGATTCAGTTAGAGAACAAACACACAGAAAACTTCAACCTCACTAATGCAACCCAAACATCACCAAAGTTTCTAGTTTTTCCTTTAATTGTCAAGTAAAACCATTCAAGTCCCCCATCTGCATAGTTACAGGACAGCAGTCCCTCCTGAGGATTTCAGAGGCGTGTTGAATTTCTGGCTACCTCTCATGTTCTCTCTTTCTGGACTATTTCTTCCAGTGGCTACCCAACACTTTGGACCAGCTCATCCCTGCCTTCCTTCACTGCTTCAGAGCTCTCTAATGGACCTCATCCCCTTACTATGACACAGTCAGTTCTTGAATTCCACAAATTAACAACCACACAAGTGGATGACCATCCATTATCAAAGTTAATCTACTAGGTCCCAGGAACTCATGTTTTTGAGAGTCAGGGGAAGGAGTGTTGCATGTTGATGATGTGGCCTACGAGGATGTTAACCTCTCTTCCAAGACACCTTGAAGATACTTCTTGGAACTTAACTATGATAGCCCTATCCCCCAAAGAAATGGAAGCATTGGAAATTATGCTAAGGGAAGTTTTAAGGACTTAGAACAAAGGGATTAGTTGCCAATGTAAGGGAAAAAATAAGAAATAAGAGCCTAAATCTGGGAGGTCCACCTGCATCTAGTGTTTCCAGACAGAGAAAAAGGAGGAGAAGACATCGTCAAAGTAATACAGCAAAAAAATTCCACTGTAAGACCTGAATCTCTTAACTATGCCCAGCAAAATAAATGTAGAAGTCACCTCCTCTTGAAATTTTAGAGCAATTTTAGAATAATGTTAGACAATGATGCTAAAAGTTTCCAGAGAGAAAGAGAAAAGCACATAGTAACAATCAGAAACCAAGATGGCATTGTACTTCTCAATACCAGAAGCTAGAAAATAAAATTGTGTGGGGTAAATTATTTGGAACTTAGGAATTTAGATACAGCTAAACAATCAATCAAATATGAAGCAGGACATGCAAAATTCCACTCTAAATTAACCCTCAAAGACTCTTAGGAAATAACTGGAGGATGTGTTCCACTAGAGACATAAAAACCAGGAAAGACAATGCTATGCATTCTCTAGAGTGTTTCTGTCATACCGATGCAAAAGACGTGAGTAACTTCAGGAGCATAACAAACCATAAATATCTAGTAAACTAATTAGGAAACGATGAGTTTTGCTTACCTATTACTTTTGATTTTAATATAGTTTATTTAATTGCAAGCATATGCAATTTAATTTTTAATAGTAGTTCCTTTTAATAACTGGTTCACAAAATTCTTAAAAATTAAAAATTGGCCCTTATGAGCTGGTATAACCCAGCTCTAGCACGCCACTGGATATATTGGAAGATATCTTAGTAAGCGTGATTCAGTGAGTACTTTTTTCATATTCAGTCAAAACATTGCACATATTTGGTTGCCAACAAGGAAATCTAGAGAGATTCCTCACGCTGACATGTCTTATGGGATGTTTGTTACGTGATGGCATTTCTCTATTACTCGGTCTAAAACAAACATGAAGCAACTTATTAATAAAGCTATAATAATAACTGGTACCTGGATGAGAAATCCACTCCTTTCCTTCTCTACTGTTTTCCCTTTGTCATCCCTTGTTTAGCCTATAAATTTTATTTTCTCCCTTTTTTGGGGGTCTCCATTCCTATCCTGTCCCTTGCCTTCCATCCTGATTTTCTCTGTTTTTTTGTCCCCTCTTCTTTCCACTATGTTTTTGCTTTCTCTTTTAATCTGCTGTCCTTTCTAAAAACCATCCATTTTCTCTCTCTTTTCTTCTTTAATCTTTACTTAGTATTTGCTTATCTTCACTCTTCTCTCCTCCATTCCACCTCTAATATACGTTATCTTCTTCTTTCTTAATCTCCTTCTCTTTCTACTGCCAACTTCTCTTTAAGCTGCCTTTGCTTCTATTTCTTCTGACAGCCTTTTCTCAGTGTCATAGCTTATGGGCAGGACAGAGACTCATCCTGAGGGTACATTCTGAAGATAAGAAATCTGATTATATATATAATGTATTATATATATTCTTTCTTATCCCTAAAGGCTTTGTGGGTAATTTCTGAGGACACAGGTCCTGATAGACGTTTCTACAAGAGGGTCATTTGCAGAGTGAACAGGGTCACTTGAGAAGGGGTGTAAGAGCTGAAGTCAGGAAAGGTGAGGAAATGAGAAATATCAATATTTGGCATTACTGGGGAAAATTCTGTCGGTGAATAGGAGTTCCAGTTTTTTGGCTAATTGTAGGATGGTCATTAATTAAGTTAAGGCTCTAGCCCTATTTGTTCAATATGGCAGCCACTAGCCATATGTGGCTACCAAGTGTTTGAAATGCAGCAAGTCTGTGTTGAAATGTGCTCTAAGTATAAAACACAAACCAGATTTCTAAGACATTTTATGAAAAAAATACGAAATATCTTAATAGTTTTTATATTGAATATGTTAATATTTTGATATAGTGATTCAATATATTATTAAAACTAACTTAACCTGTTTCCTTTTGTTTCTTTAAATATAGTTACTAGGTAACTTAAAATTACTTGTGTGACTTGCATTATTTCTATATTCTATTGGACAGTGCTGCTCTAGTCCTTGATAATGGAGTATCTACCAAATCTCTGTAAAATCTTCCTTTAGGTTTCCATTACATATTTAGGACCATTCAATTTATTTGTTCAGACAAAAATTTTCTCCCCTCCATATACTTGTCAAGTATAGTAAATTTTAGTGTATGTGCTGCCGAAGTGAGCACTCAAGTTTAGTAAGTGAATGATAAATTATTGGAATCTCCTAACCATGTGAGAATTTTGTTACCTTTTTCAGATAAAGAAAAGAGGGTAATCAGAAGGGGGAATGAAGCATGAGAGACTATGGACTCTGAGAAACAAACTGAGGGCTTCGGAGGGGAGGCGGGGTGGGGGAATGGGATAGGCTGGTGATGTTACTAGTAAGGAGGGCACGTATTGCATGGTGCACTGGGTGTTATACGCAACTACCTTACATCAAAACCTTACATCAAAAACCAGGGATGTACTGTATGGTGACTAACATAATATAATAAAAAAATGTTATTATAAAAAAAAGAAATATAATTTAGAAAAAAAAACCGCCACTCTTATCTCTTATTGATATTTATAATTAAACTAGAGGAACTTTACTCAATTAACGCCTGCTTCATACTAGACTATGAGCTAGCGTGTAGTGGCTTTAAGGGAAAACAGCCACAGTCCCTTCGTTCCACCAGTGGGGAGCCTTGAGTTACGTGACTTTCCTCCCCGGACCTTGGCCGTATCAAAGGCAAGACATAAAATAGGCCAGTAGGCTATCAGACGGTCCCTGGGTCCTCTGCCCAACAGAGATGCTCCATTTGGAGCTCCTTGTATGGATCCAATTAGACTTCTTATCTTCAGAAAGTACCCTCAGGATGTCTCTGTCCTGTCCATAAGCTATGACACCTAGAAAAGGCTGTAGGAAGAAATAGAAGCAAAGGCAGCTATAAAGAGAAGCTGGCAGTAGAAAGAGAAGAAGATTAAGAAAGAGGAAGGGTCAAAGGGAAGCTGACTCATTACTAGAGTAGAGAACAGCCTTTCCCACTTTGGAGAGTACAGTAAGATGGTCCAACCACCAGGGCTACTGCGGTAGCCATTTTGTTAGTTCTCTGTGAGGTCTGGCAGTGTGCTGCTATGGTTCCTTACTTCTTGGAGTGCCTTTAAAATAAACTTCCGTCCTCCTGAGGTAACACAGGTTCTCTGTTCATTGCAATTTATATATGAAGGAAGAAATAGGGCAGGCAGAATTCTGAAATTAGGGGAAGTTCTAAGAGGGGAAAGGTATGTGAGAGAGAATGTGTGTGCATTTGTGTACGTGTGGGGTAGTTACCAATGCAGATATCTCTGAAACAGAGTAAGGGAAGACGGGGAAAAGGGACAGAAAAAGGGGAAAGATTTTTGAAAGAAATAAAGAAAATTACATCCCCAAATTATCAGTGTATGGTTCTGAGCTTACTATTCTTATTGCTAACTGCAAATAAGGATTTAAATATTTAGAAATTCCAGGTGAAGGCAGAGAGAGTAGTACATGAACTTTTGGGCACCTGGAATCGTGAAAACACTGTGGGCTTTGGAGCCAGACAGGCTCAGTTTTGAATCCTGACTCCATCTCTTACTGGGTGATGACCTTGGGCAAGTTTCTTCTTCTCTCTGAACTAGTTTCGTCATCTGTCAAATGGGAATTATATATAAATTTGATGGCGTTTCTGGTGAGGATTAGCCAACATCTTGTATGTAATACTTCCTATAATACTTCCTGTATTTTAACTTTAGGAAGTAAATGCAAGGTGTTCTGATGCTGCTGCTGGTGACACAGAATACTTCTCTTTAACTGGGCTCAACTGGTTTTTGATAAGTAAATTTTAAAAAAGTAAAGAAAACTTCTCCATTCACAGATGGAGTGAAGTGTTTAGACATTTTGGGCTCTGGGAAAAGGAAGAATACGTCTTTGGACACCAAAAAAACCCAAGTGATTTTTTTTTTCTTTGAGAGGACAATACAGATGTGAGTGTGCTGATCATAGTGGTCTGAGAACTTCCGAGATGCAAGAGATTTTAGAGCTTAGTTCATCCAACAAGCTAGGAGGATTCTCCTCCACGCTCATGATGGGTGTGTGTCCGGCACCTGTTTTTATGTGTATGTGTATATGAACATGTTTGTTTAGGTGTGCAGTAGACTGTTCATTTTCTGTAGTTGTTTTACTTTATACTGTTACTTATTGTGTGATTCCCCCCTCTAAATTATGTGTAGGAATACATGCATTACATTTTTACTAAAAACCCCAATATTACTGTTAAAAAATTCTTGTTTTAAGAAAGTACCCCCTCCCCACTTTCACGTTTACATAAGCCTATTATAATCATTCATTTTTGAATTGGCCATTCCTCCTGTGGACAGTCCATTTGGAAGTTTTAATCTTCACTAGTGATGTCGAACAGTGTCACCTGAACCTTAAATATAAATAAAATCTCAAAAACTGTTGCTTTGAAAAGCAACCCCTTCCCACTCCTTTCTAGTTAGATTAGTGAAATTATGGAGTCATTGTTCCTATTCTTCTGATCACTACTTAGCCCTCCCACCCAGTTTGATGGGTGGGATAACTGACCTGAACCTTGAAGCAAGCCACCATCATAGTGCTCTAAAATGCCTTGGGAAACAATATGGCAGTTCTGCAGAAAACTAAACATAAAATTGCCATGTGATCCAGCAATTCTACTTCTAGATATAAACCCAAAAGAATTAAAAGCAGGGACCTGAACAGGTATTTGTACACCCATGTTCACAGCAACATTATTCATAAGAGCCAAAAGGTGAAAACAACCCAAATATCCATGGATGGATGAATGGATAAACAAAATATGGCATATACGCAATAAATTATTATTCAGTCTGGAAAACGAAGGACATTCTAATATATACTATGACACGGAAGAATAAAGTCCTGCCTTGCCATTCTTTTTTTTTTTAAGATTTATTTTTATTTATTTATTTGAGAGAGAGAGAGTGTGTGTGTGTGTCTGTGTGTGTGCAAGCACATGCATGAGTGAGGGGAGGGGTAAGGACAAAGACTGTGCTGAGTGTGGAGCCCAACACCAATGCGGGGCTCGATCTCACAACCCTGAGATCATAACTGAGCTACCAGGTGCCCCCTCCCTTACCATTCTCTGACAAGAATTATCAATAATGTTTTCTTTAACAAAGTTTGATCTTGAAGACTGAATGAGAGCAGTTAGAGAAAGAAAGATAAATAAAGGAAACAGGACGATAACGGAGGGTATGGCCCTGGGCCTTATCACCACTGCCATACGGAGAGAAGGATTTCCCTGAGAATCAGGTTTTTGTTTTGTTTTGTTTTGTTTTTTGTTTAAGCAGCCTCCGTGGCCTGAGTCAAAATCAAGAGTTGGACTTTTAACCGACTGAGCCACCCAGGTGCCCTGAGAAACAGGTTTTGGTCGGGGAGGCCAGACTATTCCAATATGAAAGGTGAAATGAGATATGCGTGCACCTAACTGCTCTCAAGGAAGGTATTAGAAACCCTTTTTGTTTGTTTTGGTTATTACTAGACCAGAAAATGTGACTGGGCCCCAAAGAACTCTTACTAAGGAGATGAGATTTCAGAAAACAGACCCAAATAGTCTTTACCCTGCCACCCCAATGAGGGAATGCAGTCCCAAGAAGCTTTAGAGAAGTGTCCTTTTTTTTTTTTTTTTTTAAGATTCATTCATTTATTTGAGAGAGAGAGGGCATGAGCAGGCGGAGGGCACAGGGAGAAGGAGAGAGAGAATCTTACGCAGACTCCCTGCTGAGTGTGGAGCTAGAGGCGGGATTCAATCTCTCATCCCTGAGATCATGACCTGAGCCGACACCAACAGTCAGATGCTTAACCGACTGAGCCCCAAGAAGTGCCCTCTTAAAAGGTTAGATAAGGAGTCAACAAGTTTAACTGGGGAACGTTTTAAAGACTGTGACAGTTACACCAGGTAGTCACACAACTGTGGAACGTTTTAAAGACTGTGACAGTTACACCAGGCAGTCACACAACTGTGGTCACACTTGAGGCGGGCCGTCTGAGAAGATGAGCATAGCATCTTCTAGCTTCTAGCATTGCCAGTGAGTTTTGAGGTGGCTCAATTATTACGAGAGAGGGAAAAAAGGAAGGAAATTCTGATACATACTACAACATGGAAGAATTGAAAACATTGTGTGCTAAATGAGTGAAGCCTGTCCCAAAAGGACAAACATTACATGATTCCAAACTCCTATAAGGTGCCTATGGTGGTCAAACTTATAGAGACGGAGAGTGGACAGAGAGTAGACGCCAGGGGCTAAGGGGTGGGTGGGTGGGGAGTTGTTGTTTAATTGGTCGAGAGCTTCCATTCAGGAAGATGAAAAGATCTGCAGATGGATAGTGTGATGGTTGCACAGCCACGTGAATGGGCTTCATGGCACCACACTTAAAGATGGTAGATATTATGTATGTTGTATTTTACTGCCATTTTTAAAAAAGTGCTTGAAGATTGTAATGAATTTATGTAACATGCAATGCCACTAGCCTGCGGTAGAGGGCAAAGGCACTCAAACTTCACTGAAAAGCTTGACTGCAGTGCCCCTACTGCCAGTCCAGCCCTGTCAACGAACCATCCACACCTGCAGCTCTGCTGGAGCCTCTGCAAGCCACAGGGGTAAGAGCTACTAGCCTTGTCTGCTCTAGCACTCTCGAGAAAGGAAGAAGGGTCGAATGGGTCTTTTCTAAAGAAGGGATCATTTGAACTCCTATACCTGGGAGGAAAGTAGCCTTACTCAGATTTTTAGTATTTCTTATTCTGCCTGTATTAATCTCAAGATGAATGATTAATGAGTGACCTTGGGGCTATTGATCTAAGAAACTACCTTACAAGCGCTTGAGGTTTGGGTTTCCTTTCACTGGTTGCTGACTAAACCTGGTCAGTCCTTCTACCCAGAATGGATGCTCCCATCATGGTGGTGAGGTTTCTCCAGCTTTTACTTTTCTTGTCGTGCATGTTAGTAACATCTGCTGCTTGGCTATTTAAAGCATAGTTGTGGCTCCTTTACTAGTTTAAGAGTTGGGCATGTGTGTTGTAGGTCGAAAAGTAGGGGCACATCTGATGGATTTTGTACAATGCAGATCTTGTTCAGATGGCTGCAGAAGTCCAAAGTGGTCAAAGATGGCCAGGTGGCTGCTGTAGAGAACAGAGTGGTTAATAGCACCTGGACATTTGATTCCTAGGAGAGCTTTCTCACAGAACACCTATGCTGAGTTATGAATTAAGAGTTCTGTGTACTTTCTAAGTTTCATGTCCATTCTTATGAATTCATAACTTTGGAATGCACGGAGGCAAAGTCTCTTGAGCTTTATGACAGCTAGCGGAGTGTCCGATAGCAGCTGCTTGCCACCGAGAGGCACGTGGGGTGGGAAGGGTGGAAGAAGCCACCATGACTGCTAGCCCTGACGGTGGAATCAGTGTTGGTAATCACGTCCCAAACGACTTCATTTCGGGTTTTGAAATGCCTTCAGTTTGGGTTCTGGAAGGGACTAGATGGGTCTGGGTTCAAATTCAAACTCTATCCCTTATTCACTGGGTTACTCTGGGTGAGTTACTTAACCTCTGAGTTTTAGCTCCTCCATTTTTAAATAGGGGATAAAAGAGTCGCCATTTTGTTGAGTTGTTGGAGGGATTGAACAAGATAGTGTATAAAAGCATTTAGTTCTATGCCAGCCACATAGGAAGCACTCAAAAAATGTCAGTCTTGCTCTTTCTTATGTTGCAAAGATCATTCAACATGCTCTGAGGTTTTAACCCCTTCTCCACTTTTTTGCATCACTGGGAAAAAGAGATGATTAAGTATTCTTTGGTAAACCACCAACAGTCATTTCATAGTATCTTCTGATTTGGACTTTTAAATCATAAGCTATTAAAGAAAGTCATTCTGTTTTTCACCTGCTGTCAGCATAGTAGTAATAGCAGTAGGACTATGACAATATACAATACATATTGAATGCATCTTTCGTAAAAAAAAATTACGTCCTACTTTTTAAAATGTTGAAATGGAATGCCATGATTCACGTGCATTTAGAGATAGGACCTTTTTATTTTATTCTATTTAGAGAAATTTTAAAAAGAGTTCCTCTCCCTTCTTTAGAATAAGTTACAGATGAGGTTGTGGTATTGGGCAAGGAGAAGAGGTCAGTAAAATATGAAAGCTATGACACCTCATTTCAGAGGATTCCAGAGGTAGCAACTGTGTTAGATTCTGCTGCATTTTTCAAGGGCCATAGTCCCCAAATCTAGGAGCTACAAATTGAAGTACTCTGTGAAATCATAATGTCAAAAACACTTTTGTCAGCTTAATGACTCTAACTGCCAGGGTCCTGCCAAGCCACACTGGACCCCTAGACAAAAGGAAAAATGAGGAATAATGATCCTGTCTTTATGAAAATCTTTGATACTTTGTTCATTGTAGATTTTTATGTTAAAATTAATTTTTAAGAATGTTTCATTAAAAAGGTATTTATCTTGATTATTGAGTTTCTTGACACTCCTTAAAATTGGTGCCTGAAATCACCCTACTCTTGGCCTAGATGATCGCTACCATTTGTGACAAGCTACACATGACAACAGTGATTTGTATACATGACCTCTTCTAGGCCTCCGCCAAAATACATTTACAGATGAAAAACTGGAACCCTTCAGCAGTTAAATAAATGGTCTGATTTAACACAGGCAGTGAGTAGCTAAGTTGGACTGGAACACAAATCTATCCATCCCTAACACTAAACTTGTTCTCTGACCACCACACACTGCACCGTATCAGGAATTCGCAACACAAATTCATTCATTTGACACAGAGTTTTGAGAGCGTATTATGTGCCACCTTGTACTAAGAGATACAAAATTGAGATCATATATGCATTTAACAAGTATTTACTGAGCATGTGCTGTGTGCACTATTCTATGTGGTAGGGATGCAGAAGTGAACAAGCTCATCAGCTCCTTTCTTACGGGTGGAAGAGGTGGGAGAGACAGTCAATAAACCAATGAACAAAGGTTTCAGATAGCACTATGTTTTGAAGAGACATAAAATAAGGTAATGTGAACTAATAGCAAGTTTCTCACTTTATTTATTTTCTGGAAGATTCTATTTATTTATTTGAGAGAGAGAACATGATGGGGGGAGGAAGGGGCAGAGGGAGAGGGAGAAGCAGACTCCCCGCTGAACAGGGAACCTGCATGGGGCTTGATCCCAGGACCCTGAGATCATGACCTGAGCCGAATGCAGATGCTTAACTGACTGAGCTACCTAGGAGCCCTGCAAGTTGGCTGCTTTAGATTAGATGGTCGAGTCAGGTCTCTTAGAGGAAATAATCTTTAAGCCAAGACCTAAATGACAAGACAGATCCAGCCAAGAAAGGATGGGGGAAAGAGCATCCCAAGCACGGGGACAAGCTAGTGTAGGGTGCTAAGGTGACAGAGCAAGTGTGGTATGAAGTGAGATCCCAGAAAGAAGCAAGAGCAGCTCATGGAGGGTGTTATGAACCAGTATTGGGAGCTTGGGTTTTACTCTAAGCATGACAGTACATAGGACAGGCTCGCTGCTGTAACAAAATACAATGGCTTAAACAAGATCGGGCTCAACATAATGGCTCAATCCATGTCAGTCCCTGTAAGTAACTGATTTAAAACCTAAACTGGGGGGCCATTTGCAGACTTACTTGGTAGGTTCCTTTGACTGTATAATGGGAAACTTTAAAGAATCAGTATGACTTAGTGAGATACAATTTCATTGTGTTAAGGTTTTATAACATATTTGAAAACAAATCTACCTTGACTCACTGGAGAGAGACAAGGTAGCAGAGTCACTAAAACTGGTGTATTAACTTTGTGACTCTGGGACACTTAGAGACTCTGACCTCTCTAAGTACCATCTTCCATATCTGTAGAAGGTGAACAGTGATAGCACTGACCCTGTAAGGCAAGCTGTTGCAAGGATCAAGCTATATGAAGTTAGTGTTACTGAGCTCAGTGAATACCTAAGAAGACATCAAGGGGCCATGGCCTCATTTGCATGATAGAACCAACATGGAGATGCCATCAAATTTGTTGAATAGATGTAAATGTATAGATTCATCACCCAGAACAAGTTACTCAGGTCATCTTAAATGTGGGTAATGGATTACTATTATGGTACTGGTAACAAATTTATTTTACTGTATTTTTAAAATCTGGAAAATTATCATGAACATAAAGTTGCATCATAGAGGCTCTCTCGTTATGTTCATATTTGATTCCTAGGAATCAAATCATTATTGGATGCTATATTAAGTGTTACATAAAAGGGAGGTAACTAAGAAAAGACTACCTGGGATAGATTGGAGGAATATTCTCAGTGGAAAGGTGAAAACCCAGGCCAGTTCCAGGCTACCATCTTCTCAATCCCACCCCCCAACCCAGTGCCTTTTGTGCCCCCTTCCACTGAGCACACAATGGACAAGGAATATCAAAATCAAAGTTTTCTCTTTATAGTCATGGCGTAAGATGGTCGAGAATTTCTGCGTACATTTTCCCATATTCTCCAAAACAGTTTTATAAAGTATTTTCATTTTTAAAGTATTTTGGGAAATATCCACATTTTCTAGAATTTCTTCACAACAATAGTAAATTTGGACAGGTTCTAGAGAAAGAAAAATCCAGATGAGTGTGAGGTAATATTCCAGGTGTCCTTTTGTCTGAGTCCTCCCTGCTTTGTCCCGTTTTGTTTATGTATTTGTTATCTCATTTATTTATCCCAAAACTCTGTGAGGAGAGTACTATTGCAGTACTATTACCTGCATTTTATAGATGAGGAAACTTCCGGATGCTGAGGACTTTGAGAGAAGAGTCAGACTTCAAGTTGTTTGGACACAGAACAGAGACAATTGAAGAACTAAGATTTTCACAATATTCATTATTCATGATATGCATTGAGTACCTATGCTGCCAGGAACTTTCTGGGCACTGGGACTGTAACAGTGAACAGAACAGCTAAAACTTCTGTTCCTACATAGCTTACATTCTAGTAAGGGGATAAGAAAAGAAAGACTATAAACAAAATAATGAATGTGTATGTTAGGTGGTGAAGGCTAGAAAGAAAAATAACTTTAAGAAGAATAGAGAGAGATTCGGAAGTGGCATTTTGTAGAGGGTGGTAAAAAAAAAAAAGTCTCTCTGATATGGTGACTGTCATGCAGAGATGTGAAGGAGTGGGGGAGCTTGCCACTTGGCATCTGGGGAAAGCATGTTCTGGAAAGAGATCAGCAAGTACAAGTTCAAAGATCTGAGGTGGGATCATGCTTAGAAAGTGTAAGGAATGACCAAACAAGAGCTGGGAGGGATGGGTCAAAGATGTCAGATCTTGCAAGGACTCGGGATTTTCCTCTGGTTGAAATAAGAACCCAGTGGAGGATTTGGAGTAGAGGAGTGGCAGATTCCTGTGTGCATTTTAAAGATTCCTCTGTCTGTTGGGAGGAAATGACTGAGGAGGCACAAGGTTGGTAGGAAAGCCCCTCTGGGACTCTATCAAGAAAGGAGGCAGTAGGGGAGGTGGGGAGAAGTGATTAGACTCTAATATTTAATTCATAAACTCTTAAACTTTATGTTCTCCCACACCAGGCACTGGGAAAATACCAAGGCAACGTAAATAGCTTGGTGAGTTTTCCTGTTTATCCATGCATGTGTCCAATATACACCAACCTTCACTTCCCTCAGACTGGTCATCCTACAGACAAGCAGGATGAACAAAAGATATACTCCATGGGAAGATACGGTGTAGTGAGACCTCTCTGGGCTATTCACACTGCCCCCTTGTTCTGAGAAGCTGCGTGTGTGCCCATGGACCTGTGCAGGCATGGCGTATATATGTTGGCACTGTAGAAAGCCCCCAAGAAATGGAAACTGCTTTCATCATTATTGCTATTATTTGACAGCGATCCAGATTGCTTCTGCCACCAACCTGAAGACATATGGAGCCATAAGGACAGGAACCATTCTGTTTATTTCTATGTTTTGGACCTTCCATGTATATGCGTAAGTGTTGTTGAAAATCAGATATTAGCTCAAAGGACTCTCTATGTCTACAAATATAAAAGTTGAAGAACAATTCCTTGACATTAACTCAGGAGCCCAAAATACTCAGTAATAAAAAATTACTTCATTGAGAACTTAAAACACACACATAGATGTTTATAGCTGTTGCAGTCATAACTGCCCAAACTTGGAAGCAACCAAGATGTCCTTCAATAGGCGAGTGGATAAATAACCTACGGTACACCCAGATAATGGAATATATTCTGTACTAAAAAGAAATGAGCTATCAAACTATGCGAAGACATGGAGGAACTTTAAATGCATGTTAGTAAGTGAAGGAAGCTGATCTGGAAAAGCTACATACTTTATGTTTCCAGCTATATGCTACTCTGAAAAAGACAAAACTATGGGAACAATAAAAAGATCAGTGGTTGCCAGGGGTTGTGGAGCAAGGGGAAAATGAATAGGAAGAGCACAGAGGAATTTCAGCGCAGTGAATGAATGCATAATGATCAATGCATGTCATTATATATTCGTCCAAACTCAGAGAATGTCCAACACCAAGAGTATGAAATGTAATGTCGATTATGGATGTTGAGTGATGACAATGTGTCAGTGTGGCCATCAATTGTCACACATGTGCCACGCTAATGGGGAGGCTGTGCATTGTGTGGAGGCGGGGGAATATGGAAAATCTCTGCACCTTCCCCTCAATTTTGCTGTGAGCCTTAAACTTCTCTAAAAGAATAAAGTCTTAAAAAGGTTTACTTTCAATTTTCTTAAAGCCTTCAGGCTATCAAAATGGCATATAAGGGAGAGTGTTGAGTATGACCCAGCAATGAAATTCCTAAGTTGAACTGGGAGAAAGGCACTTCTGCCAACTGTTATATATATCCCTTCTGGGAATCCTGACTTGCCTCGGTGGTGGGGGTACGGCACAGTAACTGACTTGGAAATCTATAACCCAAGCTCTCGGATCAGGTCCAAGACTCAATATACACGTTGGAACCCTATTCCAATTTTTGGCATTAAAAATAGTCTATACGGAGGCGCCTGGGTGGCTTAGTCAGTTAAGTGTCCAACTCTTGATCTCAGCTCAGGTCTTGATCTCAGAGTTATGAGTTCAAGTCCCACATTGGGCTCTGTGCTGGGCATGGAGCCTACTTTAACTAACTAACTAACTAACTAACTAACTAACTAACTAACTATCCTACAGGATTTAACAAATGATATAACCACTTAATATCATATGCTTAATATTATATGTCTTTCTAGGATTTTGAACTCCTCTTCATCGTTCATATGAGGGAACCCGTGATAGAATCCTTGGAATTACAATGAAACATATCAGAAGCATTTATGTGTTTTGTAGTATTGCTCTGTCAGTGCAGGGCTGGGCTTCAAAGCTGCCAGAAGAAAGGGAGTTAACGACCAATTTCTCCAACATGTCCCTAAGAAAGGTTCCTGCAGACTTGACCCCAACCACAACCACACTGGATTTATCCTACAACCTCCTTTCTCAACTCCAGACTTCAGATTTTCGTTCTGTCTCTAGACTGAAAGTTTTGACTCTATGCCATAACAGAATCCAAGAGCTGGATATCAAGACCTTTGAATTCAATAGAGAGTTAAGATATTTAGATTTGTCTTACAACAGATTGAAGATTGTAACTTGGTATTCACTGGCAGGTCTCAGACATCTAGATCTTTCTTTTAATGACTTTGACACCATGCCTATCTGTGAGGAAATTGGCAACATGTCACATTTGGAAATCCTAGGTTTAAGTGGGGCAAAAATACAAAAATCAGATTTCCAAAAAATTGCTCACTTGCATCTAAATACTGTCTTCTTAGGATTGAGAAGTCTTTCTCATTATGAAGAAGGTAGCCTGCCCATCTTAAACACAACAAAACTTCACATTGTTTTACCAACAAACACAAATTTCTGGGTTCTTTTGCGTGATGGAATCAAGACCTCAAAAATACTAGAAATGACAAATATAGATGGCAAAAGCCAATTTGCAAGTTATGAAACTCAACAAAATCTTACTTTAGAGAATTCTAAGACTTCTATTCTATTACTTAATAAAGTTGATTTACTCTGGGATGACCTTCTCTTAATCTTCCAATTTGTTTGGCATTCATCAGTAGAATCCTTCCAAATCCAACATCTGACTTTTGGAGGCAAGGTTTATCTTGACCACAATTCATTTGATTACTCAAATACTGTAATGAGAACTATGAAATTGGAGCACATACAGTTCAGAATTTTTTATATTCCACAGGAGAAGGTCTACTTGCTTTTTACCAAAATGGATATAGAAAACCTGACTATATCAGATGCACAAATGCCACACATGCTGTTTCCTGTTTATCCTACAAGATTCCAGTATTTAAATTTTGCTAATAATATCTTAACGGATGACCTGTTTAGGCAACCTATCCAATTGCCTCATTTGAAAACTCTCATTTTGAAGGGCAATAAATTGGAGACACTTTCTTTAGTGAGTTTCTTTGCCAACAACACATCCTTGAAGTACTTAGATCTGAGCCAGAATCTGTTACAACATGAAAATGATGAAAATTGCTTTTGGCCAGAAACCTTGATCACTATGAACCTGTCATCCAACAAATTCGCTGATTCTGTTTTCAGGTGCTTGCCCAGAAGTATTCAAATACTTGACCTGAATAATAACAAAATTCAAACTGTCCCTAAAGAGATTATTCATCTGAAGTCTTTGCAAGAGCTAAATCTTGCATTTAATTTTCTAACTGATCTTCCTGGGTGCAGTCATTTCAGAAAGCTCTCAATTCTGAACATTGAAATGAACTTAATTCTCAGCCCATCTCTGGATTTTTTTCAAAGCTGTCAGGAAGTTAAGACTCTGAATGCAGGAAGAAATCCATTCCGGTGTACTTGTGAATTAAGAGATTTCATTCAGCTTGAAAAATATTCTGAGGGCATGATGACTGGATGGTCAGATTCATACATCTGTGAATACCCTTTGAACCTAAAGGGCACTCAGTTAAAGGATGTTCATCTTCCTGAGTTATCTTGCAACACAGCTCTGTTGATTGTCACCATTGTGGCTATCATGCTAGTTCTGGGGATGGCTATGGCGTTCTGCTGCTTCTACTTTGATCTGCCCTGGTATCTCAGGATGCTGGGTCAGTGGACACAGACATTGCAGAGGATTAGAAAGACAACCCAAGAACAACTCAAAAGAAATGTTCAGTTCCATGTGTTTATTTCATACAGTGAACATGATTCTACCTGGGTGAAGCATGAATTAATTCCCAACCTACAGAAAGAAGAGAAATTGATTTGCCTTCATGGGGGAAACTTTGACCCTGGCAAGAGCATTGCTGAAAATATCATGAACTGCACTGAGAAAAGCTATAAGTCCATTTTTGTTTTGTCTCCCAACTTTGTCCAGAGTGAGTGGGGCCATTATGAATTCTACTTTGCTCACCACAGTCTCTTCCATGAAAATTCTGATTACATAATTTTTATCTTACTGGAACCTATTCCACTCTACTGCATTCCTACCAGGTATCCTAAGCTGAAAGCTCTTCTGGAAAAGAAAGCATACTTGGAATGGCCCAAGGATAGGCGTAAATGTGGGCTCTTTTGGGCAAATCTTCGGGCTGCTATTAATGTTAATTTATTAGAAACCAGAGAGATGTGTGAACTACAGACATTCGTGGAGCTGAATGAAGAGTCTCGAGGTTCTACAATCTCTCTAATAAGAACAGAGTGCCTATAAAATCCTCTTGCCCTAGGGAAGTTGGGACCTGCATACACTGTTGGGATAGAAGTTGATACACCCTTTATGATGGTAATTTGGCAATATCATTAAAATGAAAAATGATTATTTTTTTCATGTCAGTTCCTGGAAGGATTTCTAAGAATGTATACTATAGAAACACAAGTTTGCAAAGGCTTATGTAAAAAGGTGTGCATCCCCGTATTATTTATAATCATGAAAAACTGAAAACAGCTCACATTTCCATAGAATAAAGATTGATTCAATAAATTATAGTTCACTAATGCAACAAAATATTACACAACCATTAAAAAGAATGAGGTAGTTCTATTTTTACTGGTATGGGGAAAATTATTCTAATATGGTGGTTTATATATTGAAAAAGAAATCTAAATGAACTATACCAGTGCACTGGTATAGTAACAGTGGTTTGGGTCTGGGAGGCTGTATTACAGAAAACCTCTGGTTTCTGTGTTGTATATTTCTATAACGTTGGAATTGCTTAAGTGAATCTGTATTTCTTTTGTAGGTAGAAAAAAACAATAAAGATAATTTTTAAAGCCTACACATCCTATTCATTTCGTTTCATTCTTCCTTTCTAGTCTCACCAGTCATAGAACGAAAACAAGCTTTTCTAAATTTTGCAAAATTATATGTTACTTCCCTGATTAGAAAAATTTCTGTGGGTCAGGATGTCTGGGTGGCTCAGTTGGTTAAGAAAAATTTCTGTGATTTATGGCACATATAAAGGAAGAAAACGGCCATATTTAAAATCTGACACCCATCTCCTCTTACCTCCATGCATCCTATCATTGAGCCATATCCAGTTATTGCCCTTTCCCAGAACATTCTGTCTCTTTGGTATCACGACTGATTGTTGAAGGAATCTTACATATCCTTCAAGGTACAATCCAAATGTCAACTCTTTTTTGAAAACTTCCTCACTTCCAAGTATGATGCTCCTTGATGCTCCATAACACTTCAGACATATTTCTATCACCAAACTGACCATATATGTTTTTAAAGTTTCCCTTTCTTATTATACTATAAGCTCCTGAAAAGCTAGGACAGACTTCTCTATGCCCTTATTTTCAGCAGCCATTTGCTCAGTCCCTGGTTCAGAGAAGGTGTCAGTGAATACTTATGTTAGGTAAGCTAGAGGAAAATAGAAGGGACCCAACTGGCTTCAGGATAGAAGGTCAGCTGAGAAGACCGAGAATCCAGAATTGAAGGATTTCTGAGTATAGCTTGAATCATGTGAAATTGTCAGTATGTGGTTGCTCTTGGCCTATAAGAACATCTATTTTATCTCATTCAATCTAATAACCCTAATCTCCTAAGCAGGGTAAAACTGAGCTCTGCATCTATTTTATTTCCTCATAGTTGTCATCTTATGAATTCCTCATGCTAGTAGTCATCTGAGAAATTGTAATCAAGCTGGTCAGCCTGAGTATAGGGACAGAGTTGGGTCAATCTCCAAGCCAGGTTGTGCTAGCTTTTGGCTCATGATCAGTTTATTATGATGAGCTAGAGCTCAGTAGCCTTGAGGCTGAGTGTCTTTCTTCTTCCCCCCTTGGTGAGCCCATAGTCTGTTTGGTAGAAGGGGAAATCCAAGGAAACCACAGTGCAGGGAGAGCAGAGAATGGGGAGAATGCATTTCCAACCAGGCTTTCAGCATCTGGGCCACTGTTGTTAGTGTGATTCATGGCTTCTGGGGGAGTCAGACAGACTCTGTAGGAGGATTTTGTAAAATTTGAATAAATGACTCAGTGTGAGACTCTTACCTTTAAAGATGAGTTAATTGGGAACATGTAAAGTAGGTGACATTGGCCCTCAGTCACCAGGATTAAGTTATTCCATGGTAGAATCCTCAATTTAGTAATACAGTCTTAAAGATTAAATGTACTTTATCACAAATAAAAAAATAACACATCAGGCATAGCTGTCAGCAACTTCTTATTTCAGCAGCTGGACTACCCTTAAATCTTACGTATCAGACCATTGTACTATTCCTTTCTCAGAAACTCAGATGCCACCAAAAATGGCCTGCTTTGCTTGGTTTTGACTCTTATGTCTCATACTGGAAAACGAATTTTACATAAGTTTAATGTTGGGGCTTGAGATAGAGGTAGCACCTAGGCTCATGCAAACCCGATCTTATACTTTTACCCAGACATTTTGGATTTCACACAAGGGACCCACTCTGCTCAAGCATGACACTGATGAGGAAGTAAGCATTACACAGACTCATGCTGTAGTGGAACCCAGTGTAAGGACTCTGATCATGTTTCCACAGTGATTTCAGGTCTTGTGAAGTTGCAAGTTCCTTTGCATTTCCTTGCCATTTGTCCACCTGGACCTTCTTCTGGTGTTTTTTTTTTCCCCCAAGGAGACTGAGCTCTATCAATATTGTTCATGTCTGTCTTGGATCTTTCAGGGTGCTTTCACAACTACTGTGCATCTCTGCAGGTAAATGACAATCTTTTCAGGATGCCAACAGTCCGGTGTTGACGATGTTCTATAGTCTAGACGATGTTCTATAGTCTACAAATATGGCAAAGAGGTCTATACTAACATGGGTTTATAATCCTCTAATTCCAAGTGGTTTGGAGGGAGAAGAGTTTTAAATGTAAGTTATGGCAAATGTGCCCTGAGGTTCAACTCCTTTATAAATTATAATGAACCATTCAAGAAAAGCATGGACTAGGAATATTTAAACTGAGTGAGGGTTTAGAGCTTATCAAGTATAACTCTCACTTTTAAGTGGGAAGTTGAGGCTTGGGAATTCTACATGACTCACCTAAGCCTGAGGTCAAACATTAGTCTTTTAATTTCTTGGCTGAAGAGGCTTTTCTTTCCAATCTAGGACAAGGTGTCTCTTACTTTTTGTATTTATTTTATCATCTTGATCCTTTCATTTCTATTCTGGACAACAGGGCCCTGGGTTGGGCCCCTTGCATATCCTGCTTATACTGTCCATAATTATTTGTGCCTGGATTCTGCAGTCTCTCCCTACTGCCTCACACCCCTTCCCCCATCCCAGCCCCCAACTCTTAGGAGAGCCTTCCTTGAATTTCTAAGTGCTTCTTAGGGTCTGGTACTGCCAAGACTGGCAGTGTTCTTTGAGTGAGATATCCTCGGCCCACGCCCAGATCCACATGGATCCTGGTCTTCATTTGTCCCCTTCAAGATGCTTTCTGACCCTCTGTCTTGCACATGAGGTCAACCAAGTATTCTGAGGAGCTCCAGAACTCATGCCTATGGGGTCCTCTCAGAGTCTGGTGGTTGGGCCCTGATTTGAGTTCGACAATCTGGCAAGCAGATCACTCCTGCTGGCTGAAGCAGTGTGGTACAACCCTAGATTGGGCCACCAGAATAGTGCTAACACACTGAGGCGGGGTGACTCTCACAGTGAACACAAGATGACTTCAGGGGTCAGAGCTATCAATGGTCTACCACCAACACTTGGGCTTAGGCCACCAGTGTGGGCTTGTGTCCATCTGCGTTTTGACTGTGGTGCCACCCCTTGTCTGTGTCACCTTAGGATAGCAAGCATGGTGACAGGTGTATTTTACCCTGTACTCCTCCTCTTCCCCTAACCTCTGGCATCCAGGGTGATAACCACCATAGCTACAGGCTCTGTGTCATGTGCTAGGTAGTCCTGCAAGGATGGTTTTCAAGACCGAACACCAGCGGGCCTTCCAATCAATGTCCTCTCTTATCTGCTACTGATGTAGTGACATTGTGTTCTCCCTGTCTTAAGCCATGCTAAAGAGGGAAGTACATATCTTATAAGAGTAGGATGGTGCTTCTCACCAAACCCCCAACTGGTGTCGTTGTGTGGAAGGCAAGGGTTCAGTCAACATCAAAAGAGCTCCCATTCTGGGAATGCAATGATTACTACCTCAAGAGTCCAAGAGAAGACAAGACTGGAAAATACCTTGTTCTGTGTTTATACCATACAATTCCGAATGGTAAACAGGACCAGAAAAGGAATATTGATTTATATTTACCTACATATTTGGGGAAGGCTCGCACCAACGAAGCACAGTAGCAACCTTTGAGAAAAAGTCATTGGAAGGCAGTGTGGCTGGATGATACAGTATCATCGCTAATAATGTGACCAGCATTACAGACATACTACTGGGGAACTTCAGAGGCAAGAAGAGCTATCCTGGTTTAATGTAAACAGGCTCTGAAGGACCCATGTCCTTGTGATTAATTACAGCACTGCTACCGTTTTCTCCTGGTGGGACATATAAAATTAACCGGGGAGAGTGCATTGGACAATAAAATGCCTGAAGGATGGTTCCTGGATTTGAACAGGAATTGATGCTTCTTGGACCCTACAAAGAATCTTTCAATGTGCCAACTGGGCAACAAACAATACGTAAGTAATTCCTCTCTATCTATCTTCATGAATACGACACTATACCTCTCATGGGTCCATATATTTTGAAACATTTTTGAATCAAATTATTGATATAGACAGGAGCCCTACATCGCAAAATATCTTTTCCCAGGGCCCTGCACACCCTGGAGGCAGCTCTGAGAAGAATATCCTGACTTATGCAGCCAGAACTTACCTTGCTTCTTATTTCTTAGCTGCTCAACTTATTCTGGTTTTTGCATAAGTCATTGACAGCAGGAGACTTTTGTCTCAAGTGCTAATGGGTCATGTGGTGAAATTCAGGGGTAAGACTGAAGGATCTGACAGAGTGGTAAAGGCAAATTCTAGTACCACAGTATTAAGGTTATTGGAAGTTCCTCCTACGGTTTTTATAAAAAATTGAAGGGAAGCGAGGCATTTCTTCTTTTATGTCACGATGGGTGAAAGCTCCACATGATTAAATTCTGTTCTCTTTATGGAAGACGTTAGATTTTTAGTTGTGCCTGGGATCTTTCTAAACCTAATGACCTGAAGTATTTAACTTCCTGGCAGCAGTACCTTTGGCCCAAGGGGAAAAAATAGGGCAGAGAAAGAAGCTATATATATATCAGGTTAGCTCTAATTGTCCATCAGGACCAAAGTCTTCTTTTGATTCCTGGACTCATTAGTCCTGGGGAGATCCAGAGACCCATCAGCCCTCAAACTCCTCCTGATTCTTTGATTTCTAGAGAAGAGTTGGGTCAGTCTCCATGATACTGTTTTTAGTATGATTGTCCTGTGTGTAATAATACAAATAGCTAACCCTTCTTGAGGCTTATGTGGGCCAGCCACTATACTAAGGATGCTGTGAGTTATCCTTGTTAATTCTCATAGACCTATGAATTAAATTTATCATTCTTCTCATGGAACAAAGTACCCAAGGTGCCCCAAAGTTAAGGTTTCAAGGCCAATAAATCAAAAAAATCCAAGGCAGTCTGATTACAGAGCCTGCTTTCGTATCTCCCATGCTATGCAGCCTCCCAAGAGTTTGCTAACTATTGGTTTCATTCATATTTATATTCACCATGACAATACTTGTTCCTACTAGACCATATTTTTGGATGGAGGTGTCTTGTTGCTTAAGAGTGACTCTCATCATTTAGGGTATAACCCAAATTCTGCCAGGGCTCACTGTGGCTAAAATAGGGCACATCAACATCAAGGACCCCCAAGTTCTTGTTCTTGCCCCCACCTACTGAAGCAGGGCTTCTGCTCCTCCTGCAAAGGTCCCCATGAGTAGTGCTAGGAGACCCCAAGGAGCCTCAGTTCTGCGGGCACATCACACTCTCAGCTACACTCACCATTTGGCGCCACCGTAGTCTTCTGCCACTCTGGCTAACTCAGGCGGCTAGACCTGCGGCCTCTCAAAGCCCTTGAAAGAGCCTTGCACCATTGACATTGCTGAATGAAGGTGCCTCCTTGATGATGCTAATATCCATGCTGAGGTGTTTTCTCCCAATAACCCCAAATTCATTTATCCTTGGGGTGAGGAGAGAAGCCAGGCTTCCCAAAACAGGGTGTCAATATCCCAGCATTCCAAAGCTGCCATGCTGGAATCCAGAACCTCACCAAGCCAACCTGCTCAGCATCGCTCATCATCAGGGCGATGCAAATCAAAACCCCACTGAGCTATCACGTCACACCTGTCAGAATGGCCATGAACCAAAAGACAACAAATAATGTGTTGGCAAGGATGTGGAGAAAAGGGAACCTTTGTTCCCTTGAAAAGGGAATTCCTTGTTGGTGAGAATATAAATTGGTGCAGCCACTATGGAAAACAGTATGGCGGTTCCTCAAAAAAAATCACAAATAGAATTACCATATGATCCAGCAATTCCAAAGAAAGCAAGAACCCCCATGTTCCCTGCAGCATTATTCACAACAGCCAAGATAGGAGAACAACCAAAGTGTCCATTAATGGATGAATGGGTAAAGAAAGTGTGGTATAAATATACAATGGAATATTACTTGGCTATAAAAAAGGAAGTAAATCCTGCCCTTTGTGACACCATGAATGGACCTTGAGGGCATTAAGTAGAATAAGTCACACAGAGAAAGACAAATGCTGAATGATCTCACTCACATGTGGAATCTAAAAAACAAAACCCAAACACATACCAAGCTCATAGATACAGAGAACAGACTAAGGGTAGCCAAAGGCTGGTGGGTGGTAGGTGAAATGGGTGAAGGGGGTCACATGGTACAAACTGCCATTTATAAAATAAACAAGTCCTAGGGATGGAACGTGCAGCATGATGACTATTGTTAATAATAATAATGTATTGCATATCTGAAAGTCGCTAATAGGGTAGACCTTAAAAGTTCTTATCCCAAGAAAAAAAGGTTTTAGAACTACATATGATGATGGACGTTAACTAGATTTATTGTGGTGATCAATTCAGATTATATACAAATTTTGAACCATGTTTTACACCTGAAACTAATGTAAGGTTATATGTCAATTATGTCTCAATTAAAAAAATTGGAGCAAAAAGTAAGACAATCATACTAGGGTTTACAGTTTATTTAAAAATAATTTGAAATCTAATGTCACATTAAATGACCCTGTTAGAAAATAAATAAACCTCTAAAAACAAAACAGAAAATTATTCAATTGGATGCACATATACATCATAAACCTATAGCAGTCAATTAACTTTTTAAAAAATAAAAAGTGGCTACACACGTCTCAGGAAGCTTACGATTAAAGAGGCACTAAGGAAAGAGGAAAACCCTGCATATTCGTTATAATAAAAATAGTATTATGAGTATGTGTACTCAACCTAATGAACTGGTGAAAACTTTCTGTAACTATTGTAACATGAAAATTAAACTTTCTGTTCATTTTTAAAACATTCCCAAATACTTAACTGGCCTCTGTCCTATAATATTTTTCTGAAAAGCAAAAGTGAAAAAAATCACTACATCTTTTGAGGCTTAGCAATAAATTTATGAGTGTGCAATTGTGAATACTTAGCCAATTGGGCAAAAAATAAATTTTGGTCCTTTGCTGCTTCCCTTTCAGTTTTTGTACATTATGGTTCCAGGGTTCACAGTTGTGCAGAGACCACAAAGTTATGTCATATGTCTTAGTCTTTACGATTCTTGTAGCAAATTTGAATTAAAATTTAAAAACATTATAGGGCGCCTGGGCGGCTCAGTTGGTTAAGCATCTGCCTTTTGCTCAGGTCATGATCTTAGGGTCCTGGCATCGGGCTCCCTGCTCAACAAGGAGCTTGCTTCTCCCTCTCCGCTGCCCCTCTTCATGCTCTCTCTCGCTCTCGCTTTCTCTCTCAAATAAATAAAATCTTTAAAAATAAATAAAAAATAAAAACATCTTATTCTTTAGGAAGTTCAAAAAATCTGCTCCCCCAAGCCAAGCATGTGGTTTATATAATAAAAAGAAATAGCTGAACTACATATGTGACACAAGATTTAAAAAAAAATCTCTGTCCTCAAAAGCAGGTGTGCACATCTCAGCACCCCAAAGTCTCAGTGCTGGGATCCAGAGTTTTATTGAGTCTCTTGTGAAATCTGTTTGTTCGGCACTCACTCCTAACCTTTGTGGGAGCTCCAAACCAGTCCAGGGGGCAAGGAGTATGACTAGCACCCCATTTTCCTTATTCCTTCCCACCTCTCCTTTGCAACCCCACCCCCTACCCCCACCAAGGACTCTTTCCTCCTCCTACCCACGCATACCAATAGACGCATAGAAACGGAGAGGGAGTGAACATCATCCAAACAGCCCAACTTCTACTCCCAGTTTGGATTCAGTTAGATCACACTGCTACCTATTTTATAAAGCAAATTGGATGGGGAGGATTGCCCCATAAGGAAGCCGAAGACAGGCTGGAGGAGGGCAATGAATACATTCTCCACTGTCAGAACCTTAGAAAACCTTAGACCCATCTTCTTCCTGAGGTTTTGTAAGCAGGAAACTCGGTAAGCTTGCAACTGTCCCAAAACGAAAAGATAGAATTTCGCTTTTAATTTTTAAATCTCTCAGTCTTAAACCTTAGCTTCAGGCCTCGAACTAAAAAGGACAAAAACGATATACGAAGGTCATTAAAAAGGCAAAACCAAACCACACAAAACAAAAAAGAAAAAGAGAGACAAGGACCAAGAGAAAAAGACAGCTGGCGCCAGCTCTCCTGCAACTTCTCATTTTGCAGTGTGCATCTAACCTTAAAGCAAGGCCCCGGGGGGAAGTCAAATGCCCGGCCTGGGGCTTCACCGGGAGTTTCACTTCACTGGTTGCTCCTCACCGGCCCTTGCCGGCGTGGAAAGCAGAAGTTCGCGACATTAAAATAGATCGCATTGTGCATGCAAGAGTAGTACCATCAGCAAAGCGTGCCTTCCCGTTAGCTCACTTCTTCAATTCTCAGCTTGGCTCCTTGCAACCCAGTTGGATGGGCTCTATCAGAAACCCTGCCTGGGCCGGAGCGGGAAGCTTTGCAGGGTTTGCGGAAGCATCTGACCACTTACTGTTTTGTAAATTCTGCAATAAATTCCTTAATGAGTCCCAGTGCCAGAGAAAGAAGTACAGGGAAAAACCATTCTGACCTTCTCCAGAGCTCACCTTGACCAGGGGCACCTGCCACATCCGTCATTCTTCAGAGGGTGGACCTGCAAGGGATCCAGGACATTGGGATGTTACAAGAAAGCTGCCCTGATTTTTCTTTTGTTGTTTCTCATTTTTCTTTCTTTTCCCTCTTCACTACCACGGAAAGGCATAGAAGGAAGCCGCTTTTGGGTCGGCTCAATTCTTATTCCTGTCCTAAATCACAAACAACTGAAAAAAAAACAGTTGGAAACCAGGGAAAATCGCTTGAAAGCCAGAACCTTGCTGCACACACCGCATCACACCTGAAAGCTTGTTAGAAATGCCGTATTTCAGGATCCATCCCAGACCTACTGAATTAGAATCTGCATTTTAACAAGCCCCCCCTCCCCCCCGCTGATTTCTATGTACAATAAGGTTTGAGAACCTTGGGAAAGGAAAACTTAAAAATGAACTCAAGTCTTGCCCCCAGGGGCGGGCCCCTGTGTGAAATTTTAGGGTCACAGCGACACCTAGTGGTTACTTTGGTAGTTGCTGTTGCGCTTTCTGGTGGGCACGTTTCGTCTGGGTTCATGCATCACTGGAGGGACAGGTGACCCTTGTAGCAGCGCCCAGAGGTCTCCGAGTTCCGCTTCCCTCCACCACGCTGTCAACTAAAGGCATGGAGGCCCTCTACTAAATGCCTTTTACTAAAGCCTTCTACTAAAGCTTAGGGCGGCAGATAGGCTTAGCCCATTCTCTGCAGTTGAAACAGCAGGACAACTGATCTCAAAGCATTTCTTCACCCTTCACAAGACTTCTCATAAAATTCACAAAGCCATTAACACTCAGGGGCACAAGATGGTTTTAGAGATCATCTAGATGAGTGGTCCTCGCCTTTCAAGGATGACGATCACTATGTAATATAGTTGCTATTACTGAACATTTACTTTGTTTCAGGCACTAGTCTAAGCACCTGGATGCATTAAGTCGCTTCAGCTCCACAAGGCAGTGAGGCAGGTGATCTATATTACCTCTATTCCGTAGCTCCTCATCTGATCATTTCGTTAGTAGGTGTTGTTGGTTGAGAAAAATCTATACCAACAAGAAACTATGATGATGAATCTAGTAACTCTTGAAAATGAATTTGCATTGAATGAAACCCAACGCCTTCTATATATATTTTGGGAAGAGCAGTGCATGGGAATAAGATTTGTTATCTACCCAGCCTCAGACTGCTTGGGCACACATAGACGTGTGGCCTCTTGAAACAGCTCCAAGGCTCTCCAAAGGATTCATAGTCCACAGGCTGGGAATCCCCAGTGTAGAAGCACCCCCCAAAGGCCTTATTGATGCCATAGCATACAATCCTGAACACTCCTGATTTCATCTGGTTTCTGATGCCTTGGCCTTGGATGGCAGACTTTGGGGAAGAGCAGATGAGGGAACTGACTTCAGAGAAGTTGCCTATGGCTACACTGCTAGCTTGAAAAGCTACACTATAGAGACAGAGTCCGTGGCCAATCTCTTTGTTCTGTGCTCCAGCCTATACAGCCTAGCAAGAATAATCTTCCTCAAACACAGTTTTCTTTGGGTTAATCTCCAACTCAAAATTACCTCCAACTATGCCCAGCTGGCTATGTGAGATAAAGCCCATTCTGATTACCTTGGTTTTCAAAGCAAAATCTTACACCAAACAACCTGCTCGTCGCTGCTCCCTTCATGTCTCCTATGCTGTCTAGATTATTCCTCTTGTCCTCTGTGTGGTCAGGTCTCAAAGGAGACCTCTAGGAGGCCAGGTAGTGGCTAAGGTGACCCTCCCTGGGAAGCACTGCCTTGGTTAAGTCACTTGGAATACAGAGCTAGATCCTACATAGACAGACGAACAGTCAGATGGCCTTCTCAGAAGAGCAAACACAAGTTTACTGTAAAAAAATATATATAATTACTGATTTGACCACATAAGTGCACATGCTGGTGGGTATTCTCTTCTACCAGCCCTTTCTGGAAGAAATAGCATAACCAAAAGGTAGCTTGGTCAGCATGAGTCTTAGTCATTTCTTGTTTCTGGCTGCCCGGTATCAATTCCCTCTTCCTAAAAATACTTTATTTCCTTTTGAAGCATCCTCTCTTCCCACTGGTGGATATAGTCTGGGAGACAGTGACTAAGATTCTGGCACTTTCTGGTTAGTGGGTAGAGTGGTGTCCCAGGCTCACAGAACAGTAGACAACTGCACACTCTCTTCCTGGTATTTCAATCTTGACAAGAGGAGCAAAGAAATAGAAAAATATTCTATTTCATCCCCACAGTAGTGCCCTGGTCTTCCGGAGCCTTCTTTTAGACTTCCTGGTGGTCTTCAAGTCCTATCCCCCAAAGGGGGTGGGGGGGGTGAGGTAACTGGTTGATGGGCTTTAAGGAGAACATGTGATGTAATGAGCACTGGGTGTTACATAAAACTGATGAATCACTGACCTCTACCTTTGAAACTAATAATACACTATATGTTAATTAATTGAATTTAAATTAAAAAATTTTTTCAATCCTATGCTCCAGAAATATCATAGTTCCTGCCTGTTTCCAAGCTTCCACCTCATTGATTCTGTGAATACTCTGCATCCTTGAAAAAAAAAAAATTCTTTTGAATTAGCATGCTAGTCAACTACTGCTAGAATATGTTGTATAAAAAACAACCCCCAAAATCTCTGCTGTTTATACCAACAAGAATTTATTTTCTGAAGTCCCGGGTCTGTTGGTCAGCTGGGCAGTGGTGTGTCCGACTTCAGGTTCCGTTAGGTCTGTTCCATGGACCTCTCATTTGAGGACAGAAGCAGTTACTCAGGGTGTGCTCTTCTCATGGTAGGCGGTAGAGGGCGAGGTAGCCCACGCAAGCACATTTAAAATCTCTGTGGAGCATCCTCTACGTTAGTCTGCATTTCATTGGCCAAAGCTAGTCACATGGTCAAACTTAAACGCAACTGTGTGGAGATGTGTGTTACGGCTTTACTCCACAGGCCGGCACGGTGAAGACCCCAGGGAAGGGGCATCGATGTATTTGTATTCTTTTGCAAGGAGAGGGTGCAAAATTAGGACCATTAACCTACCTTGGTTAGCCAGAAAATAATAAAATGTTAACATTATGTTAACAATTTAACATAATGTTAAATTAATTTTAACAAAGTTAATTTTATCAATCTTTGCCTTTATGGTTTGTGCTGTCCAACTCCTGTTTAAGAAATTTCTGGTTCTTTGACCCAGGAATATCACACAGATAGTCCTCTTTATTTTGTTTTTCACATTTAAGTGTTTAGTCCACGGCCCAGCTGAGGCAGGGACCCAACTTTGAATCTTTCCTGATAGTTGACCAACTGGCCCACCCTTGGTTTTTGTTGTTGTTGTTTTCTTTTTTAAGATTTATTGATTTATTTGAGAAAGATAGAGCACATGCGGGGTGTGAGGAGAGGGAAGAGAGACTCCCCGCTGAGTGTGGAGCCCACATGGGGCTGAATCCCAGGACCCTGACATTATGACTTGAGCCGAAACCAAGAGTCGGCCGCTTAACCAACTGAGCCACTCAGGTGCCCTGCAACCTTGTTTTTTGAATACTTCATCCTCTTCCTGGTGAAATGTAATGCCACCTTTGCCATGGAACAACTTTCCATAAATGCAGGAGTGTCTTGCTGGAGTCTCTCTTCAATTTCATTATTCTGATCATCAACTTTCATGCTCATACTGCACTTCTCAATTATTCCATCTTTAATCCTTACTCAGAATCAGCTTGTCAAGTTCCACATATGCACACTAACAATATTGATCAATATTTTGTGTGGAATTTCTTTGAATTAAAGATTAATATGGGGGAAAGAGGGTTTTTAAGATAGTAAGTCTTCCTCCCCCTGGAGAGTCTCTACGTTCTGCAAAATTTTATAATTTTCTTCTTACAGCATGCACCTCATTTGTTAGATTTATTCCTAGAGATTTCATTTGCGCGCTATGAGTTAAATGTGATCTTTTAAAAATTACATGTTTTAACTATTATATAGAATATATAGAGAGAATATAATACATAGAATCAATTTATTCTATAGAATATATAGAATATAATCAATTTTTGTAGATGGCTCTCAAAGCCAGCAACCTTTATCATATAGCTAACATTATGTACTCCTTACCATGTCCTAAGCATTTTATGTGTGTGGAATGCATTCAAATACACAGCAACTCTATGAAGGAGTAGTATTATAACTATTCATCTATGAGGGAACTGATATCCAGAGAAGAACGGAGAGATTAAATAAGTTGTCCAAGGTCATATAAGGTGAAGCCAGGATTCAAACTCATTGACCAATATCCAAGGCGATAACCACAACACTGTATTTGCCTTTTAACCTTGTTAAGCCCTTGCCTTAATTCTAGTGATTTGCTTGTCTATTCTCTAAGGTTTGCCATGCAAACCACAAAAATAGTGACTACTTTAAAAAGCAACTAGCAAATCCATGGTGAACACCCTAGTGATGCTATGCTTGTGTGTGCACGCGCGCATGCGTGTGTGTGTGTGAGAGAGAGAGAGAGAGAGAGAGAGAGAGGAGGAGGAACTTCATAAAGAGCAGCATTCTCAGAGCTAATGGAATTCCCCAAACCTTTGGGATTGCTGGTCTACTTCGGGAGGAGCCAGGCATCCTCAGAGAGGCCTGACTGGGGAAAGAGGCCCAGGGCTCAAGGGCAACAGACAGTGTCAAATGACAGGCCCTCTCCTTCCCCACCCCACCCCTGGATTTGTGCTGAATCAAAGGCCCATTCAGGCCCCTCCCTTTCACAGAGCCAGGCCAAGGGGGCCATCCCTGGAGGCTGAACTACGACAATCCCATGGGCTTCTGCTCCACACAGGCTTGGGTTTGAAACCACAATATACTTGGCACTGGTTTTACACACATTACTTTCCCAGTGCTGGGGGGGGGGGGGAGGGAAAGGCATTAGAAGGATGAAAGGGGAGGTCTGGAGGGAGGAGGAATTCTTTTTCCAGTCTAGTGAATGAGGTTAATAAGTGGAAAAATAAAACTACTTTCCATGAAGGGTCTTTGGAAGGGTTACCAGGCCACAATAATTAAAAGCAAATTAAAAGGCTATATCATTCATGCAGCCTCAATGGCCTGTCTCAGCCCTGAGAGAGCTGAGTCTACTTCTGGGCAGTGGAGGGAGCGTGGGGAGGAGGGAAAGCAGGGAGGACTTCGGGTAATCGCATGTGGGGCAGCAACCAATGAGAAGCAGGGATCCCCGCCTGGGTCCCTCTCTGTGGCATCCCAAATGCTAAGTCGTGAATTAGGGAATTGATTGAATGATCATCTTCCAAAACCCCAGCAGGAATTGGACATTTGTTCACACATTTCCAAGGAATGTTTTCTGGTGCTTTGTGTCATGTGAAAAAAAAAACCCCCACACCAAACCAACCTTAGCTTGGTCATCTTGAGGGAGTCACTGGAAGCTCTCCGGCTCTCAGTTTCCTCTCTGTAAAAGGAAGGTGCAAACTAGATCAAGTTTTTTTTTCCAAACCGTGCTCTCCTGATCTTCTCTGAAACCTGGAACAGGTAGAAGGAGGGGAAATAGAAATTTTCATTAAGCAATTCAACCCTTTCTGCTTCTGTCATTTTTTACCTCAGACCATTTGCCACACCAGCTGGTTGAGCAGTTAATTCTAACCAGGCCCACCTCTGTGACACGCTAATGCTGTCAACAATTCCAGGTGACCTCAGGGGTCAGAGGCACTGCCTCTGCACTGGTTTGGCCCCTTTGCCACCTTGTGGGAGCTGTGAAAGGTTCCTGTCAGCATCGCGTCTTTCTCAAGGAGAGTGACTTGTGACAAGCCGGCGGGCTGGTAAGAACTCACAGGTTCCGGGCTGGCGGAGGGAGCCCGGTGGCCTGCGTGGAAGTGGGATTGCAGAGATCTACGTCTGTATTTTCACAGATGCAGGGCAGATACTCTGCCTGAGAGTCTGCAACCATTAACAATTTCCCGGCGAAACCTTTCTTGAACTCCAAAGGTGGGTTATATGATGTTCTTCCTATGTTTTCCAAAGCACCGCGGCTATTCACTCCCCAAGAACTTAAAATTGTGAGTGATATTGTTGAGGGAACAGAAGGCAAGCTGAGGACAAAGCAGAAACTGACACCCCGCAACCCCCTCCCCCCCATGGGACGTTTGTGACATTCCTCAGGCACTCCTGGCTGCCCTAAAGCAAAAAGAAATAGTTAACCTATACAGACCACAATCCTGCAAGGCTTGAGTCTCCCTCAGTTTACAAATGTCTTAGCGATCTACAAGAAAGAAGCATTTCTATCAATAACCTAGCTTCCAGAAGGAAATGTAGATACAATTAAAAATCTTTATAATCTGCAGCCTCCAGAAAGTTCCCAACTATCTTCATGTTAATGCCTTGCTAGAGGGGTAAACAACCTTAACTTGACAATAGCAAGGCCTCCAGTTTCCTGTGAGTCTTCTTTAACATATGAAAGTACTTTCTTGAAACCTCCCTTTTCCCTTACCTCTGCCAACCCCATAGTATATCATCAGCCACCCCTCACAACCAGGGGCAGCAGCTTTCTGCCCACGGGTCCTGTCCCCATGCTTTCATAAACCACCAATTTTGCACCAAAGGCATCTCAAGAATTCTTTCTTGGTCTTCGGCTCCGGACTCCACCCCACTGAACCTCACCTATATTCCACAACCTCATCAGTATGGGCTGTATACCCACTCTTCATGTACCCTTTCTCTAGTCTGGAGGTCAGAAGCCATAGCTTTCCACTAGGAATCCCCAGGACCTAGCAAAGTCCTTGCCCTACAAAGGTGATGGTATTTCCCAGAAATAGCAACAGCAGTATTTCCAGCATCTGCCACATGTTCTTCCATAAACTTCCCACTCCCCATCACCAGGCAGAATCTATTTCCCCTCCCCTGACACCCAGGGCAGGAGGAGGGCCAACTCCGGGACTGCCTCAACAAATAGAATCCTGCAGAATGCTTGATTTCCAGGGCTAGAGCATAAAGAGACATAAGGATTCTGCCTGATGCTGCCTCCCTTGGGATGTTGACCCTTGAAACCAGCCACTGGGTCGTGGGGAGCAAACAATTTCCCAGCCGACAGCCAGCTTCCACTGCCAGACAGATGAACAAAGGACCTTCAGATGACTCCATCCTGTAGACTTCGAGCTTTGCAGTGGAGGCATCAAACATTGTAGGGCAAGACAAGGTGTCCCTGGTTTTTCATGTCCAAATTCTTGATCCACAGAATTGGTGAGCATATAAATGCTTGCCCCGCCCCTCTAAACGTTGGAGTTGTTACTCAGCCCCTGTATTTGGAACAGTGGTCCATGATAGACACTAAATACATTAGTGAATGTCCAGCCATGGGTTCTAGGAGATCCCTGGCCCCTCCTAAGAGGGAGAAGAAAAACAGAGCTATTCCAGGAAATAAGTGGAAATGTACTGTGTTTCTCCAAAGTTCTAAGGCATAAATATCTATAAGTACCTACTAGACTATTATAGAAAATATTCTTTTAAAAATCAGGATCCTATCAAGCCATGAAAAGACATGGAGGGAACTTCAATGCATTTTACTAAGGGAAAGAAGCCAGTCTGAAGAGCCTATCGATTGTATGATTCCCGCTAATACGACCTTCCGAAAAAGATGTAACTGTGGAAGCGGTAAAACAGATCTGTGATTGGCAAAGGTTAGGGGAGAGGACGAACAGGCAGAGCGTACAGGATTCCTAGGGCACCGAGACTACTCCACGTACTGCAATGGTGGATACGTGTTATTCTCTATCCACACCTACAGAACGCACACCACGAAGCATGAACACTAAGGCAAACTGCAGGCTTTGTTGGTTGTCGGTATTGGTTTCTAGATTCACTGTCGGTTTCTAGATCGTAACAATGTCAGTGTTGGTTTCGAGACTGTAACAAATGAATCACTCTGTGCTAATAGTGGGGTCCCTGTGCTTGGGTGGGGACAGGAAGGATATGGGAAATATCTGTATTTTCTATTTAGTTATGTTTTCTTTCCATTCAATTTTGCTGTGATCCTAAATTGCTCTAAAAAATAAAGGCTAGGGGCTCCCGGCTGGCTCAGTTGGCAGGGCACATGACTCTTGATCTCGGGGTCGTGAGTTTGATCCGCATGTTGGGTATAAAGATTACTTTAGAAGTAAGTAAATTAAAATAAATAAAAAATAAAGGCTATTTTTTAAAAAGGTCATTTAAATATGGTCTTCTTTGTTTAAGAGCCTAGGGATTCCTTCTTCCCTCTCCCCAACCTTCTTGCAAATAAACAGGCTGTGAATTTTTAGTGTTTGCAGACTTGAGGGTAAAGTCCGACCATGTACCTCATGGGTTAATTTACCCCGGGACTTAGTCTTTCCTTCCTTCCTTTCTTTGGTGGGCTGCATGTTATCTGGGAGCTGATCTGTTTCTAACATAATTTAAGGACTCCTCTGTTTTTGCCTTGAGTGACAGGGAAAAAACCTGAACCTTACAAGGCACAGAACTAAATGAATGGCTTAGGAGGAGATTAAAACAAGGACTCCAGGGCAGTTTGAATAATGAATTAAGCCTTCATTATTCTTGTTTCTCTAACAGTTATTAATTAGTAACTGTTTTCCATAAAAATATCAGTGGGATCATCATTCTTAAAACTGGGCAACATAAACGTGATGTTTAATTTTGTGTTGTAATTAAAATTAGATGTTATAATTGGCTTTTATTGTTATGTCTATTTATTTAATAGGTATCTCCTCGGAAGATACAGCAGCTGACCATGTAGTTTCCAGATTATCTGGATGGCAGGTTAATTTATATGCACGCGTGTATGTATACACACTTGCCAAACAACTTGAAAGAAGAGTGGGTGTCTTTCTACGCCACAGAAACTTCCAACCTCCACGGAGCAGAGATTTGATGGCAGTATCAGTGGGCTGGGGACCGCAGGACAGGAAAAGGCATTGCCAGAAGCCTAGGCTGAGAAGAGGGAAGTTTGAGAGCTGCTTTCTTTAAGTTTTTCACTTAGAAATGATGACAACAGATAGATTCTTTTTATTAAAAATATTTTAAGAATGTGCATTTGTTAATTGGTTTTTTAGTTTTATCAGTGTTCAACATGTACAAAGGTTAACATGTCAAATGGTCTTATTTTTTAAAAAATTTTTAGAAGACTTTATTTATTTGAGAGAGAGAGGGAGAGCCCACGAGCAGGGGGAGGAGCACAGGGAGAAGCAGACTCCTGGAGGAGTGCAGAGCCCAGCAAGGACTAATCCCAGGACTCTGAGATCATGACCTGAGCCAAAGTCATACACTTAACCGACTGAGCCACCCAGGCACCCCTCAGATGGTTTTATAAGGCTTTAATTGAAAACCAGCCGTCCCCTACTGTCCTTTTCCATTCCTGCTTTCCTCTCCACACAGATGACCACTTATGTTTCTTAAAGCTGTTTCTTCTGGAGCTTGTCTCATATTTCTAAAATACATGCTTGTGCTACTATTTTTCATACCCTCATCTGTAAAATGGGTTTCACAACCTCATACGTCTGGTGTGGGCATGAAAAGGAATTAATTCAGGATGCCTGGCTGGCTCAGTCAATAGAGTGTGTGACTTTTGATCTTGGAGTCATGAATTCAAGCCCCACATTGGGCACAGGGCTTACTTAAAAAAAATGAAATAATAAAAAAAGGAATTAATTCATAAAAAGCACTTTTAACAGTGCCTGGCACTGTTGTTATATTAACTTTCTGCTTTTAGTTATTACCTATTTTCTTCTTACCATAAAAGCGTTATATTTAGCTATGTTACAACACCCCCCTTTACACACACACACACACACACAGAGTTTCCCCTCCTGGCCAGTATTTTTTTTATCATAAGTTTTAAAGATCTATATTTAGTGTTTACATCATTATCTTGAGTATCTATGGGTGGGTCACATAGGATTTTATGATTACATTTTCTTTCTTACTGGAGCTAATCATTATCTCTTGTTTTGTTTGTTTTACTTGTTTATTTGCTTGGTATAAATCTGACACCAATTCCGACGTGTGTGTTTTCCACAGAAGCAAAAAAAATTATCAGACATTGGCTAAGTGTCCTTCAATTCAATCCTTACACGATGTACCTGGAGACAGTGTCAGATCCCATAGGTGAAGGGCTCAGTCCCACAGGACTGTCCTCTCTTCCACTTCAGATGCCAACAGCAAGTCCAGATTGTCTCCTGCGCTTCTGACCCACCAGCTATCAATCAGAGGTTCCCATGGCCCCCTCCTTGAATTCAATTAATTTGCTAAAGTGGCTCACAGAGCTCAGGGAAACACCTTACTTACTAGATTACCAGTTCTTCATAAAAAGCTATAATTCAGGAACAGCCAGATGGGACAGCTGCATGGGGCAAAGTGTGGGGAAAGGGTGGGGAACTTCTATGCCCTACCCAGGCATGCCACCCTTTATGAATATCCATGTGTTCATCAACCAGGAAGCTTTCCAAACCCCATCCCTGGGTAATGATGGAGGCTTTATGACCTAGGCATGATTGATTAAATCACTGGCCTTTGGTGGCTGATTGAACCTCTAGCCCCTTTCCCCTCCCTGGTGGTCAGGGGGATGGGACTGAAAGTTCTAAACTTCCTATCATGTGGTTGGTTCCCTGGCAACCAGCCTCTATCCCTAGGTTATCCAGGGGCTTTCCAAGAGTCTCCTCATCAACATCACAAAAGACACCTGTATCGCTCTAATCACTTAGGAACTTCCAAGGGTGCCAGGAACAGGGACAAAGACCAAATATATATTTATTATTAATCATAATGTCACATTTCACTTTCTGTGGACCATGTCTTAAATCATTCCCAACCCCTCCACCAGAAATCTCTTCTCAATATATTCTAAAAGTGTAAACGTCTGGGGGGCAGCTGTCCTTCCCAGGGCTTGCTCTCCTCCTGCTGTATTATGCCTGGTGGTTCTCTAAATCGGCCACACAGCTGTCCCTCTGAGATTGCCTTTTACTATCAACCTTAAAATTCCTTTCTGTTCTCCTCTATAGCAGATCCTCTTTTTTTCCCCTCCTGTGAAATCTTCTTTCTTGCTTTATATTTTCCTTTTGAGTGAGCACATCCTTCAGTAGCTTCTAGGTTACGAATGTCTAAAAAATTACCTCACCTTCATACACGATTGATAGCTGGGCTAGGTATAGAATTCTAAGTTGAAAATATTTTCCCCTTAGAAGTGTGAATACATTTTTTCCTAGCTTCCAGTGCAGCTCTTGAGAAGGCTAATATTATCTTTTGAATGAGGCTTGTTACTTCATCTCTGGATGTGTTTAGAATCTTCTCTTTGCCCTTGGAACTCCAAAATTTTATAATTATGTGTCTTGGGGTGGGACTTTTAAAATCTATTATGCAGATAGAACCACCCTGGGTGGTTCAGTTGGTTAAGCATCCAACTCTTGATTTCAGCTCAGGTCATGATCTCAGGGTCATGAGATCGAGCCCTGTGTCAGGCTCTGTGCTCAGTGGGGAGTCTGCTTGAGATTCTCTCTCCCTTTCCTTCTACCCCTCCCCCATGCTCTCTCTCTCCAAAATAAAATAAGTAAATCTTTAAAGAAATATAATCTATTATGCAGAGAACTCAGTAAGTCCTCTCAACATGAAAAGTCATGTACTTCACTTCTGAGGATTTTTTTAAAATTACCTTTGAGTATTTCAATCCCTCTATTTTCTCTGTTTTCTCCTTCTGGAACTTCTATTTTATTCAAACATTGTAAATTTTTATCTGGTCTCCAAATTTTCTTTTCTTTTTTTCCCTCTCATCTTTCCATCTCTGATATTTTTCTGCTTTCTGGTATATTTCTCAAAATTTATCTTCCAACCTTTCTATGGTATTTTGCATGTCTGCTGTCATAGTTAACTTCCAAGAGCTTTTATATCACCAACTAATTTCCTTCTCTTTTTTTTTTCCTCTGAGAATATTAATGACAGTATCCTGAGGTTTTCTTCTGCTCCTTGCATTACTTCTATTTCTACTGAGATCTTCAAAAAAATATTATTTGTTTTGATCTCAGTTTTCCTATTAGAAAGTTTTTTCAGATGTTTGGTCATCCTTAGCTGCCAACTCACCTTTAAGAGTGAGGCACTAAAAAATGGATGGGAAGCTATGTGGGGTGTGGGTGAGAGTGTGTGTGTGTGTTTGTGTGTGTGTGTATGTGTGTGTGCATGTGTCCATGTATATACATGTGGTGTTGGGGGTTATAGCCAATGGGTGGAATTTTCTGCAGGGTGATCGTGCCGGGCCATCAGCAATCTGAGACTGGAGTGGAGGAAAGGGGGGTAAGGGTCCACAGTGTAGGAAGTAAAATTCTACTTCACCCTCAATTTTCTGTTTGGTGCCCTGCCCTGACATCACTGAATCTGAGTCTCTCTGGCCTCCCTTCCTTAGAGAGTCAGCCTCTGGATTTCTGAGGGGGAGGGTAAAGGGTGGACAGATCTCAGTGGGAGCATCTGTGTACTTCTTGTATGAACTTGTACCTTCTGTTCTTAGCCTCACTTTCACCCAGAGCCACCAACTCCAGAGGCTTTCTGAGGTTCTATGACCAAATCAGCTGCCTCCAGGCTGCCCCAATGTTAGCAGTTTAGCCTCCTTTGGTCAGCTAAGTCAAGAGGCACTAGTTCATAAACTTCCCAGCTTCCAGAATATTTATTTCCTTTTCCACTTTGTTTTCCTTTTGTTCTTGTTGGGTATATATGTATGTGTGTGTGTGTGTGTGTGTGTGTGTGTGTGTGTGTATACACACACACATATATATATATTTAACCATTCACTGTCATTTTGGTGGAACTGGTGGTGGGGGAGTTGGTTAGGGGAGACACAAAACTGTAGACGATATTTTCAACTTGCCACAATTAGCAGGATTTTTGAGTGATAGAATTCAAACAATGTAAATGGTGAAATATAAACCGAGCTGCATTAATTTAATTCCTGTTAGATTCAGTGTTGACTTTTAAAATTTCCTGGGGGTCGTAGAGCTGGTTGTTTTTATAGGGTTTTATATTTCCATAGGACAGCATCCTATTTGTGTTGCATGTTTAGGTCAGGAAAAGAAAAAAAAAAAAAAAAAGCACTGGAAATCAATAAATCACCTCAAGCATTAGAAAAGGAATAGCAAATTATACCCAGAGAAGCAGATAGAAGGAAATTGCAAGGATAAAATCAAAATGGGGCCGCCTAGTTGGCTCAGTTGGTTACATATCTGACTCTTAGTTTCAGCTCAGGTCTTGATCTCAGGGTCGTGAGTTCAAGCCCTGTGTTGGGCTCCACACTGGGTGTGGAGCCTACTTTAAAAAAAAAAAAAATCAAAATGAACCAGAAAACAAGGTACAGTAGAGATATGCAGCGAAGTCAAAAGTAAACCCCGGCGAGACTGATCATGAACAAAAAAGAGAAGACCTGAATTACCAATATCAGAAATGAAAAAAAGACTTCACCCTAGTGACTAAATACATCATATTATGAACCATTACACATTCAAGAGTTTTATATAAATCGGACAAATTCTTGGAAAAATAACCTGCAAAATAGACATTAGGCATCTGAATATGTCTTTAAATTTTTAAAAAATTGAATCTGTATTTAATCCTTCCCATAAAACAAAACAAAACAAAACAAAACCCTCCAGGCTAAAATGGCTTCATCAGAGAATTTGACCAAAGCTTTAAGAAACAAGACCAATTTTATACAAACTCTGCCAGAGAGAAAAAGTGGAGCAATTTGCAAGCTGTTTTAAGAGGCCAGCACAGTCTTGGCACCGAAAGCTGATGAGGACATTATAAAAAAAGAAAATTAGAAATACATGACAAAAATCCAGAATAGAGTATTAGAAACCTGTACCCAGTCCAACTTCCTTCTGATAACATCTCAGCTGGGTTAGCCAGGTTCCAGAGTTGAAGGTGGTGGCCGTGTCTAACACACTGGCTCAAAGAGGGAGAGGGCCTTGCAGGAAAGCGTGGAGAGCTGACCAGTCTTTCCTCCCCTCAGTCACACCCGTCATTCGAGAGAGATCGACTTCTTGTGGTATGGCCAGCTACCCACGATTGTTTCTTAGAATCTTAGGTTATCCTTTTATTGTTTTACCTACTCATTGTTTTTCTTTTTCTTCTTTTTCCAACCCTCAGCAGTCTTACTCTCGCCTAGTGGTTAAGACCACTGCTTCTGGAGAGAGTGTTGGGTTCAGTATTCGTGATGAAACTAATCTGCGTCCATTTAATCAGACACAACTCTTGGTTCCTTCTATTGTCGCAGCAGGTCTGAAGTTAGTGAGCATGAGTGACCCTCTCCCTCATTACCTCGATACCAGGTTCTCATTCTGCCTGCATCCCAGGACTGGACTGCCCTGTCCTCAGCTTACAAACCAGAACTTTATTATTAATTTATTAAATGTGTCCATTTAATCAGACACAACTCTTGGCTCCTTCTATTGTCACAGCAGGTCTGAAGTCAGTGAGCATGAGTGACTCCCTCCCTCACTACCTCGATACCAGGTTATCATTCCGCCACAAAGATATGTATTAAGCAAACGTTTATTAACAAGCAAGTACTGAGCCATTTCTGTAAGCTGTTCGCTAGCCTGAAGGAAGGCCCAGCTTTCTGTCCCTTCAGGTGCTTTGTCGACTGCCTGGCGTGATAAGGTCTTTCAAAACAGACTCACCAAATACCCAGACACAGGGCTCTCTTTGCTTTAGAGCTGGCGTTGACTGGAGAGTGAGCCAGTAACCTCCGAATCCATGGATGTACACAGAACCAGTTAGGGGCTTAGCCTTGAGCTTGACCCTTGAGGGTGAAAGCCGCAAGAGTCAAGGTCCATGTATTTCATTTGTGCACTTGTGGGGAGTGTCTCTAAAATAGTTTAGCCAAGTCACATGTGTTCAATACCTTTAATTGCACCACACAAAGCTCATTTCTAAAATCCATCACACTATTTAAGCAGCCGCTATGATCACAAATGAAACCCATTTTGACATTCGCCACGCTGATTGGCAACGCGGTAGATCGGGACTAAGACACACATAAACTGAAGCATGTGTAGTATACTGGAGCCCGGGTTCTGATCAGAATGTTCACCGACTACTGTTCCTTAGAACAGACCACCTGAGTTGTTGCTTAACCGAAGGAATACATATATCACACGGCATACATACAAGTATTTGAAAGTAAGCTATAGACACGGAAACAACCATCCCTGCCACATCCTAATTAATGACCTGGACAAAGTATTCAACATTTCCATGCCTCAGTGTCCTCATTTGTCTACACGCATGGACTGTTGGTCAACAGAATGAAATAATGTCTACAAAGGACTTAATACTGTTTCTGGCATACAAAAAGCAACTAATAAATGCAAGCTACCATTATCAGTTGTATACTGTATGCCATGGTACATCTTCCTTTGCTTCTCAGAAAGCCCTGCTTGTCAGTCCACACCGTGGTACAAATGGGGAAATGAAACTGGGGTCCAATTACATGTTCTGGATGCAACTGCATCCCAGGGACTGAACTGCCCTGTCCTCAGCTTACAAACCAGGAAATGATTTTTCCTTGGTATTTCCAGAGACGACTCATGATAATCAAGGTCATTAGAGACTGATGTATACATCAAAGTTTCAATTTATAAATCCTAATGAGAAATACAGAGACCAAGTATGTTAGTTGTTTGAGTTCCTGGGAGTACGTGGATGGTATCTTTAGCGTGGGTTCATTTTATGCAATGGATGAATTACTGAAGCCTTTGCATTATTCAAAACTCATGTAATTCAAAGCAAATGTTCCCATATTAATAAATTTAAAGTATGGAGGAGTATGTTCCCAGAGCACATAAATCTACACCCACTGGCATGTAACTTCCTTTTAATGGTGCCTTTCATTTCTTCAGCATGATCTCTGGTATTCTGCAGAAATGAATCTGCTAAATTATAAGCATATCATATCGTAATAGCTGGTAGGTCTTCTTCAGAGCCTTTTTATGACCCCTAAAGTGTGTAATAACTGCATCGTTTTTGGTGTTTCCTTGTACCACCATTATAAATGCTCTGATGACATGGTCATAGGATATAAAAAAAACATTTTAAATTATAATAACCACACACTTGTCACCAAAATCACTTGAAGTTCTAAGTCATATGAATAGCAGCAGAGTTTAAAAGATACTAACGAAAGGAAGAGAGAATTTCTGTTTTAGAACCAGTGTTGCAGTTTGCAATTCCCTTGTCTGAGCAGGTTTGAAATTGAGCAATTCTTTGCCTCTTTTTTAATTTGGGGGATTTGCATGATTTCTCATTTTGAGCACAAAACAAAACCTTGTGAATGTTTTGTATTACATAGTTACATGTAACTCAAATTCACTTAAAATGTAACTGTGGTCCTGACAAATTATTGCTTGGGGGGTCTTTTCCTTTTTTCAAGGAGAGTATAGCAGAAAGACCTTAGCTGTAAAGCCCCCAGACAGATTTAGGTCTAATTTAGTTTTCTTTGACTTATTAGCTGTGTGGGACTCAGTTTCCTTATGTATAAAATGGAAATTACAAATGCCTGTCATACAGGGTGATTCTAGAGATGAATATTAATATTTACCACTTATTAGAGGGCTTACTATAGGCCAGTCAATTTATATATATTATTGGATTAATCTTACAGAAATTCCATGATGTAGAAATTACTATTCCATTGAGAAAAAAGGCTCATGGAAGTTAAGTAACATGACCGAGGCCAAATAACTAATAAGCCGCAGAACTGGGATTCAAACTCAGGTTTGAACCGACTTCACATCAAGACGCTACGCTTTCTTCCTAGAACTAAATGACAATCTTTAAAATGACCACGAACAGTAGCTGACACGAAGTAGATGATTAAATAAATGGCAATTATCATTACATTATGGGGACCTCCTCCCTCATGTCCAAACACACACACACACACACACACACACACACACACAATTACAAAGAATCTGTATACTGCATTGCCTTAGCCTTCTTCCTTATTGGTTTTATCACTCATGGTATATAAATAAATAATATGAAAGGAGAATTGGAACTCCTTAAGCTCTTTTCAGAGAACTTACAATAACAAAGAGAAATAACCATTGCTTTTCTTCCTAGAAACAGATAACTCTGGCAAAGCCACCAAGCTATCTGCCAATAAACTGAGTGTGTGTATCTGTTTCCTGGGGCTGCTGGAACAAAGAGACATGGACTCGGTGACTCAAACAACAGACATTTACTGCTTTGCCGTCTGTGAGCTTCCTTCTGTTGGCTGTGAGGAGACTCTGTCCTCTGCCTCTCTCCTTGCTTCTGGTAGTTTGCTGTCAACCTCTGGTATTCTTTGGCCTCACAAGTATCCCCCTGATCTCTGCCTTCTTCTTCACGTGCTGTCCTCCCTGTGTCTCTGTCTCGTCACACAGTCGTCCCTCTGCGTGTGTATGTCTTGGTGTCCAAACTTCCCCCTTTTATGAGGATACCAGTCATCATGGATTAGGGCCCACCCAAATGACTTCATTTTAACTCGATTACCTCAGTTAAAGACCCTCTTTCCAAGTAAGGTCATGTTCTGAGGTACCGGGGGTTAGGACTTCAATCTATCTTTGGGGGGAGGGTTACAGTTCAACCAATAGCAGTGTGTAGAAGTGTGCATGTGTGTAAGAGAATACGTGTGAACAAGGCTAGCGCTTGACCAAAAAAAAAAGGGGGGGAGGGGAGAGGTTCGAATTGTTGAAGACCACCTACCAGCACATTGGATGTGTTAAGTCATGACTCTTTGGGTTGTGAGGGACAGGGACTCAGCTTGAAGTAGATAAGCCAAGAGAGAATGGGTTGGTTTATACAATTAAACCACAGAAACAGCAGGAGGGAAAGAGCCTTAAGGATGGAGGGACTTGAAAGCTGTCAAATCTCTTTCTCACCCTCTGCTCTTTTCTTTCTTCTGGCTGTCTCCGTGAGGCAGCAGGCATGATGCTCGAACACTCCACACTTCCATCCATACTGCCTCATAACCAGAGAATTAAGAACTTTCCTAGTTGGTGAGGGAAGGATGCCAACACGCTCTCCTTGGATCACATGACCTTCCCGAAACCAACCCCTGATTCTGAGAGGCTGAGGAAATATGATTGGGTCCACCCGGAGCACGAGCCCATCTCCAGTCACGGGTCCGGGGCGACTAGGCCCGGCAGGGTTGAAATTGGGGAGGAGGAGTTGCCCATCACAGAAGGGCTCCGGGCACATGCGCAGCTTGAGGTGAGGCTACAAGTTTGACTTCCCGCCAGCTTGCCTGGGGGCTAGTGTCCCCAGGGAAGGTCTGATCTCTGCTTTTTCTCTGTCGTGGGATCTCACATTCCTGCTTGTTGGTTAAGGCTGTGGCGGGGACTGCCCGGCTCTACAAAACCCATTTTCTTCTTTTCCTGGACACAGAGCTGCACTCCGTTTCCCAGCCGGCCTTGCGAAGCACTGACCAGGTCACTGAGTTCTAGCCAAAGGAATGAGGCTGAAAGTGATGTGTGGTTCTCCCAAGTCTGACCCATAAAGCCTCCCCTTCTCATGCTCCTTCTCCTACTGCCAGTTGGATGCAGATGGGTACAGCAGCTTGAAGTCGCGTGGTGAAGTCGGTGGAACCGCCACATGGAAGGAGCAGAGGCTCCCGTATCCCTGCTTGGAGGAGAGGAGCCCCATTTTAGACTTATTCCAGGGAGAAGCAAACTTCCATTATTGGAGCAATTACAAATTTCGGAGCTTTGTACAGCCACGAGTGCTGCCCTACTGACAGACCTTCTTCCTTCTCTTCACCACTGGCTTCGTCTCCTCTGGTTTCCCCAACAGCTGGAGGGGAATCCTGGAACCCACTGAGCTGTGCTGGAATCCTGACTGCTGCTTCCCCGTGGTGCGACTTCAGATGTCACCCATCTTCCTTGAGGTGTGGTTTTCCAATCCGTAGAATAATCATGCCTACTTCACAAAGTGGGTGTAAAGATTGAACTGGAGAGAGTATGTGAAATCTAGCTGTGGATTCTAGGTGTTGATAGCATATATTTAATGATTTATTTATTTGTGAGAGAGCGTGGAGGAGGGGCAGAGGGAGAGACTCTTCAAGCAGACGTCCCCCTGAGTGTGGAGCTGACGTGGGGCTCAGGTCTCATGAGCCTGAGGTCATAACCTGAACTGGAACCAAGTTCTCAGCTGCTCAACCAGCTGAGCCACCCAGGCGCCCCTAGTATATATAATTTTTAACTGCCCCAGGGTGACTTCATCCTAAATGACTTCCCACCTGGTTCTGGCTGCGTTGGGCACTATCTTGTCAGTAAGGAGATTCCTCAGTCTCAGAAAAAAAGCCTTCTGACTTAGAAGACTAAATTATGTCCTTAAGCTATGGTGAAACGGCTGTTGTCACTAATCCTCCTTCTACCAGGAGGCAGACTCCCTCACATACTAAATCCCAGGCTCTCGTCCTACGTCTCTGGAACACATCAGATAGGAATACTTCTCAGTTCCAGGCTCGCAGCCCTCTGCTTCTCTTATTCATTCATTCGTTCATTCGTTTGTCCATTCATACACGTGTCCATCTGTCTGCTTATTCATTCAAACCCGGAACAAATATTTAGAGCATGCCAACTCTGTGCTGGAGATCCGGAAGGGAAAAGGAAAGGCGTATCCTCACCCCCACGTTCCCCTTCGCACGAGAAGTCAGAGAAGAGAGTGGTACGTGCCGCGGCTGGTGCAGGGAGCCGCAGATGCCCAGAGGAGGTACGCGGTCCAGGCGCTGCGGTCAGGAAAGGTGTCCCACAAGTAGCGATGCCTAGCACAAGCTTTTCCAAGCAGAAGGATGGCAAAGCTCTTTCTACCACAACTACTAGCTACCCCTGCAATCAAGCAATTGGGGGATCTGCCACCTGTCGGCTGTATCATTTAGATACACCGCACCATCAATCACCACCACCTCCCTTTCCAAGCCCTACCCTGCCCTACTTCCAAACTTTTTAAAAATACAGTGCCCTGGGGGAGCCTGGGTGGCTCAGTAGGTTGAACACCGGACTCTTGGTTTTGGCTCAGGTCATGATCTCGTGGTCATGCAATCACGCCCATCATCAGCTCCACTCTTGGCTCGGAGCCTGCTTGGGATTCTCTCTCCCGCCCCTTCTACCCCTCCCGCTCATGCTTTCTCTCTCTAAAAAAAATAATAAATCTTAAAAAAAAAAATACAGTGCCCTGTGTAGTCCTATAGCTATCAAAAATTCTTTCATGCCTCACTCCCTCCCCAAACCACCAACATTCCACTCAAAGGGGCATAAATATCTTGAAGGTGTTCTGTATGTATTATACATATGTATATGTACATATGTACAGTCTTCAAAATGTTTGTTACATATGGAAATGCTTTAAAATGTAAAATATAAGTATACATGTTTGCATACATATACATACACACATATATATGCACCAATATACATATGTATAATCTCCAAATTTCCAAGAACAGTAATTGTTCAATTGGGGTTACTGTTTGGTACCTCAGATACCAAACTTTATTAAATTTCTCCAAAAGCAATAACAAAAGGTGGCCTACAGCATATTTTACTATCAAAAACAGCCAATAAACTCAACAAACTTGGCTGGCTGGCTGAAAGTGCTTGACTGATACAAATTATTTTACCTTTTTCCTTTGAGAAAGCTTTATTGTTGGAACAGAGTTAATGATTTCTCCCCTTCCTTTGGTGTCTAGAATAATGTGTGCTATGATGCATGCCAAGGCTTGGATGACTAACAGCTGCTGGGAATTGCATATCTACTGAGGGGTGGGACTGGAGATGTATTTTTTACATATATCATTATCTCTACCATATTCCCTCTCTGAGCTGTCTCCCAGATTGTTGGAATTTTTGATGGCCGTGAGAGTGACCCTTAGGGCTCAGAGAGAGGAAAGAAGACTTCTCTTAGGTTTTATTAATAATGCTAACGAGAATAATGATGATAGCATTTATAATAGCAATAATCAATACATATATAATTAAGAATTATGCTCATTTACACATATTACCTCATTTATGTCTCAATTTCACATATGACTTCATTCATGTCTTATAACTTCTCTGTGAGGTGGGTTCAAGTATTAGAATCCTGATTGTACAGATGAGGAAGGTAAGGCACAGAGAGGTTTAGTGATCTGCCCAAAGCCACACAGCAGTGGCAGAGATAGAATTGGAACCTAGGCAGTCTAGCTCTAGGGTCCACCCTCCTTACCCCTAAGCCATGTTACTGTTTCACTCCTTGTATGCACTTCAGTCCTAAAAGGACAAGAAGAAGAGCCAGGTATCTCAGGGGAGCAGGAGGTACTGCAAATACCTCATAAGACCCCAGGCTCTGAACTCAGGGCCCCGAACTTCTGGGTCCCCCCCCCCCGTCCAGCAGGGGGCGCCCACAGTCCACATTTTCTGGGTGCACTCTTAAGGACCGAAGCCTCAGCTGTTGAGAACCAGAACTCCTGACCTCTATCAGGAAAAACCCCCATTTTAAAAAACTTTGTCTATCATTCTTGAAGTATGTATAGTGCACTAATCAAAGGAAAGCTCCCATGTGTGGAAAGAATCAGGAAATAATACCCTACATTTCTTAGAGGACCTGCAATGGGCATCGATAACCACAAGCCCGATAAACCTGCATAAGCACCAAGATTACAGCAGCATTTCCTGGCTCCAGATAAACCACAAAGACAAGAGAGGTAGGGATTTTTCTTGCCACACTCAGAAAGCATGTGATTCACACGAGCCCCAGCTCTCGGGGTGGCCTCGGACTTCACAGTCCTCCCAACCTGGTCCGTAAGGTCGTGGAGCCCATGCCGGACCACTGCGCTGCCCTTTGGAGCTTATGTCGAGGTGTTTCCTTTCTAGTGACCTTTGTTATACCCTTCGTAGGAACTAGATCTGAGGAGCAAAGGGGAAGGCCACACTTCAACCTGGTCACGAGAGACAGGGGAGTGGCTTTGACACAATTTGTACCTTTGGTAGTGGTGGGAGGAGAGTAGCTCGTGGAGGGGTGTGTACCCCTCTCAGGCACTGCCTCCACCCTTGTAATACTCTGCAATGAAGTGTGGGGGGGTAACTTTTAACGGGGCCTCTCAGACTAGAAGCAGGAACAGAGTGGATTGCCCTGAGAACCCCAGTTTCTTCCAGCTGCCCTGGGGATCCCTAGCAGCCCCTCCAAGTGACCCCTTTTCTGAATATCTTCTGGTATAAGAAATATGATTCAAATTAAATGAGAGGAAAAACAGAGGGGAAAAACAGTGCCAGCCTCCAGGGGCTAGAGATTACCCGGGTTCAGATTCTCGTTTGGCCTCCGAGGGGCTGGGCAGCCCCCCCCTTTCCGCACCGCGGCTTTCTCTTGCACAAGGAAAGTGATAAAATGCATCCCTTAGGGTCACTGAACACGTCCAGGAATTAAGGCACGTTAAGAGGCATGTAGGAAGCACTCTGTGAGTCTGAGCTGTTGTGGTCAAACCTATTGACGCAGGCCAGACTCCTCACGGAAGGAATCTTGCCTTCTGCCACCACTGCCATCTCCCAGGTCATTCTTTCTGCTCCGGGCCGCACGGGCACACTTCCTGTCTTCCCCCCAGAACGCAATGCCCTCCTCACCTCCTCTGAACTGCGAACTCCCTCCTTCAAGGTCGCTGACTAGATGCTATGCCGGACGTTTTCTCTCCTGCAATCGGGTCCCTAGGCATTTACCCTCGTGACTAACTGGCTCGGGGTTGGGTCAGTTGAAGTTCAAGAGGGCCAACATTCTGACTTTGACTGTTATTGATTTGTGGCGTTTATAAGCCAAAGTGCAGGGCCTCCGGGGCCAAGACTGCAGGCCCAACAATGTGTCCCTTCTCCTGGGGCCCTGTTTACCTTCCGGGAGCGGGCAGGGTGTGGCCAGAACTTCTGGGGTGGCAAGAGCACCAGGGTGTGGCGAGAACACTGGGTGGGGCTGCCCAGGACAGGCCTTGGAGAAAGGAGCCGAGCCACCAGCCGCAGGGGCCCAGGTCTAAAGGCTGAGGTCCCCTGTGTGTCCTGCTCTGTTGTGGAGCAGCTGTGGAGACTCGGGCTCTCTGCTCCTCGCACACAACAACAGCAACGGCAACACAAATAGCATGACCTTTCCTGAGTCCTTAGGAAGCACACGTAGCACTCCAAGCTCTGCCTTCGTCATTAGGACCAGGAGCTATGTGTGGGTCCTGAAACCACCCCCACTAGCTGCATGACTTTGGGGACTTGACTTAGCCTCTTGATTCCTCGACATCCTCCTCTGTAAGAAGTGGGGCGGTTAAAGCACCTTTGTGGACTGCAGGGCTGGACGCACCCACAGGACCCCCCCCCGGCCACCATGCTGGACCCAGGAAGGGGAAGGCAAAATTAGACCAGGTGATGTTGGGGTGGGGGAATTTATCTTGGTGACTTTCGGATGTCGGGTGCATGTAGGTATAAGGAGGCAAAGCTAAGAATCCAGGAAAGAATTGCCAGAGAAGGAATTAACTATCAGATTTTATATGAAAATACCCACCTTGATCCTGAGAGAAAACAGACCACCTAGCAACAGTAGTAATTGAGCGGAGCCTTGAGCACAGAAAACCAAATGAGAACTCACTGAACAAGGCAAAGGTCAACTACTTAAAACATGTTACATATCATAAGGTTCTCAATCAAGGAAATAATGTATATGTAAGTTGTAAAAGAAGAAGAAGGAGAAGAAGGAGGAGAAGGAGAAGGGGAGGAGGAAGAAGAAAAGCACCTTCCTCCTTGGGTTGTGGGAGGATTAAGTGAGAAAGTCCTGGAATAGTTTCTGGCCCGAGGTAGTGTTGGGTAAGTATTAGCAGTTGCTAATGCAAATTTCACATGCACGACTTCGTGCCGCACTCACAGCAATCCTGAAACAAGTCCTCTAAGAGCAGAGGCTTAGGGCACACGGAAAGAAGCAAGCAAAGCTGGGATTTGCTCCCAAAATTACCTGATTCTGAATCTCAAACTCTGGAACCAGGATCACGGTGTCTTACTGCCTTTCACTGACCAACTTCACCCCAAGACACCTTGATTGAGTGCCTTGCTGTGAGCCAAGCTGTTGTGACCTTATTTACTTGGTTGAAACATTCCAAAGTGCTCAGTTCATAAGCACTTACAGAGCTCTTCTCCCTGGGCACTGAGCTGGGTCCTGGATCCACCTCCGGAGTGAGATGTTGGTCTTGCCCACAAGGAGCTCACTGGCCAATCTGCAAACCGAAAAGCCCCTGCGTTGTGATCAAACAGCTTGACAAGTCTAAAGATTCTCTCTGCTTGCAATTCCATTTGGACAGCTACCTGAACTTCCTTACATCTTTTGAGGGCCTTAACTAAAAACACCTATCCTGTTTTGCTTGAAATTCCCACCTCTAGATGGAGGTTTAAAGTAGACTGTTACATGGGGAGCTTGGGTGACTTAGCTAGTTAAGCGTCTAACTCTTAAAGGCTTTTTTTTTTTTTTAAGATTTTATTTATTTGACAGAGAGAGAGTACAAGCAGGAGAAGCAGCAGGGAAAGGGAGAGGCAGGCTCCTGCTGAGCAGAGAGCCTGGGGTGGGGGAGGGTGGATCAGTCCCAGGACCCCGGGATCATGACCTGAGCCAAAGGCAGACGCTTAACTGACTGAACCACCCAGGTGCCCCAAGCGTCTGACTCTTGATTTCAGTTCTGGTCATGATCTCAGGGTCGTGGGATCAAGACCTGCATTGGGCTCTGTACTGGGCATGGAGCCTGCTTAAGATTCTCCCTCTCCCTCTGCAACTCCCCCCCCACCAATAAATGAATACATCTTTAAATTTTAAAAAATTCTCTCTAAAAAAGATACACTGTTCCATAAGATGAAAGAAAGGAATAAACTGAGGGAGACACTGACCATCCATTTATCATTTATCAGTTATCAATTAATCCTTGAAAGACTAGAAAGATTTGGTAAGGGTTGGAGGAAAGGAAAGACATCCCCCTCTGGGCACAGGCCTCCTCTAAGTAGTGGCTTTGGAAAATTGCAACCACGTTCTGGAAGAGAGGTTGGGTAAATGTTACCACTGAGAAACTAGGGAGAAAGTAGTAGATGAGATCTGCTATCTGCAGGCGTAACTCACCTCCAAGGTGTGTTGTAGATGGCTGGCTAGGGAGACTCCAAACACCAAAATCAAATCCATGCATTTATGAAACAGACACTGATGGAATACTCTACGGGCACTATGCAAAACCGTGGGGATTTCACGTGAAACTAACCCCAGTCCCTGCTGCCAGGTGCCCTCGCTATAATCTGCGACTGAATGTCAATAAAGGTGTAAGCCAATCAATTGAATTAATCTGATTTTAAGAAGGAGAATCAGGACCAGAAGCCTGGGGTTTTTGACTTTGGTCATGGTGCTTTATACTTGGAAAGAGAAAGGAAGGACTTAATACAGGAATGAAGTTCTGAGGACGTGGAGCCGCTTACAAACACACACGTAAGAGGTTATCCCACAGTTGAGTTCAGTGGGTACCGTGGAGTCTGCTTTCTATCAACGGTCCTCACTCACAGGGCGGGGGCTCCCTCAAGGTGGGAACTTTGGGGAACCCCTGGAGGAGGTGAGAATAGGGGAGGTGGGGCCCAGAGGCCTGGCAGTGGAACTGGAAGGGGGGCAAAGCCAGTTTCAGAATCTCGAGGTAAGCGTTTGAGAGCAGGTAGACTTGCGGAACCCACAGGGTTTGGGAGAGGTTGTGAAATGCGCTGAGTTAAACCGAAACTGCATGGTTGCTGGGCTCTCAGAGTGGAAGTTCTGAGACTCGTTCTGTTAGAGCCTCAGGACTTTCTGTGGTTAGGAGAAGGCGGGCCCAGGGCCCGAGGGGTGTGGCTTGGGTGTGGCCTGGGGGGATGGTAACGCTCCCAATCCCACCCACTTTCAAGGCCTCCTTGCTTTACAGCAGGACCCAGAGGGTGCAGTGTTCTGCAGGAAGGGCTGGGGTCTGACCCTACTGACGAAGTTTCCTGAGAGGAGGGCCTCCAGTGGAAAAACGTGCCTCTGGAACCTAGGAAATCCGCACTTGATCTTAGCGGAGAGGTCGAGAAGTGATGGACCCCAGGAAATCCATAAGGGCCGTAAAGCTTTTACTGTTTCTGTTCAATCCAACTCAACTCAACTGAATTCAACGGATTCAGCTAACTATTTAACGTGTACTGGCCGGAAGCTAGAAATACCACAGTGAACAAGATAGACAAACTCTTCTGCTGCCTGCAAGAAGTTTATAGTCTATAGGTTGACACAGATCGAAGCACAATGAAACCAACATTGTTGCCGTGCGAGCCTCGAGACCCAGAAGCCACCTCGACAACGGAACAGAGGATAGAGGAGGCGAGCTGCTTTAGATAGAGAGGGTCCTCCAGGAAAGTGACTTTTCCTGTGCAGCTAGCTGGGCGAGGAGCCCCCCAGGGGAAGAGTGGCTGCCAGTCAGCAGCGCGCCTGCCTCCCCCCACTTCTCCCACCTCCAGAATCAGCACCGCCTAATCCCCGTGGCTTCAGCCAGCCCTCTGATGCTTTTCAAAGATTTTTTTCCTGCTGCATCTAGATTTTCCAGTTTTTTCTGGCAGAAGCTCTGGTGTGCTGTAGGCTACTTTATTCCACATAGGAGTGGAATTCACAGCACTTACTTTCACACATTTCTTTCTTTTTTAACTACACAAGCGGCACACAAATGCAATACCCTTATACACATTAATTTAAAATAATGAAACTACAACAGTAAAGTGTTGACGGTCCTCTTTGCCCCTTTCCGAGGCTTTCTGCCCATAAGTAATGGAGAAGGATGAACACTTCTCACCCTCCTTGGTGTCTCCCCTCCGTGTGAAGTTTTGACACTCCTGTCCTGTCTTCCTCTCACTTTCTGGCATGCCCAGGGGAGGAAGGAGGTGGCCGCACTTAGTTGGTGAGTTTGGGAACTCAGCTCCTTCCGGTTTTGCCTCTCTTCCTCCTGGGATGGGGCTGTCGGGAAGGAAGGCAAATTCTCCTCTGTCCTGAGTGTTACTGGTGATCACCGCCACCTCCCCTCCCCCAGGGTGGGAAGCCACCACCAGTCCTACATGGGCAGGTTTGTTGGCCCAGTCCTGGGCTTCGATTAACAGGCCATCTGGACTCACCTAACGTGTGCCCTCCAGCCGAGCCTTTTTCTGTAAAAAGAGGGAGTATCTTGAACCACGTCTGACATGCCTTTGGTGGGACCTAGTTTTCATCCCCAATCTCAGCAGCAAGATAGTGCAGGAAGTGGCATTTTTAGTTTTCCAGGCTCTGTAGTCCCAGAGGGCATGTTAAGAAAGGGTTGCATGAATGCAGAGGGCGAATTCACCCATCCGCCGCGAGCGTGAGCGCCGTGTCGCAGTGTAATTGCATCGCCACTCGCGCGAGAGTTCATCCCGGAAGCGCGCTCATCAGACGCCCGTGGGTCCCGGATGTGGTTCCGTATTAACGTGGTATCATCTGCCTGCTCACTGGAGTCCACTGATTTTACCAAGAGCACCTGACGGATGTTACCTAGCCGAATTAGTTCAGGTGAGTTTGCAACACATTCCTAGAAAATACTAAATGTTGATAAACACTATCTAGTTACTCTCTAAAGAAATCTTTCTCAATCCTCCCATTACCAGCGGTTGAGAATGTCCTTTTCCTGTCACCTTAGCAGCTCTGGGGTCTCTTTCCTCTTTTTCTTGGCATGGCCTCCTTATTCATTCTGAGAGCGCAAATCGTAATGTAGTGAGGACAACAACTACGGTTTATGGAGCAAAACTCCACATTGCACGAAGTCAGGACTTCGCAAACACGGTTTCATTCCATTCTGACCACCCCATCACATCGATATGAACCGCCCTTGTGTTAAAACCAGGCAAGTGAAGTCCTGAGCGGTTCAAGAGCTTGCCCGGCATTCAGAATGGCCAGGGACACAGCAGACACGTGAACAAGGGCGATCCCCTCTGAAGCCTGTGTGTTTAGGAGCAGAAGCATCAAAAAAAAAAAAAAAAGAGAGAGAGAGAGAGAGACAGACTTAATGGCAAGGGCTCTTACCATTTTCATAACAGTATTTGGTTGGTATTTAATTATTATTCAAATGGTCTCTCAAGGCCAAAGTTCTGTCTACCTCCAGCAGTGCAGAAATAAAATCTTATTTTGTAGAAGGAAGATCATCCATAGGTTGTAAGCAGCTTTCTATGACCGGGGGAGGGGGGGCGGAGTGTTGATGTCGTTGCTCACCTGGATGGGCTGTGCAGGAGATGAGTGCAAGCACAAGGGCTTCCATTTTAGAACACAGAAGGGACACCAGAGCTTCCCGGTTTGCAAGTGGCCAGTCCAAGATTCCAATCAATAGATTCAGCTCCTGACTTCTGACTTCATGTTTGCCCTGCGGTGGTAACTTAGAGGAAGCTACCCAGGGTGCGTGCGTGTGTGTGTGTGTGTGTGTGTGTGTACGTGCGTGCGTGCGTGCGTGCCTTACTTAAAAAGGGTCAGAATGGGAGTGCATGGGGAGAAGGAGGATGTGTGTTTGTGGGGGAAGGGCAGTGCTAGCAATTTGGAGAAGTTGACCTTGGCCATCATTCCTTGGAATACATGGAGACTTCAAAAGCTGATGCGTGGGTCATAGGTTGGCAGGACGAGCCCTGGAGATAATGATTTCTTCATTTATTTAAGATGAGATAAGGCGGTCTCCGTAGGGCCCCTCTGTCCTCTACTCCCTCCCACCTCCACACCCACCTTGCCCCACCCCACTCCTCTCCAAAGCACTGCTTCACTCAGTCCGCATCTCCAGAGGGGAGACCCCAGAGTGTGCATTCTCTGACAGGGTCAGCAGATGAGTTTATCAGCCCAGTTTGCAGCCTAATAGTGTCAGGCGTGGATTGACTAGGAAGCTAATAAAGCATCAAGGGGTTCACGTATATGAGTCCTTCTATGTTCTGGAGCGGAAACCAGTGTCGTGCTCTTTTGCCATTTGTTTTTGTGAAATTTGCAGTAGTACAATATTTTAGCGCATTTGGCCAAGATTCCTGTCTGACTTCTGCTCCTGTCAATAGGACCGAAGCATCTGCTGACACTTTTGGAATTCACCTAAAGGGATATTATCTAAGGAATTTCATGTTGTTTGGGGTTAGTAGAATGCATGCGTGTGTTCACATGACTTCCATGCTGAGTTATTGTCAGCTCATCCCAGGGTGGGAATACTATCCAGGAATACTTTTATCACCCACTGGGGGAGCATGGACACCTGAAGCTGCAGGGTCAGAGGACATACGGCAATAAGAATGTGTCCTGTGACATCTAGTCCAGATGTGCCCGTGGAAGAAAAATAAGGTCAGAAGCAAATCCATAGAAAATTCCTCCAGTTATCAAGGCACGTAAAATCATAAGTAGGCGACTCGTTCTCATCAATACCTGGTCCAAACAGAGAAGTTCTTTCCTATCAAGAATCTACTCTTTTTTTCTTTGTTCCTTTGTTTTGTTTCTTAAATTTGACATATAAGGGAAATCATATGGTATAGACAAACAAAACCAGACTGTTTAATACAGAGAACAGGTGGTTGCCGGAGGGGGAGGTAGGTGGGCGGTGAGTGAATAGATAAAAGGGATTAAGAATACACATATGACGAGCACTGAGTAATGTATAGAATTGTTGGATCATTATATTGTACCCCTGAAACTGATATAGTACAGTATGTTAATTATACTTCAATTTAAAAAAGGCATCTACCCAATAATGCTGCAAATTATAAAGGAAATATCTATCTATATATATATATCTTTCCTTTTTGAAGGAATCACATGAAATAGATTTTTTCAGAATTTCTCTATTTATAGGACACAAGCCTGTAGCAGTTCTATAAAGGTGAGTACATGGGTGTGTGAAGTCACATGTTTTCTGCATCCAGTTATTAAAAGACAAATTTTGGGGCGCCTGGGTGGCACAGCGGTTAAGCGTCTGCCTTCGGCTCAGGGCGTGATCCCAGCGTTATGGGATCGAGCCCCACATCAGGCTCCTCTGCTATGAGCCTGCTTCTTCCTCTCCCATTCCCCCTGCTTGTGTTCCCTCTCTCGCTGGCTGTCTCTATCTGTCTCTATCTTTATTAAATAAATAAATAAAATCTTTTAAAAAATAAATAAATAAATAAAAATAAAAGACAAATTTTAATCAACCACATGAGAGGAAAAACTGGCTTGTCTTCTTATTCTTTCAATAAAATAACAATGAAATTTTTGCCATAGAAAGAGGCTATTAAAGACTATGCATCTAAAAAATGCAGAAAATAAGTATTGTAGAGGTCTTTGGGCAGTTTGCTAAGTGATACTATGATATTTTTATAGATTTTATAATGTTTAACATATCAGCTCTTAAATTTTATAGTTTATTTGGATTTCTTTTCTCATTTGAAATAAATATTCACATAATCATAGCTGATTTTGTGTTTGTATTTTTATATTCTTTTTTTAAAGAGTCCCTCTCCTTCCTAAATAGGTAAGCTTCGGATCTCACAAAACCTGGATTTACTCCTGACTGAATTACACTGCATTTTTCTTTTTTTCTGAGAGAGAGAGAGCTGGTGGGGGGTGGGGGGGTCGGGGGGGGTTGGGCAGAGGGAGAGGGAGAGATAGAATCTTAAGCAGGCTCCACACCCAGCCTGGAGCCCACCACAGGGCTCAATCTCACAATCCTGAAATCATGACCAGAGCTGAAATCAAGAGTCAGGTACTTAACCAACTGAGCCACCCATGAGCCCCTACACTGCATTTCTGAGACTCACATCCCACATGGCTGCCTGCCCATCCCTGCCAGCCCATCCTTCTTATCCTACCTCCCCTTCCAATAAGACTGTGTTTCTCCTTATTTCTTTTGTCATTCTCACTTACCAAGATAATCTATTTAAACATAGCCAACTTGTCTGCCCATGTATTAAATTCTTGTAAAATCAGCAGCAGAGATTTTTGCAATGCCTGGCAGGCAAAATACTTGTAGGCATATTAAATTTGGTCTAATTAAAAGCTCAAATAAAACCAATTGTTTCAGTCCATCCTTTATGAGGGAACAGAGACCTTTAAATGAAATTAGCCAGATGACTCTTCATTTCAAACATTCAGGTCAGCCATTTTCTCACATTTTACTTTTTGTAAGAAGAAAGTTCTGATTAGTAAGGTTGAAAGCTTCTGCTTATTCAAAAGGAAAATATGTACAGCAAACCTAGGCTAGGTTGCACAGTGTTACATGCATTTTTAAGGTAGTGGTGGATGAAGGCAGCTAACAACTACACAGCTAGTATGCAAAGGACTAGACTGCATACAGTTGAGTCACTCATGTATAGACTCAGGATGCCCTTAGGCTCTGAGCTGACTTCTTTCTTTCTTCCTCTCTTTCTTTTCCCTTTTTCCTTAGTTCCTTCCTTATTTTCCTAACTCTGTTGAAACATACTTCAAATATGAAGGTATTCTTTAAATATGCATGTATTCTTCTTTAAAAAAAGATTTTATTTATTTATATATTTAGAGGGGGGAGGGGCAGAGGGAGAGAGAATTTCAAGAAGACTCCCTGATGAGCACAGAGCCCCACATGGGGCTCAATCTCATACCCTGAGATCATGACCTGAGCCAAAAGCAAGAGCTGGATACTTAACTGACTGAGCCACCCAGGTGCCCCAAATTTGCATGTACTTTTATAAAATATGTAGTTTTATTTTGTATGTATATATGCCTACTTTATATGAATGGCGTGTGATATTGTTTCCTACTTTTCTCAGTCCACACTGTTATTGAGAGCTATCAATATTGATTTACATGTGTTTTTTGTATAGTCCTTGTAAAGATACTGAAAATGTCATCTTCCATCCTGTTAACTACTTCTAACTTCACTGAAAAAAAATTTTTTTGGTACAATTCAATCCACCAAGACTTGCCATGTGGTTTATATATTTTCGGTCTTGTTGAAGAAATCTCTCTCTACCGGGAGCTCACAGTGATGGTCTCCTGCATTTCCTTCAGTTAGCTTTTAGTTTTTTTCTTTACACTGGTATCTGTCTTTCTATATGATCTAAGGTAGTGATTCAGTTCTTTTCAAGCCATTTCCTAAGTGGCTTTTTAATCCATTAATGTGTGGTACCACCATTCTTACATATATGTGCCAGGATGCGGTTCTGACTTGTCTCTTCAGTTTCATTGGTCTGTTTTCCCCTTCCTCCTCTAGCGTATTACTAAAACGAAATCCCAGATATCTGGAAACTGAGTAAAACATCACTAAATAACTTTTCAGTTAAAAAAAATGAAAATGATATGGATTTCCAGGGCATGCAGGTGCCTGGGCACAATGGCGAACTCTCACGGGAACCCAAAGCAACCTTCTTTACAAGAGGGCTTCAGGAATCCCTCAGCAGTATTTGATTTGTCTTCTCTTTAAAGGAGACTTTCCACCATGGAAAACATAAGCCCGTGCCAAGAATGGTAAGGGCAGATCTTCTGATTCTTTGTGTTTATACCTACTAGTCCCCAGGTGCCCTTCCAAATTTTCTACAGTTTCCAAAGGAAGATATAATCATTAGTAACACTTCTTCTACTTTTAAAAATTAAAATTACTGAGTGGCAGAATGTAGAAAAAAAGTGGGACCTTGGAATAGGTGTGGATTTATTAATATATATAAATCAAGGATTTAACTTTTTAGGGACTTATAATTCTGTATGTTTAGTTCTTCCTTAGTTCATTCATATGATATTATTCATTGAGCCCTTCCCCAAAAGATCACTAGTGAATTTCAACTAATTCTCTTGGAAGCATTTTTGAGATCCTGCACTTTTTCCATAAATAATTGTAAATCCTTGCTTTTTTCAACTCTTCCCCATAAGTAATTTATTAATGAATAAAAAAGTAACATTCAGAAAAAAGAAGAAGACGACGACGACAAATAACAAAATACTTGGGGCTGAGCAAGCAACAGCCCCATCTCAGGATTCCCACCGCCCTATGTGGCATCCCTGAATCAGAGGCATGTGTTTTGGGCGATCCCAACCCTGAGGGGCTATGAGAAGGGAGCTAAAGGGCCCTTTGGGCAAAGAAACAACATTCCTTCCTTTCTGCAGGGCCTCCACGCACCACCTGCAGGCCTGAAGGTGCACTGAGCAGAAGGCATTACACTTTGGGGCTACTCCACCTGGGTGTCGAAATTTACGGGACCCGATTAAAGCAGAACTTAAAAAGAAATTTGTAACTTTAAACACATTTTAAAAACAAGCAAACAAGGGAGATTGAAAACAAATGAGTTAGGCAATTTTCTCAAGCAGGTAAAAAATAGCAACAATGGAAACCCAGCACGAATGGAGGAAATAATAAAGGAATTAATGGAATCAGATACTAACAAAACTTACACAATGCACTCCAGATTAATTAATAAAACATATTTAGCAGTTTGAAAAAATTGGGATGATAGACTTCTGGCAAGACTGATCAAGAAAAGGAAAGAGAAAATAGAAATACGTAAAAGGTAGAATAAAAAGGAAAATAGCTTGTAGACACAGAGATTAAAAGAATTTTGAAATGCTATTATGACTAACAGTTTTCAAATAAATATTGACTTAGAAGAACCACATACATTTCTGGAAAAATGTGAAAGGTAAAAATTGGTGGAAGAAAGAAATAAAAAATTTAAATAGAGTAATGATTATTTTAAAGCCCGATTATTTAATAGTTATTAAAAACAAAGACCTCCACTGTCCAGGATTTGGCCCAAGCAGTTATTCGGAGGAATTGTATCAAACTTTCAAGAATTTCTATCTTTTATAAGTTATTCCAGAAAATTGAAAAAGAAGGAAAGGGTGTTCAACTCCACTGAGAGACTGAATATACAAACAGATAATGGCCAAATCATTGGTAAAAATAGTACACTGGCCCATAATATACAATGCGCAGCCCAGGAAATTAATCCATTATTTATCATAACCAGCCTAGGAAGCCAGCGTACTAGCTGCAAGTCAGATTTGTAGGAAGTCGGACCACTATCTCTAGTAAACAGTCCAGGAAGCCAAATAACAACTCCTATAATGATCGGTCCCAAATAGCCAGGACTTGATTAATAATTGACAGCTTCCGGGGCGCCTGGGTGGCACAGCGGTTAAGCGTCTGCCTTCGGCTCGGGGCGTGATCCCGGCGTTATGGGATCAAGCCCCACATCAGGCTCCTCTGCTATGAGCCTGCTTCTTCCTCTCCCACTCCCCCTGCTTGTGTTCCCTCTCTCGCTGGCTGTCTCTATCTCTGTCAAATAAATAAATAAAATCTTTAAAAAAAAAAAAAAAGAAAGAAGAAGAAAATCTCTTTTTAAATTAATTGACAGCTTCCCCGATTTCTGCCCCCACGTTCATCGTAGGGCCAACCAGAGAAAGCCAAATGTGTAGCCCTAACCAGTCACACAGAATCCCCTGCTTATACTTGGCCCTCCTATAGCTTCCCTATGCCAACAGCCTCCAATCAAGGCATAGTTGAAGCCTTTTTTTTAATCCACCGTAAAGCTTTCCCACTTTTCTGCCTGCCTTTGACTCTCTGCCAAAACCCAAGTGATGGTGGCTGACTCTCTTGCTATATTAAGCTCTAAATAGTAGCCTTTGCTTGTTCTCATTTAGTTGGTCTTCTTCATTTATTTCCACACGGTTTAGGAAGCTAGTGAAACTGTGAACAGGCAACTGTGAGCCCAATTCACTTATGGTCAGTGATACAAAATCCTAAAAAAACATGAGCTTCACAAACTTTACTTTTTATTAAAATATGCATATTTGTATATGTCATGTACAAGCAGGCTTTGTATAAGAAATGCAAGATTGGTTTCACAGTCTATCACTGTAACTTACCATACTAATGATCTCAAGAGAAAAACCACAAGAGTATAAATAGACGAAGAAAGAACACTTGTTAAACTTTGTGCCCAGATAAAAAATCTTATAACAGAAATCATGCTTATTGGAGACATTCTTGGATGCATCTCCATAAAGATCACAATAAGACACGGATGCTGCTAATGCTTGACACAATGTTGCAGAAATAATCCAGCACATAAGGCAGGAGGAAGGCATAGGAGGGATGAGGACTGAAGGGGAAAAGTAAATAGTTATTATTGCAGGTATTTTAATTATCCTCATAAAGAAAAAAAGACTCCATAGCATCAGCAGGCTAAGTAATAGAGCTAGTAAGATAGTTCAGCCTGTTTGCCAGATACAAGACCATCTTATAAAACCAGTAGTGTTCCTTTATAACAGAAACTAGAAAACATAACAGAAATAAAGAGGGTTGAGCAGGCTCACTCCAAACATTTGTGGTACCTGGGGCAGGAATACAAATGAAGACCACAGCGTGTATTTAAATATCAAACATTTAAAAATCAAAGCTATTTAAATTAAGCTATAATATGGGAATACGTTTAACAATGTCTATCAGCAAGCTCACGGGTTGCTTATCTCACCACGCCACCATGTGAAAGAGGAGACAGAAGGCCAGCATTTCTTTCTGCCACTAGGCTAAATGGCACATGGCCAGGCCAGGATCCCTGGAAATACACTCCCAGGCAGACATTTGCATGCAGGTGGCTTAATGAGGACCAACGCCTGTAATATAGAGGGCATCTTGCATGAGACTGAGGGAAACAGGATGAGGCAGAGAGAGAAGCTGAGAAATTTTATTTTATTTTTGGAAAAGTTCATGAACTATTATTAAATGTCTTTATAAAAATAAGACCATTGCAATTCTGGTATTTCATATCCATCTAGTTGCTGCTGTAAAAATTCAACATCATGCTTCCTGCATGTTATGTCTAACCCTACACTGTTTTGGCTTGGTCTTTCATTTTCAGCAGTTTGATTATGGTGGGTCTGGTGGGGATTTCTTTGGGTTTATCCCAAGACAATGTTTTGGAATTGAGTCAGCTACTTGAATCTGATGGGTTTTTGCCGTGATGGTTATTATTTATTTGTTTGCTTTGTCTTTCAACAAACCAGGGACGGGGAGGGGTTCAGACATTATTTTTTCAAATATTTCTTCAGCCCTGCCCTTTCTTTTCCCTGGTGGCACTCCAGGGATATGAATGTTAAATCTTTTGTAATTCTCGCCAGTCCCCCAGGTTGTGTTCATTTGTTTTTCAATTTATTTTCTCTATGTTGTTCAGATAATTTGTATTGATAGAGCTTGAAGTCTACTGACTCTCTCTTCTGTGATCTCTGCTATTGAGCTCATCCAGTGAAAATGAATTTTTTTTACGTAGGCTCCATGCTCAGCATGGAGTCCCAACGTGGGGCTTGAACTCACAACTCCCGAGATCAATACCTCAGCTGAGATCAAGAGTCAGATGTGTAACTGACTGAGCCACCCAGGTACCCCACCCAGTGAATATTTTTATTTTTATTTTGTTGTATTTTTCATTTTAAATTTTTAATTTGATTCTCTTTTTTTAATATCTTCTGCTTCTTTGATGAGATTTTCTAGTTTTTCGTTTGTTTCAAGAGTATTTGTAATTGCTTTTGGAGAATTTTTATGATCGTTCCTTTAAAATCTTTGTCAGATAATCCCAACACTCTTTGGGCATAAGTATCTGTTAATTTTTTTTTCTCATGCAAGATGAGATTTTTCCTGATTCTCACTATGCCAAGTAATTTTGGATTGTATCTTAGAAATTCTGTGTGTAATGTTTTGAGACTCTGGTTCCTCTTTAAATCTTCTATTTTAGCAGGCAGTCAACACATTTAGATTTAGGACACACATCCTGGCCCACTTTTGTGGGCTGTGGTTTAAATGTTAATTTAACATTTGAACCTTTGCAGTGCTGTTCTGGTCTGCCCCACTGTGCACTGCTGAGAGGCCAGTCTGCAGGCTGGGGGGTATTCCACATGGCAGTTGATTCTCAAAGCTTTTGCTGTGTTGATTATGGCCAGTGTAATGCTGGGCTCACTCAGAGATGAGTCTCTGTTTTCCGCTCTCTTCTCTCCATAATCCTCTCCCAACTCTCTAGCTGGGAAGGAGAGGAGATTGGAAATGCTGCCTCTTTGCTGCTTAGTGCTGGGTGAGCACTGTGGACTGGGCTCCTCCCCACTGTCTCCACGGCCACTGCACCAGTACCTAGGGAAAGGGGAGCTACTTAGTGCAGAGTAAAGGCTGGTGACTGGGCTCCATCCCATAGACTCTGCAGCATGGTGGGCAGTGGGGGGAGTGTTGCAACTTCTGTGGTATTTGCCTGCACTCGGACAGTTATGGTCATAAAGGCTCCATCCTGTAGAGCCATCTCTTCCTTGTCCTTTGTTGAAAGAGAATGGGTTTTCCTTGGGTCTTTTTTTCCCCTGTCTCTACCTGGTAGTGGTTCCAGGTTGTGGGCTGTTCTAGCTCCCAGACCAGGCTCTATGGCAGGAGAACACACAAACAGAAAACTACCCCAAGGAATTTGCTGCTGGGTTGTCCCTCAAGTTTTAAGTTCTCTAGCTAGCCTACCATCTTCTCTTCACCCTTCAGAGTCTACCGAGAGTTGCTTTCTATGTCTTATTTTAGAGTCTTCTGTTGTAATTAGCAGGAGGAATGGAGTGGAATGCACTTATTCATACCTTGACTGGAACCAGAGACCCTTTTCTTAGGGCTTTGATTAATTCTATTATGTCTTTAAATGTACTTATTTTATAGTTTGTTTCTGACAATTCCACCATGTGAATTTCTTGTGTTGTGGCATTGGTGGGGACAGCTGACTCCTGCATCCAGTCTGTTTCCTTGTGTGTGTTGTTAGTGTGGTTTTGTAAATCAAAGTAAGGCTTTCTGTCTGTCATGGGTTAAGAGTATGTTCTTCTAAAAGTGTTTGGTATTTGCTCATACCCAGGGGTTTATATAGGAAGTCTCAGTTTCAGCTACTGTAATCAAAATCATATGGTGTTGGTGAAAGGATGGACACCAAAGAGTGAAACACCAAGACCAGAAATTGACCTATATGTATACTGTTAGATGATTTTTTGACAAAACTACCAAGTCAATTTGAAGAAGAAAGAGTAGTCTTTTCAAAAGTGGTACTGGATGGGGTGCCTGGGTGGCTCAGTCTGTTAAGGGTCTGACTCTTGATTTTGGCTCAGGTCCTGATCTTGGGGTCTTGAGATCAAGTCCTGCAATTGTCTCCTTGCTTAGTGGGGAGTCTGCTTGAGATTCGATCTCTCTTTCCTGCTTTATGCATGCACACTCTCTCTCTCTCAAATAAATAAGTAAATCTTTAAAAATAAAGTGGTGCTGGAGGGCGCCTGGGTGGCTCAGTCAGTTAAGCATCTGACTCTTGATTTTGGCTCAGGTCATGATCTCAGGGTTATGGGATTGAGCCCTGCATCAGGCTCCGTGCTGGACATGGAGCCTGCTTAAGATTCTTTCTCACTCTTTCTCTGCCCCCCCCTTCTAAAAAAAAAAAAAAAAAGTGGTGCTGGAACAATTGGACATTCATATTTAAAACAATGGGCCTTGACTCATACATTATATATCAAAATTACCCCCCAGTGGGTCAAATGCAAAACCTAAAGCAACAAAACCTCTAGAAGAAAAAAATAGAAAATTTTTGTGACCTTGGGTTAGGCAAAAGTTTCTTAGATAGAACACAAAATGTATGAATCATGAAAGAAAAAATGATAAATTAAACTTCATCAAAATTAAAAACATCTGCTTTTCAAAGATACTTTTGATAGAATGAAAAGACAGGTCACAGACTGGGAGAAAATACTAGCAAAATAGCACTTACATAGAGATCTCTCAAAACTCAGTAATAAGAAAACAAACAACCCAATTAAAAATGAGCAAAAGACTGAACAGACTCTCCACCAGTGAAGATATATGGTTGTCAAATAAGCACATGAAAAGATGCTTATCGTAAGTCACGAGGGAAATACAAATTAAAAGAACAATGAGATACCATTCCACACATTAGGAGGGATAAAACAAAACAAAACACTTGACCATAATAAGTGCTGGTGAGGTTGTGGAGTACATGTTGCTGGTTGAAATGCAAAATGGTATGGTGACTCTGGAAAAGAGCTGAACAGTTTGTTATAGAGCTAAATATTACCAGGGCGCCTGGGTGGCTCAGTCGGTTAAGCGTCAGACTCTTGATTTTGGCTCAGGTCATGATCTCAGCGTTGTGAGATTGAGCCCTGAGTTGGGCTCTGCACTCAGTGGAGAGTGCTTCTCTCCCTCTCTCTCCTTCTGCCCCTCCTGCTCTCTCTCTAAAAGAAATAAATCTTTTTTTTTTCTTTTTAAAGAACTAAACATTAGCTACCACACAATTTAGCAATCCCACTCTTCAGCATTTGCCCAAGGGAAGTGAGAAGTTATGTTAACATGAAAATCTTTACGTGAATATTTGCAGCACTTTTATTTATAATTGCCTCAAGCTGGAAATAATCCAAATATCCTTCAGCTGGAGAATGTGTAAGCATATTATGGTATAACCATATTAAATAATGAAAAGGAGCACATTACTGATACATGTAACAACATGGACGAAATCTCAAATACATGTTGCCAAGCAATAGAAGTCAAACTCAGAAGGCTGCAATCCATTCTGAAAAAGGCCAAAGTACAGGGAAGCAAAATAGGCGTGGATGTAAGGATTGATGGCAAAAGGGTATGGGAGACTATTAGGGAGGATGGAATTGTTCTTCTTTTTTTTTTTTTAATTAATTTAAGGGGCACCTGGGTTGCTCAGTCAGTTGAGTGTCTGACTCTTGATCTCAGCTCAGGTCTAGATCCCAGGTTGTGAGTTCAAGCCCTGTGTTGGGTTCTATTGGGTGTGGAGCCTATTTAAAAAAAAATTAATTGCAGTAGAGTTGGCACAGAGTGTTACATGAGTTTCATGAAGGAGAGCCTTGTGGATGATGTGGGAGAAGCTGGTTTGAATGTGTGGTGGGATTTTAGTTTGTTGAGGGGTTGCGTGAGCACAGCCATAGAGGCACGCAACTGGTGGGGAGACGGTTGGACTTTGCTGCAGGAGACGTGATCCGCAGCAGACAGGCAAGACTTGAAGGTCCTCAAAGGCCTTCTTTTTGAGTTCTTTAGAGGCTGAGTTCGGAGCCTGATGAAGTTCCTTGTATGTCAACTCGACTGGGCTACAGAGTGCCCAGATTAAACATGATTTATGGGTGTGGCTGGGAGGCTGTTTCTGGATGAGACTAACATTTTTGAACCTATGGACTCAGTCAAGTAGATTGCCTCCCCGTGTGGGTGGGCATCACCCAATCCATTGAAGGCCTGAATAGAACAAAAAGGTGGAGGAAGTTTTGCTTCCTTTTGCTTCCTGCCTACATGCTTAAGCTGGGGCATAGATCTGCCCTTGGACTGCGGTTTATACTATTGGCTCCCCTGGTTTTCAAGCCTTTGGATTAGAATTACACCACTGGTTTTTCCATGCTCTGGCTTGCAAATGGCAGATTATGGGACTTCCCAGCCTCCATAGTCATGTGAGCCATTTTCTCATAATCTCTTCCTGTGTATATGTATTCTACTGGGTCTGTCTCTGGGGAACCCTGTCTGACACACTGGGTCAAGAAGTGTGAGAGATATAAAGAACCTAAAGATCCAGGTTCTGTCTTCTACCCTTAACCCAGACCACTCAGGATGCCCATGGGGAATGCAAAACGAGGGGCATAATGAGCAGAAGCACTCAAAGCAATAAACACGTCTAGATGTAGTGAGAACTGCCACTCGCTGAACTCCTGCATTTAAAAGAATTCTACTTTGTAGCATGTATCACTCTAATTTAGGGGTCACGGTGTATACAGAACCGTTACCAACCACCATGATTATGATTGGGTCAGAAATAGGAAAGGTAACTGGTTCAGTTACACATCTTACAATGAAGGTACCCTTGAAGAACAATTCATTGTTTTGTGCACACACACGTCGCTCTGGTCCCCAACAGTTGAACCCCTACATCTCCATGTATGTGTTTTTGCTACCATCTCAACTTGTCCTTCCTGAACAGAGCCACTTCTTTCCTTTTAGGCACACTAGAACTGATAACTTGCCCCCAGTAAGGCTCCTAATCTCTTCTTCAACCTGACAGCACTTAAAATATTGGACAATGATTACGTATTTGTGCATGCGTGTGTGTGAACATCCTTCCTTCAACTATTCCTCCAAGAATTTGGTTTCTCACAAAATTTGCCTCTTTCACCATTCTGATCACTCACCCAGGCAGAATGCAGCTCTCATGTAAGTACCTCCTTGGAAAGATGGGTCTACTTTGGAACTCAGCGAAGGTCATGTCACTCATACACGAAATATGGTTGGAAGAATACAGCCTATCACCTGGACTAATCAAAGCCAGTGTTTCCCTGGGATTAACAGTCACACGTATGTTTTGAGTTGATAGTCAACTCAGTGTAAAAGCAGGGAAATTTCCTGGAGAAACCTGATGGAGAGTGCTTCAAAGTTAAGAGTTCAGCCTTCTCCCCAACCTCCTTCCCCTCTCCACACTGTGGAGATATCATGTAGAAGGGGCCAGCCAGACAGTCTTTCATGTTATGCTAAGATGAAGTCCAGGCTCAAGGTAGCTGCTGTGATCTCTAACAAGCCAGTATCTTAGTTTCAATTACATTTGGGCAGGGGGGCGGTGCTTAGAGAGGTTATTACATTTTGCTTTAAACAAGAACTCTAACTCCCCATGAGAAACTTTGTTGTTCCTAGGATACTGAGGACATAGCAGTGTCCATGGAGATGGTTTACTGAAGGCTTGAAAGTTTATCTGGAATTATTTAATGCAGTTACTGTCCTGATTCCCCACACCCCAAGCTATGAATCCTAATGTCTTATTTAAAAACTTTAAAAATGTATTAGATATTTTATCTTTCAATACAAGGCACTGAAAATCCTTTTTGACAAGAAGGGGGTATCATAAAAAATATTCCAAGAATGAACTATGTAAATTTGTGGATATAAGGTGGGTTGTCTACAAGTTTATGGTTTGTAGTTTAGACTTCCTGCTGTTATCAAAAACCCAGGGACAAAACTTCAAGGCTAAGTTAACTCCTCTGTGCATCTGCCAGTTCAATTTTTTTCTTTCCCTCCACCAACAATCGCCTATCAAAGAGTGACTCACTTTGCACTTTCTAAGTGCTGTCTCTTACATGCTACATTGCTAAGTTTTGCTCCTAGTGATCACTGCATATATAGTAATCACATGATCACACTTAATATTCTGATGGTTTTATTAACAAGTATATAATACATATATTGCATACTGTATATAGTATATGAGGACTGTACAGTACAAATGTTCACAGTTTGACATGACAAAATGTCATTACTGAATTCCCATTGGACTACAGAGTAGAAACAGAGAAGGTACATTAAACATTCACATCTTTAGTAAGAAAGATTACCAAAATGTTTCAGTATTCGCAAGTATACTAATGCATGCTAAAAACCTTTACCCATTCAGTCTTATTAGCTTATAAAATATATTACACTTTATTAAAAATTTCTGCATAGTTTATACAAGTATTAAAGTACTGTAAATGTAATAATCCTGCTATACTTGCAGGTATGGTTTAAGAGATGCTAAGCAGAAAGATTATTTTGACCCTCTAACACTAAATACATAACAGCAAAAAAAAAAAAGTGCTAGTATTTGTAAAACGTAATATTGTAGCCCTCGTTTAATGCACGTAAAATGGCTTTGTAAATGTATTAAGTGAATTTGCGACCATTTAGAAATTGTTAACCTCGACTGAGAAGAGAATAAAGACAACTCTGAGAAACTTCATGTATAACAGCAATTCCTTCAAGATGACTGTGTATTTTCAAACCAAATTATTTTAAAATCTTAAGATCTTTGAGATTGTCTTTAAAACAATCTAATCAGGAATGCCGTAGAGATATACAGTATCAGCAATAAAGTCTTTCAAATTCCACATTAGTGCAACACTGATAGTGCAGATGGGTGTTTAATAAAATATACATTTACATCTATAGTTCCCCTATAAATCTGTTCCAAGGCTCTTGAAACTTCCATGTATTTAGCGTTTCCTTGGTTGACCGTAGCTATGCTGCTAACACATCCTCCACACCAGATGATTTAGAATGTTAATGCCCATTTATGATGTAGATTCACATTTTAAAACTCTAACATATGATGGATTCAGCCTTAATTTTTCTGACTTCCCCAAGATGACACTTGGACAATAATCAAAAGAAACTCTATAACAGAATTTATACAACACTAACTTCATGTTTACAAATCATTCTCATCAATGTAAAACATTGCAATTAAAACCACCACTGATAGTAACATGGCACATCATTAAAACCACATGTTCAAGGGCATCTTATCTTGTACTTGAGGTCTTCCACAATAACAGCTAAAAATGCCTAAGAGACTAAATTTCTCAACTATCATAGTAAAATACAAATATATATAAAAAAGGAAAATTTGGTCAAGAGCCAATCAGTAACTAACGTACATAGACCAGCAACAGGAACAGAGAATGGCCTCTCTGGGTTACCTTTCTTTCAGAGTTAAAATGGATCTTTGCTAATGAACTGTTAACATAACCTAAGCAAGCTGAATAATAATGGAATAGTCTTTGCAGGGTCCTGCTTGCTCTTTTGAACACAATTTAAATATGCCATAACACACACATCAAATTCCATGAGAACCTACGAAGCTTTTCTATCAACTGGACTCACACTCAAAGCTAATTATTCAAAGATGGTCAATTCTACCCTTTTTTGCCTTTTTTCCCTACCTTCTCTATGGGCTGGAACACACACCATGACTGGTCATCTCCATTCCAACAAAAAAGTTCCTTGCATTCCAACTTGACTCTTCAGTGTGTTGTAAGAGCCACTTCTAGAATTAAACACTTTGGCATGAATGTGACTAAGCATTTACAGTACTTTCCCAAGAGCCATTTTTATCCCTCAATTCATGTCATAGTTGCAAAAACACAAACAAAAAAAGCCCAATTAGGAGGTTTTAATATTCTAAACAAATTTCGCAGTGCTTACCAAAAAAAAAAAAAAAAATCAAAACCAAGTGCCAGGAAGATAACAAATTACTTTGCATTTCTCAACTACATTTCCTTTCAGTCGGTGCCCAGGGCTGATGAGTGGGATCTCTTAGGTGCACAAGTCCCTACAACTAACTTTTATTAACACAGCGCCATCAAAGTAAGCTCCCCATGTGATTTGCAGGCCTCCAGAATCACTCGTTCACTGATGTTTCAAAAAACAATTGAACAATGTATTCCTCCCAGTAAGGTTGTGTTGGATCCTGAGTTTCGGCTGGGATCAATCTTCAGGATTCCATTCTTCTCTCGTCTCTTCCGTCCTTTATTGAGGGATGAAGGCGCATCTGGTTACATGCACCCACATTTGACCACCGTCTCCCACTTTCTTCCAATTTAGGACCAATGACATTTCTAGGCATGAATTATTTTTATTGGCATTTAGACTATGGTGCTCAAAAGCCAGCTTTTGAAAAAAAAAAACACAAAACACAAAACACAAAAACTTCCCCCAAATAATGGCGCTATTTATCTTTACCATAAACACGAGTCATTTCCAGGTTCTTCTAATGGGATACTTGATAGTGACTGATTTCCAAATCTTTAATAGTAAATGTTGGGGAATTTTGGAGCTCTAAAGAGATGAATCTCTGAACTGTGGTTTTCTGTGTTTTTCAGACATCTGTCCCCCGAATGAAGGTATGTGTGCTTCACAACTAGATTTACAAATCATGTCACTGAGGTCTTAACTGAATGCATCACGAGAGCCTCAGCAGAGGCTTACTTGCCATACACCTCACAAACACAAGAACAGCCCACTAGGCACCCTACGGTTCACACACACGCGTTTCTGTATAAAAGCTGTACGATTAATTTGATACGGGAATACAATTACCACTCAACGTTTTCCTGTTGGCAAAAAGCTGCAGTAGGTTGGGTAAGAGAAAGGCCATCCATATTCTTACCCAAAAGATTTTTTTTTTTTAATACCATTACTAGGCAAAATATTTTTGTGGTGTCCCGACAATCATTGGTTGCTGAACCACATTAGGGACATCGGAGGAATGGTGACAGGGGCGGGGATAACTCCATCCATTTTCCGCTTTGCTGTTGGCTTCTACAGTTGAGCATAGCATAGAGACTGAAGTTCTGGGGACGCCCTGCGCAGCTAATCCCATGATGAAACCTCACCGGAGAGCCCTAGCCTAGGAGGAAGGGCCGGCTTCCTTCCTTGCCCCCGCCGCTTCTCCCCTGCACCATGCCCCTTTGTTCTGACGCCATGTGAGGCAAGGAGAGCATTCAGCCCTTTACTGACAGACATCACCCGCCTAAATCAGCAGCTCTGGCTCAGCTCCAGGGCTGGCAAAGACCTCCTTGTTAGCTGTAGGCACAAAGGAGTGTCAAGGACTTAATTTAGAGGACGTGATAAATCCAAGCTGACAAGCAGGATTTGTGCAGGGCACTGGAAGGGAAGAAGAGTGGACGGAAGGTCCTACCTGAATCTCGCTGCACGGCTACCTAACCAGGGAGAGGGTCCACCCTTCTTGCTGGCGAGCACAAAATACGATCACAGGGCACAGAGGTATGAATGTCCCTGGCAAGGACTTGCAGGCTGGATACTGTATTTCTAATACATTTACTTTGACATTCTTTTGAGAAATACATGGAGAAACCAACAATTGGTTATTTTAAGTTTACATGTTCCCTTGTTCTCATTACATTAAACGTATCTGTAAGAAGGGTTTGCTTAGCATCCCCAGAAAAAAAAAAAAAAAAGTGTTCACATTCTTTAGGTCTGACCCGTGGTAAGGAGAGGAGGATTAGAGAACATCTACTACTGACCATATGGAAATTTGAATGATATAAATTCAGAGATTCAGACCAGCTGAATCCAAATTAAAATGTACATGTAAAAAATGAGTTAGATCATGGGAAGGAGGAGAGAGAGAGAGCCGGGAGAGTGGGGAGCCACGCCGAGGCGGGAGACGGAGCCATTCAAACTAGCATGTGGCGTTTCCTATGGAGGGCAAGGTGGTCAGAGCGGGAGAAGCTTCGGTCACAGTCTGGACACTGGAAAGGTTTGATTCCAGTATGTTTTCGGAAATGTCTTGTTAGTTCATCAGACCGAGCAAACTTCCATGTGCATCCTTCCCATGTACATTTGTAGGGTTTTTCTCCTGCAAAAAGGAAAAACGGAAGAGCTTATTTTTCTCCTCAGGGCAAAAGGCTACTCATTAGTAAAAATAGTGCAGTTAAGATTCTGGAGCTGCAACTCTGGGCAAATATTATTTCCAAGGTATGTCCGTCCATGTGTTCCCCCAAAACCAACAGTGCCACAGAAACCATGGCAGGACAAACAAGAAACAAAGGGCTTAATTCTCTTAATATTTAACTGGCACTTTGCCCGTCTCCCCCCCTCCCCCAAGAAAAGATTTGTAGAGTTCTTCAAGCATAAAGCCACTGACATCTATTCTGAGCAGCTAGCAAATAATTTTGGTTTTGCCCTCCATAGTAGGGATGAATCACTTAAGAAACAACTTGCGATCTGTATTTATCTCCCAAGTTTTCAAGCTACTGAGGCTCTTAGTTATATGTAGTGCTTTCTACTTAGGAAGTCCAAATTGAAAGTGTGCGGGATTTCTTTATTATTTTAACAGTTTCCTAAAAATAAGAAGCGTGACAGACATTGGCAGGGATTTCAGCATCTTATCTTTTGTTTAGTCAACAGCAATTATGCCTAAGTATAATGCTCTAATTGAGATATACTAAAAATACAGTAATTCCTCCCCAGCCTGTCAGCAGTCAGGTCTCTCCAAAACCCTCCTGTGGGATAATGGTAGCTGGCAGGTGAGGAACAAGAGACCCTTGGGGGAAATCTTAGGGAGAGCCAGCATGAAGGCCCTTAGGAATAAAAAGGCTGTTAGTGGCAACCTTACATGTCTCTATGAGTTATTATGGGCATGTGGCCTCACCAAACAATTCCCGCTTACTATCCCTTGTTCTCTAGACATTTTAAGGATTGACATTCCTTGGTATTTCAGGAGCTCTTCAGAATTGTCTTATCTGCTTTGCCTCAGAGAATATAAATGCTGAGGTATTTTTTCCTACATCTAAATTGTTATGCGAATATTCAATGTCCTTTTAATCTTAGGCTGGAAGTTGGTAACATTCACCTCTCAGGTCGTATTAATACCCTGAGGATGCTTTTACTGGTTTCCTTGGCAGCCCTGCCTGGATATTCCTCTACACAAGGATATCCCTCAGTTCCCCCTGTAAGAACAGTGACAAAGCCCGAGAACTCAGTGGTCACAAGCTGACTTTCCCTCTCCCCGGGAGTCACTGAAACTTCACTCCACACCACCCGTTCGTCCCTTTTCTCTTCCCAATCCCAGAATTTCCTTATTGTGAACATTCCTAATACGAATGACTCAAAAACAAACAAACAAACAAACAAACAAACAAACAAACAGGGACATTCTGAGTGAAGGGAAATGTGCCCGGGGACAACTACTATACTAGAATTTCACATCCAGGGGCTTGAGGTTAGGTCAGATGAGGCCTGCTGTCATCATGGATCGCCCATACTGACTGATGAAGCAGGCGGTGTATGACATTTCTATATGGATTCTGGAAGCTGTTCTGCTCATGAAACATTCAAGAGCAAATAGAAGAGTCTTATGTTTTCTTCACCCATGTCATCATTTTTGGAAGATCTGGCCGTATGCTCTACGTTCAACCCTGGGCAGAATAAACAATACCCCCGAACAAACAGGACAGGCTCCCTCCGTTTTAGAAGACACAAATCACCCAAATATCTTTACTTTTCTGTATCTGTTCTGCATAAAGAACTGTGGTTTTTTTGCCTTTGTGAATCTGATGATGTACCACATTTATTAAAGGATGGTCCACAGGAAGGCCGCATCCTTGATGAAACGCCCATGGCTAAGAGCACTTTTCCCTCTGTTCCAACAGCCTTTCCAACCCTCTCTCTCTCCCTGAAACACAGATCACAGAACTCCACGTGACTGGGAGAGACCTTGTCATGGCGATCATCTCGAATCTATTCTAACTTATTACAAAAAGAAACCTTGCCCGAAAAAGTGAGTTTTTCACGACCGGCAGAGAGATCTGTCGACAGCTCTGCTCCCTTTTGAGATGCCTGGACCATGTCCTTACAACCACCTTCGAAGGCTACAAGGTTTGCTCCTAACATGCCATCCCACTGTCATGTCTTGAGAGGCACAGACGGAGTGCGTCTTGTCTTTCTGGTACCTGTGTGTGTTCTTCTGTGTGCTTTCAAGTGAGAGCTCTTAGTGTACACCTTGTTGCACCCGTCGTAGTCGCATCTGTGTATCCTCCGCTTCCTCTGAGTGTCCGGGGACTCCACAGGTAAAGGTCTCTTCCCTGGTTGTACTATGACTGATGGGTGATTCCTACGAAAGCCAATGGGAAATGTAAAATACGGGGTGAAAGCCTCTTTCCTTTCCTTCAGTCTATACCAAAGGCATTAACGACACTAGGCAAAAACAAACGAACAAACAAAAAACCCGACAAAATAAACAAAAAAGAAATGAGCTGATCAAACCCAAGCAGCACTCTGCTAGAGTCAGTCAACAAACACGGAGCGAGCACCTACCATCAGCCAGGCACTGTGCTTGGCACCGGGACACAAAGATGAATAAAAACAGGGTTCCTGCCCTCGAGGAGCTCACACTCTAGGGGGAGACAGACATGTAGATAAGTAATGACAGTAAGAAGGGTTAGGTGCTATGCTAGCGGGAGCTGCAGGTGCTAGGAGAGGCTCTCTCCCTCAGTAACCATCTGCCTATTTATAGAACCTGGTGGTACGAAAGCACTGCTCAATACGGTTACAATGTCTTTGCACAGGTTGCCTTGGTGCTCACTCATTGCTCTGTAGGGACGAATGCAAAGGGTCAACTTCCTAAAGCTCAGGCAACCCCACTAGTTATATCTACATTTTCATTTTCTCCTTTACTGGCGATGAGCGTCTCTTAAAGATCACCAATTCATATTTGAGTTTCAAATTCTGGCTCTTCCTAAATAACTAAGTAACTAAATAACGGCACTGCTGTTTTTCACCACCTCAAACCTTTACTGTTGCTGTCATTCCTGCGCGAGGGAGAATTTTGGTGCAGTGCCTGCTCTCGGGCACCTGGCGTCTCCCTGCCTTCCTCACCTAGACCTGTTCCTGCGTGGGCACACCTTTCCAGGGCGGCTTTGAAATCTAACCATGTCAAACACCATTGCTCTAAACTTTCTCTTTTTTTGGAAGGAGAGAAGAGGCAGATGGGGAAGAGCTGGGGAAAGTCTGTAAAGCTTTCTTGGGCTTCCACTGCTGATTAATGTCAGTAATTAAAAAAATTCTAATCTGTTCATTTGCTTTCCTAACGACTAATTACTTGATACATCACAAGCTTATGGAAGTGGCCTCCGACCGTAATGAAAGACTTCTTTGTCTTTAAACTGGAATCTAAAGTTCTTAAAATGTCCCAAATAATATACGAATTTTTCTGTGGAAGTGTGGATGAGGAGAGAGGCAATCTGACGGAGGCATAAGCTTGGGAGATTAAAAAAAAAAAAAGGATAATAAAATTCCACCATAAAAATCAAAAGAGAGCCCCTGAAATGAAACTTATTTGATCTTGTAAAAATCTCAATACATGTCCCCTATCAGGAACTCTTCCAGACACGCTAAGTAACTAGGAAAAGACTAAAAGGTGCATTGATTTTAAGTGACTGTACTTATTTCTCACTTCTATTATTAGCCAAGAAAACTGGCAGTTTTGAGTCTTTACCTTCCTACCCTGATGTTTAACAGGGGCAATACAGAAGAATAAAATAGCCAAGTTTAGATGGAAAAGTGAACATGGGGGGGGGGGACAAGGACTTCAATTATATATATGTACACACAGAGAGAAAATAGAAAAGTGACAGATCTGTGGACACATACAGTTTTCAGAAAGCTGAATTATTCATTTAAAATCCTTCAATACAAAGAAAAGAGTTATCAGTTTATTTTCAACCTGAATGCCACTGATTGAAATGTTTCCTCTTCATTAAGAGAACTTCAGGAAATAAAATGGTAGGGGAAGAACTGAATGGTTAAATACCTCTCCTCTGTCTCTGGTATACTGGGGGAATATCCCAAGTGATTTCAGAAGTCTCTCCCAATGATTAGATTTTACGGGTTGGGAATCTGTCTAACAGTTTCTGTGTGGTACTTAGGACTGCTTTTCCCAGCTTATTTTGCATAGAAAGGTACATTAGAAGGCTGTGTGCTCCAACGTCAAATCCCAGCTCTGTCACGCATACTCCCAGGACCCTGGGCAAGGGATTTATCCTCTCTGTGCCTCCGTTTCCTCTGTACAGTGGGGATGATGGTAATAAGATGACCTCAGAAAGCTGTGAGTAATGTACACAGAGCACTGCAGGGTAACATCTGTTGCAGATGTAAATCGGCTGAACGGTAGCTGTTAGTATTCTGAGGTTCAGAAACCCAAATGCTAACTTTGACCCTACAACCTGTTCAATTTCACAAGGAGCTTCTAGGGGGACGTCCCAACACCAGGAAAAGGAAATCACTGCTCAAGCCAACGTCTACCTTGAAAGGTAGTGCCATTCTGAGAGTGGCTGGGGCCCCATCTCTAAGGAGCCAGATGCTGGGACAGGCAGCAGCTGAAGGGCGGGATCTCGAGATTTCCGCCTTTCTGGACTCTCCACTGCTCATTTTCAGAGAGGCTGTTTGGGATCATTACAACCAAGAGTTAGAACAGCTATTAAGTATCAGATACCTGCTCACTGTTGTGAGTTAAGCTGGCCCCTCTTAAGTTTGCTGTAATTCGCAGACACAATTAAATGGGGAGATCTGATCCTCAAGCTCTTCGTTCTAAATTTATTTCACACGTGTAAATGTATTTTAAAAAAAGGAATCTGATAGACATCTGAGTGCCTTTAAAAATAATCCTAAAGCTGTAACTCTTACGTTCAAGCAAATGGATTTCAAAGCTGTATTTTAAAGTCCGCCTTTGGAAAGGAAGGGTTTCCGGAAGGCGAACAGTGGGGCTGCCTCATCGCAATGGTACTAGGCGCTTGGTTTCAATCGATTCTTTCCTGGCTAGCTGGTTTCCTATGTGGGCTGCTACTGGGCACATTCCAAGACATTACTTAATCACATCTGTGAGAGAATTACTTAAAGAGTACATGTCCCAGTTGTGGCTCATCTGTTGAATTTTTTGAGGAGCAAAATGCATTCTTAGGTCAGCATTAAAATAAGCATATTACTCATTAATCATTAGAAGCCGCTGAGCTTGAGATCGTCAAAAGAACATCACTTTAAGTAAGCAAAAAGTATTTTCTTCTCAGCAGCACTTAGAGCACAGAACCTGCTTTCAAATATTCTTCTTCTACCACGGTTTACATTGTCATTCATAATCGCCCCGACTTTGGAATAACCCTTTTTCAGTCCACGGAGCCTCCCTCTCTCTGCGGGCACTTGGCCTTACTGAGCTGGACAGCATCTTACTCATCACCCGGGCAGGAGTCATGACCAGTGCAAGTCATGCTGCCAATCACCTTGCCAGAGACACCTGGCAGAACTCGGCCTACAAGGTGTGTCTGTTCTGGCTGGTCTCTCTGTGTCTCCTTTCACCTGAGAGCAGGAGCGGGAGGCCCTGGTTAGATGGGGACTCAGTAGGAAGAGCACTCATCAGGTGGCAGGGGATCAAGCCCGGGCCCCACTGCTGTTCGCAGTGTGATTCTACGCGAGTTATCTAATGTCTTGGCTCACCAGTCTCCGTTTGCTCTGACTCCCACATGCTCGTTGTGGGGGAATGAAATAATTCCTTTGAAAACATGTGGGAAAGTCTCATTGGGGGTGGGGGCTGGGTATGATGCCAACTGTGAAAGGTAATAATGTACGAGTTCATCAGACACACTCTCCCCCTGCTGATGTGGTGGCTCGTGAATTCATTCTCTTCTTCATCTCTCAGGGAGCAAAGCATAACCCCTCCGCCCCAAATAAATGACTAGGACTTCAGTGGGCAATTAACACGACCCTATGATGAAGGCACCTACTTGGGCTGAATGTGGATAGAACTAGAATGTATTTTAAGTTCCAGAAAATAGCTGTTCAAAAGCCAGAGGATTCACACTCTGTTGCAGAACGACTTGGGTAAGAAAGAGGGGAAAAGATGGAAGTAGAAAGGTGGGTAGAACACTATCTCAAGTTGGAAAAAAGTGCTATGAGAGAAAGATGATGGAAGGGACCTGGAGGGAATGATAACTATTGTCTTGTACTAGGAAGCTGGCCATTGCAGCCAACCTCGAAAGTGCGACAAGACAATTTTAAGAAAAATAATTACAACCGATAATGAAAATAAAGAGGAAACGGAGGCAGCAAGACTGACTAGGCCAAGGTCATACATATGGTGGAGAGCAGAGCTGGGATGCACGGTGTCTGGCCCAAAGGTCATCTTCTGAGCTCCTACAAACACAGCCTCCAGCAGAAGGCATGGCTATCTATTGTGGCAAATCCCGTCAGAGATGCTACTTAACTTGCGAATGACACCCGTCACATTATAGCAAGTTATACCTGAAACAGACCACTGTTCAGTGCTTGGCTGTAGCTCAATAGAGAAAACTTCCCCCTGGATGGCAGTTCTAAAGCTGACTGAATATACTAAGAGCAGATGTAATGAAAAAGACCAGAGAATAACGGGTTATTCCAACACTGAACTTCTCTGAACTACATGGACAACCTTCTGTTGCCACCACTATTTACAGGTCGTTCTTGGACTGACTTCCTTGGGCTTATGGTTGGTCTGAAAATTCTGATTCAAGACGTTCACCATCACAGAAACAGTATTAGAGGTGACACCTGAGAGGACGACGTGTGTCTTACGAAGTTTTCAGGACCCAACCTTAAGCAGAATGTCTAGAATACCAAATTCAATCCATATTGGGGTTAAGATTACGGGGAAACTATGTATAATCTGGAAAGATTAAAACAAAACACACCGAGATAAGAACGACTGATGTGACAAGTGGCAAATCGTGAGTGATCAATTTGCTGCCAACTTGACGTAAATGTCGTAACGTAGTCCATACAGCAGAACACGCTGCCTTTGGAGAGACTTCCCCATCTTTCCCAGTGGCTGCCCCTACTGGAAGGTGTTCCTGGCCATCCAAACCACACCATGAGGTGGAAGCGTGTGCTTCCAATCCAGGTCCCAAGATGCGTGCTGCTATGCAAATGTCGGGCAGACCTGAACATACTTACTCTTGCAACAGTGCTTGCGGGGGGGACACTGAGTTCATTAAAGGGGGTGACATTTCTTCAGGATAATAATCTGTCCTCTGTGGTTCAATCCCAGGTTCTATTTTAATTTTTTTCTGTAATATAGGCTTCTCATATGATTCAATTACAGGTACTAAAAAATAAAAATAGAAAAGTCACTCCATGTACAATTTACCAATTTCAGCTTTTAAACGTTTACTGCACAGCTTCTATCTACAACATTGACGTATGGAGTATCTGTTTACGTTTCGCAAAATTATAGCAGAAAGCAACTATGGGGGGGGGGGGTTGGCAGAATAGTGGTGTTTCCCCCGACCACTATGACCACTATTCTGCCAGCAAGCAGCATGCATAGGAAGCTGGCCTTTGAGCGCACTGGCCCCCAAAGGGTTCTTTCTTACATTTTTGGGTGATCTCCTTTTAACCCCAGTCTTCTGCCTACCACCAGCCAGTAAACTAGGTGGCTTTTAGTAACCATTACTTATCACCACGATCAAAGGCATTTATTAAATGCCATTTTAACAGAACCATGTCGGTGTTCAATAAAGCAAAATAGAAAGCCAGGATTTTTACTATCCCGAAGTTGACAATTACGCAGTGAAAGTAATCATTTTATGGCATTAAACAGCCTGATTCCTGGGAGCTCTTCCAGTATCAACACTTACACACACACACACACACACACACACACACACACACACACGACATCAGAAAGGAAATGCCTCAGGCCAGCGGACTCTAGGGGAGTATCTCCTCGAAGAGTACAAGGGCTCTTGGTTCTGTCTCTGGCAGAGCGCCCCGCCCCGCCCCAGCGCCGCCACACCGCCCGCGGGTACAGACCGCCCCCCAGCACCGCGGCACCGCTGGCGTTTACCTTGCATGCTGCTGTTCGAGTTCTCCATCTCCTCCGACAAGGAGACCATGAGCGGCTGCTGGAGGTGGCTGGTGTACATGAAGGGGACCGGCTGCACCACGACGGGCTGGATGACGGGCAGTATCCCGGGGCTGCGGATGCCGTGGCGGGACAGCGCGGCGGCCATCACCGGCGGCATGGACAGCGGCACCCCGAACGGCTGCACGCCGGGGGGAGGCGGCGAGTACTTCTTCATGGGCGGGCTGGAAGAAGGCATGCTCAGGCCGGGCGAGGCTCTCCGGTGCGAGGGCTGGAACTTCAGCGAGGAGGGAGAATTCCCCGCAGAGGGCGGGGAACTCCGCTTGTTCACGGTCAGGTCCACCGGCTCCATCTGCATCCCGTGCGACAGGCCCTCCGGGGTCTGGAAGAACTTATCCGGTAACGGTGTGGAGTAGATGACGCCGTACTTGTTGGGCTTCATCGACTCCATGTAATTGGATGGGTACGACTATCGGGAAGCAAAAACAGAAGCGTCGAAGCCGTGACACAGGTGCATTCGCTTTGGAAACGTGAACGAAAACGAGAATGTACTACAAGGCACTCTCCATTAGGTGGGCGCAACAGGCGGTTTACATTTAGATGCCTACTGACCCTGAAACAATGCTGTGAGGGCACTGGTCTCATCAACGTTAAGGTTAACGGGATAACCGTGTCACAGGAAAAATCGCCAATTTAATTCTAAGGTGAATCCCCTGTCAAATGTTGAGGTTGATACCGTGAAAAATTCTAAAACAGGTCATGAACAGAAGACTTCCTATGGGCCTTGATCGGTAGGAGTCAGTACTGGGGTTCACCGACAGCCAGCCAAGCCAATGAACTCCACTGCTTTGCTGATGGGGCTTCTCAGTAAGCAGGAAATGCTGTCTTTCCCCTCAGGCGCAGGACGTTTGTAGTTCTCACCATACACTTGTGTATAATAGGGAGAAAGGGAGCTGCACAGCAGTACCTGCGGGGGCGAGGGGGCTTCATTTTCAGCTGCTGACCAGTCCACACCTAGGGTGACCTGACCAACAGTCCTGGTTTGCCCCAGGACAGTCTGGTTTGAGCACTAGAAGCCCTACATCCCACGTGATGCCTCAGTCTCAGGCAACCAGGAGGGTCAGTCATGCCACCCACCTCCAGACACTGAGGCCACCTGCTACTGTGTAATTTATGTTCTTGACCCCAGCTTGTTCGATGCTCTTATTCACAGTGTGAATGAAACTGTGCGGGGTGGCTTGATGTCCAAATCTGCACATGACACAGAACTGTAGGAGATGGGACTCTAGGACTCAAGTAAGGATACATGGTGCTTGACGCGACTTGCACACAAACTGGGGCCCAGCATTTCCTCCATACCTAAGATCTGACAATTGACCTAAATTATCTTTAAATACCTTCCTCTCTTATAGTATAATAATGGACTACTACCAGCTTTATACACAAAACAGTCATAATGATGGCACACTGTGGGTGTGGCCCTTGGCCATGGAATTCACCAGAATGACTTCTATTCCTTAACTAAAATTGGAAAAAAAAAAATCTTTGTTGTAGGATGCTTTTTAAAACATTAAACTCAACATAAGCTTTTTTTTTTTCACTTGTAGGATTTTAGGGAAACTGAAACGTTCAGTGGTAACATGTCAAGTCCATCTGCAGAAAACTACTTGTATTTGAATACTTTATACCAAAAGTGATAAGTAACATACTAAGCCTCCCTTCCAGCTCTCAAATCCGACGCAGTTCTCATTCTGAGGCGATACTAGCTCATGATACAACCAAGAAAACCCACCAATGGGGACTTATAATTAAAGAGCTTAAATGCATGATAAATTTCTGGGCTGCCCCAGTCCCCCAGTGGCCACTATTGTGAGTTAAAAATGATTGTGGGACAGCGGTGATTTTTACTGGGATTACTACAGAGATCATACCATTTCTTCTCTGGGCCTCCCCTAGGTGAAATCTCCACTTGGCCATGCATCCCCCGTGGTGTTTCAAAAACTCCCTTCTCTGGGCATACCAAGCATTAAGTATCGGGGTGGGGGGGGTACAGGACCAGGCAGTATTTCTCTTTATCTGAAGTCAGTTTCTCATCGTTAAGATTGTGTGTTTTGTTCTTTTGTCCTTTCTCTATCCCTACCAACGCAACCTCTGTCATCTCCTAGGACAGTGATTCCCAGAGTAGGGTACACATCTCTCTGGGGGCGCTGAAGATACTTCTAGATACTACACAAAGAATACACAGTGCTTTAAAATAGTGATGTGTTTATTTAAATGCATTAAGAAAACACTTTTTTGTTTTTACAGTAGTGATATAAATCTCCTTTTCAAAATAAATTTATTATGTTAATAAAAGCAATTCTACAAAAGAGGGCAGGAAAAATTACCCACTAAATATTAGAAGAGCAGGTGCCATGAGGATAGGGCAAAATTTGTCAAGGTGATATTGAAAACCCACATTCTAGGAGGCTGTGAGGTTAAAATTAAAATTGGATTCAATGAGATAAGCTATGTAATGAGCTTAACACACTGTGGTGCTAGAAGTCCCTTCTCTTTCCAGATAAGCAGCAGCACCCTCTTTCCAGATAAGCAGCAGTACCGTAATGGGTTTGATCCTCCCCATCAGGGCTTCTCAAACCTTCCTGTGCACAAATGTACCTGACCATCTTGTCAAAATACAGGTTCTCAATTTCTGGGAGCGGCCCCACATGCACAGACCCCTTTTGAACAACACAGCTCTAACTGGCAAAGAGATATAGACTAAAAATACTAATTTTTAGTATTAAAATTTGGTAAACCATTCAAAAACAATATAAAGGTGGGGGAAGAATTTTTCACTAATAATACTGCTTAAAAACAAGGACATGAAGGATACAAAATCAGGAAATGCAAAATATATAAATTGTGGTTTAGAAAGGATTTAATTTATTTGCGAGAGAGCGCCAGCCCGTGGGTGCACATGAGGGGGGGAAGAGGCAGAAGGGGAGGGAGAGGGAGACAATCTCTAGGAGACTCCATGCTGAGCGCAGAACCTAATGTGGGGCTCGACCCCATGACCCTGAGATCGTGACCTGAGCTGAAACCAAGAGTCTGGTGCTTAATCAATGAAGCCACTTAGATGCCCCTATAAAGTATTGTTTTTGAAAAGAGCTTTGAGTTATGTATCAAGAATCAAACAAGGAAAAGACTATTTCTACCTTTCTTTAGAACCAGGTACACATAAGTATACTTACTACAAGGTAAGGAGCCCAAAACATACCGCCATATTAATATTAAATATATTTACATTTAAATATTAAAATAGGTAATAAATAGGCAGGAATCCTCTAACCAAAAAAGAAAAAAATTCTAATACGTACAACAAAGGTTTAAAGAATTCATTAAATACAGGCAGAGAAAGATTTCTCCTAGTTCTAAAGGTTAACTCACTTTATGAGGTTCTCGAAAGGGCAAAAGTTCTGGTACTAGAAACAAAAAGTTAGGAAATGGGAGGCAGCATTAATTGTTTCTACTCACCAAAATGTAGCTTCTCCCTTATTTTCAGCCCCATTCTTCAAAGACCTCCCTATGACCTAGATTTTAATGCCAAGTTATTGGCAGCTAAATAGAAAGCAAAATGAGGACACACTTTTATTGCTGTCATTGCTGGATTTTTCTAACTGTGGGGTGAGTTTAAGGAAAGGAGGAATTTAGAACCTGGGAGATTTTGCAAATTTAATAATATTCTCAGGTTTCTCAAGCCATAAAGAAAAAGAAGGCCACACCTCAAGCCAAGTTTTATAAACATTATGCACATTCCTGCTGACTGCGCTCCCCAGTGGATGCCCCCGTCCCCCGGACCACGCGCAGTGTTTGCAAGGCTACCTGGCTAAAAGTAGGGAGACGCATTTGGATACACAACAGAGTACACAATTAACCATTTCCAGTCTGATCGCCTTGTAAAAGGGTGAAGAAATGTGGTTCCTCACGCCGTCTCACCAGAAAATTCCATAGCAATGTTTATCAGAACCTTCCATAAGATGCGTTTGCTTTAATTATTTGGGCGGAGCACACAAGCTGCTCCGATCAGCCTGCAACAATCAGGTAATCCACAGCGTCAGGACTGACACACGGTTTGTCTGGCTGTGTGCCTTAGGTGAGGACACCCTGGTAAGAGGGGCCTCCTCGCTGTTCCAGACCTTTCCCATCTTCTAGCAAAGCAGCGCAAGCAAGCGCTGTAGTAGCTAGCCCCAAATCCCAATCAAAGGCAAGTGTTGATGAGGCAGCAAGAGCTCCCCGGCCACTGACAGCCATCCAATCCCCTGCCCTGTGCACACCACGTCCCCGGGGAGGCCTTATAACCGAGAACAGAGCAGCCTGAAGACAAGACTCCCACAAGGGTCTCTCCGATCCTCCTGCCCTCACGGGGGGTGGTGATGGCTGTAACTTTTCAAACAGTTCTTTCCTGTTGTAACATACATCCATGTGTTCACCCTCCACACCATGGGTAATTAATTTATTTTGCTGATTGCCTCCTCTTACTAGAACGGGAGATGAGGGTCTGGCATTCATCACAAACACGGGATGAATGAATGAAGTGAATCAATGCACACACTGAGCAGTGTTTTACTACTGTCAAGACTAAGGATAGTGCCGATTCTTTTGATTCTCGAAAACCAGGATGTTAACTGTGACAGGGAAGAAGGCACGGGGTTGGGATGATTTTCCAAAGCTAACACTTTGTAACTTCAGTGAGCGTTTCCATCGTTTCTTGTTTTATTGGGAATAGTTTTGCTGAGTTTTCCACCACAAGGCAGCTGAAGTGGATGGAGTGACTGCACGGAACGGGGGTAAGCAGAGTCTCTATTTCACTGCTCTTTAATAGGAAAAATGAGTGAACGTCCATGACAGGGCAAAGGCAAGTCGAAGGAATCTTCACACCAAGGGCGGGGTTCCTAGTGCAGGAAGGCGTGGTGCGTTTATAAACACACACTCTGGAAACGGCAAATGTCATACCCTTCTGTGCAAACAAAAGTAGAAAGCTCTTTCTACCAGGCTCAGAAAAGTCATGAAAGTTTCTGTGAGAACAGAACAGAGGTACTACTGATACTAAGTACTTCTCCACCTGTAAGGAGTCTGTTAGAGGATAATTTTCATTACGAGAAAGGAAAAGGGGGGGAAAAAAGAAGAATATACTTTTTTCCCCAAAGTAATCTTCCTACAGGAATAAAATAAGAAAGAATACTTTTAATAACTTTCTCTTTCTCACTTCCTGAATTAAATTCTTTAATTTCCAACCTTCTTTGACAATATATTGGTAAAAGCAATTCTTTTACATGTGCGTTTTGTATTCACATGCTGTCTCATATTGCATGTATTATCATCTCCGATTTTACAGAAAGGAAAGAGAGGCTCAGGGAGCTGCTGGTGGTTTGCCAACATCACACTGATAGGCAGTAGCAGAGATCCACAGCACGGGGAGGGGGGCGGTGGTCTACTCTGCTCCACACTCTTGCAAATTTTCAGAGGGCAATCCAGAGCCTTCCTGTTTGCCTCAAAGCACAAGGTTTAGCAGACGAGGGTACCGAAGGCGTACATTTCACTGAGAGAAATGACACTTCCTTATTTTCTCTGAACTACAGCAAAATACCAAATAGGTAATCAACCTTCAGGTCAAGGGTTGAATTAAAAAAAAAAAAAAGAGGAATAAAGGAATAATACATTAGCTTAGCACACGCCACCTGCAGAGGCAGGAAAGATAAAATTTGAAGATTCAAGAGTGGACAAAAGCTTTTTATTTAGTTTTGTTTAAGTGAAATAATCACAACACCCCACACTCCCCAAATGTTTCAGTTAACTGAGGTTTTGCTGAATTAAGGAACAGAAATTTCACTGTAAGGACTGATACTAACTTTTGGTGAAATGATCTAATTAAATTCTCTAGGTGTTAGCTGGAAGTTGAAAACTACAGTGTGAAGGAGAAAAAGACCACTAATTGCAAAAATACTTCTACATATTTTAACTTCATGTATTTATATAAGTTACAGCACTATAGTTACTTCAAATTCATTTTACTTCCTTTTTTTTCAGTCAAGTGCATTTGCTCGCACTTAATTGTATCATACCAACTTAGCAATGAGGATCTTCATTTAAGCTTTAAATTGGCTCTTCAGCCATATTTTCATGCTTGATTAAAAGCACTGGAAGTATACTGAATATTAAAACGCATCAAAGATGGTTCTGCATCATTTATAAAATTAATCATATTCCCCAGTACTAAAAACCTATTCATATTTCAAGGATATAATTAATAGGGAAATTTTATACCTCAATTTTCCTCCAACGCGATCATGCCATAGTTTGGGGTGAGGGGTTGATGAATACGGTGACAGCACCAAATAACATCAGAGTCAATTCAGTTTTTTTGATTAATGAAGTTCTTACTGCTCGGTTATTATCGTATTCATACACTTGGTTATCCAGTTATCACGCGGGAATGTAAATGTTATTTCCCTAAAGCCACTCGGACCTCACTTGTCACTGTTCACAGTGGTAAACACTTCGCTGGCTCAGTGATACCCATGGCAACTCAGCTCCAAGGGCCTCCGAGTGACCCCTGTGTCTTGTATAAACATTTTTGGCAGGAGCCTCAGCGGCCGATGCATAAGGATGATCTAATTTTGCAAGCGTGTCATTACCAACCTTCAGATACACAACTCGGGCCAAGTTTTTCCCCTTGTGACTATTTTCCAAGCCCGTGGAAGAAAAGAGCAAGACAGAGTGGGAGCCTTGCCTTGTTATTTCCTATTGGCCCAACCAGATCGCCGGGAGTCCAAACCACTCCCTGCCTGGAAGTCCTTGGACCCCTCTCCGTCACCACCCCGTCCCATTTCCACAGCAGCAGTGTGGACTTCGCTAAGCCCCTGGCCTCACTCCTAGCCGCCTGTGGCCGAGAAGCATCCCGAGGCGCTGGGCTCACAGAGGGGCTGGCTTCGCACGAAGGTGTTGAAAAAGACAACAAGATTCTCTCCCAGCCACAGACTCTTCGAAGTGGAAAGGAATCCCATCCTCACGGCCATGTTCTCTTTCACCAGCTTGTCCTCAACCATCTCACCCAGGCACAGCTCAGTATCGCCACTGTCATTGGTTTTTAAGCAAATCATTTTATTCTGAATACGTTTTCAGATGCAGGACTGAGGGTTCTGAGGGTTTGTTTTTGTTTTTTTCCAGGTTTCATCTTTTATTTAATCAGCTCCATGAAGGAGACAAAACGGAGTATTTTTTCTTCCAGTATTAAAAAGAAGAAGACATTCACCAACATTTTTAAGAAACTCTTCTGTATGATCGGGGTGGGCATTCTGAGTAAAAAACACCTCACAGCATCCCATTCTTGACGCAGATTTCTTGTAGAAGCACATCTGAAAATTGCTTCCTAACCATGATAAACACTGACTACAGGATTTTTTTTTTTTAAATGCCCCAGGTGCACATTAATTTTTAAGTCCGTGTGGCTAGACTTTTTTTGGCCCAAAGCAAGAATCCTGAGAGCCCAAACAAAAAGCTGGTAACCGAGGAGTTTTCGTAAACCTCCTGCTGTCGTGACTAGATTCACCTGTGACCCAAGTTCTGTGCTGATCACAACTTGGGGGGCATGGGGTACGGGGCTTGAGGAGATGTAGACCCCATTTATTCAAGGACGCACAGTTGCTAAAAGGGTGTTTACCCCAGTTACTGATCGAGGCTTTGAGAAAAGTCTGTTTGCCAAACGCCTGTCAAGTGATGGGTAACATTAAGGCGCAACGCAACACGCAGTCCTGTTACCGGCACTGGGAATAAAGAAGAAGAGGTGCTCAATGCTGGAGAACTTACCACCGACACGGGGTCCATGGCCTCTTGCTTGACAGGGACTGGGTCAAACATGAGCATTCTTTTAGTTCAGCTCTCTAGGGTGCTCTGGTGTTTGGCCTAGAAAACAAAACAAGGGGTCCAAATAAATCCCACGGTTACTTTAAATATAAACTAGTAAAAATAAAACATAATAGTCCTCAACCCCCTTCTCTGCTCCTTCCTCTTCCCTGGCCCCGGAATGGCTGGAAGTTATTTTCCTTACCTATGAAAGATGCCATTTGATAGAATTAAAACCAGATTCCATGGTCGTCAGTCGATGAGAGCCAACTGGCATTTCTAACTCAAAGACATAAACCCTGACATTTCTGGAACAATATGTACAGCCCCTTCTGAGCAGCCAAGCTTGCTTAACATTGCTGTGCGATTCCCCAGAAGTTCACATGATATATGAGTGTGAAACACTTTTCCTTATGTTCATTACAGAAAAAAATCAAGAAATAACAAGACAGGCAAAAAAAAAACTTAGAACCAACCAGCATTCATATCTTTTGTTTTTATCCTTCCAAACTCTCTTTTGAAATGGATTACAGCACACATACTATTTAGTACCCATAATTTCACCTGACGATTGTGGAAACGATTCTTTTTCAGCAAGGATGGTTCCATACCGTCGAATTCAGTGTGCCACTGTGCAAACAGATCGGTTTATTTAAAGTATCCCTTTTGACTGGGCACTGAGGTTGAAAATTTTCACCATTATGGATGGCAGTGAGCATCTATCTTTATACTTGTCTTCCTGCACATCCTTAAATCTTTTTTAGGGTACATCTGTAGGGGAATTCTTGGGTGAGAAGTATTGTACATTTCCCAAAGCAGCTGATGTATCATCCAGCAAAAATGCTCTATAATTTCCACGAATAAAACAGAATCCATTTCTTAACATGTCCACCTGCAATGTGTATTACCACTTTAAAAAAAAAAACAAACTTTAGTTTCAAAATGGCAAACTATTTTTATCCTAAATTGATTTAATTATTAAAGTCCAATTTTTTCCATCTTTATTTACCCTTTGCATGTCTCCTCTAGAGAAATGCCTAAATTAGGGTCTTGGCGGCCCATTGTTTTCTAAGCACTTTTTATATACGAAGACTATTAGTTTGTAATCACTCCAATTCTTCATTAGAAAATAAGCTAATCTTCAGCCTAATGTAAAGGAAGTGTCCATCTTAATCCTGTTTGGCCTTTCTCTTCTCTTCTGCTGCTGTTACGCTCGTGTTACCCTTCCCTTTCCTTCACTGTTGCGGACAGCCTCCAACTGCATTTCATAGGTTTTGGAATCACTGCCCAACTACCACCCAGATCTTCAACAACCTGCTTCAGACACCTACTATCCAAATTTGGCTTAAGGGTTCAGAGCTTTGGTTAAAGGGAAGGTCTTTTCTGGACCACTCTGGTTTCCGTGGGAAAGTGGACACGTTCCAGACCGCATTCTACCAGAAAAGGCCGCAGAAGTCACTGGTTCTAGGTTACCACCTGTGTTTCAGTCTGAAAACCCCCAGCCCCAGCCCCACCTCCACGACCGCAGTCCTGCAGTTCGCTGTATCCACGCTCTGTGGGTTATACTAGGAAATCTTCACGCACGACTATAAAAATAATACTGTGTCGTTCTTGTGCTCCCTTGCTCCATTGAAGAAAGACTGTTCTGGGTCTCATGACAACACGTGAGCATCGTCATTAACTCAACATAAGGCTCTGACTTCGAATTTTATTCTCCCACATCACAGTATGTATTATTATCTGTGAACACGATTTGATGCCAGGCTGCTCAAATCAATGGTGCTAATACCCTCTTATGTATGCCAGCAAAAACAAACCCCAACAGCCAGTGAAAAATGGATGATTTCATAATGAAGAATGAAAACCGCTTTTGTGTCTTCGGATCTATTATTAACCAGTTCCCAGCCTAGCAGCTGCGGAGATGGATACGGTTCTAAGAACTGCTGTCCGGTGCCTCCTAGCAGACTCTAAACAAAAGATGTGAGCTCTCCTGCTTCCATCAATGAGGTCAGGTAATTCAGTAGCCCTGACCCTTGGCTGGCCACCCCTCCCCCAAGCCTTTTAAATTGAATTTAATGGCCACCCCTCCCCCAAGCCTTTTAAATTGAATTTACTCTTAGAGATTCATCCACTCTACTGGAGGGTATCTTGATGAAAATCCTTCTAAATAAAAGCAGTCCTATTCTCAGGTGCATAATGAAACAGCCCTGGCCTGGAGACTGAAGTAGGAGACTACATTCTCGCTATGAAATTTAAAGCAAAGCAAAACTCTTTGCCCTGTAAACAGTTTATATCCACAAATCCGTATACAATTTTTTGGATATACATACCGCATTCACGGCACTAAATCTGTCGGTTCCAACTTCTGGAGCAACGTCAAGTATTTGCCTCTTTGCTAACATACCTTGCCTTAGGGGTCAGTCCCCACCGCCCTTTAAAAAACTCACACCAGGGTAGGCTGGGTGGCTCAGTCTGTTAAGCATCTGCCTTCAGCTCAGGTCATGATCCCAGAGTCCTGGGATCGAGTTTCGCCTCTGGCTCCTTACCCAGCAGGGAGCCTGCTTCTCCCTCTGCCTGCCACTCCCCCAGCTTGTGCCCTCGCTCTCTTACTGACAAATAAATAAGATCTTTAAAAAACCCCAAACACCTCAGACTGAATTGTTTGAAAGTGGCTAGCAGCCTACATCCTGCCCGAGGCCTCAGTCAGGGCCCTGCAACAGCTTCCCAGCATGTGTATGCCTCTCGGGACCCTACACCCTTCGCTACCAGGAAGATCGCGCAGCGGAATCAGGATGGGCTCTGCTTCAAATTCCAGCTCCACCATTGAGCTCATAAAGCCTTAATGACTTTTCCTAATGCCCACAGCAGTGACTACTAAATCCATTTAGAAATGAACGACACGTTAACCTACTACAGCTCTTCTCCTTTTAAGACATTCTTTAAATCACTTGCATTCTTCGATTTTTATGTTTTATCTAAATTTAAGGAAATTAATGCTTCACAAGACTTGAAATCATACGAGAAAAAAGTCAAGTCTAACGTGGAGCATCTGCCCTAATAAAACTTGATTTACTTGTATTAAAAAGCTAATTGTAAAGGTATGTTTATGTGTTCAGAACAGTACCTCAAGGGTAACTCAATCACTGGTGAAGGGATAGGTCTCATTATAGAAGTATTTCAGCCGTGAGTGAAAAAGGACTGAGAGAGTTGGAATACCTCATTTTCAACCTTCTAAACAAGGCATCGCTGGACAATCGAAGACTGCGCAAAAGTCGAGTATCACTAGGAACAGAACCAAACTCACTCACTGTTCATTCGCACATCCAACAGTACTCTGTTCCCGATTTGGTGGCTTCTAAAATGACTGATCATACTTTCAGTGGTTGTCATGGGATATGGAACAAGAGAAGGTGAAGGACATGCAAAGAAAACCGTCCACTCTCAGCTGTAAATAAGGCAGCCCTTCTTGGGAGGGGCTGTGGGGTGGGACGGCTTTACACACATGTGCGCCAATTTTTAAATGTATTAATTCTATAATTAAACCGTTCAATAAAAACAAGGGAGAGAAGCTAAGCTAGAAAGAAACCAAATTTAGGAAGAGAATCGCACACATTAACTCAAATCAGGCGTTTCTTTATTTATTTGCAGAAACAATCTATACTCTGTTACTACTGTGCCTGTGAGACCACTTTGGCTACTGGCGTTGACCTCCTCTTTGGGTTTGGGTCTAGAATGAGAAGAGTGACTGCAATGTCTCCAAGGGGCATTCCATACAACTAAGAAGTAACTTACGTACTGGAAGAATTAGATATCAGTGGCTTTCCTTACGTATGGACCACCCATGCTCTGGGGATATTGCCATCCTTTGAAAAGAAAGCTCAAGAAAATACAAACGCTGTAGGAAATCTATTACACAACACTGACCGCAGTCTTAAATACAACCAGTAGGTGGCGCACTACAACAGGTATTAGAGGCTAAGGACACAGGCAGTAAATTCGACTTTGCCAACCTCAGGGTCTTTAAACCTAGTGGGTTTTAAGCGGGCCCAGGACTTCTGTTAACCATTTTATGTGGGTATCACAGAGATGAGAAGCCCCCAAATGTGATTCTGTTTCTTCCAAACAACTATCTTCCAATCATTAACACATTTACATCTTAGTTGTATTCAACTTGCCAGAATAATTTTCCATAACTGGAACAAATGTCATCTTCTCTGTATTATTTTGCTGGGAAGGGCGATACGACTGAATTTTTCCTCCAAAAGGAAGAAACCTATTTCCCTTCACTCTCTCTACTTACACTTCTGAATTTTCAGAAGTCAAAATACGGTCAGATTTTTTTTTTTTTTTTTGCCAAAATGCAAAAAAGATGTGATTTATGTATTTAAAAGCATTGGTGAATCATTTACATACAGTTTCAGAAGCAATATAGTTCCATCTCACAATCATATCCAGTCCACCGTGAGGCCTACTCAACAGTCGCTTTATGAGGGTACAAATGAGCAGCCGAGCTCAGAAATAAACACAGCCCTTAATGCAAGAGGCCATGATGTCACCAAACCTCCTTTGAAAATAGCTTGTCTTGAAGCGAGAGCAAGTTTTATTATAGAAACAATCTTATAAATGATTGTCCCTTCCTTCGAAGCATGACAGACACATACAAAGAGAGAGAGAGAGGGAATGTGTGGGTCTGAAGCAAAGTTTCTTGTGACACAGCAGGATTTGCTTCTGCTGTTCTCCCTTCTTGGGCACTTTCCATCTCTCTCCCTCTCCTCAGATTCTCAAAGGGTCCTGCATTATCCTCCCCCCACCCAGCCTGACCCTGAGACTCCAAATTACCTGTCACCCTCCCTCGGAGCAACCCTGGTCTCCCAGCTGATGTCAGCAAGGTCTAAGGAGAAGAACAGTATGACCAAAGCAAGACACCATCTGCAAGCCCCCTTAATTTTCCCAAGGGTTTGGATGTTAAAAGAGGAAGTGCCCTGCCTTCCCCCACTTTTTACTCCCCAAAGGAATGGCAGGGGAAGAACAAAAACATATAAAAATAAAAAAAATCGTGTGTGTGTGTGTGTGTGTGTGTGTGTGTGTGTGTGTGTGATTCTTGGGTCAGAAGGACCAAGGCCAGGCAAGCAGGCCACATCCCTGCAGCTAAACTTCCTTGCAGAAGAAACACTTCTTTCTTCACTTCTGTACCCAAACTCTTTTTTAAGGGCTCCCAGTCGTCGAGTATTTCATGGCACTTGGCCTGGCCACAAATCCAGGGGGCCAGGCCACAGATGTGGGAAAAGGCACACTTAGGCTGGGGATTCCTTTCAGAACAGCCAGATGCTGGCCCCCACCTGGAAATGCGCCCCAGTTTTCCCATCACAGGATGACCTACCTTTGTCTCCTAGAGTTGGTGTGAGAGGAAAAAATTCCATGCAGTAGTTCTAAATCTTTGCCCCTCACAAATTAGATTAGCCATTTTGCATCAAAATGTTTTGTAAATGGGAAAGAAGTTAATTATTTAGTTTTAGATTAAATATAATGATCCAGCGAGCAAACAATCCGCCCTCTCTCCTCTCTCTGCTAACAAGCCACCCAATTTTACTTTCTGCCTCCACCCATCTGCTCCACCCTGTGGAGAGTTGCCAAGGCGAGTCCAACTTGTCCAAACAGGACATGGCTTCAGATAAGATTCTGCCCACACCCTGTACTTCGGAAAAGACCAAGTGAAGCAATTGATTTTGCATGTAAATAGGGACAGGTGCAAAGGTAACCAAGAAATCCCTACACAGTTGCAGACCGAGAGGCCGGCTCAGCCCGGGTGGGGGAAGGGAAACCCGAAGCCATACCCTTAGGTAAACCCTCAAGTTCAATGCCACCTGGCTAGTAGCATTCCACACCTTTCTTAAAGAAATTTTTCGCAAATGCAAATCATTTCGCCTCCTAAGGTTACACACTTGTTTTCCTTCTCTGTGCTCTCGGACAACTTGGGTGTTTTAGTTTTAGGGGCCCGCAACCCAAGATCGATACTGTGTAATAATCCTGCTGTGTACATACCCGACAAGGCCGGCCACAGCCCTCACGACTCTCTTCTGTGAAGCGTTACATAATCGAATCCAGAAGGGCTGCGCGAGGCCACACTGCCTCTCACGGGCCTCTGCGCGCGGTGCCCTATCGCTGGAGACCCACCCCGCTCTACCCCAAGGGGCCTCCACCCATGGGGCCCCACCCTGGAGGGAGTGGGAGGCAGGGAGGGACCGACCCACTGGCTCCGGTCAGCAGCCAGTTCCTGGAAATTCCGGCCTGAGCAGGGATGGCTGGAACCTTACAAATAACCAGAGAGAATCGTTAGGGTGGTGGCAGTTCCCTCGGCTCCGAAGGATTCTCCGTGAAAAGTTCGCCTCACAGAGCCACCGAACGTCGGGATCCGAAACCGTGAGCTAATACAGCCCCCTCCCTTCAAAAGTACACAAAAGGGAAGGAGGAAAGCATTCTGAGCCCCTGCTATGTGAGAGAATTAACTCAACACGTCCCCAACCCCAATCCTCCTTCTCCTTGCTCCCGCCTCAAAAAGCCTGCCTGCCTGCCGCCTCCCCATGTGCCTTATTTTCTGGTCATTCACCATGGAAACCCAGAGGTCAGCCTGCAATCTTCCTCACCGACTTTTCTTTCCATTCCTGCTCCTGCCACTGGGGGCCAGGCCCTCAGAAGCCTCCAGACTGTGTGACTGGGTTTTTTTCCTCCACCGGTTTCCCCACCATGTCCCTTGGTGCCTCCAATTCAATCTGACCCCCTTGCCACTGACATTTCTCAAAGCCGTCTTCTCCCCAGTCTTGCTCAAGCTCACAAACCTTCCTCCAAAGGGACCCCAAGGGCTAGCAGAGCGGGTTCAAGCGCCCACGCTCCGCACCCCATTTCTAACGGGCTGCCCCCTGCTCCAGCGCCCTTCACGCTGGCTGCCCTGTTCCCCCAGCCCCCCACCCCTCATGCCTTTGTTCATTTTTGGCCCTGATGCTGGGCAACCAGCGTGGAATGCCCCATCCCCTTCCGGCTTATCTAAATCCTCCTAATTCTTCAAAGACCAGCTCAAGGCCCTCTCCACCCTGTGCAGCCAGCTGATTGCGCCCCAGTTGAGCTGAGGCCGCCCTGTCTTACCTAGATGGGCGGGGCCTTTTAACTGCCTTGTCTCAGACCACCACCTGGATTGGGAGCACCTGAAGGCCAGGAGAGCCTTACATTTCCTTAGGGGAGCAGAGAGGGCCCCCTCCCAACTACCCAAAGGAGGTCAGCCTTGCTCACTAAATGACGTTTTCTGGCAGGCAGAAGGAGGGGCTCGAAGAGCACTCAGCCCATCCTAGGACTTCCACAGTCTCTTCTTTTCCTTTTGCCTTTGAAGACACTTGAAATCTCCCCTAGGTAACAGGGGTGATGGGGCCTAACCTTAAAGGAAATTTGTTAAACCAAACTTCCTTGAAAAAAGTTACTGCTCCTAACCTTAACCTTGCCACTTACGGGTCCTCCAGAGACCTTATTAGTATCATCCTCCAAGAATTTTTTATTAGCTACCCAGAGAGATCTTCGAAACAAATCTAGTGTCAAGGTCTCTCACCCTCTGTTTTAAAACCTAGAATAGGGGAGGGAAAAAAAAAAAGAGCACGAGAAGAGGCAGTTTTCCAGGAGGGGAGAGAGAGCGTGTGTATTTGTAGGTTTTAAGGATACTTCTATTGACCATGGAAAGCAAGGGGCTAGGTGACGTCACAGGTTTCCTGCTAATCATCATCACCACGTTCATGACTGAGGTGCTGTTCTTTACCTGGACTGTGCCACTGAATGCCTATCAGGTGGGTGGGTGCTACTTTCCTATTACTTACGAGAACAATGGAACAGAGAGGTAAAGCAATCTGCCCGAGATCACACAGCTGCTAAGTTGTACAGCGGTGTTTCTGAACCCAAAGCAGTTAGACCTCAAAACTGGTGGACCTGGCACCCTACTCTACTCCCTTTCCAGGCAGAGGACAACATTCCACCACAAATGGCAACCGTGGGCTAGTGCTTCTGCAAACGCATCTGTCCACAGGGGATGTGGAAGGCGGGGACAAAGCATGTACAGTAGCGGCGATTTCACCTCCTTGCAACTGGCCCCTGCCGCCTACCCCGTCTCTGAGCGTGCATGCTTGGACGCAAGATCAAAAGACACACTCTGAAGGCCCCAAATTAGCCTATTATTCTTCCCAGCCAATGCACCTGCAACTGGTCCATAAAACTGCTCAGAAAAAAAACTGGCAGCTGTACCCAAGTAAATACGGAAATCCTCGTAATAACTGTACAAAGGTGGAAGGGTCAGGTCCTCATCCCCATTTTAGAAATGAGGAAATGGAGGAACAGAGGTGAAATGACTTGCCCAAATTCGCAGAGCTGGTTGGAGCCGCAGCCAAGAACAGAAGTGTGTCTGCGGCAGACCCAGGGCTCTTTCTGCTCCGCCTCGGAGTCTGTGCCATGGCCGAGTCATCCCAAACGGGGATCACTCGCGGGGTACAGGGGGGATGGGACGTGTACAGTGCCTGCTGGCCCGTGGTAGGCAGTACCCTGGGGATGTTCCAGAGGGTAATTAAGATTTCAAAATGCCTTTTCAGGTTAGATCACTCGGGACCTACTCCATCCTGTGGCATAACTAATAATAATGACTGCACGTAATTTGAGATTAGCTCTAATGAGTAGGTGCTCAATAAATACTTGCGAGATGAATAAATGAATGGATGTCAAACTACCCTTCTTACACGTGAGGGGATAAAAAGGGCAAGGGCCTCACAATGACAGTGCAGGTGTCACACAAGGAAACCTTGCCTACGGCCCGTGAAGCTAGCCTGAAAATCATCTTCTAAAACCTAAAACGCAAAGTACACGTGAACCACTTTGAGAGGCTGGGGAGAGAAAAACTCCCTTGTTTGGAGAACAGAGCGGAACAGGAACTTGAACTTGCTAAGGAGAGTAGTTTTGGGGTGCAAAGCTTTGGAAGGCATCAGGGTATAAAAGTGCAAGAACAGATAAAGGAGTGGATTTCAGTGATTAGACTCAAGCACACTAGTTAGTAGACAGAAGGTGTATAGGCCAGAGGAGAAAAAACCCACAGTTCATTCACAGGTCGCTCTCCAGGGTAGAATGCGCTGACCTCAATGTCCACTTGGTCTCTTATGTCTAGATTTGGCGATACTCCACTGATCCGGATTGAGACAAGCCCCAGGCCATCCCTGGAGATCCCCAGGCCTGCCAGAGACTGGCAACCTCCTTAAGCATGTCCCAGGCTAAGCTGGGCTCTCTTCAGTGTCCTCTGGTCAGGGGGTTGCCCCGGGAAGCACCCCCTTTCTAAAAGTCAGGGCAGGGGCTAGACCCAGGTTAGTTCAGAACACATGGGATGAAGGGCCACTTCACTTGCTATATTTGGTCTCCAGCTCCCCTTAATAATTGGATGGAGGAAATGATAATGTATTCAGCCTGCCAACACAATGGAGTGAGTTTCAAAAAGCTCCAGGAACCTGTTTTGCTAGAAAATGAACTTGACTACTAAAAACCCTGACAAGGGATACAAAATATGCTGATTTTAATTTTTTTTTTTTAATGTTTCATTGAACTATGGTGGCATCCCAGAAAAAGCACAGATCCAATTAAAAGGATATTTTTGCTTTGGGAGAAAACAGTCCTAGTTCTGGTGCAGAACTGTGTCTACAGCACTGTGTCTCTTTTTCATCACTACCAAATTTCAAGGAAGGAGAGTTGGGGGGGGGGGGAGAGGCAGGGCCACCTCCTTTAGACAATGATCTCCCTTATCAGGGCAGACTGCTGTCTGGTTTCCTGTCTCAAGCTCTGGCATTACTGCTTCAGATGAGAACTGGGGTCTAAGAAAGGGACAGATCAGGCTTGAAAATGAGAATACTAAAAACCACCACAATCCTCTCGCAACTCACTCCAAGATGAATTTTGACTAGAACATTACACGTTAGCACACCAGGCATCAATTGCTTTATGAATCTAGGGATTTTTTTTTTTTTTTTAAAGCTCGAACCAATGAATACGAAGCATTTCAGAAAGAAACCAAATTTCCAGAATAACTTAATTCCTAGTCTTTCAAGGATGAGGTTGCTTATATTTATTTATTTATTTATTTCTTAAACACAACTGGTATGGAAAAACAGACTAAGAAATACCACCTAAGAAAGCTGTTCATTTTAGCAAAAATGCTGACTTGGAAATATTCAGACAAGTATGTAAACGGGGGTGGGTAGAAATAAAATGGGATTAAATTAGGAGTAATGATTTCCATGGTCAAGAGATGAAACTATTATTCCCATCTTCTTTTCCTTTTGTAATTTTAGTATCAGACTCGTGTAATTTTTCCAAATTGTTCAGCTGAGCTTTCAAAGGTTTGAAAATTTTTTTCTGATAAAATACATTAGACCCTACTCATGTCTATTAGCCAACCACCTCCCTCTCCCCCCAAATGGGGAGGAAAGAATAACTTGGAGAAAGTTAAACAAAGGTTCTGTCTACAAAATCTAGTTGGATTGTTAACAGCTTTGGAACTAAAACTGAAGAAGCTGCTTCTATTTGGGTTACTTACGAATTTTAGTGTAAAGGTCCCTTGTGCTATAAGTCAGCTAAGTATTTCAAGTTTGCTTCTCCCAAAGGAGAAAGAACAAATCTTATTGAAAGCTTCCAAAATGCCCATTTTTTTCAAGGAAGGTTATCAGTAACCTTCTATTTGATTCCAGTAGTTTTCTTAATATCATACTATATATTTCCCCTTTATCCATTAAAAAAAAAAGTGGTGGAATGTGAAGTTAAAAACCAAAGTACTATTATCATCAATTTTGGGGAGGATAGGGTCTGATTTGCGGCCTTGGCAACTCTGAATTAATTCCATTAGAGAACACTGTAGATAATTCCTTTGGATTTTAAAGAAAATCCAAAAATAAGTTTAAAAAGAAACTTGCCAGGAGTCTTCTTATCCAATTTCTTTAAGACTTAGTTTCTGAAGAACCAAGAGAAAAAGTTAGTAGGTTTTAAGTAGTTAACCTAGAAATGTGTTAGCCCAGAACTGACAGAATATACGGGGGAAAAAAAAAAAGACGGTGGATTATGAAAAAGTTGGTGTTGTAAGACAATAAAAACAAGAGAAGTCTCCTTCAGTTTTCAAAATATAAGATTAACATTTTCCAGACTGTCATGAAAATGAATTTCTTATTTCCAGTTCTCCTTTTCTTGGAGCTTTTTATTCTTAAAACAGGTCGGAATATGATGTAGAAAATACATCTTGGTCCTTAGGAAAATTATCCTAGCACTTCCATCTTTTGTCTTTGAAAGAGATGACCCTGGGGTTGATTTCCTCAATATTCTTATGTTTGGCTTCAATACTTTTCCTAAAGATTTCTTCCTGAAAACCTAAGCGAGCTTTTCCAATCAGCCCAGGGCGCCAGAACTGGCTTAAACTCTCTATCCAGTGGGACCTCCTGTCTGGAGCTCCAGTGCTCCTTGGGAACAAGGGTGGGCCACAGCCTGCAGATAATAAGGTCTTCTAAACTGTAAGGTGCAATCCCCCCTCCAAAACTGACAGCTTCAGGGCACAACGCCTATCACTAAACAAACACCCTGCCCACCTCAAAACAAGAACGGAGAACAAACACACACAACCTCCTTTAGACTTCTAGCCAACCTGCACACGCGTTTCTCAAAGTCGCACTTTGGCAATGGTGAATTTAAAAAGGTACGAGTATTTATTCACTCACAGAAACACAGTGGAGCAAAGGGTATATGTAAAAAGGTTAACTGACTCCTCATTATGACATAACACAGGCCTCTTAGGCAATCGCAAGTGTGTGGAGACATGATAACTCCCTGGGTGGGGATCGGGAGTTTAGGGGCAGGGACCAAGGCCTGGTCTGGGCTACTGATCTACCAGAAAACAGCCTGAAACAGGAAAGAGCACACATATGCCACTTGGAATGTATGACGCAAACCCCAGCCTTGAAACAAAGAACAGGAAACAGCTCTGCTGGCCGTGCTGGAGAGCGAGCACAGAGAAACATTTAGCCGGCCCTCCCTGACCCTATATTCATGAGCAGCTGGAGTTTTTTAAGACAACAACAGGGGGGTGGAGGTGTTTGTTCTATGGGTGTGAATAACAACACCAGCTCTATACAGGGGACCTGCCCTATTTACAAACAAGAGCTTCTACATACAGTCAACATCGTAAGTGAACATGTGATTTTATCATATGCAGGCAGCAGAGACCTTCCTAATTAACACCAGCCTCCTTTCCAATTTCTTTTGTCTCTTTCTCCCCCATCCCAACGGCTGGTCTCCAGCCAGCACCAAATTCGGGGTTCGGGTAATGATTATCGTTCAGCCTAAGCACCATGAGGAAGATGCAAAGAGAGCACTGGTAAGAATTCAGAGGACAACTGGCTTATCCCACGTAACTGAAAACTGGGCCAGTTCTAAGTGTCCCTTCGCTCTACAGAACTACATTCCTAGCCACAGAGTGTGGCCTACCTAGAGCCACCCCCGAATTTCACCATCTTTTTCAACCGCAGAGTTAGAAACCTACCCGCACACAGCTGCACATCTGTTCTCCATGTACACACATCTAAAGAAATTCACCTTTTGAGAATGTGATTGTGCTCCTGACATTTCATCTAACCCCAAAGTGTTATACAATCTGTAGAACAGAGTATCAATTTTTATAAGTTATCCGAAAACGTCTATTTTCCCTTAGGTGTATTTAAGGTAGTAAAATCCATTCACAGTCTTTCCCCTAGTATGTCTCTTTATTTTGTTAGCCAGGACTGTTCAACTCAGGTTTCCATGATCAGAGATTTAACAATCTGTGTGTAGACAAAACTACAGGTAAAAAAAAAAAAAAAGAAAGAAAGAAAAGAAAAAGAAAAAGAAAAAAAAAAGGCATCACTGTGCCCATAGCAACCAGAAGATTGGGTTTTAATTTAGAAATTTTGCAGTGAAAAAACAATAGCATGTTTTATATCAAAGATTTTGTGGTCTTAGCAGCTACTCTTCTTTGTTATTCTCACACTAAAATTTTTATACTTGCATTCTCCTTCATGAAAGCCAAATGTTCCTAAAAGTGTTTCTTTACTGAACTCAGAGTACATTATGCTTTTTTCTTCTAATACTGCGCCTGCAAACCCCACTGACTGTAGGACTGGAGATAGTTTCTCTAGAGAGTTAAAACTCATCAAACATCTCATTTCAGGTTTTGGTTAACAGGCTAAGGTCAACATACTCCATGCTTTGAGCCAGAAGAAACTCATTTGTCCATTCTTTCTTTAAAAAGCACTAACTCACAAAATTTTGGAGATGTTAATGTTATCAGATTGTTTTTTCCCCTAAAAGCAAGTCTTTCCTCCGGTTAGGCAGATTATCATCCAGATGGATTTCTTATAAAAATGCTGCTCAAATTTATACAGAGAACACTAAAAAAAAAAAAAAAAAAAAAAAAAAAAAAAAAAAAAGTACAACATTGCTCAGTGGAAAAACCTATAATGAACAACTGCCCTATTCTCCTACTCGATATTCCTAATAATTATATACTAAATGTAATTGAAGTCAGAATACCACTACATATTTCTCCCCAAACACCAGAGTCTTGTGAGAATATAACCAATATATTTAAAGTATCTTGGGTGATATTAGTGGAAAAATACATTCTGAGCTAGTAAAAATTCAGTGTAAAATGTTTATTTTAGTGCAATACAAGAAGGTGAGCAATTTCCAATTTCCGTTTAACCTGACTTATTAAAAATAAGTCCAGTTCACAGGTTCTCCATCTATTATTATTGCATATTGCTGTAAAACGTAAAGCAGAAGATTCTCCCTGATATCTGCCAAAGAAGTGGATATAACAATTCCAAGTATTATTTGCCATCTCCAAGAAAGCCACTCTGAAATGTTAGGTAAGTCCCAAGGGTCCAGGTCCAGGGATCAGTCCCTCAGTCCCCACACGGCTCGAGTCCCTAACGCTGCAGGCAGTTGCCTAAGGCGCTCTCCGCCTCCAGCCTCGCTGCAATCCTTGCTCCAGGCACTGCGGCAGGTTCTCTCTGTGCCCCCGAGGAGGACTCTCCAAACCCGGCCAGCTCTTTTCTCCTGCCCCCGAGGATCCAGATGCCCTGGCAGCTCCTGGGCTCCAGGACCGAGAATGGGATGCTGCCTTCAGTCCCAACGGCCCCAAGTTTCTTCCCAGAAGGCCCGGGAGGCTGCTCCAAGTTTGCTCCGGCGGGCGAGCGGTCGCGCGCCCCGTCCGAAGAGGGGGGCGGCGGGGAGGGGAGGGCGCGGGAGTGGGGGGTGGGGGACCCGGAGGGGGAGGAGCAGGAGTGCGCGGCCTCCTCGCTACCTTTCTCCAAACAACGTTGCCACACGCGGAGAGCACTGAGATTTCTGGGGCTTTGGAGGGAATCGCGAGCGAGCGGGCGGGCGGCAGCCGGGGGACCACACAGGTGAGCCCCCGCCCGCGCCCTCGCCGGGGCCGCGGCGGGCGCCGCCGGTCTCGGTCCCCCACACCGCGGGACCCGCACGGTGGCTCCCCCGAATCCCACACTTTCAACCGCTGAACCCGGGGTTCCCCCCTCCCCCTCGCCTCCCCTTCCGCCCCCACCCCCCGCTTCGAGGAGCTGTTGCACTTTCCCAAGCCCACAGGCGCCCCCACCCTCGCGAGGCACCCCCAGCCCATTCACTGCGCGCCCCCCAGGGGAAAAAAATGAGACCGGACGAGCCAGAAAGGGCGACAGCAGGAGTCGGGGCGAGGGAAGGTGAGGGAGAGGGGACTTACTTTTCGAGGCGCGGTGCTGAGCGCTGCAGACGAGAAATAAAGGCCCGGATCCGAGCCGCCTTGAACCCCGCGAATGCAGTAATGTCAGCGCGCCAGCCCGGGCGGCGGTGGCGGCCGCAGGGCACGGGGACAGGAACGGGGACGGGCGCGCGTGCGGCGGGCGCTCGCGCTGCGCTCCGGCTCGGGCCCCGGCTCCGCGCGGCTCCGCTCCTGGCTCCCCTCTGGCTCCTGGCACCAACTCCGGGCAGTCACATGACGCCGGCGCCGCTCGCTCTGCGAGCCTCCCGGGGCTGGCGGGGTAAGTAGAGGCTGGGACCCGGGGTGGGAGGGTCAGGGAGGGGAGAGGGAGCCGCCGCGGCCGCCCGGGCTGGGCGGGTCCCCACCCACTTGGGTGGAGGCAGCCGCCGGAGGGGTCGGCAGAGTCACTCGCGCAAACACGCACCCCGCCCTGCGCCCTTCCCCCGCCACCCCCGCCTCCCGCGCCGCCTCCGCCCCGCCCCGCCCAGTCACCCGGGGACGGCCTGACAGACACTCATTATTCCCCGGAGCCGGGCGCCGCCCCGCCGGCCCAACCTGTCCGGCGAGGCGCGGCGCGGCCGAGGGGCTGGGCGTGCGCGGCGCGGCCCCCGCCCCGGAGCCTCCGCCCTCCGCCCCCCGCCCCCCGCCCCCAGCCTGGCCCGGCCGGGCCGAGCTTGGCCCCGCGTCCCCGCCCCGAAGTCTCCGCCCGCGCCCCCTCCCTGCGCCCTCGGCCCCCAGTCCCCCGTCCCCCGCCCGCTCGGGACCCGCCGCCGCGCCACCGCCCCAGCCCGGGGGGAAGGAAGGGCGGCGCTGCCCGCTCCGGGCGTCACAGGGCTGCAGCCCGCTGCGCCGCTTCCAAAACACACAGCCCGGCGCGCGGGCCAGCCGAGGCGGGGGACCCGGGCGGCCGGGCCATCAATCAGCCGGCTCCGGCGGGAAGGGCGGCCCCGGGCGCGGCGGGAAGGGCTGGGCCCCGCGGCCAGCGCGGCCCCTCCTGGGCCGAGTGCGTGCAACTCTCTTAAAGAAAAAGCAGAAAAAGGCACCAGTGGTGAAGGAGCGGGAGGACCGGGGCGGATTCGGGGCAGAAGAACGGCGGGAAAGGGGAGGGCAGTGGGGGTGACTTAAACCTTAAAATGGTCCCGAGTTTCCAAGGTCATTCCACACACTGTTAGAGCGCTCTTTCTTTGTGTCCGGGGCGCCGGGTCCCCTCGTCGCCCGCCCCGCGGAGGGGCGGCTCCCCGCCCCCCAGGCCTTCTTTGAAGGTCCACAGACCCCCGGAGGCAAACTTCCCACGGGCCGGGCCTGCCACTGGAGCGAAAAGGCAACCGGTAGCAGCGGCATTTGCTCAGCCGGGCCTGCCTGAAAACTTGGCAAACTTCGGTCGGGTACCTCCTGCCCGGAGGGAGAACTCCGGGCCAGCAGAGGGCTCGGCCCGGCGACCTTTCATTTTTTGTCGCTTCCCTGGGACCGAGCTCGAGCGTGCTTGCTTGAAACGCGCTTGCTGTCCCCACCAGGCCCCTGGGAGGACTTGGTATAGCCTAGCCCCCGACTTTAATGCTTTTTGAATTTCTTTTAAACAGTATTAATGTAATAAAGAATGCAATAAAAAGAACAAAGGACAAATTGGTTCAATTGTTTTAGTCCTGTGTAATGTTTAAAAACGCCCTGCTTCAGTGTATGGCTTGTTATTGCTTCAAGATGTTTTAAAGGCCGTTTAAGTTCACCATTCTCGCTTTGATGCTCCATCCAGGCATGGTACTACTTAAAACGTAGAGATATATACCGAGCCCCATCATGCAGCTACGCAGTATTATAAAATTAGTACCGGGTAACCTCAAGTAGTGAAATTGCATGTAATAAAAAGATGCACATAACCTAAAAGACCATGTGGCGAACACCCAGAACTGGTTCCTGAGCCATCGTGCTGTCCCATAAGATTAATCTTCAAATGTAAAAGGGATGAGGTGTTTCTTTTAAGGAGTAAAGGACAGATGCAGGAAAATAAGTTGGATTCGTGTCATTACTAATTGCAATTCATTGATCACTGACATCAAATGTCTGATTGGATGGCTTGGATTTGTATTAGCTGAAAGACCGTATTAGTGATGACTGGTGAAATCGTTTCGCATTTCTCTGGCTCTGTAGTGGGAGCTCCAAAACTATAGGCTTTGCTCTGAGGGCACTAGAGGTGAAAACCTAAAGCATATAAACCATGTTCTTTACATTGTTCATGTGGGTGTGGACCCAAAAGAGAAACGTGAAATAGGTCTGAGAAAAGTGTGATCCAAGATAAGTAGGGAGTGGCTTGGATATGGGAGGTGGGGGAAGGAGGAGAAAAGTTATAAAAAAAGTTTAATGAACACACTGTGTTCAGTGCCTGGTGGGAGACAGCTGAAACACAACTTATGCAAAAATGAAGGATCCACTGAAGGAGTCCACCATCTGTCCAGGTACCCGAACCAGAAATACCTGAAGTCATCCTTGGACACCTCCTTCCCCTAGCTGGTCAGAGCCCTGTCATTCACTGAATCTTGGACCTCCTCAGTTCCTACCCACTCCTTGACCATTCTCCTGATCCAGCCCATTGGCACAGTGTCTTGTTGGTCATCCTGTTTGTAGCGGGGGCTGAAGTGTGGGAAAGGGATTGGAGCAAAGGAATAATAAGAATACTTTTTCTAAAATACAAACCTAAATGTGTCAATGTTTTCATTACATTCCCACCAGATAAGGTCCAAGAGTTTAGTACCTGTGATGACCTGGCCTCCAACTATCTTTATAGACTCATCTCTTCCTGTTATTCCCTACCCTACTCTTCCCTCCTAAAACACTCAACTTCTTTCCCTCCAACTCACTCTCCCCCACCTCTGGCCCTTCGCACATGCTAATTTTTCTAGGTGCACTAGACTCCTTGCCTTCTCCCCCAACTCCTGACCTCCACTCTCATTTCTGTACATTCTCTCCATCCTTTCATTATTGACTTAAATGACATTGTCCACAAAACGTATCTTGTCTTATCACCATCCCTTGCCCCACCTTTGGATGAGTGGAAGCACTCCTTCTTGGTGCTCTGATAGCACCCATGATTCACCTCTTGTAACTCTTCCTTATAATTGGTTATTTAACTCTCTTTCCATGGCATTGAAATAGAAACTCTGTGAGGGCACGGACATTGTCTTTTTAGCAAAATTGTATCCTCGTGGCCCAGATGTTCAATGAATATTTGTAAAATGAATAAATGTCAGCTATGAATTGGGAAGAAGTCATTCAGAGCTAAAGCGATGAGGGAATTGGCGAGCTTCAAGGTGGCAGTGGCCGTGAACAGTACGTACCTTTGAGATAGTGAAAAGGAGGAAGGAGGGAGTTCTCTCTCTCCAAATGTCTTTGAGCAGTAGAGTGAGATGGTCAAAGTGGTGCCTAGGTCTTCTTTTTATCCTTAACATTAGTGCAGTACCCACACATGTTCAGTTGTTCAAGACATCCCACATACACGAAATATTTCAAGCTTGGTTCTTGTGGTAGTGCTTCATTCTTGTTCTTTGAGGACAGTAGGCTGGTCTGGTTCAGGTTGGGGGCAGCACGTACTAGGGGAAGGATTCCCCTCCCTGGCCCAAGCCTTGCTGCTCCCAACCAGTCATGGCAGTCCCGGTCTCTTTTGCCAGTGACTGGCTAGAGAGTAGTTATATGACCCAGTTCTGGCCAATAGGACATGAAGGGAAGGGTGCTGGGGCTGGTTTTTCATCCTGATTAAAGGAAACTCTTGCAAGGGTAAACCCCCAGACCTGCTATGGAAGTTATGTGAGGATGTGATTCTTGAAGCTGTGGCAGCCATCTTGTAATCATGAGAAGAAGGCAAGGTTTCAGATTTCCATACAGATAGCTCTTTTTTCATCATTAGTCTTCAGCTCAAATATGACATCTTCAGAGGTGACTTGCTAGACCACACAATCTAAAATATCCCTCCATTCCCCAGTCTCTGTCTAGTTGTTCTTGTTAAGTTCTTAAGATCGTTTTTCCCTACTAAGACCTGGGCTCTGTGAGAGCGGGGACATTCTCTTCTTTATTCCTATTTCCCAAGCTCCTACAACAGGGTCTGGTAGATAGAAGGTGTTCCAAAAGTAATTGTTGGTTAATGGCTGACAACTAAATAGTAAGAGTGTGCTGAAACTGACTCAGAGCTGCGCTGACACAAGCCACCACACACCTCCGTTTTCTCCTCCGTGCCTTGTATCACAGATAGCTCCATTTCAGGAGGTCTCTTTCCGCTATGCAAAGACATATTCTTGAAATTCCTTCTTCTTCTCCCACTCTCTCAGAGCTTTTCCATTCCTTTCCACTGGAAAGTTTCTCCTTCTCATTTGATGATGCCTAACGTTATGAAGGCAGAGAAGTGTCATGTGCTTAAGAAATTATGAGCAACACAGATAACATCTACCTTAAAGGATAACAAAGCCATATGGTTTTTTCTTTTTTCTTCCTGCTAGCTTTATTGAGATATTATTGGCCTGTAACATATGTAAGCTGAATGTGTACAACACGATGGTTAGAGACCCCTATATATTACAAATGATTGCCACTACGAGGTTAGTTAACATTTCCATCCCTTCACATAATTAGTATTTTGTGTGTGTGTATGTATGGGTGTGTGGTGATAACATATAAAACTACCTTCTTAACAACTCTCAAGTGTATAATACAATGTTGTTAATTATATTCACCACGCTGTACATTAGATCCCTAGACCTTACTCATTTTGTAGCTGGAAGTTTGTGCCCTTTGACTGACATCTCCCTATTTCCCCCCTAGCCCCTGGAAACACCATTCTACCGCCTGTTTCTATGAGTTTTGGCTTTCGTAGATTCCACGTATAAGTGAGATCATACAGTATTTGTCTCTCTCTGTCTGACTTATTTCACTTAGCATGATGCCCTCAAGGTCCATCTATATTGTTGCAAAAGGTAGGATTTCCTTCTTTTTAATGTGTGTGTGTGTCTGTGTGTGTGTGTGTGTGTGTGTGTGTGTGTGTGGAGAGAGAGAGAGAGAGAGAGGGAGGGAGGGAGAGGCACATTTTCTTTATCCATTCGTCCATCAGTGGACACTTTGGTTGTTTCACTATATTGGCTATTGTAAATTATGCCGCAATGAACATGGGAATGCAGTTATCTCTTTGAGATAGTGATTTCATTTCCTTCGGACATATACCTAGAAGTGGGATTGCTGGATCATATGGTAGTCCTACTGTAAACTTTCTGAGGAACTGCCATACTGTTTTCCATAGTGGTTATACCAATTCACATTCCCATCAACAGTGTAGAGGGTTTCCTTTTCTTCATACCCTCACCAATACTTGTCTCTCGTCTTTTTTGTAATAGCCATTCTAACAGGTGTGGGGTGATACCTTATTGTGGTTTTGATTTGCATTTCCCTGATGATGAGTGCTGTTGAACACCTTTTCACGTACCTCTTGGCCATTTGGATGTCTTCTTTGGAAAAATGTTTATTCAAGTCAAGTCCTTTGCCCACTTTTTAATCAGATGGTTTGTTTGTTTGTTTTGGTATTGAGTTATATGAGTTCCTAATACATTTTGGATATTAACCCCTCATTAGTAGATAGTTTGCAAATATTTTCTCCCATTGTGTAGATTGCCTTTTCACTTTGCTAATTGTTTCTTTTGCTGTGCAGAAGCTTTCTAGTTTGATGTAGTCTCATTTATTGATTTTTGCTTTTGTTGCTTGTCATATCCAAAAAACTGTTGCCAAGACCAAGGTCAAGGAGCTTTTCTTCCATGTTTTCTTCTAGTCATTTAACAGTTTCTGGTCTTACATTTAAGTTTTTAATCCATTTTAAGTTAATATTTGCAAGTGGTGTTAAGATATGGGGTCGAATTTCATTTTTTGCATGTGAATATCCAGTTTTCCTAATATTGTTTTTAGTAAAGAGTCTATCCTTTTTCCCCACTGAGAATTCTTGGCTCCTTTGTCAAATATTAGTTGACTGTATATGTTTGGGTTTATTTCTGGGCTTTCAGTTCTGTTCTATTGCTCTATGTGTCTGTTTTTATGCCAGAACCATACTACTTTGATTGCCATAACTTTGTAATATAGTTTGAAATCAGGAATTCTGAAGCCTCCAACTTTGTTCTTTCTCAGAATTGCAAAGCCATTTGTTTTGAAATAAAATTAGAAATGCTAGACTAAGGGTCATGGATCCCAAAAGCATTACAAAGGGCCCAGAGATTCTCTTTGGTTTCTCTACAGATTCCACCAATATTATCCATTGATCCATCAATCCATTCATTCATTCAGTTTAGGTTTGCCAGAAAGTCTTGAGGTAGAGTTAGGTGACCAAGAGTTATAATAAATATGAAACTGGATGTATGATATCCCCCCTTCCCCAACTCCTGACCCCTCCGGGATATCTCAACATTTCTAGGACAGATGGGCAATTAGAACTGTCCTGGATTATTGTTGGCAAGACAATGCAATTGAAGGACAGTGGTATAAAATAGTTGAAATGTTGGATCTTGGAATCTAAACTGAAGAGCTAAAACAGAAGGGGACTCTGGAGAGAGAGCCAAAGGATCAGTGAACTGGACGTTTCAAATACATTGAAGAGACGGCATATTGGGAATAATGTAGTGAATGACCTGAAAGGTTAGGAGGTGAGCAGTTGGAGAGTGGGGACATGTGGCCTTAACATTTGAAGGTGACACAGTACCAGAGATGACAAGGCTCAGCGTGTACCCGTGGGCGTGGGAGACTAGAGGGAGTGGTGAGACCAAGAGAAAGAATGACTGGGGTACGGGGCAGGTTCATGGAGCCTAAAATTACTCAGAATTGTGGCCAGACTTGGGGTCAAGAGCAAGACCGAGGCCCTGAGGCCACATCATCGGTCCGTGAGAAAAAGACTTCAGGGAACTGGTGAACAACAGCCACCAGGAGAGAATGCTTAGACATAGAAAGGGTTAGACCCTTTTCTATGATTAAATTTGCTTTCCTTGCATCATGATTATTTGAGTTAAAAATAATCATTCATATGTGGTTGTTTATTGGTTATTTTACTAATAAAGTATGTCAATAGGTTTATTTTCTGCTTTTTATTGCAAATGTAGTATTTCTGCTTCATTAAGAGTTCGAATCCCCCTTTGGAGGGGGGAGAACTTGTCAGGGATCTTAAATATTATTTATCGTATCATTTCAAAGGGAATATATTATTATATTATTTCAAAGGGAAATGAATTGTAATTTCCAAATCAATGACCTAAGCATATAAAGATGTAGAATGTAACTTATTTCTAATTTGGGGACTACCTAGATTTCTCCTGTGCTGGGAGGCAGAGTGAGTAAAGAACGGGGGACCCACAACAAAGGATAAACTACTTGCCATTTTTCAGCTGGTTTGGGAATGAGCCTGACTCTTTATGTTTCCAGCCCTCCCTTCTCCATGGAAAGACTACGGGCACTAAGTCCGGGACTTACGTTAGTTGAGGAAGTTCTGACTGAACGTTTACCATAGGTCTGCGGTGGGTGCAGGAGTAACTAAGCGAGCAAAGAGAGGGCGTGGGAATCATGTTCTAGGGGAGTGGCCTTGCCACCTTCCTTTTTCTGCTCATTCCAAGTGTGCTGCATGCCTATACCCCAAACTCCGAAGACGCAAGCGTTTCCCTCTGTGTCAAAGCGCGCAGATTTCCCTGTACTTGCCCGGAAAGAGGCCACACTTACCAAATGCTTTAGAAGTTGTGCTGATATGTTCTGGGAAACAGCAGATGGCAGGATCATATATGAACGGTAGACGTTTCTTTATCACCCTTGTAATTCAGAAAGAATTGCTACCTGAAGACAATATTAAAATCATAATAATGGTCGTATCTAAGTGATACGAGTAAGGTGACATTTTTTTTCTTTGCCTTTAAATACTTCTCTGTTGTTTTCTTTAATGAGCATATACTACTTTTGTGATTAAAAAAAAAAAAGGTGTGCTTTTAAAAATAGCCGAGAAAGAAATGTGCACGTTGTGTACGATTAAATGTGGGCCCTGGAGCACAGTTTTGCGGGAGGGGTCCCTGAAAGCGCGCTGGGCCCAGAGGTGTGGTTGTGTGCTTGTGCATTTTGAAGCAGGGCGGGGTGAGAAGGGAAGGGCTCTCGGAGGGGAGGGCTGCGGGAGGCGGTGAACATCTCCTCTTATTGACTCTTACCTTTTCCACGGCAACTTCGATAGCTGGACCTGTGCAGTTTCTTGGAACTGGAATTCTTCCGCAAGATAATACGGATTTACTTTAAAAACCACTCCGAAGAGTCAACGTTAAAAACAAAAACAAAAATAGAAAGCCCTACACATTGGACTGAGTAGAGCCCAAGTTCCTATTTCTCAAAAGATAGAAACATACTTCCTGGAGCACAAGGTGCCCTCGCGCTCTCCCCGTGGTCTCTCGCCAGGATCTGTTGATCCGGCGGGAAACTTCTAGAGTGTCAGCACTTTCGTGGGGTGTGAATATGTGCGAGGCTACACCTTCAGCTTCCCAAAGCACCATTAATCCGGGGCGGGGGGGGGGGGGGGGGGGGGGGGGGAGGGGGGGGGATGGCGTCGCCTCAGCTACTGGGGTTCTAGCTTCTTTCGGATTTCTTTCTAAGCTACATTTGTTTGTTATTGTTCTTAAAGTTTTCTGGGTAACTATAAGCAACAGACCTTGTAAGTTCCTCTTGAGATTGCCCACTACTCCCCACCCTTATTTCTCACCTCCCAGCATCCTGTTTGTCTCCCTGACTCTGTCCCCCGCCCCATCCCCACCCCCTCTCAGCTTTTAGCCATGTTTTTCTTCCCTCAGTTAATTTTAAATTTCTATTTTTATCAGTGTTCTCAATACCAAAGGAGGCCTGCCATAGATTCATTTTTTGTTCATTGATTTATGATTTCTTCTCCTGTGAATAGCTTTAAAATGTGTGTCATGTACTTTCCAATGTGTGTCTCCCCCACCTTGTCTTGAAGACACTGTATTTCCAGAAAATTTGGAAGAGTAGAGAAGATAAAAGAAAATATGGGAAACTTTGAATGTATGTACAGGACCTTTTTTGGTGAGTTTTGCCTATTTAAAATTACTCTGTTATGGTAAGAACAAAAAAAATCTATACGGTATACTATGTTTATACTCACATCAGTATAATCTTTAGCTTATTAAATGTTAAAGAACATTTCGGCCTCTCCATAATTTTATATGAACTATTTAGACTTACATTTCTATTTTGCTCAGTATTGTTGCAAATGGCTCTGTTAGCTATTACACGCTATGGACTGGAGCATCTCTTGAGTCTTGCAGGTTTAGAGAAACACTAAAAAAAATTTTTTTTTTAGAATACCACCCATGAAAAAGTCATCAGTACCACTGAATATATGATTCTGCCTAATAGTCTTCAACAGGAGAGAAAATTCATTTTCTTAAAAAAGGAGGAAAACGCTTTCAAACTCATTGAATACAACTTTTGCTACACAGTAATTTATCTAATCAGTTTCCTTTTCTGTACTGAAGATAAGAAAAATAGAGACTCAAAAGAAGCGGTGACTGACCATGATGTATTTCTAAACTCCTTTCTCTGAATACTTCATAGATGTTTGGAAAGTGAAGATTCCCCCCAGATTCACACAAATTTCTCTCCTTCCCATGATTGTTTGTTTGGCAAATTTCTCAAATACAATTCACTTTCTTTCACATAGTGCTGGGAAGACAAAGGCATCTTAAAGAAGATCCCAAGAAGATTCAGGACACGGGAAAAGTCTCCATGAGGATTTATTACCATGTCCCAGGAGAGATGATTCTGGTAGAATCTTAGTTTGCTTCCCTGTCCCCCTCCCCCAATATCTCAAGGTGGTCCCTGTTCTGTTACCTTTGAAAGTACTTTGCCAAAAGTCTAGTCCTCAGGACTTTGTGGTTTTGGTCAGATGGTGGTTCTAGCACATGAGTAGTGCCATTTGGATGAACATTATCATATTTCCTAATGTGTTTTTCTTTACTTTCTTCTGTACTTCAAGCAAAAGTACACTTAGAGCCTTAAAAAAAAAAAAAAAAAAAAGGCCAGCTAATTTAATCTAGACCATTTGGTACAGATGACCTGATAATTCAGACGCAGTGATTGCTGTCTGATGCCCTCCCTAATAACACTGTTGATTATGTTATTTCAAGTCTAGATAACAGTCTTTCTATTCCTAAGTCTTTAAAAACTAGGAAAGGAAAGCAAAGTTTGTTTCACTTGTTTTAAAGAAAATGTTTCTTGTATTACCGTATTTTTTTAAATGAGTATAATTCAGATTTTCCTTTTGAATCTAAGAAAGAAATATTCCCCAAAACTTTAAAATACTGTTTTTATACTCTAGAATTACCCCCCCTTCAGCTTCTCTGTGCAATTCATGTTTCTAGTCAGCTTGACCTCCAGTAAGTTGTTTGTAAGCTAATTAGGGTAAGGGTTTTATGTTTTTACAGTTCCTGTTACAACTCTTTATATTTAACAGACAGTTCTATATTATTCCAACAACTAAGTGCCTTGACAATATAAAAACTTGTTTTCTCATTAGAACTTATTTATCTATATAAGAATGCCTATACTCTGATTTATAGAGTATCAATTTGCATTTTTATGTTTTATACCTTATTACATATTACTTGCTTTAGTATCTCTTACTTACATTCCTGAAAATATAAGCTTTATTCAAGGCAGTGTTTGTTATTAGAGCCTGACTTTTCAGGGAAAATATTATAATTACATATTATATTTAAAATATTGCAATTAAAAGGTCCATTCAAAATGTCCTCTTTATACCACATAAAAATGGAGAGAAAATTAGATTGGGGATTAAACAAGGACTGGCCACGAAAATAATCCAAGATGGTGACATCCATGCTTACGTGGGAGGTTAGGGCCCTCCTTCCCCAATTATCTTTATTTATCATATTGCTTAGATCCAATTAAAAGGAAAGAAACATAATAGGATTTTTAAAGGTCATATGAAGATAAGATCAAGTGGTCAGAAAGCAACTGAGGAATATCACACTCATTTTTCCTAAAGGCTTTTCCTTAAATCAAGAGAAAAGTCTTCCTTATACTGGATCACGTTTCATATCAAGGGAATCAGAAAAATCACTGACTGTGAAAAACAACAACAATAACACAAAAAGTAATTAATTCTGTACAGTATTTCTTTTACCTGTAATTGCACAAACACACTCTAGCTGTTTGCCAAAGCCCGCAGAGGCAGAGAGCGAATGAATTTCTGCATCCTCCTGCTGATTCGGTTATTTGAGGTGATTGTCTATTCAATCAAAAAAACACCCAGAGGAAAGAAGAGTAAGAATCCTTGGAAAGGAAACGCCCAACATTAATTAAATAGGCATTATTCAAAAGTAGGGCATGGTCGATGTTTCTTAGACCCATGCGCAATGGTCATGCTATTCTCTTTGGGGCCCAAGGCACCATACTAACGCATCAGTACTACTCTCTGTTTCCCACTCGTGGGAGGGTTTGTGCCCAAGTTGTTAAGAAGAGATTTGGATTGCCAGTGCCTTCTCTGGCTCTTCATACTGTCAGCGCTGTGGCTAGGTGCGAATGCTGATATGCTGTTTTCCAGTGATTTAATTAAAAATTGATCTACCATATTTAGATAGGGGTAGAATTAAGTATATTTCAAGGTTCCTGTCCTCAGAGACCTTAGTCTGAAATGGAAACCAGACACATATCTTCACACAAAGATAACTAATGGTATGAGGAAGTAAGTGATACATTTTTTGAATGGTAATCCAAAATGAGTGTGGTATCACTTTGGCTTCAGGGGGGTCAGGAAGAGCTTCCTCTGAGAGCAGCTGATGTAGGGGATGATGTAGCCGGGGTGATGTAGCCTGATCAAGGATGATGTAACCAGAAGATACACAGGCCACTGTGGCTCCAGCAAGGGGGTCTTGTGGACTCGGGGAGCAGGTTTGAAAGACCAGTGAGAGCTAGATGGGACAGTGCGTAAATTCAGGCCGAGGAGTAGAAACGTCAAACAATTGACAATTTATCCTATCAAAGTTGGATTTTCCAAGACCAGCTCAAATATCAGGACATTTGCCTTTTGCAATTAAGATATCTGCTAAGTGTGATTTAATATTTCAAGTTCTACAACACTTACGTAAATACATTTACATAACTTTGTTTTTCTTAGATTATATCCTGATTTGGTATTTGGAAAATAAAATAATTTATTCAGTCTTAAAATATTTGCTGACTATCTTGTGCCAAGTACAAGACTGAACATTTATGTAATATTTCAGCAATTCCTTATTAGCGGCACTCAGGGTATAACATAGAACAAAAAGAAAAATCTCAGCCCTCATGGAGCTTGTATTCTAGTGGTGTAATAGTTTGCTGGGACTGCCACAGGCTGTCTTAAACAACAGAAGTTTATTTTCTCACAGATAAGGAGACTAGAAATTTGAGATCAAGGGATCAGCCAAACTGGTTCCTTGTTAGGACCATGAGGAAAGGATCTGTTCTAGGCCTCTCTCCTTGTGTCTTCACATTGTCTTTCCTGATACTCGTCCAAATTTCCTCTTCTTATAATGACACCAGTCATACTGGATTAAGGCCCACACTCATTTTTACTTAATTACTTTGTAAAGACCCTATGTGCAAATATGGTCACGTTCTGAGGTACTGGGGGTTAGGACTTGAACATATGCATTTTGGGAAGGGGACAATTCAGCCCATAACAAGTGGGCATTGATGACAGAGCAGTGAATAAAGTCTAGAATGGGGCGTGGGGGGAGGTCCTGGTCACTGTGTGCCAGGCACTGTACCAGGCATGCTCACGCACATCATTGCATTTAATGCTGTAACCAGCCCGGGAGGGCAATATCGTTACCTAAACTTTACAATGAGGAAACTGAGGGCTGACCACGGTAGTTCATATGGGTGTTTGCTTTAGTGGCCCTGTGCTTAATGTTTTCATTGGTCAAAGCGTTGGGAATGAAAATTGGGTCATGGCTGAATGATTCGGATTCAGAAGCAATTTCTGAATGTTAATGTAGAGAGGAAAGGTCATTTTTTTTTTACATTAGGTTCTCAAGAAAAAAAACAAAGATAAAAGTAATATTTGATAATTACCTTTTTTCTCCATGAATAATCCAATATATTATTTTATGAACTAACACTATTATATATACTAACACATTATTACAAATAACCATAGTGATTTATAGTATATATACAACTATCTATTAAATAAATCCTACATTTTTTATAGCAATGATCACTTCCTTTGGATGAGCTAGATTCAAATAAAGTTCCAGGTCACTTCTGGCCTGTATCTCTTGTTTCATCTCCAGAGGAAGAAGCTGGCCTTGGCACAACTCCAATGGAAGGAATCATCATATTACCTGTTCTGCCTGTTTTAATCATGATGCCCCTCTGGTGAAGGAAATGAGATTGCAGATTCAGATTCAGCAAACTTTTATGGGGGACGTACTGTCATGTGGCAGGCCATCTCACAGGAATCCATGCATTTCGTAAGTAGGGAAAACCAAAGGATCATAGGCATTTTTATGAGCATCAATTTTATTCAATTATTTTACAGGGAAAAAAGTACTTAACCTTTTTTTTTTTTTACTTGAGGTAACCAGTGGATAATTTAAAGCATAATTTAAATATTGAAACAATATAGGTATATATTATAGTGTGAAATGTAACATTTGCATGAACTTTCAAGATGAAACTCGTTTCAAAGGAGTTGCTTTTGTCTTGAGCTGTGCCTTTAGTTCGACAGCGATGAGAACCTGCCCTTCTCCTTCCGAGCGCCAGGGTTGGTGCAGGGGTCGTCTTGGGAGGAAACCTTTGGAAAGTTCTGAAATTTCCTTCATTCAGTCTTCATAACAACCATGTGAGGTGTATTATCCTCATTGAGGAGATCAGAAACAGACGTCTGAATAAATGATCTTGCCCTAGTGAACACAGGGAGTAAAGAGTAGAGGCAGGTGTTAAATTCATACTTTCTGACTCCAGTTCCGGGGCATTTATATTGCACTCCACCCACTCCTTGGATGCAAAGGCTTCAGTCCTCCCGAGGCTGCATAGACCTCACAGTTCTGCATGTCCACGTGGTCCAACCTCATTGACTCATGAATCATGCACTTATTGGTGCATTTAATCAATAAATGTTGAGAGCTTACTATGCGCCAGGCTTCATGCTGGATCCAGAGGACACAGTGGTTAGCAACAAAGGCAGAACACAGTTCTCTCCCCCATGGAGCCTACAGTCTAGTGGAAGTACAGATGTTAAACAAATCCCACAAAACACTTGTTTATAAACTTGATCGGTATTAGGAAGCGAAAACATAGGTTGCCATGAGAGGAAAACAACAGGTGAGTTAATTTAGATTAGTGATCAGAGAAGACCTTTTTAAGGAAGTGACCCTTGACCTGGAAGGTTTTGAGCTTGAGTTAGCCAGAAGAAAACTGATTTGCCCTCGAAGTAGTTATAAATTGCGGAAAAGCCTGATGCTGGGCTTGATCTCATATCCCTGAGATCATGACCTGAGCTGAAATCAAGAGTTGGATGCTTAACTGACAGAACCACCCAGGCGCCCCTAACCTTCTGATTCTTGAATCTATGTTTCACATATTCAGTGTTATGCCTTTCCCATGCCAGTCACTTCCCTTCCCTTGGGCTAAATTATCATTTCTCATCCTGTTTTCAACAAATGCATTCTTTCCTCACATTTTTCTGAAATTTTTATAATCAGGTGCAAGAAAATTACTCAAGTGTTTTTTGTTTGTTTTGTCAACTACTTGCCATTTCCATCCCTTAACACAGAAATATCACTAATATAAAAAACAAACATTTTTGGAATCTCTTTCTCTCTCTCTCTACCTACCTGCCTACCTACCTATATATATATATATCACCTGTTTATATTTGGGATCATTTCTTTCTTTTAACTATAAACTCCTGGAGATGGACAGACCTATCTGTGTAAGTTAATATAGCATCTGGAGCTAATTGTAATCACTTCTTAAACTTTTCATAGGTTTTTAAAAGAAGCAAGGCACATCCTTTATGGGGCTGCTAATATGTTTGATGTACCTTTGATATAAAAGCACAGATGAATTCAGAAAGGCACAGCCCAAGATTAGCCTGCTTTCACCTTCTCCTATAAAGTCATCTCTGTCCTCTCTGTCATAACCTGGACATAAAAAACCCAAGTCAGCAATAATATAGTGTATCATCAATTATTTAGGCAAACATACACTTACCTCTCTCCACCCAAGTCAGTCAAATCCAACAAACCTCCTTTGGAAAGTCTGAAGACTCAGAATGCGCTATCTAGAAAGTTTCACCTATCAAAAGGTAAGTAGAGGGGATTTTTCTTTCTAGGCATGATGGAGCAACAAGGACCAGACTTAAATGGCCACCATAATTAATTAGAAATCTGCATAAAATATGAAACAATGGCTTTCAGACGTTGGACAATAGTCTGCTTAAGACTACGATTACTGAAAGAAGAAAAACAAATAAGTGAACTCGGTCATTCCCCTGGCTTTCTGCCTGGAAGCAATTTCTAGACTGTGGACTCAGGAACAGGGACCCAAACAGAATCTGGTAGCCTTGCCGAGTTGATAAGATGGAGGCTGGAGTTTGAAGAGGCTGAGATGGCTAGAGGTAGCGGGGCAGAGTTCTGGGAAGGAGGGGGCTATGCAGAAAAATTTCTCCAGAAATATGTATAGGAGTCTCTTGAGTCTTTGCTGAGTACCAGAACACAAGTGTATAGAATGACACTCCACAAGGTTGGACAGAAAAGACTGGTGAGTTATAGGCTGAATAAATTTCAGAGCACACATGAACTGGGAGAAAGTTTGGTTAGCCAAAGGGGAGAGTCCTTGTTCATCCTTGGAACATTCAGTGGATACCCTAAAGTAATTATATGTTAGTAATAGGTCTGAACTATCCTTCCAGTGAGATACTCTAGACCAGGGGTTGGAAACTTCTTAAATTTACAGATCACAATCATTTTTGGCTTATGGGTCATATGGTCTTCATTACAACTACTCAAATCTGCCATTGTAGTGTGAAAGCAGCCATAGAAAATACATAAGTGAATGGGTGTGGCTGTGTTCCAATAAAACTTTATTAACCAAAAACAAGTGGCCAATCTGTGAGCTGTAGTTTGCTGACCTCTGCTCTAGAACTGCACTGTCCAAAAGAAATATAATGCAAGCCACATATGTAATTTTAAATGTAACCACAGTACAAAGGAAAAAGAAGTAGGTAAAATTAATATATATTTTACTTAACCCTATACTACCAAACTATTATCAATTTGACATGTAATCAATATAAAAATTATTGATGAGGAAGTTTGTGTTCTTTTTCTCATACTAAGTCTTCAAAATCTGTTGTGTATTTTATGCCTATAGCACATCTTAATTCAGATTAGTCACATTTTAATAGCCACATACAGCTAGTGACTACCATATTGGGCAGCGCAGCTCTCACCTCTCTCTAGTAAAGCTTAAAGACAGGTCTTGAAGGAATCAAACTGATGGAACAATTAACTTCACTGCCTGCCAAAACAAAGTCCAATGCTCTTTAAAAGAAGGCAACAATATAGTCACTTAATAATATAACAATAACAAAGTCAGCATCAAATAAAAAAATCACTGGACATGCTTAAAAGCAAGAAAAAAATACAACAAGAAGAATCAGTTAAGAGAAACAGACCTAGAAATGACAAAATAATGGAATTAGCAGACATGATGTTAAGACAGATTTTATTATTATGTATAAGAATTTAAAGGAAAACTAAAAAAAAAAATCAGAAAAAAATGAAGGATATAAAAAAGAACCAATTGTGACTTCTAGAGATTAAAAAAATGCAATATCTGGACTGAAGATTTCAGTGAATAAGATTAACATCAGATTAGGCACTGCAGAAGAAAAGATAAGTAAACTTGTAATCATAGCAATTAAATCGATCCATGATGAACCACAGAGAGAAAAAAGACTGAAAAAAAATTAGATGAAAAGAGGCTTAGTGATTGGTGAGATAATATCAAATGATCTACCATAATTGGGAAAGGAAAGAAAAGAGGACAGAAAAATATTTGAAGAAATAATGACTGAAACACTTCAAAATTCAGTGAAAACTATATTTCATAAATCTGAGAAGCTTAAAAACTCATGAAAAAACCAAACCAATATGAGATCAAGCCCCATGTCCATCTCTGCACTCAGCAGGGAGTCTGCTTGAGATTCTCTCTCTCCCTTTCCCTCTGACCTTCCCCCTGTTCATACACACACACTCTCTCTCTCAAATAAATAAATCTTCAAAACAAAACAAAACAAAACCCAAAAACCAAAGGTGAAATAAAAACATTATCAGAAAAATAAAACTTGAGAATCTTTGTTGCCAGCATATATATACTAAAAGAAATGTTAAACAAAATTATTCAGGCAAAAGCAAAACAACAGCAGATGGAAACTTGGAATACCAGAAATGATAAATATGTGGACAACTAGAAAAGATTTGTTTCCTCATTTTTAAATTTCTTTAAAAGTTAATCAACTATATAAAGCAAAAATAATGACAATGTATTTTTGAGATTTATCAAATGCATAGAAGCAATACGTATGACAATAGCTTGAAGGACAGAATGAGAGCAGTGGAAGTCTAGAGTGTTAAGGATTTATGTTATACATGAAGTAGTATGATACTATTTGAAAGTAAATTATGAGTTAAGATGCATATTGTAAAGTGTAGCACCATCACTAAAATAAAATAATAAATTAAAATATATCTCACCAACTGTGGAGATAAAATGGAATATTAAACAGTACCAATTAACTCAAAAGAAGCAGGAAAAGAAGAAAAAAGTAACGAGAGATGATGAGACAAAATGAAAACTCATAGTAAATGGTAGACTTAAACTCAACCAGACTGATAATTACATTAAATGTGAATGGTCTAAAGACTCCAATTAAAAGTCAGAGATTGCCTGACTAGATAAAAAAAGTAAGATCCTATCATATGCTGTGTAGGAGCAAATCACTTCAAATATATAGGCAGGATAGATTAAAACTAAAAAGAGGGAAAAAGATATACTATGTAAACATAAATTATAAGAAAGTTGAAGTGGCTATATTAGCGTCAGATAATACATGGAATATAAAAGGAATATACTAGGAATAATGATAAAGTATTCAATTTATTGGGGAGATATGACAATCGTAAATAATAGAGCTTCAAAATGCATGAAGCAAAACCTGACAGAATGATTCAGAGTTCTGGGAATCACTTAAATTCTCTGAGGTGAATCAGTTGTGTGGGATTGGGAAAATCATTTAATCTGTGAGTGAAAGTTTACTCCCTTGTAAAATAAAAATAATCACACATATTTCATGGGTATTTTGTGAGGATTAGATAAAAGTATATGTGAAATTAAAAAAAAAAAAAAAAACTCAATCTGACAGAACTGAAAGGAAATTTAAAAATCCACAGTTACAGTTGGAGTATTCAGCACTTTTCAGTTATAATCAATAAAGAAAGAAGGCAAACTCAGCAAGGACTTTGAAGACTTGAATGATACCATCAATCAAGTGTACCTAATTGGCATTCATAGAATACTCTACCCAACAACAGCAGAATTATACATTTTTTAAAAGTTCACCTGGATTATTAATCAAGACAGACCATATGTTAGTCATTAAACAAGTTTTAACAAATTTAAAAGCATTCAAATTATAGGGTTTGTTTGACCATAGTGAAATTAAATTAGAAATCAATAACAGCTATTTGGGAAACCTCCAAATATTTAGGAATCAAATAGCACACTTCTAAACAACACATGGGCCAGAGAAGAAATCATAAGGGAGTTTAAAAAGTATTTTGAACTGAATGAAAATGAAAACACATATTAAAATTTATGAGGTGTAATTAAAACAGTGTCTCAAAGGAAATGTATAACATTAAATGTTAATATTAGAAAACAAGAAAGGTCTAAAATCAATAATTTAAGATTCTATCTTAAAAAGCAAGAAAAGAATATATGTTGGCTAATTGAATTTAAATTTAAAAATTTTATTTATTTATTTTTGAAGACTTTATTTATTTATTTATTTGAGGGAGTGAAAGTGAGAGCCAGAGAGCATGAGCAGGGTGAGAAAGCATGAGCAGGGTGAAGGGCAGAGGGAGAAGCAGACTGTGTGCTGAGCAGGGAGCCCAATGCAGGGCTCGATCCTGGAACTCTAGGATCATGACCTGAGCCAAAGGCAGAAGCTCAACAGACTGAGTCATCCAGGCAACCCTAAATTAAAAAAAAAAAAAAAAAAGGCAAGAAAGGAAGAACAAATTAAACCAAAAAAAAAAAAAATAGAAGGGAGAAAATAACAAAGATAAAAGCAGAAATCAATGACATATAAAATAAAAATAACAATAGAGACAATCATTGAAACCGAAAGCTAGTTGGAGAATATCAACAAAATTTATAAATCCGTAGCTAGACACATTAAGGAAAAAGGGGGAAGACACACATGATCAATATCGGTGACACACTACAGATGCTACTGACATTACAAGGACAGTAAATGGATATTATGAATATTTTGTCATGAAATGCAACAATTTAGATGAATGGGCAAATTCCTTAGAAGATACAATTTGCCAAATATGATTGAAGAAGAAGTAGAAAACCTGAATAAGCCTGATATCTTATAAAGAAATTGAAATATGTACATTTAAAAATTTCCCACAAAGAAAACTTTAGGCCCAGAAGGTTTCACTTGTGAATTCTATCAAACATTCAAGAAACATACCACCATGTCACAAACTCTTTCAGAAAATGGGAGAATGGAATACTTTCCAACTCATTTCATGAGGCCAGCATCACCTTAATATGAAAATTTGAGAGTAATGTTACAAAAGAGGAAAAAAGAGAAACAACAACATGAGACCAATATGACCCATGAAGATAGACACAGAAATCCTTAGCAAATACTAGCAAATCAAGTCCAACAATCTCTAAAAGAAACAATACATCATGGTGGGTGGTTATTTTAGAAATGTCAGAAAATCTCGAGGAAGACCTTTGAAGGTGGGGGTGTGTGCCAATGGGAAGTGGAGAGGGAGCGTCATTAGCCTCAATAGTCTTGATTTTCATCCTTACAGCAGCTAACATTTCTGAGCATTTACCACATTCCAGGAAGCACGTGCAGAACCATATGCGAAGCTCTTGTTTAATCTTTATAAAAACCCTATGAGATAGGTACTGTTGTTGTAGGCATTTTATAAATGAGTAAACTAAAGCAGAGAGAAACTTAAAAACCTGTCCACAGTCCCATAGCTATTAAGATTTGGACCTATATTGTCTGTCTCCAGATCCTGCACCACTCTACAAAGAACTGCTCACTGTCCCTGCTTTCGCCTAGCAAGGCTTATTTCACCACTCCTAAACATTTATCCACTTTTTCAGTCCATAATTAAGAACTTCCATCTGAGTCAAAATATTAAGTAGTTCCAAATGCAAAATACTTCTAAAATAAAAGTATGTGTATTAAATTATAAAACTTATAATACTAGATGGAAGATGTACTCCATTATCCCCTCCTAAATTTTTATGTGGCTACAAACATGGTCTCCAAGAAGTGGGAAAAAAAACAAAGACAACCCCCCCCCAACTTTCCCTTTCCTATGTGTAGAGCAAAATGCTTTTTTTACACCCATCCCCCCTTGTTGACCTAGAATTCAACACTGGTGTAAGACTTGATGGCATATGAGCTTGGGCAAAGTCTTTGAGCCCTGGGAGCTTTATTTTAGTTCTCAGCTTTGTAAAATGGAATGGTTCTGCCTCCCGAGCACGATAGTGTGAGGGTGAGGAAGGTACCCAGGTGAGCTTCGGTATTCTTTTCTTCCCTCTGCTTCTCCCTAATCTTCTCTCCTTCATGATGCTTCTTTAGTTTCAGAAGTTTGAACCTCTCCAGAAAAGCCTTTTTGAAACTTTTTTTGTCCCGTGTCCACAGCGATCACAAACCAGTAGAACCATTATGTACATGTATATGTATAATGAAAGTGATCACCTAATTTATTGTAAAAATTAGGAAAATTATTACTTTTGAAAGTAATAACTATGCTGATCCAACAGGAGTAAACGAGCTATTCTGGGAAAACCGAGCCACATGTCACAAAGCCACCTAATCTTATTTATTTTGATGCATTCTGTTATTTTATCCGTAGTCTATTATTTATTTATTTTTACTATTTTTATTTTTTATTTGTATTATTATTTTTTTCATGTATCCTAGTTAATTATAAAGATGCTTTTCAGGCTCTATTAAATCGAGTTTGTAACCCAGTAATGAATCCCTACCCAAATATTTTGATTCCTTCTAAAGAATGTCTTGTCCGGCCATTAAAATATTCCTAGGATCCAGAAGTGCTGCAGATATGCATACACAAATATGGAGAGGTTCTGGAGAACTGAAGGGGTTCGAATTCCCGTGGGTACACTTATTCTGTTTCTCCTCATTCATTCCTTATCCATTCTTTCCTCCTCTCATTCATCAAATACTTTGAGCACTTCCTCTATTAGCAGCGGCTGGAAACAACCCGATCTCGGATACCAGGACCTACCAGGACCGGGTCCCTGACCTTGAGGAATTCCTGGGTCCTGGTGGGCGGAGGCACCTGGAGATAGATGGTTTCAGGACAGGGAGATAAGTGATAACAGCACAGAGACGACTGAAAGGTCATTGGAGCCTGGAAGAACGATCCACCAACTTTTCCAAGGAGGAAGGGAGGGTTCTGCGGAGAAGACCGACGTTGAAATGTAGGAAGTTCTTGAGGAAGACGTCGAGGCATCAGGGCGCCAGAGGAGCTACTGGAGCCAGCCTCCAGGCTGCTCAATGTGGCCCTCTCGCGAGGTGGGGCAGTACCGGGGCTGATGTGCAGCCCCATCTGTTTCCTTGGGGTTTCTCAAATTTATTTCAAACTTCACAAGAGTACTCACACCCCCTCTTTTTTGGTCTCCCCAACCTAACTGTCCTATCCAACTTACCCTGCTTGAGTTTTCTCACAGCACTTTACACGTTCTAAATATGCTATATCACATCTGGTGTGTTTACGACCTGTTTGGTCCTCCTCCAAGGTAAGCTGAAGGGGAGGATCGTTTATTTCATTCACTGTGGTGTCCCCCAAGCTCCTGGAAAAGTGCTTAGTCCATTCACAATAGGTTCCTGATAAATAATGGGAATGACCTGAAAGAGCGAATTTCTGTATCCATGACATAATTTGTATGTGCTCATCGCTGAAGGAAGGTTTAGAGGAAAATAAAGGCCGACAAGGGACCATTTCTAATAGAATCCTCTTCCTCCCTCCCTTCGACAGCGTTTATTGCTCACCTGCTCCCCGCCAGCCCTGTTTTGAGCGCTTGGATTTCAGAGAACAGAACAGATCCTCTTTTCTATCTTCGTGGTGCTCACCTGCCAGAGTGGAAGAGACGTTAATGAGCTAGGTAATTGCAAATCTGGGATAATCGCTGAGGAAAAAAAAATTCACGATGCTCTGGAAGCCTGAAACTGGACCTCATGACTTGGGCTGGGAGGTCAGGGAAGTGATTTTTTTTTTAAGGTTTTATTTATTTATTTGAGACAGAGAAGCACAAGAGCGGGGAGGGCCAGAGACAGAAACAGACTCCCTGCTTAGCAGGGAGCCCGATGCGGGACTCGATCCTAGGACTCCAGGATCATGACCTGAACTGAAGGCAGTTGCTTAACCAACTGAGCCACCCAGGTGCCCCAGGGAAGTGATTTTTTTTTTTTTAAGATTTATTTATTTATTAGACAGGGAGAGACAGCCAGCGAGAGAGGGAACACAAGCAGGGGGAGTGGGAGAGGAAGAAGCAGGCTCATAGCGGAGGAGCCTGATGTGGGGCTCGATCCCAGAACGCCAGGATCACGCCCTGAGCCGAAGGCAGACGCTTATCCGCTGTGCCACCCAGGCGCCCCCCAGGGAAGTGATTTTTAAGCTGCTTAGAAGTGAACTCAGGCAAAGAGCTGGGTGGGAGAGACAGCATTCCAGCAGAAGAAACAGAATTACAAAGGTCGCAGAGGGGGAGAGAGAATGCCTGAGTGTCTCTGGCAGCTGAGCCAGTGGGGAGGAGGGGCTTAGCTGAACAGAAGAGGCGGGCGGGGCAGACCAGGTAGCCCCAGGTGCGCGCAGGCGGTGAGGATTGGCCCTTTAGCCCAGGAGCAAAGGGGAGCCCTGAGAGGGGTGTCAGCTGGGGGATGTGGAAATGAAAAGATCCTCAGGCTTCAGTGCAGATGCGGGATTAAGGAGTATGGCCGGGCTATGTGACGGTCCCAGTGATGAAAAGCTGTGGGTACGTTAGAGAAATAATTAAGACATAAAATTGAAGTTAATGGCTTTTCTGTACGTTCAGATAAATCGGTGATGGCTTGTATGTATAAGGGTTTTTTTTTTTTTTAAGATTTTATTTATGTATTTAGAGAGAGAGTGAGGGAGGGGGTGGAAGGGGCAGGAGGAGAGGGAGAGAGAGAATCTCAAGCAGAATCCCCACTCAGCGTGCAGCCCATCGCTGGGCTCGATGTCACAACCCCTGAGATCATGATCTGAGCTGCAATCAAGCCAGATGCTCAACCAACTGAGCCACCCAGGCGCCCTGTTTGTATAAGGTTTTTGTTTGTTTCTATGAACCAAACTCTAAATAAAGATGCATTTCGAATTGTTTGTCAGCATTCTCTGTGATATGTGTATGAATATTAGTAAGAATTGAGCCCAATCCACGGTGATCTCGTAGCCCCTGAGTGGCTGGTGGGTCTTTCGGGGATGCAAGTAAAGGAATGCTATCTGGAAGGCCTGGTATAGACCAGGGGAAGGTAATAAAAGCGGAGTGTGTGCTTGTAACCAGTCACGGAACCTGGCCCTCACTCCTTTCCCATCCTTCCTTCTAGCCTGCTTCTTTCTTTCCACGTCCTCCTGTCAGCCTACGGTTTAAGATCAGTGACTCTTAATGTTCCTTGGGCCTTATCCTGATAATAGCGTGCATCCCACACACACAGAAAATGCCATATCAGAAATCAGGAGCCCTGGGACCCCAGACTAAGAAGTTCTGACCTGTAGAGTTTGTAAAATGGCAATTCACAGACAAAAATAAGTGTATTTAGCCAATAAATATATAAAAGATGGTCAAACTCACTAACAAACAATTGAGCCAATGACAAGATAATATCTTTTTTTTTTTTTTAAGTAGTCTCTATGCTCACCATGGAGCCCAATGTGGGGCTTGAACTCAATGACACTGAGATCAACACCTGGGCTGAGATCAAGGGTCTGACACTTAACCTGCAGCCACCCAGGCACCCCACAAGATAGCATCTTCTATTGATCAGATCGGTAATGATTGATAAAACCCAGCTTGGCCATTGTGGGAGGAAATGAGCACTCCTGTATGTTCAGGATGAGTGCAAAATGGAACAGTTTTTGAGAGAGCAACTAGGCAGTACCTTTCAAAATTTTAAATGCCTAGATCCTTCAACCTAGTAATTCCATCCTAAGAAACTATCCTTTAGGAAAACACATGGATGTATGAAAACAGTCAAGGATGTTCACTGCAGCAATGACTAGAAAATTGGGAACTACCTAAATGATCACCAACAGGGAAATGGTTAAATACCTTTGGGACATACCCAGGCCACACAGTGGAATACTATACAGTCCAAAAGAATGCACTTGATCTGTACTGACAATATATTAAGTGAAAAAGCATATTGCAGACCAATACAGTCTCTATTAGAGAACTCACAAAAATATCATTATATATAAATGCTTTTGTATATATTTAGAAAATAAATACATGGATGTACATGAAACTCAAAATAGTGATTAACCCTAGGGAATAGGATTTGGTTGAAGGGATGAGGGAGGGAAGTCTTGAAATCTTCCTCTTTTATTTTGGGCACTTTTATACTGTTTGGATTTTTTTTAACAAGCCTATACTACCTGATCTTCATTCTTAAAAAAAATAAATAATAATAAAGGTAGTGTAAGAATTCTTCCCCTTGAGGTTCTTTTCAACTGTACAGCTCTAACTTCAAAATTTGAGATGGGAGAAGAAGCAAACAGTTAAGATGTGCCCTTGGGTCCTCCTTGGATTGAAATATTTCAGTGATGTCCCATGTGTTGGGGATCAAGTCTAAACTCCTTGGGGTGCCTGGGTGGCTTAGTTGGTTAAGCATTGACTTCAGCTCAGGTCTTGATGGCAGGGTCCTGGGATCAAGCCCCATGTTGGGCTCTGTGCTCAGTGGGGAGTCAGCTTGTCCTTCTCCCTCTCTCTCTGCCCCTTCCCCGCTCATGCTTGCTCTCTCTCTCTCTCTGGCTCTCAAATAAGTAAATAAAAAATCTTAAAAAAAAAAAAAAAAAAGTCTGAACTCCTGAGGTAGCACTGCAGGTTCTCCTAAATTTGGCCACTTGCCTCCCCCTACTGTGTCTTCAGCAATCCTCCAACTCACAGACTCTGCCCTCACCGGAACGTGCTAGGATGTGGATTCCGAGGATTCTCTGGGTTATTGCTACATGTTGGCTACGCCCAGGTTGCTCACTTGCCTCCAAAGACATCCTCAGGCACCTAACATTCCTTCTGTTTCTTTGAGACCCAGTTTAAATCTCACCTCCTCCTAAAGATCCAGCCCACTGGCCAGCGCAGTCTGGTCTGGGCAGGGCGCTGCTCCTAAATGCTCCATGTCCCCGCAGCCCCCCTGTGTTATATTACTTGTGGTGCCCTACTGCCTCCTTGCTCTAGTATGCCGTTGCCCTCTCGGTGAGAACCTACCGAAGGCAGAAGCTGTGTTTTGTGCCGCTATATGCGCCTTGCATATCCCAAGCCTGGCTATTGGAGGCCCTTACCAAGTGGCTGTTGGATTGTACCACGCTCACATCCCCTCTCTGGGATCCACTCATTGGCAGCCTCAAAGAAATATGGGAGACCAGATTTTAAAATTCCTCACAAACTGATTTTTTACATAGAGCATAACTTTAAATTTAGATCCACAAAAGCACAGCCCTTTTGAACTAGAAAGGATTTAAGAGTCATCTAGAAGTTGTTTTCAATCAAGAGTCTGCGAACTAGGAGTGCCTGGGTGGCAAAGCCGGTTAAGCCTCTAAATTTGGTTTTGGCTCAGGTGGTGACCCCGGAGTCCTGAGATCCAGCCCCGAGACGGGCTCTGTGCTTAGTACAGAGTCTGCTTGAGATGCTCTCTCCCTGTCCCTGCCCTTCCCATTTGTGCTCTGTTTCTCTAAAATAAATAAATTAAAAAAAAAAAAAGTCTGTAACCTAGTGCAAGTCTTCATACTCCAAGGCAAAATGAGAAAAATATGAGCAATAGAGCAGATTTTTAAAAAAAAAATCAGGTTAGATGCATTTGGTTTAAATGATGATTTCTTATTCAGAGATAATGTCTCCCTCCCATTTTAAGGCTATTTATGAATTTATGTGCTTGTAGGTTTTTTTTTTTTTTTAGTTTAATTGGTCTATTAAATAAAAAAATCTGGAAACCCTGGCTCTTGTGTCTTTCACCTCAGAACTCAGACCGAGAGAGATTATCACTTTGCCCATAGCCAACAAGGAAAAAACTATCTCAGTCCAGGATTCTTCTGCTGTGCTGTGTAATGCAATTGCGTATGTATACAAATATTATATATGTTTGGTGTGATTGGTTTTCTGTTCAGCATTTTAAATCCAGGAATGCAACAGTCAGTTAACATATTTGTTGTATTACAATGGGAAACAGGCTTGCTGTTTGACAAGTGTCTATAATCATATGGTATTGCTGTCTGTTAGTATCTGGGGAGGTTTGAAGAAATGTCAGAGTCTGGAAATTGTATATATGCAATATTATTATTGACTTTGATATGGAAATAAAGACTGTTTACTACCAAATTTTGGATGCTTTCTAAGTTTGAAAGTGTTATAAGTATCTTAAAAAAAGAATTTAAAGTGACTTTGAGTTTGGCTATTGCCTCGATTCTTATTTTAAACGTCTGAGTGCTGTCCAACTGGGGAGTTCTACTTCTGAGAGTTTATCACGAGAAAATAATGAGAGATGTGTGTGCAGATGTACATATAAAGGTGCTCATTAAAGCCTTTGTGTTAAAGATTAGAAACAAACACAAAGGCCCAGTAATGGAGAATTGGTTAAATACATTTTGACACAGTCCTGTATGGCTGTGTTTTTGCCTCCTTTTGTATACTTGTGCATATTGTCTAATTTTTATCTACTACACATTATACCTATAAGTAAAAAGTTTAAAAATCTTCCTAGCTTAACGTTTTGTCCAAAATAATGTTTCTTACCTGCTTTTCTTATGCTTTTTTTTCCAATTTGACATTTTTAATGTAATTGATAGCCCATCAGATTCAGTATATATATAGAGTCTAAATTTTAGTTTTTCACATTTAGCTTTTATATCTTCTGTTTTTATGTAGTTTAGCTTGGCTTCGTATCCGACACTGAGCGGCTATCGATTAGCCCACAATCCAATGGCAAGCAGTCACTCTCGTTTTGAACACTATAATCTCCGGCATGTTCGTGTTGTAGGCTTGTAAATTCTAATTAACTATCAGTAGGGTCAAGCACAACCGTAAAGTCAAAGATCTAAGGACATTTGAAGGCATAATCGGTCTAAGTATTTTTCCTCTTTAACTGGCTGCCTCTTAGCTCAGAGTAGGAACGTTGGCCATGGGATTTACCAGAGTGCAGCCTGTTGGCCTAAAACCCAGAAGGAATAGCATCTCCAGCATTTCCAGCCCCCAAGAAAGCCTGTTTGAGAGAGGAAGACATGAGATGCTTTATCACACCTTAGCTATGTATGCCTGTGTGCGTACCTGTGCGTGTATCAGTGTGTGCACCAGCGTGTGTGTGTTTGTGTGTGTGGCTGAGAGATGAGGGGGAGGGGGACGGGAGGGAGAGGGGAGAGGGAGGGAGAGAGAGACAATTAATTAAAATTAATTAGCTGTTCTATGTTGACTCTTTCTAGAATGTAAGACACCTGAAGACTAGAACCATGTTCCTGTTCCCCCCACCTACTCCCAGTACTTAGCATGGGTATTTTTTTTACATATGTAGCGTGGATTGAATAAATATTGGTGGAATAAATGCCCGTATGGGTTTGAAAAGCCCCTATTTACTTCTGTTTGTACCTTGTCTAACAGTTTCTACAGCTGCTGTAGCTTTTCTTCTTCCAGTGGCTTCTTAAAGCCATTTCTAGAGGAGGACCATCTCATCACACTAGGGAGGGGCTTGTGGACTATCTGCAGCAGGAGGGGAGACCCGCCCTCGTCCATTGAGAACTTCAGACAGTGGGACCCAGGCCTCAGCCCCGTGCTGTGTCTCTTCTGTGTCCGGCTCCTCCCGTTCCTAGCTGCTCCTGCGTTCTAGATAGTTGTGTGACAGAAGCCAAGCATCTGTTTCGAGGTTCTCCGTAACACAGGCCGGCAGCCTTTTGAGGACAACTGATTTGGATTACCGTGCGGCTGTGGGCAGGCCAGCCATCCCCTAAACAATGGGCGCCTCCATCTTTAATTTGCGCAACATACCGTTCCCCTCCAGAGAGCTGCGGGAAGGCAGGGATTTTTGCCTGATTTGTTCCTTGCTCGTCTCCCTCTCTAAGGACAGTGCATAGATGCCTGCTCCGCGGGCACTCAGGAACTGTTTGCTGAATGAGTGAACAGACGATGAAATGTCCTCATGGCCGTTGAAGACCATCTTGTGTTTGAGGCGCTCTAGTTCGCCCAGTTAAAAACTTGAAACGTGTGCTGTTGATGAACAGGGCAACCCTTTACGGACCCTCTTCCCCAAATTACCGTTCCAATCCTCTGCTGCACAATCCTTCTAAACTGGATTCTACTCCTCCCATTTTCTCTTGCAGAACATGCCGGACCATTAATATTGGCAATCACGTGCTTGTCTGTAGGTTATAAATGTCCAAATTTTCTGATCAACCACAGATTTTATAAATATAACACATCAGCCTTTTTTGGGGGTAAAATGCTATACTTCCAAATCAGTGTTTTCCATAAGAATAGCAATTTTTGCTGTGTGATTCAGAAATTAGACAAGTAGAGATAATATATACTAAACTTAAAATTAGTCTGCCTTCTTTTATAAACAACAAACACCATGTCACTCCCAATTTGTCGTGTCTTGCAGGAAGCTCAGAGCGAAGATTTTGCCCCCTTGTGCTACCTATTTTTACCCTTAACTTTCTGAAACAGTGATTTCACCTGTTTCGCTTCATTACCTTGTTTGTTTAATCTTTTAAAAAAATATACGGCATTATGCTTTGTTGAAAGTGGCCTCAAATTCTTTTTCAGTAGATGGAAAGTTAGAATTAATGAGAAGAAAAAATATTTCCCTAACCATTGACAGGTGCTTTTCAAAGCCTGCATTCCAAGATGCTGTCAATGCCTCCTTCTAACTCACTGGCTATCGACCTTCTTACTGAGCCTGATTTCTCCAGCGTCACCGTGCTGGAAAACATGGGTGTTATGCTAGACATCACAGTGCAGCAGAAAGAACCCTGGATCTGCAGATAGCAGAACTGGGCTCTTATCACAATTTCACTTATTAGTGGAGTGATCTTGGGTAGGTCATTTAATCTCTCTATGCCTTAGTTTCTCTTCTGTACATTGCGTATAAAAATCATGTGCTGTACCTACTGCATTGGGTTCTTGTGATGTAAATGAGATAACACATGTCTACATGTTTTGTAAATATCACGGTTGTCTGCATTTCTGTGTCCCCCACAAATCTGTATGCTCTTCAAGATCAGGGACGACACCTGGTTCATATTTGTATTTCCAAGGTCTGGTTTGTGACCCAAAGATGCATTTTAAGAGAGGGCGCTAGATGTGGGTGACACGAAGTTACCTGTTCTTTTATTTCAGAAAAGCTCCACTGGTGTCTCGTTATTAACAAACCTTGATTGGTCAGCTGGACTTAATTGAATACCTTCTGCATGCTTTCTACTGCCTCTAGGATATTGCATTGAGGAAGATGTATAGAAAAGAAACAGAAAAATGGAAGTGCATGAACACACACACACACGCATTCACACACACACACACACAATCACACACCATTATAGATTCGTACATGTCAGGGGTCACAAAATGGTGACTTGAGGGCTAAATCTGCCTCCAGACAGGCTTTCTTTGGCTCCAACATTAATTATTAAGTGTGCCCCAATAAGGGGCACCTGGCTGGCTCGGTTGGAGGAGCTCACGACTCTCGATCTCGGTCAGGGCTGTGAGCTTCAGCCCCATGTTGCTTGTAGAGATTACTTAAAAACAAAAACTTAAAAAAAAATGTCACCCAATAATTTGAAATCCAAAAATGTGGATCTTCCCTTCTCTTGAAATTGTGAACAGTGGGTCCCACTAGGCCAGGTCCCTCCAAGGGGACGTACAGTTCATCACAGGGGCAGCCCCGTCCCTTGCTGTTGTCTTGTGAACCCCGAGGCAGATAGGAGCTGCTGCCCGTTAGCACATTTATTGTGCCTGCCCTTCAAGAGCATTTGCTGCACACCAGGCACTATTTGTGAGCTCCTTCGTTCCCTGTCTATACCTACCTGTCACAAGTTAAGAAACTGAGGCATTGTCAGTGCGCGGTGGAGCCAGGATTCCAACCCTGGTCATCTGGCTTCCAAGTTCTCCCTGTTAACCCCTGAGCTGTGTCACATCTCGGCAGGGAGAGAAGAATATAAAAAATCATACCCAACTACCGCACGAAGTTGTGCCAGCGCCTCTGGCCGGAGCTCGGCATTCTGTCTAATTAGAGAAGGATTCACAAAGGAAGTGTGCAGAGTGGTGGAGTTTTAAAGATAAAAAGAATCATTAGTCCAGGCATGTTAAATGTACTGTGCACAGGCTTGTTCCAGACCTGAGAGCTGGGCACACGGAGGGCAAGCTGGGCTGGTGCAGCGGAGCGAGGTGCGGACAGAAGACAGACCCGGGGGGTGAGGCGGGGCAGCGCGGCCCCAGCTGAGATCTGATCCCGGAGGAGGAGAGCAGTCTGACCCGCGCCGCTGAGGGAGGGAAGCGATAAGGCCGAAGTCCTGTTTGACCAACGTGATGTGGGATGAATCGGCATTCTTACAGGAGTCCTGCCGGGCTTCATTCATTGCTTTCACAATATCAGAAAGTCAGTTTTGTAACGCAGGTGTCCCTATAATACTGGCCTGACTGTTTACTTCTGCTTCAGCCCCTGAGCTTATGAGCAAATACTTCAGGCACTATAACGAGCAGAAACTTGAGACAGAGCTTATCTTGTAATGCTGGGTTTTGCATCATATCCAGGGTGTGGTGTTACTTTAGCAGGCAAGTTCAATAATTACGTGTTTACAGATTGAGCAAACAGGGCATGTGCCCTGAGATGGCTCAGAATTTATACTTTGAGAGCCCAGGGAACTGACTTACTCGGCTGGACAACAGGCTCAGTACCTGGATGTGTCAAGTGGTCACAGTATATTAAAAAAAAAAAAAAATATATATATATATAGTATAATCTATATATTCAATATATATGTGTGTATGTATATATGTAAATAAAGATTTATACACATACGTACTTTCATTTTTGAACATTAACACAGCAACTTGTCTTCAACCACACTTATTTACAAAATAGCCCAGGAAATCTTGAAGATGTTAAGTGAATCAATTAAAGCTAATTCAGGCAAGCCCAGGTCATGGACCCACCCAGTGTGTCCTCTTCTCTTTTGTGTGTGATCTATTAACCCTAGTACTCTGTATTTTGCTGTTCCCTAATAACATAATGAAGTGACCAAAATTAAGGTTAAAAGCATTAGGGTCATTTAAACTGCCTCTTTCAGAAAATAAAAATGCTGATTAACCAGTTATATTCCTTTTCTCTTGCTCTATTATTATTTCTCTCTCCTGGAGATAGACTGGAACCATGTTGACTTCTCTGCTCGTAAGAGAGCTTGTCAACGACCATCATACGGTAAGTGTTTATAAGCATCAGTACTAACGATCTGTGGCTCACACCTCCACCTAGTCTCGGCATCTCTGGTTTATTTCCTTTAGATAATTTCTTCCTTTTCTATTTTTGCGTTTTCAAGGACAAGGCAAGGCATAATAGTTTATCCGATTCAGGGCTTCCTAAACACATTTGAAAAATGGCAATCCCTTATTATTCTAGCTTGATAATAAACCTAAAGGCAAGCTTTCAAGCAATGACTTGTCCTTTCCCTCCTCATTCCAGCTACTACTCACTTCAAGTGCAGGGCTTTGAAATTATCTGCTTAATTGGGCTACATGTCACTGCTGTCTGTGGAAGTGGCTTTAAGATGCAGGTGTTGGCTTTTTGGGCCTCCTTTGCTGTGATTTTACATGTCGTGTTTGCATTGCTACACTAGCTCCCAGGACCAGGCAACATCCTTAGCTTCCCCTGGGCGAGTAGGAAGGGGCACACCCTAGATTGTTCTACTCCCTTTGAAGCAGATGCCATCTGAGTTTGGCCATTCCTTGTTCTGGTTATTCAGACTTTCTGGACTTAAGTTCTGCTCCATTTGGAACGGTCATCAGATGTCCACATGGAGACTTTTGTTCTACTTAGAGCTATGCTGGGAGAAGCATGAAATTACTTCTCAAAGGTTGTGGTCCTGCCCCCTCAGAACAGGAAAAGGGGCGGCCATGTTTGGAACGGGAACCCATCCTGTGGAGTGTCAGTTTCCTAATTTGTAAAGTGTAAGGATCACACAAGATTGCCTCTAACAAAATTGCCTTTCTTCCTCTCTCTTTTTTTTTTTTTTAAGTTTTATTAGTTTAAGTCATCTCCATACCCAACGTGGGGCTCGAGCTCACGACCCTGAGATCAAGTGTCACATGCTCTTCCTCAAGATTGTCTTTTCTGATCAAATATTCTATGAGCCACAGAAGGCTAAGAATACATGTAAACTGAGAATTCCGAAATTTTAAGACTCTGGCAACCAACCAACAGGACTGAGAGCTTGCAGACAAAGGGAGTTAAGGTTGAACCCAGTTCTGCCCATTCCTTGCTCTGTGACCCTTAGTATATTTCTTCTCTCTAGGCCTTAGATGTCTCCCCTGTAAAATAGAAATCCTGCTCTACATAGTGGAGGTGTTTTAAGGGTTTAATAAATGTGCATAGTACATTATAAGTACTGCATGCTTGGCTGGTACATTGCAGCCACTCTGTAACTGGTGACAGTCATCTTCTGAGTGTCTGGTTTTGGGAATAGCGGTGGATTTGGAATAGATTCGATCTAAGGAAGACGGCTTATCAAGTCTTTGAAGCTGAGGAAGGACTAAGGTGGACATTGAGGATCGAACAGCTACTGAAGGAAATGATGAAAATGGAGTGATAAGAAACTGAGGTGAAGGTACTGGTGGACGAGACCTTCTATTCACTTACTTCTAGCCCTCGTTACAGGTGTAGATATTTCTGATGAGAAAGTCTCCTCGTTATCAGTATAGTCTTGTGTCTTGTCCAGCATTTTCCAGACACAGAGTCAATCTTTGTAGTCAAAGACGATGGTATCCTGATGACACATTGTTACTCTTGTTATCCATCATAGATAAGGCGGTGTCTGAAAAGGCCCATTCGGGATCAGCATTTCTTTCTCCGATATCCCGCTATGGAGATGGGCTGGATTTTGCTACTATCAATGCTCAGCGTGCCTATAACTTCCAGTGTTTCCACATACAGCTGGATCCTTCACAATCTTGCTTTCAGATCTTAACCTGGGCTCTTGTAGGTCCCAGGGAATGTTTGAAGTCCTTGGAATTCTTTGCAGAGTTGCATGATATAAGCATATGTGCATTTGGAGCAGGGGTGAGGGGGAGGGGACACCAGACCCTGGCAAGAGCAAAGGGATCAGACCTAAACAAGACAAACACTGTTGCTGAAGGTGTCTTATAATAGGTAAGAATGTGGGGAACCTGGGGGGCTCAGTCAATGAAGGGATTGACTCTGGGTTTTGGCTCAACTCAGGATCTCATGGATTGTGGGATGGAGCCCTGGTGTCGGGCTCCGTGCTCAGCAGGGAGTCTGCTTGAGATTCTGTCTCTTCCTCTCCCTCCCCCCACTCAATAGTTTCTCTCTCTCTCTCTCAAATACATAAATAAATCTTTTAAAAAAATAGGAAAGAATGAAAGTGACTTCACGAGATGAAAAAATGGCAAAACACAGACACGTCCAATACCTATTTGCGTTAATAACCCCACACCGATTCCTGTCCTCTAACAAACAACAGAACGATGGCGTCTCTTCTGCAAGGTGTGTCACGGTTTTAGGCCAGCGCTTTATGACATACTTCAGGGTCTCACTGAATGGTCTGGAGGATCTCTGGTGAGTGGATATGGAGACTTTGCACTTTCTTCATTATCCCTAGAAAGGGCTTAATTTTTTTTTTTTTTAAGGAAAACTAAAGTGTCTGAGAAAGTTCCCAGGGAAAGAAATGAAAACTGATTTTGACACCACCAACCTAAAAGTGTAAAGTAAAAGGGACAGGATGAGATTTTTAAAAGAATAGGAGGAAAAGTGCTTGTTTTCCAGATTTTATTGCAAAGACAATCAGTCCTTTGTGCTGGCTTTGCGTCCGGGCCAGCCAGGGCCACAGCGTCACACCCCAAGGCAGCTTTGGATCTTTTCGTTCTCTTCCTCTTCCTCCCCTTCCTCCTCCTCCTCCTCCTCCCCTTCTTCCTCCTCCTCCTCCCCTTCCTCCTCATCTTCTTCCTCCCCTTCCCCCTCCTCCTTCTCCTTTTTCTTTCTCTCTGTCTCTGGGTCTCTCTATCTCTCTCTTTCTGTGTCTCTTAGTCCCTGTTTCCCTCTCTGTTCTCTCCCTTACACACACACACACACACACACACACACACACACACACACACATCTTTAAAAGGTACAATCGTCATTATATCACCAGTCTCAGGATTTGGAACATCTTAAGGAGATGCTGACTACTATAAAACTAGCTTGGGAAAGGAACTGAATTTTAGTTGAATCTGATTCGAAAATACAAAACTTCTCTTTGAGGAAAAGGGAGTAAATCACTTAATAGATAGAATTTGTTGAGCCTCTGTGAGTCCAAAGCTTCTGTTAACCTTTCTGAGGGAGTCAAAAGCCCACACCTCATCATTCACCAAACATGACAGAATGCATATGATACCTGGATGTAGAAGTTACTCTCTAGAAGTTTATCTGCTAGTGTGGGAGACAGGTCTCATATTCCTGAGTCAACCAAGGAGAATAGAGTACAGTCAGAGTTCCGAGAAGGGTAAGATTAAGTGGGCTGGAAGAACACATCAGATCATCAAGAGAAAAATTCTGAATGACCTTCAGGAGGGGAATGGGGTTAAATAAAAGCAGTGATTCCAAATGATGGAGTACTATTCAGCAGCCAAAAGTATGGAAATAAATCTAAAGGTGGCTGCAGGGGTGAGCCTCAAAATAGTATCGAATGAATAAAGCAGTTTGGGGGTATGCACAGCATTATACCAAATATGTAAAAAAACCCACATAAAAAAACATCATTTATTCTGTGTGTGTGTGTGTGTGTGTGTGTGTGTGTGTGTGTGTGTATTTCTTTTTAAAGATCAGGAAGGAGACACGTCGAACTCAGAATCACGGTTACTTTTTGAGGATGGCGAGATCAGGATAAGGGTGCCAGTCAAAGTTATCTTTAGTTTCATCTGTTTTGTGCTGGTTTTTATTTGGCGACTTGCTTTGGTGACTGGGAGTCTCGAGGCCCAGCTCTCTTCTGCAGAAAGCGGTCGAAGGTTTTGTAAATACCTCGTCTTCTCCAGATGTCCCACATGACTTCCTGAGAGCCAGGGCCTTTCAGAGGTCCCACGAATGGGGTCTCTTCCATTTTTCTTTGTGTTTCCAGCACAGTACTAAATGAAGACCTGCCAGAAGAAGGTTACAACCAGCCCGGTGCTGGGTGTAATTTACATGTTTGTGTTCAACCATTCAAGTTGAGCGACGAATCCTTTCTCTGCAGTCCTGCCGATGGAGCTCTGTGATACCATCAGATGTCTGCATTTCAAGTCTTGAGCCAACGGTTCTGCTGCTGCGCTCCTCCAAGTGGCCCCAGGGAACCAGAAAAAGGCCCTGCATGAAATAGGATGATGCACGGATGATGGGAGGGCCCACGAAGGCCAGGTCTAGTGCCTTCCACCCTTCGCCAGGCCTGGCGTTGGGATCCAGAGCGTCTCTCCCACCAAGTGGTTCGGTTTCAGCACTACGCAGTTGTCCTAGAACGTCAAATAGAGAAAATTACCTTTCCAACCATCCTCCCTCTCCCCATTCAGGGCATTAAGGCCAAACAGGCTTTCAGTACATACCCCGTGCCAGGCCAACCCAAACCTGCCTCTCCCCGCTCCCCGGGCTCAAGGAGACAACGGGGCCAAATGCATCACGACGGGGTCCCAGACCTGTAAGAGGGCCAGCCATTTTGTTTTTTAAGTGGGAAACGTTCACCCCAGGAAAAAGTTGCAAAGGGGCATAAAATATTAAAATGTGCATCTCTTTCACTTTATAGAAGGGAAATGGATTTCATTTTAAAGTCTTTACTTTTGCATTTGGTGAACTACTTGCATAAATATCTGGCAAAGTTAATAGCCTTAGCCAATCATGAACACACTCTTAAAATGTTTTGAAGAGCTTTGTTCCTCCTGTCTCCCTCCTTTTAATGTTATATTGAGAGTTTATATATAATCTAAAGTGTTCTCATTATGACAGCACTACTAGTCATTTGAAGAATACATTCATCTAAATAAACACACTCCAAAGCAAACCAAATGCTAATGCACATTTTATTGGATGAAAAGACAAACAATATAATTATACTTGAATTTCAGAAAATCAAAGGTAGTAAAACAAGTTTACACCAGAGCCCAGGGCAGGGTTTATAAGCTAGCCATACACACGTTGTCTCCAAGCCACACAAGCTCGGAAAGTTTGCTAAAATGAGCTGAGGGTTACTTCGCCAGACTAACAAAAAGGAAAATGTCTATCAGTTTTTCTTTTGTTCTTTCCAGATCCTGTTCAAGTGCGCACTGAGCCAGCACGTTCACCAGAAAGCTATTGAGCATTGGCTGGAACACATTATGCAGGGTGAATTTCTTCTGGAATGTTGCCAAGGGTTTTTTATGCTTCTGTGGTAGGCATTTCTTGAACATTGTCATTTAGCCAAGCAAAGAGCATTTGCTTAAAGGATAGAAAATGTTTAAAAATTCTTGTTTGCTTAAAAGCAGGTTAACTAGCTATATGATCTTAGGGTAGTGTAGAGAAAAACACTTATTCTTCTAAGTGATCTGATTATAAAATTTTTTGCTTTAACCAGATTCTAGTTTTTCCTAAAATAGTTACACATATATTAATACTGTCTTTTAGAAAGTATCTTCCAGTGCCTGCTTTTTCTTTAATGTGATTAGCTGTTTCTCAAAACTAAATTTCCGCTTTAAAGAGTTCACACATGTTTGTGTATTTAGGAGCTACTAGTAATAGCTAAGAGAACTTGGAAGTGCAGAGAACATGCTAAAATAGAATTTCTTTTTTCACTTTTAATTCTAGAACTATGTCATAAAAAATAAAAAAAGGAAAGCATGAAAATATCTTTAAATTAGAGCAGATAATATTTTAAAAGTATTGCAAAATCGACTATAAATCCCAAGTTCCAATTTCTGACATGTAAAAAATACAATACATAAGCATCTCCCCAGAAATTATTCTGTAATGAATAGTAAGATCTGATCCCCAACCACCTCACTTTAACAAAGCTTTAATTTGTACCAAAGTTCTCATTGTATTCTCTGTAATATCCAGTAATATACAAAGCCTCTCTCTAAATTTGTTTAGGAGAAATCCTAAATATGCAAATTTGAATATTGTCTCTGCCATCCACTAGCTGTATGATCTTGGTTAAGTCACTCCGCTTTTGTGAGCTTCCGTGTCCTCAGCTGTAAAATAGGAACGGTAGTACGTATCATGGGGCTGCTGTGAAGACTGGATATGGCTGTAAAGAGTCTCGAGTGTTTTGTAAAGGCTTAAAAAGCTATTTGTTTCTTTCTCCTCTTCCCCAATCCATCCCACTGCTACAAGTCAATCTGGGGGTTTAAATAAGCAGAACTGTGATCTAAGTTGGGATTGTGTTGCTTTCATGTTCGGATATTTCTAGCGGCTGCATTTTATCCTTGGACGTGAAATACACAAGTTTCTGTAAACATTCTTTAGCCAAATTAATCTGGTTTTGTTTTGATGAAGATAGGACTGATTCTGATAGGGGAGACCTAGGTGATCATGCAGAGGAACTGTTTCTAAAGAGCTGACTCGATCGTGAAAATGCACTCGGTGAAAAGTAAATAAGATGCCACATCCTTGTGCTCGGTATTTCAATGAACTCATAAGGAAAAACATGGCAATTTTCTTTTTATACCTAAATCCTATGGAATTTGCTGCCTCCTGTATTCAAGTTGGGGCTATGATCCTCCACTTGGCTCCCTTCAATTGAGGTTTGTTACGTCCTTGGCACGTGCCCACAACCAAACCTCGCATCTGTAACCTGCACCTGCAGCCCGCAGTGTTCATGCGCATAGCTCCCTGCATACCGCGCTCCTCAGCTAGTTTAGACACTTACAAACATTTGGGTGTTCTAGTTCCTGTAACTTTGTTTTGGTTCTTTAAAAACAGCTCCTCCCCTACCCCTGGCACATCACCATTTCTCCAAGGCACTCTTTGTGAGATGGGGAGGCTGGCGCCTGTCATTTGCATGCCAGATTGAAACGAACAGAATCTAGACTTTTTTCTTTCTTTCCTCTCTCCTCCTCCTCCCTCTCCTTCCCCTTCTCCCTCTCTCCCTCTCTCTCTGTGTCATAACAAACAAAAGAGGATATGAGCTGTATTTATTCTTCTGTAAAATGCAGAAGTGTCCATTCCAGGAGATGTTGAGTTTTCCTCATTTACTTTGAGTTGTTGATGTAAACTGTAACCCTACTTCTAGTAGATACGAAGAAGTGCGCGTTCGGGGGAGACGTCGGGAGGGGAGGTGGTGACGTGGAAAAGCCAAGTCTTTCTCATTTGCCCAGAGGCGTTTAATTTCTGGAGAGAGCGTGTATAATGGCAAGTAAAATGTCCTGGTCTCTTGGGCCAAGAATTTGTGTTGTGTGTGCCCGTTGTGTGTCTTGCAGCCGCGAGGTACAGGCTGACACTTAGACGGCTCCCCCCCCCCCCCCCCCCCCGGGTGTTGGCTTCGTGGCTGTTCCCCCCCCCCCCCCCAGGGTGCTCTCCCAAGGCAAAGTGGCTTGCTGATGGCCCCAGGGTCCTTGGGTAAAGCAGAGTAAGTCTGATAAATACAATCATAGCGGTTGAGTTCCTTGCTTTAAGAGACCATTCAGAAAGAGAATGTCAGGAAAGGGGGTGAGCAAAACAGCACCCTCCCTCAGAGGCGGATGGAGAACCGATGTAAAATAATGTAAATGGATTTCTTAAATATTTAAAAATATTTCTTGAGCGGGTGGTACTGAGAATCTTTGGGTCAATATAATGCTTTTTAATATTATAAGTTTTTTAAAGGTTTTATTTACTTTATTTTTTAAAGATTTATTTATTTGAGAGACAGAAAAAGAGTGGGGGGAGGGGCAGAGGGAAAGAATCTCAAGCAGACTCCCTGCTGAGGGGGAGCCCCAGATGGGGCTTGATGTCACCACCCTGAGACCTTGACCTGAGCCAAAACCAAGAGTCGGACACTTAACTGCCTGAGCCACCCAGGCATCCCAAGGTTTTCTTTTTAAGCAATTTCTACTATTGGAAGTTTTGGTTCAGGTTAAACGTTAAGGTTGGGAGAGTTTACAGCTCAGACATCAGCATTTGTTCCCACTTCTCCTCTTCTCCCCACTGCCTTTTTCCTCTCTTCCCCTCTTCTCTTTTGCAATGGGCAGGAGACTTGTCTCCTTCAAGATGCTCAGATGCGGTAAAGAAGGGCTCCCGGCAAACGAATGCAAATAGCCCAGCCTGGAAAGAGTATGTACTAGCACAAAGAGAATTCAGAAGCAATCAGTCCTGAAAGGCTTCATGGAGGAGGTGTCTTGCAGCTGGCAAGACAGACAGGAAGTGAGGAGGGAGTGGTGGTGATGAGATCCTGTGAAACTGGTTTGAGCAAAGGAAAAAGCATACGAACACTAACTACTAAGAGTGCCCAGCAGTTGTTGAGAGCTTACTATCTGCAGCCACCTGCTAACTATTTTACAGGGATTGTCTCATTTAATTGTCACAGGAAAACTTTGAGGCAGATTTTCTCCCTCTTTTAATCAAGGGAACAATTGAGGCAGAGCAAGGATATGCCACTTGCCCACAGTTGCACAGCTAGTGAGTGGTAGGCCAGGATTGGAATTCCAGAGTCTGGCCCCTTAACCTCTTCGTAGAAAGGATCTGTTTTTTGTGGGGGAAGAGGGAAGGGTGGGATTTCAGTGTTTTTGTTTTTGTTTTTTTAAAGATTTTATTTATTTATTTATTTGAGAGAGAGAAAGCAAGAGACAGAGCATGAGTGGAGGGGGAGGGGCAGGGGGAGAGGGAGAAACAGGACTCCCTGCTGAGCAGGGAGCTGCATGCAGGGGCTCAATCCCAGGATGCTGGGATCATGACCTGAGCCGAAGGCAGACACTTAACTGACTGAGCCACCCAGGCGCCCCATTGTTTTTTTTTTTTTTTTTTAATTCCTTTTATACCATATTTGTATGGAAGGAAAATTTTTCTTAAATTTTTCTTCTGTGTGTGTGTGTGTGTGTGAAAGGTAATTTGTAGATGGTTTGGACAATGGAGAGGAATACGCTCAGAGGGAGAAGAACAGTTAAGAGACCCACTGCCATCCCAGGTAAAAGATACGATGATGATGAAGACCATGATGAGGGCATACGGTGATGGTTATTATTTTACTGAGCACTTACTATGTTCCACCGTATCTTCACTTAATCCTCACAATGGCCCCATGACACAGATCGTTATCCTTTCAATTTACAAATGAAGAGACTGAGGATCTCAGAGGCTAAGTCACTTGTTCAAGGTCACACTGCAGGTAAGAGGCAGAGCCTGGAGGGGTACAGGTCTGTCTGATTTCAGACTCTTAACCCTTAAGCTTGGACAGCATGTGATAGTGACAGAAACAGACTCGGGGGGGGGGGGGGCGTGAGTCTCCTGAGGGGTCATCCAAGTGTGGAGATGTCTAGGAAAAAATAGAAATATATACATTTGGAAACTTCGAAGTTGACAGATGAACAAAACCAAGGGAATAAATGTGTGGAGGATAAAGCTGCCTGGGAATGGTGTTCTGGGGACCATTCCACAGAGGAGACAAGGCTGAGAATGAAAGAGCCTTAGAAGGTGGGGAGTGAAGACCCTGCCCCTCGGCTCTGTAACTTGTCTGCGGGGTAGTGGTAGACAAGTCCTCACTGGCATTTCATCCTCTGCCTCTGTAAAAGTGAAGAAAGGAATCTACATTCCTTTTTTTTCCCTTAAGATTTTTTATTATTTTAAGTAATCTCTACACCCAACGTGGGGCTCGAACCCACAACCCCAAGATCAAGAATCACGTGCTTTACCGACTGAGCCAGCCAGGTGACCCGGAACCTACATTCCTAGATGGCTTCACAAGCTTTTTTGTGATCATAGATGAAGGCCTGGACATAAAGATGCTTTAAGAACTCCAAAGTTCTTTACAATCTAATGTGTATGGAGACAAGAAGGAGCAGTGGAGGGGTCTGAACCCAACAGGTGGGCTGAGGATGCTGGGGAAACAGAGCTGTGAGCTTTCAAAATGTAACAAGAAGGAAGTTACCTAGATATGCTTGTGGGCTGGGTCCAGGTGGAACCCCTGGAAGAAATACAACTCCAGGAAAGACATAAAAGTAGGCTAAAGGAGAGAGAGGAACAGGAAGAGAAAAACTCAAGACTGCAAGTGAAGTGGTTGTTGCCACGGGAGGAGCCCCAGCCTGGGTCTGTAAGTCAGGGTCTCCTGCCCCACCTTTGACCCTATCAGGTTCTTTGACTGTGGGCACATGGCTTCCACTTTCTGGGCCTCAGGTTCCCCTCTGTAAAAATGATAGAGTTGGCATGGATGAAGGTTGGCATGGACGATGAACCCAACAGCCCACACTGGGAATAACAAGTATTACTACGCCTCACACCAGGCCCACGGCTGTGGGGAACATTGTGTGGAGAAGGGCAGTGAGGCCAGGACACCGGATGTCAAGGTGGGTGAGTGAAATCTGCTGGTGGCGTGTGGCAGGGGAGGTGCTTCATTCAGGCCTCACATTTGTCTCCTCCAGCCCTGGCCCCCCAAAACCGGAGACTCCCAGTCCGGGAAACGGAAGGGTCTGAGGAAAGTCCTTTCTGGAATTCTGGAGACAAGGTAATCACTCATGAGATGTCAGCCAAGTGGCCTTACTTCTGGGGGCTGACCTGAGCCCTTGGGAAAAGTCGCTGCTTTGTGAGGAGGTGAAAAGAGAGCACACTGGGAGTGGCCAGATTCTTCTGATAGGTGACTCCTGGGGTCTGGGCCAAGAAAGGGTTTTGGACAGGAAGGGGATTCACAACAGGGCATGCTTGAGAGGAATTGTTTAAGTCTTTAAACCCTTGCCAAGGCCGAGAACATGAGACTGGACCTATAAGTTACTTTAGCTAAATATAGTATGCAACCTGAAAATGCCTCCCTGGGCAGTGTTTGTGTGTTTGACCTCACAGTGGGCACCTCAAGAGGAGGCTGGGCTGGGGGAAGGGATTCTGCGGGGGACAGACAAAAGTGGGGGAGGCACTGGCTTTGAAGACCACATTTCCTCCCTTTTTATGCCTGGGGTGTAACCAGAGACCAGAGTCAACAAGGAATCTGGCTCAGGACTGCTTTTGTTTGCAGCTCTCCATGGGGCGTGACTTGCTTTTTTCAGAGGTCAGTGAATTGTAAATTGTGTAATTTGGGGTTCTGCTGAATCACCGTAGGGGAGACCTTTGAGGGGGTTGGTAAGAGAGGGGTGAATGGTGTCACTCAGGCATCTAAGAAACTCTTGCTGTCTCTAAGACCAGACCCAGCCACATGGAATTCCCCAACTCATAGGCAAGCAGAAAAACATGTGGATTTGGGTGTTAACATCCGAAGTTGCTTTAGCAAATGGAGCTATGTCAAATATCCTAAATAAGGTAATATCCTAAGTTCAGAAAGAGCAGAAACAGTAAACCCAATTATTTTCTATGCCTGATTACACTTTTCTGGTTACAACTATTTGTTGTGGTCTGCGGAAGATACATACATAAACCCTGTGCAATGGAGAAGGTAGCACGCTGGGGACTGCTAAAGGTCTCAATTATTTTTATCTACATTTCCCCTCTCCACCCCTCCCTTGTGCGTTAGCGCAGGACCTGATATTTATTCATGCACTCAACAAAAATCTGTTGAGCATTTATCTTAGTCCAGCCACCATTCTAAGGTCTGGGGATACAGAAATCAAACAAACTCCTGCTCTCTGAGAACTTAAAATCGACTGGGTTGGGGCAGACAATAAAATCAATATATTGTGTAATATGTCAAGTAGCAAGACATGCTATGAGGAAACATGAAGACAGGTACAAAAGATAGAGGGGGGCGGTATCTCTGGGGAAGTGGCGTTGGAGAGCAGTGAGGAGGAGAGCCCTGAGGCTGTCTGAAGTTAGCGTGTCCAAGACAGAGGGGGTGTTCCAGGGAGGGTGCCGGGGAAGTGGTGGGAGGTGAGGTCAGAGGGGAATCAGAGGCAAAGGCAGACCTTGTGGGGCCCTTCAAGAACTTTGAATTTTATGCTGAAGGAGATGGGAAACTTATGGAGGATTTTCAGCAGAAGTGAGACGGGATCATTCTGGCTACAAATTTTAAAATAAATTGAAGAGGGCAAAGATGGAAGCAAGGGAACAGGGTACAGTAATCTAAGCAAGAGATGATAGCGGCTTGGACTGAGGATTTGCCAGATTCTGAATATTTGGAAGGGATAGTTGGCAAGATCTTGTGATGAGTGGAATGTGAACTTAGAAGGAGAGAAGTAAAGATGAGTCGAAGACTTGGGTCTGAGCAGCTGGAGGAATAGAGCTGTTGCTTACTAAGGTAGGGAAGGCTGGTGGAGGAACAGGTTTGGAAATAAGGGGTCCAGGGTTTGGTTTTAGAATTGTTAAGTTTAAGATGCCTGATAAACAGCTAGTAGAGAGGTCCAATAAGCTGTTGGATACATGAGTCTGGAGTTCACGGGAGAGGATGGGGCTACAGGTGTAAATTTGGGAGTGGAAAGCACATGAAACATTAAAGCTATAGGTGGGAGGAGGCCACCTAAGAAGAGGGAATATAGGTGGAGAGGAAGAGCAATCCAGGAGTGAACCTCAGGGATTCCAGCATTCGCGGTTAAGGATGTGAGAAGAATAAGCCAAGGTGATGAGGAGGAACCAGTGAGACAGGAAGAGAGAGTGACATCCTCGGAAGCAAGGAAAGAAGCTGTTTCAAGATGGGCGTGTCCAACTGGGTCAGATGCTGCTGATAGATCAAGTATGAAGAGACTAAAATTAGTCATTGGATTTGGAACATGGAAGTCATTGGTAAGTTTCACCCAAAGGCAGTTTTAGTGGAACCGTGGGGATGAAAGCCTGATTGGGAGTAGTTTCAGAACAGTATGGGAAAAGAGTAAGTGGAGATAGTGAATATGTAGACAATTCTTTCAAGGAATTTTATTATAAAGAGAAGCCAACAACAACAACAACAACAATAGAGGCAGTTGCCAGAGGGAGGAATGTCAGTCTCTAATATGGCTCAGTAGCATGCCGGGGACTGCTTTTAAAACAGTGGGTTGTTCTTTTCTCAAGAAAGCAGCTCCAGAAGAACCCTAGAAATCTATCTTGTGACTCTCCTATTGGGGCTTGCTAGGACTCTAACCAGCCCCCTATCTGTTAAGGGAGCTCTAGCATCAGGGGGTCTGCCAGATCGAGGAGCCCCAGGGCACTGTGCCCGGCAGCCTTGATCCGCTGCAGAGCAGCTCTTGCTCTGGGCCCTCAAACTACAAGCGTCTTGAATCACCCCATACGTATGTGGAGCAGTTGATTCCCTGTTATAGGTTACGCTTCTCCAAAACCCAACGGGGCTCACCAAGCCTTGGATTCTTTAGCAACGGTAGGACCAAGGTGTAATAACTTGTTCTTTACCTTTCAGGGGTGTCCTGACATGCCTTAGATCCTCAAAGATCTAAAAACTTTTCTAGAATGGGAAGCAGTACAGGATCCTTTCTCAAGAGGACCCAGGCTTTGGGTCTGAAAACTGGCTCAGCTCTGGAAATTGTGGGCCCATCAGGCTTCTCCTAATAGCTCTTGATTTTTATTTTTTGGCCAGTTCTACAAGCCATGCAACACTCTATTGGCTGCTCCTCTATCTCGTTCCTAAGAACACCATGGTCTATTAACCATCATCAAAACCTCTGTGGGTGGAGGCCCACTGGTCGCCCCTCTGGCTCTGTTGCCTGTTACGGTCTATGTCTGGTTTGGCTCTGAGAGTTAAGCACTGGCATCTGGCCTTCGTTATTCTGGGATCCCATCATTGCCCTTGACACGAGGGAGACTGCTTCGAAGGAGGAGTCACCTATTTTCAGTCTGGCCCACAGCAGAGGGTCATCACTAGGCTTCTCAGAGAGGATGCCCCTTGCTGACATAGTCTTTATCGCCTAGTGAAAATAATGTTCTTTGAACCCTTCCAAGAAGCATATGTCTCACACGATAGATTTGTTCTAACATTCCTGGCTCCCTGAGCATTGTGAGTCCTTCTTCAGTTTCCTGCCGTGGCACTCCGGACTCTGCCTGTAATTCACTGTCAGGCATCACCATGTCCAAGCCTCAAGGAGCCATTCAGAAACACACTACTACAAACTGTAAGGGGCTTCCAAGTCAAGAACCTCTCCCTTGCATTCATATTCTGCTCCCCTCCTTGTTCTCCTGTTTAACATCCTCAAAAATCACTCCCACGCATGTGCCCCTAGTTCACGCTGATGCCTCTCAGCCAAGCCCTGCACCGCTTTCCGAGGATAAGATGTTTTCTGCTGGATTGGGCACTCTGCTTCTCCACTCGGGCTGCCTCAGGACTAGTGACTGGTCCAGGAGCAGTGAATGGAGGCAGAGGCACATCTTCAGGAGAACTACATATTTGTGTGACAGTCACTGTCAAGAATCTAGTCTCACCCAGATCTGGAGAAGAAAACAGAAGCAACATTCAGGTTAATATCAGTCAACGGATGGGATATTTTGGATGGAGTCAGAGAAGCCAAGGAATGTCCCCTCAGGCTCCAGGCTTCTCCCTGAAGGATGGGAAGGAAGTTGGTGGTGGCAAAGTATGTGTGAGGCCAGAGAGCACTGTGGGAAGTGGGGTCAGTGCACTCTATTGATGAGTTTTCCTAGGTGGCTGCACAGTTCCAGAACCCTCATTCCAGCAAGCAGAACTACGTCAATCATTCATTCATCTGTCTATTCATTAACTTAACATTTATTGAAAGCCTCTTATGCTAGGTATTTGGGTTCAAAGATGAGTAAAAACCTGTCTTTGTTTTCCAGAAATTCAGAGTGTAGTGGGCAGTGGACAGAAATGCCATCTACTATTTACTGTCACATGCGATAGAATAGAGGGTGTACAGGCTGCCGTGGGAGTGGAGATGAAATAAGAACACTTGCCTGGTGTGTATGCACGCAAAGGAGGAGCTCTACAATGCCTTGGGTAGTTTCTTGTCCTGGCACACTTCCATTCCTCATTTCTAGAGCCCCTTGACCACAATCACTGGTCAGGGATAATGTCAAGAATCTTGATTTGGTAGCTGAGAGGAGTATAAAGTCAACCTTACTTTTCATTCTCCACATCTATGCCTAGTTTCTTAATCTGTTTTTGTGACCCATCTCCTCTTATCCCCCAGTTTCATCGTCCTAAATCTCTTTTCTACTTTTATACCCGATGTACGTGCACAGATGTCTTGAATCCCTCTTGCCCAAAGCCCAGACTTTTGGGCAAATCCTTCCTCCCTTTCCTCTGTACCTGTCTTGGGAGAAGGGAAAACCGTCTTAACATGTCCACCAGGTAGCCATTTGATTATCTCATTTCAGCCTTACCATTGTTCCCCTTCTGTAAGTGAGACCCAGGGAAGTTAAGGAGTTCGCCCAAATTCACACAGCTAGACAAGAAAAAAGCAGGGTTTTCGATGTAGACCCACTATTCAGAATAAGTGCCTCCGGATGATTAAGTGCCTGGAAAACGTTCCGTCACAAAGCTTTTTTGCTCAAAGTCTCCCGGGAGAAGAGAAGAAGAACTAAAAAACTGCTTCATAATTTTTTAATCTCTTCATGTTTTCTATCAAAGATTTGGTCCCCTCCATGTACCCCCAGACTTATAAGGCGCTTACACCTCTCCTCCAGGATATGTAAGGATATGAATTTCTTGGGACTGTGAAAGTACAAGTGGAATAGTGGACTTCCCGGGTCACACAGAATGCATATATATTTACTTACTGCGTAAATATCCCTGAATAGGTTTTCAAAGTGATTGTACCAACTTATATTTCCACCAACAGTATAGGTGCCAGTTATTCTCATCAGCATTTGGTATTGTCAGTCATTTGAACTGTAGCCATTCTGGTGAGTTTGTGGTCGCATTTCATTGAGGTATTGATTGCATGTACCTGATTATGGATGAGGTTGAGCACATGATTTAGTAAGTATAATATTTGAAATAGATTTTTTTGACGATACCTTCTTTCAGATTAAGAAAGTCCAAAGCTATAGTTTCCTTTTAGCACAGCTTATGTTGTATCAGAACAACTGAATTTGTCATATTTTCATAATTACTCTATTCAAAATATTTCCTAGCTTCCATTGTGATTCCTTCTTGGAGCCGATAGATTTATTTACAAATGTATTTTAAAATTTCTAAGCATGATTTTCTACATATTATTTTGTTATTGATTTCTAGCTCAAGCCTGTGGTAAGGTAGCGTACTTTGCATGATTTCAGACCTCTGACATTAGTTGGGGCTTGCTTTAAGGCCCAGAATTTTGTAATTTTGGTGTATAAAATAAATGAGTATTCTTCGGATGTTGGGTATGGTATTCTTACAGGCCCATTAAGTCAATTTTATGAATGTGTATACACTCCTGTGAATTTGAACTAGCTTCTGTCTGATCTATCAGATCTCACAGAAGTTAATAATATTCGAGGCTATGTATCTTAGTTACATATAAGTTTTGAACTCTTATATCTTCTTGAGCTTAATTTTTATCACTATGAAGTCACTCTCTCTGCCTTTGGTAGTGCTTTTAGCCTTAATATATATAGTTTGTCTAATATTGATATCATTATATCCTTGAGAAATCTAATGCTTTAGACTTGTCTTTTGTAAATAACGTGCAATTCAATGTAATTCTGTAAGACAAGCTTTGGCTGTTAAACAGGATATTTAAACATTTATGTATAATCTAATTTCTGATTTTTAAAATTTAAATTTACCATCTTGCTCAGCTCTTCAATTTCTACTATTTGTTCTCTATTCCATTTCTTTTAGTTCTTGATTTCATTGCGTTGATCGAGGACTTTAAAATGTTGTTCCAATCTTATAAAATCCTGTGGTGATTGCACTAGCTATTGCAATGTGCACACTTAACTTATACAAAGTCAGTATTAATTGGTTCTTTTCCCTCTTCTTGGACAATGCACAGACCTGAACACACCGTAACCCTATTATTTCACTCCTGACTTAATTCTCTTGCCGTGTATTATAAAACTCCATATATAATTCTCCCCAAGACATTATTTTCTTATTGTTTTATATCTATCATTCCTTTTTGCATTTCTGACCTTTTACCTAGAATCATTTCCTTTTGCCTGAAGGCTATATATATTAGTTCCGATCTTTGGGGATGAATTCTCCCAGTTTTGGTTTGTTGGAACAGTTCTCTTTTCGGGATATATATCTATCCTGGGAACAGGATTCAGAGTTGGCAGTTAATTCCTTTTATTATTCTTATTATTATCTTATTATTTTGAAGCTATTATCCCATTGTCTTTTGGCTTCCAGTGTTGCTGTTGAGAAATTAGCTGTCAGTCTAATTACAGCTCCTTTAATGGCAATCTGTCTTTTTTCTCTGGCTGCTCTTAAAATATTTTCTTTGTTTATGATCTTTAGCAGTTTTTCTATAAAGTACCAAGGTTTTCCTTTGTTTAACCCATTTGGGGTTTCTTGGATCTGTCAATTGATGTATTTAATTAGGTTCAGAAAAGTCTCAGCAATTAACCCTTCAAGTTGTATTTCTGTTCCATAATCTCTCTCCTCACTCTCCAGGACTTCAACCAAATATACATTAAGACTTTAATGGATCTTTTGTGTCAGTGCCAGAATCTGAGAAAAGGTAAGTACAAGAATTAAAAGTAACCATTTTAACACTTTTATAGCAACTGGCAGACTGATTTTATGCCATGAATCTAATGAAAATTTGGACTTATATTTATTATATCTTTTTCTACTGATTTACTTTAAGTGCATTGTACGGAACTATCCGTTTGTGACATTTTGGCTATTTAAAAAAATTATGAAGGGCTTTTCTAGGTCTCTTATACTCTCTTCTAATTTTTCCTTTATTTTTTCTCTCTATGCTTCATTCTAGATATTTTCTTCCATATTACAAATTCTCTACCTATGTGTAATTGACTATTAAATCTATTCATATGTAGATTTAATATATTCCATATATATCTTAATTGTTTATTACTTTTCAGTTCTAGCATTTTCAGTGGCTCTTTTTAAAAAAAATGGTTTTCTGTTCTCTGCTAAAAATTTCAAGGGTGAATTTCCTCTCTTTCAATGAATTAAGTATAATGTGTTTTTTTTTTTAAGTATGTAGAAGTTCTAATATCTGAGTCTCTGCACTCTATGGCTGTATTTTCTTGTTTTTCATTCATGTGGTTTTATATCCTTGCTTTTCTGTTTTTGTTTTGCTTTGGTTTTTGTTTGTTTGTTTGTTTGTTTTTGTTTTGTTTTGCTGTGTGTATGTGTGTTCAGATGTCTTCAGTGTGAAGGAAAGGGGTTTTCAGTCTTCCCAGCTCCTTGTGGGATATCTACATCCTTGGCTGCCTCATAAGAAGACAATGTGGAAGGTAATAAATGCTTGCTGTTTTGTTTTGTTTTGTTTTTTTATTTTTTTTAAATTTTTAAATTTTTTAAAGATTTATTTATTTATTTATTTATTTGACAGAGACAGCCAGCGAGAGAGGGAACACGAGCAGGGGGAGTGGGAGAGGAAGAAGCAGGCTCCCAGCAGAGGACCCCGATGTGGGACTCGATCCCGGAACGCCGGGATCACGCCCTGAGCCGAAGGCAGACGCTTAACCGCTGTGCCACCCAGGCGCCCCCTGTTTTGTTTTTTTAAATGCTTGCTATTTAAGCTGCTTAGTTTGGAGTCATTTGTTGCTCAGTAATAGATAGCTAACTCATATATCTGGGTTTGAATACCAGCATTACCCTTTACTAGCTTTGTATCCTTGGACACAGGACTTCACCTTTTGAAGCCTGTTTACTTTTTTTTTTTTTTAATGGTAATAACATCTGCTTACAGTGCTATTGAAGCCTAGTCTCTGTTCTACAGTAAATTCTTAATAAATAACTATTTATTTTTATTACATTTATTATTAAGTAAAGTGAATGCTTCAGAACAAAGAAAGCTATAGAGCCACTATAAAAAGCAAGCACAAAACTTCAAAGAATAGCCACCTTGGGCCATTAAGTGTAGAGCCAAGAAATTTTTTTTATTTATTTTATTTTTTTTTATTTTTTAGATTTTATTTATTTATTCGACAGAGATAGAGACAGCCAGCGAGAGAGGGAACACAAGCAGGGGAGTGGGAGAGAAAGAAGCAGGCTCCCAGCGGAGGAGCCTGATGTGGGGCTCGATCCCAGAACGCCGGGATCACGCCCTGAGCCGAAGGCAGACGCTTAACCGCTGTGCCACCCAGGCGCCCCTAGAGCCAAGAAATTTTATCTGCTTTCCTAGACCCTAAGAAGTAATTGTCAGAGTCCACATAATGAGGATCATGAATTGTCCATAAAAGGTCATAACAGAATCTATGTACTGTCATTTCCTTTTTTTTTTTTAAGGCAGGAAACACACTAAAATATATAACATACATTTACTTGTCTTCTTTAACAATGTGTTTATACTTAAGGAAGTTTCAGCAATCTAGAAAGCTCTTTTCTCTGGAGCAATGGTTCTCAAACTATCATGCACCAAAATCACCTAGAGGGCTTACGGAACATAAAATGCTGGACTCTACTCCCAGAGATTTTGACTCAGCAGGTTTGTATTGGGGCCTAAGACTTTGCATTTATAACGGATTCCTGGGTGATGCCAATGTTGTTGGTTTGTGGCCACATTTTGAGGACCTTTGCTTTGGAACATCTTTGTCTCTGATAAATGAAGCCTTATAAATGTGTTAAGGAACAAGCAGTAACATTTAGGCAAAATGTGGAGGAAAAGAAAATCCAATTGCTTTACAAGGATATACAAGGTCCTGCGTGATGTAACCCATCTATTTCACCTACTTTGTCTGGCGCTGTGTTTCTTATTTCCACACGGCCTTCGTTCTGGTCCTCAAAGACATCGAGCCCATTTCTGTCCCAAGGTTGCACTTGCAGTTTCCTCTGCCTGAGGCTCTTCTCTCCCAAATTACAGCCTCTTTCTGTGTCATCACTGAAGGCCCAGCTCCAAATATCACCTTTCCAGAGAGGCATTCTCTATCTAAACGAACCATTCTCCATCACACTTCCCACATCCTAAAGTATTCCTTTCATGTCACTTATTGTGATCTGAAATTGCTTTTTTTTTTTTTTTTTTTGCTTATTGGAAAATTCCAATATAGCAGATACCTGGTCTCTTAAGTTCTTTGGTACCTCCCTCCTGGAATGGGCCTTTTATGTGGCAGGTGCTCACAAGATATCTGTTGGTTGGAAACATCAATGTTTGGCATAGGTTTCTTACTTTATTTATTATTTTTTAAAGATTTTATTTATTTATTCGACAGAGAGACAGCCAGCGAGAGAGGGAACACAAGCAGGGGGAGTGGGAGAGGAAGAAGCAGGCTCATAGCAGAGGAGCCTGATGTGGGGCTCGATCCCATAACGCCAGGATCACACCCTGAGCCGAAGGCAGACGCTTAACTGCTGTGCCACCCAGGCGCCCCGGGTTTCTTACTTTAGAACCTAGCTTCTGAGGGGAAGTGAAGAATGCTGGTAACCTGGGGAATATGGAATATGGTCCCTCCCTAACCTGCTTTCCTACATGTCACAGCTGCCAGGATTCTCCCCAGTTTGTAATGTGAAGGAAAGGGGTTTGTACTTTTCCCTCCCCCATGCTGTCTTCTACACTCTTGGTTGCCTCATAAGAAGACAAGATGGTGACTTGGGTGACACTTGTCACTCTCAGGTACTCCAGAGAGTTGCAAAATGGGTGACTTTTTCACCCATCCAGAACGCTCCTAACTTGTACAAGTGATTCTCTTCAGAATGACTGGCATCTGCCAAGTCGCCCCCAGCTATAATGAGCGGGGGAGAGCTGCTTCCCTACCTTTGTTGGGTGCCACGTGGGCTCTGACTATAGTTGTTCCCCTCAGGTGGCTCCAACAGTTTGGGATCCCAGGTTAGAAATGACCCGATCCATCCCATTGACAAGGACATGGACCACTAAGATGAACAAAGAAGCAATCCTGCTTACTCAGATATTTTAAACTTGTATTTATTTTCCTCCCAATGGTTTGCTCATTAAAAATTGAATGCTTGTGCCAATTCTGGCTATAGACAAGGCCTGGCCATTTTCTCTACAGACAATTGTTGGTTGAGCTGACTCACTCGCATACCCTCTCCTCCCCATGTCACTCCCCTGGCACCTGGTCTTGCAGTAATCTCAGGCTGCTGTCATGAACCAGGGGAAAAACAACAGCGCTTTCTCTAGGGAATTAAGGAGTGAATCTCATGATCTAGCCACTGACTTTTACTGTTATTTGCATGAGGTTTGGGGGAGGGTTTTTCCCAAATAAAAAGAATTTAGAGCTCTCTTGGTTGGGGATGTTCCGGATCCCCAAAGCACTAGAGTTAGAAATGTATATACAGATACATTTCATATTTTATCTGTCCTTTAGATGGGCATGTGGAACATTCCAATTATACTAACTTCTCTCACTTCTGCCCTTTATCCATGCTAAGGCCAGTTAGAGACACTGATTAGTGTCCCTTGATTAGTGACTTTGGCATTGCTTGTACACCTTGCTGTGCCAGGAAAGAGCTGAAGATGAATTTGACAAGAAGCAGAGGCTGTGGGTGGGAGGCTTTGGCAACCCCTCTGTGAGCTGCCTTGAAGGTTTTGTTAGGCCAACTCCTCCTCCTCCAGAGCTTTCCTGTGTTTGTGTGGGAGTTCAGTGCGACGACAACGTTGTAAGTGCCTACTCTCTACCGTGCACTCTTCCCAAGTAGGTGCTGGGCTTCCCAAGACTAATAGGATTCTCTCCCTGCCTTCAAGGAGCTCAGAATCTTATTGGGAGAGGGAACTATGGTGGTGACTTCAAGATGGCTATAAGGTCTTTTTATTCCTTTCCCTGAATTTGAGCTTGTCCTGTCACTGGCTTTGACCAGTAGACTGTGGTGGAAGATATATTGTGTAACTTCCAAAGTTGGGCCTTCAAGGAGCTACAGCTTCACGTTTGCCACTCTTCGAATGCTTCTTCTTTGCAGCCGGCCACCACGTAAGGAGTCTGTCTACCTAAGACCACCGTGCTATGAGGAAGCCCAAACTAGTCACATGGAGCAAAAGCGTGAGAGGAGCGCTAAGGCACTACCCATGTGACTAAAACCTTCATAGGCTTTCTGTTTAGCTCAGCAGCTAGTTGATTACAGCTAAGTGAACGAACTCAGCTGATGCCACATGGAGCAGAACCACCCAACCAAGCTTTGCCTAAATTCTTGACCCACAGAACTGTGAGCAAATGGCTATTATTTTAATCCATTCAATTTTGGAGTGGGTTGTTATTCCGCTATAGATAATTGAAACACACACAAATATTCTTAATGACGGAGGGATGCATAGGAGCACAGCAGAAAATACCCGAGCCAGCTTGAGATGATGAGACAGTGGTCATGGAATGCTTTCCAATGGAGGTTTGCTTGAGTAGAATCTTCTCTAATGACCTAGATGTGAGCCAGACTTATAAGAGGGTAAATGCTGTCTAGAGACGGGAGAATCGAACAAAATAGCATAGAGGTGACTCAAAGCTTGGTACATATGTGAGGGATCGTCAAGCAAGGTAAGGCAGAGAGCACTGGGTAAAGTTGCAGAGGTGTTCGTAAGAACAGTGAGTAGTAATAGATCATCTTTATTGAACACTTACTATGGGCCAGATACTGACCTAAGGTTTTATACATATTAACTCATTAATTTTCACAACAACCCTGTATTATTGTTCCCCTTTTTACATTAGAAGAAAATGAGGCACAAAAAATAAGTAACTTGCTCAAAAGCACAAGTTGGCAAGTGCGGTGTAGAGATTTGAACCCAAGCAAGGTCTTGGAGGATTTTGTGTGCCTCTTTAAAGAGCTTGGGGTATATTCCGTGGTTGATGTGAAGTGACCCAAAGGTTTTAAGGAAGGGAGTGACATGGCCACATCAAAAGATTCTGTCGTCTTTGTTATTTGTTCTGCATTGGTCATTTTCTTTGCCTGTTGTCTATTTCTCTATAGTGACTGGCAGCGAACTCTTTATAGCACGCAGGGCCTATGGGCTTAACTTCGAAAGATATAAGGAAAGAGGAAGGTATGGGGGACATGTGCTACTCCACAGCTGGTCATGGGGGCGGAGGGGAGGACGGAATGCCCAGGGAGAGAATGGGTGTGGCAGCCACCAAGAGAGGAAAGTGGGCTGCCTCCGTTATCCCACGGAAAGATGAGAACAGCAGCATATGGGAGCCAGGCTGTTCTGAGAAGATCTTTTAGGCTGAGGCACAGAGAGGCTCATGGGCTTTGCAGACTATCTGCCTCTCTCTCTTTCCTCCTCCCCATGGCCTTTCAGGTGATTAGCATCAAAATATTAAAAATAGCTGTTGGGTTTCCAACAGCAATTCACAAAGAGTGCATTTCACATAAATTCAGAAATGCTCAGCTGGCTGTGGGAATTGCTTACTGAAGGGGTCCTTATGGGTAAGCCGTCAAAGAGCCTCTCCTGCATGCACCACACCCATTTCCTCTCTGTCCCTGCACTGTCACTCAAGGGCAGTAGAGCAGACTTGGTGAGAGTCTTAATCTGCGTGCGGAGTTGTCATATCCTTACTTCAACAAATTTTGTGCAAGGAAGGAAGAGACAAAAATATGAGTGTCCAAGAAGCGTATAACAAGAAAGCGGTCTGGCTTAGGTTCTAGTAGAAGCTAGGAGACCTGTCCCTCAGACTTAGATTAACCAATGCTTCCTTTGTATGATACGAACAAATGTCTGAAGTTCCCCAGCTCCCAAGCTCCTCACCTGTAATATGAGGGTGTTGGGTGAAGATTGATTTCACCACAGATAATTAGAATAACCATTATCAGTGCTTCTGAGCATGTACTAAAAGCCTGACCCGGGACTAAGCACTTTGTACACTTTGTTTATTTGATCCTCACACTAACCAGAGTGCATGAAGTTCAATGAAGTCATTCCTGACCATTCTATCTAAAGCTCCCTGTATTCGTTATCTGTTGCTGTGTAACAACTTACTTCAACTTGTAGTCACTTGAAAGGACAATAAAAATTTAGTCTCATAGTTTTTGTGGGTCCGAATTCCAGAACAGCTTGACTGACTGATTATGACTTGGTGTCTTTGATGAGTTTGCTGGGTCTGCAGTCATCACTTTCAACATAGCAGGTAAGCACTGGCCAATGGCACCTCCTTGCAGTGGGACTGTCCATGAGACTGTTTAAATGTTCTCACAACATGGCAGCTGGCTTCCCCCAGGGTGAGTGATCCAAGAGAGAGCAATGTGGAAGCTGCAATGTCTTTTATGAACTACTCTTGGAAGCCACATTCCATCATTTCCGTAGCATCCTATTTGTTACCTTGGTCAGCTCTATTCATTGTGGTAAGGACTACACAGGGCAGGAATACCAGGAAGTAGGGATCATCAGTAGCCATATTTGAGGCTGGCTATCACCTTCCTCCTAAATTTGTACCACATTACTGTGTTTTATCTTCAATAGCACTTACCTGACATTATCTTGTTTGCTTGATATCCATTTCCTCCCCACTAGAACGTAAGCCTCCTGAGAGCAGGGATTTCAATTTTTATTGCTTTATCCTCAGCACTTGAAACCATGTCAGGGACAAAGCTGATGCTCAATATTGAGCATGAGCTAGGTACTATTATATCAGTTTCAGATGCAGAAACAGAGGCTCAGAGAAGTTAACTAATTTGACAGAAGTCACATAGATATTAAGTGTTGGAGCTGGGATACCAACTTATGCAGAAAGACTGATACCAACAGTCTACATGGGTAGTGTTTGATGATTCCAGGGGTGCCATTATACAAATGGAATTACATGTGGAAGTGGAGAATAGAACAGCATGTGGGAGAAGGGCTGGGAGAATTCAATGGGTGACTGGGAGATACTAGGAGGAAGGGTGTAAGTAAGTGTCTATATAAATGGAGGTGTGTGTGTATGGTTGAGATTGTTGAGAGGGAGATTGAGAGAGGGACAGGGAGGCAGAGGGAGTATGGCATGTGTAGGTATGGTAGCTGGATCATTGCAGGGGAAATAACGTACTCCGAACAGCTGTAATGACATAGATCTAGAGATAATCCTTTGACCTTAGTCTTATTTGCCTCAAAATTCTTAAAAAAATTGGTCTCCAAGGAACATCCTTATTAAAATGACTAAGTACATTTTCCTTTAAAAATCCCACAAGCAATTTAAGTCATTATTTGATTAGTAAGCATATTGCCAAATTACACATGAACTGCTAACTTAATTATGTTTGTGGGAATTACCCATTTTCTGGACTATTTGCCAGAAAAAGAAAAGTACTGTCTGTTGGCCACCCACTCTCTGTTCTCCTTCCCAGCCTCCTGAGGGAGGGGCCCTGGTATTCATCAAACATACAATAGGGTCCTCTTAGAACAATGCCTCACCCACCCTCTCTCTTGGCCTGGGAGATGGAAACTTGGGGGAGGAGTGGAGGGAAATGATAATAAAAGGCGCTCATTTATTCTCCCTCCTCTGAAGCATTCTGGGTGCTGAGTTAAGGGACTAGGGGTCTTGTCTTGTTTGTGTGGAGGGGCCTTTCATCTTTGAGTGAGACCAGGGGGAGACACAGGGGAAAGGCTACAGAAGTTGGCTGCTGAGGTGGCTCAAATCTAGCCTTGAAGCAAAGATGGTGGTGGTTCCTGAGTTTCTTCAGGGCCCAGCCTTGTTCACCAGAGTAGGAAAGCAGAGAACAATTCTGTGCAGAAGGCCTCCTCAGGAAAAATGGAAGAGTTTGCGTTTATCTTGAAAATATCCTCAGGAACCTGTGGGTAGTTATGGTTAGTTGGACCCAAACCAGACCTGGCTGAAAGATTAAAATAACTTCCACCTCAAATTAGTGAGTTTGTCTTCACTAACAACATCTAGACAGAGACGGAATAGCCATGTGTCAAGGAGAATGGCATTCTCCCTGTGTTTACCACTCAGGCTTACCTCTTAGTTTATTCAAGGCAGACTCTAGGAGGGCCCCACCTTGCCTTTTCCATGACTCCCTTACGAGGGGGCCCATAGCACAGTGGTTAGAGCAAAGGCCTTAGAGTTTGCTTCACTTTGTGTCCTTGGCTCTGGCACTTACTATGTGACCAAAAGCAAGTTACTTAACTTCTTTGTGCCTCCATTGTATCAAATGTAAAATAATTGTTCTTATTTCACAGAGTAGGTGTGAAGACAAAATTAGGATAATACATGAAGAGTTCTTAGAATAGTACGTTGCATTCAAGAATTCACTTAACAAACACATATGCAATACGTGTTGCTATGTGCCAGGTATTGGAGAAGGATGAAGGAGATCTGGCTCTGGCCCCAGTGAAACTCACATTCTAGTCCATTTGTGGGGGGTGGTAGGCAGAAAAATGCCCCCCCCCCCGCAAGATGTTCATGTTCTAATTCCTGGAACAGGTGAATATATTAGGTTGCATGGCAGCAGGAATTAAGTTTGCAGATAAAATTAAGGTTACTAATAAACTGGCTTTTAAATGGCAAGATTATTCTGGATTATCCAGGTGGGCCTGCTGTATCACCAGGGCCCTTAAAACACAGAAGAAGGAGGCTGAAGAGTGAACATCAGGGTGATGCCGAGTGAGAAAGACTTGACCTGCTGTTGCTAGCTTTGAAGATGGAGAGGGGACGAATGCCCTGGAGTGCAGGTGGCCCTACAGGATGAAAAAACAAGGAAATGAGTTCTCCAAAAGAAATACAGCCCTATTTATACATTGATTTTAGCCCAGCGAGACCCACTTCAGACTTCTGACCTCCGGAACTTGAAGATGATACATTCGTATTGTTCAAACCATGAAGGTCGTGGTAATTTATTACAACAGTGATTGGAAACTGATACTAATACAGATAAGAAATAAGTCAACACGTGAATATATACTATAATTTCAGGCAATACGTATAAGAAGAAAATGATGCAGGTTAAAGGGATAGAGAATTAGTGGAGGTGGGGGCTCCTTTTTAGGTGGCCAGAGAAGGCATCTCTGGTGACATGATATTTGAGGAGACGCTTGAATGAAATGAGAGGACCAACAATGGATTTGCATTCCAGGCAAAAGGAATAGAGCTGACAAAGGCCTTATGGAGGGAAAGACTTTCAGGAGTTGCAGAAGGGTCAGTGTAGCTGAGGCATGGTGAGCAAGTGGGAAAGTGGCAGGAGATGAAATCAGACAAGGGAGAGGTCAGATCCTACAAGCCCTTGGAGTTTGGTTTTAACGGCAAGAAGTTTAGATTTTATTCCCAGTGTGATAAGAAATCACTGGAGGGGAACCCCCGGAGAAGGTGGTATGAATGGATTTACATTTTACAAAGCTCACTGAGGCTGCTGTGCGGGGAATAAACTGGAAAGAGTTGAAGAGTGGAAGAAACAAACCACATTAGGAGAATACAATGGAAAAAGATGGACCAGGCTTAGCTGGTGGTGATAGAGGTGGTGAAAAAGTTAGATTCTGGACATATCTTGGTGGTTAGAGCTGACTGGATTTGATTCTGGTCTGGAAATGGGGCAGGAGGGAAAGAAACAAATCAAGGATACCTCCTAGGTTTGGGCTGGAGCAGCTGGGTGAATGGACATGCCATTTAATTAAAGGTTGGTCGTCCCCACCACTCAGGAAGTTTCTGTTCTCTAGTTCTTTTTTTTTTTTTAAGATTTTATTTATTTATTCAACAGAGATAGAGACAGCCAGCGAGAGAGGAAACACAAGCAGGGGGAGCGGGAGAGGAAGAAGCAGGCTCATGGCGGAAGAGCCTGACATGGGGCTCGATCCGACAACGCCGGGATCACGCCCTGAGCCGAAGGCAGACGCTTAACCGCTGTGCCACCCAGGCGCCCCTCTGTTCTCTAGTTCTGCACTTGATTAGGGAATGCATGGACAATGCAATCTCCTTTCAATCCCAGGCCTAGGAACACTTTAATTAGGAAGGAAATATTGGGATCATAGATGCATACAAATATGGTTTTCTGATGCCAAAAATAAATGGTTTCAGATTGTATGTGGTTTTATACCACCCGTCCTTTCTTTCTACTCACTCTCATCTCCAACCTTATAACAGATCAAAAATAGGAAATGATGGTAGGATGCCAGCACTGTCTTCAATTATTCCATTTCTACAACTGCAAAAATCTCATTTGTACTATTTCATGACTTAATCTTGGCAGTACTTATGTGTATCCATTTCTAATGCCATGATTGATATGCGGTTGACCTTTGATCAACAAGGGCTTGAATTGCATGGGTTCACTTATACATGGATTTTTTTCAACAAATACTGTCCAGTACTGCAGGTGTTTTCTCTTACTTATGATTTTCTCAATAACATTTTCTTTTCTCTAGCTCACTTTATTGTAAGAACACAGCATATAGTGCACATAACATACACGATCCATATTAATCAACTGCTTATTTATCAGTAAGACTTGTGGTCAGCACTAGGCTGTTAGTAGTTAACTTTGGGGGAGTCAAAAGTTATACAGAGATTCTCGACCGCATGGGGTATCAGCACCTCTCACTCTTCACATTGTTCAAGGGTCAACTGTGTATTTAAAGATTGCTTATTAAAACATACAGTTAAGAGAATTTGTTCTTACCAACAATCCATATTTTAACTTGTATCCATATATCAGTTAACTTTGGCTACATGACAAACAATCCCACACATAGTATCTTATTAAAACAATAACTATTCATTTAATTCCTAATTCTGTAGTTTGGCAATTTGGGCTAGAAAGCTGGGAAGGTCTGGGATGGGCTGGTTTGGCTGATCTTGGCTGATCTTGGCTGAGCTCATGTATGTATCTGTGATCAACTGGTGGGTTAGTTGGGGCTGGATGGTTTCATGGCTCAGTAGAGGTGGTTGGGAATAATGTGTCACTCTCTACAGGGCTTCTCCTCTTCCATAGGCTAGCCTGAGCTTCTTTATATACGATGGCGGTGGGATTCCACAAGTAGAGAAAAAAATATGCAAAGCCTCTTGAAGCCCAGGGTCTGAACTTTTCAACATTGCTTCTGCCATAATCTGTTGCCCAAAGCAAGTCACAAGCCCAGTTCAGATTTAAGGGGTGAAGAAATTGTCTCCTTCCATCAGGATTGCATTATATAGGCTATAGATATGGGGAGGGGATAAAGAATTATGGCCATTTGTGTAATCATTTAGAGTGCTTTTGGTTTAAATAACAGAAAATCCAACTCTAAGTTACTTAAGTAATAAAGACATTTATCTCACAAAATATGAAGTTTGGAGGAAAAGTGATTACAGGGTTATTTTAATGGCTTAGCAATGCCATCATGGTCCTAGATTTTCTTTTATCCAAATTTCCACTCTGTCATTTCCAGCATCTTTGTTTCTGTCCACAATTTAGCAAGATGTCTGTGACAGTCTCAGGCTTTACTTGTAAATGACAAAGGTCTACAAGAGAAAGATGAAGTGTCTCTGTCTTGTGTTTCCTTTTAGAAATGAGGAAAATCTGCCCAGAAGCCCTTTGCAGTCTTCCTATTCGGTCCCCTTATATCATATGACTGTAACTGAGGGTAAATAGATTGAGAAGCTCTGCTTGTTGACTTCCTACTGCCAGCTTTTGAGGGAGGAAGATGGGAAACAAAGGTAGTGAGTGGGGCGCCTGGGTGGCTCAGTCATTAAGCATCTGCCTTTGACTCAGGGCGTGATCCCAGGGTCCTGGGGTAGAGCCCTGCCTCGGGCTCCCTGCTCCACTGGGAGCCTGCTTCTTCCTCTCCCACTCCCCCTGCTTGTGTTCCCTCTCTCACTGGCTGTCTGTCTCTCTGTCAAATAAATAAATAAAATCTTAAAAAAAAAAATGGTGGTAAGCTATGTATACATTTCCCTCAAGAAATACAACAGCTTAGGAATGGTGAACATAGGGCAAGTAGTTCCATGCAGAAAGTGGCTTTGGGTTTATCCTTCTGGATATCCCTACCATTTGCAATGAATTATTTAATAGTAATGATAACAACAACAACAATAGATGGTAAAATGATTTCAACTGGTAGGAGGTGATGTCTTGGGCTCAAGAGATTTCAAGTAAATTAGGACAAGTAATTAAAAAAATCTCATTACATGATTCTTATTTTGACTACTTATGTCTGCTTCTTGAGCCATGTAAGAAAGTATATTTCTTTGAATCTTCCAGACCACTAATGAGGTCTGAGTTTCACAGTCTTAAACAGCAAAATAAAGAATGAAAGGATGAAAACATAGCTACCAGCTAGGAAACTTTAGAGCTTTTGTTTATGGACTACGTTTGTCCTTAATTTAATTAAGTCTCACAACATCTGTTAGTTCTCCTGTCTTTAAAATTTGACTGGAGTGACATATATGTATCTATGACATATATGCAAGTATCATTTTCTAAGAAGTCTCAAGTAAAATGTGCCTCTCCTTTAGTCTCCATAAATAAAATGTCTTGTAAAAATACCATCACCTTAGCAACTGTCAACTGAATCAGCTTTACGAAGGCAAAGTAAAACTGCAAGTAAACCTGCAGAGAGGGCTTGGGTAATTATTTTTACCATTAAAGAAAGTGAAATTAAAAAAAAAAAAGTGACTTCTGACCAGGCTTTGAGAAAGATTAAACTATGTAAATTTAAAGTAAACACAGTTTAATTTTAAAAAGTTACCCTGAAAGGCAAAATTGAAAATCACAATGTTCTACAGTTTCCTTCCATTTATGATTTGTTTGAATATCTATTTTTTTCTCCTTGTTAAACTGCTTACACTTCAAAAAGCTTTTCCTCTTTCTATAAGTATCACTGTCAAAGTAAAAGCAGCCCGTGCATTAGTGAATTCCACACTGTGGGGTTTGGGTTTTTTTTTTTGTTTTGTTTTTGGTAGTATTTTGATCCTTTGGTAGGATTTTGTCATTAGCATGCTCTTGGGTATGGGGGATTTGGGATTGCCAATCCGCTTACCTACAACAACTTAAATATCTGTGACAGGGCTTTCAAAGGCAAACCACAATGATTTTAGAAAAGAATTAACAATATGGGTCTTTGGTCAATGATCAGATGTTGGTAATAAAAATATAAACCTATGATTGACTTAAACATAGGATTGACTTAAAATATACCATTTTTTTGAGTCACGTACTACAGGGGTGATATACGTCAGATATCAGGGTATGACGCTGGTTAGGAGAAACTATGGAGTAAATTTTACCTTCAAATATTAGATATTTTCTAAGAGCAAAAAACTGCAGTAAGAAACATAAAATCATTTTTTGCATCCACCCTGAAGATATGTACGCATGGAAGAAAATCTGAAAGGACGGATCCCAAACCGTGTTAACTGTAATCATCTCTGAGTGGTTCCCATTTGGAGGCAATTCCCCATTATGTTTAGTTTTGGCAGAGTCCCTTGCCCTAGTTGCCTGTGGAAGCTGCAAGGGGAGCCCCTTTCCTGCTCACTGCGTAGCAACGAGGGTGTGGTCCTATGAGCTAGACTTGGACACTGAAGGCTTCCAGGCTTCCACCTGGAACTTCAAAACTTGGGTGTGTGACACAGAACCTAGAACCTGGAATAAGGTAAGTGAGTGAGGCATCTAGGGTGATAGGGTGTAAAATTTAAGGAGGCACTCATTCTCGGGTACCAATCTGCATTTGTATGACCTCCTTCAATTTTGTGCCGCAGCCTCCTGACTTGCCTTCTCAAGTCCCAGCTATGGTCTGACACTTGGACAGTCAGAAAGCAGATCATTATAGTGGGGGTGGAGGTGAAGACAGTGGAAGGATGATAGTGGTGGCAGAAACAGTGATGGTGGTGGCAGTGGCTATGGTGCTGTTGATGCCAATGGTGGCATCATGTAGCCTGGGATGAGCTTGGCTCCAGGTCCCCGGGAAAGACTCCTGGTTCTCTTGCCTTTGGTTTCGTCAGGCCCTTAACAATCCCTCCAATACATTCTTTTTCTACTTAAGTGAACCAGAGCTGGTTTCTATTTCTTGCAACCAAGAACCCTGAGCAATACAGTGAAATCGTGAGCGATTTATTTTTTGTTCTTTTTTCTCCTTTTCTTTGTTTTCAGTTTTCACATATTTATAACCAGAGTACATTTTCATGGAAGGCCAAATATTTTTATAAACTTGTTCTGTCATCAAGTCAACCAAAGTGCATAGGGCGGGCTCCAGACTCAGTTAATTCAGCAATTCAGTGATGGATTCTTTCCATTTCTCCACTGTTCCATGGTTAATGTTGGCTTTATCCTCAGGTTAGTGGCAGCCTGACTGTAGCAATTCCAAGAATTATATGCAGAAATGACAACATCTAGAGGAAGAAGAGAAAGGATCTCTTCCTGTGATGCTTTTTTAAGAATGAGGAACAATTTTTCAGGAGCCCCACTACTGATTTCACTCTCATTTCATTAGCCAAAATCGAGTCACTTGCCTAAGCACAGCCTCACTCCTGACAAAGGCAGTATTTTCCTTAGACCAATCAGACCCATTCCTAGAGCTGGGGTTGCTTTCCACTGAGGCACATACCACTGCAGGGAAGAGGAGAGTAATGAATAAAATGAGAATTCTTTTAGGAAAGATGGAAAGGTTGAATGGCGGCTGCATAGTCAACCTGCAGTACCCATAACTTATTCTGGTTACTTGTTGAGTGCTTTGCTCACTCTGGGGTGTGTGCATACAGGCTGAACATTAATACACATGTATTTCCTTAAACAATGGTTAATCCTATCTTCTGCTACCAGTTTTTAAATGCTGACTACAGCATACTAAAACTGTGCAGGCACTGTGGAAACTAGTATGGCAGTTCCTCAAAAAATGAAGTAGAATTATCATATGATCAAGTAATTCCTCCTCTAGGTATTCAAAAGAATTGAATGCAGGATCTCGGGAAGATATTTGCACACTCACGTTCGTAGCAGCGTTATTCACAATACCCAAGAGGTAGAAGCAACGTAGGTGGCCATTAACAGATGAATGGAGAAACAAAAGGTGGTTTATACGTACAGTGGAACATTATTCAGCCTTAATGAAGAAGGGCATTCTGATACTAAAGCATGGGTGAAACTTGAAGACACCTAAGTGAAATGAGCCAATGACCAAAGGAAAAATTCTGTGATTCCACTCCTATGTGGTACTTAGAGTCATCAAATTCACAGAGACGCAGATCAGAATGGAGGTTGCCAGTGGCTGGAGAGAAGGGAAAATGGGGAATTACTGCTTAATGGGTCCAGAGTTTCAGTTTGGCAGGATGCAAAGAGTTCTGCACAACAACGCGATTGTACTTAACCTCACTGAACCTGTACATTTACGAATGGTTACAATGGGAAATTCTATGTCAGGTATAGTTTACCACAGTTAAAATACACATAAATTAAAACAAAAAAGATCCCATCGTGAGGGTTAATTTTATGTGTCAATTTGGCAAGGCTCTGTATGGCACCTGCTGAACGGTCAAACACAAACCTAGATGTTGCTGTGAAGGTATTTTTCGATCTGATTAACATTTAACTCAGTAACTTTTGGTTTTGTTTCTCTGGGGAACCCTGACTAATATAGCTACTTTTTTTTCATAAACATTATATAATATTTACAGAAATTTTGTAATTAAACACCTTCCTATCTTTATGCCTAGAGGACATGAGAAACCCGAAGACCCAAAGTTGTAAATCACAGCAGCCCGGGACCAAATGTCCGTGGGATGGATGGAAGTTGTGCAGGAATAGATGAGGAAGTGCGTGGGTCGGGAAAACCCCACAGAGCTTTCCCCTTGGCCTGGAATTCCCTTTCTTTACATAGTCCCCTATTGTATTCTTTCTGAAACCACTCAAAACAATAGCTGGTATGACTAGCACTCAAAAAATGTTAGAGGCGTTTATTACTATTTTAGGGGAAGATAGGTCTTCCCCATTCATAATATTTCCTTTTATGTGGAGGCAACTCTACTAGGGGAATCATCTGGCCTCTCCCTCCTCTCTCTACTCCCGGATGGCCGAGTTTGGAAGAAGAAGCAGAGGGTATTAGTCTCATAGGGCTGCACTAACAAATGGGCACAGACTGAACGGCTTAGAACAATAGAACTGTATTCTTTCGCAGTTCTGGAGGCCAGAAGTCTAAAGTCAAGGTGTGGACAGGATTAGTTTCTTCCTGAGGCTTTGAGGAAGTTTCTGTCCCATGCCTCTTTCCCTGCTTCCAGGGGTTGCCCATGATCTTTGGTGTTCCTTGGCTTGCAGAAGTGTCACTCCCGGCTCTGCCTCCATCTTCACATGACCTTCTCTTTGTCTTCTGTCCTCTTCTAAGGACACCTGCCATTTGATTTAGGTCCCATCCAAACCCAGGATGATCTCACACCAAGATCCTTAACTTAGTTACACTCGCAAAGCTTTTTTTTTTTTTTTTTACAAATGACGTCACAGTCACAGATTCTGGGTGGGCATGTCTTCTAGGGGGCCACCGTTCAACCCCACTACATCAAGCCCATGTGTTCCAGCCTCTTCCTCCCTTTTTCTTCTTGGGGTGGGCCTGACTGCTAAAGACACAGGTTCTGCGCTGATTCTCCTGTTGTAAGTTTTAGAGGAGTCTTGCCCTCCATCAGGAAGTCTGTCTCTGCCATGCGATCCTGGGACTGCATGGATACATCTGTGTAATTCTGGGTTCAGAACTGGAAATCCACTTACCTGCAGCCATAAAGCCTTATTCTTCAATATCAACTATATCAAATAAAGGTGATAGTTTGGTTTCCCATCTGCCTAATCCCTCTGTATCATTTCTCAATTAGTTTAGAATTCAGGAAGGGAAGAAAGGTGCCCTTTTCCTGGATCCCTTGAAAATTCAATTACTATTTCTTAAGGCTCAGCTCAAGTGTCACTCACCTTCTAAATTCTTCCCTCACTCTCACAGGCAGAATTAGCCATCTCTTCTGGGCCTCCATGCTGCCTCATATTATCTCGTTAGTACTTCTTTTCCATTGGATTACAGTTGTTCACAGGCTGTCTCCCATTTTGCACCTCCTGAATCCCATTCCATTGTGATCCACGAATAATACGTGATTGGGAAAAGCAAGGACTATATTTTGACAACCCAGACACCCTACCAAGAGTACATAACACAGGGCACATGATTAGCCATCATGCATCCTTTTATACTGTTGTACTTTTGATTTCCTCGTCGTCTTTGTTTTCTCTGCTGTTAGGCATTTGTGAATAAGAAAGAAAACCTCACTTTCTTTACTGAAAGTGGGATCCCAAGTACCTTGTATTTTTTGTCAAACCAGTTTATAGGTTTTGCATCCTAAGAAAAGGTGGTCATTTATACTGCTTTATATATCTTAAAATGGAGAATTTTTCTTTTACCTTTGAAAGGTTGAGAGATACAAAAAAATGCATAAGAAAACAAACATAAAACTTACACATCATTTCATCATCCCAAGTCCCCGTCACCTTGTCTTTCCGGTTTATTCTCTCTCAATTTCATAGGTGAGTGTATAATTAGCTCATTAATAATACCATATAACTTGTGAGTACTGATTTTTATTTAACATTATATCAATAAGCATTTTCTTTTATCATGATATATCTTCCAAATTATGATTCTTTTGGAAGGCTGTATAATATTCCTTCTTATAAATATAATTTATTCATCTCTTTTCTTCTTATGGGATATTTAAGTTGTTTTTAATTTTTTGCTATTTAAAATAACTTTTAAAAGTCTATTTCAGGGGCACCTGGGTGGCTCAGTCAGTTTGACTCTTGGTTTCCGCTCAGGTCATGATCTCAGGATCTGAGATGGAGCCCTAAGTTGGCTCCCTAATGGATGGGGAACCTGCTTAAGATTCTCTCTCTCCCTTTCCTTCAGCCTCTCCCCACCCCACTCATCTCTCTTTCTAAAATCAATCAATCAATCTTAAAAAAAAAGTCTATTTCAAAAATCGATAACTCTGACACCATACGTAGCAAAGCCCAACAGTTGACACAAACTTGAGTTGGCAAACAATACAGTGGAACATTGCACTGAAGAAAAGTCAACTGATAAGATTGCTAGCCTCAGCTCCAACCCTCCTGTGACGCAGGTAACCCTGAGCCTTTCCTGGCTACAGCAGATTGAACTGAACATTGAGGCCTGACCCAAAGGCAGCCATACCTGGAGTGTCCAGTAGCCAATGAAATGGGCTGATGCAAGAGCTCCGCCCCATGTGTCAGTGTTTCCTGGATGATGATTGGCCAATCACACAGAACCTCTTTCAAATTCCACTTGAATTGGAAACCTATTGGGTGTGGGGGAGGAGGAAAGCTAAACCAAAAGGTTGGGGGGAAATGGGCAGACATGCTGAGCGCAGTCAGAAAGCCCTGTCCACGTGGCGGTGGAGGCCGTGACAGAGCAGGAACAATGGCGTAGAGGAAAAGAAGTGCCGTGAGGATCTGGAAGCACGAGCAGAGAAAAGCAGAGGCAGAGTGTAGTTGAGTCACCACACTGGCGGAGCGTTAGAGAAGGAGCAACAGATGCCTACTGCTGAAGCAATGTCAGGAAAAACAGGTGGCTGGAGGTATACTGTGTCCTGAATGACATTCCCAGCTCCGCCAGGCAGCTGCTAAAACTGCTTCCTGCTCTTCCCCACTTCCTCCGGTATCCTCACAATGAACCACATTAACCGGAGTCACCAGAGCACCGCTGTCTTCCTGGCAACCTGAAAAAGCCAGATCGACGCCATGTAATATTCATATCTCTATTACGGCACGTATCGGGTGGCTCTATGATGATTTGTTATGCTTCTCCTTGACTACACTCCTTAAGGTCAAGGACTATGTTCAATGCCTTCTTAAAACATCCTCAGCAACCAGGCAGTACGTAAACACATAGTAGGTACTCACTACTTGTTTGCTGAGTGAATGACCAGTGAAAAGGGTGAGCGTGCATGTGGCCCAAACAGCCCTGGACACACAGAGCTCAGTCGGAGAGCAGTTCTCTAAAGAAGGTAAGTTTTTGGTTTTTGACTTCGTCTGCCCTTGATTTGGAGTACAACACTGTTTCATCTCAGGATTTTTATTTGACACAATGGCTAGACAAACCTTCCCCTTCAGCTTTGTTGTAAATAAGCCACATTAAATTTTTAAGCATTTATTTACCAAACATTTATTGAGTCCTGCCTCTTATCAGACATCACGCTAAGCTGTTAGTATACATTATAATGTGCTGTATGAGGAGGAAGCATGTGATGAGACAGAGTCCCAGCCTCATGGAGCTTTTCAGTCTAGGAACGTAAGCATGCCATCCACACGCAGAAAAATAAAATAATGTGGAATGACTACAGTGGTGCAGAGTACTGGGGAACGTTATTACTGAAATGTGATTTTAGAAAAGACCCTGGAAAGTTTCATAGAAAGGGCGCTATTAGGAGGTAGCAGTGTCTTTTAAAACCGTGATTAATGGGGGCACCTGCGTGGCTCCGTCTGTTCAGCGTCTGCCTTCGGCTGGGGTCATGATCCCAGGGTCCTGGGATCGAGCCCCACGTCTGGCTCCCTACTCAGCGGGCAGTCTGCTTCTCCCTCTCCCCCTACCCTTGCTTGTGTGCTCACTCTCTCTCTCTCAAATAAATAAATAAAATGTTGGGGGAAAAGGTGGTTAATAATATTCTCTATATTGTCAGTTTAATAAGGCATGACCATCAAACCAGGCTTTTCAAAGTTATTTGGAATGTACGAGATTGTGAGCTCCTGAATTTACTTTTTTCTGGTAATATTTACCCACTGTCTCAAAAGAAGGTGTTATTATTACTATTTCAACTGAGATGAGAAATCAGTATTTTCTCCAAAAGGAAACTTTGCAAAATAGGACTCTGGCATAAGAGTAACATCACTTGCTGATGCTTTTTTAATAAGCTGAATGTGTTCGATTTGGCAGTGTGGGGTTATATCACCATGCTTACTTGCTGATAACACTTCAGTTGAAACTTCAAATTGTGACTCAAGTAGCAAAACAGCATTTACTTTACTGTATTCGGACTTTGAACCATAGTTACTGAGATATCGGAGTTTTATAAAAAATGATATTGTTGAATTTATCATCATGTATTACAGACATATTTGAGAAGCATCTTCCAGGGAACACTGAAATCAGCAAAGGAGCCTCATCATGGTTTCTGTAATTAAACTTTGAAATAGAATTTCCTGTTACTCAACTTTTTGGTCTACTTTCAAACTTAGGCACACATTGAATTGAAGAATATCCTGGGTGTTTCAGGTATGCTGTTTAAAAAACAGTTACTCTGTTTTTTGGGGGCACCTGGGTGGCTCAGTTGGTTGGAGGTCTGACTCTTGATTTTGACTCGGGTATGATCTCAGGGTCCTGGGATCGAACCCTGCAATTGGCTCCGTGCTCAGCAGGGAGTCTGCTTGAGATTGTCTCTCTACCTCTTCCCTTTCCTCCACCTGCATGCGTGCACTCTAAATAAATAAATAAATAAAATCTTAAAAAAAGAAGGTTACTATTTGTAACCACTCCCTCTGTGAATCAGGATTTTCTCAATACTGTGCAACTAAAATACAATACAGACGCAGACTGGGTGTTGAGGCTGATAAGAGCCTGTAATTGTCATTCTTTGTCCCCAATTTAAAATGTTCACATTGTATTTGTACAACAGAGTAAACTGTGTTGTTTTTACCTGCCCGGCATCCTTCCTTCTTCTGGTAAAAGCACCTCAGTTTCCCTCTGAGTCGCCATCTGCCTCCACACCCAGTCTGTGGAGACTCTGGATGTCCGGGGGACCCACGGTGGCCACCCAGTAGGCGCCACTGTCAGGCCACAGTGACTGGTTTCGTGATAGGCGTGTGAGCCAGGCCTGGCCACTGAGGCTTAGTTCTGGGACTGTGTGGGGCTCTCTTGGGAAAGAGATGGCAATTGATAAAGCTGGTTATAGGCTCAGAGCCCAGGGCCAGCACCGGGAGGAAGCCCTTCTTGGGAGCAGAGCAGCCAGTGGGAGGGAAGTGGTGCTGCATTAACATGGGCGAAAAGCTTTGATCTTATTCCATTAGACTCTCCTGAATCCCAGAACCACTTCTGGATTTACAGAAGTAAATAAATCCTTCTTTTTGTTTCTTCCCTGAGTCAGTGTAGACTGGGTTTTCTGTCACTTGTGCTCGGGAAAAAATCTTGACTAACGTGCAAAAGATTATAATTCTTCCCATTGGTTAATTTAAGAAGAGGCAACTGTCATGAAGCTGAGATGATAAAAGTCAGTTTGTATTGATAAAGCATCACTTCTCTTGGTTATGTATACGTTCAAGTTTCATGCAGGAGTCACTTGACAAAAGTTCTGTCGAAATATAAAAATGTAAAAACCAATATAAAGTACAAAAATGTAAAATGCCTACAACCCCAGCCTACAAAAATAAGGTCAAGTGCAGGCGTAGCAAGCGATTCCAGACTATCCTCGGCCTGTCCTGACCTACCTGTTCAGCCTCAGGCCTTGCACTCCCTCCTTGTCAGAATTCTAGCACTCTCTCTAGCTGCCTTTGCCCCTCAGCTCTTCAAAGTCTTGCTTAGCTTGTGTCTGCTCAGAATACCACCCTTTTCTAGCTGTTTTTTTTTTTCACTCCTTCTTTATGGTTTAGCTGAAAACACCTTCTTTGTAAAGCCTTCCAGACTCTTCCCACGTAGAACGAATTTTTCGTTCTTCTCCGTGGCCACCATCACAGTCTGAGCTGTATTATTTCTGGGGATACATAAATGCCTTTGTTCTAGTCTGAAGTCTCACGGGCAGGGCCTGCTTCATCCCTGTCTACTTTCTGTTTAAACTCTGGCACCTGGTAGATGCGCAATGCATATTGATCTAATGAAATTTCTGTGCTGGGGCTTGGAGAAGCTTCTACTCCGTTCGCTGGCCTGGGTGCTACTGGTCCTTCTCTTGTAGGGTGCGGGGAGACCAGTATATACACTGCAGCAGTACCGTCAGCACCGCGCTCACCAAACACCACAGATGACCTGTGTTTCCCCCATTCAAAGAGTCCCAGTCCAAGGGTGACTTTTATTAGCTCTATTTATTGGCCCAAACATAAACGGCTTGGTTTTAATGGGGCCTTGAGCCAAATATAGTAATGCGCAGATCAAAGAACCTCCAAGGCCATTCCGTACTGTGGATGCCACCATTCTCCATCAATTTGTATTCTGGCTTAGTGGGCTAGTACTTTGTCCTTGGGAGTCTCTATTTATCACAAGAATGGGAGCTACTTATCCAAGGAGTTTACAAGTATTTCACAGCATATTCAGCTCTCAGGAGGCTTGCTTCGGACCCAGCCATGCTGGGTGTGGCATCCTCTTTGGACATCACTCATGCCTCGTCTCACCTTCATTGGGCTGCTTAATTGACTTGTGTGCTTTGGGCCATCTGAGCTGATAGTGACTTCCCATGCTGCTTTCCTGAATAACTAATGATAGGCCTTATGCCTGCAAGTCTTAACCACTCCCGACTTAAGTTGGCCTGGTTGGGCAGCACTAAATATTCTGAAACCGTCCTTCTCCTTTTCCTGCTGGACTTTCTTGGGGATGAAGCGCCCCACCCCACTACCCGTTGAAGAAGAATGTGATGGTGGACACTTTACCCTGTATCACGGTCAAGCCATCCTCACGCTTGGAAGGGAATGCTTGTCTAGCAGACCTCATTCTTCTAAGTGGTGAGTAATTAGTTGTGATGACCCAGTTCCTACCGAATGATTAGGAATGTCCTCTTTGTGAAAACAGCCATGCTGAGAGAAGTGACAATAGAAATGCTAGGGTTTTTGGGATGGCCCCAGGGCCAGTCCAGACGTATCAAGACAAAACTCCTACCTTTGGGGCTGAATTCTGCCAGATTGTCAGTGGGAGTAGGGAGGAGGCAAAGGAGGTGACAAGGTCCTAGTTCCTTGGGCATTCCTACTTTGTTGGACAATGCAAGCAACTATATGGGACATGGCTGACATGTTAAAAAGAGATGGCTACCCTGATTTTCCAGCAGTCAATCCATCTCAAACCATTTTATATTCAAATTGATCTTTTCTGTTGATTTGGCCATCTGTTGATAACCCTCTCTGGGTTTACCCAATTACCCCTTCCTAGCAGTTGGGGTCAGGGAAACATTACAGGAGTCATAAAATCAAAGACGGAAAGGGGTGCTTAGAGTAGATGTGTTGCTTTTTGTAACTAAAACCTAAAAAATTCAGAAAGAAATTTTCCCTCCCATTCTCTTTAGATCTTTTGATGCTGTTTTCCTGAAAATGTACAATTACACATGTTTTAGAATGTGGAATGAAATCATTAAGAAAATATGATCATAAATGGCTGTGATCTTGGGAATCCATTCAGGTCAGTCTGTTGTTAAGAAAACGGCAGGAGTTGGGGCCACGTGGCTGGCTCAGTCCACAGAGTGTGCAACTCTTGATCTTGGGGTTGTGAGTTCAAGTCCCACATTGGGTGTAGAGCTTACTTTAAAAAAAGAAAAGAAAAAAGAGAGAGGCGCCTGGTTGGCTCAGTAGGTTAAGCGTCCGACTCTTGATTTCGGCTCATGATCTCAGGATTGTAGGATACAGCCCTTTGTTTGAGATCTAGCCCTGCATTGGGCTCCAGGCTCAGTGGGAAGGGTACTTGAGATTCTCTCTGCTTCTCCCTCTGTCCCTCCCCACTGCTCCTGCTCTTTCTCTCAAAAGAAAGAAAGAAAGAAAGAGAAGGGCGGAGTGTTGGAGTCTGCTGGACACAGGTTCAAATACTGTCACTATGAAGTTCAGAGAAAGAACATGCATCAAAGTATTCAGTTCCTAATAGTGTTGTTTATTGTACTATAAGAACATTTTAAAAAGTGAAACTAAGTAGAGAATATTATTCTTGAACCCTTGCTAAGTATATGCACTATGCAAGAGTAAACTGCTTACTCTCCCCACTGATTCTACCATTTTTGCAAGAGAAGGTAGTGGTGGACAGCCCCTCCTTTCTTTGCAGACTTCCCCTTGTTACATTTTGATCTGGAGATTGGTGGGTGTCTTCCTGTATCCTCAAAGGACTTATGGTTTAGTGGACACTGAGAGTAGCATCCACTTGTTCCTGCAGAGATTTGAAACAAGGGGCTTATTGGCCATCTCACTCAAAAGGCCCTAGACAGAGAGAAGGAGAAGGAGGAAGTCAAGAGATTTGGGAGTTGGAAGGAGATGAGTACTCTCTGTATCTGCCTGGCAGAGGAAAAGCTCCTAAGTGCAGAAAACACAATGACTGCCTCTGTTTGCTGGAAGGTTGCTGGTGTCTTTGGTTTTCAAGTTTTTGCCTGCTTCGTGGAAGCAGACAGAAAGCAAGAGATGCTGGATTCCCTGGAGTCCAGCAATTTGTAATGCCATGATATTAAAAAATTATTTTTAATTTGTTGGAATGTAAATTCAAGAGGAAAATGTGGGATTGTTGCATAAATGCGTGCTATTTTAAAGCCTAATAAGTCAAAAGCATTGTAACTTTGCAAGAAAACCACACGATGTGAAACATTTTCATGCTGTTAACCTAGCAGTCGTCTTAATCATGTGATGTGCACTTAAAATATCACATTTATCTCCTCCCCCTTGGCCGTCGTAAGTGGGGGAGGGTAAAGAAAAGTTTTTTCCTCCTCTTCTGTGTTAAAACATTTTGGTAGGTACCTTTGTGTAACTGATTAGCATTTGGAGGTAAATGCATGGATTCTGCTTTGGTTGGGATAAAAAGCTCCACTTTTTATTGGCAAGACCCTCCCCCTTGCAGGGATGGGGTTTCTTATAAAATGGGGTTCTCATGAAGATGGACTGAATGGATCTGCACAGTGCTTGGCCGTGGGCGCGTTCCGTGACTGTAACCCCCTCTTCTTCTTAGAGCCATCGGTTTATCCTCACCAGCATTTTATGAGGAAGATAACACAGGAGTCATTGACGCCCTTGCAGGGAACAGAAAGCTCGCAATGACAGAGTGCCTCTCTCGGGATCACATATTGAGTAGGTGGGATTCATATTTAAGTGGTCTGGCTTTCCACCGCATCTTATGTGATGCCAGGAAATTCTACATTTTCTGTCTTCTCCCTAATGCTCAGGGAGAGACTGGGAGCTCCCTTGTTGACTGAATAGGTCTTCTGCAACGGCATGTTTATTGAATGGACCAGAACAACTGAGAAGCAGGTATTACCCACAGTAGTGTCCGTTCAACGTTCCCTGATAGGATATCACAAACCTTCAGGCATTTGATAAGAATATTTTCCCCTTTGAGAGTAGCCAAGTGTTTTATTATGATTTTTTTAGGTTAGATTAAACAAAGACAGTTGGTGTTTGAACCACTATTGTTGCCAAATTCACCAACTAAGTGCAAACAGGTTCAGATGCCCCATGATAGCCCACAAAGCCACATTACAAATGGTGCAGTCATTGAAAATGAAGCATTTGCACAATCCGAAAGTATGATTAATCTTACAAGGGATCGATTTCCATATCTTTTGTCCATAACGTAGCTATCCTTACATTTCATCAAAACACTGAAGCCTGAATCACCCTCCTGGGGCCTGAAAGACAGCATCCACCACAGGAAACAAAATCGAGAAAGACATCTCTTCATTTGGTGGAAGTGTCTGCTCGGAAGCCCCAGAGCTAAGAGGAGGAGGAGGTGAGGGTGAATCTGGAGGAGAGAGAGGTGGGTGGAGCTGGCAGCAGCCTGGAAAGGCGAAGCAGAGGGACAAGAGTTGCTTAGGGCAAAGTGCTTGTCAGGCATCGATGAAGTTGCAGTAAGGACAGTTTGTTCTATTTCTTTTAAGTTTGTTTATTTACTTACTTACTTTTTTAAATTTTATTTATTTATTTATTATTTATAAGCAAGCTCCACGCCCAGTGTGGAGCCCAACGCAGGGCCTGAACTCATGACTCTGAGATCAAGACCTGAGCTGAGATCAAGAGTCGGACACTTAACTGACTGAGCCACCCAGGGGCCCCTTTTTAAGTTTTAAGAAAATATTTCTAAGTTGATTTCACATTATTTTATCACTGGGAGAAAGTTTGGAACTTATTTGCCTTTTTTGGTGGATGGAGACCCAGAAGGATCTGCAGTGACCCCAGGGTCACAGTGCTAGTTCTACATAACCAAGTCCAGACTTGCTCTTCTGACTCCCCCCCCCCTTTTTTTTTTAAAGATTTTATTTATTTATTTGACACAGAGAGAGACAGCCAGCGAGAGAAGGAACACAAGCAGGGGGAGCGGGAGAGGAAGAAGCAGGCTCCCAGAGGAGGAGCCTGATGTGGGGCTCGATCCTGGGACTCTGGGATCACACCCTGAGCCAAAGGCAGACGCTTAACGACTGAGCCACCCAGGCGCCCCTACTGACTCCCTTTTTGACTCGCATTAGCTTACTGCTGAATCCTGCCCCGATACATTGCTGATAGTCCACAAATATTGGAAGGAGGAAGAGAGGAAGGAAGGAAGGAAGGAGAGAGGGAGGGAAGGAAAGAAAGAAGAAGGGAAGGAAGAAAGGCTCTGTCTCCCATACTTTTCATTAGTGGACCCCATTTTTGTTCCGCACAATAAGAAAACAAGGCAGAAGAGGTGGTGGTGGGCTTTGTAGCTGGATCCAAAGATGTAGAAAGCCACGATTCTCCTGGTAAAGTTTAAGAAACATCAGCAAAATGACTCCACTTCTTTTTGCTTTTTCCCATTTCCTGAGGGCAGTCATTCAGCATTGATGTGTCTGCTCCGAGGGTCAGGTTCTGAAGCCAGCCACAAGTTGAAGGCCACAGATAATCGAAACTGCCTTTCAAACTCTCTTAGGGAGGTGCCATGCCCGAGACTGGTGGACTGCTTCTCAGTCAGTACCCGCCCCCACGCCCACCCACTCCCACCCTCTCTCTCTTTCTCATATAATCAAACTTACAAAAGTTACACGCACGTAAAATTCGACTCCACTCTTCTACCTAATAGTCCAAAGGGAAGACTGAACGAAGTACTAATGAAATATTCGAGAATTAAGATCTACATGAAGGGTATTTCTTTAATTTGGTGGGGTTTCTTAGTTAAAGAAGAGATGGAATCAGATAAATTTTATTTTTATTTTTTATTTTTTTTGCTGTGCAGGCTTCCAAAAGGGGAAGCTTTTGTATGAATATCCCTGGGAAAAGGAGAATGAATTTTATGATTACTGAATTTAGAGAAATTTAAATGCAAAAGGAAATCCGTCTCTGCTGCCCTCTCCCTTCTGTCCCCCTCCCTTAAAAAACAAAAAACCAAAATTCCTGGTTTTCTCATACTTCCTCTTGAAGACTTGATTCAGGCATCAAAGCCTTCTATGGCGACCAGTGTCCTCCACATGTTGCTCTTTCTGCCTCCCTCTCCCTCTTCCTTCCTTTTCCTCCTGCTCACCTCTACCCCTATCCCAGTCTTATTTACGTTGCAACCTCACGGTGGACAGAGACCACGGTCTTACGAAGGCCTTTGTAAAAGTTTATTAAACATGAATCAACTCCTGTAGACGTTACAGAGGCTTTGGACAGAGACCTAGCTGATTTCCTGGAGAAACACCTGGGGAATAATTTTTTTGGCTCCAAAAGGATGATATTTTAAGTCGTTATATATTTGCTGATCTTGGGGAGATTGTTGGAACCATCCAGCATGCACAGGAAGCTTGGGCTCATGGCCCAGTCAGCTCAGAGTCTAAATATTTGGCGGATGAATACTTGGAAATGCATTTAAACATTTAAAGCATTTTATTTGTTTTTCCAGTAAGTCTCATTGTCAGCGTGATATAATTCTGCAGTAAGCCTCTATCTGCTGAAGGCATAGGCCTCCTGGACAAGTCCAGGCCCAGGCCCCACCTCAAGTCTTGGCTCAAAGCCAGAGGTGTACGTCTAGTGGCTAACGTCCACACCCCTGAAGTGGGTTATTATTACCGTCATTCACCATCGTTGCCCATGTTCTAAAGTCATGCTAAGGGTCTGGCCCAACTCTGCCCCGAAACCAACAATGAAACTTGCACACACGTGTGCACATGTGTGCGCGCGCACACACACGTGCACACGCACACCATTTTCCAAACCAGATGCTGTAGTGATTCCTTCCTTTTGTCAGTACTGGATCTTTCCTGTTATTGCCAACTTTTAGCTCTACCCTGATGATCACCTGTGGTCAGTTTTCCTCACCAGCTTACCAGGCCACATACCTTTGGGCTGGTATATACGTAGGGAATACAAATTAATATGAACGCAGTAGATTATGTAAAACATAATTAGGGAAGCAAATTTGCTATAAAAGCAGCCTGTGTGTTTATGTAAGTCTGGAGCAATTATAAGCAATTGGACGATTTTCCCTGTGTGTTAGACCCACAGATATACTCTAGAACCTAAATTATATGAATTGTTGGCCTATCCCAATCAAGTGATCTAGATAATTGCTAAATATCTACTTTGCCACGCCATAGAGTCACAGGTTCTTGTCTCAATGGAATGGGAGTGAGCATCGAGTTCATTTCTGAAATTAGAAGTAGAGAGGGGTGGGGTGGAGTGAGTACGGGTGTGCACCTGGCCTGGTAATTACCATGGTAAGGTGTCTGAGACAACATGATAATCACCTTCTTGATAGAATTGGGGATGTGATAGCAACAGTAAAAATTACATTAAACTGGGCCTGATGCCAGACTGTCGGCCTCAAATAAACAAAGGACAAGAGAAGCATTTCTAAAGAAACTAACTTGTGAATCAAGGAAGCGAAACAGGCCAGAGAGGAGCTTGCTTGAAGGGCCAATGCTTTCACCTCTTTGCAAAAGCTTTGCCTGACCTAATTAAAATGCCCAATGTAATTAAACATCTAACCCTAATCTCTCTGGAAGCCCCTTGCTCCACCCCTTTCCATTGTGAAGATGCTCAATAGGGCCCCCACAGCTGAAAACTTCTGAACCAGGGTCTACTGAGCGCACATGTAAGTCTTAGCCTATTGAATTGGAGCAAAGACGCTAGTGATTTGCTCAGTGGATGGTGGTGTCTCACTCACTATGATGTATGACATGGATTAGTCCAGAGGGGCCATCTGCTGTTGGGGAGGGCGGTGGACAGAATCTGTTCCACTGTGGTGGATGATTCCTCCGTGCTGGCCAGCTGGCTTAAAGTGGACAAAGTGGACAGGGCAAAGTGATGCCCCAGCAGCCCTCTGGGGAAATAACTCAAGGGCCTCTCCCTTACGTGCCTCCATTTCTTTCTGTCTTGACTCATACACATACACCGTAGAGCTGACATGAAACAACATAATTTGGAACACGGAGAAGAGAAAAGAAGCACAAGGCCGCCAGAAGGGCTAAAATTTGCTGGTCTTGGTATGAGAGGTAACTTTGAGTTTCCTGGTAGTCTGGGCAAAAAGGGGAGAACTGATAAGCCATATAGGTTGTGTTATTTGGGAGCAGAAGCAAATTGGTGTTTTGGAAGAAATAAAGCTTCTTGCCATGGTTGTCACATCTATTTTTTCACATTTGATTTGATAGAGAAGAGAAACTGAATTTTTTAGGGTATATATAACAAAATGTCAGACTGCTAGAATGCTTGGCCTTTTGACAGGGAAAGCACCAGAACATTGACCCCCACAGTGACTAATGAGCAGTAGACAGCACTCAGCAATTCTCTAAGACTGGCAGGTTTAACTTTGCCTCCTGGCACTTGCCTCTTCAACACTAAGTCAAAGAAATATCTGTACTCCCATGTTTATTGCAGCCTAAGTTTTGAAAATGTTTTTGTCAAAAACAAATTTAACACAGATATGAAAACCAATTCTTGAATGTCTTCGTATTTGAAACACAGGGCAGTTGCATTTCTCTGCATCGTTAGGTAAAAACATAAAAAATACAGACATTTTTCTCTACTCAGGAAGGAGGACAATCAATAGAAATATTTTCTTTTTTTTAGTAGAAATATTTTCTAATTTATTCTTCACTGAACACATACATACACTCACTTGCAAAAACTCACGTTCAACAAGAAAATGCCCCCTCTCAATAAAAACAAGAACAATAACGAAATAATAGTTCAAGTCATATCTACACTTTGTATTTATTTAAGCAAAGATCCTGGGAGTAAGTGGAAAATGTAAAGTTAATTGAAGGACACCTGGTGGCTCAGCTCAGGCCATGATCTCCGCGTCCTGGGATTGAGCTCCGTATCGGGCTCTCTGCTCATCGGGGAGTCTGCTTCTCCCTCTGCCCTTCCCCCTCCTCGTGCTGTTTCTCTCTCTTTTCTCTCTCTCAAATAAATAAATAAATAAATAAGATCCTTAAAACATGTAAAGTTAATTGAAAGAAAAATGGTGAACAAACAGCATTATTAATATACAAAATATTCCTATTACATAAGTATTAATAGATGATATTCTCTGCTTCTCTAGCATTTTGGAGCCATATTTAGTGGCAGCATTATGTACAATTGCTAAGACTTGGAAACAATCTAAGTGTCCATCAATGGATGAATGGATGAAGAAAATATGATAAATATACACAATGGAATATTATTCAGCCAAGAGAAAGAAGGAAATCCTGCTATTTGTAACAACATGGATAGACTTGAGGGCATCACGCTAAGTGAGATAAGTCAGACAGAGAAAGACAAATACTTTATGATCTCGCTTATATGTGGAATCAAAAGAAAAGGAAGGAAGGAAGAGAGGGACGGAGATAAAGGAGAAAGAAAAAAACCCAACTCATAGAAAAAGAGATCAGGCTTGTGGCTCCTAGAAGCAGGGCTGCTGGGTGGGGAAATTGGAGGAAGGTGGTCAGAGATACAGACTTGCAGTTCTAAGTGAGTACTAGGGATATGACGTAGCACACGATGACTATGGTTCACATTGCTCTATGGTAGATAGGAAAGTTGTTAATAGAGTAAATCCTAAGAGTTGTCATCTCAAGGAAGAAAACATTTTTTTTTTTTGTATCTGTGAGATGATCAATGTTAACTAACCAGATGTCTGGTTATCACTTTCACGATATACGTCAGTCAATCATACTATACACATTGACCTTACACAGTGCTGTATGTCTATTATGTACCAATAAAACTGAAAAAAACTAATAAAATCATGATTTTTACCTTCTTCTCTTTGTATATCTGTATTTTCTAGAATTTGCCTACAATGGGCATAGATGGTATTGTCATGCAAGCATGCTGGTTCTGGGCGTCTCAGACCTGAGATCCTTTCCTCGCCCTGTCTCTGCTGGCTCTGTATTCAGGTGCCTGACCCTCCAGGCTCAGGTTCTCAGGCCCCTTGTCAGCTGGCTCCTAACTGGGTCTGGCGCACGGGAGGCTCTGGTGGGAGTGTAGGCAGCAGGAGGAAGGGGAAGTCAGGGCGTTTCTCCCTCTCCCTCTGTACTGGGGTGGCACCTCTGGCGGCTGCTGCCTCCCTTCCTTGGCTGCAGCTCTCACCGGAAGCCTGCCAGGGTTCCGGCTTCCTCTGGGCCATCCCGGGCCCTGGGCTTGGGTAGCCTCACCTCCTCCCTTTGTCCCTCCAGCCCGGGAGTGGCAGCAACTTCCTGCTGTGGCTAGTCTCTGGATTGCCTCACAATCCCTTGTTTGGCTTCGACATTTCTTTCATCTCATTGCATTAAATTTCCCCTATTTTAAATATTCGGAGTGGTTTCTGTCTTCCTAGCTGGGCCCTGATACAAAGAAACAAAAATGTGCTTGAAACACAAATAAATGGGGCAAAAGAATGCTGAAGAATGTGAGTTGGAGAAGTAAGCCAAGAAGCCACAGACCACAGACAGTGGCAGCACACAGAGGAGTGCCCCATCTTGGTGTGCACCAGTTGGGAAGGACTTCTGGTCACCTAAGGACCTTCTTAGGCCCGCTGACATGCACAAACATAGCAGTTTTACATAGAGTTGTCTGTTCCTGGAGTGAAGGATAACACTATGTAAGATCCAGAAAAAAAAACCCAAACCCCAAACCAAACAAACCCAAAGGATTCAGAGTTCTAAGTCATACGTTCAAGTCCTGTGGTGAATATTGTGGTCAACTCCAGAGTATCCATTCCACCCCTCCTGCATGGCATAGCAGCCATGGGCTTTGAAGGAGACTCATCCAATCCCCAGCTTCTGGGCGGTGGCCTCGATCGACACGGTCTTTGGCTGATGCATGGCTTTGTATCCCAGTCCTGAGTCAGTCAGTACTTGGCATTCCCTTGGCTCCTGGTGTGATAAAAATGAAACCTGATTGGATGGGTGATAGGAGAAAGAAGTCCTTTCTCCTTCTTAGATAGTGTGGTGGGTCCTAAAACTGCTTCAGTAGTTGTTATGAAATGAAAAAAGAACCTGAGAATACAGCTGACACACCCAAAAAGGATAAATCCAAGATAGTAAAAATAAACAGGGCCGGATTTCTGATCAAACTGTGCCTGAAGCCCACTGCCCCACTTTTTCTGTTACAGGAGTTCCTCCATTTCCTTTACTGTTTAGTACACTTTCATTTGTTTTCTGTTACTTGCAGTCAAAAGCACACTAGTTGATATCCAGAAATGTTGTTGTATTGGCTGTGTGTCCTTGGGCCAGTCACTTGATCTCTCTGGTCCTCAGTTTTCTCATTTATAAAATGGAACTCTTAAGACAATTTACCTTAAGGAATTTTTGTGAGGCTCCAATGAGGTAATAAATGTGAAAGTGCTTTGTAAATTGTAAGCAGTTATTTGAATCCTTTTATTATCACACATATAATTTATTTCAGTTGTTAATGCCATTTTATATTTCTCCTACAGAGACAGAACTTATTTTATCGAGCCTATAGTTCTATAATACCTGCTTTATTGCTGTGTCATGAGTGTTCATCAGGATTAATCAGCAATAACCATTATTTCACTCCGGACAGCTCTAAATAATTTACTTTTGAAGTCCCAGGTGACCTATGTAAGCTCGAAAGAGTTTACCTCCAAACTCTCAGCCGAGTGGAAATGAATTGAGTAACCCTTTGTGTGACCACTCATAACTCACTTGTAAAACTCGTGTTCTTTTTGTTCATTGCCATCTGGAGCAGCCTGTGAAAGCGGGCGTGTGACATTCCTCTCGCTGCGTGAAAGTTTGGGTGCGTCCAAAAAGGACCAGCTGCCAGTTCTGCCCTCGCATTTTCTTGGAGTTGCTGCCCTGAGGTTCTTTGGGAAGTTGAAGGAGTCGGTTAGGCATGAACCTTTAAAAGAGCTATAAAGCTAAGAAGCCCCAGGGAAGCAGCACAATAGTATTTAGATTTTTGTAAGAACAAAATATGAAGGGCCATTAATTTATCAGGACTAATTAGATAAGGTCTCAAACAATTAGGCAATGAAAATAGAAGTACAAAAGAAGTATGCCTTCGGCGAGTTCGTCCTGCAGTAACTGGGGTACTTTACGACAGGGTATGGCCTTGAGAACGGTGGCACGTCGGGGCAGGCAGGAAACCACTGGGACTGAGAACTTGACTGTCCCACGGGGCTGGGGCGAGCCCAGGGGACAGGAGCTGCAAGTCCAACCTTGATCCTTGTCACCTAGCGAGGTTGGTACGCCTCCCAAACAGACCTGCAGCTCCCCCTTCTCTGTCTGCTCTGCCGTCAGGCTGGCTCCGGTCCCCACGGCTCTCTCTGCCCCCGGGCTCACCCCCCATGGCCCCCAACTCACCTCTATTCATCCTCCATTCTGCTATAATGTTAAAAGTCATTTTTTAAAATTACACTATGCTGCCGCCACCCTCTCCTTCCCTCCCTGAAAACTTCCACTGGTTCCCCATAGCTCCTCCTTTAAAGCCCAGACTCCCTAGCGTGGCAACGGTGTGGGGTGGGACTCCTTAACAACTCACCCCGTGGCTCGCCCACCACCCTTTCTCACACTCCCTGGCTTCCTTCCAAACCAAATCAGGGACCTCGGCCATAGCTCTTTAAGGCCGGTGGTTATCACAATTTTATGGTCATACCAATTACTTGAGCTTGTTTAAAATGCAGTTTCCTGGGCCACATCCTTGCAGGGATTATGATCCAGAGGACTGGGTCCAAGAATCTGAAATTTTGTAAGAACGTTGGCCAAGTCAAGTTCAGGTGGCTTGGACTGCCTTTGGAGACACACTGTATAATAACCCATATCATGCGGTAGTCCACTTCTTCCCTCTCGCATCTGCCCCCTACTAGAAGTCCCCGGAAGGAGCAAGCTTCAGGTCTTTTGCAGCCGTGTTTCCCTAGGACCTGGCGCAGTGCTCAGCATGCACCAAGCGCTTGCGTGTTAAGTGGATAAATGAATCCCAGCACAGCCAGTATCTTGAAAATAAGGCAAGGGATAGGAGTCAGGAAGCAGGGCCCTCAGCATGGGGGTCTGGAGACGTTGGAGATGTGAGGGTCATTGGAGAAGTTGTCGATAAAACCTGGGCACAGGAGGAAGGACGATCCTGCTCTGCAGGGGTGACAGGGAGGGGGGGTTCACAGCGGCACAACAAGGGAGCGGTGCTTGCGCAGGGAAGGAGACTGGGACTCTTAGCCTAAGAGAGGTCTGGGAGAACTGGGCTAGGCAATGGGCCTCAGGCTGGGAATTTCGGTTCAGAGTTCCAGGTTATTGCTCTAGAAAGCAGCCGTTGCCAATGTTGTCTGCAAATTATGTTTACCTGGAAGCAGTGTTTTTGGAAGCACATGAACAAACAAAAGTCCGATTTTCACGTTCCAACCCAGAGTCGCTGCGCGAGACTTTAGAGATAGGTGGAGGGGACAGCAAAGTCTTTACAGCAGGAGTCCGGAAACGATCTCCATGTGTCCGTGTGTAAGGTGCCCCCCCATAATCACACTGGTTGTTACCCACTGGGCCATTTCTATTTAAAGAATCATATTTGGTTTTTGTTTTAGCTCAAGGAGACATTTTCTGTTATTATTCCTTTGCTTATCTCTTCAGCTCTGTCTCTGTTCTCTTTGTAACTTCTATTAGGTGGTTGGTGGAATTTCTGGGTGTAACTTCTAAAGTCTCCTAACTTTTAGTATTTCCATCTCTTTTTTCTTTAGTATAGTGTTCTGGAATAGTTTCTCAGCCTACTCTGCGAGCAAAGGGCTGAGTTCTGCTGCGTCCGTGCTGTTATTCTGCACGTCTCCGGACCTTGATGTTTCGATGACTGTATTTACTCATTTCCAAGATCTCTAAATACTTACGGTCACAACAGACTTTTCTTGCTTAGGGAACACAATATCATCTCTTAATTCTTTTTTTTTTTTAAAGATTTTATTTATTTGAGAGAGAGAGATTGAGAGAATAAATGGGAGGAGGGGTGGAGGGAGAAGCAGACTCCCCACTGAGCAGGGAGCCCAATGCGGAACTCGATCCCAGGACCCTGGGATCATGACCTGAGCTGCAGGCAGACACTTGACCAACTGAGCCATCCAGGCGCCCCATCTCGTGATTCTTTGGAATATTCCACGTACAGCACTTCTTTCAAGATTTTCCTCTGTTTCATTTATACTGTTTCTTCAGATATTGGTTTTTAGATTAGTTTAGTTTTCCTTTCATAATTTGGGTCTTCCTTAAATATTTGGTGATTCTGGACTGTGCACTGATTTTTCATTTGATAATGTGTTTTCTTCTAGATCAGGGCCAGCTAACTGTGACCCGTGGGCCAACTCTGGCTGCTGCTTGTACTGAAAATGAAATTTTTTTGGAACACAGTCACACTCATTCATTTCCATATCATCTATGACTGTTTTCGTGCCAGGATGGCAGTGCTGAGTAGTCTGCAAAGCCTAGAATATTATCAGGCCCTTTACCAAAAAAGTTTGCCAATGCTGCTGGATCTAGCCATCACTTTATGGAAAATACAGCTCGAAAGAGGACCATGGAGATCAATGTCGATACATCAACCGAAGCAGACACAAGTTATTTTATAAGACAAAAGACTCAGTTTCTTCACAAATTACATAAAAATGAAAAAGAAAAAGAAGGGAAATTAATGTGGATTAAACAATATTTAATAGAAATATTAGCCAAAAGCAATGTGTGACCCTTGCTTGGATCCCTAATTGCAGTAAATGAGCCATAAAGCAAATTTGGAAACGGTGGGGGGAAAATGGAACATGAACCAGTGTTTCTGATTTTTACTGATGTAAAGTAAATGACCTCACCACTTAGGGCTGTAAAACAACAACCGTGTTATATTCACAGGTTCTGTAGGGTCTGCAATTTGGACAGGCGACCCCTGGGTGGCTCAGTCAGTTAAGCAGCTGCCTTCAACTCAGATCATGATCCTGGGTTCCTGGGATCGAGTCTGAGTTGGGCTCCCTGCTCCGCGGGGAGCCCGCTTCTCCCTCTCCCTCTGCCCCTCCACCCCTCTACCCCATTTTGCTCTCTGTCTCTCAAATAAATAAATAAAATCTTAAAAAAAAAGAAGGAAAAAAAATTTGGACACTTTTGGAGCCTTGACTGGGAAGCCTTGAAAGGCTGGGCTCAGCCGGTAATGTTGATTGAACCCCTACAGGTGGCCCCTTGTGTGGCTGAATTCTGAGAGGGGCCATCTTGAGAGGGAGTTTCTGAAGAGTAAACAGGGTGAGAGGGTCAGGTGGGCGTTAGAGACCTTTCTGACCCGGTCTTCAGAGTCAGGCAGCATTGCCACCCACATTCCATTGCTGCCATGAGTGACGAAAACCCGCCCAAAATCAAGAGGAGGGGATTTTTTTTTTTTAAAGATTTTATTTATTTATTTGATAGAGAGCACAAGCAGGGGGAGCAGCAGAGGCAGAGGGAGAAGCAAACTCTCCACTGAACAGGGAGCCCGATGTGGGGCTCGATCCCAGCACCCTGGGATCATGATGTGAGCTGAAGGCAGACGCTTAACCGACTGAACCACCTAGGTGTCCCCAAGAGGAGGCTGTTTAGACTTCACCTCGTGATGGGGGCATGGCAAGCTCATCCTGCAGAGATGGGAGATGTTGCTGAAACCATTTTTGTGGACACTGGACAGTGAGTACGGGTTGGCTGTAAGGCTCTCTTTAACCCGTATATGTTTGAAATTTTCCTGTGTGAAAAAAAGGAGGAGAAATCTGGTTTTGCCTGTTTCTGGACGTTTTCTTTCTACCTGTAGCAGATTTGTGTGAGTCAGAGCCCCGGGACTGAGCGCGGAGCGCTAGTCACTCATCCCCCAGGTCTAGGGGCTCCCTGTTCCTTCTGGGTGTTGCCACCGCCCTGAGGCATTTTCCTGCCTTTTGCTCCCCAGTGCTTACACTCACTGTTCTGGCCTGAGGCAAACAACCCAACGGGCCTACTTCTGGGCACAGTTGGTGGTGGGAGGGACCTAGCAGCCGGGTGACCTGGATTGGGTTATTAGAATGGCCCCATGGCTGCCCCAAGGCTCCCTCTTGTTCATTGTATGTGTTTCCGTGGGCAGCACAGGACGAGCGGCTCCCACAGGCACACCAGTCTCCCACCAGTACACGTGGTTTCCGCTGTAATTTGCTTTGTCAACGTAGTCGTCTCTGCTTGCCCTATTTCAAGGGTTCCTTAAAACTTCTCATTTGATGGTAGCATGCTTTTTATAGCATTATTAAGGTATGAATGGACCTCCTCCCAAAACTCCCCCCTCCAAAAAAACCCCCACTTATCTGTCATGTTTTAGAGACGTTGGTTGGAATGGATAAATATTCATGAGCACTGAGTTGGCCATTTGGATTCAATATTTCTAAACTTTTCCAATGCATTACAACCAAACAATATATATACAATTTTGCATCTTGTGAGTTTTAAAATCCGCCATTAGAATGAAATATTTTCCATTTTATTAAAAACTACTTGCCATAATAATTATTCATAATTGTGTCATACCATATCTTCTATGTATCCTGTAATTTATAATTTCTGAACATTTACATTCAGAGTATTTTCAACTTTTTGATATTAAGTATAATGACTAGGATAAGTAAGTATCTTTGCTTCAATATTAATTTTATTTCCTCTCAATATTAATTTTATTTCCTTAGAATAAGTTCTAAAATATGAAATTACACTGAAAGAACATGATCTTTGTTAAAAAAGATTTTATTTATTTATTTGAGAGAGTGCACGAGTGGGGAGGGGTGGGCAGAGGGAGAAGCAAGGCTCCCCGCTGAGCAGGGAGCCCGTCTCAGAGTTCCATCCCAGAACCCTGAGATCATGACCTGAGCTGAAGTCAGCCACTTAACCGATTGAGCCACCCAGGCACCCCAAAAGAACATGATCTTTAAAATGACTTTTGATATCTATTGCCAAATTTATCTTCAAATTATTTCTGTCCACTTATGATTTTCCTTGCCACTCCCAGCAATGCAGGAATATCCATTTCATCTGTTATTAATCTTTTTTTTTTTTTTAAAGATTTTATTTATTTGACAGAGATAGAGACAGCCAGCGAGAGAGGGAACACAAGCAGGGGGAGTGGGAGAGGAAGAAGCAGGCTCATAGCGGAAGAGCCTGATGTGGGGCTCGATCTCATAACGCCGGGATCACGCCCTGAGCCGAAGGCAGACGCTTAACCGCTGTGCCACCCAGGCGCCCCCATCTGTTATTAATCTTTAGAATTGTTTTACTCTTTGCCAACTTGATAAGCACTAAATGATATCTCATTCTTTATGCTCTTCTATTATTTTTCCAAACAAATTTCAGAATAATTTTACTGAATTAAGAGAAAAGAGGGAGAAGAAGAAGAAATAGGGGAAGGGAGGAGAAAGAAGACAAAGAAAACAAAAGAATTATTATCCCATTAGGATTTTTATCGGATTAAAAAAGCCCAAAGTGCAGGCACCTGGGGGGCTCAGTTGGTTAAGTGACTGTCTTCAGCTCAGGTCATGATCCTGGAGTCCCAGGATCGAGTCCCACATCAGGCTCCCTGCTCAGTGGGGAGTCTGCTTCTCCCTCTGACCCTTCTCCCCTCATGCTCTCTCTCATTCTCTCTCTCAAATAAATAAATGAAATCTTTAAAAAAAAAAATCCCAAAGTGCTTAAAAATGACATATATGATACACGAATATATAATTATTTAGGAAATCAAATACATCACAAGTATATAGGGAGGAAAAATTTTAATTCTCTCTTTACCCTCTCACCCCCTCAATTGCCCTCCCCTCTTCAGAGATGGAATTTTTAGTGCTTTTTAAAAAATCCTTATGAACTTTTATTTATATATGTAACATATATAATTTTTTTAAATTGATTGTTTTGTTTCTTTTTTCTATTCTTTTTTTTTAATATTATATTTTTTTTATTTGAGCAGGGTGAGGGGCAGAAGGAGAAGCGGGCTCTCCGCTGAGCAGGGAGCCCGATGCAGGGCTTGATCCTAGGACTATAGGATCATGACCTGAGCAGAAGGCACATGCTTAACCTACTGAGCCACCCAGGTGCCCCTTTTTTTCTATTCTTCTTCCAGAAACTATATATACTATCTTTATGCCTCTAATAGTTATTCTTAAAAATGAAATTCTTTATTAAACATATCAATATCTAGAATTAAACCATGGTGTATCCTTTCTGAATAATAAAACAAAGCCTTAGGTAGCTTTTACTTCTCTTTTCCCTCCATTTCCAGCCATAAGAAAATCATCTGGGATTTAAAAAAAAATTATTAATTTTAGAGAGAGAGTGCAAGTGGAGGGTAGGGGCAGAGGAAGAGGGAGAGAGAGAGAATGTCAAGTAGACTCCACACTGAATGTGGAGCCTGACACGGGGCTGAGTCTCATGACCCTAGAACTCAAGAGGTGGGTGCTTAACCAATTGAGCCATCCAGGTTCCTCTCATCTGGGATTTTAATTCAAGATTTTCATTAATTTTTTTACATTGCATATTACAATTATTTAGATTTAATTACCCATCTTTCTACATAGGGTTTTTTGTGCTCCACTTTTTTTCCTTCTTTACTAACAAGTTTTATTTTTCTGAAGTATGTTCTTTTTTTTCTTTTCTTTTCTTTTTTTTTTCTAAGATTTTATTGTTAAGTAATCTCTGCACCCAATATGGGGCTTGAACTCACAACCCTGAGATCAAAAGTCACATGCTTTACTGACTGAGCCAGCTGGGCACCTCATGAAGTATGTTCTCAAGTAATTTTCAGAAAGGAGATAATAACTTTCTGCATCCTTTCAAGAAAGTGTTTATTTTGTCCTCTCTTCTGAATGTTGGCTGATAAAATTTTAGATTCAAAATTCTTTTGTCTGAGATATTTGAAGATTTGCTCTATTATTGTCTTCTATAATCCACTGTTGTTTATAAGAACACTAATGACAAATTCCCCGGATTTTTTTGGTTGTTTGGTTGGTTTTTAAATGAGAGACTTTTTCTGTTTTATAATCTTTAATGCTTTCTTCTCATGGTGCAATGCATAATTTTCAGAATGAATGCTTTCTTACGTCTTCATCCCAGGCCCAGCCCTGCCAGACATTGTATATTCTCTAAAAACAGCAG